>NC_066304.1:4364976-6989976 GCF_905404315.1 Leptidea sinapis | reverse complement strand
GGCGAGGCTTTAAGGGAAGTGTTCTCGAAGAACGGTGATACGGCAAATGGTTTTTTTTAGTGGTAAACGCGCAAACTTGAGTCTTCTGGGGGTTAAATTGGACAAGGTTCAACTTACCCAATTCCGCGACCTTCTCGAGAGAGGACTCGATAGAAGACACTAGTTTCTCCCGGCACTGGTCGACGTTTTCCCGAGAGAGACCTGCATGGCCCGTGTATACGGCATCACCAGTGCTGTCGTCCGCATAGCAATGTATGTTGGCGGTGTCCAACATTTCATTGATATGCAGAAGAAACAGCGTGGGAGATAGCACACAGCCTTGGGGCACTTCAACGTTCACGGGCTTGGGATTCGAGGAATAACCGTCGACAACGACCAGTATGCTGGGCCCAGTGAGGAAGCTGGAGGTCCACATGCATAAGCTCTCGGGAAGCCCAAATGATGGAAGTTTTGCAAGGAGCGCCTTGTGCCATACACGATCAAAGGCCTTCGCTATATCCAGGATAACTGCCAGGCCTTCCCCCTTGCTTTCAATAGCCGCCACCCATCTATGTGTTAGGTATACCAGAAGATCGCCAGTCGACCGACCATGGCGAAAGCCGTACTGCCGGTCGTTGATGAACTGGTGACCCTCAAGGTATTTTATTTTTATTTATTTATTTATTTATTTATTTATATAGGTATACCAAGAGCTGGCGGTTAATTATGCTCTCCATGATTTTGGAGAGAAGGGAGGTAATAGCAATAGGCCTCTAGTTTGCCGGATCCGAACTGTCTCCTTTTTTTGGGATCGGATGGACAAGGGCTGACTTCCATGAATCAGAGACTACGCCTTTTGCATAAGAGTGCCGGAATAAACGCGTTAGCACCGGCGTCAACTCAGGGGCACACGTTCTAACGATTGGACGATTGGAGAAATGCCATCCCACCCGCTCGACTTCCTGACGCCCAACGAAAACAGAGCTCGCCTAGCAGTTTTCTGTCGGAACTGTACTTCAGGCATGGAGCTCTGACACCGCGGGATGGTCGGCGGTGTTTTTCCGTTGTCGTCAAGAGTCGAGTTGGAGGCAAAAAGAGTGCACAGGAGATCGGCTTTCTCGTTTGCCGTATGGGCCAGGGTGTCATTCCTCATTTGCAACGGCGGCATGGACGGCTGGTTGAAGTTACCAAGAGCAGCTTTCGACAACGACCAGAACTTGCGTGTTCCGGTCGGGTAACTGGAAAGCTGCACGCCAATTTTGACGACGTGCTTAGATTTCGGACGGGTGATTTGCCGCTTAAACTGGAGGCGCGGTTATATTTTCTCTTCAGAACTTTGCAGTTCGGATCCTTTGAGCCCAGCGCCGCAAACCAAGTTTGATACGCCTGTTTTTTTGCAGTCAGATGCTGCTTTAACTGACGCATCGAACCAGGGCTGTGGTCTGCCACTGATCGGTACTACAGAGCTTGGTATAAAAATATCCATGCACTGCAGTATCACATCGGCTACTGCAACGGCACAGGCACTAGGATCATCCGAAGGGAAACAAACCCTGCCCCAAGGGTAGGATGCCAAAATGGAACACATCCTATCTCAATCTGCTGACTTGTAGTGCCAAACGCGGCGGGTCTCTGGTGGTCTGCGACGTTGGCGTCGGATAGGCACTACACTCCTGACCAGGCAATGGTCGGACGTTCCGAGAGGGGCGTCGACAGAGACCTGGTAACCATCGGGATGTGTAGTCAGCAGAAGATCTAATAAGGACGGCATGTGGCTATCCACATCCGGGAGCCGCGTTGGCGACTCAACCAATTGGGACAAGCCATTCGGCATTGTGCCCGTTGCAATCACCCAAGACTACGATTTCAGCGGAGGGGATCTGTGCAAGCACGTCATCAAATGCCGCTTGAACGCGAGGTGAGGAGCAGCCCATAAGGTGATCCGTTTCTGCGTTACCACTATGGGACCTGTAGACACACGCATAGATGCGGACATTCCCTACTGGTACAAACACCAGTCTTACACAACATAATTGACGGTTATTTCTGATTTCTTGGTACCATGGCGTTTTTCACCTTGTTGTTTAAAATTATTAAGTATATTCGTTGTTTCTGCCAGTATGAAACAATGTTTCCTTAGTCTTCAGACAGTATTTATCATGACGTGTGAAACCTTGAGTTTGTAACAATAACTCGTTTAAACACCAAACAATTACATTGCATGAGTTTTTTTCACAACTAGTAATATTAATACCGACTTCAAGTATGCAAGTATATACTATACATGCATATATATATAAAACAAAAGTACAAATCAATTGTAATATGCCCAAACACGGCCAGGATTATTGATTCTAGGAGTACTGGTGCCATACTTCCGGCCTCATCGCCAGAACAGTTCGAGGGTACTATTTTCATTGCCTTTGAATTAGGTTTTTTTAGGCGGTTAATTCTCTTGTTTCCACACATGAAATAGTCAAGGCAAAAAATCTATATTCACTGTAAAACTTTATAAGTTATTTAGTGCAAGTCAAAGTTACAATAGCATTCAAATGAGTTTAACAATATTCATTAACAAAAGTTAGAATATTAATTCCAACTATCTTTATCATTCAAATAATCTTTCACGTTATAATAGGCTTTAGATGTTAATTTATTTTTTACGATACATTAAATTTTTTTAATAGGTAATATTTTAATATCATTTGGGAGTTTATTATAAAATATAACACAATCTACTTTAAAAGATTTAGCAATTTTACGGAGCCTAGCAGATGGAATTGCGAGTTTATGTTGGTTTCGAGTATTGACACTGTGTACATGACTATTCTTTTTAAATTGGCTAATATGTTTATGAGCGTATAGGAGGTTCTCGTTTGTACTGACAGTGTACTGTCATAATATTAATTTCACTAAACTTTTCTCTCAATGAATCCCTTGAACGCATTTTATAGACTGCTCGAATTGCTCTTTTCTGCAACACAAATATTATGTTGTCAATATCTGCAGCCTACCCCACAATATAATTCCGTAAGACATGACACTATGAAAGTAGCTGAAATATACAAGTTAGCCGTTTCAACATCTGTCAGCTGCCTAATTTTTTTATCGCAAATACTGCAGAGCTAAGTCGATTACATAAGTTTTTTATATGAGCGTAGCATAAATACTTACCAAACCTTTTTGATCTTAATGATCAGTTTCTACCTTAACAAATTATATATTATGAATACTTGCTTATTGTTCATATTATGCCAAAGACGCTGTATGTGTCTATAAATTTTGTGGAGTTTCCTAATTGACCTATTCATACGAGTATATTCCATCATCTGATTTGTTTTAAATGAGACTAAACCGGAAGTATACCTACTCTTTGAAACGAAAGATTTTTTTCAAATTGGTCCATAAATGAGATAACAAATATACTAATAACATAAAGTTGATTTGAGAACCTCCACCTGTTTAAAAGTAGGTTGCAAATGATGATATGAATATAATAAATATATTTCTCGTAATTAAATATTTTGAAGCTATTTGTCTACAAAATATATTGTCAAAATATTATATAATAATTTTACACACATACATTTTTTGTCAGAAACTTGGACTGTAGAGTACAGTATAATTTCCTTAAATACGGACTTAATTTAAATTAAACAATTTTAAGTTCTAAGTACATAACATCAGTCGTGAGGGTATCTTAAATGAGCAATTCATTCAAACACGTGATCAGATTTCGTACAGCCGAACAATCGGACGCGGTTTGGTAGCGAACCATATTCGATAGTATATCGCACAAAATTATTATTACTACCGTCCGGACCGTACCGAGTACGACGCCGGACCAATTGGTGCGAGGCCACCCAGGCCCACCGGACCGTCCGGAGGTCCGGCCGTACCAAATTCGTTCATGTGTTTGGGCTTTTACATTACTATTTTACATAGCTTCAATTTTTTTGCGTTGTGGGGCTCGTTCATAGCCTGTGCGCGCGTACACAGATAATTTAAAACTACAATCTAAATATATTCAAAATATCAATAATAACTTACAGTCACTCAATGTTTATTAAACTAGCACATACAGAATATGGCCTTGCGATATGAAAAACTAATTACATTCAAAACAGAACCATAGACCACATAATATGTTGGACGGAACATGCCTATTGGACAATTGAAGCTATATTATCTTTGAATTATGATTACAAATGACAATCTGATCTTCTTAAGTAGTTGATTACCCGAGTCCACGACAATAATAACGCACGACACGTCGTTTACTGTAGTCATGCTGTAACCTTGAGGTGATACAGAAAGCAGTTTGAAGAGTTGACGATACGTAGTACCACAATGACTTTTTTGGCATGTCCTCTATCAAGATTATTTCGAATATACAAATGATTTAAGTTTTCTTAATTAACACACATTAACACTTACACTTAATTCAATAAATTTTATTATTTCGAATGAAGTTTTCTTAAGTAAAAAAAACTTTTAAGAAACATATTGTATAAAAATATATGTTTACATGTAGATTACATGTAAACATATATTTTTCAACGGTACAAATTCTATGGTAATGCTAATTCGTAAAACCTGCCTCGGGTAATAAGTAATAACTTTCAAATGTTATTTTTCTGTAGAGAAGATAAGTTTTTTAAAGTGTTAGTACTTATATTTCAAATTTAATTATTTATGAAGTCGGCTAGTAATGAAAATAGAACCTAGTACGACAATTGATCAGGGATTAACAAATTTCAAAATAGACTCGTTACGATCTGTACATAAAAGTTCTGGGGAACAATTATAAA
Organism: Leptidea sinapis; assembly: GCF_905404315.1. Taxonomy (NCBI): domain Eukaryota; kingdom Metazoa; phylum Arthropoda; class Insecta; order Lepidoptera; family Pieridae; genus Leptidea; species Leptidea sinapis. The sequence continues at coordinate 6,985,186 of NC_066304.1, read as the reverse complement.
TTAGAGTTTTTTGTATTGAAATCTAATGCTATTTAAAATATTATAAATGATGATATTAAGTGTCTATTGTGTTTGGTATTACAAAATCCCTTCGACGCGTGTTTTTCCTCTACACTAGGCATCTTCAGGAGTTTGACTCGTTAAAGTCTAAAACGAGAAATTCTCATTTCAACGTTTTGTGTAACTAAGCGCAATTAGCACTAAATATTATCATTTACGCTATTTCTAAAAATAAACACAGATGTTTTTGAAGTGATCTTTTTTGAAGTCGGTCATAAATGAAATATCATTGTTTACTTTAAAAAAAAATGTGAAATAGATTCTTACATCTTTAATTCACGGAATCGCTATCAACTTAATCTTTGCGAATATATTTCTCAAACTACTAGAGAACAGAAGTAATGTACGAATACAAATTAATATTAATTGATTTAAATTTGTAACAGATAAGATCATAAACATGCAATGGCTGCAAGATGTCACAGAACAATCACACACAAGTCTCTCATGAAATTCGTTGTTATACGAATCTGATGGTGCCCACCCGTCAGAAATAAAAAGTGTGACCGCGATGAAACCCTCTGCTCCGTCTATTTTTTCACATACTGCGAGCATGAAATATACTGTTGTTTGCTCCGTCAAAGTATTGTGGTAATTACTTCGATCAGCGTGCTATGGTAGCTAATAATTATTGGCATCAAACTAAGTTCCGACCGAAACCCAACCAGATTCAGAAGCACATTTTTGGACTTATAGAATGCATTGGTTTGTAGTAATAAATTTAAGATTACGATAAAAATAATCTGTCGTGATAAAATAATCTGTTTTGACTTCGGATTTCCTCCCTTTAAAAAATATATATGCCAGGCGAAAATGGCCTTAACTGCTTCGAGAAAAGGTGTCACATGTTTTTGCTAGATTTAGATTAAGAAAGCTCAGATTAAGAAAGGGTATTAACAATTCTAAATACTTCCAAGTATACCAGTTGGAGGCTCCTTTGCACAGGATGCCGGCTAGATTATGGGTACCACAACGGCGCCTATTTCTGCCGTTAAGCTACTGCTTACATTACTATGTGTAAGCATTACTGTGTGTCGGCCTGAAGGGCGCCGGAGCTAGTGAAATTACTGGGGAAATGAGACTTAACATATTAACGTCTCAAGGTGATGAGCGCAGTTGCAGTGCCGCTCAGAATTTTAGGGTTTTTCAAGAATCCTGAGTGGCACTGCATTGTAATGGGGAGAGCGTATCAATTACCATCTGCTAAACGTCGTCCTCTTTTCGCCACTTTTTTTCATTAAAAAAATAGTGGATTGAGAGCGTCCAGCCTACACCAAATGCATAAGGCAACTTGTATAAATCCGGCGACTGACAAAACATAAAAATAGAATTAATGAATTCAAATGATTTTTTATGCGACAAGAAAGAAAAACTTTATTAATTCGAAGCGCTTAATCACGGAAATCAGTCAAATAATAAAGTAGACGACAATCAGCGTAACCTTCTTATAACAATGTGACGTGCCGCTTGACTTGGTGTTTACCAATGTTTAATAATATTATTTCCGTTATATTATTGCCACTGAGATCGGTACAATCGGCACTATTTATCTATTATTTATTGTAGTTCGTCTATAAGAACGTCCGAATGTTATTTACAGAATAACCTCACGTATAATGAAAAGGACGTTCATTATAATGTATTGGACCATGAGGATAATCGACACCGCAAGTTAGTATTTTTATCGGTACTTTTTTGACAAAAAATGAATATGACAATCTATATACATAAAAGAGAATGTATGTTTGTATGTTCCCTAATAACTCATAAACTCTTCGACCGATCTCAATGAAATCTTTTGAAATAGAATCGTTGAAGCTCAAGGAAGGTTTACATATATAATTTATATGGCAATACAACGTTTGCCAGATCAGCTAGTTTTAAAAAAGACAAATGTGGTGTCGTAGGACACCAGGTAGGAACGAAGTTCCTTCGGCTAATGTAGAATCGACACAAATTGCAAAAAATATCGTTCTAATATTGCTATAATCGTTATTATATAATAATATTGATAATATATACACTACTCGCTTGTGTATGCGACTGTCGCGCCTGCGCACGTCTCATTTAACGGTTTTATTCCACGCACTTTAATCCACGGATTTTTTCTTACGATTTTACTATCACATTTTTTTCAGTTCGGTCGCGCAGCAAAATCCCTAACCCCTCCAAGCCTGCCGTAAGGAACTTCGTTCCAATAATAGATTATTTAAGACTTTAAATATAATTTTGATACAAAATCGATTGAATCCCACCAATTTTAGATTTATTTGGTTTTCCTGCCTTCTCGACATATTGCGACCTTTCGTACAAGTCTAAATCAATTAACATATTCGAAATTGGTGTGTTATAATCGACGATTAACACACGGGTGACAAAGTCTCGATCTCGCAATTATGTTTCGTTATAATTGTGAAAGCGATAAGATGTAAGATCACAGTAATATTGGCTGAGATGATCGATAAATCTGTATACTTGATGATATTTTTAATAAAATTTGTATTTTGCACGGTATAACAATATACATATAGTACGACTGAACTGGGTGCTTATGAAACGTCGTTAAAAAGTTTTTGGCTCCAACGATTTTCATAAAATTTAGTATACAGGGGATTTCAGGGGCGACAAATCGATATAGCTAGGTTTCAATTAAAAAAAATGTAGTTTTATCCGTGTCTTAATGAGAAACAGCTACAATAACACTAGAATACAAAGGTAAATTTCGCCACTACATACAAGACTACAGAAAAATGATGAGAGTGAAATTATAAGATGCGCGCGCATCACTGTAACACAAAAGTAATTTGACACACACTAAAATTTTCTGACGTTTGCGACATTCGTTATTTTTTTTTTGTTTCTTCGTCCATTATTAGGATAGGCAAAGGGTTCAAGTCCGTACAGCCGTATTCGTTATTTAATTATTAATTGTCAATGCAATCGTTGCAAGAGTTTTACGATATTGTTCTTTCTACAAACGTACTACTTTCTACAAGAATAGCACGAGGAATAAATAATTTTAAGGAATTTTGCTTTGTTAGGCTAAAGAAGTGTAACTTCTTGCGTGCATACATAAGTACACTCACACTTTTTTTTCTTTAACTCACTGTGTATATATTTTGTTTGTCCAGAATCTCCGCGTCACAACGATAATTGGTGCGCTGGGAACATGTGCGGGCGCCTGGTTGAAGGTGTTCTCGGTGCCTCAGAACATGTTCTGGCTGGGGTTCACCGGACAGACGGTGGTGGCTATCTCCCAGGTGTTCATCCTCAACGTGCCGCCCCGACTAGCTGCCGTGTGGTTCGGAGCTGACCAGGTCTCGTCTGCTTGCAGTATTGGAGTGTTTGGTAATCAGGTACGCATACGCAACGTTCATTCATTTCTATATATATATATAAGAGATTTCCACGAATATAGTCACTCATCACGATATCTCTGGAACCATAAGGCGTATAGACTTGAAATTTGGTAGAAATATTCCTTTCAGTGGAGTGGAGGTCAGCTAAGAACGGAATTTACGGAATTCTACCCGCAAGAGTTTGTCGGGGCAGCTAGTATATTATATAAGGGATTTCCACCTATATATTGATTCATCATCTCTGGAACTATAACCTGTACGGTGCTCACACATACCTACACTTATTCCTGATGCGCAGCGCCGCATTGGCCTCCGATACAAGAGTCCTCTACTATTACGATCCTGTAAATAATAAATCTAAATCTATATGTTACTACACTTACAGGCAACGACCACACACAAATATTACACACACATATTTTTTTTTTATGAAAATACGGGACGAGACGAGCAGGATGTTCAGATGATGGTAATTGATACGCCCTGCCCATTACAATGCAGTGCCGCTCAGGATTCTTGAAAAGCCCAAAAATTTTGAGCGGCACTACAACTGCGCTCGTCACCTTGAGACATAAGATGTTAAGTCTCGTTTGCCCAGTAATTTCACTAGCTACGGCGCCCTACAGACCGAAACACAGTAATGTTTACACATAACTGCTTCACGGCAGAAATAGGCGCCGTTGTGGTACCCATAATCTAGCCGGCATCCTGCGCAAAGGAGCCTCCCACTTTACATTTTAATTCTGCAATATGAGAATGAATAAGTAGTAAGAAATAGAATATTATTAGTATAAAGTTAATCACTACTATTTAATTATTATAAACTTAAATAAGAGATTAATTAAAATTAACACAACTTATATTTAAAATGCAGTTTCCGTAGTTGTATTATAAAATTAGTATATTCGTAAAGCGCGTTCACGCTAACGAAGAATATAATGAGAAACTTCTATTTTTCCCAATCCTAGTAATTATAACTTTATCGTTCTTAAGACTGCAAGAATGATGAAAGAAGGATAAGAGTGAACTGGCACACCCGAGCTTGAAGAAAAGGTTGCTCCAGCAGACTAAGGGAGTATTATGTCACCTACATTTGATTTGACTTGATTATTTTTGCACCTTTTTTAAATATTTTATCTAAAACAACTTCCATTAAAGTTTTAAATCAACTTTTGTAACGTTGTAAGCCAAATTCATCAATCATAGTTTTAAGAACATTAACAAAATCATTATAATTTTTATGTCGTATAAGAAAATTGCAAACAACAAGTACGATATGAAATTACTGTGCTTATAACCGGAACCGGCAATCATTTATAAGTACCAACACTTCATAATAATCATGAAAACACTTTTAAAACAAAGACGAACTATGCTAAACGACGCAGGGATTACTGAGAAACCGGTGGTCATGGAGTGGCGTGAAATATTCCAAAAAATCCGACCTAAAGATGGAGGTTATATGTTTGAATAAAATTTATACGTGTCGAGGTTGATTCTGTCGACAGCTGATAAGGTTTTATTCCAAATTGAATTTACTGAGTCGCAAATGGCTCGACGAGGAATTACTTTATTTTCATTCAGAAATAGAAACTTTTTCTACGAATATTGGTTTCTTTTTACAAGATTAAAGTAAAGAATCCATTCAGTCGAGACTTTGTTGTCTCCCATAGGTACTATTAAAAATAGTCTAAAAATTTAAAAAACACGCTTTGCTTAAAAAGGTGATCGTTGTAATATAAAACAAATCAATTCCTGCCTTATTCATTATTCGACGGTGAAAAAATGACAATAATTTTATTTTGTAAATTGAAAAATGGAATAAATCTGGCCGTTTAAAGTGGGTCAAAATCGCGCCCAAATGAGTCGGTTAGAAACAAACATACCTACAGGTGAAGCATGTAAGATGGTAACGGTATTCGTAATATTATATTTTGCGAATGCAAATTCGTTTAAATGTAATTTATATAATATCTTTAATCCATGATGATAAACGCTTAAACTCATGGTTTTTATTTTCTCGACGTCTTATTTCTGAGATTCTCCGAAGCAAAATTGTTTGTTTTGTGCTTTTGTGCTTCAAGAATAAATACCTGATAAATTATTCATCTGTATACTCATAATAATCTATATATATATAAAATATGAATTGCTGTTCGTTAGTCTCGATGAAACTCGAGAACGGCTGGACCGATTTGGCAAATTTGAGGTCTTGAATTATTTGTGGAAGTCCAGAAAGGTTTAAAAGGTGAATAAATAGTAAAATGCTGCTAAATTAAATAAAAACAACAAATTTGTTTTTCCTTTGATGTGTCCATAAATAATTTCTATGAGAGAATTTACTGACGCACGGTTTGACAGTTCTGCTGTGAAACAATTTCATTACGACAGCCATTGTTATGATATATTATTGACAAATTCATATAAAAACATTATTTTATGTATTGTATACAGAACTACGTCTGTCGGGTCAGCTAGTAATGGATAAAAAATACACAAATGTCTCTTAGCAAAATACAAAACAGTGAAAGTGTATAATCATTATATGTATATGAATCTTTAGTAAAAAGCGTTGTGCTTTAACTTTAACAGATAATAATCAAAGAGAATTTAAACACTGCATTCATGATCATATTCAGAAAAGACGGTTTGGACAGATTCTTCAATATGAATTCTAAACGTTTGGACAGATTATATAACATTAATTCACTTGTATGTGGCCTTCAGCATAATTTGGTCTTGCTTATTTGCTCCAGAATTTACATACCTCGTAAGGTCTCTAGCCTGTTATGGAGATTTCCAATTTTACTTGATGTTATTGATAGTTCACTTAAGTTCACAAGTATTATTTATGAAAGCGTTTTTTTCTTTGTATTTCATTATCTTTTGAACACATCTACTGACAGGAAAATACTTGCTCGTCTTTTAGTCGTGATACGAAATGAGTATATACTTCATAATATGACATTGTTAATCTTCGTATCACTGGATAGGAAGAAAATTAAATCAACCACATCAAAGCCGTAGTGGCGTGCAGGTCCTGATGAAAATCGACAAATTTTAATTATCCGCAGGGCGTTTGCGCTCATAATATACCAGCTATTTTAGAGCTAAATGGTACTCGTCGGGCGCTGATGTGGGACTCTACTTCAGTCAACGCTCAATCTCTTTCTCAGGTCCTAGCTACTTCAATTGGTGCTGGGGCTGCTGCTGCAATTATGTCGGTCTCAGTGAGTCATTTTTGTGCCAATTGATGTCGAGACACTTCGACCGTGGGGTGTAGATGTAGGTTTTGTGTAGGCTTGGAGAAAATATATATATTGGGGAACCAGCCGCCGGACAACTATAAATATATTCATAGACTCGGAGAGAATGAGATAAAACCGGTTTTCTAGTTTTCCTATTCTTCATCTCTTCATTGTGCTATGGTAATGGTAGAAAGAGAGAATCATTGAAATCTGTAGTACATTCTTTTGAAGTATTGAATGAAACTCGTCTATTAAGCAATCGTTTGGTTGAATGTTGGAAACAGCTCGTCGAGTATACCTATAGTTGTATTACGTATTATGAACCTCGCCTTGATGAAGTTTCCTTGTGTCAGTCAGAGACAGGATAGAATGAAAATCAAGCAGACATCACTTCACGGATTGCCAAAAGATGAGCAACATTTACATGGGTTCAAGCTGTATGGCAATCACGACAAGAGTTAAGGCTTAATATTCCAGGCCCACCTAAATACCGTATTGCTGAACGTGAGATGTAAAAAGTCACGAAGTCCAATTCTCATTCAGGTTTTCCTTAACCGATACTTTCGAAATATATCGGTATTTACTGGCCTGACTAAATTTTAACGCTGCCATGAAGTCCCGATCGATCAACAGATTATACGTCCATGGCACACCCTGTACCACAGTAAGGATTTTTTTATGACAAAGGACGAGACGAGCAGGACGTTCAGCTGATGGTAATTGATACGCCCTGCCCATTACAATGCAGTTGCCGCTCAGGATTCTTCAAAAACCAAAAATCTCTGAGCGGCACTGCAATAATTGTTCTTGTCACCTTGAGACATAAGATTTTAAGTCATATTTGCCCAGTAATTTTCAGTAGCTGCGGCGCTCTTCAGACCGAAACACATTAATGCTTACACATTACTGCTTCACGCCAGTAAATGGAGCCTACCATGGTAAATGGACTTCGTCGCCTCTTACGACACTCTTGGGCCTGGGACTTCCCTATTTTTTTCATGCCACGGGGAGGAACTTAATTCAAGGAAGGCTTGACGAAGAAGTGAGCACACATCATTTTTTTTTTATTATTTACAATGTGTGTCGGGAGTCTCTTATGACAGCGCATTAAATACGAACAGCAAATATTACTTTCAATTTCAGATATTATTTAAACTTCATGTCATAGTAACAGGCCCTCGGTTAGTGCAGTCGAGTCTCTCGGAAGTAGTTATTCAATTGTGTAGGATCACCGTGAGGGGTCGCTGTGATTGAGATCGTCTCATTCACACTCGCTGTTCTATTGCCTCTAATGGCTGATGATCTACCTACACGTCGGTTATATTTGATATTACGACTATATGGCTGGACTATGCAGGAAATAGGATTAATTGACGGAATGTAGGTAGTATGATTCAGAGTTATTATAATGCACTTCGAAGCTTACACAATGCGAGAAAACCCTGGATACCCATAAGTGAGCAATTGGCGGACATCTTCTGAAGTCAGTTTAAAACCAATGAATCCAGCTACACAACCCATCAGTTATCTTATTTGAGCAACACTGGATACCTACTAGATACCATATATACCACACCATACTAGATACGTTCGGGAAGCTACATAAAATCTTCTCGTCCCGAATACCACAGTTTCTGAAGACGAAGGTTTTCAACCAGTGTGTGTTGCCAGTGATGACTTACGGTACGCAGACGTGGTCACTAACTATGAGCCTTATAAGAAAGCTCATGGTCGCTCAGAGGGCAAAGGGCTATGCTCGGAATTTCCCTGCGAGATCGAATCAGAAATGAGGAGATCCTTAGGAGAACAGAGGCCGAGAGAGAAGAGGAGATAGATGGCCGTTGGAACAATAAAGTCCCCGGATACCAGACGCAGTGTTGGTAGGCACCCCACAAGATGGACCGACGATCTGGTCAAGGTCACCGGAATACGTTGGATGAGGGCAGCGCAGGACCGATCGTCCTTTGGGGGAGGCTTTTGTCCAGCAGTGGATGTCTTCCAGCTTATGATGATGATGAGATACCAAGAAGGTACCGGAGGCCGTTGGGATTATTATCAAACACAGCGACTTCAATCGAGAAGACTATATTCAACTGACTATACTCACAAATTCTTTTGTGCGAGTAAATAGAAATTGTGTTTCACAAATTATTTTAATAACAATCTATTCAGAGTGACTCACTCTTGGGTTTTCACCGGATATCCCACTAAAACCCACTCGTAAATTGAATATTTAAAATTCATTGTTGTTAACCATTTAAATAATAATGATGTTGAAGTAGCAGGAAGCCGTAGTAGCTTAACTGTACTGTAAAGAAATGTGAATGTGAAAAGAGTGAAGATGTAGATGGACTTAGGTATAAAGCAGTGGACGTAGTAATGGACAACTACGTCATTGATAGATGAATAAAAAGAATGTTGTCCTAATCCTCTAACTATTAAATTAAAAATTAACCTTTTATCACCTATCATATTATTTTCTTGAACTAATTTTCTCTAGAAAATTTATTGAAGTAGCCGTTACTTTGCGGAAATCCATAACTATACAAATATATGTTGTCTCGCCAAAATCTAAACACAGAGGCGAAACACGTGTTGAATTGTATAAAGACAAATATTGGCGGAATTAACACTAAAGAAAACTCAAATCATTTGTCTAATTTTCTCTTTCAATGAAATAATTTTCTTCATAGAACGTAGAAGTTCCATGAAGACATTCTCAAAAATATTTCCGTTAAATTGTGATCGTGAACATTAATAAAAATATATAGTTAACTTACAACTGGCTGGATAGTCGTAATATGTGGGTCGAAGGACAGCGCTTAAAGGCTTCATTCTATAGCGGCAACTTATGTGTATCTTACGGTAACAAAAAACAGTGAATAAAATTGTATATAAATAGAAAACTTGTCCTTTTTATATGTTACGATACGTTAAGTTCGGGAGTATGAATATTTTAATCACAAGCCAAGACCATACAGTTTCCATGTTCCTTAAACATTGCATTTATAGAATATTTGATGATTCTCATCTAGAATACTCACTCTGTTGGCTTGTTCAATACTTCATCAACACTCGAAAAACCTTAATTGGTTAAGGAAAAGGTTGTGTGTTATTTGGACAACTTGCGCTACCAAATAGTTCCGTAAAATTCATAACCAATAGTCTGTGTAAATTATGTACATATGCTAAATGATGGTCGTTTTCGGGTTCAATCTTCCTTCTTCTAAAAATCGAGTTATCACTTAAATATTTAAAATCCAATGGATCAAAAATGCGATGTTCCGGTGCCACAATCATCCCAGTGTCAGTTTGAACCTTGCCACCTTCCTGTTCCACTATCATGTATCTAGGTGTATTAAACATATGTCTTCTACTAATAAAAAAGTATGTTGTTATGATATCTTATCACAGAAATCAAAAAACTTTCTTCTAAAAAATTACACAGTATCTTTAACTTCCATAACATTCCCAAGCACTGTACAATATTTTTTTTAGGATCTAGGACTGTGGACTACTTCTTCACACAACATGATATGCTGTTGTATAAATTGTCTAAGATTCTATGCTTGAATGTATCAGAAACACATGTTTAAATTGAGAATATTCAACATTGGATATTTGTATCACATAACTTGAAATTTTTATCAAATTAAATAATTATTTCATTCGCTGCATCGTTTAAAAAATTATAATATGCCTTTATCAAAAACGCTTATATTGTATGCTTTTTGGAATACCCACTGTTGTAGATGCCCAGTGATAACTAAACCAACCAAGCAGAATAGCAAGCATTATCTATCTATCTATCTTCTATATATATAATGAAAATTGTCTTTGTTTGAGACTCAATCACGCCTAAAACACTGATCGTATCGATATGAAACTACCACTGTTCGATGCGAAATTTATTCTAGATGGTTTATGCCTACTTATATTTTATTGTATTTGTAATAAGATGAATAAAATTTAATTTATTTCCTTTTAAAATTCGCCGAGCGGAACGACTAGTTGTTTCTGGTATTTATATCATAGTTACTACAATTTCTGGAATATTCATGAATGGACAACACCCACTAGATCTTTTGATCAGCGTATTATACAACTATGATTGTTGATACTTTGTTCGTACTGTACCTATGTAATGGTGTTGGTTGATGACAAAGCGGTCTCATAGCTACTGTTTTTGCATATTATTATTGGAACGAAGTTCCTTACGGCAGGCTTGGAGGAGATAGGGATTTTGCTGCGGGACCGAACTGAAAAAATTGTGATAGTAAAACCGTAAGAAAAAGTCCGTGGAATAAAACCGTTAAATGAGACGTGCGCAGGCGCGATAGTCGTATACACAAGCGAGTAGTGTATATTTTGTAATTTTATTTCTATTTCTATGTAATTTTATGTTGTCAAACAAAAATAAAGAGACATATTTTGTTATTTTAATTTGGATTACGATTTTTTTTTACGTAATTTATTATTTCCTAAAATACTGAATTTCCTAAATACTTTCCTGTACATAAATAAAAACTAATTTGCAAAATTTAAGAGAAAAATCAATAAAACCTACATAAAATTGAACGCGATTTTTTTAAAAATTGTGTCGATTCTACATTAGCCGAAGGAACTTCGTTCCTACCTGGTGTCCCACGACACCACATCTTTTTTTCACATGATAATTGTCATAATGCCGATAATAATGTTTTGCTTGAGACGTCAGGCAACCATGATAAAGATTGAACATCTTCCAGCTGGGCGTGGCTCTCGGGTTCCTCTTGCCCCCGATGATCGTCCGCGCTCAAGGAACCACCGACGAGATCCGGAGTGACCTGCAGCTCATGTTCTACCTGATCGCGGGGCTGACGAGCGTGCTCTTCGTGCTCATCGTCCTGTGTAAGTTATTTACTTGTCTCAGGTGTTATTACCCAGTCATTGAAGCTGAGGGTAACAGGCGCTGTGTGCCGTGATCGGTAACAAATTGTTTAGATTTTAAAGAGTTTGAACTCGGCTCCATCAAAACTCCGGTTTTCGTTTTTTAAACTATAAAGTAGTATATTATAGTATTTAATATACATATTAAAGTCCGTGAGATCGATTATAATAAATTCGTGAACATAATTCACAATGTTAAACTAAGATGGCGGCTGCAATATATCTTAAATCAATTTCCTAATGTGCAAATATTGGGGATGAGCAGGTTATCCAGTGTAAAGTAGATCCTGTAGATGATGAAGCCACACCCTGAGAGTTGAATAAGACTTATCAAGACTTACGAATACGTACGTGTGCACATTATACAAAGATGCTTCGTCATTATAATTGACAACCGTAATAATATAGACGAACGTATGTGTGTAGTTTTCCTGCAATCTGACCTCGTGTGACGCGATATTTATAACACACTTCATGACAACAGCAGCTTAAGTTTTCATAAGGTTTGGCGCTGGTCTTGATTTTTAATATGTCGAGTCTGGAGCACACTGAACATTTTTAACGACCTAAATGTCTTTTTGCTCACGGAAACTTTCTTTCATAATAAACACCTCAGCGTTTTTCGTTTCCGCAGAATTATTATTTTGAAATCTTTCGCTGGCGTACAAGTATTTATTTTCATGCTTAAAAATGTCATATTTACAAGTAAAAAGAATGCATGTGGCTTATAAGAATCTTTATACTATATTTTATTGTAAAACATGGATTGAAGACTGGAAAAGAAGCTAACACTGATAAAAGAAATTTACTACATTTACTTCATATTCGTTATACTAACTAAATGCTTATTACGGCAAAGATTAGGATAATATTATTAAAACCATTTATCGACAAGCGTGTAAGAAGTTTTATTTAAAATACATATTATAAAATACAGACTAGTTTAGTTTCACACTTGAATATTTCATAGTTAAAAGTATTATGTTAGTATGAAGTGATTTATATTGCAACGGATATCATTAAATTGTTAGGGACTGAGCACAGATTTCTGTAGAGCAGTTATAGATACGTGAGTCACTGTCAATCATATATAAAAGACATCAAAAAATCAAGGTGGCTAATCCAAAATCGCTAAACAGCTTGGTATAATATCGAACAATGAACAAATGTACCAACTGCCTCGATTTTTTCTCCCAATAGTCCCAAAAATCCATTACTTTGTTAAAATATTACTAAGACCACATTTTGAAAGAATAACTATCGATTTTTTTTCGATTGAACATTAAAGTTGGTGGAAGCTATCTAGATTTGAAGAAAGCTTGGATTTAAATTCATGAGCACGCAAAAGACTCCAGAAAAAATATTAATTGGTTTAATTTTATTTTGTTTCATTGCGATCCTCAATTATTGTATTTTTTACTACGAACTTTTAATCTTAATTTATTTGTGTAGCATTTAGGGCACAATGTAGTACCTTTAACGTGGTCTCTGGATTAATGGAGCTGAATGATCAACCAAGTGAAATTCTCATAAATTCATTTCAGTTGATTTCAATTCGCTTGGAAAGACTAAGATAAGGAGGCCATTATTTGACGATGTCATTTATTACCATAGCCCTATCGTTAGGTCGTTCTATTATGTAGACTCTGAAGATATTTATGATGATATATTTGCCAAATTAAGTAACTACTATTATTATATTTCTACAGAACTTTATATTGTTAGAACTGAAAGAGAAGTTAGTATTGTTGATACAAACAGAGTTTTGTGAGTAATAATAGCTTAAAATGATATAATACAAATAAACTTTGAACAACCGAGTGAAATAATAAATAACACATATTAACACATATTAAGGAACTGATTTTACGGAAGATGAGGACAAAAGAGTAATCACCACCGCCCAGATTCCCTTGAAGTACCAGAGGAATCACAAGAGCGGTTGCCGGTTTTTTGGAAGTTTTTTTTGTTTCATCCACTCTGTTTAGTGAAACTTAACGATTTGCTTACATGGTACAGTGTCTGTGAAGAACGGTTATAAAGTTGGTATCCCTTCCCGACCAGCCCATTTCACAGCAAATTTATGTTGACGATATCATTGTCAAATAACAATCACAAGATACTAGAATGTTTTACAACTCCATATTGGCAAGCAATGAACTGTTTTATTATAAATTTACTACAGATTCACATTGGTGTAATGGAATGAGAAGCCAACCAAAAAGTAATTAAGTGTGAGTTATTGATATGGCTTCAAGCACACACAATTCAAATATTTTCTGGAACAGAAGGGCAAAAGAGCTTGAAACATTTATATTTCTCATTAACAATTTTACTTTCAAAGTTTACTAATTTTTTAACGTTTTTATTTAGCGGGCAGATGACATCTCATCGATGTTGAATTTCCTAAAAAAATTGTTAAATTATTGTGTTACTGGTTTCACTTTTCCTAATCTAGTTTTTAACCTCTTCCAGTCTTTAAAGCAGCTCCATCTACGCCCCCTTCAGCGGCTGCAGACCTTGGGAGTGAACTTGATTCCAACTTCCTGCAGTCTCTTAAGAAGCTGATGACCAATCGTAACTACGTACTTCTGCTCATCTCTTACGGACTCAACGTTGGGGTCTTCTACGCAATATCCACGCTGCTAAATGAACTCGTGCTAACTTACTACCCGGTAATTTGTCATTCTTAAATGAAAACCTTGGAAATTAATACCGTGAAAACAAAAAGAAAAAACAATGTTTTGAGAATCGATGCATAGAATGTAGCTAAAGTGTTGTATTTCTCATTGGGAAATTACAAATCTGCATGTACTATTTACTAAACCATATTATTAGAGCACATTCCACAATCTCCAAAGTGATAAAACTGTTATTTGTATAATTCTACCACAAGGGGCTTAGATCCACGGAATGCTTATGTTTGCTCCAAACATTCTAAAAATATACTCAACAAGTATTTCTTTTGTAAATTTAAATCTCACAAATTCTTGTAATGTTTGGCTGTGGCTAAAGAACGTTAATTCTGTGACTACCAGGGAGCGAATACAGACGCAGGTCGCATCGGGCTGGTTCTCGTTGTGGCCGGTATGGTTGGATCCGTGGTCTGCGGTCTCATCCTGGACAAGACTCACCGCTTTAAGGAGACTACACTCGCTGTCTACGCCGCCTCTGTCATCGGCATGTTTATCTTCACGTTCACCCTCGATAGCGGTCATATTTCTATCGTCTACTTCAGCAGCATTTTACTAGGGTAAGAAATCAAAAACTATTTCTATTAAGCTTATATACTGTTATTCATAATAATATTTTAAGAATTATATTTATATTGTTTCTTTATCATTACAATCAGATCATTGCCAAAATAAATAGGTAGAATTTGTAGTAGTCGTCATATTATTATGATCTTAAGTGGATATTGCTACTGTCGTGGTAATCTATGTTTCATTAGGCTTAAAAGTAAAGTGATAATTATGTAAAATATCATTACTTACAAAGTAATAAATAACAGCAGTTTCATAAATGTAATTGTTAATTGGGATATCCTTTGGCCTTCTAAAACGTTAGTAGCGCTTGTTATCACATTAAGTAATCAATATAATTATATTTCTGATAAAATACAAAGATGTCAAAGCTGTGTGCAAAAAATAAAGTGGAAATGGGCGAACGAATGGATATGATACGCGACAAAAGCGAAAAAAGGACAAAAAATAAAACTGAATGGTATCCACGAGAATTCAAAAGAAGCAAAGGGCGACAAAGAGAATACCTTAAAACAGTGGCTGGTCCAGAATATATGATAATGGCGGAGATAGAAACATGGAAGTTTTTGGAGGTTGCCTATGTCGAAGGACAAGCTGTTAAGAAAATCATAATGAATTACGGATATAAAAATTGCAATTAAGTCTTATTATATTCGTAGCTGCTGCCTACGACGAAATCTAAATTTATCGTAATAATATGTTACCTATTTGTTGTCCCGATCTCTTTGTAATGCTAAATAATAGAATAGATTTAATGCAAAATTTGAATTAAATATATTCAATACAAGGAGATATTACGTACCGACAAACGGTCGAACAGACAAAAATTGTATAAAGTACTTTTTGGATTCGATATTGTTTGAAAGGTTACTTTTTTTTTTTACTTTCTTACGATTTAAATATATTATGATTCAATTACGTGTTTAGATATTTTGATGACAGTCATTAAATGCTTTGTATTTCAGTTTCTTCATGGCGGGCTACCTACCGGTCGGTTTCGAGTTCGCATCAGAAGTGACTTATCCAGAACCAGAAGGAACCACTTCTGGAATACTGAACGCATGTGTACAGGTGTGTGTGTTTTAATATATTATTTATTTACATATTAAGTAGGTATATCAAATCAAATCAAAAAGCTTGTACGAAAATAACACTTCTGAATGTCAAAGTTATACTTACGACCATTTAAAACTACATCGGAAAAGCGTAACTTCATGAGAAGAAGTCAAGTAAAATAATCAACACTTAAAGCTTCATTTACTAAGCAATGAAGCGTATGAAAGAAAACTTTTCGGAAACAAAGAAGTTTTCGATGTCCTTGACAAGCTAAGTTAATTAAAAAATTAAATAAATAATAGAAAACCCTAAAAGATTTATGAGTACAGTTGTTGCATCACAACGCTGCTATATGAAGCTGTAATATGTATGTGAATCATGTTTCACGAAAACTTTTACGTAGACAATAAATAAATCATTATACAGCTTAGAAATCTATCAAATTTCTTTTAATGTTATATGTTCTACGACATTATTACTAACAAATTTGCCAATGATCATTCTTGCTAATAAAAAAAATTCAGGAGTTTTATTATGAAGTTTTTCTTAAACTTATTTAAATATTTAGAATGATATCGAATATATTGTTCAACCTAACATAAATAATACTGAATACAAAGTACAAGTTTCTTTGTGTTATTAAAATCAAATCAAATCAAGTCATTTATTTGCATAGATCGAGTGGGTACATTGGTGTCAAATTATAAGTATAGGTGCTTACAATCTGCCGGGTAGGAATGCAAAATGAATATTTTAATAATCCTTATTCTAAGTTTATAGTGAAACGTAAACAACAAGATATAAACAAGATTATTCCGTAAAAGAGCATCACTCAAATATTCGAGTACTTACCTACTATCCATTGAAATATTATTGGAATGTCAAAAGTAAAAATTAATATTACCTATGTCTATAAATGTATGTAGGTACTAACTGTAGATTCATGGCTGTTAAATACTCTTTAAATGAATAATATTTCTTCGTCGATAAAAACTCTCTAATTTTATTTTTAAAAGTTATAATATTTACTAAAACGTACGCTTTCTCAGGTGTTCGGTATAGTATTGACACTTCTATTTGAATGGATGCTGAAGGAAGTCGGAGATCGATGGGCTAACCTGACTCTCTGCGCTATACTCGTCCTCGGAACCGCCATCACGGCTGCTATTCGTCCCGACTTGCGACGCCAAGCTGCACAGAACAAGGCCTAAAACAACAGTAGGAATAGGAATAAATAATGTTAATATTTATCCAATACAAACTACACAACGAGATATCTACAAGGAAGTAAGGAACAATATACCTACCACTGTAGATTCAGTATTCGGAATTTTGTTTAAAAGCATTAGAAAAGAATATGCTGTACTTTGTCTCTATTCTGAAGAGCTCATTGACTTGACTCCTGCACTTCAATTCTCGCTGATTGACGTAACTTAGGAGTAGGTTAGCAGTATTTTTTCACAAGTTGGAGGCTCCTTTGTACAGAATGCCGGCTTGATTATGGGTACCACAACGGAGCCTATTTCTGCCGTGAAGCAGTAATGGGCGCCGTAGCTAGTGAAATTACTGGGCAAATGAGACTTAACATCTAATGTCTCAAGGTACGAGCGCAATTGTTATGCCGTTCAGAATTTTTGGGTTTTTCAAGAATCTTGAGCGGCACTGCATTGTAATGGGTAGAGCGTATCAATTACCATCAGCTGAACGCCCTGCTCCTCTCGTCCTTTATTTTCATAAAAAAAAGTAGGTCAGCTCACCATAGTCTGAATGCGTGGCTATATAAATAGTTATCAATAAACTGTCTTGTATTTGCTAGAAAAGCCATTTATTTTCTCAAAATGGATTCCTTCTGTATCTTTGATGTCAGTATTAACAGAAGTACCGTTTCGGGAGCATAAAATGGCGCTCTGAGAGTGAAAAATAATTATTGTAAGAGAAAGATGACATTGTAACGATGTCTTAAGTTATTTCTACTTTATAATGATTATCTTATCCCAGGCTGTCTTATTCCCTTAAACCTTTATTCATGTATAACATCTTAACCTTAACTGGATTTTTTTTTTAAATAAAATTGTATACACTTACCCTTAAAACTATTTAGTATTGTAGTAAAACGCGAGTTTGCAAGTCGTGCTAAAGTAAAATAAATAATAATGAAAGATGCTACATAACACATCTTAGCAAATATCTATAAATTTGTGCCGTTATCTTGATGGAATGGTAAACATAACTATTAATATTTTATACAGTATTACTATGTAATATTCGTAGCGTAGAATTGCGAGGAGTATATCGATGAGTGGTTCCCATCCCTAACATTCTATATTACCTAATTTAGATAGAGAATGTCGGCACAAACATACTGTTAAAACACAAATTAATGAAAATTATTTATTGTATTTTTTCAAATAAATTATTTAATATATATTAATGAATTATAGTATTGTATTGACGGGTGATACGAATATTATCGATGACAATAAATACAGTGTCTACGGAATACGGAATTAGTGTTAATAGATTTTGAATCTTGTATAGTGTAGCTTATAACGTCATAGTATAAATAAATAATATTAAGTAATATTATTTTATAATAATTCTACAATTCTCAAATATTTTGTAACGTAACTTTGTAAATTCTATTGACGTTTCGTAATATTTTGATTTGGGCCTAATATTGAACTTTTGAGAAATCTTACAATGAATTTGTTTTACAAGGGATACAATTATGCATAAATATAACAGTGTAATCAAAGTACTGTGTACAAAAAGAGCATCGCAAGTTTTGTGCAATGAAATATCAAGTTTGCTCGGCTTATCACAATATGTGCTGGGACCCTAATCCTTCTGGATAAAATAGGCACAAAACTATAGGTAAATATCAAACAAATAAGCGATAATTCAAATCATTTCAAACTAGTACCTGTTTCATTTGATTCTCTGAATATTAAACAACAAGAAAGGGTTAGACATTAAAAGAACATAATAAAAAAAGAAACTGACCAGTCTTTAAAACAGAATGTTTTCATTAAGAGTACCCAATAGACAAATTATTGTGTTTTAAAACATTTTTAAAAAATATAATATTACCTCATCTATTATAAACAAAACAAAACATTCTATAAAGATTTCCGATGAATAAATAATTATATTAATTAAGGTAACTTTCGGAGATGTGCGTATTCGTGCATGAAATTTTACATTTTGAAAACCGTATTTTGTAATGATATTTTAAACAAATACCGATATGACGAAGTCAAATATATTCGAAATGTTTTATGAATTTCAATTTTATGAAATGTGTTTTGTTCTAAGTAGGTACCTATTTTGTAATATAATGTAGGCGTCACAATCTAAAGTAAGGTCTCAACAAGGTCCCTATTTAGCGGACATCGCAGTGCTATCAGTTGCGCGTGTGCGAACAGTATATTATACATACAGGATGTTAAAAAAATCCTGTACTATATCTTATATTGGTATCAAGTAGTGAGAACAAATAATAATAACAAACAAACGAACAAATAATATTGATCTTCATAAAATAAGCACATTAAAAAAAATAAGAAAAAAGATTATAAATGTACCCAAGTATAAGAGTTTGCAAACCTCTGCCTGCGGCCATTTTTATTTTTCCCCGCCCACACACCCATTCCATTAATTCATGCCAAGGGCGCGCGCGCGGCAAAAACGAAAGTTTTGTATAATAAACGTCGCCCGCCATATTCGTTTGAGCCGCCGCACCGCGCTGCTGATGCTAGCTATTAGACCGAGGCGCGGGCCTTAGTTTACTGATAAAATAAATAAGTCAGGGGCTCTCAAGATTTTTGAAACATCTAACATGAAATGTTCTCTTTATCGTAGCATTTAATCTAAGGGGTTTGGATATATTATTTTATTTTTAGTGGTGTCTCCGCATTCAACTTCATATCAATTATCGTACAGGGTTTTTTTAACATAGTGTATATTATAGGTGAATAAAATTTAGTTTTTTGTCGAAAAATGTACCAAAATCACGAACTAATGATGCCTGTTACAAAGGAACATCATTAATGATGTAAAATGATGCAGTCTCAGTTCTATTTCTAGTGATCTTGATTTGAACACATTTTATTGGATTAAGTATCATTTGTTTACATTACACCAGTTTTATTATCCAGGTCAGTTTGAAGAAGTCTTATTTCAATCTGTGAATTAATTTCTTTATAAATTTTTAAGTCATCTCCGAACATAGAACATTAATTATTGTTAAATTAGATTAATAAAAGCGTTAAAAAGTACAGGACCAAGATGTGAGGCCTGGGGAACGCCTGATGTAGGAAAAAAGGTATAAGAAATATTACCATTTGAGATAATCGTCTGCCTTCTGTCTTTTAAATAAGATTGTATTAAATTTAATAGATTACCATAATTCCAATAGAATTTTAATTTTGATAGAAGTATTACATGGTTTACTTTATCGAAAGCACTAGAAAAATCTGTGTAAAGCAATCAGTCTTAGTTTTATTGTCTAAGAAAGATCTAAAATTAAATTGGACAATTTTTTTTTGAATATCTTAGGACAAATGCTTAAGATTGATACGGGCCTATAATTTTATAAATGTTCGGGACATTTAATGCCTAGATAATATTTACATTATTTATTAAAGATAGTTATTAATGCTAATAGATAAATATCTGCTTATCTGTTGTAAAGGAAGGTGGGCAACTGTAAGGTGTTTTTCATTACTTTTGGTTCAAATTATTAATTAGTTTACTTTGAAGCAAAGTTGTAGTAATTATCATGAAAAAGTAGATAACAGGATTTACGTATATAAATAAATTTTATTGTTATTAGTAAGTATTGCGTAATATTTAGGTAACATTCTCTCATTTTATATGCCGGAAGCTAATGATATTAAATTCGAAATATTATTAAATTTATTTGGACAAAGGCAACTATAGTGAATTTAGGATCATGTGCGTATATAATAACTAAGATATATTTTTGGCAACAAATCAATTATATTACCGTGATTAAATCTTTGTTCAATCCAAGCTGATAAATTTTAAATTATACCTTCTAATATCAGTATTAGTCTATAAATCTAAGTATTTACTACTAAAAACGAAATGGTCTCAAATATTTTAAGGTATAATACCCATTATAACTCTTCATTTGATTCATAACTACATAACGCGCGAGTTGAGTGCAGAGTTCTTGAATGTGATAGTGTTGTGACCGTATTACAATTGATGACGATAATCATGAATGTGTCGATAAATTTACACAACGCTTCAAGTTTACTATTTAACACTAGGTTAAAATGATGAAAAAATTAATAAAATAATTAGTAAATTATTATTGTTGATTATTAGCGGGGGTAGAGCTTTTCGCTCTATACCCCGGCCAGACTGCATTTAACTCGCGCGATAACTGTAGGTTTGAATATCAATTTCCATTGTATAAATGAAAATATCTTGCCTTGCCAAAGTAAGTAGGTAATTATCAAGTGAGTAAATATTTGATAGTCCTTAAAAAAAGGTCTTCTAACCTTCTGCAGAATCATTGCAATAGTCAATTGTAACATGACGACGATGTACAATTATACTTTAACCAGACAATGAAATATAAAGTTATATTGTTTATGAATCTTACAACGTTTTGTTGCATCTGGGAGTTTTGTCATAGATGCTTTAAACATCGCAGATATGATAAAAATCTCAATAAAATGTATATTTACAGTATTGGTCGCGATCTCTTGTAGACAATGAGTAATAATGGATATTTATAGTGTGTTGAAACCATATACATACAAATATAATGTGGTTGTTTAGTTGTCGCGGAGAGTATGAGTTTGAAAACGAAATGTCTTTCATCGAATACTTTAGTGCTTATAAGCTATTGTGTGATAAATTGCGCCAAATTATAATTTGTATGTTAGACGCGAATGGTAATATTTGCGTATAAATCGTATAGTTCTGTCGATTTTTAATATCAGATAGTAATATATATAAGTAATCCAAATATGTTAAAATGTTCCATTGCATAGAAAAGAAGTACCGTAACACAGTGGGCTCTCAAGGGCTAATAATTTAGATAGGTAGTAAGTATCCTGGACCACGTACCGGAAGACGCAGTGTTGGTAGGTCCCCCACAAGATGGACCGACGATCTGGTCAAGATCGCCGGAATACGTTGGATGAGGGCAGCGCAGGACCGGTCGTCGTGGTAATCTTTGGGGAAGACCTTTGTCCAGCAGTGGACGTCTTCCGGCTGATGATGAAGTATCCTGGAATAGTTGCCTATTTTATTAACGTATTACAAAACTGGAAACACTTATTAGAAGTAGAGATGTACTAACTAGGGCCATTAGATCGTGTTCATAAAAACAGATGATCTTAGAACATTTATGATAAATGACAAAATTGATAAAAAAATTTGCTGATAGCCGAAAATAATATTTTAATTTTGTGCAAACAATTTTTTTTTTTATTTTGAGAGAAATCTTTACTCATCACCAAGCAAATTTTATACAGAGCCCCGCCAAGGCACGCTACGCCACTGGGTCTAAGTAACACATTAATTAGGTTCTATAAACCTAGCAAGGCTTGTGATTCAGTGTTACTTTAGCCCTTAATTCAGTAATAATTTGACAACGTGGACGATGCGAGATTCGAACCCGCGCCTCCATCGGTTTAACCGTTCAGTAAGTAAATAACAAAATTGTTTATATTTCAAAAAGCGACAACTAAAGACAATGTCCTGGCATACAATTAACAGGGTTGAACAGATATTAGTTGTATGTACTGTGTGTTATATGCTGGTTAACATTATTTAGACATTGTGAATCGCAAACGATGGCTCTATTCGATAAATAGATCGCATGTAACCTATTCCTAACTTTCCTTGTACATTGTGAAACATATATATTTATTTGATCGAAGATAGTTCTTACGTTTTTATCTAATTATAAAATATACTTATAATAATAGTGATTACAACCAGTATTATGGAAATTTTGTAACAAATGATATTTATTATTTAGTGAGTCACTGGTTCGAAGGATGACCATAAAACCTAATTGTTGATAAGTAATTAAGTATTATAATATTAAGTTAATGTAATGAATTTTATCATTTTTTATGTAAGTATAATATTTGAATTAAATAATATGGATGACTTGCTTGTTTTTATTTAAATACGTCTTCATAATATTTATTCTGATAAAATTTATCATAATACATACATAATTTCACACACGTATTCCTCTTACGCCTTACGCATCCACTAAGTAAGGATTTTTCAAAATTCATAAGGGATGTAAAATATGAAACTTTATATTCCGTTTAAAAGCTTACGTCCGACTATGTAGATATTTTAATTATGTACCTATAAAGAAAAGTTAAAGAAGTTCCAAGAAACGTGCGCGAGCGAAGCCGCGGGTAAGAGCTATATTATTATATAAAAGCAGACACTGACTGACTGATCGATCAACACACAGCTGAAACTGCTGGATCTAGAACCATTTTGCACTATAATACTTACGTAGGCGTGCACCAAGGGGTAAAAAGGGGATGTAAAGTTTGTATTGAACAACGCGTTTTCTTGGAAGGAATTTCAGGTTAAGCCAATGTTTTTTTTTACAAACGGGACCAGCGGAAGGTGTTTCGGTGATACTACTATACTAGGCCGTGTAATCTGCCCAAAACAGCGTACTAAGCCATCACAAAGCGACTCAAGGCGTAGCGCTATGCGAAAGGTACGACTCTGATCACATGGCACTACTTCTACCCCTAATGGATCCAAGATGGAATGTCTCATACCCCTGTTATTGTTTGGCACCCAAGGCCTTCCAACCAGATCAGAACAGTACAAATACTGCTAACTGCCACTGAATTAGGTAGGTATAGCAGTACTATCCTGGACGAACACTGTTAGTCGTACTATTACTAAATATATCAGAAAGCAGTTACATTCACTGTAGAATTCAGCCAAAATCTATCAACAAACTACTTTTATGTTGATAGTAATCCTTCATTGTTCCTTTCTATACGAATATTTAAAAAAACTCCTTTTAAAAAAATATGTAGCACATACAAATAATAGTATTTTTTTAATATTAAAGGTAAAGGTTTGCATAAGAGGTTTATTAAATTAAATTTTTAGTTATTTGATACTTTCAGATTTGAAGTCGGTTTTTTTAAATGTAGTTTTTTTTTATTTTTTACTTCTTAGTGTCAGTTAATAATAATAATTACACAACACGTACACAAAAAACAATTAAAACATCAACGTAGACAAAAATTTTCATAAAAAATGTTCATGAATATCATAAATTTTTATGGGACCAAATCGCATCTATTCCGCATCGAACTAAAGAAGAATTACGTAAATCGGATCATAAATCTCCGAGTAATCGGTGTACATACATAAAAAAAATACCAATCGAGATGAGGACCTCCTCCTTTTTGAAGTCGGTTAAAAATAACTGCTATCTTTACAAAAGCTATTCTAATTGTAAATAAAACTACGCAAAATATCAATCATTATTGTAAATTGGTCAATTTTCACATAACAAAATGTATGTATTTAATGGTTTCTTTTGAGGACATTCGTGACTGTCGCTTCTAACATTCTGTGAGTAATATACGTAAATTATCTTTGCTTATACTTCTGGCCTTGTATTGCCATGCTCATTTTATTATAATTACTACATGGGTTTCATTTACTTTAAAACATTGTAAAGAAATTTAATTTTTTGTGAAGGGATGTCATTTTCAAATGCATTTTATTGTAACTAAACAGCCCAGCGAAACACTCTAAAAAAAAACGATCCAGAAGATTGTATGAAATGTGCAGTCATAGATAGAATGACAGGTGACGGCTATAATCTTGTAAAAACGGAGATAGCCGAAATCCACTATGTTTTAAGCAACTGTTCGCTTTTTAACTTAGCCGGATTATACTTAGTCGCCAATCGCCATATTGTAATTACTACTATTTCAAATTTATATCAAATGTCTGCAACTTTCATACTAAACTAAATTGCAATTTTTACTTAGGCAGTCCCACCTCTTATTACATAGAAGTTACATCCTCTTTGTATTTTAACTCATGCCAAGTATTATGTCACTGTCACATTTCGTGTTGAGTGATGATTAATTTAAACATTAGGT
Source organism: Leptidea sinapis (assembly GCF_905404315.1). Classification (NCBI taxonomy): domain Eukaryota; kingdom Metazoa; phylum Arthropoda; class Insecta; order Lepidoptera; family Pieridae; genus Leptidea; species Leptidea sinapis. The sequence goes on along the minus strand of NC_066304.1, from coordinate 6,960,116 downwards.
GCCAATTAATAATATAGTCTAAAACACGGACTAGTAAAAAAATAAGGACTCCGCGCCGTGATATTAGCAAGTGAAGCACCTATGTGCTAGTGTGTGTGCAGTTACGGGGGATACCAGTTATACAATTTTTTCTCCCTTAAATAATCATATATCCACAAATACTTTTATAGTATTGTTTTTACACTTTTTCACAACGCAAGACGGCATTTTAAAAATATTTTATTACGACGCAAACTGATCTGTCCCAGACGATGGCAAATCTCATAATGACGGCCGATCGGCTTGTATTAGTGTAAGTGTATGCGTGGGGCTATGTAACACGGAAACACCGCACAAGGAAGCTCATTCCACAGCTTTGTAGTACGAGGAAGAAAGCTCTTTGAAAACCGCACTGTGGAGGACCGCCACACATCCATCCAATTCTTTCGAATCATATTATCAATCGTAACACATGTTTTTTTAAACAATTTCTGGGACCATGTTATAAAAGGATTGTACCTACATCGCGTAATAAAAGACTCCTTAATTCGATCTGGCCGAGTAGTAGGCAAAACAAATTTATGGTCTTATTAACACCATAATATTATGATTATCACATTATCACAATTCTAGAAGATTCGCTTTATGTGCCTAGATATTATGTACTTTCTATCTCTTCGGTAGAAAGCGCTCATAACACAATGACAAAGCTTTTTTTTTTAATTAAAGCGTTATTTATTGTCATGGATTTCGAAGAGACGGGTCTTTATCTGCCAGATAACCTTACTTTTTACAAAAAAAAGCAATTGTGTGGTTTTATGAAACCACGATGCAAGTCAAACTTTTTTTCACAAAATAACGTATGTATTAATATCAGCATAGAAAAAAAAACAAACTTATATATCATGTTTTATATTATCATAAAATATAAAAAAAACCTTTATCAAGTGTGTGGGGTTCGTACTTACTCCTCCACCCGAACGCAATTGCATCCAGAGAACTATAGGCGCAGCCCGACCGTCACGCGACATGCAACACACAGACGAAAACGATGTAATAAAAGTTTCACTTTAAAAAAAAAAAGGAAAATAAGTGTACAGAAAGTCATTCGATAGTAGTTGAAACAAGTTTAATAATTGTCTGTAAACAAGTTGTCTGGAACAAGTTTAATAATTGTCTAAAAAAATTTCCACGAAATGTGAAAAGGTGAAAAGTTACCTTTTTCTAAACCAAATACATTGTAATTTTTTTGATTTGAAATATTTATTTTACACCTTATTGCGACATAAATATCGAAAAAGAACCCTAAATTTTCAATCGAAAATTTTCACGTCAAAATCTCAGCTTTTTCAAAAATATCGGTTGGCTTTTTGTACGTTGAATCTCTCCTTTGTCACAGCGTGAAAAAAACATACATTACTGCGGTAAATGTTTGGAAAATATTAGCCCATCAAAAGGTATTTTATAGAGAATTCATACATATTATTTCATAGCAGCAAAAATATGTGATATTTATCTATGTTTATTGGTAGATATTGATAGGAGGCTATATGTACGACGCAACATGATGGTGTAAGTATTAAGGCGAAGGGAACAGTAAACAGAAAACACGCAAACAAGGTGTTTTTAGACAAGTTTTATGGTGAACATATAGCATTTGGAGCTATGAACACTACTTTATCCTGTTACACATACCCTTAAGTCTTACTTGTAGGTTGCTAATGCTTATTGTTGGTCAAAGTTAGCACTCCAGAGCTATTATGAACAACCAATTTTCTTTGCAGTTAAACAAGTTTTTTCTCGGCATCATGCACTTGTTTAGTATGCTACTATCAAAAAAGTTGTTCTTATAGATTTTACTTTTTTATGTAGGTACATCTATTCAGATTAGTAATCAATAATGAGGATTGTAAGCAATTAAACAGTTTGCGCCTGTTAAAATGTTAAACTTTCGACGCAAGAATTTTGAAAATATTGGCTTTGTTTTATAAGAGCCGTGGACTCATATCGCTCAAGGTCGCCGGCATTTAGTGTCGCCTTAAGCGCGATATTGCAATTGTCAATCATTTACGTACATTTAATTGGGGGCATTTTTAGATTACCTTCGAATCCCATAGCTACTGCTCCATGGATAGTAAAAATACGACTTAATCGAAGAAAATAATGTTCGAAGCCAACTAAAAACACAATAATGTTCCGAGTATTTCGATGACAAAAAAAAATATAAGTACTACTAAAGGTGGCTATTATAAATTATGTCCGAATGCTGTACTGACGAATATATATAGATACCTATTATTTAATTCATACTTTAATTTTCCATAGGACTTGTATTTTTGCCGGAAAAACGAGGCAAACCATTTTTAACCTTTTTATGAGAATATTGCTACTCTGCTGTGTCCAAAAAATGTAGGCGAATTCTGAAAATGGAACATTTCAATATTATATTAGTAATCCTAAAAAGCTTAAAAAGCTTAAAAAGTATCAGAAATAAGAATTTTATCTTGATTCTGTTAAAAAATAGAAACGAGAGCAGGCAGTGGGAGGATCCTATGCACAGGATGCCGGCTAGATTATTGGATCCACGACGGCGCCTATTTCTGCCATGAAGCAGTAATGTGTAAACATTACTGTGTTTCGGCCTGAAGGGCGCCGTAGCTAGTAAAATTACTGGGCAAATGAGACTTAACATCTTACGTCTTAAGGTGACGAGCGCAATTGTAGTGCTGCTCAGAATTCTTGGGTTTTTCAAGAATCCTGAACGGCATTGCACTGTAAAAGGCGTATCAATTACCATCAGCAGAACGTCCTGCTCATCTCGTCCCTTATTTTCATAAAAAAAAACAGATATTAAGCAAAAAGAAAAGTAAAAGTAGCAGTAAGATTGATAAGTCAGAAAATCTCCAAGGTAGGCATGAAAAGTCCTAAGTTTTAGGAAATAGTGACGAAGCACTAAAAGAAAGAGACTTTCTCTGACTTCTTGACTCTTTTTAAAATTCATATAATTATTGGCTGCCTAAACAGTGAAATAGCAAATTAAATGTCTGCTAATATATGCTTTACGTCATTATAGTAATGAAAGTAGTGTAAGCGATATATTATGCTAAAACCTGTTAGTTGTTCGAATCAGGTATTCTGATCATATTATAAACATATATTATGAACTATGCTAACTTAAGAAATTATACTTATTTTTTATGTAAAGGGAACAAATGCAGTTTTAATTAGCTAGTTGAGCGAACTTTTATAAGTTGATGGAAAATTTAAATGTGTGACTGAAATAAAATATTTAAAAATATTCCTATTAAAATACTCAACATACAGTCCGCGACGGTATTATGTGATTACTATTTGAGCACAATCCACAGCTGCACTTCACACACACAGTTCACTTATATGAAGGTATCTCTTGTTATTTTCTTATATTATATAAAATTCTCGTGTCCCGGTGTTTATTAACAAACTAATCCGAAACGGCTAAACTAATTTGTTTGAAAATTTAGGTGTATATCGGGTAGGTCTGAAAATCGGTCAAAATCTATTTTTCATATCAATGATAAGGGTCCACCCACCCTTAAATATATATTTTTTTTTACATTTTTTTATTTTTACTTTATTATGATTCAGCATCAAAATATACATACAACTCCAAAGTGTCACCCGTCTACGATCTACACCTATTTTTGTATCGCGATTTTAATATTATTCTATTCCATCCACAGATACGCAATAAAGTTGAAGGTGGCAATCGAATATAATGTTTATTGTAGTACGATAAATTTAATGTACGATATATTAGGTAGGTCTGAGAATCGGTCATCAACTATTTTTATACGCCAAAAATGTTAATGATTTTTTTATTACTCTATATGGCAATACAACGTTTATTGGGTCAGCTAGTCATTTAATATAAGAGGGGTCAAAGGGTCAAATGGCCTACCTGCTGACCTTTAAGCGCGAAGGGTCTGTAAGGTAACCTATAGAACGTACTCAGACTTTACTTACGCGAAACTTAGCTAAGTTTAAGCTTAGCATAATATTTGATTTCGTTCTTATAGTCATTTGATAGCTGCAATTATCCTGAGCTAAGACAGCCCATTTTATAGCCAAGTTCACGTTTTATCACAATCGCCAGTCTTACGTAAGTAAAGTTTGAGCAAGGTCTAAGTACGCTTTATAGGCTGACAAGCCTAAGTCTGAAGGGTCCCCGAGCCCCTGGAGCGAAGCAACATAATATCATGGTGATAAATATTGTATGTTATTGCAAAGTTATCTAGTAAGGATAATAATTGGTTTAATAATAATTTACTGAGGAAAGCCTACACAGACAACTTCAAGGAAATTAAAAGATTGTTATGTAAGGTCACACCAAGGGAACAGCAAAGAATAATGTTTAAGCTGTAATGCACACTGATTAAATGCAAATTAGGCGGTGACGGTTAGGTAGTTTATAACATCAAGAAACCTGGAACATATATTTTTCATTACTCATACACGTAAAGAAGTGTTGTTTTGATCTGATTATTGGGTGGAAAATGCTGCTTCACTCCATAGAGAGGGAAAAACTCATAGAAATTACTTCCCACCTAAGGGCCGGAATGAACTTTAAAAATAGAACTGCTGTGAAGAGTTTTATGAAAAAAGAGCAAATTTTAAAAAATTGCTGCGGCCATGTGGCTTTCTAAACAGCCAGTATGAACTTAGCGCAAACTTCTTTGAGCGGAATAAACCGCAACAATTACGCGGTAAGTTCCATATTTGAAATTTAAAAAGTCGACATAAATTGGCGGGATTCTAATCTGTGCTTAGATAAACAACTAGTTTTATTTTCCTTATATTCGAAATGAAAAGTAGAGTGTTTAACTCGGGTAAAAGTATCAATTCCTACTCGGACTATAGCCGACCTCGCTGCGCTCGGGCGTCTAAATACCTCGGGAATTGATTCTTTCGACCCTCGGTTAACAATCTACTATTTAATATAAAAGCACGCAAACGGGCAAGCGGCTCTCGGGATGAGAGTGGTGAGGCATCCGCTCATGAACATCTGCAACAACAGGTGTAGGAGATGCATTGCCGGCCTTTAGGGTGGGGGATGTCTAGACTTGTAAGTATTATTCTTAGAAAGTTTTCGGACAACATATATTATATTATATTGAGTACAACATTTAATTTTTTAGCAGTAAAACGGTGAATACTAATACGAAAGGTCTGTTCTCTGTGTATTTTTGTAGAGAAAAAACAATTTTATGGTGATACGGCTTGCGAAATATTTTGTACTAAATTTTCTGTATACCATTTATTTCCAGATGGGTATTGAACCTAAAACTTTTAAAGATAATTTTGTAATGTTAAATTAATATTAATTATTATTGATTGGATATAAATACTGTACACGAGGTTAACTGTATGCTGAAGTCACGAGTGAAATAGCCATAGACAAGTAGACACAGTAATGACATGCACCTTGCAGCCGCCACCCGGCATGTTATTATGCCTTCATTCATTTTACGAGAACGTAACTAATGACACTATAATTTGAGAAATATTCGAATGTACATATTTCTTAAACACTTAGTAAGCTGCAAAAATCCAGATTCAGATATCGCGCCTAAGTTACTGTTAAAAAAAATAGAAAAATGACCAACGTCTGTTTTAGTAAAAGTTTCTAAAAAAGTATTTTGGGAAACCATTGAAAATCACAATATTGGCCTTCTTAGTGCGAGAACTGAGAGGGTGGTAATTTCTTACTTCTCTCATAGGAGTCTTCTACCATCCCGTCTATAGTGTCAGAACAGCCCAATATGTATATATCTTCTTTTTTTTATGGAATAGGAAAACAAACAAGCGTACGGGTCACCTGGTGTTAAGTGATCACCGCCGCCCACATTCTCTTGCAACACCAGAGGAATCACAAGAGCGTTGCCGGCCTTTAAGGAAGGTGTACGCGCTTTTTTTGAAGGTACCCATGTTGTATCGTCCCGGAAACACCGCACAAGGAAGCTCATTCCACAGCGTTGTAGTACGCGGAAGAAAGCTCCTTGAAAACCGCACTGTGGAGGACCGCCACACATCCAGATGGTGGGGATGATATCTTAACTTGTGGCGAGTCGTGCGAAGGTGGAATTCGGCGGCGGGAATCAGGTTAAACAGCTCTTCGGAACACTCCCCGTGATAAATGCGGTAGAAGACACACAATGAAGCGACGTCTCTACGCAACGCCAAGTGATTCAGCCGTTCGCAGAGCACTGGGTCCCCGACAATTTGAGCTGCTCTGCGTTGCACGCGGTCAAATGGATGGAGCTGATACTGGGGTGCGCCAGACCAGAGATGACAGTAATACTCCATGTGTGGCCGGACCTGCGCTTTGTAGAGCGCTAGAATGTGGGCCGGCTTGAAGTAATTCCGTGCTCTATTGATGACGCCCAGCTTTTTCGAAGCCAATTTGGCTTTGCCCTCCAGATGGCCACGAAATTATCACTCGAGATTTCGAGACCCAGTATTCCGATACTAGACGAGGCTTTAAGGGAAGTGTTGTCGAAGAGCGGTGATACGACAAATGGGGTTTTTTAAGTGGTAAACGCGCAAACTTGAGTCTTCTGGGGTTTGAATTCGACAAGGTTCAATTTACCCTATTCCGCGACCTTCTCGAGAGAGGACTCGATAGAAGACACAAGTTTCTCCCGGCACTGGTCGACGAGTTCCCGCGACCTGCCGACAAGAGACCTGCATGGCCCGTGTATACGGCATCACCAGTGCTGTCGTCTGCATAGCAATGTATGTTGGAGGTGTCCAACATATCATTGATATGCAGAAGAAACAGCGTGGGAGATAGCACACAGTCTTGGGGCACTCCAGCATTCACGGGCTTCGGGTTCGAGCAATATCCGTCGACAACGACCTATATGCCGCGCCCAGTGAGGAAGCTGGAGGTCCACTTGCACAAACTCTCGGGAAGCCCAAGTTTATAGAGGAGCGCCTTGTGCCATACACGATCAAAGGCCTTCGCTACATCCAGGCTAACTGCCAGGCCTTCCCCCTTGCTTTCAATAGCCGCCGCCCATATATGTGTTAGGTATACTAGAAGATCTCCTGCCGACCGACCATGGTGAAAGCCGTACTGTCGGTCGTTGATCAACTGGTGAACCTCTAGATATACCAAGAGCTGGCGGCTGATTAATCTCTCCATGATTTTGAAGAGCAGGGAGGTAATAGCAATAGGCCTGTAGTTTGCCGGATCCGAACTGTCTCCTTTTTTTGGATCGGATGAACAAGGGCTGACTTCCATGAGTCAGGGACTATGCCTTTGGAATAAGAGTGCCGGAATAAACGCGTTAGCACCGGCGTCAACTCAGGGGCACACGTTCTAAGCACGATTGGAGAAATGCCATCAGGCCCGCTCGACTTCCTGACGTCCAACGAAAACAGAGCTCGCCTAACAGTTTTCTGTCTGAACTGTACTTCAAGCATAGAGCTCTGACACCGCGGGATGGTCGGCGGTGTTTTTCCTTTGTCGTCAAGAGTCGAGTTGGAGGCAAAAAGAGCGCAAAGGAGATCAGCTTTCTCTTTTGCCGTATGGGCCAGGGTGTTGTTTCTCATGTGCAACGGCGGCAGGGACGGCTGGTTGAAGTTACCAAGAGCAGCTTTCGACAACGACCAGAACTTGCGTGTTCCGGTCGGGTAACTGGAAAGCTGCTCGCCGATTTTGACGACGTGCTTCGATTTCGCACGGGCGATTTGCCGCTTAAAAAATTTGGAGGCACGGTTATATTTCCTCTTAAGAACTTTGCAGTTCGGATCCTTTGTTCCCAGCGCCGCAACCCAAGTTCGATACGCCTGTTTTTTGCAGTCAGATGCTGCTTTAACTGACGCATCGAACCAGGGCTGTGATCTGCCACCGGTCGGTACTACAGAACTTGGTATTGTAGTATCACATCGGCTACTGCAATGGTGCAGGCACTAGGATCGTCAGAAGGGAAACAAACCTTGCCCCAGGCAAGGTAGGATACAAAAATGGAACGCATCCTATCCCAATCTGCTGACTTGTAGCGCCAAACGTGGCGGGTCACTGGTGGTCTGCGACGTTGGCGTCGGATAGGCACTACACTACAGACCAGGCAATGGTCGGGCGTTCCGAGAGGGGCGTCGACAAAGATCTGATAACCATCGGGATGTGTAGTCAGCAGAAGATCTATTAGCGGATATTAGTGGATAGCCACATCCGGGATCCGCGTTGGCAACTCAACCAATTGGACCATACGCCAATGCAAAATTATGCATAGATCGCCCTGCGTAGTCTGTGGTGCGTGATCCAAGCCATTCGGCATTATGCCCGTTGAAATCACCCAAGCCGCTTGAACGCAGCCCATGAGATGATCGGTTTCTGCGTTACCACTATGGGACCTGTAGACACACGCATAGATCCGGACGCGGTCCTCTAAATCTACGCGGAGCCAGAGAGTAGACAGGTCCCTACCCTCAAAATTGCCGAGACGGCGACAGCAGATATCCTCCCTAACGTACACACATACCACGGCATGAGGCAAAAAATTGTGCTCAATTTTGTACCCGCTAGGACGAGATATCTGCGTCTCCATAAGGCCGGCTACGCCGTCACAAGGTGGTGGTGGACGGCGTTTAAATTGGAGTGAATTCCCCTGATATTGCAAAAGTCCACGTTGAGCGTGGAGCGGGGTGCCGTGGCGCCTATTTTTGCAGTAATGTGTAAGCGTCACTGTGTTTTGATCTGAAGGGTAGTGCTAGTGAAACATCTTATGTCTCAAGGTGACGAGCGCAATTGTGTTGCCGCTCAGAACTTTTATGTTTTTCAAGTCCTGAGCGGTACTACATTGTGATGGGCAAGGCGTATCCATTACCATCTACTGAACGTTCTGCTCGTTTCGTCCCTTATTTTCATAAAAAATATAGAGATTATGATTTACAAGTCACTAAAACACATCCACATAAATTGTACGGGTTATAATTTATTTAATTTTTCATTAAACGTTAAGTACAGGGTTTGTATTCGTCAGTTTACTATAATATACGGGTTGTATATATGATACCCTAGTCATATCACATATATTATGATACCTATAGACCGGGAACGGTTTGTGTTTAATCGACTTCAAAAAAGGATCATTTTTTCAATTTGTCGGTATGTTCTTTTTTTATATATATGTTACCTCAAAACTTTCGACTGGGTGAACCAATTTTGATAATTCTTAAATTTTTTATTTGAAAGGCATCAATGGCATCAATGGCATCTATGAGAAAACCATAAAAGTCTTAAATTTGCTATTCATATGTGGACGACAAATTTACGAATAACTCAATATCGCACCAACCGATTTCGATGATTCTGTTTTTATTGGAAAGGATATACTTCAAAAGTGGTTTGGTGAGAGTTTGGTTGGGTTCTGATTATGGAATCCATGACAAAGTAACGGAACTCTTCAATACTTAGGAGCAAATTTACGATACTCGGCTGAATCTTTTTTAAGCTATTAGGATATCTCAAAGTCATCTACCGTAACGTAGTTAAGCTCATGTAATTGTTATAGTCGAATATGATGATCAATGCACAGAACACACAGGCAGCAGTGATTACTTAAAACAACACAGCCTGGCATAAAAGGCATTTATTTTCTCAAAATTGATTCCTTTAGAATTCTTTTTGATGTCATTTCTAATAACTACTAGATACTAAAACAAATGGCGCTCTGAAAGAGAAGAAGCGGCGCAAGAAACTCTCCCAGCATTATTTTTTTGCGCTCTTTTCAATAAAAATATACAATATTGTACAAATCTTCCTATAAAATCAATTGATAATGTTAATACAACATACTTACATGATACATGGTCACCCTAACGCGGAGTCTTGTGATAAGAGTTCACTCGTCATCTGCGCTTGCGCATCGCACCGTGCGCCCGCGTCTACTTTCTTCCACGAGATTATACTAATTTAACTCATATTACTCTAACTTAACTGACAGTTCCGCGTGTGCTATTATATTACAGTGATTGTGTACGATTTGTTTGACCTAGTGCATTTTTGGTAAGAAATTTTTTGTTAATTAGTGAAATTGTTTTAGTACTGAATATGAGATGCGCATAAAAACCAAACAGGTGGCGTTTACACTTCATCATTCGCTAATGTTGTCGTTTATTATGTAATATACATACAAACATACATATAATAAACAGTTTGTAGACAACTTAAGGGACTTAAGGATTCATACTTCATGTTGCTGCACGTTTTCGGGAGAATTTTTCTTCCTTGTGTCCGTGCCCCGATGAAAAAAAGAAGGGTGTTAAGAGTTTGATGTGTCTCTCACTTTGTCTCTCTTTAGCATCGCAATTCCTTAAGTAATGGATTGATTTTGATTCGACATTGTTATAGATTTTTACTAGCTTTAATAACTTAAATAATTAGTCTGAAGTCCTTTAAATATAATTTCTATGCGATAAATACATAAAACGTTGGGTAAATATTCAAATATAATATAATAAGAAAAAGAATTTCGAACTATGTAAGTACCTATTTAATTAATAATTTTTAACTTATTTGCGTGTAAAAAAGTATCTATTACTTTATGTCTCAAGTGTTCTTAGGTTTTCATTGATAATTATCATGAATCTGTATAATTCAACTTATTGACTTTATGTCTTGTCGTGAATGTCATCTACGAGTTAAACATAAATGTTTTATTAATAAACTTCTCCCTGTCATATAATTCTGTAGTGACAAAGGTAAGATACAGACCGAAAGTTTTAAATTTGGTGTAACTTTACTTCACTATACAGAAAATGTGACTAAAAAGCAAAGATTGATGAGCGACTGCCAATTCTGTGGCCATCTGGAGGGCAAAGCCAAATTGGCTTCGAAGAAGCTGGGCGTCCTCAATAGAGCACGGCAATACTTCAAGCCGGCCCATATTCTAGCGCTCTACACAGCGCAGGTCCGGCCACACATGGAGTATTGCTGTCATCTCTGGTCTGGCGCACCCCAGTATCAGCTCGATCTATTTAACCGCATGCAACGCAGAGCAGCTCGAATTGTCGGGGACCCAGTGCTCTGTGAACGGCTGGATCACTTGGCGTTGCGTAGAGACGTCGCTTCATTGTGTGTCTTCTACCGCATTTATTACGGGGAGTGTTCCGAAGAGCTGTTTAACCTGATTCCTGCCGCCGAATTCCACCTTCGCATGACACGCCACAAATTAGGATATCATCCCCAACATCTGGATGTGTGGCGGTCTTCCACAGTGCGGTTTTCAAGGAGCTTTCTTCCACGTACTATAAAGCTGTGGAATGAGCTTCCTTGTGCGGTGTTTCCGGGACGATACGATATGGGTACCTTCAAGAAAAGCGTGTACACCTTCCTTATAGGCCGGCAACGCTCTTGTGATTCCTCTGATGTTGCAAGAGAATGTGGGCGACGGTGATAACTTAACACCAGGTAACTGCGACCCGTACGCTCGTTTGTCCTCCTATTCCATTAAAAAAGATGATCAAGGCTGGTGATCAACTAATTATCTATGCTCCCTTTAAAAACTAGTTATCTAAAATAAAGATTTATTATTCATAATGAAAATAAATATAATTGTACATACACTCTGTAAACATAAGTAATACATAAATGAGGACGTGTGCAATTTTAACACAGCTATTAAAAAAACATTACAGAGTTAAGTTTTAATTTTACATTTTCCCGAACCGATACGACTTAGGGACTTTCAAAACTTAAGCATAAGTACTCATGAATTAAAGGCTGGGAACGCATTTCTTGGCTCCTGGATTTGCGGATGTCTACCTCAACACTTCTTATCATGTGAGCCTTTTGCAAGATTGCGTCCTCTTATATAAAATATCTAAACGAGCCACATTCTATATAAAACATTTAAACAAATAATTCATTATTTATTATTATTATTATTATTATGTAAACGGAATTGGACGTTAGGATTCGAGAAAACATGGTTTTCCGAGTTTTCAGACAGAGTGGAGCTCGGTTGCTCAGGTACTGCTGTTTAACATTGTCCAAATATTTGTATTTTGAAGAGGCTGGTGTGATACGTTTTATTTTGATGCCATGAATTCGGTTGTTATTTGAAAAAAAAAATTCAATTCAAATCAATTATCAATTTAGAATATTTATTTGGGCAATATTTACGATTTGATGACGTACAAAGCCTAGTGGTTAGCGACCTTACCTATTAAGCCGGGATTCGAACCCGGGATAGAGGTCCCGGTAGATGCAAACATTTATCTGATGAATATGTATGTTTGTTTCAGAGTTATGGATGTTTATATGTATTTATATATATAAGTTTAATTAAGTATATTCGTAATAAATATATAGTTGTCTTGCAACCCATAGCCACAGGCAGTGCCTAATTTGCGGCAAGATAATTTGTGTAAAAGTGTGTCAGTATTATTAACATTTATCATGTATTTTCAACGTGTTTTATTAACAATAGTCAAGGAGCACCTTAATTGAAACAGTACCATGCAATACGTCTTTTTAAATTAACGATGACAAAAATGATATAAGATCATTACCACTCAAGCAATGCCTTTGGTTGGTAAACCTTTATATTATGAATCAGTTAATTAAATTACATTAGCTGTTATAGTTAAAGTTTAATCAAATTTCACGTTAACAGTAACGTTTAATATAGAATGTGTTGCACCATCGTATTCCTTGGCAAAGTTAAAGTTATAAAGTGAAATATCAAGTCAATATCGAATATTCCTGTATAAGAATAGAAACAGCCATTTCGACCGCAGAAAAACTAATAGTTCGACAAATATGGAGTGAGTATGACCCTTAAAAAAATGTTAAGCCGATATCATTTGAAATTTTGAACCTGTGGGAGGCTTTTATAAACAAGATGCCGGGCATATGGGCACCACACTATGGCGTGTGGTGTGGTGCATAGTGCATAGCTAGCATACTCTACCGTGAACCAGTAACACTACACGCAACCATTATTGTGTTTTGGTTTGCAGGGCGTCGCAGCCAGTGAGATTACTGGCTAGTGAGACAGTTAAAAAAATAAGAGACGAGACGAGCAGGACGTTCAGCTGATGGTATTTGATACGCCCTGCCCATTACAATGCAGTGCCGCTCAGGATTCATGAAAAACCCCAAAAATTCTGAGCGGCACTACAACTGCGCTCATCACCTTGAGACATAAGATGTATACATATACATTACTTACGGCCAATATATTTATAGCACTGCACGTACATGAACAATTTAATTTATACAGTAAAATAAGCGACAATCATAATTTAAACACTAGAAATAACTACAAGAAATAACTACGAATCTGGAGTTTACAAATTTATTGCGAAATTATAATTTTTTTAAACATATTAATGAACCGACTCGGCAAAAATCCTGTATTGACCTCTTTGTTAGTAATATAGAAAATGCCACAGGGGAGATTCGTCAGTTAGGCCTATCGGATCATGACACAGCACAATTCTTAGTAGTACCGACAAAAATAAATAATTCAACACCGTCGTATAAGTTAATTTTCAAAAGAGATTTATGTAATCAAAACATAAACAAATTTAAGGACTGTATAAAAAGTCTTAACTGGATAGACGTGTATGATGCCCAGAAATTGGACGAATCTTTTGATGAATTTTACAATACATTAATCATATTTTATAAATTATGTTTTCCTCTTCTTAAGTATAAAATTAATGTTTCAAATTCAAAAATAAAATGGTTGTCCAGAGGTATAAAAAAATCATGTGCAACAAAAAGAAAATTAAGGTATCAATATTATAAGAATAAAATACCTGCCAACAAAAACAAATTTAATAATTATTCAAAGATTCTCAACAAGTGTATAGACCTAGCTCAGAGAAGTAGCAACAACAAATATATACTTTACTCGAAAAATAAATGCAAAGCGTCGTGGAATGTGATTAAAAATAAAACTAACTCTAATGTAGGAAGTATCGATGAAATTAAATATGAAAATAAAATTATAAATAATCCAACTCAGATTGCTACTATTTTTAATAATTATTTTATAAATACAGTCACACAAAGTCAAAGTCAAAATGTAAAAAATAAAAAACCTACATATAAATTAAAACATAACAATTCAAATATTTTCTTAATGCCAACTGATGAAATGGAGATAATAACCGTTATTAAGTCACTTAATAATTCAAATTCCACGGGCTGCGATGAAATAGCAACAAAGGTAATAAAGGAATGTGCAAAGGAACTAGCTCCAGTCCTAGCCTACTTAATAAATCTATCTTTTGAAGAAGGTACTTTCCCATCAAATTTAAAAAAGGCAAAAGTAATACCTTTACTCAAAGCGGGTGATAAAAAGGATATTAACAACTATCGACCAATCACACTCATTCCTGTTATCTCAAAAATTTTTGAAAAGATACTGCACAAGCGATTAACATCTTTTTTAACTAAACATAATATCATTTTGGAGGAACAAAATGGTTTCCAAAAAGGAAAATCAACAACTTTAGCGTGTTTTTCGCTAATAAAAGAAATATCGGAATGCATGGATACAAAAATTCCAGTAACATCAGTATTTTTTGATATGAGCAAAGCTTTTGACAATGTTTGTCATGAAAAACTATTAGATAAATGCGCTCAATATGGTATTCGAGGTCTAGCAAATGACTGGCTTAAAAGTTATCTTTCAAACCGTACTCAATACGTTGAAATTGCTAAATTAAATAATAAACAAGAAGTAATACCTTATCGATCAGAACTTAGACTTAAAACAAAAGGTGTACCACAAGGAAGTATATTGGGTCCACTTCTATTCATAATCTACATAAACGACTTACCTAGCATTACTACTAATAACTGTACTCTTTTTGCTGATGACATCTCTATTGTAATTAAATGTAACAATGAATTGACATATGATATAGAAATTAATAAAACAATAAAGGACACAATTGAATGGCTTACTGAAAATAACCTGACTGTAAATATAAAAAAAACAATGTATATGCAGTATTATAATAAGAATGGGAAAGGAAAAGATATTAATGTTAATTATCATAATGAGAATATTAAAGAAGCACAACTTGTCAATTTTCTTGGTATTTCTTTAGACAGCAACTTGTCCTTCAAGTCACATGTTGACAAAATTAGCAAAAAAATTAACCAACATGTATTTGTCCTCAAACGCGTATCAAAAACAATAGGTGAAAAAACAGCGCTAATGGCATATCATGCATTCGTGGTCTCAGCTTTAAGATATGGATTGGTCATATGGGGCAACTCGGTGAGCATAGGGCATTTATTTATTGGACAGAAGAAGTGTATCAGGGCGGTTTGTGGAGCCGGCCCCCTAGATTCTTGTCGACCGCTATTTAAAAAATTGAAAATTCTATCGCTGCCATGCCTATACATTTATGAAATAAGCCTATTTGTTCAAAAACATATGTGTGATTTCTATACAAAAAAAAGCCAGAAGGTTTTAAATACAAGGTATCCAAATAAACTCATAATGCCCTTCTGTAGAACTGCATCTTTTAGTAGAAATTGTTTCAGCATGTCTGTGAATATATATAATAAATTGCCCAATGAATTGAAAGATTTACCGTTCAAAGTTTTTAAAAGAAGACTGCATCAGTGGTTAACAAATAAGTGCTTCTATAGTTTAAATGAATTTTTCAATACAAAATGAATTAGTCTATTTGATAATAATATATGTAAATTAATATACTTTTATGACATTGAATTTGTTAATATTATACATAGGTACTAAATGAATTATTAAGTTATTTACGTCTCATATTATAATATTATATAAGTATTAAAATTTCATTTTATAAATATTATTGATATCATTGTGAAATCCGACATGTTTCAATATAACAGTACGATTAGTGTTTAGACAATTTTGTAACATATTTTGCATGTCAATTGACGAAACATATTGGATTATCCATTATATTGTTAACACCTTAAGTACAATGTTTCCTGCAAATAAATTTCATTTCATTTCAAGATTATAGTGCCCTCTACTAAGCTCTGTAAAATAAACAATTAGGTATTAAATTTTACAATAAATTAACCAAAAGTGTAGATACACTAGAATTATCAATAAATTAATTTAAATCATTTATTAAACGCAGACTTATGTCGAAGCTTATTACAGTATTGAAGAATACGTAATGGATATTACAATATGGAATGGAATAGTATTGTAGTTGTTTTTTTTTATGGACTTTATGGTTCAGCCTTGTATTGTTTTACTGAATTGTATTATTTTTAACATATATATGTTGAAACTTTTGTGTAATTAACATGTATTTGAATTGTATTTTTGGCGATTGAATTTGACGAGGATCTGTTGATTTTATGTCTATAAAATATTTTAGATTATGACTTTGACTTAATATCTTTAGCTCAGTCATAAACGAAATTGTTATGCTGCTCAAAATTAACGTAAGCTTCTCGTCACTTTGTGTTACAGAATATAATTTTAACGATCACTTTTAAAGAAAACACAAACTTAACACCTTTAAAATATTATATAATGTAAAATACCCGAATGTCGATCAGAATCTATTAAATTTCTATAAACCTTACCGCATTAGTTAATATTAATTAGTTGTAACTGGACTGGGTATCGTATGCAAATACAAAACGTAATATTCCACCCAACCAAGCGTGTTAATACTCCGTTAATGTAAATTATTATATCATACATTCTGTGCACACCGCAGGCAAGCTGATGAAGCATTTATCACTCACACATCACATCACCAGTGGAAGGATTCTAAGGGCAAGTTCAAAGTCAAGTCAAAATGAAATTGCCAAGCAGTATTGTGTTTTGGTTTGAAGTCACCGACGCTACCGAAATTACTGTGCTATTGAGACTTAAGGCGACACTAAATGCCGGCGACCTTGAGCGATATGAGTTCACGGCTCCTATGTAAGAAAGCCAATATTTAAAAAAAAATTGCGTCGAAAATGTAACATTTTAACAGACGCAAACAGCTTAATTGCTTACAATCCTCATTATTGATTACTAATCTGAATAAATGTACCTACACAAAAAAAGTGAAAGCCATAAGAACAACTTTTATGAGAGTAGTATACTAAACAAATGCATCATTCCGAGAAAAAACTTGTTGAACTTCAAAGAAAACTGGTATTTCATAATAGCTCTGGAGTATTAACTTTAACCAACAGCAAGCATTAGCAACCTACAAGTAAGACTTAAGGGTATGTGTAACAGGATTAAGTAATGTTCATAGCTCCAAATGCTATATTTTCACCACAAAACTTGTCTAAACACACCTTGTTTGCGTGTTTTCTGTTTACCCTTCGCCTTAACATCTTATGTTTCAAAGTGACGAGCGCAGCTGCAATAATTCTCAAACTGTTCTGTCTTCAAGAATCCCGAGTATTAGGGCGTTGTAATAGAGAGGGCATATCACTTGTCATTAGGTGAACATGTTTCTTGTTTCGTCACATTTCTCATCAAAATAAGTTTTAGTTGATATCGATCCTATTCAGTGTAGCTTAATAAATAAAAACCATTTTTTTTTCCACCTCGATGAAAAGCTCGCTTTTAGTCCCTGGTACGAGGCCAAAAAGTGGCCGACTCTCGACCAGACGTCTTTTGTGCCTCGTACCAGGGACCAAAAGCGAGCTATTATATCCAGGTGGGAAAAAAACCGTCTACGCACCACGTGAGATAAAAAGGCATAAAAGTTCTAAAATTTCTCAAAATTGATTCCTTTAGATTTCTTTTTGATGTCATTTCTAATATACTAGATACTACTACCGCTTCGGTAACAAATGGCGCGAGAGAAGAAGCGATAAGTAGGACATTGCCACACGCAATATTCCGCGGGTGAGAAAGACCTACTTTTCTCCCTAGGTGCGTAATATACTATTTTTTATAATTGATATTAATATATAAATGAGACATTTATTGAGTTAACTCACTTGGTTGAAATAATTATACCTACATTTCTTAAATAATGTAAAGAGTTTATAATAGGTAATTTATTCGATCTTACAATGGTTTTACATTATAGACCGCTCATATTGTATTGAGTACATAAAATATGCAAAACCGTGAAAAATTGCCATGAAATAAATACAAAGAATAACTTATTCAATACGCTTACTCTATAAAATAATTCATTTAAATTATGGAGTTTTAAATTATAAACCTTAAAACCTTTTACAACTTACTAATGTGTGTACTTACAAAGCTATGGAATGAGCATCCGTGTGCGGTGTTTCCGAGACGATACGACATGGGTACCTTCAAAAAAAGCGCGTATACCTTCCTTAAAGGCCGGCAACGCTCCTGTGATTCCTCTGGTATCGCATGAGAATGTGGGCTGCGGTGATCACTTAACACCAGGTACCGACTCGTACACTCGTTTGTCCTCCTTTTACATAAAAAAAATTGCTTAGATAATTAAAATTAATATTTTTTGTTTTATTTTTAATTTTATTACCTTTGCAATGTGTTTTAAGGGTGGAACACTATACAATATAGAACATAGATGTCTTTATGTGAGAATTTTAGGTTCAATCAAGAAACTTGGGCGAAATTGCATTGTAAATGGGCAAGACGTCACATTTTCTCGTAAATAATCGATCTAATATTGGTAGTTATTATGATTACACCTATAATAGTTGTGTTCCAAGCTCTTTGACAGGTCGACCATGACTTCAGTTTTGGTTCGTTTACGTAGCTATGTTGAATTAGAATTTTATCCGCAATTCTTAAGGGTTACCAGTTCTCCTTTGCACAGGAAGCCCGGCTAGATTATGGGTACCACAACGGCGCCTATTTCTGCCGTGAAGCAGTAATGTGTAAGCTTTACTATGTTTATGAAGGGCGCCGTAGCTAGTGAAATTTCTGGGCAATTGAGACTTAACATATTTTACTTATATTAACTTATGTCTCAAGGTGACGAGCGCAGTAGTAGTGCCGCTCAGAATTTTTGGGTTTTTCAAGAATCCTGAGCGGCACTGCATTGTATTGGGTAGGTAGGTAGTATATCAATTACCATATTTTTCATAGAAAAAGGGTTGATTATTATATCACAGAGCCCTTCTCCATTTTTATAAGTTACTTTTATAACATAAGATATCTTTCAGCCATCAAAGTTGGTCAGGTCATTTCGGAGATATAAATAAAAAAGATTAAATTATAAAAAATATTAATAAATAAATGAATATTATAAATAACTGTAAACAAAAATTTCACTCAACTTAACTTTTTTGTTCTGATTTAAATGAAACAAACACTAATTATAATTACACGATAAATCACTAAATACTTTCTGCATTCAAATCGGTTTAGATTTTTATGATAATAGCGTGCACAAACGCAAAGTCACACAGACAGAAATTCTGTTAAAATTTATTTTTTAATAATATTAATAATATATTTTATTTGACACACACATAAAACATTACATAGCTACAAAAATAAGAATAAAAAAGAAAAATTATAACTAAAACTAACCTAGAACATAAGCTTAAATAAATAACTTTTACCCAGATATTATATAGCAGCTGTGTGGCAGTGTGTGTCAAAAGGGATACTACTTTACTTTTTCGCCTTGGTAACTACTTAAGTATGTAATAATATTATAGTATAATTGAAAATGTTTGGAAATCAGCGATAGGATGCTTTAAGTCGTTGGTTCTATCTCAGAACACTCCTACGTAAGCCGAAGATATAGTAATTCATTAATATAGCGCCGAAAATTAAAATATGGTGGCTATTTCTTGCAAAAAAAAATTCGGAGAGGAGGAATAGTAGATTGTTAACCGAGGGTCGAAAGAATCTTCCCGAGGTATTTAGACCCGGCTATAGTCCGAGTAGGAATTGATACTTTTACCCGAGTTAAACACTCTACTTTTCATTTCGAATATGAGGAAAATAAAACTAGTTGTTTATCTAAGCACAGATTAGTATCCCGCCAATTTATGTCGACTTTTTAAATTTCAAATATGGAACTTACCGCGTAACTGTTGCGGTTTATTCCGCTCAAAGAAGTTTGCGCTAAGTTCACACTGGCTGTTTAGAAAGTCACATGGCCGCAGCATTTTTTTTATTAGTTCTTTTTTACATAAAACTCTTCACAGTAGTTCTATTTTTAAAGTTTATTCCGGCCCGTAGGTGGGAAGTAATTTGTAGTAGTTTTTCCCTCTCTATGGAGGGAAGTAGCTTTTTCCACCCAATAATCAGATCAAAACAACATTACTTTACTCATAGTAATGAAAAATACATTTACGTATTGCAGACCTCGAAACGGGGCCAATATGTCCGGCTGAGCTGTGAACACCCCCTACCGACTAACAACCTCCTCTGTTCTGATAGCCCTAAGGCTTTTACAGCGAAGCCGGGCGGGGAACAGCTATTTCTTGCTCTTAATTTAAATCCATCATTACCGCACCTTTTTTAAACGCTACTTAATATTAAAAGTAAAAGCCATTATTTCAGAGAAGTATATAGTTTATCCAAATGTTTTGAGTATTCTTTAGTCTTAATTTCGCCACTTAAATAACATATATATCTTTAAACAATTCGACACGGGTTTCGCCTCTACACGAGGCATCCTCAGGAGATGCTGACTGGCCAAACTCTGGCACAAAACATTTGGATAATTATGGATTTGCGCAAAGGCGGTAACACCTACTTCAATAAAAGTTATATAGTTTATTTTTTTATATAAGAATTTGTCGTATTCGCTGAATTTTCTTCTGCCGAGTCAGACAACGTCGACAACCTAATCTGTTTGCCTGACTTTAGCAAAAGTCTCCTCTAACCTTCTCTGTTACTCTCTGTTTCTTGTGAGTCTCTCCATTTCTCCTATTTTTCTAATTTCGTCTTCCCATCTTATATATTATGGTCTTCACTATTTTCTAGTTTTATAACTTATTAAACCAATTCATTATTTGTTTGGTCCAGTTCTCTTTAACTATATTCTTCTTACTATTATTCAATTGTAAGGTGAAGTTCATATTTAACAATCTTTGCCAGCCAGTTTGTTTCAAAATTAACACTGAAACATCATAATATCACTGCCCATAAGTAGGTCGTCAAAATTTTAACAGCCACCTCATAATTATGTCATAAGATGAATCGGCCTTAGCACGTAAACAGTGTGCCATAAAATGATGTATACTAGTTACATACAAGACAAGTGCTGAGATAGTCGCATATTGTAGCTTCCTGTTGTGAATTAGAAGAAACACCAGAGTTAAAGACAGATCGAGTCACAGTAACTTCTAATGGCTGCGATGTTTGGAAGAGGTGGACCAGTCTCAGTAACTAGGATGGTGAAGACAGTGTCAGTACTTGGAGCTGCAGCCTACGGAGTATCGCAAACTGTTTTCAACGTTGAAGGCGGGCATAGAGCAATCATGTTTAACAGAATAGGCGGAGTACAGAATGACATCCTAACTGAAGGTATGCATTTAAAACTGCCATGGTTTCAATATCCAATAATTTACGATATTCGTTCACGACCTCATAAAATATCATCGCCGACTGGATCTAAGGACCTACAAACTGTGAACATATCGCTGAGAGTGTTGTCCCGTCCTGAAGCTGAGAAGCTTCCCACTATGTACAGACACCTTGGGACAGATTATGACGATCGGGTTCTCCCGTCTATAGGCAACGAGGTCCTCAAGTCTGTGGTAGCGAAGTTCAACGCGTCCCAATTGATAACACAACGTCATCAAGTGTCGTTGTTGATAAGAAGGGAGCTGGCGGAAAGAGCGGCCGACTTCAACATAATACTAGACGATGTTTCGTTAACCGAGATGAGTTTTGGAAGAGAATATTCGGCTGCTGTTGAAGCTAAGCAGATCGCCCAGCAAGCGGCGCAGAGAGCTGCTTTCACTGTTGAAAGAGCTAAACAAGAACGACAGCAGAAAATAGTGCAAGCAGAGGGAGAAGCTGAAGCCGCTGAAATGTTAGGCAAGGCTGTTTCTACGAGCCCTGGCTACTTGAAGCTTAGGAAAATCCGTGCGGCACAGAACGTATCAAAAATCATAGCGAAGTCACAGAATAAAACATTCTTGCCAGCAGACAGCTTACTACTGAACCTGCAAGATCCTTCTTTTGATGACTTTTCCGAAAAAACTATAAAGAAAAAGTAGAGCTAAAAGTTAATTACAAAACAAAGTGATAAAAAACGATTAAAAATAAATTAACTAAGAATCTGTTATCTTTGACTCATTCTGTAAAAATATGCGACACATAAAATATTGAAAATAGATAAAAAATTCAATTCACCAATAGAAAAACAAGTTTTCGTGAAGGACAGTAAATTGCTGTAAAAAACTGAACCATTTATACGCGTTCGTTTGCACCGATGACGTTGGTTAGCATAAAATTTCCATGACCTGAAAATGAAATGCCATTGAAGCAAAATTTTTGGTGCTAAAATAGACCTTAATGTAAGCTGTGGGTGTGACCTTGACAAGGACGTGCAACTAATGTGTGATTGATAGTTATCATATTATGTCTTAAAACAAATATTTTACTAAATAAACTATTAGATTTATGACGACCAAGACATCAGTGACTGTTCATATGATTTTAGTAACTGTATGTTTTATGGAAGCGACAATACACGTTCATAAGGGTCATCTGATGGTAGGTAGATCACCGAGGCCCATATTCACTTTTGACACCAGAGGAATCAAAACGGTGTGAACCTTATAAAGTACCTACCGAATAAACTTACATATTCGAAAACCGTATACTCATTGGTACGTGTCGGGTGAGTATCGACCCTAGGGCTCCGTGGTGTAAGTCAACAGTTCCAACTACTGCACCACAGATGTCACTTTAGTTAGTGACAGACAGGCCGGCGTGACAGTTAGATAATTTCAAAGTTCGTAATAGATTTGTGAGTTTTGATGTATCATATTAATAATATAACTATTCATAAATTTCCAAGAACATAAGGATTGGAAATTAATTAAACATTATTTATTTTGTTTAAATATCTTTTCATTCTGTCCCTAATCATTCAAATGATAATTTCAAAACATGTAGTCCTAGCGGCGCTCGAAACTCACACAATATTTCAATTACGTTTATTGTTTATTTCCATTACGAATTTAAATAAATAATGCTTTGAAATCGCTTATCGAGTAATGTCCAGCAAAAAGCAGCAAATATAAGCAAAAGAACTTATAAAACGTAATAATGATAGCTTATATCAAAATATACATTGAAAAAATAAAGTATTGAATTGTCGATGGTGTAATAAGCACATTGTACTTATGTTCTAGATACTTGAGTAGTCTGAAAGGTGAATCACTTTCGCGTTACATAAAGTACTTACTGGTTATGAAATATGTAACCATGTCATACCAATTATGTTTATTGATAAGGTTATTGTGTATTGAGTCCATAGTGACAAAAACGACAGAATATTATGTAAAGTAATATGATATATAGTAATACGAAAATTTAATATACGTTCACAAAAGTCGTCACCTTTTTGCTCTTAGTAGTGATTTTCATTATTATAACACTAGAAATAAGGGATTGCTTGTTACTTATTCTAGTAGGCTTCCGGGTAGTGTAAGGGTAAATGTATATACTTTTACTAGCTCACCCGGCAAACGTTGTGTTGCCATATAAAGTATAATTCACGCGATAGTTTTATAAGTAATAAAATATTGCCTATATTATAGCCTGTACATCATTTTGTTCTATTGTCAATAGTTTTTGCAGCGCACGCAAAAATAGGTTTTCGATTTTACACCTTGTGTTACAAAATAGTAATCTTATAACGGATCCCTAATTTTGAAAAAAAAAAAACATAGCCTATAGCCTTTCTCGATAAATGGACTACCCAACACACAACAAAGAATCATTCAAATCGGACCAGTAGTACCAGAGATTAGCGCGTTCAAACAAACAAACAAACAAACAAACAAACACTGCAGCTTTATAATATTAGTATAGATAATAAAGTCCCAGCCATTGTTCAGGCATTATCTATAAAAAAAATGTTTTATAAAAAAATGGCTCTGTCGTAAATCCTATTACTCCACAGCTGAATATCTAAGTGATCGGACAGCCTGGGACAAGATTATGATTATTTTATAGCGATAGAAATTACTGTACAATATTGTATATTTTTATTGATAAGAGCGCAAAAAAAGAATGCTGGGAGAGTTTCTTGCGCCGCTTCTTCTCTCTCAGGGCGCCATTTGTTTCCGAAGCGGTAGTAGTATCTAGTATATTAGAAATGACAACAAAAATAATTCGAAAGGAATCAATTTTGAGAAAATAAATGCCTTTTATGCCCTTTTTTTTGACTCACATAACCTCTAGTTAACCTCTAGTAGAACTTATCGATACTAATGTAGTCATAGGTACAGTAAGTTTTTCTATTTCTTTATGTGGATTAATTTGAAGTTTAAATATATGGTTGTTGGGCTCAAGGTTAACTCTTAATAAAGGTATGGCGAGTAGTAAAAGAAAATTTAAAGAATTTTTTGTTAAATATTTCAATTTATGAAAGGTGGAAGCGGAAATAAAGAGAAAACATTAGTAACTAAATAAATCTGTCGCTTTACAAGGATTGAAAAAATGTTTGATGTATTTTGATAAGGTCCTAAGCTTTTCATGTTCTTTATACAAAAGTACAATTAGATAATAATATTATGAAATATTAAGCAACAAGCTGAAATTGCCAAATACTGTTCTATCAATAGAAAAAAAATTATGTAGGTATTCGGGAATAATGTAGTCTAAAGCCTTCGGATGTGTACCTAATCAATGTTAATGAGTTAAAAATGAAACAAAAACGAATTTTTGAATTAATTTATAATATAATGCAGTAATAAACTGTTAAGTATTAATATCGTATTTGTGTAAACAGCTTTGACTTACCCGCTTTACATTGAAACTGATATATAATATAATAATAATATTGACACACTTTTTACACAAATTATCTTGCCCCAAGTTAAGCATATATAGCCTGTGTTATGGGTTACAAGACAATGATATATTTAATACAATATACTTACTTAAACATACATATATTCATTTATTACATAAATACATTTAAACATCCATGACTCGGAAACAAACATCTATATTTATCATATAAATGCTTGCACCTACAGGGATTCGAACCCGGGACCTCTAGCTTAGTAGGTAGGATCGCTAACTACTCGGCTATACAGGTTGTCAGATATAGTATGTTATCCGTTAGAGATAGACGAATGCCATCGCGGACTTTTCTGTAGACCTATATAAGACACACACACCACACATTATGTCATTACCCCATACATTTTGTTATATCTCGAAGCGTTTAGACAGCGGTTTCGTTGAAAGCTCCCAAACGGCTTATGTATTTCCGACACCTCCAACAAATATATTTAATGTATACAAAAACATAAAAAAATATATACTAAAACCTTCCTCGAAAACCACTCTATCTATTGGTAAAATGTTTAAGTTAATCACGAACAGACAGACAGACAGACGCGGCGGTGGACTTTGTCTTATAATATGTACTGATTTATTAAATGGATGAAGACTTCTTATATATTTTAATTATCTTTGTATATGATAATAATATCATAATATTATTATTATTGTCATAACAGACAATATGTTAAATAAAACGAATTTAAGCGATGAATATAAATTAGATATTTTGTGTAGCACACTGGCGACATGTTTTGCATATCCTCCTCGCGTCGTTTTCCTCATTACTGAGGGTCGTGACTCCCCCGCTGCATCAGTTTCTCCCGTACGATTCCCCTCCATCTGCTGCGATCCTTAGCCTTATGAAGGGCATTATGGAAGTTGATGTTTAGAGCAGATCGTATTTGGTCCGACCATCTCGTGGCACTGCGTCCTCTTGGACGCCAACCATCTACCTTGCCTGTCACCATCAGCTGTTCCAGATTATGACCCTCTTTACGAGCAATATGTCCAAAGAATTCCAGCATCCTACGAAGGGATATTGTGGAAGGTTTAGTTTTGACGTTAAGTGCTCTTAGAATAGACACGTTGGTGCAAAATGCGGTCCATGTAATCTGCAGCATTTTTCTCCAGCACCACATTTCAAAGGCTTTTTTTTTCTATTCGGTCTCTGTCGGCCTTTTTCAGTGTCCAGGTCTACGCTCCATAACTAAATATGGAGAAAACTAGCGAAGTCACCAATTTGGTTTTAGGTTTTCGCGTGATGTTACGGTCTCTCCATATCTTGTGCATCTGGGACATTGCATTTTTGGCCATCTCTATACGTCTCCTTATCTCTTTTTCGCATGATCCTGTGTTACTAATGTTAGACCCTAGGTAGTCGAAGTCACTCACGATTTCAAGGTTGAGCGTTCCCGTAAGTTCAAGGCTGTTTTGCATATATTAATAAGTAGATCGATAGATGGCGTGACCTATGCTAAATACATAAATATTTTACAGAGAGAGAAAAACATAGAGACAAGATCAAAAAAAGCGCGTACACCTTCCTTAAAGGCCAGCAACTCTTCTGTGATTGCTCTGGCGTTGCAAGAGAATGTGGGCGGCGGTGATCACTTAACACCAGGTGACCCGTACGCTCGTTTGTCCTCCTTTTCCATATAAAAAAATACAATATGCACTTAATTTAGTTATTGTATTGAATATATTGTGCTTAAAATATCGCCCAGTGGTGGATGAAGTGGAGTTATATGGATTTCTGGTAAAAAATATTATTTAAATACACTAGCTTTAGGTACATGAATTAAAGGATAAAGAAAAATTATAAAGATACAAGTATTGATTTTTATTTATATACATAGAGAGATGCCATGAATAAATCGACACTTCAATAATTATGATTATTTCCTAAGAATTCATTTAATAACATTTTAGGATAACACCCTGTGGGATGCCGGCTAGATTATGGGTACCACAACGGCGCCTATTTCTGCCGTGAATCAGTAATGTGCTGAAATTACTGGGCAATTGACGAGCGTTTTGTATTGCCACTCTGAGTTTTTGAGTATTTCAACAATCCTGAACTGCCCTGCATTGTAATGGGCAAGGCGTACCAATTAACGTCAGCTGTACGTCCTGCTCGTGTCGTCCATTATAGTCATAAGAAAAAGTTATTCAATGACCGTTATCTTAAAAAAAAGCTAAGGAAGTTCGTTCCATAATTTGGTCGATCAATTTCCTGCACATCATAATATAATATTACCGTCGTATTATATCATAGTATTACAACTTTCAAGTGAGCGAACTTAACACGCAGATCTAGTTTGAAAGTTCAAACACAAGTTGAGCTCGTGTGTGTACACATATAAAATATATTAAGCATGAATGAATATCGGTGTCACACCACTCACCGGTTCATTATAATATTAATGATTTCTAAAATAATTAACTAACATTCCACCACTATTATTTCACTTATTTCGACTCGTTTTCTGTCTGTCCGTTTTTCTTCAATTATAATGTATCTTATATACAGCAGTACTTATTTACATGTGAGACAGCTGTAGTTTTGCTGGCTGCATATATTTATTGCCACTATAGCTAGAAGTAAATTTACTTCATCATTATCATCATTTTTATCACAATGATCTCCACAATCGGTACTGCGCTGCCCTAGTCTAACGTATTCCGGCGATCTTGCCCTGATCGTCGGTTCATGTTGTGGGGGGCCTAGCAACTCTGCGTCTTCTGGTACGTGGTCGCCATTCGAGGACTTTACTGTCCCACCGGCCATCTGTCCGTTGAGCTATGTGCCCTGCCCACTGCCACTTCAGTTTCGCAACCAACTGATCTATATCGGAAACTTTGGTTCTCCTACGGATGTAATCATTTCTTGAAATTTCTGAAACTCCGAGAATAGCCCTCTCCATTGCCCTCTGAGTGACCATGAACTTTCTCATCACGTCCATGTTTTCAAGCTATCATGACGAAGATAGCTTTGACATTCATAAGTGTCATTTCTTTGATCTGATTGAATACAGCGATTTTGATTTGATTTCAGATGAAGATAAATTTTAGAGTTCTGAAAAAGCACTTTTTCTGTTTCGCAATAATTTGGGCTATGTCGGAAGCTTTGGTTCACCTACGGATCTTTTCATTTCTGATATAATAATAATAATAATCATTTATTTCGGATTTACTCATGAGATTACATCCATATTTGTTAGTACAATTTGTAAACTTACAAAATAGTGTTAGTAATTACTTATTAAATCACATATTTAGAAAATAAATAAAATAACAGGCTGGTCCGGGTGGACCTCCCGATGATGACGGTAAATTACTATACGACTGCATGCAGCCGTATCCAACGATCCAGCATCGGGGAGTCCCACCGGTCCGACAGCGCATGCAGTATGGTATGTCCGCAGTGTGTAGTTAACCCATAGGCTGCAGGTGTAAAATGACTGACAGTACGATTTAAAAAACGCAACTTTAACAGTCTCCGTGCATCGTGAAAACCTGCGGGCCAACATGTTGCATCGGACAGACAGCGCTCTGCGCTCTCTTTCAATATCTATATTGTCATTGAGGTCCTCGGTAACCCAGTGACCCAAATACTTCACTTGCTTAACTTTATTTAGAGCTGTACCACATAAGCTGAATGTCGGAACGAATGTGTATCGCTTTTTATCCGGCCAGAAAATCATTATTTCACTCTTTTTCGTGTTGTATTTGAGCCCGTGTGCCACCGCATAGCACTCACAGAATTCTCAGAAGCCTTCGTAAAGCACCAATCGATGGGCTCAGCAGCACCATATCGTCTGCGTAGCTGATATTTTTCACGCACACTCCATCAATATGACACCCGACGCCGGAGCTGCTGAGCTCATCGATCAGTCGGTTGACATACAGGCTGAAGAGCTTGGGAGAGGTCAGCCCCCCCTGCCTCACCCCGCATTCCAGTCCGTACTCCTCCGAGGCAGAGCCTGCCCATCTTACATAGTTCTTTTGCATATTATACCAATGCATATATAATAGCACGATTTCCCTAGGTATAGACGTTTCATTCCTTAATTTATCCCACAGAATGTCGTACGATACAAGATCGAAAGCTTACGATAAATCAAGGTAGCATGCGTATACTGGGGTCTTTCTACTAGTGTAATACCGTACAGTCTGCTTGAGGGCCAGGATAGCACTCTCGGTGGAAAGCCCGGGCTGAAACCAAACTGCGCGTCGTTTAGCGAGACGTATTTATCCAGATGTTTACCGAGCAGACTGTCCAGCACTTTAGCGACCACTGTGGCCAGAGAGATCGGTCTATAGTTGTTCACATCTGATGCATCACCAGTTTTATTTTTGATTATTGGTACAACTATAGTGCGCATCAGATTATCAGGCAGATGAGTGACCTAAACACAGGGTAAACAACATAGAAAGCACTCTGGGTAAGTGTACAACCGCGTGCTGCAGGTGCTCGATGTTAAGGCTGTCGTGACCCGGGGATTTACCTCTCACCATGCCTCTGATCACCGCACACACTTCCTCTGCCGTAAAATTAACACTACGCTCACTACAATCCTCTGCATCAGGCTCCTGCCGCGCTGGTCCCAGAGGAGAGTGCACCCTCAAAACCCCAAAAATACTCAGCGGCACTACAATTGCTCTCATACATCATTTTGAGACATAAGATGTTAAGGCTAATTTGCCCAGTAATTTAACTAGCTACGGCGCCCTTCAGACCCAAACACAGTAATGCTTACACATTACTGCTTCACGGCAGAAATAGGCGCTGCTGTGGTACCCATAATCCAGCCGGCATATTATGCGATAGTATGGAACTATACGCGTGTAATTCCGACCGGTTTTAATTAAAGAGATTGACTAACATCACATTATAATGAGCCCTCATTTGTAATTAAGGTACTAATTTTAAGCTACGCACATCATGACAGCGATATCTTATCAAGAGGAGCTCAATTTTCACAATGTTACGAGAGTGATAATAGGTGTTCAACGTATAACGAGTTATCGCCTGTGTTTACTTTGGCGCGTCATCTGTACGTACTCTTGCGGGCGAGATGTGCTAGCAAGGACGAATAAAAATCCTATTTATATCTAAGAGAAAAAGTGCGATTATAAAACTAATTTATAGCTGTCATTTCACAAAAAAATTAGTCAATTTTATCCTGTTATAAAACATGGTACGAGGGCGGCACTGAAAATTTCGGGATACAAGGAAGTGACACAACATTACTATCTAAAAATTTATTTATTGCTTTTCGAAGTATTCTCCGCGAAATTTGACAGATTTTTCCATACGATGGAACCAATCATTGAAGCAACCATTCCATTCGGAAGTTGGGGTCTCCAAAATGGCCGTTTTGTAGGCGTCCACAGCTTCTTCAGGTGATGAAAATCTCTGACCACGCAATTTATTCTTTATTTTAAGGAAAGTATAGAAATCATTAGGGCTTAGGTCGGGGCTGTACGGCCGTACGGCTGTTTTCTTGCTCTAAAAACACTTTTGTTCTGTGCGCGGTGTGAGAACTCGCATTGTCGTGATGGAGGATGATGCGGCGGTTGCAGTTCTCTTTACGGAGTTCAGAAACGACCTGTAACAAATGCTAGCATACCTATGTATAGTTACTTCAAGACAGACGACAAACCCAAGCTCACAGACTATTAGTCGTTATTATGTGCCCACATTGTTTAAAATGGACTCAGATTGCCACTGACAGCTTCCAATGTAAACTATTAGAACTCTGACTAGCCACCAAAATGCTTCAGTCCAATTAATAATTAAATATAATTTTTGATATAGTTATCAGATCACAACAATAATAATTATTTATTTATTTCGGACACAGAGAACCATACAAAATACAAGGTAGGTTTGTCTTATATATCAATTATAGATATTAAGATAAAGTTTCTTGCGCCGCTTTTTCTCTCTCAGAGCGCCATTGGTTTCCGAAGCGGTAGTAGTATCTAGTATATTAGAAATGACATCAAAAATAATTCTAAAGGAATCAATTTTGAGAAAATAAATGCCTTTTATGCCTTTTTATGCCTTTTAAAATACCTTAAATATATGTTAGTATATACTTACATAGCAATAATTAAAACTAAAGGCTCTTATGGTAGGGCATAAATACCACTAGGCACATGTCCACACTCCCAGTGTCGCAAAAAGGGTCCATCATATATTTTGTCTGCTAGCGTGTTTAAATTAGTATTAGGTCTGTCCCAAAATCTACGGCTCAACAAGACCGATCGCTTTCGCGGGATGGCATTTCAATTATATCATCCACCCTTGCTTCCGCGAATATGATAAAACCATAACAAAGAAAAAAGCGTAAATTGAATATTTTTTACAAATGACACCGATACCAAAAAGTTTTTTATAGAATCTTGTAAAATTTGTATTAAACCTTCTTGTAATAAAACAGAAAGAATAGGCTAAATGCGAAAAAATAAAGACTAGATTTAATATTAATTTTACCTGAATATTAACAAGAGGATCGAACAACAAATGAAACCAATTTTTTTGAAAGAATGTGTAAAAATGTATTTCATTTACAGTTATCACTTATCAAAAGACGCTGGTCTAATTGGTGGTAGAATCTTGATCCCGTCTTTAGATATAGATTTGACCCCAAAGTTGGGCAGGTTAATGATGAGACGTCGATGTATTTCGCGAACACACAGCTTTATCAATTCATATGCCTCCTCTTCTCTCAGATCTTTGAAAGATATTTAGACATATTATCTATATAGTATAATAAATCGTAAATGCTTGCGATCATGAGAACAGACCGGCCAAATATGGAGGATAGTGGCGAGAGATCTCATCTCTGGTGTGATATAACTTCAGTACCAGCTTGAAACATTTGACCGCTGGCATCGTAGAGCTGCTCAAATTGTCGGGGATCCAGAGCTTTTTTGAAGTGAAAACTTCTTAAGCCAAAGTGCCCACTTTTTGGTAGGGGAAAATCTTATGGGTTCCCGTCACAAACATGCTTATGACTGGACTATAAAGAATAATTTAAAAAAAATATATAAATATATACTGAGTGTATTAAATTTGAAGTACCGATTACTTTGACGTTGAAAGGTAGAAAGACATTCACTTTTTGGCAGGAAGTTAGTGTTATGTTTGAATTGGGAAATTTTAAAAACTTAAAATTTATGAAATTTAGGGACGATGCGGGCAGGACGTTCAATTGATGGTAATTGATACGCCCTGTAGTGCCGCTCAGGATTCTTAAAAAACACAAAGATTCTGATCGGCAATACAATTGCGCTCGTCACCTCGAGACATAAGATGTTAAGTCTCATTTGCCCAGTAATTTCACTAGCTACGGCGCCCTTCAGACCGAAACACAGTCATGCTTACACATTACTGCTTCACGGCAGAAATAGGTGCCGTTGTTGTACCCATAAACTATCCGGCATCCTGTGCAAAGCAGCCTCCCACTGATAAGACTCACTACTTACTTCAAAGTAGTGAGTCTTTAACGTAAACTGTAAGAAATTTACGTGGAAAATTTTCGAGAAACAATCTGCCTTCAGTTCAGTGTGTGAAGCAATTTGTGAAGCGAGTTCGTGAAAATGGACCGTTATTAGATGAAGCAACCCGTGTACGTTCTCGTCCAGTGTGTTCAACCGAAAACATTACTGTTGTGGCTCAGAATGTGCAAAAATTTTTCCATCAACATTAACTCGTCATCATTCTCAAAAAGTGAACAATTCTCGCATTTCTCGGAGAAAAATTTCGCATAAAGACCTCGGTATGAAGGCTTACAAAGTTCAATTGGTGCAAGAACTGAAGCCTCATGACTATCCGATGCGTTTTCGCTTCGCTCAATGGGATGACGATACGCCACTCGAACGGTTAGCTCAGTTGGGAGAGTACTGGCACGCAACGCCAGAGGTCGTGGGTTCGAGCCCCGCATCGTTCATAAATTTTGTTTTCAAATTTTATATGTGTATTAATCCTAGAAGTGAGGGTTATCGCTTTAAAAACATAACAAATTGTTTAGATTTGCAAGAGAAACATCTCAAGTCAATTTCCTTATATGCAAATGTTCGGGTTGAGCAGGCTATCAACTGTAAAGTAGATCCTGTAGATGAAGCCACAACCTGAGAGATGAACAAACCATACAAGATTTTATGACGATACGTCACTTGAACGGTTAGCTCAGTTGGGAGAGCACTGGCACAGAACTCCAGAGGAATTTTGTTTTCAAATTTTATTTGTGTATTAATCCTAAAAGTGAGGGTTATTACTTTAAAAACATAACAAATTGCTTAAGTACTATTTGTTATCTAATATTCAAAAGTAGTATGTAAAGTATTATATTTAGTACTTTTTCAATTATTGGTACTTACCGGGCCTATAATACTGGCTCAGTATCCCAACACTGAGCTGGCCTGCAAACCCGTGAGCGGCAAACGGCAACCTGACACAGGAAGCCAGGAAGTCCACCGTGTACAGTTCCCCGCCTTTCTTGTCGTCATACCCTGCTACTAGAAGGTTCACCACGTAAGGAATCTGGAAACATAACATAACAATTAAAAAGTCAAATAAACTTTATTCAATTAGGCTTAAGCTAAGCGCTTTTGATTCGTCGCTATAAACTCTTTTCAATGAAAAGAGTATTTTACAATGACTGTAACATTAACATAACAAATTAGTTTGTAAGGTTCCAATAAATATCAAATATATAAAAAGTAAAAGAACAAAAAGTAATAGGTAACGAGCCGACGTCAGTAGTTAGTTATAATATATATATAAAACTAGTGGACCCAACAGACGTTGTCCTGTACACACGTCTTCAATTTGAAAAATCGGTCCAGCCGTTAAGAGGAGT
This sequence comes from Leptidea sinapis, assembly GCF_905404315.1. Lineage (NCBI taxonomy): Eukaryota > Metazoa > Arthropoda > Insecta > Lepidoptera > Pieridae > Leptidea > Leptidea sinapis. The sequence goes on along the minus strand of NC_066304.1, from coordinate 6,926,290 downwards.
TCACTAACATACACATGACCAGGAATTATATTATATGGATGGAATTGAGAATCTAAACCAATCTCAAATTCACTGGAAGACACAAAAATATCATCAAATTCGGTCCAGCCGTCTAGGAGGAGTTCAGTGACATACACACGCATAAAATAAATACATATATATATATATATATATATATATATATATATATATATATATAACTATGCTATTGTTACTATGATTGTCACATATTAGGTATGTAATACCAGCTGATGTCCGAAAGCTATCGTTGTACCAAATTTCATCAAAATCGGTTCCGTAGCTTCGGCGTAAAACCGTAACAAACAAACTTACATTCAATTTATAATATTAGTAGGGATGTGACAATAAATTTATTTTACATAGATTTACTGAAATAAATTTTAATTTAATTAAAAATAGTCACTATGAGCGTATTGATTTTTTCTTTCATATTTATATCGTAAGCAATTTTAATTAACCAATAACTGTTTTATTTTATAATATAAAGATGTTCATTATTTTTTATTATTGAAATAAATTTCACTAATTATTTTAACAATTTTCAATGAGTAGCTATTTATTTATTAATTTATTGTTAACAAGAGCGGCCTATAACCAATTACACTTTAATTATATTTAATTAAATATAATTTAACGTTAAGTCGGGATCATGTCAAAATAAGCTGGTATAATCTGAAAGATGAACCTTCTAATAGGTAAATTTACATTCTGGTAAGTAGGCATCCAGAAATACTAAAATTGTTTTAAATTGGCTCTGCCTCACTTTCAAAATATTCCTTACTCTCGAAACCAAAAAAAAATATGAACAGTGGCTCATTTTACCATTTCGTGCTACGACCGCTGTCTGTCTGTCCATCTGCATGTACGTCAAACTGCAATATCTACTTGTTTATTATTAGTATTGCAGTTATAATAACATGAAAAAACCAGAATACCCCAAAAATAACATATTTTACAAAAGTATGTAATATTTAAAAAGTACATAGTGCTATCTAATATATAAAATTCTCGTGTCATGGTGTTAAACTTTGAACTCCTCCGAAATGGCTTGACCGATTCTTGAAATTTTGAGCGCATATTGGGTAGGTCTGAGAATCGGACAACATCTATTTTTCATACCCCTAAATGTTAAGGGTGGTACATACGAAATTTTTATTTTTTTGAATTTTTTTTTAAATTTGTTTGATTATGAGTCAGACATACAGAGCATTAAAAATACATAAAACTTCAAATTTTCACCCATCTACGATCAACGGTTACTTTTGTATCACGATTTTAATATCGGCAATACAATGTTTGCTGGGTCAGCTAGTAACTCATATAAGCTGATGATAAATCAATCAACAATTCAATATTTCTAATAGAAGCAACTTGGTTAAAAATATTTCAGTATTTGTCCGAGTGCATGTGGAATATCTCGAAACAAACCCCCGTCCTCAACACGTCGGCCATGTTGGTTCTGGTGAAGTGCACAGCCGCCGCAGTGTCGAGCTGGTACCCGTTCCTCAAGGAATACAGCTTCATGTTCCGGACCACAAACTGTGTGAACTGTGCTATGTCGCCAAGATCTCCGTTTACCCCCATTATTAGTTTATCTGACACTTGTATTAACTTATCTTCATCTGAAAGTTTAGAATTCAAATCAAAATCACTGTATTCAATTAGGTCAAAGAAATTACAGTTATGAATGTCAAAAGCTATCTTCGTCATCTTGATGATAGCTTGAAAACGCACGCAGATGTGGTCACTAACGAGAAAGCTCCTGGTCACTCAGAGGGCAATGGAGAGGGCTATGCTCGGAATTTTCTTGCGAGATCGAATCAGAAATGATTAGATCCGTAGGCGAACCAAAGTCACTGACATAGATCACTTGGTTGCAAAACTGAAGTGCCAGTGGGCAAGGCACATAGCTCGACGGACAGATGACAGACGTACCAGAAAACGCAGTGTTGGTAGGCCCCCCACAAGATGGACCGACGATCTGGTCAAGATCGCCGGAATACGTTCGATGAGGGCAGCGCAGAACCGATCGTGGTGGAAATCTTCGGGGAAGGCCTTTGTCCAGCAGAGGACATGTTCCGGTCAAAGGCTGTACTTTCGACCAGTTACCACCATTTTGGCAAAGGGCGAGCTTAATGAGGAGAAGTGGCAAGAAACACATTGGGACTCTTTTAATCAACATTTACAGTTTTATCGTTTTACGAATTATTTTATTTTTGATTTTGGATTCCTTTCCTAGAAGGTACACGTCTACTATTTCAGCAATAAGATAAGTTAGAACGTATTTTTGATAAATTCGCTTTGAATTACGCGCGAAAACACTTATAAGTGACATAGTGGTCGATAAGTTGATACAATTGGTGGCTTTCCAGAAAAAAGGACGTGAGCAGTATCTTCCTTAGTTATATTTACATTATTCTTCTTAATAAATAATTTCCTTATCAAACAAACCGTAAAGCTACGAACCGTCCTTCATCACCAGAATACTCTGGTTGTAGTTCTTGTCAGCAGCGACTATAGCAAAATCATTACACTGCATCCCGATTAGGCATTGATAAAGAAGATTCGCTGTCGAAGCCATGAATAGCAAGAATAAAAAATACAAAATACTGAATCAAAAATACATAAAACAATAACACAAAACTGTTGAAATATAAAAATGATGTTTGGCTGTTGCTTACTTGACACTGTCTTTATCACAGATAGATAATATTTGTCTACAAAGAGTAAACGAAATTGTTTTAGAATATTAAATGTAGCAGTTGATTTAAAAATTCTTTTTTGTATGATCTATGGTGTTTTAGTAACTATTCTATGACTAATTAGTAACTTTGAAGTATGTTTTAGTTATAAAAAATTACTTCATTCACTAGTAATAATCGAAATGTAATCTGTAGGTAAATCTAAAAAAATCATGACACATCCTACTTTAAACGAAATTTGTTTAAATTACGCAGTATCTATTGTTTATGTTATTTAACAAAGCGCTAGCTTGTTTAATAACAAAAGCATTGACGTTCGTTTTTATAAACAAGCCGAAACACTTCAAACGCAATAAATTTTATTGTAACCCGACCCCGTTGACCTTGGCGTCGGTAACGCGCTTCGCGTCGGCTTAAAACTGCCATGGGCGCCACGCGCTTTGTGGCAGCTTAGCCACTAACGGGTTATGATCATAGAATTATACAAGTCGACCGAACAAATATCTTAAAATTTAGAACAACATGAGTCTTATACATTTTAATATTACGGGCACTATATCAAGGTGTATTTGAAGCTGATATTTCAATACTCACGCAGACATTGTGATCGCGATAGAAAATCAAGTCAAAAAAAAAATCAAGTCGTACCCCAGGCTCGAACTTGGGACCTTCTGCAAAAAAATCATACGTGATAAGCGCTGTTCCACGGCAAGTAAGTGGTGTGTTAGGTTTTTTTTCGTTACGGAATTTCTGGATTCGGTCTCCACGCTCAAGGCCCGCGATAGAAGCTATGCAATAGCTTAATAATTATTTTATATCATTAACTTGATAGGTACTTGACAGATAATATCAATAACAACCAGCTGCAAGATATTTGTGTAAACCACGTTAAGTTTAGGACAATATATAAATCTTATGTTTCATAGTTAACGATATGTCCTAAGCCCTTTTCGTAATAACCGAGCCATATCAGAATCGTGTTCTATCTCGCGTTGTAAAGTTTGGTAATGTCAATATTTAACGTTAAGATTACATGAACTATGTAAAGTGTAAACAAAATAAACTAAAGTTAATGATGATTAGATTTTCCTAAAAAGGTTTCGCAATCCTAACTTCTTAAGCGTATTTTCCGCAACAACTGTACACTACTATAGGTATCGTCGGAAAACAAATAGCTTTCTGCAATATTTTTCCATTTCGCTGCCGAACTTATTTCAAAGGAGAGATTTTTTTTTGTTCGACGAATAGGCCTACCTCGAAAATTGGCGTATAGTATTGAAACATATATTGATTTATTCCTTATAATCTCTAGATTACAACGGTTTATTTAATTAGAAATGGTCTAACCGGAATACTGAGAAATCCGACAAAAATGTGAACTTCAACGTGTGAACTGGATACAGGAAATTAAAATTTATTGAAGTAAGCGTTACTTTGCGGAAATCCATAATTATATAAAGGATTTGAGTTTTCTTTAGTATTAATTCCGCCATTATCTTTAAACAATTCGACATGTGTTTCGCCTCTACACGAGGCATCCTCAGGACGTGTTGTCTCGCCAAAATCTGGCACGAGACACAGCCTCGTGTAGAGGCGGAACACGCCTCTCAAATCATTTATATAATAATGAAATGTATCAAGTGTTTGCCTTTTTATTATAAATTCATGATCCCGGTTAGATTTCACAATAAAATATGGCCTGTTGACAGTAATAAATTAATTACAATTTTACTAGTATAATACGATTAGTAAGCATCACCATATCCAGTGGGCCCAAAAATATTGTCTCCTTTCAATCTACTTAATTATTATTAGTCTTAGTATAGTCATTTATTAGTCCTGACTAATACTATACAACATTACCGCTTACCACTATACGGATAATGATGATACTTATCATACCTACACCTTATTAGTGTTACAAAAATGGATATAAAGTACAGTTTTATCTAGAAATTTTTGAAACTTCCATTGAAAGAGTAATATTTCCGAATAAAAGGCATTTATTTTCTCAAAATTGATTCCTTCAGAATTCTTTTTGATGTCATTTCCAATAACTACTAGATACTACTACCGCTTCAGAAACAAATGGCGCTCTGAGCGAAAAGAAGCGGCGGAAGAAACTCTCCCAGCATTCTGTTTTTGCGCTCTTTTCGATAAAAATATACAATATTGTACAGTTATTTCTATCGCTATAAAATAATCACAATCTAGTCCCAGGCTGTCCGATCATATAGATAGTCAGCAGTGGAATAATACGCGGACAAAGACGCGGCCACGAAATAGTATTGCTACAATCGCAACATGTTTCTCATAGAATTAGTGTTCATAATAATCTAGTGTCGTGGATAATCTTCAGAATGAGCTGCAAGTGCGGGCGCAAGCTAATGCTGCAACGTTTGTGGGAACCTCCCACGATTCTAAGTAAAGATTATCGGCTGATGTGTGCATGATGTCCCCATCTTGCCTGGGAATCTTAGCTCACATCTATTTGAATGATGCGTTTAATAAACAATTACTAAGATTAATATTATTGTATTATTTATATCGCCTCAATGCAATGGGCTCACTTATTGGAATTCAACCCTAACTTAAAAGTCGGGTCTACATTCAAAATATTGATTTTCAATTCTTCTCTAGTTCTCATTATTTGGACTGTTTTACTTTTTATACATATTATTTTTACTGTACTAGTTAATATTAAAATCTTTTATGTTTTTAATAAATAGATTGATTTGGCCATCGCATGAAATCACAATCTTTTTTTTAAATTAAAACACAATGTGTTACAACAAAATTAAATTTTTTAGTGCGATGGCCGAGTCAATCTATTTACTTAAAACATAAAAGAATTTTAATATTATTATTTTTTTTGGAATAGGAGGACAAACGAGCGTACGGGTCACCTAGTGTTAAGTGATCACCGCCGCCCACACTCTCTTGCAACACCAGAGGAATTACAAGAGCGTTGCCGGCCTTTAAGGTACGCACTTTTTTTGAAGGTACCCATGTCGTATCGTCCCGGAAACACCGCACAAGGAAGTTCATTCCAGAACTTTGTAGTACGTTGAAGAAAGGTCCTTGAATACTGCACTGTAGAGGACCGCCACACATCCAGATGGTGGGGATGATTTCCTAACTTGTGGCGTGTCATGCGAAGGTGGAATTCGACGGCAGGAATCAGGTTAAGCAGCTCTTCGGAACACTCCCCGTGATAAATGCGGTAGAAGACACACAATGAAGCGACGTCTCTACGCAACGCCAAGTGATTTAGACGTTCACAGAGCACTGGGTCCCCGACAATTTGAGCTGCTCTACGTTTCACGCGGTCAAATGGATCAAGCTGATACTGGGGTGCGCCAGACCAGAGATGACAGCAATACTCCATGTGTGGCCTTTGTAGAGCGCTAGAATGAGGGCCGGCTTGAAGTATTGCCGTGCTCTATTAATGACGCCCAGTTTCTTCGAAGCCAATTTGACTTTGCCCTCCAGATGGCCACGAAATTGGCAATCGCTCGAGATTTCGAGACCCAGTATTCCGATATGGTTTCTGCATGTTGTGCTTGACTTGGACAATTTTTTTAATTAATTGTTCCCTATGTTTGCGTGTTAATAATATTTTCATGTTGTTTCAGGATTCTCCTCAACATCCAGTTGACAATGAAACTATAAACTGACTTATAAAGTGTATGTGAGACATAAATATGCCGGACACACTGTCCCTGTCTACGGGAGTCAGTCTGGGTTTGCTAGCGGGGATCGTGTCCGGAGTATGTTACCTCTTCGCTAACGGCCGCTCACGCCAGAAGTAAGTACTGCAGAAGAAGAAATAAACATAATAGTTGGCTCTCAATATGTTCTTGATAATGTTATGAATGTACACAGCACATAAGTGAATTTAGTAGAAACTTTTATTTATGTAAATAAGGGATGAGACGAGCAGGACGTTCAGTTGATGGTATTTGATACGCCCTGCCCTGATTCTTGAAATACACAAAAATTCTGTGCGACACAACAATAATGCTCGTCACCTTGAGACATAAGATGTCAAGTCTCATTTGCCCAGTAATTTCACTAGTTACGTCGCCCTTCAGACCGAAACACAGTAATGTATACACATTACCACGTGCTTACACGTACCCATAACCTAACCGGCATCCTGTGCAAAGGATGCCTCCAACTGTGATAATCATAATGTTAACACCAGGAATAAACGTCAAATTCGTAAATCTTTTGTTGGACGATGTATAATATGCTTTTACAACATGATCTCAGAAAATGTACAAAAAAATGTGTTACGTAATTCAATATAATTGTCAAGAAACGTTTATGGTTTAAGGTAATATAAAAGAATTTCATAATGATACCACAGACTGAGAATGGAGCTTCTGCCCTCAGGCTATTTAAAAAAAAATATACGATATTTTATTATAATGAAATTTTACTAAAAAAAAAAAAAAGAAGAAGCCCGTTGAGTTTCTTCGCCCGTAATTTTTCTCAGGTCTGAGGCATACAAGTGTTAGAATGGGTGGTGGTTTTAGACGTTCAGTAAGTGACTTTAAATCCTATTTTGAATACAAACATTTGAATTGACACACGACTAAGAAGAAAAGTGTGCTTACATTTTCTTTAAGCACACTTTTGCCGTTCCGTTATCAGACTGCGAATGACATGTCCATATGTATAGAACGTCATTAAAATGCAAAAGGCATAAAAGGCATTTATTTTCTCAAAATTGATTCCTTTAGAATTCTTTTTGATGTCATTTCTATAACTACTAGGTATACTGTTCTTTTTTAAAAATATACAATATTGTACAGTCATTTCTATCGCTATAAAAAATCACAATCTAGTCCCAGGCTGTCCGATCATTTAGATATTCAGCAGTGGAATAATAGGAATTACGACAAAGCCATTTTTTTATAAAACATTTAAATTTATTTATAGATAATGCCTGAACAGAGGCTGGGACTTTATTATAGAAGTGTATACATTTACCCTTAAAGCTATAATGTAAGATACATGAAGCCTACTAGAATTAGTTACAAGCAATCCCTTATTTCTAGTGTTATAATAATGAAAATCACTATTAAGAGCAAAAAGCATATGTATAGAACGTCATTGATAGCACGCCCCTGACTTATACCTACACTTGGAGTATGTATCTTAATAAAATTAGCATCAAATATCTACAAATTCCCATGCTGTCGTAAAACAAAGATTTCTAAATCAAACTACTATCATGTATTATTGGAGTTTACTCCTTAAGAATCGATTTTCATATAAGGCGCCCCGTATGAGAAAAATATGGGCAGTAAAACCTACTCATCAAATGGGATAGTAACGTTTCTGGTGCGCATCATTTCTCGCGCCTCTAAATATTGTGAATACAAGTATAAAATAAAACTGTATAGGAATTATTAATATTTTTAATAACATCTGCAAAGTATATCGACAAAGACTGCCGTAATATTTTTTTTAATTTCATATTTCACAATTAATTGTTCATTTATTCTAATAATTTAAGACCAACTTGTCGTTGCAAAAAAACTGCAACAAACAAACTTGATCCATCTAAACATATTATATATTATTATAAATAAAATTGGAGTGTCTGTTTGTAATATTGAAATAACCGTTTTTTAATATATATACGGTACACCAATATAACATTTTTTAAAATTTTTGTCTGTCTGTCTGTCTGCTTGTTCCGGCTAATCTCTGAAATGGCTGGACCGATTTTGACGGGACTTTTATTGGCCGGTAGCTGATGTAATAACGAGTTACTTAGGCTTAATTTAGAAAAAAATAAGTAATGTTGCAATGTACAAGAAACGGTCTAACTCTAAAATTAATTAATATGGCAAAACAACGCAACGTTTGCCGGGTCAGCTTGTAATAAATAATTCGTGTGATCGCTCAATACCCTCAAGGACGGAATAATTTTATGAGGCCGTAAATACTTTTGTGTATAGCGCCACCTAGTGAAACTCTGTGACACTACGTCAGTTGCCTAGATTGATAAAACGTTCAGCTTGAACTATAAGTGCAAGCTTTTGTGTTTGAAACTTGTGATGACTTTTGCGGCCTTTTTTGTACTGTTATAACATGTTAATATCAGATGGCGCCACTACGCTGAAATACATTAAAAACTACTACTAGGTACTATATCTCGGCGATATTCTGTTTAGATTTCCCCCAGATGCATGGTCAATGCCGAATTCTATATTTTTTACCCTAGAATTAGCTACACATTTCTAGATAGCATCCATCCATCCAATCCATCGACAGTATTTTACTTTTATACGAATTGTTTTTTATTTTGATAGTTGTTCTAACTTTTTAATCTAACAGAGTATTGAACACTACTAACAGTATTTAAATGGGATAATATTTACCGTGATTTAAGAATATTTACGATATTTCGACGAATTGCAAACGCATTGATTACCTACTTGAAAATAATAGTATTTTTCTTTCTTTGTAATTAAAATAATTTGTTAAATTATGAAGCTGGAAATGTTTATTTAAAAGAGTGGTTCGTGACACTTCTTCAGCATTTAAGCTCAACCTGTTCCGAAGTAGTATTCAACGGTAAAATGGATAACTTATAAATAATTCTTAAAACGGGTAATTGAGTAATTTCTCAATAAATATCCACTTAAAACTGTAAATAATAAAATATTTACTTATTTTTATAGTGATGCTGATAAATTGACTAGTTTATTAATTATAAATAATGTATTGTGGGTACACCATATCTGCGTGTGTACCATGGTAATAGATAGGTATCTCCGGTACATATTTCGTCAGCAACTTCCGCGCATGCGTCGGGTCGCCACAAAGCGCGGGATTGTTCACCACGACCGTGTCCCACCAACCGTGACCATTGCTCAGTATTTCGGAATGCCACGTCAGTTCACATCATTGATCTTCAAATATAACTAATTATGACGTATTTAATTCATATACTATTTTTATTTTCATTAATTTTAGTAATTTACTATTATTTTTCTACCATCTCCATGCTATGTTCCGCGAGTCAAATAGAAGTAACTTTCTTTGGTAACTGTGTTTCCCGGCTTCTGTGTCACAAGCACCTTACTTAGTGCAGAGCCAACACTCAGTACTGTATATTATATCGTACAAGGTACTCAAATATTCACAATTATGTTAAAGTATATTGTGTTAACTTTAATTACTTTGAATGTATCTTAAATCTGGTAATAAATTTATTGTATAGCATACCTACTCACTGTCTGGAAATAAGTGGTTATACACTGCGGAATTATATAATATATTTACTAGCTGACCGGACATACGTTGTTCTGTACATAATAAACAAAATATTGTTTTTTTTTATGAATTTATCAATAATATTTGATAACATCAAGAATTATACAAATAAAATCTGAAAACAAAATTTTATGAACGATGCGGGACTTGAACCGACGACCTCTGGCGTTCCGTGCCAGTGCTGTGCCAACTGAGCCAACCGTTCGAGTGACGTATCGTCATAAAATCTTGTATGCTTTGTTAAACTCTCAGGTAATGGCTTCATCTACAGGATCTACTTTACAGTTGATAACCTGCTCAACCCCAATATTTGCATATTAGGAAATTGACTTGAGATCCTAGAAGTGAGGGTTATCACTTTAAAAACATAACATATTGTTTAGATTTACAAGAGCGACATCTCAGGTCAATTTCCTAATATGCAAATATTGGGGTTGAGCAGGTTATCAACTGTAAAGTAGATCCTGTAGATGGAGCCACAACCTGAGAGTTGAACAAAGAAAGCAGAATTTTATAACGAGGCGGTACTCGAACGGTTAGCTCAGTTGGTTAGAGCACCGGCACGGAACGCCGGAGGTCGTGGGTTCGTATCCCGCATCGTTCATAAAATTTTGTTTTTCAAATTTTATTTGTGTATTTATCCTAGAAGTGAGGGTTATCACTTTAAAAACATAACATATTGTTAAGATAAGAAGATATAATTAGCCATAGCATCTTTACATTATTTCAATCTGCCAGTACTCTGGCACTGCTACCGAAATTATGTACTCATAATTTCGGCAGCAGTTCTCGTTTAAAAATTTATGCTCTCTCTCTCTCTCTCTCTCCTATACATTAAAGTAAACCTGTAAATTTAAAGTTTTTTTATGGAAGAGGAGTACAAACGAGCATACGCGTTACGTCATGTAAACTAATTCCTCTTGAAACACCAGAGAAATTACAGGAGCGTTGCTGGTATTTTAGAATACTGTACGCGCTTTTTAAAAGTCCCATTCACCCATGTCTCTGTTCTTTATCTAGACCTTGAGGCCTTAATCCTAAACGGTTCTTAAATAAAATTTCCGAAAACTATAAAGTAATCGCCGCATTGCACCTTCCAACAATTCCAATTAACTTCCAAGGGGGTAGATATCATTGACTTTCACTGACCACTATCCTGAAATACTTGCCTGGTTCCTACCACTAACATCAAACCTTTCGTACATGCTCTTTTGTTCTTGGTGAGTACCAGTATTAGAGTTAAGAACATGTAAACCGATTTGGCTAATTTTGGTCTTGAATTATTTGTGGAAGTCCAGGGAAGGTTTAAAAGGTGAATAAATATGAAAGTGTTCGGAATTAAATAAAAACAACATTTTGTGTGTTTCAACAACCTTTGATGTGTCTCCCGTTGTCCGATATTTGTTTTGTATGGACATATTTTCTATGACAGAATTTATTGACGCACAGTTTGACAATTTCATTACCACAACAATGAGCATATTTTACGAAATAATTCTTGATGTTATGATAAAAGCCTCGCCTAGTATCGGAATACTGGGTCTCGAAATCTCGAGCAATTGCCAATTCCGTGGCCATCTGGAGGGCAAGCCAAACTGGCTTCGAAGAAACTGGGCGTCATAAATAGAGCACGGCAATACTTCAAGCCGGCCCACATTCTAGCGCTCTACAAAGCGCAGGTCCGGCCACACATGGAGTATTGCTGTCATCTCTGGTCTGGCGCACCCCAGTATCAGCTCGATCCATTTGACCGCGTGCAACGCAGAGCAGCTCGAATTGTCGGGGACCCAGTACTCTGTGAACGGCTGGATCACTTGGCGTTGCGTAGAGACGTCGCTTCATTGTGTGTCTTCTACCGCATTTATCACGGGGAGTGTTCCGAAGAGCTGTTCAACCTGATTCCTGCCGCCGAATTTCACCTTCGCACGACACGCCACAAGTTATGATATCATCCCCACCATCTGGATGTGTGGCGGTCCTCCACAGTGCGGTTTTCAAGGAGCTTTCTTCCTCGTACCACGAAGCTGTGGAATGAGCTTCCTTGTGCGGTGTTTCCGGGACGATACGACATGGGTACCTTCAAGAAAAGCGCGTACACCTTCCTTAAAGGCCGGCAACGCTCTTGTGATTCTTCTGGTGTTGCAGGAGAGTGTGGGCGGCGGTGATCACTTAACACCAGGTGACCCGTACGCTCGTTTGTCCTCCTATTCCATAAAAAAAAATATTATTGACAAAATTATAAAAAAAACATTATTTTATTTATTATATACAGAACAACGTCTGTCGAGTCAACTAGTAATATAATATATATAATAATAGCTTTAGCTTGCTTTTAAAAAATTAATATTATAGTACATGATATTATAATATTACTAATTGTAAGTACTTTTTATTTTTTCAAATCACAAATGTTGTAACTAAATATCATAATTTGACCTCGGATTATTTAGTTTATACCAAAACGTTCGGTTAATATTACTCCAAATTACTTAATTTTAGATTGTACACCAGAAACACAGAAAAGAAAATTCCATCGGGTGGTTATATTAATTTCTTTTAGTCATCAATTATTATTAACTAAATATTATAATTATTTTCACCTTTAAATACTACTCGTACGCCCTGATCACCCGCCCTCACCCTATGTGCAAGGTCTACATGTATTAACACCTTAGTATATTGCAATATCCCTACAAATATTATAAATGTCAATCTAGGTCTGTTTGTTACGCTTTCACGTCTAAACCACTCAACCGATTTTGATGAAATTTAATACAGATATAGACTAGAGCTTGGAAAAGGACATAGACTACCTTTAATTGGGAAAAAATAAATGGATCGGTTGTAATAGGGGATGGAAGTTTGTATGGGAATTCGAAAACAATCAAACTTTGTATTGAGATTTTAGGCACTTGATAATTAGTAATATATAAACATTTGTTCGAGCCTTTTTGATACCTACATGGGAAAGAAAAAGGATATTAAAGTCCGTAGGGAAATACTATTAAATAGGCTGTCCACAATGACAAGGGATTTCCGTTGTAACATAGAAGAGCGCCACCAGCAGCGGAAAGAGCAGTTTATTTGAGTATTATTTGCAAAGTATCCTAAAAATGGAAATGCTGCCCAAAGTAACTATTCCACGCGAACAATGTCGCGAGAGAAAGCTAGTATTTCATAAGTAGCTATAGAGAGCATGTAAAGCTCACACCGGACCCCACGGCAGTAGCGACAGGCTCCACAATGACAGCTGTCAGCCTGTCAGTTACCATCATAACGACTATTCGGTGTGACGCGTTCCGAAATGTTGCGTGATATCAATTATTACTAGCCGTCGCGTAATTCGTTGTTTGCACAAACTGTTGTTCTGTGTGAAAACGTCGGTAGTTCACGAGTGACCTCATCTCAGTGTTAACAATAATTTTGGATGCATTCCGGACACAGGATTCACACCTCAATCACTATCTGTACGTACTTTTTATATAGTATTTAAAAAATATTTTTACTTCTTCAATTTTGAATTGCAAATTATTTTTGACGCGCAGTATACTTTGTTGATATTTAATGGGATTAAGCTGTTATGCTCGGCAATGCAACTCTAGTTCAGGTAAAGTCGGCTTGAATCGACTAAGGGATCTCGACCGGTTGGCTCACAGTATTGATTAAATTACATTGTAAATGTACTTTATGAACATGGAAACAATATAGCAATAATATTTATTGCCTTCAAGTGAAGTTACAAATTATACAAAATCAATACATATAATATACAGATACATTTAGACAACGTTTTCAGCCATCCCCAATATTAAGAAGAATTATTGACTTTAAGGCATTTTTCAGACATTTCTGTTAGGCTGAGATTTATAGAGCCTACTTAGACTTTATTCAGACTATACTTACATATTTTTTTTATGATAATAATAGGGACGAGACGAGCAGGACGTTCACCTGATGGTAATTGATACGCCCTGCCCATTACAATGCAGTGCTGCTTAGAATTCTCGAAAAACCCAAAAATTCTGAGCGGCACTACAATTGCGCTCGTCACCTTGAGACATAAGATGTTAAGTCTCATTTGCCCAGTAATTTCACTAGCTACGGCGACCTTCAGACCGAAACACAGTAATGCTTACTCATTACTGCTTCACGAGAGAAATAGGCGCCGTTGTGTTACCCATAATCTAGCCGGCATCCTGTGCAAAGGAGCCTCCCACTGGTAAAAACAACTAAGCTTAAAAACATAGCTAAGAGTAATCTCAGCATAATCTTTGACGTAGTTTTTATAGTCATTTGACAGCTCAAATTATGCTGAGCTTAAGACTTGACTTTGCATTGGGCGGTCTTATCTTAAGCTTAAAAGTTAAGTTCACGTTTTATAAACGCAAAGTCTAAGTAGGTATGTTAGACTGTTTTTATCTGATTTCTTATTGCTGTCTTAGTGGCCTTAGCCTTCTGTGGCCATATGATTTAGGTAATCTCTTTGAGCACCTTTTGAAGGACTTCTAGTACTTACAAAAACAAAAATATAAAAATAAAACAAATGTACAGGCACAAATAATGTTGATATTGATCTTATTTGAAAAAAATAATTGATCTAGGGTAACAAACCAAAGAGAAGAAGAGTCAAGAACGTTTGTATGGAAAATGAACACTGATATTTCCTCTTAACTAATCATTGCGGTTTGTGAGACACAGACAGACGGACAAACAGTTGAGTCTCGGTAATACGGTCCCCTTTGATCTATCGTAGTTCTAAAGAACGTCTTGTAAATCCTTAAGTAGCGATGTCTAAGATCGTTATAATTTCCTTCAGTAGTAGATAAGAAGACAAGATATGCAGCACAGATATTAGACAGAAAGTCCTTCCGACCTTCTCTTCTCTGATGCCAAAGTCATTCTCCGTGATCGCTTACCGTCAGGTCCACTTGATTAAGTTATAATCTATATTAAGTTATAATCTACTTACTTTTACTAAATTCTACATTATAACATCACTGAAATGAACTATTTTATGACAACAATATCATAATCATTATCAGCCGGAAGATGTCCACTGCTGGAAAAAGGCCTCTCCCAAAAATCTCCACGACGATCGGTCCTGCGCTGCCCTCATCCAACGTATTCCGGCGATCTTGACCAAATCGTCGGCGATCTTGTGAGGGGCAGTACCAACACTACGTCTTCCGGTACGTGGTCGCCATTGAAGGACTTTTCTGCCCCACCGGCCATCTGTCCATCAAACTATGTCCCTGCCCACTGCCACTTCAGCTTCGCAATCATTCAATCAATATCATATTAATTTCACCATCGCACGACACGCCACAAATTAGGATATCATCCCCACCATCTGGATGTGTGGCGGTCCTCCACAGTGCGGTTTTCAAGGAGCTTTCTTCCTCGTACTACTAAGCTGTGGAATCACTTAACACTAGGTGACCCGTACGCTCGTTTGTCTTCCTATTCCATAAAAAAAATGTATATTTAATAAGATTACGAAATGCTTAGTAATAATTAAAACAACCAACTTACAAGAAAGTGAATAGAAAATATGAATTTTAAGTTTCTGTTTAACAAAGAGAGTTATAATAAACTATTATCCATGACTACACAATTATGTATAGTATGTGTGTTGGCTCATTATAACAGGCACGTTCAAATTAAATATAATATCACTCTACATTTCTCTCCTACCGGTACCGTAGAGAACACGTAATTTCGGCGCATCGTCTCGCCTCGATAATTTTGTCCATTGTGATGGACCAACCGCCTTTTACTAAACTCTACATTTTTTATCAGATTATCAATTTAATTCGAGAGCTACTGCATCGCTGTTATGTTGATTTTGTTCTATATAATTTTGTGCTTCTTTGGAAGTTTATATTTTAGACGGAACAGAACGACGTAAGACTTATTTCTGCCGTGAAGCAGTAATAATAATAATAATAATATTGACACACTTTATACACAAATTATCTGCCCCAAGTTAAGCATATATAGCCTGTGTTATGGGTTACAAGACAATGATATATTTAATATAATATACTTACTTAAACATACATAAATTAATATAAACATACATAAATACATTTAAACATCCATGACTCGGAAACAAACATCCATAATGTATCCATCCAACAGTAATGTGTAAGCATTACTGTGTTTCAGTCTGAAGGGTGCCGTAGCTAGTGAAATTACTGGGCAAATGAGACTTGACATCTTTTGTCTGAAGGTGACAAGCGCAGATGTACTGCGGCTCAGATTTTTTTTGGTTTTTTCAATAATCCTCAGCGGCACTGCATTGTAATGGACAGGGCGTATCAATTACCATCAGATGGACGTCCTACTCGTCTCTTCCCTCATTGTCATAATAAAAAATTAACGAAGTGGGTACTTTGTAAAACCATATAATATAGGTACCATGAACATAATTCGCATATTCATAAGTCGCGTTTGTTTTATTACGAAAAAAACGAAAAAAATGAATATAAAATAATTCACAAAGCGAATTTATAAAACGTACGAGGAATATTTATAAATACTAATAGACTATCGAATAATATAAGTTTTGTGTTTATAGCCATCATAGTTTTATGATAATATAAAACAATTCATACAAAAAAGCCTATTTTTCAAAAAAGAAATCTATAGAGATACTTTTTCGTAATCGTGTTTTCAAAAATGCAATAATTTAGATAAAGAAATGAAGATAAGCATGTCCAAAAATTGGAACCGTAGTATTTGTTGAAGTATTTTAAGTAGATTTACAAAAATGTTACTTTTTAGGACTATAGCGCCTAAATGATAGTCCAGAGAGTTACAGTATTGCATCCTATTAATAATACTACGTCATATAATAACATTTATTGCTTTCCTACGACACTATATAATTTTTATTTAATACAGTGTGTAATTAATTTTCTTCAAAAACAATTTATTAATTTCGAGAGTAATCATGAGTTTATGAATAATTTTACTCCTAGTTTATAGCTTTCGCAAGAGTGAACTTAGTTAATTAGTAATTTATTAACTTTATTTAAGAAAATACATTTAATTACGTTTGAACATAAATAAATCGCAGAGACAACAAACCTAAGTGTGAAGCAAATAAATAATGATGAATTAATTAAAGTAAAATTAATTGCCTTACTTTGGTAAGTTCCGTTCACTTTATATGATTATTTTAACATAATAATGATAAATTTATTAATAAGATAATAATAATTTTTATGATAATGTTATATTTTTGTTTTAACTTAAGCTGTTTTAACAGCTCTTGAATATTTAAATAAAACAATTTTAAAGGATTAAATCGCGTGTAATTGTATTTTTATATTACCACTTGGGTAT
This sequence comes from Leptidea sinapis, assembly GCF_905404315.1. Classification (NCBI taxonomy): domain Eukaryota; kingdom Metazoa; phylum Arthropoda; class Insecta; order Lepidoptera; family Pieridae; genus Leptidea; species Leptidea sinapis. Next base: position 6,908,921 of record NC_066304.1, on the reverse strand, counting down.
CTACCACAACGGCGCATATTTCTGCCGTGAAGCAGTAATGTGTAAACATTACTGTGTTTCGTTCTGAAGGGCGCCGTAGCTAGTGATTTTACTGGGCAAATGAGACTCAAAATCTGTCTCAAGGTGACGAGCGCAGTTGTAGTGCCGCTCAGAATTTTTGGGGTTTTTCAAGAATGCTGAGCGGCACTGCATTGTAATAGGTAGGGCGTATCGATTACCATCTGAGCTGAACGTCCTGCTCGTCTCGTCCCTTATTTACACATAAAAAATTAGATTTTTGCGTAATGCAGTCACCCTGAAAACGAGATCAAAGGAAAGGTCTTGAAACGTCGGGTTAATTAAAATAATTATATGAAATGTAAGTTTTACGGAAAAACTAATTTAAAAACACAGTTATAACTACACGCGTTTCAATACTTATTTAAATGTGTAACACTCGCGTTTATCAAAGAAAATCCTATGTGCAAACAGAACGGACTGGAAAAAGCTTTTGAATAGATTACGCTGTTCGTGAACAGGATATCTAACTGCTAACTGCTGGATTTGCCAGCTGTATCTAACTTCTTCTTTAAGAAAAGATGAAGTGAATATAAGGAATTAATGACATATATATTTTTTTTTTATGACGTATATCGTATAAGTTCCTAAGGGTTAGGTACCTCTAGAATTTTATAAAAGCACTTATCCTACTCGCCAGGGTCATTTTCAAATTGTATACATATTTGGACTTACAAATAAACTCGGTATAATATAATAATAATAAAATAAAAATGCTTTTTTTTTTTTTTTTTTTTTGTTTTTATTATGAAAAATAGAATTACAATTTATTATTATATAACAGGCCAAAAACCACAGAGGTTTGTCCGGCATGTTAGAAGAAATACTATTATCGATTACAATTACAATAAACATTAATTTTAACTTATAAATACACAATTTAATAATATAGGTACAATACAAACGAAAAATTTTATTTATCGTATTAGAAAAAATAAAATTACAAACATATATTTTTTTTTAGATTGTTTGCATTTAGATTTTAGGTAGTATAATAATGCGTGTAATATAAGTTAAATTACTTGAAAATATTACTTACACATTTTTTTTTTAAATTAACTGGCTCCGTCGACTGATTGTCGACGATTCGGCCAACGTCAAGGTAGAGAGATTTTTTATTTTAATTTAGCTGATTGAAGTATGTAAAGAGCTGATTTAAAAGGAAATGGTCGGTTGAAATAGCTGTGGCTTTTTTTTGTGAACTGATGAATAGGCAACAAGAGTTAGTACGGTTAGAAATACACATCCATAATATTAACTACCTTGTTAGTATCTAATCTAAGTTTAAGGAAGAAATGTGTGAATGTAAGTGGGAATATGTGCCTAATAGAAGCGAAGAGAGTATGGAGGATAGAAATTACAATTTAATATTATTGCGTAAAGAATCTTTATGAAAGGGGAATGGCATAAAGTAAAAAGAAAAGGGATGTTGATGGGGCGAGGGATATCCTTCGGTAGAAGGTCATATAAAGGAATTGACAATTTAGGGCAATAGAAAAAAATATGTTCAAGAGTACCTTCCTCGAGGCCACATTCACATATAGAATGGTCCAGTCCAGTCAATTTTACTTGTCAAGCTGACAGCACTGTCAATACAATGATACGACTAAAGGTGACTGAAGTTCCCCGACATCCAGCAGCCATGCAAATGATCTTGATTATAGGTACCACAACTATTTCTGCCGAGAAGCAGTAATGTGTAAACATTACTATGTTTCGGTCTGAAGAGCGCCGTACCTAGTGAACTGGGCAAATGAAACTTAACATCTTACGTCTCAAGGTGACGAGCGCAATTGTAGTGCCACTCAGAATTTTTGGGTTTTTCAAGATTCCTGAGCGGCACTGCATTGTAATAGGCAGGGCGTATCAATTACTATCACCTGAACGTCCTCCTCGTATCATCCCTTATTTTAATAAAAAATAACGCGGGAAACGTTATATGTCCGAATAAATCAATCAAAAGAAAAATGTCTATTTGTAAACATTTTCCATATACTTGGTTTATTCGCAGTTATAACTTTAAACCAATTTATTAATTGTAAGGCCGAATTAAGTTTATAGAGTCATACATATATATAGCATAACCCAAGAATATGCAAAATGTTTTCAAATAGACATTTGCCTATGATTGATTTATTCGGACGTATAACGTTTCCCGGGTTTATTTGCAAGGCTGATTGACATTTGGGGAAATTTACAATTATCATTGTATCGACAGTGTTGTCAGCGATATGATCAACATTTTGCATATTCTTGGCTTACACAAATTATTTGAGTTTTCTTTAGTGTTAATTCCGCCAATATTTGTCTTTAAACAATTCGACACGTGTTTCGCCTCTACACGATGCATCCTCAGAACGTGTTGTCTCGCCAAAATCTGGCACGAGACTGTCGTAATTCAAATTCAAATTCAAATTCAAATATTTTTATTCAAAATAGGATTTATCAATTTAATCACTTATTGAACGTCAAAATCTACCATCCATTCAAAAGAAACTCAGCGGGCTTTTTTTTTATATAAAATATGGATTACAATGTAATATCGTACAATAAACATTAATAATTAAAGAGCCTGAGGGTGTTCGCTTTAATCCCAGTCCGTGGTGTCATTAAGAAAATTCATTATGAAAACTCAAATCATTTGTATAATTACGGATTTCCGCAAAGTAACGCCTACTTCAATAAATTTTATTCTTGGTTTGTTCTCAGGTATAACATTATACCAAGTTTATTTGCAAGGCCACTAAAGTATAATTCTTATTGATATGTCAAATGCGTATGCAGTGAGCCCCGTCAGCCAGCGACTGTTTCCACTGTTTGTTATTCCCGGAACGCTACATCCGGTATCCGGGCCACTCATCCGTGTCGCCTGAACCTCGTCAGCTCACGCCATATGTTAGGAAGTTGTTATACGGTATTATGAACAGGTACATCAATTTCTTAAGCGCATGCCACACCTAAAGCTAAGCTATAAAATTTAGTTTAGCTCTTCTCATTTACGTGAGTTGACTCCGGTGCTAACGCGTCTGTTTTGAAGCTCAAACGTGAAAGGTTCCCCGAATAGTGGAAGTCCGTAGTAGGAGGCTGAAAGCGAAACAATAATGCTTACACATTACTGCTTCACGGCGGAAATAGGCGCCGTTGTGGTACCCATAATCTAGCCGGCAACCTGTGCAAATTTGCAGCAAACAATTTGTTAATATAATACTTTTAATACTTACAACACCAATTACCTTATAGGTATTCAAAATTCCTAGAAAATATTGATGTTACATATAGCTTAGTGTAATTCGTATTGTTGATCTTCAATAGTCAAAAAATATGATGAGTTTCGTAATTAGAACGCCCGCATAACGGCCACCTATATTGCTTATCAGTTCAGTGGCCATGTAGAGAGATTTAGGTCACACTCCCCCCACGGCCTTACTATTGTATAAAGGTAAATTATAAGAAAATATCAGCTTATAACATTTCTAGCAAAGTACAATATAGTTTGGCCCTAAATATTTGTTGTTCTCGAACTGGCGATAGATTAAAATAACTTTTTTTCTTGCTAAACATATACAATTATAAATTACCTATACTTTAGTAGTAGTTGTAAGGTGGTTAAAGTGGATACTACATAATAATAATAAGTACCTACATAGCTTCATCACTTATTTAAAAGTAAATCGCTTTAAATTATTTAAAAGTAGTAAAATATTTTTTGATTATTTATAAAAATATACCTACACTTTCTTCGTCTTTTGTTTAATATTAGCTGTTGTTAAATGGGTATTTGAATAAATTTTAAAATAGAGTAAGATAAAAATAATGATGTATGTACTCACACTAAAAATAAAATTAAAATCAAACAATGAAATACACATTTTTCAGGTAATTTATATCTACTTTCTTAGTAAGGATTTTCTGTCACTATGTCACAAAACAAACATTTGTATAATATAGACTAGACTAATTATACCTATAGACTATAGACCAGGGGTAGGACAGACGCCTTAAAGTGACGTTTTCAGAAGACTGTAGTGCCATCTGTTAGGTTGGCCCGAAAATAAAAGCTTTGTCAGCTGTCACTCGCTTTGAAACCTTTCAACTTTTATTTGTGTCACTGCCCACTGGTCATAAAACGCGGCTACTTTTGGCGTTAGCGCATGTATGTAGCTCTCGCGTTCCATTTTGCATATTTACACTACTAAATCTATCCCTTATGTTCTATGTTGTGGCAAAATTAAATAACTAACTCTACGCGCAATATCAACATGGTAAAAAATTGCAATACCTACATTCAAAAGTAGAGTTAGTTATTTAATTGCGTCACAACATTAAAAATGAATTTTATAATTTAGAGCTTATACATATATAGTTATTTTCGGGGCCAATCTCCAGATGGCGCTAGTTTTCAAATAATTAGCTCATAATGCGTAGAGAGGGCTCTCTTTTCCCTATATATTATTATACTCTTTGCTATAGACTATACTAAAATATATAGCATAGACTAAGGTATGACGTCACATTTTATTATGGCTATCTCTGTCTAATTACAAATACTATCTCTTTTTACTTCGTTGTTGTTTGACCAATTGGATTGTTTGTTTCATTTCATTGTCATATTTTTTATTTGTTTTATTTTTCTAAATTCCTAAGAAGCAGATAATTAATAAATACTTTAGCGATCACATAACCTGGGACTACATAATGATAATTTTATTGCAGTTGCAATAACACACTAATATTGTACTAAGTACTTAAATTTTATTATTCTTTTATATTTCTTCTCTCTCAGCGCGCTATTTGTTTCCGGAGCTTTTAATAGTACTTTGACATCTAAAAGTATTTTATTCAAATAATTCCATTTGAGCCTTATAAAGTTATTTGCACAGAATACAACAAAATACTAACATCAATCTAGATTTATTATTTTACACATTCTAAGCGCCTGTTAAATTATAATAGCAAAAACCATTCAATGCATAAACGATCTAAGTAATAGTGGAGGCGTTATTTTTTCTTTCTGGAAGTTCTCGAGGTGGCTAATGGTTTCTTTGACTGTATAGTGGACGAAATACTTAGTTGTGTAGGTATAGAAAGACTTTCATGTGAACCGGCCATGAACCTCGACACTTTTTCTTTCATGTCGTTATATTTCACGTTCGAATGATTTAGTTGAGGCAAGATGGAGAATTTGTTATCTGAACCCTGCAAAATAAAGCTTAAATAAATAATATGTTATTAAATAACAAAGTAGTCATTCTACAGAATAATGTTATTTATTTTGTACTAGTATATTATCTGGCAAATTTAAATAAAACACTTTTAAAGGATTAAAACGCGTGTAATCCATTAAAAGTGTTTTATTTAAATGTGTAACACTCGCGTTAATCAAAGAAAATATTATCTCGCAAACTTTGTTTTGCCAGAATTTAAGTACCCCGCGCCAAGTCATTGTAAGAAATGTCATATGTATTGAAATGTCATTCACTGAATTATTTGTATTGCGAATATATAGGTATTTTTAAGTCGAAAATATATTTAGTTCCGAATAAGTTATTACCATAATTATTTTATTTGTTTTATATTATTGTGTTCTTGGTGTCACGGAAGTCAAGACTCTGCATGTTGTGACACCTTAATTTCTTGTATATTCAACTCATTTTGTTAATATTCGATATATTTTAAGCGTACTACTGGTTGTCCTATAAATAAATAAATAAACCTTCTCCGAAACACGAGATAAACGAACTGCCTCAACAACTGGGTAACTCTGCAATGGATCAAAGGCCACAGCGGTTCGTTGGGGAACGATGCAGCGGATGAACTTGCAAGGCGGGGGTTGGAAACCCAAGTGGCTGGCCCAGGGCCAGTCCTGCCGCTACCCTTCAACCAAATGCGGTCGTGGATACGCTCTCTCACCAACAACCTACACAGAACCCGATGGACAAATGTCTCAAGCTGTAGACAGTCGAAAGAGGCGATTCCTGCACTATCGCCCAAACTGTCACGTCGACTTATTAGCCTAAACAGACACGACATCCGAATTATGGTCGGCACCCTAACGGGTCACACATCACTGAACAAGCACCTATTTACAATCGGCGTTACGGACAGTCCTAAGTGCAGGGGCTGTCTAACCGAAGATGAAACGGTCTCTCATGTAATCCTGGAATATGCTGGGGTGGCCAACCAACGGGCAAACACCTTAGAAAATATAAGGTCGCTCTAGGAAGTCTGCGAACACCCCAGGAGTGTTATGAACTTCTGGAAGGAGCTGGGCTGGTTGGAATGACTGGCCAACACTGCACGCAAAATGGACCCAACTAAGCGGTCTAATTGCGGAAACAGGAGCCCTTTACCAATACCAATACCAATCTCCGAAACACGCTGCATGTTAAGGTATAAGTATTATTTTGATCGGTTCAGTAGTTTTCGCAGTATAACCTAAGGAAAGAGCAGCTCTCCATTTATTAGTACAGATAAGCGAGCGTTCAGTTTTCTGATGATGACATTACTAAGCACAATTGTTAACAGAACCAAAACAGTTCTGGTCATTTGTTAACGCCTTGCGGAGTAAAGGTGGTGTGCAGATTAAAGTCACACGAGCCGGAAAGGAGTATCAGGGAGCCAATAGTACAAATGCTTTTGCGGAGCATTTCAGTTCAGTATTTGTAGATCAAGAGCCGCGCTTAGACTGGCAGAGTGCCAATGCCAATTCGTACTCCCATGCAAGGCACGTGAATATACAATGCTTCTCGGAGTCTCACGTCCGTACTTCTATCAAAAACCTTAAGGCTGCTTCTTCGCCAGGACCTGATGGAATACCAGCATATGTAATTCGTGGTTGCGTTGATATTTTGATTAAACCAATCACTTATATTTTTAATTTGGTTTTACAGACAGGTAACTATCCCTCCGTATGGAAGAAATCTCGAGTTACTCCTATTCTCAAAACGGGATCCAAGACTGCGGTGGAAAACTATCGGCCAATAGCAATTCTTTCAGCTTTAGCTAAATCTTTTGAGAGTGCCTTGTACGACATAATCTTACCGCAGTGTATTCCCTTCGTTACTGAGACGCAGCACGGGTTTCTCCCACGACGATCAGTAAGCTCAAACCTTCTCCACCTTGTGGATCTTGGGAATATCATGGGAATTAGAACAAGGCAACCAAGTGGACGTCATCTACCTGGACTTCCAGAAGGCGTTCGATCGGGTTGATAACGACGTCATGATTCACAAATTGGGGATGATGAGTTTCTCGCCAAAACTGTTAAAGCTTTTTGCAAGTTACCTATCTCAAAGAGAGCAATTTGTTAAATATGGTGAGTTTGTATCTAATCCTTATAGAACGCGTTCTGGAATTAGTCAGGGGTCTAATTTGGGACCTTTGCTCTTTATCCTATTCATAAATGATCTCCCAGAAGTCATACAGGATGCTGAGGTGTTACTGTTTGCTGATGATCTAAAGTTGGTCAAGGCAGTAAAGAGCTCAGAGGACTCCTTATCTCTACAAAACGACTTAGATCGGGTTTACAAGTGGAGTGTTGATAATAAGCTGTTTTTTAACATGTCGAAATGTGAATTCATGTCATTCTCACGCTCCTCCGCTGTGCAAGAGTTCAATTATTTAATTGGTGATGTGCCGGTGATGCGAGTACAGGAAGTACGAGATCTTGGGGTTGTATTCGATCCTAAACTCACGTTTCACTCACATGTGGAGACTATTGTTGAGGCTGCTTACCGACGGCTTGGATTTGTTCTACGTAATGCATCTCATTTAACGAACCAAGCACTTCGTATCCTTTATACGGCGCTAGTCCGTAGTATTCTCGAGTGCAACTCAGTTATTTGGAACCCACATGAGAGCAAATATACTTTAATGATCGAACAAGTCCAAAAACAATTCCTTAGACATTTGTATAAGAGGCAATATGGATACTATCCATCTATGTACCCAACACTCTTTTTACAAGGGCATCTGAGCTTTGATTCACTGCAGTAACGTAGGTACGTAGCTCTTACTAAGTTTGTTCTCAAAATAATTCGGGGCAGAGTGGACAGCATATACTTATTACAACGTTTGTTGCGTTTCTTTGTACCGACCTCGTACGTACGCGCGCGGCGACACGCACTATTAGCGCAGCCACCTGCACGCACTCAAGCGCATAAGCACACGCCTGTAATACGAGCCATCTGTCTTCTAAACTCTGTACTTGAGGTAGCACCACAGTGTGATCTATTTGCCAGCTCGATGGAATGTTTGGTCAAAGAATGTAAGAGAAGATTTGAGAGTTTGATGCCTGTAAGCTCTATAAAATAAGATAACTAGTTTATAATTTTCATTGTTTGTTTTTTCTTTAGTATAATATCTTTGTAACGCTTTAGATTTAATCTGTAATGTTACATTGTATCTTTGATAAATAAATAAATAAATAAATAAGCCAGCTCTCTTGCCTCTTACCGATGCTCTGCGTTGATTTAAAGTACTAGAATTAAACGTTTTTTGCTCGCAATGATGTTTCTAGGGTTTTCTCTATGTTTCCTACAGCGGGTTAGTCAATAAAAGGATAGCGTACATATAGCCTTTATTTAATTATGATTTTTATTAATACTTGCTTCAGTTTATGTGGGATTTTCGTTCAACATTTTAATGATTTGGATCGTTTCGTCGGTCGTGATAGAACTGTTAAAATTGCTAATTCATTTGTATTATATAGATTACATTGCTTTACGTACGCTGGAAACACTCGGATCAATATCCTTGGGACTTCTGCAAAATGACGGCAATACGAATAAATAAATAATCTTACAATGAAAAATGGTGGCCATTTATTTTATTTTTAATAACGGCATGTTTCTTACTGTTTATTATCACCTTTTGGTCATATTTACTTGTTATGGAAGGGTTTTCGCAGTTACCTATCCTGAATTACACCATTTTTATCGCGCTGTTTCACGTCTGCCTTTTTTATCACTAATTACTTGTGGTGATGGTACTTACTGGGGGGTCTATAGATCACCCATGAGGCGTCATGTTTCAATATTACTTTATATAACTAACGTTTAACGACGCTATGTCACTTCTAGTACTTTGTTATTTAGATTTCTATGGTAAAAAGTTTGAATGTAATAACTTTTCGATCCATTAGGAACCTAATATCAAATCTTGAATATTTTTTGACAACTACCCCCTTATTCATAATAGTCCGCTAACTTAAAGCATTGCTAATTCTCACTCTGTCTTCTTCTATTGACCTAAGTCAGAATGAGAAAAAACACTCCTAAGCGGCTGTTTAAAGTTAGCGGACCATTATGAATAAGGGAGCTTAGGCGCTTATTTACGCAAGGTGCCTGATTAGATTTCATTTATTCAGAAAGTTGAGCAATCAATTGATTTAAATGTATTACTCCCAATAGTTCAATTGTCTTTATTATATTGTTACAATTGATTTTGTTAAGCAACGGGCCGTCGGGTCGAAATCCTCGCAATACTCTGAATATTTATGAACGTTCGATTTTATTTTATTTGTCCTCATTTAAAAACATTTCATATTAACAACTGACAAATGCACGAAAAGAAACATAAGATCGATTAAGTTAAAAATTAAATCAGAGGGGGCAACCAACTTTCAATGCTTTTCATTTTTTACGGCTAATTTTCGTAATTTTATATGTTAATATCTCAGTTTGTATATCATCTACGTTAAATGACTTTATACGTCAATTTTTGTTGTTCGTTGTCCACTAAAACAAAGAACCACAGTCTTATCTTTCGTCAGTTTTCTTTTTTAAAATTATAAAAAGACGAACAATGAGGCCACAGTCCTAAACGGTTGTCGGATTAAGTTCCCGAAAACCTAAAGATCCACCAGGCGACGGAACAAAACCGATACAGACAGCTCGTTGACCAATTGAATGTGAGTCACGATCCTCAGCAGTGCGGGAACGACTAAGAAGAAGAGTAGGACCAATGAGATCGCTGTTTTCCTGATGGTTTCTCCTTCTTCTTCGTGACACTCTTGGCAGAGCGGTCGTGGTCATCGTGATCTGACATCTTTTGGGGCAGATGTGATTCGCCTTACGAGAATTCGTAATTTTTTCCTGCTGGTTTACAGTATGGTACACTCGTCCTATGGACCGCTCACAGTAGACTTAATTTGTTCGGTTCATAGTATGGGCGACCTTCCTCGCCCTCTGGTGCCCTCTGGTGCCCTCCACTTTGCCCTGCACGACAAGGCGCTCGATGGACTCACTCTCGCGCGGGAAGACGTGTCCGAAGAACTTAAGTATGCATCTCTGTACTAACACCGAAAGGCGTTGTTTTATGCCAAGTTCTTGGAGACGTTGGTGCGAGACTGGTTCCACGAAACTCCCAGCATCCTGGGGACAGGAATACTCTATTGCAACACCAATTCTCTCACCAAGTCTCACGTCGTATTATTGTTCTAAAAATCTGCAAAGGAAGTTCATTTCCTAATTTTCTGCTTTATGTGGACTATACAATATTATAGATATTATAAACGGCCCAAGGCAGTCTGTTACAACAATATACTATCGTATAGACCAACAAAGGTATCTCTACCGAAGATACAGCACAATAGAAAACTGAATCGAATCTATAGTAAATGTACCTAACCGATTTTCAAATCAAACTCACTTTATTCATGCAGGTCATGAGAATGACACTTATGAAAGTCAAAAGTTTTCTTTTCTTTTTACATTTACCACCACTTGGGTTACCACCACTTTGATTGACAAGTCGTTAACAGTCAGCCTCGCTTGGAATTACCTTCTTAGTATTTTGAATAACTTCCGAATTCGGCAAGTGACCCCGCGCCGCGGTATGCCTTAGATCTGCGTATATTAATATGTAATACTAGCACTGTTTAGTGTTTTGATATCAAACCGTATAATTATTAAAGATCGTATTGTAAAGATTGTATGTCGTAACAAATTATTGTAATAATATAATTTAAAATATTTTAATCGACCACCCCGTACCGGTACTACAACTTGAATGCCTGTATTCGTGGTCAACTGACAACTTCGTCACATTGGTCATTGGTGTTGTCAGTTGACCGTCTCTATTTTACATTTTAATTTTTTACGTGTATAATTAGATTGATTATAATTAAGATGATTTGAGTGAATATATCAGAATGCTATTAAAACAAGCTATAAGACCATGCAAAACAAACCATCTTATAAACAAAATAAGAGCCGGAACTTGGTCAGGGCGTACTGTGCCGTACGGCACTTTCGTTTTGGTGTATCTGAAAAATCTAGTGCATTGCGGCACTTGCCGATTTCGGGAGGTTAAGCTAGCTAAAGCACACATTGACAAATCAGTTCATGCAATATCGGACTTTCAGCTCGTTTATATTTTATTATTCTAGTATATTATAAGTCTGTGGAAATAACAGACTTCCTAGCGCTAAGTTTTGTTTTAAGTTTTTCTTATCTGGTATCCTAATGTCCTAGGTCCATGACCTTGTCACTCTAAGCTAACACCTTAAAGTTCTGGGGTTAACGTATTACTCAATATTTGCTCTAAGCGAACGACATGATTGGTATTAACATTCGAATGGCGTCACGTAGGATGTCACAATATTGCGTCGATGTTAGCAGAATATAATGTGACCAGGCTCATACGCGTCCACAATTTAAGTACAGAACTTTTATAGCCATGACCAATATGAACCCCAAAATCAACATTGATATCGAGTTTCGTTCATAGCAATAATTACCTTTTAATAGCCTATGCTCCCACCGTTTTTATACTGCAAATACGTGTTTTTTTAACCGTCTTCGTAAAGGAGGAGGTTCTCAATTCGATCGGTATTTTTTTTTATGTATGTACACCTATTACTCTGCAATTTATGATCCATTTCGTGATTCTTCTTTATTTTAATGCGGAATCATTGCAATTTGATATCCTAACTTGTGGCGTGTTGTGCGAAGGTGGAGTTCTGCGGCAGGAATCAGGTTAAAGAGCTCTTCGGAACACTCGCCGTGATAAATGCGGTAGAAGACTTAACATCAATAATTTTGTATTAAAATAAATAAATACTATAAATAATTAACAATTAAATACCTGTTTACACCTGGCAACCCTAACGTTTAGGGAATATATTATTATACACCCCAAAGTCTAAACTTTGATTTAAAATTAGTTTTATCAAGAAACCACATATCTGCAGAATAGAGCGTCCCACCACTCTTGTTCTATAGTATTAACTCTAATGAAACAGTAATGAACTCATAGACTTGGAATATACTACCGTAAACACCACCTGACAGCCCGGTAAAGCGAAATCAATTTTGATTTGACAATGTGTGCGTTAGCTAGTTTAATATCCAAAATGCTAACTCCAAGCGTGGCCGACTTTTTACGACTTGTCATTCGAAATCGGTTACAGTGAAAATAGATTAGCTTTCCTTTTCTATCTTGCTGTATCTCCGTTTCGAGATGTTCTTCTCTCTTGCACGTTGTGTTAGTTTATGCGCTAGTATATTGTAAGTCTCAGAGTCTTAGGCTGAGATCTATAAAGCGAACTTGACTTTTGCGTTCGTCTGTCTTAGCTTAACTCAGCATAATTGCAGCTGTCAAATGACCATAAAAACGAAATCAAAGATTACACTAAGCTTACACTCAGTTTTTTTGTTATGGAAATAGAGGACAAACGAGCGTAAGGGACACCTGGTGTTAAATGGATTCACAGGAGCGTTGCCGGCCTTTAAAAAAATCCTGTGCCCTCCCCAGAAGACGACGGGCAGCCCGAGCGAGAATGCTCGGGGAGGGATTCTCCGACTCTGGTAGAGCCATACGCTCCTGGGCTAAAATCTTTTTAAGCACCGCTGTCATATTCTGGTGGAGAGGGGGGGATGGTATCCGGTCCTCGACACTAACCCATGGGAAACAGTGGCACTAGGCCACTACTTCACGCCAGTATTCTGTGAGAGTGTGGTAATTAACCCGGAAGAGTCTGGCCCGATTGTGCTGACGTCATGAACCGGCAGCTTGACTCTCTCACTTCTAATAAGCCCTTAGTCGCCTCTTACGACACCCTTGGGCCTGGGACTCCCCTGTTCTTTTCACAAGCACAAGGCGAAGTCAGTCAGTTAGGTTTCTGGTAAGTAAAAGTCTTCGCGAGTACAATAAGTTAAACGATACCAATTCAGAACTTGATATATTCGGTGGTGGGCTGGTCAGGTTTAAAGAAAGTGTTGTTAAACACTTAGCTGGTACTTAATCTGCATTTGTCAAATAAGTAGTTTTTCTTTTTTTTTCGTCTTCATTATTTTAATAAGTTAAAAGTTATAATTTGTACTTTCATTTTTTACTTTTTTTGTTTTTATTATAACTAAGTAGATAGTATTAGTTCTATTTTTCAGAGGTAATTAGAGAGTATTTTTGTAATTTTTATGTTCACCATAATTGTCGTATACTACTACTAATTACGTTAGATTAAGAAAATTGTATTGTATATGATGTGGTGTGCTTTATTAAATAAATAAGTAAAGTCTGAGCAAAGGCTAACTACGTTCTATAGATCTCTCAACCTTAGAGTCTTAGAATAAGTCCAAGACTTATTATTCCTAATGGACTTAGGCAGACAGAGAAAGACGTAATAGTTTGTTATGTTTTTAAAGTGATACCTACCCCTCGCGTTCCGTGCGAATGCTCTTCCAACTGAGCTAACCGTTCAAGAGACGGTCGTGGGTTCGAGAACCCAATAAAATTTTGTTTTAAAATTTTATTTGTGTATTAATCCCAGAAGTGAGGGTTATCACCTTTAAAAAAACAAATTGTTTAGATTTACAAAAGCGACATCTCAAGTCAATATGCAAATATTGGGTTTGAGCAGGCTATCAACTGTAAAGTAGATCCTGTAGATGAAGCCACAACCTGAGAGTTGAACAAAGCATACAAGATCTTATGACGATACGTCACTCGAACGGTTAGGTCAATTGGCAGAGCACTCGCACGGAACGTCGTGTGTTCAGTCCCGCATCAATCATAAAAATTTGTTTTCAAATTTTATTTGTGTAAACGTAAACGTTATAGATTATATAGTAAAAGCAGTTCGTGATACCATTCTCAGGACAATAAGGTAATATGTCTTCTTGTGTTCGAACAGGTGTGTGGCGTATATATATGTCGCCATGTTGAACAGTCCCATTAGCACGCCGCTTTCGTCACAAAGATCGAACTTCGTGAATATGGCTAGCCTGCAGTATTGATAGAAATAAAATATTCGTAACATACCTATAATATTTTCTATGATTAACGCGAGTTTTAAATCAAATTCAAATACTTTAATTCAAAATAGGATTTAAAATCACTTATTGAACATCAAAAACTACCACGCATTCAAAAGAGACTGCCTCAGACCTGAGAAGAATGGGCGCAAGAAACTCATCATCAAAATCAAAATCACTTTATTCACGTAGGTCACGGAAATGACACTTATGAATGTTAAAAAAAAAAAAAATTTCTTATTGAATCTACCGCTACTTCGTAAAGGGTTGAGCTAATGAGAAGAAGTAGCAATAAACTCATTGCCACTCTTTTATATAAAGATTTACATTTAAGTACATCGATTTACAAATCATTTCAAATTACAATATAATATGTAAAATGTAAAATGATGCAACAGACACACTCAAACGTCAAATAGTCAATGTCTTACACGAGTAAGTCAAAAAAGTAAATGTAAGTTAATACAAAAGTTATTGAGTACAGTAGCTGCATCATCCACATACACCGTAAATAAATAAAGGTATTCTGTGAGCATTTTATAAGCGATTATAAATAAATAAATATGTATATATCCATACATATATATATACATTTAAAGGATTAACCGCTAGTTGCAGAAACCATCTCTAAAGTTAATGTTTCATTAAATATAATACCATCACTTTTTTTTTTTCATTTTGACAGTCAAAGCATGTGATATAATGAAACATTAACTTTAACGATGCATACTGGAACTTTTTTTAAGACGCGTGTAATTTTGACTGTTTTTACACAAGTTTTTATGTAAAAGTTACATTTTTATTTTAACCTTAAATCATTTATACGTCGTGACATATCTTGACAGCTGTCTGTGTGAAAAATTGGGGTTGAATGTTAACCTCTATTTTGAGCAATGCACGCACACTAACACAAATCGCGAGTGTAACACGTAGCTTCTCACGCACACTAAAGTAATAAACCTGGCCTGTTTTCATCGGTAGTCACTATCTAAGATTTTAGCTAACCCGACGTTTCACGACCTTTCCTTTTTGAATCTTTTCAACTTCAACGCGCTCTGAAAAAGTTACGAAATGTCGGGCTAGCTAAACTAATAATAAAACTGTGACTTTTATGCAAAAACGAATGTAAACACAGTTACAATTACACGCGTTTTAATCCTTTAAAAATCAATTTAATTTAAACACTAGTCGTTCCCGCCCGCTTCGCTGGGCGAATTTTAAAAGGAAAGAACGTTGGAATTCGAAAAATAAGTAGCCTTAAGCCATCTAGGATAAATTGCATCGAATGGAATGGTAGTTTCATGTCTATACGATCAGTGGTTTAGGCTTGAAAGAGCCTCAAACAAAGACCATTTTCAGTATATATTATTTAAACATTCCTGCCGCTGGATTCCACCTTCGCACGACATGCCCCAAATCAGGATATCATCCCCACCATCTGGATGAGTGGCGATCCTCCGCATTGAGTTTTCAAGGAGCTCTCTTCCATATACAACAAAGCTGTAGAATGGAGTGGAAGGGGAAAGCTTCCAGGTGGTTCCAGGACGATACGACATGGGACTCTTAAAGCCGGCAACGCTCCTGTGATTGCTTTGGTGTCGTAAGAGAATGTGTGCAGCGGTGATCGCTAACATCTCATGACCCATACTCTAATAATTTGTCTTCCTCTACCATAAAAAAAGAATAAAAACCCGTTAACTTCGAGTACAACCATTGAGTAACATCATGACACACATCATTCACAGCAGACATCAAACTATACCTGCATTTC
Source organism: Leptidea sinapis (assembly GCF_905404315.1). Taxonomy (NCBI): domain Eukaryota; kingdom Metazoa; phylum Arthropoda; class Insecta; order Lepidoptera; family Pieridae; genus Leptidea; species Leptidea sinapis. The sequence continues at coordinate 6,892,838 of NC_066304.1, read as the reverse complement.
TTCCTTATATACTCCAGCATGATTCTCACGGGACAGTACGGATAAACCAGTAATGTTTTCTCAACGGACTCATCTTCCATTTCCTCTGAGGATTTGATCTTGAAGAGAGATAGCTCCGGTGCTTCTTTGTACACCACAAAGATAAACATGTTCACAACAAAATTATAACAGGATTATGTTGTGTACACACAGAACGAGGTAATGACATTTGTAATTATAATTGTTGCAATGTCAATAGTGAGGTCAAATTCAACAAAAAAGTATTTAATTCCCTAAGGTATAATCTTGTGATATAATTGCAATAATTTGTTTGCGATGTAGTTGCAAAAATAATAATAAATGAATAATAACTTTATTTTTCCAAACATTACAATAATTAATAATAGTATTACAAGTTAGAAATATGGTTCTAAATTATTATATTGTTAATTATACATACAATACAGGGAGCAAAGATAACTAAAACTAGTATGAACTGTGTTTCAGCTGTCAGTGACTTCACGGTACCAGACATAATTACCTACATAGTCAAATCAAATTATCAAAATCAGATAAAATAAAATAAAAATACAGTCTAAATACAAAAGTGAGATTAAAATTAAACTAAAATAAAAGTATAACTTCTAAGAATGTGTGTGTGTGTGTGTGTGTGTGTGTGTGTGTGTGTGTGTGGGTGTGTTTGTGCGTGTGTGTAATAGAGTGTGAAAGTGCTTAGATATGTTATTATGATTTGTATATATTTTTTAAGATGTTTTACTGTATTAAATTCTCGGTCTCAAGGAAATTCAGTTTTTAGTTGTTTTCTTGCATTGTAATAAAGTCTGTGGGTATATGTTTAGTCTTACCCCCTTATTTATTATGGTCCGCTAACTTAAAACAGCTGCTAAAGAGTGTTATTTCTCATTCTGACTTAGGTCAATAGAAGAAGACAGAGTGAGAATTAGCAATGCTTTAAGTTAGCAGACTATTATGAATAAGGGGGTTAAAATACGTCAAATATTATATCGTGTTAAATTTAGTCCGAGTAGTTTGAGTAATTCTACAAACTCGCATATAGTTATAAAGTAGCGAAGTAGAGTGAGCCATACTCAAGAAATAAAATCTTTTAAATAGTACTTTATAACAGCCTAGCGAAACTCTTTAGGAATAAAGCGATTCACACAATTGATAGATTGACAGATGACGGCTATAATCTTGTATGAAACGGAGATAAGCCGAAATCCTTTACTTTTTAAGCAACTGTTCGCTTTCGAACTTAGCTGGATTATACTTCATCGCCAATCGCCATACTGTAATTACTACTATTTCAAACTTATGTCAAATCACTGCACTTTCATACTAAACTAAATTTTACTTATGCAGCCCCGCCTCTTGTTACCCACTATTTACATCCTCCTTGCTTTATAAGTAAATTCTTTTACCTCAGGATTGCTGATTATTTTATTTTTTTAAATTGTACTTATTTTTTAAGTACACAATTTCAAAAGGGATGTACAGGGAACTTGAGGATGGGTCGATATAAACTGGTCAATGACATTCTAACTTGATTACCCCCATTTTAATAGGTATCGATTCGAACCCAGGTCTACTGATATCACCCGTTAGTAGCTTATATGTTATTAACTGTAACAATAAAAAATGATTATTCTGTATTTACTTTATTTAATTCATTTCCTGTATATCATTTTGAACCTTCAAACATTTTATTATATATTGGGCCGAAGGCAGAGCGTTCTTAAGGCGAAGAGTAAGAAGAAAACACGCAAACATGAAGTTTTGTGGTGAAAGTATAGCATTTGGAGCTATGAACACTACTTAATCCTGTTACACATACCCTTAAGTCTTACTTGTAGGTTGCTAATGCTTGCTGTTGGTTATTGTTAACACTGCCGAGCCTTTTGAAGTACCACTTTTCTTTGAAGTTAAACAAGTTTTTTGGCATGGCGTCACGCATCTTTTTGGTACTTCTCTCTGAAAAGTTATTCTTATAGCTTGTACTTTTTTGTGTAGGTTCATTTATTCAGATTAGTAGTGAATAACGAGGATTGTAAGCATATAAACTGTTTCCCACGCAAGAATTTTGAAAATATTGACTTTGTTACATAGATGGCGGGCCGGCAGTCGTGAACTCATATCGCCCAAGGTCGCTGGCATTTCGTGTCGCCTTAATTCTCATCATGATCTAATCTATTCTGTTTCATTCGCGTCATTTTCGAATTTTAAATAAATTATTATTCTTTAGCTTTACGGCCAACCTTATAACAATGAGTTCTTATGTGCGGATAAGAACTCCTTGTTTATAGTACCTACGTTTGTGTGTACTAAGCTTGAACTGTGCTGAACTTGAAATTGACGTTGACATTCGACATTTGTAAATACGGAAAAAGAATTTATACGGAAACGACTATACTTTCAGTTAACTTAATTTGCTGTAGTATACAAAGATGTTATTAGTCGATAAATAGGTAAATTACTATATTTTAAATAGTGTTTACAGAATATTTAACCAATCGGGCGCTTTTTGGACGGGATGTCGGCAAGATGGATGTACCCAATGCATCCATTTTATATGTCTGGAAACCTCGGGGCAACAAAGGAGTAGAGGCTCCCTGGCCCAAACTATTTCCAAATAAATTCGACAATGTTTTCCGTCGAGTCAAAAAATAATATTTTGTGAGACCAAGTGTAGATTCTTTTATTATTTAACAAACTTATAAATATAATCGTAAAGAAGAATTATCTGAAATAAAATTTTAGCGATAACGACCGGAACCTTCAGAGCTTTATTCGCCAAAAATCTGTAGGTAAAGGTAAAACTTGAAAAAATATCAAAGGAAAAGTTGTTTACTAGTCTGAATTTGAACAATTTTTTTCCGAAGTCTCTATGGCTCCTCCTTTGTAAAGGCCCCGGGGCTATAACCACGATTGTCTTCCCCTAAATCGGGCCCTGGTACCACAAAACATTTTACCGGTGGGAGGAACAGGAAGCCGGCTAGATTATGGGTACCACAATGGCGCCTCTTTCTTCCGTGAAGCAAGTAATGAGTAAACATTACTGTGTTCGGTCTGAAGGGCGCCGTAGCTAGTGAAATTACTGGGCAAATGAGACTTAACGTCTCAAGGTGACGAGCGAATTTGTAGTGCCGCTCAGAATTTTTGGATTTTTCAAGAATGCTGAGTGGCACTGCATTGTAATGGGTACGACGTATCCGTTACCATCAGCTGAACGTCCTGCTCATCTCGTCCCTTATTTTCATAAAAAAAAACAAACAGTTGACTTTTTCTGCCTCAAGAAGAAGTATGCGAGCATTGTAATGTTTCCGTTTGACAGAAACTACTGAGCCAATGAGACTCATATCTCATGACGTGACGAGCGCAAGTTCAATTTCCACAAATTTTGTGTAGGTACTTACTTAAGTTACTTTACTTAAGTAACTCGTTTAAGGACCAGTGTATCCGCTTTTACAACAAACTTTCCAATAATATCCAGAATCTATTAATATTTAAATTTAAAAATATTTGTTATTTTTTTTTATATCGTTGTCTTAATTTATTATTCAAACAAAACAAATCTTATAACTATATTTACAATACTACGACTACATAAAATTAAAACTATCATTACGTGGAAACGTACCAAGAATACTGGCAGCATTACCGCGTTGGATAGCAAGGCTGATCCGTTGACCGAAATAGCTGCCAGCGCTTGGGTTTCCAGTAGCCTTATCGAGGCGCGAAGATAGTATTTTGAACATTATCCGTGCCTCTGAGCCCCACAGGCCAAGTGTCTCGACACCAAACAGCACAAAGATGTGTGACTCACAGAGACCAACATATTTGCGACACTTGCTGTCTTCGGCAGTCGAAGCAGCAGCCCCAGCACCAACTGACGTAACTTGGACACGAGAAGGAGCCAGAGTGTCGACGCAAGCGTCCCACACCAGCGCCATTCCCGTGCCCGTTGTTTATTTGAAAGACAGTTAGCTTGAAATGAGTAAAGTAATAAATATAAATGACGATATATTAAGAATATGTCTTAAAATTTATTATTTAAGTTATTATATTAGTTTAAGATATGTAAAGTGATATTTAAGAAGCCTACTTACAGAGTAAACATTAAAATTTTAATTTGTGTGAGGTTTGCGTTATCATGAAGCAATGGTAAAGACTGGTTGACGAGTCAAGGATGTCTAACTAGCAGTTTCGTCATAATTGTTCCAAGTAGAGTACTATAGTACGCTTATAACTACTTCAGTAAATATAATAAAAATATAAGTAAAATAAATAAATACTCTTTAACAAAATGTTTAAAATCATGGCTAGTAGTATTAAAATACGACGATACAGAAAACGTTCTTAAAACAAAAACTTAATATACAATTACTAACATTTATCTAATCTTGTGCACAGTTTGACATACTAACAAAGACTTCATAAAAATAAAAAAGAAAGCAAAATCACACCCACACGCAAACACAGACACGCACACATACTCACACATACCTCTTTTTAGTGAGTTTGCTAATTATGTTTAATAATGTATAGCCTTTCGGAAGGACCTAGCCTCTGCACCTCAGGGTATCCTATCGCAGAGGGTAGGGCACAAAAACATTTTGTACCACATATTATTAGTTGAATAAATGATTATTATTATTATTATTATAGACATCTGTTGTTATTGCTTGAGCGGATCTTTGGAATCCATACCATCATTTAGTTACCGATATATCAATATTTTATTATTTAATTATATAAGAGATAGAAAGAGCACTTTAGCTTGTTATGGAAGCACCGTCAAACGAGCATAGCGGTACCTGATATGAGGGTCGAACTGAAAGTTGTTAGAATAAAAAATAATAGAAAAAAAAAACGACTCCAAAAATTGAAAAGTATCAAATAACTAAAAATTTAATTTAATATACCTCTTATACAAACCTTTACCTTTGTATAAAAGAGAATGTATGTTTGCATGTTTCCCTAATAACTCCTAAACTATTCGAACGATCTCAATTAAATCTTTTGTAATAGATTCGTTGAAGCTCAAGGAAGGTTTACATATCTAATTTATATAAAGAGTTTTTAAAAATAATAAGCAGGTTTGGAAATCCCATTTCCTATTCCAGTTCCAGTTCCCGCTTTCGCTCCCGTTCCCAACATATTATTTGAATCCTATTTCGAGGAACATTGCAAACTAAGCAAGTCTATTATTGGTATAGTTATAGCTCAACGAAGTGAATTCCAGTTGTTCACAAACCTCACGGCAACCATGGATTGTTCCGGGATAAAATGTAGCCTATGTCCTTTCTTAAGCTCTAATCTGTCGCTGTACCAAATTTCATAAAAATCGGTTCAGTAGCTCCGGCGTAAAGGCGTAACAAACAAACTCACATTCACATTTATAATATTAGTTGGTATAACGCAATGAAATGACTCCAATGGATTACTCCAAGTTTAAAATCACTTATCCCTGCCATGTTATTCTGTAGTGACAAAGATATTTTAACTTTTCTTCGTAAAAAAAAATATTGAAGTAGGCGTTACTTTGCGGAAATCCATAATTATCCAAATGTTTTGAGTTTTCTTTAGTGTTAATTCCGCCAATATTTGTCTTTTAAACAATTCGACACGTGTTACGCCTCTACACGAGGCATCTTCAGGACATGTTGACAAAATCTGGCACGTTACTAAGTCTCATTTTTATTTTATTTTATTTATTCATAAAGGCTTACCAACTAAATACAATGTATTAACTTATGCACTAAGAATTAAACAAATATAATGAAATAGTTTAAATGTACTTAAATTATAGGTAGGCACAACATTACTATAAGAAATACATGTGATATTTTAAAATCAGAAAACCTATAAATTTTGGAGCGCAATATAAATTTGTTTTAACATGTGGACTTTACTTCATGTTATTAATAACACAGACATAGTTAAATCGTAGTGTACCAAGTATAATAAGATCCTACGACGTTGATTTGTAAACTAATCAGTACCTGGCGTAAAACAAGTTTTTGTTCTTCATTAAAACTAACATAGTACCTACATACATGCTTACAGACAACATTGCTTTATAAATAAAGCCAGATTCATGACTTCGACGAGGCGGCGGCCTGCCCCGTCAAACTTGTTTTAATACCGAAACAGTAAGTAATGTCTATACACGACGTTGAGATAATGTTATATGCGAAAGTGTTTGCTTCCCAAGAATTGTGTGTGAATCGATTGATAAAAACGTTCTAAATAGGTCCAGGACCTCCAGGGGCCAACGGGAGACTCGACGGGGGTCTTCGTTGGCGAGACAAAAAAATGTGGGTTCACAATTCGTAAGCAGGGATCCACGAAAATTCATCTGCTTTCGATACTAAAGAACTATAATGTTGATTTGACTTCACCTATCAATATCTTATGACATCATGCATTTTCCATATTCGCTTTTTTTGACTGCCAGGTCAGCTAGTTAGTAATAAAATACTATTATTTATAATATGTGCTACCTATTGTAGATTTTAAGTCGGTGCCAAGCCGTAAATAAAATAAAACTCATATTATAAACAGTTTACTTACTGTAATTATTATGGTTGTCTAGCCACGCGTGTCCGCCCGCGTGGTTTGTTTGTTTTAGACGAAACTATCCCGCTCAAAGTCACGCGTGGCGAGTGTAGGTACCTACTACATTTGGCTTGGCACCGACTTCAAAGCGTTCAATATTATGTAGCACATACAAATACTAGTATTTTATTAATATTAAGGGTAAAGGTTTTCGTAATATATATTGCGTAGTAGTATAAGAGGTGTATTAAATTAAATTTTTAGTTAAGTATTAGATGTAAAATCAACCGAAATGAAAAAACTTTAAAAATGCCGTACACAAAAAAAAAACAATTAGGTAAGTATATCATTCACGTAGTAGTCAAAAATTTTCATAAATAAATGACCATAAAAAGAATTGAGAACCTCCTCCTTTTTGAAGTCACTTATAAAGCAAAAGCTAACTAAACTAGAAAGTTATAAGTTTATTATAATTAAATTAAATTTATATTATAAGTAATAACAGAAGAAAACTATTTTTAATAAAGCTTGTATGTAAGGCAAATTTACACATAGAAAATGCTAAATTAAAAAATTCTTATATTTTTATTCAAAATAGGATATGACATCAATTATTGAAAGTCAAAAACTACCACACATTCCAAAAAGAATCCCCTAGACCTGAGAAGAACGGGCGCAACAAACTCGGCGGGCTTTTTTTTCATCACAAAATATGCTTACAAAGTAATATTGTACAATTAAACTTATCATTTAATAGCCTGAGGGCGGTCGTTCCATTCCCAATCTATGGAATCATTAAGAAAGTCATGTTATAGTAACCTTTACCACACAAACGTTTCTTAACAATTCTATTGAATATCGTAGTACTTTTGTTTTGAACATTTTCTGGGATCTCTATATAAAAGCATAAGTATACATCGCCCCACAAAAGACTTCCTAACTCGACTTAGCCGAGTAGTAGGCATAACAAGTCTATGTTTGTTCCTCGTGTTAATATTATGATTGTCACTGTTTCTAGCAAATTCCTCAATGTGCTTATGACCATATAGAACATTATCAAGAATATATTGAGAAGCAACAGTCAAAATGTTTATTTCTTTAAATTTTTCTCTTTATGATTCTTTAGGAATTACGTTATAAATAGCGTGATTAGCCCTCTTCTGCAGCACAAAGATGGTATTAATATCGGCCGCACTGCCCTATAACAATACACCATTGGAGTGAGGACATAATACGATGAAAATAACTATAGTATACTAGTCGCGCCGTATCTATGTCAGTTAACTGTCTAATTTTTTTAACCGCATATGCTGCAGAACTAAGTCTATTCGGCAATCCTTAAATATAGGGGCCCCATTGCAATCTGGAATCAAGAGTTATGCCAAGAAATATAGCAGATTCCACTGGTTTTACCACCTCTCCGTTTAATAAAATATTCGCATCTGCATTTTTGACATTTGGCGCGGTAAATTTAATATATTTAGTTTTATGACTATTTAACAATTTGTTATTGGCGCTAAACCAGTACATGATGTCAGATAGAGCATTGTTTACTTCGTCATATAGGTAAAACATGGCTTCTTTTTACTTTAAATATGAGCGAAGTGTCATCCGCGAACAATACTACATTGTGTTTTTTTTTTCTACAAGGAAAGAGATGAACGGTGGATGTAATGTGTCCCCGAAGATCATGTAGCGCTGTGTTTTATTTCGATAGATTCTGTAGATAGAAGAAAGAAAGAAAGAAAAAAAGGTTAAAACAAAATTGAGAAATATTATTTTCTATACGTCACAGAGTGGTCCCAACTCAGCATATTTACTGGTTTGAAAACCAGCGCTGGTCTTCCGTTGGGCCATTTGGTGACGTCCTCTTATGGATAATTATATTATAGTAACTAATGCGTAGACTAAGTAAACAAGATAATGTATTAGCTTGTCAATTTCTGAAGTTTCTAAAGTTCTGACTGACAAGTTGACAACTCTGTCAAATGTCAATCTGAGTTTGAAACATTAAAGTAATAATATGTGATCACAGAATATTAGTTTACAATTTACATTCATTCTTTATTGTTTGTTTTTGAGTGAAAAAAAAAATAAACATAAAAATATTGGGTTGGACTTAGTATCCCTTAGCCCGAATTTGGATGTAAAAAATACAATGAGTCCACGATTACAATGATACCACTCTTATTACAAGGTAATGCACCGTTTTCAAGAAAATAACGAAAAAAATTCTTACCTAAAACAGATAAATCACGTAAATAAACACTACTGACATCGCGGCGGGAGGCTAGAAACTGTCATGAAATGATTTAGGTTTCCTCGTAAAAAAATTGGACAGGCAAAGGGTTTAAGCTCATACAGCCATAAATTGTATGAAAAACAGTGAAATGAAATGTAAAAAATAGTCTATGACAGATTAGACGGCTTCAGCAATAATTATTTGGTTGGGTTGGACTTAGTATCCTTATCCTTAATAATTAACTAATTAAAAGTAACCAGCTATATATAAGTAAAAACGACTACGACCTACTCATAAATGCATTCAATTCAGATAGTGTTGTGGAAGGACACGTTATTATTACAGAAGGGAATGGTATTCGTATCGAGAAGAACGATCTAGAACTGGGCGTATGTCGGACTTGAAGGAAGAAGTTATTGAGCAGCTCAGTAGCAGGCGGAAACATACATACATGTTACTTAGAGCTTGCCAAAATACATTTTATAAAACGGCCTTCAAATCATTTTAAACGCTTCCGACAAAAAATTAAAAATTCTAAAGTAACACGTGTGTTAAATTGTTTTTAGACAAAATGTTTGATGTGCAGAGTTTTTTGTTGTGATGATGTTTCATGTGCTTTAAATATATTATTAACACATATACATCAAAAACGAAATATCACAATGTACCTAAAGCCAGAGTCTCTTTCACAACTTTTGCATCTGAAACATTTAATACTATCTAATTGACTAGGTATTATTTACCAGGAAGGCTCCTTTGCACAAGATGCCGGCTAGGTTATGGGTACCACAACGGCGCCTATTTCTGCCTTGAAGCAGTAATGTGAAAGTATTATGAGTTTCGGTCTGAAGGGCGCAGCTAGTGAAATTGCTGGGCAAATGTGAATTAACATCTTGTCTCAATGTGACGAGTGACGACGTATATTAAATTTATTTATTGAGTTAGTTATGAACTACCAACAGAATTACATGTGATACATTAACATTAAACAAGTCTTAGGTGCTAGGGATACACATAATTATATTTGTAGCCAGTTACAGTTAATTTTTTTAACCGCATATGCTGCAGAACTAAGTCTATTCGGCAATCCTTAAATATAGGGGCCCCATTGCAATCTGGAATCAAGAGTTATGCCAAGAAATATAGCAGATTCCACTGGTTTTACCACCTCTCCGTTTAATAAAATATTCGCATCTGCATTTTTGACATTTAGCGCGGTAAATTTAATATATTTAGTTTTATGACTATTTAACAATTTGTTATTGGCGCTAAACCAGTACACGATGTCAGATAGAGCATTGTTTACTTCGTCACATAACACATGTACACAAATACAATTCGTACAAAAAGTTAAAATTTATATAATAAGTAAAGGCAAGTAAATAAGTATGTATACTGAAAGACTGTATGTAGGTAACCCCAAGATAACCTATTTATTATATTTGCACTTGATAGCCTGAATGTACAGCAAAGTTGCTATCGGAATTGCGCGATAACTCGAATATAATATCTTTGACACGCCCTTAGATAATTAATTATACGTCTAGAATCGGGAAAAAAATAATTTATACGTATAGAAAGAGCTTCTTGCTGTTAAATAACGCATGACAAAAGGCCAGGTTTATTACTTTAGTGTGCATGACAGCTACGTCTTGCACTAGCGATACATCAGCATTTATATGATGAATATGGATGTTTGTTTCCGAGTCATGGATGTTTAAATGTATTTATGTATGTGTATATGAATTTATGTATGTTTAAGTAAGTATGAAACCCAAGCGCTGGCAGTTATTTCGGTCAACGGATCAGCCTTGCTATCCAACGCGGTAATGCTGTCAGTATTCTTGGTACGCTTCTACGTAATGATAGTTTTAATTTTATGTAGTCGTAGTATTGTAAATATTGTTACAGGATTTATTGTTTTGTTTGAATTGTAAGTATATTGTATTAAATATATCATTGTCTTGTAACCCATATCACAGACTTTATATGCTTAACTTGGGGCAAGATAATTTGTGTAAAAAGTGTGTCAATATTATTATTATTAGTCACTTTGTCTCAGTCTGCGTGTGGTTCTGAACATAGATGTTAACAGTTACAGCCGCTATTTTTTCAAGTGTTCACAGCTGTTACAGTCTATCTAGACGAATAAATTATCTATGGCCACGTCAAATAAACCATTAAAATGCTAAAACTATTTCTAATAAGGTCAGCAATACTCTGACTCCTTTTTTACAATAAGAAGTTCACGAGACGGTGCTTGATAAGACTTGCCCATTACGACCCAGTGCTGCTGAGGATTCCTCGGGTTCAGGAGGAAAACCCAACATTCTGAGGGCACCGCGATTGCGCTTGCCGCCTTGATACATACGATGTTAAGTTTTACCAGTGGGAGGCTAATTGGCACAGGATGCCGGCTAGATTATGGGTACCACAACGGTACCTTTTTCTGCTGTGTACAGTAATGTGATAACATTATCGTGTTTCGGTCTGAAGGGCGCCGTAGCTAGTGAAATTACTGGGTAAATGAGACTTAAGGCGACACTAAATGCCAGCGACCTTGAGCAATATGAGTTTACGGCTGCCGGCCCGCCATCTATGTAACAAAGCCAATATTTTCAAAATTCTTGCGTGGAAAACAGTTTATATGCTTACAATCCTCGTTATTCACTACTAATCTGAATAAATGAACCTACACAAAAAAGTACAAGCTATAAGAATAACTTTTCTGAGAGAAGTACCAAAAATATGCGTCACGCCATGCCAAAAAACTTGTTTAACTTCAAAGAAATTTGGTAGTTCAAAGAGGCTCGGCAGTGTTAACTATAACCAACAGCAAACATTAGCGATCTATAAATAAGACTTAAGGATATGTGTAACAGGATTAAGTAGTGTTCATACCTCGAACTGCTATACTTTCACCACAAAACTTGCCTTAAAACACCATGTTTGCGTGTTTTCTGCTTACTCCTCGCCTTAATTAAATTCTAGGTGACGAGCGCAACTGTAGTGCCGCTCAGAATTTTGTGGTTTTTCAAGAATCCGGAGCGGCACTCCTTTTGTATGGGCAGGGCGTATAAATTACTATCAGCTGAACATCCTGCTCGTCTTGTTGTTGCCATTGTCATCAAAAAATCTCATTAGAACATAAATCATGAGCAACGGCGTCACTTAGGCCGATATACAAATAGTAGGTACTCGCACATTTCTGCTTGAAGGCAGAAAAAGGTGCTGGTGTGGTAGGAAATGAACTTCTTATTAGTTAAAGTAGAGATTGTAACACTACAATGTTCTTAAACAGTGTTCTTACACAAGAACACTGTTTTTAGTCTTTCCATTGCTCAAAGCTAAGCTGTGGGAGGCTCCTTTGCACAGGGTACTACAAGGCGCGTATTTCTGTCGTGAAGCAGTAATGTGTAAGCATTTTTGTGTTTCGATCTGAAGGGCGCCACAGCTAGTGAAATTGAAAATTGGGCAAATGAAATTGACATTTTTGGTCTCAAGGTGATGAGCCCAGTTGTAGTGACGCTCACAATTTTTGGGTTTTTTAATAATTCTGAGCGGCACTGCATTGTAATGGTCCATTATTTTCATTAAAAAAAACTGCTTGTGGGATTGATCACCTAGCAGAAAGGACTACTAGGGAACCAATCTCTCAATTTCATAGGTGCTCGTCTCACGATGACTGACTTAATTAAAAACAGCTGGAGAATATAATGGTAGCTGGCACTCTTACATTAAACAACATTTATTACTCGATAGTTTTTGGTAATAAGCAGATTTTTAGTTTTATTTCATTCATGTTATTGGCAAAGTTGCCGTTACCTTGAGAACGTTAAATTGAAATATTTTTCGTTTTTGTGGACAAAATAATTTTTTATTGTAACAAAACTACGACAACTCAATAAAGAAAACAGCTGGGAAGTAGGTACCTGAAATTATAAGTTTAATTATTTTTAAACCTATTTTCAATAAAAAACCTATAGCAAAAAATTCGTCATATTAAATATTATAGTTTTTTATTTGAGACCATGCATGCATCCATATCAAAAACAAAACATAGTACATACTCAAATGCATCCGTAACATTAATGTAAAGGTCATCGGCCACCGGCGCGGCCTTGACCAGCTTCTTGCATTCACCATTTCCCAACGCACAGATCTAACTAAAGCATATTTCATAAGAAGCATTTCGACAAGTGAGCGGCGTAGACGCGACCAATGTACCGCGGAGTGCGCGCCTCGAACTTAAACAAATAAACACGCTTTGTAATTATTTTGAAATAAAATAGGCCGTATATCACGACATTTAGATAATAATGATTGTGTGGCTGTATGTGCAAACCGTTGCCTTTCTCTAAAATTTAAAAAGTGTTAATTGATGTCATTGTCAATAAAGGCGGGAAAATATTTGAAGAAAGAACAATAAGGAGTATAAAGTGTGGATGAAAATGTTATCGACATAATGGTGGCGAGTCTGATGACTTTCGGCGTAGCTGCCTGGCCTCCGCCGGGCCCGATGCCTAGCTCTTTCCAGTTCCATCATCAGGGGTCAAACTTCGCGATATTCGTTATTCTGTTCGCATTGTGCATGATGGAAGTGGTGGTACTGAAGATCATAACTGAGGATTCTAACCGGGATCAGAGTTCCACAAGTGTGGTGACATCGATGTGGTTCGATATGGACGAAGACTGACCTGTGGTTCATTGTTTGTACTTTGTAGATATAGTTTTAAGTTTAAAAAGTATTTGACTGATTTTTGCCTTTAACTACATAATATCCTAAAATGTTATAGTTCAAATAAACTTAAGTTCCTTATAATATAGTATCCTATAAGCAAAAAGTTCTCATAGTCAATATGTCACACATGAGAACAAATAAAATCACAGATACCTTAAGGTTCTGTTCAGCTGAAGTCTCTTTAAGGTACGGTTGAATATAATTTTTATAATTAGATTTGAAGAAACTACTTAATTGAAATTAAACATTTAAAAAAATAAGTAATACAACTTTTTTGAACACACTTAGATACCCAAAATCAATGTAATAATAAGGACCTAGATATAATGTACACATTTCACTATAAAACACTAATAAATTAAACCAATTGTTTTCATTGAAAATACTTATTCATTTATTCAAAAATATAACAGTTTTTCAACGTTGTGTCGTGTGTATAAATTAAAATAAAACACAATATGAATCATTTATTAATTAATTCATATGTCTCATAGTTTGTGTCGATAGCTTTCATATAAATTCACTGAAATGTTTCTAACTAAAACACTTTTGCGTGCGTTAATTCGCGCGGCAAAATCGCTCCGTAAACAACGGTCTTGGCGCTTAGAGGGACCGGATCGCGAAGGGTTCATTCTAAAGTAGGTTATATAAATACTATTTAACAGGACTTATATAAGAGACAAAAGATTCAATTCAAAGAATTCTTTTTTAAAACAAACCATACAAGACTTTATGACTATACGTCACTCGAACGATTGGTTCAGTTGGAAAGACAGCTCGCACGGAACGTGAGAGTTAGTGGGTTCGTTCCCGCATCGTTCATAAAATTTTATTTTCAGTTTTATTTGTGTATTATTATTATTATAAAACATATATACCTACATCAGGTATTTCGTTTTTCAAGATTTTTTAAGATAAACGTAGAGGTTGATATTGCCAAATATAGATTTTTCCTGTTTCCTTGAAGTTATCGAGAATGTTAAAGCTGTATTTAATTAAATGTTAATCAAGTTAAAGCAGGTATATTTATGATTCTGTTAATAAAGCTAGATATATTTATTTCAAATTATTTACATATGACTTAATAATTAATAACACTATTTATATAATATAAAACTTACATAATTTAATAAAATTAATTAATTATGGCAGGTAAGGTGCCCATGAAGCTGGCAACGTTACCTCTTTGTATAGCCAAACTTATCCTTTGACAGAGGTACGTACCAGGTCTTGGGTCACCTGTTAAATCGGTTAGACGCCTGGATAACTCTTTTATGAGTTTTTGTGCCTATGAACCCCAAGGACCCATCGTGTCCATCCCAAAGGGAACAAATATGTATCCATCACCGAGTTATGTATATTTCCTCCGTTTTAGGTTTTCGGAACACATATTAAGTAGAGGCAATGACCGTATATTTAATATTTATTTGGAGTTCTTCAGATAAGGTATAGCAGCTGATCGATTTTTTAATTTATGTCTTTATGAAGACTTGTAATATTTTTTTGAATTTGATTTTTAAGTTTCGTAGGCAATGTAGATTGATGCTAATTATATTTAGCCCCAATTCTGTGTGATTGTAATGTAGGTAGTCAAAATAGTTTATAATATTTATAAAGGCATTAAAAGGCATTAATTATTTTCTCAAAATTGATTCATTTAGAATTCTTTTTGAAAATTTATTGAATTAGGCGTTACTTTGCGGAAATCCATAATTATACAAATTATTTAAGTCTCGTGCCAGATTTTGGAGAGACAACACGTCCTGAGGATGCCTCGTGTAGAGGCGAAACACGTGTCGAATTGTTTTAAAAACAAATATTGGCGGAATTAACACTAAAGAAAACTTAAATAATTTGTATAATTCTTTTTGATGTAAATTTAATAATATACTAGATACTACTATAAACACGAAAGTTCCTGAAGTACTAACACCCAGCTTAGACTTACTTTGGTACTACCAATATGATAACCTGTTTGTTCGATTGCTAACACACGTAGACTGCTATTTACTTTAATAATAAACTATTGCAATACATACAATACATAATGACACAACAAATATTTGTCCAAATAATGTAGTGTAAAAGACAAAAATCATCTACTTTAAATACCAGATGCGATAAAATCACTTACTATCAAATGTGCGTTAGAAATAAATTAATAATTTTGATTATATTTATGGTTAACTTTTTTGTAGGATTATTTAAGATAAACATTTTCATTAAACATTGTTATGTATACTTGTAACTCCTGTCAT
Source organism: Leptidea sinapis (assembly GCF_905404315.1). Lineage (NCBI taxonomy): Eukaryota > Metazoa > Arthropoda > Insecta > Lepidoptera > Pieridae > Leptidea > Leptidea sinapis. Next base: position 6,877,039 of record NC_066304.1, on the reverse strand, counting down.
TTTTGTGGAGCAAGCATGAATAGCTTGCAGATTGCAGATTTCTTTTCTACTTACTTCACACTTCTCTTATATTTTGTATAATTCACACTATAGTTGTATAACTTAAAGCCTATGTGTTATTCTAGTGTGTAAGCTATATTATTGTAAAGTTTCATCAAAATCTATTCAGTAGTGTTTGCGTTAAAGAAGTACAAACATACATCCAGACATACAAACTTTCACATTTATAATATTAGTAGGATATTAGTAGGATTAACAATAAGATATATAATACGTAATGTTCTTGAAATTTTGAAAATGATATTTTATAGTTAGCACTTTATTTACGTCGGTAGTGTCGTTAAGAAGATTAAGTGAAGGTTTTACCAGTGGGAGGCTTCTTTGCACAGGATGCCGGCTAGAGTATGGGTACCACAACGGCGCCTGTTTTGCCGTGAAGCAGTAATGTGTAAACATTACTATTGATACGAAGATTGAAGATGTTTATGATTAGCAATGAATTAACTAATAAATAGTTAAAAGGCATTTCTTTTCTCAAAATTGATTCCTTTAGAATTCTTTTTGATACTACTACCGCTTCGGAAACAAATGGCGCTCTGAGAGAGAAGAAGTGGCGCAAGAAATTCTCCCAGCATTCTTTCAATGATTGACTATTCAAAATGAGTTGCAATAACCTTTCAGGATATTATTTTCAATACTTCTCTGTTTCGTTTGGGGTTTCGAGCAAACAACGAACTTATTGAAAGTTAGCCGGGGATAGATGCTCCTAGTGTTCATAATGAGCTGATTCTACTGTATATTCCTGGCAAATACATTGGTAGTAGAAATAACCGTCTTCTGGCAGCGGCCGTGCCGCGAGTACTGAAATTGTGTACCTAATAATAGCCCACACGGAGAATAAAGTATTTGATAAGGCCTCTTGCTGTAAGGCAACGCATAAGAACAGGCGAGGTTTATTACTTAAGTGTATGTCATAAGCTACGTCTTACACTACGTATATCACTCTTTTTTAGTGTGCTTGCGTTGCTGAAAGTAGAGGCTAACAGTTCTCCGCTATTTTTCGACGTGTAGTGTGTGATATCTAGACGTGGAGTCGGTGCAGTTGCTGCTCTAACTTTATGTTATCTCGGATAATTGAAGTGATAGCTGTTATTGATTAAATGTAATTGGTTTTGTAAATACTGTTTTAATCAAAAAAAGAATTGTGTGATTTTATGAAACCACGGTAAAAGTGAAACTTTAAAAAAAATAGCGTGGAGCACTGGCACAAATGAGTAATAGTCTATACACTGCACGTTCAGCTGCTGCGAACTATAGGTGCCGCCCGACCGTCACGCGACATGCAACACACAGACGAAAAAGTTTGAGACGATGTAATAAAAGTTTCACTTTAATAAATTAATAAAAAAGTTTATCCTTCCTTTGCATAACAACACTACTTTATTTGGCTGGTAACTAAGAACTTGTCTCGTGTATTTTCTTCTAACCATGTAGCAAAATGACGTCACACGGGAGGTCAGGGGTTGCGGATTTTTTCATTTGATTATGTTTTCCTCGATATGTCAAGTAACTTATACGTAAACATATTATTTAGTTTGTTTTTGTGTTCAATCAACTTGCGTAGCTAACCCTACCATAATTAGCCAAACAAAAACACGTGTAGATTTTTTTACCTTCCAGTAATACGTTCTTAAAAGAATCATTTGTTTTTGTAATTAACTTAAAATAACACAAAGAAATCTTTTGTTTTAATGACGAATATACATTTTTAATTAAATAACAATAGCAGACAGTAGGTAATAATGCTAAGTAATGCTGTTAACATCAAAAATGTCTGATTATGACGTTTTCTCACATTAATTCCAGTGATATTTTAATTATTTGAAATACTAGCTGACCCGGCAAACGTTGTTTTGCCATATAAATTATTTTTAGAGTTAGACCGTGTCTTGGACATTGCAACATTACATTATTTTTCTAAAATAAAACAGTTTTTTTTCTAAAATAAACGTAGCCTAAGTTACTCCTTATTACATCAGCTACCTGCCAATAAAAGTGCCGTCAAAATCGGTCCAGCCATTTCAGATATTAGCCGGAACAAACACAGGTCCGGCCACACATGGAGTATTGCTGTCATCTCTGGTCTGGTGCACCCCAGTATGTGCTCGATCCATTTGACCGCGTGCAACATAGAGCAGTTCGAATTGTCGGGGACTCAGTGCTCTGTGAACGGCTGGATCACTTGGCGTTGCGTAGAGACGTCGCTTCATTGTGTGTCTTCTATCGCATTTATCACGGGGAGTGTTCCGAAGAGCTGTTTAAACTGATTCCTGCCGCCGAATTTCACCTTCGCACGACACGCCAGTTAGGATATCATCCCCACCATCTGGATGTGTGGCAGTCCTCCACAGTGCGGTTTTCAAGAAGCTTTCTCCCTCGTACTACAAAGCTGTGGAATGAGCTTCCTTGTGCGGTGTTTCCGGGACGATACGACATGGGTACCTTCAAAAAAAGCGCGTACACCTTCCTTAAAGGCCGGCAACGCTCTTGTGATTCCTCTGGTGTTGCAAGAGAATGTGGGCGGCGGTGATCACTTAACACCAGGTGACCCGTACGCTCGTTTGTCCTCCTATTCCATATATAAAAAAAAAGAGAGAGTCAGAAAAATAATAGTTAAAAAAAACTAAGCACGCTTTATATAAAATTCAACTAAAAAATAGAAAATAAATTTAAATTGAAAATAGTGTAAAAAAATATATTTTATTGTAAAAAAAAGCGTGGGGTGCTTTTTATATTATTAAAATAATAATTCTTCTACACAATAATAAATTCTACAAAATGAAAATCTATAAAAGATCTATAAAAAATGAAAAATAAATAATAGTTAAAAAAACTAAAAAGCACGCTTTATATAAAATTTAACTAAAAAATAGAAAATAAATTTAAATTGAAAATAGTGTAAAAAAATATATTTTATTGTAAAAAAAAGCGAAGGGTGTAGAAGAATTATTATTTTAATAATATCTTAAAAAGCATCCCACGCTTTTTTTTACAATAAAATATATTTTTTTACACTATTTTCAATTTAAATTTATTTTCTATTTTTTAGTTGAATTTTATATAAAGCGTGCTTTTTAGTTTTTTTAACTATTATTTATTTTTCATTTTTTAGTTAAATTTTCTATAAAAGCGTATTTTTAAAACTATTAAGTACTTTAACATCAATTCCTGCCTTATCGACTATAGATGAAAATTATAAAAATAAACAAAAATTATATTTCTCAAATTGAAAAATTTAATAATTTTATCAAATTAGTGTAATGTCATCGGTCCTCGATAAATCTACAAAGTTTGAACGAAATCTAGCCGTTTAAAGTGGGTCAAAATCGCATACAAACATACAGGTGAAGCTAATATAAAGCGTATAAAAATTGTAAAAAATGTTATTTTAGTGTATACCGTATAAATATTCATATACATGTAGTAAAAAACGGTTATTTCAATATTACAAACAGACACTCCAATTTTATTTATATGTATAGAAGATAATATTATGCGAGTAGACCTAAAAATTAATCTTATATTAGGTATTTAACTAGCTGCTGCCCGGAACTTCATCTGACCTATTTTAATATTAATGCAAAATTACAATATAAATCTTTTCTTTACGTTTTGGGTTTAACACTCAGATATACATAAAGACAAAAATTCTATACAGTAATATTTTGGATTAAATAGATACAGTTTGTAGAACACACACCAAGCATTCTTAAAAAATATTGTATTTACAGTTTGTCATGTATAGATTAGCTGTTTTTTGAAGTGAAACTCCTTCTCTAGAATCGTTGTGATTTGAAATTCGACGAAACAAAAAAGCGAGACGATAGAGACACAAACAGGTAAATAAATGTTTAGGATTCAACCAGCGTGGGAATGAGATAGGAAGAATTATACAGGGTTTTGGAACCAGGTTATCATAACTGAACTTCTTCAGATTGTCTTATGTATAACGCGACTATATTGCTTTAATATATTCTGACGTCATGCGTGTGACGTATTACTACATAGATACCAAGAGAACATAAATATGGTAGCGGTGATAGTAATATCTTTCATAGCGATTGAAATCATCCTAGTATAACATGTACCAGGACTTCATATGCAGTTTAGAAGTTCAGGCACAATGCACATATTAAGCTTTTAAGAAATTTTTAAGGTTTCACTTCTACCACGTGTGAATTGCATTGCACTCATGTTTTTTTAGACATCCAGCTGTTCGTGATTATATAAAGGTCATTATTTTTGTTATCCGATAAAAACCTCCTGAAAAATTTAAACGTAATTCAGGTTTGAAATATAATATTTCGTAACACCGCTGTAGGTATTTATAGCTATTCTGTAATAAAGTTTTCTACCACATTAAAGATATCGTTGTAGACCCTGGCAGCTAGCTAGCTACCTGCAGTTACTAACCTCCGAAATAATGAAATACCAGCACCTAATTAAACTAGGCTATACAAGAAGTATTATTACTTAAAAAGGAAAAAAATACTTTCCTTCCTTGAGTGACGCCGTAGTTGGAGACACAGGAAGTATGCCCGACCTTAAGATGTTTCCGTAATCTCGGTTTATACGTTCCGATACAAGAACAGAGGAAATGAGAAGGTTTGCAGAGTGATACGATCGGCTGACAAATTGGAAACCGGTTCGATTATTGTAAGAGATGACGAGGCTGACAAGACATTCACCTGTAGCCCTATTCTCGTAACAAAACGAGAATCGAAACGACCTTTTGTCAAAAATTTAAATTTCGTATTCTTGTAAAAATAAATGACGGTTCAATTCCGTTTGGGATCTCGTTACGTTCCTATTTAGGTAAATCGTATTTATATTTAAATAGGACTACTTAAAATTGTTACACCAAAAAAAAATACTTAAATATATACAAATACACATTATTAGATGCACAACCTATTATAGGAGTCCTACATCATTTTCAAAAAAAAAAAATAAATAAAAAAGAAGTAATTTAAAAAAAAAAAAAACAGTATAAAAAAACGTTAATTAATATTTAACAAAAGTGGTAAACTATGAATATTAGTTATTTATGCAACTGTTGTGTAATAAGGGTTATTAAAACACGAATGTGGGTTTATGGCGATAATAGTATCACATGAGTGTTTTAATACCTAATTATCAACAGCTACATACAAAACTTTATCTACACCCAGAATTTGAATCCCCTAAAAGATTCTGAAACAGTTACCTTACTGCTAACGTTAAAACAGCCAATCCTAGTAGTAACCTAATATCATCCATTACTGATTATATACAAATAAACTAAGTATTAATGAAAGAATTATTTATTTTAGTAGTAATTTATATTTTGTATAGTGCAATCATTAAAATTCACTTGAATATTATGTTCTTTTGCAGCGTTTAAAATATCTGGGGGGTGCTGTCAAAACTTGAATCACTCATTTTTTGTCAACAAAATAATAAAAATATCGAAGAAAAATGGCGGGATTCGAATTACCTACTTTTTTTTACGTAGCGCGACGTTCTGGTAGTGTGGAACGCGCGTAAACGAAAATGTTCTTTTTTTGAAATTCATACAGATACCACGCATCGAGTAATAAGAATTTGGCTGTCTGTTGAAACTCTTTGCGCATGAAGGGATCAAAAAAAAAACAAAGGAGGGTTGTTATGAAATTCAGTACAACATTACAACACTCGTTTGGATGATGTAATGGTTATTAGAACATTGGGTGTTTTAATATTGGCAATAAACTGTTTCAGAATCTTTAATAGAGAATTTTAAGCATGGGTGTAGATATTTCTCGTGCCTAGTTATTACAATTTATAATTTTATATGTTTGTTGCATCATTTTACATATTATATTGAAATTGAAATGATTTGTAAATCGATGGAAATGTAAATCTTGATATAAAAGAGTGGCAATGAGTTTCTTGCTACTTCTTCTCATTAGCTCAACCCTTTACGAAGTAGCGGTAGATTCAATAAGAAAAATATTTTTTTGACATTCACAAGTGTCATTTCTGTGACCTACATGAATAAAGTGATTTTGATTTTGATTTTTGATTTTGTGCATGATACGTATTTCCGTAACAAGATCGGACGTCAATAGTTGAGAGATGAGAATTCTGCAAAATTTGGTTGAGTTTACATTAAAAAACATCACTCAATATAGCTGAGATGACACTTTTAAAATTAGTAGAAATATTTTAGATTTGGTTGAACAATATGGATACCTTCGAAAGAGATTGTCGTTCAAATGTTAACGCGCGGCTTAGATATAGTTACGGTTCAGTTAACGATCTTGGGAAATGATAGGAGAATTCGAATCTAGAGTAAAATGTGGATAGGATCTAAACATTTTGAAATTACGTGAAAAGCACCGCTGGTACTAATAAGTGCTGCACTTTAGAATGCCGTAACGCCCAGTATTCTTGAAAAACTCAAAATTGTTAATTGTAAAATACTAATACCTAGTATAGTAAGTACCTACTTAAGCCTAATTTCTATTAATGGTGTCTCGGTTAGAAGGTTGTGGCAGCTAGTGGAGTGGAGCTAAAGTGTCGAGAGTCGAGACTGAGTATCTAGCTGGCATCCTGTAGGAAGCCTCAAGCTGTAAAAAAATAAAGTTATATTCTTTATACCCGCCGCGATCGTAAGCATTCTGACGGAATGACTCTGGTGGCTTGGACACGGGGAAGGGCGCTGGGGTGCGACGTGTCTTCCGTCAACACTCTGGCTCCTTCTCATTTCCAAATTACGTCAGTTGGTGCTAGGTCTGCTGCTTCGACAGCCGAACACAGCAAGCGTCGTAAATATTTCGGTCTCAGTGAGTATTACATCTTTGTGCCGTTTAGTGTCGAGACACTTGGGCCGTGGGGTACAGAGGCGCGGAGAATGTACAAAGCACTATCTTCTCACCTCAATAGGGCTACTGGCAATCCAAGCGCTGGCAGCTATTTCGGTCAACGGATCAGCCTAGCTATCCAACGTGGAAATGCTGCCAGTATTCTTGGTACGCTTCCCCGTAATGCTAGTTTTAATTTTATATAATCATAGTATTGTAAATATAGTTATAAGATTTGTTTTGTTTGAATAAAGTTATATTTCTAGCTGAATTATTATCATGAGAAAACAAACCGTGTTGTTAATTTAATTATTATGTAGGCACTGACTACGAACTGGTTGATTGTCGAAGCGAGTACCTACGGTACAAACCACGAAATATTCATTTTGCCATCTTGGACAGACAAATCCACTCTCGATGGCCGGCTTTCTCTGCCGTGAAGCAGTAATGTGTAAACATTATTGTGTTTCGGTCTGAAGGGCGCCGTAGATAGTGAAATTACTGGGAAAATGAGACTAAACATCTTAGTCTCAAGGTGACGAGCGCAATTGTGGTGCCGCTCAGAATTTTTGAGTTTTTCAAGAATCCTGAGCGGCACTGCATTGTAATGGGCAGGGCGTATCAATTACCATCAGCTGAACGTCCTGCTCGTCTCGTCCCTTATTATCATAAAAAAAAATGAAACTTCACATCTTATGTCACAAGGTGAAGAACGGAACGTCTTGCATGTCTCATCCCTTATTGTCATTAAAAAATTGTAGACCCGACCCACGTCCCTACTAATATTATAAATGTGAATGTAAGTTTGCTTGTTACACTGTCAGGCCTAAACCACCAACCAGATTTTGATAAAAATTAATTCAGAGATTGACATGAAAAAGAACATAGGCTACCTTTTATTGCAAATAAAAACAAGTGGAAGGGTTGAGATAGAGGATGGCAGTTTGTATGGAATTTCGTCACTATCGAAGATAAAACGATGAATCTTGTATTTAGGCACTTGATAAGAAATAATTTATAAATACATGGGGATGCAATAGGAGATAAATGAGAATGAGAGGAGTATCATAGTTGAGCGCCACCAGCAGCATAAAGAGCAGTTTTTATGTGTATTATTTGAAAAGTATCCTAAAAATATAAATAAATTGCCCAAAAATAACTATTCAACGTGGGCGAAGTCGCGGGAAAATAAAAGTATAAAATTTCAGGATGACCCGGTGAGAAGTTTAGGCATGAAAGCCGGGCAAACAAACTTACACTCGCATTTATAAAAAAACTTAGGATTAATATTATACAGTAATAATAATTGGCGATTGGCGAAATGATACTTTATTAATTATATAACCACTCTAAGACGTACGTATTAGATCTATGTTTTGAAAACATCAATGAAAAATCCTGTTATTTAGCATAACTAAAAATCTTTACATTAATATAATAACAGGAAATGTCAAAGACATTATTTTGGACTTTAGTCAAGTCAACAAGTTTTTTAAGATTTCGAAAATCTCAATTATATTTCGATATATTTTCAGTAAAACCGAGGATGTTTGCTTTTTAAATAAAATAATAAAATGCTCGCAAAATACCTTTAATTATTTTAGGTTAGTGGATTGATGCATTTACTGGACTTATAACACTCGATTTACATCATTTTTTATTTACTCGTGTGGAGGGGTTGAGAGTTTGACGTTTAAGTATTTTTTGTTTCTTCACTTTACATAAATTGTAACTGAAATAATTTTTAATCCACTTTCTTAAACCAACATTTACTGTTGATTTAAGCTAATTGCTCTCGTTAATAAAAGACATTCAACATTAATTCTCGTCTCATTGATTTAACGAAGTGTAACCAGTGTAATTACTTATGTGCTAAGTCTGGCGACTTTCATAAGTAACGGAATGTGTGCGTACCTAACTCGCTACCTTTGGAACGACCTTGCAATCTGTATTGCTTGAGATACTATGAAGAAACTGTTATTGCGGCGACTACTTAAAGATTAATAAAGTATAAAAATACTTAAAGACTAATAACATAAGTATTCTGAGCTATTGAACATTTTTAACCGACTTCAAAAAAGGAGGTTAATCTCTTTTGTTTGTTACCGCAGCACTTTGAACTGGGTGAATCTATTTTGAAGATTAAATTTTTATTTGAAATGTGATGCATTCCGTGTGGTCCCATTTTAATTTGGTCCAGTTCTGACGAAGGGCATCCATGAGAAATCCATGAAATGAAATGAAATGAAATGAAATTTATTTGCAGGAAACATTGTACTTAAGGTGTTAACAATATAATGGATAATCCAATATGTTTCGTCAATTGACATGCAAAATATGTTACAAAATTGTCTAAACACTAATCGTACTGTTATATTGAAACATGTCGGATTTCACAATGATATCAATAATATTTATAAAATGAAATTTTAATACTTATATAATATTATAATATGAGACGTAAATAACTTAATAATTCATTTAGTACCTATGTATAATATTAACAAATTCAATGTCATAAAAGTATATTAATTTACTTTTATTATTATCAAATAGACTAATTCATTTTGTATTGAAAAATTCATTTAAACTATAGAAGCACTTATTTGTTAACCACTGATGCAGTCTTCTTTTAAAAACTTTGAACGGTAAATCTTTCAATTCATTGGGCAATTTATTATATATTTTCACAGACATGCTGAAACAATTTCTACTAAAAGATGCAGTTCTACAGAAGGGCATCATGAGTTTATTTGGATACCTTGTATTTAAAACCTTCTGACTTTTTTTTGTATAGAAATCAAACATATGTTTTTGAACAAATAGGCTTATTTCATAAATGTATAGGCATGGCAGCGATAGAATTTTCAATTTTTTAAATAGCGGTCGACAAGAATGTGATGATGTGTGACAAGGATATGAGATGTGCTCAACATATGGACGAATAACTCAATATCACGCCAACCAATTTATGATTCTTTTCTTATTGGAAAGAATATACTTCAAAGGTAATTTGATGAGGTTCTGATTATGGGATCGATGACAAAGTAACTCTTCAATTCTTAAGTGCAAAATAACAATCTCGCCCGATCTCTTATATGCTATCCGGATATTTGAGACACTTACCGTAACGTCGTTATGGTCAAGTAATTGATACTCGAATATGATGATCAATGGAACTCCTTAACGGGTTACAGTAAGGGTGGGCTTACAGTAATCTGTGGCAGAATTTCTGTCTGTTATAAAATTGCATAGCGCTATCTTCGTTGCACTGCAAGATGATGTAAGTGTCCTATCTTAATATATATATAAATTACGTGACACGTTGTTTGTTACGATTTTAATGGGGATTACTTCATGGAGTGCAGTTTAGTCCACCTTGAGAGATGGGATAGTTTTTATTTCGATATGGGACCCATAATTATTTTTATTTTCAACATTTGTTTTGTATGGACATATTTTATATCAGAGAATTTAGTGACGCACGGTTTGACAGTTCCGCTGTGAAACAAATTCATTATAACAACAGGATGCATTTTTTACGAAATAATTCTTGATGTTTTGAAATATTATTGGCAAATTTCTATAAAACAGTATTTTTTTTTATTTTTATATTTATATAAAGAAACTGTTTTTTTTTATTTTTATATTTATATAGGATATTTAATTGGTAGATTATTTAGAGCTGAAACTTATGCCTATAACTCAAAAGTGCCTTTATGTGGTTTGAGTCCTTTCTGCTTAACTACGTCCAGTTATAGGTGAGATGTGCTTGTGTCTCACGGGCGATATGACAAGGCGAGCGGCGAGGGGGGGCCCGCGGCGAGAGAACCCTGATTCCAAAAATAACAATAATTGAACCTACGTTATTTTATCGTTATAATTTTATCGACTTTTAGGTAGCGTAATATTTTTCATTTCATTTTACTTAGGAGAATTCCAAAAAAAAATGTTTATAAGGTTGTAGAAGAATACGCAATATTTTTTTAACCGACTTCAAAAAAGGAGTAGTTACAAACCTATCTTGGCTGACACCGACTCCAAAAATTACAATAATCGTAACTAGAATTAGATTAATTAATTAGATTGTATAAAAATACGCAATTATTTTTATACTTTTTAGTGCACATTATATCTTTTGTCTTGGAATAGTGGTTTTGTAGTCGGTTGTCTTTTCTTATTTTCTTACGAGTAAAGATTTACTAATTCATTATACATAAAAAAATTACGATGTTGCATTATTTGACTTTATTTAATTTATTCGTTTACGGAAACTCGCGGCTTAAACGAAAAAACAAACAATAGCGCGAATAAGCCACTAAATTACTTCAAGCAGCTACAACATAGTGATTAAAAAAAGGAAACAAAGCGTGGGCTGCATTTGCTACTAAGACATTTTCATCAGGGGCGTATCAATAATACGGGGCGCCCGGACCGTGGGGGCCCCCGACGTCCGTAAGCAATAATTCAAAAAAAGCAATTTCTGCCTTTTCAAACAAAATAATTTCATTTAAAATATCATTTTGGAATAAGTGACAGATTATAATGATGAATAAATATTTCTTTTAATTTTATAGAAACATATATTTTCTTTTGTGAGAAATCTTTTTTTTTTTTAATGAAAATAAGGGACAAAACGAGCAGGATGTTCAGCTGATGGTAATTCATACGCCCTGCCCATTACAATGCAGTGCCGCCCAGGATTCTTGAAAAACCACAAAAATTCTAAATGACACTACAACTGCGCTCGTTACCTTGAGACATAAGATTTAGCAAACACGGCAGAAATAGGCGCCGTTGTGGTACCCATACTCTAGCCGGCATCCTGTGCAAAGGAGCCTCCCACTGGTTACCCTTCATAAGGGCCCCCCGCCAAGGCGCACTACGCCACTGATTTTCAAAATGACTCCACTTTTACTAATTAACTTATCTGTTAGTAAAATATATATAACAATTGATATCAAGCAACCCATATGCATTTTGTACAATAAAATATTTTTTTTTAATCATACGTTTCCTAAATTATTTTCAACTAATTATTATAAATTCGGTATTCTATTAAAGCTACTTTTTTAGTTTTAGCGTCTCACTTAGAAGTCGGGGCGAGCGACTAGCTAGTTGATTATATTATAATAGCTGACCGTACAGACGTTAGTCTGTTTCGTAATAAAAAAAAACACTCTTGCGGGTGGAATTTCGTAAAATCTGTGAACACAAAAATAACGGTGAACTGCTAGCCTCTCTTTTCAGCAACGCACGCTAAAACAAAGTGACTGACGCAAACTAGAATAATAATTATTGCCATGCTTTGTCTAACAGCAAGAAGTATCTCTGGGAATAAATAATCTAAGTGTGCATCAATACTCTTTCTAAATTGGCTAATATTTTTAAGAGCGTACAAGTAGTTATTGTTTAGGTTCTGGAAGTGTACTGTCATAATATTGACTTAACTAAACTGTTCTATAAATGAATCCCTTAAACACATTTTATAGACTGCTCGAATTACTAAATTCAAATTCAAATATTTTCATTCAAAATCACTTATTTAACGTCAAAAACTAGCACCCCTTTAAAATAGACTGCCTCAGACCTGAGAAGAACGGGCGCAAGAAAGTGTGAGGTGTTCGCTTCATTCCCAGTCTGTGGTATCATTAATAAAATCGTTTATGATATAGTTAAATTTCCCACACAAACGTTTTTTAACAATTCTTTTAAACTTCGTAACACATATGTTTAGTACATTTTCTGGAAGCATATTGTAGAAGCATATACATCGCCCAATAAAAGACTTACTAACTCAACTTAACCGAGTAGTAGGCATAACAAGTTTATGTTTGTTCCTCGTGTTAACATTATGATTGTCACAGTTTCTAGCAAATTCGTCAATTTGCTTATGAACATACAGAACATTATCAAAGATATATTGAGAAGCAACGGTCAAAATTTTTATTTCTTTAAATTTTTCTCTTAATGATTCTTTAAGATGAGAGAATTATGAACTCAAAATAACAAGAAACTGTAATATTTCATGTTTTCTTTTCAGAGAAGCACGAAAGAAAAGGAACTACAATTATATAGAGGAATGTAAACCTGTACAGGACGAGATCTGTTTCCAATGCGGTGGAGATAAATTAGGAGGTCTGGTGCCTTGCATCTGTCATTACCACCGGTAAATATATTGACATCGTTATTTACATTAATTAGAACTACACGTTCAACAACTTGACCAGCGGGCCTACCATGAACTCTTATTGCGATTCAATTGACAACCTAAAATGAACTGCTTTGCTATTTCGTACCACGACGTGATTAGAGCTATCTAATTTAGGTTGACGTCAAATCAACTGATTAAATCGCAATGCTGTCAATTGAATGTCAAAAATGATATCAACTGAATCGCAAACTGATTTAGTTCGTTCATTCATTCGTACCATGAGGTGTAATTTCAACCTAAACTGGATAGCTAATTTGTCAAAGTGACCGATTCGAAAAAAGTTGCTACTTCCTTAGGGGAAAGTGAATCGTGTTGTTAATAACATTTAAAAAATAGTGAAAACATAGAAAAGAAAAATTTTATTGATTAAAGATGAGATGAGAAAACTTTATTGGACTTTTTTGTAAAACAAAATACTGAAAATAAATACCCAAAATGAAAATACTAAAGACGAGGCAGTAAGGACCCGGGCTATAGCCTGTTTGCAAGAAAGAATTAAAAAAAATGACTCTGTGGTCCTGTCAAATCAAACATCAATGGAGGTGCGTTCATAACTCGTTATTTTTACGAAAACACTTAAGCAAACATTTCATTTGTAATTCAAAAACTATATTTATTTATTTTACTATTATTTAATAAGTATAAGAAAGGGCTTAATGGTTTATAATTAGACGCTATTGCGAAATTTTAAAATGTATTTTTAGTATTTTCTACGCAAAAAACCGCTAAAATCATAATATCATTTTAGGTTTCGAAACGCAATTTTATTTCGTTCATTCTTCCTAAGCGATCCAAACGCCATTCAGTAAAAGGCACTTCATGGTACGAATTTTAGTGATTCAGTTTAGGTACTTAAACTGAACTGCATCGGATTCGAATCGCTTATTAAAAGTTGATGGTAGGCCCTCTGTAGTAGTAACAATACTAATGATAGTATAATTCTCCATTAATACCTATGTTTCGTATCATGTTCATGTAAGTCTCATTAATTCAATGAATAATCGTTGCCGACAAGTTCTGAATAGCAGAGGAGGACCGTACTTTGTATTAAATTATCCTATTCTGTCACAAAAAATTAATTTTCTTTAGAAATTTCATTTTGTTAAAAAAGTGTTTAGTTGCTTATGTACCTTTGTTTCTGCAGTATATTCTTATATTGTTAATTTCTGTTATTAAAAGAACTTATAAAGACAACAGCTTTTATTTTTACATCATAGGACCCTACAAATATTATTTTAAAAATAAAATACAAAAATAAAATACAATGTGTATTTTATTATTTAGTAAAATGTTTATGACGTTTACTGTGTGTGGATAGATGCATCTAGTTACACTCAATAAATCAAGTGGTTCTTTTTAAATTAATCTACTTTTAATTTTATTCTGAACTAACTCACGTAAATCACGACGGAGTATTTTATTGCATCTCATCATCTTCACATCGATTGTAATTAAAATAATTTGTAAAATGTTGAAGCTATACATATTAATTTAAAAAAGTGGTAATATGGTTCTCACCACTTCTTTGTAAACCTCAACCAATTCTAAAGTGATGGCAAATGGTATGATTTTTGACATTCTTATGTGTCATGTTTTGATCCATTTGCATTAGTTTTGATTTGATATTAACTCAAATGTTGTCTTATGTATTTCCAGGGCAGTGAAGTTTGAGTCCGGCGCTTGGTTTCTTCGTCAGGTGCAGCAAGCTTTGAATCTGATGTCGTGGTCAACCAGCTCGGAAAGACTAGAGCAAATAGGTAATAATATATTTATTATATAACAAACGAATTGAACGATGGCAAAGTTCAAATCGTAGATTCAAACACTCTAATACATATAATAAAGGCGACTGGTGGTTTGTTTGTATTTCTTATATAAGAGGAGGCAAACGGGCAAGAGGTTCACTCGAAGTGGAGTTGTGAGGTAACCGCCCATAAACATCCACAACACCAGGAGTCAAGAGGTGCGTTGTTGGCCTTTAAGGTGTAAGTATTCTCTATTCTTGAAGGTCCCTAAGTCATATCAGATCGGGTGAATAGCAGCCGGTAATTGATTCCACGACGTTGCTTTGTGAGGCAAGAAATAACTCGCAAAACTCGCGGTTGTAGAATGCCAGAAGTTAACATGAAGCGGGTAGAATTTAGCATTTTAATTTTTGCATTTCATTATGCCGAACATCAAAGCTCTCCTCCGAAATAAATGTAGTAAAAAGGTTCAGAGCGAACCCACGTCTCTACGTAACGCCAAACAATCAAGCTGATTGGAGATGACTTTTCGTCGATGATTCGAGTCGCTCTTCGTTGTATGCGGTCAAAGGAATAAGTTAGTACTGGGGAGCGCCCGCATAAAGGTGAGAATAGTACTCCACGTGAGGCTGAACTAACGCCTTTTATAGTAACAAGCGGCTTGAAATGAAGTACTGTCTCGCCTTACTGGGTACACCGTTTTAGAGGCCAGCTTGGCTTTCTCTACCAAGTGAGTGCGGGAGCTGAACGCTTCAAATATATCGCCGAGTATGCCTATACAGGCTGTGGCATTTAGAGGTGAGATCTCGAATCGAGGAGTTGCGACAAAAGGAGTCTTTAAGGGGTGAACTCACAAACTTGTTCTTCTTAGGGTTGAATTGAAATAAATTTTGTTGGCCACATTCAAACACTCTGCAAAGAATAGTCTTGATTTCAGACACAAGTTTGTTCCAGTTCTCGTCAACGATATCCCGGGTGATTTTGGCAGGGACGGTGTGGAAAGCGTACCCAGTGATGTCATCTGCATGAGAATGCAATGAATATTGCCGATTTGTAGCATATCATTAATATGCAGAAGAAATAGTGTAGGGGATAGCACGCAGCCTTGAGGGACACCAGCGTTTATGGGATTTAAGTCGGAGCATGCACCGTTGAAAACAACCTTGATACTCCTATTGGCCAAAAAGCTAGTGACCCATTTGTACAACCTTTTGAGAAGCCCATAAATGGCAGTTTCGCTATAAGCGCATTGTGCCACACCCGATCGAAGGCCATCGCTATGGTCAAACTCACTACCCTACCCTGACGGAAACCGTACTGGCAGTCGCTGATCAGCTCAGCTCAGATCCTCTATGTACCTATCTCAAGATCTGGCGGTTAATAATCGACTCCATAATTTTTTAGTAAATTTTTTAGTATTAATAAAGTAGAGGTAATGGGGTAGTAGTTGGACGGAGCCGAGCGTACACCTTTCTTCGGGATCGGGTGCACTAAAGCCGCCTGCCTTAAACTCGGCACTACACTAGATGGTTAGTAGAGCCGGAAAAGAAGATTTACGTTGTTGTACAACGTAAAGTGTACGTGTGTACGTGTAAGTTGTACAGAAAAGGATATAAAGAACATTTTATCCTGAAACTTTTAAGAGTTCCCGAGTGAGCGCGATTTGAATTTTAGGTTGGGTCCACATGTAGCGCATGATGGTGAATGAGATTTATGGAAGGAAAGAGAAAAAATGTATGTAGCAAGGAGAGTAAAAAAGAAGAGAGACCCTTATCTCGGTTAGTATTTGCACGCTGGACTTTTGTGTCATTTGTTTCCGAAACGGTAGTAGTGATTTCATTGACATCAAGGAGTATTTTCAAGGAATCAATTTAGAACAATAAATTAATTTTAATTTGCTTCATAAACATCTTTTATATTTTCGCTTACTTAATGGATTGTTAATTATTAATAACCTCAATGAACCAAATTACACTAAAAATGTTTCCATTTGCGTGTGGTGTGGTTCAACCTGCATGAATACTATATATTATATCGTCACGAGAGTGGGTCAGGGATTTGAAAGTAATACACAGTAAGGAACGAGCCTTTATTTGCGTTCACTTCTACGAACTTCCACTTCGCCGGTCTGCGGCTGTTCCTCTTCAGAAGGCAGTGTCTTCAGCAGATCACATCACACTTAGTACGGCTTTTGTATCCCCGGGTTTATTCTATTTTCAAGATGATTCTCTTCCATCTTTAATTTTAAATGAAAGTAGTTTTAGCAAACACTTCCACTGAGCTATGAGTATTATTGACGGAGCTGTCGAAATTATCATTGCCTTGAATTTTGATAACTCTAGTCATGTAATACGTCGAAGCGTTGCTACGCGACAATAATATTATAATAATAATACCACGGGATACATCTATGCTTTACATGAATGTAATTATTAATTTGATTCAAAGAAAATAGTTTCGTACAGTACCTATAGGAGATGCATATGATTGAGATATAAAACATAAATAAAACTTGCAAATTAAAAATGCGTTAAAAATAATATTTTTTTTTGTAATATGCAGAAGAAGAAGATAGTGACGTGTCCAGTTCTGGAGACAACCGAGACCTCCACAATGTAAGAGAGTTCCTAGAGGCCATCTCCACTAAACTAGCTGGAGGGCCACTGGAGGGAACCAGGGTTTCAGCACTCTACGATCACCCAGCTTGTGAGTACCGAAACTTACTTGAAATTTTAAAAAGTCTACAATACCAATACGATACCAGATCAAAATGGTCCAAAAATTCACACATTAAATAACAAATTTCTATCAAAAAGGATGAATAGTACATCAATAACAACGAATATTGATATAACTATAAATATAATCCGACGCAAAATATGCTCAAATAAAACACTTTATAAAGGATTAAAACGTGTGGAATTGTAACTTGTTTTTACATTAGTTTTAGATTAATCCCCCTGAAAACGAGATCTGGATAGGTCTTGATACTTCGGCTTAACTAAAATAATAATAAAAATGTAACTTTTACGCACGAATCTGATGTAAAAACACAGTTACAATGACACCCGTTTTTATCCATTAAAAAGTGTTTTATTTAAAAGTGTAACGCTCGCGAAGAAAATTCCATGTGCATAATAATATGTTATTTATTAGTTATGTTGCTGCGACCATTTCTTGTAAATTCGTTTTTAGTGTAAATTTTATTTTTCGTTAAAGAAAGCACGTGTTCCTCAATAGGTCGTCATCCTTACCATTAGAAGCTAATTAAATAATTACTTTACAAATACAAGATGAGCAAATAGTATAATAAATCGTTAATATTTTGCTTGGTAGGTAATTGGGCAGAATTTCATTGTTTTAAATAAATTTTAATGTTATTAGCGCCTCAGCAAAAAATTTTACCCTACTTGGTAATGTCATACTATGTAAATATTTTCCCTTGTTTATCGCTTATTACAAAAAAAGGATTGTGTGGTTTTATGAAACCACGATAAAAGTGAAACTTTTTATATACATTTAACTAAAAATTTTTGGAATAATTTTCCATTAAGGGTATAAAAATCGCTTTATTAATCTTAATTTTATACTTGGAAAATTGGAATATGATACTATGACTACTACTACTTTGAGTCTATTCACTACACGGTCACATGCTGCTTATAGGCACCGCCCGACCGTAATGCGACATGCAACACACAGACGAAAAAGTTTGAAACGATATAATAAAATTTTCACTTTAATTAAAGTTTAATCTACTTTAGAGAGCATGAATGCCAACTAATCTCTTAAAATCAGATAACTTGTACTCTCGTTTGTTACGTATATTTGCCAAATATTCTCCAGTGTAATGTTCATTATTACTGTGTAGACTTAACCATGTTTGAGCGTCACCACAAGGCTCTGCGTGGTTCGCTCGCGAGTCTTTCCATCGCGCTTCTCGACGCGCTCAAACGTAAGACACCTAACGATATAGAAATCACTCAGCACGACTTCAATTATTAATGCTGTTATAAATATTGCACTGAATGTTTTTCCTAGCACCCTTTTTTAACTTTGGGCAAATAATACCAGTAAGACCTAACAATATTAACTATAAAATGGATGCACGACCGTCCACATAAAAATGTATTACTAACGTGTTTAGTGAGCTGAAAATTATGTTGCATGAAAGTCCATTTTAAATGTGTCTGAGCAGAAATTTTCTATGAAATTATTTATTTTTAACGATGCTTAGTGAGCAGAAAAGTTATGTGAAAAGCCATTTCTAACGTGGTTTAGTAAATGTAACAGTTATACAACAATGACAAAACGGGGTGCAGAAAGAGGGGTGAGGTAGTGGGGAGTCGGAAGTGGAGATGAGAACTTGACAACTGACGTTGACACTGACAATTTCAAGTTCGTTCCGAAATGAGCAAATGAAATAAGGAGAAAACACATTTGTTATTTGGTTTATTGAGAAGAAGAGTTATATGAAAATCCATTTCTAACGTAGCTTTATTTTGATTTTAGAGCTTTATTTCCCATATTACGTTACGTAAAGGTATTCCCGTATCAATTTTAATAATTAATATGTGTTAATATTTCCTTGTCTGAATAAAATTTTTTTTTTTGTTAGAGTAGTCATATGAGTAACTAGGTATAAGTATTAGGAGGTAGTTGGGTTCGTATACTTGCGCTATCAGAATACCTTTGTATCGACGTAAATTATAGCCGCTCTTTCAGATACATAATCCAATGAAGGAATGAACCTGAATATTGGTTTTCTTAGTAACCATAAATTTTACATCATCTAGTTTCGTTTACCCCATTTTTTTAAATAAAATACTTACGATTTCTTTTATATTTGCTAGCATAATTTATTTCATGCATATTTATTAGCAAAATGGGTGTGAGATGACCAATTTTGAATTATGCATTAGTTACACATTACTGTTCGTACAATCATATCATTATATGTAATAGGAGCTGTCTTTCCGGGCACTTTTGGTATGTTTTAGTAACAATAATCGCAATTAAACATAATGAAAATGTTCTTGGTCTGTAGAAAATAGTTTATTTTAATTTATTATGGATTTTTTCATAGTTACTACTCTTTTCGTCTTTTCATAATTATAAGTACTATTTAACAATTCAGCTTAGAATTACTTACATTAAAATCTATGAATTTTACAAAGATTCATCATGGATATAGAATCTAAACAGAAAGGAATGATGCGGAGTTTATAGAATACTAATTTTTATACATTTATCAATTAGTTGTGCAATTATTTTAGATTTAATACGGCAAAATTAATATGTTCCTGTTGTGTAAATATAAAAGCCATAAAAGGCATTTATTTTCTCTAAATTGATTCCTTTAGAATCCATCTTTTTTGATGTCATTTCTAATAACTACCAGATACTACTAAGCAAAAGTTATCTCTAAGTAGTACGTTCATTTTGAAAATAACTTTCAACAAACTTCTTTAAAAAATCATACTAAAGAAAACAAAGATTTGAAAACAATAATAAAGGAGTATACAATAATGTAAATAAACCAAAGGCACAAAACAAAGATATATAAAGAATTTTATTAACTACTAATTTAACCAAGCAGATTTATAACGCCTGATATATTATCTTAGCAATTCTGAACACATGTGAAATCTACGTTATAATTTCACGAGTAAGAATATTTACATAATTAAAAAATGTACTTTATCGTTGATGACTCATTAATAAAATTTTTTTCAATTCTACCCTCTTCATATTTGACTTTGTTGTAGGTTCTGTTAGTCTTTGTAGATTTTATATATTATTATTTAAAAAAAAACCTGTTATTGGTAGAGCGGGGCAGGCTAAAAGGAGCGGTACCTGATTCGATTCGGAAGTCGAAGTGACGTCTAGAAAACTTATACTAATAATTATTAGTATAGATTCTTCCAGGAGGACCATTGTTCCTACGGTTATACTGCAAAACTACTCAACTGATTGGAATAATACTTATACCATAAGATGCAGTGAGTTGATTCGGTACTTATATTTTTCGACTTTTAAATATCTATTTATTCGCAATACAAATAATTCAGTCAATGGAGTATCCACTATGGCTAAACAATGAGTGCCGGGTGCCCTTGTATACCTTTTATATATGTAGGGTTTATTAGCACATACAAAGATTTAATTGCTGTAAACAAAATAAGATACAAAATGGGGGTATATTAGTTTATCGTTAATAATTAAGTGAAAAACAATTCTGAAAATTGAGGTAGCTTCGTTTAATTCACACTATTACATGTTCTGACCACACAACAATTTTCATCAAGACCCGTCAAGCATTTCTGGAATTGATTTGTTGTGAGTTATAAAACGTGTATTGATTACAAAATTGAATGTGTATTTTTAAAAAGAGCCTACAGATTTATATACATATATATAGACTGTAACTGGCTTGCTATTGTCTTTCAAATATATATCTGCTGTTGCTAAGCTAATATAATAAAGCTCACACTTTAGTTTTTTGGAGTGTCTGAATTATTCTATGACTATATATTATTCTCTAGAATTTCCTGGGCATGACCATATGGTCATAATATTATTATTCATGCAAAACTATTTACTATGCACCTAATACGTGTATCTTCTGCCATTATAACAAGGTACTCATTTTATGTGGTGACTGCTATCGTAAACTACTATTATTTTTTTTTTATAAAAGAAAAGAAAAGGAGGAAAAACGAGCGTACGGGTCACCTGGTGTTAAGTTATCACCGCCTCCCACATTATTATCACATGAGCGTATTCGGCCTTTAAGGAAGGTGTACGCGCTTTTTTGAAGGCCTCCCGGAAACACCGCACAAGGAAGTTCATTCCACAGTTTTGTAGTACGTGGAAGAAAGCTCCTTGAAAGCCGTACTGTGAAGGCCCGCCACATATCCAGATGGTGGGGATGACATGCTAATTTGTGGCGTGTCGTGCGAAGGTGGAATTCGGCGGCAGGAATCAGTTGAAACAGGTCTTCGGAACACTTACCGTGATAAATTCGGTAGAAGACACACAATGAAGCGACGTCTCTACGCAACGCCAAATAATCCAGCCGTTCACAGAGTACTGGGTCCTCGACAATCAAGCTGCTCTGCGTTGCACGCGGTCAAATGGATCGAGCTGATAATGGGGTGCGCCAGACCAGAGATGACAGCAATACTCCATATGTGGCCGGACCTGCACTTTGTACTTGAAGTATTGCCGTGATCTATTTATGACGCCCAGCTTCTTCGAAGCCAATTTGACTTTGCCCTCCACATGACCACTGAATTGGCAATCGCTCGAGATTTCAGACCCAGTATTCCGATACTAGGCGAGGCCTTAAGGGAAGTGTTGTCAAAGAGCGGTGATACGACAAATGGGTTTTTATTAGTGGTCAACGCGCAAACTTGAGTCTTCTGGGGTTTAAATTAGAAAAGGTTCAATTTATCCCATTCCGCGACCTTCTTAAGAGAGGACTCGATAGAAGACACAGGTTTCTATATTTAGACAGGTATTTAGACACTTGATAAAAAATAATTTATAAACATTAATTGTTCGAGCATTTTTGTTACTTGGCCTACATGGGGATTAAATAGGAGATAAAATTTCACAGTACAATTAAAGACACTGTCCACAATGACAAGGGATATGCGCTGTATCAAAGAAGAGCAGCGGCGGAAGAGCAGTTTGTATGTGTATTATTTGAAAAGTATCCTAAAAGAAAAAAAAATTGCTCAAAGTATCTATTCAACGTGGACGAGTCGCGGATAATTTTTTTTTTTTATATTTTTTTATGAAAATAAGGGACGAGACGAGCAGGACTTTCAGCTGTTGGCAATTGATACACCCTACCCATGACAATGTAGTAACGCTCAGGATTGTTGAAAAACCCAAAAATTCTGAGAGGCTCTACAATTGTGCTTGTCACCTTGAGACGTAAGAAATTAAGTCTCATTTGCCTAGTAATTTCACTAGCTGCGCGGCCTTCAGACTGAAACACAGTAATATTTACACATTACTGCTTCACGGCAGAAATAGGAGTCGTTGTGGTACCCATAATCTAGCCGGCAACCTGTGCAGACCTCCCACTGGTAGGAACAGTAAAAGTAACATAAGTCCACGCTGACAAAGTAGGAATTACATATTTATCTTTCTTTTATAAATTTGAAATTATTGTTCGAAAAATGCTTCAAATCAAATATTAGTACTTTATTTGCACCATCTTGTAAAATATCTTTTAGCTCGTCATATTTGGACTCAACAATTCATCGAACGTGTTCATAAAGATCATTTTTAATACAGGATGTAGTGGAGTTCGTTGCCTCGCTACTTGTAAGGTAATAATATATTGCGGTGGTATTTTTTGTCTTTGATCATGCAAACAATTTTTTGTAACAGCGTCGCGTCAATCTTTTCGCATGTGATATCATCTTTGTATTAAAGTGTATTCATATTTGTAATTAACGTTACGATGTTTTGTGGTTATTGTTTAGTCAAATTCAATTATATTTATTCTAAATTTGGAATTTTTTTGGTCAGCTCTGAGAAGAACGGGCGCAAGAAGCTTAGCTAGTTTTTCTTTTTTTTTTTAATAAAATCTCGTTGCAATAAAATTTATTTAAATTGCCTGAGGACTGTTGGTGTAGTCAACACTTCCTGACACCAATATGTACCAGTATCATTAAGAAAGTCATTTATTTTATTTTTAATATCTTTACCACATCAACGTTTTTTAATAATTGTTTTGAATTTTGTAGCACATTTGTACTTACATTATCTATTATCTTACCAACTCGACTTAACATTTTACATAAAATTCGCTAATTTGCCTTTGATATGTATGTAGTTAAATAAACATTACCAAGAATATATTTAGAGTTTTATTTACTCGTTTTCTTCTACATGTATAGCAATAGTAGAACAGCCTTAGAAAATACAAATATTATATTAGTCCATCCCACCTTTTCCTAAAAAAGGTTACCACAAAAGTAGTGTAGATCTTCTGGTGTACAAAGATATTCTAATCGGCGCGGCGGTGATACTATATATTGGGTATTGTGAAAATAAAATTAAATAAAGTTTTTGAACTATTTTCGATTGGAATATAAAGAAATCATTGTCTATGGATCTAGTCGTTGATGTGATCTAGTGATATCAACTGATTCCTCGTTTATTTAACAAAGCATCCAAAAAAAAAGTATCTTGTACAAATATTCAATATTGAATCGATATGATAAAGTTTAATGGAATGTAATTTGTTGAACAGTGATGCGGTGAACAATAATATTGTTATTATAAATATAATATTTATATTATTGTTTATTAAAAGTACGGAATGATTTCAAATTTCATTTTGATTAAATATATTTTTAGCATTTCTTAATTCATCATCATCAGCCGGAAGACGTCCACTGCTGGGCAAAGGCCTCCCCCAAAGTATCTCCATGACGATCGGTCCTGCGCTGCCCTCATCCAACGTATTCCGTTGATGTTGACCAGATCATCAGTCCATCTGTGGGAGGCTTACCAAAACTACGTCTTCTGATACGTGGTCGCCATTCGAGGACTTTACTGTCCCAACGGCCATCTGTCCGTCGAACTTTGTGCCCTGCCCACTGCTACTAAAGTAATTTTGCAATCGTTTTGGCTACCTCGTTTCTTAATTTTAATTTACATCATTAGTTGTATAAGAATGATATACCTACCTAATAGTTAACTGTTGCTTGTATAGATAAAGTTGACAGGCTACTTCATGCTCGCTTAAATGTCATTGCTTGAGGAGAAATCATGTGGCAGGAGGCTTATCCCGCTCGAGAAAAGCGATGATCCCTTGCGTGCCGCAAGCATGGCTACCATCGCATTTACCAATGGGAGGCTCCCTTGCACAAGATACCGGCTAGATTATGAGTACCACAACTAGCGTTATTACTGGGAAAATGAGACTTAACATCTTACCTCATGGTGACGAGCGGAATTGTAATGCCGCTCAGAATTGGATTTTCTAAGAATCCTGAGCACTGCATTGTAATGGGTAGGGCGTACCATTTACAACCTGACCGCCTTGATCGTTCCGTCCCATATTTTTAAAATATAAACAAGATTTTTAAATACTTAAATAAAAATACTTGTGGGGGCTGGACGATTCTGTTTTCGAGACTGCTTTTGTTGTGAAAATTAACGTTATAATGTTTATTTTATAAAATACTTCAAATGTTTGTAAAATGTTGGCGTTATACGTTTATTTGTTTACAGTGTGTGTAATTGTGTATTTGTCAATACATGTGCTGCTCTGAATAACTCTTGACATTATTTTATTATTTATTTACCTTTCTTCACTGATCTGTATAAATACCACTGGACAGGCTATTCCAAACAATTCCTCCTAAGCGCCACTCGCGGGCGTCCAGAGAACTAATTTTGACGTATAATATGGCTGCGAAAGAACGTACAATACTCTGAAGTATTTTTGCATTTTGAATTAATTTCGTATGTTTTCCGTGTTATTTATACTTCAAGAATCAACGTAATGAAGTACTCATTTTTTTTTGTAATTAGTTTCCCACTATCTATCGATGTTTGCTGAGGTTGTCATCACTAGTTTTAGTACCGCAGACTCTCGCTATCTCCAATAGCACCAAAATGGCGAATATCAAACAGGCACTAAAGCACTTTGACAGCCGCCATCGGTAGTATATAGTAGATGGCAGTGCCTTTCTTATACTCAAATAAGCTGAAACATTGAGTATTTTGGTTGCGTAACATACTACTTGCAACAATTATATGTAAAGAAATAAATAAATGATGAATCTCAAACGTCAAATAGTCAATGCCACACACGAGTAAGTCAAAAAAGTAAATATGAATTATTACAAAACAAAAGTTATTGAGTACAGTAGCTGCATCATCCACACACACCGTAAATTAATAAAGGTATTTATGTAGATATATAAATGATCTAAGGTTTAGTACGATGAGGTTAAAAAAATGTAGTGAAAAACGAGCCACCGTGACGTAAATAAAACGTACCGTACCGTATAGTGCATTCACATCCACCCGGCCTACTCTATACTTTTTATGTATCTATAAGTACGAACCACAACCTACAACTACGAGCAATGTGTAAATTTCTTTTTAATGTTTTCACAATTAATAGGTGAAGCAAAAAACAAATTATACTCATTTGTCAATACTTGTTGTAGTTGTGACGAATGATTTCTGGTACGTTTGGATTCGATAAAAAGACCAACAAAACTCAAGAATAATAAAAATCGCGGAATATTATATGGTGGTGATTTGAGTATTTTTTAATGAAAATAAGGGACGAGACGAGCAGGACGTTCAGCTGATGGTAATTGATACGCCCTGCCGAATACAATGCAGCACCGCTCAAGATTATTGAAAAAACCAAAAATTCTGAGCGACACTACAACTGCGCTCGTTACCTTGAGACATAACATGTCAAGTCTCATTTGCCCAGTAATTTCACTAGCTACGGCACCCTTCAGACTGACACACAGTAATACTTACACATTACGGCAGATATAGGCGCCGTTGTGGTACCCATAATCGAACCGGTATCCTGTGCAAAGGAGCCTTCAACTGGTCTAAGGAGTCTACAGGAGACCTTATGCGACAGGTACAAACAGACAAGAATAATATATGCAAACAACAAACAAATCAATCTAAAACTAATCATACAACTGCATTAAATAATAAACTAAACATTACATTACAAATAATACATCACACCAGAAAATACAAAAACAATTGAACATACAACTATTTAGTATTTGCCATAACATACTACATATAACAATACCCTTGAACTGCACATACACCCAAAACTGTCCACTTTGTTGTGGAGTTCATTTTTACGGCGAAGGGCTCTAGTTAAAGGCGACTTTGCCGACACATTGTGTCAGTGTATAACAAGTGTATAGATTTAAGTCAGTTCGTTGCGAATCGCCTAACCGCAATCTAATGTAAAAAGTCTCATATGGAGCATAAATCCTGAACTCGGCTCACGTTTCTATTGTGCCCATTGGACCGTGGGACAGCTAAATATAAAAGTAAAAACAAGCCTACCTTCCATATTGTTATTGGCATGCGCTAACCGTAACTTAATACAGCCTTAAAAAAGGCAAAAAAGAAAGCCTTTTGACGCGCCGTGGGAATATTACCTGTGCGAGTTGAGAGCAATAACTTCTATAATGACATTATTTCTGTACAAACCTTGCAAGTATATTATACGTGGCGATATACTGACACCATTATACGATACACTAACATATGCTCATAAGTACTGTACTCGTAGATAAAATACGCAAATAAAATTTGAAAAACAAAATTTTATGAACGATGCGGTATTCGAACCCACGACCTCCGGCGTTCCGTGCCGGTGCTCTAACCAACTGAGCTAACCGTTCGAGTATCGCCTCACTGTAAAATTCAGTTTGCTTTGTTCAACTCTCAGGTTGTGGCTTCATCTACAGGATCTACTTTACAGTTGATAACCTGCTCAACCCCAATATTTGCATATTAGGAAATTGACTTGAGATCCTAGAAGTGAGGGTTATCACTTTAAAACATAACATTGTTCGTAGATAAAATCCATTACTTCTCACTCATTGGCTTAGTATTTATAACCAGATGTGGTGACTTTGGTTCTCCTTCGGATCTCCTCATTTCTGATTCGATCTCGCAGGGAAACTTACTTAACATAGCCCTTTCCATTGCCCTCTTAGCGATCATGAGCTTTCTCATCAGGCCCATAGTTAGCGACCTCGTCTATGTACCGTAAGTTATTACTGGCAACACACACTGGTTGAAAACCTTCGTCTTCAGACACTGTGGTATTTAGGATGAGAAGATTTTACGGAGTGTCCCAAACCAAGTTGGATTCGACGAGTGATAAGAAAAATAAGAATAATAAATATATGAGACAATATCACATACAATCAATAACATCATAAAAAAGATAAGGTTTTAAGTAGGTAGCTATCCCTCTCGAACATTAAAAAATAAGTATTTATGACTATATAATTATTTGAAACTCATCAATCGAATATTACTTACGGCCGTTCCCAATGTTCAGTCTATC
This sequence comes from Leptidea sinapis, assembly GCF_905404315.1. Taxonomy (NCBI): domain Eukaryota; kingdom Metazoa; phylum Arthropoda; class Insecta; order Lepidoptera; family Pieridae; genus Leptidea; species Leptidea sinapis. The sequence continues at coordinate 6,849,088 of NC_066304.1, read as the reverse complement.
ACTTACTTGAGATAAAAATCGTAACTATCGTTGACTTTTCTGGCCCAATAAACTTACCGACGGTAAGTCACCTTATCCGTACATGATGTCTGTTAATGGCACGACGTATAGCTTACCAGCGATAGAAGTTTGTATGAAAATTGCAATTCACGCGTCCCAATATAAGGTGATAAGAATGACTTATCAGGTATATTGGGACAGCTTCAGATAATTGACAGCTAATTACTGACAGTAGAAGGTAGTAATTTATCTCTATCTGTAGATAGTGTGAATGGCAGTTAGTAACATACACGTACGTGTTTACTGTCTGTTATTAAATTAAAAACTGTGTGGAGGTGGGTGATCACCGACCGTCCCATGTTCACGGATTACATAAAAATATTTTATTTGTTGTTCTTTTGGGTGATCATCATCTTTAGATGTACCCAATAGATCAACCTTTTTTATAAAATAGGATCAAGTTTTTATATAAGAAGGGTTCAAGATATGCGTTGCCAGCCTTTAGGCCTGATATCCACCAAAGCGGAGAGGAGATGTGAGCTGTTTGGGCTCGATATCAGTCGAGTGATTTCTACGAAACGAAGTCGTCAAGTCGTTACAAAAGTTATTCTTTAAATTACTTGAGGAAGAGGAATTAGAGATTGAAGAGACACAAAGAATTCTTCGATATTTTAACTATCGAAGTCAACAAAGATTCTCATTCACTCATCTCCGATCTGCCGCGTCGCTTGATCACTCGACGCGGCACAAAATTCTAAAGAAAAATGAGACTTCTCTTTCTCTCCGCTTGATCCATTTGCACCGAAGCTAAGCGGAAAGGAGATGTGGGAATAACGAAATCTGATTGGTTATCAAAATATATCTCCTCTCCTCTCCACTTTGGTGGATACCAGGCCTTAAGGTGGGATAATGCTTTATTCTTTAAGGTCCCTTAGTCGGGAAAACTGCAGCCGGTAATTGATTTCACCAAGCAAGAAATTTCAAGCAAAACGCGCGATCAATTTCTACTACCCTCTTGTCGGGTATTCATCTAAGAGTTCCCAATCGGTCTTCAAGTCATGAACAGCCTTTTACTATTCCGTTCTGTAATAATAACGTATCCTTCCATAACCCTATCTATAGAATGTGTCGACAATACAGTACGCCCTACTACTCGAAAATAGTGAAGTACCTAACATCCACAGTTCATCTGTTTGTAAATGGAAATCTAGTTAATATAAATTCCTTAATTATTTTATATTATTTAAAAAAAATCTTAATATACCCTAACCATAATTATTCACGTCTATTTCTCCAAATATATATTTTCTCCCTTTTTCTTTAATAATATTACATTACCTAATGCTGGTTTAAAAATCGCAATTATTATTGTATTTTAATAGTTATTCATTTCTGCTAAACATGCCAACAATCCTCGTAGAGTTGCCTATCTTGTATTTAGCTGATAGTTTTTTGAGTCTCGTGCCAGATTTTGGCGAGACAACACGTCCTGAGGATGCCTCGTGTAGAGGCGAAACACGTGTCGAATTGTTTAAAAACAAATATTGGCGGAATTAACACTAAAGAAAACTTAAATCATTTGTATAATTATGGATTTCCGCAAAGTAAAGTAGCAACGCCTACTTCAATAAAAAGATAGTTTTTTTGTTAATTATGTATTTGTTGTAATTCTGTTGTTTCTACCTATTAAATAAATAAATATATTGGAGAATACCAGACGTCAACTGAATGCAGGGGAATTAGTTTTAAATAACTCGTTTTTCAATTTAACTCGATAAGATTGCAAACACTTTGATCAATATACTGACACCATAATGATTACTCAACCTAGATGTTAACTATGGCTGCTGGTATTATTACAGATTCAACTAATGATGAAATTAAAATTTCTCTTCGATTTATCAATAGAACTTTTCTTGGCCTATTTCGCCATGAAAATCTCGTTAAGAAACATAACGGAGATTCAATATTGGAAAATCATAGTAATGTACATTCATTGTAGACTTCCACTCTCATTCACACGGCTATCATAACCTTAGATAATTTATATGTGTAGATAGAGTCTCTTGCTGTTAGACAACCGATAAGAACAGACCAATAATAATAGTTTAGTGTGCGTGACGATCCTCTTTCCCAAAAAAAATCTCCAAAATTTAACTAACATTAATATAAAGTTAGAATTTGATATAAATTTATTTTTAATGCATTTGCCAAAAAAGTAGTTACCCATGTGTGTGTAGCTTGCCAAAAGCTATTCAAAGTCAGTTTTTATTGGCATAAACGTGTTAAGTGGATGTTAAATAATTGATGACAATACTAAAAAAGTACGTGTTTGCAATATATTTATGACGTGCAAATAAAATATAAATATTGTATTATTTTGAGCACTACATAGTGCTTTTTGTTTTAGAGACCGCCACACACATAAAAGTGGTTTACAATGAAAAATGTTTCATTACAATATTTTTGTCTGAAATGACTATTTTACAGCGTTAATACTATTACGACGAAGTATAATCCGGCTAAGTTTGAAAGCGAAGAGTTGCTTAGAACGTAGTGGATTTCAGCTATCTCCGTTTTTTACAAGATTATAGCCGTCATCTATCAATCTATCAACGACTGCTGAGTGAATCGCTATTTTCTTACGGCCGTTCCCAATATACTATCTACAGATAGAGATATATTACTACCTTCTACTGTCAGTAATTAGCTGTCAATAATCTGAAGCTGTCCCAATTTACCCGATAAGTCATTCTTATCGCCTTATATTGAGACGAGTTAATTGAAATTTCCATACAAACTTCTATAGCTAGTAAGCTATACGTCGTCCCATTGACAGACAGCGTGTACGGATAAGGTGAGTTACCGTCGATAAGTTTATTGGGACAGAAAAGTCAACGATATTTACGATTTTTAACTCAAGTAAGAGATAGACTGAATATTGGGAACTGCCGTTAAAGAGTTTCGGTAGGCCGATATTACTTGTCCAAGCTCGGATTAAACAGTTTTTCATTAATTTCCTTTCGTTGTTTTATTTTTTTGACTAATGTATAAAAAACTTCGTTCAGTGCACGAGCACTATTATTGTCATTTCCACTCGTCCCTCCCCAATTCAACAAACCGGAACTCGTAAAGATGTGACATAACTAACAAACAGACTATACTTTCCGCACTTGTATGAACTTTACTATTTTCTTTATCAAAATGTCGATAATACCAAACATTACACCAATTTACTATTTAAAACATATTAACTAATTCAAATCCTATTATATATTAATCCTAAAAGTGCTCTTTTCTCATAAGATGCTGTTTCCTTCAAAAACAAAACAACAAAAGTTATGAAATATGAGAGATATTTAGTGAAATTAACTTTTCCCAACACAGTCGGATAATTAGAGCTTTTCGAAAGTGTCATATCTCGTTCAGATCGTGAGAGTTATGTAAATACAGTTTGTTTAATGAACTAACTCATAAACTAACACTTAGAACAATCTCTTGCCACAGAAACTTGTAAATATATTTTACACTGAATTACGATCTGTGTCTTGTGTGTAGAACACAATTAAGTACTATATTACTTGATAATATAATTAAATGATACTTTAATTACATTTCAGATTATGCATATCCATAAATCAATTCTTGTCGTGAAAAATAATTTTTTTTTACAAAAATATCTAATTTATAAAATTCTCATGTCGCGGTGTTTGTAGTTAAACTCCTTCGAAACGGCTTGACCGATTCTCATGAAATTTTGAGTGCATATTGGGTAGGTCTGAGAATCTTACAACATCTATTTTTCATCCCCCTAAATGTTAAGGGGCCACGCCATTTTTTTTTATTTTTTTTTTACATTTTTATTTAAATTTGTTTGATTATGAGTCAACATTTAAAAAGTATATAACTTCAAAGTTTCACCCATCTACGATCAACAGTTACTTTTGTATCGCGTAATACGTTTGCTGGGTCAGCTAGTATTCTATAATATCTATAATATAATATAAGAAAATGCATTTATCCCTATTTTTTTTTTTATATTATTGTTATTTTTGGAGTCGGCGTCAGCCAAGGTAGGTTTGTAACTACATACATAGTTATAGGTGAGATGTGCTTGTGTCGCACGCGACGTGAGAGGGGGCCCGCGCCGGCAGGACACTGATTCTAAAAATAATAACAATCGTCATTAGAATTAGATTTATTAATTACATTGTATACGAATACACAATTATTTTTATAATTGTTAGTGCATATTATATCTATAGTTTTGAAATAGTGTTTAATGGTTGATTATTGTGTTTAATTACCTACCAGCTTTAATTTGATTATTTTCACATAACATTTGTCAATAACCGAATAGGCTGTGTACGCGTACGATTCCATTTAAAAAATTTTTCAGTTGCAAAAACGCGCCATTATTTCAAAATATTAGTTGAAATAAACATATTATTTAATTCTTTGATTTGTTTTTAACTATTTCTCAATTATATCGTTTCGAATTATATATACAATTGAATCGAAAAACTTCGTGTGATACATGGGTGTGTAGGCTTTTGCAAACTCCTGATATTATACTTAAACTTAACGGTTTTATTTAAATTGCGAACTGGCTTGCAAATAGAATGCTGTTTATTGAAAAAAAAAAAAGATAAATGAGCGCAGCGGGTAAATTTATTGTTGTTAGTTGTTCGTCGTTGATTTTTAAAAGTTGTATTTGACAAAATGAGTTCAAGTAGCGACAATGAATATAATGAACTTATTTTAATGCCACTTGCAATTCAAGAGGCGGCAAGAGACATTTAGTTTTAATTTCCAAGCATTATTTGAGAAAAGTGCTATGCAAGATTTGGGAACAACTAGGCTATGATGGACTTACTAATGTGTGTTTACATGTCCGTCCATCAATAACTCTTTTGCTGGCCCCTGCAGTAATGTACTATTACTAAATGCCTTAGATAATTTATGCGTCTAGATAGAGTCCGAACCGATCCGAAACAGGCTAGGAATAGATGTTAGTTTAGTGTGCGTGACAAGCTACGTCTTACACTCGCGATTTGTATGACACTTTGTGTTAGTGTGCGTGAATTTCTCAAAACAGAGTTTAGTTCTAAATTGAATTTTTGGACATTTTCACAGCTGCCATAGTCTGTCTAGACGCATGACACGGTATGCGAAAAAATATTATTTCACGTTTTTGTAACGTAAACGAAATAAGATTCATATAATATGGTGGGAACGGGAGCGAAAACGGGAATCGGAACTGGAATAGGACGAGAGATAACCTTCAATCACAAACTTTTTTTTTTTTTTTTTTTTTTTTTTTTTCTTCTTTTGGCAATCTCAAACTTGCTTATTACTTTATAAACCCATTATCTACGCAGACGAAGTCGCGGGCATCAGCTAGTAATTTATAAGGCAGACCATGTTGCGGGCAGCAGCTCGGCGGTACATAATACCGATAATAATTTACCAGTGGGAGGCTCGTTTGGACAGGATGGCGGCTAGATTATGGGTACCACAACGGCGCCTATTTCTGCTGTGAAGCAGTAATGTTTAAGCATTACTGTGTTTCAGTCTGAAGGGCGCCATAGCTAGTGAAATTACTGGGCAAATGTGACTTAACATCTTATGTCTAAAGGTGACAAGCGTAGTTGTTTAGCCGTTCAGAATTTTTGGGGGTTTTCAACAATCCTGAGCGGCAGTGCATTCGCATTGCATCGGCAGGGCGTATCAAATTACCATTAGCTGAACGTCCTGCTCGTCTTGTCCCTTATTTTCATAAAAAATAATAATAATATAGTCATAATAATTATCACCGAATCACTATTAATTTATTAAGTAATTTGATTGTGTCACTTAAGCATCACATAAGTGTTATAAAGTATTAATGTCCGTTACGAAAGTCGAAAGTGGTCGTAGATTGAAACAAAATATTGGTGATGTGTATTTGCATATTAATTTGGTCGAGACTCTACTTCATAGATTTCTATTATTTTTATTACTATTATGCATGTCTGCTTTAGTTTCAATCAATTAACAGAAGTTATAAAAAATATACTTGATACTTAAAAATATCTCTCGGTGTAAAAATACATTAAAGTCTTCATAACTTCTGCTACAAATAAAAACTGTATTAATTTTGAGGGTTCCCTTCCTCTTAATGAAAAATGAGATAATGATTAGAACCTTTTGATTTGAGACTATGTCGCAAAGAGCTTTAAGGAAAATCAGTGGAGTCGGCAAATAAAATTTAATTCAAAATAAAAAATTCGTTGGTATGTTTGTAATTTGGTCCAGATCTGACAATGGCATCCATGAGAAAACCATTAAAGTCTTAAATTTGGTATACATACGTATAGCAAAGTGGATGATAAATTTACGAATAACTTAATATCGCGCCAACCGATTTCAATTATTCTTTTTTTATTGGAAAGGATATACTTCAAAGATAGTTTGGTGAGAGTTTGGTTAGGTTCTGATTACGGAATCTATGGCAAAGTATTCCAATTTCAAGATTCCAAAAATAACAATAATCGTAATTAAATTTATTAATTAGATTGTATAAAAATACGCAGTTATTTTTATACTTTTTAGTACATATTAAGGATATCTATTGTTTTGGAGTAGTTTTATAGGTTTTTTTTTTAATTTACCTTATTAATTTGTCACAGTACTTTCGACAACATATTTTGAGATTTGTAGCCTAAATTCTATAAAGGGGAAGTTTAACGCAACGCCTACATACGACAATTTCAGAGTGTTCTCATCCATAGAAAAATGTGTGTGTAGTTATGTATGCACGCAAAAAGTTATACTTCTTTGGCCTAACGAAGCAGAAATCCTTTAAATTATTTATTCCTCGATCTATTCTACGTTTGTAGAAAGATCAATATTGCAAAAATCTTGCAACGATGGCTTTAACAATTAATTATTAATTAACGAATTCGGCTGTACAGGCTTGAACCCTTTGCATATCCTGATAATGGACGAAGAAACCAAAAAAAAAATAATTACGAATGTTTCAAGCGTCAGATTTTTTTTGTTACCAACTTCACCCTGTTACTTTTGTGATACAGTGATTAGCGCGCATCTTAAAATTTCACTCTCATCATATTTTCATTTCGCGCCTAAAGAAGTATAACTTCAAAACAAATGATGAAAATGAAGTAATATTTGAACGTTCAAAGTACATGTTACATAAGACCACTTTGAAAAAAGAATGTGCAGCTCTTTGCTTGTACCACTGTGAGAATTATATGCCCTTTTCCAATATTTTTCCACAGAAAATTCGAAATTATTCACAGCTGATCAGCTAAAGAAATGATGCAATACGTTTACTTCATTCGGTATGACGTCACGAATGCAGTCGTTCATAACTCGTCGGACAGGTTGAACTTGTCCAAACATTGCCAAAATTACATTATCGGCCTTTAAGTTTTTGGTTCTCTTAATGTTGGTATTACTTAATTATGTTCTTGTTTTGATCTTAAAGTATAATTTTAACTTCCTATGCTGTGAAACCGTGTGAGTGATGAAAAGAGGATATGCACCTACTTTTTATTTTAATGAAAATAAGGGACGAGACGAGCAGGACGATCAGCTGTTGATAATTGATACGCCCTGCCCATTATTACAATGCAGTGCCGCTCGGGATTCTTGAAAAACCCAAAAATTCTGAGCGGCAATAGAATTGCGCTCATCACCTTGAGACATAAGATGTGAAGTCTCATTTGCCCAGTAATTTCACTAGTTACGGTGCCCTTCAGACCGAAACAAAGTAATGCTTAGACATAACTGCTTCACAGCGGAAATAGGCGCCGTTGTGGTACCTACCCATAAGCTAGCTGGCATCCTGAGCAAAGGAGCCTCCCACCTACTTGATATAAAGAGGAATCATCTGCCAATAATATTGTCAACATAATCTTAGTCATAATGCAACATTCAAACGACCTAAGACGTTGCGTAATGCGATACGACAGCTACATCGCGATCGCTGGGCACCAGTTACAATGAAACTTAAGATTATTATCTCATCGGACCATAACTGCACCCTCGCCCACTCCCTTCAAATTTGAGCACAATAATAGAAGCCTAGTCAATAAAGAAAATAATGTACAGGAGTATAATTAGCATAAAAAGTAAAACGCTTTTTTTACCTACCCACCTAATTCCGCTCTCCGATTAATCATTGACTAATGGTCTTTTTTACTAATAACATCTGTTTTAACATTGATTTTTATGCACTCAGTACTGCTGCGTGTATGACTACAGATAGAGTTACATATTATCTGTACTCAGGGTATGAGAAAGAATGATAGCAGACACTCTTATTGATTCTTTTCTCTGTTGTCCCGAATTTTTTGCATCGTTCTTAAGTGCAGAATGGATGTGGCAGAAGAATTGTCCCGGACTCCCGGATGACCACAAATAACACAATCCTCAATTTCACCAATACTTCGTATTATGTTCAATAGCACGTAAGATTTCTCGTGGCCGTGGCCGATTGGATTACAGTATTAGTGATCAATTAGTCTCGATACACGTGATCATAATCGGTACAATCGACTCGCTTCTCACTTTGGAAAATTTCGACGTAAAAAAGGTCATTTACATTAAAGTTTCCGTAAGACGTATGAAGCCGAAATCATCGCCATATTATTGGGAGAAAAAAGTCAATGAGTAAAATATGAATAATATGTCACTGATAAAACGGCGCCACATCGGAAACTTACCCCAACTTTATGTTTGGATATCATAAAAGATCTAACATCTTGTTTAGTGGCAAGGTATTATTTTTAATACTTATACCTAATAATTATTAATATGTAAGTACTTAAATAATAATTCATAGAAAATAAACCATTTAGCTTGACAAAGATATACTAAACTTCTACTACTTTTTTAATCTTTTATACATATACATGTACATACATTTCTGGGGTACCAAAACATGCCATATATTCTTTAGTATCATTCCTGATTGTTGTGTTTCTGTCGATTTTTTTATGGAAGAGGAGGACAAACGAGCGTTCACCACTACCGACATTCATTTGCAACAACAGAGGAATCACAGGAGCGTTGACGGCCTTTCAGAAAAGTGTAATCGCTTTTTTTTAAGGTACCCACATCGTATCGTCGTTCGAAACACCGCACACGAAAGCTTATTCCACAGCTTGGTTGTACGTGGAAGAAAGTTCCTTCAAAACCGCAATGTGGAGGAACGCCACACATCCAGATGGTGGGTAATCCTTATTTATGGCATTTCGTGCGAAGATGGAATTATACCGCTTTAATCAGGTCAAACATCTTCTCGGAAGTCTTCTCTTTCCCGTGATAAATGCGATAGAAGACATACAATCAAACTAGCCGTTCATATCACACTGGGTCCCCGACAATTCGAGCAGCTCTGCGTTGCACGCGGTCAAATGGTTCGAGCTGATACTGGGGATTTCAATATCTGCTCCATATGTAGCTGGACCTGCGCTTTGTAGAGCGCTAGAATGAGGGCCCTTTTATGACGCCCAGCTTCTTCGAAGCCAATTTGGCTTTGCCTTCCAGATGACCGCGGAATTGCAACCATTCGAGATTACGAGACCCAATGAAGAGAACCGAGAGGGTTATCGAAGAGCGGTAAAACGACAAATGGGGGCTTTTGTTGTAAACGCGCAAACTTAGAAAGTTATAGTATTTTACTACTTTCAAAAATATCATGATTATGTAATGGGTAGATATAATATAATAAATATATAATAAAAAAAATTATAATAATTTTAGTTTTTTTTACACGCTTTTTATTAGCTTCACCTGTATGTATGTTTGTTTGTAACCCACTCATTTGGGTGAAATTTGGCCCAATTTAAACAGCCAGATTTCATTCAAACTTCGTATATTTATCGAGGACCGATGACAATACATTATTTTGACAAAGTTATTCAATTTTTTAATTTGCATATATCGGCAGGAAATTATGTTGATTTTAAATTTCAACCATTATATTTATTTATTTAATATTAGGAAATTTTGGAATACCAAAGAGAATTATTAATGCAAATAAAAGTTTAAAAAAACTAAAAAAAACATGCTCTTATAAATAAACCAAACTGAAAATTAAGCAATATTTTCTATTTTTTAGTTCGCTTTTCTATAAAAAGCGTGTTTTTTAATTTTTTTTAACTACTACTTATTTCTGTAATAACTTACTTCTCGGGATCAAGGTAAACATTATTTACACGCGACATCCGATGATAGTAATTGTAATAAATTGACGTGACTTGCGTTTTAATGACAAGTTAATATCACATCGAGTCAGTATTGTCATTCTAGATTTCTCTAGAATAATTCTAAAAGAAACTACAAAAAAAATGTTTAAGTAGTTCATAGTCTACAACTTTAATGAGTTTTCACTATGAGTCATTGAATTATCTACTATTTTCGTTAGTATTAAAGACAGCCATTAACAATTGTAATTATTTTTTTTTGGAGCAAAGTTAACCTGACGCGTTATTGTATCCATTCCTTTAGTCATTACTCCAATTAACCAGATATTCACTTATTTCTCTACTCAAGGGTTGATCGGTGGTCTTCTTCTAAATTAAGAAATAAAATGTAATTATAGTCATAACCAAATCATTCTCATAACCAAATCATTATATTAATGACAATTAAATCTTAGGTATAGAAGAACTTTTGAACATTTGTAGAGCGAGACATTGAAAGTGCAATATTGTGAAATATTAATTGTATTAATTAGTTCATCTTTCCATACAATTTTCTCCGTCTGAGTTTGCCAATTACTTTAGAACTAACTAACTACTTATTTAAAATTCAATTCTTGAAAACATATCACATGATTCCAGTTAAAAGGTGCGTGAAAGATCGGCTTAAACTCTCATATTTAAACATAATTATTAAAATCACGAAACAACACGCGCGATACTTCATTTAATTGCACCATTTCTTGTTTTAATTTCATATTTATCTATTATTATTTTTAATTACCATTTTGTTAATTAAATTGTAACGTAAATTCATGAAATTGGGCTAAAATTTTATTTTGTTGCGATATAAAAATTTTCTTCTCACAGAACAGAATTTCTATCTTTAGGTTTGCAAAAACAGATATTGTGGCCAAACAATTTTGACTTTCTTTAGTATTATTAATCTGTATTATACGCTAATGTCTCAGCAAAAACAGAAAATAACAACTTTCTAGAAAAAGTGAAATTTTCATCAATTATTACTAATGACTATATAAAAATTGGCATTGGATAAACTAATATTATCTCTCATGATTATCAATATAAAAAGTTAGTTAACTGTATGTTCTTCATGTTTACATTTTTAATCTTTACAAAAGATAATAATATCGTCGCCATTGTAAGATTGTACAAAATTAAAGTTTTTTCCGTAATATACGCCGACTGTTATTTACTAAAACTGAATTACTATTACCGCGCCGGTAAAGTAGTTAACTTCACACATTTACGACGCCGTCTCTATACGCGACGCGCGCATCTTACGCGCTCTCGAGTTCGCGATTCGAAATTCCAACTCGCGCCATTTTTTACGTCAAAATAGTGACAGTTTGAAAGTGAAACATAGTTATGTGATTTTTTTTAATTCTGTGGCTTTTGTATTCGTTGCGGCTGAGTTTGCGTTATATTCAAAGTTTACGCAAGTGATAAGGATATTCAAGGTTAAGATTTTTCATGGTAAATAGAGTAGGTATTGTTTCAGATATTATTTATGGATTTGTATGTTTAACAATATAGCGATGACATTATTCCTTAGTTTTTTTCGCTTTGTACTGTCTAAAATTTGTTATTAAAAACGAGCGATAAAGAAATAATATATTGTGAATAACAATTAAGGTCACAATAATTAAATATTTATCGAAACACAAAATAAGACATGATATTTGATAGCCTTACGTTTATCCGTTTGCAGCTGAATTTGTGATTTGTTAATTATTAAAATTTTCCATCGAGTAAAGATAATTCCATCTAGAGTTTGTCGTTATTCTGGCCGGTAAAGTTAATAGTTTCGTATTTTTTATTTATTATAACTCATGATAAACGTAAACTCAAGGCTAAATTTTTTTGGATTTTCTGTCGTATAATTAAATCAAACGTGTAAAGTAGGTTCTACTTTATTAATATATCGATGGTCACACAAGCCTAAATAAATTATAAGAGAGGAAGTGAACTGTCATATGATAGTTCCCAATACGTATATTACTTATTACCTTTGGATAATATTCGCGATATAAACTTGTTTATAAAATTAAATCTTAAATACTTATTTCGCTGTAGTTAGATCGGTAATGAGCGCATTGGCATTCTTATATGTTTAAAAGAAACTACCGATTGTTATATAATAAATAAAAACAAGAAAAGTGACCTAAAGTCCATTTTTATGCCAGTCATCAGCGGACAAACATGTTGAGTCACTTGACGATGAGCCCTATTTGTACTCAAACTACTCTACGCGTCGTCGATAGAGATATATTTACTTAAACAACTAATACAAAACTAAAATAAACTTTAATTAAATTATTGAATAAAAATTTAATTCTCCTATATATGTATTAAAGTCTGCATCTAAGGTGCCCAAGAAGCTGGTAACGTTACCCCTTTTATTTGCCAAACTTATTCTGTGGAAAAGGTCATGAGCAGATCTCAGGTCATCTGTCAAATTTTTATGTCACCTTGACAACTTTTTAATGAAGGTTCGTGCGGACGTACCCCGTGTACCTACTCAAAGTCTTCAAAGTAATTATATTTACACGGATAGGTTAACATTAAAAACCGTTTAATTGATATCCGCACTAAAATGCATATATTGCACGAAACACATACCTAGATCTGTTTTACAGAAAGCTGTTCAATATCAATGATCAAATGTGTTTTGTCGCGGTTTATATAACTATGCATAAAAGAGACGACAATTAATTAATACGTAATAACTTACTAGTGACTATATAAAATTGGCAACAATAAACTAATATACTCAATCTCTCATGATTATCAATAAAAAAGTTAGATAATTTATTGAAGTAGGCGTTACTTTGCGGAAATCCATAATTATATAAATGATTTGAGTTTTCTTTAGTGTTAATTCCGCCAATATTTGTCTTTAAACAATTCGGGTAGAAGTAGACACGTGTTTCGAGACCAAATGTCTCGTGCCAGATTTTGGCGAGAAAACACGTCCTGAGGATGCCTCGTGTAGAGGCGAAACACGTGTCTACTACTACCCGAATTGTTTAAAGACAAATATTGGCGGAATCAACACTGAAGAAAACTCAAATCATTTGTATAAAAAGTTAGATATCAAAATTAGAAATACACTTGATCACGTAATATGTATCGAGACGCCTTTTGGAATACCGGTCTCACAGATCCAAATTTGTTTTCATTCCAATAATTACGTGAAGAAATGGTATGATATTACTTATATATTTTAGGTATATAATATAACATGTAATTAACACAATTTATAAATTCGAGAACGTCGATTACGTCAAAATATATAATTAATTTGGTGTAGCAATCGGACTGACGCATTCAGAGCGTGTGACACCGATATATGAACTAGTTAATTATATAAAAATAATACATGTATTGAGACTGAGGAATCCTTTAAGAACGTCACCTTACCAGCTTGGACGAGTGACATAACAATTCGAACGTGTGGGTATTTATTTTGTATTTCATAAAAAACACCTTACATCACTTAGGCAAATAAAGTACAATTAATATTGTACAACAAAGATTTTATATTATTGGCGGTGGTGCTGCTTGTGGCAGCGACGTGGGTTGGGTCCTACCCGAAAATATGGTGGAGGGAGGCGATGGCTCATGCCCATGATCATTACCGGAAGCTACTTGTGGTGGCAGAATGATCTTGTTTCCAGAAAATCTGCCTCATGTTTTTGGTGACGCCTTCGTACCTTAATACATGTGTAAAATTTCAAGTCAATTTACGTTAATGTGGGTGAAAGATTTCGCTACACATATTCAGACGAACCCGTAAAGCGCGTAAAAACACAAAATTTCTGTGCCCAACCCATTTTGCCCGTAATAATACCTAAAATATTTTTTTTATAAGTTATTCTATATATATCACAGGTCAACGCGTTGTGTGTCTATTAAACAGTCTTAAATCATACAAATTTTGTGAGTTTTCCCGACTGTAAATTCCTCTAAGATTTATTTTCCCGAGTGTAAATTCCGCTAAGATTTCTTTCCCCGAGTGTAAATTCCTCTAAGATTAATTAAATCATAGCGGAATTTACACTCGGAAAAACTTACAAAATTTGTTTAATAATGGGTTTCCGCAAAATAACGTCTAATTCAATCAATTTTCAGTCTTAAATCCTTCTGTTTTAAGAGTCCTATCACGGAACCTCTTCATAGTACGGCTAGATATTGACGTAAATTTCCTTGTCCTTCGGTCACGTGCACACGCAGGGGATTACCCCTAGCCCAGTGGCCAGTGAGTCGTACAAGTGCAAGGCGATCGGCTTCGGTTCAGAGACATCTTCATTGTATGGTTTGATTAATCGATTGTCTATCGGAAACTTCAAACATGGCTGTAATGCATCTAGCTAGTGTATTACGTAAACTTGAGTTTTATTTGTTATAATTTTTATTTTAATTTACTCAAGTAGCTAAGTATGTTATGTTAGAGTTATACATTATATTATTTGTGCTAAGATTGCAGGAATGACTCTGAACCAACAAAATCTTTTTAATAAATACTTGGTGTGTTTGATAAGTCTACCAAGAGCCAATTATTACTCTGTTGTCGTAACTGTCTTGCATCTTTCGATACACTACTAAGTTAGGTTCAAAATATGAATAAAATCATTTGAAGATGTAAATTTTTACATCGTTTCCTTTGGCTTATCTAGGCATATACGACTTTAAAACAACCTTAAGTCGGCAACCCTAATCTATAAAGAGTACTTAGACTTTGCTCAGACTTTACTTACGAGAAACTTAGCTAAGTGTAAGATTAGCATAATCTTTTAATTCGTGTTTTTAGTCATTTGACTTGAGCTTTAAGCTAAGACAGCCGAATTTAAAAATAATAATAATATTGACACACTTTTTACACAAACCATCTTGCCCCAAATTAAGCATTAATATATTAATATTAAATAGCCTGTGTTATGGGTTACAAGACATTGATATATTTAATACAATATACTTACTTAAACATACATAAATTTATATAAACATACATAAATACATTTAAACATCCATGACTCGGAAACAAACATCCATATTCATCATATAAATGCTTGCACCTACCGGGATTTGAACCCGGGACCTCTAATACCTCAAATTTAAAAGTCATGTTCGCGTTTTAGCACATTCAGCTAAGTTTTACGTAAGTAAAGTCTGAGCAAAGTCTAAGTACGCTTTATAGATTAAGAATTTTATCTCCTCTTATTGAAAATCAAAACAAAATGGCGCCTGATAACTTGCTATTTGACTGAATAGGTAATGTGTTGGCTGACATTTATATCAAGAAATCAGAGCGTAAGACTCATCATTAACACAGTATTTTTAATGATATCATGAGTTGGCAGCCCTGACCCTGACTGGGGCCACAGATAACATTATCTATGTCACCTTATATATGGTAAACATGATAATTATGTACACGTACGAATTTTTATTTAACCACAATGTGGTGTTTGTTATGGTGTCCGTCGATAATGCATAGGTGCAAACTTTACTTTTTTTAAACTCCTGTTTCAAAACTTATATTTTTTCCGACTGTACATCTACAATGTTGTTTTTTCTTTTTATGGAATAGGAGGACAAACGAGCGTACGGGTCACCTGTTGTTAAGTGATCACCGCCGCCCACAATCTCTTGCAACACCAGAGGAATCACAGGAGCGTTGCCGGCCTTTAAGTTGTCATTATACAATAAAATTTGCAGCCAAAGCTTTCGCTTTCAAATTCAAATTCTAAAATTATTATTCGAAATAGAATATGATATCTCGTACACTTATAAGAACGGGCGCAAGAAATGTTTATTTATGTTTCTTTTTTTCATTTAAAATATATGGTTACAATGTAAAATAGTTCAATAAAATTTATTTTTTAATAGCCTGAGGGCGGTCGCTCTATTCCCAATCTGTGGTAACATTAAGAAAGTCATTTATGTTATAGTAACCTTTACCACAAAAACGTTTTTTTCAATCATTTTACATTTCATAATACATTCGTTTCGAACATTATCAAAGTTAATAATTAAAAGTAAAGTTTAAATACGTTCCCATTTTGAGGAACCGTTCTTTAACTTCTAGCATTTGGCAACAGGGTACAGCATGTATAATGTAAATATTTATATTAAGTTCAGTATCAGGTTTCGTGTTAATTTTCTTTGAAAGTTTTTTATTTCATATATGTTTCTATTTATTTTATGTTTTCATAACTGCCAGCTGAATTTAGAAAGAACATGTTAGTAGTTAAAAGGCCCTTCTAGAAATAAACTTACTTACGCGGCAGTAGCACCAGCCATTGACTCCTGGAGTAGTAGTTATTCATTTTTTAATTAAATTTTAAAATGCGTTAATAAATAGGTAGGTACAAATGGCAATACAAATAAATTTAATTGTTTTATTGATATTCATAAAAAAGAAAAAAGCGGCCAAGTCGGACTCGTCCATGAAGGGTTCCGCAGCAGCAAGTAACAGAATATAAAAGTTCTTGTAGTTCGAAGGAGTCGATCAAAGTTTTGTAACTTTATTCGATGTTTGATGAACTATTATTAAATAGTATTTTTTTTATGGAATAGCAGGACAAATGAGCGTACGGGTCACCTGGTGTCAAGTGATCACCGCCGCCCACATTCTCTTGCAACACCAGAGGAATCACAAGAGCGTTGCCGGCCTTTTAGGAAGGTGTACGCGCTTTTTTTGAAGTTACCCATGTCGGAAACACCACACAAGGGAGCTCATTCCACAGCTTTGTAGTACGTGGAAGAAAGCTTCTTGACAACCGCACTGTGGAGGACCGCCACACATCCAGATGGTGAGGATGATATCCTAACTTGTGGCGTGTCGTGCGAAGGTGGAATTCG
This sequence comes from Leptidea sinapis, assembly GCF_905404315.1. Lineage (NCBI taxonomy): Eukaryota > Metazoa > Arthropoda > Insecta > Lepidoptera > Pieridae > Leptidea > Leptidea sinapis. The sequence continues at coordinate 6,831,986 of NC_066304.1, read as the reverse complement.
GCGGCAGGAATCAGGTGAAACAGTTCTTCGGAACACTCCCCGTGATAAATTTATGGATAATACAATTTATGACGTATTAAAAAAAACTACAAGATCTAGTTTCTCGTTCAAACCATTTTCAGTGGAAGTTTACATAGTAATGTACATCATATTATATTTTTTTTAGTTTTATCATTCTCTTATTTTAGGAGTTACGGGGATACACATTATACCACTTTGGAAGTATCTCTCGAGCAAAGTATTCAGTTTAGAAAAAAAATATTTTAGAAACCTCAACATCAGTATTGAAGACTTACAGATAGAACACGTATTCGGTTTGATGAAAAATTTTTTTTGTGTTTCAGTTCTACGTATAACCGTAACAGTGTAGAACCGACAAAATATATATTTTTTCTATTTTTGTATAAAAATCTTAATGCGATTCACAGAATACATCTTATTACCAAGTTTCAACAATATAATTCTTATACTTTCGGAAAAAACTGGCTGTGACATACGGACGGACAGACAGAGTGACAGACATGACGAATCTATAGGGGTTCCGTTTCTGCCATTTGACTATGAAACCCTAAAAAACAGAAAATCTAAATATACAACTGTATACCCAATCTAGTTTGCAATTTTCGTCATCAAACATATTTTGTTTCAACTGAGTTTGTGCTCGTGAATATATCACAGAAATAATTAATTAAATATTAACTTAAAATAAAATCGTAGTCGTACCGTGACTGTACATCAAATATTAAAAACAAAAACAACATATTGTTCTTTATGCTCATATATGCATTATATATATCAATAGCAAAAAAGTAGAAGGTTTTTGTCTGTTTGTCGGTTTGTCTGAACGCGATTTCACTGATGTGTATCGTAAGTTCTAAAAAGACATTTGATTTTTTCAAAATTGATTCTTTATAAATAGTATTTATTATCAACCAATTTACCACCACCGCTTCGGAAGCATATAACGTTCCAAAAGAGAAGAAACAGTGCAAGAAATTCCAAATTTATTCGTTTTATGCGCGTTTTTAATAATATTTCCATTACATTACATAAGTTACTGCCTGTGTCATCGCTTCAGATAATCTGCTGTATAGTAATAAGATTTACTGCAGAGCCATTTTTAAATAAGCCAACACTATGGCACGTGTATACATAGATTAATAGAAACATGCCCGTATTTGAATACAACTAGTGGAAAATATTATTCATATAACCTACATTGAAACACCGAGTTTCTATGCCTGGTTCCAGCCGAAACTATTTAGGCAGAAAACGACGAATTTCTGAAGTTGCAAAAAAAAATAAGATGAGATTTTTAATAACAGATAGATTATATTATGACTAGTAACTTGTGAAAATGTATTAGGGTTGTGGGCAAAAAAATATATCCCAAAAACTATTAATAAATCCAGTTCAACTGACAGATTGCAGTCACGGGGTCTCGACCTTGTTAAACAATTATTGTTTGTCTCAGTAACAATACCTTCTTAAAACACCACGGACGAGTAAAACAAGAAGGGACTCCGCGCCGTGATATTAGAAAGTGAAGCACCATTATGTTAGTGTGTGTGCGGTTACGGGGAATACTAGTTACACAATTTTTTATCCCTTATATAATCATATATCACCACAAATGCTTATATAGTATCGTTTTTACACTTTTTCACAACGCACGACGGCATTTTTAAAATATTTTATTGAGACGCAAACTGATGTGTCACAGACGATGACAATTCCCATAATGGCCGCCTATCGGCCTGTAGTAGTGTAAGTGTGTGCGTGGGGCTATGTATTTACACGTTAATCGGCTTGTTTTGGTGCTACACTATTATGTCCTTATTTTTTTACTAGTCCGTGAAAACAACAGGTAAATAGTATCCTTAATAAAAAAATTTGCAAAGTCATTAAAGTTGAAGGTGTAATATTAATTTTAACTATGAATACTGATAACTGTGACATAAAACACATACTAAAACACCAAGGACTTATACGTCACGCATTCCTTATCAGTTCGCTAATTTGCTAACGTTATCAGTGGCTGTGTTTGCAATATTTAATAGTTACAAACTTGCCCCGCAGCCTTCGGTGTTATGTGATACATGTTACTGGGCTTAAAGGGGTTAAATTAACTCAATAGAGCAATTAACGCAGAGCAGCTCGAATTGTCGGGGACCTAGCACTCTGTGAACGGTTGGATCACTTGGCGTTGCGTAGAGACGTAGCTGCATTGTGTGTCTTCTACCGCATTTATCACGGGGAGTGTTCCGAAGAGCTGTTTAACCTGATTCCTGCCACCGAATTCCACCTTCGCTCGACACGCCACAAGTTAGGATATCATCCCCACCATCTGGATGTGTGGCGGTCCTCCACAGTGCGGTTTTCAAGGAGCTTTGTTCCTCGTACTACGAAGCTGTGGAATGAGCTTCCTTGTGCGTTGTTACCAGGACGATACGACATGGGTACCTTCAAAAAAAGCGTGTACACCTTCTTTAAAGGCCGGCAACGCTCTTGTGATTCCTCTGGTGTTGCAAGAGAATGTGGGCGGCGGTGATCACTTAACACCAGGTGACACGTACGCTCGTTTGTCCTCCTATTCCAAAATAGAACATCTTATAGATTCAGCAAGATAGAACTGAAAACATTTTGATTAACAAGTTGTAAATAGTCAGCCACCACTAGCTAACGCACACTTTGACAAATCAGAATTGACAAGTCTGGTGGTCTATACGATAGTATATTCTCAGTCTTTATATCTGCCGTGAAGCAGTAATGTGTAAACATTACTTATTACAGCCTTAGCTTCTTGAGTGTTGGCTCATGTACGTTTTAAATATAATATAAATTCTTCTTATTGATCGTACCTATTCTTCATTGCTGAAGGTCGTTTCCGCTTTGGTCAAGGGTCTGGGTCACGGTTTTAATAATTAAAATTCAAATACTTTTATTCCAAATAAGATGTGACATCTTTTTACCAGTGGGAGGCGCCTTTGCACAGGATGCCGGCCAGATTATGGGTACCACAACGGTGCCTATTTCTGCCGTGAAGCAGTAATATGTAAATATTATTGTGTTTCGGTCTGAATGGCGCCGTAGCTAGTGAAATTACTGGGCAAATTGTCTCAAGTTGACGAGCGCAATTGTAATGCCGCTCAGAATTTTTGGGTTTTTAAGGAATCCTGAGCCACACTGCATTGTAATGGGCAGGGCGTATCAATTATCATCAGCTGAACGTCCTGCCCGTCTCGTCCCTTATTTTCATAAAAATAATCTATCCTTTACAATAATATAATCTAAATCAATCTAAAATGCTGTTGCATATGAACCCTAGATCTTGGAAAATGTCTCTATGAAACAATTCAAGAGATGTTCATCGGATATGGAAATTTATAAGTCAACTTTATATTTATATTATAATATGAATAATCTAAAGGTGAACTTATTATTAGAAATATCTGCATAATTTTATAAGTGACCGAGTGTTTTTGTTTCGATAACTATTTATATGTCTCGTCTTAGTATTTTTTTCTGTCTAATGTCTCGATCCTGCAACAATTACTTGGCACCAAATCCAGACTTACAACAAACTACTGCTAGCGTGTCCTTCGGTATTCCGGTCACATTGCTTGAAGGCAGCCTCACATCTGCATAAAGGTGATGTTGCTAGAGAAAGAGATGAGACGCGGCCGAGAACCTTCACGGTGATCAGACCAACCTTAATAACCTCCAGTGACTACAGCCCTGAGGAAAGATAACGACTGGACGGAGTGGAGAGAAGAGAGGGAATGGATCGCCCTCAGGCTATTTGACTTTCAATAAGTGATGTCACATCCTATCACTACGTAGTATAAAACAAAGTCGCTTTCTCTGTCCTATGTATGCTTAAATCTTTAAAAGTACTCAACGGATTTTGATGCGTTTTTATTAATAGATATAATTATTGAAGAGGAAGGTTTATATGTATAATAACATACATAAAATAGTGGAGAAATACTGTTATTTTTGAGGTTTCTAATGTGATGTCGTAAATAGTTACAATTTTTCCGCTTACATTGCAAACGCAGGCTGAACCATAGGTACTACAAGATTTATCAAAATAATGTACTAAGTATTGTACACATTGAAAAGGTCTACAGAAAACTCCGCTATGGTATATGTCTATCTCGGATATTCCACAATAACATTTTTTTGTCATTTACTTTTTACTACAAATAATGGCTAATTTTCGAAGCTATTTTAACCAATACTTAATGCTAATCCTAATCAAATTAATACCTTAAATAGATTGTTTATTTATATAGATCTATATGGCCCTTTACAGCATATGATTTATATGAATATTTTCGAAGATATTACAGATTTAAAAATTTCGGGAGTATTTGCGGAGGTTACGGCCGGCCGGGGGCCTTTTGTATTAGGCAGTCTTAGCTTAAGCTCAGTATAAATTCAGCTGACAAATGACTATAAAAACAAAATAGAAGATTATGCTAAACTTACACTTAGCTAGTGAGTAAAGTCTGAGCAAAGCCTAAGTACGCTCTATCGATATTAGCCGAAGCAGTGCACTGCTAAAAAAACTTATCATTTAAATGTTCTTCGCGACGTCGTCCACGTGGACAGTTTTTATCAGCAGTCTCAATTTGTTAGCTCTGTTTTCAGCAATTCACGCACACTAACACAAAGGGTCATACAAATCGCGAGTGGAAGACGTAGCTAGCCACGCACATTAAAGTTATAAACCTGGCCTGTTTTCATTGGTTGTCTAGCAGCAAGAGGCTCGTATAAATTATCTAAGATCAGAAGCAGGGTGGGCCATATCTCTATTGGCGCCTGTGAGGACTGAGACAAGCATGCTTGTATATAAAGTAATAAGGACAAAATGAATAAATAACTACTTACTAAATAAGAAAAAACTTTAAATGTCATTTGAAAAGGAAACATATGAGAAAATGAATAAATGCTTCAAGCCTGATGGCATTATGTTAAACGAAGACCTCTAACAGATGCGAGGTCTAAATGTTTTAAAATAAAATAAAATTTGAACTACGAACAGGTATTCCTGTGATCAATGACGTTCTATACACATGGACGAATATAGAAAAGTGTGCTTTAAGACAATGTATGCACACTTCTCCTTAGTCGTGTGTCAACTGTCAGTGTCTGAATCGAGTTCTAAATTCAAAATACGTAACCTACATTGAATAGATGTTTTACATTGCTGCTTATTGCCTAGGAATATTTTAAAGAACTGGAGTTAATGCGGCAATGTATAGATAAAAAGCAGTCGAAGCTTATTATGGTGCAATTTGTGGCATATCACATATTTCGGCTATGTTTTTATACGTATACGTGATATACCAGTGGGAGGCTCAGTGCACAGGATGCCGGCTAGATAATGGGTACCACAACGGCGCCTATTTCTACCGTGAAGCAGTAATGTGTTTCATTAGCTTGACTTTCTGCTCGTCTCGTCCCTTACTGTCATTAATAAATAAATAAATGTCTATATGTGTAGAACGTCTTTGCCTGTTGTGATATTTTACACTCTGTCACCCACAATTTCTATATCGCTCATCATCTCTTGAGTCTTACAACGTGGAATAAATAATCATAATCACATCACGTTTTTTTTTTTATAACTTGGAAAAACCAACCCATACAGAATTCATAAAACACCTCTTTGCACATTAATTACCAAGTATGAATAATGTACAAAAAAGTATTTTAATGTAAAATCATCTGGTGAATCGTGTTTACGTTTTTATACATCACTTACCTCATTAATACTTTACGTAAGCCAATGAAAAACAAATGTAGTATCAACTTAGACCGATAAATAAGTTAGACAGATCAGAACGAGAGTTGAACAAAGCATACAAGACTTTATGAACGACACATCACTCAAACGGTTGGCTCAGTTGGAAAGAGCGCTCGGAAGGAACGCGAGAGGTCGCGGGTTCAAGTCCCGCATCGTTCATAAAATTTTGTTTTCAAATTTTATTCAAATTCAAATTCAAAAACACTTTATTCATGTAGGTCACGGAAATGACACTTATGAATGTCAAAAAATAAATAAAAATATTGTTTCTTATTGAATTTACCGCTACTTCGTAAAGGGTTCAGCTAATGAGAAGAAGTAGCAAGAAACTCATTGCCACTCTTTTAAGTCAAGTATTACATTTTAATTGTTTTACAAATCATTTCAATTACAATATATGCAAAGTGACGCATCAAAAAAACTCAAATGTCAAAAACTGAAAGGCTTACACGAGTAAGTCAAAAAAAGAAAAAAAAGTAAATTAATACTTATAAACACAAGAGTTATTGAGTATAGTAGATGCATCAATCCAGACATACCGTAAATAAATAATTCGTGTATTTAATCCCAGAAATGAGGGTTATCACTTTAAAAACATAACAAATTATTTTATTTAATCTTCAAATTTATTTTTTTATTATAACGAGTAAACAGTTCTAACTTTCTACTATTATAGTCATGAATTTTATGTACAAAACAAAACTGTCGTTAAATCCAATATTTTACGAGTTTCAGTACACGAGTTAAACTCTCAGTAGCCCGGGCTAGGATTGCTTCCGACGGCTCCGTCTAGTTCCGTTGTATCTCAGATTTAGCACTGCCTTGGACTCTGATCAACCAAACAGGTTTCATATCCTACTCCTTATTGTTTCAAACATAATTATAAGCCAATTTTTAATAATTTCCTTGTTTAATTTGCTGAATTGTACGTAACATTATAATGACGTTTATATAATTATGTCTTGACTTTTGTAAATAATTACATTTAACAATGTAGAACTTAGACTTAACATTGTAATTTAATAAAAGGTACAAATTAAGGTAGAAATGTCTTTTAAGAATAATAATGTTTTATACATTATATACTAACAAAACATATAGCTGTGAAGATACATGAATGTTTAACATAGGCAATAAGCGATTAAAACGAAAGTAATTACAGTTTTACATAATTCTCCTCCATAATCCCTCCTCTGTCCACCAGGCATGAGGCAAGACTCTTCTTACATTAGTGCTCTGATATACCTACCTTTTATACCGTAGCCTAATTTTAAATTAAGCATTAACATTTTAAACAAAATATCATTAGTTAAGATGTGTTGATTCGATTTCTATTTATTACGAAATAAACTCATTAACGATGTATTTAAACTTATTCTAATTCAACGACCCGGCTGTGACCGCGGGCCTTTCATGACAGTCCCATTTACAGGCTCAATAATATATTGCATAAATATTTCGATAATCATAATATTTCATAAAATACTTATAAAACTTTGAAAAAAACCTATTTCTCTGTAACAAAAACAATAACATAACATCTGAATGTGTGGCGGTCCTCCACAGTGCGGATTTGTGGAAGCTGTGGATTGAGCTTCCTTGTGCGGTGTTTCCGGGACGATACGACATGTGTACCTTCAAAAAAAGCGCGTACACCTTCCTGAAAGGTCGGCAACGCTCCTGTGATTACTCTAGTGTTGCAAGAGAATGTGGGCGGCGGTGATCACTTAACACCAGGCGATCCGTACGCTCGTTTGTCACTCTTTTCCATAAAAATAAAATAAACCGAACAGGATGCCGGCTAGATTATGGGTACCAAAACGGCGCCTATTTCTGCCGTGAAGCAGTAATGTGTAAACATTACTGTGTTTCGGTCTGAAGGGCGCTGTACCTAGTGAAATTACTGGGCAAATTAGACCAAGGTGACGAGCGCAATTGTAGTGCCGCAAAGAATTTTTGGGTTTTTCAAGAATCCTGAGCGGCACTGCATTGTAATGGGAAGAGTGTATCAATTACCATCAACTGAATGTCCTGCTCGTCTCGTCCCTTATTTTCATAAAAAATGCACACATCGATACAGTAGTTTAGGAGCTCATCAAAAACAAACAATGTGACACGAATTATATTTAAATAAAACTAAAACTTGTAGACTGGTAGTTGTAAAGCATTACTGTATAAATCCCATTATATTTCCATTGAAATTTGTCACAGGTTAGGTAAGGATTGCATATATACAGTTTGTATTCATCCATTTTCGTACAAAACACATACGAGTAGAAAACGTAAGTATATAGAATGTTATTGAACCGTAGAAGCGAAAGTTAAGGCTGGTCCGGTTGTCCCTATAAGTACAATACCACATAGGAAACACACGGCGCGGTTGTGAAAGAAAACAAGAGGAAACTGTACCTAAATAGATTTCCGCTAGCATAATTATTGATTTCTTATTTACTTGTTAGATGTTTGAGGTCTGTCGCGGGTTAGCCTTCAATAGAAAATTATCAAGTATTGATCTATGATTATACTAGCTATTACTCGCGACTTCGTCCGCGTGCAATAATTACTTTGGGCAGCATTTTTGAGCGAAGCTAAGCGGAGCTCCCACTGGGTGACTCCAATTGATTTCTGTGTTCAATTGTTTCTGCGCCATTTCTGGACCAATTTTAAAAAAATTTGAACTCATAGTAAGCTTTCGGAATTTTCTAGGATATTGTCGAGACAGAATTTTGAATTTCGACTTGATTCAATTATTATAATTAAAAAAACAAACATGATTTACAAATTATTCTAAATTAGCACGCGCTATATATATTTATTTAAGAAAAAAGAAATTCTCATGTTTAAAAATGGCGCTAAATTCCAAAAGATTCTTTTATTGTTTTTGTTTGGATTGATTTAGTTTTGTTTTTGTACAGACTTAGTTAACCTCGCTTCGCTCAACTATACGCCGCTGCGAAGCGGTACGGCGAGCGATTGCGGCATCCTAGTTTAATTTTCTCTGTGGTTGATACATTTAAATAAGCTTACTAACTATATAACTTTAATCCCGTTTTTATTATTATTATACCCCTTAAATGCAACTTATCGATATCAGCATCATATACTCAATAAATACATACTTGTGGTTATCAAAATCAGCATCATAATATTGACTAACTGACCCGACAGACGTTGTTCTGTACATTATAAATAAAAAAACTTTTATTTTTTTATAATATTTCATAACATGAAGATGATATTATTTCGTAAGTTATGCTCCCTATTGTTATAAACAAATTGTTTCACAGCAGAACTGTCAAACCGTGAACTCTCAAGTTGGACTAAACTGCACTCCATGAAGTAATCCCCTTAAAAATCCTTTCATTAGTTAAGGAGTTCACTGGGAACAAACATCAGGACACTGGATCAGTCTTACTACCAATATGGTAAACTGCGTACTGTTAATTAATTTCCTCGACATAATTAACATTATTAACTCCATCAGTTGTCTCTTAAACCATCTCAGAACAATCAGAATATTGATTTGTTCACGTAATAAGTAGAAAATTAATTCTCACAATTATACACTCACACAGGCAGGCAAGCAAGAAATGTGAGAGTCTGATCCTCTTTTCGTACAATCAACGGATCAACTTGATTTAATTTTACTTTTAATTTATTATTTAAATTTTTTATTGAAGTAGTTTTGAGTGTTCTTTAGTGTTCATTCCGCCAATATTTGTCTTTTAAATAATTCGACACTTGTTTCGCCTCTACACGAGGTATCCTCAGGACATGTTGGCTCGCCAAAATCTGGCACGAGACTGAAGTGAACTAAAGAAAACTCAAAACATTTGGATATTAAAATTTTATTTCAAAAATGTTTTTCAAAAGACAACATTTTAATTGTCACAACGCTCTTATCAAGAAAATGGTTCCAGGTCTCTCAGGCTGAGATATATATAGAGAGTTTTAGGTATACCTTCTTGATAGTACAATAAGTAGTGTTTTACGAAAAGTAACAATGACACACCACACACACGCACACATGATCACACACACACACATACTCACACGAACACACACACACACACACATACACACACACACATACACACACAGACATCCTGTTTGTATAATATTTTTCTTTTGTTACATTATATTTTTAAACTTAATTTGTGATCCATAGTTTTTGGTACTGTTAATTTTAATTGATATGGAAGAGCGTGGCCTTCTGGCACAGGTGTTTCTCACTTAATAGAAGGTCACATCACTATTATGTTTGTAGCATTTTTGTTACTGAAATAAATATTTTTCATTTAAATTTTTTTTTAATATAGAGCGTACTTAGACTTTGCTCAGACTTAACTTACGTAAAACTTAGGTGAGTGTGATTAATCGAGAGCTTAACTTTTGCATAGCTCAGCATAATTTTAGCTGTTAAATGACTATAAAAACGAATTCAAAGATTTATCTCACAGGGTAGGGATGGATACTTACATATTTTTATAATAATCTTACACTCAGCTTAGTTTCATAAGTAAAGTCTGAGCAAAATCTCAGCGTTAGAAAGTACCTACCACCAACATCAGCTCCACAGGAACTTTCTGACCTTTGATCACTTTAATTTGAAAAAAAAATTGGCGTTGCGTAGATACGTCGCTTCATTGTGTGTCTTCTACCGCATTTATCACGGGGAGTGTTCCGAAGAGCTGTTTAACCTGATTCCTGCCGCCGAATTCCCCCTTCGCACGACACGCCACAAGTTAGCATATCATCCCCACCATCTGGATGTGTGGCGGTCCTCCACAGTGCGGTTTTCAAGGAGCTTTCTCCCTCGTACTACGAAGCTGCGGAATGAGCTTCCTTGTGCGGTGTTTCTGGGACGAAACGACATGAGTGCCTTCAAAAAAAGCGCGTACACCTTCCTTAAAGGCCGGCAACGCTCTTGTGATTCCTCTGGTGTTGCAAGAGTATGTGGGCGGCGGTGATCACTTAACACCAGGTGACCCGTACGCTCGTTTGTCCTCCAATTCCATAAAAAAAAATTATGATTGATGATATATTCCCAAGAGACATAAAGTCAAAGTCAAAGTCTAATAAATACGACTTAACCGAGTAGAAGGCATAATATGTTTACGTTTGTTCCTCGTGTTAACATTATGATCATCACAGTTTCTAGAAATTTCGCTAACGTACAAACATAATATTATTAAGAATATATATTCAACGCAATAGTAAAACTGTATATTTTTTTAAGATCTTTGTTGATAATGTATGAATAAACTGCACTGTACAAACATTAATCGTATTTATCTTCTACGAGTATATCGTTACATTAAAACTCGGAAGGCAAGACAATAGGACATTAAACTCAAATTAAACATATTACAATGTAAAATTTAATTGAAAATACAATAAGAAAACTGAAAAACACTAAATGCTCTTTAGTTTTTGCACTTCTTTTGACGCCGGTTGTGTCTAAATTGGCGTTTGAAAATTTCGTTTATATAATATTTATATTGTCTTAAGAACAAAGCATATTTTATAATAATTTCAAAATGAATACTTCGTCTCATCGAATTCTTGAATTAACAACAGTACCGGCCATATGTTTTGACTTAAGTATTCGATAGTTTGGTTTAGTTTGACTGGGCTTAGCCTGAGATCTATAGAGCGTACTTAGATTTTGCTCAGACTTTACTTACGCTTTACCAGTGTGAGGCTCCTTTGCGCAGGATGCCGGCTAGATTATGGCTACCACAACGGCGCTGGCAGTAATGTGTAAGCATTACTGTGTTTCGGTCTCAAGGGCGCCGCAGCTAGTGAAATTACTGGGCAAATGAGTCTTAACATCTTATGTCTCAAGGTGACGGGCGCAGTTGTAGTGCCGCTCAGAAGTTTTGGGGTTTTTCAAGAATACTGTGCGGCACTGCATTGTAAGGGGTAGGGCGATCAATTACCACCAGCTGAACGTCCTGCTCGTCTCGTCCCTTATTTCCATACAAAAAAACGTAAAACTTAGGCGAGAGTGGTAAATCTCAAACTTGACTTTTGCGTGATGCAGTCTAGTCTTAACTTAAGCTCGGCATAATTTAAGTTGTCAAATGACTGTTAAAACGAAATAAAAAATTATGCTTACGATTATATTATTCAGCTGACACTTAGCTAAGTTTTTGGTAAGTAAAGTCTTAGTAAAAAAGCCTCTTTATTGATCTATGGCGCGTGTCAATTAATCTTCTCATATTAAATAATGGTGACGATCTTATGTCTCTATTATGGAGGGTAGAGGCAAGGAGAATCATCTCATATGGGAGAGAAAAGTTGAAAAAGTGTCCAGCTTATGCTGTTAATAACAGTTCAAAATTTTCTTATTATTAAAATTACTTCCACAATGGCGCTGGTGTAGGCACAGGGTATGGTATGAAGTTTGCTGAACGAATTGAAGTATGCCGAGTTAAGAAATTAATATTAATGTCGACTAAAGTAGTAATTATTGAAAATTTTAACAATTTACGTGGTACCAAATGATGTAGTAAATATAACCTTATAGAATAATTACAGAGAAACGTACACCTAGAGTGATTTTATATTTGGCGCTTCTTTTAAGATCTACCCTGATGCCAATATAGCGCAACACTAATTTAACTTAATTAAATAATAAGTTTAATTGTACAATATTACTTTGTAAACATATTTATTCGATGAAAAAAAAAAGCCCGCTGAGTTTGTTGCGCCCATTCTTCTCAGGTCCGAGGCATTCATTTTGGAATGGGTGGTAGTTTTTTTGACTTTCAATAAGTGATGTCACATCCTATTTTGAATAAAAATATTTGAATTTGAAACCCATTTTGACGGACACTTTTTCATAAACACAAAAGATTCTGCTTGCCTCTACCATCCATAGCCACTAATTATCTCCTGAGTCCTGCATGCCTGTCTGGTGTCTATGGGAAATAGTAGAACAGTATTGACACTATAAACTTTAAACCCGAGTAATTGCATTAAAACTATGGTGTTGTAAAAATGATAATGAACATTACGGTACCTTGAACATAGAAATGAATGTGGAAGACAAAAATCAGTACAGATTGCCGACTTTCTAACTCCATTATATCTGACAGTACAGAATTTAATTGCTACTAATTTATTAAGCCATATTAACTAAGTTTGAATCATAATACAGCTGTTGCATGGACTATGTTATTCGTTTACTTTCTTTCACATACAAACGATGTAGTTAATTTCTTTTAGTGTCCGTTCCAAGTTGAATATTGAATATACGAAAAGCACTTTGCTGTAAGCAGTTTTCAATTTCATTTAATTTTTTTCTGTCATCGAAAGTTAGGCTTTTGTCATACACAGTTGAAGTTATACTTCTTTAGGCGCGTTATGAAAAATGATGATAGTGAAATTTTAAGATGCGCGCGCATCACTGTAACACAGAAGTAACAGTTTGAAGTTGTTTTTTTTTTTTGTTTCTTCGTCCATTATTAGGACAGGCAAAGGGCTCAAGCCCATACAGCGATATTCATTATTTAATAATTAATTGTCAAAGCCATTAGCAGGAATTTTATAAAATTGTTCTTTTCTAAAAACGTCTAATAATAGCACGAGGAATAAATCATTTTAATGATTTTTGCTTCGTTAGGCCACAGAAGTATAACTTCTTGCGTACATACATAAGTACACACGCAATTTTTTTAATCTTAGCACCGATCATTACCGATAAACAAACAATCCAGTCTCAAAGCTAGGTAATCTACTTTAACATGACATTAGCTAAATTCTTAGATAATTTAAACGTCTATATGGAGCCTCTTGCTGTTAGGCGACGCATTAAAACAGGCCAGGTTTATTACCTTAGTGGCATAACAAGCTACGTCTTACAATGGCGATACGTATGTCACTTTGTTTTTACGTGCGGCTGAAAATAGAGGCTAACAGTTCGCCGCTATTTTGCGATGTTATCACAGCTGTCACAGTCTATCTAGTCGTATAATAATTTAATATTTATTCTATGGCTAAATTATGGTGTGTCTTCCACAGAAGCTATATAGTAGGAAGAATAGAATAGACATCATATTTTGTTCTAATTTCAAAAACCAATATGTTGGTATACTTTTTTAATATGTCGGTTTACTTTTTTTTATTCATGGCTTATACAGAACGTCACTGGTATCTCTAACATAAAACAAATGCCAAAGAAATAATAATGTAAAGGACATTATATATGGGTGTACGTAATTAAAAACGCCACTAAAATAAATTTCTGTAACGTTATCTTAACTAGAGATTTATTTTTCTTTAATTCAGTTTATATCTCGTTAGTTAATCGTTTACCAATGAAGTTTAGCTCAAATTATTTTAATATCACGTAAACTCAGCTAGCTATGGCCAACAAAATGGTGATATAATAGTGTAAAAATTAATTCAATATGCTGGAGTATCTTGCGGTACTGCTGCTCGGCTTTTGGCTTGGTGTTGCAATCTTCCTCTATGTCTCCTGCTACTGGCTGGAGGAGATCTTAGGTAAGTTACTGGATATTCAAGATATTAATATAATATTTACAGACTTTTACACAAATTATCTTGTAGAAAACTAGACATAGGTTGTACTATGGGAACAAGACAACGATATATTTAATACAATATACTTACTTTTTTTATAAAAGGGGGCAAACGGGCAAGAGGCTTACTGGATGGGGAGGGGTGAGGCAGCCGCCCATGGACATCTGCAACAACAGGTGTCGAGAGATGCGTTGCCTGCGTTTAAGATGGAGTATGTTCTATTCTTGAAGGTCCCTAAGTTGCGAAAGCAGCAGCCGGTAATTGATTCCACAAAGTGGCTGTGCGACGCAAGAAATTTCTTCTAAAACGCGCGGTTGTGAAATGCCAGATGTCAACCTTACGCGGGTAGAATTAGATGTCTTGTGGTAGAATTCGGCAGCCGAAGATCAGAGCTCTCTCGTCAACGTGATGCGGGTGGTACTTTGCACGGATTGTCCGGTGGTGGAATTCGGCCGCTGGTATCAACCCGAACAGCTCCTCTGAGCACTCCCCCCGTGATAAATGCGGTAGAAGATGCAACTTGAAAACAAATATCCGTATTCATCATATAAATGACACCTACCAGGATTCGAATCCTTTAGCTCAATAAGCAGGGTAGCTATCCACTGAGCCTTAAGGGTCGTCAAACGTAACTTGATATAATATGTAAAATAAATATAATACATAAAAAGTAACTTGATATTGAATATATTTTAAGTAAACCGTGCAGTTTAAGTGAATATCAATATAGTTTGTGAGTGTGTTTGTGAGATTTTAAAGATCGTATCGACTATCGGTTGTCAGAAGTTGCGTCGATTTCAGATCGCTTTCCTTGGATTGTTATTTTGGCTAGATAAAATAATGAGTGTCTGTTGGTTTGAATGGAGTCCTCAGTGAGACAACGGAAATAAAAGCTACTTTATTGAGATTTCTTCTTCCTCTTCATCAGCCGGAAGACGTCCACTGCTGCCGGAAGATTTCCACGACGATCGGTCCTGCGCTGCCCTCATCCAACTTATTCCGGCGATCTTGAACAGATCGTCGGTCCATCTTATCAAGGTCCAGCCTACCAACACTGCGTCTTCCGGTACCTGGTCGCCATTCAAGGACTTAACTGCCCCAAAGGCCAGTTGTCCAGGCGAAAACCTGATGGTGAAAACTCATCTCAATCATACATAACTCATTTGCCTGCATAATTTAAAAAAAAAAAGCTCGCTGAATTTGTCGCGCCCATTCTTCTCAGGCCTGAGGCATTCATTTTGGAATGGGTGGTAGTTTTTTGACTTACAATAAGTGATTTCACATCCTATTTTGAATAAAAATATTTGAATTTGAATTTGCAGGTTTAATAATCTAAAGTCCTATGTTCATACTTGATCTTAAAACAATGACAAACACTTAAATGTAAAAATATGGCATGAACTCATAATATTGGTTTTATCCTTGTGTACTGCCCGGTTATATTATTTCAGTACCTGATGTCGATGACGTCACATCGTCGCTTAGGTACGGTGTGCAAAACAAGCATCACTAGGATATTATTATTAATAACTAGCTTTTACCCGCGACTTCGTCAGCGTGCAATAGTTTCTTTGGGCAGCATTGTTTATTTTTTAATATACTCAATTTGCAAATAATACACATAGAAACTGCAGGGGTAATAAATACATTTTTACACGCTTCTAACTATAGAACTTTCATCCCCATTTTTCATCCCCACACAAGTGTTAATTTTAAAAACACTAGAACAAATATGTATTTATTTTTTATCAAGTGCCTCAATACACAGTTTCAAGGTGTCATCTTCGGTAATGACGAACTTTCATACAAACTTCCATCCCCTATTTCAACCCCGCCGAGCCTTTTCGCTTCACGATAAAAATTAGCCTATGTCCTTTCCCAAGCTCTTGTCTATCTCTGTCCTAATTTTCAATCCAAAGGTGTTGTGTTGTGATGCTGATTATTATAATGATGAAAAAACAATGGAAGAATCTGGTTTAAGTTAAAAAAGCATTATTTTTCTGTCAGTACAATTATAGCGACCCAGAACAATACTAACTACAGAACTATTAGCAACAAAAGTCAAAACATAACAATGAAAACATCAAAAACAATGCAATGAATATCACGACATGTACCTAACGGTAATGAAACTGCAAACCGTACTTACGCAACAGGACGAGAACGGGGGAGTGGGAGAGGAAAGGGAGGAGGCTTCATGTTCCAGTGAGGTCCATCCAGATAATGTGACTGCTGGAGGACCGCAAGTAAATAATTATGCCTACGTCAGACCAATGACAATAATCTATGGTCATGTGTCACGAGGGTTTTATACACTGCACCATATCAGATAAGGTGACAATTAGTGATATCGTGGTGAGGACATAAAATCCTCCATGAGTGTGCATAATATAATAAAACAAACAGAAAGACATAACATCTAACATACCTTTCGTGGCTTTATAGCACTTACACACTCAAGTGCGAGTTTATTATGATATTAAAACGAACATGACATTTCAAAGTTTTCGGTACATAATTATGTTTTATTACTTGGAAGTAAATTGAATAAAACAATACAAAAAATTAAATAAATGATTGAAAAAAATTGACAATGCCGCATATGTTTTATTCATATAAAAGTATAAAATAATCTAAACATTTTCATTGTTTTTGTGCCCAATATAGGTAATTATTTATGTTTGTATTTATATCCTTATGAATGACTTCATGGTTTATGAAATATTAAATAATATTATGGCGGATCTTCAGTAAATATAAAATTTTAGATAAAATTTTCAGTTTATTTCGTGATAAAATTTATATTTTGACTATAGAATAGACTTGGAAAAAATTTTATGGCAAGACGGCTTCTATGAAATTATTTCGTCAATAATAAGATATTTTTATATATCTGTTTATTCAATTCATGGACCTAGGATGTAGCATTATTTAACTGGCTTCTTTAATAAATATAAGATTTTAACTTACAAACAAAACTTTTAAAAGAGTGTGTATGTTCTTATGTACGCACGTAAGAAGTTATTTCTCTTTGGCGTAATAAACAAAAATCCTTAATTTTTTGTATCCCTAGTGCTATTTTATGTTTGTAGAAAAAACAATATTGTAATAAGGAAGGTATTAAATATAACCAATTAAAATATTATTATGAAATTGTTTTTTTTTGTTTTTTAACTTTTATATAAATTGAAATTATATATTGAAAAATATTTAATTATCATCCATTGGTCGTGGTTTAGTAGTTATGTGAGTTACAAGAAGCTTATGGTAGCTGGATTATGATGCAGTGTCAAGTCAATGTTGTTAATGTCAAGGTGTCGAATTTGCGTGACGGTGTGCGCGCGCATGGTTAAAATTCACTTTGATAATGTTTCTTTAACGCGCCAAAAGATGTATAACTTTTCTTTATGAAATAAAGGGATGAGACGAGCAGGGCGTTCAGTTGATGGTATTTGATACGCCCTGCCCATTACAATACAGTGCCGCTCAGGATTCTTGAAAAACACAAAAATCCTGAACGCCAATACAGTAGCTCTCGTCACCTCGAGACATAAGATGATAAGTCTCATTTGCCCAGTAAATTCACTAGCTACGGCGACCTTCAGACCGAAACACAATAATGCTTACACATTACTACTTCACGGCAGAAATAGGCACCGTTGTGGTACCCATAATCTAGCCGGCTTCCAAAATACAATTAGTTTTCGATGATTGAAGAAGTAAAGTTCTATCTACTCTTACGGCCGTTCCCAATACTATCTACAGATAGAGATAAATTACTACCTTCCACTGTCAGTAATTAGCTGTCAATAATCTGAAACTGTCCCAATATACCCGATAAGTCATTCTTATCGCCTTATATTGGGGACGCGTGAATTGCAATTTCCATACAATTTTCTAACGCTGGTAAGCTATACGTCGTCCCATTGACAGGCAGCGTGTACGGATAATATTAGTTTCCGTCGATAAGTGTATTGGGACAGAAAAGTCAACGACAAGTAAGAGATAGACTGAATATTGGAAATGGCCGTTAAATGACTTTAAACGTAACAGCCCTCTTATAGACTTTGCGTAATTGAACAAAGTAAGTACTTAGCTTCATTCGCGATTGCGTAGGCAGCAAACACTTCACACTTCCATGTAATCTACAATGAAGGTGTCCGATGTCCTCATTCAAAGCAAATATTATGCAGTGAACAAATATGCTGTGTTTAAGAAGCTTCTAGAGATTTTTGAATAATATTAATTTACTAGCTGACCCAGCAAACGTTGTATTGTAGAAAAATGAATTGCTGTTCGTTAGTCTCGCTAAAACTCGAGAACGGCTGGACCGATCTGGCTAATTTTGGTCTTGAATTATTTATGGAAGTACAGAGAATAAATAAAAACAACAAATTTGTTTTTCCTTTCATGCGTACCCTGTCGAATTTATTGACGCAACGAATTGACAGTTATGCTGTGAAACAATTTTATTACAACAACAGGGTGCATTTTTACGAAGCAATTCTTGATTTTATGATATATTATTGACAAATTCATGTAAAACATTATTTTATTTGTTATATACAGAACAACAACTGTCGGGTCAGCTAGTAAAGTAATTAAAATATTCAATAATTAAAAAAAATTGATGGCGACCGATTCTACAATAATCATTATATTCGATTGCCATCTTGCAACTCTATTGCGAATTTGTGGATGGAATAGAATAATATTAAAATCGTCATACAAAAATATGTGTTGAACGTAGATCGGTGAAAATTTGTATTTGTATGTTTTTTTTAATGCTGAATCTGAAAAAAACAAAATATAAAAGTGTGTGCGTGTAATCATACGCGCGATTGAAGTAAAACTTAATAAAAATTAACTTTAGGGATAATTAACATATATATAAATTTATTATATTATATACATAATACAATAATGATAATTATGAATTAATAATGCAGATGAATTGAATGATAAATTAATGAATTATAATTAATAGCCGTGTTACCAACTAAAAACTCACGTATTGCTGAAGAGCTGGGAGCATTGTTAGATTTTTTGCTATTTTTTTTTCTCGGTAACGCTGACGATATAACCTCATCATTTGAGCGAATTTGGCAATTTCTCTACCCAGGAAGAAAAATATTTTTACAATAATATTATTATAATAAGTGAGATTTTATATATTTTACAAAGAATGATATAATGTTAAATTGATATTATTCGTCAGAAAATAAACACTTACTTTACAGGTCAAGTCATTATCAGGTTCTTGATTTTCTCTATTATTCTTATTTATTGATTAAAGAGTAAAATTTTCCTGAAAAACTGGGGTTCTGCCATTTCATTCAATTGAAGGTTAGATTATTATTAGCAGAAACCAATATGACGTTGTTATTGAATATTAACGAATACGGCTGTATGGGCTTGAACCCTTTGCCTGTCCTAATAATGGACGAAGAAACCAAAACCAAATCAACAAATGGCGCAAATGTCAGAATATTTCTGAAAACTTTTATTTATTATTATTTACAAAAATACAATTTAATAAATATAAACTTGGTTATTTTCGAATATTACTGAACAACTCGAAATATTTTTTTAAAACGATTTGAAGACTATAAAATTGTAACGGTTAAAATTTGTTTAAATTTCAGTGACTTTTTTCTGGCGGGAGTACTGAGCGTTACTTTCCTCAGAAAATATTACTGAGTTACTCCCAAGTCGCGCCTAAAGAAGTTTTACTTGAATAAAAAAATATATTTAGGGGTGGCCGATTCTCAGACCTACCCAATATGCACAAAAATTTTCAAACATATTGGTTTAGCTGTTTCGGAGGAGTTTGGTAACAAACACCGGGACACGAGAATTTTATATATGAGTTGTACAGCGGGCTCCAGGAGTAGTGCTCGTAATATAATTTGTATTTTTATTTTACTTGCGGCACTTATTCTATTATTTTAATGACAAAACCCCCCGAGGGTTTTGTCGTAATCGCCACGTATTGCATGTGGGTTGGGCGATCGCTGTTGATGGTGGTGCTCTCTCAGAAGGATGCTGCCGCGATGCTAATGCTCTGTAAAAAAGGAGGCTGTTCTTTGTATCTCTTTGTCGCCTTTTATAACACCCAAGGGAGGGGATGGCCAAGTTCTGGTGCGACACCAAACGCTCTACTTCGTCGTGGAGATCTTTGGGGAAGACCTTAGTCCTGCCGTTGACGTCTTCCGGCTGGAATGATGACTTGTTCTACTTATTTGCAAAATAGAAGGCGATCCACAAAAGAGAAAATTAATCTGCAAACATTATAGGTATTGTGAGTTTATATGCCTCGCCTAGTATCGGAATACTGGGTCTTGAAAACTTGAGCGAATTTGCATTCATCGCGCTGGACGGCGAAGCTATATTAACTTTGAAGAAACTGGGGGCTATAAATAGAGCACGGCAACAATTACAGCTGCCTCATATTCTGGAGCTATGCTGGAGTACTACTCTTATATTGGGTCTGGTGCACCCGAGTATCAGGTCGATACATTTGACTGCGTGCAACGTAGAGCTACTCAAAATGTCGGTGATCCAGTGCTCTGTGAACGGCTCTAGTGTTATCTGCTACATTTATCACGGGGAGTGTTCCGAAGAGCTGTTTAACCTAATTCCTGCCACTGAATTCCCCTTTCGCACCACACGCCAAAATGAGATATCATCCTCATCTTCTGGAAATGTGCTTCACAGTACTGTTTGCAAGATTTCTGTAGTTTTCTTTCACGTATAGACAAACTGTGAGTTTTCTTTTGCGGTGTTTCCAGGACGATACGATAACGCTATTGTGATTCCTCTGGTGTTGCAGAAATATGTGGCAACAGTGATCATTTAACATCAGTTTAAAATATACAAACCCATAAAGTATTTGTATTTACATGAAAAAAATAAGTTTGCTATAGCACAACGCTGATTAAATGATTTCGATAAAGAAACAATTCGTAAAGCGCCCCTGGCGGTAATTATATGAATCAATTTTCGTATGCTGACATTGTGTTTACCCACTTGATAGCGAGTTGGTGTAAGAAAGTTCACAACGAACGCTCGGCTCAGAGAGATTCTATAATGATATTTATATTACACTAGCTGACCCGACCGATGTTGTTCTGTATATAATAAATAAAATAATGTTTTTATATGAATTTGTCAATAATATAATATCATAACATAAAAAATGACTTCGTAAAATATGCACCCTGCTGTCCTAATGAAATTGTTTCACAGCAGAACTGTCAAACCGTGCGTCAATAAATTCTCTCATAGAAATTATGTACGAACACATCAAAGGAAAAACAAATTTGTTGTTTTTATTTAATTTATCAGTATTTTCCTATTTATTCACCTTTTAAACCTTCTCTGGACATCCACAAATAATTCAAGACCAAAATTTGCCAAATAGGTCCAGCCGTTCTCGAGTTTTAGCGAGACTAATGAACAGCAATTCATTTATATATATATAGATAGATTTATGTGTTTTAAGTGTAAGTACCTACAACACAGAAAGATACCTACTTACGTAAAAATATACTTATATTATCATACCTACTTATTGATTTTCTTTATAATATTTAGATTTAGTGGTTCTGTGTAGTTCATTTTCTGCTTCTCCCACGATATACATACAAGAAAAGTATAGAATTGGTTCTAAATACTGGTATTTAGTATCAACAAATCTCAATGGTCCTACATTTTCCTACTGTATATTAATTAGTCTCCCTTTCATTATTAATTAATTAGTAAATGTAAAATACACGCAGAAGATCCAACGGGAACAGGCTAGTATAGTTAATAATATTCCAATCAAATATTGTGTTGACTGTTGATACCGCAAAAGGAAATACGATTACATTCTTGTACAATATGTCAATGAGAAAGGTCAGCAACTTATTTACCTCATCATTGAAGGTATTGTGACTTGCGGATAAACAAGGATATTACAGGTATATCAAGTTCTGCCTTCGATTTTTGAAGACATTGACTGACTTTTTTTTTATGAAAATAAGGGACGAGACGAGCAGATACGCCCTGCCCATTACAATGCAGCGCCGCTCAAGTTTATTGAAAAACCCAAAAATTGAGACATAAGATGTTAAGTCTCATTTGCTCATTAATTTCACTAGCTACGGCGCCCTTCAGACTGAAACACAGTTATGCTTACACATTACTGTTTCACGGCAGAAATAGGCGTCGTTGTGGTACACATAATCTAGCCGGCATCCTGTGCAAAGTAATATATTGTTGATACAGATCCTTCAAAAAAGGACTAAAACGCTATTATAGCCTACATTAATTAAACGCATTATTTATTCAAAGTCCATTCTGACTACAAAATCTCTAATCTAGTATCCACAAGTTCTAACCTCTTATCGTTTATAAATACGTTAGTTTGTAAGTAAACAAAAGTTAAAAGAAATAATAATAAAATATAAGTAAATAAAACAAAATTATACTGCCATTTATATTCCTTGGCTTCCCACATAATTAATAAAGACATTAAAAAATAGATCGAGTTATAAGATAAATATATTTTCGGGAGTTACGGTGGCATGCCACTAAAACCAATTTTTTATGTAAAACTTTTAATATTATTCAAATGTAGAATATAATTATTATACACGCTTTTCTTTTAAAAAGTTGAAATAAAACACTATAACCAAATACCAACTAGAAAATATTGTACCTATTATTTTAAATATCGTTTAACTTCTACAATAATATGAGACGAACCTTCTAAATAGGTCCATAAAATGACGCTTGAGTACGCCTAAGGCTTTCATATTATATTTACATATTTTTATGTGTATTTAGTATTAGGTATTTTAATGAGAATTAAACAGTTATAATTAGTATTTAGGTAGTTCTAGTTAGTAGTAAATTAAGGTCAAGCCCACAGTAATTATGGTGATTTCTGATTAATTATGGTAATTATTCCATTGCTACTGAATCAGTTTAACCATAATTATCGTGATATTAATAATTATTTATGTACTTGACTATATTATACATCGGAAGATGAGTCTATCGATATTATTTGAATATTAGTAGCTATTGAAAATGCATTCTTGAGACAGACAACCGGTCAGAATTATTTTGAGTTTTTCAAAAATGCTGTGCAGCATTTTAATACCCAAGACGAATTACTGGATACAGTTAGCTCTATGTTCAAAAATATATTTGGTTAATAATACCATTGAGTAGCGGCCGCACCCTAATATAATACAATTCACACACTTTGGTTAGAAGCCCGAGGAGATAGTCCTCGTCCTTTCATCGTTTCACACCACTCACATCACAAATCACACACCTGCAATAACATTACACACAAATAGTCACACACTTACATACATTCACACATATTTACAAACCAACATACATATATCACCACACTCGCACGTGAGTGCGAAGTCTTTTCAAACCTAGAGTCCATTGGACTAACAGATATATTAGATCGTTAGTGATCTATCTCTCCATCCAGCCTAGTGAGCAGGCGGTCCGAGGTTCGAGCCTCCTTCCGAGACGCCACGCTCCTGTGAGCTACATTTTTGGCCTCCAAGGCCCACGCCCGGCTTCACTGTATAAGCCTTTAGGGCTATCAGCACGGAGAAAGTTTTTAGTCGGTTTTTACACCCGATCCCGACATATAATTCCCGGCCGGGAAATAGGCAATTGCAGGACGACTATGAGTTTGAAGGCCGAGCCGTAGGCGAGGACTTCACTAAATACGAGACAGGCAATTGCCAATTCCCGCCGAGGCATATATAGTGCTTTTCTCAAAAGAATGCAGGGAAATAAAACACACTTTTTATATTATACATTGAATTTAATTTACCTTTGACTTCGCTGGAAGCAGGTTTTCCATTGCCAATTTGGGTTCTGATCTTAATGGAGTACAATCAATCTCTGTTTCACTCTCTGAACCATTGGAACTCATTTTAATTATTATTAATTTTATATCTGTGAAGTAGGTATGTAAATAACAAATCAAGATGAATTTTCAGCTTTGCCGCCATTATTTTTTTTTTGCGCACAGGCAAACGCATTTATGGCTATACAGCTACGTAAACGCAACAATTTGTACTAAGCAGAGACTATGGTATGCCAAGAATGACAAAAGAGATCCGATCAAAGAGTATTTAATAAGCCCAGCACGCCATTTCATACAACATTGCAGGAGCGTTGTAATATTCCAAATTCAAAAAACGCTCCTGCAATGTATTGATTTTCTTTGTCCGAAAATTCGATACTTCGCGTGTTGTGTTTTCGAAAGTAATGACAATATTTCCATGCATGTTTGAGAAAATGTACTTTACTCTATACTCTAATACTGACATAGTTCATAAGAAATATTGTTACTAATACATTTTATCATCTCTCTGAATTAAATAAATAAAAAGAATGTCTCACCATCTTAAACGTCTTGCTCGTCTCAAAACTATTTGTGATAAAAAAACCTAATGATTCAAAGATTGATGATGATGAAAAGATGATGCCAAAGGGATTTCCACTTTTTTTGACATTATCCATTTCGTAAATGAAAGAAAAATCCTCATTGAGGAACGCACTGTTAAATGACGCTATACGCAATTAGCATGACCTTTTTACACAAATAATATTTGCACTATCAGGACATTCTGTTTGTTGCACAGTTCCAAGAATTGTAAGTACAATAAAACATATAAAAGTTCACGACACTGCATGTTTACTTGCAACAGAATTAACAAATAACAAGTCCTATTTAAAAATGGCTTCTTGTTTTAACGAAGGTATTTTTCCTGGTTTTGTTTTGTTAACATTTACTACATTGGTATTAAACATCTCTTCATCTAGCTTCATATTATTAACAATAAATTGTACTTATTTTGTTTCTCGTGCAGAAGTTTAGAACTCGAGAGGTGGAATACTTTATATGATTGAACTGGAGCGAGATATTCAGACACAATATTATTCTACAAAATGGACTAGTTATTCAGTCAGTGATCAGGGGTCAATAATCAATCCATTACATCAAATAACAGTGACATAATAAATAGCGACATATAAGCATTATTTTTACTCCAGTTATCATCACTCTGGCTCCTTCTTATGTCCAAGTTACGTCATTTGGTGCTGGGGCTACTTCGACTGCCGAAGACGACGTTTGCTACGTTGCAATTATGTCGGTCTCAGTGAGTCTTACATCTTTGTGCCGTTTGGTATTGGCACACTTGGCCCGTGGGGCCCAGTGGCGCAGAGAATGTACAAAGTACTATCTAGGCACAGCACAGGATCAGCCTAGCTATCCAACGAGGAAATGCTGCCAGTATTCTTGGTGCACTTCCCCATAATGATAGTTTTAATGTAAATATATTGTTTTGTTTGAATAAATATAGTACTGGTATTGTTATGATTATCATAATTTTAATAACATGCCGAATAATATGGTGTGTGGTCCCTGCAGATCTCCCTCATGGCCAGGCGTCACCGAGCGGGCAGACAAGAGGTGCAACCGGTGCGCACGCGCAGCTCAAGCGATTGGTAGCCAGGGTCGTAGAGGAGGCAGCAGCTTTGCCCGCCCTCGCGAGGTACGCCGCCGAACCTCAAACGCCGACGGACTCCACCACGTATGAGGACTTGTTGGCCACCGCCATTTTGAACAAGGTAAGATTACATAATTCAAAAGTTCCTTAATCTGTCGCCCTCGGTAGTAGCGGTTTCGTCATACTTAGAATAATAGAACGTTGGTCGATTACCAATGAGCAAAATAATTGTCCATAATAATGAGAGCTAAAAGTAATAAAATGTTATGTAAAAAAATTAGCAAATATTTGGACTACGGGCATTTGAGACTTTTGGTATTTCTTCGAACCTTACACATACCTTATAGCTTTCATCTCAATTAAAGTTACATAAGCAAAGCTGAATTTGTTTGATTAAACATACCACCTTATTAATTTTTAACCGACTTCAAAAAGGAGGAGGTTATCAATTCGATCGCTATTTTTTTTTAAATTATCCGTTAAATAAAGACCAGCTCTCTTGAAGCTTAGCTTTATCATTCCACTCCATTTTAAAATCACAGGAATATGTAACACAAAACTTTTAACAATGAAATGAAATTTTAACATAAGAATGAATTATCATTCTTATGTTAAAATTTCATTTCATTATACATTAGTATAAATTTCCAAATTCAAATGTATTTTTTTTTTAATCCAAACAAAATTTAAGCCTTAAGTACAAAGTATATATTATTTATATAGTATAAACTAATTACCTTTCCGCTGTCTGTCTAGATAGTTATTTCCAAAAGGTTTATACTAACAATAAAACCTAAGTTTTTATGTAACTATAAAAACAAATATATGTATATTAAACAATACCTCTATAAAAAAAATAGGTACCTACATGGCTTACGTAGATATAACCTTTTTTTTCATACTTCGATCGCACTATATGAATAAAATTTTCCATTTAAAACTAGAAACAGTACTGTTGTTTACAAATAGTATTGAGAACGTAATACAAATAAAACCCTAGGAGCGAATCCGTACAAATACACAATTTGTTCGCATGTCGCTTCGTATCAGTGTTTTTATTAAGGGTTGTCAATAAGAAGACGAAATACTATATGGATAATACCAGGTTAGTTTTAACTACTTACGTTATATAATTTTTACAATTCTAAAGTTATAGTTTACCTATCTAATATATAAAATTCTCGTGTCATGGTGTTAAACATTGAACTCCTCCGAAACGGCTTGACCGATTCTCATGAAATTTTGAGTGCATATTGGGTAGGTCTGAGAATTGGACAACATCTATTTTCATCCCCCTAAATGTTAAGGGTGGTCCACACGATTTTTTTTTTAATTTTTTTGACATTTTTTTTAATTTGTTTGAGTCAGCATTAACTTTACAGAGATATTATTATATTCTCATGTATTTATCAAAATAAAAAGGCTAAGACATATTATAATCAGGCCCGCTGGACTTAATCCAGGAATTTTCAAGATGTTCTGTACATATACGTAAATTGTAGCGATATTTTAATTTATTTTTAATTTCAAAGAAAAATTGTCTCACTGGTGTTGGATCATTAAAATATTTCACTGGAAAATCTTTTGTTAAGTTTTTCCAGTAACTATTAGTCAAACGGTCAGTTGTAGTATGCGCTATTTTTTATTTTATTAAATGTGTAGAATATACAATCAGTTATCTAATGATAAAAATGTATATATAGCATATAGCAAATACTATAAATACGATTTACCAGTAAATTTAATGATATGATAAGCGATATTTCAATATTATTAAAATGATTTAAGATTATTAAATATTATAAGATATCAATCTGGAAAAGTATTAGCGAAAATAAGAAATAGTATTGGACCAAACGAACGACCCTGCGGCACTCTCATCGGCACTCACTTATACGAATACCCACAAGGTCCGATTCTTTATAATTCCACTTACAATTACTTTGAAAAATGTATCACTTATTCGTGATTATAAAGAACTGTCTCCTTACCATCAGAAATTCTATTATTTCAATGAAGACTACAATGAAATGCATTACATAAGTCACTCAAGAAAAGATTTTCCTGTTTGACCTGAACTGATTCAGGTCATACCGTTAAAACAAAGAGCTCAAGGCGTTGTAAGCGCCTATGACAGATTTAGATACTTGTTATCGACGTTATCCAATGGTATCAATACGTTATCACGATATCGCGCCACTCAGTGCCCAGATACATCGCCATGTCTGAGCTGTATAAAGAAATGGTGAGTTCATGATACTTTCATATTAATTACTGTAGATATTATGTAGGAGTGTGGCGTCATGTTGACTCTTTATATGACATTGGTGGTTGTGTGCTTATATGTGATTAGTTGGGTAAGTTCGTTGATTCTTTACTAAATCTGGCTCAGAATAGGCTTTAGATTACGAAGATTTCACCTGCTATATGTAGTGAAATGATATGTGTGTTTTTGGCTTAAATATAAAATAATTTAGTAAGGAATTAATTTTTTATTACGGTATATTTAAGTTTGTGATTTAGAATTAAATGTTTTCTTTTTATTTCTCTATTTATATTAAAGTAAACTAAATCTTTAAAAAATGTTTTTTTCTTTTATTTCCAATAAACATTAAAATATAGGTTGTTAATGGTTCATTATTCTCATTTTAAGTTTTATCTTTAATAATGCCGCATTATTATTATTATTTTATAATAATATAAAGGATAGTTAAGTTATTGTGTTGTATAGAAGATACCTAGGCGGTGTTAATAATATTATTTAAATGGTTATTGTAGATATTATTATTATGAAGTAATTAGTGATTGGATAATGACGCCTAGTAGTTAGTATTAAAAATGTATTTTATATATCAAATATGCTACTTAAATCAACTACTTAAAACTTAATTCATATTTTTTGGGCAGATCTTTAAGAAGCTTTTCTTTAAGAATTTATTTTTAAAATAAGAAAATATACAAGAATCGAATAAGTATTTTTTTTTTAGTTTGCAACAATGATTAAAATAACCTTTAGCAAAATTATATACATTAATGTTGTTATTTATGTTTACAAATTTCTTTAAATAAGTCCCTAGATATATATTTTATATAACCTGTTACAAAAAATTACCTTATTGCTTTTTTTATTTGAGTAAGAAAATTAATAAATGGAAATTATCTATCCCAACGTTTAACGTGCTTTTCTACACTAATTATACGCGTTTAAATCCTTTTAAGGAACAGTTTATTAATCATTTAAAACTTTTTAGCAAATATTCTAGGTATATATATAGTTATACTGTGAACAAAAATTGTTCTAAATCATTATTGTATAATATCCCATTAAAAGATAGAATAAAATCGAAAGTTATTTATTCATGTAGATAAAAATATGACAATGAATGTGGAGGAAACTACAATCTTCTAAATAAATTTTAATAGCTTTATCATTTTACAAATATTTTCAATACAATGGATGCAAAGTGATGCAATAAATATTTTAACGTTTTCAAATTACAAGGAAATGAAATGTAAGTAAATCATTCCTCATAAATCATAAATTATACATCAAGAGTTATTTAGTACCTATAGTAGATGCTTCAATTTAGGTACACACACTGAAAATAAATAGATAATTTTCCAACATATTAACATTTGAACTATTTGAAGAAAATATAGCTTGAAACGGCAAAAGTAGTGTTTATAGGATCATCACAACATTAGACAAGGACCGCTTCCATCATGGACAAGCCATCGATTTTCTTGACCATATCTTAGAAAAAGTAACGACCCGCGCCATGTCCTCGCCACAAGCAATGACACTTAAGCGAGCATGATGCAGCCTGCCATGAAAACTAAATAAAATAACTCAAGATATATATATTATGCAGTTTTCGAGAGATATCTAAAATTAAAAATTGAACTATGCTGAAAGTTCTTTAGTGATAGCTCAAAAGCCTTTAGGATTATTCACGTCCTAGCTTTCTTATCATTTAAATAATTCATTACGTTGCGATAGGACTTTTCAATAAGTTTTCGATTGATATAAGCTTTAATCTTGTCGAGAGACATAATATCAAAAAACATTTCAAGACGTTTAATATATAAAATCGAATCCTATTGCCTATATTATTATAGTTTTGCCTACAAAATTGGTAATGATCTATCGATAGTTACATAATTTATAAGTTACTTAGCATTTTCTTTGATTCACGCGATTTGCATATTGAAATACACTTTTAAAGGATAAGAACGCATGTAATTGTAAATCGTCAAATACCACCTCCTAGGCAATAAATGGCGCTAAACTTCATAACGACAACTAGCTATGACAAATACTATCTTGACTCATTTCAATCCCCCTCAAAATGTGATCTGTAAAGGTACATGTACACTAAATCTAATGTAAAACACAGATACAACTACACGCGTTGTAATCCTTTAAAAGTGTTTTATTTAAGTTACTAAGCATTTTGATAGTAAATTAATACACCTTGAAGTCACCAAGTGCCACCCCTATTCTCTGTATGAGACTAAGTTCAAGCCAGCCTCTTGTGGGTTGCGCGCGGCCTCGACCAGTGAAATCCGCGTATCACTGTGTGAATATTATCGACAGTCAAATAAATAATTCAACAGTGTACTAAGTATAAAGTCTCAGTGAACATCTCATAATTATGAGGAATGATATTGATAACATTCCTGATCGCGAGGTATAGTTACAACTTCTTTAGATTTACATTTTATAGCATATGCCATTATATAGTATGTACCCAGCTACGAACTCACGAAAGTTTAGTTCATTGTAAAAATCATAGGTTGGGGATAAAGTTTTATCCTATATAATATAAACTTGTAATAAAATCTCTTTGACTATTTGTATCCGGCTAGATTTGTTGACATTTCAAGAAAGATACATATCTGTAAAATGTTGTTTCCAGCTGGTTTTCAATTGTATCTCTATTGTCCAAAGAGGATGTAAATACTACGTAATACTAGCGTCAAATTGGTTGATCAAATCAAGTTCGATGCATTTCAAAATTTTATTACAAAAGAGGAAAAATGCAACGCAAGCCGCGGAAAAAAATTGTGACGTTTACGGAAGTAATCACGGAACAGTGTCAGTAAAAGTTGGTTTAAGCGTTTTAAACCCGGGAATTTTGATGTCAGTGATGCACGATATAGCTGAAAAATTGGCAATTGACCACAAAACTATTTTTACCCATTTGCATAAGGATAAATACACGAAAAGCTCTATTTTTGGATATCATTTGGATAAATTTGTCATTTTGAATTGGAAATTTCAGAAATAGGTGACCGCGCTGTCTCTCTAAGTTCTGGCACGCATTGAGAATTTTTCCCGCGCGGTTAAAAATCCGCACTGCGTATTAATCCTAAGAGCATTGCCCGTTGAGGCAGACGTAGTCTGTAATAACAATACATTGTTTCCAAAAAACAAATGTTCCTCTGAACCTTTTCGATTTTGTTAGTTTGTGAAACAGACCAAACAGTTTAATTAATTACAGCCATTAACCCCTATTTATAGCCCATTTATAATAAGTTCACATATTATTATAAATAATGATTTAAATTGTATAAAATACCAACATATAGGCGAATCTAGTAAATAATTAACTTGATATATATAACTTATTGAAGGTAGTTTTAGAATTTAGGGTTGAACTAATTATAAGTAATACGATAAGTCTAAAAATGAGTAAATAATTTATTTGCATTATGTCCTTCAATGGCATTGAAGCAAGTAAGTATGCATAAGGCTTTATCTTTAGCAATTAAACATTGAACCAAAATATAATCCTCAATATTGTCATTTTTCTGTACTATCGTATGCATCATGTAATACCGGAATTAAATCTTAATATATATAAATTACGTGACACGTTGTTTGTCCGCGATGGACTCCAAAACAAATGAACGGATTTAAATGGGGATTACTTCATGGAGTGCAGTTTATTCCAACTTGAGAGATAGGATAGATTTTTATTTCGATTTGAGTCCCATAATTATTTTTATTTTCAATATTTGTTTTGTATGGACATATTCTCTATGAGGGAATTTAGTGACGCACGGTTTGACAGTTCCACTGTGAAACAATTGCATTATAACAACAGGGAGCATGTTTTACGAAATAATTCTTGATGTTTTGAAATATTATTGACAAATTCATAAAAAAACAGCATTTTTTTTTATTATCTACAGAACAACGTCTGTCGGGTTAGCTAGTAGTATGTACTTTCCTACATTCTTAGGAATACCGTCTCAATATTAAAAAGTACACACACTTAATACACACTAGTCGCCGCCCTCATACTCGTACCGTATCATAGTGTTAAGGAATACTTAGCTAAGTATACATTAATCTACTAAGGAGAGTTCTATCCCAGAGACGTCACTTTTGGTTTCCTTACCTAATTCTAGTAGGCTTCATAAGATACATAATAGCTTTAAGGGTAAATGTATACACTTCTATAATAAAGTGCCAGCTACTGTTCAGGCATTATCTATAAATAAATTTAAATGTTTTATAAAAAAATGGCTCTGTCGTAAATCCTATTACTCCACTGCTGAATATCTAAATGATCGGACAGCCTGGGATTAGATTGTGATTATTTTATAGCGATAGAAATGACTGTACAATATTGTATATTTTTATTGAAAAGAGCGCAAAAAAAGAATGCTGGGAGAGTTTCTTGCGCCGCTTCTTCTCTCTCAAGCAGCTCTGGCTTGTTTCCGAAGCGGTAGTAGTATCCAGTAGTATAAGAAATGACATCAAAAAGAATTCTAAAGGAATCAATTTTGAGATAATAAATGCCTTTTATGCCTTTATGCCTTTGCCTTAAACAATCAAATTTAGGTAAATTTAGATCCGAGGTTATTGATAGGAACTTCTAAGTACATATTAGACACATATTTTTTTGTAAATTCTTATTCAATGTGAAGAAAAAGACTAGGAAACTACACACACCTGCAAAGATATTCAAAGATTGTGTTTTACTTACATGACGGGCTTACACTCAGAATGATTTCACACAGAATACGATGGATAATCACACATAAAAAGTCGCACAATTGGAGACGAGTTACGGAAAATAGCCTTTACCTTTACCAATGTTCTTCTCATTTGCCCTTATGTACCTCGCAATATATAATGTTTTTTTAAATGAAAATAAGGGACGAGACGAGCAGGACGATCAGTTGATGGAAACCTGCCCATTACAATGCAGTGCCGCTCAGGATTCTTGAAAAACACAAAAATTCTGAGACATAAGATGTTACGTATCATTTCCCCAGTAATTTCACTAGCTACGGCGCCCTTCAGACCGAAATACAGCAATGCTTACACATTACTGATTCACGGCAAAAATAGGCGCCGTTGTGGTACCCATAATCTAGTCGGCATTCTGTGCAAAGATGCCTATTTTTCAATGCAATTTACAAATCAAACGTCAAGTACTAAATAACAAGTTAATGAGTACAGTAGATGCATCAATCCACACACACCGTAAATAAATCAATGCATTATGCCTTTTATTAGCTATTATATAAATTAACAATGCTACTGATATTGCTACGTCCGTCATCCACTATCTAATTATTATAATTAGCGAATTTAATCATATCAATATTTCGCTAACAAGATAACTTATCTAAAACTGAACTTCAAAGAACAATGCTCCCGGCACTGGCCATCTATATAGAGGACAATATTGTCCTTAAAAATAAGGTTAATAAATGAAATACATTGATGCTCTTGGTTATTTTTTTATGACAATAAGGGACGAGACGAGCAGAGGACGTTCAGCTGATGGTAATTGATATGCCCTGCCCATTACAATGCAATGTCACTCAGTATTCTTGAAAAACCCAAAAAATTCTGAGCGGCACTACAATTGCGCTCGTCACCTTGAAACATAAGATGTTACGTCTCATTTGCCCAGTAATTTTCCTAGCTACGGCGCCCTTCAGACCGAAACACAGTAATGCTTACACATTACTGCTTCGCTGCAGAAATAGGCGCCGTTGTGTTACCCATAATCTAGCGGGCATCCTGTGCAAAGGAGCCTCCCAGTGGTAAAAACTATTAAATTATCCAATGTAAGTAAGACTAAACTATCCCGACTCAAAGTGGTGCGGTATCATAGTACTGCTCAGTATGGGTTTTTCAAATTGACGTACTATAATAAATGGAGAGTTTGATGTAAAGTAATTTTACATCAATTTCGGTCTCTCGATGATAACTGTATGAGCTGACATATGCTGCCAAAACAGTGGCTTATTGTTTCAAAGAATAGATTGCCATGACGCAGAAAAACAAAAAAAAAACTTACAGAGCAGTATTTTTGTTTCAGGTGATAGAACGTTACCAGACAGAGAACGGGTCCGGCGGTCGCAGCAGTGGTATTCACTCTGCCAGCGCCAGTCCGTCTCCCTCAGACAGGTCGTCACCCAGGTCGCTCCACTCCAGAAACACCAGAGAAATATCACCCGTGGTAAGTTATATACGCTTTATAATACATGGATGTAACCAATAACGTTCTATAAAAGAAAAGAACGGTAAAAGTGTGCAAGACAATGTTAGCCCGCTTTTCTCCTTAGTCGTGTGTCAACTGTCAATGTCCGAATCGGGTTCTAAATTCAACATACGTTACCTTAACTGAATAAATGTTTTTCATTGCTGTTATTGACAAGGAATATTTTAAACAACTGGAGTTAATGTGGCAATGTAATAGCAGTCAAAGCGTATTATTGTATAGTTTGTGGCATGTTCCATATTTCGGCTTTGTTTTTATACGACTTGATTTGTCTATATTATGTGTAGAACGTCATTTAACGTATTCTTTGGACGTGATTTTAACCCGCTTTAAGATTTAATCCCGATTACTTTAAAAAATTACACACGTGTCACAGAAAATACAATATTTTCATTATTTTGGCCTTTTATCCTGACCAGGATCACAAGGACAATAATTAAAAAAATATGGATACCAAGATGATTGTTAATTGCTTCTAACTTTTGAACATTATAGTAACATTCAAATATGGTTAAATTAAGACTTTTAAAAACTCACAAAGGATTTAACATCGCTATAGAAAGAAATCATATTAAAAAATTATATATTTATTTCAAAGCGTATTCTTTAAAAAAAAGAAAACATTGTACAGTGCTATCTATGTCTGTAATAATAACAGTTAAGATAACATAAATACATCCTTGTTGCAATCTTTGTGACTTCATGACTCACTGTGTAGGACTTAAATTAAATTAAATTCAAAGAAGAAAAATATTCCACTAGACGTATTAAAATAATAATTTATTTTTACTAGCCGGCGCCCATGACCTCTCCCGCGTATTTTCCGTTTACGTGGAAATCTGCGCTTTTAATCTGATTTTGATCACAGTTTTGTACCTACATTATATTAAGCTCAGTGAGAGCCGTTTCGAAAATAAAGAGACAAAAATATAATTATTAAGGTGTGATTTTTTTTTTCATTTACAAATCGCGCACTAAACACAGCGCGTGTGCTGAAAATACCCAAACCGCTATATTAGTTTTTGGAGTGTATGCAGATCATTCCGAATTTTCTCTAAAACTAGATTAATTAATATATATGTTACCGATCACCAAAGTGGCGTTTTAGTTGTTCAATTTTCAGTACCTCCCCTCTCTAATTTTAAAATAAATATAGGTATTATTTTTAATTTCGACCATTTAGAAATTTGTAACATCAAGTAATTTTTTACCGTGATGATAATATTGTCCCCTCCTATTTCAATTATTTCGATAATTGTAAATAAACACTTAAAATGTTAAAGACATGGAGATTTCTTTATAAATATACATAAAAGGGGAGGCTGACGGGCAAGGAACTCGCGTACCTAATATAAAAATATGGGAGTACTTATACTCTAAGCTTGAAGATCCCAATAGATTGTGTCTGTTTTCTCTTTTTTAAACTTTTTTATTTTTTGCAAATCGCGTGGTGTAATTTCACGTTTTGAGGTAATGTCCGGTGGTTTACTATTAGAGTCGCCTGTCAGTATTAATCTGAAAAACTCCTTTTTTATGATAATAAGAGACAAGACGAGCAGGACGTTCAGCTGATGTTAATTGATACGACCTGCCTATTACAATGCAGTGCCGCTCAGGATTCTCAAAAAACCTAAAAATTCTGAGCGGCTCTACAATTGCGCTCGTCACCTTGAGATAAAAGATGTTGTCTCATTTGCGCAATAATTTCACTAATATTCAATTTCAAATAACACAGCAAAGAAACACAGTAATGTTTACACTGAAATGGACGCCGTTGTGATACCCATAATTCGGCATCCTGTGCAAAGGATCCTCCCACTGGTTAGGGCATCTACTTTGAGCATTACCCGTGATGTATTATGTGGTAGAAGATGCAGAGACCCCACATCTCAACACAACGCCAAAGAATCAGAAATGTTTATAAAAATACATAACATATAATTAATTATATTAACGGCCTTTAGTTGGTTTAAATCAACTGTAGGTAGTCTTAGAACGTGGAACATAGAACCGTAAAACTAAGACAAAACTTAGCAAATACTCGGTCGCGTAATAAAGTATTAGCAAATTTATGATTCGTTCCTTAAGTTAATAAAATAACCTTTCACTCAAACATTGCGTATTCGGTATTAACTGACGATTTTACAACGATGTCTCTCGAGCTGTAGCTCTCTACTGATAAGGTGTGCGTTGTCAGATTATTATAATTTAAATCATTATGAAGGTATTATATGATTTGAATTTTAATGCAAAATTCAATATGTAAATTTAGAATAAACTTCTTGTAATTACATAACCCAAAAGATCGAAATGAAATAAAATTATACTAATGTTTTCTAATTAAATATTTCAGCTTCGTATAGAGGAAGATGTTTCGGACTGGGAGGAAGGCGAAACTACTGATGATGCATTGGAATTACCTCGACGGGTTCCGTTCCCTGAGTTTGGAGGAGACATAGTTCATCACACAGGTAACAAATCATGATTCACTACGGTAGCGATTGTAAAGGAGTGTGTCTAATAATTTTGATAATATTATTTTAGAAAACAATGACCGAGACTTCGACGAGGTATCTGGTAGCGACATCCAAGCTGTGGACGGTACTTGGGAAGAAAACTGGCTTTTCCAAAAGAAAAAGATTAAAACAATACAGTCAGTTCCAGTTCCAATGTTGGTACCAAACTCCAATACAGAATATAGAGTACTCATCGGTGACAGAGACGCTGACGATACTACAGACCTCTCAGACAATGGCAGTGAAACTGAAGACCAAGACGCCGAATACAAAAGTGATATCAAAAAGGTTTTAGATTCCAAACATGTTATCGGTGGTAAAGCAAAAGTTCATGAGATACTCGACTTTGAACCAGATAGTCTCATGTCTGTTAATGCAGAAAGTGCTGATGAATTTGAGAAAATCTACAAAGAATACTCCAAAGATGAAGACCCCGTAGACGCTGTGAATAATGATGCTATAATCAAAAATATTGTCAATAAAGAAGTAGAAAGCCATAATATAGAAAATAATGGTGATAATTCAATTTTGATTGTGGATTTAGAAAGCGGTCCTCTTACCAAAACTGAATTTAATTTAAAAGAGGAAATTCACAGGACATTATTTAATGGACACACTGATATATCAGATCTGAGCAGTGAGAAAGATAACGCAATAGACAGTCTAGACTACGATCAAATCGACAGTAAAGAATCAACAAATACTTTGAGTCGACATGAACGTGAGCGTGAATACGAAGAAACTATAACTATTCCTGTACAGAGACATGTAGATAGTTTACGAAGAAAGCACTTTGATGATACACCTCTAGAGTAAGTTCGTACACACTAGTTATTACTTACATGATACCATTTATTTAAAATATTAGTTATATTAATTTTTATTTTTATTTTAGGAAAAGCGTTTCAGACAA
Source organism: Leptidea sinapis (assembly GCF_905404315.1). Lineage (NCBI taxonomy): Eukaryota > Metazoa > Arthropoda > Insecta > Lepidoptera > Pieridae > Leptidea > Leptidea sinapis. Next base: position 6,794,121 of record NC_066304.1, on the reverse strand, counting down.
AGATAATGAAGATGATTTGATACCAGGTACGAATTATTTGTATATAATATTTAATTTTGATGTAAATTGGTTTGTGATGTGAGTTGATTAGAACTTTGAAAAGCGGGACGCTACACTTATCTCAGCATTGAATAACAATGTACAATTATTTATATATCACAGGAATGTTTCGATGAAAAAGTCGTAACACATTTTATATTATACTTTTGATCCCTACCACCTAGAAACTCAAACTCGAACGAATTTAAGCTTTTCTCAAGACCTTTCCAACGATATATTTTATTATGGGGGCTTTATCTTTGTGCTTTTTATATAAATATTAATTAATGTTGTTACATCGTGTCCTTCCCTCAAATATGTGAGCAGAGAACGATGGCTGGTCCATGCGTCAACTCGTAAACGGGTGCTGCTTGTGGTGCCAGGTCAACCTGTTATAGTTGAAAAATCAGTGTATTTGTTGGATGCGATTACTAATTTTGACAGTAATCACGACCATCATGTTCACGAAGCATCCTCACACAAACCATGAATACAAGCTCTAAAAGTCGATGGATCCAATATAGGATAATTTATATTTATACAGTTTATTCTTTATCATTAAATATTTGGTATATAAAACGCTTTTAACTTATACAATTCATATATTGGATGCAGCATCTTACAAAGTAATTTATGTTGTATATTACAGCCATTGCAATATACTCTTATCGATTGAAAAGAGTGGCCGTTGAGTTTCTTGTATGTTCGTCTCACGGGCTCTACTTTTTCCGAATATAATATGGTAGATTCAGTAATTTAAAAGAAATATTTATTTATTATTGACGATTCAAAAGCGCTTAATTGAATAGGGTTTAGTTGACTTTGACTTTGTTAGGGCTCCACTGATTGTATTATGCGATACCCAGGGAAGTTCTTTTATTTATTTTGTGATTGAGTATAATTATTATAACTACAAATCTATATTCTCAACAGGATCAATCGCTTACAGAGAACGAAAAAAATGGCTTAACTACGTCGATATGCCAAACAATCCTTATTCTCCAGAAGCAATTAAACAAAGATTGTCCGCTAAAAGTACGTCATCGTTATTTGACTCTTTAACAAGTAAGAAAAATTTTGAAAATGAAAAATTTGTGTCGCATGAGGATATTTCACTAACTAAAGATACTAATACATACTTTGAAAGTGATATTAAATCGTCAAGTCCAAGCTCTGAATCTTTAAACAGGAATGGGAAATCACCAAGTCCCTCTCCAAAAATTTTAAAAGATGTATTAGCAGAAGAAGTGCCTCAGTACAAGCGGTAAGATTTGACATTAAAAATTATCTTTCAGTTTAAATAATCCAAATATATTTTTTATTGGTTTTTTGTTTTACCTGGATTCATTAATTTAATAAAACTTACTTTTGTTTTCATACAGATATGGACGAGACTATTACATAAAAGAAGCAAAGCTCTCATCTGGTGGTCGAGATAAAGCTTTAAGCGATGCTAGTTCTTTCACGAGTTCTATGAATAAATCTACAAGCTTAGACAATTTCGATACAGAATTCGCTTCACCTGTAAGTGCTAGCAGTTCGCTGGGTGATCTTGAAGCCTGTTCTCTTCATCAGAACATCGTCCGCGCCGTATTAAGCCCTCGAAATGCTAGTCCTCACTTTGCTATAAATCCCATTTTTGAAAATCCATTAGATTCATCTGGTGATACTATGAACAAGTACAATATCACACCTAATGTAAGAGAAACACAAACTGTATACAATGGAGGTGAAGGTTATGTGGAAAACGAGGATATAGTTAGACTTAAAATACCAAAAACACCCGAAATAACTGAAGAGCTTTTAGAAACATACAATACAGTTAGAAGTAATACTCTGCGGAGTGAGGATTTTAATTCTCGTGGTAAACGCCGACCCGGTCTTCACTTTACTTTCGGTGGAAGTCTGAGGTTAAATAGAGGCTTGCACAAAGATCTATGGTGATTCACAAAACAGTATCTAGTTTCATCACCAAATATTAGTAATATAATTAAGTAAATACAGTTTGTCTCTATGAATCTCCGTGTACTATGTACGATACCTACATAGAACATTTAACAAAAACAAAAACGAATCCATTACTCTGTTTCGTTATATCCTTGTTTTGGCACAAATCGTCTGCTGAGTGTTGAATTGGCATGTTCCATTTAATTAAACTTTGCTGAATAACAGCACTCTGCACTTTATTAATAAAATTTATTTAGTAACGCACCTAATATGAGTTGTGCTCTTCTTACAAGTTTTCAGTATCTAATAATTCGCCAGTAATGTACCAAGGAGTTAGTGGTGAGTTTTGTGAGTTTCGGTGAATGACTATTGACTAACAACGCCTGCCTGCAGACTAATATGGATATTCAAAATACTGACCCGTACATTGCCTATGAACGCGATCGCTTTACAATATAATAGTAATCACAAGCTGTACTAACACTCACTGCAACGTATTTTACTCCTTACTTTTACACTACCACAATATAACAAATTTAGTTTTGGGCTTTTTATCATTCATCTTCATTTTCACTTTTATGATGTTCATATTTTATTTTTTTATATGAAACATGATCTTAAATAAGAAAAATGTTTCAGGGATTATTGATTAAACAATTCAACAACATTGCCACTAACCAAGAATACACAACATTTGGTAGCAAGGAACAACCAAAATCTTTAACAACAGTTTCAGTAGAAAATAAAAATGATATTTTAATAGAATATGAAGATATAAATGAACAGTCTATATTTGTTGCTAAGCCTGTCCAAATAGACGACGAAACTGACCATCATTTTGAAGCAATATTAAAATCAGCTTTCAGTAGAGATCCCAATATACTACCAATTAAAAGTAACGCCGCCTACGATTCTGAAAAGTCAACCCCACAAAACAGTATAGAACATTCCTTTAGTTCGAGTAGTATAGAAGACTCTATCAAAATTTATAATGTACAAACTGGCGAGATAGTGAAATGTAAACCTGAAGATAAGGTATCGCAACGATATGACGAGGCGGCTGACACAAATGACAATATACGTATAGTTGATAAGGAGAACCCAAAAGAAAACACTGATACGTTGAGTGAAATAGAATTTGAAGATGAAAATGTAAAGGAAAGTGATCTCAAGGAAAACATAGTTAGGCATTTAGAAAATATCAATGAAGTGGATGAATTACTACCGCAATTACCGAAAGTAAAGGACTTAGCCAGGAAATTTGTGAGCATGGATAATTTGAGTGAGCCAACAAGAGTAAGTTTTTATCATTTTATCACAGTATGAATCATATGCAATACCATACATAACAGTATGGTTCATATTACGTATTTCGTCCAGGATGCATGGTCTATTTTTGCAATTGATACTGATCAAGCTTATTTTCCTTACTATATCTCTTTCGATTTTGGTAGCAAACAGGGGTGGCAGTGATGAATTACCTCGATTTGATGATTGTCAAAAATTTATTACCAAATGTTTGTTTTTTTGTTAAATCACACGATAATTATCTAAATTATTCTCTTAAAAAATTTACGGTCTGATCAAAGGAGGTCCCCTCCTTCCAACATGTACCGATAACAAGGTCATCAAGAATAATGACTCACGGAAAATAAGCTTACGACCATGGATATTGGACTAAGTAAGGTAGGTCTTTATAAGAAATCACACAAAAACCAACCATGGAATAAATTTAAATTCAATTAAAAGTTACCGTGAAGATCCATAGATACCTTCGTTTACTTCACATGCTAGTTAATATTACATATAATTTTAATATTAATTCTTCAACATTTTGGATTCAACTAGATGTAGGTAAGCACCATAATATTAGATTCTAAATTTTTAAGTGCCTACAGCAGTGAGTGCCAAAAGAATGATCTTTGAAATATTATATTTACCATTACAGCCACCGCATCAGCTATGGAGGCGACGAAGCAAAGAAAACCTCCTTGACAAATCGACCACCAAACAATCTTATATGCACAGCCTCACAGCCAGAAGTATCTCAAAAGAGTTTCGCGAGGAGCTCAAAATGTCCATGCCAACCAGTATCAAAGTCCCCGGTGGAGCTAAGGAATTACCAGAAGGAATAGACGAGATTGTGAAGGAGTCTAGTAGACCTAGCAGCCCTGTTCCAGAACCAGGGACAATTAAGACTAAATTAGCCTTTTTTGAAAGTTTAAAATCTCGATTTAGCAAATAGGCAGCTTATTGGAGAACAAATTCAAATTACTGGAATCTACCTACTGAATTCAAAACTCCTTTCAACCCTATTTTATTTCTAACATCAATTAGTAATTAAAACTACAGTTAATACCAAAGAAATGCAAAATATAAGAGTCCTTCGTTATTCATGAACCTACATTTTAAATGCCTAATTGATCGCTTTCCTATGTTTATAAACGAAGTAAAGATTTGTCGTGTCATTTAAAACTACTAGTACCTACTTATAGATACAAATCTTGGTAGGTACTTAACGATTTAAACCTTATTTAAACATAATATAACTACATCTTGTTTATTAATAATAAACCTGTTACGTAGTTAGGTAAGTACAGCTAATGAGTTTAAAAATCGACAATCTGAGATTGATAAAAAAAGGAGTGAAGTTTCACAAAGTCGAGCACAGTCTTATTTTATAGCTGTAAAGTACTGTAATAAATATTAGATATGTAATAATAAGAGTTATAGACAAAGTTGATAATTTTCTTTAATTTTCGTCATTATTCAATTTTACTTATACGTATAGGTCTAGGATAATGAATTTGAAATCAAATCAAATCGTTAAAGGTGCTTTCATAATGTCACAATTATAGTTTAATATTAAGTATAAAATGTAAATAATGTAGTATAGTGCCATTTTATAATCATTATTTATTAGCCAAAGTTGTTTATTAAACATTATTACAAATAATTATATATGGTTGTGTATCTGTTATGGTTAATATTTGTTTTCGACATATTTAGCCTTAAATTCGTTTGAAATAATCTAACATGTACCTACCTAGATAGTTCGTAGGTTCTATAGCTGTAAACACGAACGGAGAAACACATGTGTAATAAATAGAAAAACATATATGCTTTGCCGTTAAATACGTTTATCGGTGTCTCAACATCTAGTCGCTAAAATATGCAAGGGCTGTTACTTATATACATGCTGTAAAATGGAGTGTTACTCCATTTTACAGCATGCCGTTTAGAGCACATTACCACCTGTGCATAATAAAAAGTAAATCCATGATAAATTTCATTAAATAGCGAAGTCGTGTTGTGGCACAAGAACACCGAACGCGTGCAATTAATTTATTGTAAGTGACGCCTACGAGTAGTCTGTAGTCTTAATATTTTACATACTACAACCTTAGATAATTTATACGTTTAGATAGAGCCTGTTGCTGCTAGACAACCGATGAAAACAAGCCAGGTTTATTATTTATTACATTAGTGTGCGATTTGTATGTAACTTTTTGTTAGTGTACGTGCATTGCTCAAAATAGAGGTTAACTGTCAACCTCAATTTTTTTCGACGATTCAACAGCTGTCACAATCTATCTAGACGTATTAATGATCTAAGACCACGGCTTAACTAAGACGAAAAGACTTTAATCATTTTGACATATGATTTCAGCTATTATTATGTACTTACCTTATTTGTGACTTAATAATACCCAGGCTGGTCATCTCTTATCATTGTATAAACATAATTTAATATTTTAATTGTTTTTATGAATTTAAGAGAAATATCAAAAGTAAAATGTTCACGTGTGTGACGAACAAGTGGCATCATCAATTTTAACAAAACAACTTTAAAGCCTTTAAATTTTAATATGATTTTTGTATGATTGGATGATCATACTTATATCAAATATACTTAAAAAAGGTGTCTAATTTTATTAAAAGGTTAAGCGGTAAAGGGGAATTCCTTTAATGAAGAAAGAAGAGATATATTATTAAAATTCACTCCGTCTTATTAGATTGATGATTACCGTATTTCTCTCCCAATTATTTGATAATTAAGGATATGATTAGTCAGTGCAATAAAATTGTAATAGAAATATGTGATATGGAAATTATATAGGTAAGGTGAAGTTAACTGATAATGGGAAAATAAAATATTCAATTATAATGATTTTGTTTTAATTATTAATTTATTGACAATAATTATAAAAATATATTTATTAACATTTCACATATTATATTGATTTTTAACCGACTTCAAAAAGGAGGCTTATTGCACTAAAAATAAATAAAGTATCAATTTGTATATAACAGTACTAGTAATGATATGGTAGCACAATAAGGCGACCTTCTTCTATCGCTACTCAGCGATCTCTTTCAAAGTTCTAGGTAACCTTAAAGTGATTTTATTTACATATAACTTGACATAAGGCAATAAATTAACAAAACATAGGATAGGAGAAGAAAAAAAAGGATTTAACAGCTACTAAAATATCAATATATATATTTACATATTTACACTTATATATTATACCTAGTTAAAATTTAACATAGTTTGGCCCAGTAGTTTTCGTTTTAAATATTTTTTTTTGTTTACTTGGACGATGTAAAGGCGTAGTCCCAGACTCATGGAAGTCAGCCATGGAACCATTCGATCCAAAAAAAAGGAGACAGTTCGGATCCGGCAAACTACAGGCCTATTGCTATTACCTCCCTGCTCTCCAAAATCATGGAGAGCATAATTAACCGCCAGCTCTTGGTATACCTTGAGTACCGGCAGTACGGCTTTCGCCATGGTCGGTCGCTTGGCGATCTTCTGGTATACCTAACACATAGATGGGCGGCGGCTATTGAAAGCAAGGGGGAAGGCCTGGCAGTTGGCTTGGATATAGCGAAGGCCTTTGATCGTGTATGGCACAAGGCGCTCCTCTCAAAACTTTCATCATTAGGGCTTCCCGAGAGCTTATGCAAGTGGACCTCCAGCTTCCTCACTGGGCGCAGCATACAGGTCGTTGTCGACGGTTATTGCTCGAATCCCAAGCCCGTGAACGCTGGAGTGGCCCCAAGGCTGTATGCTATCTCCCACGCTGTTTCTTCTGCATATCAATGATATGTTGGACACCTCCAACATACATTGCTATGCAGACGACAGCACTGGTGATGCCGTATACACGGGCCATGCAGGTCTTTCTCGGGAAATCGTCGAACAGTGCCGGGAGAAACTTGTATCTACTTTCGAGTCCTCTCTCGAGAAGGTCGCGAAATGGGGTAAATTGAACCTTGTACAATTTAACCCCCGAAGACTCAAGTTTGCGATATCACCGCTCTTCGACAACACTTCCCTTAAAGCCTCGCCTAGTATCGGAATACTGGGTCTCGAAATCTTGAGCGATTGCCAATTCCGTGGCCATCAGGAGGGCAAAGTCAAATTGGCTTCGAAGAAGCTGGGCGTCATAAGAGCACGGCAATACTTCAAGCCGGCCCACATTCTAGCGCTGTACAAAGCGCAGGTCCGGCCACACATGGAGTATTGCTGTCATCTCTGGTCTGGCGCACCCCAGTATCAGCTCGATCCATTTGACCACGTGCAACGCAGAGCAGCTCGAATTGTCGGGCACTCAGTGCTCTGTGAACGGCTGGATCACGTGGCGTTGTGTAGAGACGTCGCTTCAGTGTGTGCCTTCTACCGCATTTATCACGGGGAGTGTTCCGAAGAGCTGTTTAATCTGATTCCTGCCGCCGAATTCTACCTTCGCACGACACGCCTTATGTTAGGATATCATCCCCACCAACTGGATGTGTGGCGGTCTTCCACAGTGCGGTTTTCAAGGAGCTTTCTTCCTCGTACTACAAAGCTATGGAATGAGCATCCTTGTGCGGTGTTTCCGGGACGATACGGCATGGGTACCTTCAAAAAGAGCGCGTACACCTTTCTTAAAGGCCGGCAACGCTCTTGTGATTCCTCTGGTGTTACAAGAGAATGTGGGCGGCGGTGATCACTTAACACCAGTACGCTCGTTTGTCCTCCTATTCCATAAACAAAATGCCATTTTAATCCTTGTAAGGCTTTTTTAAGTTTTTATTTAGGTTGATTAAGTATAGATATTATGACTGACCCGACAGACATATATATGTACGTACGTAATACGTAACATATATATGTTCCGCAGCAGCAGCATAGCAAACTATCAAACCATGCGTCAATATATTCCCTCATAGAAAATATAAATATATATCAATAATATATACAAAACATATACCCATTGGAAATAAAAATAATTATGGGTCAAATCGACACAAAAACTATCCTATCTCTCCAGTTGGACTAAACTGCACTTCATGAAGTAATGCCTATTAAAATCATCACTCTGTTTAGGAGTTCACTGGAAACAAGCATCAGGACACTGGATTTATATGATTTATTTATTTTATTATTTAGAATAACCGGTTTCCCAATGGGGTCTTAGGCTACCTGTCATTAAAACGGAGCGAGCATACGAAGTAGAGAAACTGAGAAATATTAACCAATACGATTAAATAGAGTCTCGAAACGAAGAAATAGAAAAGAAATTTAAAATATACTCAAGTAAAAAAGAAAATTTTTTAACAAAAAAAAAACAACCGACTTCGAAAACACTATTTCAAAACAATAGATATAATATGCACTACAAAGTATAAAAATAATTGCATATTTTTTTACAATCTAATTCTAGTTACGATTATTGTAATTTTTGGAATCGGTGTCCTTTCCTTCCAAGGTCTATCACCGCCCTTCAAATGTCGTATCTTGGAGCTTGTGAACGGTAACATCCCACCTTAATATTAGTTGCAGCATTAATCTGTCGACATCACCGTAACCGTATAGTCATAAAAATTAGTCATTACCACTTCTGGCAGTTCTCCTGTTTCTAGTGGATCACGGCGAAGGGCTGGCCACTTGATTTTTTTTATTACACCCATTGGTCCGTTGACTAATCCAGCAGAGACCACTATTTTTCTCCTTGGCATCACCCTCGAGCCTCTGGCTACTTTAATGCTATGTAACAATCCACCATAGTTGGTAACATCTACAGGGTAACATTATACGGAGACCACTTTCCAGACGTTGCGTTTTCTCGGGACTCGTCTATAGCATTAACTGTATATATTTGGCACTCCCTCGCTAACAGTAAATGATTTAATAGATCTACAAACTCGCCGTCTGAACTTTGGCGCATGTTCATGGTTAGTTCACAAAATTAAAACTGACTCCATAAATGTACCTCAGCATTCAACCATCGCGGCTCAAATGAATATGTCAGAAACTTGGTATGAGACCGATATTACATCGATGACTACCCATTGAATAAAGTGCCATTTGCGTCTTTCCTTCTCCGAAATTTCGCCATTCTCCTATAAGTTACTGTACGACTCTTTTTCAATAGTTAACGAGAAGACTTGTTGAAAGTACGACCATCTATTTGTCTTGCAGTTACCCCTGTTCTCTAACAGGGGACTTTTGTCGAAGTAACGTCTCTACGTTACTTCGACAAAAGCAGGTTTAAGTAATAAATCTATAGGAGGAGAATAGCAACGACGAACATGTTCGACTATTAATTTTAATAAAAAGGATTTGCCACTTCCAGGTCCTCCTGTTATAAATAAAAGTAAGGGTTGGTAATTCTCAACATTTTCTAAGTGATTTTTTTTAAAACAGGTACTCGTTTCATTAAATTCGTTTGTTCAATATTTAGCTTACCATTACCATCCAAAATTTTCATCTGGCATTAAAACATGATTATTTAAGTCTCCTTAGTCATCATCATCATCACTGTGTAAGTCAAATTGAATATTGGCATAAATTTACCCTATTGTTGCTATTTCAGTGGAAGAATTAACCGCATTGAATGCTTCGGCATGAGCAAGAGCCTGCTCTATAACTATCTGAGCATGGGCACATTGTTCCGCAGATTGGTTTGGATTAAGAGAACTTAAGTCCGCATAGCGTCGTAAAAACAGGCTTCTGGAGTTTCATCCGCTCTTAATAACTCGTTTCGTTCCGAAATGGTACCTATATGTAAAACTATGATATACTATATACTATGATATTATAATAAATCCGTTCAGATCGCTCTTCAGAGGTTTTTTTTCTAATGCGCATATTAGTGTTATCCCGTAACTTGCCACTTCAGGCTCTTGTTCCCGCAGCTATCACCATTGTCATCGTCCAGGTACAGCCAGAAACATTCTCATACTGTAAAGGAAACTCTGCTAAACTTAATTCTTCGACACAGTCGGTCCTGAGTTATGAACATCTTCGATAAGAGATACTTAACGAAGATTTGACAGTGATGACGTATCATCACTGTCAAATCGTAATAAATGGTATCGCTGGTTTGGAATGCTATTAGCTATTTACGAATACGGTTTTGCTCAAGAGCAAATCTTTAACGGAAAATGAAAAAGGCAATTTGCAGCAACAACTGTTTCCACACGTTATGTGCATGCCTTTTAGCTTTCTGAGCTGCTTCTCGAACCATATCGTCACAGTCATTAGCCATACATTTGCTGGCATATCTGGCACATTACTGTCAAATTACCACAAGGCTGCAGGTCCATATAAGCCTGCCATAATTCAAGCAATAGTGAATTGTACTTATAAATCATTAATTCCCATTCATTTTGTTTCAAAACACAAAATCGCCCTTGGTTTACTAGTGTCTCATCCGGCCCTAAGCACTTAGCTTATCAGTACTTAGAGGGAACCAAAATCGACAAGAACGATTACTGCGATCCTTAGAGCACGTTGCTAAAAGGCGATGACTCTCTAATCTTGTAACTAAGTCACATAGTTCGTCTTTCACAGAACAGGACACAACTTTGTTAAAAATTCTAAAGCTTTCAGTGAAAATCTGGGACAACATCGGTCGAACAACGGTCGTCAACAACAACGTTGTTATGGTAACAGCATGTGCAAATTGGGACTTCCCTAGCTTTTAAATTCCATCCTATAAGAGTCGTCAACTACAGGTCCGCCAAAACATTCACATTTTTTTTATAAGTGCAATAAATGTTTATACGCGATGCGTAATTTGTCGTTCAATCATTACTTAGTCAAAGCTCCAATATCAAATTCTTTTCGACCATCAACTATAAGTAATCCTTCTTTATCTTTCGAAACGTTGCTATTAATTGATAAATCATGTTCATATTTATACAGGGACCCTAGTACTCTTGTCCCAGATATGATATCTCAAGGACAAGGTTCTGTCGCAGCTCAATAATCAGAATTTATTTCACTAGGATCTGGTACAGGCCTTGCTGTCAAACATTGTCGATAAAATTTATCCCCGACTGTTATTATGATATCCAAATCACCAACAGTCCATGTAATTGGATCAGAATTATAACAAGCGACGCAAGCTACGGCTGCTATAGCAGTAGGTACACTACCTGCTAGAAGATCCTAATCTGTCACTACCTTCATTGAATTATCAGCACAATACAGACGCATTATTATTAGGGCTTATAAATTTACTATTTACCTGCTGGTTAAAACCATCGATATGATTCACATTTGCATTAAAGCCGTTATTTATTTTATCCTGATTATTTTCCGACGCTTCTATAATTTGTGAAATATCGCAGTTTACTTAATGTATTTGCGAAACTCGGTCTTAAATCACGATATAAATGGTTTTATTTTAGCAACCAATTTGGTGCGGATTAAATAATTTTGATTTTGAAACTGATTTGGTAAATTTTCAGTTCAGTGTTTAAACTACGAACACAAAACCTCCCCAGTTAAACGCAACGGTAACTTCTCAGAGACTTCGACAACGTCTTGAGCAAATAAAATTACTGGTCCACGACACCAACTCTGGCTAAAGCGATTTTGTAGCAAAAATATTTTTATAAATGGAACTACTCTTGACAAAAGCCTTTGCTCGATGTCTATCAAGTCGTCCAGTTAAGGAGGCAAATAATATAACTTCCATATTGTTTGAGAAGGAACTTTTTTTATGCTAGTTGAGCAACGTGAACATACGATAATAACAAGGCTACTAACTCTTGCGGAAGGAAATCGAAACGTGTAGGCACTAATGACATTTGTTGTTTTTGATACAATACTTTCTAACAAACTGTACAGGGTGATTTAGCGTACTGATTTGTAGTGGTCAGAAAATCATTGAACATAGTCTTTGTGACGTTTGTCGCGCTGACGCCAGCCAGTTTTCACGTTCTCAGGAAGACAGACTGTTGGCTAATCGATCCTAAATAAGGCCGAGTCTATGAGCCCTCCCCTCAGCAGAATCGTTGGCTAGATGGTAATAAATAAGGCGTAACCTATGCGCTTGCTGTTCAGACGTTCTTGAATCTAGACTCATACCTACTGTTCAAGTGTTTCTTGGCGTGAACGAAATTTTTCATAGGTAACAAACGTTCTCTACGATATTTCACTGTCTCACAAGAACGTGAGTTCCTCCTACGTTCTGGAGAATAGGTAGGAGAATATGTTACACATATACAAATATTAGTATTTTATTAATATAAAGGTATATTGACATGTAAGTTATTTTGTACTTTTTGTAATAAGATTTGCATGATCAGAGCTCTAGGTCTACCTAATATTATGCTCGATAGTCTAATTAATAATTATTAGGGTTTATTATTGTATTATATATCATACTTAAACATACATAAACAGATATCAACATTCATGACTCAGAAATAAACATCCTCAAGATATCACACCAACCGGAATTTGAACTAGGGACTGACTAGCCTAGTGCCAGCATTTACCGAGGTCCACAGCAAATGTTGACTCACCAAATTGTTCTCAGGCTCAGGATGCCTTGTGTGGAGGCGAAACACCTGTTGAATTGATTGAAGACAAATCTTTGGGAATTTACACTTAAGAAAACTCACAAGAATTGGATAAAAATGGATTTCCGCAAAACAACGCCTAATTCAACTCGCAGACCGAGTACTTAATTTTTGTAAATGACATGTGCAATATTTTCGAGGGAATATCTGTATACCAGCTGACGATACTTGTTTATTAGCTGCTCATAAAAATTCAGATAAATTACAACATAATGCAACGTAACTTCGATTCATTAAGTAAATGGGCCCATGATGTTGGACTTATTATAAATGCATCAAAAACTAAAATGCTGCACATACATAGTTCACATAACAAGTCAACATTCCGTCCAATCATTGTTGCTCATGACCACAACTGTCTCCATCATGCGCGTACACATAGCCAGTATGAGCCATTAGAGATAGCAGATAAGCATACACATTAGAAAGAAATATAAAAATAACGAAATGGGTTTGTTTAAATTTTGCAGAATTGTAAATGTCTACTATGAGATAAAAATTATGAGTTATAATGGAAGAAATCTCAAACATTAAGGTTTTAATAAGACGGTCACGGCAACCACACCTCCGTAGTCTGTCCTATCTAAACACATACATATTACCTAAATAAAACAATGCATATAGTAGGCGGAAATGGCAGTATTTATGGCCAGACACACTAAATGGTTTGCCTTTGTTTAAGTGTGATCTCATCCCCACGGATAAACCTTATGTGGTTTCTTGTGGGTGACTTTATATTATGTATTTTCTCTGTTATACTTTTAATTGTGAATAATAAAGGGAAAAAAAAATTCAGAAGGTTGGTTGTTTCAGACCACTGGGCTTTAAGGAACATAGTTCATGAGCAGTCAAGCATAAAATGAGACTATTTTAATAACTAACTTACGACTTATTATACTGAATTATTGTTCTTTGTTTTGGATTTACAACTATAGAGATAGGTGGTTGGAGTAGGTTTAATTATAAACTACCTCCTTAACACGACATTGTACACTTTTCATTTCATATCACACTCTCTCGGAAACTTAACGCAGAACTAGATACATTATGTAGTGTTAGGTTTCCAATATATAAAAATATGTATTTTTTGATGGATTATTTACAAGGCAGTCAGCATATAATTAGTAAATGCAACTATTATACCTGGCTCACGTTAAAACCTCAGTTATTGTTTCGTCAAAGAAATAGTAATTTAAATTTACTTGCTTTTTTAGTACCTACTGGTATTATCAATAAAATATGCCTAATGTCTTGTGATAAGGAATATTTTCCATCTCTTGTGCATGTTTCCGCCTGTAGCACCAAAGGTAATAATCAATCATACTAGAGTTAGGAACTTCCACACTTTTCCCTTCTTCTCTTATTTTCTCTTCTAATCTCTTTTTCAATAATTCCACAGCATGAATAGAACAACCTCTAATCTCTACTTCTTCATCTGATCCACAGGGTAGTAACTCATCTGTAAGTTAAAAATTAATACATTAGAAATATTTTCAATTTTTCTGAATAAGTATATTTCTTCTTGGAAGGCTTTTTTTTATGAAAATAAGCGACAAGACGAACAGGACCTTCATCTGATAGTAATTGGTATGCCCTGCCCATTATAATGCAGTGCCACTCAGGATTCTTGATAAACCCCAAAAATTCTGAGTGGCACTACAACTGCACTCATCACCTTGAGACATAAGATGATAAGTCTCATTTGCCCAGTAATTTCGCTAAGGCGCCCTTCACACCGAAACATAGTAATGTTTACACATTACTGCTTCACGGCAGTAGTAGGCGCCATTGTGGTTCCCATATTCTAGCCAGCATCTTGTGCAGAGGAGCCTCCCACTGGTAAACTAGTAGTACTAGTGTATAGCGAACTGGTCCCATTTATTGAGAATCTAGATCACTACAACATGTTTTAATAAAAATCTGTAGCACATGTGTAGTTAATAGTTATTAACATTAAATATAATAGAATTATATTTTATAATATCATGTGTAGTTGGCAACTGAAATTAGAAAGATACAGAGAAGAGATCTTTGCTATGTTATACAATTCAACACATTTGTGTTTTTACATACAATACAACTGTGCTGTTAAACACACTGGTCATGTTTAAAAGTGTTTCAACTTTTATAGAGCGATTGATCCTGAAATTGAACGAATGTGTTTACCAGTATACATTATAATAAATTATGTAGATAAAATAATAAGAATGGTTACTAACTATTTTTTAATTTTTCCATTAGTTCATGGCTATAACTCAGCACACCATAATTAACCAATACTTGTGGTACTCTGTAGTCAGCAAACATTGTCAACTTGTCAATGTCATGAAATTCTCCCCATTTTTGCCCACCAAAGCAATTCCACAGATCAGCCACAAGTATCTGTGCTCGTTTATACAAAGATACCGGCTGTTTCTTATAAACAGCCTCATCTCTAAAACATGGAAAGTTACTGACTATAATCTGGAGTAATTTAACAGCCGACTTATTTGCTTGCAAAATACAGGTTTCAAATGTAGAATTATATTTATCTATCAATATAGCTCCGACTTCATGCAGTACTGTCAGTCTTTCATTAAACAAGGGTATCCGAGCATCAGTATCTCCTTTCATTATTATGGAAAGATCCTCTGATGTTATTTTAGAGTAATAATCTGGATTTGTGATATCATAGCCATCCTGAAAATTTTTACTCTCTATAATTATTATGAAAAAAGAACTCATTTTACTCATATTTACAGAATTTACAAGAATTTAGTTCAGTGATCTAAATATTGTGATTATTTAAATCATAGTTTCTCAACCTTATTTTGCTCACCTACTTTGAGAATTTTTTTTTTTTCTAGAGTATTTTCGTGTATTTTTTTGCCTTTTTAGAGTATATTTTTTAATCTACCCACGCCCCACCTCAATGCCCCCTAATTTTCTCTGGGTCTACTACTGCCCAGCTGAAAGTCTCAAAAGCCCACAAGGGGTGTTATCGCCCATGTTGAGAACCTATGATTTAAATCATTGTGTGGAGACAAAGATTATCCCTTCATACCTTAATAATAATTAAAAATAACCATCTTATTTATAATAACAACAACCCTTCATTACACCTATGTTAGCTACCGAACTATCTTGTCACTTTACGACAAAGATACTTATTACTTGACTGAATGTGACAAAATAGTTGTAATAATTGGATGGACTTATTATAATTTTGATGCTATATTACTTTATAGGTGAATAACCTTCAGTGCTCTGTATAAGGCAGCTTCTAAAGCACAGTATCCCGTGTTTCCATTCACCCTCCACTCTAGATCCTTATTCTGCGACCAAAAGCAGAAATTAAGTGTATCTGTCACAAATATCCAATCAGCTGCTTTAGGGTGATCCCTTGATGGCTGAATGTCTTCAGTACCAGTGGAGGATATGATCAGTTTATTTTCTTCTGTGTTTTTTAACATCTGTAACATAAATCTTAACCAAAAAAATAACCAGAGTTAGGAATAATATATATTTATAATATAATATATAATGATGGATTCTAATTTGATCTTTCAATCAATTAAGTTTTCATAACTTTAAAAATACAGATTAAAGAAATTATGAATATATTTTACCTCGACACTTAACTTCTCAATACCTTCTGAATTTAATTGAACATGATGAGAATGTTCAGCAATAAACCTACCAGATTCTGAGGGTGAAAGAATGTTTCCTCTAATCATGTTAAAGTTTACAATAATACGAATAAAGAATGAGTATAGAAGAATGTGTCTGCTGACTGTTCTATAGAACTGAATATTATTTGTTTATCTTGTTATTACGAAATACCAATGCTTACAATAATTATCTGATGTTTTTTTTTTTTCTTCTTTTGGCAATAGCGTTTACTTTTTGCCAATGACGTAAATTAAAAGATTGGGAAACTAAGTTAAAAAAGGATACGGAACACGGGAAAGGATCAGATAAGTAGAAAGAGGATTGAAACGGATATTAAAAATTTCATAAATATACATATATACTTGCTACTTACACAACATTACAAATATTTAAACTTTGATATGATTCTGAAGAATGAAAGATGACAATATTTTATAAAATTTACATGGATACATAATTAGACAGGATATACAGGTAGGAAAAGGAACATTAAGAGATATTAGATCATTCAGGAATGAGGAGCGGTCGTATAGAGAACATGAAAAGAAAATGTGATCTAGATCACATTTATCGGATTCACATTCACACATGTCAGTAGATACAATGTCTAATCTATTAAGATGAACAGGAGTGCAAACATGACCCAAACGCATTCTTATGATAGAAGAACATACTAACTTATTGCATTTGGCACGGAAAAACCATGGTTTAAATGAAATAAGTGGCTGAAGGTTAAAATATTTCCTGCCTTTTGATTGACCAGTTTCAGTCCAAAGCCTATTCCAACAATCCTGAAAGTGAACTATAGGAAGAGCACCTAGATCCTGGCAAAAAACTTTATAAGGGAAAATGTCGCCTTCGACCACGGCTTCATTAGCTAGTTGGTCTGCTTTTATATTACCAGGAATGTCGCTATGGCTGGGGATCCATACAAACAACACAGAAAGACCAAAGTGATTGCATTTATTTAATAGATTTCTTAATTCTATGACAACAGAAGAAATGTTTTTTGATTTAAATGGGAACCTATTGAGAGACTGTAAGGCACTTTTTGAATCAGAGAAAATTATTGTTTTTGGAAGTTTAAATAGAATAATATATTCAATAGCCTTAAAAATACCATAACATTCCCCAGTAAACACCGATGTTTCCGGAGGTAGTTTAATTTTCTGTGATATTTTAAATTGAGCGTGATAGACACCTACACCAACGGGATCCGAGGAGGAATGTTTAGACGCGTCTGTGTAAATATGATGGTAATCAACCCAAACAGTATTTTTAAGAAGATTAAACGAAAAATTTATTAATTTCTGGAAGCAACATTAATGCTTCAAAGTTAGTACTGAAAAGAGGATAATTAATGGATCGATGAATGGGAGCTTTTATGTTGATAAATTTCTTAAAACTATTGATTAGACAAGGTGGTTTTTTATTTGACCAATATGCAGATGAATCTATATAATGAGAAAGTTTCTGAAGTTTGTTATAAAGAGAGTGGTTAAGAAACTGAAAAGATCGGAATATAAATTTGTCTGCTAAATATTGACGACGTAGATGTAGTGGAGGATCACCACATTCTACTTGAAGAGCATTGATAGGACTTGACCGCATAGCACCAGAAACTACTCGTAAAGCTTTGGACTGTATGAGATCTAGTTTTTTAAATGCCTTAACACTACCAGGCTCCAGCAAGAATGTACCATAATCTAATATACTTCTTATAAGAGCATTATATAACAATTTCATGCAAAAAGGGTGCGCACCCCACCAAACACCTGACAGACATCTTAAAATATTAAGAGTACGCTCACATTTAGCATTTAGGTAATCACAATGTGGGATACCAGTTACTTTCGAATCTAAGACAATTCCCAAAAACTTAACATTATCTTTAACTGGAATCTGATAACCCTCATAAAATATAGAAATAGGAGGAGGAGTTCTTGATCTCGTGAATAAAACTATTGTACTTTTTTCAGGTGATAGATCAAGGCCATTGAAGTCCAACGAAGTTTTTAAATTTATCAGCGGTTGTGTTATAGAAGAACTAGCTTTTTCAATAGAAATATCACGACAGTAAATTAATAGATCATCAGCATACTGAAGAACATTTACACAATTAAGTGATGATTTTAAATCGTGTGTATAAATATTATACAATATTGGGCTAAGTACTGATCCCTGGGGGAGGCCCTTTGAAACAAGTCGAGTAATTGACTTCCTGTCATCTAGTTTCAGGATTATGTATCTTTCGGAAAGCATGTTTATGATAAAATTTGTTAATAGCAGAGGTATATTAAGTTGTAAAAGCTTACTCTTTAAAATACTTATTACGACATTATCATAGGCACAATTTATATATAAGAACGCAGCTATTACTGATTTATTATTTGAAAATGATAATTGAATATCAGAAATGAATATACTTAAGCTATCAATAGTACTTTTCCCACGTCTGAAACCGAATTGGGATTCACATAATAGACCGTTATGCTCAACAAACCATTCTAAACGATTTTTTATAAGATGTTCTGTAATTTTCATCAAAACAGAAAAAGTGCGATTGGGCGATAGGCAGAATGGTCTGCAGAACACGTTTCAGTACGGGAATTATTTCTTGACGTTTCCACGTGGAGGGGATGTTACCAGATGTCACTATGGAATTTATAAGAGATAAATAATAAAATAAAGCATCATCATCTAAATGAGAGATAAAGGAATACGGAATACCGTCCAGTCCAGGAGCAGAATCCTTAACATGAGACAATACACCTTTTAGTTCGGTGAGAGAAAATATACTGTTTAAACCAAAACAAAACAGTTATCATTATTTATATTTATTACAGGGTAACCAATTATTAAGTCTTCAGGAACGAAAGGTGGAGCCAATTTATCTAAAAAGCTATTAACTAAATGAAAAGGGATTGATTTTGGAGATGAATCTTTGTATGCAGATCTAAACCTTCTTATATTTTGCCATACAAGAGATGGTTTGACATCAGGTGATATTGAATAGCAGAAATTTTTCCAACCATCAAATTTCTTTTTCTTTAGTAATTTTGAAGTTTCTGACATAATCTTTGTAAGAATTTCAAAATTCTCATCAGTGGAGCATTGACAGTATGTAATTTCAGCAAATTTTCTTCTCTTTACTGCCTCAGTACCTACATTCGTTATCCCACCAAGGAGGAGAAGGAATAAAACCCAAAGAGCTATTTTTACTTGGAAATATCTCATTGGCAACCTCAATAAAGATTCTTGCTAAAGAATCTGCACACTGAGATTCTGTACCTGGATTAATTTTTGGAAGTGTAATAATTTTGTTTTTTATTAGATCTTTATATAAATCCCAATTAACATCATTAAGCTTATATTTTAAACGAGGAGAATAAGTTTTATTTAATACTTTATTGTTATTATTGCAGGTTGGAAATGATAATAATAGTGGGAAGTGATCACTACCAAAAGTAGATCGTAATGGATCCCAGGACAAAGAAGAAGCAAGATTAGGTGTAGTGACTGTTAAATCTGGAGCACTTGGGCCCTCGTCAGGATGAGAACGTCGTGTAGGACGACCATCATTTAATATACACAAATTCACTGAATCAAATATATCTATTAATGTGTTACCATAACTATTAGAAGATAAGTAACCCCAGGATTCATGGCGACAGTTAAAATCACCAAGGATCATAAAAGGCTTCAGTAGAATGAAAATAATATCTTTGATTTCATTTAAGATTGCAGAAGAAGGATGAGGTATATAAATAGATACATAACAGATATTTTCAACTAAAGCAGCAATAATAGAAAAATCATTACTGTGAGAAGGAATAGAGAAGAGAGAAAAGGAAAGAGGGTGTTTCACAAGCATGGCTACTCCGCCATGCCCATCCACATGATCTTCTCTGAGACATGAATAACCTCGAATCTTAAATAAAGATCCTGGTTTCAACCATGTCTCTTGAAGAGCACAGATATAAGGTTTATATTTATTTAATAAATAAATAAGATCACTTTTTTTAGGAGTGATGCTTTGACAATTCCATTGAAGAACTTTGTCCATTATTTGGTTTATAAATTTGAGTAATTGCAGAAACTAATAAGGCAGCGATGGACGGTGAAAATTCATTCGATTGACTAAGAGATTTTATAAGAGAAATAATTAAATCAATTACTGAGGATTCCAAAGGATTTTCATTTACTTTGTTAATTAATGCACATCCATTAGAGGGTTGGGGAATATTAAAATCCCTTAAAATTTCTTGGTGAGCAGATTTGTCATATCCTTTGCTAAGTGTAGGTGGAGGCTTTGGTTTAACAAAAACAGTTTTTTTATATGAAGTATTGTTTATAGCTTTATGTGTTGAATGTTGATGCTGGGTTGGAAAAGTATTAGGAGTGATGTTAGGTGATGAGAGTAATGTATCTGCATATGAAATTTGAGAGACAGTTGGATGTATCTTTGAAGCTTCTGAATCGGAAATACAGTTTTTAGCCATTGATTCCTTTATAGCTCTTTGTCTTTCATATTCTAAACATTTTTTATCAGTTGCAATATGGGAACCTTTACATAAACAACAAGATATAAAATCATCTTGAACAGAGCAGTTATCACCACTATGTCCTTGACCACATCTAAAACATCTTGGTTTAGATCTGCATTGAGATTTCACATGACAAAACCGACAACAATTGTAGCATTGAATAGTAGGATATATATACAAGTCTACAGTAAGAGAAGTGTAGCACATATATACTCGTTTAGGCAAAAACTGTCCATCAAAAGTAAATACCACAGACTCAGTACATTTAAGATGGTTTTGTCCATCAATCATCATCTTTCGTTTTATTCTCCTAATTTTTATGATTGGGCCACAGCCAATAGGAACAGAAACATTATCTTTTATTTCCTCTTCAGACCACTCAGCTGGTACTCCTCTGACTATTCCTATTCTACTCACAGAAAATGATGGAATAAAAGCCTTATATTTTTCATTTTCTAAATTTTTGTTTTCAACAAAGTCATTTGCATCTTGGTACTTAGAAAAAGAAATAGATAACCTATTCCGGCCTATCCCTTTTAAACTTCCATTCACAATATTTTTAATAGAATTTCTTTTGAGAAAACGACCAAATGTAACTGGATGTAAAGTAACATTATCATCGGGAGATGAATACTGTTTCTGAATGTGTACAACAAAAGGAGCAGCATCTAATGAGTTATATAACAGCCTTGCAACAGAGGGCTTTGGCTGTTGTGGAGTGTCTGTGTTATTTCTTTGTATGTTCTCTACTACTATAGAAGAATTATTGCAGGAATCGACTTTGGAAAGAATTTGTTTATCACTAATGTCTACACATTTGCAATCACTTTCCTTAATATCCTTCTTATCACCACGGTGTTTTCGTCGTCTTTTATTACAGTGTCTGCATATTCTGGGTCGAGCTCATCCGGGGGGTCCATCATATCATAGAAAAGTGAAGAAAAGAAGACTTACCAATAGGATGAAATTTACACAAATTAACACTTTAATAAAAACTAACTACTAAAATATATACAAACTACAACTTATCTGATCAAAATATCTAAATATTTACATGAAATTTAAAAATAAAATGAAAAATTATCAAAATTACGTGCGACCGATCTTAAGTTTCCCGCCCTTTTCCTTTGAGGTACCTAGGCTACCAAGTCATATCTGATGTTGTTTATGACTCAAAGATGAAATTTTTTTTTTTGGTTCTGTTCGTCAATCTGGACAGGCAAAGGGGGTCAAAGATGAAAGATTAAATTTATAACTAAAAGTACTCTGTGAATACAATACAACAAAATATAAAGTATTCTGTAAACCTTTTATTTACTCGATTATGGCTTGAGTTCAACAGATACGATGCATAGTACATACATAACGCCTAGCGAAACTCTTAAGAAAAAAATTATACTCTTTGAGAAAAAAGCAATTCACTCGATTACCTATACGGAACGTGCAGTTATTGACATTGACAGATGACGGCTGTAATCTTGTAAAAAACGGAGATAGCCGGATTAGACTTGATGGAGTCGATTTCTTTTCATTATGTTTTTTTTATTATATTTTTTTTTATTAATGAAATGAAATGAAAATGAATTTATTTCGGAAGAAAAACTGACACAATCACACAAAAAAGTTAAACTGAACAAAATATATGCTTAATCTAATACTTAACTTACTTAACTTAATACAAAAGAAACAAAAGCAAAAGTTGATGTGGCAGTGGTCTTCCAAAACTGGAGTCCACTCAGTTATAGTTGTGTCCATACACTATGAGCACAACACTGATTTTCAGTGACCCCATTGTGTGAAGTTTGGAGCTGAACTGACATATTTTTAAAAGTAAAATATAATTAATTGTGGCACTAAAATAATTATTATGACAAAAAAAAATATGATTAACAAAAAAATGTTACTAAAAATAAATAATGACAATAACAAAAATAATAAAAAACGTATGTGTGTAAATATATAAGGAAGAAAAAAAAATAATAAATACGAGAAGCTATTTTATATAATACAATGAAATTTAAACAGTGTTCACCAAGGCAGGAGATGTAGGGAGGTATTGGTCATTAATAAGTATTTTTTGTATTTTTTTCTAAAATTCGAGACTGTATATTAATATGATTGAACTTTTTTCTATTACAGCTTTTACAAGTTAAACGTTATAATTATTCTAATACTTTTTAATCAAATCCTATTAATAGTAAAATCAATATTTTATGTTCATAAATACTTCCTAACCAAATACTTAGTTTACTTTAGATATTTGTTGGAACTTTTTTTATTAGTAGAATGTTATTAAACATATCATTTGAAATGTGGGTACCTCTGCCACACACTTCTCGGTAATATAGGCATATATGTTCAAATATTGTTTTAGATTTCTGTGTATAATTTACTAAATTTTTTAATATTTTAGATTCCCTTGTGACCCAACACGATGTGGACAATGGACATCAATCGTCAGCAAACAGAGGTGTGAAGATTTTCATAAGCCGAATAAGTCTAGCGTCGTTTGTTAAGACCACTTTTTGGACAAAGATATATATGTAACTGCAAAAGGCAGAAGACGTCTTCTGAAAACGGCTGTTCCTACTGTAGTGGTAAGTAACTTTT
The DNA here is from genome assembly GCF_905404315.1 of Leptidea sinapis. Classification (NCBI taxonomy): domain Eukaryota; kingdom Metazoa; phylum Arthropoda; class Insecta; order Lepidoptera; family Pieridae; genus Leptidea; species Leptidea sinapis. The sequence continues at coordinate 6,770,461 of NC_066304.1, read as the reverse complement.
GGAAATAAGAAAAATTAAACTGTGAAAATAGTTTGGTATTTTTCATTAAATTTAATATTTTTTGTAATCATTATCATCATCGTGATAACTTTCAACCTCAGGATTGTAAGTTATCACGACGAAAAAGGACGGAACCTAGTAGTACCTTAGTACTTCATCATGAAACATTTCATTTGTTTGATTTGCTAATAGATATTAATAATTTTTATATTGCTTACAGATACAATTGCCGGATGGTAGCGTTAATACTGAAGAGTCTACGATTTCACTGTTTGACGCGGAAAATAACAAGAAATTCATATCTTCTACTGGTTCCCTAAGTATAGGCTCAATTTTAGACACACCTCGAAAATAGTAAAAAAAACACAACGAAAGCCTACGTGTGTTCCTTGGTTTTAAAACGTGCCTTGTATTTAAATATATTTTCTAGCATTGATACACATTCGCTTCAACAACCTGCTTTATTCAATCACAAAATTAGTCTTATAAAAGCTATTATAGAAAAGTTCGTAGACGTTCGTTTACATCGCAAAAAAAAACAACAGAAAACTTTAAATCGAATTCAAAGCGACAACTTTATAATAAACTAAATTTATTCCAAGGAAATTGATGTGTTACCTAGTGTTAAACAATAATAATTATGACCAAGACTTTTAAAAAATAATTATAGATTCAAGTTTTAAGTTTAATTGCAATATTTGAAAAATAAACAGTTTATCTAATAAATGCATGTTTCATTCATTTATACACATATCCAATCCAAAACATATATTTATTTATTTAACATAAACTCTTAGATGAAAGTTGTAAAAACTTCTAAGTATTTATGTATTGTGTTTAGAACACAATTTAATTAACTCTTACAACCTAATTATTTAATTGAATTAAAAAAATATATAAGAAATATACGTCTCCATTCCTACCGGCGAAGTTCGGTCATAAAATTTTATTGCTTTTTGTAGACTCCTTTGTGAAATCAACTTTAACTTTTGTGAATAAGGTTCAATCTGTAAAAAACTGTTTATAGTTTGACTATAAGTACCTATTATAGTATAGACGAGTGTTTGGCGACAGTTTTGAGTCTTACTTTTGTTCGCAACTGTGCATCTTGGGTTTTTTGTATATCAATGTTCGTGGCCAATCGCGATACTGTAATTACTACTATTAAATAAACTTATGTGTTATGCATAAGTGCATGTATGTTGTACTTGATAAATATGTTTTTTCAAATTCAAATTCAAATATTTTTATTCAAAATAGGATGTGAAATCACTTATTGAAAGTCAAAAAAACTACCACTCATTCCAAAGTGAATGCCTCAGGCCTGAGTAGAATGGGCGCAACAAATTCAGCGGGCGTTTTTTTTTCATCAAAAATATGTTTTACAATTAAAGTAACATTTACAAAGTAACATTGTACAATTAAACTTATTATTTAATAGCCTGAGGGCGGTCGCTCCATTCCCAATCTGTGGTATCATTAAGAAAGTCATTTATGTTATAGTAACCTTTACCACACAAACGTTTTTTTAACAATTCTTTTGAATAACGTAACACCTTTGTTTTGAACATTTTCTGGGATCTTGTTGTAAAAGCATATACATCGCCCCACAAAAGACTTACTAACTCGACTTAGCCAAGTAGTAGGCATCATCAGTTTATGTCTGTTCCTGGTGTTAACATTATGTTTATGACAGTTTCTGGCAAATTCACTTATGTGCCTATGAACATACATTACATTATCAAGAATATATTGAGAAGCAACAGTCAAGATGTTAATTTCTTTGAATTTTGCTCTCAATGATTCCCTAGGACCTAGGTTATAAATAGCGCGAATAGCCCTCTTCTGCAGCACAAATATTGTATTAATATCGGCAGCGTTGCCCCATAGCAATATACCATAGGACATAATACCATGGAAATAACTAAAGTAAACTAGTCGCGCCGTATCTATGTCAGTTAATTGTCTAATATTTTTAACCGCGTATGCTGCAGAACTAAGTCTGTTCGCCAATCCTTCAATATGGGGGCCCCATTGTAATTTGGAATCTAGAGTTATGCCAAGAAATATATCAGATTCCACCGGTTCTATCACCATTTCTCCACCATATCTCCATTTAACAAAACATTTGCATTTACATTTTTGACATTTGGTACGGTAAATTTAATGAATTTAGTTTTCTTGCTATTTAACAATAGGTTATTAGCGCTAAACCAGTACACGATGTCAGATAAAATATTGTTCACTTCGTCATACATAGCTTGGTTTCTTTTCACTTTGAAAATCAGTGAAGTGTCGTCCGCAAACAATACTACCTTATGTTTTTTCTCTATAAGTTTAGGAAGATCATTTATATAGATAAGGAAGAGGAACGGTCCAAGAATAGACCCTTGTGGTACCTCCATACTGAGAGGAGTCCCAGGAGATCTCCTGCCATTCGCGTCGACCCTCTGAATTCTATTGTTTAGATATGAAGTCAGAAGATCGAGCGCAGTTCCTTTTATGCCATAGTGGTATAGCTTCCTGTAGGAGCTGTATGTATTGGAAGACCACGATATTGTCAACATACCTATTTAATTTTTCCTTCAAAAAGAGACAACCTAGCACAAATAATAAGGAAGACAAAAGAAAAATATTACTACGGAGAATTCTCAAAATTCACAAATAACCCGAAAAAAATGTGGAAATTAATCAATACCCTTTCTAATAACAAAACTGTTAATAGTTGTGCTCCTCCAAACCTAACCTCTGAAAATGGCACTGTTACTACGGACCCAATAGAGGTATGCGAAATTTTTAACAATTTCTTTGCAAATATAGGGACAAATTTGGCCAACAAAATACCTAAACAGTTTCATAATAGTAACACATACACACTACCCATAGTTAACCACAACACCAAACATCATAATTTGTCTCAATTTACTCCGTGTACCATAAATGAGGTTTCCAAAATTATAGACAACTTAGACCCCAACACGAGTACAGGACTGGATGGTATAAGTACCAAAGCCATAAAATGTATCAAAAATCTTATAATAAATAAATTAACAAAATGTCTAAATCAACTTTTGGCTGAAGGTATCTTTCCGGACAGTCTTAAAGTTGCTAGAGTTACCCCACTGTACAAAGCAGACAATAAATCTAACCCTGGGAACTACCGAGCAGTTTCAGTTCTACCGACATTCTCAAAATTTTTTGAAAAAATCATATATAACAGATTAGAGAAATACTTAACTGAGATAAACTTTATATATGATAAACAGTACGGTTTCCGGCCAAAATCAAATACAGTTGGTGCCACCATTGATCTAGTAACCACAATAAAAACCAAAATAGATCAGAGGGAAGTGGCAATAGGAGTCTTTATTGATCTCAAAAAGGCTTTTGATACCGTCAGCCACACCCTGCTCCTAGAAAAACTGCAACACATCGGTATAATAGAAACCGCACACAAAATCCTAGAGTTATACTTAAAAAGTCGGTACCAGATTGTAAAAATTGGAGCTCATCAAAGCAATCCAAGCTGCTGACATGCGGGGTTCCTCAGGGATCCCTTCTAGCACCTTTATTATTCCTGGTGTACGTAAATAACATACATCAAGCAGGTTTGCAGGGTCATCTTACCCTTTATGCAGACGATACATGTCTATTTTACTTCGGCAAAAACTTAGAAGAACTAATGAGTAATGCACAAGATGATTTAAATATACTGCAAAAGTGGTTTCAATGTAACCTTTTAACTATCAATGCCTCCAAAACATCATATATGATATTTAGTGCTAAAAATAAAAAACTACCTAACATTCCTAATCTTACCATCAACGGAGAAGTATTGCAAAAGACTTTTGAAGAAAAATACCTTGGATTGACACTCAATAAACACTTAACATGGAAATCACACCTAATAAATATAAAAAACAAACTTTCATCTCTAGTAGGCTCTCTACACAAAATAGTTCGGTGTATTCCAAAACAAGCTCGACTATTGATATATAATGCCCTAGTTAAGCCACACTTACTCTACCTCATTGAAATATGGGGTAATGCAGGTAAGACTAATATAAAACCAATCCAAACGCTACAAAACCGAATAATAAAAATTTTACATAATTATGACTACTTAACTCCTACAGAAACTATTTACAAAGAAACGATACTATTGAAAATTACTCAACTTTACAACTACTACACATGCATACTTATATATAAGATAACTCATAGACTCATTCACTCAAATACAACATTCACAACAAAACACAATACCAACAAATATGTATTACGTCGCGCCAGACACCTTGTATTACCTAGTATTAGAACCAACTATGGTAAAAATAATATAACATTTGCAGGAGCACAGCTATACAATAAGCTACCGAAAACTGTTAGAGAAGCGACTTCGCTCAACATCTTCAAAAAAAGGCTGCTATATCATTTACAAAGCAATGAATAAAAACATCTTATCATAATAACAATAAACTATATCTTGTAACTTGGACCACCGCCTTAAAAAACCGGAAAGCAGCAATGAGCAAATTCGCCTCTCACTCACTGATTTTATGACGTGTGACGACAGTCTTAATGAGAATTAAAGTTCTTTAAACCGAAAAGTCGGAACTATTAAATAGGTAGGTAGGCAGGTACTGTATACGAGCTTGAACAAAAGCATGATGCGAGCTAGACTTGCACACGTTGTCGTAGGAGGTATTATATAGGTATTTAATATTTTGACTCCGTGGCCACGCGTAGGTATATTTATTTATTTATTTGTATTTGTATAAACATGTGTTACAATAGCTGGTACAATATCTCATAAGTTTTGTATCGACATGTATACTTGTGAGCGCGCAGTCCCTTTGATAAAAGCCACCTCTGAATTAGACGCTATAGTTGTCAACAAGCAACTTTCGACTTTAAATTCAAAAAATAAAGTCGAGATTGTTTACAACGCAATTTTTATGTTTTTCTTTTTGTTTATCCAAGACTCGAGTATTTTCGAGAATATTTGAGATCGAGTCTAGGACTAAGTTTAAAGGCGGCGCGTCGCGCCTCGTCAGTCAGTTGTGATAGCAAATAGCCAGGTATTCCCAGTTTCCTGGATTTTCCCCCACAAACCATATGTATTAGTTTTTTTTAAGCATAATAAAGTTTTATCCCTCAACACGTAGATAGGGTTGTAGAAATAAGTTTTCTGATACCTACATATATAAGGCTTAATTGTAAATTGCTTTAATAAGTAGATTTATGTAATTTTGTATATATATTTTTACTATCAAATACAGAAATTTGGAATTTGATTTTTTTTCGTCAGTCAGTTGACGATTAGCGTTCGGAGCGATAAGTTCCTACCTACCTACTTACAAGCTCGCTAGCGAGAAACTGCTGTTCATTGTTCTACTGCCTGCTGTATTCTGTTGTCTCAGTTTTATACATTTCTTCATTGTACTAAACGCAGTAAAAATTTAGACCCCAGCATCCTGACGTATAACATTATAAATAAAGAAGAATGGAACGTCGGCTTAAAGGTGTTAAACGTGTTGCAACATCTTCTAATGACGCTGAATGTTCAAAAGCGGTACGCGCGGAGAATAAAGCAATCACCGATCCATACGATGATGCCACGACGTCAAGCTCAACGGTTTCAAAAACGAAAAAAAGGAAGTATCATGAATCATATATCAATTTCGGATTTGTTGATTCCAACGGCTCACCTCTCTGCATGCTATGTAGTAAACTGCTTCCTAATAGTTCCATGGCACCTGCCAAATTGCCTGTCTAAAGACAAGAAAAAAGTTTTTTTTTGTTTGTAAAAAAGATCAGTTATTGGAAAGTCAAAAAAATATGATGCATGTAATACAAACTATCAACGAAAAGGCCACGAAGGCATCATCTTTAGTTAGCTATCGTATTGCACAAGCAGGTGAGGCGCACACTATCGCTGAGAATTTAATAAAGCCATGTGTATTAGACAACAAAATGTATGCTCGATAAAAATCTGCAAAGCATCTTTCTACTGTGCCGCTATCAAACACGATTCGCCTTGCAAATGGACGAGTCGACTGATGTCGCTGGTTTGGCTATTTTGCTGGTTATCGCGAGATATCCATATGAAAGTTCTTTTGAAGAAGACATGCGTATGTGTTCACAGCTGCCCACAAACACTACCGGGGAAGAAATTTTTAATAAAATAAATATATTTTTTGAAGAAATTAATCTCAGTTGGAACAATTGCATTAACATTTGTACAGATGGGGCCAAGGCGATGACAGGTAAAACAGCAGGAGTAGTGTCACGAATAAAAAATAAAGCGCCTAAATGTAGTTCTAGCCATTGTATTCTGCATAGACAAGTACTTGCGATGAAGCAAATGCCGTCAAATCTAAAATTAGTTATGGATGAAGCGGTAAAAATAATTAATTTTATCAAATCACGACCACTACAATCCCGATTGTTCTCATTATTGTGTGAAGATTATGGCAGCAAACATAAAACACTGCTGCTCCATACAGAAGTGCGATGGCTGTCAGGGGGAAAACTTTAACAAGGCTATTTGAACTTAGAGCCGAGTTGCAAATGTTTCTTTCAGCAGATACTTCTTTTAATTTGAAGGACCGCTTGTATGATAAAACTTGGTTACTCCGATTGTCTTTTATTTCGGATATCTTTCAAAAACTGGACGAGTTGAATTTATTATTGCAAGGTAAACAGACAACAGAGTTTCACGCCTGTAACAAAATAACTGCCTTCAAAAGAAAATTAGATTTTTGGATTATTTTCGTTGGTAAGATTGCGCCTATTTCTGCCGTGAAGCAGTAATGTGTAAGCATTACTGTGTTTCGGTCTGAAGGGCGCCGGAGCTAGTGAAATTACTGGGCAAATGAGACTTAACATCTTATGTCTCAAGGTGACGAGCGCAATTGTAGTGCCGCTCAGAATTTTTGAGTTTTTTCAAGAATTACCATCAGCTGAACGTCCTGCTCGTCTCGTCCCTTATTATCATAAAAAAAAAAAATCTTTAAGTCACTCAGTGAGTTTGTTAGCGATAACGACTCGGAAATGTTTCAAGATGATGTGTTTGAAGAATTGGTCCAATATCTCAGTTCGATGTGCGCATCTTTTGAAAAGTATTTTCCCGAATAACAGAATACAAAAATGAAACTGAATTCATGGAGTCATAATCATTTTTAACCCAACTTGCAAAAGCCCGAAAGTATGTCAAACGAGATATATGAATCTCTTTTAGAAATGTCATCAGACACAAGTATGGAGTCACTGTTCAAAACGACACCTCTCAACGATTTTTGGTGCAGAGTCCGTGATAAATAGCCAATGCTTGGCAAAATGGCTCTGAATATTCTTCTCCCGTTCCCAACAACATATTTGTGCGAAACAGGATTCTCAACCTATGCAGCCACGAAAACGAAATATCGCAAACAGACTGGACGCCGAACCTGATATCAGACTTCAAATGTCTTCTATCAAACCTGATATCAACCAATCGATCAGTTTCATACCTCCCATTAGTTAAATTTTTTCTTTTTTAATATCTTCTATTATTGTACTTGCCATGTGGTAAAGTAAGTAATAATTAGCAACTGTTACATTGTACTTTTATTATGCTTATTAATAAAGAATACACTTTTAAAAACTTATCTTACCATCGAGTATTTTGCTCCTCAAAAGGGTTCCGTCACCAAAAAAGTTTGAGAACCACTGGCCTATAGGATATTATTATTATCCTATGATTATGATATTTCAGGCGTCTCTAGACAGCACTGTTTTTTTATATTAACATGTCATCACTTAAACCTACAGGATGATTGTAATAATAATAGAATGATGAAATTATAGTGTATTCACTAATTAACCCCCTTATTCATAATAGTCTGCTAACTTAAGGCATTGTTAATTCTCACATTGTCTTCTTCTATTGACCTAAGTCAGAATGAGAAAAAACACTACTAAGCGGCTGTTTAAAGTTAGCGGACCATTATGAATAAGGGGTAAGTAATTAAGGAATCCATCGGCGAAAAGGTTGCATAAATATTATTTTAATTTTACATAATATTAGCAACATAATTATATAAGGTAGGTATGTAAAAAATAATAATACATTTGGGAATGTAAATATGAAATAACATTAATAAGTATCATTTATTTATATACTAGTTACACAATATAAAAAGACAAATGTAAATGGAATAAAAAACAGTGGTTTTATTTCATTAGGTACCTATTTCGCAAAACAGTTCATTTTTAAATTACTTCAAAACAGGAGGTTATTAGAAAATTGTTAGGAATTGTGTATTCTATCCCAACATAGTACTTTTTCTTTTTGGCCGGCATTTTCATTTTTTGGTCCAAAAATGTATGAAACGTGAATGATGTTCTTTGGTATATTTTTATTTTATGTGGAATTTCTATTTTTAACTTAAATGTATGAATGTATATAACGAGACCATCGATTTTATAACGTTAGTGTGTAATATTGTTGGAATTTTATAATTTTCAAATACACATAACACACAACGTGCAGGGCATTTCGACACTGTCTTAGAGGAAATATCTCACAAATGGGAAGATACGTGGTTGCTGCTAAGAGCGCTTTAGCACTACGTCCGATCCGTATCTACCCGTGAAAATACGTCTATAAATATACTATCTGCAGATAGAGATAAATGACTACCTTCTACTGTCAGTAATAAGCTGTCAATAATCTGAAGCTGTCCCAATATACCCGATAAGTCATTCTTATCGCCTTATGACCGTCCCAATATAGGTATGTACTATCTACAGATAGAGATACATTACTACCTTCTACTGTCAGTAATTAGCTGTCAATAATCTGAAGCTGTACCACTATACCCGATAAGTCATTCTTATCGCCTTATATTGGGACGCGTGAATTGCAATTTCCATAGAATTTTCTATCGCTGGTAAGCTATACGTCGTCCCATTGACAGGCAGCGTGTACGGATAATATTAGTTTCCGTCGATAAGTTTATTGGGACAGAAAAGTCAACGATAGTTACGATTTTTATCTCAAGTAAGAGATAGACTGAATATTGGGAACGGCCGTAACTAAACGGTAACTATTTCTATCTGTTGACGGAAAGAAATCGGATAATGGAAGCCGGATCTATTGCGTAAACTACCATAGAATAAGTTCTACGACTATTTCGTACCGTGTTTTCACGAATACGGATCGGGGGGCCTACTCCTAAAATCGATATTCGATAAATAGTCGCATTAGTCGTGTCGAATCCTACTCATAATTACATCATAAGCAATGTCGAAAGGATGATTGAACGAACGAAACATTATTTGATATTATCGGTCCTAACCCTACGCTTAGTTGAAAATGTCAGAGACGAATATTCGAATTTCACAAATAATCAAACGTCACTTTTACAATAATCTCAACGACACCTATAGGCTGTCGGTGCTATTATCGTTTCAAATTGTATAGATATATTTGCCATGAAATATACATACTTAATAAATATTATTGAAATAATTATATGTGATTTACTATTCTATTTTGTTGATCGTTTATGCGTAGAAATAATGCAAATGGCCGCCTGAGAAATTGGAAGTCGACGAGAAGGGTTGAGTTACTTTTCTTTTATATTTTATTATCCGCAAGTTTTGTATTATTTATTCAATTTTAAATGGTCATATTATATTCATTACATATTTTTTTAACATTTACATTATGTGTAAATGATCCCAAATTGGTGTTGCAGAGTCTGGAATGGTCCTTAGCGCCTTAACTATGTTTTGACTTTTGACACTTAATAGCGACATAGCACAGATAAAGATTGATTTGAACATATGTCATTCACACTAACATCGTAAAGAACTGAAAATATTAGTCTATGGTAACGATAAACGATAAGGAATTCGAACATTTGTTAGAGTTGGATAGTTGCGATATATTCGGAGTATTATCGTATCGTTCAGAATGTATCGTTGTCGATTTTGCGAGTAGACCTCCGGATTCGGAGCGAACGTAGTGCGAAAGCGCTCTATCTGTCGGCTAAGGTAGTGTCTATCTGGCTGGCTGGCTAACTCGAACAGTAGTTGAACCCTGTCCAATACTTTCCCTAATATTCTACAGTTGGTAGTCAGTCGTCAATACTATTTGTCGATGTTGCAATAATGAGACACAAATGCAATAATGAGACACAAATAATACCTACCTTGATGTGGTATTCTTTGGATAACTCCAGGAAATATAACGAAAGAAATAGAAATATATTTTTTTGGACTTTTTGGAGTGACAATAACATAAACTATTATACAACATAAAATATTGCAGCAACTATGGTAATCATGGTATGATATTATTATGTATATTAGTATTTAAGTTATATTTTGTTAATGTGGTCAAAAAAGTGTAATAAATAAAATTAACTTTATTAAGCTACATCAGTTCGTAAGGGGGCTATGACATGGGGAGAAGAACTCCTAAGAAACTCCCAGCCGATCTTTCAAATCATATAACAACTTAGCCTATTTAATATAATAAAGAGGTAGCATTTGTGTTTTTGTATATTTGTTTCTAATGTTTTCATACAAAAACTACTGCACCGCTTTCAAAAATTCTTTCACCATTAGAAAGCTGCATCTTCACAGAGTTACATAGGCTATATTACATTTTCAAAAAAACATCCCTAATAAAAAGGCAATAATTTAAATGTGTGAGAAAAATAGTACTAAAAAATCTGACATCGCGTGCGCTGAGGAAACTATTGATTATCATCAATTGTTCCATCGAACAAAAAAATTTTACCTATACAGTATTATAGAAAGTATCAATATCTACAAAAGTCCGCGGTACCATGTGTCCAACTACTGCAGTTATGCCACATAACTATTTTTTTAGATTTTAAAAGTTATAAAAATGCCTACAATTATTAAACTATATTATTATTACCTCTGTATTAATCCTTATCCCATTAAATGATATTTTATTAAAGACCGTTTCAATACCTGTAAAATACTTTTTAAATTATTAAAATTTGACATTCCCTTCAATAGACATAACGAATCTATACTAATATTATAAAGCTGCAGTGTTTGTTTGTTTGAACAACAAAGTTCAACAATAGTTCAGTGTTGGGTAGTCCATTTATCGAGGAAGGCTATAGGCTATGTTTTTTTTTCAAAATTAGGGATCCGTACTAAAATTGCTATTTTGTAACACAAGGTGTAAAATGGAAAACCTATTTTTGCGTGCGCTGCAAAAACTATTGACAATAGAACAAAGTGATGTACACTATATATATAGGCAATATTTTATTACTTATAAAACTATCGCGTGAATTATACTTTATATGGCAAAACAACGTTTGCCGGGTCAGCTAGTGTCATCTTAAAAATGTCCATCTAAAGAAAATAATAACTAAGTGAAATAAAACTTTTTATTTTATTTATTTAATAGGAAGCCCACGTTGTATACAATGTTTTAGCTTATGGTATATTTATACATTAATTACTTATATTATTTAACATCGTATACCCCATTTACAGGATAACTCGACATGCAATTAATTACTTAATTAAATTACAAGTAGTTACCTAAAAATATTATTAACTTATGACAATTTGCTCGTTTACTTACTAATCTAAATTACTTTATAAATTAGTTACCTACACAAAAATATAAAAAACTTATAACTCTAAACAAAAAAAACTAAATTTTATATAAACTAAATTTAAAATTCACCAACTATTATTAAATACGAAAAAACGAATGATATTATTTAATTAAATGATTTTTAATTTTGCGCTTGAAAATCGATGCAGAATTCCAAAATATGTCTAATTCTGCTATTTTTTTTTTCTTTTATTTCAGGCCAATTACGTCCCATAGTTAACATTAATTATTTATTATAATTAAAATATTATATTTTAAATATATTGTTATAGGACATTACAATTCTGTTAATAGGAGCGGTCCTACCTAGGTTACTCTTTGTAATTATTGGCATAAAAGTAATTTTATTTTTAATATGTGACCGTGTATTTTTTCTTGGAACTGCTAACCTTATTCTGTTTAATAAGTTCGGGCTATCAATAGCTCCATTTACAATTTTATGCAAAAAACAGAGATCTATTGAGTTTCTACGATTGCATAGTGATATGGTTTTATAAAGTTTTAAGAGATCGTTGCACTTGATAGTTAGGATTCCGTACAACAGAGCAATATTCAAATTCTAATCATTGAATTAAACAGCGTTAATTTTGTGGATAATCTTTTAAATTCTTTTGTACTTCTTATTATGAAACCTAAACGTTTAAAGCATTACTCACTTTTCATAACTTTTATGTTAACAAAAATAAATCTATATTTCACTTAGTATACTTTCCACTACCACGGGATCGGTATCTACGCGAGTAAAACCGCGGAGCATTTCTAGTTTAATACAATTTTAGGTGGCCTGCGCAAAACCAGACAAGAACCATGCATCATTATACTCTATATAATCTTCTATACTATAGTAAATTTATTTGTCAAAGAAGCTTTAATATATTTCTTGAAATTGTGCTCAGTGAGTCCTAGTATGCTGTCTGGTTTTTTTTTGTAAAATTAAATACCAGGACCTATGAAGGACCCCTTTACTCTAGCTAACTTATGAAATGACACAGCTGTTTATTCTTTCTTCTTGAATTTGGTAATACATATTTCTTTCTTACATTATATTAATATGTATGTATTGTGAGGGAAGGATTAGGATGTTTATCAACATGAATGTTTCCTGGAGGTCTACTCGCAAAATCGACAACGATATATTCGGAACGATACGATAATACCCCGAATATATCGCACCTACCCTACTCTAACAAATGTTCGTATTCCATATCGTTTATCGTAACAACATCGTAAACATAGACTAATATTTTAATTTTTTTACGATGTTAGAGTGAATTAAATATGCGCAAACCTTGAGAAACTAAATATAATATGTCGCTGTTTAAGTGTCAAAAGTCAAAATATAGTTTAGGCACTAAGGACCATGTCAGGCTCTGCACCACCAATTTGCATCATTTACACAAAATGTAAATATTCAAAAATTATGTAACGAATATAATATGACCATTTAAAATTGGATATATAATACAAAACTTGCGAATAATAAATTGTAGAAAAAAGGAACTCAACCCCTCTCGTCGACTTCCTATTTCTCAGGCGACCATTTGCATTACTTTCTACGTATAAACGATCAGTAAAATGACATATTACTTGGTAGTAAAAAAAATCCTGTTTAATAGTAAATCACATGTAACTATTTTAATAATATTGATTAAGTATGTATATTGTATGGCAAATATATCTATTCAACTTAAAACGATAATAGCAACGACAGCCTAGAAGGTGTCGTTGAGATTATCGTAAAAGTGACGTTTGATTATTTGTCAAATTCGAATATTCGTCTCTGACATTTTCAACTAAGAGTAGGTTAGGACCGATAATATCGAAAAACGTTTAGTTCGTTCAGTCATCGTTTCGACATTGAATACGATGTAACTAAGAGTAGGATTCGACACGACTAATGCCACGTTATATCGAATATCGATTTTAGGAGTAGGCACCCTGAAGCGAGTATATTGGTCGAATATTACAAATTGCTCTAATAGCCCTCCTTTGGATCATAAATACACTATGAACATCCACAGCATTTCCCCACAATAACGAACCGTATGCCATAATGCTATGTAAGTACACAAAATAGACCAAACGATCTGTATTCACATCAGTCAACTGTCATCTTTTTAACGGCAAAAGCTGCAGAGCTTACATTTGCTAAGCTACTGATAATATGTGGGTTCACTGTAATTTATTATCTATGGAAATGCCAAGAAAAATAGCCGAATATACATATTCCAGGGTTTTAGAATCTAGCATTACCTTAATCTTTGTTTGTACATTTGAGAGTTGAAATCGAGTACAATTGCTGTTTTTACTATTTAACAATAGGTTATTATTTGAGAACCAATTTAATACTTTTAACATAGCATCATTAACCATTTTGCTATCCACCGTATTGTCTTTTCGTTTTATTGTGAATAAGTGACATGTCATCAGCAAATAAAACTATATCCGAGAGTTTCTCTACAATAAATGGAAGATCGTTAATATTGACCAAAAAAAAAAAACGGGCCAGGGAGCCTTTAGATTGCCGCAAATGTCTACAAACTGTTTACGGCTCTTTAAGTAAGAAGTGTTTAATTTTAAATAATTGGCGCGGAGACCATATAACTTAAGCTTAAATAGAAGGGTACTAAAATCTATGCAATCAAAGGCCTCAAAAGGTCACATATTGTATCACGGAGTCCATGGTTGAATTTTGCCCTGGTAAAACCAAATTGCTCGGGGTGTAGTAGATTATTTACCATAAAGTGTGAAAGCAAAAATTCCACTTCCACGTATATTTGAATGTATATATTATGCATACAGCTTTTTTTAATAGTCTCTTTTTAACCAAAGGTCTGAATGTATGTAATATTGTTGTAATTTGTGTGACTTTAAAGTGGAACATCGTAGATCTTAATAATTTTGCTTATTTATAAAACGGTGAGGTAGCTGCAGTTTTAAGGCTTGTGGTACAACTTGAAACAGTCCTCAATGCACAAGTTCACATCACACTCCTCACATTTCCAAATTGTCCTAGACTTCTTTGGACACATACAGCACACGGTGTATTTCGACCCTGTCCGAATTGGGAAGTGATTGCTGTCAACCGTCGGTCTAGACTGTGTCCTATGTCGTAAATTACTTCGCACCTTCGATGTAACCTGTGCAGACCTTGCCCGAACACTAAAAAGTCGATATTCAGTAGTCAAGTCTATATGTCTGTGTCGTAACAGCAATTCTTCTGCCAATACAGTTCTGAATTTGCGATGCGAAATGTTTTGGTGAACTCCAGAAAATATCACAAAGCAGTTAAAAAGTGCAGAATTGTACAATCGACGGAAGAGTTTTTTGAACCAGATCTTATTCCTGAGACGTTCGATAGGCTGCGCAAACAGGAATTGATCCTTTCTGTCAATTCCTCCCATGGTCTTGTTATAATCCAGTACAATACTTGGTTTATAGGTCAGTCGATTATATTTGTCAGAAGTCCCAATTTGAAGATTATGGAATGTCGAGATCATACTAACGAGGTTAGCATCTCGCCATACCAAAACCGATAAGTCAGAACAGTACGAAGCGACTGCTTCACCATGTCGAAGATCAGTCTTTGTAAGGGTTTTAATTGTTTCAGGTACAAATTCTCGGTTAAGTCGTAATGTCCCGTAACAATCAGTCTTTTGTTTCTTCAGAAATCGGAGCAGTAATGGACTATTATAAAAATTATCCATCACTAATGTGTACCCACGGTTAAGCAGCGGCTCAATCAAGGTGTACACAATTTTTGCAGTAGCGTTGGTTGGACGGTCAATCGGTTGTATGTCAGTTGTGTCGGTTAAAACAATAGATGTGTCACCGTCAAGCCAGTCGTTAGTCTCATAGTCACCAGATCTGTAAATTGTCAGTTCCTCATCCGGTTGTCCAATTTGAATGTTCTTGTCAACAGTAGTACTTGTGAGTTTTTCTTTTCCAGTGTATACAAAGAACTTCCAGAGATAGCCACTGGAAGATTCACACAACTCGTACGTTTTGATCCCCACTTTCGCAGCCTTTGATGTAATTTTTTGAGCGAAGCTCAGTCGGCCATGCCATTTGAGAAGGGATTCATCAATGGCTATCTCTTGTGAAGGCACATACAAACCGGAAAACTTTTTGTTGAAGTAGTCAAC
Source organism: Leptidea sinapis (assembly GCF_905404315.1). Lineage (NCBI taxonomy): Eukaryota > Metazoa > Arthropoda > Insecta > Lepidoptera > Pieridae > Leptidea > Leptidea sinapis. The sequence goes on along the minus strand of NC_066304.1, from coordinate 6,754,654 downwards.
AACGGGCCGTATTTTACATATTTTAGTCGTGTCCTGTAAAGTCTGATTATCAACAAAATGAAGCATTGATTTTAGCAAAAAATATCTATTGAATGACATAATTTTGCCAAAGAATGGCATAGTGCCGAACCCATTAAATTTAAAAAAGGCCTCTTCCTCTGGCAAGGGATATAGACCTTGCAAGATAATTATTGCTAAAAAGATTATCATTTCGTCTCTGTTTGTAGGTGTCCATCGTTGAAGTCGTGAGAAACTTGATAGCTTATTCTGCTCTTGCAGCATAGCTATCTTCTGCACAGCGTATCTGTTAGTCTCTATGCACAAAAGATCTAAGAAATCATCGTCAAACATCTTGTAAAAAATGTCAATAGGTCGAGTCTGGTTAGTAATCTGAAAAGTTGGTCCGTGTGTCTCAGTAAATACTTCACGTTGTCCTTTAAAACTATTTCTGTCTTTATTCCAGTTAAAGGAATAACAGTCCTCTGGTACAATATCGCGTAGTGCCCGGTCACTGGCTTCATCTTCAGTCCGTAAAACTTCCGCTTGGAAAGCGCTCAAGTCACTAACACATCCGGGTTCAGTCAAAGCGTTACGTCCATTAGTCATGAAAGTAGGGTCTTGAAGTAAGCAGTCTGAACTAAGGTCGTCATTTTCATCACTAAAGTTACTCAGTCGTAAACATTCTTCCACTTCAGGATCGAAATTATAGTCATTGGTACCTAAAACAAACAACTCAAATTAGCCCAAATCATTGCAAATGTAGTAACTTAACAATTTATGATATATTTATTTACTGATACACAAATAAAATTTTGTTTTCAAATTTTATTTGTGTATTAATCCTAGAAATGAGGGTTATCACTTTAAAAAACATGACAAAATATTTACTGATTTCCCGTGAAGACACTGATGGCCCAGAAGTTGTAGGTTTACCGATCACAACTTTGGCACCAATAAATGTTTTCAAATTAAAAAAAACTGCAATATTTAACCCTGTTCACAGGCTACTTAGGGAACTGTATGGCAGAGGCTTCTAACGTACATTTGTCTCCTATCTAATCATTTGCTGCAGAAATCATTGCATGAATAAACTAAGTCCTGATAATTTTGTTTTATTTAAAAATCTTACCGACTGGAGATGTCACACTAGACGTTGGCGGCTCAGGTTCTGCAGAATGGAGATCTGAAACATTCCACATAGATGTAGCATACAAATAAAATTAATTATTTACTTTATATGACAACGAAACTTATTTTCATTACCGCTAGATCGCGTCACACCAGACGTTGATGGTTGTGGTTCTCGAGGACACACATCTATCATTAAACAAGGATCTCGGTCAGGAGATGCTTTTCTGTGAAATAAAAATCATACTTAAACAAATGACATCCTCATTGGATTGCAAAAAATGTATTAGAACTTTGCTTGTAGTCCAATAAAGTATACAGAGTGTGAATGGTATTGTGTAAAAATGTTAAAAACAATATTTACTTTGAGCGTCGTTTACGCGGAGGCGCATCCGGTAGGAGCATACGCTCCAATTGAGCCTTCCGCTTACGATCCATAATCTCTTGTCGAGAATCAGCCGGAAACGCGCCAATTGGGCGCTCCTCTTTATAGTCTCTAAAATATCATTACAATATTAAAATTTAAATAAAATTATTATAAGTATGAAATTGCAAAAAAGAAACATACAATTGCCTTCTCTTACAGCCTCGCCCTCTTCCATGTCCTCGCCTCCTAAAAATGATTAAATATACCTTCACCATAAGCTCCGCCTTTGAAAGTTGTAAAATAAACACAATTAATTATAATAATTTATATTAAGCAATTAAAGTAATTTAATTTTTGCCAGTTTGTGTAATTAATATACCACACTACCTCAAAAAGGGCTTTGCCACTTTGAGTGTGGTTTCCACTCACGTGATGTGGCAAGCTTAATGTTTGTGAAATATTTAGTGTTTCATTCATTCCAATCAGTTCACAAAAAAAAAGTTTAAACTAATTGAAAAATAAAAATAATATAGTATTGAATACTCTGGGTATTCAAAACTACAAAGTTGAAAAAAAAGTTTTCGAAACTATTAGTTTATTAAATTAATTATTCCATACCGAAATGCCACTCTCATATATTTATATCGTGTAACGGTTCTAAATCTGACGCTCTCGTGCAACGCTAAAATCTGATGCCTAGCTCGGTTAGAGTGGCCGCTCCACCAGTGCGGCGGCCCGAGCATCGATATAAAAGCTTCGCTTCAATAATATACCGAAATCAAAGATGTATATTCCATATTTTCTGACAAATACTTATTATATTGAATACTTACGGTTGAAACTGTGACGCTTCACCACTTGTGCTTTGGCCACCATGCTTATATTTTTGACTTTCAGACCTAAAATTTTTATTCAGAAGTTAAATTCTAATTAATATCATGAATGAGCTTATAACAATAGCAATCTTGTATCCAAACTTGTTAAAATTCAAGCATGTTGAATAGTATTTGTTCAGTTTTCTTATTTATCAAATAAATCTGTATTGAAAAATAAATAAAAAATTATGAAGCAATTAATGGAAAGGGTGCACACCAAATAAAATAACCATAATTGACAAAATAAATAAATAACAAGAATGTGGTGGTGATCACTCAACAAGAATGTGGTGGTGACCCGTAAGCTCGATTGCGAAGGAAAAACTTTCCATAAAAAAAATATCATGTACCAAAGAAGTATAGTTTACATAAACCCTTATTTCAACTTTTTTCAAACCATAGAAACTTACTAACGTATAGACAAACAATTCGCCAAAATAATAAAAAAAAAATTAACATAATGACGAGAGCACTTATCCAAAACTATGCAACATGTAGCAGATTATAATATAGATCGTTTCTAGTAAAATAAAATTAAAAAATGAAGAGTGTTATAATGTCATACAGTCTTCCCATTTTAAGTAGTCAGTAATCCAATATTATTCATAAGGAAAAAAAAACTTTTAGTATTCAGACGCCTAGGCGACTTTTAGAGTAATTGGGACTGCACTTTATGAGCTGTCAGAAAGTCCGTCATTATTGAACAGTTGAATAATATTAATTTATGTATAAACTACATAAATTAATATTATTACTCTAAATCTATGGCTCAAACTTCAAAACTGCAAAGTTAAAATGGCAGTTGTAAACGTTTAGGGCCGTTCAAGCCATCTGCGGAATGCAAAAGGAAAACGTGAAATACCTGGTTGTATAAAAGAAAGATTGTAGAATATTATTAACATTGTATTTATGATATTATGTTGGCCCTATTACAAGCTTGAAAATTGATAGTTAAAGTCCAGCAACGCTCCTGTGATTTCTCTGGTGCCCGTCAATGATATTATAGTATTGAAAGAGGTAGATATGTCACTAGCGCGCCGAAAATCAATCGCCTAAATTGAGTCAATTGGTTCCTTTGGTCGTAGTCGCTCTCTCGATACGAGAACGGTACACACGCGTTTGATGTTGACAGAATTGCTTACAATTTGATATATCAAATATACCTATAGTGACAACATTAAAATGACGTCTTGTGTTATGGGAAGATGCACTGATGATGAATGAATAAGCCTTTATTGCAAACAATGTAAGATTCATACAATATATATAGTCTAATCTAATCCAAATAATATTGTAAACTAAGTAATATTCTAATCTAAGTAATATTCCAAGCTAAGTAATAATAATCTAAGTAATATTCTTATCTAAGTAATAATCTAATATAAGTGATATTCTTAATCTTCTACATCGTTCTCTTGTCTTCCGACAAGGCCGACGAATAGGCCTCCTCCAGAAATTTCCATTGTGATCAGAGCAGATCGTCTCCACGTTGGTCCAGCCACTTTTAAAATCATCTTCCCATCTAATGGGTTGTCTTCCTTGATTTCTTTTCCCCTGTCTTGGATACCAGTCTATAATATTTTTGTCCATTTATCAATATTGCTTCTCAAGGTGTGTCTTGCCCATCGCCATTTTAATCTTGTTATAGTGTTGTCTATCCTTTCTAATTTCGTTTTCTTCTTGATTTGTGTTAGTCGTACCTTGTCTTTCCTTTTGATCTTTAACATGCTTCTTTCAATGCTTTGTTGACACACTTTCAATTTTTGTATATTTTTCTTTGTTAAGGACCATGTTTGGCACCCATATGTCATGCAAGGTGTAATGCACATATTGAAAACTTTGCTCTTAAGTTTTTGCGAGATCTCATTAGTTTTCATTATATTTTTTAAAGACCAGTATCTTCTCCAAGAACTTGCCACTCTTTGCTCTATTTCCTTGTCCATGAGGTTTGTGGGGGATATGATTTGGCCCAAATACGTATATTCTTCAACATATTCGATAGTGTTTTGGTCCACTGTTATAAGTTCATGTGATCTGTTAGTCAATATCTTGGTTTTTTCAGTGTTAATATCCAAACCCACTATTTTGCTTTCTTGGGTCAAATCCTGTAGCATTATTTGGAGCGTTCTAGGATCTTGGGCAATAATATTTAAGTCGTCCGCAAATCTTAAATGATGTAGGCGTTGACCATCTATGTTTATTCCCTGATCCTCCCATTCTACTTTTCGAAAGATTTGTTCCAAAACAGCCGAAAATACTTTGGGTGATAGCGGATCTCCTTGTATCACACCTTTGTTGATCATAAATTCTCGTCCTAATCTTTCCAATTTAATTTTTGCTCTATTGTTTTTATAAATTTCTTTTATTAAATTTATATATTTGCCGTTAATTCCTTGTATTTTTAGTGCATTCCAGAGAGAGTTGTGTTTTATAGAGTCGAATGCTTTACTGTAATCAACGAATCCTAAATAATATGGTTGGTTATATTTATTACATTTCTGTACAAGTTGTTTAATTACATGTATATGGTCTATCGTTGAAAATTTGTTTCTAAAACCAGCTTGTTCTCTTGGCTGCGACTCATCTAATGTTGTGGTTATTCTATTCAAAATAATTTTAGAAAATATTTTGTACAAGTTGGACATTAAGCTTATTGGTCTATAGTTTTCAATTAATTGTGTATCTCCTTTTTTATGAAGTAATGTAATTATATTTTCTGTCCACTGTTTTGGTATTTGTTCTGTCTTCATTATTTCATTATATAGATTTGTTATTAGTGTAATTGTTTTACGAAGAGTTCCTTTTATCACTTCATTACATATGTTATCCTCTCCAGGTGATTTGTCGTCTTTTTGAGATCTTATAGCTTTTTCGACTTCACTCTGTAGTATAGGTGGTACTTGTTCTTCAAACTGTGCCATTCTGTAATAGAAATCTGTTGTTTCTATTTCGTGATCTTCGTACAAGGAGCTGTACAAGTTAGTTGCGATTTCTAATATATGTTCTCTCGATGTTTCACACGTTTCTGTTTTTGTATTCAACAATCTAGGAATCCACTTTTTATTACGATCGAGAGATTTTTGTGCCCTTTTCACTCCACCCGTTTTTTCTATATGGTCTATTATAGTGTCAGTAGCCACTTTCCTTTTATATTTTCTAATGCTTTCGTTTATTATTTTACTTATGTCTTGAATTTCTTTTTTATGAGTTTTCCGATCAGCCAACAAATCTTTTCTATTATCCAATAGTGTCAACGCTTCGTTTCCAATGTTATTCCTTTTTTCTTTACGTGTAATTAACTTATCCTTGAATTCAATTAAATTCTTCTCTAGAATATCATATTTGTTTTGTATAGTTTCAACTTTATTGTTGTATATTTCTTTTTTAAGTTTCTTTTCAAAATCATCCAATAGGTTCTCTGAAATCAGTAGCGATATTCTTCCTCTGTTTGGTTTTTTAATATACCTGGATCTTGTTTCTTTAGATTTCAGTTCCTCTTAGAATTCTATGATCAGAGCTCAAATTAAAACTATTGACGACATCCATATTCTCGAATGTTCGCGGTCTGTTTGTAAGAATAAAATCAATTTCGTTATAAGTAATTGCATCAGGGGAGACCCATGTCCATTTTCTGTTTTTGTTTTTCTTAAAAAGTGTATTTGTAACAGTAAGATTGAATTCGAAAGCAAAATTGATTAATCTGTTACCATTATCATTCCTCTTGCCACAGCTATACGGGCCCATGATTCCTTTTTCTCGTTCGGTATATTCTCCAATTTGACAATTGAAATCCCCCATTATTATAAGATTGTCGTATTTGATTTTCTCCAATGTAGAGGTGAGTGTTTTATAAAACAAATTTTTATCTTCTTCTGTTGCTAGTTCGTGTGGCGCATATATTTGAAATATTGTCCATTCTTTTTTGTAGCCTGGCAATTCTACGACCAATATTGCTATTCTATCAGAAATACCTATAAATTGCTTAATTCTTTCTTTATTTCAATTTTCCCTAAAAAGCCAACTCCATTCTTTCCTTTAATGAGACCCTTATTAAAATAAATATATCTATTTTCTATTTCTTGTATGTATTCTTGGTCTCTTCTAGTTTCACAAATTCCGATTATATTCCAATTTATTTGTCCCAGTGCTTGTTCAAGTTCTATAAGTCGCTCTTCGGATTTTAGGGTTCTCACGTTGAATGTAGCAATATTGAATTTGAATTTACTTTTTATAATAGTGTTTTTTTAGTTCTGGAGGGTAGTTGTCGTTGTCCCCACGGTGACTAGCAGGGGTGGGGAACTTACTTACTTGATGATACGAAAGTACAAAAAAATCATAGAATTACATACCACAAGAAATCATGAATTATAACATTTTATTTGATTTCATTATTTATCTAAGAAAATAAATGTGTTGCCATGACAACGCCGATCGCCGCCAAGCTCATAGATTAACGTACAGAAATGACAAAATATTGATGATGTAGAATATTTTAGGAAAGTATGTAAAAAAGTATATTAATTATCTAGCTAATTTCAATACAGTTTTACTACTTTACAGCTTTTACTAAATGAACTCATGAATGAATCGTAATTTAGGCATAAATCACGCTGTACGGTAAAAAATCATATCTGATGAATTAACTGTATTTTCTCTATACAAATACGAAGCAATTAGCAAATTAGAGGTATCTCTTTTTCGTGATAATTGCATTTACTATCCTTCTTTGACGTGTAATTGTAATGTAGTGTGCTATTGCAATGTTAAATTATTCATGTGTGCGTTAGTGTATCATTTTTAAACACCGAATGTTGTCTACGTAACCTATCTATACTTTTAAATATCATTGGTACCCGTACGCTTGTTTGTCCTCCTATTCCATAAAAAAATTATAATAACAAGGAGAATCAATTTCTCAGTCTGTGGGGACTCACACTTCTTCGGGTATTGTAAACCAACCTCCACAAATACATTCTTCCCAGAAGAAACATATAAAGATCGACAGTGATGATCTGGGAAGAAATATGGGGTTGATTTTTCATAAAATAAGTAACGGGCATTCAGTAACCAATACTTGCATGCCAGGGGCAAATTATTATCAAATTATTAAACGAATTTTAAGTGATACTCACTGCTCTAATACTTCTATTATTGTAATGATTGGGAGAAGAGATAATTTAAATAAAAAAATCTACAAAAACTATACAGTGAATTAAATAGCTTAAAAATAGCTAATCTTATAATGTACACATTGCCATATATGCCTGATTTGCCACAGGAAAACAAAATACGATACAATTTAAACAATTTGTTAACCCTATTGTCTAATTCTCATTATTTGACATGTAATAATAATATATCTAATAAAATACAGATAATAGACATTAATAACATAATTAATTATAAAAAATGTAAGGTTTTGACATCTGATAGGTTACACCTATCTAATTTCTATAAAAGACGGATAGCAAAATCGCTATCATATTATTTATACTATAACACGCCAACTATTTGGCAAGCCCTGCTACTTTTGAGCAGTTTAGTTGTAAGTCGATAAGCACTGCTTCTATTGAGCAGTGGGATAACTTTGTGGACTCCGCTTCTATTGAGCAAAGTAATAATTTAATAACCACTGCTTCTATTGAGCAGAGTATTAATTTAATAACCACTGCTTCTATTGAGCAGTGTACTAATTTAAGCAAAGATTTAGAATATTTTCCAAAAAATTAAACAATAAGACAATAGGGGACTCCTCTAGCAGTGTAAAAACACAATGTAATATAACAAGTACTAGAATAAGTAATAATTGTAAAATTGCAAACCTGATGCACCAAAACATGCAAGGATTATTAGGTAAAGAACTTTAACTGGAGTTATTTATAAATCATAAAGATATACATATTTTATGTTTAACAGAGCACTGCCTCAGAAAATATGAGCTCATCTTTAACTTCAGTGGTCATCAGGTGGCAAGTGCGTTTAGCAGAGAAAAAGCTACACGTGGCGGCTCTCTTAGTCTTGTAATTAAATTATTTAAATTCAAAGAACAAGAAGATATTGTGGGCCTCTCTGTTGAACGTACAATTGAAATAGCCTGTGCAGAGCTCGAGCGCGCCATTGTTGTTAGTATATACAGACCCCCAGATGCAGTATATGAATTATTTGAAAGTGTATTGGAGTAGGTTTTATTAAAATTATCTGAGTCTAAGAAAAGTCTAAGAAAAATCCACAACCAGTATTAGATCTTTATTCAAATCATATGATTTAACCAATATTTTCTTAGAGCTTACTAGAGTAACTGGCACCTCCAAAAGCTGTATTGATAACATATTTACCAATTATAAACCCATTTCTCAGTCAATAATAAACAAACTGAGTTCAGACCACTTTGGTCAGTTAGCCTCTTTTAATATTGAGGTCAATAAATGTACTAAAATTAAAAAGTTTACGTTTGTTCCTGTGAATAATAGGCGAATGGAGAAATATAGAGGCAATGTGTCACTTAAACTCTCAAATTTGGATTTATTCAAATATAATATTAATCCAAATGAAATGTATGATATGTTATTTAAAATAATTAAAACAGAGTTTGCTTCTATATTTACTTCTAAGACAATCAGGTGGTCTCCTATCATTTAATGATTGGGCAACAGCTGGCATTCATAGGAGCAGACAAAGGCTATATCAACTGTATAGTGAGAATCATTGTATAATCATGATGCATCTTTTCTCGAGTATGTTAAAAAATACTCTAAATTATTTAAAAGTGTTTGTTCTATTGCAAAGTCTATGCGTATCAGACATATAATTAAAAATGCACCAAATAAAATAAAGATGACTTGGAATGTTATTAACTGGGAATCTGGAAGATTGAAAAACCGCAACATTGAATATAATCTATCAATAAACAATACAATAATTCAATCTCAGCAGGAAGTTGCTACTGCTTTTGAGAATTTTTTTTTTCTGAGATTCCAGTTTCTATTACAAACACTCTTGTCTCCTCCACCAGTGTTGCTGAGTCACTTCTTCTGGAAATTGTTATAGGATGTCAACAAAGTTTCAATTTTAGTTTTGTTAGCCCTGGAGAAATAATTAAAACTTTTAAATCTCTAGACATGAAAAAAACTGCTGATATATGGGGCATTTCTGTTAAAATAATAAGTTCAATAATTGATGTCATAGCACCATATCTTGCAATAGTATTTAATAATTGTATTAATCGTGGCGTGTTTCCTGACCTTCTGAAACATAGTAAAATTACACCAATATTTAAGTGGGGATGCTCTTCTGACCCGAACAACTATCGTCCTGTGTCGGTTTTGCCGACCCTTGGTAAAATTTTTGAAAAAAATAATTTTAAGCCAAATGCTCACTTACTTTAACTCTCATAAGTTACTTCATTTGGAACAATTTGGCTTTACTAGGGGACGTTCAACAACCGATGCAGGTGTTGAGCTGATCAAGAATATTTTTGATGCCTGGGAGGAATCGTTGAATGCACTTGGCATCTTCTGTGATTTATCTAAGGCTTTTGATTGTGTTCAACATTCAACGCTGGTCAGGAAGCTATACTACTATGGCATAAAAGGAAATGCGCTCGATCTTCTGACTTCATATCTAAACAATAGAATTCAGAGGGTCGACGTGAATGGCAGGAGATCTCCTCTCAGTATGGGGGTACCACAAGGGTCTATTCTTGGACCGTTCCTCTTCCTTATCTATATAAATGATCTTCCTAATCTTATAGAGAAAAAACATAAGGTAGTATTGTTTGCGGACGACACTTCACTGATTTTCAAAGTGAAAAGAAACCAAGCTATGTATGACGAAGTGAACGATATTTTATCTGACATCGTGTACTGGTTTAGCGCTAATAACCTATTGTTAAATAGCAAGAAAACTAAATTCATTAAATTTACCGTACCAAATGTCAAAAATGTAAATGCAAATGTTTTGTTAAACGGAGAGGTGATAGAGCCGGTGGAATCTGCTATATTTCTTGGCATAACTCTAGATTCCAAATTACAATGGGGCCCCCATATTGAAGGATTGGCGAACAGACTTAGTTCTGCAGCATACGCGGTTAAAAAGATTAGACAATTAACTGACATAGATACGGCGCGACTAGTATACTTTAGTTATTTCCATAGTATTATGGCCTATGGTATAGTGCTATGGGGCAACACTGCTGATATTAATACAATATTTGTGCTGCAGAAGAGGGCTATTCGCGCTATTTATGTAATGTATGTTCATAGGCACATAAGTGAATTTGCCAGAAACTGTCATAACCATAATGTTAAAACCAGGAACAGACAAACTGATGATGCCTACTACTCAGCTAAGTCGAGTTAGTAAGTCTTTTGTGGGGCGATGTATATGCTTTTACAACAAGATCCCAGAAAATGTTCAAAACAAAAGTATTACGTTATTCAAAAGAATTGTTAAAAAACGTTTGTGTGGTCAAGGTTACTATAACATAAATGACTTTCTTAATGATACCACAGATTGGGAATGGAGCGACCACCCTCAGGTTATTAAATAATAAGTTTAATTGTACAATGTTACTTTGTAAATGTTACTTTTATTGTAAACCATATTTTTGATGAAAAAAAAAGCCTGCTGAGTTTGTTGCGCCCATTCTTCTCAGGCCTGAGGCATTCACTTTGGAATGGGTGGTAGTTTTTTTGACTTTCAATAAGTGATTTCACATCTTATTTTGAATAAAAATATTTGAATTTGAATTCCCATATGTCGCCTAGGTTTAATTCATGCGTCAAAATGAAATTAATATTGTAATTATTTACTCAGTTTTGTCATAATCTCCCGATCAGAATCAATGATTTGAACACCTTTAAATTGCATTAAAATAAAATAAAACATTAGATAGATTTTCCTGTAAATGGCGGTGACGGAAATAAAGCCATCAATTTATTTAAGTGTTGTGGTTTAACAAATGATTATAATTTAGGTACTATTGACATTTATTGATTCAAATTGATGTTTTTGTATTAGAATTGATTTTGGCAAATTCACATACTCTGAAACCAGTCTCGTAAGTCTATTTTAGGTAATCGAAACAAAACTAAAAATCTAAATTTTAATCCATAAAAGCCCTTATCCCACATTATGTGGAGTCGACATCTCAATTGTGAGTCTCAAATAAACAATTATAATATCAAAATTTTATTTATGACAGTAAGGGATGAGATGAGCAGAACATTCACTTGATGGTAATTCATACGCTCTGCCCAATTCAATGCAGTGTCGCACAGGATTCTTGAAAAACCCAAAAATTCTGAGTGGCACTACAATAACTGCACTTGTAACCTTGAGACATAAGTCTCATTTGGCCAATAATTACACTTGCTACGGCGCCCTTCAGACCGAATTACAATAATGCAAAAACATTACTGCTTCACGGCAGAAAAAGGTGCCGTTGCGGTATCCATAATCAAGCCGGTTTCCGGAGCAAAGAAATGAATGATTGATGAATGTTTACATTTCGAATTATCTGCTGTTTTAATCTGATTGAAACTCTAAAAATTTACCATTGATGAGTTAGTGCCGGAATTTTATTTTTATTTTTAGTTGGATAAAAATAAAACATTTACCTATGGTCAAAAATCGATTCTCTTCTCTCTCAACTCCATCTCTTCAACTTTCGCAATATGAAATACCGCCCAGCCGCAAGAGCCATTACAGATTGATATTGTTTATTGTGTCGATCAGGTTTTTACTCTCACCTCAAACTTCATAAATGTAAATATTACCTTATTTTGTGGTGAACTACTTACAGTTTAACATATTTACTTACGAAAGGACTTACTTGCATACTTTAGGAATAGGATAAGACGTTTTAGTTTTATTTAGTTTGTGTGGTGTGGTGTTATATATCTATATGAGTGTGAACAGGATCAATAAAATCTCCAAATGTTGAAATACTTAGTTGTACTTACTACCTGTGTAAATGTGTAACCCATAACATGTTTTATCTTAGTAAACGCGTTTTAATTCATGCACATAAATCTTGATGCACATAAAAATGTTAATTATTTGATTAATAAATATATTATCATTAAATAAACAAAAAAACTTGGGGATTGATGAACATGAACAATTAACCCTTTTATAAATGTTTTCCTTTTATCTAAAAATAATTATTGTTGAAGCCGTCTAATCTGTCATAGACTATTTTTTAGATTTCAATTCACTGTTTTTCATACAATTTATGGCTGTATGGGCTTTAGACTCTTTGCCAGTCCTTATATTTTACGAAGAAACCAAAATCATTTCATGACAGTTTTTATCCTTCCGCCGCGATGTCAGTGCTCATGTAGTGTTTATTTACGTGATTTACCTGTTAGAGGTTAGAATTTTTTTCGTTATTTTCTTGAAAATGGTGCATTACCTTGTAATAAGAGTGGTATCATTATAATCGTGGACTAAAGCTCTATCAACTGCAATATTTTTTACCTCCGAATTCGTGCTACGGGATACAAAAACCCTTCTCCTATACTTTTAATTAAAATTTAATTTTACCGATGTTAGCGATTTACTGTCGTAACAGGTGTTGGATACCTGTGTAATTAAAAAAGGGCATAAAATCGCATTTATTTTCTCAAGATTGATTCCTTTAGAATTCTTTTTGATATCATTTCTAATATACCAGATACTACTACCGCTTCGGAAACAAATGGAAAAATTTGTATATTAATTACGAAAGTAGATATTGTGGATTAATTTCATATATAAAACAAATATAATATGTATATATACTTACATGATAATCACCGACGCACTAAACAGTAAACAAATAAAACAATATACGATTTTTTTTTTGGTTCTGTTCGTCCATCTGGACAGGCAAAACAATATATGAATTATGAAGTCTTTTTTTTTTTTTAGATTTAATGACCTGGTAACTAAGACCTTTAAGTCAAGTCTTTTTTTATTATCTAAATATGTATACTTTTCATTTCACAGTTCACTTATCACTTCACTTTATTTTATTTGTTAGAATTGTATTCTTAATATATTTATATAATGCTTTATAACTTCTTTTGTCTTAGTAACTGATACACTGAAGTCTAAACTTGATTAAATCAAAGAGAATTTAAACACCACGTCCTGACTTCAGACTAAACGACAAGATGTATGATGACCGAGACAAGAGTAAATATATTCTTTTACAGAGACAGTCTATTCTGTTCTTTACTTCCTGCTATAGTTTCTGTGGAAGGTATACCACTAGTTAGCTAATGTGACGTTAAAGTAGACCACCAAGTATAAAGTATTAAATAGGTACTCTATATTTGTTATTGATATCTTATGATTTTTAAAGTTAATACGTTTAATAGAGATCAAAATAATATTAAATATAAATATTAAACTAGTTCGGTAATTTAACATTCTTCGCTGTGTACTCTGTGGTACCTATTTTTAAAAATCCAAAAAAAAGACAATCAAAGAGGATGTAAATATAACACGTGAGTACCTCTTGTAAAAATTGAAATTTAGTTTAGTATAAAACGTGCAGTGAGATTTGACTTTGAAATAGTAATTATCAAAGAGTATAATAATATATAGGGAATTGATAATAAAATCATAAGGTAAATAAAAAATCCGTCCGTCTGTCAATCTATCAATGACTGCTGCACCGTGCACGTCTAATACAAATCAAAGACAATTTGATTCAAATTACAATCGCTTTATTGTTAGAAGCAGTCGTTAACTTTGCTTAGAACTTAGAAGATTAAAAAAAAGTTAGAGAGTTTCGCTAGGCTGATCACAATTCAAAACAAAGTTTGAGTTAGTAATTTATATTTTATCTAGTAGAAATGCCAATAGATTTGCAAGGTACATTCGTTTCCCAGAAAATTAATAAAATTTGCTGGATACCCGAAGATTATGTAGAAACTAAACACTTTTTTACTGGAAGTTGGGATGATGACAGTAACTCTATAAGAGTGTGGGCATTGGAAAATGTAAATGAAGATGAAGATACTGAGTATCCTCGCCAGCTATCAGAGTATAAGGTAGAAGGTGATGTGACAGAACTGAAGTTGGTAGATAAAACCACCGTAGCTGCATCGTTATCTTGTGGAGATGTGCGGCTATTACAAATCAGTGCTTACGACAGGCAAATTCCACTCAAAGATGTCTATGCTTGGGAAAACCTACATAATATCAAGTAAGTTATGTCTAGTGAATAGTGAAAATGGGTACTGATCTGAAAATAGAATGTTATGTCCCCATAGTAGTGTCAACAGAAAACACTTCTCTCAAGCTAGGGAGCTCTTTCCATAGTTTTGTTGCATAGGAAAGAAAATTACTTAGAAGTCACACAGTAGGGGAACAGTTGTTGAACAACTGGTGACACTCTAGGTGTATCAAGAGCTGGTGGTTTATTATGCTTTCCATGATTTTAGAGAGCAGGTAGGTAATAGGGCATGGGCTTGTAATTAGCCTGATTCTTCTTTTGGGATCAGATGGACAAGCACTGACTTCCATGAGTTTGGGACTATGTCTTTTGCTGAAGCTTCGGCATCAACTCAGGCACATGCAAGCAAGATGGGAGAAACACCATCCATCCTGCTTGATATCTATAAATTAGAGGAGAACATAGCTTGCCAAACAGTTTTCTGTCCGAACTGTCACTTATCAAAAGCGAGAGTGTTGCTTTTTATTTGAGATAGTATGTAAGAATCATAGTAATTATCACAAAGTAAAATGTTATAATTCGACAAAAGTTATCTATACTTATACAACATGAATCAAAAAGGGTATACTATGCTTTGAACCCGACATTCCTTAGGTCATCTCTAATGGCTATGTGAAGTCAGAAATGAATTAACGTTATATTTGAATACAATATTTAAAGTCCACAGTTTTCGCAAAAACTATGCATCCCGCAACCCTTATCAGCTGTTTTTCTGAACTCTCTTTGACCTAAAACAGATGAATAACGTAGATGTGACATAATATCAGATATTAGTAAAATGCCTACTGCTGATTGCATCTGTGAGGAAAATTATAATCTCATTTTGCCATGAAGACGAAGTTATTTTGTATGTGCATTTTCTTTAGCTGACATTGAAAATAATTCTAAATTTGTATTTACTTTAATTACCAATAAAGATAGGTAATACTAATCCAATTATGAAACTCTGTAATGCATACTTTTAGGTTAAAAAGTTCGGCCTATCGGCATTTTTACTCTTTGAATTGTGTGAATGTGAATATGATGATTCAAATATTTACTGCTCTGTGATTGGAGAATGTTTATGTGTTTGTAAAATCAAAGGGATTGCCGATTGTAAAGGAACCTACACACCGGACCATTTTTAATTCAAGATATTGATGTTGTGTTGGAAATTAAATGAGTTCTCATTTTTGATAAGTTATTACCTAAGCACTTTAATGTAGGATTATTTGAATGATTGATGTCTCAAGGTGATGAGCGCAATTGTAGTTCTGCACCCGTTTTTGGGTTTTTCTTAACTCTTGATCGGCCCTGCTTTGTAATGGGCAGGGTGTATCAATTACCATTCGCTGAATGTCCAGCTCGTCTTCTCCCTTCTTAAAACAAAAAAATGTATTATCTGTTGGTTTATTGTATTTTAATATGCAAAATTAATCTTCAAGATAATAGGTTGTCAAATGTCAACGTACAGTAAGAGGGACAACTATCATTTTTATTTTACCTACCTCACGCCACCGCTATAAATGTAGCTTACTCTGTTGCTTGCAGTGCATTACTCTGTAGCTTGTTGTACAGAACGGACATAATACTTCCTAGTGATACAAGTGAATATAAAATCAGTAATTACAGAAATTAATAAAGATAATTCTAATAGGCTCCTATTAAGAAATTGTTCTTCATGGATAACTTTAGTCAAAAATAGACGTCTTTGACCATTCTCGTATTAATAATAGATAGGTAGGTATTTCATTCCCGGGCTGGGCATTTGCAAAGCATGGGGGTTTTAGTAAGAAATTTGTGAGTAGCAGACCACAGTTTAGAAATGTGGAGGCTTGCCCCTATTATGTGGGTAAATATGAACCTTGTCCAATTTAACTCCCAGAAGACTCAAGTTTGCGCGTATACCACTAATAAAACCCCATTTGTCGTATCACCACTCTTTGACAACACTTCCTTTACATCCTCGCCTAGTAACGGAATACTGGGCCTCGAAATCTTGAGTGATTGTCACTTTCGAGGCCATCTGGAGAGCAAAGCCAAATAGGCTGTCATCTCTGGTCTGGCGTACCCCAGTATAAGCTCGATCCATTGGCCGCGCGCAACGCAGAGCAGCTCGAATTGCCGGGGAACCAGTGGTCTGTGAACGGCTGGATCACTTGGCGTTGCGTAGAGACATCGCCTCATTGTGTGTCTGCTACCGCATTTATCATGGGGAGTGTTCCGAAGAGCTGTTTCACCTGATTCCTGATGCCGAATTCGGTCCTCCACAGTGCGGTTTTCAAGGAGCTTTCTTATGAATGAACTTCCTTGTGCGGTGTTTCCGGGATGATACGACATGGGTACCTTCAATAAAAGCGCATACACCTTCCTTAAAGGCCGGCAACGCTCCTGTGATTCCTCTGGTGTTGCAAGAGAATGTGAGCGGCGGTGATCACTTAACACCAGGTGACCCGTACGTTCGTTTGTCTTCCCTTTCCATAAAAAATAAAAGCCACGTGTTATTTCGGCGAGTGTGCATACTCCTTAATCATAATACCTAATTCAATGGACATTTTATTTAATATTTTTTATACTTTAGTTGTGTTCCGACATTCATGTTTGTTAGATCGTCGCGTTGGACTTTTGGATTGCAGTATTTTCGTATGATAATCATGGCAGATTATGGGAACAATGAATATTACGACATGATATTGTGTGTTGGTGTGGTGACAAATAACAATCTGGTCGCAGCTCGCGAATTGTACCGTGCGCGCGCCGTCGGTACCGGAATAGAAGGCTTCCCTCATACGTCTGTTTCCGAAGATTGGTGCATGATTGTACCCTTCCTTTAATGGTGTTGCTGCAAAACCTACGTACCTCCTTATAACTGTATCATGTGTGATGTACCTGGGCTGTTTTGAATGTACTAGTGATGAAACAACTAGGTATCTACTTAGTTACCTAACTACCTAAAACATAATCAACATGACATGATGTGGTGTTATCTGTGTATTTATTGTGAAACTCAAGGAGTGTTAAAAAGCTGCGCAGCAAGATTGGTATGTACTGTTATTATTGAATACCTAATGTTTAAGTCCGTAGGTAGGTTACCTAATTTTGTTTACAAACAACGGCTCCGCCCATATTAAATGGCGGTCTCTTTAAAAGTTAGGGTTGTCTGAGAAAAGAAATTGAAAAATAATATTTTTAGTTTGTAGGGGCTTTTTTTAATCTTGTTTATTTTATTTATTCAAATTTAAACATCACAATACTATTGCATATGACTTATATAACGTAGTATTGAAGGGATGTTATACCCTTTTTGATTCACGTTGTATATGTCTATAATATTGACAAATAATTGCCAAGTAACTTATTATTGTTTATTCATTCCAGCACAGAGAAATGTCCATGCACATCACTAGACACATTTGAAGGTGAAATAGTGACGGTAGGTGAAGAAGGGAACATATGTCTGTTGAGCAGCAGAAGTGGTGATGTGGTGCGCAAGATTACTGATACTGATGGTTGCTCACTTCATGCAGTCTGCTTCATCAAATTAAATGAGGTGATTTCTAAACAGTTTGTTATTTTTTAGTCATAACCCTCACTTCTGGGATTAATTATACTAATTTAATTATTATCAAAATTTATTGATAATGCAGGACTTGAATCCGTGCTTCTCACATTCAGACCGAAGGTTCTTACCATCCGAGTGACACACCAACTGAAGTTTTGGTCTTGTTCAACTCTTAGGTTGTGGCTCCATCTACAGGATCTACTTTACAGTTGATAACCTGCTCAACCCCAATAATTGTATATTAGGGAACAAACCTTAGACTTGCAAGGGTGACATCTAGAGTCAATTTCCTAGAGAGAGGTGACAACCACTGTGACACAAGAATTTACTGTATTATTAGATTGTCCAGTCCTGGTGTTTTCTCTCTTTTATTTATATTTGGTATGGCTCCATAAAAACTAAATTTATAACCAACATGATTTGATATACTTTTGTCCTTTATGTTAACAAAAGCAAAATTACTTTAAGGTAATCACAGGTGACATCAGAGGACACATGAAGATCTGGGACACAAGATCTGAAAGCAATAAATCCATGGCATCCTTTGTGTTAGCTGATGAAGAGATAGCAGTTACATGTATAGTGAGACATACCACTCAGCCACACATCATCCTTGCTGGAAGTGAACTAGGTTCCCTAGCAATATGGGACCTCCGGATGAACCAGTTCCCTTCATCTATAGTGAATGCCCATAGTGCCGGTGTTACAGAAATGCAATTCCATCCAGAGAATCCAAATAAACTCCTGACTACCTCCTTATCAGGAGATCTTTGGGACTGGGATATGCAGTCCTTGACCAAGAGAAGCCCCGAGAACTATGTGCCTCTTGAAGAAAAAGGATCTATGAATGTTACTTCCATAATATCTGGTTTACATAAGGCTATTAATACTTTACACTGTGATAAGGGCCGAATAGTCTGTGGAGCTGATAATGAGGCTGTATATCTAATTAAAAATTTAAAGTACTGAGTTGGACAAATATGGAACACCCAGTGTTTGTGTAACATTTACACACAATTTGAACTCTAATGTTGTGAATGA
This sequence comes from Leptidea sinapis, assembly GCF_905404315.1. Classification (NCBI taxonomy): domain Eukaryota; kingdom Metazoa; phylum Arthropoda; class Insecta; order Lepidoptera; family Pieridae; genus Leptidea; species Leptidea sinapis. The sequence goes on along the minus strand of NC_066304.1, from coordinate 6,735,476 downwards.
AGATTTTTCGATATTTATTGTTTTATTTTTCTTTTCTCTCAAACTTCAAATTTCAGCTGCATGATAGAAATAAATGAACAGTTTGTAATTGAAATTTAAAGATACATATTGATTGAGAGTTTGTGTTTTAAATTCGATACGCCTGTAGGTTATTCCCACATTTCGCCAGTTATAAGATGCGACGTCGAGCCGCTTATAGTATGATGGGCAAAATTCCTGACTGCAAAAGCTCTAAATCCGGGATCGAACCCGAGATCTGGGGAATACCACTGCGCTACAGAGGCTCCGTTATTAAATCTATTAATGCAGTGCGGCGTCAATCACGTAAACATACGCCTTTTACACACTCGAAAAAAATGCATGGCTTGAATGCAACAACACTTTTATAGAAATTAATGGATCTCTGGATCAGCGTTTTTCTATGGTATTTTAATGAATTGATAACATCGTCTTCCATGTAAAGTTTTCAATAATTGTCAATAAGTCTAATTGGTGCCTACCTATATTGTTGTAATACAAATGCAATAACAATTTAGTCTAATTGAAGCCAGGCAGCAGAACTGAGCAAGCAACCTTGTATACCACTGGGATAGCTGGCTTCACAACTATTTCAATTGAAACAGCATTGCCCTCGGCACAATAATCCATTCGCAGTAATAAATGATGACCTAGTGCATACCGAGTTTACGTGCGTTATTATAGGATATATGAAGCGTCGTTGAACTGTTCACTTTAATCCCAGAGCCCCCGGTTCGATCCTCGCCCGCCACGCACCAATGTGTTTTAGGTTTTAAAATTCATATGTACGTTTCTTCCACGCTTTATAAGGTCGGCAACGTTCTTGTGATTCCTCTGTGTTACATCAGAGAGAATGATGGGCTGCGGTGATCTTATCATCAGGTAACCCGTATGCTCTTCTGTCCTCTGTGTCCATAAAAAAAATGAACGAGCGTAGTATGTAGATACTTTGCGCATGTAGATGCGGAACGGCCGGTACCTACTTGCGGACGCAATCCGCCGGCTTATGTGATTAAAAAAAAAAGGAACAGCCTAGCGAAACTAAGAAAAAAGCGAATAAGTCGATTGTAGGAAACGTGCAGTCACTGACAGATGACGGCTATAATCTTGTAAAAAACGGAGATTGCCGAAATCCACTACGTTCTAAGTAATTGTTCACTTTAAAACTTAGCTGGATTATACTTCATCGTCAATCGCCATACTGTAATTACTACTATTTCAAACTTATGTCAAATCACTGCACGTTTCATACTAAACTAAAATTTACTTATGCAGCCCCGCCTCATAATACATAGTACTTACATCCTCTTTGAAAGACAAGTACTAGTAGTAATAATAGTTGACAATGGGTGTAATTTATTACATCTCAACCCATTCATTACAAAATTATGTATTTCTGATAGATATTTTTTTTAGTTTTTTCTTTTATTTGTATTAAAATTACTAATGAAAATTAGTAACTAGTTTCTTAGAAAATTGTAAGTTAACCATAATAATATAATAATGATTAATTTGCAATAAATATATTTATATGAATTCAATGGTAGCTAAACATTTAATTTAAATTATTTATTTGTTTTTAATATTAGTAACTCGGCGTCTAAAAATATTATGCCTATAAAGTTTTCAAAACATCAATTATATTTTGAGTTTCGAAGTAAAATTCATGTTTGGGTAATACATTTTATTTGAGAAAGTAAATACACTTAAAAATAATTAAACATTAATATACACAGTCAGTCTTTGCTTACCTATTCAATTGATAAGATGGAATATATTTACAATCAATATTGCATTTGTTCATTATTGGTACCTTAGATAATTTATACGTCTAGATAGTGCCTCTTGCTATTAGGTTTATTACATTAATATACGTGACAAGCTACATCAGACGTCTTACACAGTAACGTGAGTGCTTTGCTCAAAATAGAAGTTCACAGTTAAACACTATTTTTTTCCACATTTTCACAGTCGATCTAGACGTATAAATAATCTTAGACTGGTACCATTCCAACATACAGAAGATAATTTTAGCAACATAAACCACAGTTCAGACATCTTGTCCTGTGCAATAAATAAAACTAACAGTTGACAGTAGGTACTTCTGTCCTCTTTGATTTCTGTTGAACTGTCAAACGTGTCTTCTTAAACATGGCGACACACGACCGCGCCGTCGTCAGTTTCAAGTTCAGATACATGCAATTGATGTCATATCGAGGGTTAAATACCAAAAATATTGTGCAGGTATTTTCGAAAGATAATATAAATACAGTAGTGAGTAGATAAGTTACATAATATGTAATAGATAGAATATCTGCTTCAAGAAAAAGAATACATACAATTTAACAACTAAAATAATTGAGCATTCTAAGTTTTTATATTGATAATGAATAAGTGTTTTTCACTTTATTGAATGAATATTCAAAGAGACAGTAACACAGAATAACGGTTTATATGAAAGAGGTTATAAATGAAAACCAATAAATTATATTGTGATAGTTGACAATTATTATTGTTAGCTTAATTCATTTATCTCTCTTGCTGTTAGACAACCGATAAAAACAGGCGAAGTTTATTAACTGAGTGTACTGACAAGCTACGTCTACACTCGCGATTCGTATGACACGTAATGAATTGCTCAAAGTAGAGGTTAATCTTAATAAGATTCTGAGTTCACAAGAATGCGCCTAACCATGTCTGAATAACTGTGGTCCCCGCCGCTGTCATATGGAAGCTGGTCTAGCCTCGGTAATCGAAATATTATACAGACTAAAATAAACACAATAATAATGAATATTTGGCATCTTATTCACATTTGTATGATTACGGGTGATCTTGTAAAAGTTATATTAAAAGGTATGCGAATTAAATTTTCTGTTAAAATTACAACATTAATCGAAAACACATTAAAATGTTCAATTTCAAAGAAATCTAAGATCATCCGTAACACTCTACTAAAATAACATAAGATTATAATTATCACTCTATAAACACAGCACATTCAACATTTGAGCACCACAACTAACAGCTATCCATATCTGTCTATTTGGAACTGGTTCTTCTCACAATACTTTAGATCTTACTCCTTGTATCACACTTAGTAATACAATATTATGGGTCAAGCCAGATATCGATTAATGGTAGGTAAATAATAAAACTATTTTTCTGGCTATAAAATCACCTAATATACTACAATCACGGTCAATATTAAAAACTATAAAATATATAATTCACAATTTATTGATAGCATCAGTTGCTTAAAGTCAAATGGTTTTACTATCATAAAATAGCCCCTTTAACTTATAAACACCAATATAATCAAACACTCTTCGGAATAGCTGCTTTTCACAACAGATACATGGCCGAAGTGGTATACAATAGGCACGTAATAATTCAATAAATATCAGCTCATATAACCTAAAAAGTAACTGTTATAGAAACACAGATAATTCTCTACCGAGGATTGGTCGTGTCTTCGCTGGTGTTTCATTCCGTCTATTCCATAGATCTATCGCGACCGGTACAGCTCAGGTGTGGTTGTTCCGCCGCAGCTGGTGAGGTTTCCTCTGAGCGGCCGCGAGCAGCGACGCTGGTACCTTCCACAGCTGGTCGCTCCACCTCATCAAGGCTTCCGTCACGTGGCAACTGTTAGCAGCCGTCGCCAGTTGCGTCTCCAAGCTGTCTGACGATTTGATGAGTAGGCTGCAATGGACACATTTTAACTATTATTAAACACAAAGATATGCGATGAGCATAATTATATAATATTATGATTGTCAATCACAATTTCTAGAAATATCGCTAATCTGCATTACCTTAGATTATTTATACGTCTAGATAGAGGCTCTTGCTGTAGGACAACTGATAAAAATAGGCCAGATTAAACACTTTAGTGTGCGTGATAAGCTACGTCTTACACTAGCGATTTGTTTGACACTTTCTATTAGTGTGCGTGCATTGCTAAAAATAGAGGTTAACCTTAAGCTCAATTTTTTCGACAGTAGCGCGTGACAGACACGTTCATAATAATACACAAATTATCTTGCTCCAAACTAGGCATAGCTTCCACTATATAGCTATGGGCACAAGACAACGATATATTTAATACAATATACTTACATAAATACATATAAACAATCATGACTCGGAAACAAACATATATTCATCATAAAAATGATTTGCACTGACTATCGGGATTCGAACCTGACCTCTAGCTTAGTAGTCAGGGTCACTAGCCATTTGGCTGTATGGGTCGTCATTATCGTCAAATTTTGGTACATGTACGATAATTATCTTAAGATTAAGATCGCTGGATGTGAGTGTGGTTGTTAGTACCTGGGCGGGAAGAGTGCGGGCGCTATGATCATGGCCACGTTGTGGTCGCTCATCTTGTTGGCGTGGCTGTGCTCCGTGATGGCGGCCACCAGTCGCAGCACCTCCCGCAGCGTGGCGCGCTGCTCCGCCGGCAGCAACAGCACCAGCAGGTTCAGAGCCAGGCCTTGCGTGCTGCCCGACAGCGCTGAACAACAATGGAATTAATTAAAATAAAATTAAACTATGTTTATTTCTTTAACAAGGAGTAGGTACTTAAAAACTAGGCGCAGAATTGTCGGGGACTCTGTGCTCTGTCAACGGTTGGATCACTTGGCGTTGCGTAGAGATGTCGCTTCATTGTGCGTCTTCTACCGCATTTATCACGGGGAGTGTTCCAAAGAGCTGTTTCACCTGATTCCTACCGCTAAATTCCACCTTCACGACACGCCACAAGTTAGGATATCATCCCCACCATCTGGATGTGTGGCGGTCCTCCACTGTGCGCTTTTTAGGGGACTTTCTTCCACGTACTACAAAGCTGAGGAATGAGCTTCCTTCTGCGGTGTTTCCGGGACGATACGACATGGGTACCTTCAAAAAAAGCACGAACACCTTCCTTAAAGGCCGGCAACGTTCCTGCAATTCCTCTGGTGTTGCAAGAGAATGTGGGCGGCGGTTATCACTTAACACCAGGTGACCCGACCCGTACGCTCGTTTGTCGTCCTTTTTCCATAAAAAAAGGTATCTCCCATTAAGCTTTTCGCCTGTGTTGGGGAGACACCGCTCTTTTACCATGATTTATATAAAGTTACAAAAATTATGGTCTTAAATGTTATTAATTAAGATTAACTGACAAATAGGAAGACATAAATCATGATCAGAGAACTCCTCCTCCACGGGGATATGGTCAGTAGTGTTCTGAGGGGATTTCAGAACGAAAATTATATTTTGTGTGTGTGTGTAGCATATTCAACTAGCTACTCAGCAACTGTTCTACTCAGTCATAAAATTTGGGTTCTAGCCAGCTAGATGTTAGTTTATTACAATACGATTAACAATAACCCAACAAGTGAGACTCAAAATAGCACATTCATCATCATCAGCCGGAAGACGTTCACTGCTGGATAAAAGCGTCCCCCAAAATTCTCCACAGCGATCGCTCTTGCGCTGCCCTCATCCAACGTATTTCGGCGATCTGGATCAGATCGTCGGTAGATCTTGAGGCTAGTCAACGGATGTGCTGTCGCACCAGAATAGCACCACCTCGTCTCCTCCCGTGGGTGTCGTAAGAGGCAAGTAAGGGATACAAAGAACGGAGGATGGGCAGCAGCATCTTTCCAAGAGAGCACCACCATTGACTGCGATCGCCAACCCGCCTAACAAGCGTGGCGATTATGGTAAAACCTCCCCAAAATTAAAAACACCAAGAGATGCTATGTACCAAGTACTCCTTATCTATTTTATTTAAAGAAATAAATATAATAGGCTTTCTTAAAAATTATATAATGTTTAGCTATGTTATCGCTACTGCTAAGATAATCATATAGTACTGCCAGGCTCTCCAAATGTGTAGTTAAGTTAACAATTGGAATAAATTTACAGGAGACCTTTTTTTAATAAACGCTTTCAATTTATTTAGAGATATCGACTGATCAGCGGATTTTATAAAAGTGTCTTAAAATTTACTCTTAAAATCATTGTTATTTAAAGGTCATGAAGCCTGTTAGAGTTAGCCAACAGCAATAGTTTATTTCTGTGGTAGCAATGTTGAAATAATGAAAGTCATTATTTTTTTTGTAAACGTATATTAATCCTAACAATCTTATAAATAAAATTCTTATGTCCCGGTGTTTGTTACCAAATTCCTCCAAAACGACTGAACCGACACACATACACGACTGCACACAAAATTTCATTCAAATGTATTGTTTGTGTATATATCGGGTAGGTCTGAAAATCGGCCAACATCTATTTTTCATACCCCTAAATGATAAGGGTGAACCCATCCCTAAATATATTTCTTTATTTTTTTGACGATTTATTTTTATTTTATTATGGCAATAGAAAATATAATAATTATTGCAGCCTAACTATTTTATTATACCCCAAGTATTTTAGGTATTGAATTTTTTAAGTTACTTTATATGGCAATACAACGTTTGCTGGTTCAGCTACTATTATATTATTTTAATTTGTGACTGTATAACATAGCGTAAGTCGTAACGGTCCTGTCAAGTAACTCACAGTAGGTCTGGTAGAAGAGCCGCATCAGCTCCTGGGTGAGCGGCGGCTGCGGAAGTGAGCGCAGCAGCCTCTTGAAAACGGCGGCCAGGTCGTGGCCGGACGCGCGGGCCAGGGCCGCCTCCACGTCGCTGCGGTCCGAGTACCAGTGACGCTCGATCAGCTGGCACAGCGACTCAACCTGGACGTCATACTCATGTTCAACTTGGAGAAGGTATATATATATATTTACTTATTTATTTATTGAAAAGACCATAAATATTACAAATTAGTCTTAAAAATTAGTGTACATATAATAGCCAATTACAGGTCTCTCTATATAAACAAAAATCAACTAATGAGTTTTCAACTTAAATTACTTTAACTTATAAACAAAAAAATCGACTTAAATAAATTTCAACTTAATTTACTTTAACATAATAATATGTATAGTTTAAACATTAAAAGAATAATATTATGCGTATGAATGCGAATTTAATATATATATCTATTATTATATTATGTTATAATCGGTTATAGTGTTTATTTTATGTTTGGATGTGTATGTGTGCGTGTAGTGTGTGTTAATGTACCTATTTGTTCGTTTTATATTGCTCCAGTAACATTTTTTGTATCTAGTGTATTCATTAATATTTTAATAATTTCTTTTTTGAAGATATTTTTACTGCGATTATGAATGTCGATATATACAGAGGATAAATGATGACAAAATATGGAGGTAATTAATATGGATGAGGTGGGGTAAGTGATATTACCAGTGGTAGGCCTTTGCACAGGATGCCGGCTAGATTATGGGTAACACAACGGCGCCTAATTGTGCCGTGAAGCAGTAATTTTTTTTATAGAGAATTCTATGCTTAAATTATTATTACTATTCATATTGATAATTAATTACCTTTTCTTACCTATTAGTTAGTTTACCAACATGTAAAAATTTCATGATATTGTATTTTTATTAAAATAATAAGTTTTATATGTGCAACCATTACTAAGCATCCTTACCAATTTTGAGGTTATGTTTTACTGGAACATTCCACTTTTAAACTAACTACCAAAGATTTTATTATAATTTTTTACAACAAATTGTGTTATAGATTGTGTTATATTTTATAATAAACTCCCAAATGAGATTAAAATATTAGCAATTGAAAAATTTAAATGTGTCGTAAAAAATAAATTAACATCTAAGGCCTATTATAATGTGAAAGATTATTTGAATGATAAAGATAGTTGGAATTAATGTTCTAAATTTTGTTAATGAATATTGTTATACTCATTTGAATGCTATTGTAACTTTTCTACTTCATCCTGACTTGCACTAAATAACTTATAAAGTTTTACAGTGAATAAAGATTTTTTTGACTTGACTTTGACAAATGGTAGTAATGCAGGTAATACCTTCAAAACTGTACAGTTATCTCACCTTATGCTTGTTTCCTGGCACTCGCAACAATCCCTCATCCATCGTCTTGGTTCGCAGTGACGAGGATATTGTTCGGAGTATCGCGGGAACTGAGCTCCAAGTCTCCTCCCAGAGGATCATGTCTTTGCGAAGTAGCGTCTCCAACGCAACTCCGAATACTGCACCCTCTAAAATTTTTTTAACATTTCATTAGTAATAATCACCTTTTCTAAGATATAGGAAGTCAAATGTGAAAAACTGGCCAGTTAGATTTTTTTACAATTCTAATGAAACAAACTGCTTTAAAGCTGGTTCAACCTTTTCTCAGATTAGGTAGACAGAAATTGTAAACTTTCTTTGGTTTTGGTTGCATAAGAACAGCGTAAACAGATACACGGATTTTCCATTGTGTACCTTCTTTCCGTTTCTTTTTGGGTGATTTTCGTTTGTGAAACGGCAGCGAGTATTTGTCGAAGAGGGCGGTCAGCTGCAGCCACAGCAGCGGCGTCAGCTTCTTGAGCTGGGACTCTCCGACACTCTCGATGTCCACCGTGCTGTCAGCTTCGGGCCAATCCTGTGAACATAAGGTCAAATATTTGATCAAGGATTAAAGGTCGGGTTTAACATCCCGACTTTTTTTTTAATATTAAACGAGATCTGAAATGGTTTCGCAACATCGAGTTGAAACATAACAGTTAAATGCTTTAAAAAGTGTTTTATTTAAATGTGTAACACTCGCGTTAATCAAAGAAAATTCTATCATGTCAAATATGTAAAATACCAAGACCATTATTTGAGCGGTATGAACGTGTGCAGGGAATACCGCTATTTAACTTTTTGATCCGTCTATTAAGAGGAAATTTTAGCTCAGAAATTTTCAGATTTAAGAAATCTAAAACGACATTCCGTCGCGCTAACTCGGGCGAGAAAGTCATCAGTGAGATAAAGACAACTAGAACTCCGGACTTTGGTCTTTGAAGCTTAGACGGTAGGTATAAAACTCAAAATACAGAGTTTCGTTCTCGGCAATTTCTTCCTCCATAAATTAACCACTCCTAACGAAGTTTTAGACTGAATGAGAAGGAAATATTGTGTGGCGGACTTCTTCGCTTATAGTTATAGGATTTGTATACTACTAGGGTTCTGTTTGCGGCTTGTATGATTAAGCCGCCTTGTGCTTCCCTGGAGATATATAGAATAGGTAAGTCCCAGGCCCAAGGGTGTAAGAGGCGACTTAGGGAATTCACCAGTGGGAGGCTTCTTTGCACAGGATGCCGGCTAGATTATGGGTACCACAACGGCACCTTTTTCTGTCGTGAATAATGCATAATAACATTATTGTGTTTCGGTCTGAACGGCGCCGTAGCTAGTGAAATTACTGGGCAAATGAGACGTAACATCTTATGCCTCAAGGTGACAAGCTTTCAAAAATCCTGAGCGGCACTGCATTGTAATTGGCTGCTGAACGTCCTGCTCGTCTCGTCCTTTATGATCATAAAAATAAATTATTTGATTTTTATTCGGTTCCATAATCGATGCATAGATTGTGTGTTTCTTGTTCTTAATTGATTCATATTGAATATATGGCGTACCTCGTTGTTATTGAGCATCTGTCGGTCGAGGTTGAACTTGTGTTCGAAGCTGAGCGGTTGCGGAGTGGCCACGGCGCTCTTGGTGCGAGACACTGGTGCATGTTTCCTTTATAATAAAATACACATCAGATCAAAGGTGCTCGTAAATTTTAAGATTACATTTTTATCAGATTCATCTTGTTGCGTCGCTTGGTTATCTTACTTTTTTATGAAAGAGGACAAACGAGCATACGTATGGGTCTGATGACGCATCTGATGGTAGGAATGTGACTCCATACTGATTTAACACCTGAGAAATCATAGGAGCATTGCCGACCTTAAAAAGCATCGAATAAACGTTCATATCAAAGAGTTCGAAGATCGAAAAGACATTGGTACGTGACGATTGAATCGGAAGCACTGCGGTGAGAGTCAATAAGGAAACGTAAGTACCTACTTACAACGTAGGTGCTTCCCTGTTTTAAGATCCATGCGACATAGTTTAATAGAAAATAGTGCAATTTTTTATGGAAAACGAGCGTCACCTGATGTTAAGTGATCACCGCCGCTAACATTCTCTTGCAACACCAGAGGAATATACAGGAGCGTTGACGGCCTTTAAGGAAGATGTACCTACGTGATTTTTTTAAGGTTCACATGTCCCGGAAACACCGCACAAGAAAGTTAGCTTTCTGGTATATCTAAGAAAGTTTCTTGGAAACCGCACTGTGGAAGGTCGGCACACATCCATATGGTGAAGATGATATCCTAATTTGTGGCGCTTCGTGTGAATTTTAAGCTTGCTATTTAAGGGATGGCAATACTCTTGGCGTTTGCTTGGGCTGCGATTTTTTTACCATCACGTGACCCACCACAGAGTAAAATATAGCAGATATTAAGATTACTTTTAAATACCTTAATCACTGAAATAGATATCAATTATTAACTAAACAATATTGCTTTAACCCAGATAAGCCTACTGTCCTATATTTAGGACAGTAGAAATAAAAAAAAATATCAGAATACCCTCTTTATCTAATATTATTTAGTCTTATGATTTGCAGTAAGAAACGTGTCAGCTTTATTAGAAAAAATAAAAAGACTTTAACAGTTTTTACCTTATATTTTACCTTATAAGTGTGTAATAAAAGTGCGTTGCAGACATGGCAAATGACAGGTATGTATAAAAAGTTATATTTTACGATAGATCGATTTTAGGGATGGCAATACTCTTATACTTACTTACTTTAATAGATTACTTTTAAATACCTTAATCACTGAAATAGATATCAATTATAAACTAAACAATATTGCTTTAAAGAATAAAAAATACAGGTAATTTTAATTGTAACCAATTTCGATAATGTTAATGATTTAGATAATAGATATAGCTCTAAATAACTCACATAAAAGGGTCGTTGTCTTTGAGAATAGATCCATTGATTCGTTCCTTTCCAATTCGAGGTCCTTGCACTGTGCCATACCTCTGGTACCCCAGGAGTTCTATTCCTTCTGTAACGTAACATCAAACTTTAAAAATTCCTAAACTTAAAATAATAAAGGCATAAAAGGCATTTATTTTCTTAAAATTGATTCCTTTAGAATTCTTTTTGATGGTATTTCTAATATACTAGATACTACAGCGCTCTGAGAGAAAAGAAGCGGCGCAAGAAACTCTCCCAGCATTCTTTTTTTGCGCTCAATAAATAATAATAAAGTATGTCTTTTGCTTATAACTAGATAGAGTGTTTACGTTAGATACGGCTTTAAGTAAATATAAATATCCATCTGAATATTATCATGAACATCTGCTGTAAATATAACGAACATTCTAGAACATTCTCTATAGATAAAAAAGCATTTATTTTCTCAAAATTGATTCCTTTAGAATGGTTTTTGATGGTATTTCTAATATACTACTACCGCTTCGGAAACAAATGGCGCTCAAAGAGAGAAGAAGCGGTGCAAGAAATTCTCCCAGCATTCCTTTTTTGCTCTTGCGATCTCAGCCTTAGTACGCCCTATAGACGACTTAGGCTAAGACAAGATCGAGACTCAATCGTTATTAGGTGATAACTGTGCGTCTGATTACACTAGTCACTAGTGCTTACAAATAAAAAATTATACTGACCAGTGTTAGAGGCGATATCTGCCCAATGCAGGTCGTTCGGTTTGAAGAGCTCGTGAACCGCGCGCGGCGGGGAATGAAGCGCGGGCGCCGGCGGGGAGAGGCGGACACGGCGGCTCGCGGGGGCGGAGGGAGTGCGGGCCACAGGCGAGTGTGTGTCCGCGGGGTAACTGTCACTACACAGAATACACAACATTGTATGACATCCCGAACTGTTGTTTATGGAAGTAGGTACACATTATATTTTTATTATTAGCTTGAGGTGTTAAGCAGTGGAAGCGAGTGTTCCGATCGCAAGGAAGCAAATTGCCTATTAAACGAACCGCTTCATCACCACTGTTGTTTTAGTCGGGTTTATATTTCACTCACTACACACGACCAGCAGAAGTTAGTAGTGGTAGTTGTTATACTTTCCAAAATTTCCAACATTAAAAAAGTAATTTTAATCAATTTATGTACAATAAGACAATGTTTGATTCAAAAGTTGACAAGACGCCTCAATCAAAGTTGTTACATGTGAACAAAGAAATGTCAACTGTGCATAGACAATTAATATTAAATAAATTAAGTTATTTCGAACACTAATTATTATTGTTACATATAATAGAAAAAAAAAAACAGAAGATTTATTTGGAAAAAGTTCGATAGGTCGACGCATGTGGCATTTTTTTAAAACTTTTGTAATAGCAAAAACTGTAATTAAATAAAGAATTTTTAAATATTTTACTAAAATGGACACGTGCGGATTATCATTGGGTGCTTCATGTCCTTGTTCCTCCAATTATTCCTATAATAAGGAACGTCAATGGCAGAATGGCCTCTTACCCGGGAGGCGATCCACACCAATGTGTTTTCGATTATCGAATTTGTATGGACTTGCTTGGCTTGAGCCCAGACCTGACCGTATTTACAGACAGATATTACAAAAATGTGTTCTTGAATATGCTTTAAAGCAAAAATGGAGGTGGGCTGTACATATCTGAAGAGTAAAAGACAAAAGATGGACACTAAATGTTACAAATTGGAAGGGGCCGATAGGAAAAAGACAAGTCGGAAGACCCAAGAGACGGTGGGTCGATGACATAAAAGCGATAGCGGGAAAGGAATGGATAAAAACAGGACAGGATAGAGAACGATAGAAAATTTGGGTCCGAATTAAAATAATAAGTAGTATTAACTTAGTTTACTTTAGAATTAACTGTTTTAATTTAAGTTTAAAATCTTATTTATACAAAAACAAAATGTAAAAAGTGATTCAGAATAAACAAAGCTTTATTATTACAAAAATGGCCTGTTATTATCTAAAAACAAGACAAATAACTAGTTATGTGGACGAAATATGGTCATTAAGAGGCTAATATAGTCTATCCCAGTTTCCCTGAGAGATCGAATCAGAATAGAGGAGATCTGTAGAAGAACCAAAGTCACTGACATAGCCCGGTTGATTGCGAAACTGTAGGGGCAGTGGTCAGGGCACTACGTACTGGAAGACGCAGTGTTGGTAGGCCCCCACAAGATGGACTGATGATCTGGTCAAGATCACCGGAATAGGTTGGATGAGGGCAGCGCAACACTGATCGTTATGGAGATCTTTGGGGGAGAACTTTTTCCTGCAGTCTTCCGGCTGAAATGATAACTGATGATGATGTGTGGACGTACACAAAGTCGGGCGGCGTGGTGGCGTCTGCCCACTCGGTGGGCGGTGAGCCGGAGCCCGAGCCCGAGCCGGCGCTGGGCAGCGAGTCCAGGGAGTCGGGAGTCGCGCTGCGCGACCGCGGCTCGCTGCCACTCGAGTTCTGAAACAATATCCAGTTTCTCTATAGTCTAGCTGTCAGAAAACTTGATTGCGCGTGTACAATTGCTAAAAACGAATCCATTTTTAACCTCTTTAAGAATAAAAGACTGAGAATATATCATGTGTAGCCAATTATTATAGAGCGTCAAAATGAAGGAAAAATTCATACAATATATATGTTTACGATTTTTTATTACGATGTTTCGAACGCACATACGGTCGCTCGGTCGGCGTTGCACTGAACGCACTAATTTATCACCATAGCGCCTCAGTGGACCGACGTACGCCGGACCGAAGAGCTCGACCGACGATTCTCGTCACCGCGACATAGCTGTACGCGCGTAGCAATCCTAGCTACGTCTGACCGACGTCAGCGCTGACCGTCGTCGGTCAAGCGCAAAATGCAGCCTAATGACGAATATCTCTATTACTCAAACAGCGGTACAACTGCTCTAACAGAGGCGTTTCGGACATTCATACTTGTAATATTGTCTTCATAATATCTTCTCTGAATATTATAAGCTTTCTATATATTTTGCGTTCGAAAGATTTCGCAAAATGTAATGTAAAAACACAGTTACAATTAGACGCGTTTTAATCCTTTTAAAGATTTTCTTATTTTAAAACCAACATTATAATATCTTGGAACAATAATTAGGTCATATTTCGTATTTTTGCCACGCGTAAATTAATACTTGGTAGGCTGTACGCTGGAAAGGCTATCTACCAATGTAAGTAATGTCAAAAAGTTTCATTGTAAACTCAGCGTGGCGCCTCTACTTCGCACAAAAAAAGTTTATTGTGCTGTATGTACGTGATAGATAATTTAATATTAAACTGAATTATTCAAATGTCCGTTGATAGCGTTACTAAAACCCATGCAAATATTATATAGAGAGAAAAGATTTATGAATGTATGTATTTTCATTTGTGATGATTGATTCAAAAACAAGTAGTATTTTATTTAAAAAAAAAAAGCTATTTGTGCGAGATTTATGGAAAACAAAACGTGCAAGAGAGAAGAACAAAAAAAAGCGCGTACACCTTCCTTAAAGGCCGGCAACGCTCCTGTGATACCTGTGGTGTTGCAAGAAAATGTTGGCGGCTGTGATCACTTATCATGAGGTGACCCCTACTCTCGTTTGTCCTCCTTTTTCGATAAAAAAGAAAGAATATCTCTAACGGAGATAATACATCAAGATTGAAAAGGTAAGCGAATATATTGTAACTGTAACCGATTTTGTTTTACGGGTCATAAATAGTCAGCCATGCTTGGCATTAGCTCCTTAATATTTTGTATAGCTCACGCAGACATTGATAAATCAAAATTGGTCACGTTATTATCGGGCTGTCAGATTGTCTATACGCTAGTATATTCTAAGTCTATGATTACACTTGACACAGGCACATAGGGTATACACATATTTTACTTGTTTTAGAATTAGCATTCATAACGAGATGTATACGACATCTATTTATTATGTTTACTGAAAGCAGTGGAAATATCTTATATAATATATATAAATCCAGTGTCCTGCTGTTTGTTTCCAGTAAACTCTTTAACTAATGAACGGATTTAAATGGGGATTACTTCATGGAGTGCATTTTAGTCCAACTTGAGAGATAGGATAGTTTTTATTTCGATTTGGGACCCATAATTAGTTTTATTTCCAATATTTGTTTTGTATGGACATATTTTCTGTGAGAGAATTTATTGACGCACGGTTTGACAGTTCTGCTGTAAAACAATTTCACTATAACAACAGGGAGCATATTTCACAAAATAATTCATGATTTTATGAAATATTATTGACAAGTTCATAAAAAAACAGTATTTTATTTATTATGTACAGAACCACGTCTTTCGGGTCAGCTAGTAATATTTAAAAATGAAGCCACTCCATTCCTTTGTGAGCCAGCATCATTTAATTTCACCTGATCACTTTCGTGCATTGAACATTGTGACACCGTGGAGTATTGAACACTTCCACTTACGATACAAAGAGGAGTTTTTGTTTTGTAGAAAGCAAATTATTATCGGCTGCGAGTGAGAACGATTACCTATGTGTGTGTTGATTGGTGAGAATATAAAGATGTGTGTGTGCATCGTTATGATAACAAATTAATTATGTACCTACCTATATTGCACATAATAATATATATAATAGCTACTTGATACTACCTAAGACTAGAACAAATTATGGCAAGCGTATGTTAATTTACGAGGGCGCACAACTTTTTAATAGTCTACCTTCATCTCTCAAAAAGATTAAGTCATTTAAAACATTTAAATGTGAGTTATCAGACTACATCATTTCAAAGTTTTTATAAAAAACATGTCTGAAATAGTTTGTTATACTATATATGTATTATTATAAATTTTGTGAAGAAGAATGTACTAAGTACCTAGATAATATGTATGAACTGAAACATGCAATGAACGGCGGACAAATTATTACATCATATTATTTTAGTGTAAGTGACAATATTCTGTTTTTAATAAGAAAATAAATATCTTTAAACCTAACTTAATATATATCTGATCGATATCGATACATAGATGAGAATGAAGACAACGTTAAAGGAATAATTTTAACTCCCTAGGGAGATTATACAAATTTATATTTATCTTTTGAAACGAAATAATGAATTGCTTAACTTTGACATTTTGTGACAGATAATTGAACAGAAAGTGTGTTGTTGTTCTGTAATATGCTTTCGAGAGCATTAAGTCTATGGCAGTTTAATTCAATCGGTTCTCAATTATAAAAACTGAAACCAAGGCTTGAAACCGATCTTAAATTGCAGTTATTACCGGTAATAATATCTTTGTATTAATTATTTCCTTCGAAGTGTAAACTTTATAGGACTTATGTGATAACCCTTGCTAAGTGCTATCTAGTTATTTCCGCAACATGCCCAACGAGACGAGTTCACCTTCTAAAAGGATACACCGTACGATTGTTTGTTGTCATGTTGCTATACAAATAGCAAAATAAATAAATAATAATATATTTAGAGTTAAATAGAAAGATATTTTAACAAAACCTTTATTTAACTTAAATATTCATTAACCGTTAAATTTCGTAAAAAGTTCCTTCAAATCTGGATATAAGTGCTCGGTGTAAGAGATTTTTATGTGCTTCTCGCGAGCTCTATTTTTCCCTAACAAAATGTGTTGACTACACAAAAGTTACTATTTTAGCATTAGTTCTGAATACTTGTGGTTTAGCTATTGGGGAAATAACAACAAAGAGAATGTAAAAAAAATATATACACACAAACATCATCCGTAACTATTATAATAGATATTTGAAATTAAATTCCATTCCATGTGGTAAAGATACCACAAGCAATTGAAATATTAATAGACTTTTTATACAGTTTGATGACACATGTAATAACATATTCAGTTGATAAGATACTATATAACGTAGTAGGCCATACCTGCAGCTTTCATGCATATCGCTTGGAATCTTTGAATTTTCGGAATACAATGTACTTTATGTTCAGTTGAGCCATAAAGGATACGCAACAAATACTTATCTTTAAAAATATTGTCATACATATATAATATTGTATTTATATAGGTGCCTAGTATAAAATATCTGTCTTTTTCTTTTTTCACTTCAGTTATACGTAACTTTTAATACCAGGGCGTCACGTATGGCTGCCAGATTTGGCTCTAACTAAAGCAAACATACACAAACTAGAAGTTTGCCAACCTTCTATGGAGAGAAGAAGCATGGTCAATAAAAAGAGAACAGACGGATTAAAAAACGTAACATTAAGAGAACAATCAAAAAAGAGGATGTTACAACAACCGTCAGAAAGCTCAAATGGAGGCACAATAAAAGGTAAGGAGAAATGGACCAAAATAATCATGAATTGGTATTCTACTTATAAAACTAGGAAAAAAGAAAGGCAATAGATAAGATGGGAAGACGAAATTTAAAAATTTGTTGAGTAAACATGGATTAGACTTGCAAGAAACAGAGACGAACAGAAAAGATTGGAGGAGGCCTTCGCTAAAGTCGGGAAAACAGATGGCTGTCGACGATGTCTGACAAAAACTGATTTATGTCAAAAATGAAAAAAAAACTTTAAACTGTAAATACTTTTCTGAAATAAAGGCTTTTATTATTATCATTATTACACGTTACTTCTATATCGTTCTCTTTTCAATAATGAAAAAGAAGTAATTTATATGTAAGTATTCGTATTTACCTCATGCATTAAGTTTTATTTTATAATCATTAACAGCGTCGATTACGTCTCAGTGTAAGGCAATAAAAAGTCAATTTACAGTAAAATTCAGGCGTTAGTCATCACACGAAGTTATTTATATTATAATGAGAATTGCATGTAAATTTCTTTTTATTATAATATTTTTGGATCAATATCGTTTTCGTACTGGTGGGTTTCAAGGCTAGATAGTGACGGGAATGACATAACGGTGACTTTTTTTGTTGTCAAGCAGAATGTGTAAGCATTAAGTATTTGTGTTGCTGTTCCAAGGGAGACCAGTGAAATTACTGGGCTAATCTTCCAAAGTCTCTATGTCTCAAACTTAAAATCATTGTCCCAAAGAGACGACGCAATTGCGAAGCCGCTTAGAATTTTAGGTTTTACGAGAATCCTGAGCAGCACCCAATTGACAGGGGCTATCACTTAGCGCCACGGGAATGTGTTGCCCGTCTCGTCACTTTCTTCAATAGTATTGTCGAATGATATAGGTACGAAAAAAATTCAAATATTTTTATTAAAAATTCGATTCGAAAAGTTATGCCTCAGACCCGAGATGAACGGCCGCAAGAAACTCATGGCTTATTACTTGAAGACTCATAAACAGTTTCGAGACATTTGCGGTATACAATCAAAAGGCTCCGATGTAGGCGTGCCGCAGGGCTCGATCCTTGGCCCGTTTCTTTTTTTAGTATATATTTAACGATTTTCAATTTATAGTAGAGAAACTCGAGCATAAATTTTTACATAAAAAATATGGTTACAATGTATTGTCGTACAATAAAACTTAAACTAACCTATATATAATAGCCTGAGGGCGGTCGCACCATTCGCAATCTGTGGTATCATTAAGAAAGTCATTTATGTTATAGTAACCTTTACCACATAAACGTTATTTTAACAATTTTTTTAAATTTCGTAATACATTTGTTATGAACATTGTTTAGGATGTTGTTATAAAAGCACATTATTTTATAAATCGTAGTGCCATCATCACTGTAGCTTATTTAACTACTTATTAATAAAAAATAACACTCTTATATTAACTCTGAGAAATATAATATTACTCCTACATTTCAAGTTATTTTACAACATTTGTTGTAATGAGCTACTTGGAATTCTAATATTATAAAAAAAGACAAAACTTTTTCTGTATAATTAAGTATATATAAAGAAATATATGTACATTAACATAATATCCAGTACATCAGTAAGTACACAGTAGTATTGAGTAATACCTAATCCGTAGATCAATATCCAATAACATTCCGTTTAAAATGCCACGTAGGTACAATAATTTCCATTAAGTCACATAAGTTCATTATTATTCTCCAGTAGTCTTGATATCAATAATTCCAGGTAAGGACATGTTTTGATTTAAATGTAATGTGTTTCTTAGAACTAAATGCCATTCCCCTATGACTACTTTTCACTCCGGAAAATCTTATTTTTTATTTTTATCTTTCTATCTATTCTGTCGGGTAGCTCAATATTTTTGTCACATAATTGATCAGGTCTCCCTGGAAACGAATAATATGCTATGAAATTGTTAACGAAATCCTTTAATGGACACAGAATTCGCGCAGGCAAAGGCTTCCCGCTCATTAATACTCGTTGGTCCAACGTAATGGTCTAGGCTGACTAGAAATATTTAAACAAAATACTTCAAGACCTAACAGCCCAATAAATTAATGGTTTAAAATACTAAGAAGCTAATGCCAAGAGTGGCTGACTTTTTACGACTTGTCAATCAAAATCGGTTCCAGTAACAATAGATTTAATTTTTTTTTCTATCTTACTTTGTTCTTCTCTCTTGCATGCTTTGTTTGTCTATACACTTGCCTTTGACTCAAATATATTTGTTTCATCATAACAATTATAAAGGCTATTTATATGAAAAAAATATCTTAGTAGGTATATTATACTACATATTAAAACACTATCAAATTAATTTAGCAGAATCATTAAATCTAATGTTTTATCCTTCAGCTTGTAAATGGGAAGTGAACACTTAGCGTCATGGTTGCTCTTAATTATTTGTATCGGTGCAAACAACACAGCATTTTTAATCAATTAGTTAATTTAAAACAACAGACCTTGCTCTAATTTATATTCCATGATAAACAATGATATGGTCAGTAAAAAGATGAGTTTCTATTCACAATTTTTGTGTGTTTACATCCCGTAACATATTACCTGGTAAAACACTACGTATCAGCATTGTGTAACACATTAACTGCTAAAACACAACGTATCAGCAATCCGTAGCACATAAACTGCTAAAACAAAAAGTATCAACATTCCGTAACAAATTAACTGCTTTTCACACAACGTATCAAAAATCCGTAACACATTAACTGCTAAAACACAACGTATCAACATTGTGTAACACATTAACTGCTAAAACACAACGTATCAACAATCCGTAACAAATAAACTGCTAAAACACAACGTATCAATAATCTATAACATATTAACTGCTAAAACACAACTTATCAACAATCCGTAGCACATTAACTGCTAAAACACAACGTATCAACATTCCACATTAACTGCTAAAACTCAACATATCAAATGTGCTTTAAAACACGCCTTGAGTGTTTAAAAGCGTCTAAAGTCTAAACTAATCTATAAAGTCATTGACGCTGCATATCTATATAAGACCTTTCAAGAACTAGCATGCAATGAAGTATAGAAACAATTTTATATCCTTTAACATGTAACATATTTTAAGCATAATAGCTTATTTTTCAATAGCTTTTTACATCTACAAGCGCAGAACCTCGATTGGTGTATTAAACAAGCATATTTTATTGGTGTAACGAAATAGATTTGTTATGCTAGCTGTACTCGTGTGCACTTGAGGTTCGCTCGTGCGTGAACAAACTCCAATTCATGCACAAATCCAATGAGTTAAAGTTATCTATTGACTTCAACCGTGAAGTCAGAGTTAAATGAACGAACTATCCAACAATGAGGTAAATATATTTTGATTTTGTCTCATTCTGTAGAGACGAGATAAGAATGTTGGATAAATAAATTTCCAGTGAGCAAGTGGAAAGCGGCGTTTCGGTGTCAATTTGAACTAAAGTTATTTTATGACAAATAATGTTACTCGCGATACGTTAAAAAACCAAAAAGAAAAATGGAGCTGTCACGATAAATCAACTGACAACCGTCAACTCTTTAACTGATTGTTAAAGCACAAAGAGGATGTAAATACTACGTAATACGAGACGGGACTGTCTAAGTAAAAATTTGAATTCAGTTTAATATGAAACGTGCAGTGAGATTAGACATAAGTTTGAAATAGTAATTACATTATGGCGACGAAGTATAATGCGGCTAAGTATGAAAGCGAACAGTTGCTTAAAACGTAGTGGATTTCGGCTAACTCCGTTTTTACAAGATTATAACCGTCTTCTGTCAATCTATCAATGACTGCACGTTTCATACAATCGAAAGAAGTCTATTTTTCTTAGAGAGTTTCGCTAGGCTGGTTAAAGTATTAAATCAAATCAAGCAATGAACAAATCACATTACAATATTTTAATACGCAGGGCGTTCTTCCCTTCAAAGTTCCCTTAACTAATCCTTTTTTATTTTGAGATATAGTCGCGTTTTAGCACTGATATAAACTTGGAGGGTTGGACTTAGTATTATGTAGCACGAATTAGGAAAACATATTGTAATTGATAGAGCTTTATTCCATGATTATAATGATACCACTCTTATTACAAGGTAACGTACCGTTTTCAATTGGAAACCGTTTGCATTTGGAATTATTTCGTTCGTTTGTTGTTGTTCATACTTCAAGAATCAACGTAATAAAGTACACATTTTTTTTTGTAAATAGTTTCCCACCATCTATTGATGTTTGCTGAGGTTGTCATCACTAGTTTTAGTACCGCAGACTCTCGCTACATGGCCAACAGCGCCAAAATGGCGAATATCAAACAGGCACAAAAGCACTTTGACAGCCGCCAGTTCAGTGGTATATAGTAGAGGTCAGTGTGGTGGCCCCATTGTATTTGAAATTCAGAGTAATCCCAAGAAATTAGCAGATTCCATTATAAATATAGTAAGCATTATTACCAGAACGTCGAGGTAAGACCGCACGAGCGCCAGCCCCCGACAGTTGACCATCTTCTCGCAGAGCCTGTGCCTCATGGTCTCGCAGATCATCGTCACAACACAACACACACACATCCAACACAGAACTGCAGCCACGATTAGTTTGGAAACAACGGATACCGACCAATTAACATCCTCATCCGCTGCACGCACTAAATTAAACTATTTACTCAATATTTAGTTTCCCTTCTTAACACAATCATCACTATTTTTAATATTAATCCATTATTTGGCGACTCTATGGATTCTTAAACTTACTTAAGATTTCTACTGGGTAGAGTTAAGTTGAGGATAAAAATATTTAAATACCTCACAAATTTTGTCTGTTTTGCATCTAATGTCGCTAAACTCTCTCATTGTTTCGTTTTAATATTGGAAAGAAAAATTGCAGATGTAATAGGAACAGTAGTAGGTATTATATATCTTATTAGTAAGATCTAGCTAAGTAGGTAAATAGTGGCAAGAAATGTAAAAAAAAAATATCTTAACAAAAACAAAAAACACGTCCAGCACAGAGACAACAGTTATAAACTGAACATTCCCAGCCTGAATGTTAATTACCTCTTTATCTAATTAGTGTTTTACGGTCGCTGTTTGTCTGTGTTCAAGATTACTCTGTACACTAGTGCAAAAACAATCTTATAGGTTATATATATAAAATTTGAAAACAAAATTTTTGAACTATGCGGGACTCGAATCGGCGACCTCTCGCGTTCCGTGCGAGCGCTCTTCCACTGAGCCCACTATTCGAGTGACGTATCCTTGATAAATGTTGTATGTCTTGTTCAACTCTCAGGTTGTGACTTCATCCACAGGATCCACTGTATCATGATACAGATTATAGATCCTTCTCAAAGTCCGACGAATGTCTTTTCTGATTCCTGTCGAGCTTTTGATCGTTTTATATCAAATGAAAAGCTGAGCTGTTTAACCTGATTCCTGCCGCCGGATTCCACCTTCGCACGACACGCCACAAGTTAGGATATCATCCCCACCATCTGGATGTGTGGTGGTCCTCCACAGTGCGGTTTTCAAGGAGCTTTCTTCCACGTACTACAAAGCTGTGGAATGAACTTCCTTGTGCGGTGTTTCCGGGACGATACGACATGGGTACCTTCAAAAAAAGTGCGTACACCTTCCTTAAAGGCCGGCAACGCTCCTGTGATTCCTCTGGTGTTGCAAGAGATTGTGGGCGGCGGTGATCACTTGACAACAGGTGACCCGTACGCCTGTTTGTCCTCCTATTCCATTAAAAAAAAAATGAAAAGCTTCATTGATTTCATTCAAATTCAAGTATGTTAATTCAAAATAGGATTTAAAATTACTTATTGAACGTCAATAAAAATCCACCCATTCGTAATATACTATTTTTCAGACTTGAGAAAAACGGGTGCAAGAAACTGAGAGGTTTTATTTGTTTTTTCTTAATTTAGTTATAATATATTATGTAGTATCGTACAACACAATTTATAATTAAATAGCCTGAGAGCGTTCACTCAATTCCCAGTTTGTGGTATCATTTAGAAAATCATTTATGTTATAGTAACCTTTACCACACAAACGTTTTTTAACAATTCTTTTAAATTTGTTAACACCTTTAGCTCAGTACAAGCACAGTACAAGTTAAAGTTGCTTTTTTCTGTAACTTAAATACATAAATATAACATATTATTTTTACAGCAGTTTCATAACAAATGATTCTTCATAGAAACATCAATCTTAATTTAATGTTACGTAGTCTAAGTCATAGCCTTACAATATACGAGCGTATAGTGGACAAAGTGTGCGAGCGAGAAGAACATTTCTAACGGAGATGCAACAAGATAGAAAAGGTAAGTGAATATATTGTAACTGTAACCCTTTTGTTCGACAAGTCGTAAAAAGTCAGCCACGCTTTATATTAGCTCCTTGGAATATTGAATATTACACATTGACAAATCAAAATTGGTCGCGCATCATCGAGCTGTCAGTCTATACCATAGTTTCTTAACCTTATTTTGCTCACCGCCCACTTTGAGAATATGTTTTTTTCTAGAGTATTTTTTTGCCTTTTTAAACTATATCTTTTAATCTACCCACGCCCCATCTGCACCATCTCAATGCCCCCTAATTTTCTCTGGGTCTTCTACTGCCCCCCCGAAAGTCTCAAACGCCCACAAGGGGGTTATATTGAGAACCTATGCTCTATACGATAGTATATGGTCTTAGTAACGGACAGACATGATATTTAGAACAAAGAGTGTAATTGTAGTCAAAAATTCTGTGTCATTAGTGATAAACGCCAAACTATGTACCAATTGTTTTAGTAATTTGTCTCAGGGACTTCTTACTCATTAAGATTGCATGTTACTTACTCGAATCGTTAGTGTGCAATACAATATTTATGTTAGCCTCGCAAAGATCTGATGCGATATAATATTGAGAATTTTATAATATTACTAGCTAACCCATCAAATTGCCATAATAAAAAAAAATTTGGGGTATAAAAAATAGATGCAACCGATTCTGAGAACCAAATATATCGTACTACAATTATTGTAGTCGATTGCCAACTTGCAACCCTGTAGCGCATAGTTTCTCAACCTTATTTTGCTCACCGCCCACTTTGGACTTTGAGAAAATGTTTTTATCTAGAGTATTTTCGTGTATTTTTTTGCCTTTTAAGACTATATTTTTTAATCTACCCACGCCCCATCTGCTCCATCTCAATGCCCCCTAATTTTCTCTGGGTCTTCTACTGCCCCCTCCGAAATTCTCAAACGCCCACAAGGGGGCGTTATCGCCCACGTTGAGAACCTTTGCAGTGTAGCGGATTTGAGGATGGAACAGAATAATATAAGAATCGCGATTTCAAAAATAGTTGTAGATAGTAGAAGGGCGAAAATTTTAAGTTGTATGTATTTTCCAATGCTGAATCATAATGAAATAAAAATAAAAAGAAGTATTTAGGGGTGGGGTCACCCTTATAATTTAGGGGTGTGAAAAATAGATGTTGGCTGATTCTCAGACCTACCCGATATACACACAAATTGGACTAGCTGTTTCGGAGGAGTTTGGTAACACCGAGACACGAGAATTTTATATATAAAATTAAGGATCGGTGACGCAATAGGTGGAGCTGTTGACCGCGATGTCCCAATTTGATTTCGGTTTTCATATGAACACGAACAAGGAAAACTAAGATGATATTACAATATATTAGATTACGGATTGGTCTCCGCTGAGTTCCAACTAGATACAGCACTACCTAAGAACAATAGCTTTGTTATCACGGCAACTATTAGATGCTTGTGTGCTTGGCATCTTGACACTTAATGACATCTTTCAAATTTTTTAACATACGCTTCCTGTTATTTTACATTCATATTAATAAAATACTAACATTAGTAAAAAACTAATGCTCTGATATCACACTATCGAATTTATCGAATCTTCTGTCTCCCATGAAGATACTATTACATATAAAGACGTTATTTAGGAATCAAATAACAATAAGCCAATAAAGTAAGGTATCACAATACAGTAACGGCCGTTCCCAATATTCAGTCTATCTCTTACTTGAAATAAAAATCGTAACTATCGTTGACTTTTCTGTCCCAATAAACTTATCAACGGTAACTCACCTTATCCGTACACCAAATGTACGACCAATTGTTATTTGTTCAAGTTGACTTACTCTACTTGCCTCGA
Source organism: Leptidea sinapis (assembly GCF_905404315.1). Classification (NCBI taxonomy): domain Eukaryota; kingdom Metazoa; phylum Arthropoda; class Insecta; order Lepidoptera; family Pieridae; genus Leptidea; species Leptidea sinapis. The sequence continues at coordinate 6,709,938 of NC_066304.1, read as the reverse complement.
TTGGTCGTAATGTGATGATTCGGTAACTTTTACATGTTTCTTTTAATCGCTTTCTTTTGTGAAACAGGACAAACGAGCGTTCGGGTCAACTGATGGTGGGCTATCATCGCCGCCCACTCTCTTCCAACACCAGAGGAATTACAGCGTTCCCGGCCTTTAATTACTTAGTAATTGATAATGTACTATGTAATTGATACGCCCTGCCCATTACAATACAGTGCCTCTCAGAATTCTTGAAAAGTCCCAAAAATTCTGAGCGGCACTACAACTGCGCTCGCCACCTTGAGACATAAAATGTAGTCTCATTTGCCCAGTAATTTCACTAGCTACGGCGCCCTTCACACCGAATGTTGAATGAACACAGTAATGTTTAGACATTTTATATTGCATCCTGTGCAAAAGAGCCTCCCACTGGTAATTTTTATATATTACATATTTATTTCAACAAAGTGACGTAATAATTATGCTAGCAATTATAAAAACATTAATTTAATCGTATTTGTTGTGTGAGCACGTGAAGCTAACGGCGGTAACATAATAACATTCTTCATACACGCTGCGCCCCTAGTATCTTGGTCACCCAAACCCGTAGTTCAACATTCGATAACTGTACTGAACGGTCCTAAAGATGACACACAAATGCTAACTAACCCGATGTAGATGTTGTATCAGATTATAAGCTGCGGTAACCATAATTACATTCTAAATTACAACAAGGTTTATAATATATAATAATCTTTTAAATAACGTCATCATCAGAGGAACTCTGAAAACGTGATCTGGGAAGTTCATGAAAGGTCGAGTTTACTAAAAATATAATAAAAATGTAACTTTTAAGCAAAATCTAATGTAAAAACATACATAGTTACAATTACACGCGTTTCAATCCTTTCAAAAGTGTTTTATTTATATGTGTAATGTGTAACATGAAAGTAAATTCGGCAAGATCGGACATACATGATATGTGTGTCAGCATATGCCAAGGTTGTGCCTATTCGCAGCTTACGTTTGAACTTCTTTTATTTATATTATGTTTAAGTATCATTTAAATTTTAACCTTTACCATATTTTGTTTTAATAAGTTTACTTTTGTTAGTTATAAATTGTTTTTAACTGCAAATAAAATATTTTATTATTATTATTAATTATTTATCTACATCGACTGAACAACTTGTATCTGTAATTAAAACGATTAGTTGATATTACGTTCTCATCAATTGAATATATAAATATTTTTATTTAAAGTACGATTTTGAATAACTTTTTCAACGCTATAATCTACCACCCATTCGATAAATGCCTCAGACCTGAGAAGAGATTCAGCATATGTACTTCTTTTTTATATATTTTTGTTAATATTAAATTTATTCATCAAATAGGATACGCCGAAATCTAAACGTAGTTGGGTTATTATAAAATACCATTGAATTTGTATTAATTGAATTAAAAGAACACAAAAACATACAAACCAATGCATGTATGTACAATGTTATAGTACATAAAAAACCATCACTACTTTGTTCATGCGACCTACATATTAATTGTTGAAAACAAACTCATGCATGTATAATATATAATTAAAAGTGTGTGTGTACTTATGCATGCACGCAAGAAGTTATACTTGTTTGGGCTAACGAAGCAAAAATCATTAAAATTATTTATTTCCCGTGCTATTCTACGTTTTTAGAAAGAACAATTTTGTAAAAATTTTGCAAATTGGCTTTGACAATTAATTATTAAATAATGAATACGGCTGTATTGACTTGAACCCTTTGCCTGTCTTAATAATGGACGAAGAAACCAAAAAAAAAGTAATGAATGACGCAAACGTCAGAAAATTTTAGGAACCAACTTCAACCTGTTACTTTTGTGTTACAGTGATGCGCGCTCATCTTAAAATTTCACTTTCATCATTTTTTCATAACGCACCTAAAGAAGTATAACTTCAAAAATAGATATTGGATCTGTTAATAAACTTACATTGGTGTAACGTTAATATAATAAAATAAAAGCAAATTTAAATTCTTGATTGTGACACCTGACTGCCTGATTTTACATTTAACATGCTCTTGAAATACTCAGTTACAAAGAAGAAATATAATGTTATAGAATATATCTAGTTATTCGTAAAGAAAACGTACCTTTACCATGAATATCTTCACACCTAATATTATATCATGTTATTTCCTGTTTCGTTCGGATAGAATGATTATTATAAATGCTAAAGGGCAATGGACCAACAACCACGTTAATAAGAATATTAAACCCAAGATGTTGAAAATATGCGTTTAAGACTAAGATGATGGTTGTAGACATCATGACATAGGCGAAGCCCGGGGTCAGTGCTGCTAATTAAGTTTAAGCTCTGTCTGTCTGTCCCGTGTAAAATGAAAATTACATGCAATTTTCTTGCTTGAACTAAACCTTCATTATGAAGTTTTTGAAGTTATACTTCTTTAGGTGCGTTATGAAAAAATGATGAGAGTGAAATTTTAAGATTGAAGTTGGTTCCTAAAATTTTCTGACGTTTTCGACTTTCGTTATTTGTTCGTACAATATTGTTCTTTCTACAAACGCAGAATAGCACGAGGAATATATAATTTTAAGGATTTTTGCTATGTTAAGCCAAAAAAGTATAACTTCTTGCGTGCATACAAAAGTTTAAATAACATATAGTTTAATTTGATAATATTGACATTAATTAAATTTATATATTTAAATATATCTATGGTGATGAATCGTCGTTCACCCCCTTGATTAAATCATTTGAAAATATCGATTCGTGTCAAAGTTATATTACGAACAAAACGTGCCCGAAGATGTAAAGTCGTAATTTAGACGTAGATGAAGTAATTTTGTTCGCTATTTATTCGAATTCGGTCCTAAGCGCATAATGTAGGTCAAAAGTATGGAGTCATATTAAGTGATAAAATATTTTTGAGTTAAAGTGAATAGAGTCGTTCACCTGAGTAAGTGATACACCCTGATCACCACATGGGACTCCTCTTACAATGGACCCAACATTCTGAGCGGAATCTCAATTACTCTCGTTACTTTGAGGCATAGTCAAAGTCAAACAAACTTTATTCAATTAGACTTAAACTAAGCTCTTTTGAATGGTCACTTTAAATATTTCTTATAAATGACTGAATCTAAAATAAATAAATTTTAATTGTAAAATCCCTAAACGTACAGTTTGTACCAACAACATATTTAAAGATAATCGTACCCGTACTAACCTAGAATATCACTCCTGCATCAATCGTATTTGTCGCCAATTTAATATAGTTTCTCAAAATAATCAGCAACTCAATTTATTTAATTCCACATCAACCTGCTTTCGTCATAATGTCATTGACTCCCTACGTAAGGGAGCTAATTTGTAGAAATTACTATTATTTTTGTTAGACTACTTTAAATAATCTGTAGACATACAGAACCTTTTGTACATGCCAGTTATTGATATTTTTGCTATGTGCCTTTTCGTTTTAAGTCTCCTTGTTGATATTTTTACATTTGTGCATATTGTTGGTTTGTCGAGTAAAGTAAATAAATAAATAAATCTACCGTATGTTCGGAAAAAGTAGAGCTTGTGAAAAGAATATTCAAGAAACTCTTTTCAATCAACAGAGTATTTTACAATGGATGTAATTATACAAAATAAATTAGTTTGTAAGGTGCTGCATCCAATATCTGAATCGTGTTCAAAGTTAAAAGCGTTTTTAATATTAATTATTTCATAAAAAGTAATAAACAATAAAAATAATCTATGTAATAAGATATTAAGTCTTTATCCCAGTAATTTCATGAGCTAGCGGGCCTCAGTTCGTTCATTCATTCGTACCATGAGGTAATATTTCAACCTAAACTGGATAGCTTATGTGTCAAAGTGAGCGGCTATAGGCACTTCTTTGTACGAATCTTAGCGATTCAGCTTCGTTACCTAAACTGAACTGCATCGGAATTAAATCGCTAATTAAATGGTGATGGTAGACCTATAGATCGTATTCAACAAACAAAGTATGTTACCTCTAAATCGCGAAACACGTCTCGTATATCTGGCTTCCTAGCCCTGGAGGCTGCTCGGCGCTTCCTCACGGTCCTGTTGAGCCTGCGCACGCGGCGGCGTACAGCGGCCGCCTGCTCGCGGGGTAGAGGCCTCACAGCCTCCCCCAGCTGAGCCTCCGTCACCTCCAGGCCCGCCTGGAACGGAGCGGCCAGCGATCCCAGCCCGGCGGCCTGCAGCCATTCCGTCTCCAATTCACCTTCTGTTGGCAACATACGACTGTTAGCCTCTGGATTCCTTACTTTAAATAATATAATAGTCAAATAATATTTTACGAACGAACTTTGATTTCACATTTCCTATGGCTTTAGACTACATCATCCCGAATACCTACATAATTTTTTTTTTGACAAAACAGCGTCTGTCGGGTCCGCTTGTTCTTGATGCATTAAAAATACTTGTAGACCACGCGTTCCACGACAAACTCTTTTCATTTTATTTAACAACTTTTATTGAGCAAAATAACCTATTTGTGAGGTATGCCCCACATATTCACGATGTTTTTTTTTTTATGGTGTTAAGTGATCACCGCCGCCCACATTCTCTTGCAACACCAGAGGAATCACAAGAGCGTTGCCGGCCTTTAAGGAAGGTGTACGCGCTTTTTTTTAAGATACCCATGTCGTATCGTCCCGGAAACACCGCACAAGGAAGCTCATTCCACAGCTTTGTAGTACGAGGGAGAAAGCTTCTTGAAAACCGCACTGTGGAGGACCGCCACACATCCAGATGGTGGGGATGATATCCTAACTTGTGGCGTGGTTAAACAACTCTTCGGAACACTCCCCGTGATAAATGCGGTAGAAGACACACAATGAAGCGACGTCTCTACGCAACGCCAAGTGATCAAGCCGTTCACAGAGCACTGAGTTTTGACCTTACTTCATAACATATTCTTGTCAGTAAACTATAGTCTAGAAAAACTTTCTTTCTTGAGAAACTTAGTCATTTCTGCGAATAGTTATTATCATTAACTATTTTAGTTTTAACACATTATTACACCTAATATTTAGATTTAATTATCAAACCGAGAGAGTAATGTTTATTTTTATTTAACCGAACAATTTATCCAGGTAAAGTATTTGTTGGTGTAATCATACATCTCGGAGCGTAAATAATTCTTTACATACAAAGGTACAAGCACCTTGAGCTAACAAAAACGGGCGTGAGGTTAAAGAACTTCGCAAAAAGCTTACAGCTAATTACTTGGAAATATAATTTGTATATGTATTTACCATTATACAGGATGGCCGAGAAGTTGACGTCCAAAGCTAAAATTTGAAAGCCTCATGGTGATGAGTATCCGAATCACCCCTATGTATGTTCTACGATTTTGAGTAGTTTAGGACATAATAATGTTTTCCCCTTTTTTCCGCTTTTTTCACCTAATTGTGGTTTAGGACTTTTTTTCTAATTTTTATGAACACTTTAAGTTAATTTTACAGTTGCAATAACCACATAAGAAACTATGAATAGTCTAGACAATGCGGAACTAGTTTAGAATTGAGTCGTAAGTTCAAGATAATTGCTCCAACTAAATTCATGAAAATGTTCAAGGTGTCAAAAAATAAAATGGAGAGCCTATGGCTTCTAACTATTTTTAAAAACTACCGAGAATATTGGCCAATAAAATGAGCCAAATTCAAAGTTTAGCTTTGGACTTCAACTTCTCGGCCATCCTGTATATTGTAACAACAAGAGATGTTCTCTGTATTGTCTGGGATTGCTTATGGAACCGTACTTTATTTGCTATCATTAACCTTACTGTTTATTTCACTGGATATTCCTTAGATTAAAGATTGGTCTCCGCTGCGCTGCAACTAGAAACGACAGGCGTAGTCGCAAAGTGCGGCATTTTTTACTACGCCCAAGTGAGGTACTCAGGTCTCCAACAATGTGACGTTGACGTGCCACATGTTCTGTTAAACTTTCACTGTGTAGTATGCCTAACGTACGTCCGGACGGACCATACGTCCCGCTTTCTGGCAGTCTGTCTGGGTGTGCCCAACAAGGCCAACATAGACCTGCTTTTGTAAACAGACCAAACGATAATTTAAAATGTATTTTTCCCGCTCGAAATCCCGAATAACTCACTCAATAATTTGAAAATAAAAAATCTGCCGACAATTAATACGACTTAAAAGTCACGCCACTACTATGCGTGCCTCCTTAACTATTTTGTGTTAAGTGTTTTGAATATTCTATCTTATGTAATAAAAAAAATAGTAAAACACAATTTTTTTTATTACTTAATTCCGCAGACTCTGGCTAAAATAATAAATGGTCATGTTAGGTATGCCTAAATTAGTTTTAACTATGTCCTTCTAAGTATGAAATATTATTCAAAAGTCCCAATTACAGTGATGAGAAATGAACGGTACAGTAATGTCTCATTGTGTCGGTACACCCACGCAGTAGATTCAATATTTTTTATTACATTTTTGTATTGTTATAACCGTTAACTTATTATAAGGTCAAATCAAATCAAAATCAGTTTATTCACGTAGGTCGAGGAAATGACACTTATGAATGTCAAAAAAATAAAATATTTTCTTATTGAATCTACCGCTACTTCGTAAAGGGTTGAAGTAATGTGAAGAAGTAGCAAGAAACTCATTGCCACTCTTTTATATCAAGATTTACATTTACATCGATTTACAAATCATTTCAATTACAATATAATATGTAAAATGATGAAACTAACACACTCAAACGTCAAATAGTCAATGTCTTACACGAGTAAGTCAAAAATGTAAATTAATACAAAAGTTATTGAGTACAGTAGCTGCATCATCCACATACACCATAAATAAGTAAAGGTAATCTGTAAGCATTTTAGAAGCGATTATAAATAAATAAATATGTATATATCCATACATATACATACATATACTACTGCTTCTTCCGTGTGATTGAATACAAGAATTCAAATAATGACAAATAGTTAAGCAACTGGTTTTAAGCACGAGGTTGAGACTAGTGTAAACTTCACTAAAGTATTTTTAGTCGTTTAATCTTATGTCTTAGAGCGAGATGGAAGTGATATAATTGAGATCACCTGATGTTTTGAAGAGATATGACAAGTAAACAGAAACTAATAATAAAATAAATTATAATTGGCAAGTAAATGAATATTGGTAGATTACAGCACTATTTTTTACCAAATAAAAATTAATTTGAAGATTTTATTTTCGATTACGTATTTAATTGAAAACGGGGACTCTTTGAAGAAATTTACATAAAAACATATCTGCCTTATATATATACATAAACTTTGAATAAAGTTATACCTGTGAATAAACCAAGAATATGCAAAATGTTTACAAATCTACATTTTGCTTATGATTGGTTTATTCGGACGTATAACGTTTTTCGCGTTAATTTGCAAGGCTTTTTACATTCGGAAACTTCAGTATTATCATTGTATTAACAGTGTTGTCAGCGATATAGTCATTATGTTGCATATTCTTGGTTATTCTCAGGTATAGCTTTATGCTAAGGTTAGTTGTCAGGCCGACAAAGTTTAAAATGCGGACGATGAGTTTTATGTACAGTTTTTATGCGAATAAGAATAATGCATAAAGTTAAAATTATTTACAAATTATCTACAGGATATGAAGCAATCTGAAGTATCTACTGAAGACCATGAGGTGTATTCACATATACAAAAGAGAACTAAGGACAGGCTGGGTTGAATCATATTAGCTGGTATAGTTAAGGGTTATGTCAAATTTAACGTTAACAGTAACGCTGACTATAACATAGACAACGGAATGTGTTGCATCATTGAATTCCTTGGTATAGGTAGCCAAGGTTAAAAAGCGAAGAAAATTTATTGAAGTAGGCGTTACTTTGCGGAAATCCATAATTAATGATTTGAGTTTTCTTTATTGTTAATTCCGCCAATATTTGTCTTTAAACAATTCGACACGTGTTTCGCCTCTACACGAGGCATTCACACGTGTTGTCTCGCCAAAATCTGGCACGAGACTTTAGACTCAGTGTCGAATTGTTAAAAGACAAATATTTGCGGAATTAATACTAAAGAAAACTCAAATCATTTGTATTAAAAAGTGAAATCAAGTCAATATCGAATATTTATTTAAAACTTTTGACAAGTCGCTTTTAGCTATTTAACATTAACAAAAGCTTTAACCGTGGAAGATAGGACGACTACGGTCCTACACGAATGCAGCAACGCATGAGTCAAGGTGTTTACAAACAATGCTTATACGAGACTGACAGTCGCTGTCAGTCGCGGATCCACTGTTTAGGCGATGGTTTTTTTTTTGCAGGATGTTCAGCTGATGGATGGATTGATACGCCCATTACAATGCAGTGCCGCTCAGAATTCTTGAAAAGCCCAAAAATTCTGAGCGGCACTACAATTGCGCTCGTCACCTTGAGACATAAGGTGTTAAGTCTCGTTTGCACAGAAATTTCACTAGCTACGACGCCCTTCAGACCGAAACACAGTAATGTTTACACATTACTGCTTCACGGCAGAAATAGCCGGCATCCTGTGCAAAGGAGCCTCCCACTGGTAAATGGTCTGCGCACATAAATACAATGCAATACAATTTGAGCGCTTAATCGATAGTTGTGCAACTTTTAAATCAAAAGCAAATCGATAAATCTTTTTGACTTTTTTGTCGAGCAACTATCGAGTTGACAGTACATGCGCTTAAATTTTTTTTATGGAAAACGAGCGTACGGGTCACCTGGTGTTAAGTGATCATCGCGGCCCATATTCACTTGCAACACCAGAGGAATCACAGGAGCGTTGCCGACCTTGAAGGAAGGTGTACGCGCTTTTTTTGAAGGTACCCATGTCGTATCGTCCCGGAAACACCGCAAAAGGAAGTACATTCCACAGCTTTGTAGTACGTGGAAGAAAGCTCTTTGAAAACTGCACTTTTCTTTTAAACATATAATAATAATATTGACACACTTTTCACACAAATTATCTTGCCCCAAGTTAAGCATATATACCCTGTGTTATGGGTTACAAGACATTGATATATTTAATACAATATACTTACTGAAACATACATAAATTCATATAAACATACATAAATACATTTAAACATCCATGACTCGGAAATAAACATCCATATTCATCATATAAATGCTTGCACCTACCGGGATTCGAACCCGGGGCCTCTAGCTTAGTAGGTAGGATCGCTAACCATTCGGCTATACAGGTCGTCATATGATATATACATATGATACAACAAAACAGTTGTTCAACTAAAAGTTGTATGTATGAGCTAGCCCTTAGTGTTAGTGCATATCTAATATTAGTAGGTGAATCATCAGTTAGCTGACCCCGCTGTGACTGCATCTCGTTGGCAAATACATTCCGACTTAAGTTACTTAAAGATTTATATATTTTTTTGCAACTTGAACTGAGTAAGCCGTCATTTGTCAATGTTAAATATAAACACCCATAATTTACGAGTGCTGTGGTCTCCTTTCACAATAATTTCCTGTAAATTTTTTACAATAGGTACTTGAGCGATGACGGCGTATTGACTCGCCAAAGTGGCGCCTAGAGTTCTCTTTGTAGTATTAATTTAAAAACCTTTAGTGTTCCTTAAATCTATTTTAACCTAAGATCATTTCTAGATGTGAAAATGTCGAATAAAATTAAGGTTGCCAGTTTTTCAGTCATTTTCTTGAGTCCATTTTGAGCAATGCACGCACACTAACACAAAGTGACATACAAATCGCGAGTGTAAGTCGTAGCTTGTCACATACACTAGAGTAATAAACCTGGATTGTTTTCATCGGTTGTCTAGCAGCAAGAGGCTCTATTTAGTAGTATAAATTATCTTAGATTTTACCAGAAATTCGTTATTACATATTGTAGAAGTCCTGCCTTATAAATGCCTCTACCTGTAGAATTCGATTAGGTTTACTTAAATTGACGATAACATTTTTGTATAAGCTTTAAAATCGTAGCTCATAGCCGCATACGAATGATTCATCGAATAAGGAATTATCATCATCTTTTCCTCCATAGTCTGTCTACTCTCTATGGCCTGCTATATTTTGTAGCGCTGATGCATGTGGGGCCAAGTCACTATCATCGTGTCAGATCGCTAGTATCTGATTGAGTTTTATAAGTATATCTCTTGACAAAGTTAAGCTAATTTAATTTTTAAACTAAACTATTGTTATATCTTTAACATTTTTTTAATTCAATGGGACTTCACAACATATTGTGGGGGCTTTTAATTAGCCTATGTAAACATATAGATGGAACGCCCTATGAAATAAAAAAATATATTAATGCAACAGGTCTTGTAAGTAGTAGGTGCTTGTTGTAACGATAATATTGAGCTTGAGATTCAGGACAATTACCTAATATTCTTTTTAGTCTAATCTTAGGTTTAAAAGATACCTTTCCCCATGTTAGTTCAACCTAGTTTTCATATTTTACGTATAACTTCAGATAAACAAATAAATTGTCTTAATATTAGATATAGTAGAAAGTATAGACTGTCGTTCACACGAAGATTTACTTTCATTTGTACTCGACTAATTAAAATAAAATATACACTTAAATATTTGGTGCCTCTTGATAGAATAATATAATTAAAATGTAATTCATAAATGTGCCTTAATTAGCCTGACATAACTTAAGAAGAGGCTCTCTACTGAATATGTTCATAGACTTAGGTTTAAATATCATTTATTAAAAACATATAAACTGTCACTTACATGAGAACAATTTTTATAAATAACTAGCTGACCCGACAGACGTTGTTCTGTATATAATAAATAAAATAATGTTTTATATGAATTTGTCAATAATATATCATAACATCAAAAATTACTTCGTAAAATATGCACCCTGCTGTCGTAATGAAATTGTTTCACAGCAGAACTGTCGCACCGTCCGTCAATAAATTCTCTCATAGAAATTATGTATGGACACATCAAAGGAAAAACAAATTTGTTGTTTTTATTTAATTTAGCAGCATTTTCCTATTTATTCACCTTTTAAATCTTCCCTGGACTTCCACAAATAATTCAAGACCATAATTAGCCAAATCGGTCCAGCCGTTCTCGAGTTTTAGCGAGACTAACGGACAGCAATTCATTTTTATATATATAGATAATCTATGAATCGTCCGTATGACAAACATAGGTTGAAAATTAAATATTAGTGTTTGCATTAGAAAAAGGAAGTGTTATCTGTGATACATTTGGCTAAACGGAGCTTGAATAAAATAAAGGTGTCTGCATTTTTGATATCCGAAGATAGACTTATTTATTTTTATTTATTTAAACAAACTATACAGCATTTCTTTTTTACAAACTAATACTATTAACTATATACATGTATTGCCTTTGACAAAGTTTGGCAGGTTAAATTATAATGAAATAATAACGCTGGTAAATATATGGTATAAAAGAAGAAGTCCTGAGTAATGTGTGCATGTGATACATAATTATTAATTAGATATGTGTGTAGTGTGTATGAATATGTGAGAGTGTTATGAGTTGTGAGTAGTGTGTGGTGTTCAGTCTAATGGGCATCGTTCTCAGCTTGGGACATGTGCTCGATCACTGAGTTAATAAATTTATTATGGCTAATGAAAAAAAATATCAATGTCTTTAAATTTTTTTTTAGTATAAATTTACTATCCTGTGCAGAACAGAATGTCTGCCATAATTAGTACACGGTTGGCCAACGTCGAAAGGGCGTCTACTCCGTGTATGTGCTGTACTGGCCCATACTCCCATCCGTCCGGTCAGAAGCGAACAATCTATTGCAGAGTTAACCACATCGTATAATAATTTCATGTCTGCTACTTTCCGTCTATCTTCAAGAGTAAGTAGACCAAAATATGTAAGTCTTATATCTAATAGTTATAATATATAAAATTTTAAAAAATGTAGTTTTGAAATTCTATGGAATTACACTTAGTTTAAGGTTTGTAAAATAGTTTTCCTCGTTACCCATTGTGTCAATAACACATAGTGTAATTTATATGAATTACTAAGTAGTACCTACCTAATGCAATATTATGTGTTTTACAGAATTGTCTCTGGTAAATGAGATGACCAGTGATATTATAATCACAACAAGTTGAATGACCAGATCGAAGAACTCTTTATGAAAACATAGATATATCGTCAAAGTAGTCTCATTTCTTCTGATCACAAAGAAAATATAACAACATTGCACGATATGTACCTAAGTACATGTCAGTGGTGACTCACAGAGTACTGCAATAATCTTAAAATGAAACACTTAGAAGTTTTGTAGTGACGGTTGGCTATTACCGTGAACAAAACTGATAATAATTAATTACTCTGAAGCAATTTTCTATATTTTTTATTATAATTTTTCATCATCGCGCCAAGTGGAACTAAATCCCTTTGTTTGTAAAAATTCAAAGTACGTACTATCTGCATCATGTTGACGTTTGTAGAATTACAACCTTTTTTGCGAGAAACTTTTTGCTTTGCACAGCCACCTACGTGGACTCAATTACCGGCTGCTGTTTTCCCAAACCGATATGGCTTAAGGCAAGCAGAAAGCACGCAAACAAGGTGTATTTAGACAAGTTTTGTCGTGAAAATATAGAATTTCGAGCTATGAACACTACTTTATCCTGTTACACATACCCTTAAGTCTTATTTCTAGGTTGCTAGTGCTTGCTGTTGGTTATAGTTAACAATCCAGAGTTATTTCGAAGTACCACTTTTCTTTGCAGTTAAACAAGTTTTTTCTCGGCATGACGCATTTGTTTGGTGCTACTCTCAAGAAAGTTATTCACATTAGTACATTTATTCAGATTAGTAATCAATAATTAGGATTGTAAGCACATAACTGTTTGCGTCGACTTAAATGTTACGTTTTCCACGCAATGATTTTTAAAATATTGGCTTTGTTACATAGATGACGCGCCGACAGCCGTGAACTAATATCACTCAAGGTCGCTGGCAATTAGTGTCGCCTTAAGGACCTTTAAACGGTTTGTTTGACATCAAGTGGAGCCTCTTGACCGTTTGTCCCCTCATATATAAAATCAAAAATAATCATGACACATTGGGCAAATAATTAAAGGGTACGAAAACAATAATTATTCCTATTTTTATCACCTATTACCTGTGTTTATTATAAGTTATATCACAAGCGATAAGGGATTGCTTGTAACTAATTCTAGTAGGCTTCATAAGATGCATAATAGCTTTAAAAGTAAATGTATACACTTTTATAATAAAGTCCCACTCGCTGTTCAGGCATTGTCTATAAATAAATTTAAATGTTTTATTAAAAATGGCTCTGTCGTAAATCTTACTACTCCACAGCTGAATATCTAAGCAATCGAGCCTGGGGCTAGTTTTTGATTATTTATAGCAAAAACTTTAAAAATATTAAAAAGAGCGCAAAAAATAATGCTGGGAAAGTTTCTTGCGCCGTTTTGCAAATGGTGCTCAGGAGAGAGCTCCTGAGCGCCATTTGCTTCCGAAGCGGTGGTAGTGTTTGAAATGACATCAAAAACAAATCTGAAGGAATCAATTTTGAGAAAATAAATGTCTTTTATGCCATGTCATAATATTAATTAGCTTCTCAATATCTGATCCATCTATATATCTACCATCTCTAGTGTCATATACCTAAAAGAAGTATGATAAGTATAAGTATAAACATTTCGTGCGATTTTCTGGGTTCTTCTGGTAAACCGATCGAAAAAATGGTGTCTACCTAAAAAGGAATTATGGTAGTATTGAGAACAGACATTAGACTTTGTAAAGTGGAGATTATTATAATGCTAAATGCTCGTACTTTCCGGCGGGTTCCGTGTACTCTCCACGAGCCAGTGCAGTTTATTTTCATCTGTCTGCGGGACAGGATGTTATTTTGTTTTCACTGTCTATTTACAGATACCGATCTACTCAAACGAGGTTAACCATCCTTTGAGCCTGACTGACTAAATAATGGCAATTTTTTCTTCAACCATCTGTGATCTATCGAGTATTTTTTATATTAATACTTCGAGTTTCAAAAGTAACATTTTGTCACCACACAAATTTAATGAGCAAAAGTGGCTAGAAATTAACTGCCATTTTTTTTATGAAAATGAGGGACGAGACGAGCAGGACGTTCAGTTGATGGTAATTGAAACGCCCTGCCCATAACAAAGTAGTGCCGTTTCGGTATTCTTGAAAAATCTAAAAAATTCTGAGCGGCACTACAATTGCGCTCGTCTTCTTGAAACATAAAATGTTAAGTCTCATTTGTCCAGTAATATTACTAGCTACGGCGCCCTTCAGACTGAAACACAGTAATGCTTACACATTATTGTTTCACGGCAGAAATAGGCGCCTAAAATTGTTTTAAATCAAGTCATTCAATGCAACAGAAATACTCGAACGATCCGATACTTAAGTAAAATAAATAAACAAAAAAATAAATTAAGTGTTATTTTCTGGAAGTCATAACTATTCAAATATGCTAAGTTTTAGACTTCGTGGCAAAATGTAAACGGGCTTGAGTTAGGTATAGTATATAGTAAAGGCTCCGCTAAACATCTTATACTTCCACAGTTCATCTTCCAGCTCCTGAGAATGCCTCGTGTACAGGCAAACATGTGTCCTATTGGTTTCAGATTACTATCTAACTAATTATGTAGGACGCGCTTAACCCCTAGCTGTACTAGGTCACACGGGCTAGCGGATGGTGCGTCGTGCATGTGCAATACTCATCGCAATTAACACTAGAGATATTTTTTCATAACTAGCTGACCCAGCAAACGTTGTATTCCATATAAAGTAAAAAACTGAAAATTAAAAATTTTGGAGGTATAAAAATAGATAACCAACCATTCTCAGACGTACCAATTTTTATTAAATGCGTTTAGACTTAACAGGCATAGAAACAAACTTGCTTTTCAACTTCAGGGTCCTGACAGCCTTAAATTCACCAGGCTGAAGCGCCACTGCATTCAGGGACTAACAGCAAGATTTGTGGACAAGAATTAAGAGACTTCTCACCGGAAAAGCCTCTCCTAAACACAACGCCAAAATACAATCGTTTTCAGAAGGCTTAATGGATCATTGTTGAAAGACAGATTGCCAAGACGCAGAATACAAATAGAAAAAAAAAAAATTAACTGCGTAGCGGTAATCGTCATTCACAAAGACAAAGAGTACATTCTTTGTCTGAATGTATAGAGGATGGATCGACATATTGGTTGTAAAATGTCAAATATTATGGTTAGGTTCAGATATTTAATTTGTGACAAAACTTAAATTATGTTTACTTTTTACCTCCTGAGAGATGGAAATATATATAGATTCTAATTAGTTATTTATTTCAAACTATTCTTTCAATTTGATTTCTGAACGACGGGGGACACATCAAAGGAAAATCAAAATTTTTTATGTTTATTTAATTCCGAGTATTTTCATATAAATTCAACCCTTTAAACCTTCTCTGGACTCCCACAAATAATTCAAGACCAAAGTATGTAATTAAATTATGGAAACTTCCTAAAGAGTCGTGAATATGTTGTTGTCACTTGACGCCAAACTACAAAGTCAAACAGACTGTAAATAGATAAAGATATTATGTAAGCATTGTATTAGAATCATATTATACACTCTTCTCAGTACCGACAGTTTTTGAATGGTTTTCAGGATGATAATAAAAAGAGCGCAAAAAAAAGAATGCTGAGAGAGTTTCTTGCGCCGCTTCTTCTCTCTCAGAGCGCCATTTGTTTCCGAAGCGGTAGTAGTATCTAGTCTATTAGAAATGACATATAAGGAATTCTAAAGGAATCAATTTTGAGAAAATAAATGCCTTTTATGCCTTTTGATGCTCATGTCGTTACGTCCTGAAAACACCGCGTTTTGAGCTTAGTTTTTTAAATTTAACCAAAACTCGGAAATAAAAAAATAAAGTGTGTGTATATAGTACTTATGTAAGTACGCACGCAAGAAGATTTCCTTCTTTAGCGTAATAAAACAAAAATAATTAAAAACGTTTTTTCTTGTGCGTTACGTTTGTAGAAAAAACAATATTGTAATAAAGAAGATACTAAATACAACCAATGAAAATATTATTATACCGCAGAATATATTGGAGAGAAATTATTTATTTATTTTAAAACTTGTATATAAATTGCAATTATATATTGATATTTATTTAATTCTCGTCCATTGGACAAATGAGAAGAGGATTGGTAGCTGAAGTATGTTACAAATGGTCTAGTTGGCCAGCTAACGTCAGGGTGTCGAATTTGCGTGACGGTGTGCACGGCGGAATAATACGGCAGACCGCTACTTCGTAGGTATTAAGTTTTAGTGCTAATTGGTCAACCTTACAACTTTTGAATTTCTTCGGAGGTGTCAGTAGGTCCTCACAAAGATTTTCTTGGCCGTAAAATCGTCTAGTAACGTACATATGAATTATAAAATCGATAACACATTGGTAAGGTAAGTACAAAACCTCAGGAATATACAATTGTTAATAAACTTTCATTTACTTTCAGGTTGCATATAAGGACTGTTTTCTACTCACCGATGACATATTTGGTGTGGAACCGACATAACGCTCCCATAACACACATTGAATTAGCTTATTGTCAACGAACACTTTCACAATTTCATGAGACTCGCAACCAATATGAAAACTACGTGCTTAGTTCATTCATTGACGATAAAAATTAAAGGTTATAAGAAAAATAATAGACAGATGCATCAATTGGATTTAAAAATGCAAATAGTAGTAATTTTAAAATCGCGACACTTTATAACATAAAGATACGAGATTTCTTCAAAATTTCATTGTAAATACCACTATTACACGAGTAATTCCGATCAAAATACAACAATACATCTGATTAACTAAATTTTACATTACGAAGCGACACAACTCAATTCAAAACACTCTATCTAATTTTTGTTTGATCTGTCAACACATAGTATGATTTGCTTGTTATTTAAATTTGATAAGACACTGTGGGCGTGCCGTATGAGTGTTAAAGAATTTCAAGCGATGCCAAATGATCCACAAACAGTAATCGTTATGTAGTCTTTGTAGTCGAATCTCATAGCATTACTCATTGTTTCAAAGATGAACAATATAAGCTCGTATTATATACATATAACAACACAAAGTCGATCACACATTTTCAAAGCTTCAACTTATAAGATATAATACTATAATATTTGTGTTTAACTAGTTGTAAAGTTACAGCGCGTTATTTCGATTGGATTTTCGTGTTGTGCCGCGATCCGTAGTGAGGAGCCGACTGCGTTTTCTCTCGAGTCGCGAGTCAGATTTTATGGACTTATTAATAGATTAGACAAGTATATTAAAATAGATATAAAATGCAAGTGCTTCCGATAGGTTTAACGCACTCATTAATAAATTTGAGTGTTTTATAGTAAGGGATTTGTTTATCTGGGTCGCTAAGGCAAATAGTAATTATGCTTTAGGCGTGATTTATATTCAAAATGGATATTGAACATGATATTTTCTGAACAAGAATACTTATTAATCTTTATAATACATAAATCACAAAGAGGCTTTGTAAGTTTTATTCTTCAGCGACCACAATAGATACAAGAGCCCATAATATATTATTGGAAAGGTCTTGATAGCTTGAAAGCTTAAAATCGTGGTTTGGCTTAAAATGAGTTTGTGTTTCTGGGTGGTCGGCATAAAAAGCTATTCAAGTTCAAATATTTTCCATAGAGTTACATTGAAAATGAGGTTACTCCACGGAAAAGTCACCCTTATGTAGGTAGGTACCTATATCTTTGATGACTCAAAATATCGGCTACAGGAAATCCTGAAACTCGAAATGCTTATTGAGCTAATTGGACCATTGTTTCTGTTATAACTACCATTGTATATGCTCCACAATATGTATACAACGTATTCATTCATATTTTGACCGACAATGCGCAGAGGTAACGAAAGCTTTGAAAAAATAATTGTGTTTGAAAATATCGAAGGGAAAAGATCGCTCGGTCATTCTCCAACAAGATGGACTGACTAAATTAAAGACTCGTCATCCTAGTTGTTAGAGACGTGCTGGACAGAATCCGATGGAGGCAGATCATTCGCTCCAGATTCAACCGTAATGCTGATCAAGATCCTCAGATATGAGGGACCGAGCCCAGAGAGAGAAAGCCATATGCTTAACCAGGCATACACAGGCAGAAGACTCGCAAGAGATGAGTAGGTCGTCACTAGTTTTATTATAAATCACAGATTTCGTAATAATGCAATGGACCAAATTTACATTACTCAGTTCAATGGAAAGATAATCAGAAGTGGGATTAATACAAGATACGATTTATTTTATTTTAAGATCAAGGCTATCGAGTGCATTGGAGTGTTAGCATCAAGATTTCATTCATGATTTGTGATTTTACTTACATTAATGTTCATTCATGAATTCGTGTCGATAGCGAATGGATAGTGACCGTACCACAAAGCTACAGGCCTGATTCCAAGTATGAATGCTTATATGTATTTATGTATAATTATATTAACTGACCAAGCTAACGTTGTTTTGTCATATAAATTAATGATAAAACTTGCAATAAAAATATTTTAACATAACGCTTTATATTGTATTAAGAAACTGAAAAAAATTGCTAAAAGACGTTTGTGTGTTAAAGGTTACTATAATATAAATGACTTTCAATGCTAGCACAGAATGGAAATGGAGCGACCGCCTTCAGGCCACTCAACTCGATGAACAACATTGTATCAAATTTTACTAATAAAAGTGTTACTTGCGTTCGTTCCTCTGAGGTCTATATCATTTTGACGACCCATATAGCCGAATGGTTAGTGATCCTGACTACTAAGCTAGAGGTCCCGGGTTCGAATCCCGGTAGGTGCAATCATTTATATGATGAATATGGATGTTTGTTTCCGAGTCATGGATGTTTATATGTATTCATGTATGTTTAAGTAAGTATATTGTATTAAATATATCGTTGTCTTGTACCCATAGTTCAGGCTATGCCTAGTTCGGGGAAGATAATTTGTGTAAAAGTGTGTCAATATTATTATTATTATTTCGAATGGGTAGTTTGTTACGTATAATAAATGATTTTAAAAACCTTTTTTAAATCAAAACATTTTCATTTGAATTTTTAACCAAAACATAACTGCTATGATATTCATGAAAGGACTATCCGCGGTCTTATTATAGTCTTAGAATACTGACACTAATGTTTTCTTACACAAACCTAATGGCCTAAACACACGGTCGGGTTTGGTACGGTCAGACCATCAGACGGTCCGGTGGGCGCCACAATTCGACGTACCAACGAATTGGTATTCATGGTAGTTTTAGGTATAATGCAACTAAGTGCTGGAACAATATACCACCACCTTACAAAGCCTCCGTATCAGTTAATTTCTTTAAATTAAAAACGAAAGGATATCTCTTAAATGAACATCAAAGTCAGCACTCCAGCCTTAGTTGCGTTAACGAGACTAGGAGCTTTTAATTTTGTTTTTTTTTTATTATTTGTTGTAACTATGATTTTGTTCTAATTTGTAATTACTTTTTATAATCTGTATGTTTTGTTCTAGTTTTTAAGTTTAGTAGTAATTGTTTTTATGTTAATTATTTAAGTCAATTTTATACAGGCGAGGTGTCACCCTTGAAGTCATGTGTCACGCGTGGGCCACAGACGATCAGCGTTGCAACACATTAACCCCCTTATTCATAATAGTCTGCTAACTTAAAGCATTGCTAATTCTCACTCTATCTTCTTTTATTTACCTAAGTCAGAATGAGAAAAAACACTCATTAGCGGCTGTTTAAAGTTAGCGGACCATTATGAATAAGGGGGTACATATTTCAGTTGTTTCATTTTTGTTATTTGTGTGTGTATATTTTTTTTTCTTTCAAGAATATGGCCCGCTATCAGACCGCGTCCGATGGTTCGGCCGTAGCAAATCCGATCATGTGTTAAGGCTGTTAGTATCCGTTTAAAAAGGGTAGTGACGTCAGAGTCCACTACTCTGCTATTTAGTGCCCATTTTCACGTGACTCCATTCACAAAACTCAAGTGCTGCTCGTTTCAACAGTTTTATGACCGCTGGTATTTATAGAACACCATTTATTTATATAACAAACGTGCTTTCTGGCGTCTGTTTGCAACAGAAATACGTGTTATGAACGTATGTTATGTAGATATGTAAACAATGTTATGTGTGACCGTATCTGCGTAGGTAGTGTATTAGCTTCTTAAGTTTAGATTTTAAAAATATATTAAGGTTTTTGATTTATCATTTTAAAAAGAAAAGATACCAACTAATTTACTTAACTTATCTTTTCCATTTCTCTATTTATAGGAATTAATTTCATGGCTTCATCAAGAGAAGACAAAATATTTTAAATGTTACATTAATTTATTCATCATAAATATTCATAATCATTATTTTCAATATTTTAAATAATATATTTTAATTTAGATATAATAAATTAATATTTTTTCAAACAAAACAAATCTTAGAAGTTATAACTAGAAGTTTCTATTGAGGCGCGAAGATAGTATTTTGAACATTCTCCGCGCCTCTGGGCCTCACGGGCCAAGTGTCTCGACACCAAAGGGCACAAAGACTCACTGAGACCAACATATTTGCCACAAAATAAAGATCAAATATGCCAACTACATTACGATATCTGTTATATTCCCTGGTAATTCTGTTATTAAATTACACAAATAAAATTAGAAAAGAAAATTTTATGAATGATGCGGGACTCGAACCCACGACCTCTCGCGTTATATGCGAGTGCTCTTCCAACTGAGCGAACCCTCCGATTGACGTATCGTCATAAAATGTTTTTTTTTTTCAAATTTTAATTGTGTATAAAACATAACAAATTACTTAATTACAAATACAATAGGGACATGAAGTTTTTCTAGTTATGCAATTAAATGTGTGTGACTAAAATGTCGCTCGTGTGTATCTGACTTTATTTAACTGACGCAAAGGTAAGTTTGACGTAAGTATGTAGGTAGTTGTAGAAAATAGATGTGTATTCGATACTCACGTGGGCGCAGTTAACGCCGTAACTAGTAGAAACAATTATACTCCATTCATCACAATTCGTCTATTTCCGAACAGACTGAATCACTCAATTGACGTTACAACGTCTCCAGTTCATTCTTTATTAGTCATTATTTAATACAATAATACCAATAACGTCCTATACATATAGACAATCACACAAATAAAAAAAACAACCGACTTCAAAAACACTATTCCAAAACAATAGATATAATGTGCACTAAAAAGTATAAAAATAATTGCGTATTTTTATGCAATCTAATTCTAGTTACGATTATTGTTCAAATAAAAAAAATAATTATAAAAATCGGTTCACCCAGTCGAAAGTTTTAAGGTAACAAACATAAAAAAAGAACATACCGACGAATTCAGAACCTCCTCCTTTTTTGAAGTCGGTTAAAAAACAAAGCCGAAATATAAGGACATGCCACAAATGACACCATAATAAGCTTCCGACCTTAAATAATTTATACGTCTAGATAGTCTCTTGCTGTTAGACAACCGATAAAAACAGGCCAGGCTTAATATTTTAGTGGGCGTGACAAGCTACGTCTTACACTCGCGGTTTGTATGACACTTTGTGTTAGTGTGCGTACATTGCTCAAAATAGAGCTTAACCCAACCTTTTTTACAACCGACATTTTTACAGCTATATAGTCTACCTAAATGTTATAAGAATATAGGTACCTATTATACACGGACGAGTAAAAAAAGAAGGACTCCGCGCCGTGATGTTAGCAAGTGAAGCACCTTTATGCTAGTGTGTGTGCGGTTACGGGGGATACTAGTTACACAATCAATTTTCTCCCTTAAATAATCATATATGGCCACAAATACTTTTATAGTATCGTTTATACACTTTTTCACAACGCACGACGGCATTTTTAAAATATTTTATTGCGACGCAAACTGATCTGTCACAGACGATGGCAAATCTCATAATGGCGGCCGATCGGCTTGTATTAGTGTAAGTGTGTGCGTGGGGCTATGTATTTACACGTTTACCGGCTTGTTTTGGTGCCTCACTGTTATGTAAGGTGACACGGAGTCCTTCTTTTTTTACTTGTCCGTGGTATCAAATATTGATACAAGAGTCGAGCAAAGTGGAAAATAATATGATAGTAGTTTAAGAGCCAATTTCATTTCCTTAAAATACATATCGAGTTATATGGTGAAGTAGGCCGTAAGATTTGAATCGTTTTCTTAATTAATCGTTTAGACCTCAATGGAACATTATAAATATATTTAAAAGGTTGTAATATCTTATAAACAATATGGAAGACTAATAATACTTTTATCTCAGCACGCTCAACTAATATTACAGCGGTGCCAACACAGCGCCTGTTACTTCAACTTCGAATAAATAAATAATTATGCTAAACTCACCGTTATTATTTATATAGTTCTCACGTATTATAAATCTCAGAATCACCACCATATTCACTAAATACCAAACATAAATAAATCTATGATCCAATAACTGAGTTCTAATAATTCAATTTCCTCAACACAACACAACAAAAATGTTTATTTTTCAATTATTTCGCTCAATTTACTTTAATAAATAGATTAAAATAGCTCTGATATATGTATTTCTTTATTTATGTTCACTATTTCAATTCACTTGTTAGCTTTTTTACCTTATACTTATATTTAATTTGATACTTGCACCACGATTGCACTTATAACAGTGTTCGCACTTAACTGAACTATAGAAAGGTATCTAATGAAGGGCTTATGTAAACATTGCTGTCAAAATACAAGTAATTATGCTTATTATCTGAATAAAGGGTTCTATTAACTAATGATCTTATACAAAACGCATAGTAACTAAGATAAGGGTGTTTTGTTACCGCACTCTAACAGGATTAAGGGTTTATTATAACATTATTTTTAATAAAACGATATATCAATGTTGTTTTAGTAGTGTGCTTAATAAATTATTGAAAGGTATGTATACACATACGGGTAGCAATATTTGTGGTTTTTATCTTACCGTTGCTTACCTTTTAACTAAGAGTGTCGTATAAATAATAATAAATAAATAAATATATTTATTTAATGTTATCTATACTAATATTATAGCTGAAGAGATTCTGTGTGTGAATTTGAATTGAAAATTATTTTATGTATGATTGGCATAGTACGTACAATAACTAACTACACTCACAATCACTCTCAAAAATTGTCTGAAGCAAATCTCTACCTACGAGTCTTTTAGGCTGAGTTTTCGTTCAGTTGTGTTTCGACCGCGCTTTGAATACATCGCCGCGCAATGACAAAGTGTTCAAATAACAGCATATCCAAATTTAAAAAGAATGGAGTGTCGCATTTCAGTTGTATTTAATAATTATATTTTAATTGCAGTGATCCTGCCCCGTGTTCGCGTCCGGGCTTCTAATGAGCACTTACAATAAACTTTAAACATTACTGCCATGAAATAAGGTGTTAATTTGAATGAATGTTT
Source organism: Leptidea sinapis (assembly GCF_905404315.1). Classification (NCBI taxonomy): domain Eukaryota; kingdom Metazoa; phylum Arthropoda; class Insecta; order Lepidoptera; family Pieridae; genus Leptidea; species Leptidea sinapis. The sequence goes on along the minus strand of NC_066304.1, from coordinate 6,686,331 downwards.
GTATGTTACCTGTATAAGTTAATGTGTACGTATGTACTAGACACTGTTGAATTGTTAATTAGTTAAACATTAAATTATACGTGATTCTCTGTCAACTCTTTATTTCAAACGCAATTTCAGTTGCAGGTGACTTCTGAAAAAAAAAACTTGCAATACTAATATTAGATATTTATCTAAGTATCTATAACCTACGTTGTGTAAATCTTACTGAAATCCATCTTAATAGCGCTCTTTATTAACATATTTTATTATTAGCTATCAAATAATGCTCATTTTCTTATTATGAGTCAATTATAATATGATCTATATAAATTAATCGACGATAATTTAGTTCATAAATATAATATACGTCTAGATAGAGCCTCTTGCTGTTAGACAACCGATAACAACAGGCCAGGTTTATAACCGTAGTGTGCGTGATAGCTAAGACTTACGGTCGCAATTTGTATTACACTTTCTTTTGATGTGTATGTGTTGCTGAAAATAGAGCCTAACAGTTCGCTACTTTTTCGACGCTTTCACAGCTTTTGAGTCTATCTAGACTAATAAATTATCTAAGATAAAAAACATAATTGGACTAATCAAATCAAATAAAAATCACTTTATTCATGTAAGTCATGGAAATGACGCTTATGAACGTGAAAAAATTGCATTTTTTATTATATTTTCCGCTACTTCACAAAGGGTTCAGCTTATGAGAAGAAGAGAAAGAAATCATTTCATTTACCATATATAGTGGTGCAACAAAAATATCAAACGTCAAATAGGTAGTCAATGCCTTACACGAGTAAGTCAAAAAAGTAAATGTAAATTAATACAAAAGTTATTGAGTACAGTAGTTGCATCATTTATCTATAGTTGAATAAAAATACAGAATTCTTAAAAACAGGTCAGCATTGGTATTTAGTAGACCCGCATGCGCCAGATATTTTTGCACAAACATCTTGTTGACGCGACCATAGACAACATAGAGCCGATGTGTGCGTCAAGCTAGTTTAAACATTGAATTTAGAATTTAGACTTTTAGACATTGAATTCAGAGTATGGTGACTTTGTGAGTGGGATGTCCCGCCATAAATCTGGGATAAGGTAGGCATAGGTCTTTGCTATTGCAGCATATGTTGCCTTAGCAAAGTTCCCTAAGGTGCCAGTAGAGCCACGGGCTAATGTGTAGCAGTCCTCAACACCAGCCATTTGAAGCAGTTTCTTGGGAACAGGGGCCGACACAATACCAGTACCTCGGGGGGCAGGTATTAACCTCACAGTTACAGAGCCAGTTTATATACAGATATTCGAAATACTAAAGATGTAATTGCCAAGCATGGCTGACTTTTTACGACTTGTCACCCAAAATCGGTTACAGTAATAATAGATTCGCTTTACTTTTCTATCTTCGTTTATCTCCGTTATATATGTTCTCTCTTGTAGGCTCTGTTTGCAGAATATTGTATGTCTATGAACGTGACAATCGCCTCTCGAATGTGTTTCCGTAATATTATATTAGAAACTAGCTGAGCCGGCAAACGTTGTTTTGCCATATTAATTATTTTTAGAGTTAGACCATTTCTTGGACATTGCAACATTACTTTATTTTTCTAAAATTACCGTAGCCTAAGTTACTCTTTATCACATCGCTACCTGCCAATAAAAGTCCCGTCAAAATCAGTCCAGCCATTCCAGAGATTATCCGGAACAAACAGACAGACAGACAAAAATTGTAAAAAATGTTATTTTGGTGTAAGAACCGTATATATTCATATACATGTAGTAAAAAACGGTTATTTCAATATAACAAACAGACACTCCAATTTTATTTAAATAAAATATATGTGTGTATAGGTTATTTAGTTTAGAATTTGAAATTCCTATAAAATTTAAAAGATGATAAAATAAAATAAAAATTCATTTACGACCAAATATTGATATTAATAATACTCTTACTAACTAACTTAGATACCTATTTCATAAAAATATTTCTAAACTCTACATAAATCTTACCTAAAATATAATGTTAAAAAAAAACTTTAAATAACCACAAATAAAAAGACTTACTTATACAATACGGGGTTAAAACAAAACTAAACAGCATCGTAAATCTTCATCCTACTAGTGTCCTGTCACACGAATCAACACAATGAAAGTAGAATATAAATATGTTAAATTATTATCAATAGATATGCGCACTAGCTGTTATCAAATGAGATTATCTATAAGGAAAGCTAACACAATTATGTTTGTTTTGTTTCGAGATCAAAGAATTTTACCTTCAACTAAGTTTAATTCGCCACAAATAATCCACGCAATCCATTGACGTACAATAATCAACTAGAATTATCTGAAGAAAAACTCTGCCTACACGTCTATAAGACAGAACTTTGGTTCAGTTGTGTTTCGACCGCGCTTTGAATATAACGCCACGCAATGAGAAAGTGTTCAATAAAAAATTGTCCAAATAACAGGATAACCTTAAAAATGATTGAGTGTCGTAAGTATTTAAGGTAAGTGTCCCTTTTTTAGGAAATTAACAAAATTGTGTAACTTGACCTTTTTAAGCATTTTTTTTCTTACATTTTAATTGGTAACACGAAATGTTCTTAAATACTTATATACAACGCCGCTCGGACATTTTGTTGACGACCTTTTAATAGGCGATTGCGAGTCTAGCTGTTGTTTATTGTACCTCAATGTTATCAATGGTTTAAATCTGTTTGTTTCGGCTATGATTTCGTTGGGAGTAGGGGGGCTCTATAGGTCAAATTGACATATTTTTAATACTTAAAAAAAATATATTTCTATAAAGTAACTACATCTAAATACAATATTATATTATGATTGTTTAAAATCAATTGAATAAAATGAGTGTATGACAAACTTGAATACGTTATTTTAAAATAATTATGTAAATTTGATCAAAATTAGGGGAGTGTATCGGTGCGATAAAAGATTTAGAACGAAAGATATAATGTAGCCGCGATTTTAAAATAGATTTTAGTGTCAGATTGTGCTATCCTTAGAATTACAATATACTATCGTAGAGATAACCTAAGTGCCTAAGTGTACGTTAGGAGGAAATAAAAACAGATACTAGACGCTATGCCGAACGCCACTCACCAAATACCTTGGCCACTAAACTGCTTGAGTCCTTTCAAGCCGCGAGAAGACTAAAAAGAATCAACTCTCATTATAATAAGGCCTGACTTTTGCCGACTTGTCAATCAAAAACAGTAACAGTAGATTCGCTTCAAATAAATAAAATCAGCTTGAAAAATTCTGAGCGTCAGTACAACTGCACACGTCACCTTGAGACAAGATGTCAAGTCTCATTCGCAAAGTAATTTCACTAGCTATGGCGCTCTTCAGACCGAAACACACTAATGCCATACCTAGTACCATGGTACTAGATGGTAAACTAGTAACTGGTACTCTTCCATAAAAAGACCTAATATCTTAGATAATTTAAAAATATTTATATACATGAATAACAAAATTTATATGTCGTATCGTCCTGGAAACCCCGCTCAAGAAAGCTCATTCCACAGCTTTGTAGTGTAGTGGAGGAACGCCACACATCCAGATGGTCGTGTGTTGTGCGAACGTGGAATTCGTTGGAAGAAAGTAGGTCAAGAAACTCTTCAGAACATTCCCTAAAGGTACCTAGCAATGTAATGTTACAGGTATATAGCTTGTATCAGTGGGAGGCTCCTTTGCACAGGATGCCGGCTAGATTATGGGTACCACAACGGTGCATATTTCTGCCGTGAAGCAGTAATGTGTAAGCATTACTGTGTTTCGGTCTGAAGTGCGCCGTAACTAGTGAAATTACTGGGCAAATGAGACTACTCAAGGTGATGAGCGCAGTTGTAGTGCCGCTCAGAATTTTTGGGGTTTTTCAAGAATCCTGAGCGGCACTGCATTCTAATCGGCAATGCGTATCAATTACTATCAGCTGAACGTCTTGCTCGTCTCATCCCTTATTTTCATAAAAAAAAAGCTATAGGTAACAGTCAGTTCGCAAAGAAGACTTGGCTTAGAGTTATATTTAGTCTAAATGATTCCTTAATCCGCTCGCCGACACATAAATCATATTGAGACCTACATTATTTATCAATTGCATAATTACTAGATAATAATTGTAAATAAATCAGGTTACCCAACACATAAGCACTTACTATGAACATTTGGTATTACTACAAAATCAAGTGGAGATAACATATGTCCGATAACGAGTACGCGGTTGTGAGCGATCAGTAAGCCCAATCAGAAATATATAGTTGTAATACTCCTACACATATACTATTATTATTTGCAGAGAATGGATATATGCCTAGTCCTGTTTGGGTCCTAGTAATACGCGTCCCGAATTGAACTATTGAGTACGCCACTCATACTTATAGCTCGTCAGCAAGTCCTGCCGCGTTTATGAACCGCAGTATATAGTAACGCGAGTATTGCAAGCAGTATCTGGGAGTCACGGACGAGTAAAAAAATAAGGACTCCGTGTCACCTTACATAGCAGTGAGGCACCAAAACAAGCCGTTAAACGTGTTTACATAGCCCCACGCACACACTTACACTAATACAAGCCGATCGGACGACATTATGAGATTTGCCATCGTCCGTGACAGATCAGTTTGCGTCGCAATAAAATATTTTAAAAATGCAGTCGTGTGTTGTGAAAAAGTGTAAAAACAATAATATAAAAGTATTTGTGGATCTATGATTATTATTAAAGGTGCTTCACTTGCTAATATCACGGCGCGGAGTCCTTCTTTTTTTACTAGTCCGTGCTGGGAGTAGGGTATAGTCACCAAGGATGATGATATACTAATGAATTTCTTTACCTAAAGAGCCCTTTTTGCCTTCGGTTATACTACGAAAACTATTGAACCATTCGGAATATTATTTATGCCATGAGAGGCAGCGTGTTTCGGAGAAGGTTTTAGTATATGTCTGTTGGTGATTACTTATCCGGAACCTATATTTATTTGCCTTAGAAATACCTATATATTCACAAAATAAATAATTCAGTCAATGACATTTCATTACATATGACAATTAATACAATGAACGGCCGCGGGGTTCTTAATTTGGGGTTTGGTAGAGGAAAGGTTTTATTGTTTGTTTGTTTGTTTCCATTGAATAGGTTTCGAAACTTTTATAATATTACATATAACTATTATATTCTTGTAAAATTCAGGAAAGTGTAGAGGCAGATTTAAGTTACTATTAATAATAACTTAAATATAGATGGATCGGTTAATTTGTTGCAATTTTACTAGGGATGTCTATTTTTTGTGAAAATACAATTATTTAAAATATATATTGAGTGTTAATTTCGCTAAGTTTTGTTAGTATGCATGCATTATGCACTACCCGCACAGTATAAAGTTAATTAAAACGAACGTAGCTTATAAGTGGTTCATTATATATTTGTATAAAATCATAGATATCATAGACCCTTTAAAAGATGCACAAATAGCGGCGTTCAGGTGAACAGTCGTCACGGGACCTGCACATTGTGAGGAGGGGTCCAAGACTCGCCAGCGGCTCTAGGGTTCCGAATCCAAAGCGCAATTTCGTTGCGTTCGCTCGTTTCCAACCAAGTCTGCATAGACCCGGCGCCGAGTCTTGCTGGAAGGACCATTCTTGGTTATTGAACATGGTGTTGTTAAGGGGTTGCACTACCATCTCTAGAATGGTATCTTGATACTCTTGTGCTGATGTTTTGATACCTTCTTCACAAAAGTATGGCTCTGTCACTCCTTCATGGCTAATAGCCCACCAAACCATCTTTGAAGTCGGATAGTGCCCACGTTGCACTCTGTCGACTAATTGGGAAGCTTCCTTAGAGCTTTGAGCATGAATACGGTCACTTTGTTTGTTAAAATGTTCCTCAATTGTATAAAAATTCTCATCCGTAATCAATTTTTTTCTGTGACCTCCCTTTGCGTACCGCTTCAGTAGTTGTTTCGATTTTACCACATTATTCTTTTTTAAACTATCAGTTATGAAATGAACAATACGTCCCTTAGAGGGTAAAAGTCCTAAGTCATGTTTTAAAATACGCGACATGGTTCTAGGTGCTAGCTTCATCTCCCGAGATATATTATTTTGCTTTCGGACAGGATTTCTTCGAAATCTTTCCCTTACTGCTTTGACCACCTATTTCGTGCGAACACTAAGTGGACGGCAAGATCTTTTTCTGTCACAGACAGAGGAGGTCTCATTGTACCTATTCATAGCCCGTTTTAAAAATTTCATTTGGCTCCATACCTAATTTGTGTAATGCAATCACAGCGATTCGGTTCTCTTTATCACCCCATTCCATTTTAATATCGCAAAATATTGTACAATATATTGGCGCCAAAATGAGAAAACTCAATGAACAATCATATAAAATTGACAGATTCCAAATTCAAATGTAATATTTTGTTTATTTTTTATTGTAACAGTGTTTATGGCCAGACTTAGTATAGTGGTATCGTCAGGTATGGTTACGTTAAACGCTTAAACGAAAACATCGTGTGTTACATGTATGTCAAGATTCTTGATAACATTAGGTATAGCAATTAAATTATCTCAGTAAGTAACAAGTTTGTATGTTATATCTTCATTCAAATTCAAATATTTTTATTCAAAATAGGATGTAAAATCACTTATTGAAAGTCAAAAAAACAATCACCCATTCCAAAATGAATGCCTCAGGCCTGAGAAGAATGGGCGCTACAAACTCAGCGGGCTTTTTTTCATCAAAAAAATATGTTTACAAAGTAATATTGTACAATTAAACTTATTTTTTAATAGCCTGAGGGCGGTCGCTCCATTCTCAATCTGTGGTATCATTAAGAAAGTCATTTATGTTATAGTAACCTTTACCACACAAACGTAACGATTCTTTTGAATAACGTAATTCTTTTGTTTTGAACATTTTCTGGAATCTTGTTGTAAAAGCATATAAAAGACTTACTAACTCGACTTAGCCGAGTAGTAGGCATTATAATACATTGACAACTGAATATTTGTAATCATAACTAGTAAATATACGTTCAAACAACGGGTATCCCTCACGTTCCCACGGTGTTCCACGAACAAACAGACAAACGAGCACTTTCACACAATTGTTCGGCTACTGGATCACAATACGACACGACACGCTATTATACACCGTATCACATTTGGACACGGGCTATAATCGATTATAGCGATCATGTGGGTGTTATCAGTTATAATTGTATGAAACATGGAATTTGTACTAGAATTAATACAAAATGTATTGTAATAAAACATAGTGAAATTACTTACATTGATAGTATGGTTATGGTTTGTAGAGCGGCTTTAGTACAGTTCAGGCGCCTTTTTCTGCCGTGAAGCAGTAATGTGTAAGCATTATTATGTTTCGGTCTAAAGGGCGCAATGGGCAAACGAGACTTAACTAACATCTTATGTCTCAAGGTGACGAGCGCAATTGTAGTGCCATTCAAAACTTTTTGGGTTTTTCAATGATCCTGAGTTGCACTGCATTGTAATGACAATTACAATCAGCTGAAAGTCTGCTCGTCTCGTCCCTAATTGTCATAAAAAAAATTCAGTGCAGCCCTGTATCACTGTTGCCAATGTGATCTATTGTGATAATCACTGTTAAGTACAGCTCACTGATAAGATTGATTCTTTTAATGAATATAACTTTATCTTTTGTAGTGAGCTGACGTATCTCAAGTGGATGAAGAATTGGACTTCCCAGAGATGTTTCGTTTACGCATTGAAGGAGCACATTCAGAGAGGATTTTTAATGGGATATCGTATTGGTTTTCTAAATTTCCAAAATTAATATATCATTTTTGTATGAGAAAGTGCAGGATCTTCATCCTAATGGTATAACGCCCTGCCCATTACAATTCATTGATCCCAAAAAACTCACTTTGAGACGTAGTATTCAATGTACTCGGCTCCGTGAAATTGCTAAATATCTTAAAATGGATTTTATTATATTTTTTAATATATTATCAATATTTTTATTTTTAAATTAATAAAGAATTACTAAAACGTGAAACACTACGAGTATTTGCATAATAAAAATAGTTAGGACTAATTTTTGTAAATTTATTGTAATTGGATATTGTTATACTCATTTGAAAACTATTTTTAACTTAGATAATTTAAAGACCTAGATAGAGTCTCTTGCTTTTAGACAACCGATAGAAATAGGCCAGGTTTTATACTTTAGTGTGCGTGAAAAACAAAATCTTACACTCGCGATTTGTATGACACTTTGTGTTAGTGTACGTGAATATAGAGTTAACCTCAAAATAGAGGTTAACTCTATACTCACTTTTATTCGACGTTTTCACAGCTGTCACAGTCTATCTAGACGTAAAAATGAACTAAGATTTTTAAGTAACTTTTGTTCTTCTACTGACTTGCATTAAACTTTCTTTTTTAAATTTGAACACACGTAAATGATATTATACCAATTTATGTATCTTGATGACTAGAAATGGAACTCAAGAAACGCGAGGTGCCGCTGAATAAAGACTACAAAACAATATAATCAGGAATTACTTTAAAGTGAGCTGTAAAAGTGAATCGTTGACAATCTAATTTATGTAAAAAACGAACGACAAATATCCGTTTCCTCGTATCATAATGGCTCTAACAGGCGGATATCCTCAAATACAGCGCCAGTTAAACCCTTGATAAATCCTTCACAGATAAGATATGTTTCAGCCGTAATGAGAGATTACTAATTAACGATTCTGTTTGATCGTTGATAGGATTAAATTAAATTATTAACCAAAATATGTGAACATTTGTTATAATTTTTAAGAGCAAGTCAATTTCTTAATATGCAATTACTGGGGTTGAGCAGGTCATCAACTGTAAAGTAGATCCTGTAGATGGAGTTACAACCTAACAGTTGAACCAAGATTAACGAACCATACGTCACTCAAACGGTTGGCTGAATTGGAAGAGCGCTCGGACGGAACCCCAGAGGTTGTAGCTTCAAGCCCCGTTCAATAATTAAAAAGGCATAAAAGGCATTTAATTTCTCAAAATTGATTCCTTAAGAATTCTTTTTGATGTCATTTCTAATATACTCGATACTACCTACTAACGCTTCGGAAAGAAGCTCTGAGAGAGAAGAAGCGGCGCAAGTTTGATTACAAATATAATTTAATTAATCCCAGAAGTGAGGGATATTACTTTAAAAATAACAAATTTTTACAAAGAGTTTTTTATTTTCATGACAAAAACTATTTACTTTCTAATGTAATTTGAAATTGCTAGAATACATTTGATATCAAAACCTTGATCTACTTTTAACAAAACACTTTATAATTATGTATATACTGATCGATACACTAGATTATAATTTATTTATATTAAATAGAACAAGCATATGGCAAGGACCTCTCCTCTCTGTTTCTTACGAGTCTGATTTTTTCCCCATTTTTTTTCGTTTTTCTATTTACCATTGGCTCCTTTGCACAGGAAGCCGGCTAGATTATGGTTACCACAACGGCGCCTATTTCTGCCGTGAAGCAGTAATGTGTAAGTGTTACTGTGTTTCCGTCTGAAGGGCGCCGTAGCTAGTGAAATTACTGGGCAAATGAGACTTAACATCTTGTCTCAAGGTGACGAGCGCAGTTGTAGTGCCGCTATAATTTTTGGAGTTTCAAGAATCCTGAATGGCACTGCATTGTAATGGGCAGGGCGTATCAATTATCATCAGCTGAACGTCCTGCTCGTCTTGTCCCTTATTTTCATTAAAAAAAAATCATATTATGGTTTTCTTCTTTTTCTAATTTTATAAGTAGGATACCAGTTAATAAAATATTTGTTCCATTTCTCTTGTCCTCTTACGTGTGTCCTGCCCATATTCATTAAAGCATTTTCACTTTTTTTTAACTTATTAAGTAAGTCAAAACGTTTGAGTAGTTTTTGATGCATCACTTAAGAAACATTCTATAAAATATAGTGGCAATCAGTTTCTTGCCATTTCTTCTAATCAAAGCTCCACTTTTCCGAAGTGATAGTATTGTTTGACATTAATAAGTGTCATTTTGACCTAATCGAATAAATGATTTTTTTTTTCGTTTGTTCTCCAGAGGCCTTTTTATCTGTCTGTTGTCTTAAAGTTCACAAACTTCTAGTTTATATATGTTTGTTTTAGTCGTAGCCCATGTCTGGCAGCCATACATGAAGACTGGTACTTATATCTAAAACTTCCTGCAAATTTTCAACTACATTCCTACCGCCGATTTCTTCACCATCTGAATGTTAGGCGTTTGTTTACTGTGCATTTTTGAAGGATTTTGATTCTGAAGTCAAATGATTAGAAGTGACCGCATTAGGAAAAGTACTAAACAGATGGATGCTCTTGAGTACGCTTCCAGTGACACAAAAGGGCAGGTCAATCGCAGGCAGGACTGGTGAGATTCATGGACAAAAGATGGAAAGTTGAAACTACAATTTGGGAAGGACCATCCGGCGGAAGAAAAAGAGGTCGCCCAAGAAACAGATGGGTAGATGAAATAATAAAAATGGCAGGAAAAGAATAGAGAGGAAAAACACAGAAGAGGGATAAAGCTGATGGAGTAAGCTGGAGGAGGCCTATACTCAGAGTGGGATTCCAATAACATAACTTTTATATTATACGCGTAGTCTTAGGATAATATTATGTATTCGAAGATTGTTGGAATCAATAAAAGGCCTATAATTTTATATTATTATTATGAAGGAACTCTTTTTCACGGAATAGAAGGAAATACTAGCGTTATTGTAAGTGATCACCGCCTCCCAAACTGTGTATCACCCACGTTGAAATCACAGGGGTATTATCAGGATTTTTGTTACATGCACGTGCTTTAAGTATGTGACCATGACGTATCGTCTTAGCAACAACGCGCAAGTAAATAATACGATTTCAAGGTTTAGTCGTGCGTGGAAGAAAGTAATCAAGATGAATATTACACGAGCCGGAATACCATTAAACTTGTTCACCAGCCGGCAACGTTACTGCGATTCATCTAATGTTACAAGAGAGAATACTAGATTGTTCTTTTATTCAATTTTTTATGGAAAAGGATTACAAACAACCGTACGGGTCACCTGGTCTTAAGTGATCACCGCCGCTCACATTCTCTTGCTATACGAGAGGAATAACAGGAGCGATGCCGGCGTATAAGTAAGGTTTACGCGCCTTTTTTTAAAGTACCCATGTCGCATAGTCCCGGAAACACCGCACAAGGAAGCTCATTCCACAGCTTTGTTGTACGTCGAAGAAAATTCCTTGAAAACCGCACTGTGGAGGACCGCCACAAATCCAGATGGTGGGGATGATATACTAATTTATGGTGTGTCGTACGAAGGTGGATTTTGGCGGTAGGAATTAGGTGAAACAGCTCTTCGGAACACTCCCCGTGATAAATGCGGCAGAAGGCACACAATGAAGTAAGGACTCTACGTAACGTGAGGTGATCGAGCCGTTCACAGAGCAATGGGTCCTCGACAATTCGAGCTGCTCTGCGTTGTACGTGGTCAAATGGTTTGAGCTGATACTGGGGTGCACCAGACCAGAGATGACAGCAATACTTCATACGTGGCAGAATCTGCGCTTTGTAGAGTGTTAGAATGTGGGCCAACTTGAAGTATTACCGTGCTCTATTTATGACGCCCAGCCCATAATTATATTAATAACATAATATTTTAAGTTAAGCACGCCTGGTCCGACCCACGCGTTCAGCTTTAGTCATCTAAGAGGGAGCGTAGGCGGAACACAATTGTTTGGTTATCTGGAGTCAGGACGTGCCGCAACTGTCAAAAGTTATATCGCGAGGTCAGTGACCCGGGCCAAATTGGCTGCGATTAAAATAATTACTCAAATTACATGGAATGTTCCTCTCACAGTTTGATTGTGTTATTATTATAGATGATTTGCAGGATTCCGTACCCGAAGAGTTACCAACCGGAACCTTGTGGCTAAGTCTAAGATCCTTAGAGCTTACTTAGACTTTGCTTAGACTTTAGTTAGGTATAACTTTGCTGACGGACCGATGGGCTCCTTGCACTAACTGGGCCGGCGTCGTCGGAACGGTCCGACACACGATATACACAATGGGGATACTGAAAATCAGTGTTGTGCTTATTATGTATGTATGGACACAACTGTAACTGTACTCAGTTTTGGAAGACCAGTGCCACGTTAAGTAATGCTGTTTTTATCATTTGTATTAAGTAAGTTACGTATTAAGATTTAGCATATTAATTATTTTCATTAACTGTTTTGTGTGAATGTGTCAGTTTTTCTTCCATAATAAATTCATTTCATATACCATCGAATATGGTCCCCTACCAGACCGCGTTCGATGGTTCGGCCAAATCCGATCATATGTTTACGAGTAGGTTATTAGACTGTCAATACCAGACAAACGCTCGGGTTTTAAGGCGACACTAAATGCCAGCGACCTTGAGCGATATTAGTTCACGGCTGCCGGCCCGCCATCTATGTAACAAAGCCAATATTTTAAAAATTCTTGCGTGGAAAACAGTTTATATGCTTACAATCCTCGTTATTCACTACTAATCTGAATAAATGAACCTACATAAAAAAGTACAAGCTATAAGAATAACTTTTCTGAGAGAAGTACCAAAAAAATGCGTCACGCCATGCCAAAAAACTTGTTTAACTTCAAAGAAAAGTGGTAGTTCAAAAATGCTCGGCAATGTTAACTATAACCAACAGGAAGCATTAGCAACCTACAAATAAGACTTAAGGACATGTTTTCTGCTTACTCTTCGCCTTAATAAATGATGTTTGCGTCATTACAAAGCTTTATTCAATGTCGCCAAGGATCTGGTGTCCTCAACAGATATTAGAATATGAAATAAGGTGACATCATCTCGTGAGCAGAACCGAGGTCGTTGTGGACAATATTTGTATTGTTGGCTTCACAATGTTTATTCGCGCGAGCATCTGTTAATTGCCGGAACAATTAATTTTACAACAATTCCTCTACAACTCTTGTCAGACAGCTATTACTTGTATTCTGGTTACATTATCACGGGACCTGACGTCGATGACGTCACATCGTCGCATTGTTACGGTGTGCAAAACAAGCATCACTACTTATGGGATTTGATACGGGCATACTTGCCCGCCCTGCATCTAAGGGTGCTATAAGTCTGTTTGAATCCATAAGTCTTATTGTTTGAATACTATATAATGTGCTTTTGGTTTTAACGATTTATTTTTTTGAGTTTTATTGATTGATGTAAAGGTGTTGTGTTGTGATGCTGATTATAATTATGATATTGATAAAAAAATCAATGAAAGAATCTAGGCTAAGTACAAAGAGAATTTATTTTTCTGTCGGACTTATTACAGCAGAAACACTGACCTGTATAAATAGGTACCACTGGACAAGCTGTTCCATATTTTTGACAAATTTTTTGTGCCTTTTTGAAGCAAACTTATTGAATTAGGCGTTACTTTGCGGAAATCCATAATTATACAAATGATTTAAGTTTTCTTTAGTGTTAATTCCGCCAACATTTGTTTTTACAACAAATACCTAACAAATACCTTTTTGAAGCGCCACTCGCGAGCGTCCAGAGAACTAATTTTGACGTATTATGCAAATGTATTTTCTCTGAGGTATTTTTACATTTTGAATTAATTTCGTTCGTTTTCCGTGTTATTTATACTTCAAGAATCAACGTAACGTAAAAGTACACAATTTTTTTTGTAAATAGTTCCCTAACATCTATCGATGTAGCTGCGGTTGTCATCACTAGTTTTAGTACAGCAGACTCTCGCTACTTGTCAACAGCGCCATAATGGCGAATATCAAATAGGCACTACAGCATTTTGACAGCCGTGCAGCAGTGGTATATAGTAGCGGTCAGTGAGCAGAAACTACATAACTATTAACTACAAAAGTCAAAACGTAACAATGCAAACTTCAAAAACAAGTAATAGCATGAAAGAATCACGACATTTATCTAACGGTAATGAAACTGCACACCGTACTGACGCAACAGCACAAGCGCGAGGGGGTGAAAGGGGAACGCGAGGGGGCTTCACGTTCAAGCAAGGCCCAGAGATAATGTGAAAGTTTGAACCTAAGACTCTAATTGTCATATGTTATGTCTCGTCCTGAGGATGCTTCGTGTAGACATTAACCCCCTTATTCATAATAGTCTGCTAACTTAAAGCATTGCTAATTCGCACTCTGTCTTCTTTTATTGACCTAAGTCAAAATGAGAAAAAACACTCCTTAGCGGCTGTTTAAACTTAGTGGACCATTATGAATAAGGGGGTAAATGTTGATATTAATAAGTATATAAGGTTTTTGAGGAATTCAATCTAATTTGAAAATCCTTGGTCCTAAAGAATCATTGAGAGCGAAATTTAAAGAAATTAACATATTAACTGTTGCTTCTCAATATATTCTTGATAATGTTATGTATGTACATAGGCACATAAGTGAATTTGCTAAAAACTGTCTTAACATAAACTTAGTAACTTAGTAACTTAACATAAACGTAGAGTTAGTTAGTGTGGGGCGATGTGTATATGCTCTTCAATCCCAGAAAATATTAAAAACTAAGGTTTCACGAAATTCAAAACAGCACCAGTGAGGGAGGCTTTGCACAGGATGCCGGTTAGATTATGGGTACAACAGCACCTATTTCTGCCGTAACACGTGTCGAATTGTTTGAAAGACAAATATTGGCGGAATTAATACTAAAGAAAACACAAAACATTTGGATAATTATTCATTTTCACAAAGTAACTACTTCAATAAATTTGCATATTTTTAGTAGTTTGTCAATTTTGTTCCAGATTATGAGAGAATTTCGAAGCTAGAAGATGGAAAATAGAATGATAGAGTTTACGTTAAATAATTTCATGTTAAACTTAAATGTCATTATTATTGTCATTTCAGTTGTGTCCATTTTTTTTTACTGTATTTGGTGAATGCTGTGTTAATTTTAATTGGATCTCAGGATCAAAGAAAGTACCCTGTACTTGTTATTAGATGATAATTTTATCCTGTTAACTGTTATTGTAGGCACCTAATTGTAAATAAATTGTGATGAAACTTTATATTTACTTTAATTATAAACTGCTTGGAACGTATTCAAAATAAATTCATTAAGCATTTAGAATTCAGACAACATTTAGATCCCACATTTAATTTTCACTCCAACGATTTAAGTTCTTTGAATGACCGTCGAACCCATAGAGACATAATATTTTTATATAAATTATTACATAATATAGCTGATTCTCCATATCTATTAAGTAAAATAGGATTACACTGCAGAAGGCCTACATCCCGATGTAAAGATGTATTAGATGTTGCCTATGCGAGAACAGTACATGGAAAGAACAGGTTTATAATTCGGGCATGTAGCTGTTATAATAGAGCATACAGTCATATTGACATATTTCATGAAAAGTTAAATGTTTTCAGATCATTGGTTTGTGATAATTTAAATAATTACTGATTTTTTTTTCTGAATTCTTAACTCATTTGTAACTAATTCATTATAGTATTGTATAATAGGCGTGTATAGTATTTTGTGACTTATATAGCTTGTAATTAGTTGTTAATTTGTATTACTTTTGTTTTGTGGTTTTTATCTTACCGTTGCTTACCTTTTAACTAAAAGTGTCGTATAAATTGTTGGAAACTTCACTGGTGAAAGTGTAAGTTTTAAGATTTGTTAATAATTAAGTATCATAATACTGTTTGTTTTCTATACATGAATAAATAAATAAATTATAAATCACTGAGAATAATAATAATAAATAACGCTTGAGATTGTATTGCGAAACTGAATTATGAAGAATTATTGCTAAAGGACGTTGGTATAGTAAATGTAACTTTAACATAAATGACTTTCTTTATGACACCACAGTTGAACTTTGTTGAACACATACATAATTACATAAGAATGGTAGGACTAAAGGATAGTAGTGCAAGATGTGTAGTAATTGTTGGTACAGTTTGGTAACTGTAACTAAATGATACTGTGTCACATCTGACGAGGGCCACGCTAAAGGGACCACTCCGTTACATTCCTTCCGCGATCATTGCTAAATGTTCAAACTGGTTCCATTTTATCATATGAGTAAATACGAACTAAAGCAAATATTTTTAGTGTCGTTTGACGCGAGATTGACTAACGGTGGTTTCATAGCATCTTAGATCTTCACAAGAATGCATGTGCGAAAGTCAGTTTCTTTGTTTGAATTATTGTTCAAATAAACCAATTAAATTGTCTTGTATTCATTGCAAATAAGATTTCTTTTCAATTCGATATTCTAAGAAGTGGCGTGAAACTGCAATTTGAAATGGAAAAGATAAGTAGGCAAGGTTGCACTCAAATAAGACATTTCTGGAAGTTTTGAATAATAATCATCTTAAAAATAAAAGTAAAGTACACTATACAAATGATTTAAGTTTTCTTAAGTGTTAATTCCGCCAATATTTGCTTTTAAAACAATTCGACACGTGTTTCGCCTCTACACGAGGCATCCTCAGGACGTGTTGTTTCGCCAAAATCTGGCACGAGACTGAATCAAATGAGCCGCAAGCCGCTCTTTTATATCCTCGTCCCATGAAATGACGCGCTGTGATTGGTCGGCTGTTGTGACGTATTACCCCCGGAAGAGACACGTAACAAAGGTGATGGGACTAAATTTGTTTGTTCATTCAACAATGTGTACATGCTTCCGGCTCATTTGATTCAGTCTCGTGCCAGAATTTGGCGAGACAACACGTTCTGAGGATGCCTCGTGTAGAGGCGAAACACGTGTCGAATTGTTTTAAAAACAAATATTGGCGGAATTAACACTAAAGAAAACTTAAATCATTTGTATAATTATGGATTTCCGCAAAGTAACGCCTAATTCAATAAATTTTCGTAAAGTACACTACTTGTACCAGACACTACAAACTATCATACAACAATTAGACGATGAAAGTAGCAAAGCTGGTCTATTTATGAACCCACCAAAGACTAAAATAATGACAAATACTTCAAAAGCAAATATTAAAATAGGACAAGACATTATTGAATACTTAGATGAATATGTATATATTTATTTAGGTCAACTAATATCAATAAAAGACCAACACTCTAAAGAAATAGATGGAAGAATAAGCAACACTTGGAAGCGGTACTGGTCACTAAAAGAAATAGTTAAAAACGAAAAAATACCAATGTCTGCGAAAAGTAAATTGTACAATACCAGCATCCTCCCTTGTCTAACGTATGGGTGCCAAACCTGGCCTGCTACGAGCAAAAAACAACTAGAAGTTCTTAGTCTGTCAACGGAATATGGAAAGATGTATATTAAACATAAGGCTAAGCCATTGGTGGACAACCTCAAAAATAAGGAAAACGACAAAGGTGTATCTATTAGAAAAATTAAGAAAACTCAAATGGAATTGGACTTGACATATAATGAGGTTGGACAAAGGAAAATAGACAAAAAAGATGTATTAGAACGGTACCCTAGAAATGGGAAACGACAAAGAGGACGTCAAATTAAAAGATGGGATGATTTACCAACATGATGGAGAAGGTTAGCTCGAGATAAAGATAAGTGGAAGAGACTGGGGGCCTGGGAGGCCTATGTCGAAAGACAACCTGACCAATAAAGTATCTTATATCTTTAAACGAGCAATTCTTGTATTGTTGTACCGAGTTTCAGAGTTTCCGAGATTCAGATTATATATATACTAGCTGACCCAGCAAACGTTGTATTGCCGATATTAAAATCGCGATACAAAAGTAACTGTTGATCGTAGATGGGTGAAAATTTGAAGTTGTATGTATAATGCCACATTATAAAAAAATTAAAACAAAAAATTTCGTCCAAAAATTAAAAAAAAAAAAATAAGGGTGAACAACCCTTATTACTTAGGGGTATGAAAAATAGATGTTGGCCGATTCTCAGACCTACTCAATATGCTCATAAAATTTCATGAGAATTGGTCAAGCCGTTTCGGAGGAGTACGGGAACGAACATTGTGACACGAGAATTTTATATATAAGATATAATCTGAATCTCGGAAACAACTTCAACGATTTTCATAAAATTTAGTATACAGGTGATTTCGCGGATAGGTTTCAATTTAAAAAAATGAAGTTTTATCCGTGTTTTAATGTGAAACAGCTACAATAACATTGGAATACAAAGGTTAAATTTCGCCACTATATACAAGACTGTAATAGCTCAGATGAGACATTGGGTGATCCGGAAAGCAGAAGACCCCGGTTCGAATTTAGATGTTAAATTCCGAGTCGTCCAGATATTAGGTTAAAATGTATGGTCAGTGTATTCACTGGCTTTTATTATTACACTACTTTTGCTTAGGATTTTTTATAGAAAGTGCTTCTTTTTTATGTTGCCATCAACGACTCCATGTGGTTACGTATATTAATGGCGCGAATAAGTTATAGCTCATACTATAACAGAGAGTGTCTATAAGTCAATAAAATTTTATCTTTACTAAACCACAATTACGTCACAAACTGCAGTGAGTTTGAAAATATAGAATAAACAATTTGTCATTTTTTAAAGTGATGATTTATGAATGATGCGCCACTCGGTCTTACCAACTGAGCCAACCGTTCTTGTGACGCATGGATCGTAAATCTTGGTGTCTTGATAAAATTTTTGAAAGAGCGACATCTAAAGTCAATTTCCTAATATGGAATCATTGTGGTTAAGCAGGTTATCAACTGTAAAGTAGATACTGTAGATGGAGCCACAACATGAGAGTTGCAATTGAAATGAAATCGCCTTTTTTGTTGTATATTTGTTGCTATAGTTGCAATATACGTCTAGATAGAGCCTCTCGCTGCTAGACAACGCATGAAAACAGGCCAGTTTAAAACTTTAGTGTGCGTGACAAGCTACGTCTTACACTCGCGATTTATATATCACTTTGTGTTAGTGTGCGTGCATTGCTCAAAATAGAGGCTAACTGTCGACCTCAATTTTTTTCATCGTTTTCTCAGCTGCCACACTTTATCTAAACTTATAAATGATCTAATAGTAATATCTACAAACTGTCAAAATATCAACTAACTATTGATGTTATGAGATACAGCCCGCTGACAGACGGATAGACATACTAACAGACAGCAAGTTACGGAGAGCAGTTTACGGACAAGTAGGAATTTGACTCGTAGATTACCCGATTATAGTCGGGAAATATGACGGTATGTCAATGGAGAAACCCTGTGGGTCTTGATGTGTAAGAATATGTGATTGGTCTAAGTTGGGAACTTGACATTTGTCACAACTTTCAAACGACCAATATTCCGCCCGATTCTTATTACAATTTTTGTATTGAGCTCAATACAGAACTGAAATCAGATAACATCATCATCAGCCGGAAGACGTCAACTGCTGGACAAAGGCCTCCCCCAAAGATTTCAACGACGATCGTTCCTGCGCTACCCTCATCCAACGTATTCCGGCGATCTTGTCGGTCCATCTTGTGGGCGACCTACCAACACTGCGATTTCCGGTACGTGGTCGCCATTCGAGGACTTAACTGCCCCAACAGCGATCTGTCCGTCGAACTATGTGCCCTGCTCACTGCCACTTCAGTTTCGCAATCATTTGGACAGATCTCCTCATTTCTGATTCGATCTCGCAGGGAAACTCCGAGCATAGCCCTCTCCATTGCCCTCTGAGCGACCATGAGCTTTCTCACAAGACCCATAAATCAGATATTAAACATCATAATATTCGAACAGATTTCTCTTCTCCACTACAATGATCTACAGATCCATAGATAAATATAAATATCATTAATAATAGAGTGATCACTGCCACATGTCAATTCTGAGTCATTGACCGTAATTGATCTCGACTAGCAGCCTGTCAGGTGTGGTGAAACACAATTCACATACGTAAACTACAGCTGCTACAATGTATAACGGTATGTACAAAACAATGCCTACTAAAAGGAGTTTTTGAAGTTTTGGAACAGACATAAACTTGTGATGCCTCCTACTACTCGGCTAAGTCGAGTCTAAACATAAATGACTTTCTTAATGATACCACAGATTGGGAATGGAATGACCGCCCTCAGGCTATTAAATAATAAGTTTAATTGTACAATATTACTTTGTAAACATATTTATTCGATGAAAAAAAAAGCCCGCTGAGTTTGTTATCCCATTCTTCTCAGGTCTGAGGCATTCATTTTGGAATGGGTGGTAGTTTTTTGACTTTCAATAAGTGATGTCACATCCTATTTTGAATAAAAATATTTGAATTTGAATTTAAGATGCGCGCGCATCACTGTAAGACAAAAGTAACCGGGTGAAGATGGTTCCTAAATTTTTCTGACGTTTGCGACATTCGTTATTTTTTTTGGTTTTTTCGTCCATTATTAGAACAAGCAAAGGGTTCAAGCCTATACAGTAGTATTCATTATTTAATAATTAATTGTCAAAGCCATCTTTGCAAGATTTCTACCGCGAATCAATAATTGTAAACATTATTGTGTTTCAGTCTGAAGGGCTCTGTAGATAATGAAATTACTACAGATTAATCCTGAGCGGCACTGCATTGTAATGGGCAGGGCGTATCACTTACCATCAGCTGAACATCCTACCCTTCTTGTCCCTTATTGTCATAAAAAAACATCAAGTGATGCTAATAAATCCTTCTCGTCTAATATACTATTTGAATGATGCGCCGAAAAGTTCGGACTGAACTGAGGCCAAATTGTGCAATGTACATTCCCATGACCTTTACATATTATGTGAAAGGTGAATTGCAATTTCATCGGAATTGGGAAACATTCCTGTTCCTATTAGGAAAAGTCGTTTATTTTTAACCGACTTCAAAATGGAGGAGTTTGACTTAAAACCTATCAATAGGTAGCACATATAAATAAAAGTATTTTATTAATATTAAAGGTAAAGGTTTGCATAAGAGGTGTTAAAATTAAATTTTTAGTTATTTGATACTTTTCAGTTTTTGAAGTCGGTTTTTTAAACGTTATTTTTTTTTCCTAAAAATTGATTCCTTTAGATATTCTTTTTGATATCAGTTTAAATACTACCGCTGAAATGGCGCTCTGAGAGAGAAGAAATGGTGCAAGAAACCTCCCAGCATTATTTTTTGCGCTCTTTTTAATAAAACATACAATACTGTACGAAAAACATGTCACCTTAACCTGGGAAATATCACAATGAACTCTTTAGTAGTCAAATCGAAATATTCTTTGACAAAATAGCATAGGAGAACCATTCTGGCGTTAAATGTCACAGATATAGTATTGAAATTTCAAAACGCAGACGTCAGCAAATCTAACAGACACAAGAACAGGTTTCTACAACGATCGAAACCAAAGAAAACATTGTAAGAACACAGTAAACAATTGCGTTAATGTGGACTTGTTTGTAGAACAATCTCCTATTTCTCAATCGGCTTTACAGCTTTAGGCATTGCAAAATGATTCGGTCACTTAGCAGGCAGCGGCCTCTGCCGCGAGGTCGGTGATGTGCCTTAGGTGCCTTGCCATTTGGGTGCGGTTCACATTTGAACACCTGTATTACAAAGCCGATATTTCATTGAACAAAAGGGATGTGGTGTTTTGTCTTTCCTTTAGCCTGTTCTTGTCGACAACTCATCTCCAGATAATCTAGCCTTTCCGTTTCGGGAAACTCAGATCAACGTGATTTTGCACAACGTTCAGTCAATGCGTATTATTTTACATATATTAATAGATTGCTTATAATTAGGATGATTTGAGTGAATGCATAAGAGAGCTATTGAAACAAGCTAAATAAGACCATACAAAATAAACCATCTTATAAACAAAATAACGGTCACATCTTGGTGATGGAATAGTGTGCCGTACGGCACCTACAATTTTGGTGTATCTGAAAAACAGTGCCCTTGACACTGCTATCGGTATTCAATTAAGATCTGGTAGCACACCTGATTGCGAGTCTAAATTTGGCTTAAATATCTCTTTTAGACACTGTTTTTCTTGGTTATATATCTGACAGGGGAACAATCTTCATTAATAAGAGTCTTTGGCTGGAAGTAGGCACGTGTCAGCTTTAGCAAACTTTACATTAATAATGTCATTAAAATACGAATTAAAAAGACTAGACTAAGAGCGCGTTAATAGATGGGGAAAATACTATGCTGTGATGTTGCTGACTAATTCACAAGTTAAGGATAAAACTAAATTGAAGGTGCATGGTTGTTTGATAAGTTATGGGGAAATCTCATGGTTAAATGCTGTTCTGACATAATATCACGATGTCATGATGTTAGTAGGTATGCCATAAAAAATACTTGTGAAAATAATTGAAACAGATTATAAGTATATATATACTTATATGATTAATTATTATATAAATTAACATGTTATACAGAACGTGAAACAATGGAATAAATAAATGACCTTAATTTTTGTATAATGTTTAAGTTTTAACAATACTTCTTTTAACAATAATATTTGATATGAAATACATTTTAAGCACTTTAAAAAGTATCAATTTTAATGTATGATCCTTACTTTGATCAAGGAAAACTCACGCTTTCGGAAGACCCGCGCGGAGGCTGGAATAAACGAATGAAAGGCGGGCAACACTCCTTTGAATTGTTATTGCTCTGTAACAACAGAACAGGGTTGCAACAGCAACCCTTACCGTTTGTCAATAACTCCCATTAGAAATTTAGCCCTTTATTTCTTATATTGATAACAAACAGGAGGCAAAGGCCTAACGTAATAGTATCCAATGAACCCTAACTATGGCAACTACTCATATCGAAACCTAGCTTGAGCTTCATTATCCCACAGTTTGTTTTTCCGGCCTCTAGTTATTTTACCAGCTTTAGGGTATCGCTCTGTGGACATTGTGGGTACATTAATCACGGCACCCTTGAACGCCAATTGTGACACAAAAGATTCAGCGCACCTCGTCCGCAAATCCTCAGTATGAGACGGGACATTATCGCAAACCCACTCCCTTCACCCTATGAAGGACCTCCGAATGTTCCGCAATTCGTCGGCACCAACACCGATAAACCGCGAGTAAAGTAAACCGATTTAAATGAATAAACAAATTCAAGTGACCTGTTCGGGCCATAAAAATACTATACCTTAAAGACTGCTAAGGTTTCTGTATCGACCGTGTTAAATGGAGATAGAAAATCTTACCTGACTCGCGTTGCCTTGGAAGACAGAAATGATTGAATGTGTGTTTGTAGATAATGGATGTGTTTTGCGTATGTTACGACACTCGACACTTGATTGGAGCAATGGCTGTCTGCCGGGTGTCGGGTCCCGTTACACGATCCGATAACGGAAGAGTGAACGTGAGCGCTCCGCTCGAGTGACCGATGCACTTCACGCAAATCGATCCGCAGCACACGATCTGCGCGTCGCGGCTTAACCTCCGACATCGCGCTATCTTGGATACTGGTTGTTATGAACTATGACTTACAATATTTTTTTTTATGAAAATACAAAATAAAATGCAGTGCCGCTCCGGATTCTTGAAAAGCCCAAAAATTCTGAGCGGCACTACAATTGCGCTCGTCAACTTGAGACAGAAGATGTTAAGTCACATTTGCCCAGTAATTTCACTAGCTACGGCGCCCTTCAGACCGAAACACTGTTCACGGCTGAAATAGGCGCCTATGTGGTTCCCACATAGAGATCTTTGGTTTAGAGTATCTGTGGGTCCCCATAATCTAGCCGGCATCT
Source organism: Leptidea sinapis (assembly GCF_905404315.1). NCBI lineage: Eukaryota > Metazoa > Arthropoda > Insecta > Lepidoptera > Pieridae > Leptidea > Leptidea sinapis. The sequence goes on along the minus strand of NC_066304.1, from coordinate 6,662,560 downwards.
TATGCAGAGGAGCCTCCCACTGGTAAACTAATACTACTAGCGTGTACAAACAAATCTTTTATGGAAAAGGAGGACAAACGAGCGTACGGGTAACTGGTGTTAAGTGATTGTTGCCGCCCACATTCTCTTGCAACACCAGAGGAATCACAGGAGCGTTGCCGGCCTTTAAGGAAGGTGTACGCGCGTGCAATGTGTGCGTTGGCTAGTAATACAATATTCAAAAAAAACAATATAATATTCTAAATTTACTTAACAGCCGTAGAGTAAATTGAGCGATTATTTGTATAACTTTCTAATTCATGCAAGGCGCGACGCAAACGCTGCCATGTTTAAATATAAAAAGTAAGTCACAGTTCCTTGTTGATACATAGAGAATTATTTTTAGTTTATGGCAGGGTGAGAGTGGCAATCGTACCATAAACAATATACTTTAAGACACGTAATGTGACACATAATATTTGAGCATGGGGCTGATATATTGATGTGATGTTCGTAAAGTTATTCAGAGACTTCGAAAACACTGGTTTTTCCAATATTTACATTGAATAAATAATTGAGTGCGTACAAAGTACACGTTATGTCAGAAGTGAAACCTGTACTGTGCATGAACTTCTAAACTGCTTATGAAGTCCTGGTACATGTTGCTAGGATGACACATGATTTCAACCGCTATGAAAGGCATTACTATCACGCTACCATATTTAAATTCTCCTGGTGTATATGTAGTACTACGTCGTGTAAGACAATCTCTTCTTCAACTATGATCTCCTGGTACCAAAACACTGTATAATGCATGCTATCTCATTTTCTCCCACGTTAAATCTTACGAAATTTATGTGTCTATCCCTTTTTACTGTCGCTTTTTCGTTTCATCGACTTTCAAATCACAACGATGCTAAAGAAATTTTCACTTCAAAAAGGCGTCGATGGTGCTATAGGTAGTTGCTATAGGATGCAAGATAATTGTTTTACAGAAATAAAAGAGATCTGATAAGCAGCTAGTTGGTTGTGGTATTGAGTAGGGTCCGTGTTAAGGATCACACTAAAAGTCCGCAAGAAAGGGAAAATTTTTCGACTCAGTACTACTTTAAGCGTGTTAGAGAAACATTAACCCCCTTATTCATAATAGTCTGCTAACTTAAAGCATTGCTAATTCACACTCTGTCTTCTTCTATTGACCTAAGTCAGAATGAGAAAAAGCACTCCTTAGCGGCTGTTTAAAGTTAGCGGACGATGCGCGCGCACACCGTAATAATTTCATTCAATATTGTTCTTTCTACAATGGTAAAAGATGACGCGAAATCAATTTTTTTGAAGGATTTTTGTTTTGTTACGCCAAAGAAGTCTTCTTGCGTGCGTAGGTATATACCTAAGTACACACACAGACACACTTTTTTTTAAATAAAAACTGTAGTTAGGTCAATGCAAACTTCATTAATATACCACAAAATATTTCAATTAATCAAAATACAGTATGTTTCGATATTTTGCAACACTTCGTCCTCGCCTGATGATAACTCAATAATTATTCATGTAAACCGCCATAGACTATAAATAGTTGACGTAAAATCGGTTTTGCGAAATGTAAGTTTCGTCCGAATTAATCAAGCAATCAAGGTGCAATTTATCGGCATTTCGTGCGTCAGCCTTGAGGCCGCATTCCTCCGCGCAGGTTCTGTTGAGAAAACCGGACGTTTCACGACGGTTCGGACTTCGGAGGCAATTTCACATGACCGCGTAAAATGTTAGTGGGACGCCGTCGAACAAGGAATAAGAAATAAAACACTTTTTAAAGGATTAAAACGCGTGTAATTGTAATTGTGTTTTTACATCAGTTTTTGCATTGAGGCGTTTTAGGGAAACCTGCTCTGAGAAGGTTACGAAACGTCAGGTTGACTAAATAAATGATAAAAATGTAATTTTTACGCAAAAACTAATTTAAAAACACATTTACAATAACATGCGTTTCAATCATTTAAAAAGTGTTTTTTTTTTAATGTGTACACCACTTGCGATAATCAAAGAAAATACTGAGGAATAACGAAACGTATTGTTATCTAAATACATACGTACAGATAAAGAAATTAAGTGCTCAATTAGGTCACCTACCTTTCAGGTTTTCTGTTGAAGCTTAAATTCAAATGTCACTTTTACAAGACTTTTTTTATTGAAATCTATTGTGCTCTACTTACAGTTAGATTTTGTTCATAAATTTTTAACATAACGATGATGATCGCTTCCTAATAGTTTATTGTGTCTTAAGGTTTAAGAAGAGGAAGTTATTTGGTAAATACCTATTTATACTAACAACAGTTTATAACTATGTGACATTATCCAAATGGTTTGAGTTTTCTTTATTGTTAATTCCGCCAATATTTGTCTTTAAACAATGCGACACGTGTTTCGCCTCAACACGAGGCATCCTCAGGACATGATGAGTCGCCAAAATCTGGCACAAGACTTTTGGCGACTCAACATGTCCTGATATCATTTAGAATCATCAATAAATCATTTGCATACTTATGGATTTCCGCAAAGTAACGCCTACTTCAATAATGTTTTTTATGTGACATTATTTTTAATTTAGTTTTCATTTTAGATTTCCTTAGAGTATTTAAACTCCGACTTCATGACGAATGGTGAATCACAGTGCTAATGAGTGGTTTACGCGTTTTGGCGTCAAATAATTTTACTAACTGCTCGTCATACCTACAAACAAATAATGTATAAATCTTAAGTCAACCCCATTAACACCAAAACAACAAAAAGGTGAGTCTTAGACACTTGTGTTAAGGAAAAAGTTACAGATTTTAATTATATTAATACAACGACATATAAAAATGTCGTTTTAAATAGGAAATACCAGGAAAGCAATATGTATACTTTACTCGGAATTTTATACGTTTTAAGACGTCAACGTGTTTCTTGTATTATTTATCGAAATAATATTATAGATTTTTGCGTCGGTATCAAAATCTTAAAACTAATTCATCGTTCATATTATGTTGTGATAAATATTTATAATTTATTACTCAGCACCGCAACGTCAACCGTCAAACGGGAGCTACTGAAAATCAGTGCTGTGACCAATTGTCACAGGTAACCTGAGTAGCATCCATTTTGATACACACTGCCACGCAGCTGCTATCTTATTAATCTTATTAATATTATAAATGTGAAATGCGTTTGTATGTCTGGATGTATGTTTGAACTTCTTTAACGCAAAGACTACTGTATGAATTTTGATGAAACTTTGCAATAAAAGGCATTTATTTTCTCAAAATTGATTCCTTTAGAATTCTTTTTGATGTCATTTCTCATACTACTAGATACTACTACCGCTTCGGAAACAAATGGCGCTCTGAGAGAGAAGAAGCGGCGCAAGAAACTCTCCCAATAATGTAGCTTACACACCAGAATAACATATAGGCTATAATTTATAAAAATATTGTGTGAATTATCTATACATTGAAATAAAATTGGAATGTCTGTTTGTAATATTGAAATAACCGTTTTTTACTAAATGTATATTATGAATTCATATACGTACCGTATATGCACTAAAATAACATTTTTTACCATTTTTGTCTGTCTGCCTGTCTGTTTGCTCCGTCTAATCCGGCGACTTTTATTGGCAGGTAGCTGATGTAATAAGGAGTAACTTAGGCTACGTTTATTTTAGAAAAATAAAGCAATGTCCAAGAAACGGTCTACTTTTAAAAATAATTTAAATGGCAAAACAACGTTTGCCGGGTCAGCTAGTAATATAATATCTGGGGAAAGTTATTTATTTAAGCTTTGTAAAATATGTTCTAGGTTAGTTTTAGTTATAATTTTTCATTTTTATTCTTATTTTTGTAGCTTTGTAGTGTTTTATGTGTGTGTCAAATTAAAAGATATTATTATTATTATCGTTTTATCGTTATATCGAAATACTAGGTATATTTGATTTTTTATTTATATGCGATACCTATTATTATGACGAATTAAGTAAATGTTACTACACAAATAAAATTTGTAAACAAAATTTCATTTGTGTCTTAATCCTGGAAGTGAGGGTTATCACTTTAAAAACAATATCCGGACGACCGAGACTTACTCGGATTTTTAAGAATGTACAAAACTTGACTGGATTCGAACCGGGGTCTTCTGCTTTCCGGATCACTCAATGTCCCATCTGAGCTATTATAGTCTTGTATATAGTGGCTAAATTTACCTTTGTATTGTAATGTTATTGTAGCTGTTTCTCATTAAAACACGGATAAAACTACATTTTTTTGATAAATTGAAACCTAGCTAGATCGATTTATCGCCTCCGAAATCCCCTGTGTACTAAATTTTATGAAAATCGTTGGAGCCGTTTCCGAGATTTAGATTATTTATATATATACAAGAATTGCTCGTTTAAATATATAAGATAACTAAATGTTACTAATCACGACACAGAAATATTTTAATTTGATTTTAATTAAATTGCATCAATGCATGCGCCAGACCTGATCCGCTGAATCAAATAAGTACCAACATACCAGATCTGTGGCTTTCGATAGACTAATAGTAGTGGAATGTTAATAGGCGATAATACCACTATAGGTACAATAGATTATTATTACTGAACTAAGTAATATTTTACTGATGTAAGAGTTTGTCAGACTTCCTGCACGAGCAAATTTATATATTGTGTGGGAATATTGAGACAATATCATCTATCGCACCATAAAATAACCATGGAGTTTCATTCCATTTATACCCGGTCACATCACCCTGCGCCCGTCTACTAAGAAATAGTTAGAGTGTCTCATGTACATTTTCGAGACTATCCATCAAATCAAGAATCATCGATATCAGAATTATTCAACATTAACTTTGCATGTATATTTATCCTGTAAATGAAAGAAAGAACTATCTACTTACAAGTTTCTGGCAAGAAAATTTATTGATGTAGGCGTTACTTTGGGGAAATCCATAATCATACAAATTATTTGAGTTTTCTTTAGTGTTAATTCTCGGGACATGCCTCGTGCCAGATTTTGGCGAGACAACACGTCCTGAGGATGTCTCGTGTAGAGGCGAAACACGTGTCGACTTGTTTAAAGACAAATATTGGCGGAATTAACACTAAAGAAAACTCAAATCAGTTTCTGGTAAGTTTTGAAGCTCCTTTTAGAAAGTCACGTAAGTACATACAACTAAATAGTAAGTTACATATTAAAAGCTTTGGGTGACAATTAACCAACGTCGATAATTTTTCCTGTATAATTACTTTGCGCTATCAACTATACCCTAGGATGGGGTGTTTTTATAAATACTAAAAGCCAAAAAATACCATTCGGAAATTCAATTTCGAAAAAAAAACATATGTCAACTTCATCATCAGCCGGAAGACGTCCACTGCTGGACAAAGGCCTCCCCCAAAGATTTCCACGACGATCGGTCCTGCGCTGCCCTCATCCAAGGTATTCCGGCGATCTTGACCAGATCGTCGGTCCATCTTGTGGGGGGCCTACCAATACTTCGCCTTCCGTGGTCGCCATTCGAGGACTTTACTGCCCCAACGACCATCTGTCCGTCGAACTATGTGCCCTGCCCACTGCCACTTCAGTTTCGCAATCGTTGGACTATGTCGGTTACTTTGGTTCTCCTACGGATCTCCCTATTCCTGATTCGATCTCGCAGGGAAACTCCGAGCATAGCCCTCTCCATTGTCCATTGTCAACTTAATCACAAACATTTTTCTAATGTTTTTTTTTATATAAAAATCGTGCGCTTGCAATTTGAATATTATAGTTTAGCTGTAAATCAGTTGGCATCACCAAACTGTGTTATGATTGTGTAAGACCGGCGTTTCTCGCAATACTTACAAAATATTAATCACGTACTTAAAACTAACATCAGCCGTGTGCATAAATTAAAATCATATTTCATAATAATCTTATGATTGAGTTGCGTATTGAGAAACATTTCACAATACCCTCATGTTGATATATTTTCAGCCGAATTTCGCCACCGGACATTACGTCAAAATGCGAGATTCCACTTACATATTTCTGCCGAGAAGCAGTAATATGTCAGCATTACTATGTTTCGATCTGAAGGGCGCCGTAGCTAGTGAAATTACTAGGCAAATGAGACTTAACATCTTATGTCTCACGGTGACGAGTGCAGTAGTAGTGCCGCTCAGATATTTTTTTTCAAGAACCCTGAGCGACACTGCATTGTAATGAACAGGGCGTATCAATTACCATCAGCTGAACGACCTGCTCGTCTCATCCCTTATTTACATAAAAAAATACAAGCATTTTTCTAGGATTTATTTGCCTCAAATAGCTAATTTGTGGTATCAATAACCAGCTACCAGTTTTCCCAAACCTATGTAATTTACGCTCGAAATTAATATTGAATCTGCAATCCAAGATTCAGTTATTCAAACAAACCTAATCTTATAACTATATTTACAATAGTATGATAACATTAAATTAAAACTACCGGTACGGGGAAGTTTACCAAGAATACTGGCAGCATTTCCTCGTTGGATAGCTAGGCTGATCCATTGACCGAAATAGCTGCCAGCGCTTTTGTTTCCAGTAGCCTTATTGAGGCGAGAAGATAGGCCTAGTGTCTCGACACCAAACGGCACAAAGATAAAGATGTAAGACTCACTGAAATCAACATATTTGCGACGTTAGCTGTCTTCGAAGCCATTCGAAGCAGCAGCCCCAGCACCAACTGACGTAACTTGGACATGAGAAGGAGCCAGAGTATCGACGCAAGTCGTTTCCCAGACCAGCGCCCTACCCCGTGCCCTAGCCACCATGGTCATTCCACCAGGACGCTTGCCATAGTGGCAGATAATACAATAAAATAGATTTCTTAAATTTAATTTCATTGTTATTTTAAATATCTCACATTATATTGACTTGATTTAGTTTTTGTTACTAGTTTGGAGAAAAAAAAACAGTAATATCAATTAAAAAAAGTTTTTTCTTTTTAAATTTGTCAGTTGTACAAAACTTAATTTTTTTACCAATCAACAGCGAAAACACAAACTAAATAGATGTATTGCGCATTTTATTAGTTTTATATATAATTTAAAATAAAAATATCCGCTCTTACGGTAAGACGTCTTCAACTTCGTCACTAAAAAGGCAGCTGACCTTAAAGGCGACATGCGTTCACAGGGACATCAACTGAGATGCATGGCGTCAATAACTCGGAAGAATTCGAATCGTAGAGATCAAGTACTACCCACAATTTATCGCTGAAATTCTGCACTTTCTACTGATTTTAACTTGGCTCCGGATGCACAAATATTAACCAACGCTTCTGTACTACACAGCTTTGATAACTGTAAGAAGTGGTTATGACGCCCATTTGACAATTATTTGTTTTGCATTCCTATCGTCCGTATAATGTTCCCAATAACACAACAATCTTGGAGCATGTGTTTTTTGCAAACATCCGATACGCACACCTATCTGTCGCACAAAATCTTTGCGCGTGTTTTCTTATCAAGTAATTTAACAGCTAACCATATTTTGTATGTAAAAATGCACCCAACTTAACTGAATATTATAATAATAAAAGTCCATAAACCGTTCAGAAAAGGACAGAAGTAACCGTACGCAAACTATCGAAACGAATTCGATCGGGGTGCACCTTAATAATTAATTACATTAGTTTTTTAGACGGAATTTTTCAGATGCAAAAAAAATCTTTTACCTATTGATTTTTATTACAGGAACCATCGCGGGCATCCCCAGAGTACTGTACTATTAAAATTTCATCACAATCTGATCAATTAATAATAATCTAATATATAAAATTCTCATGTCGCGGTGTTTGTAGTTAAACCCCTTCGAAACGGCTTGACCGATTCTCATGAAATTTTGAGTGCATATTGGGTAGTTCTGAGAATCAGACAACATCTATTTTTCATCCCTCTAAATGTTAAGGGTGGTCCACGCCAATTGTTTTTGTTTAATTTTATTGACATTTTTTTTTAATTTGCTTGATTATGAGTCAGCATTAAAAAATACATACAACTTCAAATTTTCACACGTCTACGATCAACAGTTACTTTTGTATCGCGATTTTAATACCGGCAATACAACGTTTGCTGGGTCAGATAGTTATTAATAATAATTCCTAATGATGCTTAATATACACACCGTAACAAAGCGACGATGTGACGTCATCGACGTCAGGTCCCGTGATAATCTAAGTGGGTAGTATAATTGGGGAATAATTGGGTTCAATGACACACACTAATGACGTGTTAATTATAAAATTGTACAAATACTTCAAGATTACTAAGCGGCCACTTTGGCTGTGAATGTTTTCCTCCTCTCAGAGCCTATGCTAAATAAAACCTAAAAATATACAGCTGGTGATGATTCGAACCTATTTAACTACAGACTATTAATGTGTTATAACAAAAAAGTTAAACATGACATGTTGAACACTTGTTTTAAAAAAGTTCTATTACAAATCTGTGTTTCTGTTGTTTAGCGTTCAAAAATCTTTAAACATTTCTTATATTTAATCACGAGTTCAATCCTGTAAAGGTAGATATGGAAGATTTAGATTATTATTATTTATTGATTTAGATAAATGACAGCTGTCAAAAATTGCGTTCGGTTCCTTTTAATTATTGTTCCTGAACACTTTAGTTTATGTTGTGGTTAACAACTTTTTAGTTAAACACAAGCTTAACACTGTTATGTACTATAAAAAGATAAAATCCATTGTGTACGTCGTTACTGTTAGGTCACTGACTATGGTAAAGTTAGGTGAATGTCTTTTTTTTTATGGAATAAGAGGACAAACGTGCGTACGGGTCACCTGTTGTTAAGTGATCACCGTCGCCTACATTCTCTTGCAACACCAGAGGAATCACAGGAGCGTTGCCGGCCTTTAAGGAAGGTGTACGCGCTTTTTTTGAAGGTACCCATGTCGTATCGTCCCGGAAACACCGCACAAGGAAGCTCATTCCACAGCTTTGTAGTACGTGGAAGAAAGCTCCTTGAAAACCGCACTGTGGAGGACCGCCACACATCCAGATGGTGAGGATGATATCCTAATTTCTGGGATGTCGTGCGAAGGTGGAATGTCTAACAAAATACGTGCCTAAGCCATTCTTAAGTTATTTTTTAACTCAATGTTACCTTCATAGTGGTTCTCTTCGTCATCGTTGTGGGTAGTTCCGCTGATCTGCCGGTAGATGTCCTCATACTCGGCCCAGTAGGCTGAGAGCGCGGCGGGGTCAGGCGCGCGGGGGGGCATCGCTAACGACATCCGTACTTCAGGAGCCTCCTGTACGAACAAACATAATACATTAAATAAAAAATAAAATAACTTTACAATACGCCCTGCCCATACAATGCAGTGCCGCTCAGGATTCTTGAAAAACCCAATAATTTTTCGGCAGTACAATTGCGCTCGTCACCTTGAGACTTAAGATGATACGTCTCATTTGCCCAGTAATTTAATAATTATTTAAAAACAATCCTATACTAAGTGGATATCCCCTTTAATATTTACACAGTACATATAAAGTCATCCATCGATCTTAGACAAGATCGGAGTTCATTTATTTAATCTTATCTGTGTTACTTTTAAGTACTTACTGGTTGATGACGTAACATTGAATCTTATCTACCACAAGCATTCTTCTAGTTCCAAGGAGACAAACATGCCAAGATTTACGAACGATGCGTCATGACTACTAGCTCAGCGTTACACCCGTTGGATTAAGACCAACAGCATACCACAGTATCTGAAGACGAAGGTTTTCAACCAGTGTGTGTTGCCAGTGATGACTTACGGTACGCAGACGTGGTCGTTAACTATGGACGTGATGAGAAAGCTCATGGTCGATCAGAGGGCAATGGAGAGGGCTCGGAGTTTCTCTGCGAGATCGTATCAGAAATGACGAGATCCGTAGAAGAACCAAAGTTACCGACATAGCCGAAATGATTGCGAAACTGAACTGGCAGTGGGTAGGGCACATACTTTGTGATATAGTTGACAGTGGGCCGTTGGGACAGTAAAGTCCTCAAATGGCGACAACGTACCAGAAGACGCAGAATGGACCGACGATCTGGTCAAGATATACCGGAGTAATATGTCCGGAAAACGTCGGATGTGGGCATGCCCGCAGGTATCACAGGACCGATCATCGAGGAGGTCTAAGGGGGAGGCCTTTATCCAGCAATGGACGTCTCCTGGATAATGATAATATGATAATACCCTATTTCCCTTTTTGTACTCCTGACGTGTGTTCAAAGTATCAAGAAAATCGGATGAGGTAAACTGATTGTGATTTAGATTATGATTGGAAAAGATTACTCCACAGTCGACAGCAATGCAAATATTAGTTTTATAATATAATATTGTTTATTGTTCTACAGAGCGGCAAATGGGCTGTTTCGTAAGCTCTAGTGTGCGGTTCTCACTTTCCAAACATTTTCTAAGTGTGTCGTGGACTCCAGCCACTTTAAAAGAGAAATCGCTTTTATTATTAAATAGTGCCTTGCCAAGAATTAATTAATAAAACAATTTTATAAAAGTTAAATATTATTAATAGTCCACTCCGTATATAGACAATTAAAATTCTATTGAAGTAGACGTTACTTTGCGGAAATCCATAATTATCCAAATGTTTTGAGTTTTCTTTAGTATTAATTCCGTCAATATTTGTCTCTAAACAAGTCGACACGTGTTTCGCCTCTACACGAGGCATCCTCAGGACACGCTGTATCGCCAAACTCTGGCACGAGACTCAGTCTAGTAAACAGTCTCGGCGAAACGTGTCGAATTGTTAAAAGACAAGTATTGGCGAATTCACAACTATTCTGGCAATTCTGCTGGTGTTGCAGGAATAGCATAGGCAGCTGTCATCGCTTTTCATCAAAACACCCGGAGACACTTAGTACGTTTAATACCTATAAAACGATGCATGTTTGATCTCTATTAACTATCTAAAACAGCTGAAACTATTTTGATTAAATTTTCAGGCTGTCCTCAAATTAACCAATTCCTTTTTTCTGTTGTCTTCGATACAATATATAAACTATATTGTCTATGGTAGTAACAGAAAGAAAGAGCAGATATTCGACCTCATGTAAAAGGGCATCATCAGCCCATAACAGTGTCAATATGATCATAACTCATCGCAAAACTATTTAAGGCGTAAAAAAATACTGCAATACAATGTCGATCATATCACTCTATCATCTTAAATCTATTTCATATAATTTTTATTATACAGCTATTTAGAAATTCATAGAATTGATAACGAGGCCATCAGCTCAAAACAAAACACATCATCATCATTTAAATGACACTATATATTTTTTAATATGCGCAATTCAAAGGCAAACCCTTATTTCTGTAATTAGTTAAAATTATCTTCTTTTATTTAAACAAATACAACGGCTACAAAGATAAACGGCAATGTTTAAATTTAGAACAGCAATCGAAGCAGCCAATTGATTCGCTAATTTGCTAATATATAAGCTAAGAGCTAAGTAGCCATTGCCTGTTGTGAAAAAAAAAAAAACAAGAAGTGAACTTTTTATCAAGTTATACAGCCACACCCATAGCTTATCTGTTGACGTCGAACTAAGAGTAAACGCGGCAAGGTCGAATCAAGTCTAAACTCAGAGCCGTAACAGCGATTATAACTATATTTTATTTAGCGTGTAATTACCAGTCAAATTGCGGAATCAAAATATCAGTTGACCTCTTTTTTAATTTGTAGCCAATAATAATTTATGTAAGGTTATATAAATGTAATTAGTAAATACCTAGTATTGTTAATTACAAGCAGTCATATATGTAATAAATTATGATTTATTAATGTCCTACCCAATATTTGTGAATGCTTATCAAATAATGTGACGAAATTATAATTCATATAATGAATAAAAATCTTAAGCAGTTTGAATTTAGATTTGCTTCTTCAAAACTTAAACTTAAACATAATTTACTACTTCTAGACACGGACTAGTAAAAAAAGAAGGACTCCGCGCCGTGATATCAGCAAGTGAAGCACATTTTATGCTAGTGTGTGTGCGGTTACGGGGTATACCAGTTACACAATTTTGTCTCCCTTAAATAATCATATATCCACAAATACTTGTATATTATTGTCTTTACACGTTTTCACAACGCACGGCGGCATTTTTAAAATATTTTATTGCGACGCAAACTGATCTGCCACAGACGATGGCAAATCTTATAATGGCGGCCGATCGGCTTGTATTACTGTAAGTGTATGCGTGGGACTGTATTTACACGTTTACCGGCTTGTTTTGGTGCCTCACTGTTATGTAAGGTCACACGGAGTCCTTATTTTTTACTCGTCTGTGCCTCTAGATAGAGCCACTTTCTACTTTAGTGTGCATGACTACGTCTTACATTCGCGATATGTTAGTCACTTTGTTTTACTGAGCGTGCGTTGCTGAAAATAGAGGCTAACAGTTTGTCGCTATTTTATTAAAGACGTGCTCATAGCTGTCAGTCTATCTAGACGTATAAATTATCTAAGCTTCAAAAATTCAAAATAAGTACCTACGTATTCATTCAAGTTGCTAAAAATGATCAAATAAGTATTTCAATGTACCTACATTCATTACACTAACAATTAGAATACCCCCTTATTCATAATGGTCCGCTAACTTTAAACAGCTGCTAAGGAGTGTTTTTTCTCATTCTGACTTAAGTCAATAGAAGAAGACAGAGTGAGAATTAGCAATGCTTTAAGTTAGCAGACTATTATGAATAAGGGGGTTAATGTATATTACATATAATGCAATTATATGTACTTAAATTAAAATTAAAATAATATTCAAATGATATTATTTTAATCACTTGAATTTGCAATAATTATTACGTGCAACATTTTATGGACACATTCAAATTGATTAAGTACCAAAATCATTTAGTTTGTAAAAAATGATCTTTCGTTAACAGATACATACAGAGTCTATTACGTCATATCATAAAATTCGAGGATACTGTTATGTTAAATAATTCCATTAAAAACAAATCATTGAGACGACATTCAAATTATGCGATAGTGACCTTGTTGGTCAATGTCGTTGAAGCCATAATGTTCAAAAGATTATCAAACAAAAGCCTTATTGTGATACGCGCGTCGTATCAGTAATGCTCACAGTGTGATTATAAAATACATATAGTAACAACAATAACAATTATTGATACATGAACATTGAGAACTTGTGGTTGCCCTTTGATGTCCACAAAAATCTAATATTAAGTACAGCCTGTGTTTACAATCACTATTTATACTTCTACTCCAACTACGAATTCTGAAGTTCTTTGGCCACATCTCCAGAAATGAAGGATCGATTCAGCGGTTGATAATGCAGGGCAAGGTGGAGGGAAAAAAAAGAGCGAGAGAACCCATACACCTGTGGTTGAGTGCTCCCGCAATGCTGCAAACCGTCAAAAGTGGAGGAACATCGCGGGGGAGGCAGTGCGACCCATAACTGGGGAGAGCAACGGCGACTAATGTTACGACATCTTGGCAACCACGACTACTCTGACAAGAGTGACCGGTTGAGAAGAATCTATACTTCTATTGAGCTTAATTATTGTAAGTTGTACAAGTACAAAAACCTGTGTATATAAAAAAAAACTGTCGAAGTTACTACCGATTTATCTCAAAATCGGTCGTAACAACTAACGAATTTCTTTTCGCCACTGACATCTACTATATACCACTGGACTGGCAGCTGTCAAAGTGCTTTCGTGCCTGTTTGATGTTCGCCATTTTGGCGCTGTTGGCAATGTAGCGAGAATCTGCGGTACTAAAACTAGTGACGAAAACCTCAGCAAACATCGATAGATTGTGGGAAACCATTTACAAGAAAAAATGTGTACTTTATTACGTTGATTTTTGAAGTAAAAAAAAACACGGAAAACGAACGAAAGTAATTCAAAACGCAAAAATAATTCAGAGTAAATATTGTACGTTCCCTCGCAGCCATTTGTATTATACGTCAAAAATTTGCTGTCAAACAGCCTGTTCAGTGGTATTAATGCAAGTCAGTGCTTTTCGCGGTTTTTTCAGGATATTGGTACCCTTATAAATAAAATAAAATAAAATAAAATAAAAAGCCTTTTTATTTGCTCCTATGAACTAAGTAACATTTTGTTTAGTGGATTAGTAATTATAATGAAATAAAGTAATTTTTGTTAGTATTTATTAGTTATTTGATTTCATTCATAGGAACCCCCGTGCGGGTGTAGGCCTCCTCCAGGTTGTGCCATTTATCCCTATCTTGTGCCAATCCGAGCCAGTGTTTGCCTACGGTCTCGCGTATGTCATCTGACCAGCGTTTGAGCGGACGACCTAGTTTGCGCTTTCCACTTCCTGGTCCTTTCCACTCTGTGACCACTTTCGTCCAACGCCCATCCTCAAGTCTCGCTACATGACCGGCCCACTTCCATTTTAGTCTTCTGATATGTTGTATAGCATCTCTAACTTTGGTACGTTTCCGAATTTCTTCATTTCTGATCCTGTCTTTAAGTTTTATCCCTAGGAGACTTCTCTCCATCACTCTTTGGCATACCGACAGTCTATTTGCGTTAGCTTCTGTTAAAGACCAGGTCTGGCTACCATAGGTTAGTGTAGGTAGAATGAGTCTCCGTTTGTGAACAATAGGTAGCTTAGATTTAAGAAGATTTTTCAGGGACCAGTATCGTTTCCATGCCAGCGCCATTCGTCTATCTATTTCCTCCGAGTCAATCTCTCTGAACGAAACCAGTTTGCCTAAATATATGTACTCTTCAATGTACTCTATTACTTCGCCTTCGACGCTGAGATTGGTACCCTTATAGGTGCAGAAAATCTTCTTTGGCACCACTGTTCTAACTTCGTATGTCTCCGAATCCATAAAATATTTTACTATATCTTTTTCAATGATAAAAAATCTGATAACAGTATTAACTCCAGGATGGGGCCAATATTTGACTACAGTCAAAATATCACCATTAAAATAACCAAACCATTTTGTTAAAGCAATTTCACTGCGTCGGTCGCAAAGAATAAACGTAAAGGGCGTTATATCTATGGCTTTATTATTTGAACATTAATTTAAATAGTGTAGAACTAATTAAGTAGGTTCCCACACCGCAGCGTTGTATCGTGCGATATATCTTAAGATATGCAGCCAATAATGAATAATGCGGTGTAACGCAATGACCGATAACGTGTTTGTAAGAGACGTCGATGTAATAACTAATAACATTAAAGAAGGGTCCTTCATAATTAAGCTATGGAAAAATAATATTTTCTTATTTTTCTGTAGGATTTGTTTACATAAAAGGCATAAAAGGCATTTATTTTCTCAAAATTGATTCCTTTAGAATTATTTTTGATGTCATTTCTAATAACTACTAGATACTAATACCGCTTCGGAAACAAATAGAAATTAATAGCGGCGCAAGAAACTCTCCCAGCATTCTTTTTTTGCGCTCTTTTCAATAAAAATATACAATATTGGACAGTCATTTTTATGGCTATAAAATAATCACAATCTAGTCCCAGACTGTCCGATCATTTAGATATGCAGCAGTGGAGTAATAGGATTTACGACACAGCCATTTTTATATATAATATTTAAATTTATTTATAGATAATGCCTGAACTGTGGCTGGGACTTTATTAAAGAAGTGAATTTATTTAAAGCTATTAGATATGTATCTTATGAAGCCTACTAAAATTAGTTACAAGCAATCCCTTATTTCTAGTGTTATAATAACGAAAATCACTATTAAGACCAAAAAGGTGACGATTTTTGTGAACGTATATTAAATTTTCATAAATGTACTGGCAATGAACAGTCATAATATTTATTTCTTTAAATTATTCTTTGAGAGACTGTCTATAAATTAATAATCCATAAATTCCGAAATCGCTTGAGGAGATATTTCTAGATCCCCCACAGTTGGAGAAGCTTCTTGCACGTTTTAAAATGGTTCGAGGCGGTACTGGGTTACAACAGAACAGAATATAAGAGATATGACACTGAATCTATATCCAGACTGGGAGAGTTGAGTACTTCGGATGTCCAACAGTGGATGGCATTTCTGCTTATCTGAATGTAGGTTCAGATCAGTTCTACTTACTTTTAGTTTTCACCATACAATATGTATTATCATCCATAATACCGTCCAGGTATTGGAAAATATTTGGAACAGCAAGAAAATTTGGAAAAAAGCCGATACGAAAAAAATTCGAGTATTCATTACTTTTTGTGATTTTTTCAGTGGGAACTCTGTAAAAATGCAGTGCTTGTAAAAATATGTGTGTTTAAATAACCTTCTTTTTTCTTTTTCTCTTCACAATTGTGAAAACCTTCAAAGGATTGAGACTTGTATCTAAAGTATGATTCCGTCCCTGTAGTCAAACAATAAATGATACCATGTAATATCATTATCGTGTGTTCAACACTTAATTGGATGCAGTTATAACTATATTTTATAACATAGTCATACGTGTAATATTTCTACTCGATAAGCAAAATGAATAGTGTAAAGACTGTTATTACCTGTTCAGAGATATTTAGACATTCCGTGGTTCCGTAGTCAAATGCCAAAAATCGGAACCCTTATATATTCGTCATGTGTGTCTGTCTGTCCGTCCGTATGTCACAGCCACTTTTTTCCGAAACTATAAGAACTATACTGTTGAATATTGGTAAGTAGATTCTTTGAACAGTATTAAGATTTTCACACACAAAAGAAAAAAAACAACTAATTTTGGGGGTATCTGGGGGGTGGATAAGTCTTTACAAATGATATTGAGGTTTCTAGTATAATCTTTCCCTTAACTGAATAGTTTGCGCGCGAGACACTTCTAAAGTGATAAAAAGGGGGGAACATCCCCTGTTACTTCTAAAATAAGAGTAAAAATATATGATCTACATAACCATGCAAACTTCCGCCGAAAACTGGTTTGAACGAGATCAAGTAAATATTTTTTTTATACGCCATAATCGTATTATCAATTACTTAATTAAAAAAAAATACACTATTATTAAAACATCGATCAAGGCTACAACGACTGAACGTAGTGTTTAAATTCTCTTTGACAACGACCGAACGATTCTGACAGTGACAGTTGACAGACGACTAAAGAGAAAAGTTTTCCAACTTTTTTCTAGTCGGCCTAGCTTGTGTTAGGTAACTAATTACACATATAATGTGTAATAACCATTTTTTTCATAAATTAATTAAGATATAAAAAATTAAATGAGTTTTAAGTATTTTAAAAGACTACATTTTTTTAGGTTAAATCATTCCAAATTTGACGACCTGTATAGCCGAGTGGTTAGCGATCCTACCTACTAAGCTAGAGGTCCCGAGTTCGAATCCCGGTAGGTGCAAGCATTTTTATGATGAATATGGATGTTTGTTTCAGAGTCATGGATGTTTAAATGTATTTATGTATGTTTATATGAATTAACGTATGTTTAAGTAAGTATATTGTATTAAATATATCATTGTCTTGTAACCCATAACACAGGCTATATGTGCTTAACTTGGGGCAAGATAATTTGTGTAAAAAGTGCGTCAATATTATATTATATTCCAATTATAAAATTTTAAAGAGAAATCCATAAAACTGCATGAATTGATAGATTTTATTATACAATTGTCGATCAGTGAAACCAGTCGTTTTGGAAAGCTCTCAGGCATAAATTACACAACTACAATATATTTCGAAGTCGCCTATCTTCTCCAAACCGGATATCAGACCTTACCCGCTTTGACGATGATATTGTAACGTCATTTATCTGCGACAATTAATTTAAATGTGTTTTTTTTTAAACTGTAGCCGCGTTGGGCACTTTGTTTATTTTTTATGAAAATAAGGGACAAGACAAGCAGGACGTCCAGCTTATGGTAGTTGATACGCCCTCCCCATTACAATTCAGTGCCGCTCAGGATTCCTGAAATACCCCAAAAATTCTGAGCGGCACTACAACTGCGCTTGTCACCTTGAGACATAAGATTTTAAGTCTCATTTGCCTAGTAATTTCACTAGCTACGGCGCTCTTCAGACCGAAACACAGTAATGCTTACACATAACTGTTTCACGGTAAAAATAGGCGCCGTTGTGGTACCCATAATCTAGCCGGCATCCTGTGCAAAGTAGGTAAAAGGTAGGGTGGTAGGTGAAAATCTTATGAATTCACGTCACCGACATACTCATGTCTGGCACACGCAATAAATAAATAATTAAAAAAATATATATATATTTACATACTTTTTGGATAGGTAAAACCTCGGGAGTTGGCGTCACAACAATTGTTCTCGTCACCTTGAGACATAAGATGTTAAGTCTCAGACCGGAAAACAGTGATGCTTACACATAACTGCTTCTCGGCAGAAGTATGTGCAGTTGTGGTACCCATAATCTAGTCGGCACCATGTGTATAGGAGCCTCACACTTAAGGTGTCCTTTCTAAAACTGAAGTATATAAGGCACTTGGTGTGGAGGAAACTGACATTGATATTCCAAAGAAGACACATCTTGAATAAAAAGTAACGTTGTTGGTACAAGGACGCCAGGATATGCCATTACAAGACCAGGTCCAAGGTCAAGGACGAGAGTCAGACAGGGTTAAGATCGCATTCAATGCCGGGAATAACAATGCAATGCAGCCATGCAGGTGATACAGAATATACAATAATATAATAATAGTATAAGGCAGGGGTGCTCAAGCTTGAACTAATGGCGATCTACCTCAAAATTGTTAGACTACGATCGATCGGCTCTGAGAGGCTTCAAGTATGTGTGATGAAGGATTGTCGTCTAGGTAGAGTGTCACGATGACATAGATATTAGTTTTGCGCATAATATGCATTATTTAGGCAAGGTAAGTGTAGGTCTGCTCTTAAATGTCAATGGAAAAACTCATAATTATTATTCAAAATTGCGAGTTTATTGGTTCTTACAAAACAAACGCGTTCTAAAGTTCTAAGCTTAATTAAATAGTGACTTTGGATGTTGAAGCGTGACACTGCATGTCCTGAGCATACTTTTCATAAGAAGGTACGTAATTACCGATTTTAGTTTATTATACCGGATTTTTTTCTCGAGACCAACTCAAAAAGCACTCGCGATCGACCAGTCGATCCCGATCGACCGTTTGAGCACCCCTGCTATAAGGTATTGTCTGACAAGTTTTTATTTTTCTAGTTGATACCGGATCTTGTCACCGATGTTATGGATCGGATGGATCAGAACTTCCATGTGTTTGGGGCTACGCCTTTCAGGTGAGTATTATAGTATTCCAATTTAGCGGATTTCTAGCCACGATAATATAATAAAATGATTATGAAGTAATTTATAACCTAAATCCTGGAACAAACACTAATATAGCAATTCTCGACTAATAAAATAAAGTAATTAGATGATACCATTACGAAAATGAGCATCTAGACGATTATATTCACGCTCAAGTAAGGTGCAGTTAAAATGCATGCGCAATCTTATTTGGCCATAAAGTTTCCTAAGAGTTAACTGCCGAGTTTGTGTAACTTTTAATAATACTTACAGATAAGCGAAATTTTATGCCCATGTGTAAACTGTGGGTAAACAAGTGGAGACCCAGAATGACTTACAAATTACACTATGGGAGATTTGATATAGCTTTAATTAAGTATAGCTGATACCTCGCGACTTCGTCCGCGTAAACAGGACAAGAACACTAAAACCTATAACTTATGCTATCGCGACACTTTTAGTAAAAAATTATGTGTTCTACAAAGTCGTAGTACATTGTTTTATTCTATCAACAATACTTTTTGCAGCGCACGCGATGTAAATATTATTTTAGGTACCTAACTTTGTACACCTTGGGGTATTATTGGAATTTTAGTAAGGGTCCCTAATTTTTTGGAAAATATAATATAGCCTATATTAATAACATTGAAAGAATTTTTCAATTCGGTTCAATAGTTTTGGAGCCTATTCAATGCAAACAAACAAACAATCAAATCTTTCCTCTTTATAATATTAGTATAGAAGAATAGATTAAGCAAGATAATTTTTATAATATTATTACGTACTGAAAGACCCAGTGTTGGAAGGCCCCAAACACGATGGTGCATTGATATTTAGTGTCTATACAGTACATCTAAATTCAGTTTAAATTCAAATATTATTATTCAAAATAGAATTCAAAATCACTTATTGGACGTCAAAAACTACCACCCATTCAAAATAGACTGCCTCAGACCTGAGAAGAACGGGCGCAAGAAACTCAGCGGGTTTTTAAAAAAAATATGGATTACAATGTAATATCGTACAATAAACATTTTTAATTAAAGAGCCTGAAGGTATTCGCTTCATTCCCAGTCTGTGGTATCATTAAGAAAATCGTTTATGCTATACTAACCTTTCCCACACAAACTTTTTTTAACAATTCTTTTAAATTTCGTAACACATTTGTTTTATACATTTTCTGGGATCATATTGTAGAAGCATACACTTCGCCCAATAAAAGACTTACTAACTCGACTTAACCGAGTGGTAGGTATAACAAGTTTATATTTGTTCCTCGTGTTAACATTATGATTGTGAGTTTCTAGCAAATTCCTCAATATGCTTATGTACATATAGAACATAATCAAGAATATATTGAGAAGCAGTGAGAAACACCCGAGAGGAAGACCGCAGATGCGGTACATTTGGTGCGGTTGGTACGAGGATATCAAAAGACTGGACAAAGTGGTTGGAAACTGCTCAAGACCGTAAAAGATGGTATAAACTGAAGAAGGCCTACACCTTAGAAGTTGAGAACGGCTTAAGAAGAAAAAGAAGATTGAGAAGCAACAGTCAAAATGTTTATTTCTTTAAAAAAATCTCTTAATGATTCTTTAGGACCTAGGTTATAAATAGTAGCTAACAACAATGTATTAAAGCTGTTTAACCATCAGTAACTAAAACGAGAGGTATTTAAATTCAATAATTTAGATGATACACCTTTACTGCAACAAAGAGGACACGTATTAAATGCCAAATGTTATTTTAAGCACCCCTACACTACGTGGAGAAGCAGCTGTGTATAAAATGTTACCTGATCGTTAAAATAACGACAAAAAAAGCCAAGAGATGGACGATCGCGTTGTTGAATTCAATAGGTTATTAGTTACCTCACAATGGTTTCATGGCAAAAAGCATTGTATTACTATTTATAAATAAATCAGCAAAGACGAAACAGACGTGTTAAAATTTATTAAAATATAATGTTATGTGTATTAAATTATTTATAGAAGATGTAAGTATCTATTATTCATTTTAAATGTTTTTGACGACCCCCAGCTTAGACGACGACTTTAGCCCAGTGGTTAGTGATCTTGCCTACTGACCTAGAGGTCCCGGTAGGTGCAAACATTTATATGATAAATATGAATGTTTGTTTCCGATTCATGGATGTTTATAAGTATTTATGTATGTTTAAGTAAGTATATTGTATTAAATATATTATTGTCTAGTACCCATAGTACAGGCTATGCCTAGTTTGGGGCAAGATAATTTGTGCAAAAGTTTGTCAATATTTATTTAAAAAAATTCCGTTCAACTCACTATAACAAAGCACTAGAAATTTTAAATATTACTTGACAAAAATTCAATGCCTGATGTTTATTGAAGTAGGTTTATAAAAAACACTTTTGTATTACTTAATATAAAATATAAGTATATTTTTAGTACTACCACCGAAAGATCGGAAAACCGGTAAGAAAGTCAACAATAATTGATATAAATATAGTATGAATTTAACGAGTAAAATAAATAAGCTATTAATTATATAAAGACAATTAAAATATCTACGGAAAAAGAATAATTAAGTTGTATTTAAATAAAATAAATAAGAATTCATTTTAACTTATGCAATTTCAACTTCTTTGTACAATTATTATTCAATAATATTTTCTAAGTGCTGTAAGATCGTAATAAATCCAATTAAAAACAAAACAAGATATAATGAAATGAATTTTTATCATCTTAAAAATGAAACGCGCAAAAATTTTGATTGATATGAGCGAAAAACGATGATCACAAAGCGTGAAGTGTAACAGAGTATTAATTAACTAAAATACAAATATAACAAGAAAGCATTAAGTCAACACGTGTTTTTTTGTATCGTTACTCATTATATGAATCCAATTATGAAATACCAGAAGCCACATAGCTATTTTAAATTATCTGTATATATAAAAATGAATTGCTGTTCGTTAGTCTCGCTAAAAGTCGAGAACAGCTCGACCGATTTGGCTAATTTTACTCTTGAATTATTTGTGGAAGTACAGTGAAGGTTTAAAAGGTGAATAAATATGAAAAAGCTCGGAATTAAATAAAACAACAATTTTGTTTTTCCGTGTGTGTGTGTGTGTGTCCCCCATCGTTCACAAATCAAATCGGAAGAATAATTTAAATTTAATAACTAATTAGAATCTTTATATCGCTCTGCGGAGGTAAAAATAAACTTTATTTTAAGTAACTATAGTTAGGTATTACCTATATAGATATTAGGTATATAGGTAGATTTTATGTACGATTTAATATTTGGTAGGTCTGGGAATCGGTCGTCATCTATTTTTTATACCCCAATTTTTTTTTATTACTTTATATGACAATACAACGTTTGCTGGGTCAGCTAGTAAGAAATAAATCTACTCAAAAATATATTATTTTACAGTCCGATGCAGTAAAAACTAACTCGTAGTACTACCAAACAAAGATGCTTGATATACATTGCTGGTTTTAGTTAAGAGAGCTGTCACGTCTTATTTTTAAAACGCGTAATGATTATAAATATATCGATACGTACACTCGTATATTAGTTTCATGGTACGAACGCTATTGTTAATACTAATATTAGAGCTGTTGGGTCGTTAGAGTGTCACAGAAAAAATAAAACACTTAGATTTTATAAGTTCCGTTGCGGTCAATCTTCGTAGTCTGCTGCGATAGCCTTTGGTTTCCCTGTTTATGGGATGGTTTGGTGTCACGGGTGTGTTCATTTAAAGTGTCTTCGGCCCAGGTATGTAATTAACAAATATTCCTTAGTACGACGATCGCAAATTTTTGCAATATATCATTAAAATATCAATTTTTTAGGACTTCGGGAGGCACCTTTAAACAGGATACCGGCTAGATTAAGTGTACCACAACGGCGCCTATTTCTGTCGTGAAGCAGTAATGTATAAGCACTATTGTGTTTCGATCTGAAGGGCGCCGTAGATATTGAAAATTGAAATATTTGGGTAAATTAGACTTAACATCATATGTCTCAAGGTGAAGAGCGAAGGTGCTCAGAATTTTTAGGTTTTTCAAGAATCCTGAGTGGCAATGTAATGTAAAGGGCAGGACGTGTCAATTACAATCAGCTGAACGTCCTACTCGGAGACGAGCATGATGTGGACAGGGGCGAGAGCCCCTTACTATCACTTACGTCCACTTTGATCAATTAATCAAACAGTGCGAATTTTTATGCACTTTAAGTCCCAAAAAATCCATTATAAAGCTATGAACATACCGAGTGATTAAAAAAATATTTTAACTGCAGTTAGTAGAACCTATTTTAGGTACTATTTGGTATCTATTAAATTATAGAAATCTCTTAATTTGTAATATTTAAAAAAGCATACAAGGTATTTATTGTCTCAGAATTTATCACTTTATTCTTTTTGATGTCACTTCTAACACGGAGGTACCGTGAACAAAAGACGCTCCCAGCATTTTTTTTAATAAAATAGAAATCTTAAAAATAGTATTTAGCTTAGAAAGACATAACGATTGATGACAGTGCGATAACACACATGCGTGTAAGTGTAGTCAGGAAGGAAGAAACACAAAATATAATGAATAATGGTGAGTAACGCTGGCACACTGCCGTTACGTAACACACAGATCTCATGAATCACAACACTATCTTACATAACTCGATCTAACACTAATTGATGTACTTTCCATTTCGCTTAAATTCACTTAATTTGCTTCCACCTAATAAGGCTTCGTTAAACGTAATGACACGTTTGTTAATTATACGTTAATTAGATTTTCACTAGAAGAAACGTGTAAAAATAAAATTAATTTTTTTTTATGGAAAAGGAGGACAAGAGCGTACCAGCGTACGGGTCACCTGGTGTTAAGTGATCACCGCCGCCCACATTCTCTTGCAACACCAGAGGAATCTCAGGAGCGTTGCCAGCCTTGAAGTCGTGCGTGGAAGAAAGTAATCAAGATGAATATTACACGAGCCGGAATACCATTAAACTTGTTCACCAGCCGACAACGTTACTGCGATTCATATAATGTTACAAGAGAGAATACTAGATTGTTCTTTTATTCAATTTTTTATGGAAAAGGAGGACAAACTACCGTAAGGGTCACCTGGTGTTAAGTGATCTCCGCCACCCACATTCTCTTGCAACACCAGAGGAATAACAGGAGCGTTACCGGCTTTTTTGAAGGTACCCATGTCGTATCGTCCCGGATACAAGGAAAGACATTCCACAGCTTCGTAGTACGTGGAAGAAAGCTCCTTGAAAACCGCACTGTCGAGGACCACCACTCATCCCGATGGTGAATATGATGTACTAACTTAATATATATATTATTATGAGATTAATTGAGGTAATGGGCGAGACGTTTACCTAATGATAAATGATACAACCTGCACATTACAATGACACCCATGATTCTTGATTGAACCTAAAATTCTGAGTGGTAGCGCAACAGTGATTGACACTTTGAGACATTTTTTTTTTAATGAAAATAAGGGACGAGACGAGCTGGACGTTCAGCTGATGGTAATTGAAACGCCCTGCCCATTACAATGCAACACCGCTCAAGATTATTGAAAAACCCAAAAATCAACTGCGCTCGTCACCTTGAGACATAAGATGTCAAGTCTCATTTGCCCAGTAATTTCACTAGCTACGGCGCCCTTCAGACCGAAACACAGTAATGCTTACACATTACTGCTTCACGGCAGAAATAGGCACCGTTGTGGTACTCATCATCTAGCCGGCATCCTGTGAAAAGGAGCCTCCCACTGGTATTTTAATGAAAATAAGGGGAAGACAATTATGGGGCAGGATTCACGTCAAATAGGTCTTGGGAATAGCCACAAGATGGACCGACGATCTGGTCAACATCGCCCGGAATACGTTGGTTGAGAGCAGCGCACGACCGATAGTCGTGGAGATCCTTGAAGGAGGCCTTTGTCCAGCAGTGGACATCTTTCGGCTGAAATGATGATAAAGAGGTACCTATTCGAAAAACTTATTTCGTTTTCTACGTATGTTATAAATTGTTACAATTTTTATTGACCTAAGGATTTAAATAATATTATGATTGTTTGAAAATCCTTTCCTTATTTATATCGTACCTACTAACTTTCACGAATCGTTTCAAAAAATACTTACTTAACTTTATAATTATATTTGTTTCGCGAATCACCCAAATTATTTGTTTGTATATCCATGTCACATAAACTCCAATTTAAAACCTTAGATATACATGTCTAGAAACAGCATCTTGCTGTAAGGAAACGTATGAGAACCGGCCAGTTTTATTACTTTAGTGTGCGTGTCAAGCTACGTCATACATCTACGATATATACTTATTTTAGTTAGTCTATCTAAACATATATATTATCTGAGGCTTGAACTTATTGCATAGTATTTTTATACAGCCATAACTTTATTTGCCGATCAACGGCTATTTTTGATTTTGTCTTAAACAAATTGCTGGGTATAATATTAAAAGTTGAATAAAAAATAAAAACCTAGGTTTACTGCAACACACTCGTGTATGAATGAATCTGTACACAGATAATGATTGCAACATTCAACCTTAAATAAGTCTCACTCTATTTGCCGTAGACAATGATCTGTGTCGCAAGAGCAACAACAGTTAACGTTGAAAATTACTACGCATAGACTGCGTACCTTTTAATAAGAGCAAATGCTATGAATCCTCTAGGAAACAGACATAGACTAGATACAGACAACAGTAAGATGCGCGCGCATTACTATAACACAAAAGGGTGAAGCAGGTTCCTAAAATTTTCTGACGTTTGCGACATTCGTATTTTTTTTTTGTGGTTTCTTCGTCCATTATTAGGATAGGCAAAGAGTTCAAGCCCGTACAGCCGTATTCGATATTTAATAATAAATAATTGTCGAAGCCATCGTTGCAAGATTTTTACAATATTGTTCTTTCTACAAACGTTGAATAGCTAGAGGAATAAATAATTTTATGGATTTTTGCTATGTTAGGCCAAAGAAGTTTAACTTCTTGCGTGCATGCATAAGTACACACACACTTTTTTTTATGAAGAATGAGTGAGCGTCGTAGCTCATTGTATCATGAAACATCCGTGATAATAAAGGAGTTCGATTTTCAAATACTAACAATAACGCAATGTCAGACGCTTAGAATGCTGACTTTTTTGAAGCAGACCATGTTTATTTATTTATTCATTTATTGCACCAACAAAGTTTAGAAAGCTGTGGAATGAACTTCCTTGTGCGGTGTTTCCGGGACGATACGACATGGGTACCTTCAAAAAAAGCGCGTACACCTTCCTTAAAGGCCGGCAACGCTCCTGTGATTCCTCTGGTGTTGCAAGAGATTGTCGGCGGCGGTGATCACTTAACAACAGGTGACCCGTACGCTCGTTTGTCCTCCTATTCCATAAAAAAAACAAACAAACAAACAAAACAAAGTTTACACTAAAACGTACAAAATAATGCAGACAAAAATATAAGTTGAGTAGCAATAAGACGCACAAAGAATATTCATATGTAAGTATAGCAAAAATTTTTTAGAGATTATATCATAAATTAAAATTTAACTCACAATTAAATTAAATAACATTACATACATAATTACGATTTACAAGTTAAACTGGCACTCAAGTGCGAGTGAGACTCGCTCAAGAATCACAATAACACGATGTATTCACAAATACTTTTGTTAGTAAATCTATTAATTGAATGGCGGCCATATTGGATTCGCCATCTTGTTTTTTTATTTGTTGTTATATTGACAAGCTAACCATTATCTATTTTATGCTAACAAATGATGAGCCGGTTTACACTTTTTATTTGTTTTTTTACCTAGGTATAAATCTATGGTAGGATTGAACATATACTATTGTGTGATAGCGACTTAAGGAATGGTATAGTATATCTAGCATAATTATTATGCCATCATCTCAGCTAACCATTAATGTTAATTTATTACTTACTTTAATTTATTTATTTATGGTGTATGTGGATGATGCAGCTACTGTACTCAATAACTTTTGTATTAATTTACATTTACTTTTTTGACTTACTCGTGTAAGACATTGACTATTTGACGTTTGAGTGTGTCTGTTGCATCATTTTACATATTATATTGTAATTTGAAATGATTTATAAATCGATGTACTTAAATGTAAATCTTGATAAAAAAAGAGTGGCAATGAGTATCTTGCTAGTTCTTCTCATTAGCTCAACCCTTTACGAAGTAGCGGTAGATTCAATAAGATTTTGTTTTTTTACATTTATAAGTGTCATTTCCGTGACCTACGTGAATAAACTGATTTTGATTTGATTTGATTTACCTACTAAATACTTACGTCGGCGCTACCAAACTGATTTATCCAGTGGCACAATATTATGGAAATCCTTATAAACAAACATAAAAATATTCTTTACACAATATAGGTAACTATTTTTCTGTTCAAATCTACTATTTAAAACTAAGATCATTATTGAATTATTCCAAACTGAACATTATTTCTTACTCGTTATATTAAAACCCCACGCACGTATCTATACGAACAAATAGATCGTTCGTATAGATTTATTCTACGCAAACACATAGAGAATAAACCTATTAATTAACACATCGCTAAATACGCAGGCTAAAATAGATCTAAACACGATCGGCAGTGATTGTATTATTGTATGCACCTGCACAGTTCCTTTATGAATCTCATACGTGCTATGATTCTAACATCTAAGTTCAAGGTGATCGTGTTACAACGTACATTAGTACCAATAAGTAATACCTAAGGATCATATTCTCATGTAAGTCGTTCGAGCATCATAATATGATAATAATAATAAAGACATTTAATTCCGAACTAAAAAACATTTAACATTTGGATAACCAACAATCTTTAGCTATAAAGTATAAACTCTAAAATGTCTCTGAGTTGCGCGTGCCGATTGGCAAAGGCCTCCTCCAACGATTTCCACTCTTTTCTGTTTTGGGCAACTCTTCTCCAGTTAGGCCCTGTTGTCAATTTTATTTCATCTTCCCACCTTGTGTGCCATCTCTTGGGTACAATTCGGTAAGTCTTTTGCTCCATTTCCCCACTTTATCTCGCATCATGTGCCCTGCCCATCTCCACTTTTGTTGGTCGATTAGTTTGAGTACGTCGGTAAGTTTCGTAATATTCGTAATTTTTTTTTTTCAGCGTCATAATATATTAACGGTCAATTTTGTTGTATCATAGAAGCAACACTCATGATAATTTGCAAATAGAATTAACAGCGAAGACTGCATTGAATTTAATATTGTGTTAGAATATAAGAAAAACAATTGTTTATTAATTTAAGTGTTATATTTTAAGTAACAATGTTTTCCGATGTAACCGTTTTTTTCCTTATTGAAATAGATAAATAAATTTTCTTATAATTAATACCACTGCACCAACAGTCCGATCGTGCAAAATTATAAGCTGTTTCATTATTTTTTAATGAAAATGATGGATAAATAACAGTGAAATAGCTGAGTTTTACTATTTTAAGGTTGATTAGATATTATGAAAAGCCTCTTTCCAAAAGCAATTACTTTTTCTCAGGAACGGATGTAAGAAGCAAATGTAAGAATGAAAACATCAAATTTGAATTTGAATGAATGTGAAAACATGATTTTTGATGGTGGAAACCATGAGTGCAGTCTGTAGCTATTTTCGGACAGAACTTTCAATTAATTCCTTGCAGATCTTTCATAATACTCAATAAACATGTTGGTTCTTCAGAATGATGTTTGTGGTAACAATAAATTGGTATGATTTCACGTGGATGAAATCAGAAATGCAACCCTAAAAAACTGCATTCCAAAATCGCGGCAAGCAATTCACAGAGAAGCACATGTTTACCTTGTACTGTAGACAACAAATTACGCAGAGTATACAAAATATACATAAAATAAAGCTTTTTCTTATGAGAAAGTAATATTCCACTTTGTTGAAGATAAAATTTGAACCCGACCTCTTACTTTCCAAGAACCTCGTACAACAATAATAACAATTAGTTACCGAACTTTAAATCCACCATCTTTGTGACGTCAGTCACAGTCACTTCGAAAATTTCCAATCGATCAAAACTACAATTTGCAAAATGACGACTGCCTACTAATCTCACGAACACGATACCTTTAGTAATTTCTGTAGTCTGACATTTCGATAAATTTACAGACTTTTAAGTTGATCTTGTTAAGATTTCATTTTCGCAAAGATTAAATACTATCTTGATATTATTATATCAGTTTTATTACTATATTATTGTTGGGGATATATTTGTGAAGCCTCTATTCTTGAATACGCAGTAAACAATTACTACCACTCACAAATTACCACTCAAAAATCGTTTGTCCTCCACAAACGAGCGTACGGGTCACCTGGTGTTAAGTGATCACCGCCACACACATTCTCTTGCAACACCAGAGGAATCACAAGAGCGTTGCCGGCCTTTAAGGAAGGTGTACGCGCTTTTTTTGAAGGTTCCCATGTCGTATCGTCCCGGAAACACCGCACAAGGAAGCTCATTCCACAGCTTCTTAGTACGAGGAAGAAAGCTCCTTGAAAACCACACTGTGGAGGACCGCCACACATACAGATGGTTAGGATGATATCCTAACTTATGGCGTGTCGTGCGAAGGTGGAATTCGGCGGCAGGAATCAGGTGCAATAATTAATTTATTAATTAATCCTGACGGGATACTGATGAGTTTGTCTGCGATTATCCTAATATACATTAAACAGTATAATAACAAACACCAAACGCACAATAATTGCATTAACTTCAAAGTATATTTCCTCCAAAACGAATTGATCATCGGAGAAACGCGACCACAAACAAACCTCAATCGACGTGACAAGAGAAAACCCACTATTAATGCACCAATGATATATAGAATGGGCAAGTGGAACACCACAGTGCACTGCATGAAAGCAGATAATCTCGCTGTAATTTCGCCAACTGTGTCTTTTTATGCTTCTTAACTCGGTAGTGCTCACATTATTATAGTTAGATTGCTCTGTCGTACGTTGCTCTTGTAATCTAGATTTAAAGGAGATCTACTTGGAAAGTTTTGTTTAATTTTTAGATAAAGGGAAATACGGAAGGTTATAATCTCATGTCGTGGTGTTTGTAGTTAAACTCCTTCGAAATTTTGAGTGCATATTGGGTAGGTAGGTCTGAGAATCGTACAACATCTATTTTTCATCTCCCTAAATGTTAAGGGTGGTCCACGCCAATATTTTTTTGACATTTTTTTTTAAATTTGTTTGATTATGAGTCAGCATTAAAACATACATCCAACTTCAAATTTTCACCCATCTACGATCAACAGTTACTTTTGTATCGCGATTTTAATATTGGCAATACAACGTTTGCTGGGTCAGCTAGTTGAATAAAATAATTAAATAAGCCTTGCTGAATAGCTATCACCTGTAATTTATTAACATAATAATATTTAAAACTTCCATTAAGTTAATAAGATTTACTTACCGGTAGACTTAGTTGTAATAGTAGGTAGAATTCAATCTATTAATTCAATAAAATATAATATATATCTATCTATTTATATATATAAAAATTAATTGCTGTTCGTTAGTCTCGCTAAAACTCGAGAACGGCTAGACCGATTTGGCAAATTTTGGTCTTGAATTATTAGTGGAAGTCCAGGGAAGGTTTAAAAGGTGAATAATTAGGAAAATGCTGCTAAATTAAATAAAAACAATAAATTTGTTTTTCTTTTGATGTGTCCATACATAATTTCTATGAGAGAATTCACTGACGCACGGTTTGACAGTTCTGCTGTGAAACAATTTCATTACGACAGCAGGGTGCATATTAAAACATTATTTTATTTATTATATAGAGAACAACGTCTAGCTAGTTCAATATAATAATCAAAATACTTCAATTTGATTTTTTACACCCTAAAAATTATCAAACATCAAATTATAGATAAAAACATTCTTATTCAATTAAAAAATAAATATTCTTTCCCGGCAAGATATTTCGGCTATTCAAACGCGCCATTTTGTTTCTGTGGCGTCAGAGTATATCCCAAGAATCTATATCTATCTTCTATATATATAAAAGAGAATGTATGTTTGTATGTAATAACTCCTAGACTATTCGACCGATCTCAATGAAATCTTTTGTAATAGATTCGTTGAAGCTCAAGGAAGGTTTACATATATAATTTATATGGCAAAACAACGTTTGCCAGATCAACTAGTTGTATTAATAAATGTATGGCCAGTTTTTCTCCTTCGGTTATACTGCGAAAACTATTGAACTGATCAGAATAATTCTTGTACCATTAGATGCAGCGTGTTTCGGAAAACATTTGAGTATGTAATATGTTGGCGATTACTTATTTAGAACCTATTTTTTTTAACCTAGAAATGCCTATAAATTCACAATACAACTAATTCAGTCCATGACATTTCATTACATGTCATAATTCACACAATGAGCGGGTGCGGGGTATTGTTGGGTCAGCACTTGTCTTGGTAACAATTCTGGTGAAATGTATTAAATTTAATTAATTATTTGACCAAAGGCAAAAACTTACTTGCCACATATGGTCGTATTCGGTACGGCCAGGCAACCACATAACCAGAACCCTAGAGGACGATGGACTGTTCCACGGTAACAGTAAGAACCCTACCAAACCGATACTGCTGAAATATATATATTTTGTTCAGTAAGCAAAATTTTAATATTATAAGCCATTATTTCATTATTACGATATTGTATATCTTTATATTGCGTAGTAATAAAATTACATATTATGTATAACACACTAACTTTAGTACCGGTGAATAATCTCTTATAAATCAATATAATTGGAAGATAACACGGAATTGTAATCGAGATGGAGATTGCAATTGAGTGAGATAAGAATGAGCGGTATTGCAAAGCGTGGCGCTAGTGATGCGTGAAATATCATAGCAACTGACCGATTCACTTTCGTTCGAAATGAAAATAGTAATCGGCGAATTAGTGAACTAGCGTGGCAACTCTTACGACTTTCCCGATGCGGGCGCAAGGACAAGACAGTAAATAAAAACTAAGGGTTATTGATTGTTGACAGATCGATAGACTTAAGGGAAATCGGAACGAAACTTTTTTCACATAATAGAATATTCTAGATTTTAAAAAATACATTTGCTTGGATTGCTTGTAGTAACATAGAAAGTTACAGTAAATTTTGGCCACAGCGTGGAATTAAAGGAGCTGAAAGACCTTGCAATATTTATGCTGTCCTTGTAGAGGATATGGCTAATTGATGCACCGTGTTTTTTGATTAAATCGTTATACCATATTTCGACTTGAAGAATGAACCACGAGGAGTACCAGCCACTAAGGTAAATATTGATGAATTAAATGCAACTGTAGAAGTAGATTACGAATTACGAAGGACTTAGCGACATAGTTAGATGTTGGCATCCCGCAATATAGACACATTCACCTTGAAAATCGGTAAAATAAAAAAGTATTAAGAATGGGTATTCCATTATTTAACTAACATAGGGCCACATAACTACCACAGAAATGAAGAGATTATAGGCGTGTGACATGTGATGAAAAGTAGATTCTATACGATAATCGCAAGCGAACAACGCAATCGCTAACTCCAGCTCAAACGTAACAACAATGCCCTAAAGCGAAGCTCCTCCGTATAAAATTGTTTGGTAGTCACTTCATGGTGTAATTCACCACAACGTTATCAGATCTGGTTAAGCAATAACAACAGATTTCTATAGTACTGAACTTCCAACAATAATGCCAAAATTCGCATTGAGGCAGCCCCGACTAGTCAACCAATATTCACCATTATATCAGGATAACGAAGATATAACACGGCCCCAGAAAACGTTTTAACTCTACAGAACCTACATTTAAAAAAACTCCGAGATCGTCTGTACCTACTTGTCACAATTGCCCATATAAATACCTTTCTCCGTGATTCGGATAATTTTTAACATGGTAAAAATAATATTTTACAAGAAGAAATACAACATGCCTTCGTTGTTTGTGGAGTTCAGGTCTACAGAATTCTACCGCGAAGGCATAACCCTTCCGGTGATATGGCAGAAATGTATAGATCATTATTATTTCAGCCGAAAGACGTCCACTGCTGGACAAAGGCCTCCCTCAAAGACCTCCACGACGATCGGTCCTGCGCTGCCCTCATCCAAACTGTTCCGGCGATCTTGACCAAAACATAGGTCCATCTTGTAGCGGCCTACCAATACTGCGCCTTCCGGTACGTGGTCGCCACTCGAGGACTTTTCTTTATATATATAGATTACTAGCTGACCCGACAGACTTTGTTCTGTATTTAATAAATAAAATAATGTTTTTATATGAATTTGTCAATAATATGTCATAACATTAAAAATTACTTGGTAAAATATGCACCCTGCTGTCGTAATGAAATTGTTTCACAGCAGAACTGTCAAACCGTGCGTCAATAAATTCTCTCATAGAAATTATGTATGGACACATCAAAGGAAAAACAAATTTGTTGTTTTTATTTAATTTAGCAGCATTTTCCTTTGTATTCCTACCTTTTAAACCTTCCCTGGACTTCCACAAATAATTCAAGACCTAAATTGGCCAAATCTGTCTAGCCGTTCTCGAGTTTTAGCGAGACTAACGAACAGCAATTCATTTTTATATATATAGATAGATAACGAATCTAAATACTTCGAACGATCGCCTGTCTCATTTATTGTCACGAATACATAGCTACTGAATATAAATAAAAAACTTTTGACCATATATATTGTTTAAATTCTATTAGGTACAAACTTCCAATTTTTATCCGTCCTAAATCCTAACGTTTATCATAAAGGAAAAAACACTCCGTAATAATCATTTTAATCCTAACCGTCCATTTGAATATTCAGTTTTAATACTTGCATGACGTGTTTACATTGGTTTTAGCCAAAGTTTTGTCAATTGTTTAGTTTCCGATTAACATTTTATTCCTTATGAGGTCTAGTCTCAAGGTTTTTAAAATATGATTTACTTTACTTGTTAAATTGACGAAAAACTTGACTAGCTTCTTTATATTGAGTCGGTGACAAATTAAAACCGTAATATATACACAAATTAATTATAAATACACTATGTGATGTAAGTTGCATATTAGATACAGAACATGCCTTATCTTATCTGTAACGGCACTATCACTCAATTAAAATACAATTAAAGACCAAGTTTATTACTTGATGATGCGGTTAGAGTATACAAGATGATAATTAAGAAATACATACTAGTACATACTGAGTACTAACCAATTTCAACATTTGCAATGAAGATGTTTACCACAGGTGTTCAAAAACAAAAGCTCTCAAGTACCAGTTAAACCATTAGCGTTCACACACACACTCACTTTTACCAAACTCTTGCGAGCTGCCACTGACCACTTCGAGTTGGGCCTAGATTGGATTTATCGCCACGCGTCAGTATCGGCAGGCAATATTTTTTAAAGTCGTTGCACTGTCACAACACTATAGGATTCGTTTGATAAATTTAAATTATGCACTTATTAGTTTATACACTTAATGCGCACGGGATTGTCAAAGTTATTGTAACGGAACGCGCGTTCACATTCACAGCGCGGCGCTAACTGACATGCCGATTGCAGAGTTGCCGCCGAACGCAGTGACTCGGGTCACGACTGAGATATCGAATCGAGAAATAATCGAGTTGACTGCGTACGGAGTAGGCTGGTGATTGCACTGTCGGTCGTCGCGTCGCCTCACGGCCTTAGCATTGCGCCTCAGAGGCCTCCATTCATTTTCATAATCAACCTGTTATCTCCACGAGCATTTCGAATCTCACGAAGCTAAATTTCTTTCGTAACCATATGAGATAAAATCGTCTGAACAATAAGATGTTCTAGTTAAAACAAAGAATATAAATATGAATGTGTTACAAAATATATAGAGTAAGATAAGAAAATGACATTAAATAATGACAGCTGGACAAATATATGAATCACGAGTCTTGAACAATATACCTAGGTACCTACGGCTTGATTATTGAATGAAATTCGATACAGAGTTATTACTCATTATATAATGTATAATAATTTTTGTACTGTTTGTTAGTGGGATGTTTCTTTGTATGTGGGAAGTAACGGCTTCCCACATACAAAGGAACAGAAACAGCTTGTAATGTTAACCTCTGTTTGTGTCTTGTTTTAGGACAAACAAAGACTCAAATAGACGACTGACCAACGCAATCGCAGTGACACCCAGAATTTTGGCTTTAACAAGAATCTTGAGGCTTGGGGCAGGGCGTATCTTATTATCACTTTTTCTCATAAAAAAAATTGCGAACTTGTTAATTGGTAGGCTATATAAAACTAGTACCTACCACTAGTAAAAATTGGTACCAATTATAATTGTGCTTTTCTTAAATTAAGGTGGTATTATCATTTTTATGTTTTAGATTATGAGTTATGACGCAGTTGGCAGTAGGTAAGCGGCTTGTCATTGTAATTTGTAACCGCAGATAAAAGAAACCTGTTCACAGATGTCGATAGATCCGTGTTAGCGTTGATGCATTTCCGTTTCCCGTTGCGAGTGTGACGATCAATAGAAAGTTCAATCTCTCCTTCCATAAATAGGCTGAGTTATGGGAAATAAGGGCAAAAAGAAGAGGAAGTTATGTCTATACATAAGATGCATCACCAACTATCAGGTATATTATCCAAAGGTGATTTTTTAATCGCGCAATTATTCCATTTTATGATTTATAATTTAAGATGTCTTGTAAAAAATAATCTTGTGTGTTTATGCTTTGCATATCTCCGAATCAGCTTCAACGGGTGCTTACAATCTGACTAGGTGTTATTTTTAGTTAGTTAGTTAGTTATTTTTAGGTGTTAATTTTAAAAGTTCTCTCTCTCCGCAAGACTGTGTCGATCGTCTCCAAATGGCTTTTGGGAGAGAAGCACCTTGCTTGAGCACCGTGAGGCGATGGTTTCCTGAATTTTAGAGAGGTCTGGTCATGTAAAGAATACATGATGAATTTCGTGAACGGCGGCCTTCAACTATCATCAGCGAAAATAATGTGGCTACTGTTAAGCGGCTAATTGAAGAAAACCCGCGGATTACCTATGAGACAATTCGAGGACTATTGGGTATTGCTATGAGCCAAATTTAGAAAAATTTACTCGAAGTATTGAAAGTTCGGAAACTTTGTTGTCGTTGGATCCCTCATGAACTGACAGCGGAGCAGAAGACAGCTCGAGTGGAATGGTGCTCACAGATGCTAATGAAGTACGACCACGGACATTCAAATGCTGTTTATGACATTGTCATAGGAGACGAAACGTGGATTTATTGAACCTGAAAAAAACAGCAATCTTGTGACTGGGTGTTTGAAAATGAGAACAGGCCAACAAAAGTGAGGCAGGCGAGAAACGTTGGTAAAAAAAATAACGACTTTTTTTTTCTCAGTTACGGGTCCCATCTGCACAACTTCACTTGAAGATCAAAAGAGTGTTAATACCGAGTGGTATTCTACCATTTATTTACCCAGGCTGTTAAAGTTCGCGAAAGACGACCAAAAAGCCGCGTTCTCCTACATCATGACAACGCTTCTTCACACACGGCCAACAAATCTAAGTCATTTTTAACTTCCGAAAAAGTACAACTCGTCCCCTTACTGCACATAGCCCCGACCTAGCACCCTGTGGTTTCTGTTGTTTCCCCAAAATCAAAGAATTGATGAGAGGTTTCACTTTTACCAATTCCGAAGAGGCAGTAAATGACAATGATAGCGTTCAATCAGCACGTAGAAAACATACCTTC
Source organism: Leptidea sinapis (assembly GCF_905404315.1). Classification (NCBI taxonomy): domain Eukaryota; kingdom Metazoa; phylum Arthropoda; class Insecta; order Lepidoptera; family Pieridae; genus Leptidea; species Leptidea sinapis. The sequence continues at coordinate 6,625,373 of NC_066304.1, read as the reverse complement.
AGATCTGTGGTCCTCCTGTTTAAAAAAATGGTTCGATCGCATGAAAAATGTTTAAAATGTAAAGGAGAGTATTTTGAAAAGCAATAAACATAATATTTTGGTTATTTTTTTAAGTTACGCAAAACTTTTAGTGTGACCTACGTATAAGAAGACTATCAAAACGTAGATGCCTGCGTCATAACTATTGGGTTACTACAAAAATATGATAAAGATATCATGATTTGTCAACGGGCCTTTACGAAACGGAAGGTATCGTTATCAATGTGTCGCAGAATATTTGCAAAAATCAGGTGACTAATAAGTCACCTGTCACCCACTTGAACTATCTTGACATATAGGTATTTGTTGCCCACTAACCACGATGCTTCCTTTGCAAATATTATTTACTGTTGTGCAAGAATGATATGAGTGATAGTATATCATTTGAATAATATACGATCGACTTGGAAAAGAATAAAACCTTCCCTTAATTTATATTTATTTATTTATTAGGTTTATTTACTATAAACTTGCTTGAACCTTCGGCCAATTGTACTAGCCTTAAAAATTTATTTCAAAGTTTTAATTTGTTCAATGTATTTTGGGAACCTACTAGAATCACTTCTACAACAGCAACCTGTTTAGATAATATTTTTACAGATGTTACTATTACTAGTTAACTCATAATTAATAATCTTCAGTCCGACCATAGTGGGCAACTTATAAAAGTAAATACAAGATTGGACAATGTCAGACCATAAAAGGTGAAGATTATACCAGTTACGGGTAGCCGTCTTGAGAGGTTTAGAAATAATTTGGTAAATACAATACCATTTTTACACTGTGGCGAAACTGCTAATTTTCACAACAACTTAGTCTTCAATTCCTTCTGTGAGGAATTTGACAGGATTTTTACTCCAGTAACGGTGACAGTAAACAACAAACATAGTTTTAATGATTGGGCAACAATGGGTATCCACAGAAGTCGTAAACGCTTATATGACCTTTATTATGAGAAACATTACAATAATAGTGAAGAATTTAAAATATATGTAAAAAAATACTCCAAGCTCTTTAAAATAGTTTGTCATGAAGCGAAAACACGTTTCATTGCAGATAAAATTAAAAACAGTAATAATAAAGTAAAAGCGACTTGGAGTGTAATTAACAATGAAACTGGTAGATCGAATTGCCGTAACACCTCTATCTGTTTAAATATTAATAATCGCGTTATAAATTCGGAAATAGAAATTGCAAATGAATTTGATAAATACTTCTCCGAAATCCCGATTGTCACGACCAAATACATTAACTCTTCGCCAAAAGCAGCATATGATATGCTTAAATTACACGTACCAGTATCTTCTACTGACTTGAAATTTAAGTATGTTACAGGTAGCGATATAATAAAAATCTTCAAATTAATTAACCTAAAAAATACAACAGACCTATGGGGCGATTCGACTAATATTGTTAAATACATACTTGACATTATAGCACCTGAATTAGCAATAATATTTAATGAATGCATAGATGAGGGTGTGTTCCCTGACCTCATGAAATACAGCAAAGTTACACCTTTGTTTAAATCGGGCAGTTCTTTTGACCCTGCTAATTTCAGACCTATTTCAGTGCTGCCTGTTTTTAGTAAAATTTTTGAAAAACTTTTGCTTCAACAGCTACAAATGCATTTTTGTAAATTAATGAACAAAAATCAGTTTGGTTTCACTAGGGGCTTATCAACAATTAATGCGGGTACTAGACTCATTGAGCACATCTTTGACGCCTGGGAAGAGTCACAGGATGCATTGGGCATTTTTTGTGATTTGTCAAAAGCATTTGACTGCGTCCACCATGAAACTTTACTCCTAAAACTAAAGCATTATGGAGTGAAAAATAGAGCCCTAAATCTGTTAAAATCATATTTAAGCGAAAGAGTTCAGATAGTCGATGTAAATGGCAAACGGTCTTCGGGTAAACCTGTGGGAATAGGTGTTCCACAGGGTTCTATTCTCGGTCCTTTCTTGTTTCTTATATATATTAACGATCTACCGTTTGTGGTAGATGATAGCCATGAGATTGTATTGTTTGCTGATGATACTTCACTTATTTTTAAAGTGAAGCGACGTGCGGATATTGATGACGAGGTAAGCAATCCACTCTCAAAGATGCGTTGGTTTGAGACGAATAATCTGCACTTAAACAGTAAAAAAACAAAGTGTTTACGGTTCATTACACCAAACACAGCGGAGGTACAAACCAACGTACTTATAAATGACCAGAGATTGGAACTTGTGGACACTACGGTCTTCTTGGGTATCACGTTAGATAAAAAGCTTCAGTGGGGTCCACATATTACCCATCTAGCAGATAGACTCAGCTCTGCGGCATATGCAGTTAGAAAGATTAGAGAGTACACGAATGTTGCGACCGCTAGATTAGTGTACTTTAGTTATTTTCACAGCATCATGACGTACGGTATATTACTATGGGGTCATGCTGCTGACATTGATATAGTTTTTGCACTGCAAAAGAGAGCTGTTTGTGCTATATATCAGCTTGGTTATAGACAGTCTCTCAAAGAAAAATTTAAAGAAATAAATATTATGACTGTTTATTGTCAGTACATTTATGAAAATTTAATATATGTTCACAAAAATCGTCACCTTTTTGCTCTTAATAGTGATTTTCATTATTATAACACTAGAAATAAGGGATTGCTTGTAACTAATTCTAGTAGGCTTCATAAGATACATAATAGCTTTAAGGGTAAATGTATACACTTCTACAATAAAGTCCCAGCCACTGTTCAGGCATTATCTATAAATAAATTTAAATGTTTTATAAAAAAATGGCTCCGTCGTAAATCATATTACTCCACTGCTGAATATCTAAATGATCGGACAGCCTGGGACTAGATTGTGATTATTTTATAGCGACTGTACAATATTGTATATTTTTATTGAAAAGAGCGCAAAAAAAAGAATGCTGGGAGAGTTTCTTGCGCCGCTTCTTCTCTCTCAGAGCGCCATTTGTTTCCGAAGCGGTAGTAGTATCTAGTAGTATAAGAAATGACATCAAAAAGAATTCTAAAGGAATCAATTTTGAGAAAATAAATGCCTTTTATGCCTTTTTACAATCACTTAGTACACACAAATATAAAAAGTAGAACTAAAAACTAGGAACTAAATGTAGTGATTACTTTCAAATAAACAGAGCATGCACAGAAGTAATTAATTTTAGGTATTATATAGAATAAGTTACGAACTAAACAATTTTTTTAAATTAATAAATGAGTTATACACAGTTACATCAATTTTCCAATGACATCATTATTAAAGATTACCAATGATGCTGCAAATGGTCTTGCGGAATTTGGCTAAGGAATCAGCAAATATGTCAATATCAGCTACGCTATAAGAATTTAAAATTTTACATAATCGAGGGACTGGGGAATTGGTACCTAGGATCGTTCGACGAAGTGGTTCGAAGTATTTATTAGTCAACTATACAGAAGATATAAATGAAATGTGCAATATTTTAAAGTAGTTCCCACGTTTAAAATATATGATTTACGTATCAATCAACCTGAGTTCCACAGTGTAACAAGTCTGAAATTCAGAAAGGTTGACGTAAGTATGAGACATTGATCCATAAACGATAACCCACCATCAGAAATCTACACCAGATCACCACAGAGAAACAAGAAGATAAGTGAATGCAGTTTAATTGTTACTTCCAATATTTCTTCATAAATCTAAGATATTTTCGTTTCATACAGTAATAACTCGAGCTGTTTTCGTTTTGGTCTTTGGAACTCTTTTCTGAATCTCTTATTAATATTTTGAATCTCTTATTAATATTTTTTACCAGTACCACATATACTTATTCAGATGCTTTTGTTAAATATAATCTCAGATCTGGGACATAAAATATATTCGAATGGGTGGTGGTTTTTAACCTTCAATTAGTGATTTCATATCCTACCTATATCGCACAATAAAAAATTACTTTGATTTTTATAAATATGACAAATAATAAGGTATACAGTACAATATAGGTACCTACATTTTTCTCTCAATGTTATTTTGCCGCTTGCAAGTAACTATTATTTCGAATTTTTGCGTTTACATATAATGCTATTCGCAAAATATTTTGTTTGTCGATGGGATCTACCGTAATATTAACTGCTTACCGTATTATAACATTCAACTGCATATTTAGACCAGGGTCGATAATTTTTGAAACCAAAAAAAATTACAGTAGGATGAAACCCATTGGTAAAGGACGAGAATATAACAAAAATTAAGTGAAAAATAAATTAAGGGCGATCTGAGGTCGGGAAGTGGAAAAGGGGGGGTGTTTTAGGGTAAAAAACGGTTTATCTCGATTTCCGGCAAAACTACAAGTCCTTTGGCAAAAAGTTAATTGGCAAAGTTGTAGGTAATAAAGAGATCTACAACTTTTGTAATTACACTTTTTTCACATAACCTCAAAATTTAGGTGAAAAATTCAAAAAACCAAGTTTTTGGTTTTTTATAAATTTATATCTTTTCTTAGTCTTTTCTTAGTTTTTTAAAGGTTGAACTAACGTTTAGATACCGTACACCGTACACGTAAGTATAACCACTTTTGATCTTAATTCCATTACCAATGTTTTTAAAAAAGTCTCGACAGACGGTCATAATGACATTGGGATTCGTTTCTTCTGTTAGAGGTACGGATACATGAAAAATCCATTATCTAGTAAATGAGGCCAAATTTACAATACACCATGAAATAAAGCCTTTTAACAGTAGCCAATTTAAGAAACATCCTACTGCCGAATGTCCGTATCAATTATACAGCCGTTACATGGCGGATGGTCCGTCCTGTGTTGACAGTCTCCGTTTGGCGAGGTGTCAAGGTACGCACTACACAGACAATTAAAGGAAGTTCTCAATCGGAGGAAACAGACGGTGTCAACAGCATTGTCACTGTTTTACGAAACCGCTAAGAGACTACTTATGTTTGACGGCAATTAACAATGTTATCCAAACAAATAAAAGACGTTAAGTGAAGTTAATAATCCAGGTAAATAGTTTTTTTTATTGAGATATAATAACACTTATTTTAACTAATATAATATATTTTTCAAAAGTTCAGTGAATTAAATAAAACATTTAATTAACACAGTCTTAAACTGCAAGTATAGGGAAAAGTTTGAATATACATTCGTAATTAAATCATAAAAACAGGTGTTTATGTAAGGAACTATTGTGAAGGGTACTTATAGGCTATTGTTGCTACTTTAAGTTAGTAAGAACTTTTATCTTCAAGATGGAACGGGATATTAAAAAAACATAGAAGAATCATAAAAAAACTATGTTTAAAAAAACGATTTCAAAAACAAAAAAGTATAAAATAACTTATTTAATACACCTCTTATGCAAACCTTTAATATTAATAAAATACTATATTTGTATGTGCTCCATTGATAGCGTTTAAGTTGGTGCCTTATCTTCTTGTGAGACACTGAAATATCGTGAAGAATGTTTGTTAGATATGAATGACAGGTAGCCTAAGACCCACTTATCGGCAAACTGGTTAATAATAATATTATATAATCAAACTAAACGAATACTCCTAAAAAAACAGTGTACAAACTATAATAACATCATCCACGTAAACAATAGCATCATCCACGTAAACACGACTGTTCATATAAAATGAAAACTAGTGGGCCAAACTATGTGATACCTACTTTTATGGGACCAAATGGCTACTATTCCGCATGAAGCTAAATAATAATAAAAGCAATCTTACGCGTATTACCCGTCCAACGATTTAAAAAGGACCCTTTTACATGGCTTATAGATAAATGTTGACACATTAGATTAAATTAAATTGCCTTTAAAATATATATTAATTCTAGTCTTTACTTTATGACATTAAAAATAATAATTATAATTTAAATAACCTAAGTGCTTAAAATATAGAGTATTAATGTTAAATCAATTGTAATAATAACTAGAATTTTGTTAATAATAATTTTGCATGCCAGAAATGGCCGATAACATTGATAACATTGACATTAAAACTATTTACACCCATTGTTACATGTTTTCTAGCAGAATAAAGGATTTATACTTATTATTTATTATTAAAGAAGAATCACGTAAATCGGTTCATAAATCTCACTGTAGTCGGTAGGTATACATACTTAAAAAATACCAACCGAATTGAGAACCTCCTCCTTTTTGAAGTCGCTTAAAAATAGTGCTAATTCAACTTTCGTTGAATTATTCAAATACGCTGCTATTGCTCAAATATTAACATCTTCCATCATGTTATTTATAAATAAGTAAATATATATAAAACGTCACATCATGTTATTTACAAAAAGCAGTGATTAATATTAAATTAATGTTTTTTTAACGGCAACTACAAATTAGATATCGAATTTGTAGACTTACGTAATAGGTGAGCCGAGAGGTGCGAGTTTGACAAGCGTTATGTGACAGTTAGTTATTTGAGATGTGTGGGTGTGCATTTATTAAACACATCATCATTTTACTGAGAACATCTGGACGAAATAAAAAAATAACACACCGCAAATGGAAACTGCACTGTTAAATCAAATCAAATTCATTTTATTCATTTCGGTCAAATCAATGTCTTTGGTTTATTATTATTGATTTGTTGAACTTTAATGAGAAGAAGTAGCAAGAAAATCACTGAAAATGTATTGAATTACGCGTTATTTTCCGGAAAACCATAGCTATCCAAATGTTTTGCGTTTTGTTGAGTGTTAATCCCGCCAATATTTCTCTTCAAACAATTTGCACGTAATTCTGATACGAAACTCTCATCAGATGAAAATCATTACCAGTCGTTTAAAACAACATGCACAGTTTCATCGTTTTAAGAATTATTTTAATTGCAATCTATGTGAAGCGAATATTTAAAAAATCTCATATCAAATCTTATTAAGTAAAAAATATATTTTCATTTGTTTTTTTTTTTCAATTATTATTGGTCTCTCAAAATTATTATATGTAGAAATTACGTCTGATCGTTACGTCGTTGGTCCCCAAATATGAGCATCAAATCTAGTGAACAAGGGCCGATTCAGTTCTTTAATGACTATGTTTTTTAATGTACGTAATGCTTAAAAATATTATAAGAAAAAATAACAAGGCAGAAAGCTAACCCATTTGAATGATTTTTTTTACTGACATAGATTAGGTTTTGTCGAATAATATGCATAAACAAATGCTCATCTTATAGAGCATAGGTTCTCAACGTGGGCGATAACGCCCCCTTGTGGGCGTTTGAGACTTTCGGGGGGCAGTAGAAGACCCGGGGAAAATTAGGGGGCATTGAGATGAAGCAGATGGGGCGTGGGTAGATTAAAAAATATAGTCTAAATAGGCAAAATAATACACGAAAATACTCTAGAAAAAAACATGTTCTCAAAGTGGGCGGTGAGCAAAATAAGGATGAGAAACTATGTTATAGAGTCTGACTCAAGACTCAATTAATTTTGTAAATTCGCGACCGGGAAGGGTCCTCTTAACGTGCGAGTTTCTATAAAAATTATACGATTTCATGTGCCAGTGTCGGAGATACGGCAATAAATCATATAAAAGAAAAACGCGGCTTTCATCGTGAAAGTCAAACCACATCAATTATATTTAATTGGCGTCAAGTGACAAAAGTGCTGTAACTCGGTCGCCGAGTCTAGACCAGCGACAATTGTTACAACAAACACATTCTATTATCTGTGGTGTTGAGAATAATTTGATATAACTAATTTCAGTGTTTATTTTTTCTATATTCAGCTAGTTTAAGGATTGGAAAACGTTGAACAGGCGATGATAATCTATAATAAAAAGGGTATATATAATTAGTGATATTATCACTGTGTTGAGGTATATTTTAGTGAGATAGAGGAGGACAAACTAGCAGACAAAAGACCAGTGAGAGGCTCCTTTGCACCGGATGCTGGCTAGATTATGGGTACCACAACGGCGCCTATTTCTGCCGTGAAGCAGTTATGTGTAAGCATTACTGTGTTTCGGTCTGACGGGTGCCGTAGCTAGTGAAATTACTGGGCAAATGAGACTTAACATCTTATGTCTTAAGGTGACGAGCGCAGTTGGAGTGCCGCAAAGAATTTTTGGGTCTTTCAAGAATCCTGATCGGCACTGCATTGTATTCGGTATTGCATTGGCGTGTCAATTACCATCACCTGAACGTCCTGTTCGTCTCGTCCCGTATTTTTATAAATACTCTCTTTTTTTTTATGGAATAGGAGGACAAACGAGCGTACGGGTCACCTGGTGTTAAGTGATCACCGCCGCCCACACTCTCCTGCAACACCAGAGGAATCACAAGAGCGTTGCCGGCCTTTAAGGAAGGTGTACGCGCTTTTCTTGAAGGTACCCATGTCGCATCGTCCCGGAAACACCGCATAAGGAAGCTCATTCCACAGCTTCGTGGTACGAGAAAGAAAGCTCCTTGAAAACCGCACTGTGGAGGACCGCCACACATCCAGATGGTGGGGATGATATCGTAACTTGTGGCGTGTCGTGCGAAGGTGAAATTCGGCGGCAGGAATCAGGTTGAACAGCTCTTCGGAACACTCCCCGTGATAAATGCGGTAGAAGACACACAATGAAGCGAAAGGTAAAGTAACACTAAAGAAAACTTAAATCATTTGTATAAATACTCTCTTGTGCTTCCTATGGTGTAACAGATGCAGTCCTTATATAGCGTCAAATAAATATACATAATTATAGTTGGTTGGATGAAAGCAGCACAGGACCGATCATCGATTTTTGGGGGACGCCTATCTTTAAATATATATTTTTCTTCTGTGCATGTGTTTCTCACTGAACTACTCCTTGAAGGCTGGACCGATTTTAATGAAATTTGATGTACTATGTCATCTGGTGGAGAATGGTTTAGATTCACAATTTAATCTATATATAATTATTCTGCCGTGTATGTTAGTGAGCTCTATTTTTACAACTATTACTTCCTTTAAAACTTATTTTTAAGACACTAAAGTAGTTTTTAGTCAACTTAAATGCAAATTGCAGTTACTGCTATTTTAATGGAATGATGTGTTCTACTATAATTGGTAGTACATACAAATGTTAAGATATTTTATTAAATTTTAAGATAGAAGGCATGTGTTAGATGTAAGTTAATATCTACAACTGTTGGAGATCCATACAAATAAATAAATAAATAAACTCAACCAATGACAACAACTTAAGGAAATTAATTTTAAATTAGGTAACCTTATGTAAGTTTATAAGATTTAGTTTTTATACCACGTTACTTTTAGTTTCCTACTAGTAAAAAGTTTTGCTTTTATTTTATATAAAATATTTTTCGTGACGTCACAAAATGGCCCAACGGAAGACCAGCGTTGGTTTTCAAACCAACAACATGCTGAGTTGGGACCATTTTTTTTGAATCGTTTATAAATAATAGAAATGTTTCCAGTCTTTTTGTTTCTTGCTTGTTTATCAATCTTAAGTTTATATTAATTTTTTATGTTATGTCTTTGTACATAACTACTTACTTATACGTTTCAAAATAAAAAAAATCTTTCTTTCTTTCAACCTAAACGGTCCAGGTTATTACAGTTATGTGTTATTCACAAAAGTTTGTAATAATTTTCGAATAAAAGACGTGTGTACAGGAGAACGTATGCCGTGTCCGCTAGTAATATTATGAATATACAGAGTATTCAAATAAAATTTGAAAAACAAAATTTTATGAACGATGCGGGACTCGAACCCACGACCGCGTTCCGTGCCGGTGCTCTAACCAACAAATTGTTAAGATTTACAAGAGCAACATCTCAAGTAAATTTCCTAATACGCAAATATTGGGGTTGAGCAGGTTATCAACTGTAAAGTAGATCCTGTAGATGAAGCCACAACCTGAGAGTTGAACAAAGCATTCAAGATTTTATGACGATACGTCACTCGAGCGGTTAGCTCAGTTGGTTAGAGCACCGGCACGGAACGCCGGAGGTCGTGGGTTCGAGTCCCGCATCGTTTATAAAATTTTGTTTTTCAAATTTTATTTGTTTATTAATCCTAGAAGTGAGGTTTATCACTTTAAAAACATAACATATTGTTTATACAGAGTATTATGAATTCGAAATACGAAAACTCATTGGAACGAGAAGGCGAGAATCGAGCTGGGGGCGTCGTAGTGAGAGTAAACGGTTCTTGTAAGTTCAGTACAGTTCAGTCGCACATTGTGAATGTTCATATAATCAGTGGGTATGTAAAGTCAAATTCAAATAATCTTTATTCAATTAGGTTTAATATAAGCGCTTTTGAATCGTCACTACGAAAGAGACGACCCGGCACACGACGCCGCCGCAAGCAATGCCATTTTAGTGAGCATGACGAAACGTGTTTATAGTACACACATGATAACTACTTATTAGATAACAAAAGTAATGCTCACTAAGCAAGCCCTAGTACTGGCTTATCGTCTTATCTAAGGCGCCCTATTCTTACTTGTGTCATTTTTGTAAATTCTGAAGAATCTAGTAATGAATGCTTAACACTTACGTAATCTGTTGTCAGAGAACGCCATGACAACAGGCTGCTGCTTCTGCGAAGATTCGTTGCAACGTACTTTGACATCTGATATAGTCTGTAACAAAGTAACAAAATAGGTAAACATCTGATATAGTCTGTAACAAAGTAACAAAATACCTAAACATCTGATATAGTCTGTAACAAAGTAACAAAATACCTAAACATCTGATATAGTCTGTAACAAAAAACAAAACAACTTAACATCTGATATAGTCTGTAACAAAGTAACAAAACACCTAAACATCTGATATAGTCTCTAACAAAGTAACAAAACACCTAAACATCTGATATAGTCTCTAACAAAGTAACAAAATACCTAAACATTTGATATAGTCTGTAACAAAGTACCAAAATACCTAAACATCTGATATATATAGTCTGTAACAAAGTAACAAAATACCTAAACATGTGATATTATAGTCTCTAACAAAGTAACAAAATACCTAAACATGTGATATTATAGTCTCTAACAAAGTAACAAAATACCTAAACATCTGATATAGTCTGTAACAAAGTAACAAAACACCTAAACATCTGATATAGTCTGTAACAAAGTAAAAAAATACCTAAACATGTGATATTATAGTCTCTAACAAAGTAACAAAATACCTAAACATGTGATATTATAGTCTGTAACAAAGTAACAAAACACCTAAACATCTGATAGTCTGTAACAAAGTAACAAAACACCTAAACATCTGATATAGTCTCTAACAAAGTAACAAAACACCTAAACATTTGATATAGTCTGTAACAAAGTAACAAATTCCCAAACATTTGATATAGTCTGTAACAAAGTAACAAAATACCTAAACATCTGATATAGTCTCTAACAAAGTAACAAAAAAGCTAATAATACACGTCATAGATCGGTATCGTTGTATGCCTAAAACTGTATTTGCTGTAATCATTGTAGAATGTAGTGTAGATTAAAATTAGTGCATACTCTTAATTTAATCTATCAACGGGTGTGCATAAGGTTCACTGGATAGTAGTCAATAAACTTCCTAAGACCGTACCAGTACTAGGTATTTTTTATGGAATATGTTTATTCTTATTAATCGAATGGCGACCACGTGCCGCAAGACGCCGTCTTGGTAGGCCACCACAAGATAGACTGATGATCTGGTCAGGATCGCCGGAATAGGTTGGATGAGGGCAGCGCACCACCGATCGTTATGGAGATCTTTGTCTAGCAGTGGGCGTCTTCCGGCTGATATGATGATGTTAATTCTCATTACCCAGTAATTTCACTAGCTATAGTGCCCATTAAATCGAATCACAAATGGTTTTTGCATATTTCTGAAAAAGAAGCTCTAATAAAAACACTTTTTTGTACGCACATCTGTACGTCCGATTGAAGTAAAACTACTACTACATGTTCTTTGGTAAAACTTAATAATTAGCTTTACGAATAAGTAACAGATATATACATTATTACTAGAGCAGCTTCTCTCTATCTAGAATAAAAATGTATTTTTATAGTTATATTATTATCAAGTAAGTAAAACTTAAAATAGTTTACAAATAATATAATAATTTTATACTGGTATTATTCATGTAAAAATAAACACTTAGGTGCGTTTTACAGGTCAAGTCTATATCAGGTTCATGATTTTCTCTTTTATTCTTATTTATTGATGAAAGAGTAAAATGTTCCTGGGACTTCGCCATTTCATGTAACAGATTATTATTGAATTTTTAATTCTATATAAAATTCATTAAGTATACCACTTTCAAATTTTTCAATTTTTCACTACAAAATATAACGTAATTAATAAACAAATACATTTGAGAGATTATCAAAAAATGTAACTGAGTAATTTGAAACCATTTTTATAAAACCGTTCAATTATAACGGTTAAAAACATTGTTACTGACGGAAGTAGCGCTCAGTTAACTACTTCCGAAACAATATCTGAGTTACCCACAAGTCGCGCCTAAAGATACTTTACTATGGTTTTACTTCATTAAGTGTGAACATGACAGATAATCGTTTTCTGTATTCAATTTTATCTGGAAATGAAAATAACGCATTAAATAAATTGAGTGCATATTGGGTAGGTCTGAGAATCGCACAACATCTATTTTTCATTCCCCCTAAATGTTAAGCGTGGTCCACACGAATTTTTATTTTTTATTTTTTTTGACATTTTTTTAAAATTTGTTTTTTTATGAGTCAGCATTGTAAAATACATACAACTTCAAATTTTCACCCATCTACGATCAACAGTTACTTTTGTATCGCGATTTTAATATCGGCAATACAACGTTTGCTGGGTCAACTAGTAGAATATAGAAATCATATTCACTTATGGTTTTTCCACAAGATAAAATCACATCTATGACGAAAACAGTTACTGATATGTGATTTCTAATAACGTTTAAGTGTTTGACGAGTCGACAGCTCTTGAAGGTGCCTCACGTAACGCGTAACACGTGTATTGTTATTTCATATAACTTATCGAAATCAACACCAAAGATATTTATTAGGTTCATCAAAAAGTTTTTTCAAGGATTGTTAGTTCTTTTTTTTATGGAATAGGAGAACAAACGAGCGTACGGGTCACCTGTTGTTAAGTGATCACCGCCGCCCACAATCTCTTGCAACACCAGAGGAATCACAGGAGCGTTTCCGGCCTTTAAGGAAGGTGTACGCGCTTTTTTTGAAGGTACCCATGTCGTATCGTCCCGGAAACACCGCACAAGGAAGCTCACTCCACAGCTTTGAAGTACGTGGAAGAAAGCTCCTTTTTCTTGGATTTCGATTTTCTACCATCCTGTCAGAAGGCTATCTATATATATCACATAATACAATACGTATTTTTAACAATATTTTAAAAATATACAAGTGGAAGGCTCCTTTGCACATGATGCCGGCTCGGTTATGGGTACAAGAACGGCGCCTTTTTCTGCCGTGAAACAGTAATGTGTAAGCATTATTGTGTTTCGGTCTGAAGGGCGCCGTAGCTAGTGAAATTACTGGGCAACTGAGACTTACCATGTTATGTCTCAAAGATGTTTGGGTTTTTCAGGAATCCTGAGCGGCACTGCATTGAAATGGGCAGGGCGTATATATATATCCTTATTATTATAAAAAAATATAAGATAAATTGTAGCAGTCGTAACCCATTCTACAAACGGCGGCTTAGTAAAATGAGAGCACATACCTATATTACATTGCAGATTACTCCAATCTACTGATTAGACAACTGCCTTTCTAGAATGGTTTGTAAACATATGTGTTTATTTTGTTTTTTATATTATGTTAAGTTGTGTTTCTGCACCATGCATTTCACATACACGCTCAACAGAAAGCCAGCCGTTAATCTGTTATAGTGACTTGCGACCCTTTAGCGATTTACACTAAAAGTCATTTTGTATGCCTTCAGCTATTTTTCTGTGAAGCATAAAATGTCAGAATTATATTGGCGTGATAACTCCTTATGGGAGGGTAAACAACTTCGTAACGCGTTACGCCACCAATCTTTCTGGCTTCTCTTTCTCTCACGCATACGGCAGCGGTAAGCAGGCTACTCCTGTCTCACTCTAACTAATTGATACTTTTATAGGATTAAATAGTACTAATAATGTACAAACACAAAATTCTAGTGTAAATATTGAAGAATTATAACTAAGAATAACATGTATTTTATAATCAATAAAAGATTTTATTGATTGTTCAACTTAGAGTAGTTTAAGTTATCAGTTCTGTCTGGCGTCCCGAGACGCACACTTTTTTTTTTATTTATTAGCACGGAAGAGTAAAAAAAGAAGGACTCCGCGCCATGATATTAGCAAGTGAAGCATCGTTATGCTTCACTTGCTAATATCGGCGCGTGATACGGGTATCGTGTGTGCGGTTACGGGGGATACCAGTTACACAATTTTTTCTCCCTTAAATAATCATGTATGGCCACAAATACTTATGAAGTATCGTTTTTACACGTTTTCACAACGCACGACGACGTTTTTAAAAAATTTAATTGAGGCTCAAACTGTTCTGTCACAGACGATGACAATTCTCATAATGGCCGCCTATCGGCCTGTAGTAATGTAAGTGTGTGCGTGGGGCTATGTATTTACATGTTAATCGGCTTGTTTTGATGCTACACTGTTATGTAAGGTGACACGGAGTCCTTATTTTTTTACTAGTCCATGATTAAAACTTCTATGTCTAATATTTTAAAAAAAGAAGAATTAGGGCGATGATGAGATTAAGTATGACCTATATTGGTCGGATTAATGTATCGCTTATGCAAAAGCAATCAAAAGCCATGTTTTATATTGTTATCTTTAATTGCCATAGCAAAGAATTTACTTATCAAGAAATAAAAACCTGTTCGATAGATATAGATTACGTGTATTACCAATAAGGATAAAAACTAATTATCAACACATCGTTGCAACTTGACATACTTTTGTACCAAGTACCTACTCCAAGTGCGAAGTAAACTTGATGTTGTTTCGCTCGTTGTTATGTTTTAATTAAAAATGTAATTGTACATAAATTACATAGCGTGAGTCATAATATATCGATATCTTTTATCGATATTTGTCACCTTGGTAACAAAATAACTTAAAAGGTTTTAAATTAAACAATTGTAAAGGATTAAAACGCGTGCAATTTGTAACTGTGTTTTTACATTAGATTTTTGCGTAAAAGTTACATTTTTATTTTAGTTTCAAGACCTTTACAGATCTCGTTTTCAGGGGGACAGTCCCCGACAGAAAGCTCTTGCAACGTCGGGTTAACTAAAATAAAATTAAAATGGGTAACTGTAAAAATCTAATGTAAAAAGACAGTTACAATTACACGCGTTTTAATCCTTTAAAAAGTTTTTTTTTTATGGAATAGGAGGACAAACGAGCGTACGGGTCACCTGTTGTTAAGTGATCACCGCCGCCCACAATCTCTTCAAACACCAGAGGAATCACTAGAGAGTTGCCGGCCTTTAAGGAAGGTGTGCGCGCTTTTTTTGAAGGTACCCATGTCGTTTCGTCCCGGAAACACCGCACAAGGAAGCTCATTCCACAGCTTTGTAGTACGTGGAAGAAAGCTCCATGAAAACCGCACTGTGGAGGACCGCCACACATCCAGATGGTGAGGATGATATCCTAATTTGTGGCGTGTCGTGCGAAGGTGGAATTCGGCGGCAGGAATCAGGAAGAAAAGTGTTTCATTTAAATGTATAACACTCGCGTTAATCCTCTTCTAATACTATAATATCATTGCGTTAGTCAAAGAAAATACTATGTTAACGGTTTTATTGAAAAGAAATATGATTCTGTAGACAATGCACGCTAAAAAGGAATTTACCGCCTGATTCTTTTAAATTTTTAACGGACTTAAGAAAAGGGAGGAGGTTCTCAATTCTTCGGTTTTTTTTTTGTATTTGTTACCTCAGAACTTTCGACTGGGTGAACCGATTTTTATAATTCTTTTTTTATTTGAAAGCTGGTGCTTCACGTTGTTCCATTTTTTACAATAGCATCCATGAGCGTCCTTAAAAGTCTTAAATTTGCTTTAAGTATGTGCGCGACAAATGGACGAATAACTCATTATCACGCCAACCGATTTCGATGATTATTTTTATTAGAAAGGAACTTGAAATTATAACAACAATATAATCAAGTTACAATTAATTTTATTTTTTAGTCGGTGTTAGCCAAGGTCAGTTTGTAACTACATATGTAGTTATAGCTAGTGGTGAGATGTGCTTGTGTCGCACTTGCGGCGTGACCCAAAAATAACAATAATAATTGTAACTACATTCAATTGTCGTTATAATTTTACTGACAACCTAAAGGCACACAAATAAAATTTTAAAACAAAATTTTATGAACGATGCGGAACTCGAACCCTCGACCTCTGGCGTTCCGTGCAATTGCTCTCCCAACTGAGCTAACCGTTCGAGTGACGTATCGTCATAAAATCTTGTATGCTTTGTTCAACTCTCAGGTTGTGGCTTCATCTACAGGATCTACTTTACAGTCGGTCGACCTGTATAGCCGAGTGGTTAGCGACCCTACCTATTAAGCTAGAGGTCCCAGGTTCGAATCCCGGTAGGTGCAATATGATGAATATGGATGTTTGTTTCCGAGTCATGTATTTATGTATGTTTATGTGTATGTTTATATGTATTAATGTATGTTTAAGTAAGTATATTGTAATAAATATATCGTTGTCTTGTAACCCATAACACAGACTATAAATGCCTAATTTGGGGCAAGATAATTTGTGTAAAAAGTGTGTCAATATTATTATTATTATTGATGCCGAATTGTAGTTGCTAGTTCGCAAAATTAACAGTTGATAACCTGCTCAACCTACAAGGCAACCTACAACCTAAAGGCAGTCTAATATTTTTCATATCATTTTACTTAGGAGAAATCTTAAAATGAGTTGTAAAATAATTTGTAGAATACGCAAAAAAATTTTTTGTGCATATTATATTATGTTGGAATAATTTTTTTGAAGTCTGTTGTTTTTTGTAAAAAATTTTTTTTAGGCGTATTTTTTTTCAATGGATTGATTTTGACGTTCTAGAACGCTACCTTACCTTTTTGTGGAGTCATCGTCAAAGAAAAAAAAGAAAAAGATCAAACTGAATTGTTGTTGTTGTTGCATCACTTTACATATTATGTTGTAATTGAAATGATTTGTAAAACGATGAAAATGTAAATCTTGATTTAAAAGAGTGGCAATGAGTTTTTTGCTACTTCTTCTCATTTGCTTCTTATTTTGACATTCATAAGTATCATTTCCGTGACCTACATGAATAAAGTGATTTTGATTTGATTTAAATGTTCTGTTAACTCTCCCAAAGTACATTCGTGCCCTCGATTTGTAGAACGTCGTAAGTGTTGTGTTAATTCGTTAGTCCGCACTCAACGGAGATCTTGGCACGAGCCTGCGCGGAATACTAATCTCGAGAAAGTAGGGAAAGCTAACTTAAATCCACAATGGGGTTGGCGTTCTATGTGCACGGTTATACCGAGATTTTGTTGTTAAGCTAAGCCACAAAACCACGTACAACCAAACGGTGGGTACTTTCAAAAAAGTCCGCACAGGACAAAAAAGGCTGCCAAAGTTGCTGTGGCTCCTCTGGTGATGATGGAGAATGTGGGCCGTAGTGATCACTGGTGGTAAATATACATACAAATAAACATCCATGACTGGGAAACAAACATCCATATTCATCATATAAATGTTTGCTACCGGGATTCGAACCCGGGACACCTTATCTAGCTCAGTAGTTAGGGTCACTGACCACTGGGCTATATGGGTCGTCATTATGCTCGCACAAGTTGAGTCAAGACTGCTTGGACACAGAAAAAGACTCCAAATTGTAACTAAGCAAGCATCCCTAGAAAGCCGCTGTATATACCGCACCGGTACCGTGAAAAATATTTTACATGTTTTTAATACTAATCGATACTACGCTTCCAAAGAGCAACAATTAAGAAAAGAGTTCCAAAAGAAAATAACTCAAATTGTTACTGTATGAAATGAAAATATTCTGAACTTATGAAAAAACTAGCCAGTCCCGCCCCCTTCGCTGAGCGAATTTTAAAAGGAAATAAATTAATGAAGGAACGTTGGAATTTGAAAGTAGCCATAAACGATCTAGGATAAATTTCGCATCGAATGGTGGTAGTTTCATGTCGATACGATCAGTGGTTTAGGCGTAAGAGAGCGTCAAACAAAGACCATTTTCTTTATATATTGGAAGTACCAACTCAACTGCATTCACTTGTCGACTTGTCTCTGTGGTAATCGTGGGTTATCGTTTATGGAACAACTTGTTACACTTGAGGTATCGAACTATTTTTTATTTATTTATGAAAATAAGAGACATGACAAGCAGAACGTTTATCTGATGGTAATTGACGCCCTGCTCATTACAATGCAGTACCGCTCAGGATTCTTGAAAAACCCCTAAAATTCTGAATGGCACTACAACTGCGCTCGTCACCTTGAGACATAAGATGTTAAGTCTCATTTGCCCAGTAATTTCACTAGCTACGGCGCCCTTCAGACCGAAACACATTAATGCTTCACGGCAGAAATAGGCGCCGTTGTGGTACCCATAATCTAGCCGGCATCCTGTGCAAAGGAGCCTCCCACTGGTGATATGCTCAAGACACTATGTAATAACTGCTCAAGTGCATTTCTTTATTAAATACACGTGTTATTGTAATTGTCTTTTTATAGTAATTTTAACAAATCTCTACCCATTGTTTATCAATCTCTCTCAAATCGGATATACGCTACTTTTTCCAGATAATGTGACAACCCTGACCTTAGTATTTTTTATTATTATTATTATTATTATTTATAATAGACTAAGCAACTTTCGCTGATGCGTCTATATCATTTGCCATATCTATCCAAATGTTTGTCCAGTCTATTCTTAAACTGATTAACAGATTTTGATTTAACCACATCCTTGGGCAATCTATTCCATATATGAACGACTCTGTTGGTCAGAAAGTGTTTCAATGGATTTGATGATGCTAATTGATATTCTAGCTTCATATCATGTCCCCTTAGTCTAGGATTGCTCTTCCTTGGAAACATGCTCTCAAAATTTGGGACATTATACTAATTATTTAGTATTTTGTATGTTTCAATTAGATCGCCTCTTTCTCGTCTGCTTTTGAGGGTGCTGAGTCCAAGCTGTGTAAGTCTTTGTTCATTTTTGCTTTTATTTACAATATTACAGACAGAAGAAACCTATATTAAAATGTGTAGGATAATAAAACTTACTAATGTAATATCACTAATAATTTTATATTATATATAATTTGCCTATGATTTTTTTTTAAATAAATTACCACTGAGTTTTGTACTATTGCTAAATTAGTCTGCAGAGTTACAACAACAAAAGAATAAATTCAAATTGAAATATTTTTATTCAAAATAGGAAGTGACATAACTTATTGGAAGTCAAAAAACTACCACCCATTCCAGAAATAATGTCTCAGACCTGAGAAGAACAGGCGCAACAAAAAGCGAGCTTTTTTTCATAAAAAAATATGTTTACAAAGTAATACCGTACAATTAAACTTATTATTTAATAGCCTGAGGGTCGCTCCATTCCCACTCTGTCGAATCATTAAGAAAGTCATTTATGTTATAGTAACCTTTAACATAAATGAACAATTTTATTGAATATCGTAATATTTTTGTTTTGAACATTTTCTGTGATCTTGTTGTAAAAGCATATACATCGCCCCACAAAAGACTTACTAATTCGACTTAGCCGAGTAGTAAGCATTATAAGTTTATGTCTGCTCCTGGTGTTAACAGTATGGTTATGACAGTTTCCAGCAAATTCACATATTATGTTCCTATATACACACATTACATTATCAAGAATATATTCAGAAGCAACAGTCAACATGTTAAATAAATGTAAAACACATAAAAGATACAATATTGCAAAAAAAAATTGTTAGATATTTAAGTATGCTAATTAGGTGGATCGGTGATCAGTCATGTCTTGTAAGTACCAAAACCAGAAGACATTAATCCCTGCTGGATAATGTATATGTCTTATCTTTCGGAATTCTGTTTTTGTGTAGGCTCACTACTGAAGAGTGCCCATTACGAGTCCCGCAGTTAAGCCAGTATCGAATTGTCATCCCGAGAGAATACGACAGGTACAGTTAGAAGCAATTTGCATGAGGTACCTAGCAACGGTCCGGCACAGCTCAAACGCTGTGGGAATACGTAAGCATTTCCTGAACTGTCCATCTATTTGTCATTTGCAATCTTATATCAACCGGACTTACAACGGGATTTTCAAAGGCACTCAAATCTACAATCAATCAACAATATTTGCATTTAAACCGTGCTGAAAGAATATTATAGTTTTTTATGACAATAAGGGACGAGACGAGTAGAAAGTTTAGCTGATGGTATATGATATACCCGTCCGCGACAATTGCGCTCGTCACCTTGAGACATAAGATGTTATGTCTCATTTGCCCAGTAATTTCACTAGCTGCAGCGCTCTTCGGACCGCACAATAATGCTTACACATTGCTGCTTCACGGCAGGAAAAGGCGCCGTTGTGGTACCCATACTGGTAAATGCCTTTAGTCGTCTCTTACGACACTCTTCGGCCTGACTTCCCTATTCTTTTTATGCCCCTGACATCATGGTTGTGTGTAGGTACGAACATAATAACATTTTTTGTCGAATGTAGATCACACAAACTTGGACGCTAATAAACAATAAATAACATCTGCATATAACTATTTATTATTGTTCCTCGCAGAGACCGACACAAAACACAGTCAGTAGAAATTCGTAGAAATACCAATGGCTGACTTAGCTAATGCAAATTAAATCGACAGGACTGGTATGTTTAACATCAAACGAAAAATGGGAAGTATCGTTTCGGAATGACCTTCTAGAACAGGGAAACGGCAGATGGGGATGCAATAGATGGATGGATAGTGGAAACATTGGTTACCAAATTCAAATATTTTTATTTAAAATAGGATTTGAAATCACAACGAAAGTCGAAAACTATCACCCATTCAAAATAGTGTCCCACTGGAGCAAGAAACTCTATCGAAACTATCCAAACAACGATTCTATTTCAGATAGCACCGTTAAATATACAAATCATACTCAAAAACAATTATTCGGTCGCATCTACGACATTATCTAATTACGAATAATGGTTTCCAAGAAAAGTGCTACTTCTAAATCAAAATTATTTAAAAATCAAATATTTCGTGATAATTTAATCAATTTATTCTTCTGTTATATTTCAATTCTCAGTTAAGTCTTTGACAATCACCTGACAATGATGGTCGGGAAAACAAATGATTGACCAAAGTAGTAGCCTCATTAAGATTTCGAATACAATAATTTAACTTCAAATGCAAGTTTCTGAACCAAAATCCTTTTAGTATTTTAACACATCTACTTAAAACTTAAAACATATTTTTATAAGATCAATAGATATTGAGGGCCATTTTCAATACATTATAATTGGAGTTGTTTTATTGCCTCACAGGTGGTATTTGCTGTAGATGGATGGATCTATGTTGTTGAACCCTATTAAATATTACAGCCGTTTTTTATTGACAATAAGGGATGAGACGAGCTGGACATTCAGCTGATGGTAATTGATACGCCCTGACGATTACAATGCAGTACTTGAAAAACCCAAAAATTCTGTGTGGCACTACAATTGCGCTCGTCACCTTAAACATAAGATGTTAAGTCTCATTTGCCCAGTAATTTCAAAAGATTAACACAGCATTAATGCTGCACAATACGTCAGCTGTATAGCTACAGATATTCTGCTATAAGCATTTCGGTGACGCGAACCTGTAAGATTTTCCCCTACTAAACAGTATCCAGCTTGGCTAAAGAGGTTTTCACATCAAAAATTATATTTACATTGAGTAGTTATTGGCTTTACTGGCGCATAAGGCCTCAATGGTCGCTGATCTAGTTTTATAATATTGTTCTATTCAAATATAAAGTTACCATTGATCTGCCATTGATTTTGATTGACACATGTATTGTAATACATTATGAATAACCAATGTATGGCGTGGTAATCGCGTTTTGGATTTGGTTCACGCAACTGGAGTATGTCCATTATCCTGTACAATAGAGGTGTAACAAATTGAAGCCGGGAATTGCATTCGTGTGAATGAAAACAAATAACCTTCATTTTCAACGGATTACCTATGAAAAATTTAATAAGATACTCGGCGGAAGACATCGACAGCGAGGGAAGAAAAGTAAGGATAAGTTAAGCCTGGATATTCTGAAAACAAAAAGGCAATCGAATAACGATTCATATGTGCATTAGTGCTTGTTCAGTTTAGCACTTGTTTGTTATTTCAGTGTGTGTGGCGAACAGCGAAGTGGACATAAGACAATCTTTTACCATTTCGACAAAGAAAAAAGAGCGTATATGATTGAGGGCCCGGGCGCACAAAATTTACAGAATTACATATAAATATGTAATTCTGTAAATAACAAGTACCGGAAGACGCAGTGTTGGTAGGCGCTCCACAAGATAGACCGACGATCTGGTCAAGATCGCTGGAATACATTGGATGAGGGCAGCGCAGGACCAATCGTCGTGAAAATCATTGTGGGAGGCCTTGTTCCAGCAGTGGACGTCTTCCGGCTAATGATGATGATGATAATATAATTCTGTAAACTTGTAATTCCTAATGTAAAGCCATATTAAGTTATCTTAAGAAGTTATCTTAATAAGATACATAATAGCTTTAAGGGTAAATGTATACACTTCTACAATAAAGTCCCAGCCACTGTTCAGGCATTATCTATAAATAAATTTAAATGTTTTATAAAAAAAATGGCTCTGTCGTAAATCCTATTACTCCACTGCTGAATATCTAAATGATCGGACAGCCTGGGACTAGATTGTGATTATTTTATAGCGACTGTACAATATTGTATATTTTTATTGAAAAGAGCGCATAAAAAAAGAATGCTGGGAGAGTTTCTTGCGCCGCTTCTTCTCTCTCAGAGCGCCATTTGTTTCCGAAGCGGTAGTAGTATCTAGTAGTATAAGAAATGACATCAAAAAGAATTCTAAAGGAATCAATTTTGAGAAAATAAATGCCTTTTATGCCTTTTATTCTGTGTCGCATGATCCGATTCTGTTTACGTCGTGTGTGCTACTATTATTTTATTTATGATTAATTGTGACTACTCACTTTTTCTCCTATTATTAATGTGTTCTCATATTTAGTTGTATTGTAATTTGTAAAGGATTTGGTATTAGGAAATCCCCACCTATTAGATGTATGTGAACCTTTTTATTTGTTACTTTTCCTACTTGATTGCTTTGTACGTAAATTACCTAAACTTTAACTATTAAGATAATTTAAGTTTTCTCAAGGAGTACTTAAATTGTTAATTCTTATGAGGAATAAATATTCATTAGCCATAAACCAAAACATTGCGTCCGTCTGTACATAATCCGTCTGCGATATGGAGAATCGTAATTGTGAAAACAATAGAAACGATTGTAAGCAAGATCACCGCAACACCGTAACGAAGATATCGAGAATCGAGATTCAACCATAGCGTAATGTATTGTTTGTTCCGCAAATTTATTGTTGAAATTGTATCAGTTGTAAGTACTTACATATATATATATATATATAGATGAAGGTAAACACCGCATGGACTATTTATGGAATTAATGACATTGGCCTAATGATAATAATAACTAGTTTTTCTTGTGTTAAGAAAACCATAACTATATTTCTTGTATTCTATTATTATTCTTCACGTCCCTTATATCCTTTTCATATGAGGTATTTTACTTGGAATTTTGAGAAATAGATTGCTTTTGTCGATCTGTTTTCTATTACACATATCGTAATAGGTCTGGTCTAATCGTGAAATGTTTTCGTCTCGTGCTTATTCTTGAAATGGCTTATTATACGGTTGGGCGACCACAAGTTGATAGAAATACCATATCTCATTTATAAAAATGAATTGCTGTTCGTTAGTCCCGCTAAAACTTTAGAAGGGCTGGACCGATTTGGCTAATTATGGTCTTGAATTATTTGTGGAAGTCCAGGGAAGGTTTAAAAGGTGAATAAATATGAAAGTGTTCGGAATTAAATAAAAACAACAATTTTGTTTTTCCGTTGATGTGTCCGCCGTCGTCCGATATTTGTTTTGTATGGACATATTTGTATATACATATTCTATGAGAGAATTTATTGACGCACGGTTTGACAGTTCTGCTGTGAAACAATTTCATTACAACAACAGGGAGCATATTTTACGAAATAATTCTCGATGTTATGATATGTTATTGACAAATTCATATAAAAACATTATTTTGTTTATTATATAAAGAACAACGTCTGTCGGGTCAACTAGTGTGTAATAAATATAAATAGATGACTCAACTCGTCGGTCCCATTTATTCCATTGCAAATCGGTAGGTACTCGTATTTAGGCGGTTCACGTACACGAAATCAGTTTCTGTGTTCTCGTGCCACAATAGGACTTTAGTTTGCTATAAAGGGAGCTAATAATATTTATAACAGTATGTAGCGACAGAACAACATTTGTATTTGATACACATAAGGCAATACTGAGAAACACACCGATAGATTATACCTCACGGAATAAAAGACGTTTTAAACTCCAATTTGATTCAGTATTGGAATCGTAATCTTTTCATAGAAACTTCTTGCACATTCATAGATACGTCATGTTCGTGGGTTCGGTATTCAATTTTGGTAGCTTCAAGCAGCATTTGACCAGATCTTTAATGTAACGTATAAAAAGTGGGTTGATTTTTAACAAAACCAAGTGAAACTTTCTGGATTGCTCAACATGTTTGTTGTGTTGTATTGTAGTCACATTATATTACGTGAGAGCCTGCTTCCGAGTGACGAGTCTGACATAATTATCAACTTTATAACATACAGATTTGTTTAATAGATTACTGCTATGCGTGTTCTTTGCGTAACGCCTGCAGTATTACCGTAACTCGGGGTTAGTGTGTTGACACACCAAACCGAACATTCGTGAATTATAATTAATTTACCTAGGTTCTGATAATGATATTTAGTAATATTTTTTTTATCATTAATGAAATTTAAGTTACATGAACCTCATAATTTTGAAGTAAAACTTCTAAGTCGTGTGATCTAAATCTAAAGCACAATCATTTATTTAAATTTTTTCGTTTTTGATGATACGGCGTCATACGGTGCTGATACAGTTGTAAACCAGTAAATACAAACTTACCTGCTTCATTGATTATTAAATTAAAAGGGGGGAGGGGGGGGGGAGTAATCAAAAGAACTGCTGAGTAATTGAACAATTATATCCTGATTTATGGACTATGCGTCGTCGGATGTTTATTAACTCCAAATAGAATTGTTTTTATTGAATATAGGATATGAAACCTCTAATTGAACGTTAAAAACTACAATGTAGTCGAAAATCTATGCCTCAGACCTGAGAAGACTTTGACTTTGAAGAACTGATGCAAAAAACTCAGCAGGCTTCTTCTTTTTTTATAAAATTTAGTAAAATGCAAATTTATTATTTAAAAAGCAACTTACTAACTCGACTTAACCGAGTAGTATACCAACTTTATGTTTGCTCCTGGTGTTAACATTATAATTATCAAACTTTAAAAAAAAAATCACTTATTTGAATACATATATATATAACATTATCAAGAATATATTGAGAGGCCACAGTTAAAATGTTTATTTATTTTACTGATTCTTTAGGACTCTATGGTATTAATAACAACTGCACTGCCTCATAACAATTTGCTATAGGACATACATAAGTAAACAAATGGCGCCGTATCAATGCATATGTGAGCTATTTTAGCGGTAATGTTGTTGGCATAATCTCCATACACATGGATTTGATTCCTTCATTCTATGAATTTTGGTACACATTGAGAATGTTCAAGTGGTTTCCAACGACTCAATGCTCGCAACAGGAGACTTATAAGCTCATTTGTTTTCTTATTTTATAAAAAGATTCCCATTCTTCTCAGGTCTGAGGCATTTATTTTGGAATGGGTGGTAGTTTTTTGACTTTCAATAAGTGATGTCGTGATGATGAAACCAGTCTTTTGTCTTTGGATCATTGATTTCCCAACTAAGCTTTACATGGCCAGTGTAAATGGCATGTCCATTAACTAATTAAATTCACTTCATCAAGCTTAAAAAACTTACAAAGCCATAACAAGAAATAAAGAAAAAAATGTTATGAGAATAAGAACGTTCTGACTAAAATTATTTTTCAACAATAACACGAAGACAGCCATAATTAATATGAATAAAATATGTCCAGTGTTCGTAGTATCACAACGGTGACATAACTTTCGTTCATCTGGTGTGGGTCAGCACTTATGTGTTCACAGTTCAATTGTTTTAAGGCTGTGCAAGTGAAATTATATTCAGATCACGTTTAAGGAAGTTCGAAGATGCGCTTCAAATACGAAACTATGCTAATGGTTCCGTATGTCGACATACTATCGCTAAATATAAACAATATCATAGCAATAAACGATTTTAGTTTGAATAAGTAATTATACTTTTAAATTAAAATTTTTTGCTCATAGATTTTTTATAATTACAATAAGGGACAAGTCGAACTGGACGTTCAGCTGATGTTTATTGGGACGCAATGCACATTACAATGCAGTGCCGCTCAGGATACTTGAAAAATCCAAAAATTCTGAGCAGCAGTTTAATTGCGCATGAAAGTCTTATTTGCCCAGTAATTTCACTAGCTACGGCGCCCTTCAGACCGAAACAAAATAATGTTTACACATTACTGCTTCTCTCAATGCTCTCATCTTAGTACAAAGGCACAAATATAAGCCACTTTTATTATTTGATTGGCATTACATGGAAAACTACATAGCAGTGGCATTTCAAATATGCATTACGTATTTATTCAAATCATGTTTGTCATTAGGTGACATTGCCGTTTCTGTATGATATGCAGCAAATACGAGTGAATGGCTCCTCTTGACGAGTATAAACTAGTAAATTTATGCTTTATATTTTGAATTATGTGTAACATTAGTGGTAGCAGGTTGTTTTATGGCTGTGCTCATTATTGTAGCCCAGATTTCAAGCGAGTGCCGTTAGTAACTATGTTGTTTGCATCACAAATTGACCCAAACGCAGGGAATTTGTGGTGTGGCAATTTATGGAGAAATAATGATCTTAAATTGTTTTTATACAACTTTGTGATATTTTTAAATTTTGTGATATTTGAAATAATTTCTTTCTTACAGATTAAATATCTAGTATATAACTACTACTTCCTTAGTATACAAAAAAATCGAAACAGTTGTAGTAATCACAAATGAAGGATTTATATATTTTATTTTAAAAATTACCTACTTTAACTATTAGAGGGTGTAATAACATATCAATTTAATTAATTTTATTAATTTAATGTAATCGATGTATCAGTCATCAAGAGCCTTTTGACCAGATCCCCCCAGAGCCCCCGAAATCCAAATTCCTTCAAAAAGATTAATCTTCTTAACGTGTTTTTTTAGGACTTATAGCTCATTAATAGTTTTAAAAAATCTCTCTAGTGTTCCATGAGAGTGTATCCAGTGATCACTTAACATAATTTGACCCGTACACTCGTTTGTTATCACACAAAAATATCAGTAGACGAGGCTTATAAAATATAAACGGTATTTTTCATAGTTCCATTTCAATTCCAATGGAAAAGGAGCTGAATAGGCAACACACTCCGGAGGGATCCCAACCATATAACAAGGCAATCCTAGACTGCAACGCTCAAGGAAAACGCACACGTGGCCGTTCAAAGCAAACCTGGCGGCGGGCTGTCATTAACAAAGCGATAGACATTGGAAAGACCTAGAGTGAAATTAAGAGAGATGCTAAGGACCATTCGCGATGGAGATGCACTGTCTATGCCCACTGCCTCATGTATTTTTTTTATTTGTGATAATAAGGGACGAGACGATCAGGACGTTCAGCTGATGGTAATTCATACGCCATACCCATTACAAAGCAGTGCCGCTCAGGCTTCTTGAAAAACCCAAAAATTCTGAGTGGCACTACAATTGCGCTCGTCACCTTGAGACATAAGATGTTAAGTCTCATTTGCCCAGTAATTTCACTTGCTACGGCGCCCTTCAGACCGAAACACAGTAATGTTAACATATTCCTGCTTCACGGCAGAAATAGTTGCCGTTGTGGTACCCATAATCTAATCATCCCTATCCCCTAGGAATACAAGAACTTAAACATTACTAACACATATTCGCAATATAAGAACAAACAAAAGGAAATATGTGGACGGTAAAGTTGTGCATTAAATGCTACTTTGAGATGCTAATTGGTTTACAGTGGCCAGTAAGTGTTAAGTAAACTAACTGTTTGGTTTAGACGGAGTGTCTTTTTACGACTGTCGTTGTTGAAAGAGGTGGATAATTGTTGCGGTTCTAGCATGAAATGGGATAAAAAGTATTTATGTTCTCAAACTTGATTCCTTAGGAATTATTTTTGATGTCACTTCAAACACCGCTTCGGAAAAAATGGCGCTCTGAGAGAAAAGACAGCGCAAGAAACTCTCCCAGTATTCTTTTATGCGCTCTTTTTGATAAAATATTATTGAACTGTCATTGTCATTGTTATTGTTATTCCTCCTCCTTCTCGCGTCGGTTTTCTCAGTGCTGAGAGTCGTGATCATCTCGAAAGAGTACTTTTTTGCGTATTATTTGCCGCCATCTGCCCCTGTCGGAAGCAGAGTGTAAAGCGTCGTGGACAGTGGTCTCAAGGGCAGTGCGAATCTGATCGGTCCATCGCATGGGGCTCCTTCCTCTTGGTCATCTTCCTTCAACCTTCCCTGTTTCCATCAGTCTCTCCAGGTTGTCTTCATCCCTTCTGGCGATGTGGCCGGTTATTGTTATTAAATATTCATAATATAGTCCCAGGCTGTCCGATCACTTAAATATTCAGCTGTGGAGTAGTAGGATTTAACGACAGAGCCATTTTTTAATGAAACATTTGTAATTATTTATAGATAATGCCTGAACAGTGAGTGGGACTTGTAAAAGGGGTTATAAATTATTATAGTATATACATTTACCCTTAAAGCTATTATGTATCTTATTAAGCCTACTAGAATTAATTACAAGCAATCCCTTATTTCTTGAACACAAGAATTATAACAATAATAATGAAAATCACTATTTAGAGCAAAAAGGTTGACTGAAAGGTGGAAAGTGGACTGAAAAAGATGAACATGGACTGGGGGAATGAAATATCCAATAAAATTATTAACAAAATTCGATGCAATCCAAGAAAAATATGTTTGTATCCATTGGGACATCATGCCATTAATTTAAAACAGATATAATTATTGGCCATTGCCTCATATTGAAGAAAATTTATTGAAATAGGCGGAATCCATCATTATCCAAATGTTTTGAGTTCTGATGAGTGTTAATTCTGCCAATGTTTATCTTCGACACGTGTTTCGCCTCTACACGAGGCATCCTCAAGAGATGTTGACTCGCCAAACTCTGGCACAAGACTGTTTGAATTGTTTGAAGACAAATATTGGCGGAATTAACACTCAAGACAATTCAAAACATTTGGATCAAATTGATGATTCAAATTTAAAAACAACTGAAGTAATAATAATAACATAAAGACCTGGTAAACAACTGCAGCGAAGCCTCTCGAGGGTATTTAGTATGCAAGAGACCATGACATTGATAGCACACAGCCTTGGGGGACAACTACAATATGTCCCCAGACGAACCAGTTACTTGGGACACTATTATTATTACTACCCAGGAGAAGCTAAATGATCGGACCCTTTACCCTGACGACTTCAGCCCAATTTACCCCAACCAGCGCTACATAGCCTAGCACGATGACTCAGTCTCATTCGAAGCCCACAAAATAAAGTACACAATGTGAATAAAGAAGTTTCACCTCAGAAGGCGGAATGGCTGGCAAAACTCTTGTTATAGGGCTTGAGATAGGAAAACATGGCATAGGGAAACATATTTTGTGGCCCTAGCCACAAAATATGTTTAAAAATCGTTTATCGTCAGGTAACCCGCAAATTCGGTTGTCCTAATGCAGTTTTTTTCAATCTTATTTATTTCGCGAGCCGACGAAATATTCGGGCGACCATTTCTCAGTCAGCTAATTAATTTATAATCTAATTTTAAAAGACTACAATTACTATTGTATGCACAAAGTGTCGAGGTGTTTTGGATGAAAACAAAACAAGAATATCCTGAGCTGGCCAGGGAAGCTCTAAAGTTGTTGGTACCATTCGCCACTTCATATCTGTGTGAACTGACATTCTCTTCAATGGAATGGTGGATATTAAAACTTAAAATAGAAATAGATTTAAATTAAAAATGATTTTATTCTTATTATATATAAAGCACCACGATTTAATATTTTTGAAAATTAAACAAGACTATCCTTCTAACTAGCTTTTATTGTAGTCTGCCTTGCTTCTACCGGCGACCCTAGTTTGGGTCGCAGCCCACAAGTTTAAAAACATTGTCCATGTATTCTCGTAAAAATATTTCAACTCCTTCTGAACCTTCATTGTCTTGTACTCAACCACACGTCGCATCCTTGTCACGTATAAAGGAAACGTCAAGTACAAAGGACTGAATATCTCACAGTTCACGACTCCATTTATAAATGTTTTCTGTATTTGCATTATAATTTAACGTCGGTCGTGGTGTTTGTTAGCTTGTGCGCATATCTCCACTAATAAGGCCATATTCCACATACTGTAAATATGTCTTCTAAATATTAATATGCTCGTAATTGTATGTAGGAATGTCTGCGTGGTATGAATGATTATGTTTTCAATGACACAACAAACGTTTTTCTTTAGTATTGTTATTGACGTGAATAGTTTCTTTTTTATGTTAGAGCCACCATCTGATAGAATATGATCTCTTTCACTTAGTTCAGCCGAAAGACGTCTACTGATAGAAAAAGGCCTCTCTCAAAGATCTCCACGACGATTGGTCCTGAGCTGCCCTCATCCAACCTATCCAAGCCATCTTGACCAGATTATCGGTCGATCTTGTGGGGGCCTACCAACACTGCATCTTAGGGTACGTGGTCGCGTTTCGAGGACTTCACTGTCACAACGGCCAATATGTATGTAATGTGCCCTACCCAATGCATCTTCAGTTTTGCTATCATTCGGGATATGTCAGTGACTTTGATTCTACGCCAAGCGTAGTCCTCTCCATTGCCCTCTGAGGGACTGTATAACAAAGGCACAAAAAGTACTAACAATCCAATCCAATCGCGAAATAATGTTGAAAAATATGTAAGCATAATAATTAAGAAGCAAGCATTGTACTTATGTAAGGAAAATGCTGGGTGTAAATTCCTTTAAAATATCATAATTTTGAACTGTTTCAGACTGCGGCGAAGCAAAAATTGGGGTTATGATTTTGTATCAGTATATGTATGAGACCAACCTGAACATCACAAATTTATTTATAATGGGTTTAGGGACGAGTTAGTTTTGTTTATTTAATAGATTATAAATAGTGATTAGTGAATAGTTTGTATATTAAAATAAAAACTAAATTATTTTTTATAGTAGTTTAATTTTATTTTTGAACTAACTTTCATTTTTAAAATTTGGTTACTTTGTTAGTACAAAGGTGTTTATTTTATAGTTGTTCTCATACGGCAACTGTGTTTTAATGTTTGCAAGAGCATTATTGTTAATAACTCTACATAAAAGCAGTAATAGATGATACAGTTAGAGAAAGGTATTTGTTTATAGCCCGCGTATTAGACTATCATATATCTTCTCTCGTAATTATAATGTCGGCTGTATAAGGGGGATGTAGTATGCGGTAGTCGGAGGACCGAGCAGGCCACAGGAGTTTGACATTCTCACGTGTTCACGGATCATGAACGGCATCGCAATGTCACTAATTGTTGCTAATCTTATGTAGCTTTGAATTGCTTATTGCGGTCTACACACCGTTACTATGCATATATACATCTAGTGCATTTTAATGCAGTTTATGGCGAAGTTTTTGAATTGAAAACTTCTTTTACCGTGTTTTGGTAGGGGAAAATCTTATGGGTTCGTATCACCGACGTCGTTTGACGCACGCGATAAATAAATAATAAAAAATATATATAGTTAGACACTTTTTGGATGCGTGAAATCTCGTGAGTTCGCGTCACTGAAATGCTTACAGCATTATATCTGTAGCTATACAGCTGACGTATTGTGCAACATTAGTGCTGTGTATATCTTATAAGTGAAATTGAATGGATTTAGTGAAAAATTTAATGTGTATATGCTGTGCATTGTTGAAATAGTATTTTTGTTTGGTTAATTATACTATTGAAAATAAGTTTAAAAAATTAGCTGAGATTAATAATTTGATTGTTTTTAACCA
This sequence comes from Leptidea sinapis, assembly GCF_905404315.1. NCBI lineage: Eukaryota > Metazoa > Arthropoda > Insecta > Lepidoptera > Pieridae > Leptidea > Leptidea sinapis. The sequence goes on along the minus strand of NC_066304.1, from coordinate 6,592,792 downwards.
TTATGCAATTTTAAATTTTTATACTAAAAGTTCTAAGTCTTCATTTCATATAATGCTTATGCAAATAATTTGTTGAGAAATTGGTGACGGCGAAACACTCTTGCCGCATATTCCATTTGAGTTTTGATAAAAAAAAACTTGGAGACAGCAGACCGAAATGAAAACAGAATTTTAATCGTGATTCTAGAATTCTATAAATATCTCCTTACTTAATGTTATTCTCAGATAGCTCTACATATCTTCAAGTACCTAGATATCTTCCTATTTTTCTTGACGTGATACGATAATACCTACTCACAGTGTTTTTAAAAACATCTATGAATTAGTGTTACTAATAGACAACCTTACTTGAATGCTTTTCATTAGAATGTCGTAACTAAAACTTTTATAGAATATTCTAGATTCTCGCATGCACCACCAAATTGATTAAATGTTTCTTCTGCGTTAATATTGTACCTACCGATATACTTTCGTAACAAAAGCCTGCAGCCCTCAAAAGCTCTTTAATTTATAGAAGGGTGAGACCACAGAATAGGTAAAAGATATTAGAATGGCTTGATGGCTAGCGTATTTTGTATGGGAACCATTGTCGCCATACAATGTTATCCTACACGCCCTAGTCAAATAAACACAAGCATTCGCACACATACGGTACCACAAACAGACACAAACATACATGCACACAAACATTTACATACACACTTACATACATTACACAAAACAGTGTGTTCTTCTCATCTTTTCATCTTTCATCTTCATTTTCATTCTCTCTCCTTCCCACAAGCACACAGCCGGTCCGAGATTCGAGTCTTCTTAGGAGACGCCCCGCTACTGTTGTTGCGTAGTCTTTGCGGCCTCCACGGCCCATGTCCTATGTCGCTGAAAAAGCCATCAGGGCCAACAGCATAGAGGAGGTTTTAGTCGGTATGGGGTTTCCGCTTACGCGGACACTCGAGTCCCACATATTACATACGTAACTGTATTCCCTCCTCTCAAAAAAAAAACATACCGTACCAACGCAGAGCACAAAAAAAACATGAACATAAGAAACACTGTATAATGCTTGCTATCTCATTTTCTCCCACGTTAAATCTTATGAATTTATGTTTCTGTCTCTTTTTACTTTCATTATCTTCAAATCACAACGATGCTAAAGAAGTTTTTACTTCAAATATTTGTCGAAGAAGCACAATAAAATAGTATATATACTATTGTACAAGTGAGTAAGTTGCTCACGAGTTTCATACGCACTTTCTCAACACACTTGCGCGGAAAAAACAAACATGTATTGCATAAATCGTTTCATTATTAAAACAATGGGTACAAAACGATATTATTCTAAAAATATAAATTTTTCAGCGGCTTAAAACCTCTTTGTTGTTGCCAAAAAAATGTATTAACCGGATAAGTTCAAAATGCTCTGCTTACTCTCATATAATTTGCAGTTAGATACTAACTTAACTTTGTAGGAATATTATGGACTAGTGTGTAATATTATTGTGCACGTGTGTGATATAGGTAGTTCGGTTTATGACACTAAGAACGATGTTATAAGGCTTTACGAGCAAGTGTGTTGAAAAAACAGTAATATTAATAAATATAGATAAAATTGAACGAACTGATTGCCAGGAAATATGTCCTTCTGTCTTCTGGCAAGACGCTAAAGAAATAAACAAGACTTACCTAATTATTTATAGCTATTGCGTCACAAAAAAAATTCACAGCTTGATCAAAACAACACTCGTGCACTACTGGAAAAAACCTTGTTTGTCCAAATGATTACGTAGATAAGATACACGGGATCAGAACTATCTCATCTCAAACAACTTCAATGTTTTACTTTATTTGTAACACTTATTAGATTGATCCATACAGAACCTTACCGAACGGATTGTAAGGATGTAATACAGGCATGGAATGAGAATCATTGCGTAGGAATGTCGAAGGTTGTGATCATAGTATGAATTAGAAATAAGTATTTAATTAGATAGGCTACTACTAGTTAAATACCTATTTATATTATTTAATTTATACTAGCTGACGCGGCAAAAGACCTCGCGCCCGCTCATTGTATGAATTGTCCATAAATAAATAATTCAAATTCAAAAACACTTTATTCATGTAGGTCACGGAAATGACACTTATGAATGTCAAAAAAAAATAAAAATATTGTTTCTTATTGAATTTTTTTTTAAGGCAAGATTTACATTTTAATTGTTTTACAAATCATTTTAATTACAATATATGCAAAGTGACACAACAAAAATACTCAAATGTCAAAAACTGAAAGGCTTACACGAGTAACTCAAAAAAAGAAAAAAAAGTATATTAATACTTATACAAGAGTTATTGAGTATGGTAGATGCATCAATCCACACATACCGTAAATAACTAGAGGCATTATGTGAGCATTTCATAAAATAAAATATGTAACAACTTTAACTTTAAAGAAAATAATAATAATAAAAAACTCATCAAGCAGACCTCCCGGTAACATAATAACAGAATAAAATATATTATATAGTATTCAAATTGAAATTCAAATATTTTTAATCAAATTGGATGTGACATCACTTATTGAAAGTCAAAAAGTACCACCCATTCCAAGACGAATACCTCAGACCTGAGAAGAACGGGCGCAACTAACTCAGCGGGCTTTTTTTTTCATCGAATAAATATGTTTACAAAGTAATATTGTACAATTAAACTTATTATTTAACAGCCTGAGGGCGGTCACTCCATTCCCAATCTGTGGTATCATTAAGAAAGTCATTTATGTTATAGTAACCTTTACCACACAAATGTTTTTTAACAATTCTTTTGAATAACGTTATACTTTTGTTTTGAACATTTTCTGAGATCTTGTTGTAAAAGCATATATACATCGCCCCACAAAAGACTTACTAACTCGACTTAGCCGAGTAGTAGGCATCATAAGTTTATGTCTGTTCCTGGTGTTAACATTATGGTTATGACAGTTTCGGCAAATTCACTTATGTGCCTATGAACATACATTACATTATCAAGAATATATTGAGAAGCAACAGTCAAGTCGTAATTTCTTTCAATTTTGCTCTGAATGATTCTTTAGGACCTAGGTTATAAATAGCGCGAATAGCCCTCTTCTGCAGCACAAATATCGTATTAATATCGGCAGCGTAGCCCCATAGCAATATACCATAGGACATAATACTATGGAAATAACTAAAGTCGCGCCGTTTATATTATTAATCTGTGGTATTGTCCTATGTAATGAAATGTCAAAACAGACCCGGCTTATTACTTTAGTGTGTGTGACAATCTACGTCTTATACTCGCGATTTGTATGTCACTCTGTGTTAGAGTGCGTGCATTGCTCAACATAAAGGTTAACTGTCAACCTCAATTTTTTCGACGTTCAACTTTTTGAATTATATTATAAATAGTGGACAGACGATGTCCTGTACCTACACACGTCTTAAAGTTGAAAAATCGGTCCAGCCGTTAGGAGGAGTTCACTAAAATACACATGAGCAGTAGAATTATATTATATGGACAAAATTCACAATCTAAACCGATATCAAATTCTCTGGAACACACAAAATAATCATCAAAATCGGTCCAGCCGTTTAGGAGGTCAATTGTGAATCTAAACCATACTCGAATCCACCTGAAGACAAAGTTTAATTAAAATCGGTCCAGCCGTTTCGGAGGAGTTCAGTTACAACAGACGCACAAAATAAATATATATATTAAGATAAGGACCAAACAAGTGATCGTCATTCCGTGTATGCGGCTGTATAGACAGTGGACACAAGCCTACTTCCGCGACCGATGCACTTGATAATAATAATGCTGTGATTGATGGTGGAGACTGGAGCGACCTGCCGAGTCATGACGGCAAGCTTACGATAATGTCCCAACAACTTTATGTAACCGGAATTAACTTGTTCATAATCTTGTTAGAGTACCAACGCATATGTAATATATAGATATGATCGATAATTTATTTTAAGTATACAAATAGATGGATTAGTCAGGTGAATAATTACTGTTTGCAACATATAAGTGTCGAGTGCGGTAGATATTATTTAATTGTTTGCAGCCATGCGTTCAACACCTTTAGGTTATAGGTTATCACGGGCTACTATCCGCAACTCGACGAATACAGCGCTCCTATTTTGCGTCCATTCAACACCTTTTTAATCTGTAATTTTTAAGTCTACCACGCTGGCCCGTTGATAAACTTCTCACACAATCTTTTCCTTACAGGTTTGTGTGTGGTATTTTTACGTTATACTTCTTTTGGCGCGTTAGAAAAAAAATATCAGAGTGAATTTTTACGATGCGCGTGCACACCGTCCCGCAAATTTGACACCCTGACGTTCGCTGGTCAACTACACCATTTGTATCATACATGAGCTAACAAGCCTCTTGTAACTCATATGTCAACTGAACCACAACCAATGGACGAGAATTTATTGGCTGTATTTAATACCTTCTTTATAACAATATTGTTTTTTCTGCAAGCGTAAAATAGCACGAGGAGTAAATTTTTTAACGATTTTTGTTTTATTACGCCAAAGAAGAATTACTTCTTGCATGTGTAAGTATATTACTTACACACTTTTTATTTATTTATGGCACAAGTACATTTCAACAGGCCAATAACAAATGTGTAGGTTTCCACGCGTCCCTATTTTCTTGGCAGTTGTTAAAAACAGTGTCCCGTGCTGGCACAGGTTGCAAACTGTTGATTTGGAAAAAAAAAGCGAAAGTGTAGTCATGTTAACTTTAATATATTAAACAATATGACGATATATTAAGAAAAACGGCAGATTATTTGTTTTTATATTTCTCATTTTATTCCGTTTCCAAAAAGAAACTTGCTTTTTTACAGCCGCTTTTACCGAAAAAGAGCTTCGCAAGACTAATCGCGAAATAATTAGCAGCCGATGAACTAACATCACGTGCTATGAAATAAATTAAAAATACAATCGGAAAATGAGACACACTAGATATATACAGAGTAAACTGAACGACACTTGAGCAGATACCTGTACTAAATGTACATTTATTTTTCATTGGCCAAGTGGCTCACATCCAGGATAATGTAACACATCATAACCTATTATTATACACATCTGCCGTCTCCCACTAACCACTCACCTGTTCTAACGAAGGTGCGTTCTTTCTCCTGGACAATCGTCCACAGTTACCTCCATATTTAATTTATATATGATTACAAAACATATTATAAAATTGAGTTTTTTTTTTATGAAAATAAGCGAATGGAGTGACCGCCCTCAGGATATTAAATAATAAGTTTAATTGTACAATATTACTTTGTAAACATATTTTTTCGAAGAAAAATAAACACGCCGAGTTTGTTGCGCCCGTTATTCTCAGGTCTGAGGCATTTATTTTGGAATGGGTGGTAGTTTTTGACTTTCAATAGGTGATGTCACATCCTATTGTGAATAAAAATGTTTGAATTTGAATTTGACGAGACGTGCAGAACGTTCAGCTGATGGTAATTGATACGCACTGCTCATTACAATTCACAAGCTACGGCACCCTTAAGGTTACAATAATGCTTACACATTATTGCAGAAATAGGCACCGTTGTGGTACCCATAAAATAGCCGGCATCCTGTGCAAAGGAGCCTCTCACTGTTACATAGACTCCAGGTCTATATAACCAAAAAGAATCCTATCAACGTCAGTAGCCAAAAATCTATGGATGTGGATGTCATGCCACACACACCTATACTAAACAAGACTAGTTTTTGAGAGACGCGGATTCGTTTTGGTAATGGTGGTTCAAATTACTTACATTAATTTCAAACAGATAAATAATTATTATCTGGAATTTATTAAAATTACTATTATTAGATTATTGTTTTGAAGTTTTTTGTTATTTCTTTGTTAATTTTTAATGATATATACAACTTATCGTGAGCTAAAATTCTTTTAAACACTAGGTACTTAGGTGTTGATGAGAAATCTCTTAGCTGGATGGATCTATACTGCAAATATGTGAATCATACTAAGGTCTATTCTCTTTTTTGTAATTTTTTGTAATGGCAAACTATAGTGCAGCTATAGAGTCCTGTAGATAATAGAGAGATAACTATGGACAACAGACGTATTAGTATCTGATTGGCTAATGTAATGCCAATTGACTCTTGCGCCGGTTAATAACCAATTTTCACCGAGCACCGGCACAGTCGCACCCATATTAATTCATCAGTGTTCAACGGCCTAATCGTATCGCATAAAAGTACTCGGTGTAACGCATTTATTCACCAAACTTTTTAGTTTTCAAATTTCCTAGAGGATTACCGGGGGCCCCCAGCTGCAGACCATCTCTTCCTCGGAACCACAGGTATATCTTTTTTTTATGATAATAAGGGACGAGACGAGCAGGACATTCAGCTGATGGTAATTGATACGCTCTGCCCATTACAATGCAGAGCTGCTCAGGATTCTCGAAAAACCCAAAAATTCTGAGCGGCACTACAATTGCGCTCGTTGCCTTGAGATATAAGATGTTAAGTCTCATTTGCCCAGTTATTTCACTAGCTACGGCGCCGTTCAGATCGAAACACAGTAATGTTTACACATTATTGCTTCACGGCAGAAATAGGCGCCGTTGAGCAACAATATTTTAACAGTGCACAATATTTAGATTTTCCTTAGAGAACTGTATTTAACTGTCAAAAAATTATGCTAGAAGCTTTATCAATATAATAATTATATTATGAATAAAAATCTTTAGTTCGATATTTTACTTCGTATCTCATACCGGCTGTTAAACAGTACATTGTACACACAGTGTATGACAAACTTCTCATCACAACACTTTCCATTTCTTCCGCCGCGGGCAGTGAAACTACCAAACCTTGAGATTGTCGACCTTTGGCTAGGTGACTATGATTTATTATATTATTAGGACTTTTACGGAATAAAAGGATAATCACATAGCATAAATACAATTGACATATGATCTTCGCATTATAAGGGATCACACCTGACTAATTTACAGCATAGTTTCTCAACCTTATTTTGCTCACCGCCCACTTTGAGAATATGTTTTTTTCTACAGTATTTTCGTGTAATTTTTTGCCTTTTTAGACTATATTTTTTAATCTACCCACGCCCCATCTCAATGCCCCCTAATTTTCTCTGGGTCTTCTACGAAAGTCTCAAACGCCCACAAGGGGGCGTTATCGCCCACGTTCAGAACCTATGATTTACAGTTTACTTCGTTCAATCGGGAAGTTAAGCCATATGTATATCTTAGTTACTTCTTTTTATTTTTTAGCCTCAGCAGGCCCATTATCACCTAACAGTACACACCAGGCCACGGCAGTATATTTACAACATTTTATGACGTCCGTGTTACTTTGCAATATTTATAAAGAAACAAATAAAATACTATTAAAACTGATGTTGGCATCCATCTCAAACTTATATTAAAACAGCGACGTACAAGAACTCATGAATTAAGATCAACCGGGTTGAATGCAACTTGTTAAAAAGAGTTCCATTTAACAAAATATATGTAAGTAACGCCTTGTTCAAATACACCGAGCAAAGGCGAACAAAATATGACCCTTCTCTTTAACATCTTACTCTTTTTGTAATTCAAATCAAATCAAAATCACATTCATGTAGCTCACGAAAATGACACAAATATTTTTTCTTATTGAATCTACTGCTACTTCGTAAGGGGTTGAGCTAATGAGAAGAAGTAGCAACTCGTTGCAACTCTTTTAAATCATGATTTACATATTCATCGTTTTACAAATCATTTCAATTACAACATAATATAACATGTAAAGTGATGCAACACACATACTACAGAATATATTAGAGAAACAACGATAGATTTTCGACGGGAGTTTCATCCTGATTTTAGATCATTGTCTATTCATTGCACTCAGATCCTTTTCTATTAAGTTTATAATAATTTGAATTACAGAGAATATGTCAGTTATAAATAAAATATTCAATAAATGTATACCTTATGGTCACCCTACTCAATATCGACATTTTCTTTTATTGCAGCCACTGCAGCGGCGTCGGGCAAGTGACAGGTGCGTCACAAGTGACAAGTGATGCTATAATGTTACATTCCCACACGTAATAACATCTAATAGGCGTTCACGGATCTGCGTTCATAACTTCATAGCACTTTCGATTCTTTACATTTCAAACCTTATTGATTGGAAATTATGCTATACTAATCAGGTAGTTAGATAGATGTAATATCTAGTAGTTATCAACGTCATTGGACAATTTGGTAATTTGTGTAAGAGCTTTCAGATCTGAGATATGAATCACGATCATCCAAGCATGGGTTCGGGTGGTGGTGGATAGATGAATAGTCCAACTCAATCAATTCAAAGGTAAATATTTTTTAAAGGGGAAGTAGTTTTACCAGTGGGAGGCTACTTTGCACAGAATGCCGGCTAGATTAACGGCGCCTATTTCTGCCGTAAAGCAGTAATGTGTAAACATTAATGTGTTTCGGTCTGTAGGGCGTCGTAGCTAGTGAAATTACTGGGCAAATGAGACTTAACATCTTATGTCTCAAGGTGACGAGCGCAATTGTAGTGCCGCTCAGTATTTTTGGGTTTTTCGAGAATCCTGAGCGGCACTGCATTGAAATGGGCAGGGCGTATCAATTACCATCAGCTGAACGTCCTGCTCGTCTCGTCCCTTATTATCATGAAAAAGTCTCAGGCTGAGATCTATAAAACGTACTTAGACTTTGCCCAGACTTTACTTACGTAAAACTAAGCCGAGTTCAAGCTAAGTGCAATCTTTTATTTAGTCATTTGACAGCTGAGATTATGTTGGGCTTAAGCTAAGAAAGCTCAATAGAAAAGTATAGCGCTCGTTTATTTACAAACAGTACATTGTCGATTATTATTTAACAAACTTTTATAATAAAAAGTACACTAAAGTATCAGTAACTACAGTATCAAAAACTTATTTATTTTTTATTTTTATTGAAATAAGTGGAAATCGATATAGTGATTTATGCGAAATGCGGACTTGCTAATTTATTTAGTATAAGAATCGGAACGTATTTTTAGATGCGTGACAGCTATGGGTGACAGCAGACAGTACAACACCTGTTGTGATGACGCAAGGAATTGTTGCACTCCTTTTTGTTCGGATTATAGTCTTAGTTTTCCTTAAGTCGTCGTTATGGTGGACTTTCACTTATATATTATATTTTACACAAAGCGAAAGCGCCTCAACTAGCTAGATAATTCTGAGCAAAGTTTAAGTTTACTTACCTTACCTACTTACCATAGATCTCAGCCTAAGACATAAACGGACGGCGGCTATTAAAAGCAAGAGAGAAGTACTTTGTAGTTTACCTATATGAATGAGAAGAGAAGAGAATGGAACAAGGCGCTTCTAACAAAACTTCCATCACCTGAGCTGCGTTAAATACATTAACGTACAATAATATTGACACACTTTTACACAAATTATTTTGCTCCAAATTAAGCATATAGCCTGTGTTATGATTATGGGTTGCAAGACAACGATTTATTTAATACAATATACATACATAACAATAAACTACTAGAAAACACTAGACTCCCAATCGCCTATTAAAAGGTCGTCACAAAATATCCGAACGGCGTTGTACATACGTAAACATTGACGTTTACAGATAACATTAAAATATTTATTCAAATTAACACCTTATTTCGAGGCAGTAATGTTCTAAGTCTATTGTATACTTACGCTCATTGGAAGTAGCAGTAGCGCGAACACGAGGCAAGAACATATTGTTTTAGCAATTGAAATGTAATTATTTAGCAAAATGATTAAAAACGTCAAGTTAGTTACACAATTTTGTTAAGTTAAAGGGACACTTACCTGAAATACTTACGAAACACCATCCTTTTTAAGTTTAGATATTTAGCATCACCAACTTATCTGGTTGTCGCCATCGTCGTTTCAGTGTTGCGAGTTAATTCCAATGTGGACACAAGTCGGGGCATATTTAACGCTTAAAATTCAGAAGTATCACAATAATAGTAATCGCACACGGAACACTCGAAAGTAGTAGACACAGTCGAATGACATTTCAACATGGCGACCGTAGTTCTTATTTTTGCCACTTCACAGATAAGTTGGTATTACTATACCTACTGTTATTTGGACATTTGGCGTTGTATTTAAAGCGCGGTCGTTAAAGTTGGAAACACAACTGAATGAAACTCTGCCTAATAGACGCGTAGGCAGAGTTTTATTTCAGAAGCGTGACTGTGAGTCTAGTTGTTCGTTGTACGTCTATGGTTAAATATCAAGAAAAGGCTATACCAAGGCAGGACGATTCTTCGTTTTTGCATTTGAAAATTGCATTTTGTATATTATTGGTGTTTCGACTTAGTAGCATTTAATTAAATAAAAAAAAAATATAATACTTCTCTATTATTATTAATTTGTTATACTGTTATCTAACTCAATAAATCACAAATAATTCGTTTTGAAAAGTTCAATTTAATCCCCGAAAGATTCAAATTTGCGCGGTATCGTCTTTAAAAACCCCATTTGTTTTGTCACCTCTCGGATAATTACTGTCTCAAATACAAATATTTTTAATATTCAAAATAGAGATATGATATCACTTATTGAAAGTCGAAAACAATCACCTATTCGAAAAAGTATGCCTGCCTCTATTGCCAATTCAGCGGTCATCTAGAAGCATAAACAGGGTGGCAATACTTCAAGCCTTCCACATTCTCGCGCTCTACAAAGCGCAGGTCCGGTCACATATCGAGTATTATTCAGAGATCACGGTGAGGGTCCGAAGAGCTATTTGACCAGATTCCTATCAGTCCAAATTACACCTTAGCATGACACGCGACAAATCTGGATTTCATCCTCAACAACTGAATGGCCGGCAACGCTCCAGTAATTCCTCTGATGTTGCAGGACAATAATCCGTACACTTTGTGTCCTCTTCTTCCATAAAAAAGTTATAGCCCCCAGAGGAAAGCAAAAAAGTGGCAAAACATTATGAAAACACATTTATTTATGCAACAGCAGCTTTTAATATTTGTTGAATTAAATTAATTAAATGAACATATTACGAAGATTTATGATCGAGCTATTCGCTGACCTTCCGTGAGCAAAGCGCCTTCGGTGAGTAAATACGGCCCTACTCTTTTGCGACCTGAAGGCATCGACTAACATCGACTTTTAATTAGCAATTCAATTCCGATGCAGTTCAGTTAAGGTACCTAAACTGAATCGCAAAGATTCGTACCATGAATTGGCTATAACTGAGTGACGTTTGAATCGCTTATGGAAGAATGAACAAAAGAAATTTGTATGCGGTCCGACTTTTTTTGAATCGATCACTTTGACACATAAGCTATCCAGTTTAGGTTAAAATATTACCTCATGGTTCGAATGAATGAACGAACTAAAACAGTTTGCGATTCAATTTCCGACTTGATTTGACGTCAACCTAAATTGGATAGCTCTAATGACGTAGTGGTATGAAATAGCACAGCAGTTCAGTTTAGATCGACAATTGAATCGTAATTTCACTTCATGGTAGGCCGTACGCTGATCATTTCCGTCTGCCGATATCATTTAACACTACGAAAATATCACAAACTTGAACAATTAATGCTCAAACTTATCAAATGAAGTAATCTTTACCCATTACAAAATTTCACATAGAGATAACAAAAAAAATTAATTTATATTCAAATATTTTTTCGATAATACTGGCACCTATATCTCAGTACATTTCAATAAGCCCATAGGGGAATGATATACTATCGGTTACAAAGTTCATAAAGGGATTTTTTTTTTTTATTTCGGATCGTTTATTTGATCTAAAAAATGTTTACATAATAAATCCTTTTTATGTATAACTTCATACATATTTTTCATTATCATTGAATCATATTCGAGCATAGTATAAACATTTGTTTACAACAAAAATTAGTGTTGTAACATTAATAATCGTTCTGTATGAACAATTTTTTTTTTTAAGAAAATACGAGATGAGACGAGCAGGACGTTCAGATAATGGTAATTGATACGCCCTGCTCATTACAATGCAGTGCCGCTCAGGATTCTTGAAAAGCCCAAAAATTCTGAGCGGCATTACAATTGCGCTCGTCACCTTGAGACATAAGATGTTAAGTCTCATTTGCCCAGTAATTTCACTAGCTACGGCGTCCTTCAGATCGAAACACAGTAATGTGTAAGAAATAGGCTCCTTTGTGGTACCAATAATCTAGCCGGCGTCCTGTGCGAAGGAGCCTCCCACTGGTAAACAAATTGGACGTAGTTGAGTAGAAAGGATTCAAACCACACAAAGGCTCTTTTGAGTTACAGGGATTTGAAGTTTCAGTTTCTCTAAATGATATTCCATATAAATATCCAAAATATACAGTTTCTGTGTACATTTTAAAAATAGGGTTTTCACTACATGACAGATTCGACCTTTAGGAGTATGATTGCATACTTGACTCTTTATTTTGACCAAAGTGTGGTTTGAGTCCTTTCTGCTTAACTACGTCCAATTGTATATCAAAATCTAAAAAGAAAAAGTCTTTCGTGGTTATGAATATTTTATATATAACAATTATATAATAATAAGTCTCCATGGTCACTCAGGTGTTTGAAAGTCTGTATATTGCTTCAGTAGTCTTTGTATCATTTAGCTTCTGTTGTGTCGGTTGCCCCAGCCCCTGCGATGGTCGTCTTTGTATTCGTCCATGTTTCGTTGACGCTGTAATTCTTCAGGATCGTCTTCCTCTACCATTTGTTCCTGGGAATAATTTTTATAGTTTTAGTTTTAGGCCTATATTTACCAATGTGAGGCGCCTTTGCACAGGAAGCCGGCTAGATTATGGGTACCGCAACGGCGCCTATTTCTGCCGTGAAGCAATAATGTGTAAACATTACTGTGTTTGGATCGGAAGGACGCCGTAGCTAGTGAAATTACTGGGCAAATGAGACTTAACATAGGAGGGCTGCACTAAAAGTATCGGGAATGGAATATTTCCACTATTCCTGTCATATTAAAATCTTTTTAATTGAAAACTCCTTGGTTTTAAAAATCAAATACCATTTATTTATTTAAAAATATATTCTCGGTCTTGTCACAAGGTCTTTTCAAACTTGTTTAGTCGTTGAGAAAATGGAATTGACTCGAGAAAATTCTAGAGCGATGATTTAGTATGACTTTCGAAGTGGTTTAACACAAAAACAGTGTGTTGACCGGATGATTTCTGCAATTGGTGATGAAGCCCCATCCAAAACCACAATTTATCGCTGGTATGCTGAATGTCAAAGTGGACGTGTCAAGCTCATTGATGATCCCCGTCAAGGTCGTCCTAAAACTGCAGTCACCACAGAAAACGTTGATGCTGTGTGTAAGCTGATTGAGGAAGATCGACATGTGACATACCGCGAAATTCAGGCAACTTTAGACATTGGCGTGAGTCAAATACAAATACTCTTGCATGAACAATTAGGTGTAAAGTAATAAGTAAGTAAGTTGTACCGCATTTGCTCTGTGAAGAGCAAAAAGCGGCTGGCGTTACTTGGTGCGTTAGAACTCTCGAAATATTCCACGCTGGATCCTCAAATGCTGTATACAACATCGTACCAGGTGACAAATCCCGGACATAAGCGTACGAACCCGAAACAAAAAACCAGTCACGAGTTTGGGTGTTCTAAAATGAGTTAAAGCCGACAAAAATTGTTCGTTCACGGAGTGTTTGCAAAAAAAATGGTGGCCACGTTTGTCTCCAAAACCGGCCATGTTGCGACTATTCCTCTTGAGGGACAAAGAACGGTTAATGCAGAATGGTATGCTAGCATTTATTTGCCACAGGTCATTTTTGAACTCCGTAAAGAGAACTGCAAAAGCCGCATTATCCTCCATCACGACAGTGCGAGTTCTCACACCGCGCTCAGAACAAAAGAGATTTTAGAACAAGAAAACATAGAATTATTAGACCATCCGCCGTACAGCCCCGACCTAAGCCCTAATGATTTCTATACTTTCCCTAAAATAAAGAATAAATTGCGTGGTCAGAGATTTTCATCACCTGAAGAAGCTGTGGACGCCTACAAAACGGCCATTTTGGAGACCCCAACTTTCGAATGGAATGGTTGCTTCAATGATTGGTTCCATCGTATGGAAAAATGTGTCAAATTTCGCGGAGAATAATTTGAAAAGCAATAAATACATTTTTAAATAGTAATGTTGAGTCACTTCTTTGATTCCCGAAATTTTCAGTGCAGCCCTCGTATTATGTCTCAAGGTAAACGAGCGGAATTGTATTGCCGCTCAAAATTTTTGGGTTTTTTCAAGAATCCTGAGCGGCACTGCATTGTAATGGGTAAGGCGTATCAATAACCATCAGCTGAACGTCCTGCTTGTCTCATGCCTTATTTTCATAAAAAAAATTACCGGGACACCATGGTGGCGCAACCAGTCGCCGCTACCAACTAAATGTGTACAGCTCTATAGAGAGTTACTCACCTGGTGTCCGTTTGGTTGCACAACCAATATGGTGGCGCGACCAGCTCGGACGCGTCATGACTCTATGTCTGTTTGGTGTCTACTTTGGTAGCTAACGGTTACCACGGTAGCGCGACGTGAGGAAGTCGTCTCGTCCTATCCTATATCATAAAAAAATAATTATGATATGGGATAGGACGAGACGAGCAGCTGATGGTATTTGATACGCCCTGACCATTAAAATGCAGTGGCGCTCAGGCTACTTGAAAAACACAAAATTTCTGAGCGACACTACAATTGCGGTCACCTTGAGATATAAGATGTTAAGTCTCATTTGCCCAGTAATTTCACCAGCTACGGCGCCCTTCTGACCGAAACACAGTAATGTTTACACATTACTGCTTCACGGCAGAAATAGGCGCCGTTGTGGTACCTATAATCTGGCCGGCTTCCTTACAAAGGAGCCTCCCACTATTAAATGACCGGACCATGGTGTCCGGTGAAATACATCAGTTAATTTTGCTATGTTATGTGGAATATCATGAATTAATAACTAATTAATATATGTGTGTAATTAGAATAACGAACAAATTAGGTATATATCATTTATAATAGATGCACATTAGTATAGTACAGTATAAGAGCGTAAACCCGCCAACAAACAACGGTTGTTGCAACAGTTTGCTGGCGAGATGTAAAAATTAATGACCAATTGTGCATACTTTTATAATTAAATGAATCGAAAAAAAAACATCCCTAATACTTACTTATATTCTCTCATGAGAATATAAGTAAGTATTAGGGATGTTTTTCAGTAATTACACTCATGTGTAATTACTGAACGAACAAACATACAATAATTTATAGATCACGCGTTTTCCCTAAGTTTAGTTTAGCGGTTTAAAGCGTTGAACTTAAAAGTTTTGATACAAATTAAATTTCGAAAAG
The DNA here is from genome assembly GCF_905404315.1 of Leptidea sinapis. Classification (NCBI taxonomy): domain Eukaryota; kingdom Metazoa; phylum Arthropoda; class Insecta; order Lepidoptera; family Pieridae; genus Leptidea; species Leptidea sinapis. Next base: position 6,577,332 of record NC_066304.1, on the reverse strand, counting down.
GTTATTGGTCATTTTTGACCTGCTTTCTCCAAGTACGCATCCATAAGTGAATTGTGGTTTGTTTCGAACATTTGGGTTAACTTTACACGTGATATTCCTCACATGTTTAAATGAACAAATTAAATTTGTAACCAAAATTTATTAAAGATGCGGGACTCCAACCCGCGACATCTCGGGATCCGTCCCAGCGCCTTACCAACTGAGCCAACCGTTCGAGTCCCGCATCGTTCATAAATTTTAGTTACAAATTGAATTTGTGAAATAAATTTATTTATTTTAATTCAAATGTAAATAAGTGTTATATGGTTCAAGCCAAATTGTATATTTTTTTTTTTTCAATTATTGGTGCAACCCACATTGCAGTACAGTGTTTACAGGCCGAAGGCATGGGGCCTTGTGCGATTCATTCCAACTAAAAATAAAATTCTAAATGGATGAAGTTATATATAGATAGAAAGATAAATAGGAATAGATTCACAGCAAAGTTATTAGACGAAGCCACGAATTATATTGATAATTCGTGACACCGCACAAGGAAGCTCATTCCACAGCTATTTGGTACGTGGATTACTCATAAACTAATATTATAAATGAGTGCTTAGAATGACGCGGAAGAAACTGCCGGGAACAAGATAGAAATGCTCCTAAACAATAATGTACCTATTCAGGAAGATCTTTGTGCAGTTTTGTAAGCATTTTATATTATGGAAGGACATGGATATACAAAAATTTGGTTTCTTATATAAATTCTAGTTTTGCTAAAACTCGCATACTTTTGACGAATACGATGGACCGACCAAATATGGTCTACTCTGGACGGTCCATTGAACGAGTGTACCAGACTGTCGGCCAGCAGGGAAAAGTGGCGAATGCTCGAGGGGCGAATCACATCTGCCCCAAAAGATGTCACTTCGTGATGACCACTACCGCTCTGCCAAGAGTGTCACGAAGAAGGAGATAATCTTAACATTTCATATTAATTTTTTACGTGAATAAAAATCTTTCAGTTTGCTTTAATAGTAGGAGGCAAGACAGAAAAGTAATGAAAACAAAATATGGGAATTAAGTATATCATCCACATCCAAAGGATAATATCCAAATAATAATGATAGAAAACACTCGAAAGTCAAAAAATCAAAAAAATTTTTGCTTTGAGTGAGGACTGTGAATTATTGTGCCTGGTTGTTCTCCACCAGCTTTAATTTAATAAATTTAACCTCAAAATAGGAGTACTTCCCCCTAAATTTGCATAACTGACGTAGAATATATTTTAACTTGGAGAACCTATGACCCATGCTTATAATATTTCAACCGTCAGCTTTCGTTCAGATTCTTAGATTGCATTATAGTTATTTATGCAACTGTTGTGTAATAAGGGGTATTAAAACAAGAATGTAGGTTTATATGATAATAGTATCACATGAGTGTTTTAACACCTAATTATCAACAGTTGCATACAAGACTTTATCTACACCCATAATATGAATCCTCTATAAAAGATTCTGGAACAGTTAGCTTACTGCTAACATTAAAAAAGCCTAAAAACGTCCTAATAACTCATCGATATCATCCAAACGAGTGTTGTAATGTTGTACTGAATTTCATTACAACACTTGTTTGATTGATGTAATGGTTACTAGGACATTGGGTGTTTTAATGTTGGCAATAAGCAGTTTTAGAATCTTTAAGTCCGTCCCCCATCGGCGCTCTCCACCTCAAAATGTTCGCCTAAGTAAGGCATGCGTTCGGCGCTCGCGCAGCGTTCTCCCCGTGCGTATTATTTTACGTGTAGTAATAAAATGCTTATAACTAGGGTGATTTGAGTGACTGTCACTGAAAGCTATTGAAACAAGCTATAAGACCATGTATAAATTATTCATATTGTGTTTTTATATTTTTATTTCACACAGACTTTTCATTCGACAACAAGTGTAAAAATAGGTATATCTTAGAATAAATTACTATTTTCAATGATAATTACTTGTTTTATTTACTAACTTTTATGTTTTTGTAATAAGCATTATATGTTCTTTATACAATAAAACCAGAATATACATGCCTTATAGTAATATTTTGATATATTCATGCAGAAACATACCCACGAAAATGATAATCAACAGAAATTGCTGGCGTTAGGAGCCGTTCTTTCAAAACGATTTTATGAATAGATATTTCGCTTCTAGACTTTTATTTATATACCATTCAGTAGGAAATTTAATATAGATTTATTTTAATAATAGTAGATCAGATTATTTATAAAATCCTTTACTATTTTAAAGCAAAAAGTAGACTGTGGTAGAAAATTCATTATAAAATCCAAAGATTTTTATCCTGTACATTTTGTCATGATAATCTATGTTTTCTGTTCATACACTACATCTATCAAAATGGCAATGAAATGACCTCTTTAGCAATATATAAAACATGTACACCATAAAACAAAAACTATGGAAAAAAGTTAAACGAAAGTAGCTTGCGTGGACACAAAACCGTTACACACACACACACGCTTACACAAATACTTACGTGTATTTACACGGGATGTGAAGAATTGTTGTTGTTGGGAATTCTCTTAGCATTTGCCTTTCTTGTGGTATATTGTTTAATAGAGGATTTAAAGCATGGGTGTAGATAAAAATATTTATGTTGTTATAATAGAGTGTTAAAGTGTTAGTAACATTAGTGTTAGTTACCTTTCTGATTTGTTCAGCCTCGTCGCCGTCAGCCTCTGCATTTTGTATCGTTCTGTGTGGTATATTGGTGCCCGCGGCGGGGAAACTGAGAACCAAACATTTAAACTATAAACCTCATTACATAGCAAATACGACAATCAACCAATAAAAATCATGATATTCATAGTACAGAATAGCAAACAACTCCTTTTTAACTCTTAACATAACTTAACGCTTATAAAAGCGCATTTGGTAATCCATATATTATACCCCAAAAAGTTTTTATTGCAAATTTTGTTTACTAATTTTATATAGTGATACAACAGCCAGCTACCAGATACTTCGTCTTACTTATTATAATTACAACAACCGTTTATTTAACCTATTTTAGCTCTCAGACTGTTTTGTCCCTTTCTGTCAAACACCACTTTAACTTAACAGAAAGGGGCAAAACGGTCTGTCGAATGGCAACATTAATGTTTAAGTATGATGACTAGATGTCATGATGACGATAATTATATCCATAGGCCTATGGACTTGCCACAAAATAAAAAATAAAAAAAGTATGACAACTTTGACAGTGCAAATTATTGTGTTCCCCTCACCCCCTTTCCTCTTATATGTCAACTTCAATTTAATTCAATATACAACTCCCGCTGTGATTTTGACATCCTCTTGTAATGTTTGAATATCAATCACGCTCATTAGCACAGGAAGCCGGCTCGATTATGGGTACCAACGGCGCCTATTTCTGCCGTGTAAACATTACTGTGTGTAAAGGGTGCGGAAGCTAGTGAAATTACTGAACAAATGAGACTTAACATCTTATTTTAGGGTTTTTCAAGAATCTTGAGCGGCACTGCATTAGAATGGGTAGAGTGTATCAATTACCATTAGCTGAACTATCTGCTCGTCTCGTCACATAAAAAAAAATGTCACTCACGTTCCCTCCCGCACCCGCTTGTCGTAGAACTCCTCGATGGTGAGCGTGGGCAGCCCGGGGTAACCTGCGCCGTACACCGCCTTCTGGATGGCGTCCCGGGTTATTATCACGGGCTTCAGCGGCGGCGCACGCTCCCGCTTCGCTGGCTTGCCTGTTTCTGTAATACACATTATAATATTGTTATCTCATAACAATTATTATTATACCAGCTGCTGATCATGACGTCATTCGCATGAACGCTATAAAGGAGCAAAAATATATATGCCTACATTTAGGATGATAATGTGTAGCCTATAATGTTGTCTGTTAAATAGCAAAATTTAAATAAAGTCCATTCAGAAGTTCACTCGCCGCCGGACCGCACCATTGTTTCGCGCATTCGGTTGATCACCGTCGTAACTACTAAAATATTTGTCCAAATGTTGTGGTGTGACAGACAAAGTTTATATCTACTTTAAATACCAGGAGCGATAAAATAATTCATTTTGATATACATACATACATAAAATCACGCCTCTTTCCCGTAGGGGTAGGCAGAGACCACTTCTTTCCACTTGCTACAATCCTTACATACTTCTTTCGCTTCGTCCACTTTCATTATTCCTTTCATACATGCTCTCCGGTTTAGGGTACTCTTGACCTGGCCTTTATTCAAGACGTCCCTGATTTGATCTTGAAACGTTTTGAATAATTTTGATATAAGGATTATGAAACAAATTATTAATCAAATGAAATGTTTGTATTATTAAAGTTTCATTTTTTAATAATTTTACTATAACACAATTTTACCTGTTAATTGTCTCGCCATATATTCCAATATAGGTTTCTCCTGGTCTAGGCTGTTAAGTTCATCCACTGCTTGGTTCACGGAGCTCAGCAACAATGTTGTGAAATATTCTCGCTTTGTATGTTCATCAGCATTTGGTGAATCCATCGCTTTTGATAAGGTGCTAAGTTTCTCTTTTAACTCTTTCATTTCCTTGTATCTCTGAATTTTTGCTTCCCTTGTCATAACCTGAAATATTTCAGATTAAAACATTTGGAGGAATCCCAGGATTCCGCCATTTTATTTGACTGATATTTTCATTATCTATTCTATTTATAATTCAGTAATACCGTACGCACATTTTAAAATTTTCACTCATTAGTAAAATAATTGATAATAAGAAATTGAAGGTAATATTATTAGCACAATATGACGTTATTGAATATTAACAAATATGGCTGTATGGGCTCGAACCCTTTGCCCATCCTAATAATGGAAACGAAAAACAAAAACCAAGAACAAATTAACGAATGTTAAAAAAATTCTGAAAACTTATATATTATTTATTGCAATAGTAGTAATAAACAAACAATAAAAACACTTACGGCCTTACAAATAAACTTGGTATAAAGTTATAACCGATGATAAACAAAGAAAATGCAATATTTATACATTATCGTTGACAACACTGTCAATGCAATGATAATTCTGAAGTTTTCCTAATGACAAGCTGCCTTGCAAATAAACGCGGGAAACGTAACACGTCCGAACAAACCACTCGTAAACAAAATGTCTATTTGTAAACATTTTACATGTTCTTTGTTGATGCTTAGTTATAACTTTTTGCCAATTTTATTTGAAAGGCCGTTAGTTAGAGATTTAAAAAAAAAATTACTGAGCAATTTGAAATATTTTTTAAAACCATTAAATTATAACGGCTTAAAAATTCTTTCAATTGACTTTTGTACTGTGTGTTACTTCCGTCAGAAAAAAATTCTGAGTTACCGCCAAGTCGCGCCTAAAGAAGTTTTACTTCAATAATATTGTAGTTGATAGAGCTTTAGTAGATCAACTATAATTTATCTAAATTGGTTAGGTTAGGTGATGTTACAACAGTTAAAATAACGCACGAGCCGAGCATAGCGGGCCGCCGGAGCCGCCGGCGAGTGCTTGAAGCGAATTCTGGGCGTTTCCCTTTCTTTCCTCCTCATACAAATGTCCCAATCCTTAAAAATGTCAGAATTTGAGGTAAGGTTATAATACTTCTAATGCTTTTTCCTCTGGAACGGTGCATTACCTTGTTACAAGAGTGGTAGCATTATATTGGTGAACTAAAGCTCTATCAATTACGATATTTTTTACCCCATAATTCGTGCTACGGGATACTAAGTTTTAACCAAAAATTTTCCTATTGTATATCAAAAACTAAGGACTATGCTTCAAAAGTAATATTTTTTACGAAGTTTGTTTCTTTAGTGATTCTTTGAATCTTTAGTGAGGTCACTAAGATTTTTTAGTTAAAGTAAATAGACTTTATATCAGCATTGCACCAGTCCTGTCTCACTCCCTGTGTAGGTATCGAAATCGTATGTACGCGCGCGGCATCTACAGAGAGGCTATCGAGTAAGGACTCACGAGCGAGCAATAACGCACGCGCGAGCGTTATTCGTCACCTACTTCACCAGTCCAACCGATTGACCGATCGGTCGACCTTTAAAAATGAAGAAACATAAAAACAGGAAAGCAATTATAAAGGTCATTGCGATCCAAATTAATATTATCCTTCCTAAAGACGCTGAAACAGTCTGATTTAAAGTGATTATAATTATAATGAAATTACCATTCATGATAGCTACATATTTATTTACGATATATTATAGAATTCATAGAATATTGATTTAAAATGACGATTACATGCCTATATATATTATAAAAAAAACTGAGCTGTTTTTATAAGTTGACCTTATACTAGGTATGAACAGTTTTAGGTAAAGAAGACAACCCTAATGTCGCCAGAAGATGTAAGAGTCACGCGATAGAAAGAGAGGCAACTTCTAAGTGAATAAAAATGTAGCTTAATAGCGCTGTGCGATTTGAATTACACCTTATTGTATGGCATTTATTTTTCTCAAAATTGATTCTTTTAGAATTCTTTTCTTCGCCGCAAGAGTCCCTATTTCTTGAATTGATTTCGCGTAGTGAGACTTCTGTACTTGTATTATTACATATTCTTTGATTGTACATAGAATCAGTACTTTCAAAGACAACAAGCCCCCCGATTTAAATGGAAAAACACAGACATAATGAAATACTTTGCCATATCCTAAGTGATTATGATGCAGTAGGTATGCTTCCATTAAAAGGAACCTGCATCCTGGAGATATGAAATAGACATCACAAGCAATACGGTTGATAGGTTTAGTTGGTTTGTGGGGATGGTCGATCCGAGTTGACCTTCATATGCCGCGCGAGCCAATCCGATCCAGCTTGAACATCCCGCGTAACTACACAGATCAGTTCATTCTTGTAAGCTAAATTAGCAATAACTTTAAAATTTCTGGCACCTGGAGACTCCTATAGACAACCGGCCCAACTGCGTGCGAGCGCGACAATTTTCGCGTCGCCGCGCCCGCCTATGCTCGCATGTAATTTGTACGCACCTTGACAGTACTAACTGCACTAAAGAATATAAAACTCTACTTCTTTAACAAGTTGCTGCTAACAATCACATCACTGTACACACCCTTGTGTCCACAAATTCTTTATAGAGTGTACTCTATAAAGAATTTATGGACACAAGGGTGCACTTGGTAATGATGCAGTGGATGAACTGACAAGGGGTAACTCAGTGACTCAAGTTGTTGAGTCAAGACCCAATTTCATTTTTGCCACTACCCTTCACGGATACTCTCTCCCGCCAACTATTTACATAATGTCCGGCGGGCAAACCGGGCGGGTAAAGAAGAGATAAATACCTGCACTATCTTCCAGACACATCAATTGAAGCTAAGCTGACAAGCTTAATCAGACATGATATCTATATTATGCTAGGCACCCTGATGGGACACCCACTACTAAACAAGCAGTTTCTCAATCAGCAATTTACTTGTGTAATTCTAGATCTTATACATTTTTAATGGAAGAGGCGGACGAAGGAGCCTACGGGTTACCTGGTATTAAATGATCACATCAGACCTTTTTCTCTTGCAACACCTGAGAAATCCGAGGAGCGTTGTTGGCCTTTTATAAAAGTGTATGCGCCTTTTTGAAGGTACCCATTTTATTCGCGCACACACACACACACAAGGAAGCTCATTTCACAGCTTGGTTGTACATGAAAAAATGTTTCTAGAAAACCGCACTGTGGATGAACACCACACATCCAGATGGTGAAGATGATATGCTAATTTGTGGCGTGTTGTGCAAAGGTGTAATTCAGCAGGGGGAATCTGGTTAAGCAGCTCCTCAGAACACTCCCCGTGATAAATGTGGTAGAAGTCTGACCAAGTGATTTAGCTGTTCAAGTCAGGCAGCAACTTCTGCAAAATGTACTCAATTAAGGAGTCTAATTGTGGCAAAAGCAAAAAAACATAGCTTTGAGTAAATGCTGCAAGAGATATGCAAAGGAAACAATCAATCCATAAGAATATAATTTGTCTTAGAATAAACTCTTTGCCCGCCAAAAAAAAATCAATAACTTACCATATTAGCTATCTTAGCTATTTCAGTTTGTATTCTCTCTACACTTCTATCATCATTTGCACTTGTGTGAGGTATCTCCACATCGGTCACACCATAGTCTTTGCATCTTTGTATAAAATCTCTGTAATATAAGTAATAGTAAATTTGAAAATTGACAACATAATATCAATGCCATCATAATATCAGCCCTGTGCTTCCCCGGGGCGTAAAAAGAATAGGGGAGTCCCAGGCCCAAGGGTGTCGTAAGAGGCGACTAAGGGCTTTTTAGAAGGGGGAGGTACAAAATTGAGCAAAATTTTTTGCCTCATGCAGGGTATGTGTGTACGTTAGGGAGGATATCTGCTGTCGCCGTCTCGGCAATTTTGAGGGACCTGGCTCCGCGTAAATTTAGAGGACCGCGTCCGGATCTATGCGTGTGTCTTCAGGTCCCATAGTGGTAACGCAGATACGGATCACCTCATGGGCTGCGTTCAAGCGGGATTTGATGACGTGCTTGCACAGATCCCCTCCGCTGAAATCGTAGTCTTGGGTGATTTCAACGGGCACAATGCCGAATGGCTTGTATCACGTACCACAGACTACGCAGGGCGATTTGTGCATAATTTAGCATTGGCGTATGATCTGTCCCAATTGGTTACCAGATAGTTATCAGGTCTCTGTCGACGCCCATCTCGGATCGTCCGACCATTGCCTGGTCAGGAGTATAGTGCTCATTGTGATCATAGTGCCTGCGCCGTTGCAGAAGCCGATGTGATACTACAGCGCATGGATATTTTTATAGCAAGCTCTGTAGTACTGATCGGTGGCAGATCACAGCCCTGGTTCGATGCGTCAGTTAAAGCAGCATCTGACTGCAAAAAACAGGCGTATCTTGGGTTGCGGCGTTGGGCCCAAACATTCCGAACTGCAAAGTTCTTAAGCGGAAATATAACCATGCCGCCAGATTTCTTAAGCGGCAAATCGCCAATGCGAAATCGAAGCACTTCGTCCAAATCGGCGAGCAGCTTTTCAGTTACCCGACCGGAACACGCAAGTTCTGGTCGTTGTCGAAAGCTGCTCTTGGTAACTTCAACCAGCCGTCCCTGCCGCCGTTGCACATGAGGAATGACACCCTGGCCCATACGGCAAAAGAGAAAGCCGATCTCCTGTGTGCTCTTTTTGCCGACCGTCCCGCGGTGTCACAGCTCTATGCCTGACAGTTCAGACAGAAAAGTGTTAGGCGACCTCTGTTTTCGTTAGACGTTAGGAATTCGAGCGGGCCGGATGGATTCTCCAATCGTGCATAGAACGTTTGACCCACGATTTCGCCGGTGCTAACGCGTTTATTCCGTTACTCAGTTACAAAAGGCGTAGTTCCTGACTCACTAAAGTCAGCCCTTGTCCATTCGATCCAAAAACAAGGAAACAGTTCGGATCCGGCAAACTACAGGCATATAAACTATAGGTATTACCTCCCTGCTCTCCAAAATCACGGAAAGGATAATTAACCGCCAGCTCTTGGTTTACCTTGAGGGTCACCGGTTGATCAACGACCGACAGTACGACTTTCACCATGGTCGGTCGGCAGGTGATCTTCTGGTATACCTGACACAAAGATGGGCGGCGCCTATCGAAAGCAAGGGGGAAGACCTGGATATAGCGAAGACCTTTGATCGTGAATGGCACAAGGCGCAATACTTCCATCATTTGGGCTTGCAAGTGGACCTCCAGTTTCCTCACTCAGCGCAGCATACTGGTCGTTATCGACGGTTATTGCTCGAATCCCAAGCCCGTGAACGCTGGAGTGCCCCACGGCTATGTGCCCCACACTGTTTCTTCTGCATATCAACGATATATTGGACACCTTCAACATACATTGCAATGCAGACGACAGCATGGGCGATGCCGTATACACGGGCCATGCAGGTCTCTCGAGGGAAATCGTCGACCAGTGCCGGAAGAAACTTGTATCGTCTAGCGAGTCCTCTCTTGAGAAGGTCGCGGAATGGGATAAATTGAACCTTGTCCAATTTAACCCCCAGAAGACTCAAGTTTGAGCGCCACTAAAAAAACCCCATTTGTCATTTCACCTCTCTTTGACAACACTTCCCTTAAATACCTCAAGCCGGCCCACATTCTGGCTCTGTACAAAGATCCGGCCACATATGGAGTATTGCTGTCATCTCTGATCTGGCGCACCCCAGTATCAGCTCGATCCATTTGACCGCGTGTAGCGCAGATCAGCTCGAATTGTCGGTGGTCGGTCCAGTGCTCTATGAACGGCTGGATCACTTGGCGCTGCATAGAGACACCGCTTCATTGTGTGTCCTCTGCCGCATTTATCATGGGGAGTGTTCCGAAGAGCTGTTTCACCTGATTCCTGCCACCGAATTCCACCTTCGCATGACACGCCACAAGTTAGGATATCATCTCCACCATCGGGATGTGTGGTGGTCCTCCACAGTGCGGTTTTCAAGGAGCTTTCTTCCACATACTATGAAGGTGTGGAATGAACTTCCTTGTGTGGTGTTTCCGGGATGATACAATGTGGGTACCTTCAAAAAAACACCTTCCTTAAAGGCCGGAAAATCTACTGTGATTCCTCTGGTGTTGCAAGAGAAAGCAGGTGCACGTGATCATTAACATTAACACTCATTTGTCCTCCTTTTCCATAAAAAAAAACAATTATAATTCTATATTCCTGATCTTTTTATTAGTATTATATCTTTTATATATTTTTATTAACATTATATATATGTATGGATATATACATATTTATTTATTTATAATCACTTAAAAAATGCTTACAGATTACCTTTACTTATTTATGGTGTATGTGGATGATGCAGCTAATGTACTCAATAACTTTTGTATTAATTTAGATTTACTTTTTTGACTTACTTGTGTAAGAAATGTCTTATTGTTGTATTGTGTTGTGTAGACTATTTGACGTTTGAGTGTGTTTGTTAAATCATTTTACATATTATATTGTAATTGAAATGATTTGTAAATTGATGTTAATGTAAATCTTGATATAAAAGAGTGTATATATTTTTACTTGTATAGTCTGTTAAATTACGTTTCTTGTGGTTTAACAAGGATGATGTTGATGTTTTAACAGTTAAATTAGGTTATATACTGAATATCTTTATTAATATAATAACTCACAATACAAAAACAACTGACAGACTATTCAATTATTACCAGTGTTTTCTATGAAAAATAAAGTTAAAATATTATGAACAAATTTTTAAAAAAGATTGATAAAATATGTATTAACTTACCTGAAGTAAATCTCTGCAACATGGATAATATTCTTCCTTGGTTGGTTGCATAGTTTTAAAGTTAGAGTCCCTAGCAAACTTGGTAGTAATAAGTACTTTAGTGTTTCAGTGGGCAATTCTTCTAATGATTCATTTTTACTGAACATTCCAGAGAGTGAGACCAAGTTAGTAGCTTTCTCAAACTTAGATATTGCTGTTTTAATAGACATCTGAAAATAAAACAAAGTTAATTTTGTAAATAGAATGCAATCAGTTTTAATATAATAGCCGGCATTCTAACTTATTTACTTTACCTGCACAGCAACACTATTTGTAGCTTCTTTTCCGTTTTCTATACTATCAAATAATTTCATTGCTTTATCGAAAATTACATCAAGCGATTCCTCTTCTACGGATGAACTGGCTTCGCTTTGAGCCATCTCAACGAAATTATTTTGCAAAATATATTTTAAACACCATTTATAACTTGACAGTTCTGTAATAAAATATCCCTGAACTGATGACTGAAACACCAGTAAGAGTGAACAATGAACAGTCCCTGAATTTATTAAAAAAATATGAAATTGTGAAAACAAACACAATGACCAACCGTAACAAAGCAATGAACAATTTTTTATTTCTCCATTTATTATTAATTTGTAATCGAAATCGAATCAGCCTGACAAGTGACAACTGACTTGTGTTTAAAGTTGTTTGTCTGACTTGAGCTTTGACAATTGACATATTATGTCACCAACCTACCAGGCTACCAAGTACCAGCTGTTCGTGTAACATTGCTAATTACTGAACTCTACCACTGTCTACTGCTTAGAATATAAACGCTACAGAAGTAGCGTCGGTAACTTCATTACAAATAGAAAGGACAAGAGAAATACAACAAAAGCTCAGATAGAACGGGACAAAGCTATTGATCTTGCATTTTATCGCGTAACCCATTTATTTGTTTGGCCAGATGTCAACGTTTGTGACAAAGATCTGTCATGTCATCGGTTGGCGAATAGTATCTTTGTGATTTATTGTTTTGAAACATATTTGGTGTGTTAAAGTTATTTCTATATAGTTATAAAACTTAACGATATGGTTGGGTGTATTGTGCATTGCTGAAAAAGCCGTAGTTAATACAAAAAATCCAGGAATTCGGTTCCACGCGTAAGTATTACTTTTCACCTAACGTTTTCAATATAATGTGCAACAAGCTCGACTTAAATACATTTTATATGAAATATTCTTTGCTAAAAGTATTGATTTTTAATCCCTAGTCACCTATTTTCAGTAAATTTATCGTAATCAAAATAAACATGATTGACATAAAACAGTGACAACGAGAATGTTGCCATAACATAGTGCCATAGTTTTACCCATTTTTATAGGGTTTTTGTGTAAATTATGTTTTTTTTTGTCAATTTTATTAAAATAGCATAGGTACAGCACGGACTAGTAAAAAAATAAGGACTCCGTGTCACCTTAAATAACAGTGTAGGCCCAAAACAAGCCGTTTAACGTGTAAATACATAGCCCCACGCACACACACTACTACAGGTCGATAGGCAGAAATTATGAGAATTGTCATCGTCAGTGACAGATCAGTTTGCGTCTCAATAAAATATTTTAAAAATGCCGTGGTGCGTAGTGAGATTGTAAAAACGATACTGTATAAGTATTTGTGGCCATATATGATTATTTAAGGGAGAAAAAATTGTGTAACCCCCGTAACCGCACACACACTAGCATAACGGTGCTTCACGTGCTAATATCGTGGCGCGGAGTTCTTCTTTTTTACTCGTCCGTGAGGTACAGCTGGTATTAATTATTATTCATTATAGATTTTGTAATCTCTTAGTAGTCTATTGAACCGATATGTCGTTAAACTTGACTTTCATAAGCGTACAAATTGTACCCAAATGAATAAAACAATTCCATTAATTCATAATATTACTTATCTTTTGTGATGTTATGGTCCTTTAATAAATATATAATTATCAGTACATGATTTTCGTAATTGTGTTTACTTCTTCTACATTCCCAATCATCTGTTGCGTATGTGACTTTGTGTCGTAAGATGTAATTCCGTGAGGGGTAATTTTAATCATAATAATAATATGACAACACCTGTCAAAACTATTGCTATCCAAAAGGGGCACCCGGAGACTACTTCTATAGTGTCATTATTCTAAGGTCTACTGTGACTCTACTGATCTCTTATTTTAAAGCTATTTTTGTCTAAAGTTGAAACTTAGAACAATAAAACACGATGATATAATTATTTCTTTACTTTATTATATTGGCTGAAGTAGTATCTTACATCTTATGATATAAGTCTACTAAGTTACTCCATCAATGCACAGGCGTTCTTTTATTATCGTTACGATCTTTTCAACACAAGGAAAAATATTTGATTACTATCTATCACACCGAGGCGGGGAAACGGTATCACATTATTTTTATTTAATCGATTCTTTTCCATTTATCTCACATTCCTCTGCATTACTGTTTCGTTCTGAAGGACGCCGTAGCTAGTGAAGTTACTGGGCAAATGAGGCTTGACATCTTAAGTCTCAAGGTGCCGAGCGCAGTTGTAGTGCCGCTCAGAATTTTTATGAGACTAGCTGACCCGACAGACGTTGTTCTGTATATAATAATCAAGAATTACTTCGTAAAATATGCACCCTGTTGTCGTAATGAAATTGTTTCACAGCAAAACTGTCAAACCGTGCGTCAATAAATTTATCTCATAGAAATTATGTATGGACACATCAAAGGAAAAACAAATTTGTTGTTTTTATTTAATTCCGAGCATTTTCCTATCTATCACCTTTTAAACCTTCTCTGGACTTCGAAATTAAATTTCGATTAAATTTTCCAAATCCGTCCAGCTGTTCTCGAGTTTTAGCGAGACTAGCGGTAGTAGTATCTAGTAATATAAGAAGTGCCATCAAAAGGAATTCTAAAGGAATCAATTTTGAGAAAATAAATGCCTTTTATGCCTTTTTTTATGCCTTTACTAACTATATATATATAGATGAAGCAGAGTATCAGCAGTAGACTATGAGCAAATCAGTGCATTCCACATTATTAAATATAAGAAATCAATTTTGTAAATTAATTACTACTTTTTATTGTCATGACAATCTAATTACTAACTATTTTTTAGTCATAGTAAGTAACCAAAAGTCACTATTCTAAATCTATGATCTCTAAGACAGGTTTTTAAATAATCTTGAGTGGCACTGCATTGTAATGGGCAGAGCGTATCAAATATCATCAGCTGAACGTCTTGCCCGTCTCGTCCCTTATTTTCAAAAAAAAAAAGTAACCCCTGCTATAAAGGTAAGAGCAAAATATATTATTGGTAAAATTATTAAGCTAAGGATATAGTTTGCAATGTATTTATTGTTATCCAACAAAATAAATATCCGTGCTTCCTGAGAATGTTCAGTACTTTAAGTATGTGTCTGCCTACACATACGCAATGCATCACCCAGTTACCTGCGCAACTGCGTAGGTAGGCAGGCACCACGTAGGTACTCGGCGGGTCATGACTCTGTGACATGTGATTACTAAGGACGTGGAAATTGAAATTAATAATAATAACTTGCTCATATGCTCTTCGTTCTACAAAAATAGTCACCTGCTCTTGCACTATATGTACATCATATAAATCGAAGGCTTGAAGCAATATAACAAATACGTTGTTATTTGCATCGATACATTATAATCTGAATCATGTTACCGTCAGCCGTGATGAGTCAAGTCAGAGACAGAGAGTAGAGTAGAACCCTCAGAGTCCATACTTCATACTTCAGGTTCAGACATCTCACATACATAGTCAGTATTCACGAGTCACAACTACATCAGTGTAGAGCCGCTTGGCGGGAGAAGTGCACGTTAATATTTGTCTCGGTATCAGCTCATGTAAGTTACTTTTAATATACTATTATGACTTTACACGGAGTGATGGGGGAAAAACGTTAACCAAAACTATCGAGCAAATAATGCATTACTAAGCTACTATTAAAGTGCATGTTTTTGCATTGACCTTCATAAGGCTACGTCGCATTTCAAGAGATTTCCGTCCATACGACTTTCTTATTTAAATTATTGATGAGGATATCCGTTGTTTTTAGATTAAACTAAAGTGTGTTTGTTTGTCCTACGAGACAGGCAAAAGAGTTTATCTGTTTCGATAAAACTTTGTACAAGCTAGTTTATAATTTATAATCCTTCCCCAATGATTTTTTTTTAAATTAATCTATGTACCAAATAATGCCACGGTTATGTGTATAGGTTTAAATTAGTGTAGTAAGTATCTACCTACACTTTTTGTAAGACTGACTTTACAAACAAAATGTGTGTGTTCTAACAAAAATAAATGTGACCCGACCTACGACTTATAGCCTGCGTTGAGTAAATAACAGGCAGCTTACAGTGTCATAAAAATCGCGCTATGTCGGTCCACGGTGATTTTATTTGACATAACAGCATTATAATAATTTATAACATGTCTTGTCGTTATAATTCCCTTCGCTTCGCGTTAGCCCTTCCGGTGCTTCAAGGTCATGTTGCTCGATATTGCGTTAAATGCATAATTGCATAAGTACTTACCTAATTAGGTATGTTATTGAAAATATAATAATGTGGCGACTTATTTGTGTTATATTTTGAGTCCTACAGAACTACAATAACTATGTTTAGTAATCTACATAAAAGGTATACTTACTTACCTAGATAAGGTATTAAAAGTTAGGGTTCTTTTTTTATCCGTCTTTATACAAACTTGATCAGATCATCAGTAGGTACATTACGAGTCTATCTACATATGTAACGGATTAGGTTCAGAGTATCAGCAATTCAAGACGTCCAATTTACAAAGAAATTGCAATACGGTACTTACCTCTGAAGGACCGATGACAATATAATAGGTATAACAGTTATGATATTTTACGGTCCTCCTTATATCCTATTCAGGATTACTAGGATACCGACCAATTATACAAATGATTTAAGTTTTCTTTAGTGTTAATTTCGCCAATATTTGTCGAGACTCAATTGTAGTATTGTCTCGTGCCAGATTTTGGCGAGACAACACGTCCTGAGAATGCCTCGTGTAGAGGCGAAACGCGTGTCGAGTTGTTTTAAAGACAAATATTGGCGGAATTAACACTAAAGAAAACTTAAATCATTTGTATAATTATGGATTTCCGCAAAGTAACGCCTAATTCAATAAATTTTCTATCGACCAATTCTAAAATCAACATAAGGAGATACTAAATCGATTGGTTTATTCTAGTTTTAGGTACAAGTTACCAACGTCAAACTAGGTAGGTAGAATATGTTATATCTATACAAGAAGGTACCTAGTAAGAAAAGTCTCAGTAAACTTTATTGCGCTAGGTAGGTAGGTACCTCCTACTGCCTATACAAATTCTAGCAATTGCACGAATTCTCCGTTTTTAAAATTTTTTTTTTTCTTTTTTTAATTTGGCTTGGTTTGGCGTGCTTTGGAAAAGGTTTTCTTTTTAATTTTTAGCAATAATTTATTTTATGTTTGGAGTTTGTGGCCTCAAAACTTTATCTTTTATGAATCGATTACAATTTTTTTATTTGAAAAGATAGATTGAGACCTAGGAATATGAAATTATCATGAATTGGTCGTATTTGAATAATAATCCGATCTGATGATGAGTTTGTTTTCGGTATTGAGAGAACTGCTTATTTTTTTTTAACTTTTATACATAAACCCATTTTAGTACTTGCTTACAAAAAAAATGTATTTAGGAATATCTATACAAAATTATAATTGATTTAGATAGGCCTTGAGGTGAGTAAGGCTTTAGGTAACTTTGTAGAGTCCATTTCATGAAAGATGTCTCGCAGACGCGGCGCTGCAATCATATTTTCGGGAAAAAATGTTGCTAGCCTAGGTAGTGATTATATACACTCATGATTGATTATTACACTCATTGGTCTCTTCAGGTTATGACTCCCTTAAAAATTAAGTGATAATTTTAACATTTATTTTACTTGATTTGACAATCTACGTAATAGTTGATTAGTTCCATTTAATGCCACGGGACTTTCTTCATGAGATTGACTCTGGTTACCAGTTCTTACGTATACAGGGTTATTTTAACCGACTTCAAAAAAGGTTCTCAATTCGTCGGTGCGTTCTTTTTTTTTTGTGTGTTTGTTACCTCAAAACTTTCGACTGGGTGAACCGATTTTGTGAAGCTGGTGCTTCCCGTGTGGTCCCGTTTAGTCCAGGTCTGACAGTGATATCCATGAGAAAACAATAAAAGTCTGTAATTTGCTATTCATACGTATAGAAAAGTGGATGATAAATTTACGAATAACTATATATCGCGCCAACCAATTTCGATGATCCGTGTTTTATTAGAAAGGATATACTTCAAAGATAGTTTGGTGAGAGTTTGGTAGGTTCTGATTACGGAATCCATGACAAAGTAACGGAACTCTTCAATTTCTCGGCCGAATCTTTTTTATGCTGAGAGTTCGTGTCATCCAAGATAGGTTTGTTACTACATACATAGTTATAGGTGAGATGTGCTTGAGTCGTGAGGAGGCGAGACCGGGTCCCGGTGGAAGGACACCGATTCCAAAAATAACAATAATTGTAACTAGAATTAGATTAATTAATTAGATTGTACTTATAAAAATACGCAATTATTTTTATACTTTTTAGTGCACATTATATCTATTGTTTTGGAATAGTGTTTTTGAAGGCGGTTGTTTTTTTTGTTAAATTTTTTTAAAAACTTTGAAAGGTATATCTATCAATTCATTAGGCAATTTATTATATATTTTCATAGACATGCTGTAACAATTTCTACTAAAAGACGCAGTTCTACAGAAGGGAATTATGAGTCTATTTTGATACCTTGTGTTTAAACGATTGGCATGTGATGCAGATTATTTTTATTTTTTTACAACAAAAATGCAATGCAGTCCGTTTATTATTCAAAGCTCTCTAAATCTAATTATCTCTATTTATCGTCGCTAGAATTTAAAAAAATATAAAGCAGAAATGATTTCGCCTCAACAGCTTTTCGCGCGACTAAACTTTTTTATAGAAAACTTTCTTGCTAAAATGCCAATCGTTATGATTCAATTATAGCTACGGAACCATACCGTATTCGAAGTTTGTCTGGTTACAACTTACACCTGGTATAGAATGAGTCAAAGCGAAACGACCACGACGTAGGTTGGCTGACTCTCGCTAGTCCTACTCGACACGGACGAGCAAAATAAGAAGGACTCCGTGTCACCTTACATAGCAGTGAGGCACCAAAACAAGCCGGTAAACGTGTAAATACATAGCCCCACGCATACACTTACACTAATACAAGCCGATCGGCCGCCATTATGAGATTTGCCATCGTCTGTGACAGATCAGTTTGCGTCGCAATAAAATATTTTAAAAATGCCGCGTGCGTTGTGAAAATGTGTAAAAACAATACTATAAAAGTATTTGTGGATATATGATTATTTAAGGGAGAAAAGTGGTGTAACTGGTATACCCCGTAACCACACACACACTAGCATAAAGGTGCTTCACTTGCTAATAACACGGCGCGGAGTCCTTGTTTTTTTTACTAGTCCGTGCTTATCTAGTATCAGATACGTTTGCTAGCGTTGGTCAAACCCATGTCCGATTGATTATTTTTCTTATGGAATAGGAACCTTGAAAGTGTTATAAGGCATTTTACTGACTCTGTTCAATGACATTAGTGGTAAGTAAGTGGCCGTAGTAAGGAGTTGGGATGGCAAGATTAGCAACTCAACCCTATGACGCAAAATAGGCGCACAGCAGTCGTCGAGTTGCGGAAAGTAGCCCGTGAATACCTATACCTAAGTAACGGCCGTTCCCAATATTCAGTCTATCGCTTACTTGAGATAAAAATCTTTTCTGTCCCAGTAAACTTATCGACGGTAACTCACCTTATCCGTACACGCTGTCTGTCAATGGGACGACGTATAGCTTACCAGCGATAGAGGTTTGTATGGAAATTTCAATTCACGCGTCCCAATAAATAATGTCTTATCGGGTATATTGGGACAGCTTCAGATTATTGACTGCTAATTACTGACAATAGAAGGTAGTAATTTATATCTATCTGTAGATAGTATATTCGGAGCGGCCGTAAATGTTAGTAGAGACTATTCTATAGTTCTTAAAGCTATAAAAATCTTAGCTATATAATGGTGCTGACTAACTCCATCATCTAAGACATAAATTCGTTCTTAATACTGTTACTCCTCACGAAGCTGTAAGTAATTATTTATTCTCAACACCACAGTAGAGTTTATTGATTTTATCGGACATGTGATACTTATACTATTTACCTCAAACATTAACGCTTTAATAAAACGGCCACGGCAACGTCTGTCTTTGCAATAGATACCTTAATACATACCTACATACAATCTTTATATATAACTCGAGAACGGCTGGACCGATTTGGCTAATTTTGGTCTTGAATTATTTGTGGAAGTCCAGGGAAGGTTTAAAAGGTGAATAAATATGAAAGTGTTCGGAATTAAATAAAAACAACAATTTTGTTTTTCCTTTGATGTGTCCCCCGTCGTCCGATATTTGTTTTGTATGGACATATTTGTATATACATATTCTATGAGAGAATTTATTGACACACGGTTTGACAGTTCTGCTGTAAAACAATTTCATTACAACAACAGGGAGCATATTTTACGAAATAATTCTTAATGGTGTGAATTGACAAATTCATAAAAAACATTATTTTATTTATTACTAGCTTATACCCCGCGACGTCGTTCGCTTACGTATTTTTACACCTTGGGTTACATTACTGGACTTTTAGTAGGGATCCCTAATTTTTTTGAAAATGTTATATAGGCTATAACACTCGGGGATAATGTAGCTTCCCAACAGTGAAAGAATTATTCAAATCGGTTCAGTAGTTGCGGAGCCTATTCAATGCAAACAAACAAACAATCAAATCTTTTCTCTTTATAATATTAATATATTTATACAGAACAACGTCTGTCGGGTCAACTAATTATAATATGTATATTACTCAATGTAACAATGCGTTTGGTATGCGGAAATGGGATTAATTATCCAAATTTGTGAGTTTATTTTTTAAGTGTAAATTCCGCTATGATTCTTATTAATCTAAGCTTAGATTCGATTAATCTTAGCGCAATTTACACTCAATAAAACTCACAAAATATGAATAATTATGGATTTGCGAAAATAACGCCTACTTCAATAAATTTTTGAGAATATTTATTGTTAGATATACTAAATGGTTTGCCTGTGATATGTTCAGTATTGAGAAAAATCCAAAAAAAAGCATTGAGTATAAAGTATCTTTAAGAGAAAATATATTAAAAATACTATTTTTAAGATAATTGTGTCTTAAGTCATGTTAGTATCTAAATATACAAATAAATATATTATTATGTAAGTATTTAAGAATAGTTATATGTAATACTGGCTGACCCGACAGACGTTGTTCTGTACATAATAAATAAAATACTGATTTTTTATGAATTTTTCAATAATATTTCATATTCATCAAGAACTATTTCGTAAAATATGATCCCTGGTTTTATAATGAAATTGTTTCACAGCAGAAATATTAAACCGTGCGTCAATAAATTCTTTTACAGAAAATATTATGTCCATACAAAACAAATTTAAAAAAAAACATGGGTCCCAAATCGAAATAAAAGATATCCTATCTCTCAAGTTGGACTAAACGTAAAATCCGTTCATTAGTTAAGGAGTTCACTGGAAACAAACACAAGGACACTGGATTTATATATATTATAAGATATCTGTTAATACTTTTATTGTGAACAATAAAAAAATCTAAGACCATTCAAAAAAAGGTTAGGCTTATCACCAAAACGTTAATTAGACAGGCTCGACCGATTCCACCTTCGCACGACACGCCACAAGTTAGGATATTATCCCCACCATCTGGATGTGTGGCGGTCCTCCACAGTGCGGTTTTCAAGGAGCTTTCTTCCACGTACTACAAAGCAGTGGAATGAGCTTCCTTGTGCGGTGTTTCCGGGACGATACGACATGGGTACCTTCAAGAAAAGCGCGTACACCTTCCTTAAAGGCCGGCAACGCTATTGTGATTCCTCTGGTGTTGCAAGAGAATGTGGGCGGCGGTGATCACTTAACACCAGGTGACCGGTACGCTCGTTTGTCCTCCTATTCCATAAAAAAAAGGCTCAGTGTAATATAAGAGTGGCAATGAGTTTCTTGCTACTTCTCCTGATTAGCTCTCAACCCTTTACGAAGTAGCGGTAAATTCAATAAGAAAAAATATTTTTATTTTTTGACATTCATAAGTGTAATCCGTAACCTACATGAATAAAGTGATTTTGAATTTGAATTTGACTACACGAAGGAGTATTATCACAGAAGCGTTGCCTGCTTTTTGTCTTTTTGCTGAGGACGATCAAACTAACTATGATGGTGAGGTTGTCACTTATAGTGCACTGCAATGATACACGAATTATTTTTATTAATTATTTATTATATTAAATATATACCAGTGGAAGGCTCTTTTGTACAGGATGCCGGCTAGAGTATGGGTACCACAGCGGCGCCTATTTCAGCCGTGAAGCAGTAACATTACTGTGTTTCGGTCTGAAGGGCGCCGTAGCTAGTGAAATTACTGGGCAAATGAGACTTAACATCTTATGTCTCAAGGTGACGAGCGCAGTTATAATGCCGCTCAGAATTTTTTAAGTTTTTCATGAATCATGAGCGGCACTGCATTTTAATGAGCAGGACGTCTCAATTATCATCAGGTGAACGTCCTGCTCTCGTCCCTTATTTTCATAAAGAAAAATATTCAGTCCCTATAATTATAAAAACCCGAGCGAGGGTTTAACCGAACTCGTTAATGGTTTAACCAATCATCAACGTAAAGAGTAACTTTTATCTTAGTGATTGTGTGTCACCAATATTAGTAGTGACTGGGACATGTGTCACGTAAACCGACGCTACTTGTGTGATATATCCAGATGAAGATATGATGATGTATTGAGGCTTGCGGCGGCGTCGCGGTCGTGTACCGGGTCGTCTCCTTCCCTCAATTATTTTTAAAATCATTGTCTTGTTAATATTGGATGCGCTTACTAATTATGACAGTTATAACGACCATCATTTTCACCAAGCATTTCACAAGCAATGAATTCAAGCAAGGTTGATGTATCCAATATTTATGATAATATATTCTTTATTACTTTTTATGACATATTTTTCGTTTAAAACGCTTTTAATTATGGACACGATTCATATATTGAAACTAACAATCTAATTTGTTTTATATATTACAGCCATTGTAAAATACTCTATTGATTTAACAGAGCGACCGTTGAGTTTATTGTATGTTCTTCTCATGAACTCTACTTTTTCTGGACATATAACGGTAGATTCAGCAATTTATAAGAAACTTGCTGACCCAGCAAACGTTGTATTGCCGATATTAAAATCACGATACAAAAGTAACTGTTGATCGTAGATGGGTGAAAATTTGAAGATGTATTTTTTAATGCTGAGTCATAATCAAACAAATTTAAAAAAAAAAAAATTGGTGTTGACCACCCCTAACATTTAAGGGGATGAAAAATAGATATTCTCCGATTCTCAGACCTACCCAACATCACTCAAAATTTCATGAGAATCGGTCAAGCCGTTTCGAAAGAGTTTAACTACAAACACCGCGACTTGAGAATTTTATATATTAGATAGTACCTGTATAGTGACGAATTAAAAATTTAAGCCTACTCAAGTAGGCTTATTTCAATTAAGTCAAGTTTCAAGCAATTTCAAATTAAGTTTATTTCAATTTGATACATAGATCCTGTTATCATGAACTTGGCTTTATTGCTGCTAATTAGCTTTTTATGTGAGCATTGATTCATACTTCAGCTATCATAAGGCCTTTTTTACTTTAAAACTGTATGTTTACTGAACTATTTCCAATGGATGAGAATGATATATGTATAACAGTGTATAATAGTATAGTAATTAGTAAAATAGTAATATTATAATAGTTTAAAAAAAACTAAAAAACACGCTAAAAAGCACAAAAAAAATCGGTTAAAGATAATGGTTAAAATTTAAAATTAACATCATTTCCTGCCTTATCGACGATTGATGAAAATTATATAAATTAATGGCCGTTTTCAATAACCAATCTATCCTTAGTTTAACTTACGGATATATTGCTGTCACCGTTTAATGACAAGATCTTATCTATCCATAGCTATGTCCAATATAGTTATAGTCCAATGCTATCTGTTAATTGGTTATTGAAATGTAGAGATAGATTTGTCTACCTCTAGTAAGTTAAACTAAGGATAGATAGGTTATTGAAAACGGCCGTTAGACGTCAGAGGGTATAGCTATGTACGGTTGAGTGTAAAGCGTTGCAAATTATATTCTGCAAATTATATTCTGGTTTTCCGTAAAATCCGTTTATAGCTAACTTCTACTCATACAAATTAAAATTGAAAACAAATTTATGAACGACGCTGGTCTCGAACCCGCAACCTCTAGCGTTCCGTGCGAGCGCTCTTCCACTGCGTCAACCGTTCAAGTGACGTCACGTTCATAAATCTTGATATGTCTTGTTCAACTCTCAGGTTGTGGCTTCATCTATAGGATCTACTTTACAGTTGACAACCAGCTCAACCCCAATAGTTGCTAGAAAATTGATTAAAGATGTCGCTAATTTCTCGCTCGTCGTTTTAACTTCTACTCGGCAAATGTATTATTCCTACCAAACTTAAAGTCTCTACACCTTATGGTTTCAGAGATATCGCGATGAGTCAATACATAGGTGGAAATCTCTAATATGTATTAATAGGTTTCGAAGCAATATATATGACGTAAAAAAAATTATTAACTTACGGCCGTTCCCAATATTCTTTCTATCTATTACTTGAGATAAAAATCGTCACTATCGGTGACTTTTCTATCTCAATAAACTTATCGACTTATCGACGGTAACTTACCTTGTCCGTGCACGCTGTTTGCCAATGGGAGGACGTATAGCTTACCAGCGACACGGACGACCAGCGATAGATGTTTATATGGAAATTGCAATTCACGCGTCCCAATATAAGGCGATAAGAATGACTTATCGGGTATATTGGAACAGCTTCAGATTACTGATAGTAGTAATTTATCTCTATCTGTAGATTACTAACTATAAGAATCAGTAACGGTCTCAATAAGTATATTAATTCTTATAAAATTTTACAGAATAAATAATTAAGTAGGTATCTTTCTATTGATATCTCTACGATCTATAATGACAGTCAACAGGAGATTATTATATTGATTCAACGCACTCGATAATAATAATATGATTCACTACGAGCTTACCATTACAATGAACAAACGGACCAAGTTACGCCCCGATTCATGTTCAATAGTAAATAAATAAAAACATCATATCTTTAATATAAATTTATTATATAGCTGGTATCCTGCGACTTCGTCCGCGTACACACAGGACTGAACACGTAGTAACTAGCCAAATTCTGGCACGAGACAACACGTCCCGATGATCTTGTTACCGGGAGGTCTGCTTGATGTGTTTTTTTTATTATTATTATTTCCTTTAAAGTTAAAGTTATTATATATTTTATTTTATGAAATGCTCACATAATGCCTCTATTTATTTACGGTATGTGTGGATTGATGCATCTACTATACTCAATAACTCTTGTGTTTGTAAGTATTAATTTACTTTTTTTTCTTTTTTTGACTTACTCATGTAAGCCTTTCAGTTTTTGACATTTGAGTATTTTTGTTGCGTCACTTTGCATATATTGTAACTAGCTGACCCGGCAAACGTTGATTTGCCATATAAAGTATAATTCACGCGATAGTTTTATAAGTAATAAA
Source organism: Leptidea sinapis (assembly GCF_905404315.1). NCBI lineage: Eukaryota > Metazoa > Arthropoda > Insecta > Lepidoptera > Pieridae > Leptidea > Leptidea sinapis. Next base: position 6,552,044 of record NC_066304.1, on the reverse strand, counting down.
ATATTGCCTATATTATAGCCTGTACATCATTTTGTTCTATTGTCAATAGTTTTTGCAGCGCACGCAAAAATAGGTTTTCGATTTTACACCTTGTGTTACAAAATAGCAAATTTTATTACGGATCCCTAATTTTGAAAAAAAAACATAGCCTATAGCCTTCCTCGATAAATGGACTACCCAACACTGAAAGAATCATTCAAATCGGACCAGTAGTACCAGAGATTAGCGCGTTCAAACAAACAAACAAACACTGCAGCTTTATAATATTAGTATAGATTGAAATGATTTGTAAAACAACTAAAATGTAAATCTTGACTTAAAAGAGTGGCAATAAGTTGCTTGCTACTTCTTCTCATTAGCTCAACCCTTTACGAAGTAGCGGTAAATTCAATAAGAAACAATATTTTTATTTATTTTTTGACATTCATAAGTGTCATTTCCGTGGCCTACATGAATAAAGTGTTTTTGAATTTGAATTTGAATTTTGATGCGTCGTGTAGAGGCGAAACACGTGTCGAATTGTTTAAAGACAAATATTGGCGGAATTAACACTAAAGAAAACTCAAATCATTTGGACAAAGCTTACCAATAAAAAGGTAATGGTAACTGTTTAGTGGTCTCAGCATGGTGTTATTCAATATAACTTTCTCCAATCTGGTCAAGCAATAGCGGCAGATGTCTACTGTGCCGCCCCGACTCATGAATCGATCTTCACTATTTGCTCCATCATAAGCAAGACCTCATACAGTACGAGAAACCGTATTGTAATAAAATATAGTGAAAATCAGCATTTACGGAAAACATTACAATATTGTTTAGGTATTTGAATTTTATGAGTACGTATTAACATAGATACAGTTCAGACAGAAAACTACTACAGGCCTATTGCTATTACCTCCCTGCTTGCTCTCCAGAATCATGGAGAGCATAATTAGCCGCCAGCTCTTGGTATAACTAGAGGGTCACCAGTTGATCAACAACCGACAGTACGGCTTTCGCCATGGTCGGTCGGCAGGTGATGTTCTGGTATACCTAACTCATAGATGGGCTATTGAAAGCAAGGAAGAAGGCCTGGCAGTTAGCCTGGTGAAGGCCTTTGATCGTGTATGGCACAAGGCGCTCCTCTCAAAACTTCCATCGTTTGGGCTTCCCAAGAGCTTACGCAAGTGGACCTCCAACGCTGGAGTGTCCCAAGGCTGTGTGCTATCTCCTACGCTGTTTCTTCTGCATATCAATGATATGTTGGACACCTCCAACATACATTGCTATGCAGACGACAGCACTGGTGATGCCGTGTACACGGGCCATGCAGGTCTCTCTCGGGAAATCGTTGACCAGTGCCGGGAGAAACTTGTGTGTTCTATCGAGTCCTCTCTTGAGAAGGTCGTGGAATGGGGTAAATTGAACCTTGTCCAATTTAATCCCCAGAAGACTCAAGTTTGCGCGTTTACCACTAAATAACCCCATTTGCCGTATCACCTCGCTCTTCGACAAAACTTTCCTTAAAGCCTCGCCTAGTATCGGAATACTGGTTCTTGAAATCTCGAGCGATTGCCATTTCCGTGGCCATCTGGAGGGCAAAGCCAAATTGGCTTCGAAGAAGCTGGGCGTCATTAATAGAGCACGGCAATCCTTCAAGCCGGCCCACATTCTAGCGCTCTACAAAGCGCAGGTCCGGCCACACATGGAGTATTGCTGTCATCTCTGGTCTGGCGCACCCCACTATCAGCTCGATCCATTTGACCGCGTGCAACGTAGAGCAGCCTGAATTAACGGGGACCCAGTTCTCTGTGAACGGCTGGATCACTGGGCGTTGGGTATAGATGTCGCTTCGTCGGGAGTGTTCCGAAGAGCTGTTTAACTTGATGCCTGCCGCCGAATTCCACCTTCGCACGACACGCCACAAGTTAGGATATCATCCTCACCATCTGGATGTGTGGCGGTCCTCCACAGCGAGGTTTTCAATGAGCTTTCTTTGACGTACTACAAAGCTGTGGAATGAGCTTCCTTGTGCGGTGATTCCGGGACGATACGACATGGGTACCTTCAAAAAAAGCGCGTACTTCTTCCTTAAAGGTCGGCAACGCTCCTGTGATTCCTCTGGTGTTGCAAGTGATTGCGGGCGGCGGTGATCACTTAACACCAGTTGACCCGTACGCTCGTTTGTCCTCCTATTCCATAAAAAAAAAGTTGGCAAAGGCCTCTTCCATCCTCTTACATTACAGTCTTTCGTTTGCGACTCTATTACACATTACTCCTGCCACTTGTTTGATATCATCTTACCATCTTTAATGTCGTCTACTTTTTCCGTTTATCTCCTCTGGAATACCACCTTGTAACAATTTTGCTCCATGGAACGTGAATGGTGTAAATGTCAATATATTTAGGGTAAATGTCATATGTCACATATAATTATGACGAAAACATTAACTTATCATATGCAAGATAATGATAATCTATATCGTCAACATGCTACTATATTATTAGCTTAAAGGCTTTATCTGCTTGTGTCAATTTCAATATAACCTCCGAGGTGGATTAAATATATCTGTTGTAATTTATATTCCGATTGCACTAACGTATGACATACTTCGATTTAACTATGTTTGATTTTGAATTTTACCGATAGTCAGAGATAAATGATTTTTATTTATAATACTTATTAATTCGCATAGAAGTTTTAGTAAAATGATTGAATTTAGAACAGACACTTACCATTTATCTTTATTCACTTTGGGTACCATTAATTACAATTAAGTTACAGTAATTTGTTCGGCCAATATGACTGACATACTATATTTATTTATGTTAAAAACATCAATATAAAGTAGATATTTAAATACATTCTACCCATGAACATTTCTGATAATACCTACAGGAACCTATTAAAAAAAAATCGTCAAATACCAGTGCTCATGTCTATATAATCATCATCAGCAGCATCCAACTTTGTCCAGCAGTAGATGATGTCTACTGCTGGACAAAGTCCTCCCCCAAAGATCTCCACGACGATCAGTCCTGCGCTGACCTCAACCAAGGTATTCCGGCGATCTTGACCATAATATCGTCGGTCCATCTCGTGGGGGGCCTTCCAACACTGCGTCTTCCGGTATGTGGTCGCCATTTGAGATTTTTTCTGTCCCACCGGCAATCTGTCCTTCGAACTATGTGCCCTGCCCACTGCCCCTTCATTTTCGCAATAATTAGGGCTATGTCGGTGACCTTGGTTCTGCTACGGATCTCCTCATTTCCGATTCGATTTCGCAGGAAAACTCCGAGCGACCACGACCTTTCTTATCAGGCCTATAGTTGGCGACCACGTCTGTGTAACGTAAGTCATCAGTGGCAACACACACTGGTTGAAAACCTTCGTCTTCAGACACTGTGGTATTTGGGACGAAAAGATTCCCGAACGCTGCCCATCGAGTTGGATTCGACGAGTGACCTCTTTCGCGAAATTGGACCTGCCAAACTGGATTGTTTGTCCGAGGTAGACGTACTCGTCAACAATTTCGAGAGTATAGTTCCCAATTGTTACGGGGGTAGGTGCGACGTGGACATTTGACATGATCTTCGTCTTGTCCATGTTCATTTTGATACCTACTCCTTGGGAAGCTGTATTGAGGCAGTGGCTAAGTCTTAAGTCATACTTATATAAGGCTAAATATTAAAATTATGCAATTTTTACCGCAAGTAAAACAAAAAACAGAGCGTAATCTTATGCCACAGTATCTAATAAAAGAACTTATAGGCCTTTGTGTTCTATTTGTACCACAGCTCAATTGGAAAATTACGTATTATAATATTAATGTTAATAACCTGCTTATAATATTATTTCGCAGACATTTACTAAGCTGAACCACATGAGTAAATTATTTGGCTGAACACCATCTGAATACCTAACTATTTGAAATAAATATTGAGCTGCTTTTGAGTAAAATAACCTTTTTGAGCAAACTTTTTTGAAGACTAAGTAAGCATAGCAATGCCTTAATAGAACCATGTATTATTATTATTATTACAATGCAGTGCCGTTCAGGATTCTTGAAACACCCAAAAGTACTGAGCCGCACTACAATTGCGCTCATCACCTTGAGACATAGGATATTAAGTCTCATTTGCCCAGTAATTGCACAAGCTACGGCGCCCTTCAGACCGAAACAATCCGAATGTTTACACATTACTGCTTCACGGCAGAAATAGGCGCCGTTTTGGTACCCATAATCTAGCCGGCTAGCAGATATGGCTTTCCTCTCGAACGCACGTGATATTTTACCAGTGTTGATGAATATATTTATACAAAATACGCAGTAGAGAGGCCGTATGAAAGCGTGACGTAATCACTAGAAGCTTCTGGAAAATTCTGGCGGGAAACGTTTAACGGTTAGCAGGATGGCGGCCATTACAGCGATTGTCCAGCCATTCCGTCGCATCACGAATAATACAATCAGCTCGCGCACTTTGTTGAGTTTATCCAATACAATTGCAGTGTTGTTGAGTTTTTTATGGACAATGACCAGTTTACATTATTGTATATTCACAATAAACTTTAGTGGCAATGTAAAGTACTTACACATACTATAATGCAATCACAGAAACTTTCAATTGAAACTGAGATATTTTATTTCTTATCATTTTAAGCAACAAAAATTTTATGTAATATATAAAATTCAAAACTATGCAAATTATCATGTATCGCGAGATTGGAAGAAAACAATAATTATAGAGATTGCACGTGTAGGTAGTTTGTTATTGTAGTTTTATTGTGTATTTAGGTACAATTGTTTTACGATGATAATCATTGTCCAACAAGGTTTAATAGATTAGTAACATAAAAACAATACGTTCTATTGAGCTATTGTGTTGTAAGAATCACTTTGCTACCTACTTGAAACAATTTCCTAGTTTCTTATTTCTTACCTCTAACTAGGTATAATAATCCAAGAAAACTGTAGTACAAAGTAATTACCGTTATTAAGATTAACAAAATTGTTTATATATACAGTGTTCAGTGATGGAAGAGGGTAATAAATTACACAAATTATTGTTATGAACACTATTTTAGTAAGTACACCGTAGGGACTGAAATCTTTGTGGTCACACAAAAAATAAAAATCGCATGTTCTGCATTATCTACTCTTTGTTCTGTGATTCTGCGGTGAGTTTGAATACCTACAGATTGCATAATAATATATTATTGCACAAAGCTTTAGAAAAACTTTAATTAAATAAAACACTTATAAAGATTAAAACGAGTATAATTAAAAGTAAAATTGTTTAATAATAGTTTTTCCGTAAAAAATTACATTTTTATTATTATTATAGCTAACCCGACGTTTTTTTGAATAATAAAATTGTATATTTTATGTTAATACTAATATAAAAACACAGTTACAATCCTTTAAAAAGTGTTTTAGGTATTTAAATCGAAAATTATCGATTAAAAAGCGAGTGTTACACACACTCGCTTTAATCGAAAAAAGTAATAAAAATCTTTAGACAAATTGGATGATTAGCGATAATAGGTATATATATATATATATACTTATATCATGACATTTAATATACTCTTTGCTAAGATTTTGTAAGAATAGGCTAAGAGACACGATTACCATCGCCACCCAACTGAATTGTTTATTCATATAAGTGAATCTTATAAAATTTTAGATTCTCATTTTTATGGACTTTTAGTGTTTTGCTATCTACCATTACTAAGTTTTGCTTTTAATTTCAGGTACGATGGGCGAACAGATATTTTGAGCATTACTCGTCATCAAAATGGCTCGACTTTTCAATGCAGTTATCTTTCTGATGGTAGTTACTCTTTGCTATGGCTTCAACGGCGACAGCTTCGAGTTGGAATGCCCAGATGAATGCGACTGCCACTACTTCAGAATCAACTGGGTGACTGATTGTTCCGAGAGTAACCTGACCGAAGTGCCGTACGATGAGCTCAGCTTGAGCGTGTATGTCCTGGACTTGAATGGAAACAACATAACAAGCCTTGGGCCGTTCCCTCACGACATCAAAATGAGAAGATTGCAAATTGCGAATAATAGGCTCTCGAGAGTTGAGCGGGAGTCGTTTAAAGGTCTGGAATACCTAATCGATGTCGACCTGTCTGGGAATCAGATAACGTTTGTTGATCCTGAAGCTTTCCTGTAAGTGCTATATTATACCTTAATATAATTTAAATTATACAAGTTAATATATTTTATAAACATAGTAAGTATTTAATGTCAATGTGGGCAAATAAGTACACAATAATTCATACTAGCCTACAAAATTCATAGGTATCATTTTGATATTTGTAAGACAGCTTATTTATCGAGTTAGTAAGTCTTTTGTTGGGCGATGTATATGCTTCTACAATTTGATCCCAGAAAATGTACAAAAAAAATGTGTTACGAAATGTAAAAGAATTGTTAAAAAACGTTTGTGTGGGAAAGGTTATTACAGCATAAACGATTTTCTTAATGACACCACGGACTGGGAATAAAGCGAACACCCTCAGGCTCTTTAATTATAAATGTTTATTGTACGATATGACATTGTAATCCATATTTTATATTTAAAAAAAAAGCCCGCTGAGTTTCTTGCGCCCAGTCTTCTCAGATCTGAGGCAGTCTCTTTTGAATGGGTGATAGTTTTTCACGTTCAATAAGTGATTTTAAATCCTATTTTGAATAAAAATATTTGAATTTGAATATATTTAAAATATACTAGCTGACTCGACAGACGTTATTCTGTACATAATAAATAAAACACTGTTTTTTATGAATTGTCAATAATATTTCATAACATCAAGAACTATTTCGTAAAATATGCTCCCTGTTGTTATAATGAAATTGTTTCCCGGCAGAACTGTCAAACCGTGCGTCAATACATTTTCTCATAGAAAATATGTCCATACAAAACAAGTATTGGAAATAAAAATAATTTTGGGTCCCAAATTGAAATAAAAACTATCCTATCTCTCAAGTTGGACTAAAATGCACTCCATGAAGTAATCCCCATTTAAATCCGGTCATTAGTTTAGGAGTCCATCGCGGACAAACAAGTGACACGTAATTTATATAGGTACCTATATTAAGATTAAGCAAGGATTAAGCGGTGTTTGCTTGGGGAAGCCTTTTCCTTGAAATAAGACTCGGCGCTAGCAGTAGGCAGATTATATTATGACTAGTTTTCAAACTAACTATTTACCTAACTATGTACTTAACTACTTACCTCTTTACCAAAATAAAGGTCGGGTTTTATAAAATAGAAACAGCTAACAGTTAAAAAAGTGACCGCTAATGCCAAGTTAAAGTGACAGTTATGAGATCGTTTTTTTTTTTAAAGTGTTAGAAAAAAAATTCGTGAAAATTTTAAAAAGGCTGTCCAGTGGTTCCATAGATTAGCGTCTTGGATTATTAAAACGTCTAGAAAGAGTCTCTTGCTGTTAGACAACCGATAAAACAGGCCAGGGATATTAGTTTAATGTGCTTGACAAGGCTCATCTTACACTCGCAATTTGTATGACACTTTGTGTTAGTGTGCGTGAATTGCTCAAAATAGAGGTTAGTTCTAAACACAACCGTTTTTACCGCTGTCATAATCTATCTAGATGTATAAATGATCTGGGATTAGCGTGTACAAAGAAACAGACGCGCAATTTTTTTTAAATTTATTTTTTTGTGTTCAGCTACACTCCATTTATCACCAACAATCGGTTTTTAGAACAAATATCCCACACGTCGAATCCACAGTTTTTTTTATAGTAGGAACCTATGTTTATGTTAAGATAGTTATTACAACAAATAACAATACAATCAATTAACAATTGTACAGCCTTGGTTTCATTACTCTGTAGCAGTAATTTTCCTCGTATACAGATTTACCTCGTACTGAAGGCAGCCCAGTATATTCTTGTTATGAGATCGCTGATGATAACAGTGGTTTTTATAGAAGATGAGGATAGAAGAGCGCACGGCCCATCTGATTTTAAGTGGTCACCGCCATCCACATTCTGCTACAGCACGAGAGGGAATCACAGGAGAAGAAAAATTTAAGTTATAGATACGGCTATACTCAGGATTTATCGGTATGGGTACCGACTAGTTTCATACCATTCGGAGGTCCATCAGGGTGAGTGTAGTGGGTTCGGTGATGATGCCGATGAGCACCCCGCGCCCCCCGCCCTGTCCAGCCGCGCACTACGAGCACAAGTCCGCAGTAAGAAACGGGACGTTATCGCGAACCCTATACACACATCCTGATCCTGACCTCCAAATTTTCCGAAGCTAGACGGTAGCCACACTGATAAATCAAGAGTAAAGCAGTATTAATAAATAAATTAACATTGTCTCACGAAAGTTTTAATAATTTATAAGTGTAAATGTATTAGAAAAGTGTACGTGCTTTTTTTTAGATGGTACCCATGTAGTATCGTGCTGGAAACACCGCGCAAGAAAGCATAATCTATAGTTTGACGTTAGATTAGTTTAATTTGATCAAAAAATATAACGATGACGAACTTTATGGATTTTTGTTTCAAATTTAGGTATAAAGCCAATCTTCCGTAGTTTCAGAACATTCCCATTATAGCTGATAGAAACAAGTTAAAATGAGATATCAAAAATTCTATAAACTACTATTTGTATTACACAAGTATTCCTTAAAAAATATTCTATGAACAGTTTTTATATTTATTTAGTACGATTTTATTATATTAAAGCATATAATATATCTATTGGTAACCTATACATTCTTGTTATTAATTATTTGTATTAAATTTTCAGAGATTCTCGCGGTCTTCTACACGTGGAATTGCAAGACAACCCTCTGAACATTACTGAAGGACCATTCTTGATGTCAGGGACATTGCAATACTTGGACGTAAGCAATTGCAATATTTCAAAAATCAATGGACAGTTTTTCGATAACATCACCTCGCTTACAACTCTAGACCTCTCAAACAATCCATTATATAACTTAGATGATGGAGTATTTGATGTACTAACTAGCCTTAAATCATTGAACCTCAATGACTGTCACCTCAAATCCCTTTCCGAAGACATTTTTTCAGCCTTAGTAAACTTAAAATATTTGGAACTAGCTGGCAATCATTTAACAGAAACTAACTGGCCAGAAGTGTTGGGTAAACTTGGAAGATTAGAGTATTTGAATCTACGAAAGTCTGGAATTACGTCTCTTTCAGAAGATTCCTTCTCCAATTGCACTAATCTTGTGTCACTGATACTCGCCGATAATGAATTACGTGACCTGGACGTCGCAGCCACGTTAGGCAACAGCGTAAACCACTTAGAACTACTCGATCTTTCCAACTGTCACATTAAGGGACCTATTTCAGGTGAAGCGTTTGCAAATGCCACCAGATTAAAATCTCTGTATTTGTCGGGAAATCCTCTATTTGCACCGGATTTACAAGAAGCTCTCGCACCTCTACCAAAGTTAGAGAAACTCTTCCTCAGCAAATGTGGCTTAAGGAATCTGCCTGACAACTTCAACGTTTTCGAAAATCTTCTTGAATTAGACATTTCCCACAATCCATTAGTAAACGTATTTACGCGTCTTCTGGCGCCGCTGGGGAAATTGGAGTACCTAAATATGGGCTACAGTAACTTATCATTTATTGGCCCAGAGACATTTTCTCATATGACTGCAATGAAACATTTAGTTCTTTCGGGTAATGATTTACTGTCACTAGAAGCTGGTCTGTTTGGTAATCTTACGCAACTAACTACACTCGAATTAGAATTTTGTGGCCTCAAAAGAGCTCTTAATGCAAATGCATTCTTTAAAAATTTAACGTATATGGATCTGCGAAAAATCAAGCTAGGGGGGAACCCACTCTTTATTCCACCTTCTGGTCCATTATTCCCAAAACAGCTTTCACAAGTTGTTGTTCTCGATCTAAGCAATTGTAACATATCGGAATTAAATCCTGATGCTTTTAAAAACAATGAAAACATTACTGACTTAAACTTGGCAGGGAATAAACTTAAATCTGAGGATGGTAGCTTAGCGTTCTTAGAGATATTAAATCATTTAGAGAACATCAATCTAAGCAATAATAACTTGACGACTATTGATCCACAATTATTCGTTAACAACCCCAAATTGCATCAACTAAACCTAATTGGTAATCCGTTTACATGCGATTGCAAGATTGCAGAAATGTGGGATTGGGCGAATATGATCAAGGGTGACTTAAATGTTCTGGTTGGAGCAAAGAGTGCAGAGAGGGACATAATCGTCAAAGGAAACAAAAAGAAGAAGAACCTGCATTGCAGATACAGTGAAATCCGTAATATAACTATAACTGCAAATAAAAGCGTTCCAGGTAGAAGACCGTTTACTAAGCCAAGGGAGATATCATACGCGAACAGGACTTGGGCCAAATATGTTCGAGAATCAGGATGTGAGCCAGTTGTTAAAATTCTCAGACCCGTCGCCTTAGTTCGTAACAAATTTGGTGAGAGAAACGAATATTACTTCTCCATGTCTGCTCTTATCTTGTGTGCCATTGCTTTCACCTTGGGTGCTGCTACAGTTGTTATGACATGGAGATTTTTCCAGAGGAAGAACTTGTCAAATTTTGATGCCGTGACACATATAAAACAAAGATAAATGTGGATAAGGGTCACCTAAGTATATAGTAGGTAATTTATTTTGTAAACTAACAAGTAGAAACTCTCTCAAAGAATTTGTATTTTTATATTTTCATCATTGTTACTATTTTATCAGTTGTGAACAAGTCTCTAATTGAAATAGGTATTATAAAACATTGTAGACTGTATTAAGAAATATATAAACTAGTCAAGCCGTATCGGTAGCCACTAGTGGGATTTATAGTTACTAGAAGTATAGTATTTGAAATATTTTTTATATTATAAGATAATTATATGTACGTACCTATTCAAGGGCTTCGTCAGTATTGGTTAAAATAAAGAGCATTGTTTCTTATAAAATATGATGTATTTATTATACCTTTTATATTTAACACATGCGCAGAATACTTTATACATAACTTACTCTGTACGTAAGTTCTACCTTTACTCCCTATCCTTACCACGTTCTTATACCGTCCCTACATATTAGTTTTTTTTTCTTAATTTTTTTCACTTATTTAACAAAATTGTAGTATCACCGCTCTTCGATAACTCTCGAATTCTCTTTATACCTAGCCTACTCTTTTCGTTCCGGGAAACTCTAATCGCGCGGTATGCCTCGGGCTCAGATCGGTCTGATTTTGGCGCTCATGCAGCGTTCTGTCAATGCATTTTATTTTAAGTGTATTAACAGATTGCTTATAATTTGGATGATTTGGGTGAATGTATCTGAAAGATATTGAAACAAGCTATAAGACCATGCAAAATAAACCATCTTATAAACAAAATAAGGGTCAGAAGTTGGTGAGGGAATAGTGTGCCGTACAGCACTTTCGGTTTTGGTGTATCTGAAAAATCTTGTAGTCTGGGGCACTGCCCATTTCGGAAGGCTAGTATAGGCTAGTATACTGGGTCTCAAAATCTCGACCTATTGCCAATAACGTGGGCAAAACTGAATGAAAAGATAACCGAATTGGCTTCGTAGAAACTGGGGGTTATAAATAAAGCCTTCAAGCCGGCCCACATAAAATGTCCGGGTCAGCCACTTATGGCGTACCTACTCCAGTATTAGCTCGAACCATTTGCTCAAAATTGCAGGGTATCTGTGAACGTCTAGATCACTTGACGTTTCGTAGAGGCGTCGCTTGATTGTGTGTCTTCTACCGCATTTAACACATGGAGTATTACGAAGAACCTTTGCACGACACGCGTCAAATTAAATCCACACCTTGTCTGGTGTTCCTCCACAGTGCGCTTTTCAACTTTCTTCCACGTACAACCAAAGTATGGAAGGAGCTTTCTTCTTCGTGGTGTTTCCAGGACATGAGTACATTCAAAAATAGCTCTTACACAAGATAAAGGGCCGGCAACGCTCCTGTGATTACTCTGGTGTTGCAAGAGAATGTGGGTGGCGATGATCACTAACATCCATGGTATAATAAAATATAAATTTCATATAAAGTGGCGTAGTATGTAACGTGTTGCAATCTTCTGGTACCTACTATACCTAACACACGGTGGTCGTAACACAAAATGGTCGGCGGTCAAGGAAGAAGGCGTTACACTTCAAAATCAAAGAGAATTTAAACATCAAAATCACTTTATTCGTGTAGGTCAAGGAAATTACACTTATGAATGTCAAAATATTGTTGCGTAGCAACCCTTCGAAGTATATGACGAGAATTGTCAAACTTCAACACATTGTTAATTTCAACAGCTCCGTCAGCATTACTCGTAGCTCAGCGGAAAAGTGTTTACTTTAGTCGCTGTAGACCCGGGTTCGATACACCTACCAGTGTATGGATTTTTTTGGGTTTTGTGAAGTTAAAGGAAATTTCTAGTTAGTTCAGGATCAAATCGAACAGAAAAAAAGGGATAAAAATAGTTAAAAGAATTTTCTAGTACAATTTAAATTTAAAGATGGAATGGGAGAATCATTTTGAAAATAGAACGGATCCGGGGGTATATAAGCCGTACTAAGCGTGGCCTACGGCAGTTCTAGTTCTGACTCGAGAGTGTAAAGAAGAAGAAGAAGAAGAAGAAAAGAAGAAGTAGTGAAAAGTGGAAGTGTTCCAAAAGGAAGAAGATAGAAGAGGTTTAGTGTTCCGTGCGGTGTGACGCGTTGAAGGTACCGCCGCTCACAAGAGGAACAGCGGCAGACCGGCGAAGTGCAAGTTCAGAAAAAGTGAACGCAAATAAAGACTCGTTCCTATAAGCGGAGTATTATTTCCAATCCCTGACCCACTCCCGTGTCAATATTTATTCTCTTTATACATTTAGCACCACTTCGGAAAAGGTTGAGCTTTAATGTGAAGAAGTGGCAAGAAAATTATTGCTTCTCTTTTAAATTAACATTTACAGCTTCATCGTTTTACAAATCATTTCAATTAAAATATATGTAAAGTGATGCAACAAAAATACTCAAACGACAATAGTCAATGCCGTACGAGTAAGTTAAAAAGAGTAAATTAAATTAATACAAATGAAAACAATAGTTACATATTGAGTACAGCAGATGCATCAATCCACACACACCGTAAATAAGTAAAGAGATTTTTAAAAGCAATTATAAAAAATATAATAACTTAAATTTTAAAGACATGAAGCAGTTTCTGGTAACAGGATCATCCTGCCACCACAAGTAGCGCCCGTTCACGAGCATGATGCATGGACGTAGCATAGCATAGACATAACCATCGCATTCCTCGACCATACAAATATTTAAGGAAAGAATGACCCGTCCCACGGAGCCGGCATAAACAGTGATATTTAAGCTAGCATGTCGAAGTATGTCACGAGAACTCAACTATATAACAAAAACAATCATCTATATATTATGCAACACTCACTAAAACCTCTATTCACAATCTGAGCATTTTGTTTAAATTATATTTTTATTAAGCTCTTTACTTTAGAGATAATATAATAAATGTGAGCTTACCAGCCTGAGCACAGCGACAGCCTTTTACCTTTTCTCCAAAACTTCTTTCTTCATCTTATGAGCTTCCCGAGAGTTCGTGCAAGTGATTCACCAGCTTCCTCACATGATACAGCATACAGGTTGTTATCGACGGTAATTGCTCAAGATCATTTATCGAAACCCCTTTAGTGCACCAATGAACCCTGTTTAAACCAAACTTCAGCAAACTCAAGCGCATTAACTGTAAAAAACACACTTATAACATATCACCGCATTCGATAACACTCCTCTTAATACCTGCAGTGTTGCTTAGAGACTGCATATGGTCAGTAAAAGAGTAAAATAAGAAACTATTTACCTAGCTTATAGTTGAATTAAATCTCCAGTACATTGAATAGTAGAATATTTAGCATTTAATACTTGCTAAATAATGTTTTAAGCAATTCAAATAAACGATTGTATATTTTGTGCTATAATAATATTATAACTGCTGTACGACAGTAAATTTGCTGAATCAAGTGTTTTTATTCTGCCATTACTCTGCTCTGTTTCTCATCTTGAAAAAAATTAAAATAAATTAGTGTTGTCATTTTATATCTTACACATAAGTCTATCAAATTCAATTCTTCGAACTCTATTCAATTCAATCAAACCAAGAAAATTATACACATTCTTTAAATCTGTAAAGAATTTAGAGGTTACTTGCCAGAAGGTTATTCAACCGAAAATCATTATGACCTATGACAGCCACACAGAAAGAAATTTTTGAAGTAAATACTAGGATGATTCAACATGGGTTCTTCCAAAAAAGCACGTACACTTTTCTAAAGGGCTGTCTTTGGTGTTGCTGAAGAATGTGGGCCGTGGTGATCACTTAACACCAGTGCGTCATGTGTTTGCTAAACAACATGTTAGAATATCGGTCTCGTATGCTAACACGATGGAATAACGGCGCAAAAAATCAAATAAAGGATGGGTGCCTTAAAATTTAACACGGATATGAAAAGGATAATTAGCCTGACAAATCCTTGAGTGATCCTCCTATATTGCACACGGAAACGTGAATACGCAATCCGGTATTATATTAATAATAATGGACATAACATTGAACAATGAATATAACGATAGCGTATGAAAAGTTTAATTAGTTCTCTAACTTAGTTTGGCATATTAATATGTAACCACTTCCAAAAAGTCGAACCTCATTAAACACACAATAAAAAAGTGTAAACAAAGTTAATGTGCTTTAATACTACGAATTAGTCCAAAATGTGATTTTAAATGAAGTAGTGGATATGGACAAGTATTGGTGCAAATATCGAGTCACTATATAGTATAGGTCTATCTCTCTATATAGTATAATAGGTATCTATCTTATACCAAATAATTATTTCACAAATCTCTCTCAGATTGACACATCTCGGTGCAGCGGCAAGTAAAATCAATCAAACCACTTTTTATGTTCACCACGGTCACTGACTTCGTTCAGATGTTTTTATTTAGGCTATTTCAATAAAATGAATAAAAAGTATATCGCGTAACAGAATCAGGGAAAGTGGTATTGCATAAGATTGTAATTGGGTGACACCAAAAAATAAAACAAATATGATTTGAAAGAACTATAATATTAGCAGTCGTCTATCCTATATCTATAATTAACATAATTAATTATTCTAATCAACTAATTTTCTTGCTACCTTTGGTGCTAGTCGTCTTTATAAAGAGATTTTCTTTAAAAGTTTTCTTTCTTAGGCCTCCCTTTTGACTTTTGGGGTTATTACTCGATGCCATAGCGGCTAGTTCGCTGTCCAAAAGTTGAGGGATTGATATCGGTTCAAACCCATACTGATATTGTGGTTCTACAAACTGAGTTCTACCATTATATCTGATGTGAGGTCGAGAGGCGTGGGCAGAGGCATCTTTAGGCTCTTCGTTTGTATACCGGAACTCGTAATGGGCGGGTTTTGGTTTGTTATGTTTACTTTGTTTATGTGCGGGTTCACGATAGTGGTAGGTGGGTATAACTGTATATTTCTCACTCTTTTTCTCTTCTTTTTCATCGTTGCTGTATGTTTCTGGTTTTTGATTATTGTACAAGGCATAGTAATTTTCTTTATTCTTATGTCTCTCACCAAGACCTTCGGGCCGACTGGCTTCGTAATCTAAGTAATACTTCTCCTGCATTTTGTCTCTTGCTTCCTTATAATTTGACCGGGCGAACTCAGGAAATTCATCTCCTCCAGCCTGGTACTGTTGTAAAGGTGTTTTCTCTATATTATATTCTGAGTAATACTTTGGTGACCCGTACGTCTGTGGATTATATATTTCTTTTTCAACATCAACTCTGGGTGTATGGTATGCAGCAAAGCCATATGCGGCATCCATATAGCTTTTTTCAAAGTCTTCTTCGTTTTCCTCACGGTCTTCTTCTTTTTCGTTATTATTTTCCCGAACATCATCTTTTGCCTCGTCGTTACTAACTTCTTGTTTTGGCGTCCCTTTAATAATTGGAGCTGATGAATAAAATGATCTAGGATAGTCATACCTGTGAGATTCTTCCTGTGGATGACGTGGAGTGTGTTCTTGAGTCTGAATATGTTGATTAGGATCAACTTTTATTGAACTATGTTCTCTTTGCTGTGGTTCTATTTCAATTTCTTCCTCGTGTTCGTGCAATATGATTTGTTCTTGTTCCTTGGGGAAATGGGCAATATTTTTAGGACCAGGAGATTGTGGCGAGTGTTGTTGTAACTCTTTTGGTTTTTCCTGATAATACTGTACTTGTCGATGTTCAGGATTATAGTCCTGAGTTTGCTCAGGCACCTCAATATAATGTATTTGTTCGTCATAATTTTTGTGGGGTATATCATCAATAGGTTCTCTCCTGTTTTCTTCTTCGTGTGATTCATCAGAGTTTTCAGCTGAATTATGTTTCTTATTATTGTTATGTTGCCCTTCCTCCTCATCTGCCTTTATGTGATATATCAAATGATTTGGATCTTCATGGCTTTCTACGCTGCCTCCTGGCTTGTGTGTCGGTTCTTTAACGATTTTGACATAATTATATCTAATAGGCTCTTTTTGTGTATGCTCCTCATAATTATGATGAATGGGCGCTTTTTCTTCGTGATGTTCATGGCTTATATGGACTGGTTCCTTCTGAGAATTTTTTTCATAACTATAATGTACAGGCTGACTTTGTGTATTCATTTCGTAATTGTAAGTTTTGGGTGCAGTCTCAGTTTCTTTGTTGTAGCTTATTTTCTTCTCTGAAACTGTTTCCTTGTAGTTCGGAGAATTTATTTCATACACTATCTCAGGACTTTCATTTGGAATATCCTGTTGTGCCGTAACTGTCGGTGAGTCTGGTTCGTCTTCATGTGGCACATGTTTCTGTGTCACTTTTTTGTGTTTTCTTTTCGGTGTTACCTTCTTTTGATTGTCTTTAGTGCTATCATATGACTTAGTATTTTGGACGACAAATTCCATCTGATGCTTTTTCACTTCTTGAACATTGGGAAGCTTATGATAAACTGCTGAATTAATTCTGGGTAAAAAGTGTTGCACTTGTGGCACTAAAGGGTTAGCAAAATGCAAAGGTTCCAGAAGACTTAGATCAAGTAAAGGTAAAGGAGGTTTTGTAATCAAATTCACAGCTATTTTTTTTCCATTTGATACTGTTGTTATCGTAGTTTGCTTGGGAGCGTTCAAAAGTTGCTGCGTTTCATCATTATGCTGGCTATCGGCAGTTTGCAATCGTTGAAATTTCGGTTGATTCTTAAGGTTATTAAATTGTTCCACTGTAAAAGCATTTGCATAAATATTATTATTGTTACTTGGCTGTTGTTGTGGCAACTGCTGAGGTTTAAACTGTGAATATATAATTGATGGATTTCTCGTATTTTCAGTAAACGAAATAGGTTGTTGTATGGTGTATCTATTTAGTGTTTGAGGAAGCTGGATATTTTGTACTCCGTATTGGCCGGGCGCAAAAAAATGAGGCGTTGAATGTTTGTACTGAATGCTTGATGATACCAGTGGTTGACTCAGATGTACAGGAAGATTTTGCAACTGAACAAATTGTTGTGGAAACATGGATTTATAGCCCATACTCTGTGGAGTTCCAGCAAATTGATTTCCATATGAATCCTTTAAAAATCCGTTGTTATTTTGGTGATTAACACTTGCTTCTTTAATTGGAAGACTTTTAGGGGCAACTATACTCGGGACATGGAAGGAGTAGGCGGCATACGGAGCCACACTAGCGTAGACACCAACTGGAACGTTTTTGTAGAGTCTACTTTCAGCACTGACATTGTCCTTTAGTTCTGAGTTCGTTAAGCTCTTCGCTAACGTTGCAGCACATAAAGTCAGCAAGCACACTACTATTCGTACCTGGAAACACAAATTTAATATAAAGCACAAATTTTAACTATAATGTTATCGAGCCGATCACTTTTAATGAAAAGGAAGATGAAGGAGTCTACGAGTCACCCAATGGTGAGAGATCACAATAGCGGCCGGCTTTTAGAGTAAAGAAAACTAATAAAATTATACTAGATGAGTAAGTATTAAAATAATTGAATACCTTTGTCTCCATGTTAGGAGACGTTGTATCTACTAGAGCGGAAGCAGCACTGCGCCCCGGCTGTCCGCACCAACGCTTTTATCGAATGCTACGAGACCGCATTACTTTTCCCGCACCATGTTATATCACTCCACAGCTAAGCTTCGCATACTCTACGAACACAACGACAGCTCTCAGCTTAATTCGACCGTGACATTAACTGAATAGTTTCCAGTTTAATTATAGCGTGAACTTCCTAAATAATCAGTAAATTAACAATACGTAATAACTATCTAATACATGTTGTAAGAAGATAATTATTGTTGTGATAAAAACTAAGTAAAAAAAGCTATTGTTAACTTCAGGTTAACGAGCAGTCAAGCATAAATTTCACCTCGTCAGCTATCCAGACGAGCGTGGGGTTAATTACTTATTTTACTTTTAAGTTCCACCATTTGTTTTTTCAAGTTCCACCACCAACTAAGGATACACAAAACCGAGGGTGACACGCTGTTCGACACGGCTTACTACACAATTTCAGAATTGTGAGTATACATCGATATTTAGATCAATAAAATAGATCCCATCGTAATCACTACTTTCGCACGCTATCACAGAACAAAATTTAAAAATACTTAAGTATTATACCTTTAAAAATATTTTACATCAATAAAGCGTAACAAAGAGATATCATGTACTTATGTAGCCATGGTTAATATTAGCTTAAATCAATCGGTTACGCCAGTGAGCTCAACAAAAATCTCTTTAATTTTTAACAGTACCTCCCTAAGTACCTTGTTGATTCCATGCCTCATTACGTTGCAACATTTTATTAGATCTTACCATCTTTGTGAAGGTCAAAATGTTGTACAATTTTGTAGAAAGTTAGAAGTATTAAAGAACTAATCTGTTCGTCATTCTATGCAAATATCACTAAGCTAAATAATATATTTTTTTTGTATATTTCTTGATAGAGTGTGCACAATGTAAAACCACATGTGCAAAATAAGTAACAATGATCATCATCAGTTTTCTTAACATTTCGATGTTGTAAGTAAGTAAGTAAGTAAGTATATCTTTATTTGGAACAAACACTACAAATACACGAGAACATTTACAAAATTTAATAACAAATAACATGAAAAAACTTATCTTAAAAAATTACTATAATATACCTAATCTAAGTAAAACTAACATACATTAAAAAACTAAAGTAAGGCTTATTCTATATCAACATAATAAGGTGGTATTTGCAGTGTTATGTACCAAAAAGGTTTGCTACTCAGCATATTAGTTGGGTATCACCCAACACTGATTTTCAGTAGCTACCTTCAATAAGCCGGCCGTCGCGATAACAGCCACAAGTGCTTCCATTATTAAATACGACGAATACGTTGTGACGTAGGTACATATATACTCGTACCTATAGCTCGAAATGTAGATAGGTAGACCGTGTGTGATGTGCATCAGGGTAATGCTATAGTATGGTATAGGGGCTCCTGTTTCCACAATAAAACCACTAGTGTCCAATTTGCGTACAGTATTGGCCAGTTACCTACTCCAACCAACCCAGCTAATTCCAGAAGTTCAGAACATTCCTGGGCTGTTCGCAGATTTTTTGGAGCGACCTCGTATTAGTTAAGGTTTTTGCCCGTTGGTTGGCCACCCCCGCACATTCCAGGATTAAGTGAGTGACCGTTTCGTCCTCGGCTAGACAGCCTCAGCACTTAGGACTGTCCGCTACGCCGATTGTGAAAAGGTCTTTTTTTAGTGATGTGTGATGATGATCCGTTAGGGTGCCCACCATTATACGGATGTCATGTCTGTTAAGGCTGATAAGTCTTCGTGTCAGTTTGGGCGACAGTGCAGGTATCGCTACTTTCGACTGTCTACAGCTTGAGACATTCATCCATACGGTGTTGTGTAGGTTGTTGGTGAGAGAGCGTATCCATGAGTGCATTTAGCTTAAGGGCAGTGGCAGAAGTGGCAATGGACCAGCCACTTGGGTTGCCCATGCATCAGGGTAAGTTCGAAGTTTTGTAGCTGGCAACATAGCACGAAACGTCATTTAGTGCCCCTTATTGTTAACCCATTTCAGGATTAGATGAAACCAATTTGCTCTTGTTCTAATTTCTCCTTTTAAATCGGATAATATTTGTGTTGGATAAAGTCACTCACTTATACAGAAACTGAAGAACTTTTAACACAAACACATTAATTGAACAGTATTAACACAAACGTTTTATTTAGACACACAAACAAACACTCATATAAAAGATTTGATCACAAATACACACTGACTTACACATACTTCATTAACTTTTACTTATCATTAACACACACCCAACGCACACATTCATTTTATTTTTTTGGTAGACATACTTTTTAGTAATTATAATATGCTTATGATTGTCTGTAAATAATGTTATATTAATAAGCTATGGAAGAGCGGAGTCTTCTAACACATGCGCTATAGTGCTTAAGGCGCGGTCATACCTCAATATCCACAAAAATTGGTTTCTTAGGGAGTCGATTACAACATAACGCAATGAAAATATTCCGACGCAAAAAATACAGTGCACAAAGAAGGATCTAAAAAAAATTTTTAACCGAATAGAATATTTATATATAATTTGAAATATCCAATAAAAAATTTGGAAGTTGCTTCCCTAAAACTAAACTTTGGAGTCAAAAATCTCCACATTTTCAGCGATAACAACATTCTTTTTTTAAAGAATTGAATAGAATTAGTACTTTTCTAAAAGTTAAACCGAACAATTTTTCAATTTTATATGTAAATTTTGAATAAACAAAAGAAAATCAGTAAAATAAATGCCCATTTGCAGCTTAGCCACATGATCAACACAAATATTGTAGGGTTAGTTGTAGCGTTTACAATTCTAGTCAGTCCGCGCCTTAAAAGGAGGCTCCAATCATGAATATTGATTTATGTAGGTAGGTGGTATTTTAAATTCATCGTTAAAACTTATATTTTAGTGTAAGAAGCACAATAATTTTTGAAATTATAAGATTTAGTTTAATTCTATAAAATATAATAAAGGTATTATTATACATAATTTATTCTATCAGAATAATCCTTTTATCAGGCACTTTATTTTAAAAAAAGAGAGTCTTTACCTACTCGGTAAAGAAAACCCTGTGTTCATTAATAATGAAAGCCATACTTAGTAAAAATATGTCATTAACCTATTAATTGAGTGTAATCCTTATTTCCAACAGCTTATTTTTCTATTTATGGGTCAGTATTTTAATAGTAGTAGTATTTACTTAAACCCTCCTTTTCAATCAAACTTTAAACAAACCCGCAATAAGGTCAAGAGCAGTGGTACATTTGGAAATTAATGCCGACATTTTCGTTCCATTTATCGGTTTATTAGATACCTGTTAAGGTTGCGTTAAATAATAGCTTTCTTGACGATTATGCCGGACACCTAAATGTAAGAGATATGGTAGTATGTAAGGGATTGTTGGTAATTAATGTGTTCCTGGTTTGCGGATTGAAATGGACTGTGACACTGGGATAAAATTTTAGTTTTTTTTAATATCGTCGCACATGTATGTACTAAAAGGCAATGGAGCAACATAAATAATTCATTACTGTGAATGAAGTATGCGTTATAACCTAAGCACATGGTTGGATTTGGTACGGCCGGACCATCAGATAATCCGGTGGGCGCCTCGCACCAATTGGTCCTCTGTTGTACTCAGTACAGTCCGCACGGTACTAATTATAATGTTTTGGGATGGACCATGTAACATACCATCGAATATGGTCCGGTACTGGCAGTGGTGGATTTACACTAGGGGCAGTTGGGGCAAGTGCCCAGGGCGGCAAAATTTTGAAGGGTAAAAATTTTTTTTTAGTCTTATGAAGATTGCTCAATATAATTAATTAATTCTGATGATTAATAATTTTTGGTTTACTTGATAATTCAAGAAATTAAATTTATCCATTATTTGTAAATTATAATTTTGGCACGTGCAGTAAAAAATAATAAGAAAAACGATTTAATCAATTTATTTCCTTGGAGACAAATATTTATTCATGTTTTTAGAATATATAACATATAATAAAGATTCTGCAATAAATTAGTTATTTTAGTTTCGAAAAATAAATAATATCATAAACTATAAGGTTTAGTAAAATTCCAGTATTGGGGCGGATTTTTTTCCGGTGCCCATTAATGTATTAAGTTTAAATCCGGCCCTGGATACTGGTCCGCCTCCGGTCTTTCGGTCAGACCAAACCCGACCATGTGTTAAGGCTATTACAGTTGCAACCGTCGTTTCAGTTAGAATAGAATGGAATTGAATTCATGGAATGTTTAGTCTCTAACGACGCGTTTCGCTGGTCTTGTGTGGTGTGACATAAAAAAGTGAATTATCTGGACTTATCCTGTATCCGAAATTAATCTGATGCACTATCTATTATATAATATGTATAATATTATATAAGACTATAGTGTATCCATTGAATAGATATAAAGTATTATTGCGAAAATACGAGTGAAGTACCTACTCAGTAATTTTCCCTTACCGAATGTACGCAGATACACCTAGTCTAACTATATTTACCTACTTTGCTACTAGCGAATACCTGTGGGTACCTATGTACCTAATTGAATTAAGCAAACTGTATTTAAATTATAAGAATTAACGAGAGTATGACTATTTAAACCGAACGTTTTTTTTATTTAATTTGAGCTGATTATTTTGTATGCAGCTTATTATACTGAACTAGAAAATTTTGTAATTTGATCGTATATAGGTGTAGGCTGAGAACACTTTCTCTGGACCGCACGCCCTCGTATCTCAGGCGCGTCGGCTGTGACCAGTGACCACATGCGCTCGAGGAAAGTCACAGGAAAGTTAGTGTATCAAGTTTAAAGATCACTGTACTGAGCGCGAGTATAGTTCAAGAGCGTTCTGTGTTTTGAGTATAGTTTAAGAGTAGGGTCAGTGGTTCAACAATTAACCACTCGTACACAATTAGCCTCAAACATTTCGCAAACGCGACGTTGCCACCTCGTGCAATATTTAAATTCGGGCGGCGCAAACGATATAATTTACCCCGCTCCCTAGTTGGCGGCGACATTTTCCATAATTAAAACATGTTCTGCGTTTTGAGTACCTATAGTTTAAGAGTGCGTGTTCCATATTTATTTAAATTATCTTCAGTGTTTTTCAACCTTCTGCGTGGGATCCCCTCAGATGAGGAAGGAAGACATATGTATATACAAAAATAATTAAGATTTTATTTTAATTAAAACACGATACAATTCCATCTGTTGCAAAATGGAATTCTAGTATCCACGATAGATGACATTAATTAACAAAGAACAGATAGATGTATTATTATATTATGCAGGTTTGTGTTAACACATATTCTTTTAAAAAACATTTTCTTAAAGTATATAAGATGTGCAGTATGATCTGCCCGCAATACGATCATGCCTCCATCAAGAGCTCAGCTCGTTTTTTTAACCTGATTCGTTTTTTTTAATGTGCTTAAGAACATAAGTAAGTACTTATATTTTATTTGGATTCAGCAGTTATAAACTGTAAACTTATATACGAGGGCTGCACTAAAAGTATC
This sequence comes from Leptidea sinapis, assembly GCF_905404315.1. Classification (NCBI taxonomy): domain Eukaryota; kingdom Metazoa; phylum Arthropoda; class Insecta; order Lepidoptera; family Pieridae; genus Leptidea; species Leptidea sinapis. The sequence continues at coordinate 6,528,324 of NC_066304.1, read as the reverse complement.
GGGAATGGAATATTTCCACTGTTCCTGTCATATTAAAATCTTTTTAATTGAAAACTCCTTGGTTTTAAAAATCGAATACCATTTATTTATTTAAAAAAAGATTCTCGGTCTTGTCACAATGTCTTTTCAAACTTGTTTAGTCGTTGAGAAAATGGAATTGACTCGAGAAAATTCTAGAGCAATGATTTATTATGACTTTCGAAGTGGTTTAACACAAAAACAGTCTGTTGACCGGATGATTTCTGCATTTGGTGATGAAGCCCTACTCAAACCACAATTTATCGCTGGTTTGCTGAATTTCAACGTGCTCTGTGAAGAGCAAAAAGCGGCTCGCGTAACTTGGTGCGTCAGAACTCTCGAAAGATTCCACGCAGGATCCTCAAATGCTGTATACAACTTCGTATCAGGTGACGAATCCTGGATATACGCGTAAGAACCCGAAACAAAAAACCAGTCACGAGTTTGGGTGTTCGAAAATGAGTTAAAGCGAACAAAAATTGTTCGTTCACGGAGTGTTACAAAAAAAATGGTGGCCACGTTTGTCTCCAAAACCGACCATGTTGCGACTATTCCTCTTGAGGGACAAAGAACGGTTAATGCAGAATGGTATGCTAGCATTTGTTTGCCACAGGTCGTTTCTGAACTCCGTAAAGAGAACTGCAACCGCCGCATCATCCTCCATCACGACAATGCGAGTTCTCACACCGCGCACAGAACAAAAGAGTTTTAGAGCAAGAAGACATAGAATTATTAAACCATCCGCCGTACAACCCCGACCTAAGCCCTAATGATTTCCATACTTTTCCTGAAATAAAGAATTAATTGCGTGGTCAGAGGTTTTCATCACCTGAAGAAGCTGTGGACGCCTACAAAACAGCCAGATTTTTATCACCTGAAGAAGCTGTGGACGCCTACAAAACAGCCATTTTGGAGACCCCAACTTCCAAATGGAATGGTTGCTTCGATAATTGGTTCCATCGTATGGAAAAATGTGTCAAATTTCGCGGAGAATACTTCGAAAAGCAATAAATAAATTTTTAAATAGTAATGTTGTGTCACTTCCGTGATTCCCGAAATTTTCAGTGCCGCCCTCGTTCATCCTGTAGGTTGGAAGCCACAAGCTGAGAGTACTATCTTCTTGCCTAGCTACTGGCAACCCAAGCTATTTCGTTCAACGGATCAGCCTAGCTATCCAACGTGGAAATTATGCCAGTATTCTTGGTACACTTCCCAGTATTCATGGTTTTAATGTAATGTCATGGTTTTGTAAATATAGTTATAAGATTTGTTTTACCTGAGAGTTGAACAAGACATATTAAGGTTTATGAACGATAGGTACTGTCTGAACGATACGGAACGCGAGAGGTCGCTGGTTCGAGTCCCGCATCGTTCATAAATTTTGCTTACTAATTTAATTTGTGTAATTAATCCCAGAAGTGGGGTCAGTGGGAAGAACGTGCGCAAGATAAGCGGGCTTCGTGTTTTTTTTAAATGTCGCGGGCGTTTATTATTAATAGCCTGAGGGTGGTCGCTCCATTCCCAAACTGTGGTATCATTGTGTCATTTAAGTTATAGTAACCTTTACCACATAAACCTTATAACATTTCTTTTGAATATCGTAACATGTACAAAAAAATGTTTAGTTTTTAAAACATACATACCTACTACCTTCTTACTAACTACACTTAACCGAGTAAAAGGCATAACAAGTTTTTCTTTGTTCCTGGTTGATATTATGATTATTACAGTATCTAGAAAATTAGCTAATGTGCCCGTGTAGGTAAGTACCTTCTATGAAAAAGGTCAAACAAACATACAGGTCACCTGATCGGCAACGCTCTTGTGATTCCTCTTGTAACAACCTTATAAAGCGTCGAAAAAACTTAATTACATAATATGAATTCTAAAACCGACAACACATTGGTACGTGGCGGGTGAGAATCGAACCGAGGGCTCTGTGGTGAGAGTCAACGGTTCAGCCTATTGCATCACCAACGGTAAAGGTACATACATACATGATTATCAGGAACATATTGAACGGCAAGAGTTAAAACAAAACAAATCTTATAACTGTATTTCCAATAAAACTATCATTATGGGGAAGTTTCCAGAGCTAGGCCTATTGAGGCGCGTAGATAGTACTATGTACCTACATTCTCCGTGCCTCTGGGCACCACGGGCCAAGTGTCTCGACACAAAGACGTAAGACTCACTGAGACCGACATACGAGTACCTATTTGATAAGTTCGCTGTCTTCATCAGGAGTTAAAATGTTTATTTATATATTTTTTCTTGTTCTTTAGGACTTAGGTAAGTCAACGATATATAGATAAGACAATTACTTCCTTGTCTGCCAAAGTGAAGACACTAAATCCAGGATGCCGTTTAGCAGGGACGCCATTTTCTACCGCAGCAATAATGTACAATGAGTTATTATTGTGTTTCGATTTGAAAGGAAAGTGAAATATAATGACTTGGTTTATGAGACTTTACATCTTAGGTAATTTTTGGGTTTACAAGCACCATGAACGGCAATGCATTGTTATGCTCGTCTCGTCACTCATAAAAAGAATACGAAAAATAATAATGGCATAGAAACGCCTAGCTCTTACTTTACTTTGGTAAACACAAGTACAGCTTTCTGAGATGAAGGTAAAAATAAAAAGTAGCAATTCTAAATAATATTGACATTATTGAGGCTTTCCTGAATCGTATTTGACTATTATGAAGCACGATTTTTTCTGAGTGAATTTGTCAAAACTGAGAACGGGAACAATTTTTATTACGATAAGCTGATAATATTGAAAATATTTGTGTAATGCAAATCAAGTAGGTACGGAAATTTAAAATCCGCGTTTATCATCTTATTGTGGACGATGGCATAAAGTCACGAATCTCCGTCGAAAAATAATAAAATCGCGTAAGTTCGTGATAAATCTATTTGCCCGAATTCATTGTGAGTCGAAAAGCCAACACCGATTTTGTCGGCCGATGACGGATTAGATGTACGTGAGCGGTAACCGTTGAGTAACCGAATTTGTTGGGATTTCTCGCCAGTCTGTCAGCAACTACAGTGCAAATTAAGTTTTATTATTGAAACACATTCTCAAATAAAAATAAATATTGACACACTTTTACACAAATTATCTTGCCCCAAAGTAGGCATAGCCTGTACTATGGATACAAGACAACGATATATTTAATACATAATACTTACTTAAACATACATAAATACTTATAAACATCCACGACTCGGAAACAAACAATCATATTCATCATACTAATGTATGCATCTACCGGGATTCGAACCCGGGCCCTCTAGCTCAGTAGGCAGGGTCACTAACCACTGGGCTATAGGGGTCGTAGAATATTCGAAGGACTTCTTGGGTTATAATTTTAATTCTGCAAAAAGGTTGTATTCTGTACATTAATTTTTCATTCACAGTCACACGCCGATATCGCTGACGTGGACGAATTAAATTTTTAAGAGACATTTACATTTCTTCGAATTCCTCCATTATAAAAAACGTGTCGCAACATAGTCAACTACAAAAGCGTTCAATGTCGGCCCAAAGTGTACATACACTGTTGCAGTGTAAGCACATTCATGTCCGAGTTACTCATCCGGGTTGTTCTGTCCGCCAAAATAGGTTTTAGTTTACGCGAGCCGTTACACGCACTAACATGACGTTAGATTTTGAGGTACATTGAAAAACAAGTTCTAAACTTTTAACAGCCGATTTAACCCTTTTACTTGACAATGTATCTTTGCAGCTACATCAAAGTTTAAAAAATTGTAAGTCTATCTTTTTTTGCTAAAACAAAAAAAATCTATGAAAATATTTCGATGTTTTTATGCTCTTCGAACGTAAATTATTTTTTTAACGTAGGCAACACGGTTGAACTTTCAAACTCCTTTAATTTTCAACCGACGACGTGCTCCCGCGCAAACAGGTAAGAAAAATTGTTGTTTTACTAAATTAAATAATATGCAGTATAAATAATTATCTGGTGGGTGGTTTTATTGACATTTTAAATGGATTTATCTCGTCGTGCACACTACCAAGTGTCCAACAGATTTGTGTTTATTTGGGGTGTATCTCGTGGTACACACTGCCAACTTATCTAAGAAGTTTTATAGAATCTTCCTGTATCTACACGTGCACACTGCCAAGCCCATAAGCGATTCATTATGCTTAAAAAACGTCAGCTTATTTTCTGTTTTTAGGTAAATAAGTTGCATGTGCTTTCAATGGGCAGAAAAATACTTGCTTTGGTTCCAGAACCCAATCAATCATCAAATGATATGGAAAATTCGGAGTCTGATTGTGTATTTGACAATATTATTTTTCAAAAGCACTTTAGTTATGAATCTTCACCGGTTACTTTGCTTCCTTCTTCGCTTCAAAATCTTCACTTACTTTCTGATGATGAATGTGACCTTGGAAAAGTGCAAACGATATCCGATTCCGGCCCTTCAGTACCAGCACAACCCCTTATTATTGAACTGATGATATTGAACCATTTCCATGAACTCTTCAGCTCAAGATTCTCTTCTTTCGGCCATTCCTCCGTCACCAATTGCCTACTTGAATTTTTGTCAAACCAAAAGACCGAATAGTACCTGAAACACCTGAGCCATCGCCACCAACAGTAGTAGCTTCACCATCATCATCCAACGTAAAGAATACGCGTTCTAAGCAGTAGATTAACTGTAAAGAGACCAGTGCCTATACAAAGAGAGCAATTAAATTTCTATTGGGTAAACAAGAAATTTGAACATGAGGCTGAAATACATAATAAAGAGTTACCAACTACGAACAGTATTAAAACGACACTAGAATATTTCCATTATCTTCTCGATGTCAACCTGAATATGATAACAGAACAAAGTAATTTATATTCAACTAAAGCAATCGGTCGCTATCTTAATATTTCAAAGCAAGTTGTTAAAAAAATGGCATATGGGAATTGTGAATTACGATTGCGTGGTGGGGCGAGGTTTTTGACCGACAAAACTCTAAAGAAAAAAAAGTACGAGGCTCATACTCTCGAGTCGTGTGTAATAAAAATAAAGTATGCATTGTAAAATGGCATGATAATAAATTTGTCACCGTTGCTGGAAGCTATGTGGCAGAGACGCCAGTTGGTCTGTTGTCCTGAAATCATCAGGCACTACAAATCGCACATGGGAGATGAAGATCTTACGAACATGTTGTTTGCCCTCTACAGAACTGCAATGAAAATTCGTAGGTGGCACTTGCCAATATTTTCACAGATCTTGTTTGCTATGTGCGTAAATATTGGCTGGATTTAATATATTAGTATATAATACAAGGGCTATTGAATTCTGGGAGACAATAACAATCAAACAAATCTGATTGTATGCCACCAGCATCAAAGAAAACCATCAAAGCCATGAGGAATACCTCAGATTTAATGGATATAATCATTTTCCGACATTTGGGCCCAAGGGTCGATCCAAACTTTGCATAAAAGGGAAGACCAAGATCATGTGCATGAAGTGCGGTATGAGACTACGCCTTCTGCCCGTCAGAAACTGTTTTAGCATATAGCAAGCAGATCTGAGGAAATCTCATTTTGTCATATTGTTTCTCAGAGAAGCTTTTGTATTTTTGTTTATTTTTATTGGTTCTTCAACAGGAATGACATTTTATGTTTTTTTTATTAATATTTTAACAAAAGCAACAAATTTTTTATTAAAAATGCAATCATTTTAATTATTTTTCTTACCAAGTTATGGGTAACCTGGCTACGTCACTTTGGAGATACATTGAAACATAACATGTTAAGGACTCTTGGCGGCTGTAGGGCGGGGGTATCGTCAATGAATTTCTCTCACGGACCTTGGTTGACGCAACCCCTACTCCCAGCATCTGTCCGATGCTGGGTTTGGCGAATGGTTTAGAGGAATATCAATACAGCGACCCTCTAAGCAAGGCCAGTGGACTATCCTTCTCGAGGTTGCCGCCCGTTTTTTGGCCAAGTGCCTCCATAGAGTCATCAAATAATTTACACTAAGGTAATTGGCAGAACAGAAACCTCTGGCCGCCCTCCCCCAACCTACCCACACAATCCTTTCCTCCTTCACCTCACCTCGCGTGATCGAGAGGTCGAGGGCTCACTAACATCAATGAGTAAGGAACTTGCGATCACCTACGTGTTTGTGCCGTGCGTGGATACCCGTAAGGAGGGAGTAAGGAATCCTGATGGTTGAGCGGATAGCGGTCGGTCAGTTACCTGCTTGATGCAACACGCCTCTTTGGCCCTGATCTTCCTCTTAAACGGGCGGTCGGGGACTAGCGATTCTCGATCAATCGGCTGTGGCTTCCCGTCAGAGGGCTGCCGGCGAGTGACCCAAATCCATGTGGGTGCCTATGGCCCGGTCGCGGATGTTGAGGTGAGCGCGGGAGGCTCTCTTCCTCACGTATGCGGCTTCTACATTACTCGGTTACCGTCAGTCATCAGGTATTCACGGTGAGGGTTACTATATCCTCGCAGTAGTCCTGGCGGACATGTACATCAAGGTGCATGACGTCCCCTACTGAGGCTCCAAGGCGGGTGGGGCACTGACGAGGATGAATCTTAATAAATCTCTACCCGGCAAACGTTGTTTTGCCATATAAAGTATAATTCACGCGATAGTTTTATAAGTAATAAAATATTGCCTATATTATAGCCTGTACATCATTTTGTTCTATTGTCAATAGTTTTTGCAGCGCACGCAAAAATAGGTTTTCGATTTTACACCTTGTGTTACAAAATAGCAATTTTATTACGGATCCCTAATTTTGAAAAAGAAAACATAGCCTATAGCCTTCCTCGATAAATGGACTACTCAACACTGAAAGAATCATTCAAATCGGACCAGTAGTACCAGAGATTAACGCGTTCAAACAAACAAACAAACACTGCAGCTTTATAATATTAGTATAGATATATAAGTATAGATATGAATGTTCGTTTTCGAGTCATTAGTTTCAGGTTCATCTTTTTTTTATGGAATAGGAGGACAAACGAGCGTACGGTTCACCTGTTGTTAAGTGATCACCACCGCCCACAATCTCTTGCAACACCGGAGGAATCACAGGAGCGTTGCCGGCCTCTAAGGAAGGCGTACGCGCTTTTTTTTAAGGTACCCATGCCGTATCGTCCCGGAAACACCGCGCAAGGAAGTTCATTCCACAGCTTTGTAGTACGTGGAAGAAAGCTCCTTGAAAACCGCACTGTGGAGGACCGCCACACATCCAGATGGTGGGGATGATATCCTAATTTGTGGCGTGTTTTGCGAAGGTGGGATTCGGCGGCAGGAATCAGGTTAAACAGCTCTTCGGGACACTCCCCGTGATAAATGCGGTAGAAGACACACAATGAAGCGACTTCTCTACGCAACGCCAAGTGATCCAGCCGTTCACAGAGCACTGGGTCCCCGACAATTCGACCTGCTCTATTTACTCTAATAATAATAAGAATGTAAGTAAGTAATACTTAAAAAAAATCATATAACACAAGTACAACAGGGTTGAACTCGCCATACCTAATGTATCATTGGACCTCGTAACTTTAAGCGGGATAGCTTCGCCTAGTAACAAAACAACCCGAGTGGGTAGACGTCGTTGATAATTACAGTAAGTAAGCTGTTTATAATATTAAGTTTTATTTTGTTTAGGGCTTGGCACCGACTTAAATCCTATCAATAAATAGCACATACAAATAATTGTATTTTGTTAACATTAAAGGCATTAAATAGGTCTGCAGAAGAGAAGTATTAAATTAAATATTTGCTAAGTTATTTTATACAAGTTTTTGAAGTCGGTTTTTTTTCGTAGTTTTTTTTTTGTTATTTCGAGATTTCAAACAACAAAACAATTGTAAACAAATGAACACTTGATGAATAAAACTGTAAATTATGCAAAACTTATTTATTCTATGTTATTTACAAATAGTATTTTTAATATTATGTCTCACATCATTATTTTAATATACAAACATACAGTTGTAATCATTTACAGAAATATTTTGTAAAAGGGAAAATATTTCGGATCGTCGACAACTAACGGCAGAATATGTTACATGAGAAAAATATAAATGGCTTGTATTTTTCAATGAGATACCTTCCTATAAACTTATAAAGGGCAATATGTTATGTTTTTAAAGTGATAACCCTCTCTTCTAGGATTAATAGACAAATAAAATTTCAAAAACAAAATTTGACAATAATTTGAAAAACAAATATTGGGGTTGAGCAGGTTATCAACTGTAAAGTGGATCCTGTAGATGAAGCCACAACCTGAGAGTTGAACAAAGCAAACATAATTTTATAGCGAGGTAGCGGTACTCGAACGGTTGGCTCAGTTGGTTAGAGCACCGGCACGGAACGCCGGAGGTCGTGAGTTCGAATCCCGCATTTTTCATAAAATTTTGTTTTTCAAATTTTATTTGTGTTATAAAGGGCAGTCTGTAATTTTAAATCACATCCAATTACAAGTGGAGTCGTCACATACTATATAAAGTAAATAATTAAATGTAAAAAAAAATCGATTGCATTTTTATAAAAATATTCAAATTGGCGTATTGCTCTGTAATATAGGATTGGGAAGAGCAATGAATGTTACATTTAAACTATGATCATTTTGTTCAGTGGTTGCAGTACACATACTTACATACATACATACTCACTCGATAAACAATAGTAATAATTAAGAAAATCAGTTTTTTTTAACTCAAGTTACTTCGTTTATGCTACAAATAGCACATCATACATAATGTAAAATGCAATATAAACAATATAAAGACAAAACCTATTACAATCAAAATTTAAAAAGCCAATTAAACATTATGTTAGCACACACTTAACAAAAGACAACTTATGCTAAAAACTATAACAAGTAATCACATTCATTCCTGAAATATTTCAATTCGATCCAAAAATAAACAACAAAACAAAGCAAAAAAATCCCCTAAATCAATAAAAAAAAAAAAAGAAAAAACAAAATTTGATTGTCATAAAAGTATTTTTAATTTTCGAACGCACGTAAATCGCCGGACGATAGTCATGACGTCATGTGGCCATGTAAACAATGGAAAATATCACTAAGTCCCCCAATTATCATGCATAAATATACACATAATGGCACTGTGACGTCACAGCTACCGCGGTGGCTACAGTGAACTTCGCTAGTAATTTGGCTTTATCAATTTTTGATGTAGAATACCATTTTAGCTCTGTGTTTTATTTTTTGACTTCTTATCTCTATAAATCTAAACTAAAAACGTTATGGATCCTCACTAAAGGTATTATCAAACATAAATGCGAACCGAAGCGGAGACATAAAACAACAAAGTAGGCACGTCAAAGAACAAAGTAGGCACGTCAAACAACAAAGTAGGCACGTTAAACAACAAAGTAGGCACATCAAACATCAAAGTAGACACGTCAAACAACAATGTAGGCACAGCAAAAGCGAAGCGTTGCGGGACGACACTCGTGTCAAACTTTTGTAAATAAACACAATGCCGAGCTATTGGCTTTGGTTTGTTCTGTAGTGACACGCCTTTCGGTTCGCCACGAATTCGGTTTGCTTTCGCTTTTCTATGTGACTAGATTCAAACGATACTATACATAACAAAATGAAAACGCTTCGCCACGCTTTCGGTTCGCTGTCTGTTTGACAATAGTTTACATGTTAATTAATAACAATTTTTATATCTCCAAGCAGATGCTGATTAGAATACAATTAAGTAAATTTGAATTTTATGTGCAACTCTTGACTCAAGGTAGTCATTAAATCCACGATTTATATTATACAGGTGAATTTAATATTTAGAAATTATTTTATGGAGTATTTAAATAAGTATATTGTCAGATTCATAGAAGCATTGCAATAATAATAATCACAAAATTTTTATAACGGTATTTCATATACATTGCACCCCACAAATTAATGAAAAAATTTATCAAAATCTTGTGCAAAAAACAAAAGGAAATACCAGTTTAAATCACAGCACTATTTTCATTTTCGTCCCAAGTCATTTTATAATGAGAAATACTGACAGAAGAGCACTTTAATGAACAAAACAGTTCCATTCTATGATACAAAGATAAGTGTTTGGTAACAACTTCTCATATACCTAATCTTTTAAAAATATTTTTGGTTATTACAACATTTGGTTGATCTTTTTTCACACCAAGCCTTCCCTTCACAGTCATCTCTGGCATAGCCAACCTTCTTTCTGGTTTATTAAAAAACGTGTTAACCTTTTCAACAACATTTGAAATAGCTTCAATTTCCTTGTACTCCACTTTGTTAGAAAACTTAACAGACTTAGCTTTAGGCAAAGCAAGTTTATCTTTAACACTCATTGGTGCTTCGTCAGCCCTCATGGTTCCAACATTAACTTTCCTAATATTGTTGTTGCTTGTAACTGTGAAACCTCTTTTAACAACCGGAGGGCTTTTGAGGATACCTTCATACTTGAGAGCGTCCTTGGGAACGGGGATCACCACATCTGTTTTTTCTTTAACCCCGAGCCTGGTAAATATTGGCTTAGCGGACTCTTTCTGTACAACATTCTCTACTTTTGGTACAACTTTGGCCTCTGTTCCGAGACGCGCAAACACAGTTTTCGTGATTGGTGGCCCTGTAACAAAAACATGTATTTTTTGAAGTGGAAACTGCTATAGCCGCGTTGGACTTTTTTGGTAATGGAAAAATCTTATTAGTTCGCGTCACCGAAATGCTCATGACTGGCGCAAGCGATAAATAAATAATAATAAAAAAGAATTATTGTTAGACACTTTATGGATGGTTAAAATCTTGTGAGTTCGCGTCACCGACATGCTTATCGCAGTATATCTGTAGCTATACAGCTGACGTATTGTGAAACATTATTTATATCTTATAAGTGAAATTTAATTGATTTAGTGAAAACTTCAATGTGTCTATACTATGCATTGTTGAAATAATTTCAAATTTTAATACTAAAAGTTCTAAGTTTTCATTTCTATCGGCAGTCTCTACAATTGCCATTTTTTTTATAAAAGAGGCGGGCAAATAGGCGGGAGGCTGACGTGATGGAGAGTGGTGAGGCCCATGGACATCTGCAACACCAGGAGTCAAGAGTGTGTTCCCGGCCAGGTGAGAGTATGCTCTATTCCTGAAGGTAAACAGCAGCCGGTAATTGACTCCACAAAGTGGCTGTGCGGGGCAAGAATTTTTTGCAAAACGCGCGGTTACAGAATACCAGTAACTATTCATCTTCTTCGTCGGATTACTCTTGACAGAGCAGTCGTGGTCGCGTCGAACGACGAACAATTCTACGCCAGTTATCCCTGGCTGTTGCTTCTCTATTTGAAATTTACTTTAATATTTTAATTACCTATCTTATCTAAACAATAATATGTTAATTTATTGAAGTAGGCGTTACTTTGCGGAAATCCATAATTATTATACAAATGATTTAAGTTTTCTTTAGTGTTAATTCCGCCAATATTTGTCTTTAAACAATTCGACACGTGTTTCGCCTGTACACGAGGCATCCTCAGGACGTTTTGTTTCGCCAAAATCATTTGTATGACTTGATGCATTGAATTTGTACACTTAATACTATGTATTACCTTCTTTAGGTTTAACAGACTGCTGTGACGGTAGACTAAATCTTATAAGTCTTGACTTCTTTAAACTGCTGTCTGTTTCAGTTCTGTAAAAACAAGCATTATTAAATAGGTAACAAACATTTTTAAACCTCCATTTAATATGTTATGTATATAATGGAATATTTGAACATGATTAATTTGTCCATTTCAACTTTCAGGTTGTGGCTTCATACATACATACAAAATTCATGCATATGCATACAAAATTTATCAATATACGTCAATCGAACGGTTGGCTCAGTTTGAAGAGTGCTCGCAAGGAACGCGAGAGGTCGCGGGTTCGAGTCTCGCACCGTTCATAAATTTTATTTATGTAATTAATCTCAGAAATGAGGCTTATCACTTTAGAAACTTTAAAATTGTTGCATTACCTCTAGGATACACATAAATATTTTTAAATTGCCGGCTTAATAGTGATTTTCATTATTAAAACACTAGAAATAAGGGATTGCTTGTAACTAATTCTAGTAGGCTTCATAAGATACATAATAGCTTTAAGGGTAACACTTTTATAATAAAGTCCCAGCCACTGTTCAAGCATTATCATTTTTTCTTGACATTATTTGACAATAACTATCTATAGGTAAATAAATTTAAATGTTTTATAAAAAAATTGCTCTGTCGTAAATCCTATTACTCCACAGCTGAATATCTAAGTGATCGGACAGCCTGGGACTAGATTATGATTATTTAAAAAATATCTTCTCTCTCAGAGCGCCATTTGTTTCCAAAGCGGTAGTAACATCTAGTATATTGATATAAAAAAAATAAACTACGTTTAAAAAAACCGACTTCAAAAACTGAAAAGTATCAAATAACTAAAAATTTAATTTAATACACCTCTTATGCAAACCTTTACCTTTAATATTAATAAAATACTATTATTTATATGTGCTACCTATTGATAGGTTTTAAGTCATTGCCAAGCCAAATGTAATAAAGGTACCTACACTCGCCACGCGTGAGCGGGATAGCTTCGTCTAGAAATAAATAACCCTATATAATAAAATAATAATAATAAAAAAAATTAAATTAGACGAAAATTTTCATATAAATGTACATAAAATGATATCTACTGGGCCAAACTATGTAAAATTTTTATGGGACGAAATGGCATCTATTTCGCATCAAACAAAAGAAGAATTAAGTCATAAATCTCAGAGTAATTGGTGTACATACATAAAAAAAAATACCGATGGATTTGATAACCTCCTCCTTTTGGAAGTCGGTTAAAAAGAATTCTAAAGGAATCAATTTTGAGAAAATAAATGCCTTTTATGCCTTTTATCATATTTCAATACGTACGTTATATCTTCGTTAGATCTTCTCTTCAGCACTTTCATGTGTTGCACCCCGGGTACTGGCGTAGTGTCTTGTGCCGTGTTTCGTGTGTAGTGTTCTAAAATGCGCGATGCTGCTGCAATATTACAATAAGGGCCTGATTAAATTAATGACAATTTATGAGTGTAAATACTCTTGAGTGTCTGCATTGTGTCGAGTTCTATTTTGGGACTTTTTATTAAGAATAAATAAAATAAAATAAAAAAGCCTTTTATTCCCATACTAAATTACATAATTAACTTAAGCTAAATTTAAAAATTAAATCAAACTTAAGCTTAATATTATAAAAATTTAAAAAGAGAATAGTTTTATGTCAGTATTTTTTTTTTCTATTTCTTAATAATAAATGTTTAATTAGTAGTATGGGGCCCTCTTTGGGTGAAGGCCTCCTCCATTTTTTTCCACACTATTCTAAATCTATAAATATGATCAATTCACTAGACAAAGAAAGTTTAAAAATTGGATTAAAAATGAATTTCAATAAAACCAAACCGCATTCGGTTGATCCATCCCCAAACTGTGGTTAATACCACAGAAAATATAAGAAAGAATTAAGAAAGTCATTTATTTTTTGGAGTAAGGCCTCTTTTGCCCTACATCATTTATGTTATAGTAACATAATTATTAATATAACAATTATACTTGGAGTACATTCCTCTGGTATTTCATCATAAGCATTCCAACAATTTCCCAAAGATTTTTTGTTAATCTCCCAGTTGATTGCAATTAAATGTGTAGTTGACAAATAATATGAAATCATACAAAACTAAAATATTCATAAAGTTTACCACGATAATAAAAAATTCTTACGTGAAGATGGTTGGGCAACAGTGGAGCGCCCAGTCACAGCCGCAACAGGCACCTTTGAGGTAACACTGGTTGTACTCAGCACCTTATCTCTTGCTGTATTCTCATGGACTCTCTTTGCATGCCTGAATTTAAATATAAAGCCATATTTTCAGTTATCTGTACTTAAAATACATATAGTTGTCTTAGTATTGACAGGTCAGAAAAAGATGTTTTTGTATATAGTATAAACATCTAATATACACTGTAATACTATTTTTACTGGCTGGAAAATGGAAAAAATAAGTCAAATTGTGTCAAATTTAAAAAAAAAAACAATACATTAATATTTTTATTACATAAAAGAAAAATACAACACTAGCCATGAAGAAAAATTTAATTGAAAAATTTACCTATTTTTTTTATTACATAGTTATTTTTTAATAACTTTTAGACAAAATTTTACTTGAACACTTATTCAGTCTGTCAGCTAGGGTTCTCTCACCTAATATAACCAATATGTGGTGTATTGGCCCTTTAAACACATAACAATGGCATTGAACAGAACACAATAGAAGCTAGCAAAACATTATCTAATATAATGCACTCTTTTACTTATTCTTCTAAAGTCTGTCCCTCGGTTGGAGTAGCAGTATAGATTTCATCCACCTTATATTAATTAATTAATTAGTTATAACTGCCTCTCCATCACCTTTGTATTTAAAGGGGAATCATTTGCCATTCTAGAGTCCATTCTATTTATTATGTTGCACAGTCTGAACAGCACCATAATACTGACAGACTCTTAAATTACAAGCAATTCTCTCAAATCAATTCTGCTCCCAACATTCCCAAATTGTCTCTTACAAATTGAGCACTGCTCTGAAACCCGTGATGTAGGATGGTTCGACCAATATTAGGGAAATATCAGCCCAATGCAAAACTCAATTTTATGTTTTATCACACTCAGCAATATTTTCTGTAGTCTATATGTCTGAAGTCTGAGCAAGCACACTCTTTAGATCTCAGCCTTAAACTTCCAAAGGTAAATTTTATAGTGACATTCGAACCATAATCCCTCAAAAGCCATGGTTCTCAAAATTCAAGCCTACCACTAAATCTGTAATCTGAAGTATTTGCCCCTTGCAGCTTCACCATAAGCACTCCTGATAAAACCTACAATTAGAGATCAATCTCTCTGTGACTGTGGACTAGATGTGGGAAATGTGGCCCATTTATTTTTTATTTGTAATTTAATACATTCTTCTTAATACAATTTTATACTCCATTTGAATGTCTTGTTTAGTTTTTACTCCATTTGTAAATATTTCATGTAAATAATTAGGAAAGATATGATTAAACTAAAAGTAAAATTATGTAATTTTCTAGTGTAGCAACACTAGAAATTGAATAATCATAGTAAACAGCATGTGTACTTGTTTCAGAATTTAAAAGAATGAAACTGTTATTTAATCATACACTGAGAATTATTACATATAAGCTTCAATTATTAAATTGTGCTGGTGTTTGGTAGATGGCTAAGGAAGAGTGAAATTCAAAGTTACCGTCTAAACACAGCAAGTTGGAAATTTTTCACAAAATTGCCTCATGTTACTGGCCAATACCCATATAGACTATAATCTCTCACTAAGTATTGACACTAAGCACACACAAACTAACAAATGTTGGTCGCAATAATGAATGGGCACTTAAAGGGCATTTAATCAGATGTAATAGAGCTATTGCCATTCCCTACTTTTACCCAATTTAAAGTGGTAATTTACAATAACTTGCTACTTAATATTTGAGAGTTACCGTAAAATAGCAATGATATCGCCCATTCTTATGATTCCCATATCTCTGAGGTATTCTTTATTTAGATCAAGCAGCATATCATTCTGTATTCTGTTTTCAGTAAAGGTAAGTGCATATGTTGCTGCTACTTCTGAAGGAATTCCAGCAGCCGTGAAGAAATTCACCCACAGACCTAAAATACAAATAACAATTTAAAAATAAACATGTATCTAATACACACATTCTAAAAATATGCAGCAAATTTGCGTGTGCCTAATATTAAATTGCCTGTAGACATTGAAACTATTTACAATTATTTACCTGTGATGTTTGAATCCATTTGGGAGGTCTAGACTTAATTTAACGTAATAGAAGATTTAAATATACCTAGATGAGTTTAAAACGAAGGTCTATGCTATGCTTTATGAACTTTCCATCGGTACAATACTTTATCATAGAGCCCATAGGTATAAGTCGCTGTGTACAGCTCACAGAACACTTTAATTCTTCAGCTGCAGTGAACTCACTCAGCAGGCCAGCAGCTAAGAATATTTTAAGTTTTTAACGCATTACACTTTACAGCAAAACAGTACCTACTTCTTAATTTTATAACAGCCTAGCGAGCACAGAACAATAATACTTTTTTTTTTTTCTTCTTTTGGCAATAGCGTTTACTTTTTGCCAATAACGTAAATTAAAAGATTGGGAAACTAAGTTAAAAAAGGATACGGAACACGGGAAAGGATCAGATAAGTAGAAAGAGGATTGAAACGGATATTAAAAATTTCATAAATATACATATATACTTGCTACTTACACAACATTACAAATATTTAAACATTAATATGATTCTGAAGAATGAAAGATGACAATATTTTATAAAATTTACATGGATACATAATTAGACAGGATATACAGGTAGGAAAAGGAACATTAAGAGATATTAGATCATTCAGGAATGAGGAGCGGTCGTATAGAGAACATGAAAAGAAAATGTGATCTAGATCACATTTATCGGATTCACATTCACACATGTCAGTAGATACAATGCCTAATCTGTTAAGATGAACAGGAGTGCAAACATGACCCAAACGCATTCTTATGATAGAAGAACATACTAACTTATTGCATTTGGCACGGAAAAACCATGGTTTAAATGAAATAAGTGGCTGAAGGTTAAAATATTTCCTGCCTTTTGATTGACCAGTTTCAGTCCAAAGTCTATTCCAACAATCCTGAAGGTGAACTATAGGAACAGCACCTAGATCCTGGCAAAAAACTTTATAAGGGAAAATGTCGCCATCGACCACGGCTTCATTAGCTAGTTGGTCTGCTTTTATATTACCAGGAATGTCGCTATGGCTGGGGATCCATACAAACAACACAGAAAGACCAAAGTGATTGCATTTATTTAATAGATTTCTTAATTCTATGACAACAGAAGAAATGTTTTTTGATTTAAATGGGAACCTATTGAGAGACTGTAAGGCACTTTTTGAATCAGAGAAAATTATTGTTTTTGGAAGTTTAAATAGGATAATATATTCAATAGCCTTAAAAATACCATAACATTCCCCAGTAAACACCGATGTTTCCGGAGGTAGTTTAATTTTCTGTGATATTTTAAATTGAGCGTGATAGACACCTACACCAACGGGATCCGAGGAGGAATGTTTAGACGCGTCTGTGTAAATATGATGGTAATCAACCCAAACAGTATTTTTAAGAAGATTAAACGAAAAATTTGTACTAATATCGTGCTTATTTAAATCTGAGTTAAAATTAATTTCTGGAAGCAACATTAATCCTTCAAAGCTAGTACTGAAAAGAGGATAATTAATGGATCGATGAATAGGAGCTTTTATGTTGATAAATTTCTTAAAACTATTGATTAGACAAGGTGGTTTTTTATTTGACCAATATGCAGATGAATCTATATGATGAGAAAGTTTCTGAAGTTTGTTATAAAGAGAGTGGTTAAGAAAATGAAAAGATCGGAATATAAATTTGTCTGCTAAATATTGACGACGTAGATGTAGTGGAGGATCACCACATTCTACTTGAAGAGCATTGATAGGACTTGACCGCATAGCACCAGAAACTACTCGTAAAGCTTTGGCCTGTATGAGATCTAGTTTTTTAAATGTCTTAACACTACCAGGCTCCAGCAAGAATGTACCATAATCTAATATACTTCTTATAAGAGCATTATATAACAATTTCATGCAAAAAGGGTGCGCACCCCACCAAACACCTGACAGACATCTTAAAATATTAAGAGTACGCTCACATTTAGCATTTAGGTAATCACAATGTGGGATACCAGTTAGTTTCGAATCTAAGACAATTCCCAAAAACTTAACATTATCTTTAACTGGAATCTGATAACCCTCATAAAATATAGAAATAGGAGGAGAAGTTCTTGATCTCGTGAATAAAACTATTGTACTTTTTTCAGGTGAACAATAATACTTGCTAACGAGACTTAAGAGTGAAGACCAAAGAGTAATATAAGTATAGGGAACTGAAGACTCTGAATAAAGCGGTTCACACTTCACATTCAATAAATTGTATGAAACATGCACGGTCAATAATAGATTGACAGATGACGGCTATAATCTTATAAAAAACGGAGATATCCGAAATTCTCTACGTTCTAAGCAACTGTTCGCTTTCACACTTAGCCGGATTATACTTCGACGCCATATGGTAATTACCAAAATAATTACTATTTCAAACATAGACCAAGTATAGCTACTAGACTAATAGATAACTTCCGTCTCACTCACACGAGAAAAAGAGAAACTTATGTAAAGAAATGAGATAGAGTGATTAGATTTTTTGTTTCGCCATGCGTGCTTGTTTTTTCAAGGTCAGCACACCCGGTGTGTTAACAAACTTGACAGTGCTGCACAGAAAACTTGTGAAACATGTGAAATATCCACTATTTATTCAACATCAGATCAATAATAATCATCAGACAATCTTAAGTAGAATCGAAGGAAATATGGTGCGATGTTGCGTTTTACGATGTAAAAGTGATAGTGAAAGAGCTCTTGTGTAATATGATGTACCTACATATATAGGATATTATCTGTCTCATGTTGGCCACGCCAACCGATGTCTAGTTACTATATTTGGTCTATTATTTCAAACCTATATCAAATCTTACTGCACGTTTCATATTACACAAAATTTTAATTTTTGCACAAGCAGTCCCGTGTCTTAATACGTAGTATTTACATTATTTTTGTTTTAAAATGAAATATTTAAGGCAATGACATTCTTTAAATATGGACCATAGATGTCAATAATGGTTGAAATTATATATTAGTTAATAGTTATCGGATAAAAAATATATCGATATTTTTATTGGTAGAAAATATTAGTTAATACTATTAATTGTAAGTTACTACTTTTGGTTAATAGTTGATGTTGAATATTTTATATTAGTTAAAACATAACTGATAAAAATATCGCTATTTTATTGGTTGAAATATTACTTATTATTATTTGTCAACTACAAGATTTGGTTATTGGTTGAAGTTAATGTTTATGAACTTGAATATTTTATCATATTGTAGCATATAATATAAATGTAATTAGATAAAGTTTAATAATTTTTTCTTCATAAGTACTTGAACACTTTTTAAGATACATACAAATCGTAAACGATTACCTTCCCTATAAAACAACGACTTGAAAACTAAAATTAACAATAGATAGTGACTTACTACCTAATCACACTATAGTTATTTGTTTAAAATATCACTTCACTTTGTTTCGAATAAAAATATCGCATACAGCAAATCACTAATAGCAGTATAGTTATTTGTTTAAAATATCAAGTCATTTTGTTTCGAATATAAATATCGCATAAAGCAAATCATCAATTCAAACACTATAATGAGTACATTAAGGACGCCAATAGAATGAAGCTAACGTAATGAATAGGTATATTTCAGTCCGGTAGCATAATATTATATGAACGTACGAAAATGTTGCTTAACATATTACAGGTTAAATTTCAAAGCATTCAAATTGTTAATTCGGAACCCATGCAATAGGTAGACAAACGAGTTTATATTTGTTGAACAATAATAAGAAATAAGTGCAATTCTATCATTAAAACTCATTATTTTTCAGATAACATCTATTTTTGGACAATGCCGCGTGATTACCAAACTAGTCGAAAAAAATATATAAAAAATATGACGATTCTGTAATAGAAATGGCACTACACGAGTACAATAGCTCTAACCTTTCCTTTAAAGATGTTTCACGGAAATACGATATACCGAAATCAGTCCTGCATCGACACAACACCCGTGTCATGAAAAAACAAGAAGGCCAAACTGCCAAGGCTAAAGAAGAGTACTCAGTGGAGTACGTAAATATATATTCAGATGTGGTTCAGAATGGTGATATCCTTAGAACCCATTGATTTTAGATTGCTGATAAAAGGATACTTTGATAAAATGGGAAAATACTTTGATCAAAAGGTTCAAAAATAATTTGCCAGGTCCTGATTTTATGTCATGTTTTCTTAAAAGGCATAAAAATACAATTAGCAAAAGACTCAGTCAAAATATAAAGAGAGCAAGAGCAGCCTTTTAGGTGATAACCTGGCCTCTCATTTATCAATTGATTTAATTAGAGAATGCCATGAAAGTGGCATCAAATTCATTTTTTTTACCTGCAAATTCAACTCACCTGACACAACCACAAGACGTGGCCTTTTTTAGGCCTTTAAAAAGTGCGTGGAGGGACTTACTTCTTAACTGGAAAAAGACGGATGGCAGAACACCAGCCACAATCCCAAAAACAATATTCCCTTCAGTATTGAAAAAACTCTTAATTAATATAGAAAGCAATGTTTCCAAAAATATATTAGCTGGATTTGACAAATGTGGTATATTTCCAATGCATAAACAAAAAGTACTGAACAGAGGGTTTTAAAGAGGTTATTGACGCGACCGTCCTATCCATGCTAAAAGAAATGAGGTATGGTACAGCACACACAAAAGATGCAACAAAAAAAAAAGAAACTCAATAAAGTTGCTGGACGGAGCGTAGAAAATAAAGAGGATGAAGAAAGTGACGAAAATAATTTACAAGTAACAACCTAAAATAAAAGTGGATCAGAAAAAAATACCGTTTATTATCACAAAATGTCTGACTGTAATCTAAACAATAAAGCTGTTCCTAGGAAACAAAATAGTGAAAGAAGAGAAAACACGACAGGTATGAAACATGAAAACTTGAAGAAAGCAGCACCTAGTTATGAAAAGACTGAAAGAGGTGTGAAAACTACAAACAAATCACTTATAAAGAGAACGAAGAGAAAAGAACCAATAATTGTAAATGATGAAAATAATCCAATGAATGGTAATAAATAAATTAATGTAGTAAAGAAATTAATGTAATAAAGAAATATTATAGAATACCAGTAATTAGCAAGAAACAGAACCCAATATTTTATTTTAATAATCTTAATACATTTGCAGAAATTACATCACAAAAAAAAAACTCAACAGAAACCACTGAAAATAAACCGTTCCGTGAAGATACTGAAAACATTAGAAAAATGGATATGGTCATGGAAACAATGCCTGTAGTATTTGATGATTTTATACATGAAGTTGTTCAGTAATAACTTATTACTGAAGAAGAAAAATCTGGTGAATTCGATTTTGAGGAATGCACAGACAACACAAAAGAAAATATTGCAAAGAGAGGTAATAAAATTAAAACAATATCAAATGAAATTGTAAATTTGCAACCAAAAATAGATATCAACCAAGCAAAAAAGTAAAAATTACTCACAATATAAAGAGAAAACCAATATACTACAGGGATGATGATGAAGTGATGAAAGCTCTCATGGAACTTGATTCAGATTAAATATGATAAAAGATTGAAGGATATCCTACATTAAGTACTTGTCGTATATATAAAGAAAAAGAGTGGCAATAGGTATAATAAATCTTATTAAGATATAAGAGTTATTGAAATATGTTTAAAAGATAATATATTTAGGTTATATATTCTGTGATATAAAGACTGACATAATATGTTAATTATAATACTTTAAGTATAGTATGTTGATTAAAAAAAGATTTTAATACTTCTATAATGTTGTTTATTACAGTGATTTTATATTTTTGATTCCATTAATATTATTTAACCTTTACCCGCCTGTGCAAAATAATGGTAATATTTGACCTAGCTCTGTGACAACCCTGACTGTTTTTTTCTATTATCCCATAGCTGATCCCTATTAACCTCTCTAACCCCCTTATTCATAATGGTCCGCTAACGTTAAACAGCCGCTAAGAAGTGTTTTTTCTCATTCTGATTTAGGTCAATAGAAGAAGACAGAGTGAGAATTAGCAATGCTTTAAGTTAGCAGACTATTTTTAATAAGGGGGCAAGAGTTTAAATAGGGATGCCCAATAATTTAAGCTATCATGAGTAATTCGTAAATTTTATAAGTTCTTTCTACATTTTATCTTATAGAGATAGTTTTAACTCAAGTTTTTAAATATAAATAACAAAGGTTTTATATAAAGAAGTCAGAGAAAATGTCATCTAAAATCTAGTTTCGTCCCCATTGACCCCGTTTTACAGTACAAGGTAGACATTTTTCGCTTTTGTTTTAATTTCCACTCCTTTTTGGAGATTTTGGCTCGCACATTTCATGCTTTCGCCAGCTTCAAGGTGTCTATCTTTTATTCATTTCAGATAGGAAGTTTTCTTCTATTTTCTACATCGAAATGATATCATTAATTCCAAGATAGGGAAACGAATCGAGTTAAAAAGATGTAGAACACGTGAATTTGATATGGATAAGATAAATAATTAAATGAAAATTAATATTTACAGACATAATCGATTAGGCTACTGAATAGATTGCTGTATATATATTTAGGAAGTATACTTAGATTCAATAGAATTAAACTGTTTTCGTTGAGTTTTTCTTACTGACCGTTTTTTTTTTTATGGAATAGGAGGACAAACGAGCGTACGGGTCACCTGGTGTTAAGTGATCACCGCCGCCCACACTCTCCTGCAACACCAGAGGAATCACAAGAGCGTTGCCGGCCTTTAAGGAAGGTGTACGCGCTTTTCTTGAAGATACCCATGTCGTGTCGTCTCGGAAACACCGCACAAGGAAGCTCATTCCACAGCTTCGTGGTACGAGGAAGAAAGCTCCTTGAAAACCGCACTGTGGAGGACCGCCACACATCCAGATGGTGGGGATGATATCGTAACTTGTGGCGTGTCGTGCGAAGGTGAAATTCGGCGGCAGGAATCAGGTTGAACAGCTCTTCGGAACACTCCCCGTGATAAATGCGGTAGAAGACACACAATGAAGCGACGTCTCTACGCAACGCCAAGTGATCCAGCCGTTCACAGAGTACTGGGTCCCCGACAATTCGAGCTGCTCTGCGTTGCACGCGGTCAAATGGATCGAGCTGATACTGGGGTGCGCCAGACCAGAGATGACAGCAATACTCCATGTGAGGCCGGACCTGCGCTTTTTAGAGCGCTAGAATGTGGGCCGGCTTGAAGTATTGCCGTGCTCTATTTATGACGCCCAGTTTCTTTGAAGCCAGTTTGGCTTTGCCCTCCAGATGGCCACGGAATTGGCAATTGCTCGAGATTTCGAGACCCAGTATTCCGATACTAGGCGAGGCTTTAAGGGAAGTGTTCTCGAAGAGCGGTGATACGGCAAATGGGGTTTTTTTAGTGGTAAACGCGCAAACTTGAGTCTTCTGGGGGTTAAATTGGACAAGGTTCAACTTACCCCATTCCGCGACCTTCTCGAGAGAGGACTCGATAGAAGACACAAGCTTCACCCGGCACTGGTCGACGTTTTCCCGAGAGAGACCTGCATGGCCCGTGTATACGGCATCACCAGTGCTGTCGTCTGCATAGCAATGCATGTTGGCGGTGTCCAACATATCATTGATACGCAGAAGAAACAGCGTGGGAGATAGCACACAGCCTTGGGGCACTCCAGCGTTCACGGGCTTGGGATTCGAGCAATAACCGTCGATAACGACCTGTATGCTGCGCCCAGTGAGGAAGCTGGAGGTCCACTTGCATAAGCTCTCGGGAAGCCCAAATGATGGAAGTTTTGCGAGGAGCGCCTTGTGCTATACACGATCAAAGGCCTTCGCTATATCCAGACCAACTGCCAGGCCTTCCCCCTTGCTTTCAAAAGCCGCCGCCCATCTGTGTGTTAGGTATACCAGAAGATCGCCAGTCGACCAACCATGGCGAAAGCCGTACTGCCGGTCGTTGATCAACTGGTGACCCTCAAGGTATACCAAGAGCTGGCGGTTAATTATGCTCTCCATAATTTTGGAGAGTAGGGAGGTAATAGCAATAGGCCTGTAGTTTGCCGGATCCGAACTGTCTCCTTTTTTTGGGATCGGATGGACAAGGGCTGACTTCCATGAATCAGGGACTACGCCTTTTGAATAAGAGTGCCGGAATAAACGCGTTAGCACCGGCGTCAACTCAGGGGCACACGTTCTAAGCACGATTGGAGAAATGCCATCCGGCCCGCTCGACTTCCTGACGTCCAACGAAAACAGAGCTCGCCTAACAGTTTTCTGTCGGAACTGTACTTCAGGCATGGAGATCTGACACCGCGGGATGGTCGGCGGTGTTTTTCCGTTGTCGTCAAGAGTCGAGTTGGAGGAAAAAAGAGTGCACAGGAGATCGGCTTTCTCTTTTGCTGTATGGGCCAGGGTGTCATTCCTCATGTGCAACGGCGGCATGGACGGCTGGTTGAAGTTACCAAGAGCAGCTTTCGACAACGACCAGAACTTGCGTCTTCCGGTCGGGTAACTGGAAAGCTGCTCGCCAATTTTGACGACGTGCTTCGATTTCGCACGGGCGATTTGCCGCTTAAAAAATCTGGAGGCACGGTTATATTTCCTCTTCAGAACTTTGCAGTTCGGATCCTTTGAGCCCAGCGCCGCAACCCAAGTTCGATACGCCTGTTTTTTGCAGTCAGATGCTGCTTTAACTGACGCATCGAACCAGGGCTGTGATCTGCCACCGATCGGTACTACAGAGCTTGGTATAGAAATATCCATGCCCTGCAGTATCACATCGGCTACTGCAACGGCGCAGGCACTAGGATCATCTGAAAGGAAACAAACCCTGCCCCAAGGGTAGGATGCAAAAAAGGAACGCATCCTATCCCAATCTGCTGACTTGTAGAGCCAATCGCGGCGGGTCGCTGGTGGTCTGCGACGTTGGCGTCGGATAGGCACTACACTCCTGACCAGGCAATGGTCGGACGTTCCGAGAGGGGCGTCGACAGAGACCTGGTAACCATCGGGATGTGTAGTCAGCAGAAGATCTAATAAGGACGGCATGTGGCTATCCACATCCGGGAGCCGCGTCGGCGACTCAACCAATTGGGACAGGCCATACGCCAATTCAAAATTATGCACAGATCGCCCTGCGTAGTCTGTGGTACGTGATCCAAGCCATTCGGCATTGTGCCCGTTGAAATCACCCAAGACTACGATTTCAGCGGAGGGGGTCTGAGCAAGCACGTCATCAAATGCCGCTTGAACGCAGCCCATGAGGTGATCCGTTTCTGCGTTACCACTATGGGACCTGTAGACACACGCGGACGCGGTCCTCTAAATCTACGCGGAGCCAGAGAGTAGACAGGCCCCTACCCTCAAAATTGCCGAGACGGCGACAGCAGATATCCTCCCTAACGTACACACATACCCCGGCATGAGGCATGAAATTATGCTCAATTTTGTACCCGGGGTACGTTAAATATGACGTATCGCTAGGTCGAGATATCTGCGTCTCCGTAAGGAAACACAAGGCCGGCTGCGCCGTCTCAAGGTGGTGGTGGACGGCGTTTAAGTTGGAGTGAATTCCCCGGATGTTACAAAAGTCCACATTAAGCGTGGAGCGGGGTGCCGTGGTGTTGCTGCCCTGTTTGTCCTGTGACATACGCGGTACTGTGCCCTCCCCAGAATACGAGGGGCAGCCCGAGCGCGAATGCTCGGGGAGGGATTCTCCGGCTCTACAAGAGCCGGTACCCTCCTGGGGTAATTTATTTTTTAGGACCGCTCTCATATTTTGTTGGGGGGGGGGGGGGAAAGGACGGGGGGGAAAGGTGTCCGGTCCTCGACACTAACCTATGCGAAACATAGCGGCACTAGGCCGCTACTTCACGCCGGTATTCTGTGCGAGTGTGGTAAGTAACCCGGACGAGTCTGGCCCGATTGTGCTGACGTCATAAGGCAGCAGCGTGACTCTCCCACTTTCAAAAAGCCCGTAGTCGCCTCTTACGACACCCTTGGACCTGGGACTACCCTATTCTTTTTACGCCCCGAGGCAGCACAGGGCAAAAACGTACTTCCTAGAACTGTCATTCGAGCCAGATCCCGAGTTAGGTTGACGGACTTATACCAAACTACAAAGAGAATTTAACCATTAGATTACCTACCTAGTTCTAGTGTCATTAATCTTAGGTTCTATATGATTTTCTTTCGACATCGGACGGTGCCCATGGGCACTTGTTGTTACAAACACGCAGAGATCGGTAGTGCCGTATGGCACTGTTTTACCTCACCCAGTTTTAGCGCTTATGACGTGTACGAGATGGTCTATTTACCTATGCACTTATGAACGAATGAAATCCGATACAGATTTCGATTCGTTACGATACTAGGCCACCAACATTCGACGGCATAGCTTTACGGACAAAGCATTTTTGTTCACTTTTTCCCGGGCGTCGTAGCGAGCGGTTCAATTACAAGACAGCGAACGAAGATTGTTCTTTGTGGAGTTATACCTAATTATCTACAATTGCTATGTCTGCTTGCTCCCCAGGTGGCAAGCAAACATATTATGTCTGTATACAAAACTACCGTTGACTGGCAAGCAGACATATTATGTCTGTATATAAAACTACCGTTGAGTGGCAAGCTGACATATTATGTCTACTCGCGGGAGGCGCGCGGATATATTTTTTCGATAAATATACACTGAGTAAGACAAGCTACACAATATACCACAAGATAGGCAAATGCTAAGAGATTCAGAATTCTCAAGCAGCGCGAAATACACGTAAGTATTTGTGTAAGCGTGTGTGTGTGTGTAACGGTTTTTTGTCAACGCAAGCTACTTTCGTTTAACTTTTTTCAATATTTTTTGTTTGATAGTGTACAAGTTTTATATATTGCTAAAAAAGTCATATAATTGCCATATTGATAGAATTAGTGTATGAACAGAAAACATAGATTATCACGACAAAATGTACAGGATAAAAATCTTTGGATTTTAAAATGAATTTTCTACCCCAGTCTACTTTTTGCTTCAAATATTATAGGATTTTATAAATAATCTAATCTACTATTATAAAAATATATCTATATTAAATTTCCTACCGAATGGTATATAAATAAAAGTCTAGAAGCAAAATATCTATTCATAAAATCGATTTGGAAGAACGGCTCCTAACGCGAGCAATTTCTGTTGATTATCATTTTCGTGGGTATGTTTCTGCATGAATATATAAACGGTGGAGTGTGTAGACCCACCTCTTCACCTTCGCCGTTAGTACCTAGCCGATAGACTCCTAACTAACGTAATCCAATTTAGCGCACACCCCCTTCTTGATATTCTGCACTCTATGTTTCTAACTATTCAAACTTCTTTATATTGGTCTCATAAAGATCCGCCTCCGTTAATTAATTCTTATACTAAATTTAAAGCCTTTCCAGTTCCCATTTTCCAATCAGCCTTATGCCCAGTCTTTGAAGTAGAATATCAATCTCTTATTTTCCAACCTAAAATTTTCTTTGACTTTGGAATTACTAAACACTGCCCTGAAACCAATAGAAAATTTAATTCCATTCTATCTTTTGATTGGTCTGATTGGGTGACGTTGTACACGGACGCATCCAAATTATCCAACAATAGCTGGGTCGGGTCTGCAGTTTGGATCCCTAAGTTCCATATAATTTTAAATTACAAAAGTCCCCCGCAGAATTCCATCTTTACTGGCGAATCAATTGCCCTGTCAGAGGCGGTGTCATATGTTGAATCACATAAGATCAACAAGGCTTTAATCCTGTCTGACTCATTAAGCTGCTTGTTGGACCTAACAAAAAATCCTTTCGAATCTTCAAACAGATGTCACATAATGGGAATAGAAGTTGCATTTGCTTGGATACCTAGCCATGTAGGGATAACTGGCAATGAAATTGCAGACTCGTGCGCTAAAGACGCGATTCAGTCTGGAACATTAAAATTTAATTACTGTTTTCCTCGAGATCTACGCGCTATGTCTAAACCCTTTCTGGTTGATTCATGGCAAAACTACAAAACAAACTAAAGGTAAATTCTATGGTTCTATCCAACCCTTTATCCCCTCTAAGTCCTGGTTCTTTCCTCAAAAAAAACAAAATAAACTTTTCACTTCTGTCATCATACGACTTCGCTTGGGATTTGTCTGTTCCCCAGTATTTTTGGCCAAGATCCGGGTAAGGGACCATTTTATATGTGGATTTGGCCTTGCGGAAGGTACTCTTGAACATATTTTTTTCAATTGCCCTAAATTGTCAATTCCTTTATATGACCTTCTACCGAAGGATATCCCTCGCCCCATCAACATCCCTTTTCTTCTTACATTATGCCATTCCCCTTTTATAGAGATTCTTTACAAATTTATTTCCCACAATAATATTAAATTGTAATTTCTATCCTCCATACTTTCTACGCATCTATTAGGCACATATTCCCACTTACATTCACACATTTCTCCCTTAAACTTAGATTAGATACTAACAAGGTAGTTAATATTATGGGTGTTTATTACTAACCGTACTCATTCTTGTTGCCTATTCTTCAGTTCACAAAAAAACCACAGCTATATCAACCGATCATTTCCTTTCAAATCAACTCTTTATATACTTCAATCAGCTAAATTAGAATAAAAAATCTCTCCACCTTGACGAGGCCGAATCGTCGACATAGCCAGTTAATGTAAAAAAAAAAAATATTTAAATGTCAAGGAGATACGTCATTTGAGTGTGACAAATTCAAAACCGCTCGTTTTTGGCGGGAACGAGTGAACGAAGGAAGGCGCGCTTATACAAAAAAAAATTGTTTAAATTATTGTTCATTGTGCATATATTTTTCATACTTGTAAATTGTTTATCCTGGTTTATAAAAATTCGATTTTTGTATATATAAATTGTTAAGTGCGCTTCCCCATCGCCATGGGGAAGCGTACAGGTAAAATGCCGAAGAACGGCCAGAGCGACGCAGAACCAGCAGACGAACTTCCCCTATCCGAATCCTCGGTATCTGACGCGGAGGTGACTGAACGTCTCATTCTAAGAAGAAAGGATAAAGAGAAGTATACCCCTTATAGAGCGACAAATTATTATAGGTTGTACGACGAAAATTCAAATAAGAAGGAATTTATTGTATTTCTCAATCGCAAGCAGGGTGAAGTCAAAATATCAGACAAGGACAGGTTGGGTCTGTCAAATGGAATCAGGAGGCATTGCGTATCGGGTGTGTTGCACCTGAGGTCCGTTAATGCTTTTAAAGTTGGTGTTACGTTTGACCTGCCTAACAATGCGAATGTATTTTTAAAAAATGAAAAGTTACTTAGCGAGTTGGAGATGGTTGCCTCAATTCCGGCTTCTGAAACGGAGGTCACTGGAGTTCTTACTTCTGTTCCCACTGATTACTCCAACAAAAAAAATCATCAATTAATTGCATCGAGTAAAAAAGTTATTGCTGTGAGAAGGTTCATGCGGCGAGTAAAGGACCCACAGGGTGTTGTCTCCTTTGTTCCAACGCAAACTGTTGCAGTCACATTTGCATCAACGTTGTTACCTGAGTATGTAACACTTGATCACTGGAGGCATGAGGTTAATGTATATGTACCCCCTATTAAACAGTGTCTACGCTGTATGAAATTTGGCCATATTGCTAAATTTTGTAGAAACAATGAAGTTTGTTCCATATGTTCTGACAATCACAATTTTAAAATGTGTCCAAAAACTTTAACAAAATGTGCCAACTGTGGTGGAGATCACATAGCTATCTCATCTACCTGTCCTCTGAAAAAACAAAAAATTGAAGAAAACAAAATGAAGTCCCGTAGTGTTAGATACTCAGATCTCTTCAATGAATCTGCTTTCCCTCAATTAAACTCAAAGTATATTGACACACACCTGAGCAATCTTATAAAATCTGACAAATTTATGAACCTCTTGGTTGAAGCAGTTATACAAATTTGTATGAATAAAGATAAGTTAACTATAAATTCAAATAGTATTAAGGAAATTCTGAATAACACTTTTAGAAAAAAGACATCTAGTTAATTGTTATTATGGATACATTGAATATAGTGCAGTGGAACGCTCAAAGTATTATTAGTAATAGGCTTATTTTTACAAGGTTTTTATATGAAAATCATATTCATATTGCTATAATTTCGGAAACTTGGTTAAAACCACATCAGTATTTTTTAATAAAAGGCTATAACACAATAAGGAATGATTGTGGTAATAAACACAATGGTGTAGCAATTTTTATTCATAATAATATCACATTTTCTAACATAAATACATATTTTGATAGTGCTCTACAAAATGTTTGCATTAAAATTAAAATTAATAACAAAGAACTGAGTATTGTAAGTTTTTACAGTCCTTCCAATTCAAATCCTCCATTTAATAAAAACAATTTAAACAGTTTAATTAAGTCCATTCCAGAGCCAATGATATTTGCAGGTGATTTCAATGCTCATCACATGTTGTGGGGATGTGTTGATACATTGCCTCGAGGTAAAGATGTTTTAGAGGTTATAGATGAGAATGGTCTTGTTATTCTGAATAATGGTCAAGCTACCACAATAGGATCTCCATCTTGGCGTCCTAATGCTCTTGACTTGACTTTGGTAACTCCATCATTGGCTCTTTTATGTGACTGGTCAGTTATTGACAGTCCTCTGGGCAGTAGTTATCATCTCCCTGTAATAATAAAAATGGCAGTAAGTAGTGATAGTAGTAGTTTGCAAAACACATTATGTAATAATCTACATTTGCCCACTCACCCTAATTATAAGCAGGTGAATTGGAATATGTATAGTAACTTAGTTGTTTCTTATTTGGATGATGTTAAATTTGACACTTTATCTTCAATAGATGCTTTTAATTCCTTTTGTAATATTTTACTTTCTGCTGCCAAGCAGTCAATCCCTAGCTGTCTGTTTTCCAAAAGTTCTAATAGTAATAATGTTACTAGTTCTTGTTCACAAAAATCTTTTAAATATCCTTGGTTGCCTTGGTGGAATCAGAGGTGAACAGAAGCAGTTTTAAATGCTAAAAATGGTTACATTAATTTTAAAAACAACTCCACTGATGAAAATTATGTGGAGTTTAAGATATTGCGGGCTTTAAAAAAACTTATCTTAAAAAGTGAAAGAAGAAATAGCTGGATAGGCTTGTGCAATTCATTTAATCGTTGTACTCCTTTGTCTTCAATTTGGAAATACATGCGCAAATTTAACAAAACTTACATTCCTGACAGTGTGTTGAATGATAGTTGGATTCCAGATTTTCTACAAAAGTATACTTCTGACTTTGTATCAAATGAGTTAACTAATGTAAATGTTGTTAATGATAGTAATAAATATTTGATAGAGCCTTTTTCTTTACAAGAACTAAAATCCGCTTTATTTACTAGAAGAGATACATCTTTCGGTCTTGATACCATTCCATATATTTTACTCAAAAAACTTAATTGCCACAGTCTCAACATCTTTTTAAATAATCTCAATCGCCTATGGAAGGAGAATACTATTCCTGCAGAATGGAAAACAGACTGTTTAATCCCAGTTTTAAAGCCAGACAAAAATAAAATGTTACCTGACTCTTATAGACCTATAGCTCTCACGTCTTGTGTTGGGAAGATATTTGAGCAGCTTCTAAAACAACGTCTCGAGTTCTTTATAGAACAAAATTGTCTTTTGCCTAATAATCAGTTTGGTTTTCGCAAAGGTCGGTCTTCTAGGGAGAGTATAGCGCAGTTACAGCTTGATGCGCATCAATGTTTAGCAAGTAATCAGTATCTTTTGTCTGTATTTTTTGACATCTCAGGTGCCTTCAATAGTGTAAATATTGCCGTGCTTTGTGACGAGTTATCAATGTTAGGGATACCAGGTAAAATAATAAATTGGATGCAATCCTTTTTGACTGACAGAAAAGTATATGTAAAATTTAATAAACATTTGTATGGACCACGACTTTCTTCTCTAGGTGTTTGTCAGGGGGGAATATTGTCTCCTTTAATTTTTATTATGTACATAAGACGATTGAACCTTATTTTGGGGCCAAATATAGTAAACCTACAGTATGCAGATGACTTAGTCGTCTATGTATCGGGAGTTGATCTGATTAATTTAGCCGCTACTATTAATAAAGCACTTGTAAATTTATATCAATACTTTTCTTATCTTAATTTAAATGTAAATCCAACCAAATCAAAAGTCTTTGTGATTGGTCGTAAACGCATCATATTGCCTCCCATTTTATACAATGGCATTCCACTGCCTATTTCATGTGACATAAAATTTCTAGGTGTAACATTTACTCCAAAACTGTCTTGGAAAAAATATACAGATAGTGTTATAATTAAAGCGAATAAAGCTTATAATGTATTAAAATCTTTGTGTGCAACGTCGTGGGGAGCGGACGCTAAAATATTGTTAATTTTGTATAAATCGCTTATTCGTAGTCATTTTGAATATGGCTTTCATTGTTTCGCCGCAGACAGCAAAATTGTTAATAGTCTGGATAAAATACAAAATAAATGTATGCGTACAATATTGGGTGCACTAAAAACTAGCCCAATAGCTGCTATGCAAATCGAGGCCAACCTTCCTCCTTTGTGTATCAGATTTATTTTATTTTAAAGCTCTATAGCTTGCCGACGAACAATCTTCTTAAGAATCTTATTGCTTATCAATCGTCTTCATTTCAGAGACAGTTGTTTATCTTGCAAGATTTTTCTTCATTTTTTAAATTTCTACAAGATTTAAATATTCATCGGAATAATGATATACTTCCCTGCCATGCAGGTTCTTTTCGATGTAAATATTCTGCAATTAATGTTGTAATAGATCCAAATTTAACTTCAAAAGAGGAGGTTCATGTATTATTGTCAGAATGGTCTAATTGTAAATTTGTTTATACGGATGGCGCAAAAAACAATAATAATGTTTCTTTTGCAATCTACCTTCCTGAAATTAGGAAGGGTATTGGCTTTAAGATTAATAGATATGCCAGTATTTTT
Source organism: Leptidea sinapis (assembly GCF_905404315.1). Lineage (NCBI taxonomy): Eukaryota > Metazoa > Arthropoda > Insecta > Lepidoptera > Pieridae > Leptidea > Leptidea sinapis. The sequence goes on along the minus strand of NC_066304.1, from coordinate 6,495,356 downwards.
ACTGCTGAAGCCGTCGCTATTCTTTTTGCTTTAAAGCATATTAAGAAACAAAATCAACTTAATAAGAAGTGGGTAATAGTTAGTGATAGTATGAGTGTGTTAAAAAGTTTGTCAAATAACAAAATGAGTGCTAACATCAATTACATCATTTTTGCTATAAAGGAATTGTGGTTCGATCTATGTTTAATCGATATTAAAGTGGATTTCGTTTGGGTCCCGTCCCATATAGGAGTAGCAGGAAACGAAAGCGCTGATTTTCTAGCTAGAACTATCATTAATATATCCGATCTATCCCTATATCCTGATTGCAAAGATCTAGACATTAACATACCATATACAGATATAATAAGTAATCTAAAACAGCGTATGACTCTTCTTTGGGGAAGATATTGGTACAATTGTACAGAAGTTGAAAATAAGGCTCATTCGTATACTTTGTTAGATAATCCCGTTAATAGCACACCCTGGTTTTGTAAGTTTAAAAATAACGCTCACAGAAAGTTCTATACTACAATAACACGAATGCGTATTGGTCACTATCGATTGAATTTTCATCTTCATCGCAAAAAAATTGTCTCCTCTCCTTTTTGTGACCATTGTATTAAGCAACAAGATCAGTCTCTGGATCACATCTTTTTTGATTGTTCGTCCTTTGGCATACAGCGCCTTGTGCTGATGGATGAGCTACTGGAAATATATGGTGCACCCAATATAATCCCGCTCTCAGTAATAGATCTATTAAAGGACACATCAACTTATATGTCCTTGTATAAATTTGTATGTAGTACTGTAAATACATTGTAATTTGTAGATACATACGTTGTAAATTTGTTTATAATTATGTAAATACGTTATAACTCGTACATATACAACTAGTAATAGCATAGCGCAATTCGCGAACTGAACAGATAATGTAAATAGGTAGGTATTATTCTAAAAAGTTATGCAAATTACACTGGATTTGACTTTAAGAAAAGGGGAAAATTATTAGAGACTATATTACTGGATTTGGACTTACTAAAAGGAAAATATGGAAAATATTCTTTAGAGAATTATACATTAACGGAAATGGTAAAATAACTGATGACTTTAAGACTGGATTGGATTTGATGAAAGAAACTACTATAAATATTCGCTATCGAATATACATAATTGGAAAAGGAAAATGGAAATAATGTAAGATGAAATGAGAAAACTGGATTGGACTTTTTGTAAAACAAAATAGTGAAAATAATAAATACCAAAGAAATGAAAATACTAACGACAAGGCAGTAAGGCCCCTGGCTATAGCCTGTTCGAAAGAACGAATTAATATTAAAAAAAAATAAAATAAAAAATAAAAACCGCTCAAAAGTCAAAACTCAAATGAACAATGAAAATGATTGAAAACTGTTGTTAGAACATAAAAATCATTGAATTTTAAAAATAATCTTATTTAATGTTCTACTTTTCAAATTAATGAAGTCTTAATTAATATCATTCTTTATAAAGCAAATTATTAAGATATTCGATAATATGCCAAAAAAGTTTGTCGGTGAAAATAGCAAAGCTGTTGCAGCGCGACAGCGGAAAGAAAATGCTAAGACGGAAAAAGAGCAAAAGGCTAAAAAGATAATTGAAGATGCTGAATGGGAAGATAACGATGAGCGACTTAAGAAAAAGCAACAAAAGAAAGTAGGTATTTTTTATTACGGCCTAAGGCTACCTTAGTAGGTTAGGTATGTCTGCCGTGTAATTTCAAATTAAACATATAAAATCGATTATTATTATTGACAATATTCTCAATCCCTGAATTATCACATAATATAGAAACTTAAAGCCATGTACAATTCACATAAAATATATGGTAGTTTTATTGAGTCAAGAAGCTTGTCCTCAGACTAGACCTTATTAGGTCAATTAATAGAGATCTGGCCATATATGGATATTTTCTCTGATCTGGCAAATGTTCAACACAGAGCATGGATTGTTTTGAGATCCAGGATTCTATCAATGTAATGAAAAAAATCTAGTTTTCAGCATTCAGTGTAGAATAGGTATGTAAAAGGCTGCCAATGTGTCTGTGATTCCTCTAGTGTTGTGAAAGATTGTGGGTGGCAGTGATCACTTACCATACACTAGTTTGTCCTCCTCTTGCAAAGAAAAAAAAACATAATTATACATGTCTTGTACTATTACTTGTAAGTGTTTTGATGACTACTTACCTATTTTTATTGCACAATTCAGGCATTCTTCCTCTTAGTAAAAAATAGTATATTTTCTTATATATATCTTCCCTTTGAAGAAGTGTGTGCCCATGCAGAATGGGATGTCACTATGCCAACTTAATGGCTGACAGGCTTGCCCTGTATGTTCCAGTGTGACAACTATGATAATTGAATTATCAGATGCCTCTGTTTATGACTTGATTATTCTCATATTAAATATTTTCATAAATAAAATTTGAAAACAAAATTTTATGAATGATGCGGGACTCGAACTCTCAAACGCTGGAGGTTGTGGGTTCGAGTCCCGCATCATTCATAAAATTTTGTTTTTCAAATTTTATTTGTGTATTAATCCCAGAAGTGAGGTTTATCACTTTAAAAACATAACATATTGATTAAATATTTTATTGAGGTTCAACCTTTAGTTGTGAATGCAACAGGCAACTACTAAAGGGTGTCCAGCGGAAAATTTTGTTTTTTAAACTTAAATAAAAAACATATTATTAAACTCAAAATATTTATTATATTTTTAAAACAAAGCACGTTTCTGCGGATTTTATTTTTTAAAAATAATGTCCTCCAAGTGACGTCCATTTCGCGTAACACACTCTTGTAAGCGAACCCTCATATTGGCGAATACGCGCGAACACAGTGCTTGGGGGATTGCATCAATTTCACGCCGGATATTTTCTTGTAGGGCAGATATGGTGCGGGGATTATTACAGTAAACTTTGGACTTGAGGTATCCCCACAAGAAAAAATCACAGGGCGTCAAGTCAGGCGATCGTGGTGGCCAGGCTATGTCTCCGTACTTGCTTATTAATTTTCCAGGGAAAATGTCCCTTAACTTCGACATGGACACCCTGGAAGTGTGCGGGGTTGCCCCATCTTGCTGGAAATGTGTCCTATTGTTGCGTCCTGGAAAAACTTGCAATTGCGGCACTAAAAACTCATCAATCATGCGGCAGTATACAGAGGTATCCACAGTTTCCCCCTGATTAAAAAAATACGGTCCGATTATTCCTTGAGCTGAGATGGCGCACCATACTGTGGTTTTCGGGCAGTGCAAACTTTTCTGATGACGTTCTCTTGGGTTGTTGGGATTCCAGTAACGCATATTTTGCTTGTTTACGTAACCCCCGATGTGAAAATGTGCCTCATCGCTGAACAATATGTTTCCAAGTGTTCTGGGGGTTCGAAATCGTTGCAAAGCCGTTCTGGCGTACCTTTCTCTTGAAACATAATCGTTCTCATTCAATTTTTGGACAATTTGCATTTTATAGGGATGAAGCTTTAGTTTTTTTTTCAAAATCGTATGCACAGTTGACTTCTTAATGCCTGTAGAGGCGGCAATCTTTCTTACTGATTTCCTTGGATTTCTAAGAATTTCTTGACGCACCTGTGCCACTCGTTCTGGTGTTGCTGCCGACGTAGACGGTCCTGGTGGCGGCCTATTGATCATTGTCCCTTCTTCTCGAAATCTTTGCACCCACGTTCTGATAAGCTGCGTACTCGGACCATCGCTTAATCGCCGAATGTTGTAATGCAAACAAAAAGCACGACGCGCTCGAATAGGCGAATTGCCGTTCAACAAATATTGTTCCACCGCATACGCGCGGTGCGCGCCCGACCAATGACTCATGGCGACTGACAAATCCGCAGAAACGTCGCTTCTAACGTCACCCCCTCCGCAGCCCTAACCCCGCTAACAAATGAGTAACGTTTATTTAAAGTTGAAAAATTCCCGCTGGACACCCTTTAGTATATATAAAACCAACACCAGTTCATTATTATTTATATTGACCCTATCTATAACTTGGATTGTTCTGATGAGCTACTTTCAAAATCACAAATTCAATGATCCACATCATTTTGGGTGTGTAGCAGTCATATTACTACACAATATAACTTCTATGAGTTTGCTAGGCCAATATGACCTTACAAATTTGTTATATAAATAATGACAATTTAAATTAACCTAAATAATTATTCATTAGAAATAACTAAAAAAGATAGAACTGAGATATATTCCAACATCATCTTATAAATAAATAATAATTTGTTACTATTTAGGATGAACAGGAGAAAAAGCGCTTAGAACAATTACAAAAGAAGGCTGAAGCTAAAGCTTTGCTGGAGAAGGAAATGGAGTCGCTAAAGAGTAAAGTTGTACCTCCACCACCAAAAATAACCAGGGCACAGATTACTCAAATGAAGGAGCGAGTTATTAAGGCTGAACCTGAGAAACCAGTGGTAATTATTGCATTTCTGTTTCTTATTGCTACATAATTTTATCTTAGCTTTGTATTTATTCTTAGCCAATTTAACACATAAGATAAATCATTACATTTAGATAATTACCATATTATGTGCAAAAAAACATCTTAATTCTTTCAATAAAAAAAGATATGTAGTAATTTTATTCCTATTGACTCTTTGTTAATCTACTCTTCTTAAAAATCATTGATTTGAAACATATTTTAGTGTGTTTTCATTGCAATAGCTATCTAAATATCTTAACTTCTGGTTGTCTGTTTAGTTCTTCTTATAATCAAATTTCACCCATTTAGGTGTATGTTAAAGTGATTAAGCTGATTGTTACTCTCAGCTTTCTGGAGGTTTACATTTGTAATTGTAAACTACACATTTTAATACTTATGTAAATAAAAAAGTCTTAATCTGGGTCTGCTGCAAATTTTTTAAGAAAACATGTTAGCACAACGGGCCATCCACTCCACCTGTTTTTGTTTTATATTTATTTTTATGATCTACTAATGTAACATCACAAAGAATCTGTCTTTCTGTTATCAGTCATATAAAAACAAAGTATTTTTCTTCTTCCTCTCCATCACTAACACACCATATAGAATTATCGCTAGCAACAAATGGTAGGTAAATCTTCATTCAGTGAACACTAACAAATTAATGTGTACATACAACACAGCAGATGCGGCTCTACAAAAATTTAAACAGACATGTGTATTTTCTTTTTTAAAATAAAGATCTTGTACTATAGTATATATATGAGTATTATAGATTAATATTCTTACAATTATGAAGTAGGGTGAACATTAAAGCATAAAAAATGTCATGAACTTTGTTTCAGCCTGCGCGAGTTGTAGTAGAGGAGCCACCATTGGAAGAGAATATTAATAGACTGCAGATAGACGGAGAATCAGCACAAACTATAGATGAAGCTTTATCAATACTTAGGTGAGTCACATATTTTTTTTTTAATTTATATTATACTATATATATGCTAATAATATATGCTACTTTTTCTGGTTAAATTCAAGAAGTAAGTGCTATCAACAATATTACCTATGTTTTATGGAAAATGGCTTCATGAACTTTTTAACACTAATGTATTAAGTTTAAGAATAAAAATATAGAAGGTATTTCAATTTAATAAAAACAATATGTTTTAAAGTATCTGAAGAACTTGAGTCTAAATAATTTAGTTTTTTTTTAGTGACAAAACTGAAGTTGATAAACATCCAGAGAAGAGATTGAAAGCTGCATATACAGCTTTTGAAGAAGTTACTCTACCAAGGCTAAAGGCTGAAAACCCGACATTAAGATTATCACAACTGAAACAAATGCTTAGAAAGGAATGGTTAAAATCTCCAGAAAACCCACTAAATCAAAGAACTTAAATGTTATTTATGTACAGTAATATTAATTATATTATAAAAACTAGGTACTAACTTTAAATATATTTATTGAGTCTTGAAAGACATTTGTTAAACAACAAAGTGTATAAGAAAATAAATGGGTGTACATCAATTTGGTTCATCATTATATTGAATTGGTATTCCTTTCCGACCACCTTCTGCTATTTTCACATCACTTTCTCCAAGTTTTTGTTCTAAACCTTTCCAAGATCTATTTTGCAGGTTGTGCCCTATACTTTCAAGTTCCCAATTTTCCTTTTCAATTAGATCCTTACAGGTACCTTGTGAAGATACTTTAGTTTCCCTTATTTTCCCAGTAATTAAGCTAACATCTGTTCCCTCAAACACTTCACTGATATCGCAGTGATGTTTTTTCCCTGGTAGCAGTTCATTGTAATCTATCACATGTAATGCTGGGTATGGTTCTCGATTTGAGTTAAGAGCCACTTCAAGTTCAAAAGGGTATACTAATGGTTTGTAAAAATTTCTCTCGTCATAAAGACTATTTTCTGGACATGCAATCATTACATAAATATCAATCTGAAAGAAAAATATCAAGTCAGCATGATTAAAATATTCATAACAAAGTTACTATAAAACTATATAGTATTTAAAATCAATACCTCTGGAAAATTTGCCAATTTGGCAACATTAGGTTTCCCCACAGACACAATGTAACTTTTTTTTCCATTAGCTTTGCATAACTGTTTCATCCGACTTATGATATCCTTAGTTTGATCTCCAGCTAATGTACACATCAGTATACCAATAACATTAGCATCTTTACACTTCTCAATTAAGTACCTTCTACGTTTAAACCATACTGTTTCTTCAATTACATCAAACATATTTGATGCTGGATCTAACAAATACCATTGTTTTGCTAGAATAAAGATTTTTTGTGCTTTATATTAGATCCAAACACATCGAAATATATCACACATTGAAAAATGGGTGAAAACTGTAAGTCCCAACTCATGAGAAGAAGAAAAATATTATTTAATTGTGTATAAATATAGTAGTTTATTTAGCAATATTGCAAGCAAATCGGGAGACTCCTGCTAAGATCTAGTGCACTTAGAATTTGCTCAGACTTAACGTAACTTTAGCATCATCTGTTTGGTATTTAAAGTCATTTGAAAGTTGAAATTATGATGTGCTAAGCTTTAGACAGCCCAATGTAAAAGTGAAGTGTAATTCATACACTGTTCATTTGCTATTGTATAATACAGAATGAATAGATATTTAAATAAACATTAACATTAGTAAATACACTAAATTATAAGCTGGTAGAAATCGGGGGTTTGAGTTAAGCCCACACTCAAAGATCATCATAAATATGGGCTTGACTTAGCTCACTAGATAAGTCTGCAAAGTGTAAGTACATTTTTTAGTATAAATTTTTTTGTTTAAATTCTTAATTACAAGTAATTAAAATTTTCTATACACTTACATGGCACTGAAATGGTATAATTAAAGAAAGTTTGTCCCCTTGAACCAATAAATATACAAAAGCAGTCATTTAATACATCTATTGGAAATTCTTGATTACTTTTATTTTTTATAATTCTGCCTAGATATTGATTTGGTTTGGGTTCCATACAATCAATAATTGCCATATAGCTCTGTGGATATTGTTGAAACCAGGACTTGCTAAGTGGTTCTGTAATAGTATAAAGAAAGTATGTTTAGTTTCAGAAGACAAAGTCACTTTAAAGAAAAACATCTGTGCAATTTCTTTTATCTGTAAGTTGTGTACATGCTACATTATTTTCAGGCCAATAGAAAGAAATTGTGGAGTACATTGTTCATACAACACTTAAAAATAAAAACATATTCATAAAAAAAAATTGAGTGAAACATTAACAACACATAAAAGTGGGATTTTTAAATGATAAGTATTGTTTGGGAAGTATTATTGAAATTTATTATGCTACATTTATTTGCTGATAGATCATCGGGATCTAATTAATGTGTTTCATAAATTGCTCTATCAATCTAATTATATAGGTACAAAATATATATTATGATCACATTGTATGTGCTTTGAATCCTTTCCTGTATATTGTAATTTGTTTAGAAATAGACAGTAGTTTGCTTTCGAGCAAACCTACTTGAACACAAATCAAATTTTTGTGTGGTAAGGTGTTGTAATGCTGTGTTTAACAATGTCCAGGTTGGATAATTTTATTGCACCACATACCTTTGATATGTTCATATTCAGCATCATAAAAGAGGCACAACTTCTCACTTGATACATCGGTATTGCTAACCAAGCTTAATGAAATAGTGCTCATAACTTCATTAATATCTAGAGAAGTTTTATGGTGCACTAAATATGTTGGCAACTCAGTTTTGCTAAAGCATGAATGGCCATAATGGACAATGGCATCACTTTCAACATGCATTGCTGCTACAATATCAACACAGCAACTAAAAAAAAAATTTAACTTTGAGATTATTTTAAACAGCCTAGTTTAATGTTTTAAACTTATCATCAATTTAACATTTTACCTCGCATATGATGTGTCACCTAGAATGTAGAGATCGACATTGGTTTGCTTTTTAATCTCTTCATATACATTAGTACTTATTCCAAGCAGTTCATCAGGGAATTGTAAACAAACCTAGTAAAAGGGGAATGGAAATTATTTGTTTGGTTCTCATAAATAATTTGAAGCACTAATATTTGGTTTAAAAAACTAATAACCTTCTTAAATTGATTTTTATTTATCCATTTGCAAGTTTGTTCGATATCAAATCTTGTATTTAAATTATCTATTTCACTTTCCACTGGGATTATATTCAGTTCGCGTTCAATACAAATTTTTCCATCTAGTGTAAAATTTGCCATATTGCCCTTCAGAATGCTTCAAACGTATTTATTAAATAAAATTAAGAATGTTTTAATCTTAAATTAGTAAGCAACTTTGTAGGAACGGTTTTACGATTTCTTGGATATAAATTAGGTACCTATCTAATGTAATTCTCACATCTTCTAATAACAGTTATTATGTCAGTGTCATAAGTCATTCTTTTTTGATTTGACTTTTGTGGCTTGGTAACGAGCAAAATCCTGTGTCACGTTGTTAGTTGGTTTAATTTATTTTGAGCATTGGTAACAAGACCTAAAATACAATAAAAGAAGAATATTTCAAACATTTTAAAACCCTCATTAGAAAGAAAGAAATATTTTTATTTGTTACAAACACAATATTTACATAATATTCTAAACTTCAGCATAATGCTGATTACTGTCGCAACCAGCGCTGATTTTTCAGTGGGACCACTAAATGACGATACACAGGAATGCCATAAGTAGCGCACGCCTTTCTAATTAAACTTCTTACACATTATATCTTAGGTATCAGGTAAGTACTTTCTTCGTTAACCTTTGTTATGAGAGTTAAACAAAGCAAACAGAATTTAATAACGAGGCGGTACTCGAACGGTTGGCTCAGTTGGTTAGAGCACCGGTACGGAACGCCGGAGGTCGTGGGTTCGAGTCCCGCATCGTTCATGAAATTTTGTTTTTCAAATTTTAATTGTGTGTATCCATATAATTAAGTTTAGATAAAACCAAAGATTCAACAAGTTTTATGCGCAATTCTTGTGGTCTCATTTTATACAAAACTTTTACGGCCTTACAAATAAAATTGGCATGTTGTAACTAATCATAAACCAAGAATATGTCAAATGTTTACAAATACACATTTTGCTTATGAATGGTTTGTTCGGACGTATAACGTTTCCCGCGTTTATTTGCAAGGCAATTTGTCATTCGGAAAACTTCAGAATTATCATTGTATTGACAGTGTTGTCAACGATATTGTAAACATTTTGCATTTTCTTGTAGCACGTATTCTACTCCTACGACTTCTCGATGACTACCCCTGGCTGAGCTAGGGATGCTATGATATTTGTTTGAAGCGAAGTAAGAATGAAAGATTGAGTCAAAGATGAAAGGTTGAATTTACTACTAATTAAAAGAAATACTTTACAAAATGTAGAATGAAATGAGCGTCTATACAAAGCAAAAATAAAGCAAGCGGAAAGCTGTGAGCGCGAGGTAAATAAATGTGCAGAATGCGTGGCGCGGGCGATCGCCTCTGGTATTTATGCGACGCGCGGGGCGCGGGCGCGGGAGGCCTAGCTGTGGCGGCGGGCGCAGGGCCCGCGGTGTGCGGCGGGAGCGCGGGCGCGGGGACGCGCACGCGATGCAGCCGGTTCGCAGCTCGCACCACCCGTGACGTAGGCTGTCGTCATAGATCGTACGATGTGGCGTGATGTCGTGTGGTCCAAGAACATAAGCGGCGGTGCGGAAGTAAGTAGCGGATTTGGCCGCTACAAGTACTCCCCCACTGAGACCGTGACTACGGGTGATAGTAGTCGGGAAACTTGACTCTTCGTCCACTTCTTGTAGTTCTGATGTGTTCTTCTTCCGTAGTTTCCTTTTGTGTAGGTACAGTCTGTGTTTGTGTGTCTTTTCCTGATAAGTTGTCATCTGCGATATATGCTGGTTTGAGACGGTCGATCGTTACTGTTGACGTCTTACCCTGGACTTCTATGTCAAATGACTTGGAGCCCCGACGTAGTACCTTGTAGGGTCCGGTGTACGGGGCTTGTAGCGGCCGTTTTACAGGACCCTGGCGCAGGAACACGTGAGTGGAGTGCTGTAGGTCTTTGGGCACGTAGAATGTACGTTGTCCGTGCCATGACGTAGATGTTGGTGACAGCTTAGTGATGTGCTGTTTCAGTCTGCTGGCGAAGTCGGTAACGTCGATGTGGTCGTCCCGTATGGGCTGAAGGAACTGTCCAGGTAAGCGGAGTGGCTCGCCGTAGACTAATTCCGCGGTAGACGCCTGCAGGTCATCTTTGCACGCGCTGCGTATGCCCAGCAGCACGAGAGGTAATGCCTCCGTCCATTGAGCACTGGTGTGGCAGGTTATAGCGGCCTTGAGCTGACGGTGTAGCCTCTCTACGAGGCCATTTGCTGCGGGATGATAAGCTGTTGTGGTGCGGTGGTCGGCGCCTACCAGCGCGGCGACCCTCTTGAACAGCTGGCTGTCAAACTGGCGGCCGCGGTCGGTTATGATGCTCTCGGGGCAACCGAACCGCGCAATCCACCCAGTTACGAAGGCGGCAGCGCAGGATTCTGCAGTGATGTCCTGCAAGGGCATGGCCTCCGGCCATCGAGTGAAGCGGTCGATCATGGTGAGGCAGTACCTGTGACCAACAGAAGAAGGTAAGGGACCTATTATGTCCATATGGACCTGACGGAAGCGAGCTGAAGGCATTGTGAACTTTGCTAATGGAGCTGATGTGTGGCGAGATATTTTACTGCGCTGACATTGTTGACACTCTTTGGCCCATTGTCGACAGTCCTTCTTAATACCCGGCCAAACGAAGCGTTGTGCTACCAATTGCGCTGTGGCTTTTGCTCCGGGATGACTTAGACTATGTAACGTGTTGAATACCTGACGTCGGAAAGCTGAAGTAACAAAAGGTCTGGTGTATTGAGTAGAAGTGTCGCAGAATACCTGAATATCAGAGTTCTCTAGCATGACCTTTTCTAATTTTAGGCCTGACCCACTTACGAGTAAGTTTTGAAGTTCAGCATCAGAATCCTGGGCACGGGCGAGGGACTGGTAATCTAGGGGCGTTGTCATCTCTTCAACCCGAGACATGCTGTCAGCTACTGTGTTGTCCCTCCCAGGGATATACCTGATATCAGTGCTGAATTGACTGATGAAGTCCAAGTACCGGAACTGACGAGGTGAGCAGCTGTCACGTTGAGTGCTGAATGCAAACGTAATGGGCTTGTGGTCAGTGTAGATGGTGAATGTCCTCGCTTCAACCATGTATCTGAAATAACGAATCGCTTCATAAATCGCCAATAATTCCCTGTCGTAAGGGCTGTACTTTTTTTGGGAAGGGCTGAGTTTTCTGGAGAAAAAAGCGAGGGGTTGCCAGGTGTTTCCCTTACTTTGCTGCAGTACGGCTCCAATAGCGTGGTCCGAAGCGTCAGTCTGTATCGCCAGCTCTGCTGTGGTATCTGGATGTGCTAGGAGTGTGGCATGGGAAAGACTAGACTTACATCTTTTAAATGCTTCTAGCAGCTCTAGAGTCATGTTGACTGGGTGTGATCCTTTGGTTTTCGGTCCAGCTAGTAAGGCATTAAGCGGTGCTTGTATTGCTGCTGCTCCAGGAATGAATCTTCGGTAGAAGTTGATGACTCCTAGGAATCGCCTCAACTCCTTTACCGTCTTGGGTGGCGGGTAGTCTTGAACTGCCTGGACCTTCTCCTCCAAAGGTTTAACGCCTGCTGCGGACACTGTGAAGCCAAGAAAAGTTACTTCATCCTTACCAAATACACATTTCGCTGTGTTTATCAGTATGCCGTAATCTGTCAAACGTTGAAATAGCTGGCGAAGGTGTTGCTGGTGCTGTAATGGAGATTCAGAGAAGATTAGGATGTCATCAATGTACCCAAAACAGAAGTCTAGGTCTCTAAGTGCTTCATCCATAAAACGTTGGAAAGATTGTGCAGCATTACGAAGTCCGAATGTCATGTAAGGGAATTCAAATAATCCGAAAGGCGTGGTAATGGCAGTCTTAGGAATATCGTCAGCATGGACTGGGATCTGATTATATGCTTTAACGAGGTCCACCGTAGAAAAGACTTTTTTGCCTGCCAGCTGGTGCGCAAAGTCCTGGATGTGCCGCACAGGGTATCGGTCTGGAATAGTGCGAGCGTTCAATGCTCTGTAATCCCCACAAGGTCTCCAGCCGTCGTTTTTCTTACGTGCTAGGTGCAGTGCTGAGGACCAGGGGCTCTCTGATCTCCGAGCTGTACCATTTTGTACCATCTCTTCCAACTCCTTTTTGGCAATGGTGAGTCTCTCCGGATCTAACCGACGAGGGCGGCAAAATACTGGTGGGCCAGGCGTCGTCCTAATATGGTGAACCGTGTTGTGTTTTGGTTCACTTGGCTTACCAGCTGGGCGTGTAATGTTCGGAAACTCTCGTACAATGTCGTTATACAACGAGTCCCCTGGCGATGTTGTACGTACTGATGAGATGTCCTCCTTGTGGTGCTGGCGTGGTACGGCGACGGACAGTGACGTTACCCCATCGACCAGGCGGTGATTGCGGCAGTCGACGAGCAGGTTATAAAAGCTAAGGAAGTCGACGCCAATGATTGGTTTGGAGACGTCTGCCACCACGAAGCGCCAACTGAATACGCGGCGCAACCCTAGGTTGAGTTGTAAGTGAACGTACCCAAATGTTGATATCACCGTACCGTTTGCTGCAAAGAGCTCGTACTGCGTCTTCGTGCGATGTTCTTGAATGCGAGAACGTGGATAAACGCATAAGTCAGACCCTGTGTCGATAAGGTATTGTACTTTTGTGTTAAGGTCGGTGATAAAAAGGCGGCCTGATGATGTAGGGCAGACGTGTTCGGCCACTAGTGGCTGCCCTTGGCATTTCCCGAACGAAATGTGCAGGGCTTGACACACTTCTTTGCGTTCGAGCCAAATTGGAAATGATACCAGCATTGTGTATCGTCTTCTGGTTGCTGTCGGTATCGGGAATTAGAGCGGGATCGTGACGTGCGGTATTCGTTCCTAAAGTCATTGGAGCGGGATCGAGACTGCCGTTGCTGGCTCTGCATTAGTGACTCCACCTGCCGTGTCAGTTCTGTTACTTTGTTACACATAATTTCAAAAGCAGTACCTGGCTGTTCAGTTGCTGATCTGGCTACCTGAGCGACTGCGGGCGGTGCTATGTCATGAACGTGGTCCGCCAGATCTGCCACGGTTTCGAGGGCGCTGTCCTTCTGTAATGCGACAATTGTTTGTAAATTATTTGGCAATCGACTCGACCAAATAGTTCGTATAAGCTCTTCTGGTATTGTCTTCCCTGCTAAGCTTTGTAAATGACGCAAAAATTGAGATGGCTTTCTATCACCAAGGTCTTCATGCATCAACAACTGTTTAATTTTACGTTCTCTAGACGTTGTGAGGCGCTTGATAAGTTCCGACTTTAATTTCTCGTATTTGTCTGTAGCCGGCGGGGAAATAATGATATCTTTGACTTCTGCTGCGTACTGATGGTCTAATTGGCTAATGACATAATAAAACTTGGTGGAGTCACTTGTAACATTAGACAAAATGAACTGACCTTCAATTTGGGCAAACCATACAGCCGGTTCCTCGGGCCAAAAGGGTGGTATCCGTACGCCCACTCGAAATACGTCACTGTTATTTCCGCCGTCACTTGTACTTGGACCACCGCCTAATCCCTTTTGTTGTTGTTCTGCGCCAGTCATCGTGTCACTTGTCGGATGGGTCACCACTGTAGCACGTATTCTACTCCTACGACTTCTCGATGACTACCCCTGGCTGAGCTAGGGATGCTATGATATTTGTTTGAAGCGAAGTAAGAATGAAAGATTGAGTCAAAGATGAAAGGTTGAATTTACTACTAATTAAAAGAAATACTTTACAAAATGTAGAATGAAATGAGCGTCTATACAAAGCAAAAATAAAGCAAGCGGAAAGCTGTGAGCGCGAGGTAAATAAATGTGCAGAATGCGTGGCGCGGGCGATCGCCTCTGGTATTTATGCGACGCGCGGGGCGCGGGCGCGGGAGGCCTAGCTGTGGCGGCGGGCGCAGGGCCCGCGGTGTGCGGCGGGAGCGCGGGCGCGGGGACGCGCACGCGATGCAGCCGGTTCGCAGCTCGCACCACCCGTGACGTAGGCTGTCGTCATAGATCGTACGATGTGGCGTGATGTCGTGTGGTCCAAGAACATAAGCGGCGGTGCGGAAGTAAGTAGCGGATTTGGCCGCTACAGTTTGTCATCAGTTATAACTTTATACCAAGTTTATTTGTAAGGCCGTACATCTATCAAAGCAAGCCTTGAGGCTTTCAGCTTAGATATGGTTTTTGTATCTTAATTCACAATCCATATTCAGGCCAAGATTACGCGCTTCAAAAACGCGTTCTATGCGTAGCCCAAATAGTGAAATATCAATCGATGGATTGAGTTTATCGAGTTGATATTTACTGCCAAAAATTACAAATTTAGTTTTGGCTGGATTGAGCAATAAGCTATTACTAGTTGACCATGCAGCTACTCTAGAGAGATCTTCATTTAGCTTATTAATAGCATCATTTATATCGCACGGCTTGCAGTTGATATACAATTGCATGTCGGCGGCGTATATATGAATATTGCTATTATGAACCTGCTTGATAATATCAGCAGTGTACACGATAAACAAAATTGGGCCCGAAAAAGATCCTTGTGGCACTCCATGTCTCACTGCTAACTTCTTTGATATTAGAGAACTGCCGTCAGAATTCTCAATGCGCACGTATTGGTATCGGCTACTCAAATAACTTGCAAACCATTGGACAGTGTCAAAACCGTCATACTTTAATTTTGATAAAAGTAGAACAAATAATCGAACGCCCGGGAAAAATCCAAAAAGACCAAAATTCTGCACATTCCTTGGTCTTGAGCTTTGAGTATATTATTAGTGACGTCAAGTAGTGCGGTTGTAGTACTACGTCCCTTTCTGAAACCTGACCACGTCAGGCAATGTTTTATTATGTTCCAGAAATTTTGATTGTTGTATTAATCATAGCCTGAATAACCTCCATCGTATATGGTAACGTATTTATGACCATTTCAAGACAAATTGCATAGCATCCTTCTGCATTTGATTTCGAACTTCTTATTATTTTACTCAGTGTCTTGACTGATTTGTTCGATATGAAATATCGCGTTAGAGAACCTGTGATGCTCAAAAAACGTCGTCTGTGACATGTAATCGTTAGCACTAGAAATGGAGTTAAAAAGTGATTATTTATTACGTCAGGATCATCAAAAAATGGAGGTAGGTCGGTATTACTGCTCGGTAGTAGCGTCTGCTTAAGATTATTCCAAAGTTGTTAGGGATTGCGAGAACATTCATTAATATATTTCGCTTAAAATATGCCGACTTTTCTTGGTAAATAGCCTCACTGACAGTGGACTTAAGTGATTTATAATATTGTTTTTTTGAGTCTAATTTAGTTATGTGGTAGTCTAACGCCGCCTTATGTCGTAACTTCATCATTAGCTTTACTGTGTCTGTGATCCAAGTGTAAGACCGCTCCTTGATAATTACAGACTAAACTGGAGCATGGCTCATTTTTATGGCAATTTATTAACGTCAGCAACCTGCGCTATTAGATCCCATCTAACAGCCTGCAGGTCGATATTAAAGTCGGCTAGGCAAATTTTCCTCAATGGTCTATACTTAATTATAGGAGTAACTGGCTTTACTCGCTTAACATGAAATTCACAAACTATTAAACAGTAACCATGGAGGGTACCCACCATTTCTGAAGTGATACCTTTCGGACGCAAGTCTGAACAGACCAAATCTATTAAAGTTGGACTACTTTCGGTGAAGGGTGTCGGTTCACTAACTAGTTGATCTAATTTAAAACTCAAAAGAAAAGTTTTTAATTTTAGTGTGTTATTGTTACTAGCGTCTAAATAATTAATATTGAGATCACATAACAAAATTAAATAATCATATTCAAAAATAAAACTAATGGAATCAGAGAAAGCATCAAAGCATAATTCGGCCTTGACCCACCTAGGGCGGTATGCCGTACCTATAAGACAAGACAATGCGACAAGATACCTAAAACACATGCTTTTCATAAGAACTAGCACATACAGCTATATGAGAAAGATGCTGATCAGTCAGGTGTAAACGAATTAAGAATTTACACAGACGGCTCGAAAATGGCTACTGGAACTGGTGCCGGCATATTGTCACAGGAACTAAACATACACACTTCCATACCCTTGGGCACACACAGCTCCATCTTCCAATGTGAGTGCGTAGCCATCAAGGAAGCCGCCAGCGCTATATTAAGAAGAAAGGTACATGGCCACAGTATCAGATTTCTTTCTCACAGTATGGTGGTACTAACAGCGCTGAAGGGTACCACATACAACTCAGCACTAATACACGAATGTCACCAAACCCTGGAACAAGTTGCCTCTTATAACCGGGTAACTCTGCAATGGATCAAGGGACATAGCGGTTCGTTAGGAAATGATGCAGCGGATGAGCTTGCAAGGCGGGCATCGGCAAATATAGTGACTGGTCCATTGCCACTTCTGCCAATGCCCTTCAGCCAAATGCGCTCATGGATACGCTCTCTCACCAACGACCTACACAACACCCGATGGACGAATGTCTCAAGCTGTAGACAGTCGAAGGAGGCGAAACCTGCACTGTCGCCCAAACTGACACGTAGACTTATCAGCCTCAACAGACATGACATCCGTATAATGGTGAGCACCCTAACGGGTCACACATCAACAAAACAAACACCTTTTCACAATCGGCGTAACGGACAGTCCTAAGTGCAAAGGCTGTGTGGCCGAAGATGAAACGGTCGCTCACGTAATCCTGGATGTGAAGGGGTGGCCAACCAACGGGCAAAAACCTTAACCAATACGAGGTCGCTCCAAGAAGTCTGCGAACACCCCAGGAATGTTCTGAACTTCTGGAAGGAGCTGGGCTGGTTGGAGTAACTGGCCATTACTGCACGCAAAATGGACCCATGCTAGTGGTTTAATTGCGGAAACAGGAGCCCCTTTACCATACCATTGTGTCACGTCGTCGGAACGCCACAGAATCACAAACTGCTTAAAGGATTACTCAATACCATCTGAATACTCATTACTGATACTGTCTAGTCAATACTTACAGTTGATACCGTTGAATAGATTTATATTTACAACTAGTTGTTTCCTGGTGTCCGCGACGTTGTCGACGTAGAAGCTATAAATAAATGCCTGCATCTAACTTGATTTTATGTAACCTCTATGTTGTCCCAACCTCTTGTTAAATGTTCATGCCAACTTAGATTAAGGATTGGTTTTCGCTTCGCTCCAACTAGGTACCGCAGGCGCAGTCGTAAAGTGCGGCAACTAATACTACGTGGGCGTACTCGAGCCAGTCTCGAACAATGTGTGACGTTGATGTGCCTCATGCTCGTTAAACTTGCTAATAATTAAAACTAAAATGCAGAATTGCGTAGTAAAACTTTGAAAAAAATAATACTATAAGAAATAAAAAAGACAATGGAATCACAGATCATCAGTAAGTATTTTATATTTTATTAATTTCAATGTAAAATAACACAATGCGTGTGTTACAAAATTTTAAAGATGCCACGCAGACAAGAATCTAATAGTTCCCGAAATAAAAAAGCTATTGTTCTTAGGTAGTACGGTATCGGTAGTTAGAGCGCAGCGGATCCTTCATCTAAGCATGCAAAAATGTTAATTAAGTCTATTCAGTTGTTTCATTTTGCACGTACCTACCATTCCGTACCTTCCAAAAAAAAATCTAATACGTACTTTTTAGATTCGGTATTGTTTGTATAACACAGCAAGGATTCTATAAAAAGATATATGATGGATGGCTTTTGTTTTTACTTTCTAATGATTTTATTACATGTACTTATATGGATTTTGTATATATTATATGTTTAAGGTAATATCTCGCACTTGATCAATTTTGGTTATTGGTAAGGCGGAAGCATTGGATGATCTGGTTGGCCACTCGCACCACACCGCTGGAACATATCACTAAACGCTAAGAGCGAGTCGAAGGGATTTTTATGAAGCAGGAGGGCAAACCTACAGGTCCAAATGGTGTTAAGGGATCATCGCGTGGTTTGTGGCGTGTCGTGTGAAGCTGGAATTCGGCGACAAAATCAAGTGAAATAGCTGTTCAGTACACTCTGGTTTATTGTAAATAGTAAATAAAACTTCAATTTTTTTTTAAATAATTAATTACTTTAAAAAATAAAAAGTAAATTATCAACAATAAGATACAGGTACTTACTTGTGTGTATTTGCTAGAAACTGTCATAACCATAATGTTAACACCACCGGAACAGACATAAACATTGCCTACTACTCGGCTGAGTCAAGTTGTGGGGCGACTTATAGGTACCTATGCTTTTACAACAAGATCCCAGAAAATGTTCAAAACATATTATGTACTTATTACGAAATTCAAAATAACTATTTTAATGTTTGTGTGGTAAGGGTTACTATAACATAAATGACTTTCTTAATGATAGCACAGATTGGGAAGGGATCGACCACTCTCAAGCTTTTAACTAATAATATGTTTAATTGTACAATATTACTTTGTAAACATACTTTATCATGAAAAAAATAAGCCCGCTGAATTTTCTTCTCAGGTCTGAGGAGGCATACTTTTTGAAATGGATGGTAGTTTTTGTCTATCAATAAGTGATCACATCCTATTTTGAATTAAAAATAATTGAACTTGAATGTACCTACTTACTACTATTACACCTGGCAGCCCCAATGTTGCGGCTGACTGAGAGCTGGCAACCATATTTTTTTAAATTCTTCACTCAACTTACTTTAGATAACGATATAGAACAAATGACCTTTCACTATTTTTTTTTCGAATATGGTCAGGTTTGAACTATAAAGCAACACTGAATTTGTTCAGACTGAATGTAGTAGTAAAAAGAACAAGTAAAATTGTTACATCATTTCTTTTTTAGCTTGTTTGCAAGCCAATATTAGTAACTATGTTTTTATTAATGCAATTTACATTAGATCTTATATTTTTAGCCCATGTTACTCAGTTATATCATTCTACCAAAATAATTTTGGTCAATTTTCGGTTATTTCACATTTTCATGTGTCACATACAAAAAGTTTAATTCACTTCTTTGAAATATTAGTATAGACATATTGAATCAAAGTTCATTCACTGTGTTCTTAGTTTCACCACTGTTAATTTATTTTTAGAATTAGTTAATAATGAACTTTACGACTTTCAATGCATTTTATTATATAAGTAATTTACAAAATTCCTCAAATTTTACTATGTAGACTTTTCACATACACAAGGATTTTCGGCTGCTACATTACTGTAACATGCAAATAATAAATTAGTAAAAATAATTTCTTTTGATCATTAAATGAAGTGCATTTACTGGTATTGTATGGTTAAAAGACAAATATTCAATATTTTTTTTCATTACGGAGTATTTTATAGACATATCCACTCAGTACCAATCCACGGGGGAAAAAAGACATATTATGGTATAGTTAGTACCCCTCATCACTTATTGTAATAACATAGCCAGGTAGAACATCCTTCAATAGTTTGGCGGCAATTTCATGGTCTGCTTTACCATAGCCTTGAGAGTATCCATAGATGTGAATCTTTTTGCTTTGTGGATCATATGAGATTCTTCCACCACCCAAGGGTTCACAATCAAGTGGTGCAAGTTTGGCTTGTACCTGTAATAACTCAAACATTACATTTAGATGTAACATTGATACATAACATAAGTAAACATAAGTTTACCTCTTCATAAATATCGGAATGATAATTACATCGTTTGTACCCTCGTAATATAGTTATTTCAGGTTCCTGATTATTTGTGACTTTTTCGTAAACTTTTAACAATATATATTTAAAGACGCCAGACGTATCGATGTCTACCAGCGGAACGTTATCAAGACGTGATGCCATTCTCAGAGGTGAACAATGAAACCCTGAAAATTTTAATATATTAAGAGTAATTACATTTTCTTGTTTTAGGTTAGATTGGGCATATTTATCTTAAAGATTACCTCTATTATTTGAATTACTCAATGTTCTTACTGCAGACGTTATTAATTTTTGAAAACATAAAAATCCATGCATTCGTTTCAATTAATAAATGTAAAACACTCTCAACAGTCCACAAAAATAAAAAAGTAAATACAGAATGAATTTTTCTTTTCAAATTTAAGGTTTTTTTTAATTTCCACTCCTTTTTGGAGATTATGGCTCAGACATTCCACGTACCGCAAGCCAAAGAGAATTTAAACATACAATTTTTTAAGTTTCTTTTCATTATTCATTATAGTTTTCTTACATGTTCTACATCTAAGTGCTTTATTTATTCCAAGGTAGGGAAATGAATCGGGAAATTAAATATGATCAACACGATAATTTTTATATCTGTTATGGATATGACAAAAGTAGTAAATAGTAAATAAATAAATACAAAAATTATTTACAGACTAACACATTATATATTATTTACAATAATATTATTGCTATAAATATATTTAGAAAGTATTCTGTATAATTATCTAATAATATATCTAGTATAATTATCTATATAGGATCAACAGAATTAAGGAGGGTATTCATAGATGTAGGGAAAGGGACACGGATGGATATAAAGCTATCTAAAAAGAAAGTTCGGTCATATTTAGTGCAGCAAACAAATATGTGAACCAGATCTCTTCAAAGTGTGCATTCACATTGCGGACTATCTATAATATGAAACCTTGGATGGTGGGCCAGACAAGTGGTGTATCCAAGGCGCATTCTTATCAATATGGTGGTAATGATTTTATGACATGAATTGTTAGCAATTTTTTGTTATATTTCTAATATTTTTTAAAATTTTATAAGGCTAATGTCTGCTACAATAGGAAAAAAGACTTCGATTGAGATCTCATAAGAGCCTGTAAAGCACTCCTGGAATCACTT
Organism: Leptidea sinapis; assembly: GCF_905404315.1. Lineage (NCBI taxonomy): Eukaryota > Metazoa > Arthropoda > Insecta > Lepidoptera > Pieridae > Leptidea > Leptidea sinapis. Next base: position 6,473,848 of record NC_066304.1, on the reverse strand, counting down.
AAAATTATACAGTTATTAAGTATACAAAGTAAAACAACATATTCCAATGCTTTAACATCTTTATGCTTTTAGAACATGATACCAGAAGATGTATACTACAAATGTGTTACCATATCCAATAAATTGTTAAAAAACGTGTCTGTGGTCAACAAGGACGTTCTATTTAAGGACGCGTTCTCAAAACAGAGAGGTATCAAATCGCACCGCTACACTGACACCGCTCAAATACATACACGTGCTTAAAGTTAATTGCGGGAATCAAATGAATTTGATACTTTAGCAAGTTTGAATTTTGTTTTTTTTAATACCTATGTATTTTTGATAATTGGTTGATGTATTCGTTTAGTACTTAAATATTAGAACTTTAGATGGCAATTCTGTCGTATAACGACGTGTGCAGTAAACACAGTTTTTTTTTAATCCAAGGTGGCCGCCGCGAAAAATTATGATTTCAGCAATATGGGTCTCGTATCCGAGGTTATCCAGGGTGCAGAGAACGATTTTGGGATCATTTTTGAAATCCAAGATGCCCACCGCGCAAAATTATGATTTCAGCAATATGGGTATCGTATCCGAGGTTATCGAGGGTGCAGTGAACGATTTTGGGATCATTTTTTAAATCCAAGATGGCCGCCGCACAAAATTATGATTTCAACAATATGGATATCGTATCCGAGGTTCTCGAGGGTGCAGAGAACGAATTTGGGATAATTTTTGAAATCCAAGATGGCCGCTGCGCAAATATATCATTTCAACAACGTGCAGAGAACGAATTTGGGATCATTTTTTAAATCCAGTGTCTATATGTGCCGATAAAGTGTCACGAAAATGTGGGACGTTTTTATCCAAGAAGAGGGAGAGGGATTTCAGCAATATGGGTATCGTATCCGAAGTTATCGAGGGTGCAGAGAACGATTTTGGGATCATTTTTGAAATTCAAGATTGCCGCCGCGCAAAATTATGATTTCAACAATATGGATATCGTATTCGAGGTTCTCGAGGGTGTAGAGAACGAATTTGGGATCAATTTTGAAGTGAAACTTCTTTGCCCGCATGAGGGTAAACTTTTTACGGATGAAACGGAATAAAGTGTCACGAAAATGAAGGACGTTTTTATCCAAGAAGAGGGGAGCGAGATTGAGTCTGATTGAGATAGAGTGAGAAAATACAAATGTAGCATGAAGCAGACGGTACCGCTATGAAGTAAAACAGATTTACTACCATCGTTGTATCATGCAGGTTTAGCGCGCGGCCGCGAGTATTTAGAACATCTTCACTGCTTGCTTTGTATCGTGCAGGTTTAATGAGTAATAATAATTAGTAAAACATTTAATAATTTCTAATATTGACAATAATCAATTGGTTTAGAGAACAGATTAGGATAATTATTAATATAAACGAGATTTAAAAATTGGTTTTCACAAATAAGTTTCACTTCTGACATGTGTACTTAGTACGCACGCCATATTTTGTTGTCTGGTGCTTTGGACGTAGCTTCCCCCCAAAGGACACTTCCCCTAAAGGTGGAGTTGAAAAAAATACTGGAGACTTATCTTGTGGGGTATCGTTGGATAGGTCTTCGAAAGTTAGATTCAGTATTGATACATGACATTTCCTTTGGTCTTTTGAAAATAATGCGTGATTAAGGAAGATGATTACAATATCTATTGAAATAACTCTTCTTGACATAATATGGTGGTAATTATTAATAAGAAGGGTTCTTGTGGTTAAAAAGGGGATGATTTTTTTTTGCATGTAGGTATCATTAGAGAGGTCTTTCAAAATCAAATTTTGAGATTTTTTAATTAGGTTGGTAACGGAATGTGTTTTGTAAATATTGTGGGCGAAAAGTCGAAACGTAAATATTTATATATTTAGGGAATGAAGAATAAATTTAGCATGTGGGATATTGTTAGACAGGCCTTTTATGACACCCATGAAGAGAAGTTGGTAAATTTCATAGGCGCCATCTTGGATTCGATTTTATATAGACCTTATATTTAGAGATGACCTTATATTTTTAGTTTTGTTAGATTTAGTTTCATTTCAACGCTACCGAAAAATATCTTATTTTTATCGGATTCGTAAACGCGTCCGTAAATATAAACAATTCACGTCATACAAAAACTAAGCCGAAATGTGGCACATGCCACAAATTACAGCATAACTAGTAAGCTTCGACTGCTATATTTATACATTGCTGAGTTTACTCCAGTTACACACATCTATAAATAATATTAACGGTCGATAGGCAGTAATGTAAATATTTTATCAGTTTAAGCTGCATATATTGAATTTAAATCCCGATTTGGAGAGTGACATCAGTGGAGTAACAGTACTAACGGTTAGGTATTTTCTTAAATCCTGACGTAACAGAGAGTTGCTATAAGTTTCATGTTTGTCAGCCTGTGTCTGTTATCGGATCAAGATCTGTTTAGTCGGCGGTTTTATACGTTTTTAATAAAAAAACACACTCATATTATGCAACATGTATTATATATAGGTACATATAAATATAGCAAATGGATACTATTTTTGTCAGAGGATCTATGTCGTTGCATATACACAAGTATTTCCACTAAAAATAGAGTTAATTACAGGTTTTGAAAAACTCTATCTCAAGCTGGCAGGCCTGTGGCATTTTTCACGAAAATGCTAAACAGTAGTGAACTCCACCACTCGGCTATAGAGAAAGAAGCTTACGCCATAGTGGAGTCACTGAGAAAATGGCTCCACCTTCTCATTGGCAAACCGTTTCTTCTTATTACTGATTACTGATCAGGGGCTGTATCATTAATTTTCTATAATAAACTTAGAAGCAAAATTAACACTGAAAAAATACAATGTTGGCGAAATAAAGCATTTAAATGAAATAATTCCACCACCATCTTACCTTCTTACTCAGATCGTGGGACGTCTTATATGTCAAATGAGGTAATTTTTTTTAACTGAATAGGGATCGCTTCTAATAGGAGAACGCTATATTATCCAAGAGGAAATGGCCAAGTAAAACGATTTAACGTAGCTCTTTGGCAAGCCATTCAGCTATCACTTCGCTCGTATAAAAATCAACAGAAAATATGGAGCAAGTACTTCCTCAAGCGTTACGCTCTATTCGATCTTTGCTGTGCACGGCCACTCATTGTTTGCCGGACGAGAGGATGTTTACTCACACCAGAAGATCGACGAAAGGAGTATCCATACCAACTTGGTTTACAGGATGAGATTAAGTGCTAATGCGTAAATTTAATCGCGTCGGTAAATATCGACCAATCTTTGTGGAAGTGACGTGCTGCATGTGAATCCGGACTACTTCTGTGTTCACCTTGCTGATTGACGAGTTTTTCAAATTTTAAATGTGGTTAAATCCAAAAAACATTAAATACTTTAGTGGTGAAATATAAATATACTTATTTGGTTTGTAAATTTTTTCACATCTCTCTCTTGCTACCAACTGGCGCCAATTGTCTTCCACTATCTCGGGTAGTCGGGAAAGCTGAAAAATATTATCACTAGGTAACGATACTTCCGTGATAACGTGTAAATAGCACTAGTATGTAATTGTTCACGTTCTTGTAAGCCGTTCACATTACACAAAATACAATATTGCTAATCATAGTTCACTAGGCCTTTAAAAATATTTTTTACAAAACAGCAACCGACTTCAAATACACTATTCCAAAACAATAGGTATAATATGCACTAAAAAGTATAAAAATAATTGCGTATTTTTAAACAATCTAATTAATATGTCTAATTTTAGTAACGATTATTGTTGGTTGTTTTATTGTTAATTTTTTTTAGATTTTTACTGAATCTGAACTACACTAACTAATAACTTGTCCAAATAAAATATGTAGATCTACTAAATTTTGCAACGCAGCAATGAACGTAAGCGCATTGCAATTTTATTACAGACAGTTAGAAATTCTGTCACAGTTCGCACCCTTACTTTCAGTCGTTAAGGAGTTCTATTGATATTTCACTGCGACGATTATTACTTGAACATAACGATGTGGCGATAGGTGACTCAAATATCCGGATAGCATATAAAAGATTCGGCCTAATATCGTTAATTTTAGCCTAAGAATTGAAGAGTTCCATTACTTTGCCATGGATCCCATAATCAGAACGTAACCAAACTCTCACCAAAGTACCTTTGAAGTACCTATGTTATTTCCAATAAAAAAATATATCGAAATCGGTTGGTGCTATATTGAGTTATTCATAAATTTGTCGCGTACATACTTATAACAAATTTAAGACTTTTATGTTTTTCTCAATATTGTTATTATCAGATCTGGACCAAAATGGGATATACCGACGAATTAAGAACCTCCTCCGTTTTTGAAGTTGGTTAAAAAAGAATTATCAAAATCGGTTAACCCAGTGTTCTGTGAACGGCTGTGTCACTTGGCGTTGCGTAGAGACGTCGCTTCATTGTGTGTCTTCTACCGCATTTATCACGGGGAGTGTTCCGAAGAGCTGTTTAACCTGATTCCTGCCGCCGAATTCCACCTTCGCACGACACGCCACAAGTTAGGATATCATCCTCACCATCTGGATGTGTGGTGGTCCTCCACAGTGCGGTTTTCAAAGAGCTTTCTTCCACGTACTACAAAGCTGTGGAATGAGCTTCCTTGTGCAGTGTTTCCAGGACGATACGACATGGGTACCTTCAAAAAAAGCGCGTACACCTTCCTTAAAGGCCGGCAACGCTCCTGTGATTCCTCTGGTGTGGCAAGAGATTGTGGGCGGCATAAAAAAAAGATGATAAGTCACACCACCTTTTTTTGAGTCGTTAATGTATTATTTAAGCACTTTTTCACTTCACTTAGGCTTGTTGATTGACACACAGTTGACACACGACTAAAGAGAAAAGTGTGCTTGTCTTTAAGCACATTTTTGCCCGTTTTTTTCCGTTATCAGACTTCGAATGATATGTCCATTTGTATAGAACATCATTGCCATATATCCATAGTCATGAAATCAATTTAAAAAAAAATCAAAACTTCAAAAGGCAAAACTGTAAATAACACTACTACAACTCAATTCACAATACTTACTGCGAATAATATTTATATTAGTGCTAGGCTATTTGGCGTAAATTATATTTTAGGCGTTTATTTAGAGTATATATTATATTCAGTAGGATTGGTTTGGAGTATTTGAATATTGATACTACAAATACCTATTTTTAAGTTTAAATATTTTTGTAATTAAGCTTCAAAAGCTTAAAAGTTAATACATATTTCGTTTAAATTATCCAAGAAGTCAAGAACCAAGAATGGCATTAGTTGCATACGATAATAGTGACTCTGACACTGATTATGAAGATGAAACTAGTGAAAACCCAAATGACGTAGTAGTACCAAAACGTAATAAAACATACAAATTTTAATAAGTATTTTTTATTTTTATTATATCTACTTGGATTTTCAGTTCCCCCATCAATCTTGAATACTATAGACGGAAATCATGAAGGATGCAATGAAAAAAACCTTTTTATTGCACTGCCAAAACCAACGATTTCTAAATCAAGTCTCAAAGAAGAGAATGATGAATTTCTTCTGAAAAAAGAGAAACAACCCGATGTTAAACCTAAATCAAGAATCACAGTACCTTCTCTAAATGATGTAAGTTACTAACAAGTATTATTCATAAAAATGGTGGACTACTTATGTTTTTATTATTTGTATTATATTCACATTACAACATCAATTTTCAGTTTAAAGATGTAAAAAATACTATACCAGATGGCATCAAATCAAAACCAACAAATGGAGTAAGTTTTGTTTTATTTTTGCAATACTGAAATGGTGGCCTCAATTTATTAATGCATTTTATTATGTTTTAGAAAAAATCAGGCCTGCTTAGCTTATTGCCACAACCTAAAAGTGAGTCAAGTATGTCAAAGATAATTGTACCACAATCTGTTAAAAAGAATAATCAACTAAAACCTGTATTAAAGACGACATTTTCATCTAAAGATAAAGGTGATCATAATAAAAAATCTGTGATTGAGTATTCTGATGAAAGTGATGATGAAATACAAAATGATTTCTTCTCAATAAATAAGAAGGTTGAATTACCTCCAGTTGAAGTATATCCAGATATTGATATTAAAGAAAGTGTATCAGATAAGAAAGAACCCAGTATTGAGTCATACTTCAAGAAGGAAGATAATCATGTGGATCTTCAGAATAATGTATATTCGGATTCAGTAAATAATGAAAATTATATAGGATTCAATGCTGACTATGTAACTCCGGAAACATATAATAATAGTGTTCAGGCTGAGAGTAATGATGTTTTAGATGATGAAGCTGTATGTACCAATTTCATGTCATTCATAGTTATATACAGGTTGCCCCAGTAATGGGACATGAAGGGAAAGTACCTTAAATATCATAGATAGGGTATTTTACTGAAAAAAGACTATGTTATTTTTAAATGTTAGTAATTCTGCATTCAAAGATTTTCTAAAAATTACTTGCCTCGTCTGGGAATCGAAACAACTTAATTGTAAAAAAAACACTCGTACTTTTATGATATATAGATATGAGAAAGTAGTCAATTAAGTGGGTATTTTTTTGTAAATTAATTAATTAAATGCTCAAAATGTGATCCCTCCTGTCTTACGCAAATCGCCAATCTTTTAATGAGTTCGCTGCCTTTTGACTTTCTTATCATTTTATGGTGAATACTCAATATGATATGGCACAATTCTGTTTGTAACTCGCCCACGTTCTCATATCACTCTTAAACTAATAAAAACCTTTGCCATAAAGTATTTTAAGGATGAAGTGGGTACTTATTTACGAATAATCAATGCTATCTATGGAATGATAATATCTCTACTTTTCGGATGTTGTCATCGGCAATAAACAACTTTCTTGAAATTTTACTCAAACATTTTACATTGCTCCTTTCTTTTAAAATACTATGTTACTTAAGAAGAAGAGTTATTAGTTTTTGGCTATTCTTTCGATTGGCATCATAAAAGTAGGGGTGTTTTTTTTTTTACTTTTAAGTCGGTTCAAGTCCCAGAAGAGGCAAGTAATTTTTTGAAAATCTTTGAATGCAAAATTACTAACTTTTAAAAATAACAAAGTCTTCTTTCTGTAAAATACCCTATCAACGATATCCAAGCTCTACCTAAGATATATAGTCTTTTATGAATAGCAAACTTGCATGGATTATAAGTTTGTTATAAAATAAATTGTTATTGCTATTGTTTTCCTGATGTGTTGTAGTAAAATATGGTAAAAGTAAAATGATGAAACCAGTTCTTACTGGGTACCACAAATATGGCACTGCAATGCAATTATAATTATTATAATTGCATTGCAGTGCCATATTTGTTTGCTTTATAGAAACCATAGGGTTAAGACAATATTTGAATTTATATGTTGTATTCCTAATTGTTATTTTTTTTATAAGATATTAAAACTATGTGGAGCAAGAGGTAAGCGCAAACGAGAAGAAATACAAATTGTGGATGTTAACCAACAAGACGTTCTGAAAGACGCTAGAGAACTATTAATGAAAGGCCTTATGGATGACACTACAAAACGACAATCACATAGCAAAAAGAGAGGCAATGAACCAACAAGTCAACAAAAGAGAAAGCATCAAATAACTTATCTGGCTCATCAGGTGGGTTACTTAAATATAATATTGTATGATTGGCACGCTAAACCCTTCATTAATTCTTTTGTCTTGAAAGTATAGGGTCAAGACACAATGTTTATGATCCCCATTATGCACAAATATTTCTAATATGTTACTTTCAATGCTTTCAGGCTAAAGCTAATGAAGCAGAGTTACAAAACCAATGGGCCAACAATAGAATGACAAAACGGATGACACAATCAAAATATGGATTTTAATAGTATACTTAAGGATTATGTATTAAGAATACTACTTATCAATACTTTTTGTACACCTTGTTGGGCAGAAAATTTATATCTTACCCAAATAGTAACCAAGATTTTCTATAGTTATATTTTGTAAATAAAATATGTTTAGTGAAAAAAGTTTTTTATTGACTTTAATAGTAACTAATTAACTGTAGCTCTATAATATCTGATAAATTTATAATCTTCGAGCTTTTCTGGGCCTCGGTGGATTCCATGAAACATGAGTAGCATCTGTTACTGACACAATCTGCAACCCACCCATTTGTAATCCCTTTACAGCAGACTGAAACAACACAAAATATAATTTCAAATCTAAAACTTCTTGATATAAGGATAGTGAATGTTTATTCTTACCAATCTTCCAGGTCCTAGGCCTCGAACTCGTACTCTTATTGTTCTGAACCCTCTATCAATTGCTTTCTAAAATGAAATATAATATTAAGATGTATGAGGATTATTGTTACCTTAACAATCCTGAGGAGGGAAGAGCCTGACTAATACAACAATATCCACTTACTGTTGCAATGCTAATTGCTGTAGTTTGTGCAGCAATGTTGGTTCCTTTCTTTGTGTTTTTGAACCCATCAATGCCACAAGATCTAATCAATTTTACACTGCCTTCCGCATCCGTTATAGTAAATATGGTATTATTTTGAGAAACACGTACATTGCAGATTGGCAATGATTTATATGGAACTCCATCATACAAGTTATTATCCGAATCAAGCGTGGGAAACAGATTTTTCTTCCTAAAATGAATTTGACACGATTGAATATAAATTTACGAAGATCAACTAGGTATGCCTTATCTCTTCTTATAATACCTACTGCTTCAATACAGAGTCCAGATCAATTATTTTTTCACCTTGCACTCCTTCATCATCGGCGGGTATTCTTTTATGGTCAAACCGTTCCGTTCCTAAAGCTGTTGATGTATTAAATAAACGGAAAGAACTACACACGGACCTAAAGATAGTATTTCTAATAGAATTAATCATTTTTAATTTTGTTACACAGTGTTAGTCTCGTAAGTGGTAACAAACAACAACAATACAATAGAATTTTTTTTTTGACATAAGCATAACCTCAAAGTACATAATTTTTTTTATCGTTCATCAATTGAGTACCTAAGCTATAATCTTTCAGTTTTTTAAACGAGCGAAAACAGGTCACCTGATTAATGACCTAAGTGATCTTCGCACTCAACGTTATCTTGCTACATCAGAGGAATTTCAGGAGCGTGGCCGATCTTCTAGAAAGGTGTATACGCCTTTTTTGAAGTTGCGCATGTCGTATCGTCCAAAAAACACCACACAAGGAAGCTCATGCTCATGTTGTTTGTGGAAGAAAGTTTCTTGAAAACCGCACTGGATGTGTGGCGTTCCTTCACGAACGCCATTCCGATGCTATCGTATTTTGTGGCGTGTCGTGCGAAGGTAGTTTTTTTTAAAGGAAAAAGAGGATAAACTAGCGTACGGGTCACCTGATGAAAAAGTGATCACCGCCGCCCACATATTCTTGCAACACCAGAGGAATCACTGGAGCGTAACCGGCCTTAAAGGCCACTTAACTCAGTGGCAGGAATGAGGTCAAACATCGAGATGGTGGAGATGATATCCTAATTCGTGGCGTATCATGCAATGGTGGGAATCAGTTGGAACAGCTCTTCGGAACACTCCCTGTGATAAATGCGTGGATACACAATGAGGCGATGTGTGTCTACGCAACACCAAGTGATCTAGCCATTCACAAAGCACTATTTCCCCGACAATTCGAGCATCTCTGTGTTGCACGCGATCAAACGGTTAGAGGTAAACTGGGGTGCGGCAGACTATAGATGACAGGAATACTCCATAAGTGGCTAAACCTGCACTTTGTAGAGTGCTAGAATGTGGGCCGGCTTGAAGTATTCAAATATTTTTATTCAAAATAGGATATCACTTATTGAAAGTCAATATTTACCACTAATTGGTGTGCTCTATTAGTGACGCCTAGTCTTACTAGACAATCAATGCCGATATTAATACAATATTTGTGCTGCAGAAGAGGGCTATTCACGCTATTCATAACCTAGGTCCTAGAGAATCATTGAGAGCAAAATTCAAAGAAATTAACATCTTGACTGTTGCTTCTCAATATATTCTTGATAATGTAATGTATGTTCATAGGCACATGAGTGAATTTGCCAGAAACTGTCATAACTAACCATAATGTTAACACCAGGAACAGACAAACTGATGATGCCTACTACTCGGCTAGGTCGAGTTAGTAAGTCTTTTGCGGGGCGATGTATTTTTTAATCTCTAACTCTATTTATTAGTATAGATATGATATTGATGCCTATATATTAAACACATATGTGATGTGATTTTATTCAACTTTGTAAATCTCACATAGGGGAAAATAACTAAAACCCCTATTCTCATGTGATAATTCCTTATTTTTTAAGTAGAAAACATTTAGTACTAAACATTCTTTTTGTAGGCTAATTAGAACACTATTACTTTATTCACCTTTTTATGAGAGACCCACAGCATAAGCAGTACACCCAATCTAATTTCGAGTTACTGTATTTTGTCATAACTAACCATAATGTTAACACCAGGAATAGACAAACTGATGATGCCTACTACTCGGCTAGGTCGAGTTAGTAAGTCTTTTGCAGGGTGATATATATGCTTTTACAACAAGATCCCAGAAAATGTTCAAAACAAAAGTATTACATTATTCAAAAGAATTGTTAAAAAACGTTTGTGTGGTAAAGGTTACTATAACATTAATGACTTTCTTAATGATACCACAGATTGGGAATGGAGTGACCGCCCTCAGGCTATTAAATAATAAGTTTAATTGTACAATATTACTTTGTAAACATATTTATTTGATTAAAAAAAAAAGCCTGCTGAGTTTGTTGCGCCCATTCTTCTCAGGTCTGAGGCATTCATTTTGGAATGGGTGATAGTTTTTTGACTTTCAATAAGTGATGTCACATCCTATTTTGAATAAAAATATTTGAATTTGAATCACCTGTGTGGTACCTACTGATAAATAAACATTTGTTGTTCTATTTTTCTTTATTATATGCATGATTTCTAATATAATAAAAATAAAAGCAATAACAATTTGATTGATTTATTTCAAAACTCATAGATATATCTCAAGTGATTATGATAGCAATTTTTGCTTAAGTCTTTGTTTCTTAAATATACTAGCAGGCCTCTGATTATTTTCTTGTTTTGATATATAATTTTCTTTATTTTCTAATACATCTTTAATGATTATTTCTTGCCTAACTTCATCTAATCTGTTTATTTCCGATTGTGTTTCTTTAACCTTATCAGTATCATCAATTTTGTCACAATATATATTATTATCTCTCTTTAATATAGATTTGGTCTCATCAGTAAACATGTGAGAAAAGGCTACATAAATATCACTTGGTTTCATTATGCCACTTTCAGATCTGTATGGATTTGAACTAGGTACTACATCTGAATGCTTGAATGTTATTTCAAATGTTTCAACATCATCATCATCACATGCAAAAGAAACTCTTTTTTCATGGTCACTAACCACATTTTTTGTATTATTATCATCACCTGCATCATCTAGTATATTTTCTAGTCTGAAAAAATTTACTATGAATTAATTATATGGAATTCATATATAAACCATCTAATTTTACTTTGAGGCTTACCTGTCCATTTCATCTTCTACCTCTTCAAGCTTTTCTATTTCATCTAACCTAGAAAGTAAATCATTTTCAGTTTTACTGTTTTTTCCTTTCATATTTTTCAATTCAAGTAATTTATTTTCTAAATGTTTTTGTCGGTTCAGAACCTGCTCTAGCAAATCATTTGATGTTTGCTCCCTAGCTTGGATGTTCAATATATGGGCATCAGTTGTAACTCGGTTACAATCCACATTATTTATTGGTTTTTGTAGGTCATTTAAATTATGGAAGTTAGCCTTAAATGGTAGTAAGTTAGAAGAATCTTCTTTCTCACTTCTAGTATTAATATTATCATCTGTATCAACAATGCCATCAGGTGTCATCATTTGATTTTCTAACTCCTCTTGTAATTCTAGTTCTTCTAGTCTTTCCCATAGTTCCTTATCATTTATTTCTATTTTGTTATCCTCATTTTTCTTTTCTTTGCTCAGATTATATTGCCTAAGTCTTTCTCTGTGCTGTATTCTCCACAATTTATCTTCTTCATCTGTACATGTTTCAATAATGTCCTGACCACATTTGTTTTGAATAGTTTCCTTATTAAGGTTTAGTTGGCTTTGTAAATATGTCTTCTCCTTCCTATAAACATCTACTTTGGATTGTGCATCTACAAAAGTAAAAACATTTGGAGACTGATGGTGGTTTTATAATATCAAAGTAAAGAATTTTTAAACGGAATCACTATGAATTAAATGCATATTTGTAATAAAATAAAATATTTTTAACTTATGGGCACTGAGCTTGATTTCAGACCCAAAAAAGAAATTACTTAAATATTTAAATTTATTTCTTCACAAGAGGTGACCAGAAAAACATTGTTTCGCCATGTAAATTAAGTATCCAATGCACACTCACTGTATGTCACTATTGTATTGTCATTGACTAAATTATTTGTATTGCTAATATATATAGGTATTTCTAAGTAAAAAAAATATAGATTCCACATAAGAAATGACCATAATATCTATTAAACCTTCTCCGAAATACCCTGCATCTTATGGTATAAGAATTATTCCAATAGGTTCAGTAATTTTCACAGTATAACCGAAGGAACAAAACGGCTCTCTATTTATTAGTATAGATATGATATTAATGCCTATATATTAAACACATATGTGATGTGATTTTATTCCACTTTGTAAATCTCACATAGGTGAAAATAACTAAAACCCCTATTCTCATGTGATAATTCCTTATTTTTAAGTAGAAAACATTTTGCACTTAAATGTTCTTTTTGTAGGCTGATTAGAACACTATTACTTTATTCACCTTTTTGACTGCATTGCACATGAGAAACCCACAGCATAAGCAGTACACCCAATCTAATTTCGAGTTACTGTATTTTATTTCATATAAATTTTAAACAACTGAAATACAATCATTTTACCTTTAATTCTATGTTGTCGAAGCACTTCTGCTTGATTAAGAGAACATTTAACAAAGTAATCTGCCCCTAAGGCAACAGTAACTTCATTCGTATGTTTCAGAGCTCCTCTAAATAAAATCCTGTTTCCAATTGGAACCAGAATATCCACTTTTAGCTTATCGAAATAAAGTTTAAGATCTAACAAATTCAAGCTGTGTAAATAGTCTTCCCAAAACTTCAAGTTCTTTTCATTTTCCTGTAAGCTCTGCAATAAAGAATACATTGTTACATTAATCTAATTATTAAAAAGTGGTACCAAGAGAGGAAGGCTCATATTACTTGTTTGTATAAATTGTCAAAAAAATTCATTGTTTTATTGAAACTATTTCCAATTTTCATTGACTATTTTTTTTTAGGTTTATTTTAGTATTTATTTTATCAATAATCAGAACATTTATAATTTATTTCACGATAGAGACCACAGAACGCTTTTTACTCTGACGAGTAGAAAGCCAACTTCATACTAAATAAATGCAAGTACGATATTAGCGCCCGTTTGTGCCACCGAAGCTAATCAGTAAAAAAAGGCGGGAGGTTTTGAATATTGCTAGGGAAGTTTAGGTATTGTACTTTTAGACATATCCATTCTATGGCGACCCTGAATGGGGGCTATAGAATGGACATAGTAAAACAACGTTCATACAATATAAATAGTCTATATTAGTAGAGACAGTCAAGAGACAGTAATAGTGTTCTGCCGGATTTGGTACGGCCGGACTATAGGAAAGTCCGTCCGGTAGGTGTGGATGCTGGTTGGGCGCCTCGCATCAATTGGTCTGCCGTCATACTGATACGGTCCGGAAGGTAATTTAATAATAACTTTTTTATGTTGGACAATGTGATATGCCATCAAATATGGTCTGCTACCAGACCGTGTCCGATGGTTTGGCTATTGTACCGACCTTGTGCTAAGGTTTTTGTAGTCATTAGTAACAGATTCAGTTTGAATCGTTATTCAATTCAATTTAATCTGTCTTGTACCAATAAAATAATTATTTCTCCGTTCAAAACTAATACTTTGGATTTTGGTGTATAATAAATATATTTTAGGGTATAATCATTCAATCTGCATCCGGGGGGAGGGGAGAGGGATTTTGAATATTACTTGCTCGGGTAGGTGTTTTTCAATATTGTAGTTTCGGTATTGGCTTAAAAAAATCACAAAATCCATCATTTAAATGAGGTAAAAAACATACAAAAATAAACACAGTTGAATTGTAAATCTCCCAATATATGAAGTCGGGTGAAAATAATGCAAAACTTAGTAATAATAATCTAAGAAGCGCTTAATAACCGTTGCTATCGTTATGTACGGCCTCTCTTTATATTTTTATAATATTTAACATAAAATAATTATAATAGGGTATATGCATGTAACATATATTTAGTTGAAATATTATTTTTTCTTATCTTTATTATTATTTATTTTATCTTAAACTGTTTTTATTATTAAATTTGTGCTGAATAATAAATATTAAATAAACAAAAGTGCAATAAATACGCGCGAAACAACGTGAAATATAAAACATCGAAACGCAATGGTCTTGGTTGAAGCGCAGTGTGACGTCAAAGTCTAGATAAACATAAGCAAAGGTATTTTAGATATTGTGAGGAATATGTGGAAGATAAATGGAAGATATGATTTATTAAAAAGTTACACGATATATATACAAAATCCTTAAAACTAGTTACCCAATTACAATCGTTACTTAAAAAATATTTACAAGTTCAGAAAATACACACCAATACTAGAGCTTACATTTTAACCAATAGTCAAACGTTTCATTCACTAAGAATTGAGAATAATATTAAGTGTTCTATCACGCTCTAAAACTAATGCTATCGCAGTTTGTGTAAACTCGCGTCGAACCTCGATCATACGATGTCAATGAGCATTCCGCACCTACGGCTGTTGCTCATTGATTAAAATTGCATGAATAGCGATCGACCCCCGAGTCCCGACGCTTCATTCGAGGACGCTCGGCCTTGCTGTGCGGATCACGTGAGTATATCTGTGATCGTCGAGAGAAAGTAGGATGCTTGAAACTTTACTGAGATGACTAAACTGGTGATCTGTATGATTCTATGAGTTGATCTACAGCATTATGAAATGGTTCTTTATCAGAGCTAATATTACGTTATACAAAATAAAATGTTCTTATCAGAGCTAATACTACGTTATATAAAATAAAATGTTCTTGTCAGAACGAATCTTTCGGCATACGCTTATTACAGTTATTATGCACGATTACTATTTCTACGATCTATAATGCTACGTTACAAGTTAGATATTAGACACTTGTGTTAATTGATATTATTGGTTGTAGGTACAGCTACAGTATGGTTCCTAGATATTATTTTCGGTGGTAAGCGAAATATTAAATTATATGTTGGTTTTTTATTATTCAATGATCTGTAGAATTATTATTCACAATAACTGAAAGTGGATTTGCTAAGACGCAATCAAATAATCTTCCAAAAATAGTTGCGTTTATGATGCTGCTTGGTGACGTATTTTTGTGTTTCGAACCCAGATTTTTTTTTTATATGAGAGGGGGCAAACGGGCAAGAGGCTCACGGGATAGGGAGAGGTGAGGCAACCGCCCATGGACATCCGCAACAACAGGTGTGTCAAGAAATGCGTTGCCGGCCTTTAAGGTAGGAGTATGCTTTTTTCTTGAAGGTCTCTAAGTCGTATCTGTTCGGGAAGACTGCTGCCGGTAGTTGATTTTATTTCTTCTCAATTTAAAAGAGTGCAAGTTGCAAGGTAATTATGTGATAATTAATTTGAATTTTAAATTTTCTCACATTAATTTCTAAAACTAAACG
Organism: Leptidea sinapis; assembly: GCF_905404315.1. Classification (NCBI taxonomy): domain Eukaryota; kingdom Metazoa; phylum Arthropoda; class Insecta; order Lepidoptera; family Pieridae; genus Leptidea; species Leptidea sinapis. The sequence goes on along the minus strand of NC_066304.1, from coordinate 6,457,938 downwards.
TATTATATAAATGCAGAAAATATAATTTAATTGGAATTATCATATCCATTGCTTTTTTCTGTTATTAAAGATCATTAACATATGATTCTCGTTGAGATCAATGTTAAAATTCTGTTTTAAATTTTTGCATTTTTAAAGAAACAAACAATCAGACTATAAACTAATAAAAAAATTACACTTTTAAATCATTTAACTCACTTCAAAATTGGTACCTTGAATATATACCACAGCAACATAAGCAAGTTGTCTGAGATACTTTATCTCTTCTCATTGATGTTTTTGTATGGAAGAGAGGACAAACAAGAGTAAGGGTCATCTAATGTTAAATGATCACCGTCACCCACATTCTCCCGCAATACCAGAGGAATTGCAAGAGTGTTGCCCGGCGTGATACATGCGGTAGAAGACGCACAATGAAGTGAGCTCCCTATGCAACGCCAAGTTATCTAGCGGTTCACAGAGCACTGAGTCCCCGACAATTCGAGCAGCTCTGCTTTGCACTCGGTCAAATGGTTACTGTTTATACCACTTGGCTCGAATAGTTGAGACTCTTGGAACTCTTACTTTCTCTAGTTTCGAAGTATCTTTGCCAAGCAGGCACCAGAAAATACTTTTAAGTAAGATTTTGACTTTGGTCAATTATTTTGTCAATCACAAAATGTAATTAAATTAAATACATTTCACCAGAATTGTTACAAATTTGGTTACACAAGACAAGTGCTGACCCGACAAAACCCCGCGCCCGCTCACTGTATGAATTATCACTATATGTACTTAATGAAATGTCATGGACTGAATTAGTTGTATTGCGAATTTATAGGCATTTCTAAGTAAAAACAAAATAGGTTCTAAATAAGTAATCATCAACATAATTTATACTTAAATATTCTCCGAAACACTACGCTGCATCTACGGCGGCGAGTGGGACGGGTCGTTCCCTTCCCTAAAATATGGTCTCGAGGGAGGCGATGGCTGGCCCATGCGTCATGCTCGTGAACGGGCGCTGCTTGTGGTGGCAGGATGATCCTGTAGCCGGAAACTCTACCTCATGGTTTTAAGATTAAAAATTATATTTTTTATAATTGCTAATAAAATGGTCGCTAAATACCTTTATTTATTAACGGTGTGTGTGGATTGATGCATCTACTGTACCATGGCCTAGTATTATTGTTCATACAGTAGTATTCGGCCGTGACTGTACTCAATAGCTCTTTTTTTACGTATTATTTTATATATTTTTTTTGAGTATTTGTAGTTTGAGTATTATTGTTGCATCACTTTACATATATTGTAACTGAAATAATTTGTGAGTGAGTGATTGTTACAAAGAGTTTCTTTAATCAATCAATCAATCAATCAAATTATTTGCGTATAAACATGGTATGTTACGATGGTATAATGTTACAGTTTCACATGTTGCGCCAGGCTTAACTAGGCATGCAAATTAATTTAATACAGTAAATAGTAAGGTAAATAACACATAACAAGATTAGATGATATAATATGTCTACATGTCAGAAACAATAAATATTAATTATCATAATACTGAAAAATAATACAGAACTACAGACTCACATAATAATAAAGTAATAACAGACTAACATAATAATAATAAATATTGTCTAATTAATTATTAACAAAAATTTTCACATTTTATGTTATGACATTACTCGCGTTCAGAAATTCATTTATCGTATAAAAGAGTCGTTCACTTAACCAGTGTTTAAGTTTTTTCTTTAAAAGTCTTTTATTAAATAATTTTAAATTAATGGGCAGTTTATTGTATATTCTGACACTCAAAGCAAGACAACTCTTGTCATACTGCAAGGTCAGTGGGATTTCGTCGAAAATTAGTCTATTTGGATCCCGGCGGTTTCTTTGAGGGTTAGTGTCACAAACATTCTTGAATAAATCACTATTAAATTTCACAAATACACACAGTTCATAGATATAAAGACAAGCAAGTTTTCCAAACAGAGGTCTGCAAGACTCATCAGGTGGCACGTTGCAAATAGCTCTCACACATTTTTTTTGCGATATGAAAACCCTAGAAATATTTGTACAATTACCCCACAAGAACAGTCCGTAACGCAAAACAGACTCAATGTAAACGTGATAAGCTAATAATGTTGTTTGTAAACAAATAACTTTTTTTATTTGCCGAAGAGCATAAACAAATTTGTTGATCTTGCTACAAACGTTAGAAATATGTGATTCCCATCTAATGGTGTCATCCAGGAGCAATCCCAAAAACTTTGTTTGATTTGCTGTGTTTACAGTGGTGGTATTATAATTAACATTTAGAATTGGGGTTTCGCGTTTAGTTGCATTAAATTGAACATAATTTGTCTTTGCCAGATTTATCTTAAGGTTATTATGTCTAATACATTGACTAATTGAATTCATCGTCATGTTTGTCAGCTTCATGATCACTTACGGAGGCATTTTTGTCAGAAGCCACAACTATGGAAATATCGTCTCCAAAGAGGACACATTTGTATTTTGTTATGTTTATAATGTCATTAATATAAATTAGAAATAGAAACGGGCCAAGAACACTTCCCTGAGGAACCCCGTATTTAGTTAATATATGGTCAGATGCGTATGACTTCATCTCGTTATTTTCATCAGGTTTCGTGATGCCTTCTTGCCACTTCTTCTTATTAAAGCTCAACCCTCAAAGGATGGAATGGATATAAAAAGAAAAGTCATTTCCTTGACCTGCCTGAATAAGGTGATTTTAATTTGATTACCCTAAAGGATTGAGCTTTTGATTACTGTTAGTAAAAATATAATATTAATTACAAGTTTAAGCAAAATTTTCAAATTGTAAGTAGAGGTATTTGGTGATTATTGCATGATATGTAGATTAGGATTATTTTATTGTTGTTTGCTGAGTTCTCGTAACAGGTTTCGTCATGCTAAATGTCACTGCTTGTGGCGGTGTCATGGGACGGGTCGTCCCCTTCCCTAAAATATGGTTGAGGGAGGCGATGGCTGGCTCATACGTCATGCTCGTGAACGGGCTCTGCTTGTGGTGACAGGATGATCCTGTTGCCGGAGACTCGGTTTCAGATTCTCAAAAGTTATTGTGTGTATATATATGTATGGATCGATATTAAAGAGTGGCAATGAGTTTCTTGCTACTTCTTCTCATTAACCCTTTACGAAGTAGCGGTAGATTCAATAAGAAAAATATTTTTTTTTGACATTCATAAGTGTCATTTCCGTGACTACGTGAATAAACTGATTTTGATTTGATTTGATCTAATCGTACAAGAATTATTCTGATCGGTTCAGTAGTTTTTGCAGTATAACCGAAGGAGAAAACCGGCCATACATTTATTAGTACAATATAGATTCTTGGGATATACTGTCATTGATACTTGTCATTGTCACTTGATAGACGTCACAGAAACCCCGCGCATAATGGCGCGTTTGAGTAGCTGAAATATATAGCCAGGAATGAATATTTATTTTTATAATCGAATAAGAATGTTTTTATCTATAATTTGATGTGTTTGATAATTTTAGGATGTAAAAAATCAAATTTAAGTATTGAATTCATGCATATACCCTATACCGCTTAGTAGCTATCTCTATGTCTCTATATCTATCTGTCAAGAACATATGTTTATGACATAAAAATATATTCTAAAAGAAGTGTTTTGGAATGCACGTGATGGAACCAACATGTTGGATGTTAGCTCCATAGTAAAAGTGCCTTTGACCGACTGCTATCAATCTATTGACAACCAGGTCAATAGTTTATGGGTCGAATTTTGGAAACAAGACCAAGAATAGAAGCGTAAATGGTATGGAAATATTCAAGCAAACTTACCTGTAGCACCATGGTATAACAAATTGAAAATGCCCAATCGGGACTTTATTACGACTATAAACAGACTGCGTTTTGGTCACTCCACCGTCCCGGCCCACCTGGCTCGGTTGGGCATAGTGGAGAGTAGCTACTGCACCTTCTGCAATAATTCTGTTGGTGATATCACAGGTTGGTGACATTTCATATTTAAATGTGAGTGCTTTTCGTTTGACAGATTGATTCTTGTCAGTGAAATTAGTGAAATAGTGCAAAATCAATTGACAGTGCAAGATCCCTCCCGCCGCCTGAGTGATATGTTGAAAAATAGATCCTATTACGTGCCTCTATATAAATTCATCAAAAATACAGTTGGGAAATTATAATATAATGTCAGGGTGGCATATTCCGTCTATTGGGTGAAACCGTCTACTTGAAATTATGTTCGTTATAGTCGAGCTGTAGCGTTTGTAAACGTGTCGGTAAAACAACATTGCTATTCACTTCTAACAAAATTTCTTAGATGGCGCTAGTCGCTATAAAAACGGGTAAAACAGTGTTCAAAGTTCAGTTGATTTTTCAAAGTGAAATGTGAGTGTCAATACACTGCCGTATTTTCTAAGGTAAGTTTAAATTATGTTACTTACAATACCAAATGACTACAATATATATAGTTGAGCGTACTTGTAAAGGTTTCGTGTATTATTTTGCGAGATAACGCTGCAAATTATTGGATTTATTCAACGTTACAAATTTATAACCACAAAAACGTTAAGTGCTTAATTCCGTCTACTTTGAAAGGGGCTAAATCGTCACATGACGAATTTGCCCCATTTCAGACATCGTAAACCTTTTTAGTCATAAGTTTTTAAAAGTGAACCAATGAATATTCGTCATAGGTACTAGGTAGGTTCATACCATAGAAATCGGAATAATAAGACATTTATTCCGATTTCTATGGTACATACTTACAGTTCAAAGAAAGTTCATTTGAAAGATAATATATATCATGTAATATTTGCAACAGTTATAGAAGAATCGCTACCACAATCGATTTAAGAAACCTTATTTTGTTATTCTGAAGATCAAAAATAGTTCTTGTATGTGTACTAAATTTAAAATTATATATTCGCTGAATGTTAATTTGTATTGATTAAATTGTTTCAGTTCATATCATCATCGTCACCGTCATTCATAATGGTACGTAAATATAAAAGACATACAAATAGAGGTGATTATGATAAAACTCAACAACGTGAAGCCGTCTTGGCAGTGCGTAATGGCACGTTAAGTGGTTATAAAGCTGCACAATTATACAAAATACCAAGAATGACAATAATGGATCACGTACATAAAAAAAGAAGCTCTAATATGATTGGGTGGAAAACCACTCTATCTTCCGAAGTTGAAATGAGTCTGGCATCCTGTCTTCATACTATGGAAACTTATGGCTTTGGATTGACAAGAGCAGATGTGTTAGATATGGTTGGAGAATACATAAAAGTAAATAATGTATCTTCGTCATTCAAAAATGGGATACCAGGCAAAGATTGGTTTCTTTCATTTTCAAAACGCCATAATTTATCGATTAAAAAACCCCAAACTGTGGAGTATGCTCGTAAAACTGCCATAGATCCGTATATAGTTTACCCATATTTTGATCTCTTAGAAAAAACTATAAAAGAATTAGATTTACAAGATAAACCTCATCTGATCTGGAACTTGGACGAGACAAGCTTCTCGAAAGACCCATCAAAAACAAAAATTGTTGGTGTGAGAGGCTACGCAGCTACAAGGGTCATTGCAACGCCGGGAAAAGATAATACAACGGTTCTTCTAGGTGCTAGTGCGGCTGGACAAAAAACACCACCACTCATTATTTTTAAAGGTAAAAACGTATGGGATGAGTGGACTTCTCCAGACGCTTATCCGGGCACTACAAGAATGGCTGGATGGAGTCTAAAGTCTTCGAAGCATTTAAAAAAAAACTTTTTTGCCTACGTTAGGCAACCAACGTCCAGCACTTTTAATTTATGACGGCCACTCTACGCATGTGGGCTTAAATATCATACAAGAAGCTCGCAGAGCTAACGTGACGATATTAAAAATACCGGCCCATACCAGTCACGTCTTCCAACCACTGGATGTATCAGTCATGAAATCATTTAAGTATCAATGGGATATAATGTTAGTCCAGTGGCAAAGGCTAAATATTGGTAAACCATTGCCAAAAAAGGATTTCTCCAGATTGATTGGATCAATATAGACCAACATAAATCCTCAAATTTTACGAAATCGGTTTAGAAAGGCAGGCATCTATCCAACAAAACGAAATGAAATTGAAGAACGGCTATTCGATCCATTACAACTAAAACGTAAAACATTATGTTTTAAACCCACATACTCAGTTGAGAGAGGATCCTCAGACGTTATTATGCATCACTCTTAACAGTATCAATAACCAATTTTGTAGTAATAAAATACAAATAAATTTATCCAATGATTTATCAGAGAATAATACAATCTCTTTTGAAGAGCTACTTCTCCAAAAAGTACAACGCAGCGAAAATATTTCCAAACCAAAAAGACGAAAAGTGGCATCAGGTGCAGAAGTAATTACTCACGACGACGTGGTCAAGTTCAAAATTGACGAAGAAAATAGTAAAAAAAATATAAAAAGAAAAATACAGTCAAATCTGGTGAAGAAAAATACAGATAACGTAGTTCTCTTAAGTAATTTAGCAAGGGACAGCTCTCAGTCAAAACCTTTTACCGCAATAAATAGCCAGTATATGTCTGATTGTTTTGAAAATCACGAACTTGATTCCCCTAAAGTTAAAATTACATCCAACGTAATTATAAAAGCCGCAACGAGACCACATGAGGATATAAAACCAGGACCTTCAGGATTAAAATCTGCAAAGAAAACTAAAATTATTAATACTAACGCTACTTCAATTCAGATTCCTGCAAAGAAAATAGTAACAACAGTTAAAGGAAAAGGAATTGGCAAAAAGAGCAAAGGAAAAGAAAATAAAATACCTCAACTAGAGAAGAATGACAAGAATTTGGACCATAGCAAGCACGCGAAAATAATAAAACGAGAAAAACAAATTTCTCGATCTAGTTCTGCCACCAGGGTGTCTGGACGATGTTTATTCAGATACGTTAATTAAAGTACCTGATTTTGAGAGTCAATCACATCACTCACAAAATCAGGTCTCAAAAACCGAAAGCAACGAAGAGACTGAAAAAAGTAAGGCTAAAAATAGTAGTTTAAGAATCAACTTAAGAAATAAGCGTAACGTTAATAAAAATGATACAAAACTCAAGACACCTGAATACTTATATTCTATAAATGACCATGTTTTAGTACGGTACTATAACAGGAATAAGTGGACATACTATGTTGGCATTATAGAAAATAATTATATTCAAGGTGAAGAGATTTATTATTCTGTTCAAATTTTATAAAACTATTAAAAGTCCTAAGCTTTTGTTTAAAATGGCTAAAATAATAGATCTAGATAATGTGCCCGATGGATCAATCGTCAAAAAGGTCAGTTTACATAATGATGAACAAATTTTAAATGCCTTAATTTTGTCTTGTGAAGACGATGAGCTCTATTTTTATTAAAAGAACATATTCAAACAACATACTAATACTTCAAGTAGGTACATGACAGTAAATAGTTACCTAAAATTATGATAGTAGTAAGTACTACATGCCGAGTACAGTATGCAGTCTCGACACAGTTTAATTTTTTTTATAAGTAATACAAATTTTGACTTACCGAATTATTTTTGTCGCTAAGCGACCGTTATGTTTACTTAATTAGTTTACGTTCTATTTTAAATGTTTTGTTTTTGATATTGTTTATCTTTGATACTTTTCATTTAATATTTTGTTGATTTTATAGTTTCTATAATCAGACTGATTGTTAACTTTTATAAGACTAAGTAGGTAAATACCATTTGTTATTTTTAGGTTTAAAGATTGTTACTTAAATAAAACTTTTTTCGATACCAAATGTGTGCTATTTTTTATTAAGAAGGTATACCTATACCTAACCAAACTAAACTACCTAAAAATGTTGACAACCACAGCTTGTTAAGATATGCCGAAATTGCCCCCGAAAATGATTTTTATGTATGTAATATTACATAGATCTTATGTATAAGATCCTTAAGCACAGAATTGACTGTTTTCTGATAACGCATGTCTTTATTACGTGCTTCCGTAAAACTACAAAGGATTTCAATAAATACTTCTAGTGTGACGGATTTTCCCGATTTCGAAGGGAAAATCCGTCCACTGTTCAAGTTTTAAAAAGTTGTTTATTCTAGTACTAGTGATAGTTTCATTAAATAAGATCACGGTATTTGAAACTTTAAAACATTATCATTTTCATTGAACCATAACGTTGATCCTAAATCAAAACATTTATCGGAAATGGGCATTCCAATATAAGGTGAAAAAAACTATGCCGGAATTAGCCACCCTGACCTTAATTACCTAATAAAAATACTCAAGATTTGGCCTAAAGGTCTAGATACCATAAACAAAATATACTCCAAAAAAAAAAAGTTTTTGGAAATTGGAATTTGGTTGGAATCATATTGGAGTTGATTAAGATCAAAGAGTATAATAATAATTAAGATTGTGGATGATATTATGATGATAGATGTGCATTCGACGTTTGCTAATTGATTATTGATATTTGAATTTTGATCGGGTAGTGTATCGGAAGTACGATAAACACGTCATAATAATTCATATATTTAAAACATCAACAACATCAGTGTGAACTGTAGAGTTCAGTGTTGTTTTTAACAGAAAACTGAATTTATACAAAATATTTCAACATTTTTATCTAAATAATATAGGGAAGTACGATTTAAAAATTTGTTTATTTTCTAATGCTATAGGCGATGTCGGAAACAAAATCGATATTGCACGAACTTTACGTGTTTTCTGAGTGGAAACCAGAACCTGAGTATTTGGTAATTATTTAGATAATCAATGAAGGCTAAATAAACAATTAAGTAATTTGTTATATTTTCTTTATTCTGTGTTTTTTTTAGCAAAAGCCGGATAATATTTTCCCAGAAACTTTATCAGGACTCTGGAAGTGGCTTAAATTTTTTGGTCCCAAAAAGAGCCTTATTGATAGTGTTACTGCGTGAGTAAAATATTTGGATTATCAACAAAAATATTATAAAACTTTGAGCAAAATCACTACCCGAAGTTACTTCTTTAAGAAAGAAGAATAATAAAAGAACTTTAATAATTCAATCCAAGAGAGTTGAGAACCTTACAACCAAACACAAATATTATGTTCTCTTAAAGTGCAAATCACCCTTACTTTAAATTTAAATCCTCCGTAAGCTAAGTTTAAGAAAGTTAAAATTTAATTTTTATGAGATGAAGTGTTTGTAAGACACCCTGCCCGCAGTGCCTCTCAGGATTCTCAATTGAACTCCAAATTCTTCACTTTTTGACATAAGACTTTGAATCTCATTAGCCCAGTTATTTCAAGACCTATGGTGCTCTTCTAACCTAAACACAATAAAGCCAGAAAATTACCACTTCATGGAAGAAAAAGTTGGCTTTCTCTACCCTGTGTGCAAAGAAGGTTCACTGGTATTAGAGCCATTTAAGTACATATTTTCTCTACACAATTCAAAGAATATAATTATTTTCACCGTCATCTGGAAATGAGGTCAAACATCTGCAAGTCATGTATTTACATACTAACTGACCTGGCAAACATTGTTTTGCCATATAAATGATTTTTAGAGTTAGATCGTTTCTTGGACAATGCAACATTACTTAATTTTCTTAAATAAAATAATTTTTCTAAAATAAACGTAGCCTAAGTTACTAATTATTACATCAGCTACCTGCCAATAAAAGTCCCATCAAAATCGGTCCAGCCATTTCAGAGATTAGCCGGAACAAACAGACAGACAGACAAAAATTGTAAAAAATATTTTTTTGGTGTATCTACCGTATAATACCGTATAATTCATGTACATGTAGTAAAAAACCGTTATTTCAATATTACAAACAGACACTCCAATTTTATTTATATTACATATAAACCTGCCTGAGTCAAAATTACAAAATGCATGTTTGTTGAGTTTAGAAGTTCTGTATTTAGTCTTCTATGTTTTGAATAAATCATGTTAGTGGCTCAATTTTCAGATCCTCGTTTAAAAGTATGTCTCACTTAATTAAAGATGTGATTTTATATACTATAAAATTTTCTAGGTTTACAGAAAAACATCAAAAATGGCACATAGCATTAGGCGATCAAGGGAAAGTCATTGCAATCCTTACTGATAATATATTAGAAATAAGAACTAAAAGATCAGATTATGCAACCATTGCTGCTCGAACAACAGGTATTTTAAATAAAACAATACTATCAGTTCTTAGATTGCAGGATAAAATTAATTAATAATTCTTTTTCATAGTAATTAGTGTAAAGTCTAAAAAAATAATTTAAAATTGTAATTTAATTTTACATCTGTTATTGATACTTACATCAGAAATTTATTTTAAATATAGTTTTTTTGAAGTGATCACTTGGATCAATCTTTCTTGGGATGGGTATAAAATGTTAAATTTGCATCAGGACATGTGGCCTGATTGAAAATTTGTAAGACAGTCGTTGAAATTATGGATGAAAAATGTATACTTTTAACTAATTATAGTATATATAGTTCGACTATTACAACTTAATGATCATACGGTCATTGGATCAGTGGTTGAATCATTGTGATTGTGAAGCCCAAACCCTGCGAGGTTGAGGGATCTAATCTTGGCCTTGAAATATTTTTACAGTTTAATTATTTGGTTTTTAAACTTTGTCATTAGAGAAGACTCTCCCTAAGGCAAAAGGTATACCTGTAATTCTCTGTTACTAATTATTTTGTTTAAATTTAGTTTTTAAATTACCTATTTTGTTTCTTACTTCAGCTACCTTAAACCTATTCTATCAGTTTTATAAATTGGTGATGATGTTGCTGGTAATGAGGATGGTGAAAGAGTAGTTGAAATTATGAATGAAAGTTGATTTTTATTGTAAAATAATTGTAATAGTACTAAAGTGCTAATTTTTTATGTAATAATTTTCTAGCTGACCCGGCAAACGTTGTTTTGCCATATAAAGTATAATTCAGGCGATAGTTTTATAAGTAATAAAATATTGCCTATATTATAGCCTGTACATCATTTTGTTCTGTTGTCAATAGGTTTTCGATTTTACACCTTGTGTTACAAAATAGCAATTTTATTACGGATCCCTAATTTTGAAAAAAAAAACATAGCCTATAGCCTTCCTCGATAAATGGACTACCCAACACTGAAAGAATCATTCAAATCGGACCAGTAGTACCAGAGATTAGCGCGTTCAAACAAACAAACAAACAAACAAACACTGCAGCTTTATATATTAGTATAGATAAATTATCATTTTTGTGTACTATATAGCACAATAAATGAATATTGTATTAAACCACATAAATGCTAGTACTTTTATACTGATAAATAAAGCAATTCGTCCGGAATCATTCCCTAACCATTCCAAAATATTAAAAATGCACAAGGTAAATTTTACCATAAATAAGCATACCATATTTTTTTATATACTCTTTAATTGTGCTTCTGATTTATCGGATTGTTAAAATGTTTAGTTTCCAGAGATCCATACTCTCAATGGCGTAAGATTGTTTGGAGTCCAGACTGTTCTTTCTTGGTAATTGCTAACGGAAATGGTGTTGTAAGCTTCTATGATCTCACAGCTGCGAATCTGTTTGAAATTCCAATTGTAAGTATGATTTCTAAAGTCAGTGGAAAAATAGATTAGTATAGATACATTGTAATATGTTGCAATGATTTCAGGACCTCAAAATAAATTTGGAATCCCATTGTTGTCAAATTCAAATTCAAATTTCAAATTCGAAAACACTTTATTCATGTAGGTCACGGAAATGACACTTATGAATGTCAAAATAAAAATAAAAATATTGTTTCTTATTGAATTTACTGCTACTTCGTAAAGGGTTGAGCTAATGAGAAGAACTAGCAAGAAACTCATTGCCACTCTTTTAAGTTAAAATTTACATTTTAATTGTTTTACAAATCATTTCAATTACAATATATGCAAAGTGATGCAACAAAAATACTCAAATGTCAAAAACTGATATGTCCATTGGGATAGTTGCTTTTCTTAGAAGTGTGTGCAATTTTCAAGTTGAAAACTACATTAAATCTATGATCCCCTATTATACTATGATTCACACAACTTTCCAGTTGGTGCAAAATGTTCACTAATTGGAAAGTTGATATGCAACATACACTACATGAAACAGAATGGAACACATGTCGGTTTACTGATGAGAAGATAAAATCAATAGTACTAAAACAAATAGTAATAATATTAATTTTTGTACTTCTTTTACTACATCATAACGTGGGTTATTATATTGCTTTTACACTCCTAATCCAGGATATTGCAAGCATGCTTTTTATTAACACCATAGAATAGTAATAAGTTTACAATCTTACTGTAAGTTGTATATTTGCGAAATATTCTTAATTTGAATACTAACAAATGGTTACTATGCAGCTAAATTAAAGAAACTGTGTGAGGTGTACATATACATTTATTTTATTTATTCAAGGTCCACCAACACAGAATACACAAGACAATTCATAAGATTATAACATAAATTTCATAAATTGTGTTCCTGCAATTACAGGTGAACACATCATGCACATAAACATACAAACAATTTAGTTCTTAATATAAATACATACCTATAAATTATTAGATAAATTTATTTGTTACTGTTTAGGACTGAGTGGTTGATTATTATATTATTTCCTCACCGGTGTGTTTTTAAACATCATAATATGAAACGTGTGTGCATTGATCATAACACTATCGACTATATTCATGTGTAACAAATAATTTTGCAGTCTATTGTAGTTTCATATTGTATTATTTCAGGATTGCTCACGACCAGGGGGTTTGGAGTGTACCGATAACACTCATGCAGTTGCAGAAATTATATTCATGCCACTCAGGGTTAAGGACACAAAATGGCAAGTAATTTATCGGAGCTTAACATAATGGTAATATTGTAAATAATAAAAATAAGTTAATGTTAAATAACCCATGATAAGCTATCATATGTAATTGAGAATAAGTGCAGTATTTTTTAGAGTTTCTCTTGGAAAAGAGTAAAATAAATCTTGTTCATTTAAATAAAATACTCTTTACAGGATTAAAAAAGCATAAAGGTGTTTTATTTAGCCGAAAATAATAAAAATGTAAATTTACACAAACATTCTGTATAAATATAGTTAACATTTTTTGTTTGTTGCAACACGTGTTTTAATCATTTAAAAAGTATTTTATTTAAATGTATAACACTCGCGATAATCCAAAAAAAAACTTGTTCAATTTAACCCCTAGAAGACACGGTATGGAGCCCCCATTTATCAGGATCATCAGCATTAGTGTCTCTTCAAGTATCGGAATGCTGGTTAAAGAAATTTTGAGTGCTTGGTACAAATACAGTAAAAACGTAATTATAGTATTTAATAATGGAAGCACTTGTGGCTGTAATCGCGACGGCCGCCTTATTGAAGGTAGCTACTGAAAATCAGTGTTGGGTGATACCCAACTAATATGCTGAGTAGCCTTTTTGGCACAAAACACTGCAAACACCACCTTATTATGTTGATATAGAATAAGCCTTACTTTAGTTTTTAATGTATGTTAGTTTTAATTAGTTTAGGCATATTATAGTAATTTTTTAGATAAGTTTTTTCATATTATTTGTAATTATATTTTGTAAATGTTCACGTGTATTTGTAGTGTTTGTTCCAAATAAAGATATACTTACGTAAATACGCCGCGAATACAGAAACCGTGAATATGGAATGGTTATTTTTTATTTTTTTATTTATTCATTTAATTCAGAGACATCTCCATATATATTAGTAAATGTATTAGTAACAATATTTATTATGAACTACGTTAGTATTATTAGTGCAATATATTTATAAACCTAGAGCTAACTGTATCCAGTGTTTCTGGAAGGAACAGTCAGCTCTGGCAGCAATCATCTTTAGGATTCTGTTACTGAGAGACCGCTTTTTTGCGCATTATGGCATGGAAACCGTCCTAACAGCCTCCTAAACGCATTATTATATGTGACACGTAGAACGCTATAAGCCCCGCGCGAATATGAAACCCACAAGCCGCTCGAGTAATTTATATGGGATTATTTGGGATACGATCCTAGGTGACACAAAAAAAAAAGTAAAAAATGAATTTATTGAAGTTTTTTACCATATTTATTAATTATTATCCTCGGGCTAAGGATTACCTTTAACCTAAAATTAGGTTTAAGGAATTTTGTAATTTTTTCTTGCTTGGCAGTTTTTAAAGCTCCTTCAATTGGTGAAAATTACGTATATTTTACTTTTTTATAAGTCTATTCGACGACGCGTTTACAAAGGATATTCGGTTGGATGCCTATTTGATTCCTTTTTATTGTTAACCGATTAGATCCGCGCATATAGAAATTGAGTGGCATTTTTTTAATCCGCGAATATAATAATATTAATAAAATATTTTATTTGCAGCTTAAAAAATGTATAATTAACAAAAGTAAACTTATTAAAACAAAATATATTACAGCTTAACATTAAAATGAAACTTAAACATAATAAAAATAAAAGAATCTCAAACATCAGCTGCAAACAGGCACACATCATGTATGTCCAGTGCCGATCTACCGCTTGAGCCATTCTGTCACCTTTTAGCTGTCCCAATACATACGTATATACGCTATGACTTTTATAATTTTTAAATTTGTTGTGAAATAATTATACGGTTTGATTTGCGACTTTCTCGGTGTAACCAGTATCGAACCGATGGTTGCTTGCTCTGTGGTACTCAAGCGTCAGTCATGTAATAATAATGAAAACGCGAATGAAGAAAGCGCGAATAAGGAGCTTACCGCGTTCACTTTGGTGATAAAGGTTTTGAAACTTGTGGTGTAATTTTTTTTTATGGAATAGGAGGACAAACGAACGTACGGGTCACCTGTTGTTAAATGATCACCGCCGCCCACACTCTCTTGCAACACCAGAGGAATCACAGGAGCGTTGCCGGCCTTTAAGGAAGGTGTACGCGCTTTTTATGAAGGTACCCATGTCGTATCGTCCCGGAAACACCGCACAAGGAAGGAAGTTTTTACGGAATTTTTACGGAAGAGGAAGATAAACGAAAATATTATGTACATACAGGAGACCTGATGCTATGTGATTACCGCAGCCCATACGCTTTTGTAACACCAAGGGTATCACATATAAGAGCGACCATATAAATATATAATTTCGTGTGTCACAACGCACAACCGGGCCTCGAGGACTCCATCCTCTGGTTTACTGTGCGTCAACTACCCACCCGTCACAGGTATTCTAAATTGAATGTTGTCCCCGGATTTATAATGATGATGTATCGTAAAGTATTCTGTATGTCATCAGAGAACAGGGGCGTGCTAACCATATAGGCAATTAGGCAGTGCCTACCTCGTTAAGAACCTAAATAAATATAGCACTAGTGTTAAAGTTGTTTTAGTTTAATTTGGTTTCGTTATTTTATAACCAAACTTAGAATGACATAAACTTAAATAAGTATTCTTCTTCGTCGTTACACTCTTGATAGAGCGGTCGTGGTCATCACGAAGTGGAATCTTTTGGGGCAGATGTGATGCGCCCCACGAGTCTTCGCCACTTTTCCCTGCTGGCCGACAGTCTTGTGCACACATTCAATGGACCGTCTACAGCGGACTTAATTTGGTCGGTCCACCGCATGGGTGACCGTCCCCGCCCTCTGGTGCCCTCCACTTTGCCCTGAACGACAAGGCGCTCAATGTATTCACTCTCGCGCCGGGAGACGTGTCCGAAGAACTTAAGAATGCGACTCTGTATTAACACCGAAACGCGTTGTTTTATTCCAAGTTCTTGGAGAATGGAGACGTTGGTGCGAAACTCGATCCATGAAACTCCTAGCATTCTCCTCCAGCACCACATCTCCAGGCATCAATTTTCTTTTTCTCGGCTTGTCGCAACGTCCACACGTCTCTGCAGCATACAAAAATATGGGAAAAACAAGTGTTTGGACGAGCCGGATTTTCGTGGCTTTTGTTATGTTTCTGTTCTTCCATATTTTTTTCAATTTGTCCATAGGTATTGTAAATAGGTATTAGGTTAACAAAATGTCCGGAAACTATATGCGAAACACAAACAACTTCAATAATTAGACCTCAAAACCTAGCGATGTCGTACTAAAGCGCAACTATGACTGGTTAGATCTACAGTGCGAGTGCCTACCTTTGCTAGAAAACCAATGCTCAAATCTGTCAGAGATTGTATTGGATTAGGTGTTATTTTGCGGAAATCCGTAATGATTCAAATGTTTTATATTTTACCACTTGTGTCCACACGTGTTTCGCCTTAACACGAGTCATCATCGACTTGTTCCAAAGACAAGTCTTAGCGGAGTGAACACTTAAGACAATTCATAATATTTGGATATTGTAGTCAAAGAGGATGTAATTACTACGTAATAAGAGGCGGAACTGCCTGAGTAAAAATAGAAATTTAGCTTAGTATGAAACGTGCAGTAATTTGAAATAAGTTTGAAATAGTAGTAATTACAGTATCACGATTGGCCACGAAGTATAACCCGGCTAAGTTTGAAAGCGAACAGCTGCTTAAAACGTATTTCGGCTATCTCCCTATTTTTACGAGATTAAATTCGTCGTCTGTCAATCTGTCAATAACTGCACGTTATACAATTGAGTGAATCGCTTTTTTCTTAGATAGTTTCGCTAGGCTGATTGTAGTTATCAGTATTGAATATGCAATTTTTAGGCATCCGACGTGAAATTGAAATAGCAAAACATAGCAACTATTTCCGCATCTATACTTTTATTAGGAATTTAAACATAATCAGTTACAAATGTGGTGTCGTGGGACACCAGGTAGGAACGAAGTTCCTTCGGCTAATGTAGAATCGACACAAATTGCAAAAAAAAAACGTTCTAATATTGCTATTTATTATCATATATAATCGTTATCATATATTAATATAATAATATTGATTATATATACACTACTCGCTTGTGTATGCGACTGTCGCGCCTGCGCACGTCTCATTTAACGGTTTTATTCTACGCACTTTTCCACGGATTTTTTCTTACGGTTTTACTATCACATTTTTTTCAGTTCGGTCCCGCAGCAAAATCCCTATCTCCTCCAATCCTGCCGTAAGGAACTTCGTTCCAAAAATAAAACAGTTTTAACGTATTTTCAATTTAAAGGGACACCAATCTAAAATAATAGGTCGACTTCCCAAACGGACGGGGATTCCCCATATTCTTAGATCATTTAAACGTCATCAAAAAAAATGCACGCACACTCACACAGAGTGTCGTACAAATCGCGAGTATAAGACGTGGCTTGTCACGCACACAATTTTTTTTTATTTGTATGGAAAAGGAGGACAAATGAGCGTACGGGTCACCTGGTGTTAAGTGATCACCGTCGCCCAGATTCTCTTGCAACACCAGAGGAATCACCGGAGGGAAATTATCTAAGCCCTTATGCTAGTTCACAGTACATGCAATTCTCGAATGAAGACACCACCACTGCTTGGCATCCCAATCCTCACCGATGCCTCCTGCCATATATTGCCCATCTTGCAGATAGACTCAGCTCTGCGGTATATGCAGTTAGAATGATTAGAGAGTACACGAATGTTGCGACCGCTAGATTAGTGTACTTCAGTTATTTTCACAGCATCATGACGTACGGTATGTTACTATGGGGTCATGCTGCTGACATTGATATAGTGTTTGCTCTGCAAAAGAGAGCTGTTCGTGCTATATATTAGCTTGGTTACAGACAGTCTCTCAAAGAAAATTTAAAGAAATAAAATATATTATGACTGTTCATTGTCAGTACATTTATGAAAATTTAATATACGTTCACAAAAATCGTCACCTTTTTGCTGTTAATAGTGATTTTCATTATTATAACACTAGAAATAAGGGATTGCTTGTAACTAATTCTAGTAGGCTTCATAAGATACATAATAGCTTTAAGGGTAAATGTATACACTTCTATAATAAAGTCCCAGCCACTATTCAGGCATTATCTATAAATAAATTTAAATGTTTTATAAAAAAATGACTCTGTCGTAAATCCTATTACTCCACTGCTGAATATCTAAATGATCGGAAAGCCTGGGACTAGATTGTGATTATTTTATAGCGATAGAAATGACTGTACAATATTGTATATTTTTATTGAAAAGAGCGCAAAAAAAGAATGCTGGGAGAGTTTCTTGCGCCGCTTCTTCTCTCTCAGAGCGCCATTTGTTTCCGAAGCAGTAGTAGTATCTAGTAGTTATTAGAAATGACATCAAAAAGAATTCTAAAGGAATCAAATTTGAGAAAATAAATGCCTTTTATGCCTTTTTATCCTTTCCAAGATGACGTCTCCTCACTATGCGTCTAACACAATGATAATATTTCAGGAGTTGGGAGGTCCTAATAATAACATATGATGGTAAACTGCGGGGCTACCTCGTCTCTCAGACGGAGGGCTGCAAGCTCCACCACACGTTCTCGTTCACGGGTGGAGTGTCTGCTGCGGCGTACTGCGCTCCTCACGCCACGTTGTACATCGCCGGGGTTCCCACACCACTTTATAAAGTACGAGCATTTTTCACTTTTAAATGAATTCTCTCACTTCTGGGTATATATTCGTTGTTGTTTATTTGTGGCAAGGTGTATGAATCATCTATCGTTATTAGAGTGAACTTATTTATTTTTTAAACAGAATAAAAAACGAGCGTACGGGTCTGTTGTTAAGTGATCACCGCCACCCACATTCTCTTGCAAAACCAGAGGTAAACAGGGGAGTTGCCGCCCTTTTAAAAAGATGTACGCGCTTTTTTATATAGGTACCCTTGTTGTATCGTCCTGGAATTACCGCTCAAGGAAGCTTATTCCACAACTTGGTTGTACGTAGAATAAGTTCCTTGATAACGCACTGTGGAGGAACGCCACACATCTAGATGGTGGAGATGATATCCTAATTTGTATCGTGTCTTGCGAAGAAGGAATTCGGCGGCTCTTAACCCAACGGGTGTACCACTAAACAAACCGTTATATATCGTATGTAAATCTTAACATCACTTTTATCAAAACTCCATCGACAGGATCTATTTTACAATTGAACGCAGCTCTAATTGTATAAGAGGAAATTGACTTGAGATGTCGCTTTTTAAATCTAAAGGATTGGGTTAAGAGCGCCAAAGGCATTCACCCTGCAGACGCAGGTTCGAAGCCCGCTTCATGTGATAAATTTGGCACAAAAAATATTTTTTAAGTAAGAGCTTGTTAATGGATGTATATGTACCAGGAAATTTTATCAAGCCTGAGTTAGATTTGCTATTACGTATTATAAACTGCTAAGCCGTACATTTTGTTATTATTTATTTGCACCTACATAATTTTTACCCCTAATCAAACCTAAGTTAACTTTATTTCACGACTTTACTCACGATTTGTCGGTGATGGTACTGACTCGTCTTGAGTCTTGGAACTTTGGAGGTCCTTTCTGGGTCATTGTAGTTAGTTAACGGTCACGTCCCGTCTAGTGCATCCCTGACCACCAATAGTCACAAAAGTTTCAGTTGTACCATGCGAGTGAACACCGCCGGCGCAAATTCGCAGTGGTTGATGGAATGTTAGCACGAATCACTATACTAACTCACTCATGATGGATCACCAAATGGTGTGAAACTAGACGGTACCAACACCGATGAATCATTAGTTAAGCTAAATAAAAAGTAATTAAAATAGTCAGAGAGATGGAGTTTTTATTCCTCCTTATTATGGCGACACTTCACCGCTCTAACATATCGAGTATCAGCTATATCTAAATGTGTCGAACAGGATCCGAAGTGTCCCTTGGGTGCCGGTATCCGCGCGTGGCGGATCCTCAACGATGAGCCGTTCTACAAGCTGTCGGTGGTGTCTGACGAGCTGGAAGCCAAGCTCGCTAACCAGCGTTTCACACTTTACATTCCCTTCCTACATTCCAAGAATATGGTAAGCTTCCAATATCATTTCAAACTTTTGATGCTTGATCACTTAAATGCCTCTACTTGTGGCGGTGACGTGGGGCGGGTCGTTCCCTTCTTTAAAGTATGGTCGAGGGAGGCAATGGCTGGTCCATGCGTCATGCTCGTGAACAGGCGCTACATGTGGTGGCTGGATGATCTTGTTACTGGGAGGTCTGCTTCATGTTTTTTTATTTTCCTTATTTAATTATCTTAAAGTTAAAGTTATTATATATCTTATTTAATAAAATGCTCGCATAATGCCTTTATTTATTTACGGTATGTGTGGATTGATGCATCTACTGTACTCAATAACTCTTGTGTTTATAAGACGTATAAACTTACTTTTTTTTGACTTACTCGTGTAAGCCTTTCAGTTTTTGACGTATTTTTGTTGCGTCACTTTGCATATATTGTAATTGAAATGATATGTAAAGTACATTTAAAATAAAAACTTTTAACACCTAATCTGTTCTTTCTTCTCTGAGGAAACCTGTCTTCCGATTGAGCTGTATGAAAACAATGACATATTTCAAGTGTAATATGATTTAAATATGAAATAAAAATATTATTGATTTGATTTGATGGGATTCCACCGCCCTTGATTTCCATGTTTCTGTTTAGTATCATGACAGGTACTTGAGAAGGCAAAATATCATTGGCTGGATGCGTTGTATAACTCTATAACTCCTTCTTAATGAAATACTTCACACATCACCCATAACAGTATGAATCATCATTTACATTACTAGGCGCAAATTCGGCCTCACATAGAGTACTGTTTACATCTTTGGGCTAGCGCTCCAGTACCAGCTTCTTCCATTTGACCGCATACAACGAAGAGCGGCTCGAATCATAGACGATCAAGTCGCCTCTAATCTGCCTAATTTTTTGGCGTTGCGTAGAGATGTGGGTTCTCTCTGCATCTTCTACCGCATTTATCACGGGAAGTCCTGAGAGAAGATATCGGCTGCTGTTATCCCGAACTGGTACTACTTAGGGACCTTCAAGACAAGACCACACTACCTCCTTAAAGGCGAGCAACGCATCTTATAACCCGGTTTTGCGGATGTCCATAGGCGGTTGCCTCACCACTCCCCATCACATGAGTCTCTTGCCCGTCTGCTCCCTCTAATATATATAACACATAAACATTTCTTCGAAGTATTTCCAGGCCAATATGACATGGGTCAACAAAATAATGAACAGATGCGCTGATGCTTGCAATGTCTGCTGTCTGGATCATTATTTTTAGCTCATTAAATGATTATTTTTAAGGTTATCCGTATTTGTGATTTATTTTTACAATTGAATATCGCAATCAATTTTGTCGACGCCAGATTTCCTATCGTCGACTGGATTAAATATAGTTTTATTATTATATCGATCCATACACCTAAACTCATCAAATAACTCAAACATTACTTCGTTTACCTTCTCTGTCAATCATACTTCATCCTTCATCTAACTGTTAAATACAATATTCATTCATTCACCCTATTCTACTTCAACTACTTGCACACGACACCTGAACTACACAAGTAACTATAATTATTGTAATCCTGCTAAAGACAGACGAAATATACATCTTTAAGAAGATATCAATCTTTTTTTTGTTCATCGCTAACAAATTTAAAAGTGTATTTTTTTTAATGTTAACCGCAATTAACTTCTAGAACTTCATAGTCCGCATGGTTCCCTCACCGAGCAGCTCAATGTTAGTGTGCCTGCACTGCAACGGTGACGTCACAACATGGCGACTGCCTCTCCTGCGCTGCGAGAGCCGATACCAGTTGACGGAACAACCGGGGCACGACCTCGACAGCCCGCTCAAGACGGACACTGGGAAAGACCTGATGCTGTACTATCCAGCTGATGTAGACTGGTGGAGTGATGAAGTAAGTAGAGTCGGGGAATCACATATATTAAAGCAATTTTAGTGTGTGTCATAATTCTTATCCTCCTAAACAGCAAGTAAAAGCATGAAGTGCTGAATGATATGCAGAAAAATGTGCTTTTTTTGTAGGTACCCATGTCGTATCGTCCCGAAAACACCATACTATGAACAAAGTAAAGAGTTAAAATATTGATTCTTTAGCTACTACATACATATAATTTAATAAGGCTTTATAAGCTATTATAATTTCTTTTTCAAACTTTACAAGTGACTCGATATTTTAGCTATTACTTTCAAACTATAGATATACTTATTAATCATTATTATTTTTAATTAATTATAGGACGACCTGTATAGCCGAGTAGTTAGCGATCTTACCTACTAAGCTAGAGGTCCCGGGTTCAAATCCCGGTAGGTGCAAGCATTTATATGATGAATATGGATGTTTGTTTCCGAGTCATGGATGTTTAAATGTATTTATGTATGTTTATATGAATTTATGTATGTTTAAGTAAGTATATTGTATTAAATATATCGTTGGTCTTGCAACCCATAACACAGGCTATATATGCTTAATTTGGGGCAAGATAATTTGTGTAAAAAGTGTGTCAATATTATTATTATATTTTGATGTTACTAGGTCGTAGATAAGATTATATTAAAAGCGTTATATTTAAAGTTTCCAACTGGTATTCCTTGAGTTATTATTGCTTTCGTTCTTGATATTAAATTTCTGCCACCACTTAGGAAACAAATGGCGCTCTGGGAGAGTAAACTATTTGATTCAACAGAGAACCCTTCAAATATTCTTTTCCCTCATAGTAATAATATAAGAAATGATTTAAATACTAAATATTTGCAGGAAATAATATTGTCACGGTTCAGCGGCGCGGTGTCTGTCTGCGGGATACAAGACATGACCAATATTCTGGGGAAGAGACCAGAGTTCTTCCAAGGTGCACCCTGGGTAATACAGGATATTATTATTATGACAAAATATATTGTATTTATATTAAACGAGCAATCACTTTTAAGGACGACTCTAGTCTCGTGTCAGCATTTGGCGAGTCAACATCTCCTGATGATGCCTCCTGTAAAGGCGAAGCACATGTCGAATTGATTGAAGACAAAACTTATCGGAATGAACACTAAAGAAAACTCCCAACATTTGAATAATTATGGATATCCGCAAAATTTACAATTTTAGCACCTTATTCTGTTTTTAAGCGAGAAATAATCTCACTTGAATGAGAATATTTAAATAAGTATACGTTCAAATACAAATCAACAACCTTTACAATTACTGTAAATTTTAATAAAATAATTCGAAAATGATGATAATAATAATTAATGTCACAAAATATTTCTATCGCCCGTTCTTCTTAAGTCTTCTTGGCCCATATCTTTTCGAATGTGTGGTAGATTCCGATTTTCAATAAGTAATACAAATATCTAATATTGAACATTTTAATTTCAGAAATACTTTTAATCATGAAGGAATGAACTTCCTTGTGCGGTGTTTCCGGGACGATACGACATGGGTACCTTCAAAAAAAGCGCGTACACCTTCCTTAAAGCCCGGTGACGCTCCTGTGATTTCTCTGGTGATCACTTAACAACAGGCGACCTGTAAGCTCGTTTGTCCTCCTATTCCATAAAAAAAATCAAATAATACTTGTTTGATGAGATTATCTGAATTTGGAATAGTAAACATATTTAAAAAGAAAATTTACATTAACCATAATACTAACATATTAATACCTATACTTCTATATCTATACTAATATATAAAGCTGCAGTGTTTGTTTGTTTGTTTGAACGCGCTAATCTCTGGTACTACTGGTCCGATTTGAATGATTCTTTCAGTGTTGGGTAGTCCATTTATCGAGGAAGGCTATAGGCTATGTTTTTTTTTTCAAAATTAGGGATCCGTAATAAAATTGCTATTTTGTAACACAAGGTGTAAAATCGTAAACCTATTTTTGCGTGCGCTGCAAAAATCTATTGACAATAGAACAAAATGATGTACAGGCTATAATATAGGCAATATTTTATTACTTATAAAACTATCGCGTGAATTATACTTTATATGGCAAAACAACGTTTGCCGGGTCAGCTAGTGAATGTATAAAGAAACAAATGAGTATCGAGTCCTTCAAAAAAAAATACCGTTTTGCTCTACTAAAAAAGCAACTTGCTGCGGAGAAATTGAACCACTTCCACTGGAAATATACCCTAAAAGATTTTTTCTGTGTACGGACATAAACACACGCTCACACTCATGCACATACCTAAACACACACACATATACACACATACACACACACACACACTGACAAACACTTGCAAGGGTAATCAGAATATTTTTTATTTCTTTCTAATATTATATTTTATAAAGAAAAAGATAGCTTTAGTAGGTAATCGGGGAGCCATAATACATCCACTCCCGCTCAAACACCTTAGGGAGGAGGGGATGGCTGAAAAACAGTGCTGCATGGAAACAATAAATCCATGATTCCATGTCAGGTGAAGCTGAGCCTTTTCCTTTTGCCTTTTGTTTCATCGCGTATCCTAATTGTTTATTTTATATTTGTAATGACTTGTATGGCAATAAATAATTTATTATTATTATTATTAAAGGTTCGGTGCGCACATGACGGTGCCTTCGTCGTGCTGGAATGTGAGAGCAATGTGCTGCCAGCAAAGAAGTCACAAAGTGATGATTCGGTATGTTAAAATTTTGTTCCCATCATAGACTTACCCCCTTATTCATAATAGTCTGCTGACTTAAAGCATTGCTAATTCACACTCTGTCTTCTTCTATTGACCTAAGTCAGAATGAGAAAAAACACTCCATAGCGGCTGTTTTAAGTTAGTGGACCATTATGAATAAGGGGGTTTGAGTATACTAGCGTACAGACGACCTGACAGCCCGATAAAGCGTGAACAATTATGTTTGTAATAGCCTAGCTCGTGCTAGGTAGTATAATATTCAATATACTATGGAGCTAATGTCAGGTGTGGCTGACGGCTTACGACTTGTCAATCAAAATCAGTTTTTTTCTATGAAAAAATGGGACGAGATGAGCAGGACGTTCAGTTGATGATAATTGATACGCCCTGCCAATCACAATGGAGTGCCGCTCAAATTCTTTGCACCGCCTTTGCCGCGATTCTTGAATAACACTAAAATTCTAAGCGGCAATACAATTGCGCTCGTCACCTTGAGACATAAGATGTTAAGTTTTATTTGCCCAGTAATTTCACAATTCCTACCTAAAGCTTACACATTACTGCTTCACGGCAGAAATCGGCGCCGTTGTGGTACCCATAATCTAGCCGTGCAAAGGAGTCAGTTAAAATAGTAAAAGATAGATTAATAGATAGAATAAAATAGATTCGCTATCATTTGCTATCTTGCTGTATCTCTGCTAGAGATGTATCTCTCTATATGTTTATACATCAGTAATTTGTAATTCTTTGCTCTTTACTTAAATATCTTTCAATTCATATGCGATACATACTATGATGACTGACAGCTGGCGTGACGCTGCTCCGCGTCAAAGGGCTGACCTCACGTGTTCCAAATCCGGGACCTTTCGGATAAACTTTGGGTGAACTGTCATGACCCACCGGCCAATCACCGCCACAGGAAAAACGGAAAGAGAAAGGAACACTTGAGTTGCTTGCTTCATGGAGCTTCTGCTATCTCATTCTGCTTTCATCAAACTTCACATGACCAAATCACCTTAACATTATCTTATGTCTTTTCTCACTGTCATGATATTAAATTGATTCGATTTTAAGGTTCACCAAAAAAAAACAATTTGTGTTCTTCCCTTAGTACCACAGTACTCAGGTAAAAAGTGAAACTTCTTTATGAGATATCATTTTTCTACTATTTACAACTTCACATAAATTCTGTAGATTTGGGGTTAAGGAAAAAAATCCTTTTAATATTGAAGCATTGTTATAGTCTTTTCAAACTAATATATTATTTTTTACGTCAATTTATTGAACTTTAATAAAAAAAATATGGCGCGTAACCAAATATTGTGACGACATTGCTATAAAATTTCTCTCATACGTCCATAAAGAGATTTCACTTTTCTGTTTTTACTTTTACACTTTTGTTATCTATAATAAGTTGTTGTATTCAACAGATGGCTGTAGTTGAATCGACTGAGGAAGATGAAGCATCCATGTTGGAGATGAGCAAAGAGCTGATGAAGGCTGTTCTGTTTGCTATCACCGACATGGAGAGCTTCCAGCCCAGACCCCGGCGCATCACCGTCGTGTCACGTGTCTACAGGCTGATGGCCGTTCGTAGCACCACTCCTGAACAGCTATTCAACCGAAAGGTACATCTACTTATTTTTAGTTACATTTTTGTAGTGAACACTTCTATCATCGTTATGATTTGAAAGTCGGTGAAACGAAAAAGCGACAGTAAAAAGAGACAGACACGTAAATTCATAAGATTTAACGTGGGAGAAAATGAGATAGCAAGCATTTTACAGTGTTTTGGTACCAGGAGATCATAGTTGGAGAAGAGATTGTCTTATGTACGACGCGAGTATACCTTAATATATTTTGACGTCATGCGCACAACGTATTACTACATAGACACAAAGAGAAAATAAACATAGTAGCGGTGATAGTAATGTCTTTCACAGCGATTGAAATCATGTGTCATCCTAGCAACATGTACCAGGACTTCATATGCAGTTTAGAGGTTCATGCACAATGCACATCTTAAAATTATTATACAAGTTCTGACTTAGTGATATTCGTTGATATTCGTGGTTCTATTTGAGCTTTGCTTCGTACCCCCTCCACTCGTGTTTACCAAGGCATAGTATGAGTTTGCTTGGTTTGGGGAGCGTTGTACGTGTGTTACGTACGCATGCGTTGTGCAAAACTTGAAAAAGGCATCACAAGAACCGTGGTGTTTAGTATACGTGTATGTATTATACATTTGTAGAGTTTTCTCATCATTTTCATAATAAAATTCTTCGTCATTACTCCTTTTTGTTAGTTCAGCCCCAAACGTCAAACAATGGGGTCACTGAAAGTCAGTGTTTTGCTTATTAAAGTATAGACACAACTGTAACTGAGTAGACTCCAGTTTTGGAAGACCAGTGCCACACCCATCATTTAGAATTGCTCTTTTTCTTTTGTATTTAATATTAACCTTATATATTTTTTCATTAACTTATTTTGTTTGAATGTGTGGTAAAAAGGTTTTCATCCAAAATAAATTATTTTTCTTTAATTCATTAATTTCGTTCATTATATGTGTCCATACTCCATAGATGGGACAACTTTGGCTTCCAGCCCAACCCATCTCCGTGTAATGTATTGGCTGGCTTACTGACATATATTGCCGTGGCAGGTCTTTAAATGATAGGTATATGATAACGATAATATCAAGAGAGATAATATCTCGTAAAATAAATTGTACGAGATAAAAATAATGACTGTTTACTTCCAATAGTATATGTGAAAATGTGTGTATGTAGGTACCATCGACAAAATTGATTCATGACGCGCTTTGCTGATAAATCTTTTAAAATCATAAAAACAGTTAGGCTTATATTTGCGCGAAAAAGATTGTATGACAAATGGAGGACTGCCAGTGTCTACTAAAATGATAACAGTAACTTAGGAAACTTATGTTCAAGCGAATTTCGACCTACTTGCTTATAATGACTCTGGTGTTGCAAAAGAATGGGCGGCGGTGACCACTTAAGATCAGGTGAAAAAATATAATGTGTTTTGTGACAGATTGAGAGCGGCAAGTACACGGAGGCTCTCAGCCTCGCCGAGCGGTTCGCGTTGGACACAGACCTCGTGTTCCAGCAGCAGTGGCGCACTAGCGTCGTGTCCACGCACGCCATACAACACTATCTGGTGGGTAGGACTAGTTGTGTCCTAAGAGTGTGTCAATGAACACCCTTAAAGGTTTTTTATGCAGCAGTAGATTTTTTTGGGTCACTTGATGGTAAGAATGGAATAGGAATATATTTATTTACCATATTCACATCGTCCACGCACGCCATACAACACTATCTGGTGGGTAGGACTAGTTGTGTCCTAAGAGTGTGTCAAAGAACACTCTTTGAGGTATTTTATGCAGCAGTAGATTTTTTTGGGTCACTTGATGGTAAGAATGGAATAGAAATATATTTATTTATCATATTCACATCGTTCACGCACGCCATACAACACTATCTGGTGGGTAGGACTAGTTGTGTCTTAAGAGTGTGTCAAAGAACACTCTTTGAGGTATTTTATGCAGCAGTAGATTTTTTTGGGTCACTTGATGGTAAGAATGGAATAGAAATATATTTATTTATCATATTCACATCGTCCACGCACGCCATACAACACTGTCTGGTGGGTGGGTCTTGTTGTGTCCTAAGAGTGTGTCAAAGAACACTCTTTGCAGAAAAATTATGCAGCAGTAGATTTTTTTGGGTCACTTGATGGTAAGAATAGAATAGGAATATATTTAAGATGTTGATTTTAAATAAATTAAAAAGTTTCATTAAGAAAAGGCTCTAAAGTTAATTTTATTACTCAACTGTAGATTGTCTAAGCAATGAGGCAGCTTCGGAATTATGACTGTCTTTAGCATTTTTTGAATTCCTTAATAAATACCTCTCGCTCTTAGTTAAAATAAGTTAATAAATAATTACTACGTAATGGTTTTATATCTCATAAATGATATTCATTTCTGTCGTGTGCTCTAATTTTTATCTAAAAACACCGTTTCTTCATCACTAAAATGTTCGTTGCGCCTTTTGGCAGTGTAGTAGAAGAACTTTTTTAGAAGAGTTATACGATCAAATTGGCGCTTATGTTCTCAAATTCTATTTGTTAATGGTGCCTGGCTAAAGCGCCTGAAGTTGTCCTTTTAAAAATTAAAAATAAAATTATATTTACAGAGCAAAGTATCAAAGAAAATATGGGTAGTACACCAGTGCGTGGACCGCCTGCCTGAGAGTCTACCAGCCGCCAGGGAACTGCTCGACTTTGGTTTGCAGCTCACCAACCAGAACATTCTCGAGGGTATAATTCGCACTTATATTGAATATCAGATTTTACTTATTTATTATCCCTTCAAATATATCCTTTATCTGCAAAACTAACGTAGTTTGACATATTGTGTTTCCTGATTTAGCATGCTCTTGCTAATATTGCATACATTTTGTAATACACAAATAAAAATTGAAAACAAAATTTTTTGAACGATGCGGGGCTCGAACCCACGACCTCTGGCGTTCCGTGCCCGTGCTCCCCCAACTGAGCTAACCGTTCGAGTGACGTATCTTCATAAAATCTGCTTTGTTCAACTCTCAGGTTGTGGCTTCACCTACAGGATCTACTTTACAGTTGATAACCTGCTCAACCCCAATATTTGCATATTAGGAAATTGACTTGAGATGTCGCTCTTCTAAATCTAAACAATTTGTTATGTTTTTAAAGTGGTAACCGTCACTTCTAGGATTAATATACAAATTTGTTTTCATTTTGTCCTAGAAGTGAGGGTTATCACTTTCAAAACATAACAAATTGTTTACATTTTGTAATTTTAAACAATAATGAGATAAATATAAATTATTAATACTAATGCGTGAAAATCGCAAATTGTTATCAGTCAGGTAATCCTTGTGAATGTGATGCCTTACGCTCGTTTGTTCTTCTACTTTCGTATAATAGAAATAAACAAGGACCTCACGGAGGAGGAGCGCAAGGGTTGTGAAGATGTGAGCGTCGAGGACCTCAACTCTTACAGCACGGAGCTGCTGCGCTGCAGACACGTCATGATCTTCTACAAGGAGCGGCTCAGCTTGTATGAGGTAATGGTTCCGTTCTTCTAATTTAAACATACCATTTTTTGCATTATTATCACTACAATGTTCAGCTACAGCGAAACTGCTTAATATCTGCTATTTCAAAAAATGCTATCTAACACTTGCCAGTCAAATTCATTCAAAAAGATCCATGATAACTTTGATTAAATTAACAAAACAAAACAATAAATCCCTTCTCCTTTATAAGATAATCCATTAAATCCTTTGTCAATTGGACGTAATTCCAGAAAAACGTTCCAAACCACAATCATGTCGAAATTGAGTTAAGAACACAGAACTGGTCACGTGATTCATGTTAACGGACTGATAAAAATGGCAGCCCTACTGTCACTCTCTAAATGACATCATTCATGACTTAGTAGCCCAACCCACATGTATCGAATACACTAATATTTATTAAACTTTAAACACGAATTCCTTTAAATGTAATATTTACGGCTTGAAACGTTTTTCAAGAACTACGTCCAATTGCACTAAGATCAGGTTTATTGATTCCACGCTCATTATATGCAAATGATCCATTAAACCTTTGCACACTTTGCAAACCTAACTGAGATTCTTATCCTAGCTCACTACAAATTATTAATTTAACCTCTTCTAACTGTATGTTTTAGGCGATCCTGGATTGTGAGAAATCAACATACGTTAAAGATGAGTATGACCGGCTCCGCAGCAACAGCATAGTGCATAGCGCTATGGAGATCGCCAAAGAAGGTCGCATAGAAGCGCTCACGTGTCTATGGCCGTACATAAAATCCTTGTCTATGCAATTGGCCGTATTGGACAAGGTGCCAGAAACGGCTAACCCGATCAACTACCAGCACTTGCTGCCCACCAAGGAGCCCAGCTCATGGTTCGAGAAGAAGTCACCGATCAAAATCAAGCCGTCCGAACATGAGCACGATTGGTGCAAGAAAGAGATATTCAGGTGAGTTGCTATGCTGAACACAAAAAGACACTGTCTGAGGCAAAAACAGTGTCACAGTTTCTCACACAAACGGGGATGAAAACCCTAAAGTCGGTCTGAAGAGGTTGCATAGTTCTTAAATCGTAGTTGCACAGCACAATTCGCCATTAATTCGGCATACAAATATTTGATTGCCAATATTAAAACCTGAGATCATTTATACGTATAGATAAACTGTGACAGCTGTGAAAACATTGAAAAAACTAACTTATATTTTGAGCAATTCACGCACCCTAACACAAAGTGTGTCATACAAATCGCGGGTGTAAGACCTAGCTTGTCACGTAAACTAAACAGACTCTATTTAGACGTATAAATTATTTAAGATTAAAATAATTAGTATAATATTATAAATAAATTATATCACAAAAACATGGTTCTAGGTATCTCTCTCAAATAAATACTTTTAAATATTAAAATTTTCTACTAGCCATAATTTTATTTATTGAAGTTATACTTCTTTTGGCGCGATGGAGAAAAATGATGAGAGTGAATCTTTACGATGCGCGCGCACACCGACACCTGAATTCTACATCGTGAAGTTAGTTCTAGGTGGCATGAAAATCGATAAATATGTTCAAGTTGTATATTCTAGTATTTTTATATTTAGAACACGTGTTTCGTAACAGTACAATTAAACTGTGTGAATAAATAAATATTATTTTGGTGTTTTTATTAAATCAATTTCATATACGACGGTGATAGTATTTATTAATAATTTATTAGTATATCTATATATATTGAATATTAGTGATAAAACCGATTTGAATAAATTGTTTTGGGTGCATTTATAGATTTGAGGTTAATTTTCGGTATGTATGTATATCGTAAATTAAAAATTATTACATTATTATCTAAAATATATATTTTTTTTCGTTTTGTTTTATTTCTGGTATATTAACAAATTTTATGTATAAATAAAAAAAATCTATACATGTTTATATTAACCTTAAATGCTGAGTGGTTATACTATCTTATATCTTAACTATTTGTTAAAATTTGATTTATTTTTCCATACGCCAAAGAAGTATAACTTCTACCGCGTGTACATAAGTACACACACTCCTTTTTTATTCATTTAAGTTTTAGGCATCTCTCTAATATTTTGGCAAGATGGTTAAAGAACTTTTTACACATAACACTAGCGTTATTTTGATGAAGCACTGATCTACAGTGTGACGTCAATAGGCGAGTCGAATCTCTTAATCCTTATAAAGAGTTGCCCTTAATTATTATGTAATTTTATATTATATTAATTTTTTTTTCTGTAAGGTAATAAGCAGGCAGTTTAGTTGAGTTGTTAGCTTGAAATCCATTATTAAATTTTGCGATGTAATTTTGAATATCATTTCAAAACCAGCTTAGGGGCGTTTTTATTTTTGGTAAAATATATTTTAACTTAGTTGAAATTGTGCAGACCAATATGGAGCTCCAATTGGTCGGAGGATGCGAGCCCCGAGTCTGAAGCGAAGTTATCCGAGAGTGAGATCGCGGCTTGGTACGAGCGGCGTGCGAGAGAGATAGAGATGTGCAGCGGGCTCGTCTCTCACGCTCTAACGCTGGTTACCATAGCAACCACAGGCGGCGGCGTGAGCGGGCTGGAGGCGATACTCCACAACCTTGTGACACTCGACACACTACTGTACGACCTCAACGAGGAAGACGTCACCTTGTCGCAGCTTGAGGAAATGGAGCTATTGGATGTTTGCAAATTGATGACAAAATCGGTAAGTAGGAACATATTTCATCTTTGCTTCGTTATAAGAACTCGATTAGCTGGCGGCATGAAATTCTATCCCTTTTCCCGTTTTGCCTTTTCCCATTTGTCCCTGTAACGCTTAATGTCGTATTTCCATCACATTTGTGGAGCGCAGTGCTTCTCGACCCAAACTTACCATTCTATAACTGGTTAGCGTTTGTCAGCATCGTTCTTAACCGAATATTATTCTATTACCAGTCTTGTTGTTGTCTACCTGTTTTGTCTCAACTGCTATCCTGGCGACCAGCCTTTATAGATGTTTTGTAACGTAAATAATTCAACAACTCGAGGCTTATATGTTAATTTATCTGAAATTGTTTGCTATTCCAATGGTTACATTCTACTGATGCCATGTTACAATATCCATATGGCTATATATGTGTCTATAATAAATATTTAGGTAGGTAGTCATCTATCGGAACACATAATACTCTAGGAAATAAGATCGAAAGGGGTATTTTATAATAAATTAATACCACCTACAAAAAAATCACAAACAAGCTAACATCTAAATAAATAACTGTACAATTAAATAGATCAATTTGTTAAGCTTCTAAGAATAAATTACGAAATACACAATTACTAACGATTTACTACGAACAAAAATTGGCCAAAATAAAGCCCTAACTCGTCAACGGTTGCAGCGGAAATGTCACCAGGGAGAAATCGCCTTTAGACATCTTCTCTCTGTCCACCTGTCACTGTCAACAATACATATACATGACTTGCTATATATATTTATATTGCAATATAGGAATTGTATGCATATTAATAACATACATTCCAGCTACACTTTCATGTTCACGAATATACGATATTTTATATTTATACAGGTTATTCTTTATTTATACAAAATATTTGATATTTCTTAAACACGATTATATTGGATTGCAGTACCTTACAATCTAATTTATTATGAATATTACAGCAATTGTATAATGGTCTATTTGATTGAAACGAGTGGCCATTGAGTTTCTTGTATGTTCTTCTCACGAGTTCTATACTTTTACCGAACATATGACGATTCAAAAGCGCTTAGTTTAAGCCTGATTGAATAAAGTTTATTTGACTTTGACAAATCTTATATCTTTAAACGAGTAATTCTTGTATATACAGTATGGAACTAACTTCTATGAAACAAATGTAGGTACATACTTGTTAGCATATTTTCTGACGATATACCAAAAAATAACGAAATCCGTGCATTGGTTACTGGTTATTAGTTAACTGGGTCAAGGGTTCAATGAACTTGAATATTTCAATAGTGTCATAAGACGGCCTTGCCGCCAGTGGCGGTTTTCTTTGGCAGCATACACGTGCCGGTGTCTCTTTGACGGTCGCGGGCGGCGCGATTCAAAGCAAGCTCGAAATTCGTACGGGCGGGGTAGTGTAAAGATATCTTCTATCGATAATTAGCTTTCTTTAAAGGGAGTTGTAATCGATAGACAATAAGTTATTTAAGTTTATTTTAAAATTGTTCTGTAATGATTGTTGTAAAAATACACTACACCCTAGGTATTTAAAACTAAACAGCTTCGTGATTTTGTTTTTATAAATTATAAAGGTGTTGAGAGATAATTATTGTGAATAGGGAAGAACTTAACAATAATGATTTATTACTTGTTTGACATGTTACGTAATTCGAAAGCAACCTATAAAAAATCGTACCAACTTACCTATTTGCTGCTCAAGAAATCACTCAGAAAACAGTGGTTTAAGTTGAACTTACGAAAATAATTTCTTTTTTACAAAATTTTTCCATTCATTAATTTATTAATAATTGTTATAGTTTGTAGGCTTGTTTATCTTGTTGGTGTATGTGTAGGAAAGTATCGATAAAATAGAATTGTAGGGTAGGTATGCCTTACATCTTACGTAATACAAAGCAATCTAATTGTTAAAAATCGTACCAACTTGCCCGTTTGATACTCAGGATTTTTTATTGAGAAATGAGCATTGCTAGACCTTTAGAAATTTGTACATACTTTTTTTGACATTTGTCCACGATACACCGCACAAGGACGTTCATTCCACAGCCTGCTAGTACTGTACGTGGGAGAAAGTTCTTTGAAAACTAATAAAAAATGTTTATCTAATAAATAATTTGTTAAAATTATTAAGATATTCGAAAAACACAAAAAAGTAGCCATGTTTAGGTATTTGGTGATGGTTGCTAAATAAGTATAAAAAAGTATCGATAAACTTGTGAGGAATTCCCTATTAAGGAATTATTTTTTCGTTATTTTAAGTGAGCACTGAGCACCACTTTAGTTTATCCCGTGTCTTCTGGGCAAATAGGCTAATTTGTATTTCGCAGTGATTTCATTCTTTTTGCGCGATTGCCTCAAACGATTGACTATGAAAAACTAATTGTACTTATTAATTGAAGTTCTAGCTACCTAGCGTAGTAAGTAAAAAGTAATTGTATTTGATAATTTAACTTTTATCTTATTACTGTGAATTTGACATTTATTTTTCGGGACAACATTGGACGGTGATGTAACTTGTGTATTAATCAAGAATGTGGTGGACATTTAGAAAATTTGAAAATCTACGTTTCCATTATTATTCTAATGCACAATATTCAATTTAAAGTTCAGTTCAGATAGGTATCCCGAAATAAAAAAGTGTTCGTATAAATGAACATAGTGAATTTAAATTACGTCGCAAATTAACAAACGAATCAAAGGTAAAGCCGACTACTTGCCGCCTTCGCACATCGTTCCGGGGTCAAGGTAAGTTGTCTATATAGACTGTTAAATTTTACTACATTTATTTGAATATTTATTTTGTTTGAAAATTTCACTTTTTCAATTTAATGTTTTTAATTATGTAATTAATTTTGCGATAGTTCTGTGGCCTAGTATTACTTATATTTTTATTTATTTCATAGGTATGCAGACCATACTGTATAATCTAAATCTTGGAAACGGCTCCAACGATTTTCATAAAATTTAGTGTACAGGGGATTTCGGGGACGATAAATCGATCTAGCTACGTTTCAATTAAAAAAAAAAGAAGTCGTTTCATCCATGTTTTAATGAGAAACAACTACAATAACATTAGAATACAAAGGTAAATTTCGTTACTATATAGAAGACTGTAATAGCTCTGATGGGGCATTGGGTGATCAAAGCAGAAGACCCCGGTTCGAATCCAGATGTTCTGTTATCTTTTTTTTGTTCAAGTTTTGTACATTCTTAAAAATCCGAGCAAGGCTCGGCTGTCCAGATATTAACAGTAAAGTGAGAACGTACCTGGTTACAGTCGTCTCCCGACACGTTCGTGTCAGATCTGCGGCAGTTCGTGGTGCCGTTGCTGAAGCGCAACGAGGCTCAGCTGCAGCAGCCGTGGGTGGAGAAGCTGACAGACTTCCTGGAGGCACTCAGCGTCCACGATCTTACCTACGTCCTTGCGGTAATAATTAATCTATTTATTTTAACGGATACACACTACAAGAAGCAATACTGTGTTTCGGTCTGAAGAGCGACGTAGCTAATGAAATTACTGGGCAAATGAGACTTGGCATCTTATGTCTCATGGTGACGAGCGCAGTTGTAGTGCCGCGAAGGATTTTTGGGTCTTTCAAGCATCCTGAGCGGCACTGCATTGTATTGGGCAGGGCGTATCAATTACCATCAGCTGAATGTCCTGGTCGTTTCGTCCCATTTTATCATAAAAAAAAGGTAGGCTGCATCTCCACAAGGGTGTATACACTGCATGTTTTGTTAATAAACGGGAAGTTAAGTTATTCCAAGTGTAAAACTTTTTAACTTTATCTTACCTTTGCCACTATAAAATTACATGACAGCGAGGAGTAAATTTAAACTTGGAGTCACTTTACATCGCGTTTATTAATAAGACATAGTATGTTTAGCAGACGTAAATTATTAAATTAAACTATTAAGATAATCATAATAGCGATTTTAAACTAGCTTTAGGTAATGTAATATAAGAAAAAGACAGAGAAAATATATTTATTTTAGTATTTTATAAATATATTTTCTCTGTCTTATATATAAATATATTTATTTTATTTATTATATATATATACTAGCTGACCCGACAGACGTTGTTCTGTGCATGATAAAAAAAATAATGTTTTTTTATGTATTTGTCAATAATCTGTATATATGTATATATAAGAGATTTCCACGTATATAGTCACTCATCACGATATCTCTGGAACCATTAGAGCTAAAGACTTGAAATTTGGTAGGAATATTCTTTTCACTGAGTAGAGGTCAGCTAAGAACGGGGTTTCCAAAATTCCATCCGCAAGAGTTTTTTTTTTTATTATTAACAGAACAACGTCTGTCGGGTCAGCTAGTATTTCATAACACTAAGAATTATTTTGTAAAATATGCCCCCTGTCAATGACTTTCTATGTAATGTATAGAACGTCATTGCTCCGTGTTGTTAACTGTAATGTAATTGTTTCACAGCAGAACTATCAAATCGTGCGTCAATAAATTCTCTCATAGAAAATATGTCCATACAAAACAAATATTGAAAATAAAAATAGTTATGGGTCTCAAATCGAAATAAAAACTATCGTATCTCTCACGTAGGACTAAACTGCACTCCATGAAGTAATCCCCATTAAAATCCGTTCATTAGTTTAGGAGGCCATCGGGGACAAACAACGTGTCACGTAATTTATATGTATTATTGCTGATCCAGCAAACGTTGTATTGCCGATATTAAAATCGCGATACAAACGTAACTGTTGGTCGTAGATGGGTGAAAATTTGAAGTTGTATGTATTTTTTAATGCTGACTCATAATCAAACAAATTAAAAAAAAAAATAAAAAAAAATCGTGTGGACCACCCTTAACATGTAGGGGGATGAAAAATAGATGGCACTCAAAATTTCAT
Organism: Leptidea sinapis; assembly: GCF_905404315.1. Lineage (NCBI taxonomy): Eukaryota > Metazoa > Arthropoda > Insecta > Lepidoptera > Pieridae > Leptidea > Leptidea sinapis. The sequence goes on along the minus strand of NC_066304.1, from coordinate 6,420,516 downwards.
GAAAATCGGTCAAGCTGTTTCGGAGGAGTTCGGTCCCGCACACCGTGACACGAGAATTTTATATATTAGATATATTTAGACAATAGACGTGAATAATTATGGTAGGGAAATTATGGCATATTAAAGTGTTTTTTAATAATTTAAACTAATTAAGGAATTGAAATATACTCGATTTCCAATAAACAGATAAAATTCCTCCCTCCATTTTTCGCGTTCCTGAACGATGGGTTCTTGAAGTCGGTTTAGAGCTCTGATTAAAGAGTTTTTCTGTCTCTGTTTGTGAATAAGTTAAGCCATTTAATGAGTTTATGTTTGAAGATGAAGAAATAATTTAAGTAGTTGTTCCTTGCCCGCCTCACTCACAAATCTAAATTAAAACTAATCCATGAAATGTTAAGAAGATCGTCTCTGTGCAGGTATTCAGGTCCAAACACGAGTTAGAGCTGGACATAGAGACACAGGTGCGGCTGGCGGAGCGCTGCCTGCTGGCTCACGAGGACACGCACCAGCTGCCGCTCGCCTGCGACCTGCTGCACTCAGTACTCGAAAACTCGTGAGCCTCTCATATTTTCTCTTTATAGTAAGACAAGCAATGCGTTTGCTTGATAGTGTTCGCACCAATTAACTGCCTTCATGATCCACATTCGTCTTTTCTCTCTTTCCCCTTCTAAGGCTTGAGGCTTCATCTGCGCACGAGCATTTCATCTTCTGCAATACCTGAGATCATCCAGGCTAGTAGGAATATGTAGGAATATTGACACACTTTCAGAGGTTTCTTTACGAGTAGCTCCTTCAGACAGGATACCTGCTATATGGCTACCACAGTCGACGTCTTGTTCTGCGGCCAAGCACTTTTTGTGTCTCAGTGTTAAATAAGGGCGCCGTAGCTAGTTCAATTACTGGGCTACTGAAACTAAACATACGATGTTGAGCGCATTCTTTCAGATTTTTTGATGTACTATCTTGAGGGGCACTACAGTGTCGTTGGCAAGACTGGACTCTAACACATCTAAATAGTTCAGTGATCCATAGCTGCAGGGCATATGGACTGTAAGTTTCGGGATGGGTTTAAGGCGGGAACAAAGAGGATATGAAAGGAGAAAGCACACTACGACGACTTATATAGCCGAATTGTTAGTGACCCTGACTACTAACTAGAGGTCCCGGGTTCAAACCCCGGTAGGTGGAAACATTTATATGATAAATATGAATGTTTCTTTCCGACTCATAGATGTTTATAGTTATTTATGCAACTGTTGTGTAATAAGGGGTAATACGAATGTGGATTTGTGATAATAGTATCACATGAGTGTTTTAATACCTAATTATCAACAGTTGCATACAAGACTTTATCTACACCCAGAATATGGTTCCTTCAAAAGATTCTGAAACAGTTAGCTTACTGCTAACACTAAAACACCAGTCCTAGTAGTAACCTAATATCATTCATTTCTGATTATATACATATAAACTAAGTATTGAAACAATTATTTATTTTAGTAGTAATTTACATTTTGTAAAGTGCAATAATTAAAATATAATGTCTTTTTGCAGCGTTTAAAATGAATCGCTCATTTTTTGTATACAAAACAATAAAAATATCGAAGTAAAATGGCGGGGATTCGAATAACCTACTTTTTTTTACGGCGTGTGATGTTCTGGTAGTGTGGAACGCGCGTAAACGAAAATGTTCTTTTTTTGAAATTCATACAGATACCACGCACCGAACTCTTTCTACCGAAAAAAAAAACATTGGAGTATTGTTATGAAATTCAGTACAACATTACAACACTCGTTTGGATGATGTAATGGTTATTAAGAACATTGGGTGTTTTAATGTTGACAATAAGCTAACTGTTTCAGAATCTTTAATAGAGGATTTAAAGCATGGGTGTAGATAATAAGTAAATACTTATTATCTATTCATATCTTATTATCATATTATATTATCTTATTATAAATATGTATGTTTAAGTAAGTATACATTGTATTAGATATATCGTTGTCTTGCAACACATAACACAGGCTATATGCCTAATTTCCGGCAAGATAATTTATGTAAAGGTGTGTCTATATTATTATTATATTGGGAACGGCCGTTAGAGAGTTTCGCTGGGCTGTAGCAAAGGTAGAAAGCCCGACAGTTAGTCTGAATGTATGCTTGCTGGGTCCAGCGACGCGGAGTCGTGCTCGTGGGCCGTGGAGCGCGTGCGCGAGCTAGAGCGCGTGGTCAGCGGCTGCAGCAAGCTGGCTGGCCGCGCAGTGCCGACGTCGCCGCGGGAGCTGGCCCACGTGCTGCGAGTGCCCGACCCCGCGCACTGCGCCCGTCTGCTCACCCGCCTGGCTCGCTCACACCGCGTCGCCGCACACGCGTGAGTCCTCACTTCAACTTCAAGCTGTCGTCATTGTCAAAGTTGATTTAATTGTAGCTTCAATTATTTTATCACTCATATATTATATCTATACAAACATTATGTGTGTGTGACTTAAAACTATAAGACGACACTTTATAGTTTTGAGTCACACACACATAATAGATTTGTGAGTGAGGCAGCCGGCTGTCGTCATTGTATAACTTGAAGTGTCAAATTGTCAAAGTTGTTGTAATTGAAGCTTCAATTATATTATCACTCATATACAGGATGTCCCAAAGTTATGGGACATGAAGGGAAAGTACCTTAAATATCGAAGATAGGCTATTTTACTGAGAGAAAACTTTATGTTATTTTTAAAAGTTAGTACTTCTGCATTCAAAGATTTTCTAAAAATTACTTGCCTCGTCTGGGAATCGAACCGACTTAAATTAAAAAAAAAACATACCTATTCTTATGATGCCAATCGAAAGAATGGCCAAAAACTAATAACACTTCTTAAGTAACATAGTATTTTAAAAGAAAGTAGTCAATTAAGTGGTTATTTTTTGTAAATTAATTAATTAAATGTTAAAAATGTGATCCCTCTTGTCTTACGAAAATTGGCAATTTTTTAATGAGTCCGCTGCCTGTTGACTTTCTTATCATTTTATGGTGAATACTCGATATCATATGGCACAATTCTGTTTGTAACTCACCCACGTTCGCGTATCGCTTTTTGTATAGCATATCTTTCACGTATCACCAAAAGAAGAAATCTAATGGTGTAAGGTCCGGGGAATCTGGCCATTATCGGTCCATTTGTAACAATCGAAATAGGAAAACGTTCATTTTACGTTCTTCCTTTCTTTTCAAATACGTTACTTATGTTACTTAAGAAGAGTTATTAGTTTTTGGCCATTCTTTCGATTGGCATCATAAAATTAGTAGTAGTTTTTTTTTACATTTCAGTCGGTTCGAATCCCAGACGATTCAAGTAATTTTTAGAAAATCTTTGAATGCAGAAGTACTAACTTTTAAAAATAACATAAAGTCTTCTTTCAGTAAAATAGCTTATATTCGATATTTAAGGTACTTTCCCTTCATGTCCCATAACTTTGGGACATCCTGTATATGCCTACAAATATTATATTGTGTGTGTGACTTAAAACTATCAGATGATAATTTATAATCACACGCACATAATAGGTTAATGAGTGAGGCAGCCGGCTGTCGTCGTTGTCAAATTTGAACTGTCAAATTGTCAAAGTAATTTAATTGAAGCTTCAATAATTAAAACAATTTTTATATCATTCATATATATTGTGTATGTCCTTTTTAGTTTAGACTAATAAACAGCATGTATATTTGTTTCAGGTATGAGAAAATAAAACTTGTTTCAATCTTTAGCACCAGTCACTACCAATCAAATTAGAATACAAAAATACTCTAAGCTTGGTGGTCTACTTTAACGTGACATTGGCAAACTTGTGGTATACCTTCCACAGGAGACATAGTACGAGGAATAGAGCAGAATATCCATACAAACGTTATGTGTGTGTGTGACTCAAAACTATAAATTATCATCTTATAGTTCTAAGTCACACTTTTATCGGCACTCCCTTTGTCTGTCTATTGCTTTTTTAGGTAAAGGAGTTTTCAACTATCATCTTATAGACTAAGGTTTTGTTAGGCTATACTACTATAGAATGACCTTGAATAATTTAGGGTCTGTTTTTGGGACCCTTATCGACGAGAAAATAATTTAGCGTCATTTCATTTACTTAAATTTTAATGTGATGCAATTTTAAACCTTTTTTAACTGGTGGCAGGACTGAGAAATCCAAACAAAAAGAATGGAGCAGTGTTCTTAAAGACATGGTGGATCTTCAGACAACGATCTTTTCCTATGTATCCCGAGAGGAAGTTCATGAGGTACATACACCTTGTTCGATATTAATTATTGTCTTTATACTAGACCTTCCTTATTAATTCTCCTTAATTTTAGTATGTAGTCTTTCGAATCCGCGGTGAGATGTCCTAATTAGGTATTGTATTTTATAGTAAAAAAAAATAGGAGAAGGTAACCCAGAAGATAAGAAAGAAAATAATACTAACTGATGCCTTAAATTAAGCATTAAATCTAAAGTGGCACTAAACCGGACACATTTCCCGACTGACAGATGCTTGATGGACCATTCAGAGCACAACGTGGAAGGGACCTGTAGGAAAGAGAATCGTGGGCAGACAGTGCATATAATTTGGGACTGACCGGACGACCATGGGTACCTTCAAATAAGCGTGTACCTTCCATGAATGGCGGAAACGCTCCTGTTATTCCTCTTGTGTTGCAAGAGACTGTGGGCGGTGGTGATCACTTAACACCAGGTGACCCGTACGCTCGTATGTCGCCTCCCTTTCCATATATTTCCAATGAGGAAAATTTTTCATTGAGACTATGTTCTTGTTATATCATCAGACTTAGCACTCGGTGTCAGACTTGTCCCTGTCCGCTTAATATTACTAGTTTTTTTAATGAAAATAAGGGACGAGACGAGCAGGACGTTCAGCTGATGGTAATTGAAACGCCCTACCCATTACAATGCAGTGCCGCTCAGGATTCTTGATAAAACTCAAAAATTCTGAGCGGCACCACAATTGCAATCGTGACATTGAGACATAAGCTGTTAAGTCTCATTTGCCCAGTAATTTCACTAGCTACGGCGCCCTTCAGACTGAAACACTCATAACTGCTTCAAGGCAGAAATAGGCGCCGTTGTGGTATCCATAATCTAGCCGGCTTCCTGTGCAAAGGTGCCTCCCACTGGTAAAGTCTAAAGGTCTAGTGCCGTAATGTACAGATTTACGCATCAGCGCTGTTGACGTCTGGAGACGCGGACAGCATCAGGCTGGCAGGCGAGGTGCTGAGTGTGGCCCTGAACCGCCACTCGTCGCGCCTCGTGGACTACGAAACCTCTGTGCGCCTCGTCACTACCGCCGCCACCGAGTACTTCAACTCCGCCTCCTCGCTCCTCGATCCTGCGCTCACGCTGGCCAAGTATGATCCTCCGGAACAGAGTTTAGCTTTGGCAAATGCATCCTGAGTGATTACAGATGATGAATGGTCCGGCTAAATCGTTTGTTTATTAATTTGTTGGAATTCACTAATAACATTTGAAAACAAAATTTTATTGCGTTCCGTGCGAGTGCTCTCCCAACTGAGCCAACCGTTCGAGTGACGTATCGTCATAAAATCTTGTATGCTTTGTTCAACTCTCAGGTTTTGGCTTCATCTACAGGATCTACTTTACAGTTTATAACCTGCTCAATCCCAATATTTGCATATTAGGAAATTGACTTGAGATGTCGCTCTTACTAATCTAAACTATTGTTGTTTTATATTTTTAAAAGTCACGTCAAGATTTTATTTATGTATTATTCCCAGAAGTGAGGGTTATCACTTTAGAAACATAAAAAAGTTCTCTACATTATCAGCCCAATAGTACTAACTACCAACCTAGGCCATACTTTTATTATATGTTAAGGGTTGTAACTTCATTAGTAAGTCATATAGTCAATTGCATGAAAATAAATTTCAATTCATTGCGATAAACTATTCTTGATGAGTTTATCCAAGCATCTATCGCCCATTTATTGTGTTTGTGTAACCTCATTACGGAAAAATTACTATACAGAAAAGTCTTCCTTCCTTGCTGCTTACTATATTTCTGAAAGACCTCTAAAGTCCCGAACCAAGTGCTCTGTGCACGGCTCGATCACCTAGCGTTTCATTGAGACGTCGCTAAATTGTGTGTCTTCTACCGCATTTATCACGGGGAGTTTTCCGTAGAGCTGTTTCACCTGATTCCTGCGTCGAATTCTACCTTCGCACGACACGCCACGAATTAGCACATCTTCCCCACCATCTGGATGTGTCGAGTTCCTTTACAGCGCGGTTTTCAAGGATCTTTATTCCACATACCACAAAGCTGTGCAATGAGCTTCCTTGTACGGTGTCCCAAGACGATACGACTTGGGTACCTTTAAAATAAGCACGTACACTTTTCTTAAAGGCCGGCTATGCTCCTGTGATTGACGGCAGTGATGACCGACCCGTACGCTCGTTTGCCCTCCTTTCCCATAGAAAAATTCCAATTACAAGACATCAGTAACTTCATAGAGTAGTCAAAAATACGTGTGTCATACAGGTCGTGCCTGTTGCTGATAGAGCGCGGGAATCCTGCCGTGGAGACGGAGATAGATTTGATTGACGCATTGCCACTGCTGCATTCCTTCCGCATACAGATGTTGCCGATCCAAGGTCAGATATTAAACAAGTTATTATTTTTTCAGTAATTTCCCTAACTTTTTGGGCTACATATGCAAGTTGTGGGCGATGCGATATCGACACATTAATCCAACGGGAGTTTTAACCAACCACCGATCTTAATAATAAATATTGGCAGTATTTTAACTCTACAGTTGCTTTTCTTCCTAATACGCACGGATTGCCTTGTATTTATTGGATAAATATTTGTTGGGATCATTATTATTTGTTACCTTAGTCCACACGATTAAGTTATATATTTTTTTTAAATAGCTCAAATTAACAGGCTTTTGGTTTATACTAAAATTAATTGAAGAAAGGTGCAATCCTTAAATTACTAAAAAATTACATGCTCACCCGACAAACGTTGTTCTCATTAACTAAACGTTGCAGTGTGTGATCTGTCTCTTACTGCCAAACAACTGGCAGTTATTTCAAATATAGTTTCGGATAAGGTTACATAAAAAAAGTTTATATTAAATTGGTCGTTAAATTTTTTGATTTTAGGTTTCTGCGCAATTCTCTTAATTTTTTTCAAATGTAAAAACCCTCTATAATTTATTAGAAAGCATTTAAAAATAGATGAATGAAATCGGTAAAGCCATTCTCAAGTTATAGCGTGGCCAGGAGGAATAGGGGGTAATATTTTATGTATATAGATATATTATATAATATTTAAAAAGTTGTTACGCCACAGTTCGTCTGTGCGAGGATCGAATGAAACTGATAGAGGAGTGCTTGACGTCTGAAGAGAGCGCCTACATGGCCAGCGAGAAACTGCTGCAGCTTGCTAAGTTGCTGCGGGTGGCCGGGGATCACGACGATGCCAGGTGTGTATCCTCACCAGTAATACTGTAATGAGCTTAGTTAACACATTTATCTACACCCATGCTTTAATTCCGAAGATTAAGATTCTAAAACAGTTACCTTATTTCCAAGATTAAAACACCAAATGTTCTAGTAACCATTACATCATCCAAACGAGTGTTGTAATGAATTTCAGTAAAACATTACAACATTCGTTTGGACGATGTAATGGTTACTAGGACTGGCTTTTTTTAATGTTAGCAGTGAGATAACCGTTTCAGAATCTTTTATATAGGATTCATATTATGGGTGTAGATAAAGTCTTGTATGCAACTGTTGATAATTAGGTATTAAAACACTCATGTGATACTATTATCACACTCGGCTTTGCTTCGTGTGATAAACCCACATTCGTGTTTTAATACCCCTTATTACACAACAGTTTATTTGATGACCTGTGTTAACGCCACTATCTATCTATCCTTGTCCTTCTATCACGCTCTTGCTCTTACCCACTTCATCCCGCCCGCTGCACCACGATGTTTGCAAGGATGGAACCAGTTCTTCTTCTTCCTTCACGGTCCGCGCACGCGCTTGACACCAAGTGAAGTCGCTCGCAAATTAACGCGCCGCGAAATGAATTGTGAAGAGGAGGAAAGTCTCTTCAAACAGTTGGACTACAAACCAAGACCGAATTAAGTGTCGCCAGCGACACAGCTTGATCAGGATAGTTTCCTAGTCCTACGCATAGTCCACTCCGCAAGAAGTCCGCTGAATTGCGACTGTATTGCTCAGCCGATAGTGGTCTTCACAACTTGGTTACACCCGAAATGGTGAAGTAATCAATCAAGTCTTTGATCAAGTACGAGAACCAGATTTTATAAATAAACGCAAGAAAATGGTTTGAACTTACTATGCTCTCCTATCAATAGATTAATAAATATGTACACAGATATACAAAAAGATTATCATGAATGTATTTTATTAATTGTGAACCTGTTAAAGTTTAGACTAGTTTGTAATTAATATAGGGTTTGGTGCTGCACCAGGAACAGACATAAGCTTATAATGCCTACTACCCGACTAAGTCGAGCTAGTAAGTCTTGTGGGGCGATGTATATGCTTTTACAACAAGATCCCAGAAAATATCCAAAACAAAAGTCTTACGTTATTCAAAAGAAATTACTTTCTTAATGATACTACAGATTGGGAATGGAGCGACCGCCCTCAGGCTATTAAATAATAAGTTTAATAATTGATAAATATTACTTGTAATCATATTTTTTTGATAAAAAAAATCTCGCTGAGTTTGTTGCGCCCATTCTTCTCAGATCTGTGGCATTCGTTTTGGAATGGGTGGTAATTTTTTTGACTTTCAATAAGTGATGTCACATCCTATTTTGAATAAAAATATTTGAATTTGGATTTGAATATTCTATAAAAAAAAACTGGTATAATGCAGTAGGTATGTCATTGTATAGAGAGAGTATGGTGCTGCACCGCGTGTGTGAGCAAGCGGTGCGGGCGAACGCGGGTGCCGTCGCGGTCAACGTAGCTTTGCGCGTGGCCGCCTTGCGGTGCAGCGGAGCCGGAACGGGCGCAGCAGCAGCGGCGCGCATGTCGGGCGTGCTGCACGCCGCAGCGCTGCTGCCCGCTGCTGCCGACGCGCCGCCGCACACGCGCCGCACGCTGCTCGCGGCCGCCGCCGCCACCGCGCCGCCCGAACACATCGCGAACATACTCAATGACAGGTAACCACGCTTTCGCGAGGATAACTTGAAGTTTTATTGAAAACAAGATTCAAGCCTTTTGTTCAAACTACACGAACCCTAAAAGGAAAGGGTGAAATCTCTTGGCTTTGAAAACACGGGGAATGAGAAGCCAAATGAAAGTAGGTCCGGGTCATGCTACCGCTGTCGTCTTGGAAACTTTCACCACACTCATAGATATATTTGATATTGTCAATAAAGTAGTTTCTTATTAGTTTTAGCTCCCGCCGGGCCTTTAAAGTCGTTTTTTTGTGTTTCCTACTTGTATACCACCTTATCCACATATAACGCTGTTCGATCTTTGCATTATATATTGTTTGATAAAGTGCCAGTAAATTTCAACCGTAAAGATCGGACGTGTTAAGGTGCCATCTATCGCTACTGTACCTCAACCCGAAGCTGAAACCAGTAGCAAATCGCGTCACAACCACGTGACGTATGTGTGGGTGCTGGATATTAGTATTTATTATCTCTCCACCCCCTCTTCCGCTTGGAACCGCCGTACGAGAAGTAGCTGTCCGAGACGTTCTCAGCCGCCTCTCGAATGTTGAAACCACGTTGGTTCCTGTAGAGCCGTGACCCGGTGGATGCTGTTTATGGCGAGGAACAGTAAAAGTATGTGGTATGAGCATTGTTCCTTTTCTCCGTTTTTATTACTCCTATCAACAATATACAGTCCAATTTTAATATCGAGGAAACGCAGTGTTACGCTATTTTATTATTGTAACAAATATTATGAACTTATGGTTTGCGGAACACCACCATCGCCACTAAACTCAAAACTACAACATTCCATATATCTTGGTATGTGTTTTGAAATCTCCAGTGTAGTACAGACATTATTTTGAGATTTTTATAATTCCTAAAAAAAACACGGTACAAATAGCAGTTTTTCCGTTTATCCGTTTTTTCAAGTCACTGATAATTATTTGTGAGTTCACACTAGAGGTGGTCGTTAAATCAATAAACTATTTTTATTAACAGTTTTATATTCGTTAACAAATTAACTGCTTTTCTTCAACGAAAAAACCTGTTGAACATAATAAGCTAATAAATTTAATCAACGTCTGCGCCCGTAACTCACAATAAATGAAGAAACTGAATGCCTCACTAAAACAGCTTAATTCAAAACAGTTGACGAATTTGCGAACGAAAACCTTGACTTGATATTATATTGACGCAATGAAAACCTAAATTATTAATAAATGCATTAACCGATTTTTCAAAACCCGTTCACGAATTAACAGTTTTTTCAACCTGTTGACTATTGACAAAAAACAGCTTCACTGTTAAATTTAGTCGTCATTCCCATCATTTACAATTATCACTATCTAGTGTCTTTGTTTCAACATGATAGACCACCTGGTTAAAAAAATAAGATTGGATTTTATATGGTCCACAGTGAGTAATAAAAAAAAATATTAATTCAGTTCGGACTTCGGACAGTTCAATTCCAATTCCATTCAATAAAATTCGTCACATACAATATATTAAACCTGCATTATATATTATTATTGATAGCGTGTTTTAACATACAATATGCACCATCTAGTAGGACACCGAAACTAAGTGAACAATTATACAGTACTATTAGGTTGTCGTGTGCTGTTTCAGACTAAAAGTGGAAGTGGAGAGGCTGTCACCGAAGCCGAGCATGTTGGGAGGCAGCGCGGGTGGCTACACCTGGACGTCCACCGACGACGAGTTCTCTGACGCGCTCAGCACGGTCGGTGGCTTCATTCATGTGCATATTAATTCATCAATTATTGAACTGTTAGCAAAATATACTCACTGAATCATTTCACTAGAAACCATATAAGCTATTTCCTAAAATAGAAGAGATGCTATAGAACTTGATCACTTATACGTCTAGATAGAATGTGAAATCGTCGAAAACAGTTAACATCCATTTTGAGCACGGCACGCACACTAACACAAAGTGCCACACAAATCGCGAGTGTAGGACGTAGCTTGTCACATACACTAAAGTAATAAGCATGGCCTGTTCTCATTGGTTGTCTCTAAATATCAGTGGAAAATGGAGTTGCAGTAGAAAAACGCTAAGTATTTATGTAGATATTATGAATGTCCGTCGAGGAAGCTCTTGCAATGATGATAAATTTTTGGAATTAGAACTTCGTTTTTATTTTATTTTTTTTGTATATTCCAGCCCGTCACTGAGAAGAAGGACATATTGAGTCCGCTACAGAATGAGAAGAAGCCTCTCATCAACTATTTGGTGGATACTATTCAAAATAAACTTATACCCAGGTAAAAGATTTATAGAAATAATATTAAATATACCTATGTGGCCATTATCGAAGTTTCTATCTAGTTTTTAAGTTGTAACAATATTTATGGGCAGATTAGTTATGTAAAATTCTTAGCTTTTATTTAACTGTTTTTTTTAATTGCAGTGACGTGTCTTCGGAGTTAGAGACAGAGGCGTACAAGGCAGAACGTAAAGTGCATTTTCAAGAGTTCTATCGGACGCTGTATCCACAGGCTGAGGTCTCGCCCTGGTAATGTATAGCACGCATCTCAGTTTCTAAATAATTTTAAAATATGCTATTATATATGTGTATGCTTTTCAAAAAGAAAATTAAGGGCAAGAAAACTTTTATTCAGGTACTGCTTAATTTTATAATTGATTTTTGCAATTTTTGTCAGCTGTATGTAGTTGTACAACTCTTGATTGGCTTGATGAAAATTTGTGTATAGTTCTCACGTGACTGGCCAATGGATATGATATATTCTGCCCGCGACTTTGCCCGCATTAAATTTGTAACCACATAATCATTCCATTCCTTTGTACAGGATGTCGGCCAGTTTTTGGGTACCACAACGGCGCCTATTTCTGCCGTGAAGCAGTAATGTGTAATCATTACTGTTTCGGTCTGAAGGACGCCGTAACTAGTGAAATTACTGGGCAAATGAGACTTAACATCTTATGTCTCAAGGTGACGAGCGCAATTGTAGTGCCGCTCAGAATTTTTGGGTTTTTCAAGAATCCTGAGTGCCACTGTAGTGTCGTCCCTTATTTTCATAAAAAAAAATCACTCAGATGAATACTGATGTTATTTTTATTGAAGTAGGCGTTACTTTGCGGAAATCCATAATTATTCAAATGTTTTAAGTTCTCATCAGGCGAGACGGCACGTCCTGGGGATGCCTCGTGTAGAGGCGAAACACGTGTCGAATTGTTTGGCGGCAAATATTAGCGGAATTGACACTGAAGAGAACTTAAATCATTTGTATACTGATGTTATTGGTGATTTTTATATTAGTTACAAATGACGGCAGGTACTACTGCTACAATAAGTTCAGTGTTGAGAATGAGCTGGAAGGCGGGCCCGAGTCGCCGCTGTCCGCTCTCAACGTGTACTACATGCGTGACGCGCTCGGCGACCGTCCGCAGCGACAACACGAGATCCACGGTAACCAATCACACCTACTATGGCTGCTCCTTCACCAACACATGCCAACCCTAACAAAAAATGTTTATTTTTGTCAAAATACAATTTAAAAATCACTAACGGCCGTTATATTCAGTCTGTCTCTTACTTGAGATAAAAATCATAACTATCGTTGACTTTTCTGTCCCAATAAACTTATCGACGGTAACTCACTTTATCCGTACACGTTGTCTGTCCAGTCGACGACTGTCCAATTGACGCGTCCCAATATAAGGCGATAAGAATGACTTAACGGGTATATGGAGACAGTAGTAATTTATCTCTATCTGTAGATAGTATATTGGGAACGGCCGTTAATGAACGTCAAAATCTACTATTCGAAAATTTTATATGCCTCAGAACTGAGACGAAAGGGAGTAAGAAACTCTGCGGGCCCCTTTTTTTAAAATAAAATTCATTGCAATAAAATGGCTTGGGCGGTCACTCTTTTCCCAAGGACTAATATGTTAAGTCATTTATGCCATAGTAAACTTACCACACAAGTATGTTTTATAAAAATATTTTAATTTACTAACACATGTTGTATATATTATGTTCTGGGATCCTGTTGTAACAGCATAGCCATCGCCATTCGCCCAACAGTGAATTACTAACTCGATAGTTGGCATAACAATTCTATGTTTGTATAAGTTATAAAAGCGCGAATAGTCCTTGCGGTTATGAGTGAACATATTTACATTACGTTGTATATACGTGTCTGATGTGCAAAATAAACGCGCGGCCTCTCGACGTGGAAGCATATCACAGATGTCCGGTGCGGGTAAGAGAATGGCAACAGCGCACGAGTCGCTGTCTCACTCTTCAAATTTATAAATAGCCCGAATAGCACGTGGACTGTAATATGTGGCCTATACAACTTGTTATGTTTTTAAGCACATGGTTGAGGGAGGCGATGGCTGGCTCATGCGTCATGTTCGTGAACGGGCGCTGCTTGTGGTGGCAGGATGATCCTGTTGCCGGGGACTCGGTTTCAGATTCTTATAAGTTATTGTGTATATATATATGTATGGATATATACATGTTTATTTATTTATAATCGCTTATAAAATGCTCACAGAATACCTTTATTGATTTATGGTGTATGTGGATGATGCAGCTACTGTACTCAATAACTTTTGTATTAATTTACATTTACTTTTTTGACTTACACGTGTAAGACATTGACTATTTGACGTTTGAGTGTGTTTGTTGCATCATTTTACATTTTACATATTATATTGTAATTGAAATGATCTGTAAATCTGGATATAAAAGAGTGGCAATGAGTTTCTTGCTATTTCTTCTCATTAGCTCAACCCTTTACGAAGTAGCGGTAGATTCAATAAGAAAAACATTTTTTTTTGACATTCATAAGTGTCATTTCCGTGACCTACGTGATAAATTATTTAATAAATGATAAATAAACTGATTTTGATTTGATTTGACACTTCACTCACACACTCACTTCTAGGATTAAGACACAAATAAATTTTTTTAACGATACGGGACTGAAACCCACGACCTCTCGCGCTTCGTGCGAGTGCCTTTCCAACTGAGCTTACCGTTCGAACGGTTCATAAAATTTTGTTTTCCTAATATCGTGTGCAAGTTCGTTTTTGCGAAAGCGAATTTTCGCAAAGTACCACTTTCCCACACGTTGACAAGAGCGTGCGGGAATGTAGCTGAGCGTGCGGGAATGTGGTGAGCGTGCGGGATTGTATAAGAGTATACGAGCGATTCTCTCGCACTCTCTTCGCATTAACACGTGCTTGTGACACTGTCTCCCCGAGCCCGAGCGCTCTTGCTCGCGCCGGTTTGTTTACATCTGTCGTCTGGAATGGACCTGTCAATTCGTGCGTGTGTCCTCCCCCCGTCCCAGCGCCCCAACGCCACCGTTCTATACGTTCCAATTATTCAAAATATTTGTAGTGATCGAACTTTGCGCAACTTAATAGGAAAAATAGTTTATCTACACCCATGCTTTAAATCCTCTATTAAAGATTCTGAAACAGTTAGCTTATTGCCAACATTAAAACACCCAATGTTCTAATAACCATTACCAAACGAGTGTTGTAATGTTGTACTGAATTTCATAACAACACTCCTATGTTTTTTTTTCGATCCCTTCATGCACAAAAAGAGTATCAACAAACAGCCACATTCTTATTGCTCGATGCGTGGTATCTGTATGAATTTCAAAAAAAGAACATTTTTGTTTACGCGCGTTCCAACTACCAGAGCGCCGTAAAAAAAAGTAGGTTATTCGAAACCCCGCCATTTTTCTTGAAAAAATGAGCGATTGAAGTTTTGACAGCGGTGTGCTGCCGGATATTTTAAACGCTGCAAAAGAACATAATATTCAAGTGAATTTTAATAATTGCACAATACAAAATGTAAATTACTACAAAAATAAATAATTAAGTATTTCATTAACACTTAGTTCATTTGTGTAAAATCAGTAATGTATGATATTAAGTTACTACTAGGACTGGCTGTTTTAATGTTAGCAGTAAGCTAACTGTTTCAGAATCTTTTAAATGATTCATATTATGGGTGTAGATAAAGTCTTGTATGCAACTGTTGATAATTAGGTATTAAAACACTCATGTGATACTATTATCCATGATAAACCCACATTCGTGTTTTAATACCCCTTATTACACAACAGTTGCATAAATAACTATTTCAAATTAAATTTGTGATGTGGCCTATGTTTCAGTGCTAGAAAAGTATGCGGAGAACTGTCTCTACAGGGACACAGCGTTGAGCGTAGCGTGCTTTGCTCGCTGTGCCGACGTCGGCCGGCTGCGGGAGCTGGCGAGCACGGTGTACCACGAGACCGCAGTGGCGTCCGTGATGTACGCCGCACTGCTCAAGTGTGGCGTGGCCGGGCTCAAGGACCACGTGTACTACAGCAGGCCGCGCGACGTGAGTCACGTGTGGCGTGTAATGAGTACACATTTAGAAATCACACACGCTCCTTTGGATGAGGGCAGCGCAGGAAGTCTAAATCCGAAGTTTCGGTCCGAAACGAAAGAACGACGAACTTCGAATTTAAAACCTATTACCAAAGTACTTCGCATCCGAATAGTGCGGACGGATTTCGTATCGGAACCATAGACATAACCATGTAAAGCGAAGTCGTAGTTACGATCACAATAATGTCAAGTGAATTTGGGAACAAGGTAAACGAAAGACAAAATGTCTAATCGCGAACTTAGTATCAATATTCGGATCCGAAATACTTTCGTAGTAGGAAAATGTACGATCCGTGAATCGAAACTTCGTATTTCGATTTTGGTAATAAGGCTCCAGGACCGATCGTCGTGGAAATCTTTTCGGGAGGCTTTTGTCCAATGGACGTTTTCCGGCTGATGATGATGGTGATGATGACGATCTTTTACACAGAATGCTGGCTAGATTATGGGTACCACAGTGGCGTCTATTTCTGCCATGAAACAGTTATCTGTACTCATTATTGTGTTTTGGTCTGAAGGGTGCCGTAGCTAATGAAATCAATGGGGAAATGACACTTAAGATCAGATGACACGCGCAATTGTAGTGCCGCTCAGAATTTTCGAGTTTTTCAAGAATACGAAGCAGCATTGCATTGTAACAGGACAGGGCAGGGCGTATCAATTAACATCAGCTGAACGTCCTGCTCGTCTCGTCCCGTATTATCATAAAAAAAATCTTTCGGTGTCTCAAGCCAGATTCAAGAAACTATGCGAGACTTGTATCTTCTTTTATATATTCAAATAAATATTTTATCCAATCAAATATGCCGTGATATCATGTATCATTCAAACTCCAGAAATTACTGACTTTATTGAAATCTCTATGGAATCTTTCACCACAGATTGGCCACAGCACTACAAATACGAGAAAATTTCTACGCAACTATTTCTACTATATTATGGTATTGAGTGGCCTTTTGGAATATGAAAATAAGCTTATGGTACACTTGTAGATGGCGTTGATTGCGCTGGAGTCCAAGGGGCCGAGCTCGGATCATATGGAGATCGTGCGTCACTGCATCAGGTCTCTGTGCGCCAGCAGCGAGGCGCGGCAGCTGCGGGACGTGGGCTTGGACGTGAACACGCTGCTGTACCACGCCGATCCCGATTACCGCCAGGAGCTGGTGTACAGGCTCGCCAGGTGACAGTCTGCAACACCCACACACCTTTATGATCCTCATCATCATCATCATCAGCCGAAAGACGTCCACTGTTGGACAAAGGCCTCCCCCAAAGATTTCCAAGACGATCGGTCCTGCGCTGCCCTCATCCAATGTACTCCGGCGATCTTGACCAGATCGTCGGTCCATCTTGTGGGAGGCCTACCAACACTGCGTCTTCCGGTACGTGGTATTTATGATCACTGTTATGGTATCTGATCCTGATCACCTCAGCTTGATACACTTTTATAATAAGGCCCCAGTAGCTGTTCAGGCAGTATAAATAAATTTAAATGTTTTATTAAATAATGGCTCTGTTGTAAATCCTACTTCTCCACAGCTTAATATCTACGCGATAGCCTGGGACTAGATTATTATTATTTTGTACCAATAACTTTTGTAGTAATTGTAAATTTTATTTAAAAAAAGAGCGCAAAAAAGAATGTTGAGAAAGTTTCTTGCGCCGAAGCGGTCGTAGTGTTTGAACTGACACCAAAAAGATTTCTAAAGGAATCAATCGAAATTTAAGAAAATAAATGCCTTTTTACACCACAGCTTACGCCCCGTTGAAAACACAAAACTTAAACGGCCTTACAAATAAAATTCGCATAAAGTTATAACTAATCATAAAACAAGAAAATGCAAAATGTTTACAAATATACATTTTGCTTACGATTGGTTTATTCGGACGTATAACGTTTCCCGCGTTTATTTGCAAGGCAGCTTGTCATTCGGAAAACTTCAGAATTATCATTGTATTGACAATGTTGTCAACGATATTGTAAACATTTTGCATATTCTTCGTTTATGCTTAGTCATAACTTTATACCAAGTTTATTTGTAAGGCCGTATATATTGAATATAAAAGTTTTCTTGTTTTCATGTATAAATCTAATTATTTAATAATGATAGTCGTATATTTTCGTTATGAGTATGATTTGGCCACGATAGCTCATGCAAAATATAGAAGCCGCTAATATGACCTGGTATAAACTTTTTAGTGTCAATACGTACGTAGCTTTGGAATCCATTACTTTGGCACAGTAGGCGCGGAGGTGGCTGAAGTATGTTTTTTTTTAATTTTTTGTTGAATTAAAACTGTTAGTGATTGTATTAATCTACAATTGGATCTTGATACTCTACTCGATTGGTGTAGTGCAAATAGTAGCTTGAGTATAAAAAATGCTCCCTTATATCTTCTACACGTATTAAAAACCCAATTTTGTTTGACTATAAAATTGATAATATGTCACTTGAGCGAAAGTTTGTTTTACGGGATCTAGGTGTTGCTTTGTTGACTCGAAACTATCTTTTAAATATCACTATGAAGCAATAGCAAAGAAATGTAATAAGCTATCTGGCTTCATATGTAGAGCTACTAAAGAATTCAAGTCACCAAATAGTTTACTGTTACTCTATAAGTCGCTAATCTTGAGCCAACTCAAATACGCCTCTATTGTCTGGTCACCTCAATATAATACATATACTGATATGCCTGAGTCTATTCAAAGACATCTTCTTCGCGTATTGAAGATTAGGTTTGGTCTTACATATGAGGAAAGGCTATCTTACTTCAACTTACTGAGCCTTGAGAGTCGTGGCAAATTGCATGGCCTAACGACTTTATCAAAATACTCGATGGCACAATATCTACTACCCTTTTGTTGGACATTCATCTAAGAGTTCCCAATCGGTCTTCAAGACATCTACAGCCTTTTACCATTCCGTTGTATTATAATAACGTATCCTTCCATAACCTTATGTATAGAATTTGCCGTCAATACAATGCCCTACTACCCGAAAATAGCGAATACCTGACATCTACGGTTTATCTGTTTGTAAATAATAATAATAATATTGACACACTTTTTACACAAATTATCTGCCCCAAGTTAAGCATATATAGCCTGTGTTATGGGTTACAAGACAATGATATATTTAATACAATATACTTACTTAAACATACATGAATACATATAAACATCCATGACTCGGAAACAAACATCCATATTCATCATATAAATGCTTGCACCTACCGGGATTCGAACCCGGGACCTCTAGTTTAGTAGTCGTCAATGGAAATCTGGAGTATATAATTTCCTTAATTAGTTTAATTTTTTTTAATATAACCTTACCATAATTATTCACGTCTATTTGTCCAAATATATATTATGTTCTCTGTCTTTTTCTTTTATAATATTACATTACCTAAAGCTAGCTTTAAAATCGCTATTTAGTATTTTATTTTCATAGTTATTAATTTATGCTAAACATGCTGTGTACACACCCTCGTGGAGTTACAGCCTACCTTGTATTTAGCTGATAGTTTTAATCATGTACTTCTTGTCATTCTGTTGTGTGTACCTATTAAATAAATAAATTATAAGTTAATAAATTAAATTATAACGAAAAAGTTTCTGGAAATATATTTCTTAATAAAATAATTCCTATAAATGTTTCTCATTAAATAAATTAGAAATCTAAATTTAAAAAAAAATTACTGCCGAAACCAGGGATCGAACCAGGGACCTTTAGATCTTCAGTCTAACGCTCTCCCAACTGAGCTATTTCGGCGATACAGTATATGTTGAAAATATCAATAACTTTGTATTTTATTTGTAAACGAATTGTAATATTATTTAACTGTTTGATGTATGTACGTTTTCTTTTATGGCAATACGGGACGAGACGAGCATGAATTTCAATTGTTGGTAATTGATAAACTCTGAGCGGCACTGCAATGCGCTCGTCACCCTGATACATAAGTTTGATATTTAATATTTTTAGGATTTTATCTGAAAAAACATGTAATAATGTAAATTCGATTATATAATTTTTTTAATACAATATGAAATCACTTAAAAGGCATTTATTTTCTCAAAATTAACCGGTGGCTTCAAAATCGCCTTTCATAAGGGTAGAAATTGTTTCTAAATATAAAAAAGAAATGTTATATTTTTTCATTTTCATATTTTAATTACTACCATCCATTCGAAAATGTATGCCTCAGATTTGAGAAGAGGCGCAAGAAACTCAGTGGGCTTCTTCTTTTTTTTATTAATATAGTAAGAATCAAATTTATCTTTTCTGGCATCAGCATATAGGTACATTGTTCCACAAAAATCTTATTAAC
This sequence comes from Leptidea sinapis, assembly GCF_905404315.1. Taxonomy (NCBI): domain Eukaryota; kingdom Metazoa; phylum Arthropoda; class Insecta; order Lepidoptera; family Pieridae; genus Leptidea; species Leptidea sinapis. The sequence goes on along the minus strand of NC_066304.1, from coordinate 6,400,497 downwards.
TCGACTTAAACGAAGGAGTATACATAACAAGTTTAACGTTTTTATTATAATAATGTAAATAGGATTTTATATTGAATTAAGTCTCAAAGCATTGACCTATATGACTGCGGGCAGAGAAGAGCTGTTCGAATTCGTAAGGAAAATCATTTTACAGCGATCTGTGAAATGATTTTCATTACGCGGTGCTTTCAATAAAAGATTACATGTTACCTTCAAAGCAGTTTGCAAACCGAGATTCTAATAACGTGTCTACTTAGTGGAAAAACTCCAACGCTTCTAAACAATTTGTAATTTTTAACCCCCTCCCTGAGGTGTTATTAGGGAACTAATAGAGTCCACGTCCACCAGATATAAATCACCAAGAAAATTTAAAATAAACTTTCAAATGTTGTAATTATAATTAAATTTAATTATTGTTATAATTAAATTTGTAACCAAAATTTATGAACGATGCGGTCCAACGCTTCGGTTATTCTGATGTTGCGAGAGAGTATGGCCTGCGGTGTTCACCTATCTGAGTGAACACTTGTTGGTCCTTCTAATAAGTCACTAACCTACGATCTGTGTCCAGTTGCAAGCAGGAGGTGAACGGTCGCATGGCGTGCCGTCTCGCCATGAAATACGGAATGGATGTAGTGGACGTGTGGGTGCGGCATCTCACTGCAGACCCCACACTGGCCCATTTGACACCCAGCTACGTGGCTGACTTCGCCACCATCCCCCATGCGCATCAGAGGTACTAATAATATAATATTGACACAATCTTACACAAAGTATCTTGCCCCAAACAAGGCATAGCCTGTACTATGGGTGCAAGACAACGATATATTTAATACAATATACTTACTGCAAACATATATACATACATCTTTGTGTGTCGTTTGGTGTCGAGACACTTGGCCCGTGGGGCCTAGAGGCGCGGAGAATGTTCAAAATACTATCTTCGCGCCTTAATAAGGCTACTGGAAACTCAAGCGCTGGCAGCTATCTCGGTCAACGGATCAGCCTAGCTATCCATCGCGGAAATGCTGCCAGTATTCTTGGTACGCTTCCACGTTATGATAGTTTTAATTGTAAGTAGTCTTAAATATAGTTATAAGATTTGTTTTGTTTGAATAATAAATTAATATAAACTTATTTCAACATACGTAAATACAAATAAAGATCCATGACTCGGAAATAAACATTCATATTCATTATATAAATGATTGCACCTACCGCTATTCGATCCCGGGACCTCTAGCTCAGTAGGCAGGGTCACTTACCTATACTCGGCTATAGGGGTCGTCAATATCTATTTAGTATCGACTTTTAAGCCTACCGAAAGATCTATCCCTGACCACAAATGGCTGAAAATTTAAATACATAATAACTACAATAATGGCATAGGTGGATACTACAATCCGTATTTCAATATTATTCATTTCAATAGTACTTGCAATCAGATGCCATAAATCGCTACGAAGTTACCGGAATGATTCCCAGTTTTAACTGACTTTGCATAGATTCGACGCTTCGTGAAACTCAATTAATGGGAAAATAACCCGAAATTTTATTATTTGTAAGATATTAATGAGAGAGTCTACAAACAATTTTGTATGAGAAATAGTGACGAGACGAGGAAAACGCTCACCTGCAGATGGTAAGTCCTGCCCTTTAATGTTGTGCTGCTCAGGGTTCTTGATTTAACCGAAAGGTCGTAGCGACATCGCAATTGCGCTCGTCTCTTTTGAGATATAAGATCTTAAGTCCCATTGGCGAAGTAATTTCACTAGGTTCGGCCAGTGGCGGATTAACTTTTTTGTAACCTACATACTAATAATGATAATTAACTATCCTACCGCCTATCGCTACAATAGGCCAAGACCTCAACAGAATTTACTACGGGCGCCGCGGTCGCTTAATCCGGTACTGGCTACGGAGCTATTCCAACCAAAATGAGTGCAAATATGTGCAAATACAGGCACTGGTGAAATATGCACCGACGCGACGGCGCGGGCTGTTGTTGCCCCATTTGGCCCACAAGGCGCAATCCCGTATCGTCTCCGCTTAAGAAGCAAAGACTACCTGCAGAACAGTAAAAACACCTCAGTTAGTAATATGGAATTGTAAAATTACAACACTGTAGCATTCAGAGGTAGCATCAGGTACTCAGTAACAAAATGTTGGAATAATATATCATCACCAATTCACAACTCACGTTCAGAACCTTCTTTAAAAATACGTTATAAATTACTCTTATTAAACTATCAATGGAACTAGTTGTTGGATGCCAGAGTTGTTCCTTCCATTTTAAAAATTAATAATTGGTGTAGGTTGGTTAAGCTTTTTTTCAAGTACTTTAATTAATTCATTTGAAGTTATACTTCTTTAGGCGCGTTATGAAAAAATTATGAGAGTGAAATTTTAAAATTTTCTAACGTTTGGAACATTCGTTTTTTTTTTTTTTTGGTTTATTCGTCCATTATTAGGACAGGCAAAGGGTTCAAGCCCATACAGCCGTATTCGTTATTTAATAATTAATTGTCAAAGCCATCGTTGCAATATTTTTACAATACTGTTCTTTCTACAAACGTAGAATAGCACTAGGAATAAATAATTTTAGTGATTTATGCATTCTTAGGCCACAGTTATATAACTTCTTACGTGCATGCATAAGTACACACACACATTTTTTTTCTCTAATAGTGATAGTTAGTTTTATATAAAATTTTAATTTTAAACACGTTTGTTGAATTACTGAGATTGATGGTTAGGTGGCCGCTCTGAAAACCAGTGTTATAACTGCAACAAATGCTAATTAAGGGTCATTTTCGGCATAACACTATATTACACACACCATAGCTAAGTACAAAATTGTAAATCTTATTCGTGATTAGGTCGAATAAAGAATATCTATTTTTACCAGTGAGAGGCTCCTTTGCATAGGATGCCGGCTAGATTATGGGTACCACAACGGTGCCTATTTCTACCGTGAAGCAGTAATGTGTAAACATTACTGTGTTTCGGTCTGAAGGGCGCCGTAGCTAGTGAAATTACTGGGCAAATGAGACGTAACATCTTATGTCTCAAGGTGACGAGCGCAATTGTAGTGCCATTCAAAATTTCGCCCCTTATTTTTATAAAAAAATCTATGGTCAATATGTCGCGTTGGTAAATTTGTCCAAGCATAAACCGCCTATGGTACTGTAGCGTGTGAGTCCTCCCTCACACGCGGGATCGTTGTAGAATTAAAACAATCTTAGTTTTCTGATACTTCTATATTCACTTTTATTTTCTATTTAATATATTAATTATTAGGCCGAATGCCGACCGTTCTTACTTTACTTCATTCTCTAATCGATTGTCTTCTCATCCGCGTCAATATTTTAAATTAGAATAAAATGTTATTCTTTTACCTTACGGCCAATCATAGAAGAATGAGTTCTAATATGCGGATAAGAACTCCTTGTTACAGTACATATTGAGGTTCACGGGTGATTAACGTGTGTAGGATCGTGGAAGTGATTTGGCCGCAGATGGCGGGCGCCAACCACCCTACTCTCATCAACTACTTCACGTTGCTCAAAAACGTGGACGAAAAGTTGCCAGTGTTCGGGCTCACACCCGCAGAACATATCAAGATCCTTAAGAAGGCTAAGGCTGCTTCGCCAGGTATGTTTACATCATCCACCACATACATTGTGATGATATCAATAGTGTGGTATGATTCAATGAAATGAGATATCTTTATTCTTTTTTTTATGAAAATAAGGGATGAGACGAGCAGGACGTTTAGCTGATAGTAATTGATATGCCCTGCCCATTACAATGCAGTGCCTTTCAGGATTCTTGAAAAACCCCAAAAATTCTGAGCGGCTCTACAACTGCGCTCGTCACCTTGAGGCTTAAGATAAGTCTCATTTGCCCAGTAATTTCACTAGCTACGGCGCCTTTCAGACCGAAACACAGTAATGCTGACACATTACTGCTTCACGGCACAATAACCGACCGATACACGGGGAGTACTAATATCCAAAACACAGGGAAACTTAGAAGTTCAGCCATGTACTAGTAGATTGTTGTCATAATGTAGACCACATACCTTCTCTCCAGAAAAAATAGCTATTTTGTGGAATAAGGCACCAGCTTTTATGTCTGCTTCACATAAACCTACTGTCTGTATGTTCCTAGTTTATTTAAGAAGTCCTAGCAGTAACAATGTCGGACCTAATATAGTACAGAGCTATTTAAAAGACAAATCAAAACAAGCCAGGTTGAGAAAAAAAGGCAGTGAAACTGGAAGTCCTAGCAGTAACAATGTCGGACCTAATATAGTACAGAGCTATTTAAAAGACAAATCAAAACAAGCCAGGTTGAGAAAAAAAGGCAGTGAAACTGGAAGTCCTAGCAGTAACAATGTCGGACCTAATATAGTACAGAGCTATTTAAAAGACAAATCAAAACAAGCCAGGTTGAGAAAAAAAGGCAGTGAAACTGGAAGTCCTAGCAGTAACAATGTCGGACCTAATATAGTACAGAGCTATTTAAAAGACAAATCAAAACATGCCAGGTTGAGAAAAAACGGCAGTGAAACTGGAATTCGTTCATACGTTGGTTATGCCAAAAAAAAAGAGGTCACCTAGAAAAGAGAACGACTGTTGTACTGGAAGAGGCCATAGAGGGCGGCTCATAAAGAAAAACAAATGTTGCACTATTATAAAGATCTTTATTACAATGTTTTGAGAATGGGTTGACCAAAAAAATATATTTAAATACTTTTTTGTATGTTGGACTTACATAAGGTAATAATAATTGTAGGTAACTAATTATATTTACCTATGATTAAACATGTTTTTGTTTGTTATTAAATCTTAATACCTCAACCTACTCTTGTCTAAATGCATTTACCAAACTTAAGTATGTTGACTTTTCTTAATGTTTGTACCTAATGGTTGTGATGTATAATGTTGTTTAGTAGTTATTATGAGTATGAAATAACTTGTACATATTTTTTTGTTGTAAAATACCTTTTCTTTTGAGACAAAATAAAACATTTGTATTTAAATACATCAATTATTAGGGATCAGGGGGAGGGATCAGGGAGCATCAGGAGGCCTTAATCTGAGAAGAACCGGCAAGAAACTCACCAAGTTTTATCCTCCCTTTACAGTTTACATATTATCCATACATTTTTGTCGTCTATATATTCCTATACTTTATAAAACGCTTTATTCATTAAAATTTCCTTAATATGAAGTTTAAATTTATATATCGGAAGTTCTGTAACATGATGTGTTTATTATATATTTGTATACATTTCCCATCATTCAAATTATTATTCGAAACAGTTTTAATTTTACTAGTAGAGCCTATGCCACGAATAAATGAATCTTTTTTCTTCTAGACTCCTTTATGTAAATACCGCTCTATCGAAATGATTTTAGTATGGTACAGTAAAATAAATGTAGATTTTACGCAAGTGTAGCAAAACAAGATCAATTTTAAAAGTGGATGTGGTGTGATTATGGATATGGCAAATATAGAAACAAATAATATTAAAAAAAAAAAAAAATTTTTATTTATACTTTTAATCATTTACAGAAACAATCTTAAACTTAAACTGGATTTTATACAATTGTAATTAACATATAATATATTAATAATAATATAATAAAAAATCTAATTTTAGGCAGGGTTGACAATAAATATTTCTTATGTTTAGTTAATTTTTTAATAGTTAATACGTTTAGATATAGCCTCTTGTTGTTAGACACCCGATGAAACAAGGTCAGGTTTATTACTTTAGTGTGCGTAACAAGCTACGTCTTACGCTTGCGTCAACCTTATTTTTTTCGACGATTTCACAGCTAGGTTTTTCGCAAGCAAGGAAGCAGTAATGTGTAAACATTACTGTGTTTCAGTCTGAAGGGTGCCGTAGCTAGTGAAATTACTGGGCAAATGAGACGTAACATCTTATGTCTCTAGGTGACGAGCGCAATTGTAGTGCCGCTCTGAATTTTTGGGCTTTTCAAGAATCCTGAGCGGCACTGCATTGTACTACATTGTAATGGGTAGGGCGTATCAATTAACAACAAGTGAACGTCCTGCTCGTCTCGTCCCTTATTTTCATAATAAAAAAAAAACATATTTGTCAACCCAAAAACTAACAACTTATCCAGTATTTGGTGTGCAGATCTCAACTACAAGTTGCTGGTCGAAGGCCCGACAGAAGAGGAGTATACCTCGCATATCCTCCACATCATCAAGCCGGAGAACGCGGCGCTCCTCACCAAGTTCCTGCGGACGCTGCCGTCCACCTTCAAGATTCCCGTGCCCGTCAACGTTATCTACACCAAGTGGCTTATCAGATACTTCTTTGATGTGAGTTCATACTTTTAACCCTATCATGTTTTCTGTTATATTGGAATTTGTAAACGTAAAGGTGCGTATAAATTATGTGCGGCAAACTATGGAACATAGGCGCGCGTAATTTCTACGCACTTTTATACATCTACTAGCTGACCTGGCAAACGTTGTTTTGCCATATAAATTATATATGTAAACCTTCCTTGAGCTTCAACGAATCTATTACAAAAGATTTCTTTGAGATCGGTCGAATAGTTACAACATTCTCTTACAAACATACATTCTCTTTTATATATATAGATAGACTAGCTGACCCAGCAAACGTTGTATTGCCATATAAAGTAATAAAGAAATTCAATAATTAAAATTTTTGGGGTATAAAAAATAGATCATGACCGATTCTAAGACCTACCAAATTTATCGTACTACAATAATCATTATATTAGATTTCCGTCTTGCAACTTTATTGCGTATCTGTGGATGGAATAGAATAATATTACAATCGCGATACAAAAATTGTTGTTGATCGTAGACGGGTGGAAATTTGAAGTTGTATGTATTTTTTATTGCTGAATCAAAAAAAAATATTTTGGGGTGGGTGACTCTTATCATTTAGGGGTATGAAAAATAGATGTTGGCCGATTTTCAGACCTACCCTATATACAAACAAATTGGTTTAGCCGTTTCGGAGGAGTTTGGTAACAAATACCGGAACACGAAAATTTTATACATAATCGGCGTAACAAATAAAATTGGCATAAAGTTATAACTAAGCATAAACCAAGAATATGTAAAATATTTACAAATAGACATTTTGCTTACCAATGGTTTGTTCGGACGTATAACGTTTCCTGCGTTTATTTGCAAGGCAGCTTGTCATTAGGAAAACTTCAGAATTATCATTTTTTTTTTATTTATTTAGTGGCACGGGATGCAAGTCCATAGGCCCAGAATTATCATTGTATTAACAGTGCTGCCAACGATACTGTAAATATTTTGCATTTTCTTTGTTTATCATCAGTTATAACTTTATACCAAGTTTATTTGTAAGGCCGAATATATTTTAAGTCTTCCTTCTTCACGTTTGTCAGGCCAGTGCGTCGAACAGCACCAAGAAGTGGATGCAGCGGTACCGCGAGTGTGTCAGCTACTTCAGCAAGCTCTCGCAGCATGACATACTCGCCTTCCTCGACGCAGTCTGCTTCTCCAGCGAGGCTATACAACTGCACCGGTACGGACTTGCAGTGTAGCATTATAGTAACTTCTTTGGTTAACGCGACACATTATATATAGGTTATAGGCTATCACGGGCTATTATCCGCGCCTATTTTGCGTGGTGAGGTGGGCGGCTAATCCTGCCAACCCAGCTCCTCAAGGTATTGTATCAAACCTCTGATGTCACCCATGACCTCGGGGAGAGTCCTCGGTGACCCCAACGCGACACATGACCCAACGTAATTGTAACAATATTTTTACAACAGGTTTGTGCGTATGAGTTACATTTTTTAAGTCCTGTCGACAGCTATCCCCCTGAAAACGTGCTCTGCAAAGTTCACGAAACGTCGTCTTCCACTGGTAAGATCAGTATAGATTAGTTTGGCGCGGCATTTTTTATCAGGAATCCGTATAGTAATTAAATGATATCCGTGTTAGGGATATTATTTAAAGACCCCTTCTCATTATATTTAAATGTCCAGGGTTCCCGGCGCGACCCGTTCTCTGATGTTGATGCAGGGCGCGGAGTACTGCCAGCAGGAGCACGACAGCGAACTCAACATCAACAAGAAGTTAGTTTTGCAGCAACTTCCAGCATATTTAAAAATTAATTTTCTGTATTTGTTCAGAGCTAACCTTATGAGAAAGCTCATGGTCGCTCATAGGGCAATGGAGACGGCTATGCTCGGAGTTTCCCTGCGAGGTCGAATTAGAAATGAGGAGATCCGTAGGAGAACCAAAGTTACCGACATAGCCCAAATGATTGCGAGACTGAAGTGGCAGTGGACAGGGCATATAGTTCGACGGACAGATGGCCGTTGGGAACACGTAGTGTTGGTAGGCCTCCCACAAGATGGACCGACGTTCTGGTCAAGATCGCCGGAATACGTGGGATGAGGGCAGCGCAGGACTGATCGTCGTGGAAATCTTTGGGGGTGGCCTTTGTCCAACAGTAGACGTCAGCAGTATAAGATAGTGTGTGTGTGATTTATTAAGTCTTATAAGTAACTTATAATGTAGGATGAGATGATTAGGAAGGTAAGGATCTGCCGCGAGCTGCTAGGGATCGAGATGTACTGAGTAGCTAATAGTATGGGATTTGATATCTTAGTGGTGAATAACTAAAGTAATTTATTCATATAATATAAGTCATACAGCGTGTTACTTACCTTTAATGACATCAAAAAGAATTCTAAAGGAATCAATTTTGAGAAAATAAATGCCAATAATTTAATTTAATTAATTTAATTTATAATTATTTGGGAAACTAACAGCTAGCTTTATAATCATAACACAGGAAATAATTAAAAATTATTAATTATAGATATCATCTATATATATAAAAATGAATTGCTGTTCGTTAATCTCGCTAAAACTCGAGAACGGTGGTCAGATTTGGAAAATTTAGGTCTTGAATTATTTGTTGAAGTCCAGAGAAGGTTTAAAAGGTGAATAAATAGGAAAATGCTGCTAAATTAAATAAAAACAACAAATTTGTTTTTCCTTTGATGTGTCCATACATAATTTCTATGAGAGAATTTATTGACTCACGGTTTGACAGTTCTGCTGTGAAACAATTTCATTACTACAGCAAGGTGCATATTTTACATTGACAAAAATTCATATAAAAACATTATTTTATTTATTATATACAGAACAACGTCTGTCGGGTCAGCTAGTATTATATATAATAATAATATAATTTTTTTTAATCTATACTAATATATAAAGCATCAGTGTTTGTTTGTTTGAACGCGCTAATCTCTGGTACAACTGGTCCGATTTGAATGATTCTTTCAGTGTTGGGTAGTCCATTTATCGAGGAAGGTTTATAGGCTATGTTTTTTTTTCAAAATTAGGGATCCGTAATAAAATTGCTATTTTGTAACACAAGGTGTAAAATCGAAAACCTATTTTTGCGTGCGCTGCAAAAACTATTGACAATAGAACAAAATCATGTAAAGGCTATAATATAGGCAATATTTTATTACTTATAAAACTATCGCGTGAATTATACTTTATGTGGCAAAACAACGTTTGCCGGGTGAGCTAGTTAATATCTAAATCTGTAATGTGTGATGTGAATGTATGTTATGAATGAATATTACGATTTCAAACTATAATAAGTAATTATAATAATGTAAGAATAATAAGTTCGACAAACATAACATATTTTTGTCACTAGTATATTCATAATTAGATTTTGTAATGACATATTCAAAGAAAGAATAAACAATATATTTAGAAAATAAATCTCTTAGGCGTTAGAAAAATTAAATTGACTTAGGAGTTTTTTTTGGAAAGTCAAAAGTATGTTTGTTAATTTGTTTGCATAATTGTCTATTTAGTACGCACGCCCCTGTTATGTCGTCACTGAGGTGAAAGTTGTTCCCATTGTCATTGCGCAGTTAAATCAAATCAAATCAAAATCAGTTTATTCAAGTAGGTTACGAAAATGACACTTATGAATGACAAAAAAAAATTCCTATTGAATCTACCGCTACTTCGTAAAGGATTGAGCTAATGAGAAGAAGTAGCAAGAAACTCATTGCCACCCTTTTATATCAAGATTTACATTTAAGTACATCGATTTACAAATCATTTCAAATGTTACTATGTATGTCTGATGTGATCTGGCATTTCAGTGACGGGTCGTGGTCTATCGCGTGTCAGCAAGTGAGCAGCTGGGCTAGCTTCTTGGATAGTTTCCACTCCGGGGCTGTGCGATGCGTACGAGACGCCGTGCTGCCACCGCACTCTGACGCTTGGATGTAAGTACATATCAAGAAACTCGTGATAATATTACAGTTTTCTAGGGTATCACGTTAGATAAAAAGCTTCAGTGGGGTCCACATATTGCCCAACTAGCAGATAGACTCAGTTCTGCGGCATATGCAGTTAGAAAGATTAGAGAGTACACGAATAATGCGACCACTATGTAGTATCTAGTATATTAGAAATGACATCAAAAAGAATTCTAAAGGAATCAATTTTGAGAAAGGAAATGCCTTTTTATGCCTTATTGTGCACCATACAACAAGAGGTCACAGTTCAAGTTCATTATACATTCGATGTAACCCAATAACAATTTACCGATTATCGATTTGCCGCTCCATATTATAATGTATTCTCATCGCTAATCCCTGACGACATCACTTGCGATGTCATAGTATAGACGAACAATACTAAAGTATCTATACGTCTATGGTTTATACTGTACGAGTAGAACTTTACCATTGGGAGGCTCCGTTGCACAGGATGCCGGCTAGATTATGGGTACCACAACGGCCCCTATTTCTACCGTGGAGCAGTTATGTGTAAACATTACTGTGTTTCGGTCTGAGGGCGCCGTAGCTTGTGAAATTACTGGGAAAATGAGACAGGGCTCAGAATTATTATGTTTTTCAAGAATCCTGAGCGGCACTGCATTGTTATGGGCAGGGCCTATCAATTACCATCAACAGAACATCCTGCTCAAAAAAAAAACAAAAAAAAACATCCAAAAGGCATCCGATTGTATTCGGACAGTGGAACTTTTTGTGTTAATTTTGCAGTGAGCTAGAGATGAGTCATGGCGATCCGGAGCGCGTGTTGGGTGCAATCAGCGGGCTGGTGTTCACCACCAACGTAACATTGCCCGCATTAGAGTCGCTGCTGCAGTGTCTCAACCTCCAGCTGGAAGTACCGCAGCTGTTCCAGCACATCGCTGATAACTTCGTACACGATCTAGAGTGAGTTATGAATTGATATTAGATAGATATATATCAGAACTTACTTCCACGTTCCACAAAGCTGTGGAATGAGCCTCACCGCGTACACTGCGCACAAAAAGCGAATACACCTTCATTAAAGGCCGGCAACGCTCCTGTGATTTCTCTGGTGAGCCGTACGCTAGTTTCTCCTCCATTTCCATAAAAAAGATATTAAAGTTTGTTAATTAATTAGAGGCAGTGACATTATAGAGCGATGTACAGTAATAGTTATTTATGCAACTGTTGTGTAATAAGGGGTATTAAAACACGAATGTGGATTTATCTCACGAGGCTGGAACAATTAGCTTACTGCTAACATTAAAACACCAGTCCTAGTAGTAACCTAATATCATTCATTATTGATTATATACAAATAAACTAAGTATTAATGAAACAATTATTTATTTTAGTAGTAATTTACATTTTGTATAGTGCAATAATTAAAATTCACTCGAATATAATGTTCTTTTGCAGCGTTTAAAATGAATCGCTCATTTTTTGTAAACAAAACAATAAAAATATCGAAACAAAATGGCGGGGATTCGAATAACCTACTTTTTTATTTTACGGCGCGCGACGTTCTGGTAGTATGGAACGCGCGTAAACGAAATTGATCTTTTTTTTTAAATTCATTCAGATACCACGCATCGAGCAATAAGAATGTGGCTGTATGTTGAAACTCTTTGCGCATGAAGGGATAAAAAAAAACATAGGAGTGTTGTTATGAAATTCAGTACAACATTACAACACTCTTTTGGGTGATGTAATGGTTATTAAAACATTGGGTGTTTTAATGTTGGCAATAAGCTAACTGTTTCAGAATCTTTAATAGAGGATTTAAAGCATGGGTGTAGATAAAAGAATATATACTTATTGGCAATTAAATAATATGCATTTTATTGCACGCCTCGAAGCGGCGAGGTTGAGCATTATAACCGACCTGTCAAGGTCACACGATTTCCACTCTTTAAACTGCATTTTTTTTTCTATTTTTCTTACACATTATAAAAAGCACATCAATATAAAGCTGAGACACTAATGAATAATCCTGATAATTTTTTTAAGTTGTCGAATACGTATTAATATAAAAAAAAGTTCACAAAAAAAAAATTATCGTGGACGTCCAATAGTCTGTGGTTCAAAAAAACGGCGTGGTACGGAAGCAGTTAAGCAGAGAAGGTTCTTTTCGAAAATCACTATTGTACGACTTTCTCGTTTAAAAAAAACGCAGGTGATTCGATTTTATTCGAAATTTAACTTTAAAAAAAATATGGCATGAGCGTTGGAGGCGTACATTTTTGTATTTTCCAATTATTTTATAATGTTTTGTATGGCAATAAAGAATTTATTTATTTATTTATTAACATGAATTGCAGCGACACGGTAACGCTAGTGTCCCGCATGACGCAGTACCACAAGGACGGCGCCACATTCCCCGACCCGCTGGTGGAGCTGGTGCTGCAGAAGGCCTCTCACTTCGGTCTCCCGCCACACAAGCAGCTGCCCCTGCTGTCTCTCTCGCAGCGCACGTCGCACGACACAGCGGACCTGCAGAAGGTCGCCGCCTCCACCATCGACCTCATTCGAACCGAATGGCCCGATCAACAGTTTGCTAAGCATTTAACAGGTTGATATTACGTACGGTTTTGAAACGTTACAAATTTACATTAATATAACAGCAAACCAAATATCGCGAAGGTTTGTCCAGATTGCTGACGTGAGTTGAGTTCCAATGATAATTAAAATTAAAAAAAAAAACATAATTAAGTGCATATAAAGTTTATAAGATAGGATAATTAGATCAGGTTCGCATTCAATCGGTCATCGCTGATTCATATCCCTATACGAAAACGGGACACCGCTATCTTTCGATCGCGCTATTCCGTCGCATACGCACAGCGATATGACAATTCGCTCGGTGGGCGGTGACAAAAACTCGATATTCGACCCACTTAGAATGTAAGCTATAGGATTTTCAAAAAATGCAATTTTAACTTATCTCTAAATTTTTTTCTTGTGATGCTATCCTTATCGTTAGACTGTTTGCATATTATACAAATTAAATTTGAAGACAAAATTTATCAACGATGCGGGACTCGAACCCGCGACCTCTCGCACGGGACCTCTCGTGTTCCGTGCGAGCGCCCTTTTCACTATGCCAACCGTTCGAGTGACGTATCGTTGATAAATCTTGTATGTCTTGTTCAACTCTCTCCACTGAGCCAACCGTTCGAGTGATGTATTGTTGATAAATCTTGTATGTCTTGTTCAACTCTCAGGTTGTGGCTTCATCTACAGAATCTACTTTACAGTTGATAACCTGCTCAACCCCAATATTTGCTTATTAGGAAATTGACTTGAGATGTCGCTCTATCATATTATGTTAATAGTATTGATTTTTTATCCTGAGAGGCACACTGCATTGTAATGGGGAGGGCGTATCAATTACAATCAAGTCAAGGTCGTGCCCTTCTCCTCCCTTACTGTTAGAAAAAAGAGTAATTCTAATGTTATTATTATTGATAAAGTATTCGGAGAGCTTCTCTACTTAGTAAATACTTCGATAAAAGTGAACACACGTGAAAGTCATCAATTATTAAATACCTCGTGGGTTTACTTTCCTAATTCCTTTCGACTGTTGTTGTTACGGATTTACTCCATTGGAACATCTTGAAGACTGGCAACGACATCTAGAATCGAACTCGGGACTTATCTACAGTGTAAAACGTCACTCTAACCGGCCATTGTTGTATCAGATAGTTTGTATAAGATTGTTCCCCCACCCCCCTCTCCTAAAGCCTTGTAACTTTCTCTTACGCATATTCGTGCGAAATAAGAAATTACAAAGCAACATTGCATTCAAAGTTAACGCATCTTTTATTTCTACATTCATTCAAAGTATATCATTATAGTTCATCCATATCTCATCTTTTTTTTATTTATTTATTTATATATATCTACTTACATTTAACTTACATTTATTTACTTGCCAAATGTAACGTTAACGGCGAGATGCGCTTATTAATTTTATACATAACCTAACTAATAGCCTAATGGTAAATAAAAAGAGCGCAAAAAAAGAATGCTGAGAGAGTTTCTTGCGCCGTTTCTTCTCTTTCAGAGCGGCATTTGTTTCCGAAGCGGTAGTAGTATCTAGTATATTAGAAATGACATTAAAAAGAATTCTAAAGGAATGAATTTTGAGAAAATGAATGCTTTTTATGCCTTTTACAAACATAACATAAAATTGTTCTCAAATTAAAGTACAATAATGTAAGCTGTGAGTAACTATATTATTATTATGATATATTATATTACAATACTTATTACCTAATATTGTCTAATAATACATTTTTAAGCTTTTTCTTAAGTAATCCAATCTTTATCTTGGGTGTCTGTCTTATTATGTCTATAATCTATCTATACAAATGATTTAAGTTTTCTTTAGTGTTAATTCCGCCAATATTTGATTTTAAACATTTCGACACGTGTTTCGCCTCCACGCGAGGCACCCTCAGGACGTGTTGTCTCGCCAAAATCTGGCACGAGACATTAACACGCGTCGAATTGTTTAAAAACAAATATTGGCGGAATTAACACTAAAGAAAACTTAAATCATTTGTATAATTATGGATTTCCGCAAAGTAACGCCTGCTGCAATAAATTTTCTTATAATCTATCTGTTTTCGTTACCGCTACTGAATAGTTGTATATTATTTTATTTCAAATAGAAGAGCAAATCTCGATCGAAGAAGAGCGTGCCAGTTTGTTCAACGAGTGCGTGCGAGCGTGTACGGGCTGGCGACAGCGCCGCGCGCTTGCTGACGTCATACACTGCTGGCCGCTTACCAGAGACCAGTGAGCCTCATGTTCTGTTTGATATTTTTTTTACTAGTACAGATACGAGCGAACCAAAACTTACTACAGATTAATACACAAATAAAATTTGAAAAACAAAATTTTATGAACGATGCGGGGCTCGAACCCACGATCTCTGGCGTTCCGTGCCAGTGCTCTAACCAACTTAGCCAACCGTTCGAGTGACGTATCGTCATAAAATCTCGTATGCTTTGTTCATCTCTCAAGTTGTGGCTTCATCTACAGGATCTACTTTACAGTTGATGCTTGCTCAACCCCAATAGTTTGCATATTAGGAGATTGACTTGAAATGTCGCTCTTGTAAATCTAAACAATATGTTATGTTTTTAAAGTGATAACCCTCACTTCTAGGATTAATACACAAATAAAATTTGAAAAATAAAATTGTATGAACGATGAGGGACTCGAATCCACGACCTCCGGCGTTCCTTGCCGGTGCTCTAACCGTTCGAGTACCGCCTCGATATAAAATTCTGTTTGCTTTGTCCAACTCTCAGGTTCTGGCTTCATCTACAGGTTGTGACAGGGGGACAAAGGTCAAATTTGAGCAAAGTGTAGGTACAGTTAATAAGTACGAGTTATATGTTTCATTATATTGTTAAATTAAGATATTTTTGCCGTGAAGCATTATTGTGTTTCAGTCTGAAGGGCGTCATAGTTTGTGAAATTACTGTGACGTGACGAGCGCAATAATTGTAGTGCGGCCCATACTTTTTGGGTTTTTATAGAATCCTGAGTGGCACTGCATTATAATGGGCAGGGCGTATCAATTACCATCAGCTGAACGGCCTGCTCGTCTCTTCCCTTATTATCATTAAAAAATCGTGTCCCCGTGTCTGTACAGAGACGGTCGCAGTGTGCAGTGCGCTTACATCAAGCGGCTGATCCAGGCGGAGGACGGTCACCCCGACGAGACGCGCGCACTGCTCAAGCTGCTGTTGCGGAAACCGCTGCTCACCGACGAGGTAACCGTCCACTTGTATAACTTCATCCCACGACTGACAGAAAAAACAATAATGATTCTAGTAATGTTTCCATTATAAAGCCTAACCAGACACGCTTTTTTTTTAAATGAAAATAATGGACGAGACGAGCAGGATGTTCAGCTGATGGTAATTCATACGCCCTACTCATTACAATGCAAGGCTGCTCAGGATTCTTGAAAAATCCAAAAATTCTGATATGCACTACAATTGCGCTCGTCACCTTGAGACATAAGATGTTAAGTCTCATTTGCCTAGTATTTTCACCAGCTACGGCGACCTTCAGATCGAAACACAGTAATGTTTACGGATTACTGCTTCACGGCAGAAATAGGCGACGTTGTGGTACCCATAATCTAAGTGGCTTCCTGTACAAAGGAGCCTCCCACTGGTAGTTGGCTATGAGTTCTCTTTAAAATATAATTTGTTTACAAATGTTTTTTAATGCTTATTATTTATGGTGCATACTCTATTTATCATATGCTTTGAAAGCCATTATAATTTTGAGTCCTTAAAACAATCTTACCTACTTTTTAGGATGTTTAATATCACTGCTTCTGTTCATTGCTTACACAGAACTCCATAATGCTCATTACTCTCGAAGACTGGATGGATGGTACTACTATTGGTGGTTACAAAATATCAAATTTGAGCTACGCCGATGATACTACTTTGTTTGCGACCAGTCATATGGAAGAGATCTCGTAATCCATTTTGATACATAATACAATCTTTTGTATTGAGAAGCTCATCATTCATCATTGTGTAAACTAACGGACTCTTCAGTTATAAATGTTTAATGCAAAAGCAATAAAAATATATTTCACTTGAAACAATATTTATGGCAACACTAGTTAATAATAAAATTATGTAATTTTCCTTTATTTTAAATTTTACGATTAAATGGTTACGTTTTACTATTGGGCGCCAGTTATTTTAGTTATTTCACATTTTATAATTAAAAAAGGAAAATTAAATTTCAAATTCAAATATTTTTATTCTAAATAGGGTTTGACATTACTTGTTAAAAGTCAAAAACTACCACTCATTCCAAAAAAGAACGCCTCAGACCTGAGAATAATGGGCGCAAAAAACTCAGCGGGCTTTTTTTAAATTATATTTACAAAGTAATATTGTACAATTAAACTTATTATTTAATAGCCTGAGGGCGGTCGCTCCATTACCAATTTGTGGAATCATTAAGAAAGTATTTAATGTTATATTAACCTTTACCACACAAACGTTTTTTAACAATTCTTTTGAATATCATAATATTAATTAAATGGAATTCCTTGAGCAACGCGGTGTTGATTAAAGCCACGCACCCAGTTGGTGACCATGGTAATAGATCACCTGCCGTTTTATAACAAGTTGTGTGTGCAGGAGGTAGAGTGGTGCGTGAGTGACTGTGAGGGGACGGGCTCCGTGACGGCGTGTTGGCTGCTCGCGCTCAGCAACGTCGCACACAAGCACCGCCTGCTGCTGAACGTGTTGGACAAGCACCGCGTATGTACTCACCATACACTAAAGCATTTTCTTATGTATAGTATCGTTTGAATCTAGTCACATAGAAAAGCGAAAGTAAACCGAATTCGTGGCGAACCGAAAGGCGTGACACGACAGAACAAACCAAAGGCCAGCGAGATAGCTGGATTAGCTGTCTTTGTATACACGACGACGTCAAACCAATGACCTGTATAATGACCACGGGACAGGCTGTTCCATATGATTTGACAGCAATATTTGTGCCTATTTGAAGCGCCACTCGCGAGCGTCCAGAGAACTAATTTTGATGCATGATACAAATGGCTGCGATAGAAGCGTACAGTACTCTGAAGTATTTTTGCGTTTTGAATTAATTTTACTTAATTTATACTTCAGGAATCAACATAATAAAGTACCTGCACATTTTTTTTTTGTAATTAGTTTCCCACCATCTATCGATGTTTGTTTAGCTGAGGTCTTCATCACTAGTTTCAGTACTGTTGACTCTCGGTATGGCCAACAGCGCCAAATTGGCGAATATCAAACAGGCACAAAAGGACTTTGACAGCCGCTAGTCCAGTGGTAAATAGTAGAGGCAAGAGCGAAATGCGGCAGTTGTATTTATTTACAAAACTTCGACACGTTTGCTATGCCTACTTTGATGGTTGACAATACCTTAAGAATGTACCAGCGTATGAACCACCTGGCAGCACGATTGTCAATATGTCCGTTAGCCGGTGGTTCAATATTCAAAATATACGACTTGTGATTCAAAATAGGTTACACAAACAATAGATTCGCTTACCTTTTCGTATCTCCGTTAGAGTTAGTCTATGGTACTCACCTTATTCCACTAGAAACAACTCCAAACAATATAAATTTATTGCAAATTAGCATCTCTATCGCTGGAATTAAAAGCATAGTTAAAAATCTATATTGCATAATATAAGAGATTTGCAAAATAAATATTTTACTAAGACTAGTGCAATTGAACCCGCGTCTAGTGCCATATCTATCCATTATATTATTAAATTTACAATTGCTTTTAAAATATATATCTTTGAATTAAAGTACGTAATTCATCCGGAGAGTTTTTCAATTTTATTTCATACCAATAAAGTGGAAACTCCAAAAGGTGCATCATTGTCAATGTCATTGTCATCTGAATATCGACTTGAATCTACTCTATGGTATAAATATGTTGACAGCATATAACATCACATCGTATAAAATACTTCTAAATTAATTAAGTTTTTCTTTTCTCTTTAGAAATCTATGCAAAGTCAGATGGTGGACGACGAATTAGTCAGTGAGCTGCTGAAGCAGGGATTATTCGTAAAGTTGGTTTCGAGTCCACTCTACTCGTCTATCGTAACATATATACTGAGCTCTGAAGCGAGTGGAGAACCCTCAACAACTTATACTGTAACAAGAGCAGTCCAAGAACTAATGAACGCCGGTTTCTTGGCTGAAGCAGGACATCTCAGATTATTGTCTATGGGTGTTCCAGCTTCCCTGAGTGGTTTTACGGAATCTGTGTTATATTGTAAAAAATTCTTTAAATAATATTTAAAATGTTTTGTGTTACTAAATAATAAGTATAACTTATTAAATGATCTCAGATCAGTGTTAAGCTTTATTTATTTTCTTTCAAAACCTGTGACCTTAGATATTATGCTCTAATAGTGAACATTTGTTGGTTTATGTGAACAATCAGGGGCGTGCATTGGTTTTCTAGCAAGGTAGGCACAGCTATATATACAAGTACCTAAGTTAAATTGTGAAGACATGTTTTTGGTACATTACATATTTATCTAGCCTACTTTTTCTGTGGTAGTATAACTGTTATATATGATTTCTCCCATCATCTTATTGTAATAAACCCTGAACAAAAAGACATACATAAATAATATAATAAACAAGAAATAATAATTGTAAACATAAAACTTTTAGGGAGCCGTCTTTTGTAAAATTGTAAAAATGGAAACCTTATTGTTAATACATTTCGGTTTTGTTTTGATATGTCTGTATGTTTTTTATATATTGTATATTTTAAATATTATTGGTTCTCTTTTCTAGTACCAGGCGTATGGAGAGTTTTAAAAATTACATTTGGCTCCATACCTACTTTGTGTAATTCAATCAAAGCGATTCGGTTCACTTTATCACCCCACTCCAATTTAATATCGCAAAATATTGTACGATATAATGGCTCCAAAATAAGAAAACTCAATGAACAATCTTATAAAAATTACAGATTCCAAATTCAAAAGTAATATTTTGTCTATTTTTAATTGTAACAGTATTTATGGCCAGGCTAAGTATGATTTACAGCCATTGTAAAATACTCTGTTGATTGAAAAGTTGAGGTTATTGTAGATATTATGTTCTTTTCACGGGTTCATATTAAATAAAGTTTGTCACACTTTGCATAAAAATAAAACTTTCTTGGTTCGAGTTTTCACTGTGATATTCCTTTATACGGCAGCTAGAATATTCTGATTTCAAATTGGATTGTTTTGATTTACATTGTTTTTTTCATTTAGCTTTAAAAACAAAGATACATTCAAGAGGATACGTTGAAAATTAGATTAATACATATCTAATATTACGAGTTTCGACATGGAACATCCAAAACTGTGTTAGGAGAAGATACGGGTATCGCACGCATCGTGCGTTTTTTGATTTATTGGCATCCCAAGCGAAAAATTTGACGTGAAGAATGTTCATTCTTCGAGGAAGACCAGCCACTGAGGTAAGTAGGTAATTATGAATTGAATGCGAATAACTGTGTAGTGGCCACTTCATAGTGTATGTAAGTACTGCATCTCCCTTAGATCTGGCAATAACAGCAAATGTAAATATATTCTACTGAACTTCAAACGCGCAGAGTGACAGCTCCAACTCATCTACCGCTTCACAGCATTGTTGCCATATAAAACACAAGACCTCCACATGACTCGAGAAACCGTTAAAACTCGATAAGATATATAATATTTAATTAATTTGATTGAATAGTGCTGATTCTCAGTTGATTTACTTCCTATATAGCTAGAAATAGACATACTCCGCACTCGCAAGACCCCGACCCCACCAGACCAAAATTTATATAACACTAGTGGACCCAACAGACGTCCTGTACACACGTCAAAAATCGGTCCAGCCGTTAGGAGTTCACTAACATACTCATGAGCTGGAGAATTATATGGACGGAATTGAGAATCTAAACCAATCTCAAATTCACTGAAACAAACAAAAAAATCATCAAAATCGGTCCAGCCGTTTAGGAGGTAGTTTAATTGTGAATCTAAACCATTCTCGAATCCACCTGAAGACACACAACAATCTCAAATTCACTGGAACACACAAAAATATCATCAAAATCGGTCCAGCCGTTTAGGAGATAGTTCAATTGTGAATCTAAACCATCCTCGAATGCCCTTGAACTCATACAAAAAATTTCATCAAAACCGGTCCAGCCGCCTAGGAGGAGTTCAGTGACATACACACGCACACAAGAATTATATATAAAGATAACGAGGGTAAATAATTCAATTAAATAAATATGTTTTAATTAGACATACTTTTTTAATATAATATATGTAAGACAAAGCATACTAAATAAATATTTTAGTATCAACAAAACGGCAAATTCATACTACATAGATACCATTCGACACCTCACCTTAGACTATGGAAACAATAACTATTTTTAATTTTTTTCTGTATATTGTCATATTTCAAGTGTAATGCAATTTACCTACGAAATAAAATATTTTGGTTTGTTTGAATTGAACTTTACACTGAATTACCAATAAATGAAATTGAAAATAATAATCTTTGTTTTAAATAATCTCGTTATTAAGTTATGATAATGTAATCCAATACCAATCCATAGGATTGATCTTAGTCAATAGCTACTAGTTACAGATTAATTGAGAAATGTGGGATTTGAATTTCCTGCAATAATTTATATGACATTGGTAATGCCTCGAGGGTTCCACAATCGTTGCTGGTAGCACTACCACATTTTTTGTATGAAGTTGGCGTTCTTCTCGTTAAAGTAATAGTGTTCTGTGGTTGTCATTGTCATGTTTATGTTTATACAATCCTATTTTCTTGTGACATAACCTAAAACAGTAAATAAAAGGTATCAATAAACTCATAAATTTAGTAATGTATAGAAATTTTGTTAAAAGCTAATTAATCATTTTCAACATTAAAATGCTGTCTCGTAATTTAAGAATTGCTTGTAGACGTTATTCACAATCAGTAACAACGTTTAGAACTTCCGAGATATCTCCGGTAAGAATAAGCCCAGATTTATCAAATGCCTTAATGAACATAATTCATAAATTGCATATATGAATTTTATTTTAGGCTCAACAGAATTCCAATCAAATTGGTTTATTCTACACACTTGATAATGATTTGTGCAAGCAATTGTATGGACACGGTGGATTACCTAAGTGCTTTTTAAAACAAACTAAAACATTTACAGAAACTACATTTATGATAAGACAACCTGCTTTAGAAATCATTGAATGTATAAAAGCAACAGATTTCAACAAACCTGCCATCAGATATGTGCTACGTATCCTTTAAACAAATCAAATTAATTAAATATTTATTTTAAACTTTTATCATCGCGGAACTTTAACATTGTAATTATTATGACGGGTACTCACGATATTATATATATATATTATTAATTTGGTGCCGATATTTCGATCAAATTGCAAGAATTTTGGTCGCGGCGAAAACATATATCGAGACTACCCTTCATAATAATTACAAATTAAATGTTTTATAGTCAAACATTCATAGCCATGAATTAATACTACTTTCATCTATTTAATAAAAACTTCTAAATGTTGAATTGTATTGTGTATGATAACATGGGTCAGTACTAGTAATAAATAAAGGTATTTTAACAATATGTGTCATGTGCTGATTCTCAGTTGATTTACTTCCTTAACATTGCTATATAGATGGAGAAGAAGGTACAGGAAAGTCTATGACAATAGCTCACTTGTTACATTATGCACATCAAGAAGGATTTTTAATAGTACATGTACCATGGGGTAAGAAAATCTAATTTCATTTTATTTATAATAATATTTTTAGTTTAATTTGAAATGATATCCAAAAGAATATTAAAAACTTTAAAATATAAGAGTTCATAATATTGATTCTACACTAAACAAGTCTGAATGTTTATTTACACTAATAGAATATGGTGCCTACCACTTTAATAAGAGATGTCTTACACTTGCCATTTGTATGACACTTTGTGTTAGGTGTGTGTGAATTGCTCAAAATAGAGATTTGTTTTCACAGCTGACAAAGTCTATCTAGACATATAAATGATCTAAGATTATTATATACTAGCTGACCTAGCAAACATTGTATTGCCATCATAGTTAACAACTGTAGTTAATCTACCAACTATAGGTAGCTAAAATTAATTTGTTTTTTACCTCCTGAGAAAGTAAGAAAGATACAAAGATTCTTATTACTTAGTTATTCATTTTAAACTATTGTTTCAATTTGATTTCTGAAGGACATATCAAAGGAAAAACAAAATTGTTGTTTTTATTTAATTCTGAACATTTTCATATTTATTCACCTTTTAAACCTTCTCTGAACTTCGACAAATAATTCAAGACCAAAATTAGCCAAATCGGTCCAGCCATTCTCAAGTTTTAGTGAGACTAACAAACAGCAATTTATTTTTATATATATATATTATTCAAGTAGCATTGTGCCATATGAATGCATAGTTTTATAATAAATTAATTTACATACACTGGCTATTCAAAATATATTTGACTGGTTTTACATTTTAAATTGTGACATTATTTTAGTGTCAAATTGGCTGAGAAGAGTTTCTCGGTATAAGGAAATGGCAAACTCATTGACTAAAGAAGGCTTTGTGGATATACCTCTTGATGCTGCAGCATGGTTATTACATTTTAAAACACAGAATCAACATTTATTGAAGTCTGGTGAAGTAAGCTCATATAATAACATTCATTCTTGAGTGTATATTATAGTATAATGCACATTAAGTTTAAATTGTATATAAGTTTTTCACTTTTACATGTTATTAATATTATAAATAATTTGCCATTTAGATATTGTAATGTGGACACTTTTTATTTCTTATTTTGTTGTAGTTAAAAGTGTCAAAGGACTATGAATGGAGCAAAAGAGAGAAAACCCCAGCTGGTTCAACACTATTGGAATTGATTGAGCATGGCATTGTTAGAGTCAAGTATGCTTGTGATGTTGTTGACACTCTGTTGCATGAAGTCAAACTCCTGTCCAACACAAAACAGTAAGATGTACTTATAAAATAGTCTAATTTCCCTCTATCCTTTTGGCTATATCTGAAATATAATTGCACAATGAGGACTTCTGTCTAGAAGCCTTTATTGAATACATTCCTATATCAATGGTTATTGGAATAACTATACAATACAACAGACTTGATCATGCAGACAAACTGTTCAAACCAGGGTGTTTTCCATGATGAATAATAATAATTTAACAATAATTATAGTTATTAAAGGCATTTTAATTCAGTAATTCTTACTTATTAGTTAGTGGGAGGCTTTGCACAGATACACAGGCTAGATTATGGGCACCACAATGACGCTTATTTCTCCCTTGAATCAGTTATTACTGGGCAAATGAGACTTAACATCTTATGTTTCAACAAGATGAGTTCATTTGTAGTGCCGCTCAGAATTTTTGGGTTTTTCAAGAATCAATCAATTTAATGGGCAGGGTTGTATCAATTACCATCAGCTGAACATCCTGCTCATCTTGTCCCTTAATGTCATTAAAAAAAACAAACCCATATTATGCAAAATGAATGAAAAAGGTATTTTTATATAATTTTAAATTGTAGGTGTAAAACATTTGTGGCTATAGATGGATACAATGGCTTCTTCAATCCCCTGACAAATTTGCACACGCCCACAAAGAAGAAGGTGGCCCCTGAAGAAGTCACACTTACCGCATCCTTCTTGGAGCTCACTAAAAATGATTGGGTAAATGATTCAGTACTATATATTTATAAGGGGGTCCATAAATTACGTGAGGTGTTTTTTTGAAATTACTGTGACTCCCTCCCCCCCTAGTGAGGTGTCGTGAGATTTTATTCAACCCCTGCTCCATCCCCCAAACTCACATGAGATTTTTCAAAATTGGGGTTTCTTACGTAAACACGTTGGATTGTTATTGTAACAGGAAAAGAAAATTTGCTTTGTGCTTTTATTTACGACTAGTTAAGACTAGTAATCAATATTGCTGAGAATTATAAGTGTAATAAAAATTTAACAATAGAATACTTACTTAAATCGTAACTACTGTGATTAAAAAAGAATATTTACTCTAATTCAGTCCATGGAGAATGATGCTCGGTCGCAAGAGAGACTATTGGATCCAACATGTCCATATGATAAAATGGATCAAAATAGTATAATTTATTTTTGTTTCAATTAGAAAAAAATTGCGTGATATTTACTGAGACCCCCCTCTCTAACTCGCAACGTAAGATTAGATGAGATTTGAATCGACCCCCTCCCCCCCTTAAACATCTCACATAATTTATGGACGCCCCCTAACTAATAAAGTGACTTTAATAAATTAAATTATTTAAAGTAAATAATGTGGCTACTTGTCTTTAGTAACAAATAATCAATATTATAAAATACATAACTACAACAAAGTAAGCTAGACATATTAAAAAAAGACTTTGGAGTAAATTAATTATTCAAATCAAAATTTCATTGCTCTATTAACTCATTCATTATCACTAATATTTCATTGTTTTAGACAAATGGTGTAATGTTGTTGAGTACCGACGCTATTGCACATCCAGAATATGAGCAAGAGAGTTACCTACCCAAATATTTGCTTTACAGAAAGGTGAGAATGTCATAATAATCCAAAAAATTCATCATTTTCATATAAACATACTCACAATTTTTTATGAGTGCATCTATAACAATCATTGAAAAGTAATTTAAAATTTTTGTAAACATATAATCATTAAAAACAATGATTAAAAATGTGTACATGCAGTATACATTAATCTTTTGTCATAGTAGCCTTGAATTTATCAATTGTTATTATTGTATTTACAAGTTCCCATTGGTAACATTTTAGTTAGGTAGACTTAAGTGTTATGAGATGGATAGATATTTTGAAATATTATATGTCTGTATAAATAAAATGATAGTTTTTTATTTGTGTGCCCAATAAAGGAAATACAACTGGATAGATGTCAATTAAGTTTTCTAAGTTTAATTCCTTTTACACTTGATCCTTAACAAAAAAAAAAAACATTGCAATATCTTCATTTGATAAAAAGATTAAAAGTTTTAAGAAACAACAATTTTACTAGCATTGTGTACTCAGTCATGTACGAGGATGAAGTCGCAGGAATCAGCTAGTAGAATATAATGTTCATTTTATGAACCTACATACATCTTCAGTAAAGTGATTTGGTCTCAAAATAACACTTCATTATGATATTTATTTCGTTATTAAGATGTTTTCTGCTGTTTAAGTATCTTTTTTATTTTCAGGGCTTTGATCATATTGACCCATTTGTACCAATAGAAGTCAGCAATTATACCGAGAAAGAATTCATGACATGTGCAAGTTACTACAGAGACAGACTCTGGCTAAGAGGATCACCAGATATTGAAAAAGAACTCAAAATCACTAGTGCCCACAACCCTTACAGATTCATGGAATTGTGTGCTCCTTTATAAATAATTTATTGAATTTATAGTTGCATAGGTTTTGTTAATATTTTAAGAAGTATTATAGATTAAATAATGCAAAAATTGTGTTTTAATTAAATCTATTACTTTCAAAACTATTGTTATACTTTCCATTTTCCTAAGCTGTATGAAATTGAGAATATAATTATTGACAAAATACAAATTTATATTAATTACAGAAGTGTGGGCTGGTCAAGAAAAAAAAAATCTGTTTAATAATTTATTTTAATGAATATAATATCTACAGTTGATTGAATAATATTGGTTTAAACATCATAACCAACAAAGTGACGTTTTCCGATACATTCTCCTATATAAAACCAAAAAAGCACTTCAGCCCCAACCAATGTGTTCAAAGTTGCTTGTCTAACAGTTTGCTGTTTCCATGCTCCAGTTTTAGCGCTGTTCATCAATTTCGCAATACCAGCCTTGATTTGTGGAATATCACTTATTTTGGGTGGTGCTAATTCAACTTTAGCATATTTCATGAATATGGCGAATTTTGGTCTAGCTTCAGCGAGCGCCGCTGCAACAAAATAAATATTGTGATTATTATTTTCTTTCTTTAATATGTAGGTTTTTAATTTAAATATAAATTAACACGGTCCAAAACATACCTAACCTTTGCATTACATAACTAAAAATATTAGATTTATAAACTTACTGTTTAGTAGCGACGGAATTTTGGCTACAGCTCCAGCCATTATAATATTTTGTAAGTAGTATATAAATTTAATTGAAACAAGTGATCGTTTAATTAAGTTTTCCAAATGATTTTTGTATTTGGAATTTAGCAAGTGTCCTGTGGAATGATAAAATTCAATCGAACTGCCAAACTCAAATATGTCAGTGTTCTTAGTTCTATGAACCCTACCAAAGATTATATATAGTATTAGTACACAGTATAAGTACCGTGTACCATAGAGTAAAACTAATAGTAAATTAAAGTGAGTAACCTCAGCAGGCCTATTACGTATCTCAGTTGACAGGTTATAGTGATGATCACTTGACGAAGTGTACATCAGAAATGTACATACCCCCATAGCAAAATTACATTTAAAAAACCCTATCTCTGGTTTTTTCCCGTTCATACAATCATTTTCTCATCAATATTAATTAAATAGATATAAAATTCAGTTAATATCAAGTACAATTAATAATTATTAATACCAATTACATAAAAAGACGATAATTATTTTTATGGTAAAAATACTTAACAGTAGTCTTCGTCGATTTTTAACCCTAATCGATCCCCAATGTCAGATTTCGTTTATGTCAAACCCAGGGCAACCGATATCGACTCTTCAGATTTGGCATCGACTACTTTGGAAATCCCTCTTCACCATCATAATTTTACCCGCAAGACGTCCACTGCTGGACTTCCCTAACCCAAAGATCTCCACAACCATCTGCATCGGTCGAGCGCTGCCCACATACAACCTAGTCAGATGTTCGGTCCATCATGTTGAAATCCCTGTTTTAATCAGTTCACTGCAGCGCACCACCAAATGCAAACCAATTAATGTTTTCTTTGGAACAAGCGTACATATTGGTTGATAGTGACCATCTACCACAAAAGTAGAAAATGCATTTCATGGTATTCTAAACTTAGTTAATTAATACGACTAGATGGCAATGCATGACAACTGCTGCTCAATATATCAAGGTTTCTTGTTTTATTACGTGTAAATCCAAAAAAATCACTAAATTAATGAGGGGACAATATAATGTGAGCCCTCCTGTGTTAGTGTGCGTGTGTTGCTGGAAATAAAGGCTAAATGTTAATAACTGTATAGATAATATAGTAAATATGTTCCTTGACGTGTACAGTCCCAAAAACAGGTAGACAACAAAATATTATAACGTCTGTGGTAAGTTGCGGCTACGTCTTCATTTTATGTCATTTGTCAATTTTGAAGTAACACGAACCAAGTACATAGTACTTAGTACTTACTATTTAAAATGAGATAAATGATAGATCTAAATCGTTTGGAATTTGGATTTGTGTTGCGTGATATATATTGCGTTAAACTAATACTTCGTTTCTATTTCTATATGCCGGTGGTATTCACTTACTTGAAATGAAAGGGTTTATTAAAAATTAACCAATTTATAAAAAATATCTCTAGAAACAGCAACCTTAGTGCATTGTTCTAACCACATATGAAAATGTTTGATAAGGGTATGTTGGTATTCTTCTCGCTTTATGTCTTTTGACTTGATTTGTGTATACCTGAATTACTGCTGAAACGTTACTATAAATTTATCATCTTGAATACAAGTATGTGCATTAATAAAAATATTTGCAAAACCGGCACAGGTGCCGAGTCTAGGACACGTCATTCAAAGTATGCTAAAGCCGGGAATGTTTAATTATGAATTTCAGTGTTTATATGTTGTTAGTTTCTTTGTATTTTCAGTTTCCGTTTTAATTTTATGTGCCTTGTCTGTAAGTAATGCCATACTACAAGGCACAGTTGATATTAAGAGGTTACAAGGAATACTAGAAGAAGGATTAAAGACAAACGATGTTGGGTCTATTTATTATTCATTAAGAGGATTGAAACAATTAAATGCTAAACACTCAGATGTGTGTCAGGTACTTACTGTGATTAATCTATGATCTACTAAATGCAATATTTATTACAGTCTACTCATCTCTAATCTCAAAGCTATTTTCATTATTAGCCGTTTCTTTAGCTCAATTTAATAAATACTTATTATAACTAAATAAAATACCATATAATATCACTTATTGAAAGTCAAAAACTACCACCAGTTCCAAAAGATATGCATCAGACCTGAGAAGAACGGGTGCAACAAACTAGCAGATACTTTAATTTATTTGTAAATAATATTTGTAATATTTCATCTTCTAGGATTTAAAAAATGCTAAATATGACATAAATAATGTAGAACAAGTGTTTTATGTCACTAATGCTGCACAACTAGCTGGCTGCCAGAACTTTCTGACTCCCGATGTCTTGAAGGCACCAAGCCAAACCCTGGATAAAAAAGATGCCACCGTAGCAGAACTTTACTATGCGGTGTATTCTTTAAAAGCTATGGGCAAGGGTTCAATTTATGACAAAGAAGATGCCTTGAAGAATCTCATACAGTTGTTGAAGAAGGATGATTCAGCCGCCAAGTAAGCCTATTTAAATTTGAGTAAACTTTATACTACTAAATGTAATTATTTTTTACTTTCATTATTTTTATGAAATCTAAATTTATTAATAAAATCAGGAAGTAATTAAGATGAGGACATTAATTTTTTATTTTATAATAAGATACAAATATGTTGTTCAGTATACATGAGGCTGTGGGTTGCATAATTCAGCGAAGTGTCTATAAGCAAGTTGCTCATGAGTTTCATACACACTGTTTCAACACACTTGTGAGGAAAAAACAAACATGTATTGCATTGTGATACAAACAAAATATGGAACATTATAAATAATTTGATAATAATAAATTTTTTTTCATGTCAATATATTTTCTGAGGCATAAAACCTTGTGGTTAATACAAAAATAACTGTATGACCCAGTTAAATTGAAAATGCACTGTTTACTCTCTACTATATTATATTATTTGCAGTTAGGTACTAAATTAGATAGAAGAGAATATTCTATTGCACACTAGTGTGTAAAATATTATTATGCACATGTGTGTTATAGTTTTTTTATGGCCTTGAGAATGATGTAATAAGGCTTACTTTACAAGCAAGTGTGTTGAAAAGACTGATATTTTGCTATTTTTATAAATATGATTACATGATGCCTGTGCTATTCATTTGGAAGACTAATATTACTTTTTATTTTAGTTATGGTTTTGTGTTTGCTCTATGTGAGCACATGGGCTGTGGTGCATGGACTGCCCAGCACTCTGAAGGAATCATCTTATCTGCTGATGAGAGTGACTCCAAAGCTCTCCATTTTGAAGGTGGATTGCCGGTCACATCTTTTTTGCTGACTTCTATATTAAGGTAAGTTACATAGTTAAATTAAATACTTTCCAATTTTTTTAAGCATAACAAGATAATCTAACAAATTTCATGTTAAGCCTATGAAAGAAGATGATTCCTCCACATTTCACTAGGGGGAGGCTCCTTTGCACAGGATGCTGGCTAGATTATAGGTACCACAACGGCGAATATTTCTGCTGTGAAGTAGTAATGTGTAAGCATTACTGTTTCGGTCCAAAAGGCGCCGTAGCTAGTGCAATTACTGGGCAAATGAGACTTGACATCTTATGTCTCAAGGTGAGGAGCACAGTTGTAGTGCCACTCAGAATTTTTGGGGTATTTCAAGAATCCTGAGCGGCACTTCATTGTAATGGGCAGGGTGTATCAATTGCCATCAGATGAACATCCTGCTCGTCTCGACCCTTATTTAAAAAAAAATTAGAAAAAAATATTTTGTCACCCATACAGTGTGGGATTAAATTAATCCACTAAAGACTGTCTATTTCACAGAACATTTAAATCACTGAAGATGGCATCCCCACTATCAGAGGAGCAACGCTACAAATTTGCGGCGTATTTGCTGTCACGGCGATCTGTCAACACACCCCGAGGAGCAGCCTTGTTACTGGAGGCCGCTTATGCTATTGCAGATGAACAGGTGAGATATTCTTTATTAATAGTATAAACATATACTCAAAATTTGACCTTTAGTATTTTTTAAAAGCATTTCTTGTAAACAATCTTGACTTCATATAAAAAACAAATTTTAACTGTAACTTAACCATAGGTCCTTAATAAATTTTATTGATCTTTCGGATTATTGATAACGCAAATTGATTTATAGATTATTTGATACATATTCTTTTTCCACAGCCTACACCTATAAGCATTGCATTTAAAGACAGAAAGTACATCACATCAGAAGTGGACACCATAGACTTCACTGTAACAGACTTGATTGGGCGTCCCATACGGTCCTTGAAGCCTGAAGATGTAGTCGCTCAATCAGGAACAAGACTTGCCGATGATGTTGTTGTACTTTCGAAGCAACCACTCACACAGAAACCAAATGAGCCTACAACTTTCGTCCTTAATCTCAGCAAAATTAAAACACAGTATGGCATGTACAAGATTTCTCTTGCGGCTGGTACAAAATCTGCAAACTTCAATGTGGCCGTTCTGGGTGAAGTACAAGTGAGCCACATAGAAATTGGTATTGGCGATGCGGATGGTACCACCAGTCCCAAACTAACAACCATTACATATCCAAACAAACTTAATGAAAAACTACAGGCGGATCACATGCAAAAGTAATATGTTATTTTTATATGAAGTTATGTAATAATTGTACTTTTAGTGTTTTTGAAAAAACAGGTTTTATTTTAAAATACATTAATTTACTTTCTGACAAATAGAACAATGTTTAAATCAATGTTTTCTGAAATTTTTTATTCATTCATTGTTGTATTAGTATAAATACCATTACTTGGTATATTTATTGTTGTAATAATAAACAGTTGAGTTATAAGAATGTTAAATTGTCTTAAAAATGGTAAAATGTACTCAATTTTATATTTTTCAGGATTTTATTAAAATACACAGTGAAAGATAAATGGAACAAGGCAGTGACAGTTCAACAGTCCTTTGTTCGTATTGCTCCTGTGGGCGGTGAGGATGAAGCTATATTTGTGGCTGAGCCTGATAATACCAAAACATATAAAGTAGAATTGGTGTGTAAATACAGTAATTATATATAATTTATATCTGATACACGAAGGTACTAGTGGTTAGCCTGGATATAACTTGATTGATTATAAAATGAGATTCTCAAACCTTCACATGGACTATACTAAAGAGACTGCAATTATGTCTCCTAGTAACATGAAATATGTACATCACTAGGACAAGGCAGCACTTTACGCCGGTTCATAAAATTATATGGAACAAATTGCAACAAACGTACAACTCTATAATATAAATATTGAGAATTACTCTTTGTCTGGGTGACAAAGAGTAATGAAGTGTCATCAGGAACACCAAATAGCTGTTTTGTTTGTTAAATCTAGTACCCATGCTTTGCATCTTTCAGCTTGAGTGTTTCAGCTTGAGTGTTTTGAGGAGCTTTTTGACCTAGATCATATTTTTATGGACTATAAACATTCCCGCCATCTGAATGTGTAATGGGGTTATAAAGAACATTCTTCAGGTCAAAATGACTAAGATAAGAATTGTTTGTCTATTTTAAAATTTTTACTGATGTTATAATAATTTTTGTTGTATGTTGCAGAATGTTGGAACATTATCAAAACACTTGAACAATCTGTCTGGCAACTATCTTGTGAGTGTGTATCTCGGAGACAGTGCTGTCTCTAATCCTGTACATTGGGACATTGGAGAGATCAATTTCAACTTCGGAAAAGACGCAACTGCCATTGGTGAGTTATTATGAAAGTTGTAGGTACCTACCTCCTATACCTACCTAATCTAACATTAAATAAATTCATGTTAAAGAACAACAATCCATAACGTCCTCCCTATGTTAGTAGAAAACTTTTTAGTTTACTTCTATTATTATTTATTATGTACATTACAACAATAGAATAACCCAAATAACTTGAAACTCAATCTATACTAGATTATAATATCTTCCTCTTTGTCCTTGCCTTATCCCGTTACGAGGGGTCGGATTTTCTTAATATGCGGCGTTATGTAGATCGCGTTCTCGTCACTGAGGCCAAGGTGTCAGTACCATTTGAGCCTTGATATATTAAATTGGTTATGGGTGTAACTTGAGGGTTACGCCTCTGTGTGTAGCTTCTGTTCATGGGACTTTTTGTTTGACAAAACTTCGCTAGCGTACATTAATGCTATAAAATCCGGTATAAAAGTCAAAAGCCAAAAAAATAATCAGCAAGATATTCTCTCGTTGCAACGCTTCGACGTACATGAAGAGAGTTATCAAGCTTCATGTCTTACGTTCCGGATGTTTTTCCCGGTAAGGGTACCCCTTCCGCATCGTACCATAAGGAACTTCGGTAGGCGAAGATCGAAGGTGCTTTAGGACTGGATTATAGACGTAGTTGTTTGAGATATTAGTTTGTAGTGGTCCGTGTGGGCTGTCACACATCTACCGTTGCTATATCTGCAGGTGTGTCGGGAGGCAGTACCAAGGGGGCGGTCTCCCGCGGGCCGCTGCCGGAGATCGCGCACCAGTTCCGTGTGGCGGAGCCCCGGCCCGCACGACTCGTGTCGGACGTGTTCGCGGCGGCGTGCGCAGCGCCCCTGCTGCTGCTCGTGGTGCTGTGGGCGCGGCTCGGAGTCAACTGCCGCCTGTTCCCCTTCACACCCGCCGCTCTCATCTTCCATCTAGGACTTGGAGGTACACTTTCTCATATATTTTTTTAATCAACAGGACAAACAAGCATACGGGTCATTGACGTACTAGAATCAACTAGACTCGCAATCGCCTATTAAAAAGTCGTCAAAAATGTCTGAGCGTCGTTGTATATACACGTATAAGCTGACTTATACAGTGAACATTAGAACATACATTCAAATTAACACTTAGCATTCGTGGTAGTAATGTTCAAAGTCTAGCTCATAATTAGCTCGTTGATTTTGGTCTGAAATCAATTATTTAATTTAAATGAAAAACATCAAGTTACATGATTTTGTTAATTTAAAGGGGCACTTGCCTACACACTATACGACCATCCTAAGATTGGATATGCTGTTAGTTGGACAGTTTTTCACTGAACACTGTCAATGCGTGGTGTTGTATTCAAAGCGCGGTCGCAAAGGCAGTGTTTTGCTTCAGACAATTTTAGAGCGTGATTGTGAGTCTTATTTGTTTATTGTATGTCAATGATGGGAACAGATGGATTTGTCTATGTAACAAAGGTGCGTGCTCGGGTATGTAATATAAATAAAATAATTCGCTAAGGACGTTGTATTTTGTGGCAGGTTCCCTGTCGCTGTATGGGCTGCTGTGGCTGAAGTTATCGATGTTCGAGACGCTACGCTACATGGTCCCACTGGCGGCCGCCACCTTCCTCTCCGGACACAGCTTGCTGCGCCGCCTCGTCAGCGACAAGACGAAGCGTGTCTAGTGTCACATTGCATGTGTCGATTGCACTCTAGTGTTTAGTCATTTATTAATGCCCGTTTAAATGTCTTAAAATAACCATAAAGGTACATTTGAGCCTAAAGTAAGAATAGATTAATTACAACACCAAGAAAGTGCAATATCTATGTCACACCAGTTTGTTTTGAGATTTGATTCAATTGATTGATTCGTTCATATTTATGGTGTGTTTGATATATTTATGTGATAGAATAAAATGATTGACTGTAAAAAGTTTTCAATAAAATATGAATAAATTTTAATTTTTTTATTTATAAAATTTCGTATAAGACCCCTAAAAGTATCATTCACATAGGTGGTAACACTGAAAATGCTTAGAACTGGCCAGTTAGAAACAGTTGTAATGAAAACCAATTTGAATTTCAATTTTAGAACTCTTTGGTAACCTAAAGTAGTATATTGCATTAATTTGTCATTAGTTTTTGTGAATTGGCGGCAAATCTAAAACTTTTTACACGTGAAAATGAACCTAACGCAAGAAAATTTTCGGTCAATGATTTATTATGACTTTCGTTGTGGACTTACTCAACAACAAAGCTATGATAGGCTGCGATTAGCATTTCTTAATGAAGCCCCATCTCGTGCCACTATTTACAATTGGTTTAACGAGTTTAAGCTTGGACTTAGCAATCTCAAGGATCATCCGCGTGATCGACGTCCTTTAACAGCGACTACTGAAGATAACATCAGTGCTGTGCGACGTATGATAGAGGAAGATAAGAGAGTGACCTATCAGCAGATACGGGCAAGCCTAGGCATTAGTATGAGTCAAGTTCAAAAATATACCACGACCATTTAAGCGTCAGGAAGCTTTGTACCAGATGGATTCTCCATACTTTAACTGACGACCAGAAACACCTTCGCTTGGACTGGTGTCGCCAAACGTATGTAGATAAGTTCAATGGCGATGACTCGAATGCTGTATTTGACATGATCACAGCTGATGAAAGCTGGATATATTGCTACGAACCCGAAACCAAAAGACAATCAGCTCAGTGGGTGTTTCCTTTCGAGGATCGGCCAACTAAGGTAAAGAAAGGAAGAAGTCAAGGAAAAAAGATGATTTCCTTATTCTTTGGTCGGAAAGGCATTTCGCGAGAGTTGTGCCTGGAGATGGAAGGACAGTTACTGCAGACTGGTAGGTTTGTCAATTGCTGTTTGCCTGTTGTGTTGGAAAAAATTCGACAGCAGCTCCCTCGAAGCAGGATCCTCCTTCCCCATATTTGACTATGTCAGGTGTCGAGATAATGAGTCATACTGTCAATTCTGACCTGGCGCCCTGCTGCTTTTATTTATTCCCAAGAACTGAAGATAAAATTCGAGGGATTCGCTTTACGAGCCCTGAAGATGCGGTGAAAGCGTACGAAAATGCCATAGAAGAAACCCGTAAGGAAGAATGGGCCCACTGCTTTTCCCAGTGGTTCCATCGAATGCGACGATGTGTAGAGAAGGACGGAGATTACTTGGAAAAACAATGAGTATTGGCAACTTTCTACATTAAGCCGTTTTACATTTTCTAAACATTTTCAGTGTGACCTAGGTACAAGCTTTAAGGCGAAGAGTAAGCAGAAAACACGCAAACATGATGTTTTTAGACAAGTTTTGTCGTGAAAGTATAGCATTTCGAGCTATGAACACTACTTAATCCTGTTACACATATCCTTAAGTCTTATTTGTAGGTTGCTAATGTTTGCTGTTGGTTATAGTTAACACTGTCGAGCCTTTTTGAACTACCACTTTTCTTTGAAGTTAAACAAGTTCTTTGGCATGGCGTGACGCATTTTTTTTGGTACTTCTCTCAGAAAAGTTATTCTTATAGCTTGTACTTTTTTGTGTAGGTTCATTTATACAGATTAGTAGTGAATAACGAGGATTGTAAGCATATAAACTGTTTTCCACGCAAGTTTTTTGAAAATATTGGCTTTGTTATATGGATGGCCGGCCGGCAGACGTGAACTCATATCGCTCAAGGTCGCTGGCATTTAGTGTCGCCTTAATATGAAATGTTAAAATTCAAACCGGAATTTTTTAGTTAGCTAAAAAAACCCTGACCAAATTGTTTCCTCATAACTACCGGAACTTCTGGAAGTTGGTAGATATTGGTTGGTATGGCAAAACATGATAAAATCTTAGATAAAAAAAAACAAACGTAAATATCACACCAAAGTACGTAATTAGGGATAGTAAATAAATAGGTAATTATTTCTTCTGTCACGGTGCTAGTTCTAAGCTACTTTTATCAGTCAGATTGATCCTCAACCAAGTAAACAACTAACGTGATATTGGTGCCACTAGATTTATCGGATGCCCCAGCCCTGAATAGGAAGTGTGCGCAAACTAATTTGTAATGTAGCCCACCGCAGTTACGAACTGTGTAGGTACCTACTATTTAAAAAATAAATTATATTTGCAGACGAAAACGTATCCCAGTGAAATTACCGTTATTACTTTTTATTCTGTATTAAGCCATAAAATAAAAGTTTAATTATTAAAGGCCGTTAAATCAGATAATATCTGAATTATTTTCAGTGTCTGTTTCTAGTTCAGTAGAGTCGCTATCAGTTTTGACCAATACAAATCATAAGCTCCCATATATTTCTCCCAACCTGTCCTCTAACTACCCAATACTTTTGACATAACCGAGCCACGTGGTTCACTTCCTTTTTCCAGTTGCTTGGCGAGATACTTTTTATCTTATTTTGGGATAAGTTAAATATATCACTTTCCGGCTGTTACAATTTTCTCTGCACCGGGCAGTTCCCTTAAATTCCTAAACGTAGGTACCCACCCGACAGAGGGTTTAAGTCACAGTGATACGGTGGCAAGCACGAACATTGCTTTTCAATTATTTGTCAACCAATGTTTTTAGGTGACAGACATCTGGTATTTTTTTTTCAAATGATTTTGGTCATGTAACAAAAGTATTTCGAAAATAGGTAGTTTTTCTTTCTGCTTGCTATGATATGGAGGAGCATTATCGATAACTACTATGCAATGCAGGTTCGGAATGACTTTTCATTAAAACATACCTTAAATTTAAATATTTCTTCAACAAGATGCTATGTGCGTGCATAATCTTTACTCACACAGACAGTCATACCAGTCTCTAAGCCTTCAAATGTGGGTACTTTTGTAAAAATTTACAACGAAACAAGTTATGTATTAATTGCATTCTTTATTTAATGTGTCATATAAAAGTATCAGACATTATTTACATATAAATATCACAAGTCTAAAAATATCTTATATAAAGCATCTACTTAACTAGGTATTGATACATTGTTGAATCAATTTATATTATGCTACACATAGTAAATAATTATATAACAACATAATTATTAATAGACACTATCGTGTTATTGTATTAACATAATACTGTTATTTTTATTTAAATTTTTGTATTTAAAATTACAAAATGAACTGGAATATAAAAACATTCACCACGTGATTAATTACTCATGAATGAATATTCAATATATTCATGGAATCTTTTCACTTCAAAATTTCCACAACACCAGCTCTACTGGTGATAATTACATATTTAATTGATTGTGATAGTGCAAACATACAATACATGTTCTTCTTTCTTGCACACACACAATGCTTGCAATGTTTGGAATGGTGCATTGAATATTGTATCAAAATAAATAGTTACTGTGGCAGAACTTTCGTCACATGTCATCATCTTAAACATCTCAAAGTGCAACACTCTTTACAACATACATTTTAAGTGATCAAAATTGAGTCAAAATCCTTTGATCTTTCAAGTATAATTTACTCTTTCTTTTTTTTAGTACATGTAAACCTTAAACATCAAAATGTTATTTTAAGTCACAAACAGAAAAAACAATAACATACATGCTCAACCTTTCATCAACTATATTTGGTCAACTTCTCCAAAAACCAATCTTTCCATTTTAAAATTCTGCATCCAAAGTGAACACATTGTCCATGGGTTTCGCCATCACACCCCACTTCTGGTATTCACCAACTTTCTTCTCAAAGAAATTGGTCTTTCCTTCTAATGAGATGAGATTCATGAAGTCGAATGGGTTTTTTGTGTTGTAATGCTGTAACAAGAGTATAATAGGTAAATATCCTAATGGTTCACATGCGAAATTATTGTAATAAACTGTAAAATGGATTAAATATAATTTGTTTAAAATATGTAATAATTTATAAAAGCTCTGGGTTATGTGAGATCGAATCAGAAATGAGGAGATCCATAGGAGAACCAAAGTCACTGACATAGCCCCAATGATTGCAAACCTGATGTTGGAAGTAGGCAGAGCAATATAATTGATTAAATAAAAACCTTTTCTCCAATCAGTTCAAGCAGTAGTCTATCAGCCACAAACTCAATGTAGTCAGACATGAGTTCACAGTTCATGCCGAGAAGACGCACAGGCAGAGCGTCAGTAAGGAACTCCTTCTCAATGACGACGGCGTCGAGCACTATCTGGAGCACGCGCGCTCGGCTTGGTTTCTGCACCAGGTGCCTGAACATCAGACACGCAAAGTCCGTGTGTAGACCCTGCAACCAATGAAGTAGCTACATTCAAATAGCAGATACAAAATAGGTGTTTTTTTTTATTTTATGAAAATAAGGGACAAGACGAGCAGGACGTTCAGCTGATGGTAATTGATACGCCCTGCCCATTACAATGCAGTGCCGCTCAGGATTCTTGAAACCCCCAAAAATTCTGAGCGGCACTACAACTGCGCTCGTCACCTTGAGACAAGATGTTAAGTCTCATTTGCCCAGTAATTTCACTAGCTACGGCGCCCTTCAGACCGAAACACAGTAATGCTTACACATTACTGCTTCACGGCAGAAATAGGCGCCGTTGTGGTACCCATAATCTAGCCGGCATCCTGTGCAAAGGAGCATCCCACTGGTGATTTAACATTATAAATTATTATCACCTATTATTGTTTTGTGCTATGCTTGTTTGAGACTGCAACATATAAATGAAATAATTTTATATTATTGTAAATTATTACCTATAATTAAAAAAAAATATATTATATTATTTTCTTTTGATAAATAGAAATCCTCACAAAATGGATGGGTCATCTACGTCTTATAGTCATTTTCAATTTTAGAAGGTTTGGTGGAAATAGTAGGATACACTATCATTAATTAATATTGCTCATTTTAGGCACGATTTTGAAGAAGTTTATTATTTCGCTAGATAGCCCAAATAATTTTTGGTAATTATAAACTAGTGGTTAGTTTGGTAGCGTCACCAGTAATGAAAATTCCACGAACTTGGCACAATACGACTCTTGTCTCAACTCGAATCCTCTGCGGCCACTGATTATTCACTGTGGAAATTCACAAAATCATAAGACGGACCACAGCGGGAAAAACCTCCACTGAGAAATAACAATGGCAGGGCAAGCACATTACAGGAAAAGTCTAACTTATACCCTGCATCTCATACCCTAGAAGGTTAATGAAATTTATTCTGCCTGAATTAAACCAGTGACACAGAATCTGTGATAGAGGTCGAATGTATAACACATGCAATTTTCACTTTACCGGTCAGAATAAAAGAAGTTCGGAGGGCTATTATTAGTTGCGTAGAGATAAAAAAAACGTCAGGTTATGACCTCGTTACAAAGGAGCAGAGAGAACTCCGAAGAAAGGCAGTAGTTTTCCTTACCATTTTGTATAATGGAATAGTAAGGGTCAAATACTTTCTGGACCTTTGGTGGGTGTCACATAAATTCTTATAATTGACAAGGCAGGTAAACCTTTCAGCATTTTACCCATCTTGTCAAAAGCGTGTGAAAAATTGATACTTCATCAAATTCTGAACCTCTAGAAAACAATAATACCATACTAAACCATCAATTTGGCTTTAGACAGAAACATTACATTATTGAACAAGTACATAGGGTAGCTTAGAAGTTAAGAAAATTATTAAAATTAGGAATGAGAATCCTGATCATCTGCATTCTTGGACATCCAGGAGGCATTTGATAAGACAAAGCTTCTACATTCTTCTGAAAACATATCGCACAGACAGAACTTCCCGATATTAAAAGAGTCGTGAATCAAACTCTCAATTCTATAACATCAGAGCAGGTGTGTAGCAAGGCTCAGTGGTGGGACCGATTTTGTATATCTTATACACCTCCGATCTACTACAAATGAACAGAGTCATGATTGCTACTTATGCAGATGACACAGCCATATTGGCGAGTAATAAACAACATAGCTGGCCACAGAGCAACTCCAAAATTTTTGTACTTTTTAATTTAAACCAGTATAACAAAGTCAGTGCATGTAACTTTTACACTTCAAAGAACTGTCCTCCTGTACACCTTGAACATTCTACATTGCCTCCCAAAGATAGTTTTAGATATTATCTGAGCATAGGCCTGGATCACCATCTGATTTGTTAGCAGCACTTCAAAGGCCAGAGAGATGAACTCAATATACCACACAGAAAACTTTACTGGATGCTGGGTCCAAATAGCAAGCTATCTATAGATAACACAAGCCATACTAAAACCAACTTTGACATATGGCATTCAAGTTTAGGGCAGTTCATATTACATATACAAATATCGCAATATTGCAAAAGGCAATATAAACATCAATAAACACACACATAAATAATAAATGCACACCTAAATAATGTAACTGTTAAAGAGGTAATTTTCCAGTCTTCTCAAAAGAATATCAAAAGGCTGAAAAAAAGGCAGAAAAATCATCCTAATTGCACTTGTAGTCTAACCATGTGAAGCTACCAAAAATGTCTGAAGAGAAAAAGGTGTCATTTGATATGTAAACACAAAGAGTAGCTGTCCTTGCTGTAGGATGCACTTCACCTGATGAAACCTCACAGAATATCAGCTTTTAGTAGTAGAGTAGCACATAAAGTTACACACATACATATCTCAACTAGTAATTAGTATCTGCATTCTAACAGACATTGTTAATAGTAAAACATATTGCATATTTTAGTTGGAGCAGTCATTTCCATATTTATGATTAAAATCAAAAAAAAATGAATAATATGTAATTAAATAACTAATTATAATAATTTAAATATACTTTACTACATTATAATTATTACATTAAAAATTAAAATCCAGTAATTGCCGACTGATATAACATCTAGATGAACAGATAAGAGCATAATATGGAAATTATAGCAGATGCTACAAACAGTTTACTTACTTACCTATTTCCGGTCAAAAGGCTTAAGGGGTGTCCATTAATTATGTTAGATGTTCTAGGTTGGGAGGAGATTAAGCAAATTATTTCCAAATCTCACTTGGAGGGGAGGCGGGTCGTGGCAAATATAACGTTAATTTTATTTTTCTAGCGGAAAATGGTGTAAAATTGTGTGAAAAGTTTTTTCTAGAATAAAAAATGGCCAAATCTGACACAATAATGTTTGTCGTATTTGTCCTAACCCTACAGGGAAGCAAAGAAGCACTTGATTGTTGAAACACTTAAATTATGGTAATATTTACAAATACTAGCCTTGCTAGCCTTCAATAAAAGTAATAGAACAATAATCCAACATGTTTACAGCCATAACATAAATTTTGTGGGATCAGGGGCAGATGAGGAAAGTCTCGATATTTCACTCCAACGGGTCGAAAACTTAAAAAATGACTCACATAATTAATGCACATCCCCTTAATTGAGAAAGACAAGGGGGCTGTCCATATTAAAATCCAACATTACCTTGTCAATTTGATGTAAAACTTATCAGTTATTTTTTAAAAGTAATCTGCTATAGTAAAAAAATACATTATAATATTTAACAGGTTAATTTACCTCATCCCTAGATATCAGCTCATTGCTGAATGTGAGCCCAGGCATGAGGCCCCGCTTCTTTAGCCAAAATATTGAAGCAAAACTTCCAGAGAAAAATATTCCTTCCACAGCAGCAAAGGCCACAATCCTCTCGCCAAAAGTAGCAGTTTTACTAGCAATCCACTGTAGTGCCCAATCAGCTTTCTTCTTCACACATGGCAGAGTCTCAATAGCATTGAAGAGAAAATCTCTGGAAAACATATATATTTATATGAAAATTAAATCAAGTCCAGCAAAGTATATAAATAACTTTCACACTTATAAGAAGAGACTACCCACCACACTTGACAGCATTGTATTGACATAAAATATCAACAATTAAAATACCTAGGAATGCATTTGGATAGGAGAATCACTTGGCGAGATCATATCCAAGCCACAAAGGTACAAGAAAATAAAAAGTCTATAGGCTTAATATGGAAAATAAACTTCTTATTTACAAATGTATCATAAAACCGGTATGGACATATGGCATACAACTGTGGGATTCAGTGAGAGTCACTCAAATATTGAAATTCTACATCCAGAATAATGTACTAAAAAACTTGAGAAATGTGCTTTGGTTCATAAGGAATACGGAAATGCATTATTACCTGGCAATCCCAACAAAAAAGAAATATGGCATGCAACTGTGAAGATCAGTAAGAGTCACTCAAATATTGAAATTATCCAGTGCTACCAGAACAAAGTACTAATCTTGAGAAATGTGCAATTTGGTTCTTAAGGAAAATGGAAATGCATGATTCCTTGGAAACCCAACAAAGAAGAAATAGAAAGGTCTTATGTGGCCTATAAACAAAAACTTCCAGGACATAAAAATTATACAGCTATAAAACCTATGAAAATATATAATGGCATGTTTCAAATGAAAAGAACAAAACCAGCCTCAATCTAAACACACTATAAAAAGTTGAATCATCAAACATCACTGGATGTGCACTCCCAAAATATATTATATTAAAAAATGTAATGTAAAAATTGTTTAAGTTCAGCACTACAATTTAATGCTCACAGTAGTTTTGAGTTAGCATTTACAGAGTGTTGTATATAAAAGATATACCTTTCATTAGGGTCCCGGATATATGTGTCAATGAGGAGTGAATACATTTCAGAATGAACATTTTCCATAGCTATTTGGAACCCATAGAAGAACCTTGCTTCAGTCACTTGGACTTCCTGTGAGAACCTCTCCACCAAGTTCTCATTCACAATGCCATCTGAAGCAGCAAAGAATGCCAGCACATGCTTGATAAAGTGCCTTTCACAATCCTTAAGATTGTCCCAGTCAGACAGATCCTAAAATAAATAAAGACTTTATTATTTATATCATCAAAGGCATTGTAATGTAACATGATAAAATAGGCGTATACAAACCTTGGATAGGTCAACTTCTTCTACAGTCCAAAATGAAGCTTCTGCCTTCTTGTACATTTGCCAAATATCCGGGTACTTGATAGGAAACACAACAAATCGTCTAGGATTGTCGCGCAGTAAGGGTTCTAGTTGAGGATCGAACTCTACTTTGTCTTCATTTACAACTTCCATTTTGTCGTCAGTAACGTTTGCGTTTCGAGGAGTTAATGCCTTTTTTACTGGGGACTAAATAAGAAGCTTAGTTGTGATATCAGTATCTTTAGATATATTATATTGTGACTCAAAATTGCTTACCTTTAGTAGAACATTGTTGCTACTGTTGTGTAAATTTTCCTTGTCATTGACGTGAAACATATTTATAAAATAATTTCGGTTGTTATTAA
The DNA here is from genome assembly GCF_905404315.1 of Leptidea sinapis. NCBI lineage: Eukaryota > Metazoa > Arthropoda > Insecta > Lepidoptera > Pieridae > Leptidea > Leptidea sinapis. The sequence goes on along the minus strand of NC_066304.1, from coordinate 6,356,325 downwards.
TAATAAATACTTATGAAATGCTATTCACAAATAAATTTTAATCGTATAGTTAGTCCCAACACCCAAACTTGTGAAGTGATTGAAGAACTGTTGTGAAACCACTAGAAATGTAAAAACTAAAATGTGAACGCAGGAAAGCCGTACAAATTTTGGCGGGAAATGCGTTCCGAAGTTGGAACTTGATATAAAAACGCCACAGGTAAAATAAAATTTATTTAACTATTTCAGTTAATTTTATATAATAATATTCATGAAGGAATAAACTTATGCAATGTAAAATAACTTTTTTCATGAATTTTTTGCAGCTTAACACTGTAATATTGTCATATTTAAAAATGAAATAGGACAATCGAAGAAATTTAAAATAATGTCTAACTGTCAAGTGTTGCAATTCGGAACGCGCGTCCCAGTTTTTCGACGTTTCTGATATGTCATTTTATTTAGGTCAATATCCTTTTTGGCGGCAAATTGTAGAGTTAATTTTATAGCGATATATACAGGGATAGTTTTTTATTTCTCAATAAAATATTAATTTAAAAGTTTATTTAACTATTATGCACATAATGTCATATCCAAAAAAATGTATTCAATGGATTTTAAGTTAGTTGAGTGTTCCCTCGCAAAGTATTTAAGTAAAGCTCAGTGGTCATTGGTTGACAATACGACCAATAAAAGACAACTTTTTATTTTTAAATTTCAAGACAATGAAAATACCTTAAGGCATAGTCTGTCAAAAATATTAATGCATCTACAATAGAACTTGTTAGTTATTATCAAAGTTCGGTGTAAAACTGATATTGACAAAGATATGCTATAGGCCTGAAGCACGTTCTTACGAGAAATTTGAATTACAAATATCTGTGGATAATTGAATCTAAAGACGACGCGCTCCAGGGCTTATGCACACTACTGGTAGTTCGAAGCAGATTTCAAGTCTTGTGAAACGACACACGAAAGAAACGACATGCGGCTGCGGTGAATTGACTTGGGAGTAGTAAATGGTGCTTGCCACTTTAATATCGACAAATAAAAAGAAATAAAAAAAGTTAGTCTTAACAAACGCTTCTAGTCGCAACTGTTCAAGTACGCCTAGAAGGATACAAAAACCCAAAGTAGCGTCGAACATGCAAAGTATAAACATCAAAGATGGTTTCATCATGATGGTGATTTTACCACACCTAAGACGGCTCAAATCGAATCATCGATATAGATATAAATCAAAGTATGATGATAACTGATAGTATAGATACCTGACAGCCCGATAATGTGTGGATAATTTTGATTAGGCAATGTGTTCGTTAGCTAGTGGTTCAGACTCCGTTATAGTTGTTCCCGCGTCTTTCACACTCTGTCCGTCTATAATCTATATGCTGGTATATTTTAAATCTATGGTCCACAGATAATTTGAACGGATTTTAGTCAGTGTCACTGTCCAACTTTTATTTTTTTTTATCTCACCTGTTTGCTAATGACATGGGACATTGGACAATTAACTTTTCAATACCTATCTACGCCATTTATAATTGTGATCGCTTATCTGAAATCTGAATTTGTATTTTCAATTTTATAACTCCCGAACTAATCATCTCGGGTTTCGCTTCACATACTGCCACTGGTAAACTTGGAAAATAGAATTCTGTAGCTACTTTCTTCTGAATTAAACCAATAGATCAAGGTAAATCTTGTACATAGTTTAAGTGGTAATATATATTTTGTATAACAGCTATATTTTTGTAAACAACATTGTGACGGTTTAGATTTTTTGACTATTTTAAAACTTTTCTTAGAATGCATTTTATTGTAACGCTATACGAAATACTAGTTGGAAACATTAATATCAACAATCATTTAATGATATTGTTGATTATTAATATTTTGAGGGTAAACTACAAAAACATTTGTGTTAAATACTCTCATCTCTTGAATTTTGCATTGTATACAATTTTTGTAATTATGTAAAAGTTACTAATATAACTGATTGTTTTATTTGTGAATTTTAGGATAACAATATGAGTGAAGCACCAGATCAGATTGACGCCCAAAATGATGTAAGTTATTCAGAAAAGTCTCTCTCACATCTATTTTATTTTCTGTACTTTACTTTAACTTAACTTTAATACAGTATAAGGGTAAAAACAACATCAAATTATGACATATGCATAGCATAACCTGTGTATAGTTTGCTTCTTATTTTGTATACTATGTCTTTCTCCATTACTAAGTGTGACTGTTATGGGATCAATTATATCCATACTACAGCTTCTTCCCCGTGACTACTTAGTATAGGAAAGAAATAGGTAGCTATCATGAATGGTATTTTCATTATAAAAATAATCAAATAAGATTGCTTCAGCATCTTTAGGAAGCTTAAAAAATTTAAACTGATCACAATAACCTGTGATAAGCTTTGCTTTTTTTATGTTTCTTCATTTTAAAAAGATTGGTCGGACTAGTGAAGCAGGTGATGAACAATGCTCTTGTGTGTGTCAGTGCTCATGACTCCTTACTGGATAGCCCCGTAGATGTGGCCACCGCTCGTATTTACGATATTGATACCTACATGGGGAGTGAGACAGACCTGGTATAGTGTAGCTTCTAATATTCTGCAAGTGCTGAATGTTGTTGAGTTGACTTTTTTTATTTTATTGCAGCCAAAAGAATTGGAGAAACTAGAAGAAGCTAAATTGAAAGCAAAGTTCCCAAATGCTATGCTTGGTAGAGGACCTGGTGGGCACTCAGCTTTCTTACAGAAGCGATTAGCTAAAGGGGTAGGTGTATTTTTATTTACTTAAAACAATATTACAAGTATTTAAATGGATATTGTATGTTTTCCTTAAGAGCTAGATGTTTATGTCTATCTCAAGTCAATATAGCTGAATGGTTATAAAGCTAGAGGTCCTGGGTTCGAATCCCGGTAGGTGCAATCATTTATATGATGAATATGGAAAAGCTGAGGCTCCTGGGCTCCCTCTTCGCGTCCAACTGGAAAAAAACGCGGTGCGATTCATATATGCCGGAGGTAAAAATCCGGCATGGTGCCATGCTTAAGGCGCTTCTCACCTTGGACATTCATAAATTGAGCGGGCCTGATGGCATTCCCCCGATAGTGCTGCGGACATGTGCTCCGGAACTGGCGCCGGTCCTTACCCGTCTTTTCCGGCTCTCCTACTCATCAGGCGTAGTCCCGAAATTATGGAAGCCGGCTTTAGTGCACCCGATCCCTAAGAAAGGTGTACGCTCAGATCCGTCCAACTACCGCCCCATTGCCATTACCTCCATTTTCTCCAAAGTAATGGAGTCGATCATCAACCGCCAGCTCTTGGGATACCTAGAGGGGCACCAGCTGATCAGCGACTGCCAGTACCGTTTCCGTCAGGGTCGCTCAGCTGGTGATCTTCTTGCGTACCTCACCCATAAATGGGCGCAAGCGGTTGAGTCGAAGGGAGAGGCGTTGGCGGTGAGTTTGGAAATAGCGAAGGTATTTGATCGGGTGTGGCATAAAGCGCTTATAGCGAAACTGCCATCCTATGGGCTTCCCGAGAAGTTGTGCAAATGGGTCACTAGCTTTTTGGCTGATCGGAGCATCAAGGTTGTTATCAACGGTGCATGCTCCGACTTAAAACCCATAAACTCTGGTGTCCCGCAAGGCTGTGTGCTTTCCCCTACGCTGTTTCTTCTGCATATCAATGATATGCTGCAAATCAGCAATATTCATTGCTATGCAGACGACAGCACGGGGTATGCTTCCTACACCGGACGTGCCAACATGTCCCGGGATAGCGTCGACGAGAACCGGATCAAACTTGTGTCTGAAATCGAGACTATGCTTTGCAAAGTCTCGGAATGGGGCCGACAAAATTTAGTCCAATTCAACCCCAAGATGACACAAGTTTGTGCGTTCACCACTAAAAAGTCTCCCTTTGTAGTATCCCCTCGATTCGAGATCACTCCTCTAACTGCCACAGCCTGTATTGGCATACTTGGCGTCGATATATCGAGCGACGTTCAGTTCCGTGGTCACTTGGAAGAGAAGGCCAAACTGGCCTCTAAAAAGCTTGGTGTACTCAGTAAGGCGAGACGGTACTTCACTAAAAGCCACCGCCTGCAACTTTATAAGGCGCAAATTCGGCCTCACATGGAATACTGTTCTCACCTCTGGGCGGGTGCTCCCCAGTACCAGCTTCTTCCATTTGACCGCATACAACGAAGAGCGGCTCGAATCATCTCCGATCGGCTTGATTCTCTAGCATTGCGTAGAGATGTGGGTTCTCTCTGCATCTTATACCGCATTTATCACGGGGAGTGCTCAGAGGAGCTGTTCGGGTTGATTCCAGCGGCCGAATTCCACCATTGGACATTACGTGCAAAGTACCATCCGCATCACGTAGACGTATGGCATTCCACAACCGCGCGTTTTCTTCAAAATTTCTTGCCTTGCACAGCCACTTTGTGGAATCAACTGCCGGCAGCGGTCTTCCCGAACAGATAAGACTTAGGGACCTTCAAGAAAAAAGTATATTCCCACCTTAAAGGCCGGCAACGCATTTCTTGACACACCTGTTGTTGCGGATGTCCATGGGCGGTTGCCTCACCTCTCCCCATCCCGTGAGCCTCTTGCCCGTTTGCCCCCTCTCATATAAAAAAAAAATATGGATGTTTGTTTCCGAGTCATGGATGTTTATATATATATTTATGTATGTTTAAGTAAGTATATTGCATTAAATATATTGTTGTCTTGTACCCATAGTACAGGCTAGGGGCAAGTTAATTTGTGTAAAAGTTGTCAATATTATATTATTATATATATCATTGCAGACTTTTGTAGACCTATATCAGATACATAATTCTATGGTACATTATTTTGTTACCTAAAAGCATATCAGCATTATCAGCTGAACATCCTGCTTGTTTCGCCCCTTATTTAAAAAAAAAAACAAAGACAGCTTATTTTTTTCCAACACCTCCAACATTGTTAATGTATACAAAAACTTAACAAATAATATAAGTACTATATTTTACTTTATATATAATTACAACTAGTTTGTTTACTAAATTTCTTTTTCTACTTGAGTTAATGATTGTTTCTTTCAGCAAAAATTCTTTGATTCTGGTGATTATCAAATGGCAAAACAAAGACCGGGTAACCTGGCTGCCCCATTCAAAGCTCCAGCAGCTCCTGCGAAGCACCCAACTGGAGATGCTATCCCCACACCAGAAACTGTGCCACTCAGGAAAACTTCAATCATCCAGCCCAAATTTCAGCCTTCAAGCCAGACATCTTAGCCTTGCCATATTGTACTATCACACCTAGTTATAAGTCTAGTTATGAGTGCCCAATCACTCAGTTTCACATAAGTATTTTAATTTCCTTAAAAATATTTTTTTGTAGCCTTTGATTTATGTGTGACACACATTCCAAATAATTTGTTATATGTGCCCCAAGAACAATTAATAGTTCAACCAGTTTTACTTCAACTAAAAACTGTTAGCGACTTGTCCAGCAATGAGCAGATTTATTATTTTCTTATTTGGAGTTGTGTAAATAGACTTACCTCATAACACCTGATTACAATAACCTTTGCAACGTCAGTAACATAATATGACCTACAAAATCCATATGGTCAGAATGTTACAGTAGTTATGTATTAAATTATAAATGCATTAAGTCCAGTGATTAGCCCCTCGAAACATAAGATCTTAATATTTTTATGTTTTGCTTTTTAAAATAAAATAATAAAACACTTTTTTTTATTAAACATATATTAATGTAAAAATTAATATTAGTAGTGAATGATTTAATGAAAATAGTGCTATAACATATTGTTCCTTCTCATTTTTTGTAAATTAAACGTGAAATACATACATTCATACATTGTTAATTTTTAAATAATATAGGTTTATACAAATTACAAGTAAATTATTGATTATATTACAACTCATATCCATGGCATAGTGTATATAACAAAGGAGCTTTTGTAGATTAAAAAAACAACTATTTTTAAATGTTAGTCATAGCTTTACAAATGTCTCTTCAATTCAAACATTTGATTTTAACAGGTTTTTAATGGTGATTCTAATAATGAAGACTTTTGTATGTTCTTTTTCGGATAAATTCACTTAGCACTGTAAGATAATCATAAAGGGAATGTTAAGATTTTAAGAAGAGTAATGAATCTTATAAAATAAATACATAATTAAATTCCAAGGCTTTAATTTACTCTCATTTTCTTTAATACAAATGGTGAAGATTTGATATGTAATTTTTGGAATACTCAAATCTTTAATACTAATGGCAACTTATTAACAACTATTAGTAGGTTTATTAATTCGAGATGTGTTACTATATTACAATGGCACTTATTAACTGAGAATTCTTGAAGGCAGTTGCAGTTATCTTCTAGGCTGTCAGCTTTCATTATTGATTGCTATCTGAAAACCATTTGTTTTTATTATAAAGTTTTTAGAAATATATATGTCAACTAAGGTTAGGCCTAGGTTCCTTCTCACATTGCCATATGGCAACGGCATGAGACCACCGTTTAGTAGTCTGTTATAAAGTTAGCACACAAGACTTTGAACAAAACATATGGAGACTACCTCAAGTGATCACCACCAGCTCACATTCTCTTGGATAGCATAGAGGGATCAGACAAGTACCCATGATGTATCGTCCCGGAAACACCGCACAAGCAAGCTCATTCCACAGCTTGGTTGTATGTGGAGAAAGTTCTTTGAAAACTGAACTGTGAATAAAACCCAAATAATGGAAGTTTAGACAGAACACCTTAAGACATACACTATTAAAGGCCTTCGCTAGTCGCCGCCCATCTATGTATAGGTATAATAGACGAAAAAATTAAATATTATTAATGGAATTAGTTAAAGTTGCAAAAGTAGGGTTTCACATGCAGGATATTGGGGCAGATATGATAGCAAATACTCAATGACCTTGTTCGTTTTTATTCAACAGAGTGGAAAAGCTCCTAAGAATAATTTATGATTGGCATCATTCTGAATTCTGATGGTATTTTTATTTTGGATACAAGGACAAATGATTGTCACCCTCTTGAAACACTACAAGGGTACTCAAATCAAATCAAAATCAGTTTATTCACGCAGGTCACGGAAATGACACCTATGAATGTCCAATAAAAAATATTTTTCTTATTGTATCTACCGCTACTTCGTAAAGGGTTGAGCTAATGAGAAGAAGTAGCAAGAAACTCATTGCCACTCTTTTATATCAAGATTTACATTTACATCGATTTACAGATCATTTCAATTACAATATCTATACAAATATTATAAAGCTGCAGTGTTTGTTTGTTTGTTTAAACGCGCTATTCTCTGGTACTACTGGTCCGATTTGAATGATTCTTTCAGTGTTGGGTAGTCCATTTATCGAGAAAGGCTATAGGCTATGTTTTTTTTTTCAAAATTAGGGATCCGTAATAAAATTGCTATTTTGTAACACAAGGTGTAAAATCGAAAACCTATTTTTGCGTGCGCTGCAAAAACTATTGACAATAGAACAAAATGATGTACACTATATATATAGGCAATATTTTATTACTTATAAAACTATCGCGTGAATTATACTTTATATGGCAAAACAACGTTTGCCGGATCAGCTAGTAATATATAAAATGTAAAATGATGCAACAAACACACTCAAACGTCAAATAGTCAATGTCTTACACGAGTAAGTCAAAAAAGTACTATGTAATATGTTGCTGGTTTTATTGGTTTCTACGCTTTCAAGAAGGTACCCATGTCATATCATCACATAGTATTAATTGTATTAACCAAGTAACATATTAACAATAGCTGATTCCCTGCGTACACACAGCAACATTTAAAATAATAACTTATTACATATGCTGTTTTATCGCGACAACATTGTGATGAGTGTTTCTTTTTATATAATGATGTGCTATGCAAAGGCGTAGTACATTATTGTATTCTATCATCAATACTTTCACAACGCACGCGATGTAAAGAATATTTGAAGTAATTTTTTTACACCTTGGGTTACATTATTGAAATTTTAGTAAGGATACCTAATTTTTTTAAATATTATAAATCCCTAGGAGACATATCCTAGGGATAGTGTAGCTGTGAAAGAATATTTCAAATCGGTTCAGTGGTTTCGGAGCATATTCAATGCAAACAAAAAATCAAATCAGGAAAGATTTTTCTTTATAATATTAGTATATATTTTTTTTAATGGAATAGGAGGACAAACGAGCGTACGGGTCACCTGTTGGTAAGTGATCACCGCCGCCCACAATCTCTTGCAACACTAGAGGAATCACAGGAGCGTTGCCGGCCTTTAAGGAAGGTTTACGCGCTTTTTTTGAAGGTACCCATGTCGTATCGTCCCGGAAACACCGCACAATTCCTTGTGTCGGAAGAGTCGGTGAGCGGAAGCTCATTCCACAGCTTTGTAGTACATGGAAGAAAGCTCCTTGTAAACCGCACTGTTGAGGACCGCCACACATCCAGATGGTGAGGATGATATCCTAACTTGTTGCGTGTCGTGCGAAGGTGGAATATAGTAGGTATAGATATAAATAAAGCAATGAGAAAAATTAGGTGCCACTTAAGTGTTGTTGGTCTATCAACAAGATGTGATACCTGGGTTCCAATGCACATAGTCCGGCGTAGCGGCGGCTTGATATTCCCGCACCAGGTCCTCCACCACGGAGCGCGAGTTGTCGAACTCCTCCAGTGAGTCCTGGAACATTGGCTCCTTCCGGAACACTTCTATGAACGCCTCGCGTTTGCGTAACTTGTCGAACTGTTGCAGACACCGGTCAAACAACTGCAACAGATATATGGATGTCATAATGTAAAATAGTACATTACAAAGAAATATTGCGAGATAAAGATATTAAGAACGGTGTTTTTTATGAAATTAACTTTCAGCTGATGGTAATTGATACGCCCTGCCCATTACAATGCAGTGCCGCTCGGTATTCTTGAAAAACCCAAAAATTCTGAGCGGCACTACAATTGCGCTCGTCACCTTGAGACGCAAGATATTAAGTCTCATTTTCCCAGTAATTTAACTAGCTACGGCGGCCTTCAGACCGAAACACAGTAATGTTTACACAGTAGGCAGGGCATATACCTCGACGGACACATAGCCGTTGGGGCAGTAAACTCCTGGAATGGCGACCACTTTAACAAATCGACCATGATCTGGTCAAGATCGCCGGAATAGCTTGGAAGAGGATGGCCATTGTCCAGCAGTGGACGTCTTCCGGCTGAAGTCCAAACTTCAATGGAAGAACTAGGTCAGCTTTCGGTGCAGAAACCTGTAAATCCAATTATGTACAGAAATTACAGTACTTACTGATGAGATGTTGGTGTGGTTAGCGAGCAAAAGGCCGGAGACCTTGTGCGAGGCGGTGACATAGGGCGAGCGACGAGATAGTGCTACCTGGATGGAGGCCGGGCCCCACGGGATGAACGAGGCCAACTTGCGCTCGCGTATGCGCTGCAGTGACTTGTGTACTTGTGACGGATCAACTTCACCCTGACATTAACAAAAAATAAAACGAATGGGAAAAAAATAATCGAGAGGAGTCGGAGGAGAAACGACCGTACGGGTCGCCGTATGGTGTTAAGTGATCACTCACATTCTCTTGCAACACCAGAGGAAACACAAGAGCGTTGCCTGCTTTTAAGGAAGGTGTACGCGCTTTCTTTGAAGGTACCCATGTCGTATCGTCCCGAAAACACGATCGATCAACAAAATGACTTAAATTACTTAATAAAAAAAATCCTATTGGATAGTAAATCACATAATTATTTTAATAATATTTATTAAGTATGTATATTGTATGGCAAATACATCTATACAACTTGAAACGATAATAGCAACGACAGCCTAGAAAGTGTCGTTGAGATTATCGTAAAAGTGACGTTTGATTATTTGTCAAATTCGAATATTCGTCTCTGACATTTTCAACTAAAAGTAGGGTTAGGACCGATAATATCGAAAAATGTTTCGTTCGTTCAAACATCGTTTCGACATTCATTACGTTGTAACTAAGAGTAGGACTCGACACGACTTATGCAACGATATATCGAATATCGATTTTAGGAGTAAGCCCCCAGGCTCCGAACAGCCTGAACAGTGATCGAAATCAGCTGTTGAGTAGTAGGATTTACGACAGAGCCATTAAAAAAAAACATTTATAGATAATGCCTGAACAGTGACAGAGACTTTTTTTTAATTGAAAATAAGGGGCGAGACCAGCAGGACGTTCAGCTGATGGTAATTGATACACCCTGCCCATTACAATGCAGTACCGCTCAGGATTATTGAAAAACCCAAAAACTCTGAGCGGCACTACGACTGCGCTCGTCACCTTGAGACATAAGTTGTCAAGTCTCACTTGCCCAGTAATTTAACTAGCTACGGCGGCCTCCAGACCGAAACACAGTACTGCTTCACGGTAGACATAGGCCGTTGTGGTACCCATAATCTAGCCGGTATCCAGTGCAAAGTAGCCTCCCACTGGTAAAAAATAATATATATAAATTATGTTATAACACAATATAATTTACCTGTATTATATTCAGTATTGATATGTAACAATGTTGGTTGCCGCGGTCGGGGCTCAATGACACCATCATGTTCTTTGGTTGCAACAGCCGTTGCATGACATCCAGTACTGTGGTCTTTCTGATTTTTGGAGCCTGTCAATATTCATCATATATAAAAATAAATATTTATAACTATGGGTGAAGGTACAAACATTGACAATTTCTTTTATACTTATTCCACATTTAATGAGGGTGCTAACTGTATGATTTTTTAGCACTGAACTTAGAGGACTCTGCGTTAGTTTTTCCAATTATATTATAATGTTGAATGTTCTAACTACGGAACGCTTCGTAAAATCGAGCACTCTCAAAACTACCGCTTTCGAGTGATGCGTAGGGTACACAATAAGAGTTCATGGTAGGCCCGCAGTAATTGTTATTGTAATTTCAATAATAATTAAAAATTGTCAAAGTCACTTAGCAGTGATTCTTGACCAGTTCAACTTAATTTAATTATAAGCTAATTTAAACTAATTAGAAACGCATATTATATATTATTTAAATAGTTTTCTATTTAGGAAATTAGATTAATATAAAAAAACAAATTACGGCTGAACATTAACATTCAGCATTTATGAAAATTTTGGAATGTTTAGGGAATAATTTCGCACCAATTGCTTTATTTATCAATATAAAAGTACTAGCATTTATGTAGTTAAATTTAAATTTTCATTGATTGCGATATCGTACACAAAATTTACAATTTATTTTACATAAATTAACACTTCAGAACTATTTAACGATTGTCTTACGAATTTTCGATCTGCTCATGTGTCCTGAGATTTACATTTTATACAAAAAAAAAAGCGCTCAATGCCGCTAAAGAAGTATTTAATTCATTAAAATTTTTGTTCGCCATTGATTTGACAGTGATAATCAGTTTTCTTTCTTCACTGTTTTATTTTGTAATTATAACTAAATAAAACGTATAAAATTAAGTTGTAAGTATTACTAATGTTGGAGAATCAGAATACTGACTTATGTGTTTCCGGTGTGAGGCCATTATGGTTATCTATAGATTACCGTTACCGTCCAATCAGGAGCGAGGATTTTCATGTCTGCGCCGGACGAGAGAGAGCAGTAGAGACAAAGCTTCTTACGAACGGGCAAAAATTTATCCTAAGCATTTTGTTATGTTTTTAAAGTGATAACCCTCACTTCTAGGATTAATACACAAATAAAATTTGAAAACAACAAAATTTTATGAACGATGCGGGACTCGAACCCACGACCTCTGGCGTTCCGTGCCGGTGCTCTAACCAACCGAGCTAACCGTTAGAGTGTCGTATCGTTATAAAATCTTGTACGCTTACGCATCGTTCATTAAATTTTGTTGTTTTTCAAATTTTATTTGTGTAAAAATATTACCTATTTTGGTACGGTTGTCACAAAAAGTTAGTTAGTTTTACTGTTTTTATTATTGGGTTTGAGCAATTTAAGTACATATTAATGTCGGAACTGAATTACACTAACACATGCACAACTCATCCTTTTAATAAAAACTTACTGTATTCTGTTCGTGGTCTGCTGTGAGAGGTGTGTACCCAGTCATGAGAAAATGCAGTCTTGGTGTAGGAATCAATGGCGCCACCAGGCTTATGAGGTCATTGTTCATGTATGATGGATACCTTTAATTAAATTTACATTTCAGTGCACTATTTAATAGTTAAATTAATCAGTAACGAGACACTGTTTAATTATATTATCTGTTTAAAACATAAATCCTTCAAAAAGCTAAGATAAACATAAATTGATAGTAATAAGAACATATAGAGTTTATTTTTTATGAAAATAAGGGATGAGACGAGCAGGACGTTCAGCTGATGGGAATTGATACGCTCTGCCCATTACAACACAGTGCCGCTCAGCATCTTTGGAAAACCCAAAAATTCTCAGAGGCACTACAATTGCGCTCGTCATTTTGAGATATATGATGTTAAGTCTCATTTGCCTAGTAATTTCAGTAGCACGGTGCCCTTCAGACCGGAACACAATAATGCTTACACATTCCTGCTTCACGGCATAAAAAGGCGCCGTTAATCTAGCCGGCATCCTGTGCAAAGGACTTTTTCTATTCTTTTTATGTCTCGGGAAGCACATTTAACTTAATGGCAAATAATTTTTTGTGGTATGTCCCAGACAACATCTGCAATATTGAATATGTTATGTTTCTAAAGTGATAACCCTCACTTCTAGGATTAATACACAAATAAAATTTGAAAAACAAAATTTTATGAACGATGCGGGATTCGAACCCACGACCTCCGGCGTTCCGTGCCGGTGCTCTAACCAACTGAGCTAACTATTCTAGTACCGCCTAGTTATAAATAATTCTGTTTGCTCAGGTCGTGGGTTCGAATCCCGCATCGTTCATAAAGTTTTGTTTTTCTAACTTTGTTTGTGTATCTGCAATATTGGACAAATAAAAAAAAATTCTCACCTTAGTGTGGCCGTACTAGCACTCATTATTGTAGAGACCAGTGTGTTGATTTGTGCAAAGGACGGGTTCTGTATATGTAGCCGGTCACTGGCGATGCGGTTGAGAGCCGTGTTATCAAGAACCATCACACAATCAGCACTCTCGGTAAGCCGCTTCAATGTTAGCAACGAGTTGTAAGGTTGGACGACAACATCACTGTAGACAGATATATTTGAGGACAATTTAAAAAAAAATACAGGTAATCGTCCCTGTAACGCGGTAGAGTGGTATAAAAGGCATTTATTTTCTCAAAATTGATTCCTTAAGAATTCTTTTTGATGTCATTTCTAATATACTAGATACTACTACCGCTTCGGAAACAAATGGCGCTCTGATAGAGAAGAAGCGGCGCAAAACACTCTCCCAGCATTCTTTTTTTGCGCTCTCTTTTAATAAAAATATACAATATCGTACTGTCATTGCTGTTGCTATAAAATAATCACAATCTAGTCCCAGGCTGTCCGATCACTTAGAAATTCAGCTGTGGAGTAATAGGATCTACGACAGAGCCATTTTTTAATTAAAACATTTAAATTTATTTATAGATAATGCCTGAACAGGGACTGGGACTTTATTATAAAAGTGTATACATTTACCCTTAAAGCTATTATGTAGTGGTACCGCGTTATAGGAAGGTATACGACCGTAATTCGTAATAAAATAATAATTAATCACAATTAGTAGGTAACAAGTATTTCCACAGTATTATGTCCTATGGTATATTGCTATGGGGTAACGCTGCTGATATTAATACAATATTTGTGCTGCAGAAGAGGGCTGTTCGCGCTATTTATAACCTAGGTCCTAAAGAATCATTGAGAGCAAAATTCAAATAAATTAACATCTTGACTGTTGCTTCTCAATATATTCTTGATAATGTAATGTATGTTCATAGGCACATAAGTGAATTTGCCCAGAAACTGTCATTACCATAATGTTAACACCAGTAACAGACATGAACTTATGATAGCTACTCGGCTAAGTCGAGTTAGTAAGTCTTTTGTTGGGCGATGTATATGCTTTTACAACAAGATCCCAGAAAACGTTCAAATCAAAAGTATTACGTTATTCAAAAGAATTGTTACAAAACGTTTGTGTGGTAAAGGTTACTATAACATAAATGACTTTCTTAATGATACCACAGATTGGGAATGGCGTGACCGCCCTCAGACTATTAAATAATAAGTTTAATTGTACAATATTACTTTATAAACATATGTATTCGATGAAAAAAAAAGCCCGCTGAGTTTGTTGCGCCCATTCTTCTCAGGTCTGAGGCATTCATTTTGGAATGGGTGGTAGTTTTTGACTTTCAATAAGTGATGTCACATCCTATTTTGAATAAAAATATTTGAATTTGAATACACAAACATAATTTTATAATACGCGAAGCTAATTATGAACTGTACAAATCATTATAAATTTTATAGTAATAAGGATATCGCGTTATACGATTTAAACAGTTTGTTATTTTTTTTTAAGTAATATTCCTCACTTCTGGGATTAAGTATATATGTTTAATTTGTACAAAAATATATGGACAATGTGAGATTCGAACCCGCGCCTCTCGAGTTACGTACCAGCGCTCTACCAACTAAGTCACAACATATAAACATATATTATTATAATAAAATTCTCGTGTCGCGGTGTTTGTAGTTAAACACCTTCGAAACGACTTGACCGATTCTCATGAAATTGGGTAGGTCTGAGAATCGGACAACATCCATTTTTCATCCCCCTAAATATTAAGCGTGGTCAACGGCAATTTTTTTTTAATTTTTTTGACATTTTTTTTTAACTTATTCGATTATGAGTCAGCATTAAAAAATACATACAACTTCAAATTTTCACCCATCTACGATCAACAGTTACTTTTGTATCGCGATTTTAATATCGGCAATGCAACGTTTGCTGGGTCGGCTAGTATGAATATAAATATACCTAGTAAAAACAGATAAGTACTTTCTTTGACAGTCACCGAGTAATAATTCGAAGTGATAGCACAAGTAAGACGGTACGCCGTGTCCACTCCAATACAATCGGAATTCATGATATATTATTATTTTTTTATTTAATTTCACTACCTACAGCGCCTTTCTAACCGAAACATAAACAGTGATACTACTTGAAGATAGAAAATGTCGCCCCCTATATTACCCCTCTAAATACTATCTAGTTTAAACTACCAATTGTTTTTTTTTTATGAAAATAAGTGACGACACGAGCAGGATGTTCAGCTGATGGTAATTAATACGCCCTGACCATTACAATACAGTGCCACTCAGGATTTTTGAAAAACCGCAAAAATTCTGAGCACTACAATTGCGCCCGTCACCTTGAGACATAAGATGTTAAGTCTCATTTGCCCACTAACACTAGCCACGGCGCCCTTCAGATCGAATCGATCAATAATGCTTACACATTACTGTTTCATGGCAGAAGTAGGCTCCGTTGTGGTACCCATAATGTATCCGGCATCGTGTGCAAAGGGGCCCATTGGTAGAATAAGCATAAATAAAATGCCTTTATTTATTGTTGGATAACTTTATAATATAGCTTCATCTATCTATGTAATGGCTTTTAATGTGCTTATTAACATTTCAAAATTAAACTGAAATTTTCACATTTTTAAATTTTATTATTAGATATTACATTACAGACAGATTTAACAAACACTATTCAGGCGATATATGATACATTTGAGTAACAATCTCACAAAATAATTTGAATTGTGACCATTTAACCACAATTGAACATTATTTAAATCCTCACAAAGAAATTAGTTATTAAATGAATTTGAACTTGTACAAAAACATCATGTTAAGATATTGGTTTGAATATTATACTAGCTGACCCAGCAAACGTTGTATTGCCGATATTAAAATCGCGATACAAAAGTAACTGTTGATTGAAGTTGTATGTATTTTTCAATGCTGACTCATAATCAAACTAATTAAAAAAAAAAGTAAAAAAAATAAAAAAATAAATTCGTGTGGACCACCTTTAACATTTAGGGGGATGAAAAAGATGTCGTCCGATTCTCAGACCTACCCAATATGCACTCAAAATTTCATGAGAATCGGTCAAGCCGTTTCGGAGGAAAACAAAGTTTAACACCATGACACGAGAATTTTATATATAAGATATCCTAGTGCATATTCGAGATATTGATTTACCAAAATTACTATTTTTATTAGAGGAAATTGTTGTCTCACACGTTGTAATTAAGAGTAAGAAGAAGTTTTACTGCAAATACTAATAAAAGAACAAACATACAAAATAATATTATATTGAAACATACCTGATTTCATCTAAATTAGGAAACACACTGTATGTCTGAACAAGTTTCTTTGGGAATCTATCAGACAAATGTTCTAGAATATACGAGCCCATTCCCGAACCAGTTCCTCCAGCTATAGAATGACATAACACAAAACCCTGAAACGTTTGGATAACATTAATAGTTTCATAGTATTTTCTTTGACTAACCCGAGTGTTTCAAATTAATTACATAAAACACTTTTTAAAGGATTATAACGCATGTAATTGTAACTGTGTTTTTACATTAGATTGTGCGTAAAAGTTACATTTTATTATTATTCTAGTTAACCCGACGTTTCGAGAACTTTCCAGATCACGCAGTCCCCGAAACTGAAATAATAACAAAAATGTAACTTTTACTGGCACTACAAATGACCATCACACCTTCAGAAACAATTGTGAGTTGGTTACTGTACAGAGTTTTGGAGCTGTATGGTGAAAATCTGGGAGTGTCTCCAAATAGTCATCGAAAATCAAAATGCACAGACAGTTCCAAAATGGCAGCCGTAACTGGAGCTGGCACCTTCTCTCGGGAACTTAACATACACACACCAATACGCTTAGGCACACACAGCTCCATCTTCCAAAGTGAGTGTGTAGCCGAAACGGAAACTGCAACTGGAATACTAAGAAGTAAAGTACACTGACACAAAATCTGAATTCTATCCTTGGAGCGAATTGCCTCTAACAACTGGATAACTCTGCAATGGATCAAGGGACACAGCGGTTCGTTGGGGAATGACGCAGCGGATGAACTTGCAAGGGATCAGTGACTCAAGTTCGCCCACTCTTACCACTTCCCTTCAGCCAAATACGCCCTCTGACCAACAACTTACATACGATAGATAAATGTCTCAAGCTGTAGACAGTCGAAAGAAGCCATTCCTGCACTATCGTCCAAACTGACACGTCGACTTAACAGCCTAAACAGAACACGATATCCGAATAATGGTTGGCAACCTAATGGGACACACATCACTAAACAAGCAGCTTTTAACAATCGGCGTAACGGACAGTTTTTAGTGCAGAGATTGTCTGGCCGAGGATGTAACGGTCACTCGTGTAATCCTGGAATATTCAGGGCTGACCAACAAACAGACAAAAACTAGGTCACTCCGAGAATTCTGGGAAGACCCCAGGAGTGTTCTGAACTTTTGGAAGGATGTGGGCTGGTTGGAATAACTGTTACTCTAATTGCGGAAACAGGACCATCTTCACCATACCATAGTTATCAAAAAGGAGTTTATCACTATCACCATGAAAGGATTATGCAGTGTTATATATGCTATTATTATAATATAATATATAAAGAGAATTTTAGTTATATAATATGTAAATAACTAATAAACTAATAAATAATAAAATACCTCCAAATTGTCACTTCCATCTGCTTCTCTGTTTATTATGTCAAAAACTTCTTCATTCAGTTTCTCACCTTGAGCATACCCTGAGGCCCAGTTATTACCGGCCCCACCACCATGTTTGGAAAGGTAAACATTCTCTGGATTATAAAGCTGTTCAAAAAATTTATATTATTATTTTCTTTGAGCACATTTTTAAACTTTATTCAAATTGGAAAATTCTATAAATTGTTGAAATATGTAACTAACACTAACGACACTTGTGGCCATGATGGTAATACCAAGTACATACCTTTAGACTTGTACGTACAGTATACTGTACGAACAAGTCTAAAGGTATGTGGAATAGAGATATCTCTCTTTATTATGATGATTAAATTAGGATCAGCACACCATCTGGATGCGAAGCATTGCTCCACAGTATGGTTATCAATCAGCTTTCTCCTATGTTCAACCATGCTGTGGAATGAGCTTCCTTGTGCTGATTTCAGGACATTACGACGTGGGTACCTTCAAAAAGAATCGCGTACATTTCTCTCAAAGGCTGGAAACGGTCATTTGATTTCTCTGGTGTTGTAAGAGAATGTGATCACTTAACATCAAGCCGGATTTTGGAATTCAAATTCTCATTGTTTGTGTAAATAAGGTAAATCATATGTGGTATGATTATCAACACCGTTTATTTTTATAATTACTGTGTATTTAAGCTTAGTAGTCATAATTAACATGTGGCAATTTGTGGAGAAAACCAAATTTTTCGCATTTGTTAGTAAGAGGCGACTCCACGCCTATAATTAAATCGAACGAATCGCGTTGTGAAACCCGAGAAAGGGCCGAATATCTGGCGCTCCAGCCTGGTAGCTTGCCGAATATCCGGTATCCGGCTAAACCATTATCCATTTCATCACTGCGTCATAGAGAGTTTTTCGTAGATTTTAAAATCCAGAGACCTATTCCGATACTGGGTGAGGTATAAATGAGAGTGTTATCCAAAAGCAGGTATCTGACAATTGGTTTTATTGTCATCAAAACCATGAGTATTATGGAGGTTATATTCTTCTTAAGAGAGGATTCGGTCGAAGATCTCTAGAAATTGCCTTATATAGTCGGTATGCATGGCATCTCCAGTACTGTCATCTGCATAGCAATGATATTGGAGGCATTTAACTCTAGCATTCATGGGCTCCAGGTTCAAGCAATACCTGTATATACTAGTAAGCAAGCTGGTGATAACTTGCAAAAACTTTAAGAATACACAAATGATGAAAGCCTTGTACCATACAATTTAAGAAAAAGAAAAACTTTTATTAGATATATTATCAAGAACTGCTATAGACCAGGTTTGGGTTCATGTCCCACAGTTGTACTTGCACATCTGTGCCTAATATTGCCTGAATTTGGTATTTTTTTAACTCAACAATCACAGGTTGAACCCTGATGATAAATGGATTATTTACTCATTCAATATCACTATCTGAAAAGTAATCTGGCAAAGATGTCAGAAGATTTACAGAATGTTCATTTATAGGTATATAATATGAATAGGTTTCATCAAATTTGGTTAATCTAACACACTTATTAGTAGAAAGTTCTATTAAAATTCAAATATTTTTATTAAAAATAGGATTCAAAATCATTTGTTGAATGTCAAAAACTACCACCCATTCAAAAGAGAATCCATCATTACACATGAAAATGGAAACTGTATGTTTCCGTTTTTGCACATGCAATCATATATTTTTGATTTTATTTTAAAAGATTAAAAGGAGTCTCTCGCCATAAATGTGTTTTATTGTCCTGAAAAATGTAGTAAATGACCTTTCAAAAAATTTTGGTAAGATTCCATTGCCTCTTGAAAGCAATTATATTTTGGTGTGCAACAGTAGTGATTCCTATTGAATACCAAATCCTTTGTATGGCTACCTTTCTCAAAAATTTAAACCAAACGGGATAACTCATGTAATTTGCAATCTTTGCGGCTTCCATAAAAACAGTTGGATTTTTTTACTACTAGGGCTAATGATGCACAATGTAATGACTGCCTTAATATCCCGATGAAATAAATTTGATTTTGACGAGTTGTTATTGTAAGAATAATATGTTTAAAAATAGTGGTTTTCTATCCACTTTCAAAAATAATAATACATATTGTTACGAAGGTCCCACCCAACATTAAGTGAGTTAAAGAATACAAGAGGTACTTAAGGGCGTAAAGGAACCTTGACATTTGTGTTGTTTTTATAGACAGTGTTCTATACAGGTTAGTAACTAGACATCTTGAGAATATAAGCAACTTATTTTTCTTATAGACCATTGCTTTGTTTTCATTGACTGAGTGATACTAGTGTAGCACCCATTCTTCTCAGGTCTGAGGCAGTAATTAGGTTAACAATATTATTTATCTTTAATAACAACAAAAATTATAGGTATTATTTACAAACAAAATATGAATGATTAATAGTTAACATACTGTACTCCCTGATTTGATACAATCTTATCTATTTTACTTTACTTTTTTAAATTACATATGTTGGGGTTCTGAGACCCAACCGGTTGGACCAGAGCCTTTTCTGCCTCTGCCACATAGTTGGTTCAGGAACCACTTAAATCAAAAGATAAAAGCACTACATCAACAATACTGGGATAGCCTTGAGGAGTGCAGGCAAGCCAAAGCAGCTTTACCTTGCACCGACTTGCGTTTTACCAGGGAAATCTTACAACTTAATCGGTGTCGCCTAAGATTAATATTATGTGCGGCCACAGGTCACGGCAATTTTAACAGGCATCTCTTTAATTTAGGTGCCACTGACAGCCCTCTATGCAGAGGTTGCCTAGGGGCAGAGGAAACAGCCGCTCACATTCTGCTGGAATGCAGTGAGGTGGCAAACTACAGGGCGAAGCACCTGTGGTCACCAGGCGCTCTTCGGGAAGTCTTCCGCAATGTTAAGAGGTTGGGTGACTTCTTGGAGGAGCTTAGCTGGTTGGAGTAGCCTCTACCACCCTCACACGCAAAATAGGCGCATATGGATGTCGAGTTGCGGAAAGCGCCCGTATGAAGAAGAAGAAGAAGAAATTACATATGTAAGTAATTCGTAATGTTGTTGGGTCACTTTACATAGATTATAATTAAAATACTTAATTTATAAAAATGAATAAGCTGTTTAAGGTAGATTTAAAGGAATAGCACTGAGTTCCTTCTCAATAAAGGTCAACCTTTCCGAAGTGGTGGTAAAAAGTATAACTTCAAAAGTTATTAAAGTACATTCTTTAGTGTGATTTCTTTGAACTAAATGAATAAAGTGATATTGATTTGATACCAAATTACCTTAGCATATGGTGAATTCATAATTGTATGAATTACACGAGGTTCTAGGTCGAGGAGTACTGCTCTGGGAATGTAATGATCATCATCAGCTTGATAAAAAAACACATCTTTACGATCTGATCCAGCAGATGCAAACTCTTCTAGTATGCCCTCAGGAGATATTCCGTGTTCGATGCATAGCTGCTTCCAAAACTCGAATCCAACTAAATCGTTATAATAAATATTCAATTAATATTACGATGTACTTAAAAAACATATAAGCCAAAGAATTAAGGTTTATGAAATGTAAAGTTTACGTGCTTTGATTTCCACATTGCCCCAATTGGAGCGTTATCATTTCACTAGGCATGATTAACGGAAATATATTACGCTTTTAGGTAGTGTTTAAACATAATATTTCTTCTATAATATGCCGTACATGAGACGAAATTGAAATCGAAACAACTTGAAGAATTAGAGCGGTTAAAAGTTAAAACAATGAATTAAAATTATCGTTTGTTTATGTCTGTAGGTAATTGACAGCTGTTGTCACTTGTCATCGTTGTCATTTTATTTTCACCAAAGACTTTTTTTTTTGGTTCTGTTCGTCCATCTGGACAGGCAAAGGGGTCAGAAGCCCATACAGCCAAGTCTTCATTTTTATTTTTCTATTCTTCACGTTACACAGCTTGTTCAAAGTCAAGCTAAGTATTTAATATTTATATAATCTTCATCTTCAAACATAAATAGTACAATTTCACATAAAAGTAGTATTTCGTGTTCTTCATGTTTCATTTTCTTCATATACATATAGATTCGCATGAGAGGCCGAAGCCAAGTCTTTTATTGATAATATTCTTGTTCCAATGAAGGTCAAGCTTAGTCCGGGGTTTAATAATAAACTTTTATGATATAATACTAAAATATTAATCTCATATACGTTATAAGAAATGTATTATACATGAAATATAAGTAATAATGATGAATATTATTATTATTAAGATAATATGAAACTAATTTAAGGTATAACTACAAATATAATATTTACATTTATACATTAAAATTTACATTATAAACACAAGTCCAATAATAATTTATTGACGAATATGTTTTAAGTCTGTGTAAGGGATTGTGTCAAAAGCCAAGCCGTATTTTCAAATTTCGCCTACCGTTGAAACTATAAATTTGTAAAGCGGCACGAAGCAGTCATAAGTTTTCAATAACTGCTGAAGTGAGCGCGGGATGTCTTCAGCATTCTTATAAATATCCAAGAGGCAGTATATCAATGTTAATCTTTGAAGATTATATTGGGGACAGTCAAAGAAAATGTGATCAAGAGTTTGGATGGATAAATTACAGAATTGACAAGTTGGAGAATCTAAAACACCGATCCTAAATAAATGAGCACCACTACGAGAATGTCCCAGACGTAATCGACAAATTGTGGTGTAAAATTTTCTGTGTAAGTATTTTTTCTTTTTAACAAACCAGGGAGGAGAGATTTCGTTTTTAATGTCGGCTAACCATTTGCCCTTTGTTTGAACAACTTGTTGCCAATAATTCTGAAAGTCTTGCAAAAATGTACCTTTAAAATGAGACAGTGCATCTGTGTGTGGTATGGGAATGTTCAAAGCAGTATGTATCTGATTACTATTCACAATAGATTTAGCAAGATAATCAGCTTGTTCATTTCCTTCCACGCCTATGTGTGAAGGAGTCCAGAATAAAACAATATCTTTTGTTAAGGATAAGCATTGATATTTCCAGTTCGTCTCGCGTCGCGGTCGTTATCGGTCGCGCGTGTTTCGTTTCATTGCAACTCTCATAAGTTATGAGTCATAACATGTCATAGACGTTGCTTGGCCCAAGATCGTAAGAGATGGCGGATCAAATAATAATTAATGAACTTTTAACTTTCGTCCAAAACAAAATTGATGTGTTGGATGAGTTAAGTATTATATAGATCTGTGCTTCCAACTTCTCGGATGTGGAAATTGAGGACGGAAAGCAAGCGTTATACAGCGCATGTGGTGACAAGGTGCGAAACCTAAATAGAAAAGGAGATGATAAGAAAAAAAAGAACATTAAAGACATCATCAAGTTAATGAAAGAAGTGGACCCTGACGTGCAACCAACCTTCGTTGCAAGAGACCTGAATAAATTACCACCGGTATCTTTTGACCATGTCGATGTAACGCGACTTCTTAAAGACATGACAAGTATGAAGACTGAGCTTTCTGACTTCAAGACGAGATTGAGTATAGAACTCATTGAGTTGCGCAATGTGCTGGACCAACACAAGACTAAAAGTACCGATGTTAGCATAATGGCCGTAACTCCCAAGCCCGGCAACATGAAATCGCTACCGCTTGCGCCCGCACCACAAAACAAGTCAACTTACGTAATCTGTGACGTAAGCGAGCCGGTTGAGACTACATTTACACCGACGTACAGAGACATTGTGCGTAATGACTCGCGACCGCAGCGAGCTAAAGTCGCCCGTACGCTTAAGACACAAACGGGTGAGAATCGCGTGCAGGAAGACGGCAGTTTGAAGTTAAAATCGAATATCCTAATTAAGCAAAAATTACCTGAATGTGAAGACAATTTTACCATCGTTAGAAATACGAAACATAAACGCAAAATTAATAATTTGCGAGGAACTTTAGAATGTACTGGCAAGATACGAGTGGTAGAATCGGAGTGCTCCATCTGTCTCAAGAGCAATGAAAGTCCGTGTCTGAGAACGATATAAAATATCATATAAAAGAAAGGGGTGAATTATGTAGTAATGTGGAGTTGCTTCCCCAGTACAAGGAAACTTCTTTCAATTCCTTTAAGGTCACAATACCAGCGAGTAAATTAGACACCTTTCTCGACACTAACTTCTGGCCCGCCGGGCTAGTTTACCGCCGTTTCCGTGAACGTAGAAATACAGCCGCCTCTTATAAAACACTTAATGGACAGTAAAAAAGAAATTGTAAAAATGATTACGTTTAACTGTAGAGGTTTAAAGAAATCCGTTGAGCACGTGAGGGCCCAGTGTCGTTCGGCGGATATTGTAGCATTACAGGAAACATGGCTGTGGCCCCACGACCTTAGTTTTGTGAATGAAGTTAGTGACGATTTCGGTTGTTTTGCTAAATCCTCTGTTGACGACTCGAAAGTTGTTAGGGGGCGCCCGTACGGTGGCCTGGCAATTCTGTGGAGAAAATCGGTATTCTCAAACGTAACTGTGATACCCTGTGCGAACGAAAGGTTGGCGGCTGTTGAAATTAATTTGGGCTGTCGTCAACTTCTGATCTTAACCGTTTACCTTCCGACGCACTCGGAAGAGAATTTAATTGATTTCACAGATTGTCTGGCCGGTATGGCGGCGTTAATTGAAGAAAGAAGTGTAGAAGCTGTTTATGTCCTAGGAGACTTTAACGCGCACCCGGGTACCAGGTTTGGAGGCGAATTACAGTCCTTTTGTTCGGACCACTCCTTGCTATGTGTTGATATCGAATTATACCAACGAATACACACACTTACATCAGTGAGGCGCATGGCAGTAGGAGGTGGCTCGATCACTGTGTGGCGACTAGTACAGCCCGCGACACTGTCAAAACCGTGCACGTCGAGTATAGTGTTTACTGGTCTGGACCACTTGCCCCTCGTGATAACTTGTGAGATGAGTGCTATTATAAGTAAAGTTAATTTAACGGCCTTTGACTCCTTGCAAGGAATCAAATGGGGGCATAGGCCGGATGCTCAAATTGATGTTTACAATAAGTATTGCTGTGATAATTTAAGTATTCCAAATATATCTAGTCATTGTGATAACTGCTTAGTTTTTAAGTGTACTCAGCATTTGTATAAAATTGACGAATATTATAATAGGATATTCTCTGTACTTCAGACGGGCGCTAAAATTAGCGCGGGTAGCCTAACTGGTGCACTGAAGAGGCCTAAGAAAATCTTTGGTTGGAACTACCACGTCAAAGATAGTCATCAAGTGGCTAAAATGTATTATGAGTGGTGGAGCTGTAGTGGTAAGCCCAGTACAGGTGAGCTATATGACAACATGGTGCAAAGTCGTAAAACCCTTTAAGAACAACCTGAAGTGGTGTCAAAATAATGAGGAGAGAATAAAACTAGACGTATTAGCAATGCACAGGTCCGATAAAAATTTTGTTAAGTTCTGGCGATCGACACACACTTTTTAACTACAAAAATAATGTACCTGTGGCAGTCGAAGGTGAAAGTGACAGAAGATTGCCAACTTATTTTCACATCACTTCAGGGTCAACCCGATATCGGCCCGGACTGTTTGTATGCCCAATGAGCGACTTACTAGTGATACTGACAATGTATGTTTTACTGCTAATGACGTGGCTACGGTGGTTCGAAAGATGAAGAGGGGAAAATCTCCGGGTCTCGACGGATTTAGTCTGGAACATATTCTGTATGCTGCTGAGTCAATATATGGGGTTTTAGCCAACCTATATAATAGTTGTATAAATTTTTGTTATTTACCGAAACAGCTTATGAATACTGTGGTAGTTCCGGCTTAAAATATAACGTTAAAAAGACAGTTGCGATGGTGTTCCGTTCAGGCAGAGGTCCGGAGTCGATCCCCGAGGTTTTCTTGGATGGAGAGAAAATCGAGAGGGTTGAGCGGTTCAGATATCTCGGTCACATTGTGACTGAGTACCTCAAGGACGACGAAGATATTGAACGTGAGAACGTGAGAGACGTGCTTTGTCTGTTAGGTGTAATATGCTGTCGCGTCGCTTTGCTAAGTGTACTGACCCAGTGAAGGTGAAGCTGTTTAAAGCTTACTGTCTAAGCTTCTATACATGCCAACTTTGGACGAAGTACACCAGGCGTGCCATCAACAACATCAGGGTGCAATACAATGATGCGTATCCTATCCTGATGAAGTTGCCTCGGTACTGTAGCGCGTCGGCCATGTTCGCCGAGGCCAGAGTACTGGATTTCTTTGCGATCATGAGATCGCGTATCACAACATTCTGGAGCCATTTGCGAGAATCCAATTCCTTATATTTTAATGATTCATTAATAATTATTTTAAAAGGTGTATATTTTGAATTATAAGAATTTAAATAACATGGCCAAAGAATACTAGAAAATAGATTATGATCACAAGAAAAATGTAACAAATCAGAGATGCCTTCTACTTGGTAGTAGGAATTATTGTCAGTTTGGTTAATATAGTCCTGTATCTTTAATATTAGTGGATGATTATTAATAGAAGTTAATTTGAGAAAGAATTTTGTTTGTAGATATTTGAATCTAAGAGCTAGTGGGGGAATATTACATTCTACTTGTAATGATATAATAGGAGTAGACCTAAAAGCGCCTGTTATGATCCTTAAGCATTAATTTTGTATTTTTTCTAATTTATTCACTAATGTAATTACTCCACCATAACAAAAGAAGGTACGACGTTCAAGTCTTAATATACCTTTTTTCTTTGCTTGAGCTTGCTTAAAATGAATGTAGTTTTGGATATTGCAATTTGATTTGAATAACAGATAAGCCTGTTTGCAATCTTCTACCACTTAAGTACATTGCCCATTCCACCAGGGAAGTTGTCGCTTTCTTTTAGGTAGATTAGTAATATTGTTACAGTGGTAGTTGGTTTTAGGTACTGAATTTTCTACCGCTCTAAGAATTATGGAACAGAAGTTATTGTAAGACTTCTGTAGATTACAATTATTTATATCAAATTGTTTTAACAAGTCATTTACTAAGTTCTCATATTGGTCCCAATTTAGTATTTTCAGATTACTGTGTGGAGGAATGTTGGATGGAATTGAAGAAGATTCAGTTTCCGACACTACCATGGAAAATTTTGTGATTGTAGGCAAGTGATAGCTGCCCAAAGAGTCCTGATGAACTTGCCATTCACAGCACAGGAATAATGAAGATGATACTATTGTTAGATCTAGTCCATTTGGCGTCCAAGAATTAGTACCCACTGTAGTTGGTTGATCATTATTTAAGAGCAACCTTTTAACCTTTTGGTTAAGTCATTATCGTCCATTACATCCATGATGTCTCTACCTCTAGAATTGGTTCTATTGGTATGGTGGTCAACCCCAAATGGTATGGTGAGCATTAAAATCACCAGCAATTATTAGTGATTTTGGAATACTATGCAACAGTCTATTAAATTTAGATTTGTCAAAGTTAGGTACACTGTTGCCAGGACTATAAAAGCTAATAATTGAGATGTCTTTTTGTTTGTATTTAATTTTGATTGCTACATTTTGCAAGGAGTTATCAGAAAATGTTTCTAACTTTTGAAAATAAATGCCATTTCTAACAAAAATTGCTACACCATTGTGATCATTACCACAATCATTTCTTAGTATTGTATAACCTCTGATAGAAAACTGTATATTTGGTTTAAGTTTCTGATATAAGTGCTATGTGTATGTCCTGCTCATAAAGTAGGTTTTGAAGCTCAAGTCTGTTACTCAACAGCATTCCACTGTACTATGTTAAGTTTGTGACAGTTGAATGTGACGTTTTATTTTTAATTTGTATGGTATCTTTAATAGCTGACCTATTTGCGTGAGAGCTAATGCTTTGATTCTGTGTTTTATTTAGTGTAATGACTTTTATTATTGATTCTGTGATTAGGTTCATTGCTGCTGGATTGGATAAAATTAAATTAATGATGTCTTGTGTGTTCTCTGTCTTATTGAGTGATGGAAAGTTTGTTGGATGTTTAAATAAATCTGATAATGGTGTTTTACTTTTATTTTTACTATCCAATATCTTTTTTTGTTTTATAGGGCATTGACCTGATACTGCAAGATGGTTACCTTTACAGTGCTTTACATTTACTGCTTTGTCAATAGGTATAGTACATTCTTTATATGAATGATTTTCAGTGCAGATTGAGCAACGCTGAGCATTCTTACAGAATTTAGCCAAGTGGTCAAACCTAAGGCATCGGAAACACTGCTTAATTGGCGGCACATAAGGTCGCACTGGTAGACGCCACATCTTTAAGTGAACGTAATCTGGGAGTGAAGTAGATGACGCAAAAGTAATAATGACTGCCTGTGTAGGTTTTAATATAAAACCACTATCGGATTTGTTTATTTTCATTATGCGCCAAACAGAAATATTTTTTTTTGTACTTGACAAAGATTTGAAAATTTTTTTGTTGGACATATCAATGGGTACGGAGGAAATCACTCCAGACAATTCAGTGGCACCAGCTGGGATGGACGCCTTAATATTTTGTTCCCTTAAAAATGTCGTGTTGTCTAGGAATGAATTAGCCAAATTGGGTCGTTCAAACACTACTCCTATCTTATATTTGTTGAGTTTCTTAAGATATTTAATGCCTTTAATGAAGCGCGATAAGTAGCTACTAAGATTTAGCATGTCGCGACTACCAAGTGGCTGTTCAGTGACACTCTCTATGAAGTCTATAAATTCATGACCGGCACCTGTGTCTTCCGGATATCGGTGACAATAGTCGGCCACCCTATATGGCAAATAAAAGTCCTCGTGGTCTTCCAAAACTGTACGCGTATCTGAGTATTCGCTACTTTCAGAGGTGGAATCTAAAATAGACCTTTATCTCGTTCCGGCTTGGTTTATTTCCGCCTTTTCGACATCTCTTAGCACAAACCTAAATCACTAAATATGACCTTTTACTTCTACTTAACAAATTAAATGATAAACATAAACAAATACTTATATACTTTTCAAAAATATGAGGATTATATACAATATAATAGAAATATTTAATTTTATAGTTATAAAGACCGCCCCAAGCAATCAAGAGTTCCCGCGCTTTTTCGATCTTATCAATAGACAACTGACTCTCACCAAAGACTACAATATTTATTATTATTGTCAAACTTTCTGGAGATTTAGAATTTTAGAAACTAAATACCTAGCATAGCCAAAGAAATCTAACCACTACGTCTAACGATAGCCTCAACGTACGCTTATCACGCACTCGCACTGCAATTAAACGCATGCTTTTAAACGTTAGTCTGAAAACGCATTTAAATGAACACATAGCTTTCTATGCAAGCGCACGCATTAGCGAATTTATTCAGTGACTGATTTTAAAAACGCAACTTGCTACAATTTGATCGCGGTTTGTAAAAGCGCGTTTTTTTGTGCCCCATATTAGTATGATGGCGCACGCACGGCGGTTAACCGCATTCGGTTTTCTACTCAGTCTCGACTGGGCGAACGTAGAGGATAGATCTTTAGGTGATATTGCCTTACGAAATGCAGTGTCTTTATATTGTAGATATTGGCCCACAGATTGTAATAATTTTATCAAAACTACCAATGGACATTCTGTAGTAAACTCATCAGGATGCTGCCGTACGTCGTTGTACATTTTGCAAAAAAATCCTTTCAAATGTTTTTGATCTGTTAATGGGTGTAACCAGTACCTATGGCGGCACTCTTTTCGTTTTCTATTTTGAAAACCAAAGCCGCAACACTTGCTGCTGGCCAGAAACCCATGGTGATACTAGAATAAAATTAAGCAAAACGCCAACCGCAACCTATTTCTAAACCTCGCTCGGCTTTAATCGCAGTGCGTGCTAAGCCATAAAGCCAGTCAAAGTTATTATAGTTAAAGTTAGCGTTACTAGCTAGGTCCATGCAAGAGTACTACATATTAGTTATACTTGAAACGTCCATGGCTCACTTTACAAAGCGGTTGCGCAAAAAATATGTTCTTTGACTGTAAGTGTCAAATGTCAATTGTCAGTATCAAAATGTATTCTTTGGTAAATATTTTCTCAGCCTAGCAAGAGAAACCAATTTATATTTTTTAAATTCTTGTTACAAATTGGTTCTTGAATCTTGGTATTTATTATTTCGTAATAGGTATTAGGTAGTAGGTGTATTCAGTATTACACAATTACTATAATACAAATTATAATCGCAACATTTAACAGCGTAAGATAAAGGCTTTAAAGTTTATTCTTTTGAAGTATGTAGTAATTCTAATTAGAATTGCATTCCTTTGCATTGTGTTTACTATAAATTTATATCAATATAATTCTGTATATTATTTATTACTGTTAAATTGTATAAAATTTATATTTAAAAAAAATACCAGGTAAATCTAGATAAAATGCCTAGAAAATTATTGAAATTTTTAATTGTGTTTGATAACACATCCTTGTTGTATTTTCCTGGTCAGTTCCTATCAGGAAAGGTTCTAATGGAGCTGCAAGATGATACTCCCGTTTTGGGTAAGTTGGTTATTTATAGATTTATGTTGCCACCAGGACTATATAATTAGACATTCTTATTTCTTAGTAACTCATTTAAAAAGAAATTTTATGTATGGTGTATTGTGGGTGGTAGAAGGTTAACCAGTCATACTTTCAAGTCTCAACACAATTAAATGTTGTTTAAGCTGGCATTTGATTAATATCATCAGTATTAGGCAATTTATTGTAAACGTAAATACATAGGTTTATAAAAGTTTACTGTCTATAATCTTTTTTAGGTTCATAAATAATAGTAACACACATCACCAGTATTTCTACATTTATAGATAATACAATATAAACAGCTGATGTTCTAGTCAATGTCTCTCTTCTTCTCTCTCAGAGCGCCATTTGTTTCCGAAGTGGTAGTAGTATCTAGTATATTAGAAATGACATCAGATAGAATTCTAAAGGAATCAATTTATAGCCTTGTATGTCTTTTAATGTGAGTTGTGACTTCAAACTTGTATAATGTTATCTTGATCCAATGTTTATTATCTCTCAGAGCACCATTTTGTTTCTGAAGCACCAGGGCATGGGCAGGGTGTATCAATTACGATCATCTGAATGTCCTGCTTGTGTCATGCCTTATTTAAAAAAAAATATGAACATCAATTATTTGAAAATAAAGAGCCTTTGTATATACAGGCAAGTAATATTCTTGTACAATGTTGATCAGTGTAGGTATTAACAAGAAAGAATTAACAAGTTGTTTTACAAACATGTTTACAAAACATGAATGGCATGATCCCTATCAAATTGTGAATATTTAACATTTAATATAATTAAATATAATTAAATCTACAATTAAATTATTCTAAGTTATTCATTCTTAGGAGAAAGACATAATCATCATGATACAAAGATTGTCTAACTGTGTCTAATTCTATGATGAATGAAATTATAATGAATATTTAAAAAAATTAAAATTTCAGGTCTACATTTCCATGTGATTGGGGAGGGTGTGGTGAGAGTTGGCTCTGGGAGACATGAGAGACTGTTTGATAAGGAGAATTACATTGACTTCAGAATGAGATTGCTGGGTGAACCAGGTAACCCATTATTAATATGGTTTATTTCAGTCTTGGATGATTTATATATCTAGATAGACTGTGGCAGCTGTGAAAATGTTGTAAAAATTGAGGTTGATAGTTAACCTGTATTTTCAGCAATGCATACACACTGACAGAAAGTTACTTACAGATCGCGAATATAAGACATTGCTTGTCACATATACTAAAGTAATAAACCTGGCCTGTTTTCATCAGTTGTCTAGCAGCAAGAGCCTATATCTAGAATCTAGATGTTTAAATTATCTAAGATTTCAGTCATTAACAGACAGCATGTCAGTATTGCAGTAATATATTTGGATCTTTTACAAGATTGAAGCAACACCATTATAAAGATATATAATACAATTAACACTGAACCTTACCACACAGAAAAACAATTATTTTATTAATGAAACAAATAAACTTTATTTAAAAAATAAATGTACCAGATGAATTTTCAAGTAAAGAGATGGTTATATCATAAACAATGCAGAATATAATTGCAAAATAATGAGTCTTGGTGTGAAAACTAAAATGGCAACATTTATTTATCTATTGGTTTCTTTCATTCAATTTCAAGGAATAAATATGATTTTACAAAAAGCCATTAATGTTTCTATGGTGTTATCAAAATCAGAGAGACCCCCTGGACTCTGAAGAGATTGGTTTATTTTTCCTTACTCTTAAATTGTGTCAATTATTATCAATTATTCTATTCTAACTATATGGTTAAATAAGTTCTCCATAAATAGCTAAATTAAATATTAAACTTGAGTCACATCAAGTTTTTATTGGGATAGTTTTCACTTTTTACTATTACAACAACATTATATTATATATTATTATACAAGATCCCAGAAAATGTTCAAAACAAAGGTGTTACGTTATTCAAAAGAATTGTTAAAAAACGTTTGCGTGGTAAAGGTTACTATAACATAAATGACTTTCTTAATGATACCACAGATTGGGAATGGCGCAACCACCCTCAGGCTATTAAATAATAAGTTTAATTGTACAATGTTACTTTGTAAATGTTACTTTAATTGTAAAACATATTTTTGATGAAAAAAAAAAGCCCGCTGAGTTTGTTGCGCCCATTCTTCTCAGGCCTGAGGCATTCACTTTGGAATGGGTGGTAGTTGTTTTTGACTTTCAATAAGTGATTTCACATCCTATTTTGAATAAAAATATTTGAATTTGAATTGATGAAATCAATATTTTAGGTCACAGTGCATCAATTCTGTCCCCCGGTATACACAGCTTTCCATTTAAGCTGGGTCTGCCAATGGGCTTGCCGTCCACATTTCTTGGAACACATGGTTGGGTGCAGTATTTTTGCAAAGCAGCACTACGAGAGCCCAATGGCTTAACACATAAGAACCAGCAAGTTTTTATTGTAATGAATCCAATAGACCTTAACTTGGAACCACCTATTTTGGCTGTAAGTATGTCTTTCAATCTGTGCAAAATATTAAGAGTTTCATATATATCTAGTTATTATCTAGTTCTAGAAGCAATCACCGTATGGGCTCAACATATAGAGATAAATTATTACACTATCTGCTCATTAGAATCTATTAAAAATAAATTCTTGAGATATTATACAAATTAAATTTATAACCAAAATTTATGAAAGATCGCTTTATCATCTAATGTCTCAAGGTGACGAGCGCAGTTGTAGTGCCGCTCAGAATTTTTGGGTTTTTCAAAAATCCTGGGCGGCACTGCATTATAATGGGCAGGGCGTATGGCAACCGGACCAATAAAATTTATTATTTAGTTGTCCGATTATCGGATGAATAACATTAAATTAATCGTCCGCTAAAATTAAAGAAAGGGAAACACCTGGAATTCGTTTCTGGCAGTCGTCGGCCGCTGCCGCGGCACGCTACGCTCGGCTCGTGCGTTGTTGTAACTGTTCTAACATAAACTAACCAATTTTTATAAATTATAGTTGATAGAGATTTGGTCCACGATTATAGTGCTACTAATCTTATTACAATGCAGTTTTCAATAAAATAACGGTAAAAATTATTTATTTATTTAACACCAACAAGACAAACACTAACAAAAGTATAATAATATTATTAGAATAAATAATAAATTCTAAGTGTTGGCTTAATTATAGGTGTTACACACATTTCAAAAACATAGACACAAACATATTTAATTAAAATGAATGCAAACATTATCGTAATATTTAGAAATTGAATTAAACGTAAATTAGTAAGAAATCAATAATAATTAAAACATGCATCATTTCACAATTATATAAAACAGACTTAAACTATCAGTATTTATAAATTATTTGAATAAAATATACTTTTTGCCTATAATTTACAAAAAAAATTATGAATATAAATGAAATAAATTCCGTTTAAATGACGAAATATTGTCTGAAAATATATCAATATCAACTTTTTTATCTTTTTCTTTATTAATAGTAGTTGTTATGACACCAATACATTTCTTATGTGATAATTTATATATAGCATTATATCTCAACATCAATTTATTAATTAGAGAACTTCTAAATGGGTTAAGCATGTAAATAAAACATACATTTAAATAGGTAATTAAAAAATCAGACAAATGTGTTATGATAAGTTTTTTAATACAAAAAAGGGATCATAAAATTAAAAAAAAAAACATTTTCTGACTGAAGGACCTAGCATTCATGGTCATGAAATAATAAAAATTCACAGAAGGGAGATGTTGTTGATAATCGGACAACTAATTAGCTTTATTCGTATGCTTGGCGGACGACTATACACTTCGTGAAAAAAGTGGGTTTAGTGTTAGGATTCTATAATTCTTAAAATTCAGGTAATTTGTTTTAATTTTTTTACTTGTTAATTAATAAGTTAATTTTTCAGCAAGAGTATGAGTTGAACGTGGAGCATAAGTTGGGTGTGGGATGTGTTGGTGGTGGCACAGTCAGCTGTAGTGTGACACTGGACCGTGGTGCCTATGTGCCGGGCCAGAGTATTGCACTCTCCGCACATATTGTCAACCACTCGAGGACAGCCATTAAATCCACCAGAGCTGCTCTAACTGAAGTACGTACTTGTTTGATCTAATTTACTATAATTAAGTAATAAAGGTGGTCGTTGGGGCCGTAAACTCCTCGAATGGCGACCACGTACTGGAAGATGCATTGTTGGTAGTCTCCCCACAAGATGGACCGACGATGTGGTCAAGATCGCCGGAATACGTTGGATGAGGGCAGCGCAGGATCGATCGTCGTGGAAATCTTTGGGGGAGGCCTTTGTCCAGCAGTGGACGTCTTCCGGCTGATGATGATAGTAATGAAGTAGGTATTTGGTAGCAACTGTCCTATACAAGTTTCCACACACAAAACTATGTTATGCCATTAAAGTAAAGAACCGTGGTCTTTAAACGTGGTGAACTTTAAAAGTTCACAATATACAATTATCGAAGAAAGATGTGTTTTAATTTCATAAGTTATCAAGTCATTCTGAATCTTGTTAGTGAGAACAGTACTATAATATATTTAGTTAATCAATTATCTATTATTAATCTTAAATAACATTACAAAATCAAGTTAAATTAATATATCAAACTCTATTATTGTTAACACTAGTGACAGTTAAAGCGCGTACACTTTCCTTAAAGGCCGGCAACGCGCCTGTGATTCCTCTGGTGTTGCAAGAGAATGTGGTCGGCGGTGATCACTTAACACCAGGTGACCCGTACGCTCGTTTGTCCTCCTTTTCCATAAAAAGAAGTTGACATATAAGCACAATTTGAGAAGTTTTGAATTTTTTTACGTTTGATTAATCGATTTTATAAGGATCTACCCTCTTTATTCCCAAATATTTGACTGTTTCGAACTTTGTTATTTGCAAAAAAAGCCGAATTGTGGTTATTAAAATATAAGCGCTAATTTAAAATTTATGTTCTTAATGACAAAATATGATTTTTTCTTTAGCATAATATTTACTTTTTACTTAATATTAAATTACTTGTTATTACATAATAATTCATACCTTTATTTATTTACGGTGTGAGAACTGAATTTTCCGTATTATTTACATTTTTCCTTACTTACTCATTTCAGGCGTTGAGTATTTGACGTTTGTGTATTTTTATTGTATATTGTGACTTAAATTATTTGTAAAAAGATGAAGCTGTTATTGGCTTCTTGGCACTTCTTTTCACTTAAGCTCAACCCTTTCCGAAGTGGCGGTAGATATTAAAAGAAAAGAAAACTTTTAACATTCAAAAGTGTCATTTCCTTGAGCTACATGAATAAAATGATTTTGATTTCAGTGATCTATTTATTTATTTATTATCCAATTAGTACGGCAGTGCCACTTACAATAATTCAATGCTCTCCGCGTACCTTAGTAGTTCAGAAACTAGGGAAGTTCACCCATCATTTAATGGGTCCCATTGAGCACTCTTGTCCAAGAGCGCGTTGAAAGATGCCAATAGGTGCCATGACTCGGGCAAGGGTGCGATAAAACGGGACCTCGAAAAGGTTATTTTTCGTGGGCAAAGATTATATTTAGGGACACGTATACCACAAAAGAAAATGTGGCATTAACGTGTCCTCGTAAATACAATATAACATCCAGTGGGAGTCTTCTTTTGCACAGGATGCAGGCTAGATTAAGGGTACCACAAAGGCGCCTATTTCTGCCGTGAAGCAGTAATGAAACGAACAAGACTGAAACACAGTAAGCTTACTGAGTTTCGGTCTGAAGGGCGCCGTAGCTAGTGAAATTACTGGGCAAATGAGACTTAACATTAAGTCTCAAGGTGACGAGTGCATTGCCGCTCAGAATTTTAGTGTTTGCCAAGAATCCTGAGCGGCACTGCATTGTAATGGGCAGGGCGTATCAATTACCATCAGTTGTCCTGCTCGTCTCGTCCCTTCTATATATATAAATATATAGATGAAAATGAAAATTTGTTTGAGACTCTTTCACGCCTATACCACTGATCTTATCGACATGAAACTATCACTATTCGATGCGAAATTTATCCTAGATGGTTTATGGCTATTGATTTTTGAATTCCAACGTTACTCCCTTTTGAAATTCGCCCAGCGAAGCGGGTAGGAACGGCTAGTATTTTCATAAAATAAATATAATGTATGTCGTGTGTACGACAGACTATCCAGTACATCGCGCACGGGAAGGTCGCGGCTCGCGAGGTCCGTGAGCTGTCCCGCGTGGAGCACGGCAAGGTTCGCGCTGGAGGGGCGGAGCGCTGGCGGGGGGACCTGCTGTATGTGCCGCCGCTACCGCCCACCAACCTGCGGGGCTCGCATCTCATCGCCGTGCAGTACGACGTCTTTGTGAGTTCACACAAACACAAAGATATATATACAGAATACTATACAGTTTGTTTTCTTTTTATCTACACCCATGCTTTAAATCGTCTATTAAAGATTCTGAAACAGTTAGCTTATTGCCAACATTAAAACACCCAATGTTGTAATAACCATTACATCATCCAAACGAGTGTTGTAATGTTGTACAGAATTTCATAACAACACACCTATTTTTTTTTCAATCCCTTCCTGCTCAACGAGTTATAACAGACAGCCACATTCTTATTGCTCGATGCGTGGTATCTGTATGAATTTCAAAAAAAGAACATTTTCGTTTACGCGTGTTTCACACTACCAGAACGTTGCGCGCCGTAAAAAAAAGTAGGTTATTTGAATTCCCGCCATTTTTCTTCGATATTTTTATTGTTTTGTTCACAAAAAATGACCGATTCATTTTAAACGCTGCAAAAGAACATAATATTCAAGTGAATTTTAATTATTGCACTATACAAAATGTAAATTACTACTAAAATAAGTAATTCTTTCATTAATAAGTACTTAGTTTATTTGTAGTAATGGTTGATATTAGGTTACTACTAGGATTGGCTGTTTTAATGTTAGCAATAAGCTAACTGTTTCAGAATCTTTAAGAGGATCCATATTATGGGTGTAGATAAAGTCTTGTATGCAACTGTTGATAATTAGGTATTAAAACACTCATGTGATACTATTATCACACTCGGCTTCGCCTCGTGTCCACATTATTGTTTTAATATCCCTTATTACACAACAATTGCATAAATAACTATAAGCTAATAGCCTTTTGGCTGAGAAGCGACCTATGTCCATATAAAAAAGCACAATATGTTATGTTTTTAAAGTGATAACCCTCATTTCTAGGATTAATACACAAATAAAATTTGATGCGGGATTCAACCTGAGAGTTGAACAAAGCAAACAGAATTTTATAGCGAGGCCGTACTCGAACGGTTAGCTCAGTTGGTTAGAGCACGGAACGCCGGAGGTCGTGGGTTCGAATCCCGCATCGTTCATAAAATTTTGTTTTTCAAATTTTATTTGTGTAAAAATTATAACTAGGTATATTAAATACATTCATAAAATCATTTCTAGTAAAAAATATTTCATAAAAATCCAAAGATAATATTCCAACTTGTGACGCTAAAGTTTCATTTCTTCTATTCATTTCATTTTCATTCTAAACAGTTTATTTTTTTATTTTTAGCTTAAAGTCTTTTGGCTGAGAAGCGATCTGTGTCCATATAAAAAAGCGCAATTAATAAAAATTATAACTATATTAAATACATTCATAAAATAATTTCTTATAAAAAATATTTCATAAAAACCCAAAGATAATATTCCAAATTGTGAAGCTAAAGTTTTATTTCTAAACAGTGTGTTATTTTTTTTTTAGCTAAAAGGGCAATTAATAAAAATTATAACTATATTAAATACATTCATAAAATAATGTCTAATAAAATGAAAATAAGGGACGAGACGAGCAATGCAATTGCCGCTCAGGATTATTGAAAAACCCAAAAATTCTGAGCGGCACTACAGTTGCGCTCGTCACCTTGAGATACAAGACGTTAAGTCTCATTTGCCCAGTAATTTCACTGGCTGCGGCGCCCTTCAGACCAAAGCAGCCTCCCAGCCTTTCTGACATGCAATCCTAACATTGATAGTTTTATAATTTTTTTTTTAAATTAATTTCAGTTCATATTGGAGCCGAAGAGCTTGGAGAAGGAGGTGAAGCTCCAGCTGCCGATCCTGCTGGGGACATACCCCTACCGTGGCGAGGACGACGAACGTCCACACACCCACTACCCCACTACGTTGCCCATCTTCCGACCCTGGCTGCACGACAAGCACGCGCAGTAGCTCACCGTTCACAGCTCAACTATTTTAATATTGATTTTTTAAATGCAAAAAGCCGTAATCTTTTAATTCTCAACTTAGATTCTATTCTTTCTATTGTAGCTTCTGTGGAAGGGACACCACAACTCGGCCAATGTCACGTTTCAGTAGCCCACCAAGCTAAGAGTGTGTCATTTGATTGGTGTCAACGAATTTACATGTGATTAAGGTAACGATCGGTGCCCTGATTGAAAACAGTTTTATTTTCTGATTATACCTGAAACAAATATACATGCTGTTAGATTATAATGGACAAACACTGATAATATTACTTATATAAAACATTTATTGTGTTAGTTATAACATAAAATTACTTTGTTTAATATATTTTATTTATACGTCTGGATAAGACTGACAGCTGTGAAAAAAATTGATGTTCACAGTTAACTTCTATTTTGAGCAATGCACACACACACTATCACAAAGTGACATACAAATCGCGAGTTTAAGACGCAGCCTGTCACGCACACTAAAGTAATAAACCTGGTTTGTTTTCATCCCTTGTCTAACAGCAAGATCTATTTAGACGTATAGATTATCTAAGCTCTGCAACTATACAAGTGGAATATATCTATTTATATAAAATATTCTATACCGGTATAACTAATATCCAATAAGATTTCTACTTTTTATGATATTTCGTTTGGAAACACTGCATATATTATATATACCGTTTAAAATGTTGTAAATTTATGGTAAATACATCTATGCATACTTGTTTAGCAATATGGCACATAAAAACACATTTTGTGTTTCATGATAACAAACACAATATAAATTACTTGCAGCACAAATTAACAAAACTGTGTATTTATTCAATGTTATTACTGCGTTAATGACATTTTAATATCACTGCCATTTCGATATAATATTTGTATGTAAAGGTGCCTTTAATATGTCTTAACTAACGCCAGTTTATTTAGAATGATATTATTATGATGTGAAGGATTATGTGAAGCACATGAGTTGGTTTCGAATATTTATTTATTTAATTAAATTGCGTTACATGCGACTTAGTTACTAAACAAAATTGTAGTACTAAATAATTATCACATGCACCTCGTAATAAGGCATAGCAATGGACGACAGAGGGGCAGAGATTCAAATATATTTTTCCTCTAGGTATTCATTAATGGAATAGTAACATTTTTCCAAAAGTAACTTTTTCAAAAAGGTTATGAATTTTTTAACATTGGTTTCGGCTTTTAAGTGTTCTGGTAACTTATTATAACTTACAATGTAGCTTAAGACAGGTGTTATAAACATTAAAATGCTGTTATACAAAAAGTAAAACTTGTCGTTAAGTTGTATCTATCTAGTGTTTTCAATGCCATGAATAAGTTATAATTATGAGAGGTAAATAATGAGATCATTGGATCTCATTATTTACCTAATTTTAATAATTGTATTTAGTGGCAATATTAATACCATAATTCATTCATCAATATTGTACTGTTAATTTTACCTTTAGTTAATAACCTAGTTTTTGGTTCATAGTCGTGTTTATTCAGAAGTATTTATGTATATTTAAGTATATATTACATTAAGTATATAAATAATTTGTGTAAGTCAGTCTAATATATAATTGTGTAGATTTGACACAATTATTTAGAGGACTATAAAAGCTATTATTGAACTTTTTTAAACTTTACATTATTAGCTTCAAACCGTTCGAGGATATGTCATGCAATATTCAAAAGATTCCGTTCTATAATTCAGTTATTACATATAATGTAAATTGTATAATCAAGTTTTTATTCAAGAGTTAGCTACTAATTAATATTACTATAACACATGTTATGTTATTACCTATTTACTACATATACCATAATCACATCATAACAAAGTTAAATGAATAGTTTTCAAAGAAAACTTGCTTCAGTCTACAAATAATATTGAAGGCGAAAAGAACTTGTAGAATTTTTGTCTGTTTATTTGTCCGGGCAAAACGCAAAAACTGCTGAATATATTTAAATCAAATCATACTACTATATGCTACATGCAGGAATAGTATTTTTGCCTCTTTATAACGGACCCTTTCGCGGGCAGTAGCTAAACTAATTTATATTAATAATTATTATCATGTTTCTCATAATTATTATGGATGTGCTCATAATATTTACATATCAAACTGTATGTCTTCTATACTTATAAGAATTGCTTAGTGCCTTTTTGTGCCATCTTTTGATGCTAATGTTTTTTATGTAAAATAAGTGTAAGATTAATCTAATATATTACTTATGTCCTCGTATTAATCTATGTGTAATTTGCAATTTATTTTATTAACCTGTGATAATGGCATTCCGTCCAATTAATATAGTTTTAAATGTCTGTAATTATTTTTTGATTTGTATTGTCTACTTTTGTAGAGAAAATTATTTTAATAAATCTTATTGTACTTAATAATACGTATGTTTTTTTTTCAAATGCTTCTTGCACTATCTTTATATTATTAGTATTAAAATATAGGTAATTTCGCCAGCGAAATGTAAAAAGTTAAATTTTTTTTGAAGTGAAAATATCTTTAGCCGCGTTGGGCACGATTTAGTAGAAAGTAGGAAAATCTTATAGGTTCGCGCCACCGACATGCTGATGACTGGCGCACGCGATAAATAAATAATTTAAAATATATAAATACAATTAGACACTTCTTGGACGGTTGAAATCTTGTGAGTTCACGTCACCGAAATGCTTGTAGCAGTATATCTGTAGCTATACAGCTGAAGTATTGTGCAAAATTAGTGCTGTGTATATGTTATAAGTGAAATTGAATGGATTTAGTGAAAAGTTCAATGTGTAAACTGCTATGTTGAAATAGTTTTTGATTAGTATATAATTGAAAATAAGTTTTAAGAATAAATTGAAATTAATAATTTAATTGTTTTTAAACATTATGAAATTTTAATACTAACAGTTCTACGTTTTCACTTCTATCGGAAGTCTCTACAACTGCCATCGCTTTGGAAAGAAATGGCATGCTGAGACAAAATAAACTACCCATTATTGATTTTTACGCTCCTTAATATAAGTATTATATTGTATTAGTAACTGCTAGATATATTAATGTGGTCCCAGGCTGCCTCATTGATTGGATAATCTGCAGTTGAGTATTAAGATTTACTGCAGATATTTTTAGTAAAAAACTTAAAAAAAAATACTGAAAGAACTTAGAAAGGCATTAGTATGACGTCTTACCATGTCGTATAATGAAATACTAAAGGTTCAATACTTTCCGGACCTTTGGAAGGTGTGCAGGGAAACCAGCAAACGAAATTAGCTCATTTATACGCCTGTCATGTTTCTACCCACCTCGTCAAGTCTGTGAAGAATTGATCCTTCATCGAATTATTCCTATTCTAGGAAACAGCCACTAAACACCATCCAAAACTATCAATTTGTATTTAGGCAGGAACTTTCCACTATTAAACATAAGTACATAGGGTAGTCGGCCACAGAGTAGTGTTCAATTAGTTTTATTTTTATTACCCATTATTATTATGAAGTTACAGGCATATTTAATACTTTAGGGTTTGTAGTAGTTTGTTCTTGTTTTATTTTTAAAAAAAAATATGGAAAAGGAGATAACCGAGCGTACGGGTCACCTAGTGTTAAGTGATCACCGCCGCCTACATTCTCTTGCAGCACCAGAGGAATCACAGGAGTTTTTTTTAATTCAACTTTACAAAATAATGTTTTCTGAATACAAATGCTTGATTTGTGGTAGAAGAAACCAAAAACATGAATACATATAAGATTTGAAAATTCCATAAAAAAAACGCAAATAGTAGGTATTATAAAATATCGAGGTAACCCTTAATCAAATTAAGCAATTGCTTAGGGCATCACCAGAAGGACAAAAAAAATCCGTCCTTAGGGCATCGCGTCTCACTCTCACGTCACCAAAAAAAGACTAATTTAAAAATTCGCGCGTTTTTATTGTTGTCGCACCTACTCCACTTCTAAAGTACCTACGTTACATCTCATCATCTTATTTTACAAAAATTAATGTTTTTAGGTGGTAAAGGTTTAACGACCGATTCTGGTTGACATACGGATAGGGGGGCCCACAAGCATGGATATCTTAGGGCATCAAGTACCTAGTCTTAATCCGTCACTGGTTGTAGAGGCAAATAAATAAAACATATATCTTAGGTAAACATATTTAAAATGTATATTCAGTTTTTTCGTTTTTGCAATACTAGCAACTATACAATTTTAAGGTTGGCGCACACTTATGATGCATACCATCATAGGTATGCAATCGAATGGTATTTCATCGGAATGTTATCTAAAGGACTATCAAGCCATAGTTAAACTCATTACGTGACCACTAAATATTAAACGAGAATCTAATATAATAATACATTTGCTTCACAAAATACTTGCAAACTGTTTAATATAAAAAACTGAAGATTATTTACTAATTTAAGGTAACTTCTCAAATAACTTGTCCAATTGACCGTTTCGATAAGTGTGCGACAGCCTTATATCGGCGCAATATGAATTACAATAAAAAGAAACAGTAGGGCAATGTACAATGGTCATTCCGATACATACAATGGTTAACAGACCCAAATAAATATTAGATTTCAACGTAACCAGCGATAATATTGGATTTTACCAAGTGTTGCTGTGCAGAAATCTATTGAAACAGACAATATAATGTTAGTTCAACTTTGCAACATTAAGCGAACTAGCCGGTCTAAACAGGCACGCGAGACATTCCATCTCTAAGTTTCAGGGTGACGGGCGCAGTGTGTTGTGATCGGGGTCGTTAAACGTACGATATACGTCATTTTGTAATTCGTTATCACATCAGTCTGCTCGTTACGCCAGTTTTTTA
This sequence comes from Leptidea sinapis, assembly GCF_905404315.1. Taxonomy (NCBI): domain Eukaryota; kingdom Metazoa; phylum Arthropoda; class Insecta; order Lepidoptera; family Pieridae; genus Leptidea; species Leptidea sinapis. The sequence goes on along the minus strand of NC_066304.1, from coordinate 6,312,833 downwards.
TTTTGATGGAATACATCTTCGCGGTTAAACGCTTACCTTTAGTAATGCCCTTCGTGGACTGTGAGATAATGGTTCAATGTTAGGTGAAGACGAAGCATGTGTTTGTTGTAGTCGTACATGTTTTTAGATGAGTAAAGTTTATTCGTGGGTTACTCAGTAAATATTTCAATAGTGTCAAAGAATTTCCTCAAAATAACGCCTGGTTTCCAGATTTCAGTTAGGCACTTTCTGAAGAAATACAATAATTGGATATTTTAAATAAATATTCATTAACAATAACATAATCGCTTACGATAAAGGAGTTTCAATTATTGTGGGATGGTTTCGTGCTAAATTCTTCGTCTCACAAATAAAATTATTTAAAACAAAACTTTTTTATTCATCATTAGTAGTCCCCGAAGTGGCTAACTTATATTTTCAATGTTACAATATATTTTTAGACTAGCCTTGGTCAAAAACAAAAGTAATGAACATAATACGTTATACCTTCTACCAATGACGTTCTATAGATGTATATATATATAGACGAATCAAGTCGTATAAAAACAAAGCCGAAATATGGAACATGGCACAATTTACACCATAATAAGATTCAACTGCTATATTTATACATTGCTGCATTCACTCCAGTTATTTAAAATATTCCTGATCAATAAGCAGCGATGTACATAACATTAATTCTGTGTAAGAAACATATGATCTATTCTATTTTTCCAACTATGGCTTCTATTGAGACACACTACATATTTGCCAGTATCACGTTAAAGTAGAATACCAAGCTTTGAGTTTGTGTCTCCTAAGTTTAACAGTAATGATCGGCATTAAGATTACACAAAGTTTTTTTTTCTTATAATATCTGAAACAAAAAAGTATGTTGAATTTAGAACCCGATTCGGACAGTGACAGTTTACACACAATATACCCGATAAGTCATTCTTATCACTGTTACAATTTCCATACAAACTTCTATCCCTGGTAAGCTATACGTCATCCCATTGACAGACAGCGTGTACGGATAAGGTGAGTTACCGTCGATAAATTTATTGGGACAGAAAAGTCAACGATAGTTACGATTTTTATCTTAAGTAGGCCACAACCGGATATAGACTGAATATTGGGAATGGCCGTAAGGAGAACACTTTTCCGTTCCGGTATCAGACAGAGAATATGTACTTATATGTGTATAGAACGTCATTGCCAACTTTATAAATATATTAATCTACAATGAATTTTAAAACAAATGATTTATTGCGAAATGTCACACTTATAATAACACGAGACTCCCAGCTTGATGTCACCTTCAAAGAGGATGTAAATACTACGTAATAAGAGGCGGTACTGCCTAAGCAAAAATTGAAATTTAGTTTAGTATGAAACATGCAGTGATTTGACATAAGTTTGAAATAGTTGTTATTACAGTATGGCGATTGGCGACGAAGTATAATTCGGCTAAGTTTGAAAGCGAACAGTTGCTTAAATCAAAGTGAATTTCAGCTATCTTCGTTTTTTATAGGATTATAGCCGTTATCTGCCAATCCAGCACTGCACGTTTCATACAATCGAGTGAATCGCTTTTTTCTTTGAGAGTTTCGCTGGGCTGGTCACCTTATATTTCGCACAACTGTCATTCTCGCATATTATAAAAACACGTGTGACAATGTGATATTATGATTATCATTGTTGCTCTGTAAAGTTATAAATAACGACACATCGAATTTACATCTCGCTCACACACTATTGCCGTCTATAGCGTGGGAACCACTGACCTCTACTATATACCACTGTGCTTTTGGGCCTGTTTGATATTCGCCATTTTGGCGCTGTTGGCCATGTAGCGAGAGTCTGCGGTACTAAAACTAGTGATGACAACCTCAGCAAAAATCGATAGATGGTGGGAAACTATTTACAAAAAACAATATGTGTACTTTATTACGTTCATTTTTGAAGTATAAATAACACGAAAAACGAAATGGGTTCAAAATGTAAAAATAATAATTCACAGTATTGTACGATCCTTCGCAGCCATACGTCAAAATTTGTTCTCTGGACGCTCGCGAGTGGCGATAAAAAATTTGCTGTCAAACATATAGAACAGCCCGTTAAGTGGTATTTTTCACTGTGTAAAAGTGGAATTCTGGTGACCAGTAATACAGGTATTTTATTACCTACCACAGGCACCAGCGATCCACAACCAAAACTTATGTATCCCCTGTATTTTTAAGTTTTCGCTATATTGTAATTTTGGTTGTTGGTGAGAAATAAAAGTTATTATTATTATTATTTACTAGCTGACCCGACAGACGTTGTTCTGTATATAATAAATAAAATAATGTTTTTATATGAATTTGTCAATAATATATCATAACATCAAAAATTACTTCGTAAAATATGCACCCTGCTGTCGTAATGAAATTGTTTCACAGCAGAACTGTCAAATCGTGCGTCAATAAATTCTCTCATAAAAATTATGTATGGACACATCAAAGGAAAAACAAATTTGTTGTTTTATTTAATTTTGCAGCATTTTCCTATTTATTCACCTTTTAAACCTTCCCTGGAATTCCACAAATAATTGAAGACCTAAATTGGCCAAATCGGTCCAGCCGTACTCGAGTTTTAGCGAGACTAATGAACAGCAATTCATTTTTATATATATCTAGATACAGTACAGTGGGACTCCACGGGTAGAGCTACATAACCGTTATTATAATATAGTAGCCACGCGGTAGCGTAGGCCAATGCCTGCCATGTCAATACATGTACTTACAAGCCGCGGCGTACCGGTTCAGACCTCTTAGGTGAGTAGCGCCCACGTCACGTGATTTTGTTTTTGACTCTAATTTAAAGATTTTTTTATGATTATCGTTATGTAGTTCTACCTGTATGTGTAAAAATTGTAATAAAATACGATATTCGTGCTGCATGATAATACGAAATGAATGATTCGTCATTTATATTAGAGTTGTAGATTCTTGTGCTTTAAATATATAAAAGTAAAATTTGTCGGCCCCTACAGAGGCTTATCGTATGTTACATTATACCCACACTTCATTACATCAAAATTTTTAAACGTGACTGTTGTCTACAAATTAGCTCTGAAAACATAACTGCGAGGGTAATTTATTTGCCCCCATAGAACACCGAAATAACTGCTTTGCACTGTTAATTGTGGATTGGAATTAAGAACTGAATTCGCGTGAATCAAACTGTGAATGCTATAAATATTCATATTATCGATTTGAGCAATATTTCTGGATTTTTATTACAATTTTATTTGTACGGTTGAACCACCCTTCATAACGCACCAGCACGTCAAAAGTGTCATGTTTTAAAAAATAAACTTTCACAAGTCCAATTTGTTAACTACCTACATTATCATATGTGTATCATATCGGATTGACCAGTTCGGCCTACAAATCAAATTAGTTCTCTATATGTTGCAAGTATCTTTCACGCCATCTTGTTCGCCAACGCCAGGTGTAGTGCGGACAGCTGTGAAGTCCACTTGTCGAGGGCGGAATACCGTGCGGCACCCCGGGCCCCGCCTCCCAGTTCCAGCACAGAGTTGACCTGGTCGATGCGACCACTTATTGTGCTGGAAAGAATACAGTTTGTTTATCATGAATTCAATTAAATTTAATTTGTAAACAAAATTTATGAACGGGTTCCGTCCGAGCTCTCTTCCACTGAGCCAACCGTTCGAGAAGCGTATGGTTCGTAAATCTTGGTATGTCTTTTTCAACTCTTAGTTTACTTAGCTTAGTATCACTTTACAAATCATGAATTCACTTTATACATTTATTGCAGTCACACATTTATAATCAAGTATTTGCTATACAATAATAAATACAATTTTTTTTATAGAATAGAACAAAAATATGTGTATCATGGTGGTTCTAGTGATCACCACTATCCTACTACCCATGCTCTATAACACCAGTGGAATGAAAGGTACATTAATATTTTGTAAGGTGCCCATATCGTCTGGTCAGGTGGACTATGTGAAATGGCACCAAGAGGTTTTCACTGAGTAGATCTGGATTTAATTTGATACCTTATTTAATTATTGCTTCGTTTACTGCTCACGAAATCAATAGAAACATCATTAAAATTGACTTTGACATTGACAGTTTTAACATTTATTTGAATCGTTATATATATTATAAGCAAATTTTCCATACCCACACTTAGAAAATATGGCAAGGACATTATCAGATAAAAGTATGTTGATTATTATAAATATGATGTACTTACTTGTCTAGTATACATGTAACAAGTAAGTTTTCCACTTCTTTCTCGTCAATATTTAGCTCCTTCGATATAAACGGTATGTGTATCCTGGTGTACGGACCTATCAGTTTAATAAGAACTTGTGTCCTGATGTTTCTCAACAGGTCTTCTATGTGTTCCCTGATGAATGGATCATCCATTATATTATTTCTATTGTGTTTGAGTATTGATTCAAATTCGTTGATATCATTATTCTGGTAGGCCATCACTAAATTTGTCATTGCTAGGATTTCTGGATCATTTTTGTACGGTTTTGCTTCTTGTGAGTCGAACGGATTGATGCCTGATTTCATTAGCCTGTAACATTTATTTTTTATATATAGAAAAAAGTTAACAATTACAACCGTCTTTGCATTCAATAACTCTTTAGACGTTTTATGACATTTATTTAATTCTTTTCTATCTAACTAAAAGTTAGTCAAAACATTTGAGTAATTAGTCTATATCACTCTGTGTGGATTGTATTAGTTATTTGAAAACATTTAAAATTAACACTAAATATAAAATTTATACTTGCTAACTTACATATTAGCCAATACAAGATATTTAAGGCATGTAGTTCTCCGTGGACTTCCAGATTCATCATAATTTTTGAAAGCCTCAAAAAAATCCGTGTGCGCTTTTTCAAATTCTCCTTCTCGTAAGTGCATTTTGCCCCCACACTCTGTATCATAATAAAAAATTTCAGAAAATATTCTTCTCATATAAAAATGGAGTGGAGTGATAATGAGTTTGGAATTGCGGTGTTTGTTACACCAAAATAGGTATGAAGTCAAATGCAATTTAAAAAAAATCATGGAGTGGGGTGATAATGAGTTTGGAATTGCTGTGTTTGTTACACCAAAATAGGTATGAAGTCAAATGCAATTTAAAAAAAATCATGGAGTGGGGTGATAATGAGTTTGGAATTGCTGTGTTTGTTACACCAAAATAGGTATGAAGTCAAATGCAATTTAAAAAAAATCATGGAGTGGGGTGATAATGAGTTTGGAATTGCTGTATTTGTTACACCGAAATAGGTATGGAGTCAAATGCAATTTAAAAAAAATCATGGAGTGGGGTGATAATGAGTTTGGAATTGCTGTATTTGTTACACCAAAATAGGTATGAAGTCAAATGCAATTTAAAAAAAATCATGGAGTGGGGTGATAATGAGTTTGGAATTGCTGTGTTTGTTACACCAAAATAGGTATGAAGTCATATGCAATTTAAAAAAAATCAATTTTTTGTATTAGTGTAATGATTAACGCAATGATTTTTTATTTGAATTTGAATTGATAGGTATGATGAATATTTGTTTCTTTGTGGCTGTTCACATTCTATCAGTTCTTTTCGGCTCCTTTGCACCAGATGCCGGCAAGTTATGGGTACCATATTCATGGGTGCCTATTTCTACCGTAAAGCAGTAATGTGTAAGCATTACTGTGTTTCGGTCTGAAGGGCGCCGTAGCTAGTGAAATTATTATTGATATTATTAAATTATTGGGCAAATGAGACTTGACAACTTATGTCTCAAGGTGACAAGCACAGTTGTAGTGTCGCTCAGAATTTTTGCCTTTTTCAATAATCCTGAGTGGGACTGCATTGTAATGGGCAGGGTGTATCAATTACCATCAGCTGAATGTCCTGCTCGTCTTGTCCCTCATTTTCATAAAAAAAAAACTAAAAAGGTAATTATGGCAGTGAAGCAAAGAAACCCTGTGCGAAAACAAGATTCTATCTTGGGAAAAGAGTATTATAAAAGCATAATATAGAGCCCATTTTGTGTATTATAAAATATCACTTACGACTTGCGAGTTTATAAGACACAGTGATCAATCGGGTCGTAAAATCAAAACAATTTCCTAAGTGGTACAAAAGAGCTCTCAATTTGGGAGTCACAAGAAAGAAGAAGTCATTAGCCAAAAGAAGTATAAACTGCTATGCTACAGAATATTTATTAACTAATAATAAGATAATAAATATAAGACATAGTTCCAGAATTAAATCTCTAAGAGTTGTAGTACCTCTGATAACACCCATAATTAATGGATGTGGTATTGCTGACTTTATATGCAGAGATTGCTCATAGAGCGCCTTCAATTTCTTATTGTTCTTCTGAGCTGTATACATTTGTATCTCTAATGCATATATCTCTAAAAGCTGTGTTCCTTTCTTCAGATCATCTTCACCATCATCTGTCTGAAAAATATAAAATTTTATATAGTGGTAGCAGCAGAGAACTAATTAGCAATTAGAGTGAACTTGTTGAGTGAAATTGTGGTTATATATGAAATAACATATGCAGCTCATGAAGGTCAGATGACAAGCTAGTTGAAATACAAGCTAATAATTTGAACAGGAAAAAAGAATATGGGTTGGTGTGGCGACTGCATTTACATTAAGATGGCAACACAGGATGGTTTGGAGTGCCAATTGATCACAAGAGAGAGGGAGATAGATATAGACGCCAGACACTTGACAACAAAAATGGAGGCTAGTCGCTAACCACACTTCCAGAAATAAAGTTAATTAAGTAACCAAAGCAAGGATCAGAGCTTAATAAATTTCGCCACTAATATATTCATAAATTATAAACAACAAAGTAACAATATTTGTTGTACAGGCCATATGAAAAGGCATAAAGGCATAAAAGGCATTTATTTTCTCAAAATTGATTCCTTTAGAATTCTTTTTGATGTCATTTCTTATACTACTAGATACTACTACCGCTTCGGAAACAAATGGCGCTCTGAGAGAGAAGAAGCGGCGCAAGAAACTCTCCCAGCATTCTTTTTTTTGCGCTCTTTTCAATAAAAATATACAATATTGTACAGTCGCTATAAAATAATCACAATCTAGTCCCAGGCTGTCCGATCATTTAGATATTCAGCAGTGGAGTAATAGGATTTACAACAGAGTCATTTTTTTATAAAACATTTAAATTTATTTATAGATAATGCCTGAACAGTGGCTGGGACTTTATTGTAGAAGTGTATACATTTACCCTTAAAGCTATTATGTATCTTATGAAGCCTACTAGAATTAGTTACAAGCAATCCCTTATTTCTAGTGTTATAATAATGAAAATCACTATTAAGAGCAAAAAGGTGACGATTTTTTATACTGTACGTCATGATGCTGTGAAAATAACTAAAGTACACTAATCTAGCGGTCGCAACATTCGTGTACTCTCTAATCTTTCTAACTGCATTGCATTTATGTGTTGCTACAGTTATCTTTCATATACTCAAGACTTAACTACATAATAAAGAGTAACCCTAATGAATTCTTTCAATCAATAAAAATTATATACCTGACAACTTTGATGTAACTGTTTCAATATTTTTGCTAGTTTATTGAAATCTCCACGATCAAAGTACAGTTTGCCTAATTTTGTATTTGTTTTAAACCACAGCCTATCATTTTTTGCATCTTTCAACGCCTCTAATGTTGTCTCATAGAAATCTTGAAGCAACTCCATCTGTAAACAAAAACAACAGCAATAATGCTTAACATAATTCATGTCATTTGGTATGTTTGATCAAATCTCCAGTTGTGGCGAATTATCTACAGTTCACACAACAAGGGTTCAAATACCACAAATTTGTGTATTTAATCCTAGAAGCAAGAGAGATTACTTAAATAACTTACATTTCTTGATGTTGAAATATAGTCTAAAATAGAATTAATAGACTTTTCTGAATGATTTCTGGTAACTGCACTCTTTATGTATGTGAGAAGTTGTTTGTATCTTGACATCATTTCTGCAAAATTACCCTGAAACACAGATGCAATACATATTTTTCCATTATCATGGATATATTGGTAATATTTTAGTTTTTTAAATAATATATTTCAATTCAGTGCATTATAGGTATGTTACAGATGTTATCTAAGATGCAAAAAGAGGAAGAGATTAGGAGTTATACTTGTTTATAGGAAATCAATTTTATTATTAAAAAAACAATAACATCCCTATATTACATAGGGAAGTTATTAGCTTGTACATTAAAATAAATAAAATTCAACCAAAAATGTTAAAAATCATGTTGGTTGTAAAAATTTTATCCAACCATGTCATTATTTCAAATCATGATTCAAGAAAAAATATTCAAAATAAATATTTTTATTTAAACATTATAAGATTATTGATAATATAATATATGACAACTCAAAGAAAATAAACTAGTAAATTTTAAGATATGTAAATATATAGATAGGTCTTTCTTAAAAGAGTATCAACAATACAGAAATTTAAGATGAATTATAATGTATACAAGATTTTGTGGTCTAAAGATCTACCATACATATGATAAACAAATTGCCAGTGCATTTAAAAAAATTATAAAAACAAACAATATAATGTTTGTTTATAAAATTTTCTCAGGATAACTTAAAAGATCTATGTAGACAAACCATAGGTTTTTATGTATAGACTAATCTAGAAATTAAATCAATTCAGTTCTTTGTTATTTAACATAGAGGCTTCTAGTGGTTGTTGTGGTATTTTATTAATTAAACTCACAATTGTATAATTTTCTTTTGATCAATAAATGAAACAATGTATCTGACCAGATATTTCTTTTAGTGATAATTAAAAACAGTGTTATCTCACCAATTTGAAATTAATTTTGATCATTTGTTTAAGAGCTTTAAAACCCCATTCGCCCTTTTCACCTCCCTCAAGCTCTAGCACCTTCTGAAAACTGAGGAGTGCTGCAGCAGGTTCATCTTCCTTTAATGCCTTGCTATTATAATATTGATTTTCAAGATCTACATCTGGTTCCGAATTGCTATCTTCGGAATATTCCTGAAACATTTCAATTTTGTTAACATAGTAACCAAAGATTGAATGTATTAACAAATTAAATAAAAAAATAATTACCAGCCCGTAGTCCTCTTCCTCCTCACACATGTAATCATCATCATTGTCAGACATGATTTGGCTTCCCGCTTCAGTAATGAAGACTTAAAATAGATGCCGGAACAGTGTTAAAAAACATAAGCTTCAGGACTTTAAAAATGAATATTTTACAACATAAAAATAAATCTAGTTAAACCTCTATAAGCTGAGGAACGGAAACAAAAATCCAAAATTCATTTATTTTACGCCGATTACTGATAGTTGATAGCTACAGTAAAATCAAAAATGTTCCGGTTTTGACTTTTGATAAATTGACATAATAATATGTTTTGACATTTTTGAGTATTTTGGCAAGTTGACGTTGCTATGTTGTCAATTTTTTGTCCTTCATAATGAAATTGCCATTACATCAGTCAACGTCATAGTCACGTCACGAGCGATGGGATACCTAGTTTTTATTTTAGATTGTAACCTTTTATGTCTGTAAACGTATGATGTATCTATAATCTTCCAAAATCGGGAAGTACCCTTTGGCACTAGAATTTCATACACACCTAAATCGAGAGTGTCGTACGGCACACTACGCCCTGACCAAGATGAGGGTCAGCCTCATTTTATTGAAGTTATACTTCTTATGGCGCGATGGAGAAAAATGATGAAGTGAATTTTTACGATGCGCGCGCACACTGACACCTGAATTCTACATCGTGAAGTTAGTTCTAGGTGGCATGAAAATCGATAACTATGTTCAAGTTGTATATTCTAGTATTTTATATTTAGAACACGTGTTTCGTAACAGTACTACTAATTAAACAGTGAATGTGAATAAATAAATATTATTTTGGTGTTTTTATTAAATCAATTTCATATACGACGGTGATAGTATTTACTAGTAATTTATTAGTATATCTATATATATTGAATATTAGTGATAAAAATGTTTTGAGTGCATTTATAGATTTGAGGTTAATTGTCGGTATGTATAATTTATTAACATCGTTAATTAAAAATTATCACATTATTATATATAAAAAAAAAAAAAACTTTTTGTTTTATTTCTGGTATATTAACAAATTTTATGTATAAATAAAAAAAAAAATCTATATTTGTTTATATTAACCTTAAATGCTGACCCCCTTATTGATAAGAGTCTGCTAACTTAAAGCATTGCTAATTCTCACTCTGTCTTCTTCTATTGACCTAAGTCAGAATGAGAAAAAACACTCCTAAGCGGCTGTTTAAAGTTAGCGGACCATTATGATTAAGGGGGTGAGTGTTTATAGTATCTTTGATCTTAACTATTTGTTAAAATTTGATTTATTTTTCCATACGCCAAAGAAGTATAACTTCTAACGCGTGTACATAAGTACACGCACTCTTTTTTATATGATAGTTTATTTTGCATGGTCTTATAGCTTGTGTCAATAGCTATAGCTTTCTTATACATTCTCTCATATCATCCTGATTATAAGCAATCTATTAATACACAAGAAATAATATGCATTGACAGGCTACTGCGCGCGCGCCATATTCGCGATGTGCAATAGAGGTCTCAAAAAAAGCCGGTAGCCGTCGGAAGGGACGTACGAGGCGCGAGCCGGAAATTCTGCGAAAAAAAAGCATCATCGACAGATAAGACATTTTATTTCAATTTTGAAACAAGTTACAACTCGGAGCAACAACCAACCAACTTACAAGAGTAAAAGTAAGAGTGGGGATGGATACTTACGTAAAACCATAGCCTTTTTTTGGTTCTGTTCGTCCATCTGGACAGGCAAAGGGGTCAAAGGCCCATATAGCAAAACAATAGCCTACTATTACTGTTGATACATTATTAGTAGGCTATGGTAAAATTAAAAATGAAGACTTGACTGTATGGGCTTTTGACCCCTTTGCCTGTCCAGATGGACGAACAGAACCAAAAAAACAAAAGGCTATGGTAAAACACATTTGTCATTTGTGATTTGACTTTGAATTACGTCACTTTGACATTTGAATGTAAACAAATCATAAGTCTATTTAACAACAATTCCTGCTTCTAAAGTTCCACATGATTTACATTTTATACCGCCAAAAATTATCGTAATGGAATCCGATAATGTTGAGGAATCCGATGATTTTGAGGAAATAGATGGGTCTATTCATAGCGTACATGTTCGGAATTTTTTCTGTCATGATAATCTTGAAATTAATTTCAATAGAAATGTAAACTTTATCGTAGGCCGCAACGGTAGCGGTAAAAGTGCGATTTTAACAGCTTTGGTTGTTGGTTTAGGAGGCAGAGCTTCAGCTACCAACAGAGGAAACAATCTTCACTGTACGTTAGGCCAATACTTGTTAATTTAAAATGCGTTACCATATTTATCATTAATTGTTATTGATAATTTATAAAAATTCTATGTCCATAATATTGTTTGTTTTGCAGCATTTATAAAAAAGGGCGCTAACTCAGCGACTGTTGAAATAAAAATCAGAAACAGTAGTCCTAGAGCATACAAACATGATGTTTATGGTGACTATATTACTATTGTTAGAAACATCACAGCATCTGGTGGTTCAAGTTATAAAGTTAAATCTGCCTCAGGTAAATAAAAACAAAATCTTTTTCAATAATATTATCTTTATACATTTAAATCTATTATATATCATCAGATCAGCCCCATCCATATGAAATACTTGATTTAAGTATATAAATATGTAAAAAAGTAACTTAGTAATTCATAATAGTAATAGTAATTTCATATTTCTGATCAAATAAGCAAAGAAAACAAAGTACAGTACCTCCTTAATACAATCAAGCTTAATATGATTTCTCACATAATACACCATTTTACACCAGTCCCTGCAACATAAGACATGTTTTCATACATTTTTTAACACTTAATACAAATTGTCTTCCCATTTATACCAACAACAGAAGCACAAGAACCCCTGATATTGCAGAGATTTCCTATGTGTTGAGGACCCTGTGATATCATCTTAAGCGGGTTTTATTGTATATTATTCTCATTGCAATACACAATGAACAAGGTGGGCAGATAGTTTTTTTAATGTTAAAGTGAGAGGTGACATACATGCTACTAGTAGCTATGTATGTAATAGGGTACTATTGCTCCAGTTGAGTGAAACTATTATATTAACATGATGTGCATAAATATTTTGATTTTGTGTAATCCTCTAAATATTTTAGGTGAAGTTATTTCAACAAAGTTTGAAGAGGTTCATTCAATCATATTAACTCATGATATTCAAGTTGATAATCCGATTTCTGTTCTGAATCAAGATGATGCAAGGAGTTTTCATGCATCCGATGCTAAGAAAAAATATTCACTCTTCAGGAAAGCAACAAATCTAGATCAGACAGAGAGTAATTATACAAATGCACTTGAAAATTGTAAAAAAGCTATCGCTATCTGGAATAGGAAAAATGAGGTATCAGTTTTATCTTTTTGTTATTATTACTATTTTTTTGTTTAAATAGTAATAATAATAATTATTATATTTTTTTGTTTAAATATTTTATTTAACTTTATTAATGTAACTAATTATTCTTGATACATTTAAAAATATTAAATGGTTTGGCACAGAAAGTTATTATGCTTTACATAATACTTATTATTACATAAAAATTTTAGTCTTGTAAAGAGCTGGAAAAAGAATATAAGAAATGGAAGGCCCTACATGATCAGATGCAATCACGAGATGAAATTGAGTCGGAGAAACAAAGACTCCAGAATGAGTATTATTGGAGTGAGATTGCAGAGTTTGAGAAAGAAGCGTCAACATTTCAAACTCAGTCGGAAAAACAAAGAGCTAGGTGTCAGAAGCTTATGGAGAAACTAAGGTCTATGGAAGATAACTATGGGAATGACAACTCGGCTATAGAGTAAGTGGTTTGTTAATTTTATAATTTTTATTATGAAATAGTAAGACAAATGAGCTTCTGATTTCCTAGAGACAATGTCAAAAAATGTTCATTCCTGATTATTCTTTGTAAGTAGATGGAAATTTCTTGGGAATCACACTATGGAATAATTCACACCCATTCAATAAGGTTGATGGCTAAGCATGAGGGAAAATCTGAAAAAAAAAAAAAGGTGATGGGAATGTGCAATGAACAAGCAATTGTCAATAGATACATAAGTATGTTATACTTGTCTATGGCAGTTTCCTGAAAAATTACTAATTAAAATGCTTTAGTTAATGCCAATGGGAATCTCCTTTGCACAGGAAGCCGGTTACATTATGGGCGCCTATTACTGCCGTGAAGCAGTAATGTGTAAATATTACTATGATACGGTCTGGAGGGTGCTGTAGCTAGTGAAATTACTGGGCAAATCAGACTTAACATGTTATGTCTCAAGGTGACGAGCGCAGTTGTAGCGCGGCTCAGAATTTTTAAAGAATCCTAAGTGGCACTGCATTGTAATAGGCAGGGCGTATCAATTACCATCAGCTGAGCGCCCTGCTTGTCTCGTCCCTTATGTTCATAAAAAAATGCCTTATTTGTGAAATTCTCAAATATGCAGAGTCATAGGCTTACAGATATTAAACTGGTAATTTTCACACACACACACTCACGCCTTGTTCCCGTCGGGGTAGGCAGAGACAATAGAATGCCACTTGCTTCTAACCTTACAAACCTGACAAGCTTCTTCTAAATTCATTACTATTTTCATTCAAGCTCGCCGGTTGCGGGTGCTTCGGATCTTTCCTTTTCTCAAAATGTCCCGAATTTGGTCGACGGATGTTCTACGAGGTCTCTCGCGACCGACTTGCCCACCCACACTTGCCATATATATTTGATAAGTCATTCTTTCTTCACTCATTCGCTCCACGTGTCCAAACCATTTCAGCATTTCTTTCTCAGTCCTTGTCACCACATCTTCTTTCGGTCCACAGCGCGCTCGTATTACCTCATTCGGAATTCCATCAATCAGTCTCACCCCACACATACAACGCAGTGATCGCATCTCAACTGCGTTAATTCTGCTTTTATGCTTTTTTTGCCATACCCAACTTTCACTTCCGTATATTAACGTGGCGACAAGCACTCAATAATGTTAATTTTCCTCTTTGTCTAATTAAGGTGACACTAAATGCCAGCGACCTCGAGCGATATGAGTTCACGGCTGCCGGCCCGCCATCTATGTAACAAAGCAAATATTTTCAAAATTCTTGCGTTGAAAACAGTTTATATGCTTACAATTCTCGTTATTCACTACTAATCTGAATAAATGAACCTACACAACGAAGTACAAGCTATAAGAATAACTTTTCTAAGAGAAGTACCAAAAAAATGCGTCACGCCATGCCAAAAAACTTGTTTAACTTCAAAGAAAAGTGGTAAAAGTGGTGGTTCAATAAGGCTCGGCAGTGTTAACTATAACCAACAGCAAGCATTAGCAACCTACAAATAAGACTTAAGGATATGTGTAACAGGATTAAGTTATGTTTATAGCTCGAAATGCTATACTTTCACCACAAAACTTGTCTAAAAACATTATGTTTGCGTGTTTTCTGCTTACTCTTCGCCTTAAATCTAACTTACAATGAGTCTGATTAATATGCAGTCATCTAAGTGAAATGTGTCATTTAAACGAATAGTATTGCACAGTAATGCTATTCTCAAAAAAGTTTCTCAAATTTACTTAATTAACAGGTCCCTGAAGAAAACTTTAACAGAGTGCAACAAACAAAAGAGATTGCTTGAACAAGACCTGCAAGAGGTAGAGTCATCATTGCGGGAGTTACAGTTGACTAATCGTAATAAACAGGGCAAGACAAACAAACTCGCCGAGTTGCTGGCTAGAGAGAAGAGGAAATTGGTTGATTTGGAGCGTGAGATTGAAAATATTGAGTAAGTTTATTTTTAATTGTTGACAGTAGAATTTTGCTTACAAGAAGCACAAGTAATCTATACTAATATTATAAAGCTGCAGTGTTTGTTTGTTTGTTTGAACGCGCTAATCTCTGGTATTACTGGTCCGATTTGAATGATTCTTTCAGTGTTGGGTAGTCCATTTATCGAGGAAGGTTTATAGGCTATGTTTTTTTTTTCAAAATTAGGGATCCGTAATAAAATTGCTATTTTGTAACACAAGGTGTAAAATCGAAAACCTATTTTTGCGTGCGCTGCAAAAACTATTGACAATAGAACAAAATGATGTACAGGCTATAATATAGGCAATATTTTATTACTTATAAAACTATCGCGTGAATTATACTTTATATGGCAAAACAACGTTTGCCGGGTCAGCTAGTTTATTTATATACAGCACAACTTGTGGAAGTTTTTGACGATAGTATCAATTACTCTGTTACTACAACAAAGACATGTTTCCACTGCCATAAAATATAAAACTTGTGTTGTCTCTAAACTAGTTTCGCGGATTTCCTTTAAAAGTAATAATAATAAATAATACAAACGAATTAAGTTTTCTTTAGTGTTAATTCCGCCAATATTTGTTTTTAAAACAACTTTTTTTATGACATCGATTGAGTCTCGTGCCAGATTTTGGCGAGACACAACGTCCTGAGGATGCCTCGTGTAGAGGCGAAACACGTGTCGAATTGTTTTAAAAACAAATATTGGCGGAATTAACACTAAAGAAAACTTAAATCGTTTGTATAATTATGGATTTCCGCAAAGTAACGCCTAATTCAATAAATTTTCTTTATTAAGGCAACAGAAGCCCATATTTTGTTAGTTGGAATCTTAAAAACTATGTTAATATGTTACGATTTGGTCGAGATGGGTAATCCTTAAAGATTATTTGGAGTGGACTGTATGGAAAAAAGGTCGTAGAGTTCGTCTCCTTATAATACCAATTAGCTCAATGCAGTAAAATTCCAGGGACTAGCCTTGATATCTTCTGCAGGCTCCACCATGACGTCCTTCACTTTATTACATCACAGACACAGCTTATTTTCAAATTAATGTAAATTATGAAGAGCTCAAAATATTAAATAAGCAGTTTATAATAGGTAGTGGCGCGCGCGCGCATCGAACGCACGGATTGAGATGCGGGTGTCGACGTACACTCTTAACGGTCGCTTCGCGATGATGACGTCGCGATCCAAGTTAGCCCTTTCATTCTACGCAATGAAGCTAATTGGCGCAACCACAATTTAATTTATGATAATAAGTATAATACAATTTGCTTACTATAATTCATAATAGGGTACATAATAACTTCGGAAACAATCTGAGACAGCGTGTTTACCGGAAAAGAACTTGAATGAATCGCTTGCAATATCGAATGCAGTTTTCACGCTATCACATTCAGGATACTGTTTGAGCTCGAGTGCAGTCTGCCAGGACGGATGACGTCCTTTTCCTTATGATGGCATAGAAATCATCTGTTCGTGCTTCAGCAAACATTCCTGACGCCGAACAAAACCGCGGCAAGCTCAACAGTTTCCTGAAACTATTGCTATACTGTACCCTGGTTGGTTGGTCCAAAAGCCCCTTGTGTTGAAGGTAGGCTTTAAACAGGGTAATTTTTGCTTCCTTAGTAACATCGGGTGAACCTGCCGCCGGATATATCGCCCATAATGTCGCTTTATAATTGGAAGTAGTTCCTGTAAAACGTTCCAAGGCACAAACATCACATTTTAAGGAATTCGTGTTTAAAGTTTAATAAATATTAGTGTATTCCATACGTGTAGGCTACTAAGTCATTGATGATGTTATTAAACAGTAACGGGCTGCCATTTTTTGTCAGTCCGTAAATGTGAATCACGTGACCAGTTTTGTGTTCTTAACTCAATTTCGACTTGATTGTGGTTTGGATCATTTTCTGGAATGACGTCCAATTATTAGATCCGGTAACGCAGCGTCGCAGCGAGCTGGACTGGAGAAGGTTGCCCGAGATGCATCAGAGGCGGCCGCGGCGGCCCGAGCGCGCTACGAGACACAGCAGAACGACATGGAGCAGGCGCGTGCTCATGCCGCCATGTTGCAGCCGCAGCGGGACCGAGCTGTGACTATTGCGTCGCAACATCGAGACAAACTCAGTGAGTTAATCTAACATATTTAGACTTCTCACCAGGAAAGCCAAAAAGAATCCCTTCTGGGCTTATTCTAATCTCCACACCCATTTTTTTTATATTTACACGGATTTTTTCTTGACCCTGATGTACAAACCCCTAAGAAATGTATTACGAAATTCAAAACAATGGTAAAAATCGTTTGTGTTGTAAAGGTTACTATAATATAAATGACTGTCTTCTACTAATACTAGAGTACTGCTGATTGGGAATTGAGCGACCGCCCACAGGCTATTAGATTTGGACAGACAGGCATTTACATTGTAACCATGTTTTATATAAAAAAAGAAGCCCGCTGAGTTTGTTGCGCCCGTTCTTCTCATGTCTGAGGTATAGTTTTTAGAATGGGTGGTAGTTTTTGACTTTCAATAAGTGATTTTATATCCTATTTTGAATAAAAAATATTTGAATTTGAAAATAAGATGTGATTCATAAGTACTTTGACCCTTGACAAACCTCGTTGCACTGCTATTGTTAAGGCGAAGAGTAAGCAGAAAACACGCAAACATGGTGTTTTTAGATAAGTTTTGTGGTGAAAGTATAGCATTTCAAGCTATGAACACTACTTAATCCTGTTACACATATCCTAAAGTCTTATTTGTAAGTTGCTTATGCTTGCTGTTGGTTAAAGTTAACACTGCCGAGCCTATTGAACTACCACTTTTCTTTGAAGTTAAACAAGTTTTTTGGCATGGCGTGACGCATTTTTTTGGTACTTCTCTCAGAAAAGTTATTCTTATAGCTTGTAATTTTTTGTGTAGGTTAATTTATTCAGATTAGTAGTGAATAACGAGGATTGTAAGCATATATACTGTTTTCCACGTAAGAATTTTGAAAATATTGGCTTTGTTACAAAGATGGCCGGCAGCCATGAACTCATATCGCTCAAGGTCGCTGGCATTTAGTGTCGCTTTAACGGAGTCGCAGATATTCGCCCACGGGTCACGTACACAACGAGGAAATATTACACCACTTCTGACAATAGAAGATGCCAAGGATTTGCTGCATTTGTAAACAAAGCCTATTTTTCTAATACAATAATATTTTTTAAGCCATAAGTGCGTAATTCGAGCGCACGGATTACGTGATGGTAAGTAATAACGAGAGCGCTGCCGAACTTTTACGTAGGTATATTTGCTTTTTAGAAAGTAACTATGTCATATCATCCTTGAAACGCAACGTAAAGTAGTTTATTCCATAGTATGGTTGGTGGAATCCAGTTGGCGAGGATGTCCTGAGTTTCCTCTTATAATTCGTGATGGTGTTGCCTATATACTGGGTGTTGAACAGAACACCTGAGGCAGCAGCTGCGTGAGCTGGAGTCCCGTGGCAGTGACTCCCTGGCGGTGTACGGTAGCAAGATGGTGGAACTGTGCCAGAAGGTGCAGGCGGCGCATCGCAGGGGAGAGTTCAGCGCACCGCCCAAGGGACCAATTGGTATGTACTTCCTGGACTGCGATTTGCGGCACCAATATAGGAGATTATTTCTGACTAGCTGACCCGGAAAACTTTTTTTTGCCATATAAATTATTTTTAGAGTTAGACCGTCTCTTGGACATTGCAATATTACTTTATTTTTCTAAAAAAAAACGTAGCTTAAGTTACTCCTTATTACATTAGCTACCTGCCAATAAAAGACCCGTCAAAATCGGTCCATTTCAGACGATAGCCGAAACAAACAAACAGACAGACAGACAGACAAAAATAGTAAAAAATGTTTTTTTGGTGTATGTACCATATATATAGATAATAGATTATGCAAGAAGAAAATTAAGAACACCGCTGCGAGGAGTGCCATACAGACGTGGCCATTATCCATGCGCACTGGGATAGGTACTTCAAATTGTTGCTGCAAGGATGGGTAGCTGATGTGAATGTAGGTAAAATTTACCAAGATCAGTTCTCGGCAACTTCGGTTCGCGGATTTTCCGGACAGGTCACATGAAAGCTGCTCCCCAATTTTAGCAAATTTGTCTTACTTTTAAATAAATGATTTTATTGACTTGCATCGATTTTTCTCGGCTATCGATGTCGCTTAGGAGTAAGGGACTGATTTGTCATCGATTGTACAGAGCTAACTCTAAAAATATCTATGCTCCATCTTACAACTATACATTTTTACAGGTCACTATTTAAAAGTAAAAGACAAGAAATGGGGTGGCGCTTTGGAGCACATAATTGGTGGATCAATACAGATGTTTTGTACTAATACATGGGAAGACACTCGCAAATTAATATCAATCATGGGCAAGGTATTACTAACTATAATTTTAATTTATATAATCTATATTTGAATATCATTTCTCTTTTTAACTGACTTGAAAAAGGAGGAGGTTATCAATTCGATCGGTATTTTTTTTTCTGTATGTACACCGATTACTCTGAGATTTATGATCCGATTTATAAATTAATTTAATTAAGGCACTGATTTAAAACCTATCAATAGGTAGCACATATAAATAAAAGCATTTTATTAATATTAAAGGTAAAGGTGTATTAAATTAAATTTTTAGTTATTTGATAATTTTCAGTTTTTTTTATTGAAGAATGTATTCAAGATTAATAACTTGTCTTCAAGAGTGTAGTAGTGTGTTTTTTTGAATGAAAATAAGGGACGAGACGAGCTGGACGTTCAGCTGATGGTAATTGATACGCCCTGCCCATTATAATACAAAAAACTCAAAAACTCTAAAGGGCACTACAATTGCGCTCGTCACCTTGACACGTAAGATGTTAAGTCTCATTTGCCTAGTCATTTCATTAGCTACGGCGCCCTTCAGAACGAAACACAGTTATGATTACACATTACTGCTTCACGGCAGAAATAGGCGCCGTTATGGTACCCATAATCTACCCGGCATCCTGAGCAAAGGAGCCAATGGTGTTTGCAAAGCAACAATATAGACGCAATTAGAAGGGAAAAGGTATATTGGCAGACCAAATGGACCGATGGCCTTAGTCAGAATTCGAATTAATTAATTCAGAATCAGAATTAATTACAAAGATACACTTTCAATTATAATTCTGTTATATTCTAATACAAAATAAAACAAACTGCATATGTACGAATTTTCAGCTAATCTACATAAATCGTATACATATATTTTTGAAATACCGTCAGAATAATGAATGGGACTAAAAAGGCGGCTTAGTGAGTACTGAGTATGTGCCGTTAGCATCTAATATATAAAATTCTCGTGTCATAGTGTTAAACTTTGAACTCCTCCGAAACGGCTTGACCGATTCTCATGAAATTTTGAGTGCATATTGGGTAGGTCTGAGAAGCGGACAACATCTATTTTTCGTCCGCCTAACTGTTAATGGTGGTCCACACGATTTTTTTTTTAAATTTTTTTTGACATTTATTTTTTATTTTTGTTTGATTATGAGTAAGCATTAAAAAATACATATAACTTCAAATTTTCACCCATCTACGATCAACAGTTACTTTTGTATCGCGATTTTAATATCGGCAATACAACGTTTGCTGGGTATTTTTTTCATCGCGGAACATTAACATAGTTATTTTTATGACGGTGTGACTACGATTCATACGACGGGATCGAAATACAAGCACTCAAGTCATAATAATAACTATATGATTTTATGTTTACGCTTTATTATAGGTACCATTAACAGAGGGTTTGACTAGTGTTCGAAGCACTGACCTGTGTAAATACCATTGGACAGGCTGTTCCATATGTTTGACAGCAAATTTTTTGTGCTTATTTTAAGCGCCACTCGCGGGCGACCAGAGAACTAATTTTGACGTATAATACAAATGGCTGCGAGGGAACGTGCAAATACTGAAGTATTTTTACATTCTGAATTAATTTCGTTCGTTTTCCGTGTTATTTATACTGCAAGAATCAACGTTATAAAGTACACTTTTTTTTGTAAATTGTTTCCCACCATCTATCGATGTTTGTTTAGCTGAGGTCGTCATCACTAGTTTAAGTGCTGTAGACTTTCGCTACATAGCCAACAGTACCAAAATGGCGAATATCAAAGAGGCACAAAATCACTTTGACAGCCGCCAGTCCAGTGGCATATAGTAGGGGTCAGTGGTTTTTTTTACGGAATAGGAAGACAAACGAGCGTACGGGTCACCTGTTGTTAAGTGATCACCGCCGCCCACAATCTCTTGACTTCTCAACACCAGAGGAATCACAGGAGCGTTGCCGGCCTTTAAGGAAGGTGTACGCGCTTTTTTTGAAGGTACCCATGTCGTATCGTACCGGAAACACCGCACAAGGAAGTTCATTCCACAGCTTTGTAGTACGTGGAAGAAAGCTCCTTGTAAACCGCACTGTGGAGGACCGCCACACATCCAGATGGTGAGGATGATATCCTAACTTGTGGCGTGTCGTGCGAAGGTGGAATTCGGCGGAAGGAATCAGGTTAAACAGCTCTTCGGAACACTCCCCGTGATAAATGCGGTAGAAGACACACAATGAAGCGACGTCTCTACGCAACGCCAAGTGATCCAGAAGTAAGTCGAAATGTCATTATAACTGTCAGGTGTACGGGTCTTCGTCGAAGCCGGGCGTGACTTGCAGCAAGTTCCTGTCGAAGGTGCACGACGTGAGTCGCAACACGGTGCGGGCGCGAGGGTTCACCTCATCGTTGGACGCGCTCGACATCGCAGACCCCGTCGTCGCCAACTTCCTCATCGACAACGTGGGCATGGAGAAGATCCTGCTCGTGCCCGAACATAGTAATATCTTATATCCTTAAACTCCTTATCTTATAATCTGAATCTCGGAAACGGCTCGAGCGATTTTCATAAAATTTAGTTTACAGGGGATTTCGGGGGAGATAAATCGATCTAGCTAGGTTTCAATTTTAAATAATGTAGTTTTATTCGTGTTTTAATGGGAATCAGTTACAATAACATTAGAATACAAAGGGCGTACCTTTGTACTATTTTCTCCATTCATTAGACCTCATACCGACTAACTTCAACTGAAAACATCTACACAGAAAAAAAATTTATGACAATCAGAGAATTATACACACATACTTCATGCTTACTCATATACGAGATTAAAAAAAAAAAAAAAAACAATCACACCAACACACCCTTCCTTGAAAAAGGATTTAACCAGAATTGCGACTCGAAAACCGAAGTCATATTGAGCAGCCATAGTTTGGCTGGCAATAGAATTAATTATGGAAAACAGATATTAACCTTTGAGAGAGCTCAGAAATATAACAACCAACCCTCAGAAATAAGAAATGGCAAAACATGGACTCCTTTTAAGGCGAGTCTTCAAAGACATATACTGAATAAGTATGAAACATTTCAATAACATAAGTTGTTTTATCTATTTGCCTAACATTATATTGCGTAATGTATACCTACCAAAATAATTGTTTGTAAATATCTACTTTAATTGTTAAAATGTTAATTTCTCATGTAAGTGACAATAGGTCTTAATGAGTATTAAGTTATTTAAACCTAACCATCCTAGATGATCCGGCTTTTTTTAACTAGTAATATTCTCGTCTCACCTGAGTTACTAACATAAAAAAAGCGACTGTTAGTCCCCTTCCTTAAATACAAGGACTCTAAGACACCCCACTCTCACATTAGCAATGGCCTTACGCTTCAGCAAGCTCCACTTGTGTTTAGGAGTCTTCAGTGATATTTATTCACTGAGACCAGTTGTGGGTATATGCCATTATTGGGCTTGCAATGACCAGGGAGGAAACTTAAGAAGTAGCTTTAGAGGATAGATATTTTAGTAGGAGGAATGAAAAGCAAGGGTTCCATTAAGTTTTGGTAGTAGCTTTCATTTTTTTTATTCAAGCAGTTCATCTGAGGGTTAGTGATCATCGATGCTCAAGTACAGCTGCAATAAGAGAGGTAGTTGACGTATGTTGATGATATTCGATGTGATAAAATGCTCTTAACATAAAATTCTCCTGAGTCGCGAAAACTATATGTAAGCCGGACAGTACGTTTCACAAAGTTTTTGTGTAAGTAATATGTATTTTAAAACTGATATGAACCTTGAATGTTAAGATGATCTACTTGAAGTGATTAAGTAGATGATCTTCCCTACAAGCGTTGTATCCTTCTAACTCGCAGCCGCTCCTGCACGGTACAATGCTAGTAAGGAAGTTGTTCTACCGACTTGCGGCGCTATATGCTTCATACTACGTTCGCCCTTTCTCACTCTCTTAATCGATCTCAACTCGCTCTCTCCTTCTACTTGGACAAAAACGTCCCACATATACGCGTCTATTATACCCTCATGCGCGCAAAGAAGTTTCATTTCAATATTAGTATTTCCCAACTCGCGCACACAAGTTTAAAACTTAGCGAGCTAGTATTATGAACATGTCCTGCAGACGACGCAATGCGGCTGGCGGATACTGTGGAGAACGTGCCGGAGCACTGCTCCAAGATCGTGACGGTGGATGGCTCGGAGTATCTGCCCGCGCCCAACTACCGCTGCTATGGCGGCTCAGCCCGACCGCCGCGCTTCCTGCACCTTAGCACTGCCGAGAGGAAACGGTATGCATACCGACTTACTATAATAACCAACGCAATTCTATATAAAGTTACACTCTTAACCAAGACCCTATGAATGAATGAATAAAGCATTTATTGCAAAATGAAGCATTTATTGCAATAAATTAAATAAGTTAGATAACTTATACTAGGATTTATACGAAACGATTATGATTATAATTATTTCACCTAATATATAATATATACTGTGAGTAAACAAATGATAGAACACCACTCGGCATTAACACTCATTTAATCTTCAAGTGGAATTGTGCAGATGGAACACGATCATTTTCTTTACCAACGACTCTCGCCTGCCTCACTTTTTTTTGGCCAGTTCTCATTTTCAAACACCCATTCACAAGATTGCTGTTTTTTTTCAGGTTCAAAACAACAAATCCACGTTTCTACTCCTGTGGCAATGTCATAAACAGCATTAGAATGTCCGTGGTCGTACTTCATTAGCATCTGTGAGCACAATTCCACGCGAGCTCGCTTCTGCTCCGCGGTCAGTTCTTGAGGGATCGAACGACAACAAAGTTTCCGAACTTTCAATTCTTCGTGTAAAATTTTCTGAATTTGGCTCATCATCATCATCATTTCAGCCGGAAGACGTCTACTGCTGGACAAAGGCCTCCCCAAATATCGTCATGACGATCGGTCCTCATCCATCCTACTCCGGCGATCTTGACCAGATCGTCGGTCCATCTTGTGAGGGGCCTACCAACACTACGTCTTCCGGTACGTGGTCGCCATTGGAGGAACTTACTGCCCAAACGGCCATCTGTCCGCCGAGCTATGTGCCCTGCCCACTGCCACTTCAGTTTCGCAATCATTTGGGCTATGTCGGTGACTTTGGTTCTCCTATGGATCTCCTCATTTCTAATTCGATCTCGCAGGGAAACTCCGAGCATAGCCCTCTTCATTGCCCGCTGAGCAACAGCGAGCTTCCTCATAAGGCCCATAGTTAGCGACCACGTCTGTGTTCCGTATGTCATCACTGGCAACACACATTGGTTAAAAACCTTCGTCTTCAGAAACTGTGGTATTTTGGACGAGAAGATTTTACGAAGCTTCCCGAACGCTGCCCATCCGAGTTGGATTCGACGAGTGACCTCTTTCCCGAAATTGGACCTGCCCAACCGGATTATTTGTCCAAGGTAGACGTACTCGTCAACAATTTCGAGAGTACAGTTACGGGAGTAGGTGTGACATGTGCATTACACATGATCTTCGTCTTATCCATGTTCATTTTGAGACCTACTCCTTGGGAAGCTGTATTGAGGCCATCGAGCATATGGCTTAAGTCCTCCATGGTCTCTGCCATGATTACGATATCTTTTGTGAATCGAAGGTGAGTGATGTATTCGCCGTTGATGTTGATGCCCAGGCCGTTCCAGTCCAGAAGCTTAAAGATATCCTCCAATGCAGCGGTGAACAGCTTCGGCGATATAACATCGCCTTGTCTGACTCCCCGCTGCAGTCGGATAGGCTTCGAGAGCTTATCCTGAAGACGGACTGACATGGTGGCGTTATCATACAAACACTTCAACGCTTCGATATATCGATAATCAATGTGGCACCTCTGAAGAGACTGGAAGCACCGCCCAGATCTCGATCGAATCAAAGGCTTTCTCATAGTCCACGAACGTCAAGCATAGTGGCTGGTTATACTCCTCTGTCTTCTGTATAGATATGTATAGTTTAAGCAGGGTATACAACCTGCCGCAGCGTATGTATGTGGTTTATGGTACTAAAGCCTTTTCGGAATCCGGCTTGTTCGGGAGGCTGGAAGTCGTCAAACCTGCGTACGAGACGATTCGTAATAACCCTAGAGAACAGCTTATATACATGGCTTGGAAGTGATATGGGCCTATAGTTCTTCAAAAGCGTTTTATCGCCCTTTTTGAAGAATAGCGCCACTATACCTCTGTGCCATGCTTGTTTGGCTCAATCCCCAATAGTCCTCGAATTGTCTCATAGGTAATCCGCGGGTTTACGTCAATTAGCCGCCTAACAGTAGCCACATTATTTTCGTTGACGGCAGTTGAAGGCCGCCCTTCGCGAAATTCATTATGTAAGGGTACATGGTCTACAGTAGAGAAGTTATTACGAAAGCCTGCCTGTTCTCGAGGTTGAGACTCGTCTAATATTATCGTTATTTTATTTAAAATTATTTTTCTTAAAATTTGGCATTAAACTTATTGGTCTGTAATTTTGTGTCATTTTAGTATCTACCTTTTTATACAGCAGTATTATTGTATTTTATGTCCATTGATCGGGTATATGTTCACTTTCGCCGATTTCATTTAAAAGGTTTGCTATGATCAAGATACTTTCTGATATTACTCCTTTGATAAGTTCGTTATATATTTTATCCTTGCCGATGCTTTATCGCCGTTCTGTGTTTTAACCGCTCTCTCCCAACTTCACTGTGCAGAATATGTGATATTTTTTCAGTTTCTCGTGTATGATGTATTGGGAATATATTTTCTTCTTGTTCATCGAAAAGTTTTTGCGCTTTTTAACTGCGCCTGTGATGTTATGATCATTAATTATATCCATTTGTGATGTTTTTGTGTGTTTTCTGATACTCTCGATGATTTTTTTGCTAACATCTCGAATAGCTGTTATTGTTTATAATAAATAATAATATTTAATAGGTTCTTGCGTCTTTTCCTATGTGATATATTTCTTTAAATTTCGCTAAGTGTTTTTCTAATATATTATATTTATGTTACATATTGTTTGGTTAGTATCTAATTCTTTTTTTATGGTTTTCGCTAAAATTATGCAGAACGTCTTTCGGAATTTTGACATTTGGAAAGCGCGTATTTAAATGAAATTAGTAAGGTTGGGGGTAATGAGTAACAAAAGATTATCGGCATCACAGAAATTAAATATCTTAATCGCCGTACAATGCGGTTTTAATCGTTATTTAATTAATTAATCGAGCAGGCAAGTGCAAGCGGAAATCAAAGAAGAGGAGGCCACGCTAAGAACGTGTGAGGCGAAAGCTGAAGAGCTGAACGAAGAAGCGATGCGAGCGCGCGACATGGAACGCGAAGCCGCTAAAGCGCTTCAGTCGCTGCTGATAGTGCTGCACCAGCGGGAGGAGGCGGCGCGGGAGGCGGCCGCCACCCTCGATCACGAAGACGCGCCGCATCACAACGTGCTGGTGAGTACATGGCACTCAGTCATCAGATTCGCCTTTCCTGCAACAAAGCAGTATTGTAAAAGGTTTTAGGTAAAATAAACAGGAGGTATTGTAGAATAGTTGACAAAAACCTACAAGTAGATGTAATTTATATTGACTTTGCTTAGGCATTTGATTGGGTGGACCATGAGATACTTGTCAAAAATCTCTCATATTTTGGCATCATGGTGGACACGGTAAAATGCTTTGGACAAATCACAAAAAATGCCCAATGCATCCTGTGACTCTTCCCAGGCTTTAAAGATGTGCTCAATGAGTCTAGTACCCGCATTAATTGTTGATAAGCCCCTAGTGAAACCAAATTGATTATTGTCCAATAAAAAAAAAATGCATTTGTAGCTGCTGAAGCAAAAGTTTTTCAAAAATTTTACTAAAAACAGGCAGCACTGAAATAGGCCTGAAATATGTAGCGTCAAAAGAACTGCCTGATTTAAACAAAGGTATAACTTTGCTGTATTTCATGAGTTTAGGGAACACACCCTCATCTATGCATTCGTTAAATTATTGCTAATTCAGGTGCTATAATGTCAAGTATGTTTTTTACAATATTAGTCGAATGGCCCCATAGGTCCTTTGTACTTTTTAGGTTGCTTAATTTGAAGATTTTAACATACTTAAATTTTAAATCAATGGAAGATACTGGTACGTGTAATTTAAGCATATCATGTGCTGCTTTTGGTGAAGAGTTTAGGTCGTGATAATTGGGATTTCGGAAAAGTATTTATCAAATTCATTTGCAATTTCTATTTCCGAATTTATAACGCGATTATTAATATTTAAACACATAGAGGTGTTACGGCAATTCGATCTACCAGTTTCATTGTTAATTATATTCCAATTCGCTTTTACTTTATTATTACTGTTTTTAATTTTATCTGCAATGAAACGCGTCTTCGCTTCGTGACAAACTACTTTAAAGAGCTTGGAGTATTTTTTTACATGTAATTTAAATTCTTCACTGTTATTGTAATGTTTCTCATAATAAAGGTCATATAAGCGTTTACGACTTTTGTGGACTTTTGTGTTTTACTGTTACCGTTACTGGAGTAATAATCTTGTCAAATTCCTCACAGAAGGAATTAAAGACTAAGTTATAGTGAAAATTAGCAGTTTCACCACAGTGTAAAAATGGTATTGGTATCTACCAAATTATTTCTAAACTCTCAAGACGCCTGTAACTGGTATAATCGTCACCTTTTTTGATCTTGTATTTAGTTCTATAAGTTGCCCACTATCGTCGGACTGAAGATTATTAATTATAACTTTACTAGTATTAAGAACATTTGTAAAAATATTATCTAAATGCTGTTGTAGAAGTGATTCTAGTAGGTTCCCAAAATACATTGATAAAAAAAATACGTTGTTCACTAATACCTAATATACCTTTATATATATATATATATCAATAGAGGCTTGTATGTCATTTATTTTACAGGCATGTTTATTAAATAACACTACAGAGGAAGTAGTGTGTTGATTAAAACTATATGCTCTAAAGTACCTAGCTGTCGCTTAAATCTAAGTGGTAGGTATTGGTTACCATTCGTTATTTTAAGCTTTTTTAAAATTTCACTATTGTGGAATGTCGCATTATCTCTAGTTTTCATAATATAAAATGCGAAGAAAATTTTTCCTCAACCTGTTATTTCACTTGTCATAAAATAATCGACATTGTTGTTTTGAATTAAATTATTTAAACCTAGCTTATTACCTGCGTCACACGATACGGTATTAACGGAATACGTGTTCAATCAACAGATGGAAGAACTACAGAGAAGCAAAGAGACAGTTCGCGCCATGAGCGAGCGGATGACGTCACACAGCGAGGAGGAGACTAGTCACCGTGCGCTCGTCGCCGAGCACCAAGAGAAGATCAGCAAGCTGCAGAGTGATGTTGACAGACTTGCGCAGACGTGTCGGAACTATAGCGTGAGATTCATTAGTTTTCGCTGGAAGGAAGCCTTTAACAGTCTTACTACAATCAGCTTTAAAAATATCGTAATCCAAGAGTCATCTTAAATACTTTTCTTCAATCCAATAAATTGTATGAAATATACTTATTATAAGGTGCTATGTAGGCAGTTATTATTTTTATTTTTGTATTACTCATGCGAGAAAAGTCGCTCGCTGTTGCGGTTGAAAATGAGCCGTTTGCCCATTTTAAAATAACGCGTGAGTTTTTTCGTAAATGAAACTGTTGTTTGAGTGCGAAAACTTTACTTGACGCACGCAAATTATACTTGGCACACGGAAATTTAGATAAAATTGCTAAAATAATAATAAAAAAAGCACAATCGAAATATCAAAACTGAATTGAAGTTGACGCGTCTGACAGTTAAATTTAATAAATAAAATTATAATTTAAGTTACAAAATTTTAAAAACGACTATTGAGTCGGAAATAATACATAAACCGTGGCATTTGTAATAAAAAATTGTATGTGCAACTCGTGCGACGTTCTCGATTACCCACTCAAGCGAATGACCGTTCAACTTCGCTTCGCTTCGCTGGGCAATCGACAACTTGTCGGACGATATGCAAAATATACTATTATTTTATTTACTCATGTAAGGGAAATTTAAAAAAATATTTTTCATTATAATTGTTTTACCTTGTCAAGGTTAATCAGTAATTCCCTTAACAGAATTCCGAAGAGCTTTTTAACTTGATTCCTGCCGCCGAATTTCACCTTCGCACGACACGCCACAAGTTAGGATATCATCCCCACCATCTGGATGTGTGGCGGTCTTTCACAGTGTGGTTTTCAAGGAGCTTCCTTGTGCGGTGTTTCCGGGACGATACGACATGGGTACCTTCAAAAAAAGCGCGTACACCTTCCTAAAAGGCCGGCAACGCTCATGTGATTCCTCTGGTGTTGCAAGAGATTGTGGGCGGCGGTGATCACTTAACAACAGGTGACCCGTACGCTCGTTTGTTCTCCTATTCCATAAAAAAACAGTCCGTATATACGATCGTGGGTTGACTCGATGTCATCGAATACGCAAATCACTGAGTATAACAAGTAACTTTTTATATTGATCCGAGTGTCTATACTTCTAAATAATAACTGTTTGTGCAATAGGAAGAGATAGAACAGGAGCAACTGAAATTGGAGCGAGGCGTGACTGAGCGGCAGACGTGCGAGCAACGGTTAAGAGAAGAACAGAGGAAGTTGGAGCAGTTGGAGGGGATACTGCAGGAGAAGCAAGAGCTCATTGACAGGAAGGTGCAGGAAGCGCTCACGTTATGTCCTCGAGTTGAAAACGCCAGGTATGGAGCCAGATGCTGACAATAAACTCTTAATTTAATAGGAAATATAAATTTTATTTTAGAATTCCTAATTCTAGTTATTGCTCGAAATTATTGTTACACCTGTGAGAAATATTCAGAACCAGAGCTTTATTTTTAAAATTGTATTGTTTTCAAAAGTGTTATTGATGGAAGTCAATCCACTCTCCCACATTGGAAAACCCTTAAGACCCCCATCACCCATGACTTCCATCTTCCTTTTACGACGCAGGGAAGCACAGGGCATTTCTATAAAAAGCCAATACCTACTCACCTTTTCAGTTTAATTCCATGAATTTCTGTAGCCGTAAAATCCTTACTTTCTTCATTAAATAATGAGCCAATATGGCATTTTTTGAAATCCTTTTTCGGTGATCGGGATCTTATAAAATAAAAGGGATACTAAGACAATAAATACAATAAACAAACTAACTCGTACACGCATTGCTTAGGCAACAAACTTAAATTAACAGGCTACGCCCGGGCAATAAGTTGAACCATGACGTCACGAAACAATCGCGTGATACTCGGCATTTTAAAGTGGTCTAATGGTCACAAAGTGATAACTTGGGTAATTCAATTCAAATATTTTTATTAAAATAGGATGTGAAATCACTTATTGAAAGTGAATAAAACTTTCCAAAATGAATGCCTCAGGCCTGAGATGAATTGGCGCAACAAAATCAGCGGGCTTTTTTTTCATCAAAAATATGTTTTACAATTAAAGTAACATTGTACAATTAAACTTATTATTTAATAGCCTGAGGGCGGTCGCTCCATTCCCAATCTGTGGTATCATTAAGAAAGTCATTTATGTTATAGTAACCTTTACCACACAAACGATTTTTAACGATTCTTTTGAATAACGTAATACTTTTGTTTTGAACATTTTATGGGGTGCTGTTGTAATACTGCATGTATTTACGTGAGACAAATATAAGGTGCATAGCCAATACTTGATGTAAGGTATATTTTAATGTTACATTTTAACCCTTTCGTGTTTTCAATTGCGTATATTGCGAATAATAATTTAAAATTTGTTTCCAGTCGTAGTCATTACTTTCAGAGGGAAATTTTAAATGAACTCTGTTTCTTCGTTAACTTATTTTGCCATCTAGATAAGAACGGTTGACAGTCTTCATATTTATTTTTATACCGTTTATTATCCTGCTTAGAGACAAAACAACTGTAACACACCTGTTGAAGAAGACTCAAATGAAACTATCGTCGCTGTCGACGACGAGCCTCAGTCGCGGCGAGGTGACGGAGCGACTGTTGAAGATAGAACGAAGCTACCGACGGACAGAGCACGCCCTGCGGCGTCTGGACGCGCTCATACGTGACGTGAGTGATGTTTATTTATTGAAGTGGAAATATCTTTAGCCGCGTTGGCCACTTTTTGGTAGGGGAGAATCTTTTGGGTTCACGTCACTGACATGCTCATGACTAGTGGACGTTATAAACATAAAAAAAGTACAAATACATATAGCTAGACACTTTTTGGTAGGAGAGAATCTTTTGGGTTCACGTCACTGACATGCTCATGACTAGTGGACGTTATAAACATAAAAAAAGTACAAATACATATAGCTAGACACTTTTTGGGAGGGGAGAATCTTTTGGGTTCACGTCACTGACATGCTCATGACTAGTGGACGTTATAAACATAAAAAAAGTACAAATACATATAGCTAGACACTTTTTGGGAGGGGAGAATCTTTTGGGTTCACGTCGCTGACATGCTCATGACTAGTGGACGTTATAAACATAAAAAAAGTACAAATACATATAGCTAGACACTTTTTGGGAGGGGAGAATCTTTTGGGTTCACGTCACTGACATGCTCATGGCTAGTGGACGTTATAAACATAAATAAAAGTACAAATACATATAGCTAGACACTTTTTGGGAGGGGAGAATCTTTTGGGTTCACGTCACTGACATGCTCATGGCTAGTGGACGTTATAAACATAAAAAAAGTACAAATACATATAGCTAGACACTTTTTGGGAGGGGAGAATCTTTTGGGTTCACGTCACTGACATGCTCATGACTAGTGGACGTTATAAACATAAAAAAGTACAAATACATATAGCTAGACACTTTTTGGGAGGGGAGAATCTTTTGGGTTCACGTCACCGACATGCTCATGACTAGTGGACGTTATAAACATAAAAAAAGTACAAATACATATAGCTAGACACTTTTTGGGAGGGGAGAATCTTTTGGGTTCACGTCACCGACATGCTCATGACTAGTGCACGTGATAAACATAAAAAAATACAAATAAATATAGCTAGACACTTTTTGGTAGGGGAAAATCTTTTGGGTTAGCGTCACCGACATGGTCATCACTGGCGCACGTGATAAACATAAAACAATACAAATATATTTAGCTTCACACTTTTTGGATGGGAGAAATCTCGTGAGTTCGAGTCACCTAAATCCTTATAGCAGTATATAGAGCTGACGTATTGAGCAGCATTAGTGCTGTGTATATCTTATAAGTGGAATACTTAGGTTGGCCATAAATATTGTTACAATTGAAAATAAACAAAATATTACATTTGAATTTGGAATCTGTCATTTTTATATATATGATTGCTCATGGAGTTTTCTCATTTTGGCGCCAATATATTGTACAATATTTTGCGATATTGAAATGGAGTGGGGTGATAAAGAGAACCGAATCGCTGTTATTGCATTACACAAAGTAGGCGTGGAGCCAAATGCAATTTTTAAAACTCTCCATACGTTTGGTATTAGTAAAATGTTTGTGTACCGGGCTATTAATAGGTAAAATATAGACAGAAAAAGATCTGGTCCGTCCACGTAGTTTTCGTACGAAAAAGATGGTCAAAGCAGTAAGGGAAAGAATTCTAAGAAATCCTGTCCGAAAGCAAAAGACTATCTCGGGAATGAAGATAGCACCTAGAATCATGTTACGTATTTTAAAAGATAACTTAGGACTTGCAGCCTACAAGACACGTACTGGTCATTTGTTAACTGATAATTTAAAAAAGAATTAGGTGGTAAAATCGAAACAACTACTGAAGCGGAACGCAAAGGGAAGTCACAGAAAAATTTTGTTTACGGTCGAGATTTCTTTTACAATTGAGCAAAATTTTAACAAATTAAATGACCGTATTTATGCTCAAAGCTCTCACGAAGCTTCCCAATTAGTTAACAGAGTGCAATGTGGGCACTATCCGACTTCAGTGGTGGTTTGCTGGGGTATTAGCTATGAAGGAATCACCATTTTTGAGAAGGTAGTGCAGCCCCTTAACAACAATATGATCAATAACCAAGAATGGTCCTTCCAGCAAGACTCGGCGCCGTGTCATTAAGCTCGGTCTACACAGTCGGACTTCATCAGAGCTGAAGACTGGCCGTCGTCTAGTCCCGATCTTAATCCGCTGGATTATGATTTATGGTCAGTTTTAGAGAGTACGGCTTGCTTTAAACGCCATGATAATTTGGCGTCCGTAAAACAATCCGTACGCTTCGCAGTGAAGAATTTTTCCATGGAAAGAGTGCGTGCTTCTATTGATAACTGGCCTCAACGTTTAAAGGACTGTTTTGCAGTCAATGGAGACCACTTCGAAGAAGCTTTTTATATTTTTAATTGTTTTATATTTATGTATTAAACTAACAAACACACTGTAAAAGTAATAAATCTTATTTGCGATAGTTTTTTTTTGTTTTCTTTGTTTCAGTATTTATGGCAACACTAGTTATAGAGTTATGAATCACATCCAACTCGATGCGACCATAATTAAATTAAACTCCTCAAAAAAACGCTTATCTGGAGAGTGTTCACTTAGATTTGATCGACAGGATGGGCTCTATAGCCCTAACATTTTGAATAATTTAACTCTTTATGCTTACTTTATACTTTATTGTTACTTATTTACACTTTATGGTTAA
This sequence comes from Leptidea sinapis, assembly GCF_905404315.1. Taxonomy (NCBI): domain Eukaryota; kingdom Metazoa; phylum Arthropoda; class Insecta; order Lepidoptera; family Pieridae; genus Leptidea; species Leptidea sinapis. The sequence continues at coordinate 6,278,693 of NC_066304.1, read as the reverse complement.
TAGTGCTATAAAGAAAACATAGGTCTTTTCTTATTGAAAAGGAGGAAAAACGAGCGTATGGGTCACCTTGTGTTAAGTGATCACCGCCGCCCACATTCTCTTGCAACACCAGAGGAATCACAGGAGAGCTGCCGGCCTTTAAAGAAGGTGTACGTGTTTGTGTTTTGAAGGTACCCATGTCGTATCGTACCGGAAACACTGCACAACGAAGCTCATTCCACAGCTTTGTAGTACGTGAAAGAAAAGAAAGTACCTTGAAACGCACTGTGGAGCACACATCCAGATGGTGGGGTTGACACACAATGAAGCGATGTCTCTACGCAACGCCAAGGTTATATATTAATCTCCTGTCTGTCCTATAGTCTGTCCATGTTAAACGTAGTCGTTCCTCATAGGGTTTTCGATTTTATGTAACACTAGCTGACCCGGCAAACGTTGTTTTGTCATATAAATTATTTTTAGTGTTTTTTCTCCGGCTTTTGTAAGCCGACAGCCACGACCACGAAAAAGTCATTTCATTTTTCGGGTTACTATAATATAGATCAGACACTCACAAAAATGTGACTTTCTATTTGTAAGAAACATTTTAAAATCGTTTTAGTAGATCCAGAGATTATCATTATTAGAAAGTATTTTATTAATTCGTCAAAATTTCAATATTTCTATATTATTTTGCTATTCGGAACGGAGACAAATCCAACAAATTAAAAATCATGAAAATCAGTCCAGCTGTTCTCCAGATATAAGTCTTCGAACAACTGTGTAACGTATATAAATTGGAACTCCACGCCTCTTGCATAGACGCTATGTATCACGCCAGGCTTAGCAGCAAATGCATTTTCCACTTTGAAGTACTCGAAGCCAGTGGTACACCGTTGGATCCATTAAACATGAAAATATACAAAAATCATTCAAACTTATTTCATAAAATGCAATTAAACCGTAAATACTATGTAGCATAATATCGTGTCATGTTCCGCTATGTTCTCTTTCTGTCGAACCTGACCGAATGTCCCATTCCTGTCTAGTAAATGTAAAGATCTCACCAACTATGTCACCGATACACAGATTCATAGCCAAGGGATATTCGCCAGTGGTCTTCCATCGCTTGAGCCTGGCTGTATCATGCGAATATTGTGCAATACATCACGTGACATCACACGCTGTTCTGCACTACGCATTGCAGTACACTCGTTCCTGTACGTAAACATCATAATTAAAGTTTCTGTCGTGCCCGCGACTTTCGGAAAACTCATAAGTTATGACATGTCTTAAGGCAGCAGCAGTGGCATTAGCTTGACGCATTAGTAAATTTACTACTATGATTTACAGAAAATAAAATCACAAAATAGCAACTCCCTTTAATTACTAACGTAAATATTATATTAATAACGCAAAGTCTTAAATATTACGGTACGTAACGTGAACGTGTCACGTATACGGTAACGTGAACTTATTTTCACAAAAATGAATTTCATATAAATTCAAACACTTAATTCAATTTGTACGTATTGAGGGTGGCAAAAAATATTTTTACGCTATCACACGGCTTTGCAAACAGTACCTATGAAACCTTTTTTTTGTATTAAAACTACCTTCAAAAATAATATCGAATAATCGGTAAATTCAATTGTTACCAAATTAAGTTAACTTGAATCCTTTATCCCACCTTCGAGGATGAAGAAAGAGCCTCCGTATTGTTTTTTAAAGGTGTGACGTCACAATTGTCAACTTGCTGGTGATCACTCATAATTGGATCATCGAAAGAAAACTGCAAGAGTATTAGACCACCTTCGTAAATACTACAGGAAAAGTTATGACGAACCGACCAGAGAGGCCCATACCGTACGACAGCCCAATCACGAATGCCTCGAGTGTCGACAATGTGGCCGTTTTTGTAGGGCTCGGTGCAAGTGCACGTGTTTGCGATTCTATCTTTTTAAAAATAATTTTACATCACAATATAATGAAATGATGATTTGGTCCTAGTTATGCAGAAAACAGCCATATCACATTTTTTCAAAAATGAGTTATAAAAACAGCCATGCTAATTTAGACATGGCGATTTTTTTACAAAAACACCCATGTCGATATCTTTATTAATCTCGCAGATAATAATCTGTGAAATCCAGCCACTTCAACAATTGAATTTTGTAAAAAACAGTCAGCTTGGTAAAATGCAGCCAATTTTGACATTAACTAAAATAATTATATTGCAGAAGTCAGCCAACCTGTATGTCTGTTCTTAACAAATTTCAAAATGTTAGAGGATGCAGTTTTCAAGTTACGTAAGAAGCAGCCAGTCTATGATGGCTGTTTACTGTCAAATAGATATTTATTATTATTAGTAGTTGACTTTTTTCAACAGGAGTAGTTCTACATTATCTTACTTGATCAATATGCTACAGTTTTTCAAGAAGTTTTTTTTACAGCAAATCTAAAATACTAAAGAAAGATACGTGCAATATCTGCACATTTCGAATCCAATTATAAATGCAGGAAGAAGCGATGGGGATATTAACTCCATAAGATAAATACCCAACATACATATTCATCAGGCCGAAAGAGCATGATTTCAATTAAAAATAGATATGAACCTAGCAAAAATTAAAAAAAAAATATATAATATATTGCATACTTTGATATGCAAAGCCATTACCTCGGATTCCAACAAATGTGATATTTTACTAAAGAAAAGGCTTTATTACTAAGGTGTGCTGTTGTAACCAAAGCTACTCTTATACAATACATAGACGGGCGCGTCTATCGAAAGCAATGTTCTCTTAGCTCTTAGTCTGGATATAGCGAAGGCCTTTGATCGTGTATGGCACAAGGCGCTTCGCTCAAAACTTCCATTATTTGGGATTCCCGAGAGTTTACAAGTCGTCGACAGTTATTGCTCGGACCCAAAGTCCGTGAACGCTGGAGATCCCAAACGCTGTATGTTATCTCCTACACTGTTTCTTATGCATATCAATGATATGTTGGACGCCTCTAACATGCATCGCTATGTAGACGACAGTAGTGATGCTGTATACACGGGCCATGGGGGCCGCTCTCGGGAAACCGTCGCCCAGTGCCGGAAGAGACTTGTGTCTTCTATCGAGTCCTGTTGAGAAGGTCGTGGAATGGGGTAAAATTAACCTTTTCCTATTTAAACCCCAGAAGACTCAAGTTTTCGTTGACCCATTGCACATTTATGAAATCCGATTTCAGATCAAGAATTTTACAACTATTCGGACGTATGTCGTGGTTCTGCTATTCTAGAAGGTGAATATGTCTTTATGACTCTGTTAAGTAAATTATGGCCGTATGGAAAACCTATCGCAGAGTAGGCTCGGGCTACATGACATCATATCAATAAGACATCTAAAATTAGAGGATGCTCGATATTTTATGATAATTTCACAAGTGGACAATATTATATTGAAGACGACATTGACAGATTTAGCAATGAGTTAGATTTCTATTCTAAGAGTTATCACGAAAATTTGTATAAACTTGAGTATCGATTTTTTTAAATACTTAGCCACATTTAGCTTCAAATTTATTTTTATGAAATACAACAACCATACAAGTGTTTTTATTACAAAGTTATAGATTTCAGACTTTTCCCTATAGGTACTTGTATAATACAAGTATACGTCATTACTTACAAAATTTCATAGTTCTAGGTCAACGGAAAATACGCTATAAATTTTAATTCCCTTGGGAGTGTCGATATATATGTTTTTTCGGCATAAACGGCTGTATCTATTGTTTACGTTAACTTAGAAGTTTATATTTTTTTTTAATTTTTTTGTTGTTATTTTATTATGATTCAGCATTAAAAAATACATACAACTTCAAATTTTCGCCCTTCTACGATCGATGCATCGAATCGAAAATAGTTCTACTATTTTTTTATCGCTATTTTTACATTATTCTGTTCCATCCACAAAGCCGCTATAGGGTTGCAAGGTAACCATCGAATACAATAATTGTAGTACGACATATTTCTTACGTCTGAGAATCGGTTGCATCTATTTTTTATGCCTCAAAAAATTTTGTTATTGAATTTTTTTTATTACAAATTATTAAATGGCAATACAACGTTTGCTGGGTCACCTAGTATAAATATAGAAAAAACAACTACTAACCTAAGTAATTAAAATAAAAACGAAATAATGCCTTATAATTAACTATTCAAAACAAATAAATTTCGCTTTCGTGGTCTTATTATAAGCAGTAATATCCATATAAATCAAATTCCAACCTAAGTAATTAAAATAAAAATCCTAACTCCTTATAAGTAACAACCACGAACATTTAAGATATCGTGGAATTATTGTAAGTAAAGCTGTTAAGTATAAAGTAAAGTAACTTACCGATGTAATCTTATAAAAATAATGTATATTTCTATTTGTGTCTCCTAACCACAAAAAAACCCTTTAAAACTATTGCAATACATACAATAAATAAATTTGCATTAAGGACACAACAAATATTTGTCCAAATAATGTATTGTAAAAGACAAAAATCATCTACTTTAATACCAGATGCGATAAAAGCACTTACTATCAAATGTGCGTTAGAAATAAATTAATATTTTTTATTATATTTATGGTTTATTTTTTTGTAGGATTATTTAAGAAAAACATTTTCATCCAACATTATTATGTATATTTGTAACTCCTGTCATTTTTGAGGAGCAAGCATGAATAGCTTGGAGATTGCAGATTTCTTTTCTACTTACTTCACACTTCTTTTATATCTTATATATAACACTACAGTTTTATAAATTATAGCCTATGTGTTATTCTGGTGTGTAAGCTATATTATTGTAAAGTTTCATCAAAATCTATTCAGTAGTTTTTGCGTACAAACTTTCACATTTAATATATTAGTAGGATATACTGCTATATAGCCCCTAGTAAATATCTTTAAATTTATTCATGTTAAATGTTTATTCATACAAAATGTTCAACATACTTTATTTTTTTATGTTTAGATAAAAATAACGGCGGACAAGCACCTCAAGTTCTGCCATCAGGTGCAGACGTACATCGCTCGTCGGGTTCAGTACTGCTTTCAGTCCATACTCACACTCAGGGGATACTCGGTAAGATGTTATTTTATTGAATAGAAATATTAATATAGGCCAGAGGTGATCACTTAACACCAGGTGACCTGTACGCAACCAACATTTTACTGCCGTTCTGTCAGATTGATCGTGTTATTTTAGCAAGATTTGTCAAATTATTTAAGTCACCGTAACCAATATCATTCCACACAGTCTTCGTTGTAGAAAATAAACAGGTCAAGTAGAACAATAAATTGTAATGGCGGCATCCAGCTAGCCCACGTGTTATTTTAGCAAGATTTTTCAAATTTTTATTCCCGCGTCATCTTGCCACCCCGTACAACATAAACTAGCGGCCTTCCGCTGCTATGTTCACAGATTAATGTCAGTCCCACTGTCCCGTGACAGCTTCGCGAAAGAACTTAATACAATATAGCAAATCGCGATTTCCAACGGCTATACAAAACAGTTAGTGAACAAGATTTGTCAAATTATTCAAGTCACCGTAACCAATATCATTCCACACAGTCTTCGTTGTAGAAAATAAACAGGTCAAGTAGAACAATAAATTGGAATGGCGGCATCCAGCTAGCCAAGTGTATTTTTTGTAGTACTTGGTATTGAAATATCTTATAGTTTTACCTTTTTGTTGAGTTAAACTAATATTTGGTATTGGTCTAGTAAGAGAAACAATTTTTATTTTATCTACGAACGAAAATTGTGCAAAAGGATACGTAGGTACCTAATTTCTGTAAACAAATCTTATTTTCGCCACAATCGCGACACTGGAATTTCTACATTCTATTTTAATTCCTTTCTTGTTACCACAACCATTTTAAACACAAAACACACAGCAACTTCTTTTGTTTTCCCAATACATACACTAAGTATAATTAACAATAAACAAATCAACACGAAACAAATAACTAATGTAATTAGCTTAATAATTCACGCCTGTAATATAAAGTACACGAGAACACAACAACTATAAAAAACAGCGCTGTTATTGTTGATTACACAACAATATATTTTTATCTCCGGAAATGTTATATTTTATATCTCACAATCATGAATCACGTCATGTGCAATGTCAAAACTCTTATGGGAGCGCAATAAGGTTGAAACTCGGACACTAAGCGAACGAGATACGTCATATTAATTACTCATAAATCATAATGTAGGTATAATTTCTTTCGTTGGCTTAATCCGTGACAGCTACAGTTGTCAGTTCTAATTGTCATAAGCTTGCCTACCCGAGAAGTGCCAAAGAAGTCAAATTGCGATGGTCATATTTAAGAACGATTTACATAGTCATTGTATATTTTTGCTGTGGTCGTATAACCTTGACAAATAAATTTTGTTATAGAAATTGAACGTATTCTACTAGCCTTCAGTAGGCATTATCGGAACTGCCTACTATCTTATCGGAACGTATTTAGTACTTATATCGCTCAGCGAAAAACTTACTGGTTGGGTGTTCAATAGAATTTCGATTATAGAATAAAAGAACTAAATTTATCTGAATTAACTTGGAATCCAGTTTAGGTATATTATTTAGAATCTAAATATGGTAGGTAGGCTATGCCTATTGGCATGTATGGAATGCACGCCCCTGTATTCAGATTACTTTTAATTTATTTTTTGAAAAAAAAATAAATGCAATGCATGTCCGTTTTGAATCATAGGACATCTAATTATTATCTTTCTTAATAGTCCTCAAAAATTATAAAAGATCTATGAAAATTAAAAATAGCTATGATTTAATTATCGGGAGCTCTACGGAACCAGGAACAGGGTCTATAATAATTTTTTAATTCGATCTCAACCACGCCAAGAACCGTGAAAACTACATCCATTTTGTCACAATGATAGTTGTAAAACTTGTAAAAAATAAAAAAGCGCGGCAGCCATCTTGGATTTCACTAATAATTCCAAATTCTTATTACACCATGCCGAGAAAATTAGAAATGATTCTCATTACTTCGACAGCTTTATTTCGCCATCATTCGATATGTGAACCCGACCTAAATTCACATCATGACATCACGCTCCCAAAAAATGGGAATTTTAATTATGAATTCTAACGTAAAACGTAATATAAAAAAAACTCTCATTCGCATATTACAGTTTGGATGAACTACCTTGTGATTTATACAATTGTAATCATTTGTACCACCTCGGGGACTCGAACCTAGTAAGTATTTGAAAAAGCTTTATCTCAATTCAATTTCCGAAAATGCAATTATTGGGATTAAGCAGGTTATCGACTGTAAAGTAGATCCTCTATATGGAGCAGCAACCTGAGAGTTGAACAAGATGTACCAAGATTTACTTTGGATGTGGCACGCGGACGGTTAGCTGAGTTGGTAAGAGCGCTCCGACGGAATCCGCTGGTACTTTGTACAATTAAAATAAAGTTGTACGAGTTACTTAACTACTTACTAAACAAATTTGGTCCCTTCACCATTGTTACGTATGTATGCCGGGGGTAATACGTCACAACAGTCGACCAATCACAGCGCGTTATTTCATGGGACGAGGGTATAAAAGAGCGGTTTCCGGCTCATTTAATGAAAGGCGAAACACGTTTCGAATTGTTTAAAGACAAATATTGGCGGAATTAAAATTTTAGAAAACATAACATTTGGATAATTATTGATTTCCGCAAAGAACTCTCTACTTCAATAAATCTTAATTCCTACTATGAGTGAGATATGACATTTTTTTTGTGTGAGTTTACCACTCTACTTCACCTGTTCTGCGGTGTGCGTCTGTCAGGGTCGCATGGAGATCGAGTGCAGCCGCGGCACGTTGGACATCGTGTGCACTGGCCGCGAGAGCAGCGCCGCTCGACACGCCGCCTCCACGTCATCGCTGTCGGGGGGAGAGCGCTCCTACTCCACCGTGGCCTTCATGATGGCGCTCTGGGACTGTGTCGAGCTGCCGTTCTACTTCATGGACGAGTTCGACGTTTTTATGGTGAGTCAATATACTGCGACTAATTGAAATAGAACATGCATCATTATTATTCACCGGATATACAGCGCGCGGGCGGGGGGAGTCTAGTACGATTGGATAATTGGCACTCGTGGAGTTTTACGGCCGTTAGATGGAGATAAATTACTACCTTCTACTGTCAGTAATTAGCTGTCAATAATCTGAAGCTGACCCAATATACCCAATAAGTCATTCTTATCGCCAGTCACTGTTGCAATTTCCATACAAACTTCTATTCCTGGTAAGCTATACGTGGTCCCATTGACAGACAGCGTGTACGGATGAGTTACGTCGATATGTTTATTGGTATAGAAAAGTCAACGATAGTTACGATTTTTTATCTCAAGTAGGCCACAACCGGAGATAGACTGAATATTGGGAATGGCCGTGAGTAGTCATGAGTCACTTCGACAGGGAGCATCGCGCGTGTTGCGAGAACGGTCGCGCGGACATCTCTACAAGCCGACTGTATTGTTCTAAATATGGATTAAAGCAAACTTATGATGCTCCGAGTACAAATTTAATTGAATTTGGATAGTGTTTAGAGACCGTTTCAACGTTTGAAACCACCAATAAAATCTTGGACTCAGGCTATTAAATAATATAATAATAATTTAATTGTACAATATTAATTTGTAAACATATTTTTCGATGAATTAAAAAGCCCGCTGAGTTTGTTGCGCCCATTCTTCTCAGGCCTGAGGCAATCATTTTGTAATGGGTGGTAGTTTTTGACTTTCAATAAGTGATGTCACATCCTATTTTGAATAAAAATATTTGAATTTGAATTATGTGTGAAGGTGACGGGCTCAATTGCAGTGTCGCTCAGATTTTTGAGTTTACCGAGAATCCTGAGCGGCATTGCATTGTAACGGGTAGGACGTATCAATTACCATCAGCTGAACGTCCGCTCGTCTCGATCCTTATGGTCATGAAAAAAATGTGTTGTACCAGGACAATATAAACCGGAAGATAGTGATGGAGCTACTCATCAACCACGCGCTGACTAACAAGAGCCGCCAGTTCGTGTTCCTCACGCCGCAGGACGCGTCCGCCGTCACCGCGAACGAACACATTAGTATACATGTGTAAGTATCATGTACAGTCACCGTTATAAATATAAAAATCTTTAATTCGAAATTTATGTACAGATCTATATGTAGGTCTGAGGCATAATTTTCGAATGGGCGGTATGTTAGCATATCGATATAGGATAAGGATCCACGCCACAAGTTAAGATATCATCCCCACCATCTGGATGTGTGGCGGTCTTCCACAGTGCGGTTTTCAAGGACGATACGACATGGGTAGTAATAGCGTCAGTTAAAGCAGCATCTGACTGCAAAAAACAGGCGTATCGAACTTGGGTTGCGGCGCTGGGCACAAAGGATCCGAACTGCAAAGTTCTGAAGTGGAAATATAACCGTGCCTCCAGATTTTTTAAGCGGCAAATCGCCCGTGCGAAGTCTAAGCACGTCGTCAAAATCAGCGAGCAGCTTTCCAGCTACTCGACCGGAACACGCAAGTTCTGGTTGTTGTCGAAAGCTGCTCTTGGTAACTTCAACCAGCCGTCCATGCCGCCGTTGCACATGAGGAATGACACCCTGGCCCATACGGCAAAAGAGAAAGCCGAGCTCCTATGTGCTCTTTTCGCCTCCAACTCGACTCTTGACGACAACGGAAATACACCGCCCACCATCCCGCGGTGTCAGAGCTCTATGCCTGAAGTACAGTTCAGACAGAAAACTGTTAGGCGAGCTCTGTTTTCGTTGGACGTCAGGAAGTCGAGCGGGCCGGATGGCATTTCTCCAATCGTGCTTAGAACGTGTGGCCCTGAGTTGACGCCGGTGCTAACGCGTTTATTCCGGCACTCTTATTCCAAAGGCGTAGTCCCTGACTCATGGAAGTCAGCCCTTGTCCATCCGATCCAAAAAAAAGGAGACAGTTCGGATCCGGCGAACTACAGGCCTATTGCTATCACCTCCCTGCTCTCTAAAATCATGGAGAGCATAATTAGCCGCCAGCTTTTAGTATACCTAGAGGGTCACCAGTTGATCAACGACCGACAGTACGGCTTTCGCCATGGACGGTCGGCAGGTGATCTTCTGGTATACCTAACACATAGATGGGCGGCGGATATTGAAAGCAAGGGGGAAGGCCTGGCAGTTAGCCTGGATATAGCGAAGGCCTTTGATCGTGTATGGCACAAGGCGCTCCTCTCAAAACTTCCATCATTTGGGCTTCCCGAGAGCTTGTGCAAGTGGACCTCCAGCTTCCTCACTGGGCGTAGCATACAGGTCGTTGTCGACGGATATTGCTCGAACCCGAAGCCCGTGAATGCTGGAGTGCCCCAAGGCTGTGTGCTATCTCCTACGCTGTTTCTTCTGCATATCAATGATATGTTGGACACCTCCAACATACATTGCTATGCGGACTACAGCACTGGTGATGCCGTATACACGGGCCATGCAGGTCTCTCTCGGGAAATTGTCGACCAGTGCAGGGAAAAACTTGTGTCTTCTATCGAGTCCTCTCTCGAGAAGGTCGCGGAATGGGGTAAATTGAACCTTGTCCAATTTAACCCCCAGAAGACTCAAGTTTGCGCGTTTACCACTAAAAAAAACCCATTTGTCGTATCACCGCTCTTCGAGAACACTTCTCTTAAAGCCGCGCCTAGTATCGGATTACTGGGTCGCGAAATCTCGAGCGATTGCCAATTCCGTGGCCATCTGGAGGGCAAAGCCAAATTGGCTTCGAAGAAGCTGGGCGTCATCAATAGAGCACGGCAATACTTCAAGCCGGCCTACATTTTAGCGCTCTACAAAGCGCAGGTCCGGCCACACATGGAGTATTGCTGTCATCTCTGGTCTGGCGCACCCCAGTATCTGCTCGATCCATTTGACCGCGTGCAACGTAGAGCAGCTCGAATTGTCGGGGACTCAGTGCTCTGTGAACGGCTGGATCTCTTGGCGTTGCGTTGAGACGTCGCTTCATTGTGTGTCTTCTACCGCATTTATCACGGGGAGTGTTCCGAAGAGCTGTTTAACCTGATTCCTGCCGCCGAATTCCACCTTCGCACGACACGCCACAAGTTAGGATTTCATCCCCACCATCTGGATGTGTGGCGGTCCTCTACAGTGCGGTTTTCAAGGAACTTTCTCCCTCGTACTACAAAGCTATGGAATGAGCTTCCTTGTGCGGTGTTTCCGGGACAATACGACATGCGTACCTTCAAAAAAAGCGCGTACACCTTCCTTAAAGGCCGGCAACGCTCTTGTGATTCCTCTGGTGTTGCAAGAGAATGTGGGCGGCGGTGATCACTTAACACCAGGTGACCCGTACGCTCGTTTGTCCTCCTATTCCATAAAAAAAAAAAATGGGTACCTTCAAAAAAAGCGCGTACACCTTCTTTAAAGGCCGGCAATGCTCCTGTGATTCGTGGTTCTAATTTTTGTCAGATACATAGATTAAAAAGTGTGTGTGTACTTATGTATGCACGCAAGAAGTTATACTTCTTTGGCGTCGTAACAAAGCAAAAATCCTTAAAATTATTTATTCCTCGTGCTATTCTAGTATATCGTAAAAAACTCGCAAAGATGGCTTTGACAATTAATTATTAAGTAACGATTACGGCTGTATGGGCTTGAACCCTTTGCCTGTCCTAATAATGGACGAAGAACCAATAAAAATAACAAATTGCAAACATCAGAACATTTTAGGAACCAACTTCACCCTGTCACTTTTGTGTTGCAGTGATGCGCGCGCATTTTAAATTTCACTCACATCATTTTTTCATAACGCGCCTAAAGAAAAATAACCTTAAAAACGTTTAAAGGATTAAAACGCGTGTCATTGTTACTGTGTTTTAACATATTTTTTTGTGTAAATATTAAATTTTTATTATTATTTAAGTTAATCCGATGTTTTAATCTTTGAAAAGTGTTTCATTTAAATGTTTAACACTCGCGTTAATCAAAGAAAATACTATAACATAATATTATTATACTGAAGTGGGATAATATATCTATCGTTAGACATATTAAGTTGTATTTTCAGTTGAATTATATTTTATACCATTATTTATACAGGTGAAAATTACTGACATAATATATAATAATAAAACTTTCTTATTTCCTTGGTCCAGTACTCATTTTATAACGTAAAATCTATATATAATTAAAATGGTCTTTGTTTGAGGCTCTTTCACGTCTAAACCACTGATCGTATCGACATTGAACTACCACCATTCGATGCGATATTTATCCTATATGGTTTATGGATTCTTATTTTAAGAATACCAACGTTCCTTCCTTTTAAAATTCGCCCAGCGAAGCAGGCGGGAACGGCTAGTAATATATATTGTGATTAAGAATCCATTATGGGGTCCACGTGTTTACTTGGGAGTGTTATTTTTGGAAAACATTTATTTCTATCGTTGATGTTCAATGCGTTAAATGAATGTAGATTATCTTTCTAAAAACTTATTTTTTTGCAGAATGGCGGACCCGAGACCATAGTACAAAAAACATTGGAAGAATTCAATCAGGGTTATATTATAAATTACTATTTTTATTACTAAGGTATTAAATTAATATAAATAAAAACCTTGTTTGATTGAAAAATATCAACACCATTTATTAATACAATTTGCCATGACAATAAAATGACATAAAACCCGTGGAACAATACATTGCACAATCGTACACAATATGGCTTCCACAATGAGATCGCACACAACTGAACAGCTTCATACACAAAAGTTAAACAAATAAATTGATAGAAAATTACTTATCTCGCTATGGTTACCGTTAAATTATTTGAAATTGTAACAATCTAAGTCTTATTTATAAGGCAGTCACGCCTTAGGATTATAAGCGTAATCGTTTAATCTTAACCTATTCTAATAACTAATAATGAAAGAGTGCTTGTGAAAACTTGCAGTAAATCTCCTTCTACAGAAAATATTTAATAGGATGGAACAGCAATTTTATAAAGTATTGTTTGCAATCAAATATGTTAATAACAAATTATTTGGTACAATTGTCCGTATTATGTTCTACCTAAAGATAATTTAATTAACGGCCGTTCCCAATATTCAGTCTATCTCCGGTTGTGGCCTACTTGAGATAAAAATCGTAACTATCGTTGACTTTGCTGTCCCAATAAACTTATCGACGGTAACTCACCTTATCCGTGCACGCTGTCTTCCCAATGGGAGGACATACAGCTTACCAGCGATAGCAGAAGTTTGTATGGAAATTGCAATTCACGCGTTCCAATATAAGGCGATAAGAATGGCTTATCGGGTATATTAGGACAGCTTCAGATTATTGGCAGCTAATTACTGAGAGTAGAAGGTAGTAATTTATCTCTAGCTGTATATAGTATATTGGGAACGGCCGTCAAACAGATGCATGTTTGTATAGTGACAGCTGTTCAATCCTTATAAATGAAATCTGTATAGCTGTTTTGGCGTAACCACATGAAATCAAATATTTTTAAATTAAAAATAATTTTCCATTACTTAAATTTATAATTTCCTAACACATTCGGTACATACGCTCAAATATATAACACATACATTTACAGACTACAAAATAATAACAATATGGAACATCTTTTTCTCTAGATTATTTTATATATATATTAAATAATATGATAATTTTTGATTTTTAAACTAAGAAATTTCCTTTTTTTACAACTAAGCGTTTAAATTATTGTAAGCAAATAAACCAATACAGAGTAAATTACAGTTATAGTAAGTGCACTAACCAAAAATATAACGATATATTATGATTTTACGCTTTCTCGTTATCTATAGAAGAAATATCCATACTGACGATCTTTTGATCAAGAAATATACTTATGTTTATAATTTTAACTGCTTGACTTGCCAATAAATAATCGAATCACTTACCACAAAACAAAATTGAAATAAAACACTTGTAAAGGATTAAAACGCGTGTAATTGTAACTTGTGTTTTTACATAAGATCTTTGCGTAAGAGTTACATTATTATTTTAGTTAAGCCGACGTTTCAAGACCTTTCCAGATCACGTCTTCAAGGGGACTGTTACAATTACACGCATTTTAATTCTTTAAAAGTGTTTCATTTAAATGTGTAACACTAGCGTTAATCTAAGAAAATACTACAAAACAAAATATTTAATTTTTATATCAGTGTAACGTGTAAACTTCATGGTGGTGAACAGTTCTGTCCATTACACAAATTATACAACACTAATTTTATTCTTAATGATAACCGCCATTTTGTTACTTTATTCCAAAAATTTTTTAACTCAAATACACAAACATATTTTAACTGATCTTGAAGTGGCTTCGTTTAGGGAAGCGTGTGGGAATTAATGGGCAGTTATTGCAAATTAATTTTTTCCTAATTATATTATAAATAGTGTTGCCAAATAATTACAGACACATTTCAATAACAATTCATCTTCTTAGAAAACAGTCTCTCAGGTATGATATACGTACTAACCATATCTCCAAGAGGTAAATTTATGCATTTTTTACAGTATTAATTGATATATGAATTCCATTAAAAAAAATCATGCAAAAATAATTTACTTATGTAAGCTACTAAATCGGAGCAAATTAATATTTATCAACTAGACTGGATTAGTAATAACTTATTTCAATCAAAATATACTTATAATATGCAAATAAAGTGTCCACTACCAAGGGAGTAGTTCCTAATCAGTAGTGGGATTCTTTGGCTATCTACTTTCAGTGTTAAATTAGCATCTAATCAGTCCCAAATATGCGCACTAATATAAGAAATTATTGACCGATAGTTAAGATAAACATAAATACGAAGTTTTGAATTTTTAAGAATTTAACTTTTCAAACAAAATTAAATTTGTAACCAAAATTTATGAACGATGCGGGCCTCGAACCCGCGACCTCACTGGTTCCGTCCAAGCGTTCTTCCCCTGAGCCAAGTTGTCAGTTGATAACCTGCTCAACCCCAATAATTGCATATTAGAAAATTTACTTGAGATGTCACTTACGTGACTGGAACGTTTGGCTCAGTGGAAGAGCGCTTGGACGGAACCCGTGAGCGCGACCTCACGGGTTCCATCCAAGCGCTCTTCCACTTTCGGTTCGAGTCCCGCATTGTTCATAAATGTTGGTTACATATTTAATTTAATTAATCCCAGAAGTGAGGGTTATCACTTTAAAAATAAGAAATTGTTTACATTTCAAATAACACTATAATAAGCATGGAATGTATTCAAATATATAAAATAGAACCGGAATAATCTGATAACATTTTTGAATTTTTTTTTTTGAAAAACCTAAGATTTACAAACTGCATAATATATTAATTAATCTATACATTTCAATATTTTGATAGTACATTTGATCTCAATGATTTTTAGTAACATGCAAAATTTATTAAGTATTATTAGTGGTTAATGAAGCCAGATCCACACTAATAAAAACTGAAAAATTATATTAGTTAATAATATTGAGATCAGATGTATTCAATATTCATTCACTACAATTCAATTTGTCACAAACCTGTCCTCGCCAAAGAGGTTGGTAGGAACTACTTATTTAGAAATTTTTAGATTCTAATAAATATATTTCCCTACTTGTATTGTGTAAGTAGGAGAAAGTTTGTCAGAGAATTAAACACCAAGTGTTTATTTAATTTTTATCATTACCATTACCCCATTTCCACTTCCATATTTTAGTAATTAAAAAGATTTTTTTTTCGTTTATATTTTATACTACAAATAATGATAATAGCCAGGAACAATACATTTTTTCGAACTTTTCAATATGATTGAAATTGTCTTCTAATAATATTTCTAGTTATAATTTACAAAATAATCTATTAAGTATTCTTAATAAATTAGACGGCATTTACTGACGGCCAACATTATATATTATGCTTCAACATAAGCTACTATTTACAAACCATTTATAAATTATGTGATGCAAACTGTACATCTCGTGTGCTATCATAGGTAATAAAACTAGTTGTAAACTAGTTATAGTTAATATTGAATAATTTGAATCCATTATTCAATTCAATCCTCTTACTTTTACTTAAAGCTCTGTGATACATAAACAAATATATAATAGAATATTTTAGTGCTTTTTAATTTAATAATTAAAAAGGTGTGAATCAATGATACATCTATTGGAAGTTAACAGTACATCTACATTGTTAAATACTCCCAACAATTTTTGTCATTTTAAAAAAAAACATCTATTTTTAACAAACTTTTTTTTTGCAAACGCCCATAACAATGTGTCAGAGCCTGATCAAAGGAAAGTCATGTGGAGTCGTTATAACAAAAACAGAGAATTTTAAATATGTAGAGCGTGGTTCAACTAATTTATACTAAAATCGGCATCAGATTTTAGTCCTCGGCCCGATTCTCTAAAATATTAGAGCGCATTCCCATTAAACGATGAAATAACAATCATACTAAGACACGCAGGAATTGCCCAATTTCATGTGTTTTTTAAAGATTTTTTTGTCAAGAATACTATTATTTTAGAATTAATTAATCTTAAGCCCTATAAAGACCGGCGTTAGAAGTACTGTACGTACTATAAACGGAAATATATTTTAAATAATTAGTAGCATTTCATATTAGTGCGAGGATTTTAATCTTTAAATAATTTGTGTAGGTTAGTAATAAAATTATCACACTACCCATAGATAGTTCAGTTACTCCATATGCAAGAGAAGTCAACCAATTATTCAAAAACAATCATCGAAAATTTCATTTGTTTTATTGTAAATGTATATAAATAATATAGATATATACGTTAATAACTTGTGGAAACAAAAATAAATATACAACACTCTAGCCGAGCTACAGTTCAGTACTGTCGGACACTAAATACATTATATACAAGTTATACAACACTCAAATTTCAGCATAAAGTAGTATTTTCACTATACGAGAGCACTCGGATTAAGTTCATTTCGATGTTTCGAAACGGGTGTTAAACACGTGATCCTAGCACACTCTTGACTGAACGACTGGACTCAGAAGCGGTTCAATTTTTTTTTCAGTTCACTTTACTAAAATTATATGAGGATAACATAATTTTATGGAAACAATGGCGTAATTTAAGAAGATGTGACATGAATGTGACAATGAGGTTTGTATACTAAGGCCAATGAGAGGAGATCAAAGAATGTAAACAATCGGACCTATGTCCTTTTCACTTGAACGCAGTAATGGTGGTGTCAGAAAACTGTCGTTGCGTGTTTCGTGGCACAGGAAAGCAGTCACTTTGTCCGCCATTTTGGAAGCAAGTTCATTCCTGT
Organism: Leptidea sinapis; assembly: GCF_905404315.1. Classification (NCBI taxonomy): domain Eukaryota; kingdom Metazoa; phylum Arthropoda; class Insecta; order Lepidoptera; family Pieridae; genus Leptidea; species Leptidea sinapis. The sequence continues at coordinate 6,261,318 of NC_066304.1, read as the reverse complement.
TTGGATTGCGTTTGAAGTTATACGTATTTTTTCGAATCCGTTACTATTAAATTTTGCTGTTATTGTAGCAAAGTAAGTAGCTGGTAGTTCTAGACAACCTTTGAAATACATCAATTCTCATGAAACATTACCATATTTGAAATATTATCAATATTCAAAGATATCGATGAAAATGTTTTGAACCCCTGAAACTGCTTACATTTTTTATCTTGTCTCGTTGGCTTTTCTATAGACTATATGAAGCAGTGGCAGTGTTATGGAATTCGACAAGAAAAGTTGACCGAAATGCCAGAATACAAGATATCAGTAATGATGTTTATATAGCTGGACTCTCAATACATCTGTCGTCATTTTAAGTGTGCTGTCTACTCGGATGGTGGATCATGCTACTTATCTAGTTTATTGGTTACCAACATTGATTGGACCACGAAACATACCTAACAAAGACACTTCTCTTGGTTTCCATCAAGAAAAAGGGCTATAACTTTATACAAATTTAAGGAATAGAAAATATTCAATAATGTAAATACAGGGTGTATTAGTCATTAAAGCCTAAGAGAATTTCAGTCGGGTTACCTGGTATTAAGTAATCACTGCCGTTGCCGGCCTTAAAGGAAGGTGTACGCGCTTTTTTTGGAGATACCCATGTCATATGGTCCCGGAAACACCGCACAAAGAAGCTCATTCCACAGCTTTGTAGTACGTGGAAGAAAGTTCCTGGAAAACCGCACTGTGGGTCCTCCACATGAATATCATGGCCACCCATCCAGATGGTGGGGATGATATTCTTATTTGAATTCGGCGGCAGGAATCAGGTGAAACACACTCCCCGCGCAACGCTAAGTGATCCAGCCGTTCACAGACTATTTCGTATGAGTGCACTCATCGGCTCGAGTGAAGTCGTAAAGTGAAAACGTATCTTAAGTAAACTACGCTAAGAGTATCACAGTTTGTCAGACCAATCAGAGGTCGGTCGCGGGCGAGTCGTGTCGCGCTGTGGACGGAGTCTTGGCGGCGGGCGTGTGCGGACTCTTCTGGTCGGAGGTGGGCGGAGTGGGCGGGAACACGTGCGGCTGCGAGCTGCCGGCGCCCGCCTGCTGCACGCTGCTCTGGTCCAGCATGCTCTGGTACACCGCGTCCTGAGTCATATATTACTAGTTCAAAATATGTTTCGAATAATTAGTTATTTATGCAACTGTTGTGTAATAAGGGCTATTAAAACACGAATGAGGACTTTATATACAGGACTTTATCTACACCCATAATATGAATCCTCTGTAAAAGATTCTGAAACAGTTAGCTTACTGCTAACATAAAAAAGCCAGTCTAGTAACCATTACATCATCCAAACGAGTGTTGTAATGTTGTACTGAATTTCATTACAACACTCGTTTGTATGATGGTTATTAGGACATTGAGTGTTTTAATGTTGGCAAAAAGCTGTTTTAGAATCTTGAATAGAGTATTTAAAGCATGGGTGTAGACGAAATAAAAACTATTTATGATACAAGTGAATTATTGTGTTTTACAACAATCCAGAGCGGCACTGCATTGTAATGGGCAGCGGTGTCTGCGGTGTGTCGGTGTCGCGGTGTACTCACAAACATGTCGAGCGTGACGTTGTGCGCCTGTATGCGGTGGCTCTCGTCCAGGTTGAGGTCGGGACAGATGAGGTCGAGGCCGCCCGCCCGCTGCACGTGCTCGCCGTCCGCGCCGCGCACCACGCCCAATAGAAGTGCGGTGTCTGCGGTGTGTCGGTGTCGCGGTGTACTCACAAACATGTCGAGCGTGACGTTGTGCGCCTGTATGCGGTGGCTCTCGTCCAGGTTGAGGTCGGGACAGATGAGGTCGAGGCCGCCCGCCCGCTGCACGTGCTCGCCGTCCGCGCCGCGCACCACGCCCAATAGAAGTGCGGTGTCTGCGGTGTGTCGGTGTCGCGGTGTACTCACAAACATGTCGAGCGTGACGTTGTGCGCCTGTATGCGGTGGCTCTCGTCCAGGTTGAGGTCGGGACAGATGAGGTCGAGGCCGCCCGCCCGCTGCACGTGCTCGCCGTCCGCGCCGCGCACCACGCCCAATAGAAGTGCGGTGTCTGCGGTGTGTCGGTGTCGCGGTGTACTCACAAACATGTCGAGCGTGACGTTGTGCGCCTGTATGCGGTGGCTCTCGTCCAGGTTGAGGTCGGGACAGATGAGGTCGAGGCCGCCCGCCCGCTGCACGTGCTCGCCGTCCGCGCCGCGCACCACGCCCAATAGAAGTGCGGTGTCTGCGGTGTGTCGGTGTCGCGGTGTACTCACAAACATGTCGAGCGTGACGTTGTGCGCCTGTATGCGGTGGCTCTCGTCCAGGTTGAGGTCGGGACAGATGAGGTCGAGGCCGCCCGCCCGCTGCACGTGCTCGCCGTCCGCGCCGCGCACCACGCCCAATAGAAGTGCGGTGTCTGCGGTGTGTCGGTGTCGCGGTGTACTCACAAACATGTCGAGCGTGACGTTGTGCGCCTGTATGCGGTGGCTCTCGTCCAGGTTGAGGTCGGGACAGATGAGGTCGAGGCCGCCCGCCCGCTGCACGTGCTCGCCGTCCGCGCCGCGCACCACGCCCAATAGAAGTGCGGTGTCTGCGGTGTGTCGGTGTCGCGGTGTACTCACAAACATGTCGAGCGTGACGTTGTGCGCCTGTATGCGGTGGCTCTCGTCCAGGTTGAGGTCGGGACAGATGAGGTCGAGGCCGCCCGCCCGCTGCACGTGCTCGCCGTCCGCGCCGCGCACCACGCCCAATAGAAGTGCGGTGTCTGCGGTGTGTCGGTGTCGCGGTGTACTCACAAACATGTCGAGCGTGACGTTGTGCGCCTGTATGCGGTGGCTCTCGTCCAGGTTGAGGTCGGGACAGATGAGGTCGAGGCCGCCCGCCCGCTGCACGTGCTCGCCGTCCGCGCCGCGCACCACGCCCAATAGAAGTGCGGTGTCTGCGGTGTGTCGGTGTCGCGGTGTACTCACAAACATGTCGAGCGTGACGTTGTGCGCCTGTATGCGGTGGCTCTCGTCCAGGTTGAGGTCGGGACAGATGAGGTCGAGGCCGCCCGCCCGCTGCACGTGCTCGCCGTCCGCGCCGCGCACCACGCCCAATAGAAGTGCGGTGTCTGCGGTGTGTCGGTGTCGCGGTGTACTCACAAACATGTCGAGCGTGACGTTGTGCGCCTGTATGCGGTGGCTCTCGTCCAGGTTGAGGTCGGGACAGATGAGGTCGAGGCCGCCCGCCCGCTGCACGTGCTCGCCGTCCGCGCCGCGCACCACGCCCAATAGAAGTGCGGTGTCTGCGGTGTGTCGGTGTCGCGGTGTACTCACAAACATGTCGAGCGTGACGTTGTGCGCCTGTATGCGGTGGCTCTCGTCCAGGTTGAGGTCGGGACAGATGAGGTCGAGGCCGCCCGCCCGCTGCACGTGCTCGCCGTCCGCGCCGCGCACCACGCCCAATAGAAGTGCGGTGTCTGCGGTGTGTCGGTGTCGCGGTGTACTCACAAACATGTCGAGCGTGACGTTGTGCGCCTGTATGCGGTGGCTCTCGTCCAGGTTGAGGTCGGGACAGATGAGGTCGAGGCCGCCCGCCCGCTGCACGTGCTCGCCGTCCGCGCCGCGCACCACGCCCAATAGAAGTGCGGTGTCTGCGGTGTGTCGGTGTCGCGGTGTACTCACAAACATGTCGAGCGTGACGTTGTGCGCCTGTATGCGGTGGCTCTCGTCCAGGTTGAGGTCGGGACAGATGAGGTCGAGGCCGCCCGCCCGCTGCACGTGCTCGCCGTCCGCGCCGCGCACCACGCCCAATAGAAGTGCGGTGTCTGCGGTGTGTCGGTGTCACGGTGTACTCACAAACATGTCGAGCGTGACGTTGTGCGCCTGTATGCGGTGGCTCTCGTCCAGGTTGAGGTCGGGACAGATGAGGTCGAGGCCGCCCGCCCGCTGCACGTGCTCGCCGTCCGCGCCGCGCACCACGCCCAATAGAAGTGCGGTGTCTGCGGTGTGTCGGTGTCGCGGTGTACTCACAAACATGTCGAGCGTGACGTTGTGCGCCTGTATGCGGTGGCTCTCGTCCAGGTTGAGGTCGGGACAGATGAGGTCGAGGCCGCCCGCCCGCTGCACGTGCTCGCCGTCCGCGCCGCGCACCACGCCCAATAGAAGTGCGGTGTCTGCGGTGTGTCGGTGTCGCGGTGTACTCACAAACATGTCGAGCGTGACGTTGTGCGCCTGTATGCGGTGGCTCTCGTCCAGGTTGAGGTCGGGACAGATGAGGTCGAGGCCGCCCGCCCGCTGCACGTGCTCGCCGTCCGCGCCGCGCACCACGCCCAATAGAAGTGCGGTGTCTGCGGTGTGTCGGTGTCGCGGTGTACTCACAAACATGTCGAGCGTGACGTTGTGCGCCTGTATGCGGTGGCTCTCGTCCAGGTTGAGGTCGGGACAGATGAGGTCGAGGCCGCCCGCCCGCTGCACGTGCTCGCCGTCCGCGCCGCGCACCACGCCCAATAGAAGTGCGGTGTCTGCGGTGTGTCGGTGTCGCGGTGTACTCACAAACATGTCGAGCGTGACGTTGTGCGCCTGTATGCGGTGGCTCTCGTCCAGGTTGAGGTCGGGACAGATGAGGTCGAGGCCGCCCGCCCGCTGCACGTGCTCGCCGTCCGCGCCGCGCACCACGCCCAATAGAAGTGCGGTGTCTGCGGTGTGTCGGTGTCGCGGTGTACTCACAAACATGTCGAGCGTGACGTTGTGCGCCTGTATGCGGTGGCTCTCGTCCAGGTTGAGGTCGGGACAGATGAGGTCGAGGCCGCCCGCCCGCTGCACGTGCTCGCCGTCCGCGCCGCGCACCACGCCCAATAGAAGTGCGGTGTCTGCGGTGTGTCGGTGTCGCGGTGTACTCACAAACATGTCGAGCGTGACGTTGTGCGCCTGTATGCGGTGGCTCTCGTCCAGGTTGAGGTCGGGACAGATGAGGTCGAGGCCGCCCGCCCGCTGCACGTGCTCGCCGTCCGCGCCGCGCACCACGCCCAATAGAAGTGCGGTGTCTGCGGTGTGTCGGTGTCGCGGTGTACTCACAAACATGTCGAGCGTGACGTTGTGCGCCTGTATGCGGTGGCTCTCGTCCAGGTTGAGGTCGGGACAGATGAGGTCGAGGCCGCCCGCCCGCTGCACGTGCTCGCCGTCCGCGCCGCGCACCACGCCCAATAGAAGTGCGGTGTCTGCGGTGTGTCGGTGTCGCGGTGTACTCACAAACATGTCGAGCGTGACGTTGTGCGCCTGTATGCGGTGGCTCTCGTCCAGGTTGAGGTCGGGACAGATGAGGTCGAGGCCGCCCGCCCGCTGCACGTGCTCGCCGTCCGCGCCGCGCACCACGCCCAATAGAAGTGCGGTGTCTGCGGTGTGTCGGTGTCGCGGTGTACTCACAAACATGTCGAGCGTGACGTTGTGCGCCTGTATGCGGTGGCTCTCGTCCAGGTTGAGGTCGGGACAGATGAGGTCGAGGCCGCCCGCCCGCTGCACGTGCTCGCCGTCCGCGCCGCGCACCACGCCCAATAGAAGTGCGGTGTCTGCGGTGTGTCGGTGTCGCGGTGTACTCACAAACATGTCGAGCGTGACGTTGTGCGCCTGTATGCGGTGGCTCTCGTCCAGGTTGAGGTCGGGACAGATGAGGTCGAGGCCGCCCGCCCGCTGCACGTGCTCGCCGTCCGCGCCGCGCACCACGCCCAATAGAAGTGCGGTGTCTGCGGTGTGTCGGTGTCGCGGTGTACTCACAAACATGTCGAGCGTGACGTTGTGCGCCTGTATGCGGTGGCTCTCGTCCAGGTTGAGGTCGGGACAGATGAGGTCGAGGCCGCCCGCCCGCTGCACGTGCTCGCCGTCCGCGCCGCGCACCACGCCCGCGCCGCCCGCACTCCGCACCGCCCCCGCACACGACGCCATCCAGCTGTAGCACGGCTGCAGCGCCTCCCAGCTGTACCCTGCGACGAATACATACGTTTTTTTTTCAAGTTATTTCATCATAAATATATGCACAGTTGTTACTTAAATATATCTCGCGAAACTGTTACAACAGTTTGTTGGGTTGATGAACAGATTGTTGGTTGAGTTTACGCTCTTAGACTATACTATACTATTGCGCATCTATAATAATAATAATAAATTCTTTATTGCCATACAAAACATTACAAATATAAAACGAAGAAATAGGATACAGGATGAAACAAAAGGCAAAAGAAAAAGGCTAAGCTTCACCTGACATAGAATTATGGATTTGTTATGATTTATTATGTTTCCATGCAGCGCTGTTTTTCAGCCATCACCTCCTCCATAAGGTGTTGAGTGGAAGTGTATGTATTGTGGCTCTCCAATTACCTACTTAAGCTATATTTTTTTTATAAAATGTAATATTTAAAAAAAAGTGTTCTGATTACCCTTGAAAAATGTATGTAAGTGTGTGTGTGTGCGTGAGTGTGGGCGTGTGTTTATGTCCGTACACAGAAAAAATATTTTAGAGAAAGATATTTCTAGTGGATGTGGTTCAATTTCTCTGCAGGACGTTGCTTTTTTAGTAGAGCAAAACGGTATTTTTTTTAAAGGACTCGACACTCATTTGTTTCTTTAGAGGAGGAGGTAAGTCATTCCATATTTTTGCTGCAGAGAACCTGAAAGATCCCCTAAACCGAACTGTTTATGCTTAGGGATTATCAGGCCGGGTTGTCTGTTTGAACGCAAGATGTGTTCTACGGTGAAATCTTTCACCCAACGAAGCTTTTCAAATAAATATTCAGGCTTCTTGTTCCAAATAACCTTTTGAGTTAAACAAGGATAGTGAAGTTGTCTTCTTCCACTCATGTTCAGGATGCCTTTGCTATTCAAGTAGGGAGTTATATATGCTTTCCTGGGTATGTTGAAACAAAAGCGAACACATGAGTTTTGCACTCTCTGTATTGCCCTCTCTGCGCTAGCGGTCAACCTCGGCCCATAGAAGGAGCTACAGTAATTAAACTGCGATAGTACCACAGTCTCGCACAGAAGTAAACGCAAATCTTCTTTTAGATAGTTTGTAATTTGATACAAGGTCTTTAATTTAACAAAAAAAGCTGTTCTAATTTAAGTATTCACGTGTTCCACAAACTTTTGTTCACCATCCAGTAGAACTCCAAAGTTACCCGTTCTAAGACCATGTTGTCAATTTTTATGTCCAGGCTACTTTCCAACACTGCACTAATTTGGGTTTTCGTTCCTAGGACTATCATTTGAGATTTTGTAGGGTTTAGGACCAGGCTTCAGGACATTCTCCGATGGGATATTTCTAAGATCGTCTTTTTTATCGAAAGAGTAGTACAACTGTGTATCGTCTGCATAAAGATGGTATTTGCAATGTTTAATATTGTTGCGTAAGTCAGCTGTAAATATGGTGAATAAATAGGGCTTAATAAAGAGCCCTGCGGCACGCCTCTTTCTAGCGGTCTTAAGGTTGAGAAACTCTTATCACCATTTTTCCCTTCAATTACCACCATTTGCTTTCTAAACTTGATTGATTTAGTATAACTTTTTCCAGGACTTTAGACAGCACGGGCAGCATTCAAATTGGGCGGAGATTTTTCAGTTCAGTAACACAGTTCTTCTTCGGATATAGTCTTACGATCGCTTTCTTACAGCAAGATGGAAATGTGCTGGTTTCGATGGACTTATTAATTATTCTTGTTATAATAGGAAGGGTCACATCAAGAGTTAGTTTTAGCATTTCTATATTTAGGCAAACAATACCTGACGTGTTTCACTTGATATTCATAATAATTTTTTGATCTCTATTTCTGTCGTTGGTTTCAAATTGAGGGTGTCAATGATGGGTGTGTGATATCTGCGTATGTTTTAATATCGGCTGGTAGGATCAGAAAATGCTCATTTATTTTGTTTGGATCGTTAAGATGATCAGGAACTATATTTTCTTGTGCGCTACTAAGCTGAATAGTTTTTTTTATATTTTTCCACAATAGGGCTGCTGGCTTGGTTAGGTTATTGTTAATACAGTGATTAAAATACGCCCTTTTTCTCGTTCTATGCTTGCAGTTACCAAGTTTTCTTCCCATTATTCCGATAAAAGTTTTTAGAGCTCTATCTTTTTTGTTCAGTGCGTTTGTTAAAGCTTCGTCTCGTAACGTCATCATAAATTAAATCATGACCGTTATCCAGGGTTTAGAGTTATTTCTTAAAATTGATTTATGTATCATAGCGTGAAGGTCAAATAAACTTGTAACGTATCTGGTAAAAATATCAATCATTTCATTTACACCATTATGAGTATTAATCGAGTCCCAACGGATATTTTTCAGATCCTGTGTGAAAGATCTATGTTGTGTAATTCTTGTGAATCGAACGAGTTTGTTTACTTTAGGATTCCTTATTTCAAAGTCAACTAGGATCAATGCATGGTCGCTAAAACAGTGGTTATGTATTACCTTTACATTTTTGCATTTTAAAGGTTTATCTGTTATGATCAGATCAAGAATAGTTTGGGACAGATCGGTGATTCTTGTCGGCTCATTGACTAGTTGTGAAAGACTGTGGTGAAAATAGAAGTTTTTAAGTTCTTTTTCTTTTGGTGAGTCTTCGCTAGTAACATCAATATTAAGATCACTAAGAACACACATGAAATCACAATGCGACACGGAGTTTAGGGACTCGCCAAGGCCATCGAGCGTCTCCAGTACAGAAATGTTTTTAGGCCTGTAGACTGTGGCTAGGGCTATGTTTATACCAGGCAGTTTGACTTCTATGCATAGTTGTTCTAGCGAAGATGGAGGGTGCTGTCGTAATAAATTATACCTAATTTGTTCGTTATATACACTTTTACTAATACACATATACCATTACACACATATCATTACTTTGTTATCAATTCATAATATTAATAAAAACATAGTAAAATCGTATCTGTATACATATAACTGAACTATACTACTTTAAATATTAAGACTTACGTGGAGACGTTAAGGAAGTGCGTTGATTGGTGATGCGTCTCAATCATGAGCAGCCATTGTGGGTGTGTGTGTGTGTGTGTGTGAGACTATGATTGTGTATGTAAAGTAATACTTATTTATGCAACTGTTGTGTTATATGGTGTATTAAATCCAATGAGTATTTTAATACCTAATTATCAACTGTTGCATACAAGACTTTATCTACACCCAGAATATGAATCCTCTTAATGATTCTGAAACAGTTAGCTTACTGCTAACATTAAAACAGCCAGTCCTAGTAGTAACCTAATATATATGTATATAATCAGTAATGGATGGCATTACTGATTATATACAAATAAACTAAGTATTAATGAAATAATTATTTATTTTTAGTAGTATTTAACATTTTGTATAGTTCAATTACTAAAATTCACTTGAATATTATGTTCTTTTGCAGCGTTTAAAATATCCGGCGGTGTGCTGTCAAAACTTGAATAGCTAATATTTTCAAGAAAAATGGTGGGGATTCGAATAACCTACATTAATTACGGCGCGCGACGTTCTGATAGTGTGGAACGCACGTAAACGAAAATGTTCCTTTTTTGAAATTCATACAGTTACCACGCATCGAACAATACGAATGTGGCTGTCTCTTGAAACTCTTTGCGCATGAAGGTATCGAAAAAAAACAAAGGAGTGTTGTTATGAAATTCAGTACAACACTCGTTTGGATGATGTAATGGTTATTAGGACATTGGGTGTTTTAATGTTGGCAATAAGCTAACTGTTTGATAAAACCATTCAGAAATGTTTTTCAAGTGACGTGGAAATGTTAAACGTCTGTCAGTTTTGAGTGCTGGGTAGTTATGGGTCATGACGTCAAAGTACATATTAACATAAGAACAAAAGGAGAGGTTAGGTTTATAACTGACATCGTTGTTCACTGACTGTGGTCATACTTTTACACATTTGTTTGTCAGAATTGTATTAGCGCCGCCGATGGACATCCGACACTCCAAAGGTCAAGGGATGCGTTGCCAGGCCTTAAGTTCGGAATATACTCTAAGATTGAAGGTTCCTAAGTCGTACCGATTTTGGAAAAACTGTAGACGGTAATCGATTCCACCAATTTGCGAAGTGTGAAGCAAGAACTCCCTCGCAAAATTCGTGGTTGTAGAATGCCAGACGGCAATATGATTGTGGCATGCAAATTTGGTTCCAACAGTTTCGGAACACACCCCGTGATAAATGCGTTAGAAGACATCACACAATGAGATGATATGTAGTACCTCTGAAGCTTTTCATGAAAGCTTTCGATAAGCTGCCACCAAGTGTTGGAATAATATACCACCCCCCGTCAGGGACAGTTCCTCCATACATACTTTAAAATTTTAATATAAATTATTATCTTCGATTATGAAAGAGTAAAATTCTGCATTATGTGGCTTGTTATATAAGCGCAACTAATATAAATTAGTTCGTTCTTACCGATTCATAGGGTAAGATTTGTTTATTATTTTTGTATATTTTCTTTTAATGTGTGTATTCGCTATTTATGAGTATTTTATTGTACTTTATTCCTAAAATTATATTCAAAGCACGTCGCGAGTTGCGTTGCAATAGGTTCCGCTACGAAAAATGAGCGATGTAGCGCCTGCTGCAGTATATGCTAAGCGGTACCCTACATCAATAGTTGAACTACTATTTTTTTTTCACTAAAATTACATTGAAAGTACCCCCACTCTTATAAATTTATAATTAGTTTAGTTTTTAAAAGCGTTTTTGGTGAGTAAAATTTTATTTGATTTTCCCTTTGTTTTTGTTTTATGCAAATGTAATGTAATATTTTTTATGTACACCCATGCTTTAAATCCTCCATTAAAGATTAAACAGTTAGCTTATTATAGCCAACATTAAAACACCCAATGTCCTAGTAACGATTACATCATCCAAACGAGTGTTGTAATGAATTTCATTACAACAACTGTCTTTTTTTAATGTTAGCAGTAAGCTAACTGTTTCAGAATCTTTTTATAGAGGATTCATATTATGAGTGTAGATAAAGTCTTGTATGCAACTGTTGGATAATTAGGTATTAAAACACTCATGTGACACTACCATCGCCCACAAACCCACGTTCGTGTATACCCCTTATTACACAACAGTTGCATAAATAACTTGTAATTGCTTGTGCGATGCGAAATAAAAATATGTCAATGAATTGATGGATCATTATTTGGTCGTCAGTCGTGTATAGATAGTTACCTGAGACCCTCAAAGCCAGTTCTTTATTGAAGGAATGCGCGATGGCGGCGGCCGCGACGGCACTGTATGGGAACTTGTTGACATCCACGTGCAGGATTGCCAGATCCACGAGCTGTCCGCAAACCACGAACTCCAGCGAGGAGTACTGCGGGAACACGAACGTGTAGCCCCGCAGCGCGTTGATTCCCACATCTCTCTCGCCCAGGAGCCTCCTCTTGGCACTTTTCCCCTCGCTGGCCAATTGCATGTAGATATTCAACCAACTGTTGATAGTAATAGGCGTGATGTCCCACGACAGTATCTTTAGTATTAATCGCTCTTCTAATAGGATCTCCTCGACCGTGCACGCGCCGTCTGTTACATAAGCGAACTCCCCGATCTTAGGCGGATATACTTCTTCGACTTTCGCCGCAATAAATAAACATGTTATCCCTGCAATTGAAGTAAAATATACTTAGATTTTAAAATGGAAGAACGAAATTCTTGTAATCAACATGTAATGTAATATCAATTCTAATAATTAACATAGTTGATTGATTATAAATAAAGGGCAGGAGATATTAATTATGCTTGAAGTACCGCTGTCAAATTTAAAACTTTATTTTTATATAAATAAACAATTTCGAAAATATTTAGAAACAGGTTTAGCACACATCAGGGGAAGTTTAGCAAAACAAAATTCCCACATTAAATACTTAACCTGTCTTTATAATTTCCTCTTTACATTTTTTTTAATGTGTAACCAAATGATACTTTTTGCATGTGTATTCTTAGTCTGTTTCGTCCATATTTACCTATAAGTTGTAAGCTGCCCTTCTGCACATCCAACGTCTCGGTGAGATACCGGTCCAGGTAATCCACGGTGAGGTGGAACGTTTCTCTGTGCATCTTATGTACGTCGCATACCTGAACAAACAATTTAATTTTTTTTATGACAGTAAGGGACGAGACGAGCAGCCACACAATCGTTTTTTAACAATTATTTTGAATAACGTAATACTTTTGTTTTGAACATTTTCTGGGATCCTGTTGTAAAAGCATATACATCGCCCCACAAAAGACAATTAATTACCAGCTGGTGTGCTTCGCTTAACTACACAACAGCTATGGAATGAGCTTTCTTCCGTTTCCGGCAAGAAAGGCCGGCAACGCTTCTGTGCTTCCTCTGATGTTTATGGAAAAGGAGGACAAACGAGCGTACGGGTCACCTGGTGTTAAGTGATCACCGCCGCCCACATTCTCTTGCAACACCAGAGGAATCACAAGAGCGTTGCCGGCCTTTAAGGAAGGTGTACGCGCTTTTTTTGAAGGTACCCATGTCGTATCGTCCCGGAAACACCGCACAAGGAAGCTCATTCCACAGCGTTGTAGTACGCGGAAGAAAGCTTCTTGAAAACCACACTATGGAGGACCGCCACACATTCAGATGGTGGGGATGATATCCTAACTTGTGCGTGTCGTGCGAAGGTGGAATGATGATGTTACAAAGTATGTGGGTGATGGTGATCACTTCATATTATTCACACTCGTTTGTAAACCTTTGATAGATGGCCGATTTTTATATTTTTCATCTATATAAGTATGTAATGTTCTCATTACGTTATCTTTAACTTGCAAACAAAAATGCGACGAATTGTGCAACTTTTTTTTATTTAGACTGGAGTACGTTTGTCACCTCATTACACGAGTCACCTGATATTAAGTTATAACATCTATTTTCAAGCCCACAGGAATAAAAGGAGGAGCATAAAATTATAATCTTTATTATAACTTAGTATTTATTTTGTGCATCTGTTGTAACTGAACTCTTCCAAAACGGCTTGACCGATTTTAATGAAACTTTCTGTGTGTCTTCGATGGTGAATTCGAGAATGGTTTAGATTCACAATTGAACTACCTCCTAAAAAGCTGGACCCATTTTGATGTTTTTTTTGTGTTTCAGTGAATTTTAGATTGGTTTAGATTTTCAATTCCGGCATATAATATAATTATCTTGCTCATGTGTATGTTAGTGAACTCCTCCTAACGGCTGGACCGATTTTTCGAAGTTAAGACGTGTGTACATGACAACGTCTGTCGGGTCCACTAGTAGGTAGGTATATATAATTATTATGTACGTGTATTGACAGAGAACTCCTCCTAAACGGCTGGACCGATTTGAATGAAATTGTGTGTGTGTGTGTTTAAGTAGATTCGAGGATGGTTTAGATTCACAATTGAACTATCTCATAAATGTCTGGACCGATTTTGATGATTTATTTTTTTGAGTGTTCCAGTGAATTTGACATTAGTTTAGATTCTCAATACAGTCGACATATAATTCTCCTACGTATGTTAGTGATATTCTTCTAAGGTCTGGAGCGATTTTTCAAATTTAACATGTGTGTACGGGTCCGCTAGTTAAAATATAAATTTTAATGTTTAAATATCATATGAAACAATAGTCAGTCACATGCAAGCACATAAAAAACTAATTAAGTACGAGTCGAAATCGAATACGAAAGATTCTTTTTTTTTATGAAAATAAGGGACAAGACGAGCAGGACGTTCAGCTGATGGTAAATGATACGCCCTGCCCATTACAATGCAGTGCCGCTCAGGATTCTTGAAACCTCCAAAAATTCTGAGCGGCACAACAACTGCGCTCGTCACTTTGAGACAAGATGTTAAGTCTCATTTGCCCAGTAATTTCACTAGCTACGGCGCGCTTCAGACCGAAACACAGTAATGCTTACACATTACTGCTTCACGGCAGAAATAGATTCGGTTGAATCGTACTATACATCACACACTACTTGTACGGCTATGGTTGTGAAAACAACAATATTTTTAAATTTGCTTGGCGGCGTTATTGGAAATCGCCATCTCGGTTAATTTTGATTTAATTTGAAATGAATAGCATTGCTATATTATATTACATTTTATATTATTAACATAGTATTAACATTTTCTAATGATGACATATTAGTTATTATCTTATACCTTTAAACGAGCAATTCTTGTATATATATAATCTGAATCTCGGAAACTCGGAGGCTCTTTCGGCCTCCAAGGCCCCCGCCCGGCTTCGCTGTAAAAGCCGTCAGGGCTATCAGCACAGAGGAGGTTTTTAGTCGGTAGGGGGTGTTTACACCCGAGCCCGACATATGGCCCCGTTTCGGAGTCTTCAATACGTAAATGTTTTACTCCTCTCGAAGAAAAAAAAAAGGAAACGTCTCCAACGATTTAAATGAAATTTAGTATACAGGTAGTTTCGGGGGGAGAAATTTATCTAGCTGCCAATTTAAAAAAATGTAGTGTTATCCGTGTATAAATGAGAAAATGCTATAATAACATTAGAATACAAAGGTAAATTTCGCCACTATATATACACGACTGTAATTTATTATTTGACGTATTGTATTTTGATATACCTACTTTCAATCAACTGTTTTGATTGTTTTTATATAGCAATAGAGGATATCATCCCCACCATTTGGATGTCTTGCTCAGGCGTTCCTCTACACTGCGGCTTTCAAGAAACTTCCACGTACAACCAAACTATAGAATGAGATGCCTTGTGCGAGATGTTTATAAGCGTGGCAGCCATGGCGGCGTTGAACACTACAATCTGGTACACTCGTTTGTCCTCCTTTTCCATTAAAAAAACTATACAAAAATGTGTTGTTTACGATACCTACAGTCCGCTGATGGAAGGACGGCGTAGTCTGAGTAAAAAGGTTGCTTACATTTAATACGAAACCCGAAATCCCCCATACAACGTGAAAATCCACACCAACAGCAATTTATCGTAGCAATTTTTTGCTACAATGTTGCTACGAATAAAGCGGCTACGACTCTCGAATATTCTTTTCATTACCTTTTGCCAACACTAATTACCAATGACGTTCTTATACATATAGACAAATCACGTCTTATAAAAACAAAGCCGAAATATGGAACATGCAATAACTTCCACCAAAATAAACTTCGACTGCTATACATTACCGCATTAACTCCAGTTGCTTAAAAGATTCCTGTTCAATAAGCAGCAATGTAACATTTATTCTGATCAGGTTACGAATTTTGAATTTAGAAGCCGATTTGGACAGTGGCAGTTGACACGACTAAGGAGAACTCTTTTCAGTTTTTTTTCTATGAAAATACGGGACGAGACGAGCAAGACATTCAGCTGATGGTATTTGATACACCCTGCCCATTATAATGCAGAGCCGCTCAGGATTCTTGAATAGCCCAAAAATTCTGAACGGCACTACAATTGCGTTCGTAAGATGTTCAGTCTCATTTGCTCAGTTATTTCACTAGCTACGTCGCCCTTCAGACCGAAACAATAATGTTTACACATTACTGCTTCACGGCAGAAATACGCGTCGTTGTGGTACACATAATCTAGCCGGCATCCTGTGCAATGGAGCCTCCCACTGGTAAAGGATCCGTTACGCTATCAGACTGCGAATTTTATGTCCTTATATGTATATAGAATGTCATTGCTTAATACCAACTAGTCACCAGTGAGTCTAAATTTAATATTCACACAAAGGTTTAATAATTCGTGGGCATCAGAATTGTGAATGATAACACAATGTGTGTAATCATAGTTTGTTTCCGGCCATGCCACCACAAACTAACCACTAGTATTGCCGTAGCCAGAAATAAACTTGAATATTGGGAAAGTAATGATTGATTTAGTTCCGGTACTACTAGCACTGCACTTTTCAAGTCAAATATAATTTAACTGAGCGCTTTTGAATACTCTATTTGATTGAAAAGAGTGGCTGTTGAGTTTCTTATATGTTCTTCTCACGAGCTCTACTTTTTCCGAACATATAGTAGATTCTGTTATTAGAATTAGTAAAATACTTTTAGCGATTCAAAAGCGCTTTGATATAAAAAGCTGAACCGACAGACGCTGTTCTGTCAGTAAAAGAAATGGTGTAAGTATTCGGAAATAATATGATCTAAAGCGATCGGAAATGTGTTATCAAAGTTAATGTATTTGTGAATGATTTTATAACATTATGTAGTAATAAAATTATAAGGAATAATATAAAAAAAGGCATTTATTTTCTCAAAACAGATTCCTTTAGAATTCTTTTGGATGTCATTTCTAATAACTACTAGATACTACTACCGCTTCGGAAACAAATGGCGCTCTGAGAGAGAAGAAGCGGCGCAAGAAACTCTCCCAGCATTCTTTTTTTTGCGCTCTTTTCAATAAAAATATACAATATTGTACAGTCATTTCTATCGCTATAAAATAATCACAATCTTGTCCCAGGCTGTCCGATCATTTAGATATTCAGCAGTGGAGTAATAGGATTTACGACAGAGCCATTTTTTTATAAAACATTTAAATTTATTTATAGATAATGCCTGAACAGTGGCTGGGACTTTATTATAGAAGTGTATACATTTACCCTTAAAGCTATTATGTATCTTATGAAGCCTACTAGAATTTGTTACAAGCAATCCCTTATTTCTAGTATTATAATAATGAAAATCACTATTAAGAGCTATAGTACTTGCAGTACACAAACAGTAAACAAAAACAGCTTTTATAATACCGCTTTATAATTGCCAATTTTTTAAGGTTTGAGAGGTGGTATCCGTAAGAGATGTGCCATCGCGGACTTTTCTGTGGCCCTATATAAGATACATAATTCCACCATACATTGTTTTTTTATATCGCAAAAGGTTTAGACAGAGTTTTCATTCAAAGCTCCCAGGCAGCTTATCTTTTTCCGACACCTCCAACAAATATGTTCATAAAAACTTAACAAATTCTATACTTAAACCTTCCTCGAGAGCCACGCTATTGGTGAAAACAGCGTGAAAAATCGGTGCAGTACTTATTGAGTTTATTGCGAACAAACAGACAGACAGACGCCGCGGACTGACACTGTTTATATAAATTTTAGCCTCTGGCTATAATTTAATTTTATAGTTATATTTTTGACATACTACTCCGTTGTTTTAGCATGTCTTCAGCGACTCTTAAGAGATTTTAAGAGTTTTAAGAGAAAATTTCAGGTGTCTTGGGACTAGACGGGCGGCAACATGTTCCATACTCAAGAGATTATTTAAAATGAAACAGTGAATAAACTTACGATACGCTAGATATATATACGACTCGTGATATGTAGAAAGAGTTCAGCAGTTATCTCAAACTTATTTATGAATAAGGATTTACATACACTTTATTATTATAACATTTGCGATATCAACTTCAGTTGACGATTGATGGTCTACCAGGGCGATGCCAATCTTCCAGCGCATTTCATCCGCTTTTGAATGCTTTGTACCACTCGTAAGCACGTGTTTTTGCTAAAGTTATTCACCCTTACCTTTGTGTAACATTTTCAGTGTCTCCGTAATGCCATTCGAGAAATTATATTCATTGATGAAAAATTTAAGACAAACTCTTTGAAAGAGCGACATCTCAAGTCAATTTCCTAATATGCAAATATTGGGGTTGAGCAGGTTATCAACTGTAAAGTAGATCCTGTAGATGGAGCCACAACCTGAGAGTTGAACAAAACAAACAGAATTTTATAACGAGGCCGTCCGTACTCGAACTGTTAGCTTAGTTGGTTAGAGCACCGGCACGGAACGCCGGATGTCGTGGGTTCGTATCCCGCATCGTTCATAAAATTTTGTTTTTGAAATTTTATTTATGTATTAATCCTAGAAGTGAGGGTTATCACTTCAAAAACATAACATATTGTTTACAAACTCTTTGTTCCATGTTTTTGTCTAGAAATTCGCAATACACATTAATTTCTGTTTTCTTTTTAGTGTTTACTAATTGTTTAAATGTTGTTAATTTAATTTACTCGCAACTAAACAATTAGCAGCTATAATTTAGAACATTATTTTTTTCTCTTTAATTTCAATTAGAACTTGTTTAAACACTTTTCCTATGTACCTAGCATTGAATACCTCAAACTTTTACATAGTAAAATGTGGATAGCGTGTCTGACTACAATTTTATTAGTCTTATATGTTATTTCTTTATCCTACTACTATTCTCCTACTCTGTAAGTATTTTTTTTTATGGAATAGGAGGGCAAACGAGCGTATGGGTCACCTGGTGTTAAGTGATCTCTTGCAACACCAGAGGAATCACAGGAGCGTTACCGACCTTTAAGAAAGGTGTACGCCCTTTTTTATGAAGGTACCTATGACGTATAATCCCGGAAACACCGCACAAGGAAGCTCATTCCACAGCTATGTAGTACGTGGAAAAAAGCTCCTTGGAAACCGCACTGTGGAGAACCGTCACACATCCAGATGGTGGGGATGATATCCTAACTTGTGGCGTGTCGTGCGAAGGTGGAATTCGGCGGCAGGAAACAGGTTAGCAGCTCTTCGGAAAACTACCCGTAACTCTACGCAACGCGAAAAAGTAGTTGTTTGCTTTTCGTAATAAAAAAAATATTTAAGCATAATTATTGAACCACTTAGAGAATGGTGTCGTGTTCGTGTTCGGTTCGAGAGTCGTGTTCGGAAAAGGCAGAGCTCTTGAGAAGCACATAAAAGAAATTCAACGGCTAATCTTTTTAATCAATTAGAGTATTTTACCAAAGTAATACAAAAATAAACTGTTTAAATATAAATTATCGTGCAATACCATCAAAGCGTTAAGTTTAATTATAGCAAAAGGAGCGAAATATTTTAACGAAAAAAAATCTCCAATGCTCCCATCGAATATCCCAACGAAATCGTGTTATAAGATTTTCGATGTAGCTCACAAATAAAATTTGAAAACAAAATTGTATGAACGATGCGGGACACAAACCCGCGACCTATCGCATTCCGTGCGAGTGCTGTTTTCAAATTTTATTTGTGTATTAATCCCAGAAGTGAGGGTTATCGCTTTAAAAACATAACAAATTGTTTCGATGTATCTATTATATTATTATGAAATAAATGTCAAGATAATCATTGGATAATACATTTAATTATAATAATACCTAATGGTGTGCTAACTCGTTTGAAACATTGTTTAATCGATATCAAATGTTTGTTCGTAATGCATAAAAGTGCACGGCCTGTTGATAAACTCTGCTTAATCTGTTAATTGACATCGTCAGTATTGGGTCAGAGATTAGGAATATTTGACAAAACAATATTTTAACATCCTTCCTTACCGCATCAAATATTTAAAATTAAAGGACTGGAAATGATATATTGCTGACTATAAGGGCTATACTTCACGTGTCTGGTGTTAGAGGAATTACAGGAGGAGGAGGAACTGCGTAAGAAAATTCATTCGAGTTTTGCTGTTCGTGAATGACATATCAAGATATTATTCCAGATATTCTAATTATGGTTGATGATTTTGATAAAATGTGTGAAAGAATATTATACCAGACAATTACAGTACAGGATGCCAGGGAAATCGTAACAACAGCGGCGAGAAGACGAACAGGACGTTCAGCTGATGGTAATTGATACGCTCTGCCCATTACAATGCAGTGCCGGTAAGGATTCTTGAAAAACCCCAAAAATTCTCAATGGCACTACAATTGCGCTCGTCACCTTGAGACATTAGATGTTAAATCTCATTTGCCAAACACAACTCATTTAACAGAAACACAGTAATGCTTACACATTACTGCTTCCCATAATCTAGCCGGCATCCTTTGCAAAGGAGCCTCCCACTGGACCTATTCTGGTGCCAAGCAGTGCAAGCACGATTTGTGTTTCAGATTGGAAGGAACCGCAGCTAATGAAAGTGGCTAATGAGCGTTAAAATCTTATATTTTTAGATTTTGGGTTTTTCAAGAATTCTGACCGATATCGCATTTTAATATGTTGTAATACA
The DNA here is from genome assembly GCF_905404315.1 of Leptidea sinapis. Classification (NCBI taxonomy): domain Eukaryota; kingdom Metazoa; phylum Arthropoda; class Insecta; order Lepidoptera; family Pieridae; genus Leptidea; species Leptidea sinapis. Next base: position 6,241,255 of record NC_066304.1, on the reverse strand, counting down.
ACCACTTACAATCAGGTGAGAGATATGAGGCAACGGGATGTAAACAGGATTTTATTACTGAATTATTTACATTGCCTAGAAAGCACGCCATAAACTATTCCTCACGGACTAAGCATCAAACGGTCTGATATATTTTCAGAGACTAGATTATATTCTTCATAGAATGAAAATCTATAGCCAACACCAGAAAGCATAGTAAGGAGAGGAGCACCAGAGGAGCTCATCAAAATAGACTTCATCATCACGTGAAAGTCCAGCTCCATAGCAACTCTGATATAGTAAGAAGACTAAAACAAACAAAACCTATTGGAGTGTTAGTGAATTAGTGTAAAACAGTATAAAAATAGTGAAATTATGAATGACACACGAACAACGTGACTTCGCCTTAATAGAACCATTAACGGCCGTTCCCAATATACTATCTACAGACAGATATAAATTACTACAGACAGATATAAGTCCCAATATAATGATAAGTCCCAATCTTATCGCGTTATATTGGGACGCGTGAATTGAAATTTCCATACAAACTTCTATCGCTGGTCGTCGTCCCATCGACAAGTTTATTGGGACAGAAAAGTCAACGATAGTTTCGTCTCGTTTTATCTCAAGTAAGAGACTGTATATTGGGAACGGCCGTAAGAAGTGTTAATGGACACATTCTAAAATTAGTCTATCTAGTGTTTAAAGTAGAATTAATTATTACCCTAAGTTAATTAGACGACCTGTATAGCCGAGTGGTTAACGATCCTACCTACTAAGCTAGAGGTACCGGGTTCGAATCCCGGTAGGTGCAAGCATTTATATGATTAATATAGATGTTTTTTTCCGAGTCATGGATATTTAAATGTATTTATGTATGTTTATATGAATTTATGTATTGTATTAAATATATCATTGTCTTGTAACCCATAACTCAGGCTATATTAAAAGCTTAACTTGGGGCAAGATAATTTGTGTAAAAAAGTGTGTCAATTTAAATTAGATTGCAATACAAGTAAGGCAACATTATAATATTAATATTTCCCAGAGGAAAAAGCTGAGGAGTTTTACGGAGTACTTCATATTAGTAAATGACACTATATTTTAACAAGATGACAGCTTAGCTATCTGTTACATAGACTCGATTCATCGAATCTGTCGCATACAAAATATGATGTCAACTGCAAATTATAGGTATAACAATAATTAAGCCAACGAGACAAATATGAAATATCGTACAGATGTCGTAAGATACACAAAATAATGATCGTGCTTAAAACATTTCGAGGTTAGTATATTGCCGATTACACAAAGTAGGGATTAACTACGTCATCAGTTTTCCCGTTCATATTGGAATGTTAAAATATTGTTAGTAAAATATTCTAATTAATCTAATATTAAAAATTCTCATGTCGCGGTGTTTGTAGTTAAACGTCTATTTTTCATCCCCCTAAATGTTAAGGGTGGTATTCGCCAATTTTTTTTGACATTTTTTTAAATTTGTTTGATTATGAGTCAGCATTAAAAAATACATAGAACTTCAACCATTTTCACCCATCTACGATCAACAGTTACTTTTGTATCGCGATTTTAATATCGGCAATACGTTTGCTGGGTCAGCTAGTTTTTATATAGAATGTGATTTTATATCACTTATTGAACTTCAAAGCCACCCATTCAAAAATGGTATGCCTTACACCTAGGAAGAATGGGCGCAATAAGTCGGCCGGCATCTTTTACTTAAAAAAAAAATCTTTAATTAGCCGGAGGGAGTCGTTCCATTCTCATTCTCCGACATCAGAATGTCACTAGTAATTACCACGTAACGTTTCTCAAGCATCCTTTTAACTTCGTAACAAAATATATGTTTTACATTTTATGGGATAGATGTTGTAAAACATATGACATCGCCCAACAAGACTTATAAACTCGACTTAACCGAGAGTAGTATATAACAAGTTTATGATTGTTCCTGGTGTTACATTACTATTATCACAGTTTCTAGAAAATTCGCATATGTGCATAATTCTGTAAATATATTATTACATTATGTTATGTATTTAAAGTGATATCCCTCACTTCTAGGATTTATACCCAAATAAAATTTGAAAAACAAAATTTTATGAACGATGCGGGACTCGAACCCACGACCTCCGGCGTTCCGTGCCGGTGCTCTAACCAAATTTTGTTTTTCAAATTTTATTTGTACATTATTACATTATCAAGAATACGATGAGAGACAATATTTAAAATATTAGATAAATCGTTCGAAAAACTATAAATTATTACCTTAGGTCATAGTCACACATTCTTGGGAAGATAACAACAAGTGTTCAAGTTATTTCATATACGTAATATCTTGTTTACAAGTTTAGTGCGAGCCACGCAAATAAAACCTTCAAATGTATACTAAATTATAAAATAATTTTTAATAATGTTTAAGATTAGTTGATTTGTGTACTTTATGTATTTACTAAAAATGCTAGCATTAACAATGCTAGGTTCCAATAATTGGAAGAGCAGAATTCCGGTTCTGAAAACCTAAAAGGGAATTCCTAGAAATTGTATTCACTAAAATGCTATATAAATATTTTTTCATCCGTTTTTTATTTTTGATTTTGACTATTTCTTAAAAAAATCTCTTAATTTTTTTAGGACCTAGGTTATGCATAGCGCAAATAGCTCTCTTCTGCAGCTCAAATATGGTATTTATGAATATCGGCTGCATCGCTCCATAATTATTTACCATAGTACATAATACTATGAAAATAACTAAAGTAACATTTATAATATATACGTAAAACGAAAACTATACAAAGATTGGCACAGGTATTTTTATACTTAAAAGACCTCACACCATATACGGAATATTTTGTGTAGTTAATAATTTTCTTGTATACGAAAAACCCAAAGTTCAACAGGATGACAATTGTATATATAAATTACGTGACACGTTGTTTGTCCACTATGGACTCCTAAGCTAATAAAGGCATAAAAGGCATAAAAGGCATAAAAGGCATTTATTTTCTCAAAATTGATTCCTTTAGAATTCTTTTTGATGTCATTTCTTATACTACTAGATACTACTACCGCTTCGGAAACAAATGGCGCTCTGAGAGAGAAGAAGCGGCGCAAGAAACTCTCCCAGCATTCTTTTTTTTTGCGCTCTTTTCAATAAAAATATACAATATTGTACAGTTGCTATAAAATAATCACAATCTAGTCCCAGGCTGTCCGATCATTTAGATATTCAGCAGTGGAGTAATAGGATTTACGACAGAGCCATTTTTTTATAAAACATTTAAATTTATTTATAGACAATGCCTGAACAGTGGCTGGGACTTTATTGTAGAAGTGTATACATTTACCCTTAAAGCTATTATGTATCTTATGAAGCCTACTAGAATTAGTTACAAGCAATCCCTTATTTCTAGTGTTATAATAATGAAAATCACTATTAAGAGCAAAAAGGTGACGATTTTTGTGAACATATATTAAATTTTCATAAATGTACTGACAATAAACAGTCATAATATTTATTTCTTTAAATTTTTCTTTGAGAGACTGTCTATAACCAAGCTGATATATAGCACGAACAGCTCTCTTTTGCAGAGCAAACACTATATCAATGTCAGCAGCATGACCCCATAGTAATATACCGTACGTCATGATGCTGTGAAAATAACTAAAGTACACTAATCTAGCGGTCGCAACATTCGTGTACTCTCTAATCTTTCGAACTGCATATGCCGCAGAGCTGAGTCTATCTGCTAGATGGGTAATATGTGGACCCCACTGAAGCTTTTTATCTAACGTGATACCCAAGAAGACCGTAGTGTCCACAAGTTCCAATCTCTGGTCATTTATAAGTACGTTGGTTTGTACCTCCGCTGTGTTTGGTGTAATGAACCGTAAACACTTTGTTTTTTTACTGTTTAAGTGCAGATTATTCGTCTCAAACCAACGCACTATCTTTGAGAGTGCATTGCTTACCTCGTCATCAATATCCGCACGTCGCTTCACTTTAAAAATAAGTGAAGTATCATCAGCAAACAATACAATCTCATGGCTATCATCTACCACAAACGGTAGATCGTTAATATATATAAGAAACAAGAAAGGACCGAGAATAGAACCCTGTGGAACACCTATTCGCACAGGTTTACCCGAAGACCGTTTGCCATTTACATCGACTATCTGAACTCTTTCGCTTAAATATGATTTTAACAGATTTAGGGCTCTATTTTTCACTCCATAATGCTTTAGTTTTAGGAGTAAAGTTTCATGGTGGACGCAGTCAAATGATTTTGACAAATCACAAAAAATGCCCAATGCATCCTGTGACTCTTCCCAGGCGTCAAAGATGTGCTCAATGAGTCTAGTACCCGCATTAATTGTTGATAAACCCCTAGTGAAACCAAACTGATTTTTGTTCATTAATTTACAAAAATGCATTTGTAGCTGTTGAAGCAAAAGTTTTTCAAAAATTTTACTAAAAACAGGCAGCACTGAAATAGGTCTGAAATTAGCAGGGTCAAAAGAACTGCCCGATTTAAACAAAGGTATAACTTTGCTGTATTTCATGAGGTCAGGGAACACACCCTCATCTATGCATTCATTAAATATTATTGCTAATTCAGGTGCTATAATGTCAAGTATGTATTTAACAATATTAGTCGAATGGCCCCATAGGTCTTTTGTATTTTTTAGGTTAATTAATTTGAAGATTTTTATTATATCGCTACCTGTAACATACTTAAATTTCAAGTCAGTAGAAGATACTGGTACGTGTAATTTAAGCATATCATATGCTGCTTTTGGCAACAATGAACGGATTTTACTGGGGATTACTTCATGGAGTGCAGTTTGGTCCAACTTGAGAGATAGGATAGTTTTTATTTCGATTTGGGACCCATAAATATTTTTATTTTCAATATTTGTTTTGTATGGACATATTTTCTATGAGAGAATTTAGTGACGCACGGTTTGACAGTTCCACTGTGAAACAATTTCATTCTAACAACAGGGAGCATATTTACGAAATAATTTTTGATGTTTTGAAATATAAAACAGTTGTTTTTTTAATATCTACAGAACAACGTCTGTCGGGGCAGCTAGTAGTATATATAAATTACGTGACACGTTGTTTGTCCGCGATGGACTCCTAAACTAAATAACGGATTTTAATGGGTATTACTTCATGGAGTGCAGTTTGGTCCAACTTGAGAGATAGGATAGTTTTTATTTCGATTTGGGACCCATAATTATTTTTATTTCCAATATTTGTTTTGTATGGACATATTTTCTGTGAGAGAATTTATTGACGCACTGTTTGACAGTTGTGCTGTGAAACAATTTCATTATAACAACAAGAGGCATATTATGTTACGAAATTATTCTTGATGTTATGAAATATTATTGACTTATTCATTAAAAAACAGTATTTTACTTATTATGTACAGAACAACGTCTGTCCGGTCAGCTAGTATATATATATACTAGCTGACCCAGCAAACGTTATATTAATATTTTAGAGTTAGACTGTTTCTTGGACATTGCAACATTACTTTATTTTTCTGAAATATTTTTTTTTTCTAAACGTAGCCTAAGTTACTCCTTATTATATCAGCTACCTGCCAATAAAAGTCAGTCAAAATCGGTCCAGCCATTTCATTTTTCAATTTTATTTTGGTGTATGTATGTAGTAAAAAACAGTAATTTCAATATTACAAACAGACACTCCAATTTTATTTATATGTATAGATAATATATACATAGTTATTGTATTCTAATACTCGCCAAATGGTCTAGTGTCGTGTTGAGTCCGAGCGTTAACTGTTACACCTTTAATAATATTCACCCTAATCGTAATTATATATCGTACCGTTATAGACCCTTCATAGTTCAAACTACGCAACGTGTGAACAAGAATAACGAACGAAATCAAATTTCAATAACAATTTACGTCAATTAAAGTTATTTAACCTAATAATGTAATTTTTTTACATAGTAAATGTGAATTTTCAATTATTATTTTTATCATTTGTTTATAAAAATATTTAAGTATTTATCCCGATATTAATAAATAATGTCATTTTTTAAATAATTAATGCCAATATTCTGTTATTATTTCTTTATTTAAATATTCATCCCGACATTAAAAATAACGTATTTTTTTTTAAATAATTAATGTAAATCTTCAGTTACAAAACTTTTTATATGTCCTTGGTATGAGCGATAGTATAACGCAACCCTTACGACACGAAGATTTTGAAGGTTCCCGATAATACATTTACAAAGTTTATTTGAAGAATTAATTTGTTAAGAAGAAGTTTGATGAAGGAAATTATATTATATATAAAATTCTCGTGTCACAATGTTCGTTCCCGTACTCCTCCGAAACGGCGTGACCGATTCTCATTAAATTTTGTGAGCATATTGAGTAGGTCTGAGAATCGGCCAACATCTATTTTTCATCCGCCTAAATGTTAAGGGTGGTCCACATGATTTTTTTTTTTTAATTTTTTAATTAATTTAATAATATAATAGCATTATTCTTAAATGGTTGTAAAATCACTGAGGCCCCATTCGAGTCGCGAACTTCGATGTATGATTCGAAACTATCAAATGTTTATTAGAAATCAAAGTAAAAAATCCAAATATCTAATATATAAAATTCTCATGTCGCGGTGTTTGTAGTTAAACTCCTTCGAAACGGCTTGACCGATTCTCATTAAATTTTGAGTGCATATTGGTAAGGTCTGAGAATCGGACAACGTCTATTTTTCATCCCCCTAAATGTTAAGGGTGGTCTTCGCCAATTTTTTTTTTGACATTTTTTTTTAATTAGCTTGATTATGAGTCAGCATTAAAAAATACATACAACTTCAAATTTTCACCCATCTACGATCAACAGTTACTTTTGTATCGCGATTTTAATATCGGCAATACAACGTTTGCTGGGTCAGCTAGTAATATATATAATAGATGTGGACAAGAGTGGTTCACGTGTTGGCATCTGGTCAGATCAGCCCACACCACGTCGGCGCGTCAGACCAAAATTTTTTACACTCATTTGGTCTTTGAATGGATTGACAAATGAAATCGGGACGCGCGTAAACCGTGCCGGACCTTGAACGATAATTATTTTACTATAATACACTCGAACTCGAAATAAGACCTAAAAATATCACCTAAAAGAGATCGCAAATCGTCATTGGCATTATGAACTCATAATATTCTTAAACTAAAATCATGACACTGTAAAAAATCGTAAAAGCAGATGAACATAATAGGTACAAAAAATGTGCAAGCATAGGCAAAACGGTTGAGTGTGGGGTCAATGAACGCGACGAAAACGGGTCATTGCCCTCTAAGTACTAAGTATTTTTTTTTGCAAAATATATCTCTATGTTTAAAAAAGTCTTACCTGATCACTTCTTGACAAAGCAGCATGGAATAACACCATATTTATTATGATCTATCTTATAGAAAATACCTACATTTATCTTAAGGTAAACTAACAATATTTAATATTGTTATATTATGCTCTACCTTGTAGTGTCTATGTATCAATTAAATCTATGTACATTACTTACTAAGCTTTCTATTATTGTCCAATTTCTATTTGAAATTTAAATGACCACAAGTTTTAAAGACCTATAGATGAATTATCTAGTTCATATGACAGTAAAGCATAAATTTGCATGTCTTAATATATTCAAAATATATCAGTATTAATGAGGTTTTGGTATCAAATCTCATTAAATCAAATTGCCATAAACTAGAGAGAGCATAAGAGTATTTGAATCTGATTTACCTCATTGAGCCAATCAAGCAGAATTGCTCTCATCCTTGGCTGGAGAGAGGGATGGTTTTCAAACATGTTAGGGCTCTTCCTCATGGATGACTTTATGTCACATTCACACATGCTTCTCCAGACATCCGCCGGATCAGCCCAAGACAGGCTGGGCAGAGGACACTTCCGTTTTGGAGGTGTAGGGCAACGGAACTTACTTGTACTGTAATAATATTATTTGATACATGGGAACATCTGTGTAGCTTTAATTATGCATCAATACAAAAGTATCTGATTTGAAAAACATGATAAATACTAGAAATAATAAATGTAGCTATTTAAATCAAATCAAAAATAAACTCCAGACATGTTTCTCAAAATTTTTAGCCATTTGGGCCTAAAGTATAAATACAATTTATTTCACATAATTTAAGAATATTAAATACATTAAAGTTATCATGAATATGGGAATAACATACCTGGCTCTCTTGTTTGAGTGTGGTGTGGAGTCACCTCTAGCCACATTGTCTAAGGGGCTTAGAACACAATTTGGTAATTCAGGTATACTTGGTGGACTAAGGTAACTATCTGCATTATAATCTATGTCTGTAAACACACTCCTGGGTTGTTCACTGTTTGGGTAGCCTTCATCATCACTGGAGCATGATGATGACTCCACCACTACATTACATGCTGGTTGTTCATTCACTTCATCATCTAACCTAGGTGATATCTTCAATGGTGGCATATTCTCTGCCTATAAATATATTATAAACATCATCAGCTGTTGTCAGTATATGGTGTGTTACAAATAAAATCAGCAGAGATACAACATACCTCATCATCAGTGGAGTTTCTTTTTCTTTTCAAATTCAGTCTCTTAGCATCTGGTTCACAGGGAGATCTGCGAAAAAAAAAATGTGTAAATAAAGCTTATCAAGGTCAAAATATTGACAAATATGGTTAGCTGTACATACCCTGCCTGTGCCATAGTGACGGCTATCTAGCTCACTGGAGATGCACCAACTGGCTAAAATATATTATCTGTTAATAATGCACTACCTAAAGAAGAATATAATATCACAGTTTTAATTAAATTATCATTAAATTACCGCATGTCACGAACTAACTAAAAATAGGGTTATGTCAGTTGTCAACCGAAATTGAGGACATATTTATAATTATTATTCACTTACAACACTACTAACTAACACAAGACACTCTTATGAAAAAGCACATATTCTAAAATTAGTAATAATGATCATTAGTATACGGTTTCTACGAGGGTGTAAATTCGGCGTGCCCCCTGGAGGTTGGCGGGAGAATATTTTTCAGGAATGATTTTCAAGGGTAACTACGGGAAAATATTTATTGTTTTAGCATTATATGCATTCTAGTATATACGTTAGTTAATCGTTCATCGATCAAATGTGAAAAATCATGAATCAGCTGGCGGAAAAAATGCCACGAATCCGTCACAATCGCGCGCGAAATTCTTCCGTCAGCGCCATTAGACACGTCGCTAGCTTGGCTTTCCGACTCCATCCACTTTAGGAAATTGATAAAAATAGACTACACATGATACCGTCGCATCATTCATATATTCATTATTAATATTATACTCCGTAATTTTGAAAAAATATAAAGCAATATACAAATATCTTCTAAGTTTAAATGGCTTGGCTTATCGCCCACCATAGGTTTATAACCTAATTACGCATAAGAGACAAAGATTTAATTAAAAGTAATGAATTTCAACGAATAAGTTAATGTTAGAGAGTCTAATTATTCAATATAAACATACCCAATCATTCACAAAATACATAAAAATCCTTTAGTTAAAAAATGTTAAACTCCAAGTTAAGAACGATCACTGAGAAGCACAAAATCACTTTATTTTTTAAGCTGATGTTTATAGATTTAATCAAAATTGAATTTAATAATAAATAAACTCTGTATGGACCAATTTCACATGCTATTATACAATTCCACGGCTCGATAACGCCCGGCTTTCCGCGCGAAAATGTCGCGCTAAAAGTTTGGTCTACAACCAGTCATTGGCTAACTTCAGGTTTGTTTCTTTTTGAAATTTATACGTCATTACTATTCGTGTTTCCTTACACGAAATTTTTGATAATTTGACAGTTGCAAATGACATTAAACTGTTTCAAAAGAAATTAGTAAGAAATCTGAAATACTAGTGTTCAAAAATTGTTGGATTATGAAAAATCAAAATAGGAAATAACCTTTTCCCCTTCTTGTGTTTAAAACGAAAATTAAAATTTTTTAACTCAATTTTAAGACTAAAGTATAGATATGTTCCTATTAATATAACATACACCAGATATATCAAGTCACTATATTAATAAAAAGTACCATTTTTGCAAATGTAACAAAAATAGTTATACATTACGCCGTAGAATGGAAATATAATATATTAACAATTATTGCCTGCTATTGGTCTATATTTTGCGTATGTTGGCAGAACCTTACCTTCATGGCATTATTTAATTTTGAGGTTGGCTGACTGTAAAAACGAATTTCATGATTGTGCTCAGCTGGGCGCCAGCTGATAGAAAGCCGTGAATTAAATGTCAAATGTCAAATTTATTATCAAGTAATCAATATCTAGTACCGAGTACGTTTACGTAGTATGTTTTAAAATAATTATATTCTATAAAATTCTAAAAATGAAATAATAAAGACCTTTATTTATTTATTTATCGATTTCCAAAAACAATTAAACAAGATGTCTCTTGTGAATTTAGCTGTTAAGCTATGCGGAGTTTTACAATCACAAAACGACGAAGGTAAAAAAACCCTTATTGTTTAATGAAATAGATAATTATTTTATTGTATTGTTATTATTTAATGTTATTTTTGTTATAGAAGTGACTGCACGTGAATGGCGTCTCGTTGGTCAAGAACAAGATGGGTCACAAATTTTCACATGGATATCAACCCGTGATTCAAAAGATGTCCTTCATATTGGAGTTTACACAAACAAAACGAAAACTTTATTGAATTTATTTACATTCGATGAAAAGCTTAATATAATTCAAGCCTCAGTGAACTCCTCACATAGTTTATTAGTATATGTGGTGAAAGTTATATCTGTAATTAATGAGGATGAACCGAAGTACTGCCCCTACCTAATATCTGTGTTACCAGATAAGGTGACAGGTCCTGAGCCAATAGAAGAAGAAGGTTCTACTAAACAGATAATGTTACAATATGTATATGGAAAAAGTAACAAATACAGTCCTGGAATAAGAAATGACAGATTTATTCTTTTTAAACATTTAGAATGTATGTATAATTATTTAAAATTGTTATAAGGTCATATTATGAATCATAAGGGTTTTTCTTATAGGGTAATGGCACAGTAGATAACTAACATCAACAATATAAGGATAAGGGTCTATGTTAACTTTAATAATAGCCCTTTTTTTAAATCATTAAATATTTTTATGTAGAAATGGTCTTTACAAACTGTCATATTGTATATATTTAATATATTTGTTGATGTTGATTCCAGGTATCAAGATATATAGATCACCAATGTTTTTAAATGAGTGTGAAGATGGTTCAGAGAAATGGGGTTTTGACGGCATTTATCCAGAGCCAGAAACAATTGTAAATGTATTCTCTTGGGCGCAGTGGGATTGTGTTAATCAAGTAAGTATACCAGCTGTTGTAATATATTTAATAATTTTGATTGATATAATACCACAACAGCTGTGTGGCACTACTCAGTAGGTACCAAAACATACTCGGCAGTTGGTTGCCAGTAGCTAACAGAGACTTGCCGATTTTATTGTAGTCAAATGTAAATGATTTCCTTATTTTTTTGAAGTAAAACTTCTCACAGATGGAGAAACAAAAAAAATCTTTAGATAATCAAAACAAACAAAAATGTTGCACTAAAATAATATATAATAAGGCAAAGTAAGTATGTAATTCTTTCTTCTGTCCTAGTGTGAATTGTAAGGAAGTTTTAGTCTTGTTCAATAGGTTAACTACCTTACAGCTACAAGTAAATAGCTAAGTAGGGTGAAAATGCTGAATGCTGTGTAATTGACATGCCTCAGCCCAGGATTGGTATCCAATACATAAGAAGGAGTAGATTGTAGTGTGTGTAAACTAACTTTTTCAACATATACTGCAACACAATAATATCATAGTGAGGAGAATTTATAAGACCAATTACAGGCACAACTAGTAGAAATAATTATTAATAATATCATAATTAAATGTTGTACAAGTTATTGCTGTTAGTGGTGAACTTTTTAATAGTGCACAGTGTGGTGCACTTCAGATCCAGTGGAGTGCAAAATCACATTTGGTTTTCCACTCATTCTGCATATCTAAACTCATAGTGTGCTCTTTAAAGTTATTAATTCTTTTTTCTGTAGAAACGATTTTCTTTCTTGACCCAAACCCTACTCTGTCTGAATTGTTTATATGTATGTAGAAGTAAAATCATGAGTTAATTTCTGTAGCCCATTTATCTAGTTTTAGTCAAAACATAATTGAGAGAATCATAATTATGTTATGAATTTCAGATTTTTATTGGTTTGTTTTCCGTCTTTATATGCCATTTCAACCGGATAGTGATCTATTTATTGGTAGCCACTGATGTTTCAGAATTACTACTTAAAACCATTGCATACTAAAAGACTCCTTGTATTTTTTTGCAACCATTTACAACAATAAATGAACAAAGAATGAACTTCCTTGTGCGGTGTTTCCGGGACAATACGACATGGATACCTTCAAAAAAAGCGCGTACACCTTCCTTAAAAGCCGGCAACGCTACTGTGATTCCTCTGGTGTTGCAAGAGATTGTGGGCGACGGTGATCACTTAACAACAGGTGACCCGTACACTCATTTGTCCTCCTATTCCATAAAAAATTAAAGCTGGTTATTTTTTAAGTTAGTTATAAAGATATATATTCTCCTTGTAAAGCATCTGAAAATGCTTTATTGAAAGCACTACAGTAGAATCATATAAAAATTTCCAAATATTGCAAGACATTGGTTCAATTTGAAATCAACAATTACATGCATTTTACTACAGTGAGTGAAGTTACTGCAACAGTTTTTTCAATGGCTATAATAGTATTTTATTACTAGATTTGTTAGGTGGCAAATATAATATAACAAATTAAATTCCGATTGAAAGACAAAGTACTACTTCTTGATAAACATTACAAATTACATTTTTATTTATTAGAAAAGCCATTTAAATTAGATTACCTTGATTGTTTTCAATTTGTGACTATTCCCAGTGTTGTGATGAATATTTTGACTACATTTTATTATTAGCAGAAGTAAACAATCATCATTGGTCCATTTATCATATGATGGGGTACTTCTACATCCGAAATAGTGTTAATTAAGCATTATGTTCATGTACGGTTGCCCGCTGAGTTTGTTGCGCCCGTTATTCTCAGGTCTGAGGTCAGCATAGTTTTTGACTTTCAATAAGTGATGTCACATCCTAGTCTGAATAAAAATATTTGAATTGTAATGGGCAGGGCTTATCAATTACCATCAGGCAAAAGCCAAGCTCGTTTCGTCACATTTTATCTTGACCTGTACTTTAATGAACGAAAACTCCAATTTTATAACTCTATCATCATTGGTGTACATTACACAGCAACTAGATTCACAATCACGCTCAAAAATTATCTGAAGCAAAACTCTGCCTACGCGTTAATTACGCTGAGTTTTTTTTACTTTTGTTTCGACCGCGCTTTGAATACAACGTCTCGCACGTGACGTACATTTACAACGCTCATACATTTTTTGACGACCTTTTAATAGGCGAGGGAGTCTAGTTGTTTTATTGTATGTTAATGGTGGTATCATAATTGCGGTTGTGACTTGAGACATAACACGTTTAAAGAATTTATAGCATTATTACATGCCTTAAGCCCGAAGCGCGTATGTATGTTCTACTTGGGCCTTGGGCCTACGTTTTCTCGCATAAAATCATAAAACCTATGTATCAATTATATTGTGCATATAAATGATATTAAAAAGCACATCGTCAGAAAGATAAATGATTATTTAAAAAAAAACGATTAATTGATAGTTTTCCAAAAAAAATGGTTTTAGTTATGGTGTGGATTTATTGAGTCCGCATGGCGGGGTAAACAAAATAACTTCTGAAAATTTTTTTTTTTACTAAATCTATATTTAGATCTCTTCATTAATTATGTGGGAAGCCATGGCAGTAGGTATAATTTGGTTTTCTTCAGCCTTTTTTATTTTCGGCTGGGGCATGCCGAAATTTTCGGTCTCTGAGCAGCCCTATGTTCTATTTTTAACCGACTTCAAGGGAGGAGGTTCTCAATTTTATTGGTTTTTTTATGTATGTACACCGATTACGCTGAGATTTATGATCTGATTTTCGTGATATTTTTTTAGTTTGGTGCAGAATGTTTGCCATTTGGCCCCATAAAAATATGACATCGTTCGGCCCAGTAGTTTTCATTTTATGATTATTTTTGTTTACATCGACGATCATATCAGTACGGCTTTTTTTTAGGTTGTTTAAATATTATTATAATTAACCCGTATCTCCATAAGTGAGCCTTAGGCTACCTTTCATTCATAACTAACAAACGTTCTTCACGATCTTTCACTGTGTCACAAGAACATGAAATCGAGTTTTGAACTGCATTTTTTCGGAGTCGATTACTTTTTTCTGTGCCCGTTTCTTGGGATCTATATTATTAAAGGCGCGCGCGCACCTTTCGTAGGCTTACCCACGGACTGCTACTTAAAAAATACTATTTCATATTTGACAGTAAAAAGCAACGTTATAATTTTCAGAACAACCTATGAGAGACACTAAAAAGTAAAAATTAAAAAAAAACGACTACCAAAACTAAAAAGTAGAAAATATCTTAATAAAGATTTAATTTAATACAACTATGCAATCCTAATACATTTACTATTAATAAAATACCTACTATTATATGTATGTGCTTCCTATTGATAGGTTTGGAGTAGGTGCCATATTAGTGAAAACTTATCTGTATTTAAACTACTTTAAACTACTTAAATACGTATGACATGAGCGCTTAAGGCATGCATATTTGGATTTACCAAACTTTTTTGTAACATACAGGTTCTATTCTACATCCACTACCGCGCGCCGACGCAGAGCTTCGCCGAAGACGAGGAAGTCAAATCACCCACCGAGCCAACGCCTACTCTGTCAGCTCTGCAGTTCCATGCAGACTTACCCCACGAGACTGTGGTAAATATTACATTATACTCTTTCCACGAAGCCTTTATAAAAATCATCTTAACGACCAATACATTTTCTACATAAGTTGTATGAAACGCTGCTTACTTCGAATATGCAATTTGGACACTATACGAAGGTATGAAGCGTAAGTAATATCTTTCTTAGTAGGTGTTCAATAGAAGGCTGGCTATAGAATAACGTAACTAAATTATATTTAACGCTAGGGTATATTTGTTTGGGTTCTTTATAAGGTAGGCACTGCCTGATTGCCTTTATGGTATGCACTTCCCTGGATGGCGCCCAGATATTTCCTAGTGTGTCTCCTTTTTCATTCAGCCTCTTTAGGAGGTTGTCCACTATACTATGTTCCATTGAAGTGATAAACTTTTGCTCTTACGGTAGGTACTGTATCTTTACCGGACCGCCCTTTTTCTGACAAGGTCGGTAATTCAGTTTACTATGACTTGTCAAACATTAAATTTTCTAATAGGCGTTCTTGATGATACTGTTTTGCTTCTTGATGATACTCTAATTCTTCTTTTATTTCTCTAAAAGTTGCAAGTGTTGAAGCTTTTTTTGTGACAGTATATTTTGTGCGTGTACATGGTGATGTCATGTGAACTGCCAACTCTACTGATCCATAAATAGGAAAGGTTCTATATATGTATGTTGTGAGGGTTGTAGGGTTATGTCTTTTAGTGCTCCGTCCCTTACGTCAACCCGATCGTGGTCTTTCCAGTTTTTTCAAATACTAAGTACCTATCAGTTTTGGAAACGGTTGGGAAAGACTAAAAACCTAGAGAAGAATTGTGAGTGTGACTGAAGACCTGCTCGCGGTCATGAGAAGGAGAGTCTGATATACAAACGGACAACGTTGTGTTCCTATAAGGGTGGAATTTTTCATTTAGAGGTATGCAGGCTTCACACCTTTCTTAGCCTTATATATATATATTGATTTTGTGAAGTAAATCTGAAAAAAGGGGTTCGTGAAAAATGCGTGACCTACTTGTGACACGTAAATATTATACAAAAGTATTGAACATCAGCAGCGTCCTGCTATACACCTCAAAAAAGTTTACAATGTCTTTTTCATATCTTCTTAATATATATAAATTACGTGAGACGTTGTTTGTCCGCGATGGACTCCTAAACTAATGAACGGATTTTAATGGGGATTACTTCATCGAGTGCAGTTTAGTCCAACTTGAGAGATAGGATAGTTTTTATTTCGGTTTGAGACCCATAATTATTTTTAATTCCAATATTTGTTTTGTATGGACATATTTTCTGTGAGAGAATTTATTGACGCACGGTTTGACAGTTCTGCTGTGAAAGCATAGGTACGTTCAAAAAAATCTTGATGTTATGAAAAATTATTGACAAATTCATAAAAAACAGTATTTTGTTTATTATTATGTACAGAACAACGTCTGTAGGGTCAGCTAGTATAATATATAACAATATTTTCATTATAAGCAAATTTAACGCGAGGCACGTTAAACTACCTGATACTGTTAAACAAGCTATTCTATTTAATATGTTTTTGGATATCTCGTAAACAACTCACGATAAAGATCAAATTTACAACATGGCGCTTTTTCGGACCCATAAATCGATCATACTAGGTCTCATCTCAGGAAAACCAAAACTCTTTTTTCAGAGGTTTTACACCCGTCATGTAAATCATGTAGCTTATCTCTTTTGAGTCAACCCTTGTTATGTACACAAATATGGTATGGTCAGCCAGTCGTACGTGTAATTTATTTATTTAAATAGTTTACCAACTAGATATACAATTAATATTATGACTACTCTTAATTTAAAATTTCTTATATTTAATACTTATATATATACAGGGTGGACCAAAAGTCCGTTTACATTTGAATCGGTTGCCACGTCTAGCAACGGCGGCGGAGGGGGGTGGAAGGGTTACGCATTGCAAGAGCGGCCAATGGGTATTAAGTACCATGGCGTCGTTTAGCGGTAGTCAACGTGCATTTTGTGTACGCGAGTACTATCGAAACAACGATTCTGCGACCTTAGCTCAACGAAAGTTTTGCAATCATTACAAGATACGACACAAAAATAAAGCTCCATCAGGTGTGTTAATTAAATAATGGGTGCTCAAGTTTGAGAAGACGGGTTCAACAATGGATTTACCTCGATGTGGCCGGCCTAGAACGTCGAGGGACCCCGAAAACGTGGAGCGAGTAAAATCGTCTGTTCGTGACCAACCTGGACTATCAACTCGAAAGCGGTCTGCTGTCCTTAACGTGCCAAGATAATGATGTATTAAACCGCATTCTCGTATTCGCACAGAAATCCAAAACATCTCAACAGAAACATGTAAAGCTGTCATCGAAAATTTCCGCTCTAGATTGCAGCAATGCCAGAATAATGAAGGATTGCATATGGATGATGTGATTTTTAAGAAATAAATTCCCCTTTTGTTTACTATCGAAAACAATAAACAGTTTTGATCTACTGTAATTAGTTTTTTTTTAATCATCATTCCAATTATAAACGGACTTTTGGTCCACCCCGTATATACGATTTAAGAACTTTATTTCTCAGAAGAATATTACAATATTCACTTATAGAGAAAATATACTCTATTTACTATATAATATAATATGTGAGCCGTGAAAATGTAACAATATCTATAATATATCGATTATTTTTTTCTTCTTTAACTATAAATATTAACAGAGTAAGTAAAGTGGAAAAAAGACAGTAAACAATATATATATAACTTTTAGATATGCACAGAGTTGCTAAGAGGTTTATAAGGGTTCAAATAATATTTCTTAAAATTGACAAATGTATTAATATTAAATATACAGTCGTGGTCAACTAATTAGGGACATTCAAGATAGTGAAGAGAAATAACCGGTTATGTGCATATAAATATATAACCCTATTGATTTCTCAGTAACAAGTCCTCAGTAATATGCATAGTTTGGTACAATTATTATGCAATGAATGGCTGTAAGATAAAAATATATAAAAGATTAAATAAATAGAAAAAAGTTTTTTATATCAAAGTTGTATTAGTTTTATAAAAAGTTGAGGTACGATAAGTGGTAACTTTTTTCTTGATTTCGTGCCAAAGGTGCTCGATTGGGTTGAGGTCCGGGCTATTTGCTGAAACGTCCATATAATAGGGAGATGTTCCTCAGCGTAGGGAAGCATAGTTTCCCCTAATATTGCCTTGTATTGATGTTGGTCTAAATTACCCTGAAATTTCCTCACAGGTCCCACTCCACGTCCAGAAAATGAACCCCACATTTTAATGTTTCACCTGCTTTTTTGTGAATCTTGGATCTATTTCCGCTTTTACAGGACGCCGTACGTATTGCATTCATCTGAAGAAATCAAATTAACCTTGGTCTCGTCAGAGAATAATACATGTTGCCATTGGGCGTAGGTCCAATGTCCATATTTACGTGCATTTCTATGTTCTTTCTTCAACAACGGTACTTTGCGAGCCACTCTTCCGACCAACCCTGCTTCTACCAGACGTCGTCTAACGATCCTCGCTGATTCACCGGCTCTTTCGTCCGCCCCAAACACTTCGTGTTTAATTAAAACAGTGCCTAGAAACGGATCTTTCTTAGCTAACCTGGTTATCATTATATCTTCTTGCGGAATTGTTTTTCTGGATCCTTTTTTTCTGGGCACATTTAAAGCTGTGTTGTTGCGCCTTAAATGTTGCATTGCATACCATACTTTTTAAACAATTTAAATATTCTGCAATCCTTCGGTATGACCAACCACGCTCGACAAACTTCATGATGATTTTTCGTAGTGTTGCACCACAACTTTTATTTTTGTCCATTTTCTTCAAAATAGTTATCAAAACTTAAGATAAAAAATCTTGATTGCCGCCAAAACTACCACGAAACAATAGGACAAGAAATAAAAAAAATATTGAGATTCAGATTTTGAAAATAGAACGCAATATCTCAGTGTCCCTAATTAAATGACCAGCCAGCATTTTATGAACAAATAGCACTGTGGTAATCTATCTGCTTTACTGTAAAGAGGTTTAATGTTTAGGAAGTTGTTATTGTTTGTATAATCGGGCACATAAATGCCTAATTATACTTACATGTAAGGTATATGGAATCTTGTTTAGACTCGTTGGAAAATAAAAAATAAATTCACAATTTGGTTTAACTAGAGAGTGTCCCTAATTGGTTGACCACGACTGTATATACTTACCTACTACTATTATTATGGAATTTACTGTTATATGATTTTGAAATAAGTTGGATGGGTTAATTTAAGCAATAATTGTCTCTGAAAAATCGACCATACACTGGCAGATATGTACTAATACGCCAATGATAAGGTGGTACACGTAATTCAATCTTGGATAGATGTAAATGGCAGTCTAATCTATAAGATTGTGGGCGGCGGTGATCACTTAACAACAGGTACGCTCGTTTGTCCTCCTATTCCATAAAAAAAAGAAGAATTTGTGATACATTGCATTAAATTTGTAAACAAAATTTATGAACGATGTGGGATTCGACTCCGTGACCACTCGGTATTGTTCGTAAATCTTGCTATGTCTTGTTCAACTCTCAGGTTGTGATTCTTGTTTACAAATTTAATTTAATAGTGATCAGAAGTGAGGGATATCATTTTAAAAATATCAAATTGTTTGTGATGCATTTATTTTTTCACAATTCCTGATTCCTTCAGAATTCTTTTTGGTGTCATTTCTAGTATGCTAGATACTACTACCGTTTCGGAAACAAATGGCGTTCTGAGAGAGAAAAAGCGGCGCTCTTCTCTGCCAGCATTCTTCTGCGCTCTTTTTAATGAAATATACAATATTGTTATACAATTCTACGGTTTTCGTATTGAAGAATTTTAAGCTGTTGTAATTTGTTCGTAGCTCAACATTCCGCTGAGCCTTCCGCACGTGCCGGGTGCGCACGGAGCGGGCGCAGCGTGCGGCTCGTACGAGGACGACCCCGTGCCGCTGCGGGTTCACGACTGCAGCCTCGACCTCTACATAGTGTGCGACCCGCGGGGGCTGCTCTGTGTCTGCCACCATTATCTCTACAAGGTATATCGCGGCACGTAAAAAGACTCTTGACGGGGATCTTTATTTTAATTTTACTTTATTTGACAAACCAACAATATTCATGCACAAATAATGTAAAAATATCAACAAGGAGACCTAAAACTAAAAGGCACATAGTAAAAATATCAATAACTGGCATGTACAAAAGGTTTAGAGCCATACAGATTATTTTATGTAGTGTAACAAAAATAGAAGTAATTTCTACAAATTAGCTCACTTACGCAGGGAATCAATGATTATGACGAAATCAAGTTGACGTGGAATTAAATAAATTGAGTTGCTGATTTTGAGAAAGTGTATTAAATTGGCGAAAAATACGATTGATGCAGTAGTGATATGCTAGGTTAGTACGGCTACGATTATGTTTAAATATGTTGTTGGTACAAACTGTACGTTTGTGGATTTTACAATTCAAATTAATTTTTGTTAATAATGAAGTATCCGTTTGATTATTAATTGTTTTATTAAGTAGCATCGTGTCAAGCAGCACACTACGCAAGCATAGAGGATCGAGTTATCGTATCAAACTAAATCCATGTGAATTTGTGACAATTGCGTGGTAATATTGTATAGGTCTTAGATAATTTATACGTCTAGATAGCCTCTTGATGCTAGTCAACCGATGAAAATAGGCCAGATTTATTACTTTAGTGTGCGTGACAAGCTATGTCTTACTCTAGCTATAGAACTTAAATACTTAAAAATCATAAATCGTCTTACACGCACGACAATTAAATGGAAGTATTGTAAACATTATCTTAAACTTTTTACCGAAGAAACCTTTAAATATTTTTCTTTTTATTGAATATATATTAAAACTATCGTCTTAAATAATTGCACGTCACTGTTTTTGAAACGCCGACAACGTTTCTAAGTATATCGCGGCTTTTAGGACATAAGTAATGTCTGCACTGACCTCGGCTGTCAAAATGCTTTTGTGCCTTTTCGATATTCGCCATTTTGGCACTGTTGGCCATGTAGCGAGATGGTACTAAAACTATTGAACACAACCTCAGCAAACTTCGATAGATGGTGGGAAACTATTTACAAAAAAAAATGTGTACTTTATTACGTTGAAAACGAACGAAATTAATTCAAAATGCAAAAATACTTCAGAGTAGTGTACGTTCCTTTGCAGCCATTTGCATTTATACGTCAAAATTAGTTCTCTGGACACTCGCGAGTGGCGCTTCAAATAGTCAACCTGTCCAGTGGTATTTATACAAGTCAGTCAATGTCTGCAATACGTCGTGTTTCTTAGAGAGGTACTGTTACCCCAATTATCAAAAGCAGTTTTCTGAAAAGGGTGGCGCTTAGTAAAGAAATCGCCTGTGTTCCATCATTGATTGTTGATTTCAGCCCCTAGAGGATTCCACGAGCTCGCTAGTACTAGATGACGTAGACCTGAAGGAGTCAGGCGTGAACTTCGCCTACTCGGTGACTCTGCTGCATCACGGCTGCGTGGTACACACCGTGGTACCCGACCTGCCGTGGACCCTCGCCAAGTCGCTGCGCCCGTCTTACACGCTATACGCAGGTATGAACGTAGCCTAAGCAAAAAGGGAATAGTATATTATGCACCTAGGTAGAAAAGTAGGAACTCACCCGCGGAATATCGGCGACATTCACGGATGGCAATGTCCTACTTTTCTCACGTGTTGCGTAGAGGATTTTTTGTGTATATTACGACAAAAGTCGTCTTGCCGAGAGAGAATCGGCCACTTTTCTCCCTCGTACCGGGGACTAAAAGCAAGCTTTTCATCGAGGTGGAAAAAAAATATTTTTTATGACTTCTATGAATCTAAGATAATATGTAATAAATCTTTTAAGAATTGTGTAACATTAGAGAGAAACATATCATAATAAAATTTATAAGAATGATATATACCTAAAGAAATGAAAGTTTTATCATGGAAAAGGAAGATTAAAACGTGAAAACTGATGACATTCTTTTACACTCTAAAGGTTCTGGAAAAATCCATTAGATGCAAACATTTGTATGATTTATATTAGAGTTTGTGTTTGAGACATGCATACATTTAATGTATTACAAGGCTATGCATTGGGTTAGATCAGGGGCGTGCATATCATATAGGCAATTTGGCAGTGCCTACCTCGTTATAAATCTAAATATATATAGCACTAGTGTTAAACTTAATTTAGTTTCATTTGGTACCGTTATTTTATAACCAAGCTTCTATTGAACGCCCACTCATAAAATTTTTCCTTACGCTAGATACTAGATACCTACGGTAAGCAATTTTTGATTATTCCAAAGCTCAACTACGACTAGTTAGATCCACATTGCCTAATTTGCTAGATAACCATTGCACGCCCCTGGGTTAAATATAGTTTGTGTGAAAGTATGTTCTTTTCTTCTATCCAAGGTTGAATTATATAATATAATATTGACACACTTTTTACACAAATTATCTTGCCCCAAGTTAAGCATATATAGCCTGTGTTATAGGCACAAGACAACGATATATTTAATACAATATACTTATGGCTGGTTTACACAGTGCGAGCTAGCGTACGAGTAAGCCTTCCGAGTAGCCGCACTGCAGTTACTCGCACTGTTTGGACGTAACTTACGAGTAACTCGTACGTGCGAGTTGGTCAGTAGATGGCATCCGAGTTACTTCAACATTTTTTGTTTTCACTCGCCTGCTCGCCCGGCATCAACTCGCACATTTCAGCGGCTCGTGCGTCGCTCGCATCGTTTGGACGCGTTCGGCAGTAGCTCGCCAGTGCCAGCTGGACAGTTGTGAGTGGAAGCCGTGTTTTTTGTGTGCTACGCCTATGTACTAAATCGAGTTCGAAATGGGTACGGATAGATGGTCTTCTGACAATAATATTTCATTCATGAAACTCTACAGAGAACAAGAAAACCTGTGGAATTGTTTCGATAAAAACTATCGAAATAGAGATATGAGAAAAGAATCTTTGGAACATATCGCAAAAGAAATGCACCTAGGTAACACCGGTGAGGTAACCAAGAAAATAAAAAATTTACGGTCCACCTACAATCAAGAAGTGAATAAAATCGAAAAAAGCAAGAAGAGTGGCGCTGGCGCAGACGATGTGTACAAACCATCCATAAAATGGTTTGATATAATGGATTATATAATGAAAACAATTAATTTAAAAGAAAAGAAAACAACATCCAATCTGGTGAGTACCTAATTCTTTGACTGATAAGTGTAGTTGGTTACATTTCTAGATATTAATCATACGACTTTGCCAGGAGACAGCACCGTCATTACAGAAGTAGTTTTTATATTTTTCTCCCAATTTTTCGGCAACTGCTTTTGATCTGTTATTTGTTCGCGATCGGTCGATACTCGGTAATGCATTTATTTCTGATCTCCACGTTTCAAGGTTGACAGTGAAATTTGTAATATCTTCATAATCTACACTACCAGGAGGAGTGTAGATGTGTGGTGAAGATTTCCGTAACTAGTTGTGCAGTACGCAAGTAGTTCGAATAATTTTTATTGTGGTTTCCTCTTGCAACTGGATAGGTTTTCCCAAAACGCGAAAGCGAGATGCTAAAATACCGAATCCATTTTCTACTATGCGTCTTGCCATAGAGAATCTGTAATTGTAAGTGTTTTCAGCTGTCGTAGTCTCATTGGGATAGCGTTTCAATAAGTACGTACTAAGAGGAAAAGCATCATCTCCCACTACAATACCGCCTTCTGGCAATAATGTGCCATTTTCCAACACTGGATACAATGAGGAAGCTTGGAAAACACCACCGTCAGAATTTCGCCCATATGAGCCTATGTCCACATATTTAAAGCAGTAGTCATGATCCACGATCGCTAGAAGCACCAAGCTATTAGTTCCTTTATAATTGTAGTATTCACTACCACAATTGGGCGGAGCTTGAATCACCACATGTTTGCCATCGATGGCTCCACAACATCCTGGAAAGTTCCACCTGTGGTGAAATCCTACTTGTACGTCTTCCCATTCCTTTCTGCTTGGTACCTGAAAAATATAATATTCATTTTATATTTCAATTGCAGAAAGACAACACACCGGCGGATTTTGAAAATGCTGTTAGTCAAGACATGGCGGATAACACTGATGATAAAACGGGTGATAAAACTCTTGATAAATCAATCTACTCCAGTGACAGCACATTGACAAAGAAAAAAGAAACCCGGGTAAAGCTAAAAAATCACATAATACTGCCCAAGAAATGAGCGGAATTACAGCAGCTATTGATGAGCTGAAACAACTAAACAGTACTATAGAATCTTCCAGCTCTTCTAGACATGAAGACGAGTATGATGTTGTTGGAAAACATGTCGCTATTCAATTGAGGCGATGAAATTCAACAAGTACTTTCACGATACCGAAAAAGAGCTATATACGCTCGGAACGCATCTGCCCTTTCCTCATACAGTGCTTCGTCACCACAGTCCTACATAGCGTCACCATCATCAGGACCCAGTGTGTCCTTCCTAGGCACAACTTATCAGCCTACAGAAACAGTTTTGGTGCATCACCCACTTCAATCAGTTGATCACCAATCATCACATTCATCATACGAGGCAGCCAATTTAGAAACGGTTTCCGCGCAGCAGCCAGTTCAACCAGGACAATTATTTGACTTTAATGATACAATAGTCAAAGCGATGATAAATGCTAATGTAAACAACATGCAATAATCTTTTAGTTAAGGTTTAATTTGTTTTTGAAAAATAAATGAATGAGTCACACGTCATGTATTATTGAGTTAATTAACTTTGACTTACTTGAAAATATTCATCCAAAGCTTCAGAAATAGCGTCACAAACTTCTGGTATAAATTTTGATATAGAAGCTTTAGATATCCTGAAAAATACTGATAGCAGTCTGAATGACATTCCTGAGCTTAGGAAACACAGAGTTGCTTCCAACTTTACCCTTGCTGCTATGGCATCTCTCATCAATGTGTCTTGACGTTCTATTTTTGTTTTTATCACTCTCATCACTGCTTTATATTCTCGGGGGTCTTCATGGTAAAGCTCGTTGAGAATCATACGTGTTGCTCCTAAAGATCTTCTAGCCATCCATTCTCTAATCCAAATCCTTTTCTTACGCTCTTTTTTCTTATATTGGCTATGGTTATAGATATTTTCCAATTCCTGACATAAAATTGTTGTCATAGAGCGTTTACCGTATCACCGTTTTTTTTTACTAAAACAAGTTCACTCGACATCGCGTACGAGTAGACAAACCGAGTAGCTGTCTACTGGCCAGGCAGCAGCACGCACTGTGTAAACGAGCCATTACTTAAACATACATAAATTCATATAAACATACATAAATTTATTTAAACATCCATGACTCGGAAACAAACATCCATATTCATCATATAAATGCTTGCACCTACCGGGATTCGAACCCGGGACCTCTAGCTTAGTGGGTAGGTTTGTACCACCTTATTATTGTCCTACCTATTAGTATATATCTGTCAGTAAATGTACGATTTTTCAGAAACAATTATGGCTTAAATCACCCATACAACTTATTTCTAAATCATTTATCTGTAAATTCCGTAGGTATAGATATTTAATTTTAATACATTTTTCATTTATATTGTTATAATATGTTGTGTGGTCCTCGAATTACGACCACGTACCGGAAGGCGTAGTGTTGGTAGGCCCCCCACAAGATGGACCGACGATCTGGTCAAGATCGCCGGAGTAGGTTGGATGAGGGCAGCGCAGGACCGATAGTCGTGGAGATCTTTGGGGGAGGCCTTTGTCCAACAGTGGACGTCTTCCGGCTGATGATGATGACGTGTGATCTTAATCCCACAGATAACATTCTACTAGTTCACATTCCGATGCTGTTCACACATCTCATAGACATAAGTCCCCACCACGAACCATGCTGCCACATTGTGATGCCGATGGAAGCCAGCGAGAGTGGACCCTCTCTCGCCCCATTACTTGGTTGGGGAGCCCACGCTATGGTAGATCTGAACACACTGGACGTGGTCACTATGAATGTTGCTGACAAGGACTTGGCCGCTACGTTTAAAAGTGACACAGTGATTGAGAACAAACTGGCTATTATACATTATCTGGTCCAGCATGAGGGAAATATGGATTTGGCTGAAGATGTATGTATACAGAAACTATATATTTATAATGTATTTTTTTCTTCCTAGGCATTTTTTAAAGCTCCTTCAATTAGTAGTAATAAATTTTATTTTACTTTTTTATTAGTTCATTTGACGCCTTTACAAAGGATATTGGGTTGGATAATAATATAATATGTATGTACCGATATACCGACTGGATCCGCGAATTAAGTAATCTTTACCCGCGAATATAGGAATTCGAATGCATTTTTTTTAATCCGTGAACAAGAAAAAACGAGAATCAAGCAAGTGCGAATAAGTAGCTTTAACTGTATTTTACAAATTAAATTTGTTACCAAAATTTAACAAAAATGCGAGATTTGAACCCGCGACCTCTCGTGTTCCGTCCGAGCGCTCTTTTCAACTGAGCCAACCGTTCGAATGGGTCGTAAATTTTTGGTAGATATATCTTGTTCACTCTCAGGTTCTGGCTTCATCGACAGGATCTACTTTACAGTTGATAACCTGCTCAACCCCAATAATTACGTTAGAAAATTGACTTGAGTTGTCGCTCCTTCAAATCTAAAATTTATTATTGTAAAGTATCTTAACGCACCTTAAAATTTGTAGCCAAAATTTATGAACGATGCGGGACTCGAACCCGCGACCTCTCGGGTACCGTCCGAGCGCTCTTTCCAACCGAGCCTACCGTTCGAGTACGCATGGGTCGTAAATTTTTGGTATATCTTGTTCAACTCTGTTTTTTGACTGAATCGTGACCGCGTAAATATCTGATTTCCAGTTGATATCCTGGCTGTGTGTGACGCAGCGTGAGGTCGGTGGGCTTCAGCGAGCTATGCAGGAGTACCTCGTGGGCACCACATACGCCGTGACGCGCCGCTCGCTGCCTCCCGGAAAGCTACAGCTCATCAACTGTCTGCCCTTCACGGCGCATCTCTCCTTCACTGATGTCAAGGTGGGTTCTTAGTGCTAGAGGAACGGATGACACCTAATATTTTGCCCATACTCTTTTGTAATACCAGAGGAATAACAAGAGCGTTGCCGACCTTATAAAGCATCGAATAAATGCACATATTATGAAACAGAGAACATATTGGTACGTGACGGGGTAAAGATCCTCAAAGAAAACCATGAAAAAAAACGCTTCACAAAGATGGCGCCTGTCGCTATCTCATTTCTTCGCCTCTGCGCATTGTGTGGCCAAAATATGGAAAAATACATTGTCTGCATATGGTGGGCAAGCGAGTTTTAATTCGGAGCTGATTGAGGAATTCGCCGTTTAAGGTATCCAGAGCCACAACATTCACGAATGCATCAATTCATTGCGTTTTTTGGCTCAAGATTGTCCACATTTCTATTCCATACGGAGTAAATATGGACCATCTTGATAAAGGAGTCTATGCAAAGGCTCTTTTGCACTGAATGCCGGCTAGATTATGGTAGAATCAGTAATGTGTAAGTATTATTGTGTTTCGGTCTAAAGGGCGCCGTAGCTAGTAAAATTACTGGGCAAATGAGACTTATCTTATGTCTCAAGCAGTGCATTGGTTTTCTAGCAAGGTAGGCACTGTGGATCTAACTAGTCGTAGTAGAATATTAAAATTAATGTCTTGCAATGAGAGTGGTGTATGCACCAGTAACTGGCATTCATACCACATTATGTACCTATTAGACCATAATTATTTTTAATGTTTTGTAAGTAATGCTGTTGGTGTGTCAATAAATAAATAAATAAATAAATAGAGCTTTGGAATGCCCAAAGATTGCTTACCGCAGGTATTTAGTATCTAGGGTAAGGACATTTTTTTAAATTAACTTTAACACTAGTGCTATATTTATTTAGGTTCATAACAAGGTAGGGACTACTTAAATGCCTATGTGATATGCATGCCCCTGGTCTAAAGGTCACAAGCACAATTGTGGTGCCGCTCAGAATTTTTGAGGTTTTTCAAGAATACTGAGCGGCACTTCATTGTTATGGGCTTATCTCGTACCAGTCGAGTGTTAGTTTGTACCTGCGCAGGCGGGCCGGGTCTCCGTGCTAGTGTCTCGTGCGGCCCTGTGGCGCAGTGCGGTGTCGGCGGTGGTTCTGTCTCCGCGGCAGCGCGTGTGCCAGTTCGCGGAGGACGTGTGGACGCGGCTGTGGGTCGCTCTCTGTGCCTTGGCCGCACCGGCCCAGCGACTGCAGCCCGCGCACGTGTTGGACCGACTGCGGGTCAGCCTGCATTGCTATCAGGTCTCTTCACACTACTTGTTAGAAATCGTATTATTTGTAAACTAAACGAATAAAAATTTGTTTCGTCTTTTATGACAAAGTGACATTGATAACACTGTCCTGTGTCACATTTTCAAATCAAATCAAATCAAAATATTTTATTGCAAGTCACATTTTACAGTAGGATGGTTGGTACATTAATGGGTAGACAATATGTGACGCCCTGCAAGGGCACAGCAACGTTATACATGAAATAAATAAGTCTTATACATTTTTTACATTCTTATACTATATTATAACTAACTCTCACACTTGTAATTAAAAAATTCGGGTAAATCGTAGAAGCATTTTGAAACTAAAAAATTTTTAAGATGTCTTTTAAATAGAGAAGGCTTCTCTTTATTTTTAATTTCGTTTGGGATGTGATTATAAATTTTTATTGCCATGTGGTGAGGGCTCGTTGACACTAATGACATACTTGTTTGGGGAATTTTTAATTTGTTTAAATTTCTATTATTTCGCTTGTTATTTGGTAGTGTTGAGTATAAGTCCGAAGGTTTTTTAACAAATTTACATGCTTCTAGGATGTAAATTGAAGTAAGAGTTAAAATTTTGTGTTTAATAAAATATGGTCTACATGAATCCATCTTCTGAATATTTTCTAAAATTCTGATACA
The DNA here is from genome assembly GCF_905404315.1 of Leptidea sinapis. Lineage (NCBI taxonomy): Eukaryota > Metazoa > Arthropoda > Insecta > Lepidoptera > Pieridae > Leptidea > Leptidea sinapis. Next base: position 6,212,114 of record NC_066304.1, on the reverse strand, counting down.
TTTTTTCTGTTGAATAAATATATCTTTTATTTCACTACAGTTTCCCCATATTTTATTTTGATAAGATACTCTATGCCACTGGTTGTCACACTCTCTCTGCTCCGTTCGTTGATTCGTTCTGTAACTGTGTTAGTACTTCTCTATATTAAATCCTAAATAACTAAATCCATCGTTTTGTTTTTCGCCATATTCCCATCATTACTAACATTTCTTACCCTTAGTAGAAGCAGTAGAACTAGAAACTTCAACTTGAGATAGAGACGCGAATTTGTCATTGTGTTTTGTAATTGCATTTGTAATTTAATTTAAAATATATATATTTTTTAATATTGACACACAATTATCTTGCCCCAAAGTAGGCATATATAGCCTGTGTTATAGGTTGCAAGACAACGATATATTTAATACAATATACTTACTTAAACATACATAAATACAAATAAACATACATGACTCGGAAACAAACATTCATATTCATCATATAACCATGCACCTACCGGGATTATACTACTACAATAGGCAGGGTCACTAACCACTGGGCTATAGGTGTCAAAATTGATATAAAACTAGCTGCCCGAACAGATGCATCAATTCTCACACACCGTAAATAAATAAAGGTATTTTGTGAGCATACACTATGTAGTTTATATAAAATACCTTAATATTGATAAATGTATGAACTTAATAATAAATATAGTTTTAATAACTAATTTTTCTCCTATTAATTCTAAATAATTGGTGTGAAATAAAAAAAAATTAAATCATAAATTTCAGTCTAAAAGAAAGGACTTTTTAATATTGACACACTTACACAAATTATGCGCCAAATTAGGCATATATATATTGTGTGTTGTGGGTTGCAAGACAACGATATAATATTTAATACAATACACTTACTTAAACATACATAAATACAAATAAACATTCATGACTCGAAAACAAACATTCATATTCATCATATAACCATGGACCTACCAGGATTCGAACCCGGGACCTCTAGCTCAGTAGACAGGGTCACTAACCACTGGGCTATAGAATATAAATTTTCAGTCTAAAAGAAAGGACCAAGACTCATAAATTAAGTTTTGCGTACAACGTTGCAGCCAGAGGCATTGTCGCGGTGTAGCACGCCTATGTCTCCCACGGCCGCGCCCCTCCCGACACGACGTCCCTCACTCGTCGCCCAGGATGTATTCCCTTTCGTGGAACTGGATGTATGCACCGCCAGCAAGCAGGAGCAAGTCATTGCTGCGGTGAGTATCAAAAAAAATTAAAAAAGGTATATCGCAGTCATATTAATCGATTTGTTCCTTCGGTGTTGTGTTGACATAGTTATATATACAACTACGTCAGTTTTCCAAGGAAGTAGGCAGAGATAACTGCGTACATTTGCCGCGGTCTTATAAACTTGATTGCCTTAAACTATTTATATATGCTCCTCTTGGCCTGATTCTGAAATGTACGCCTAAGACGAACTTATCCTAAATGTTGCGCCTAAGAAGAACTAATCCTTAATGTACGCCTAAGAAGGACTTATCCTGAATGTACGTCTAATACGAACTTATCCTAAATGTACGCCATAGAAGAACTTATCCTAAATGTACGCATAGGAAGAACTTATCCTAAATGTACGCCTAAGAAGAACTTATCCTAAATGTTTTATAATAAAGAAATGTTCTAAATCCTAGATGATCTACCTATTTCGTCACTTATTCCTATAAAAAATGTATTTAGAGCAAATGAAATTTCAAACCTGGGATGGATTAGAAATGCACCTAAGATTAGAAATTAGTGACAAGTGGAGCTCACAGTTCCAATTGTAGTATTGATTCGCTCGTATTTTCTACAAATAGTCACTGTTATAAAATGTTTAGTTTAAATGAAATGAACCTCAAAAATATGAAATGGTGATGCCCTTTTTTCTTGTGATTAATACATTTCTATAATAGCAGTTATACGGTTAGAATATAAAGATAATTCGCTTAAAGAATCTGAGAGCAGTGAGCGTGCACTTAATGCGGGAGAATAGCACCGACAGCGCTGGAGCGCTTGAAAGCGGCGTGCACGCGCTCGCGACACGCTGGGCTACGGCGCAGTTGGACGCGTCGCGCGCGCTCTGTCGTGCAGCGCTTAAAGCGGTCGGGGCGCTGCCGCAGCCGCATCAACCGCGCGGTTTCGCATACATGTATGAGAGTCGTGTGCAGATTTCCGTTGCAGTTTTTGTTTTTGGAATGTTTCTGGGTGGCCATTTGTTTTGCTTCATTGTTTTTGTTTTAATGAGTCTTTAATTTCGTTCATATATCATTTTTGTTTCTCACGATTGCAGTAGGTAAGTTTAGCTGTTTGTTATGCTGGCACATCTTTTTTGGCTATTGTTTTTTTTTATCAACTTCCTCATTCTTTGTGTGTTATAATTTATTAGAGATTAGTATCTACTGTCATGTCAGGAAATAAATAATCATTGTTTCACGATCAACCAAAGTCATAATCACAAGATTAAGATTTACGGTTTCGTATTTACGCAATTCACGTCAAACCATACAGTGAACACTCATTTTTCGTTTGTAATGATTTTCTGTTATTAATAACTCTCGTTGCTTGGCGCCAGTTCGTATCTTAAGCGGTGTTGCATTTTTATTGATTATTATTCTAGTGGTCATTCCGAGAAATACCTACTTAACCAAGCATCATTGGATTTTGAAAAACTAATATTCATAGCTAAGAGTTAAACACGTTGATTCCTCATTGTTTAGATTTTAGAAACAATTTAACCTGAATAGTTGCGCTGTAACTTTGCTTACCGCTCAAGATCCGCGCCTGGTTTAAAATTAATACTTATGTTTTTTAATTCATATACCTATAGGTATGTTAATTTATAACTCATCGACGATTACTGACGTGGCAGCCTAACGTGGTATTTTTGTTTTATAATTTTAAAATTTATAAGTGCTTTATTCACTAGTTGATTTATTTTCTTTTACATTATTATTTTAGACCTAAGCCTAGACTAAGTAAAGACCTACTTACTAAAGCCCCAATAGAGAAACTCAAACTGAAATAAAAATTCACATTTTTAAATTGATGATCGATAAAATACAGCATGCGCTTACAACATGTCTATAAATTTTACCAGGAACATCTTTTATTAGAAGAGTGCAAAGAAGATATTATATTTTGTACGTTCGCGGCAGTATAATGTGACAGTTCAAGTGGCATGTTCAACTGTAAAAAAATATATATTTGATGTAAGCATTTTATAAAAAAATAGTTACTTTTTTGATAAAGAAAACACAAACATCTTGTTTCTAATTATTTCACCACGTACCTAAATACAAAAATTTCACTCTTCTGCGTAATACTTAACAATTATGACAACTTATATATTAATACGGCTTTACTCACGTTTTGTCGGTGTCGTTATAGTGTCTGACCATTCGAAGGTCCTTCAAATTCAAATGTCAAAAACACTTTATTCATGTAGGTCACAGAAATGACACTTATGAATGTCAAAAAAAAAATTATAAAAATATTGTTTCTTATTGAATTTACCGCTACTTCGTAAAGGGTTGAGCTAATGAGAAGAAGTAGCAAGAAACTCAAGCCACTCTTTTAAGTCAAGATTTACATTTTAGTTGTTTTACAAATAATTCCAATTACAATGTATGCAAAGTGACGCAACAAAAATACTCAAATGTCAAAAACTTAAAGGCTTATATGAGTAAGTCAAAAAAATAAAATAAAGTAAATTAATACTTATAAACACAAAAGTTATTGAGTATAGAAGATGCATCAATCCACACATACCGTAAATAAATAGAGGCATTATGTGAGCATTTCATAAAATAAAATATATAATAACTTTAACTTTAAAGGACATAATAATAATAAAAAAACACATCAAGCAGACCTCCCGGTAACAAGATCATCCAGCCCCCACAAGTAGCACCCGTTCACGAGCATGACGCATGGACCAGCCATCGCCTCCCTCGACCATATTTTAGGGAAGGGAACGACCCGCCCCACGTCGCCGCCATCAGGGTGAGTGTGGTGGGATCGCGATGACGTCCCACCTCTTACTGAACCCACCACACTCACCCTTATGAAGGACCTAAGAATGGCCTCAAACTAGTCGGTACCGACACCGACAAAATTTTTTTTCAAAATTTACGTTACAACTAGTAATAAGCACCTTTTAAACTCCAGAGATGAGCTGGATCGTACACACGCATACGTGGTATTCAAGACCCTGGAGCAGTACGTGGTGAGTGCGGAACTGGTGGCGTTTCCGTTGCCGCAGGGGTTCAGCTCGTTCTTCACGTACCTAGGGTACCGCACGCTGGGCTTCCAGAGCTTCATGCATCTCGTGCACCGCAATGTGTGCGAACTTCAGATCGATGTGCTCAAGGCTATTGTTGCCAGTAAGTTAAGCTCTTTCTCTAATTACGAATAATCTCTAATACTTTAGATAATCCGAGTGCGCTGATATTGAGACAGGCAGCAATCACAAGCGCACTTCTTCGCGGTCCCATTCCGAGACATTGCATACTAGTCTCGAATCCAGAAACGATATATATACACCCTTGTGACACAATGTACTATATTGATTTTGTGACTCAATGTACCTACCTACTATATCGGCCTTTTCTTTTGCCACACAGCATATTCAGTTAAGATTATGAATAAACCTATTAACAATTTGTTATGTTTTTAAAGTGATAACCCTCACTTCTGGATAAATACACAAATAAAATTTGTAAACAACAATTTATGAACCATGCGAGACGCGAACTCGCGACCTCTCGCGTTCCGTGCGAGTGCTCTTCCAACTATATATTTAATTCAATATTAAGTATATATATATATATATATATATTTTTTTGGAATAGGAGGACAAACGAGCGTACGGGTCACCTGGTGTTAAGTGATCACCGCCGCCCACACTCTCTTGCAACACCAGAGAAATCACAAGAGCGTTGCCGGCCTTTAAGGAAGGTGTACGCGCTTTTCTTGAAGGTACCCATGTCGTATCGTCCCGGAAACACCGCACAAGGAAGCTCATTCCACAGCTTCGTAGTACGAGAAAGAAAGCTCCTTGAAAACCGCACTGTGGAGACCCGCCACACATCCAGATGGTGGGGATGATATCGTAACTTGTGGCGTGTCATGCGAAGGTGAAATTCGGCGGCAGGTTGAACAGCTCTTCGGAACACTCCCCGTGATAAATGCGGTAGAAGACACACAAACGAAGCGCCGTCTCTACGCAACGCCAAGTGATCCAGCCGTTCACAGACCGCTAGTTCCCAACAAATCGAGCTGCTCTGCGTTGCACGCGGTCAAATGAATCGAGCTGATACTGCGGTGCGCCAGACCAGAGATGACAGCAATACTCCATGTGAGGCTGGACCTGCGCTTTATACAGCGCTAGAATGTGGGCCGGCTTGAAGTATTGCCGTGCTCTATTTATAACGCCCAGTTTCTTCGAAGCCAATTTGGCTTTGCCCTCCAGATGGCCACGGAATTGGTAATCGCTCGAGATTTCGAGACCCAGTATTCCGATACTAGGCGAGGCTTTAAGGGAAGTGTTCTCGAAGAGCGGTGATACGGCAAATGGGGTTTTTTTAGTGGTAAACGCGCAAATTTGAGTCTTCTAGGGGTTAAATTGGACAAGGTTCAACTTACCCCATTCCGCGACCTTCTCGAGAGAGGACTCGATAGAAGACACAAGTTTCTCCCGGCACTGGTCGACGTTTTCCCGAGAGAGACCTGCATGGCCTGTGTATACGGCATCACCAGTGCTGTCTTCTGCATAGCAATGAATGTTGGCGGTGTCCAACATATCATTGATATGCAGAAGAAACAGCGTGGGAGATAGCACACAGCCTTGGGGCACTCCAGCGTTCACGGGCTTGGGATTCGAGCAATAACCGTCGACAACGACCTGTATGCTGCGCCCAGTGAGGAAGCTGGAGGTCCACTTGCATAAGCTCTCGGGAAGCCCAAATGATGGAAGTTTTGCGAGGAGCGCCTTGTGCCATACACCATCAAAGGCCTTCGCTATATCCAGGCCAACTGCCAGGCCTCCCCCTTGCTTTCAATAGCCGCCGCCCATCTTTGTGTTAGGTATACCAGAAGATCGCCAGTCGACCGACCATGGCGAAAGCCGTACTGCCGGTCGTTGATCAACTGGTGACCCTCAAGGTATACCAAGAGCTGGCGGTTAATTATGCTCTCCATGGTTTTGGAGAGTAGGGAGGTAATAACAAGGAGGTAATAATAGCCTGTAGTTTGTCGGATCCGAACTGTCTTCTTTTTTTGGGATCGGATGGACAAGGGCTGACTTCCATGAATCAGGGACTACGCCTTTTGAATAAGAGTGCCGGAATAAACTTGTTGGCACCGGCGTCCACTCAGGGGCACACGTTCTAAGCACGATTGGAGAAATGCCATTCGGCCCGCTCGACTTCCTGACGTCCAACGAAAACAGTTCTGTCGGAACTGTACTTCAGGCATGGAGCTCTGACACTGCGGGATGGTCGGCGGTGCTTTTCCGTTGTCGTCAAGAGTCGAGTTGGAGGCAAAAATGGTGCACGATGCACGAGTGATCGGCTTTCTCTTTTTCCGTATGGGCCAGGGTGTCATTCCTCATGTGCAACGGCGGCATGGACGGCTGGTTGAAGTTACCAAGAGCAGCTTTCGACAACGACCAGAACTTGCGTGTTCCGGTCGAGTAGCTGGAAAGCTGCTCGCCAATTTTGACGACGTGCTTCGATTTCGTACGGGCGATTTGACGCTTAAAAAATCTGGAGGCACGGTTATATTTCCTCTTCAGAACTTTGCAGTTCGGATCCTTTGAGCCCAGCGCCACAACCCAAGTTCGATACGCCTGTTTTTTGCAGTCAGATACTGCTTTAACTGACGCATCGAACCAGGGCTGTGATCTGCCACCGATCGGTACTACAGAGCTTGGTATAAAAATATCCATGCCCTGCAGTATCACATCGACTACTGCAACGGCGCAGGCACTAGGATCATCCGAAAGGAAACAAACCCTGCCCCAAGGGTAGGATGCAAAAAAGGAACGCAGCCTATCCCAATCTGCTGACTTGTAGTGCCAAACGCGGCGGGTCGCTTGTGGTCTGTGACGTTGGCGTCGGATAGGCACTACACTCCTGACCAGGCAATGGTCGGACGTTCCGAGAGGGGCGTCGACATGGTAACCATCGGGATGTGTTGTCAGCAGAAGATCTAATAATGGCCTCTAATATCTAATAATAAAAATGGCCTCCGGTCCTCGACCACCTACCTATGCGAAACATAGCGGCATTAGGCTGCTACTTCATGCCGGTATTCTGTGCGAGTGTGGTAAGTAACCCGGACGAGTCTGGCCCGATTGTGCTGACGTCATAAGACGGCAGCGTGACTCTCCCACTTTCAAAACGCCCGTAGTCGCTTCTTACGAAAGAAAGAGAGAAAAGAAAAATTCGCGTCTTACATCGTTCATAAATTTTTGTTTTCAAATTTTATTTGTATGTACGTATTAATTATTAAGATTTTAATTCGTCATTTTCCTTGTGTTGCAGCCAAGGATGACGACAAGCGGTCAGTCAACAACAAGTTGCGTCTCATCCAGCTGGCGGGCGAGGGTCGCGGGCGCCGGGCTCTGGCCGCGTGGCCGCACCGCGCCGCTCTCACCCTGCGCGCGAGGGACCACGCCGCCGCGCTGCTCAGTGGCGGGAGTGCGCCCGCCCGGGACCACCACCCGCACCGACCCGTCAAGGATATAGGTACGTCTAGCAGCGCGGGCGCCGGGCTCTGGCCGCGTGGCCGCACCGCGCCGCTCTCACCCTGCGCGCGAGGGACCACGCCGCCGCGCTGCTCAGTGGCGGGAGTGCGCCCGCCCGGGACCACCACCCGCACCGACCCGTCAAGGATATAGGTACGTCTAGCAGCGCGGGCGCCGGGCTCTGGCCGCGTGGCCGCACCGCGCCGCTCTCACCCTGCGCGCGAGGGACCACGCCGCCGCGCTGCTCAGTGGCGGGAGTGCGCCCGCCCGGGACCACCACCCGCACCGACCCGTCAAGGATATAGGTACGTCTAGCAGCGCGGGCGCCGGGCTCTGGCCGCGTGGCCGCACCGCGCCGCTCTCACCCTGCGCGCGAGGGAACACGCCGCCGCGCTGCTCAGTGGCGGGAGTGCGCCCGCCCGGGACCACCACCCGCACCGACCCGTCAAGGATATAGGTACGTCTAGCAGCGCGGGCGCCGGGCTCTGGCCGCGTGGCCGCACCGCGCCGCTCTCACCCTGCGCGCGAGGGACCACGCCGCCGCGCTGCTCAGTGGCGGGAGTGCGCCCGCCCGGGACCACCACCCGCACCGACCCGTCAAGGATATAGGTACGTCTAGCAGCGCGGGCGCCGGGCTCTGGCCGCGTGGCCGCACCGCGCCGCTCTCACCCTGCGCGCGAGGGACCACGCCGCCGCGCTGCTCAGTGGCGGGAGTGCGCCCGCCCGGGACCACCACCCGCACCGACCCGTCAAGGATATAGGTACGTCTAGCAGCGCGGGCGCCGGGCTCTGGCCGCGTGGCCGCACCGCGCCGCTCTCACCCTGCGCGCGAGGGACCACGCCGCCGCGCTGCTCAGTGGCGGGAGTGCGCCCGCCCGGGACCACCACCCGCACCGACCCGTCAAGGATATAGGTACGTCTAGCAGCGCGGGCGCCGGGCTCTGGCCGCGTGGCCGCACCGCGCCGCTCTCACCCTGCGCGCGAGGGACCACGCCGCCGCGCTGCTCAGTGGCGGGAGTGCGCCCGCCCGGGACCACCACCCGCACCGACCCGTCAAGGATATAGGTACGTCTAGCAGCGCGGGCGCCGGGCTCTGGCCGCGTGGCCGCACCGCGCCGCTCTCACCCTGCGCGCGAGGGACCACGCCGCCGCGCTGCTCAGTGGCGGGAGTGCGCCCGCCCGGGACCACCACCCGCACCGACCCGTCAAGGATATAGGTACGTCTAGCAGCGCGGGCGCCGGGCTCTGGCCGCGTGGCCGCACCGCGCCGCTCTCACCCTGCGCGCGAGGGACCACGCCGCCGCGCTGCTCAGTGGCGGGAGTGCGCCCGCCCGGGACCACCACCCGCACCGACCCGTCAAGGATATAGGTACGTCTAGCAGCGCGGGCGCCGGGCTCTGGCCGCGTGGCCGCACCGCGCCGCTCTCACCCTGCGCGCGAGGGACCACGCCGCCGCGCTGCTCAGTGGCGGGAGTGCGCCCGCCCGGGACCACCACCCGCACCGACCCGTCAAGGATATAGGTACGTCTAGCAGCGCGGGCGCCGGGCTCTGGCCGCGTGGCCGCACCGCGCCGCTCTCACCCTGCGCGCGAGGGACCACGCCGCCGCGCTGCTCAGTGGCGGGAGTGCGCCCGCCCGGGACCACCACCCGCACCGACCCGTCAAGGATATAGGTACGTCTAGCAGCGCGGGCGCCGGGCTCTGGCCGCGTGGCCGCACCGCGCCGCTCTCACCCTGCGCGCGAGGGACCACGCCGCCGCGCTGCTCAGTGGCGGGAGTGCGCCCGCCCGGGACCACCACCCGCACCGACCCGTCAAGGATATAGGTACGTCTAGCAGCGCGGGCCCCCTGCTTCATACTCTACGCTGATAACCTGATAACTCGGCTGCGAAGAAAGTGGGGGTCATAATTAGACCAAGATAATATTATATCTAATATATAAAATGCTCGTGTCCCGGTGGACGTAATTGAACTCTTCCAAAACGGCTCGACCGATTTTCGTGAATCTTATGTGTATATGGAGAATCGGACAACATTTATTTTCATCCCCCTAATTGTTAAGGGTGGATCCACTCCTAATTTTTTTTTGACAATTTTTTTTTAATTTTATTTTATTATGATGCAGCGTTAAAAATAGATACAACTTGAAATTTTCGCCCTTCTACGATCTACAAGTATTTTTGTATCGCGATTTTTATATTATTCTGTTCCATCCACAAAATCCGCTATAGGGTTGCAAGATGGTAATCGAATATAATATTGACATATTTTTACACAAATTATATTGCCCTAAACTAGGCATAGCCAGTACTGTGGGTACAAGACAACGATATTTTTAATACAATACACTTACTTAAACATACATAAATACATATAAATATCCATGACTCGGAAAAAAACATCTATATTAATCATATAAATGTTTGCACCTACCGGGATTCGAACCCGGGACATAATACTTCGACATACTAGAGCGTAGGCCCGGCCACATTTGAAGTACTTTATGCACACCAGTTTCACTGCACCCCAGCTGCACAATACGTTGAGTTGTGTGAGCAGCTTAGATCACTTGACGTTGCGTAGAGATGTCGCTTTATTGTGAGCCTTCTACCGCATTTATCACGGGGAGATATATGACGTTATATGCCTGTCACCAAATTAAACATTCGCAGAACACGCCACTAACTTGGATATCATATGAATTCCTTTACAGTGCGGTTTCCAATTTCTACATCTCAACAATCAAACTATAAAATGAGCTTCTTTGTGCGGTTTCCAGGGCGATATGACATGGGTACCTTTAAAAAAAAGCGCGTACTAAACACCTGTTCCTCTGGATCTTGATTGCAGGAGAATGTGGACGGCGGTACTCACGTATCATCTGGTGACCATTAGGCACCTCTTGCATAATACGTATTATCGTATGTTATACTCTTCTGAGCTATAATTATGTCCAGTATTTTAAAAGGGATCCGAATTGTTTCTTCACATGACAATATTTTTATTATAGTACCTACATAATTTAATTTGATATTGACAGGTATTGCGGCCCTACCCTCCGGCGAACGTCTCTCTCCGCTTGACACGTTTTTAGATCTGCTCACTGCCAAGGCAAGCCTAAATGAGTTGGACTTTAACCTCATTATAGAAGCTACCCTAGCTTCAGTGCAATGTGATGCTGCAATTAGGTCATAGACAAAAACATTTTAGGCTTACCAGACCACAAAAATGAGCATTTGATTTACTTCTATCCTTATTCCATATTTACCATTATTATTATATACCATCATTAGAATAGATTCTATAATATGGTTGCCAAAATGATTCAAGATGTCAAAGTTATTTCAAGTACATATCTGCAATATAATAACTTGGGACAGTTAATAAAAATAATAATGTGCTTATAATATTTTTTTGTGTCTTGACAGAAGTGAAAAATTCATCAAGGCAAGGTTAATAATACGAACTACAACAATTATTTGTGTTTTATATTCATAAAGTTATTATTTACAATATTATGTATAATAAAATATATCTGTGTAAAAATTATTGGGTCAATTTTGCTATGACTGACTTGACACTCAACTCATTTCACGATTTGTATAAGTGTACGTGCATTGCTCAAAATAGAGGCTAACAGTCAACCTCCAGATTGATTTCGACGTTTTCACACGCGATGATCTATTCGATTCTTGACAAAAATCTGCTAATTAAATAAAACAACTAAATTTAAAACAAAATTGGAGAATTCAATCCTTAAGACTTACAAACTCAATCTTTTTTTTTCGTATTAAATCTAACCAACTTTTTTTGTGTGAAAATTCCTTGCTACTTAACTTTATTAATTGATTTAAAACTAAAATGCAAAATTAATGATCATATAAGAAAGCCTCGACTGTGTAAAAGAAGAATATGCAAAAGATTTAATTTTCATGTTCAACAACTATATTGAAAAATAATATTATCAGTCTTGTCTTCCGTTTAAGTTTTATGTATTAAATTATTTTGTTTATTATTGATTTTTGCTAGTTTGTAATTGGGTAAGGCTGGTTGAAATTATGCTCAAATGTACGCAGATCTCAATTATTAATAGTTTCATTCCATTGTCTACTTCTTTGATTAATATTGGATAAGTATTTATTAAATTAGTAATAAAATTATTTAAAATTCGAAATTGTTTTTTATTTGCTATCAATTATAGGAAATATAAAACATAATTATTGGTGTATTTCAACAAATTTGTACTCTAGTTGTCAATTTACCAAAATTTAAAACATTAAACAATTAATTAATAAATAATTATGTAGTAATTATAGCAAAAAAATGTTTCAGACAATCTATACAGAATTATTACTTGTTGAAAGTACAATAATTTTCTAATTATTTACATATTAGTATAAAAAATCTAAGAATCAATTATAAAATGGATTATAAGTAACCCAATGAGCCCTCTGCTGCTCCTGTTCATTCTTATGAGATGTAAATAGGGATTTATAAACTTCACTACTTTGAGGGTCCTTAGCAACACTGTAATCTTTTTTTGATTTTTTGTATGATGGATCACCCAACCCGTTAGGAAATGCTCTCTTTGTTGGACCTAAAAATCCCCGAGGTTGTTTGTTCGGATTAAATTTGGGTAAAGATAATGGTATTGTATCTGCCTCTTTTTTAACCTGGCTACAGCTAGCAGTTGGTTCTTCAGCCTTAACTTTTATATTAGATGCATCTCCAGATGGTACAGAAAGTTCTGTTTCCTTAGTTTCCACATTCTCTATTTTCTCTGCTTTGATTTTCTTAGTTTTTCTGCTTGCAACACGTTCAGCCATTCTTTCTTGAAGCTTTACTATATCCTCTTCATTTCCATTTATAACAACAACATCTTTGTCTGTAAATGGCTGCTGACACTGAAAATATATAAATTTTTGAAGAACATTCAATAGTTCTTAATGGATTATGTTACACTTGTTGATAATTCTATAATATCTGTTTTATTGTTGTTCAAGAAAAATTGTGAATAAAATAGATTTGTAAATAAAACTTAAGAATGATGCGGGAGCAAATCGTGCACACTCAGATTCCATCTGAGCACTTTCCCACTGAAACAAATTTTGTTTACAAATTTGAGGGTTATCACTTTAAAAATATCAAATTGTTAAGTTCGCTAGATTTAAGGGCTCCTTCATAAGTATTCAATTTTACAATAAAAAACCCGACAGTATACTAGGACTCACTAAGCACACATTCAAAAAAATTATCAAAAAATATATTAAAGCTTCTTTGACAAAGAATAAGTCTGCTTTATATGGTATAGTAGATTATAATATAGAGGATAATGATCTATGGTTCTCTTATAGTTCTGCGCGGGCCCTCTGAAATTGTATAATATAAGATTTAATAGGCTAAGTTGTTATATGATTTAAAAGATGGGCTGGGAGTTCCAAAAGCCCTTTACAAACTGATGAAGCTTCATGATATTTACCAAGTGTTGTTGCAATATGTTATGTTTTTTACTACACCCATGCTTTAAATCCTCTATTAAAGATTCTGAAACAGTTAGCTTATTGCCAACATTAAAACACCCAATTTTCTAATAACCATTACATGATTCCAAAAGAGTGTTGTAATATTGTACTGAATTTCATAACAACACACTTATGTTTTTTTTTTTATCGCTTCATGTGCAAAGAGTTTCAACACACAGCCACATTCTTATTGCTTGAAGTATGGTATATGTATGAATTTCAAAAATAGAACATTTTCGTTTACGCGCGTTCCACACTACCAGAATGTCGCGCGCCAAATAAAAAAAGTACGTTATGCGAATCCCCGCCATTTTTCTTCAATATTTTTATTGTTTTGTTTACAAAAAATGAGCGATTCATTTTAAACACTGCAAAAGAACATTATATTCGAGTGAATTTTAATTATTGCACTATACAAAATGTAAATTACTACTAAAGTAAATTACTGTTTCATTAATACTTACTTTATTTGTATATAATCAGTAATGAATGATATTAGGTTACTACTAGGACTGGTGTTTTAATGTTAGCAGTAAGCTAACTGTTCCAGAATCGTTTAGAGGATTCATATTATGGGTGTAGATAAAGTCTTGTATGCAACTGTTGATAATTAGGCATTAAAACACTCATGTGATACTATTATCAACTCCACATTCATGTTTTAATACCACTTATTACACAACAGTTGCATAAATAACTATATCAGTCCCTATGGTAAATGTGGGCGGCAGTGATCACTTAACACCAGGTGACCCGTACGCTCGTATGTCCTCCTATTCCATAAAAAAAAAATCTATTATATTTGTTTAGGCAAACTTAAAACAAGCAACTAACAAAACTGGTGACCCGTCAATTCAGTACTTAAAAAAATTACACTGGATGGTGAACAGAAGCTTCCTCAATCATAATTTAATAAGAATATTAATAATTAATCCGTTTATTAATTCAAGCAACAGGTGCTACCAAACACAAATGATAAATGATGGACATTATACAGCTATATTTTATTTTTTAAAGCTAGCAATATATGTGTTACCAATCAATTTCAACATTAAATAACCTACCATGTGACATAGATTCTGTTTGACCTCCTTCAAAGCTCGCTCTGCCAGCACACAGCCACAACTCCACAGAAACACAAATCTAAACTTGCCAGACATCTCTAACAAGCTTATAGGGCATATGAAGGGGGCGCTACCATCCCCCACTGCACCATCTGTGTGCTCTGTTGCCTTGTGAGCAGGGTTCTTTGTTAGCTTTAAATCCTTGATATCCTAAAATAAATGTTTCCCCAAATATTAAACATCAATTAATTGCGCGCTAATGGCCTTAAAGGCCGGCAACACTCTTGTGATTCCTCTGGTGTTGCAAGAGAATGTGGGCGGCGGTGGTCACTTAACACCAGGTGACCCGTATACTCCTTTTTCCTCCTATTCCATAAAAAAAAAGTGCAAAGCATGGATCTAACCACTGAATTTGAAATTGACTTGTATTAGTAAATTGAAATATCATTACACTTTGTAAAATATAAGGGGATTGTGAATTCAGCATTCACTTATCGACTTGTTTCTGTAGCAATGGTCAGTTATTGTTTTCGAAAAAATTTCTCATACTTATCTCAAACTTACTGAATTTTAGACTTGTTACGCTTAGGTATTGATTTGATTACCTTTTTAAAAACTTACCTTCAGATTTTTGATATGACCAATAGATTCTGGCTTAGATTCTTTATCTAACAATGCTTCCAACACTACACTTTTGCTATACAGTTTACCGAGACCACATGCAACTATGGGCTCCTGAAGTGGTTGCTGGGATAAAGCACAATTGCGCCACTTGTTCGAACGCTCTGCATCTTTATCTTTCTGAAATTTTAAATTTATCAAACACTAAAAACCTGTCGTGTAATTTTTTAAATAGATAACATTACAGCTTTGAGTCTGTTAGGCAGTCTGTGTATTGGCTTTTTTTAATTACCTGTTCTGGTTTCTTTTTTAATCGAACCAATTCGTCTCGGCGAGGTATAGTACCACCATCACAACCCATTGTATTGTTTGAATGATATATTGAACTTTACTTTGAGATTACAGCAAGGTTTATGTATGTTATTAATGAAATAACAAATTGCTGTTGGACTATCACTTAGGTCACTATTTACTAAATGACTAAAGACTGAATTAAATATTGACAGTGGTGTTTTAGATATTCATTTAATCAGAGCATTGGTTAGCAAGATCAGCTTAAACCAAAATACAATAAAAGAAGAATATTTAGATAACGTTTCAATATACTCGATAACAAAGAAAAACCCGAGGCATGAGCAAAACAATCTTCATGTAGAATTTATTTGGTTAAACCGCCATTTTAATTTTATTGTTTGTTTTTCACTTGTCTACTTGACAGTTGACAGTGACTCCATAATATATTTATTTTTGGGATTTTATGACCTGGTAACTAGAATCTTTTTGGTAGCTAACACGCGTGAGTCGAGTGTATAATGACATTTTCTTACAGTGCCTATTAATAACTTGTGTATAGCAGTTTTTATTATCTTATTGGTGGTGGAGTATTTTTTACTAGTAAGTATTTATTAACAATTTAATATAGATATCTAATTGCGTGCTTACTAACTTAGACTTACTACCAACTTATCCATTATGGATATAACTCTCACAGAACCTCCGGATATTCCATTACCTGGATCGAAACGTCGTTTACAGGACAGCGCAACACATAACGCAAATGCAGTCTCTAAAAAGACAATTATTGATACCGATATGGCTTCTGCATCCATACAGAATATATATAATCACCCAACTTTAGTTGTGGGGATTAAAGAATACACCTCATTAGATAAAGGTCCATTTATTATTCATGTTTCCCGCACTGAAGAAGATCCCTCTTCAGTTTTAACAATAAGACCTATAAAATTTGGTCAACTTTTACACAGACATAAAGTTGCCAATATATGCCCGGATGGTATTAAAAAAGTTGGTAGGAATAAAATAGCAGTAATCTTCAAATCAGCTTCAGATGCCAACAAATTTTTAGATAAACTTTTAACTGCAAACAAAAATGAAGCAAATATACCTAATTATAATATAACAAAGATGGGTATTGTTCGCCAGGTTCCGGTGGACTTATCCATGAATGAGTTTGTCGAGTCAGTTGATCTTCCCACAGGTTGTGGAAAGATTTTAAAAGCTCGTAGACTCAATAGAAAAGTTATTGAGGATAATAAAGTTTCTTGGATCCCAACCCAAACTATAGTTATTACTTTCCAAGGACAATCACTCCCTACCAGAATATTCCTATTTCATAACTCCCTTCCAGTAGAAACTTACCTTTTCCCCACCATTCAATGTCAGAACTGCTGCAGATTTGGACACATTAAAACTACATGCAGATCCAACTCAAGGTGTTATAAATGTGCCCAATCCCACTCTGGTGACTCATGTAATATACTAGAAAAAGATGTAAATTGTATTAATTGTTCTGGACAACATATTTCCACCAATAAAGGTTGTCCTGAACATGGTAGGCAAAGAACAATTAAAATAATAATGTCGCAAGAGAACATCTCTTATGTAGAGGCAGCAAAGCGTTGCCCAAAATCTACAAGGCCATTCACAGAAATTCTCAGTAATCCTACCACATCCCATAATGCCCCTACAACCCACATAAGCCAGACTAGTATTCCTTCTGCTCCCACTACCTCATATAGAAAAACTGTTACTTCTCTTCCACACTCTAGAGCCCCATTAAGCAAGTCCTATGATAAAGCTGCTCATCAGGCCATTATTGCTGAGGTACCTTCAGTGTTCTCCAATGGCTCAGCATTAATGCATCAGTCTATTCCCTCCTCTACAGTACAGAATGAAAACCTCCTGGAGGTTCTCCTTTCACTCATTCTAACTCTCATATCAAGTAACACTCTTAACATACCGTCCAACGTTGCCCATAAACTATCTCACATCTTATCCCTTTGTAACAATCATGGCCCCAGTGACCATCCTTCAATGGAACACCAGAAGCCTACGTCCTAGGAAACCAAGCCTTATTCATCTTATAAATAAATACTTTCCCTCTGCCATCGCCATATCTGAGACATGGCTGGCCCCTGGATCACACTTCAGGGTCCCGGGCTATGCATGCCTCAGGGATGATCGAGCAGATGGTGTTGGCGCAGGCTGTGCCTTATTTATAAGACGCACCCTTCCCTTTTCCCCAATAATCCTTCCAAACCAACATCCTGGTATAAATATTGTTGCTGCAAAAGTTTTGAACATCTCCATGGTCTCTATATACATCCCTCAACCTCATTCAACTATGACTGCAGGCGTCCTCCATTTAATCTCGTCTATTCCCTCTCCTATGATTCTAATGGGAGATTTTAATGCACATCACATGTCTTGGGGCTCTAGCATTACTGATTATTTTTCTCTTTCCCTTCTTGATATTTTTGATGAATGTAATCTCTGCATAATAAATGATGGCTCTCCAACCCGCAGGGTTGCCCCTTCTCAAAATCCAAAAAGTGCAGTTGACCTGACCCTATGTTCTCCTTGTCTTGCTTCTCTTATTTCTTGGAACATCCTTCAAAATTCCAATGGCAGTGATCACTATCCTATTATCATTTCATTACCTGATAAAGTAATCCCTGCTCAAAATTTTTCCCCTTCTCTCAAATACAGATTAACAAATGCTAATTAGCAGCAATTTTCCACTTGCCTTGATGAAAAAATTTTAAGCTTTCCCAATCCTAAAAATTCAAATGCTGTTGAAAATTTAGGCCATGATATTTAGTGCTGACCAAAATTTTCCCATAAAAAAACCATCCAATAGTAAAATTTCAACTCCTTGGTGGGATTCAGATTGCACCAAGGCTGCTAAGGATAGAAAATTAGCAGAAAAAACATATAATAGGAGCATGAGTTTGACCAACTTCATTAATTATAAAAAAGCTGCTGCCAAGGCCACTAATTTATTTGCCAAAAAGAAAAAACAAGGTTGGATCAATTTTTGCCAGAGCTTATCTCCCTGTACTCCATCTACAATTGTATGGAAACAAGTTAAAAAATTTAGGGGTTCTTACAATCCTTCGGAGCATGACTCAAGTGTAGATCCATCTGTATGGCTTGAATCCTTCGCAGATAGGTTGTCACCCCCTTCAGTTCCTAATGAAGACTATCTCCCTTCACCTCCAATCCCTCTCTCATCAACTCATAGTTTAGACTCCCCTTTCTCTTTTTCAGAACTTCTTCTGGCATTGGATGGCTTAGTTGACACTTCTCCCGGGGCCGATGGCATACCCTATTCTTTCCTTAAATAATCTTCAATCAGATCCCAAGTATACTATCTCAAAATTATCAATAACCTATTTGATGTCGGTGCCATACCTCCATCTTGGAAAAATCAAGTGATTATTCCTATACTCAAACCTGGTCAGAGTCCATCTAAAGCCACCAGTTATAGACCTATTGCCCTATCATCTGCTCTTGCAAAAATATGTGAACATATGATCAAAGATCGACTTGAGTGGTTTGTTGAATACAATAACCTCATTTCCGATTCCCAGTATGGATTCAGAAAGGGGAAGAGCTCATTAGATAGCTTGGGTAACCTTACCACTGATATAAGATTAGCCCTTTTCCTTTTCCTCTTTTGGCAGTTTTTCTAGATATAGAATCCGCATATGATAATGTGTCTCTTCCTCTGCTCAGGATCAAACTCATTCAGCTGAGTATTCCAGCGAAGTTAACTCGATTCATATGCAATATGCTAATGGAGCGAACAATTACCATTAAAGGCCCATCCTCATACCTACCTCCTAAAACAGTTTGGAAAGGTTTACCTCAAGGTTCTGTTCTCAGTCCTTTACTATACAACCTGTATACCTCTGATATTTCTAGCACAGTTACCCACTTTTGCCAAATCTTGCAATATGCAGATGATATTGTTCTATATACTTCTGATATGTCTATACAGGCTTCTTCTAATCGTTTGAGTCATGCTCTAGAATATCTCTCATCATACCTCTTGCAACATGGGCTAACACTATCACCTTCCAAAAGTAGGGTAGTTTTATTCACTAACAAAAGACGTCTCCCTGTAATCAAAGTCAAAATTTACAATATTGAAGTTCCTTTTGTCGATAATGTTAAGTTCTTGGGTGTATGGTTGGATCAAAAATTGACAGGTGTAAAGCACTTTAACTACATCTCCCAAAAGTGTGAAAAAAATATTAATATCCTTCGCTCATTATCTGGCGTTTGGTGGGGGGCTCACCCCTTCACCCAAAGATTGCTTTACAATGCCATAATTCGTAGCCACACGGATTATGGCACGTTACTTTTGATTCCAGGCAATAAGGCAGGTTTAGATAAGTTAGACAAATTACAGGCAAAATGTTTGCGCATTATATTAGGAGCTATGAAATCTAGTCCTATTAATGCTATAATAGCCCAACACAGCCTGAAGTATCAGGAGAAGCTGACCGTCCATGTAAACAAACTGGCACACGCTCTAAGTAGAGAAGATGCTCTTCAGTATACCCGGCTAAAAAGAAGTGACATACCGAGCCTACATAAAAGATTTACCACTTGACAACAAGAGAGTCGTGTGAAAAGAATTTTCACACAAGTGTGGCTCTTGAGGAAAACATAAACTGAGAAATCAAACAAAGAAGTGGCTTATTGTTGGAAAACAGATTGCCATGAAGCAGAAATCATCAAAAAAAAAAAATTAATGCTATGCAGGTCGAGTGTGTAGAACCTCCCCTCTCGCTTCGTCGACAGTTCAGCTAATAAACTGTTTTTTAAATTAGCGAATTCCGGGATCACCCTTTGCTGCATAAATTAGATCAATTAGTTGGCCTATACAACAATAACCAAATTTCTCAAGATAAGAGATCATGTCTTGCCCATAGTTACCCTCTTGTACTCTCAACTCCCTAACCCCTTTTTTCAACTTTCGAAATTACCGCTATTCTCAATGCCTTTCAATGCACTCACCTTTCAACCCTTAATAATTTTAGATCTGGGCATTAATAAGTTCACCATAGAAGCTAACAAAACATTTTCTCATGTTATGCATTCAGATTTCCAAAATTGGCATAAGATTTTCACTGATGCTTCTAAAATACACATGAGCCCAGTTGGTGTTGCAGTATGGATCCCCTCCACAAGAATTGTATTAAGTTATAGCTGCCCAACTGTCACTTCGGTATTCACAGGGGAAGCAATTGCTATTCTTGAAGCTATTTTATTTATTAAGTCCCATGGCCTAAACAATTCTATTATATTATCAGACTCCAAAAGCTGCCTTCAATCCATCCTCTCAAATCCATTTCGCTCAAAAAGTAGGTTTCCAATTATACTTAAGATAAGAGAAAACTTGAAAGAGTGCTATGATCTCAACATCAACATAGTTCTAGCATGGATACCAGGCCATGCAGGTATAATCGGCAATGAAAATGCTGATGCTTGTGCCAGGTCAGCTGCTCATACAGGTTCCCAACAACATTCTCAAATCTTCTCTCATGACTTGTGCTCCACTTTGAAAATAAATATGTTTGAGAGGTGGTCAAACATCTGGCAGGTTTCCAAAACTGCTAAAGGCGTCTTTTATGGTGATATACAACCTGTAATCCCTTTAAAACCGTGGTTCTCGAAATTTAGATTCCCCAATAAATCAATAATATCAACAGTTTGCTAGTTACGCTTAAACCACTCTTGCACTCCAGTATTCCTAGCCAAATTAAGAATTAGAGACCATTCTCTATGTGACTGTGGACTTGATGAGGGAAATGTAGACCATTTATTCTTTAATTGCCCTTTAATGAAGTCTTCCTTGTACAACTTTATACCTCCTGAAATCCCCCGCCCCACCTCCATGAAATGCCTCCTCACCTTTGTTTTCACTCCTTTTGTAAATACTTTATGTAAATATATTAAACAGAATATTATTAAGTTATAACTAACACAATAAATGTTTTATATAAGTAATATAATCAGTGTTTGTCCATTATAATCTAACAGCATGTATATTTGTTTCAGGTATAATAAGAAAATAAATCTGTTTTGATTCTGGGCACCGGTCATTACTATAATCACTTATAAATTCGTTTACACCGATCAAATGACACACTCTAAGCTTGTTGGTCTACTGAAACGTGACATTGGCGAGTTGTGGTGCCCCTTCCACAGAAGCCACTAGAAAGAATAGAATAGAATAGACCTGGTAACTAAGACCTTCAATTTAAGTATTTTTTTTATTATCTAAATATGTATACTTTTCATTTCACAGTTCACTTGTCACTTCACTTTATTTAATATTGTTAGAATTGTATTCTTAATATATTCATATAATGGTTTATAATTTATTTTGTCTCCTAATAACTGATCAAGTGGAGGCGGGCGAGATGAAGAATCACATCAAATGTTTGAATCACTGATTTCACCAACACAAATCTGTCAATCGGAAATGTTTGGCAGTTGAAAATAAAGTGTTCCACAGTTCCTTCATTTAAATTGCAATGTGGGCAAATTTTAATCTCAACAATAATCTTGCAAGGTGTGACGGTGCATTATTATGGCCAAAACGTAATCTATTTATTGTGGTAATAAAATCTCTGTTGCAATCCTTCAATTGATTGTACCAAGGTCTGACAGGTATGGTTTCTTGTATGCGGCCATACCATTTTCCTTTATTATCTTGATCTTCCTTCCAAATTTCTAAGCATAACTCTTGAATTTCTTGGTCGTTATAATATTGGAGACAATCAGTCATAGGAATCTCTATAAATTTTTTAACATCAACTGAATTAATACCTTCATATGCAGTCTTATCAGCCATCTCGTTACCTGTTTTACCTTTGTGTGATCATGTTGAAATTGCGCGTAGAGTTAGTTATTTAATTTTGCCACAACATAGAACATAAAGGATAGATTTAGTAGTGTAAATAT
The DNA here is from genome assembly GCF_905404315.1 of Leptidea sinapis. Lineage (NCBI taxonomy): Eukaryota > Metazoa > Arthropoda > Insecta > Lepidoptera > Pieridae > Leptidea > Leptidea sinapis. The sequence goes on along the minus strand of NC_066304.1, from coordinate 6,189,843 downwards.
GGAACACGAGAGCTACATACGTCATGTTCAAACGCTAGTAGTAGCCACCATTTTATGACCAGTGGGCAGTGACACAAATAAAGAAAAGTTGAAAGATTTCAAAGCGAGTGAGAACATTTGTTTGTTCTCGATTTTTAAAAAAAAAATTTGCAATTCATTAAAATTGGTTATGTTAGGTTATGTTAGAACAGTAAAAACAACGCACGAGCCGAGCGTAGCGTACCGCGGCAGCGGCCGGCGAGTGCCAGAACCAAATAGTAGGCGTTTCCCCCCATTTTTAATTAATTGTTTTTAAATAAACAACAAAAGAACAAACAATTATTTATAGCGAACAATTAAGAACAAACTACTAACTAACGATATGCGATATTGAAAATTCAAAAATAGAAAAAAAAATTTTTTTGTGGGGTTTAGTTTGATGAGCCCCGTCCGACCCACCCCTGAATGACACTATAGAAATTAGAAGTAGTATTGGCGTGCCCCTTTTAGATAGCAATAGTTTTAAGTGTTGTCATATTATTACTATGATTAAAATTACCACTAACGGAATTACATCTTACGATACAGTGTCACATACTCAACTGAGAAGTAATCTGTTGTATGTAATAAATTTAAATATATAATTTAGGCACTTGTCAGTTATTTATACTTGGCTGTTAGCAGTTTTATGAACTATAATGTTGAATGTTGATTGTTTTACATTTGCATTTTTTAGTTTTTTTTTTTTTTTTGGATAAATTATAATTGACAGTTGACATAACAAGCAACGAACAGAAATTATCTATATATTTACATGCGGCCACTGAGTATACAAGTAGAACGTTTTATCTCATTCATTGCCCATCGTTAATTATTGTAATCAGATAGAAACACTTAAGAAATTAATTTTAAATTAGGTAACCTTATGTATGTTTATAGGATTTAGTTTTTATACCACATTACTTTTAGTTTCCTACCAGTAAAAAGGTTTGCTTTTAATTTATATATAAATATTTTTCGTGATGTCACAAAATGGCCCAACGGAAGACCAGCGTTGCTTTTCAAACCAGCAACTTGCTGAGTTGGGACCATTTTTTGAATCGTATATAAATAATAGAAATGTTTCAATCTTTTTGTTTTTTGCTTGTTTATCAATCTTAAGTTTATATTTATTTTTTATGTTATGTCTTTGTATACTACTTACTTATACGTTTCAAAATAAAATTTTTCTTTCTTTCTTTCTAATAGTTGGCCCGAAAATGAAAGCTTTGTCAGCTGTCACTCGCTGTTGAAACCTTTCAACTTTCAACACAGTAACAAAAAGCATGTACTGATAATTATATATTTACTAGCTGACCCGACAGACGTTGTTCTGTTCATAATAAAAAAAAAACTGTTGCGGATGGAATTTTGGAAAATTCGTTCTTAGCTGACCTCTACTCGGTGAAAAGAATATTCCTACCAAATTTCAAGTCTTTAGCTCTAGTGCTTCCAGAGATATCGTGATGAGTGACTATATACGTGGAAATCTCTTATATATACACTGGCCTTCAAAAGTAAGTATCACACTTTTAAAATTGGGATTACGTTTTAAGTTCACAAGATATACTTTCGAAATAAAAAGGACTCCAAAGAGAATTTAATTTTGTACATAAAAACTTTATAGTCGGTAACATTTTTTTAAGAATTGGTTGAAAAAAAACTTCAAAAACAAAACCATTCCTTTTTCAAAATGGACGTTTCCGAATTACAATTTTGCCATTCACATTTTCTTTCTGTTTTAAATTTTTTTCAAGGGTCTTGTTTTTAAAATTTATGCTAAAAAGCACATAACATTTATTTATCATGCATCTTTCAGTTGAAGAATGTGCTAGGATCATGGCTTTTCTGGAACTAGGCATCAATATGCGTCGCACTGCAAGAATGGTGGGTGTGACGGTACGAACGGTCCAGAAGGTAAAGCGAAGGTACGAAGAGACTGGACACCATCTGAGGAGACCTTGTAATGGCAGACCCAGATGTACCAGTGCCCGAGAAGATCGTTATATTATTTCCACTGTGTTAAGAAATCGCCACCAAAATGCAGTTGAAGTCCAGCAACAGCTACTTCAGACCCGGAGGGACTATATTAGTGACAGTACACTGAGAAGAACACTTGCTGAAGCAAATTTGAAACCCCGAAGACCAGCGAGTGACCCAAAACTCGAGAGACAGCATCGAGTAGCGAGACTGCGATACGCCCGTGAACACATGCAGTGGAATGAAGAAGAATGGTCAAGAATTTTGTTTGCAGATGAGTCTCGATTCTCCCTTTACACTTCTGATGGAAGGCGAAGTGTTTACAGGCGACCTGGTGAGCGATACCTTCAAGCCTGCATCTCAGAAGGAGTCCAATACGGTGGAGGCAGTGTACATGTATGGGCTGGCATATCTTCAGAAGGTCGCACAGAGCTAGTAGCCATAGAAAATGGCACCCTCACTGGGCAAAGATATGCTCAAGAGATTCTCAATGAGTATGCAGGGCCGTATTTAGCAAATATAGGTGATGGATCGATGCTGATGCATGATAATGCCCGGCCACACACGGCTCATATCGTACAAGAGTATATTCAGGAGGTATCAGCGTGATGGCTTGGCCATCAAGAAGTCATGATCTCAACCCGATTGAACACGCCTGGGATGAGCTTGGAAGGCTAGTCAGAAATCGCAGACCACCACCTACTACCCTCAGGGCACTGAAGCAGGCCCTGGTAGAAGAATGGGAGAATATTCCCCAACATCGGCTCCGAAACCTAGTGTTCAGTATGCCAAACCGGCTCGAAGCTGTAATCAGAGCTCGAGGAGGCAATACCAGTTATAAAAAAATAAATAACATGTAATACATTTTAGTTGAATTTTTTTACACTAAACTAAAAATGTCTATTTTCATTGTTTTATCTTTTTTAAGTTAAAAATGTTACTAATGTATAATTTTAGTTTCTAAAAATTAAAGCCTATAAAATTTGCAACAAAACGTTTTTAATCTTAAATCTCTACCTTCTATAGTTAAGAAAAAAAATTAATTTGAAAAGTGTGATACTTACTTTTGCAGGCCAGTGTAGATTGAACTTCGGAAATGGATTGTCTTGATTCATACCACAACTTTTCAAGGATTGGCCTTAAGATTTGAATGGTCAGGGCGAATGCGAGACGGATCGGAAATTAAAGATTTGCGGGCTAACTCGTCATGCAAAATGTTCATTAAGTAATTGCTGCAGATCTGAAGAATTGCTATTATCATTGCTGCATTGATCTCTTGACATCGATCAAGTCGATCATTTGTCCATGTTGCCCATGAAGTATAATTGTAAAAATTTAAGCTGTGCATCTTCGAGAGGTTGCAGTGATCCAATACGGTGGTGAATCCGTCTTTATATCTACAATATCAAAAGCAAAACCCGTATTACTCATTTATAAACACTTTTTTTAGAATTAGCATACACAATACATAGGAATAAGTATAGTACGTATGTTATTCTTTTACTGTATTGTGTGTAAGTATGTAAATAAATAAATACCTTGAATGTCGGATTAAATCCTCGTTCTTCGATGTCGGCCCCAAATGAGGTCATTTGGAAACAAACATTGTATTTTTGAGTGTTTTCTAGAACATGGCAGCACAATTCTTGCGTTTCTCCGCAGAATACTCGCAAACAACGTCCATCGGCCCAATGCGAAAGCTAGTATGCAAGCAGTACTACAGTACAGTATAAGTACTGCAATCGTATCGAAATGCTGCTCGATTCAAATCAGTACTTCATAAACTTCTTCTTGTGCGTCGAAAATTATCTGTAAGTTGTTGATCTCTGAGGTTTTACTAGACGATTTCGTATTGCCAGCCGATCCGTTTTACGAGCTGCTACGCTTTTCTCTTGTGATTCATAGCACGATGACGATCCATACTAACGCGGTTCTTTTCACCTGCAATTTCTTGTTCTTCTTCAGTCCTTTCATTCGCAATATTTCGAATCCTAGTTGCATTACGTCTTTGTCGGGAATAATTTGATCGTCTTGGTCGTGACTTTTTTAATGATAATATCGGCACAATAAGCTAATAGAAACTCGAAACAAACACACCAACCGGTCAACTTGAATAACATGACGTGTACTGTCAGCTGTATTTTATAACTCATGTAGTGTGAAACTAAAATGCCAGCAAGGTACTACTCCACATCTTGAATACAAGACTTCAGGTCTATTTGTCACATCAAATCGCACCCGAACAAGCTGGTTTCATTAAAGGTAGAGGAACACGAGAGCAAATACTTGTGATCCGTCAAATCATAGAGAAAGCTAGGGAGTTCAATACCCCTCTATACATCTGCTTTGTTGATTTTCGGAAAGCATTTGATACTGTTAAATGGACAAAACTTTGGCACGTACTATCACAAATGGGAGTACCTCTGCATTTGATACAACTCGTCAAAAGATTATACATAGATGGTACAGCAGCTGTTCGGGTGGACGAAATAGACTCGATAAATTTCAAAACAGAGGGTGGCGTTCGACAGGGGTGTATCCTTTCACCTTTACTATTCAACATTTACAACGAGCACATAATGCGGATTGTTCTCGAGGACTGGGATAAAGGCATATCTATCGGAGGGCGCAAAATTTGTAATCTCAGATATGCGGACGACACTACACTACTTGCCCAATCAAAGGAGGATATTGAACAACTACTAACACGTTTGGAAATAACCAGCTTTGAATTCGGACTGGCCATCAACAGAGTTAAAACCAAGATGATGATAGTAGACCGCGTAAATAACAACAGGGTAGAATTTCAACACATTGCCAACTGTGAGGTGGTGCCAACCTACACCTATCTTGGTTCTACTATCTCCAATACCGGAGGTTGCGAGCTGGAAATCCGAAGGCGATGTGCTATAACCAGATCTGCGGTAGAGAAGCTCAATAAGATCTGGAAGGACAGAAGGATCACCAAAACCACCAAGGTTCGACTTATGAGGTGTCTTGTGTTTCCAATCTTCCTCTACGGGGCTGAAACCTGGCCCCCTAGACTTCAAGACCTCCGCAAAATTGATGCCTTAGAGATGTGGTGTTGGAGACGACTCCTGAAGATCCCTTGGACGGCTTTCCAAACCAACAATTCCATCTTAAAAGAACTGAAGATAAAAGAAAGGCTATCGTCGACTGTGCAACTACGAATTCTGAAGTTCTTTGGTCACATCTCCAGAAATGAAGGATCGATTGAGCGGTTGATAATGCAGGGGAAGGTGGAGGGGAAAAGAGCGAGAGGACGCTCACCCACACGATGGACGGACCTTATCAAAACAGTGACCCAGACACCTATTGTGGAGTGCTCCCACAATGCTGCAAACCGTCAAAAGTGGAGGAGCATCGCGAGGGAGGCTGTGCAACCCATAACTGTGGAGACCAACGGCGACTAATGTTGCATCATCTTGGCAACCACGACCACTCTGACAAGAGTGAACGATTGAGAAGAAGTGTGAAACTAACAAAAAACTTTATTGAATTCTTTCTATTCTCGAGATGTCATCAAAATGTCAATCCATACAAAATGTATCAGAAAATGTTTTTTTTTATTTTATGACTTATTATCCTATGTCCGTCTCCTGGCTAAAAGCTACCTCGTCACCAATTTTCAGCCATATCGGTAAAGCCGTTCTTGAGTTATAAATAGTGTAACTAACACGACTTTCTTTTATAAATATATAGATTATAGGACCATAACATAACAAAAGATAAGTAATATTATGAATGAATGAAAATTATTTATTCATTTAGTTTCAATTTGTATGCTTATGAAAGTCAAGTTTGATGCCATATTGGTTCAAGAGACTAAAGAGATAACAAAAGTAATTTCAATAATATTATTTGCAAACTACGGTCAGAACTCTAATAATGGTCACATTGGAGGTAGGTGAATTTGACAATGCTTAGGTTTGAGAAATACTGCAAAAAGAAGGTATCATACAAAGGCTGACGAAATCTTACACCCCTCGACAGAATCCTACTGAGTGTGAGAATAGGACTGTTGTGGAAGTAGCAAGAGCCATGATGTACGCACAGCCAGATATGCCAGCGCCGTTATGGGCAGATTTTTTTTTATGGAATAGGAGGACAAGCGTACGGGTTACCTGGTGGTGATCACCGCCACCCACATTCTCTTGCAACACCAGAGGAATCACAAGAGCGTTGCCGGCCTTTAAGGAAGGTGTACGCACTTTTTTTGAAGGTATCCATGTTATATCGTCACGGAAACACCGCACAAGGAAGCTCATTCCACAGCTTTGTAGTACGTGGAAGAAAGCTCTTTGAAAACCGCACTGTGGAGGACCGCCACACATCCAAATGGTGGGGATGATATCCTAACTTGTTGAGCGCTAGAATGTGGGCCAGCTTGAAGTATTGCCGTGCTCTATTGATGGCGCCCAGCTTCTTCGAAGCCAATTTGGCTTTGCCCTCCAGATGGCCACGGAATTGGCAATCGCTCGAGATTTCGAGACCCAGTGTCCCGATACTAGGCGAGGCTTTAAGGGAAGTGTTGTGGAAGAGCGGTGATACAACAAATGGGGTTTTTTTAGTGGTAAACGCGCAAACTTGAGTCTTCTGGGGGTTAAATTGGACAAGGTTTAATTTACCCCATTCCGTGACCTTCTCGAGAGAGGACTCGATAGAAGACACAAGTTTCTCCCGGCACTGGTCGACGTTTTCCCGAGAGAGACCTGCATGGCCCGTGTATACGGCATCACCAGTGCTGTCGTCTGCATAGTAATGTATGTTGGAGGTGTCCAACATATCATTAATATGCAGAAGAAACAGCGTGGGAGATAGCACATAGCCTTGGGGCACTCCACTTGCAAATAAAGATGATTTGATTTGACTCCAGCGTTCACGGGCTTGGGATTCGAGCAAAAACCGTCGACAACGACTTGTATGCTGCGCCCAGTGAGGAAGCTGGAGGTCCACTTGCATAAGCTTTCGGGAAGCCCAAATGATGGAAGTTTTGAGAGGAGCGCCTTATGCCATACACGATTAAAGGCCTTCGCTATATCCAGGCTAACTGCCAGGCCTTCCCCCTTGCTTTCAATAGCCGCCGCCCATCTATGTGTCAGGTATACCAGAAGATCACCTGCTGACCGACCATGGCGAAAGCCGTATTGTCGATCGTTGATCAACTGGTGACCCTCTAGGTATACTAAAAGCTGGCGGCTAATTATGCTCTCCATGATTTTGGAGAGCAGGGAGGTAATAGCAATAGGCCTGTAGTATACAGATCCGAACGATTTTTTAAGATTCCATTATGGATCCAGTGAAGACTTTGTAGTGGGAGAAAAATCAGTCAGTTATACTGAACGAGAAGTCAATAGCGAACAAGTGAACGAGGGTTAGACAAGTGAAATAATAAAGTAAGTGACGAAGATTGTGCCATAGCACACGGAATTCAATCTAATAGTGAAAGTGCTAAAGATGATGCAGAAAGTGTTGAAGATGATGATGCACAGATCTCTTTAGCAGAAATAGAGCATGAAGGTAAAATGATTCTACGCAATCGTGACAATCTTATACCTACAAATTGACCAATGTGTGTAATAGAACCGACCACTTACAAGCAAGCGACTGAAAGTGCCGAAGCTGACAAATGGCGTAAAGCAATGGAAAGCGAAATCAACTCTCTTAATGAAAATCAAACGTAGGTTATGATAGACTTACCCGATACCAGATAGCAAAGAAAGCGATCCCTTGTAATAACTGGGCTTATAAGATCAAGACCTATCCTGATGGCACCGTTGATAAATATAAAGCACCTTTGTTAAAAAAGGTTACTCACAGAAGAAGGGACTAGTTTACTACGAGAAATTTAGTCCTGTGGCAAAGAGGAGCACTTTAAGAGCAGTTATGAGCGTCCAGCACCGGGATCTGATGAGAAGTCATCGCTTGTTGATTATTTCACTATTTAGACGTATAAATTATCTAAGGCTCAAATACCCTGTTAAGTGACAAATTCATCCTCAAAAATCCCGTCTTCATCTGATTTCTGATTCACTGCTACGGCTTTAAGCAATGCAAGACATGTAATTTTTTATTAAATGCGTTTTTGGTAACTTACAATATAAATCAAAATTACACTTAAATCACACACGCAATGGTCACCAGACTGGTGTTTAAAATGAAATAAAATGGCTTCTAGTTATTGTTTTTCATTTCAAGATAGACAAGGTGAGATATATGACTCTCACTTTTCAGTGCATTGCGTTTCGCTATAGGGTTAGAAAAGTCAAGCCAGTCCTGTACAGCTCAACTTATTGTTACTTCTGTAGGCTTGATAATTGCTCCGAGGCCGCAGCATATTTCGTTCCTGTACATGTTATTTTTATCATTGTGTCCTTAAAACGGTTTATTTAATCATTGTGGAATACAGAACCATCTTGGTATTTTACTAATGTCAACACGTAGTATCTCTAGTAATCTGTGATTTAACTTACAGATTTCACGTTCTGTTTACTTTTTTTTTCGTCTTTCGCAAATTCTTTTCCTAATTCTTTAAATAATAAATAGTTTCTAGACCATATCACCTAGTTTTTTGTTCAATAACCAGACAAGGTTTTCTTTTCTTTGGCAATGCCATAGTATGCGCATTCAGCCATTCTAACTTTCAAACAAGTTGCGACAAATGACAATTGTCAACGTCATTGGTGAGTGAAGTACTTTTTTATAGTTAGGTACCAAAGTAGTTTTAGGTTAGTATTTTGCTGCGATAAAATTCATATTGCTTTATAGTATAAATTAAATTATTCCAATGATGGATAATGTTATGGAACGGGTGCCCGAAAACGGTTCACACTTAGAAAGCCATGGCGAAACTAGCATGGATAGTACACATGACTCGCATGACAAGTTTGCAAAACACAAGAAAACACGAAAACGAGGAATTATATTTTTGTCAACAATACCACCGTATATGAATGTTGCAAAAATCCGCGAGATTTTTAGCGAATTTGGTGAAGTAGGTCGTGTTTATTTACAATCCAGTGCAAGTAAGTGTAACGTATGTTAGTTTAATAAAGCAATTGAGGTCTTTGTATTTATTTTATACAGTTCTTTCGTATTTCAGAACCTGGCGAAAAACGTAAGCGTGTCCCAAACCAGTTTACTGAAGGCTGGGTTGAATTTCAAAAAAAGAAGGTTGCTAAAGCTGTTGCAGCCAATCTTAATAATACCAAAATAGGCACACGAAAAAGGTCTCGCTATTATGATATGATATGGAACATAAAATACATACCTAGATTTAAATGGATTCATTTGAGTGAAAGATTGGCTTATGAGAAGGCTGCAATGAAACAAAGATTGAGAGCAGAGATATCACAAGCAAAGAGGGAAGCACATTACCTACAAACTAATGTTGAAAAGAGCAAGAAATTAAAAAAGAAAAAAGTTGTGCTAAGTAATACATAGGAATAAATAACTCTTTAAATATATAAATCTTTTATTATTAAAATTTTTTGAAACAATAATTGTGATTTGTGACTAACTTTATAAACTGTATAGAGAAAATTATAATTAGGTACCATTGCTTTGAATAAGATCTTTTAATCTCAATGCATAATGGATTTCATTAAGAAATAGATTTATTATCTGTTTATTATTACATAGCAAACTATTAAGTAAAACATAAATATTATTTGCTGAATATAGCATTCCCACTTATGATCTCCTCCACTCTCATTCGTTGATGAGAATTTAATGGGTCAGGTGTAAGCTTTTGAATGTAGCGCCGCGGAGGAATCTTGTGTGATAGAATTCCTTGGGAAAACTCCCTGTGCACCCTCACTCCGTCTAAAGCATTGGATTGTAATCTTTCAAAACTGTGCAGTTCTTTAAGAAATTGCTTGTGTTGTGCTACTTTGGCCCAGTGATATCTGTGGCGGCACACTACACGACTGAAAATATAATAACGATTAGGGAAAAGAATATTTCTTTTGTCTTAAATCTCTGAATAACGAACAAGAGCTATATTACTACAATTTTTACAATATTAACATTTACAAGTACAACAATATACAAGTTTAATAAGTTTTATTTAATAAATAAAAAAAAAATCTTAGATTAATGTGAGTGTACACATTTAAATAAATTATTTGTAAAGTCCCCCTGAAAATGTCATTAAATAATTAATGCTAAAAATACAGTGTAATAAGAGTGGTATCATTATAATTGTGGACTAAAGCTCATATCAACTACAATATTTTTTACATCCAAATTCGTGCTAAGGGATACTAAGTCCAACCCAATACAGCTTCAATGATACAGGTTTTAATACAATTATTATTCTGTTAGAAATCATAAACTTAGTATTGTAGAAATGTAGTTAGACCATTATTGTTCTCATAGCCTCATTATTAATTAAGGTATAACTCACTATGCCAAGCCCAGTGTGGTATAACTTGGATAAACACTGACATCAGAACGTGCTAATTCTGGAAAACCAGGATAGAGTGGAACTCTTCTAACTTTCTCCTCAGGTACTTTTTCATCTTTGGGGGCCATGATTTATTTTTATGGTATATATATTATACTTTTATTGATAAAACAAGTGCATGATGCTATTATTGCCATGGTGATAACCACAGAGTAAGTTTAATTGAAACACTCAAATAAAAAAAAACTTATATTAATATACATACTTTACCATTAACCTGACAATGACAAATAATGAAGTTGTATAAAACTAGGCATAAGTATATTGATTGGCATAAAAATTTGCCATTCTCCAAAGGCTACCTTCTATATTTGACCCTTTATATGTTTTTAACTGTTACATTCTATGCATATAGCTAATGCACATTGTATAAAAACAAAGCCAAAATATGGAATTTCCCAAATTGCTCCATAATAAGCTTCAAATGCAGCTATCTAAAGTTGTTAAAAATATTCTTGGCCAATAAGCAGTTATGTAAAACATTTATTCAGTTTAGATTTGATTCGGACAGTGACACAAACTAATGAGAAAGGTGTGCTTGCATTGTCTTTAAGCACACTCTTGCAGTTCGGCTATCAGACTGAATGATATGTTGTGTATGTCATTGGTTACATAAGTAATTAGCCATACATGTGGCATGCAAGTTTAACATAGCTTCTTCATTACAAAACCACTGTCACAAACATTAATGCCTTATTATAGTTTCAAATTTATACATTTTTATTCAAAAAGGGATCTTTCACCCATCCAAAAATATATTATGTGGTAGATTTGAGAAGAATGGGTGCAAGAAACTAAGTGGGGCCCATTTTTATGTAATAAATTGCTAATTGTAAATATTAATAAAAGGTCATCATTTAATAACAGTTTATTCATACATAAATAATATTATATCTACTTTTCATAGCTTTGTTTCTGAAATTCCCAACACTGATCCTATTTTTTTAATGGATTTATGAAATGTTTTGAATATTTACAGTCTTCCATTTAGGAGCTTGCGGAAACAGCTGCAATTCTGCTTTTACATACACAGTCATTAAATTGATTCACTATCACTGAACACAGAAGTGATTTGTTAGGATTTGCACTGTAGCATTCAAGGACCTGAAAGTACAATCAAATTTAATAAATAATATTATGTTTGTATTATATAAATGATTGCTAAACTCAAGTAGCCGCTGGGGCAGTAATGACAGCTTAAAAAAAGCACATACACCGTCCTTAAAAGCCGGCAACCTCCTGTGATTCCTCTGGTGTTGTAAGAGAATGTGGGTGGCGGTGATCACTTAACACCAAGTGACCCGTACACTAGTTTGTCCTGCTTTTCCTTAAAAACAAGTTATGCCCCCTACAAGACCGATGTTGTGGTCAAGACCGCCAGAATACTTTGGATGAGGGCAGCACAGTGCCAATCGATGGGATGATTAGGGATTTGTGTAAAACAGCAGGTTATTTGTGTTAACCTACATACTTAGTATGTAATAAGATATTAAGGCATCCTTAGCGGGATTGGTGTAAATAATGTGTCCATGATTTTAGTCCTATACAAATAACTGTTCTCATTTTCAAGTTATTTGTGGTACCTACATATTATATTATAAATAGTCATGATGACAAGCCCCGATAGGCTCATTTGTCAGATGCACCCTAGTGTTGGAAGAACATGGAAGTACTCTACAGAAATTAATTTAATAAAAAAATATATATATATATATATATTAAATATAAGCATTCACAAAAAATAACAGTGAATTTCAATTACTTTCAATTTTCAATGGCATTTATCTGTAATGCTAAGGAAATATAAATTTAAATAAATGCACTTTATTGATGTGGACAAAAGTGATTACTTAATAACATGTTACATTGTTGATGATGAAGAAATTAAATCACATCTAACAGTGATAAATGTTCTTAGCCTCAGGATATGTAACCATCATTTAGTTTTCTTATGGGTTGTCTTGAAGTTATTTTAAATCATGTTTTATAAAACATCTAACAATAAAACTAGAAACAAAATATTATGTAGTGATAGAGTAAGTTATCTCACACTGTATTGCAATATTCAGGCATAAAAATCTATTTATTTTTGCAGAAATTATTCCTATCACATACAATTGAAGAGACATACAACTGATAGATGAGACATGGCACAAGAAACTGTCGAAGTATTCTCTTTGGGACTCTTTTAGAAACATTATAATTTATAGAATATTGTATTGTGTCATCGCTTATTGCTATTTAAAATAAAGATATATAAATATATATAAAAATACCTTTGCCTTCTCCTCTTGACATGGAGGTAACTTATTTACAATTTTATCTGCTTGTACCATGTCAAATAATTTATTAGCATCTTTCAATGTTTTCTCATATTCAAGTTGCATTCCACTGTTTATCTTTTCATGTGCTCTTTTCAAATTTTCAATCCGGCGAGCCCAATATGCTTCCTCTGCAGCAGCATCTTGTCGTTTTTGTGAATCATAATATACAGGGGGAGGAGCATATTGTGGAGGCGAGTATTGTGTTGGTGGTTGAGGAGGTGGTGTTGATTGCTCTTGTTGTTGCTGAAAAAGTTTACACAATTTTTATCATATTGATTATAAAATTTTAATTCTTTCAGTAGGTATAATGATTTGTCTCGTTAGAGGAATAATTATTGTTATCCTTTTGGTAATAAGTTAAGAAATTTGCTGTAATGTTTCTGTTTATTGGTGTATCCAACCAATAAACAGAAACATTACAATTAACAAATAATCAAAGGTTATTAAAGAATAATATTGAAGAAAAATAAATCGTAATACAGATATCTGATTTAGTAGGTGCTATTGAAAATAACATATCAGCGTTAGTGAAATTATGATGAATTTGTATAAACACTTGACATTGATGTAAATAATTATGTAATGCAATTAAATATTTACATTTGCTGTAAGTTGAGCTTGTATTCGATTTAATGCCTCTGGAGATAGTTGTACAGCGTTTTCATTGTCAACACTTAGTTTTCGAGTGCTTTGAGAGGCTCCCATATTTAAAAAGGGAAATAATCCTGCATTAAAAATCGGCAAAAAAAGTCAAAAAGACATTTTTTGGAACAAAATCCCTAAGCGGTAAGGAAAACGGAGCACTGAGCTGACGTGACATTTGTATTTTGACAGTAGTCACTGACCGTTTTTTTAGCTTTAGGAATAAGGCAATTGGTAATTAATATAATTTATAATATACAAAACATTTTCAATTACAATAAAATACCCCTTTTTACATTTATAACTCTTTTTTTTGCAAATTGTTCAGATTTTATAATTATACATTCTTTTATTTTAGACACTGAAACAGAATAAATGAAGTTTTCCTATGTTTATCTTCACCGTTAATTACCAACCATCAACAGATATATTTAGTTTTATGTACAAGAGATTACTATACTATTTATCTAGATGCTAAAAAGAGTAATATTATTTAATATTACCTGCTGTAAGCCAATAAACACTATTACTGGTTACTTTTTAGTGGAAAAAAAAAAACTTGATTGTAGTTCACGTGATAATTGATAGATGGCGTAAGCACCATTATAACTGGACTGTCGTCATATAGCCAGAGTTTCTCATTATCCGCTAAATAATATCCAAATATTAATACGTTTATTTCTGCCAATATGTAGTAAATATAGTACAGCAATAATTACTTTTTAAAATGTTATACATTTGAAGACAGTTGGGAGATAGGACCTCAAACTCAGTAGAACCTGTGCTATGAGTCTCCTGGCTCGTAATTATTTTATTGTCAATACTATGGAGACTTAATATAAAATATGTTTATGTGTACGTCTGTATATGATTTGTATGTATGCTTTCTAGGGAGTGTGATTCTCTTTTCAGTTTGGACTCAAAATGCTATGTCATGTTATACATGTGTGAGTTTGCATAGTGTAAATTATGTGTACTGAACACAATACTCACTCACACACAGTAACACGAAACTTGTGTGTAGAATTTGAGATGTTATTATGTATCTATTATTATTTGAGATTATAGTAACATTGCTGTTACAATATTAACTAAGTACATTTTAAGGACTTTTGTAAACAGATAAAGAAAATTATAATTTGAAATTCTATTTCATTCTACACACTTGACAGTCACCTAGAGAACAAATAGAGAAAAAGTTAATTATTTTGTTGTTATTCATTCTGTAAGTGATCTATTTCTTTTCGTTGATATAAATCAACGAAAAGTAACTAAATATTGAAAAAATAACTCATACCTACTGAAATACTGATGGTTTTACCAGTATTTGTAGGAAATATATGGTATGCAACTTGGAAACATTCTCAGAATCGAAGGTTTGGCGAAATGATCGTAACTTCGTTAGTTGGACGCTGGGAGTGCGACGTGGTGTTTCGTGTACGGGGGAGGGGGAACGGATACAAAAACTGACCCCACGATAGGGTTTAGCATAACCGGTCGGTCAGCTCTCAAGCAGCCTCCCGCCTTCGGCAATCATCCCGTACTTTCCTCTTTGTCTGATCGAGGCACGATACCACACGAATATTTTGTACGTTCAATTTATAAAGCTATTTTTATGGTTCAATGCTCACTAATATCTATATCGAATTGTCAAATGATGGTATTACTATACGTACTGGTTTGGAATGTCTCATTACTTATTATTTGGAGTAAATGAGCGTACGGGTCATCTGATGATAAGTGATCACCGCCGCCCAAAATTCTCTTGCAACACCAGAGGGCTCATAGTAGCATTATCTTTTAGCTGGTTCATGACGAGATCAGGCCGTTCACAGGGTACTGGATCCTCGATTATTCAAGCAGCCTTGCGTTATACCTGGTCAAAATTTGGTTTGAGCTGATGCTGTATTAGACCAGAGAAGAGAGCAATACTCTATATGTGGCCAGATTTGTGCCTTATAAAGCGCTAGAATATCAGTTTGAAAAATATCTCAAAACTGACATTTGCAGGAGATTTCGACCCAGTATACCGATATTGTCGAATATGGATTTTTAGTTGTCAATCTATACAAAAGTTATTAACATAGGCCATAATAAATACATAAGCTGAGGAGACACTAAACTTAACCTTAAAAAGCGATTTTTTTTTGTTGGTGATGGATAAATTTGGATATGCCGATTTAAAAAAAATACTACTAGCTACATTATGAATGAGTAATTTTTAAAATAAAAATGATATTATTACAAATATTTCGATGGCCAATCCAATTAATTTACAAGCAACCATGTAAGAATATACTGTGTTTCTTAGATAATTTATGCGTCTAGATTCTTCTCTCATGCGTCGATTAACAGAAGAGAACTTCTCTAACTGTTAAGCACTAAGAGCAGGCATGAGAGCAGGCCAGATGTTAGTAGGCCTTATAGCATTAACTACAGTTGGGGTCAACAAGTCCTCGAATGGCGACCACGTACCGGAAGAAGCAGTGTTGGTAGGCCCCCCACAAGATGGACCGACGATCTGGTCAAGATCGCCGGTATACGTTGGATGAGGGCAGCGCAGGACCGATCGACGTGGAAATCTTTGGTGGAGGCCTTTGCCCAGTATTGGACGTCTTCCGGCTGGTGATGATGTATAACAGCTACATGTTACACTCGCAATTTGTTAGTCACTTTCTTTTAATGTGCGTGCGTTAATGAAAATAGCGGCTAACTGTTAGCCGCATTTTTTTCGACGTGTTAACAGCTGTCACAGTCTATCTATACGAATTAATTACCGAAGCTGTATTTGAATCCAATCAAATTTAATTCATTTGGATCACGCAAATATGATCACGTATCTGAATTTCGCACAGGGCTCAAGTGGCTCCCGATTCGATGTATCCGGAACACTCACATTCTTTTTCTACTATTCTTTCTCGACCCAACAGACTCCCCAATATATACTACGATCTGAAGTTAACTGAATTTTATGTGTTCCTCATCACACTACCAACTTTTTTTCGAATTCATTAAGTGGTTGATTGAGGGTATCAGACTATGGAATGCTCTATCTATATAAGAACACTCTAACGCCCACGGCCCACGGCCCAAACCATAAAATTAAAAAAATCTATTTCTTAGAACAAGTACCTTAGTGAAAATTATAGTACTAGCTGACCCGACATACATTGTTCTGTAGATAATAAAAAAAAAACTGTTTTATAGGAATTTGCCAATAATATTTCAAAACATCAAGAATTATTTCGTAAAAAATGCTCCCTGTTGTTATAATGAAATTGTTTCACAGCGGAACTGTCAAACCATGCGTCACTAAATTCTCTCATAGAAAATATGTCCATACAAAACAAATATTGAAAATAAGAATAATTATGGGTATAAAATAAAAACTATCCTATCTCTCAAGTTGGACCAAACTGCACTCCATGAAGTAATCCCCATTAAAATCCGTTCATTAGTTTAGGAGTCCATCGCGGACAAACAACGTGTCACGTAATTTATATATATTAAGATATAAGTTTTAAAATATCAATTTATACTTTATCTTATAATTTTTATAAGTTGTATGCAATATGTATGAGTGTTTCTGTGTGTGTACCTATATTATAATATATAATATTATTGTGTTATTTTTATGTTCATTTATTGCCTTATGTAAAGTTATTAATAAAATCTCCTACTTAAGGTCGCCTAATTGTTTATATGTTAATTTTAGTTATGTTAATATTTATGTGCAAAATGTTAACATATTTTTATTACAATAATGTGTCATTCAACCATTATTTATTCATTGTGCGGCGTTTCCGGGACGATACGACCTTCAAAAAAAGCGAGTACACCTTCCTTAAAGGACGGCAACGCTCCTGTGACTCCTCTGGTGTTGCAAAAGAATGTGGGCGGCGGTGATCATTTAACACCAGATGACCCGTACGCTCGTTTGTCCTCCTTTTCCATAAAAAAAAAAAAACATTAATTTCAAATAATAGAGTGACACAGATCAGCCAGCAAAGTGACCAATAATTTAATTCCAATCTCATAAACAATAAGAGCTAATGCAATTTGGAAGCCCGATATTTCGGTATAACAAAATTAATTTCTAGTCTCATGCACCCCAAGTCACGAGCGGATTATAGTTAATTCCAATTTATGCGCACAACGCCCGCGCTCAACCAATTTTGTGAAGCGATTTTCATTTAATACCAGTAATTTTACACGAGCAGTGAAGGTATTATCTAGAAGTACTGTAATATGTCCTAGAATCTGGATCATTATACATAGTTGCTACGTTCAAATATGTGTGGAGATTTCTGGAGGAAAGTCTTGTTTTGTTACACTAAAAATATAGTCGGAATTAAAAAAAATACGTTATAAAAATAATATCGTTGTTAAGAAAATTATATATTTTTTAAGTATTAAATAATTTGATTGGTTCTCCTAATTTTAAAACAAAATTAAATTGCCTTATGAAAAAAGGATACTACAAAATCGAGGATTGTTTGTATGATAATAATAATTGTTCAAGCTAATGGTTATTACGTAGTATTTACATTCTCTTTGCTTTTTTGCTAGCTAATAGTCTACTCATCAATATCACATCACTACATTTAATATTTCTAATGCACGGACTAGTAAAAAAAGAAGGACTCCGCGCCGTGATATTAGCACGTGAAGCACCTTTATGCTAGTGTGTGCGCGGTTACGGGGTATACCAGTTACACAATTTTTTCTCCCTTAAATAATCATATATCCACAAATACTTTTAAATTATTGTTTTTACACGTATACACAACGCACGACGGCATTTTTAAAATATTTTATTGCGACGCAAACTGATCTGTCTTAGACGATGGCAAATCTCATAATGGCCGCCGATCGGCTTGTATTAGTGTAAGTGTATGTGTGGGGTCTATGTATTTACACGTTTACCGGCTTGTTTTGGTGCCTCACTGTTATGTAAGGTGACACGGAGTCCTTATTTTTTTACTCGTCCGTGTTCTAATGTTAACTTTAATTATTTTTCTTTTATTTTTTAAAGTATAACGTGCAATATAATATCTTTAAAACCTACTTGCAATAAACAGTTTTTGGATTCGTTAACAATAAATTGTAGGTGAAGGTATTTAGTGATTTCACTCAAGTATTGTTCGCTTAAATGTCGTGGGATGGGTCGTTCCCTTCCGTAAACTAAGGTCGAGGGAGGCGATGGCTAGCCCATGCGTCATGCTCGTAAACGGGCGCTACTTGTGGTGGCTGGATGATCTTGTTACTGGAAACTCTGCTTCAAATTCTTAAAATTGTAGTCATTATATATTTTATAATCACTAATCAAATAATGCTCAGAAAATATCTTTTACGGTGTGTGTGTGGATTGATGTATCTACTGTACTCAATAACTCTTGTGTTGTTTAGGCGTAAAAGGCATTTATTTTCTCACAATTGATTCCTTTAACATTTATTTTGATGTCATTTCTAATATACTAGATACACCTACCGCTTCTGAAATAAATGGCGCTCTGAGAGAGAAGAAGCGGCGCAAGAAACTCTCCCAGTCTCTCTTTAAACATACATTTAACTTTTTTGACTTACTCGTGTAAGGCATTGACGATTTAATCTTTGAGTATTTTTGTTGCATCACTTTACCTAAATTGTAATTGAAATGAATTGTAAAGCGATGAGGGTGTACATGTTGATTTAAAACAATGACAATGAGTTTGGTTTCAGTCCTCCATTTAATAGAATCGAATTTACAACATAAATTTTCTGCATGATATGGCAATATTTAGAAGTATTTGTTGTTGGGAGATGCATACCTTATCTGTAACATTTTGACGCTTGGTTGAGTTGACATCTTTTAGTATTAATCGGCCATCAGCTTAAACCATAATATAACACAATAAGAATAATTGAAACATTTTTCAATATACTCGATTACAAGAATACCTCGTTAGGTTATTGGAAAAAAAATGATGTGTAGCTCAGACGGTTAGTAGTTCCATTTTATAACAGTTGACATCTTAAAAGATAGTAGAGTATAGATAACCCTTATTAATACAACAATATTAGTAGCTGCGTGCGAGATTGTTGTTCAAATTCAACAAATAAGGAAATGACAGGAGAATACGGTTCTAGAGAACATCGTGGATGGGATCGGAACTTAACGTCAAAGATATTAAAATTACGTGAACAGTACCGCGGTTTTATTAACTCAAAATAATAAATCATGCAATTTTTTGCAAAACATTATTTTTTTGTTAATCATATTTTTTTTTCTCATAATAATTATTTTAGTGCCACAATTAATTATATTTTACTTTTAAAAATATGTCAGTTCAGCTCCAAACTTCACACAATGGGGTCACTGAAAATCAGTGTTGTGCTCATAGTGTATGGACACAACTATAACTGAGTGGACTCCAGTTTTGGAAGACCACTGCCACATCAAGTTTTGCTTTTGTTTCTTTTGTATTAAGTTAAGTAAGTTAAGTATTAGATTAAGCATATATTTTGTTATCTTTAACTTTTTTGTGTGAATGTGTCAGTTTTTCTTCCGAAATAAATTCATTTTCATTTTCATTTTCATTTCATTTCATTTCATTTTCATTTTCATTTTCATTTTCATTTTCATTTTCATTTTCATTTTCATTTTCATTTTCATTTTCATTTTCATTTTCATTTTCATTTTCATTTTCATTTTCATTTTCATTTTCATTTTCATTTTCATTTTCATTTTCATTTTCATTTTCATTTTCATTTTCATTTTCATTTTCATTTTCATTTTCATTTTCATTTTCATTTTCATTTTCATTTTCATTTTCATTTTCATTTTCATTTTCATTTTCATTTTCATTTTCATTTTCATTTTCATTTTCATTTTCATTTTCATTTTCATTTTCATTTTCATTTTCATTTTCATTTCATTTCAATTCCATGGCCTATCTATGGTTTTAATGCTTTTTCTCGGCGTGGAAACATGGATTTATCACTTGATTTATCGTTCCATGGAATTAATACAAAACTTACTTGAATATTCACATTTACTGCTAACGTCAGAAAGGAAAATCACTGCTGTGCGGTATTTCGTAAATGTCTTAACGGTGGTGCGGACACACGCCTACCGCGTAATTTATTATAGAGGTGCTCTATAGGCGTGTTCATCTAGTGTCAGAGGCGATTGTTTTCTTTAGTATTAGATTTTTTCTTTGATTTATTTTTTCAAATTAAAAACTTTCTTGTATTATGTTATTTTACTAAAATGACCATATTGGTATGTACCATATACTCCCTACGAGTAAGAGGATTTTATTAGCTAAGTACTTATTTTTGCATAAATATTTTTTTACCTTTCATTAGCCAATTTGACATAGGTAAATTGGTATTTTGTTATATTATGAATTATAATCAGACACAAGCAGCGTCCTTAAAGTCCTTAATAATTGTAAAAATACTCGCGGCAAGACCTTGACATATCCTTAAGATGAAAAATAAAACATAATAATAAACCGGTCTGAACGTGTCGGTAGGTTTACGACTGTGTGATTCGTGAATGATATATTATTTAGATGTCGGGCAGGGCTTAGATAGGTACCTAAATATCGTGCTAAGATTATGATTTTGTAACTAGAGTTTTATATTGGAATAAAAAACAGTATAACATAAATGATTATATTAGTTATTACAGATTATTACTTTTAACTTGAATTATAACTTTTAACTTTCAAATATATTCTCTCGTTATTATTTAACAACATTTTAACACTGCAGAATAATTAATTTAATCCCAAATAAACTTTGAAAATATAATTTTTTAAACGATGCGGGACTCAAACCCACGACCTCTCGCGTCTGTGCGAGTTCTCTCCCAACTGAGCTAACCGTTCGAGTGACGTATCATCATAAAATCTTGTATACTTTGTTCAACTCTCAGGTTGTGGCTTCATCTACAGGATCTAATTTACAGTTGATAACCTGTTATATATTAGGAATTATTATATATTTGCATATTAGGAAATTTACTTGAGACGTCGCTCTTGCTAATCTAAACTCTTAATCTCTCGCGAGAGGTCGTGCACATTCTCTTACAACACCGTGATGTGACACCATGTTGTGTTCGTCATTTCTTCACAGGTGGAGCTAAAGCAAAACCAACACAAGCTTCCTTTAACGTAGACCGTTGAATAACGCACATAATATGAATTCGAAAAAATCGAAAACATATTAGGGCGTTGCCTAACATGTCTCCAGAAATGAGAGACAACGGCCACAGCTTTTCTTCCACATACCTACCATATGTTAAACCACATCTTAAAATTATTGAAATATTAAATATTCTAAAATGAATTCTAAATATGTACTAGGTTTTAACAGTGATGACAATAGTATGTATAATCATCAGCCGGAAGTCGTCCACTGCTGGACAAAGGCCTCCCCCAAAGATTTCCACAACGATCGATCCTGCCCTGACCTCATCCAACGTATTCCGGCGATCTTGACCGGATCGTTGGTCCATCTTGGTGGGCTACCAACACAGCGTCTCCCGGTACGTGATCGCTATTCGACGACTCTACTGCCCCACAGGCTATCTGTCTGTCGAACTATGTACCTTGTCCACTGCCACTTCAGTTTGTATATTATATCGCAATGTAATTTTGATTCTGAAATAAATGAAAAAAAAAAACTAAACTCAACAAATAAAAAAATTCTTGTCTGTAAAGTCGGTTAACGGGCGATAATTTTACGAGATAAAGTCATAAGAAACATCTTTTTATAAGATCGTTTATATCAGTCATGATAAGTTTTTAGTTACGTTATCAAAGCGAAAATACATCGATCCATTTACTTTTACAACTTTTCATATGGTAATTCTATGAACCTTAAGAAGACCCTTAAGAGAAGGACTACTGATCTTGTCACTGTAAAATCATCGCTGCCTTCTTTTGTCTCATTAGATAGTAGATACCTACGTGTAAAATAATTTCTATACAGAGAGAGTGAGAGAGAGAATATAGTTCTAGAAAGTGTTTATGAATTTTATTAACTGATCCCAGAAAATGTTCAAAACAAAAGAATTACGTTATTCAAAAGAATTGTTATTTTTTAACAATAACGTTTGTGTGGTAAAGGTTACTATAACATAAATGACATTCTTAATGATACCACAGATTGGGAATGGAGTGACCGCCCTCAGGCTAGTAAATAATAAGTTTAATTGTACATTATTACTTTGTAAACATATTTATTCGATGAAAAAAAAAGCCCGCTGAGTTTGTTGCGCCCATTCTTCTCAGGTCTGAGGCATTCATTTTGGAATGTGTGGTAGTTTTTTGACTTTCAATAAGTGATGGCACATCCTATTTTGAATAAAAATATTTGAATTTGATCGAACAATAAAAGACAGGATTATTTTAAATGCCACAATAAAATATTATCAATCATCTATCTCCGTAACCAAAAAAATGTGGTTTTATTCCCCAATCTGCACGAATTCCACAAAATTATTATTCCAATGATCGAAGGCGGCAGGGATCAACAATCGATTTTCTACCTGCTTACTTTTGGCTTGTCAGTAAACTCATCTTCTCACCCTCTGTCTAAAAAGAAGACATTAAAAAACCCTATCTGATTAACTGCAACTAATTGAAATCCAGCTGTATTCATATTGGTTTAAGGTTTTAAATGAAACAACAGTGTTCAGTGGTCGCTTTTATTTGTCGAAAAAGTAACCAGTCATTGAAATCATCGTTGGGTTCGTTTGGGGCACAACGTACAGGTGCTGGCTCAATAAAAAGATAAAATAAATCTTAGATCGTGGCAATTAATGTATACGTCAGAGATGTGAGATGAAGAACGTTCTTTTATACATTTTTTATGTTTTAAAATATGTACGTTGCTTTAATAGGGATGACTTAAGGTTGCATGTGGATCATTAACTTGATTGGAATGGAATGAATAAAACTCTCTCACTTTATTTTAGAGATTTACCCCCTTATTCATAATGGTCCGCTAACTTTAAACAGCTGCTTAGGAGTGTTTTTTCTCATTCTGACTTAGGTCAATAGAAGAAGACAGAGTGTGAATTAGCAATGCTTTAAGTTAGCAGACTATTATGAATAAGGTGGTTAATAATAATACACAATTTTACATATGATAGTCCTTTACTGCTGTTAATATGTCTGTGTGAGTTGTGCCAGTGTTTACCATATTAGTTTACTATTTACAAACGATCGGACGTGGTTAAGGCCTTTTAACGCATCTTTCTTAAAAAATACTAATAGATCTTGTGCAAATATAGGTTTCTATTGAAGCAGAAAATACAATTTTCACGAAACAAATTCAGTTATCATCATCGTCATCATCAGCCGGAAGATGTTCGCTGTTGGACAAAGGCCTCCGTAAAAAATCTCCACAACGCGACGATCGGTCCTGCGCTGCCCTCATTCAAGGTATTCCGGCGATCTTGACCAGATCGTTGGTCCATCTTGGCGGCCTACCAACAGAGCGTCTTCCGGTTCTTTCGAGGACTTTACTGCCCCACTGGCTATCTGTCGGTCGAGCTACGTGCGCTACCCACTGTCACTTCAGTCTGTATATTATATCATCATTTGAGCTATGTTGGCGACATTGATTCTCTTACGGATCTCCTCATTTCTGATTTGATCTCACAGGAAAACTCCGAGAAAATGCAGTACCCTCTAAAACTCTGCTTGTTTGCACAAATAATACTTGAACTTCGACCGTTCATAATATACTCATAAATTGTAAAAGTAAAGAAAACATTGGCATAGAAACTTCGCGCATTTAATAGAGATTTTACTTGATAAAATATTTTCAATTCAAATTTGTATGGATCCCTCAAAAACACATATTTCCTGGAAGAAGTTTTATTTTGTATTGAATTGCTCACTATTTTTCGTTCAATTTTGTCGCTTTCTCTTGTCGTCAACACGCGATATGTGTTGGATCAAACAACACGCTTTTTGACCAATTTCGCGTTGACGATAGACAGGACTCTCTAAAGTAAGGCCCTCTTAAGTAGGTATTTAAATAGTGACTTACTTAGTTGGTCACTTTATTAATTTAAGGCGATTTCATTCTGCGACTAGCTGTTGTGATTATTGCCTTTTCATAAATTAAAGATAGCTACAGTGCAAAACGATTACTAAAATTACAATAATCATTGTTACGAGATTGATATGATTGATTCATCAGGAACTCAGGTCTTCTGATGCCATATCTTACAGATATGATTGAAATAATATCACAATTAATATACACATAGACGTGAAAAAACATTTATTATGTAACAGTTCAAAACTCGGTTCGAAGCTCTTTCGATATTATTATTATCCAGATGGTGGGAATGATATTGTAATTTGTGGCTGTCGTGAAAAGGTGATGTTCGACGGCAGGAATCAGGCCAAACAGCTCTTCGGAACACTCCTCGTGATAAATGCGGAAGAAGACACACATTTAAGCGACGTAAGTATGTAACAAATCAAGCTTCTAAATAAAAATGAGTCTTTCTTCTTCTTGGTTCTATCAAAGTTTTCGCAACATTTGTCACTAAAGCCTTCCACTCCTTTCGGTCCTCGGCTTTCCTTATTGCGGTCGTAAGTTGCCAGTGAGTGTCTTGATCTGGTGCGACTAGCCGCTAGGTGATCGTTCGCGTGGTCTTTTGCCCTCCACCTTGCCTATGACTATCAGTTTGTATACATTACTGGGAAGGCGTCGGGCAATGTGGCCAAAATACCCCAAGATCTTTTGATAGCAGATTGTGAACAATCTAGTGGAAATGGCAATGCAATAAACAGCGCAACATTTCACACGCTGATAAATCAAACCCAATAAATCAAAATAAAGGACGAATCATGAAATTCGACAAGGACTATCGGTGTGACAACACTACTAAACGAAAAGCTCTTTATTTGTTGTTGTATTATTACTGTCTACTATATATAATCTAATACCTTTAAATGAGTAATTCTCGTATATATATATTCTGAATCTCGGAAACGGCTCCAACGATTTTAATAAAATTTAGTATACAGGTAGTTTCGGGGGCGAGAATTCGACCTAGCTAAGTTTCAATATTAAAAAAATTAATTTATCCGTGTTTTATATTATATATATATATATATTGTAATTTATATATATATATTATCACAAGACTATAATAGCTCAGATGGGACATTGGGTGATCTGGAAAGCAGAAGACCCTGGTTCGAATCCAGATGTCCTATAGTATTTTTTTTTTCAAGTTTTGTACATTCTTAAAAATCCGAGCAAGGCTCGGTCGTCCAGATATTTTAATTAAAGGTAGCATATCTTGTTATTTGATTGGTTGACGATCTGTCATGTTGTTCAAGGATGTATCTAGGGC
The DNA here is from genome assembly GCF_905404315.1 of Leptidea sinapis. Lineage (NCBI taxonomy): Eukaryota > Metazoa > Arthropoda > Insecta > Lepidoptera > Pieridae > Leptidea > Leptidea sinapis. The sequence continues at coordinate 6,164,015 of NC_066304.1, read as the reverse complement.
TGACTGAGACTATTTTAGCTACACTTGGCTTAAATGTGCAATTTACATACAATACTCGGTCTTTCCAATTGTAAATGTTGGTGCGTTTACCAATCGCTTACCCGTTGTAACTAATTGATTACAGATTCCATAAGCACTCGAACGAAGTTTGAATAATGGGTGTTAATAAAATGATAATCCTCAATTGGCGCTATGAGTTAGTAACCTGATCATCAGGCTTGGCTTATTTATTTTATTTATAATTCATACAATTAAATAATAAAACAGAATAGTTACGCCAATTAAAAGGAATATTAATAATAGTTCAATAGTGTGTGACAAATTTAAAATAAAAACGGGAAAACCTACATAAAAACAAAGAAAAACTTACAAGAAAAAACTAAATAGGATGAAAGAAGAAATCGTATCCATATTGAGTAACTGAATTGGTTGTGTGGTGTGAGTGAATGTGAATGTTTGTTCAGATATACCTAATGTTTAAATTAAGTGACGGTCAATAAATTATCCTTATTAAAGTATATTCCTGCTGATGATTAACTCCTGCAATCCAAACAGTTTTATATTAATTTTTTGTACCAAAAACGAAATGTGTTAAAAATGTCAACGGAAGAATACTGCTGATTATAAATGTCAGGAATTTAAATTAGAGGCGAATATTTAAGATATTTATTAGATGCAAAGGGAATGTTAAATAAATCAGCATGCCTGTATATATAATATATGTACACAATGTTTGTACCTTAGCTGATAATTTATTGAAATTTAAAAAGTTTTTTGGAAACAAAACAAAACGCTAAAAATATTTAGTTATTAGCATTCTCGGTGTATCGCTTAACAGTTGATTATTCTTAATGAACCCATTCGGAGGGTAAGCTCGCTTTAATTGTCCGGACTCTGAGGTTTCCTCTCCCATTATTTGCGGTTGTGATTCTCTCTATGTTAATTAATTTGTCGGACTTAGATAAAGTGGATCTTCCGTTAAATTACCGATACTTGATTCTGACTTGGACTAATGGATAGGAGGACATTTTAAAAAGGTCTTATATATATATATTAAAAATTTCGTGTCACGTTGTTTGTACGGGATGAACTCCTGAACTATTGAACCGATTTAAACCAAATTTTACACTGTGTGCAGTTTGACACAACTTGAGAGATACGATAGTTTTTATATTGATTCATGACTAATCCACGAGGGTATATAAGATTATTGCGTGCGTCAACTCGTGAACGGGTGCTGCTTGTGGTGCCAGGTCGACCTGTTATAGTTAATAAATCATTGTATCTGTTAGAGGCAATTACTAATTATGACAGCAATCACGACCATTATATTCACGCAGCAACCCTACACAAACAATGAATTCAAACTATAATGGTTGATAAGAAAAAAATATACAGTCTATTTTTTATTAATTTTATGAAATATTTGATAATAAATTTTAACATTGAACATGGTTCATATTTAGATGCAGCACCTTATAAACTAATTTGTTATGTAAGTATATAATATAGTATTACAACTATTTTAAAATACTCATTGATTTAAACGAATGGCCGTTGAGTTTCTTGTATGTACTTCTTACGAGCTCTACTTTTTCCGAACATAATGGTAGTAATATAAATGAAATAATTATAATGACACAAGCGCTGAGTTTAAGCCTATTTGAATAAAATTTATTTGACAGTTTGATATTGACTTAAAAATATTTGTTTTTGTGACCGTACCTATTCAATAGGAATCCATCCCTGGCCACCTAATTATAATAAATGAATTGTAATTATTTATAATAAAGATGTTTTGATTTGATGAAGGTGTCTAGCAAAAAATTTAAAATCTTATTGTATGTTTATGTAGAACAAAGAAGCGATACTAAATCGGACTTAGAGCACGACCAGTTGTTTTATAAAACTGAACAAAAAGGTGCCCAAGAGTTGTAGTGACTCGTTGAAATCTAATGTATGGGGCACATATTCGTAGCCAGTATTGTCGGTGTTTTCTTATTTTTATGTAGGCTTTAATTACAAACACAATAATAATAATAATTAATATCTAAATTTTATCATATATTATAATAACTAATTGTACAAGTTTAAATTAATATGTTTCTTAAATTATATTATTTACATACAGGTAGCAGACAGCTAAACTAGTATGTTACCAGTTACCAGATATAACAACATAGTGAATCAGAAATTCTTGAAATGAAATGAAATAAAAATAATGTCTAAATACAAAAGTGAACGTAAAATATAAATATAACTTCTAAGAATGGGTGTGTGTATGCGTGTGTGTGAAAGGGTGATGTAGTGTAAAGATATGATATTTATTAAGAGGTTTTTTGTATAAAATTTTTGGTGTCATGGGAATTCAGCCCATGAAGCCATATTTTGGTTGTTTTCGACTACTTCGCACTCAATTTAATGTGATTTATTCATTTAAAGGCTCACCAACTATATAGCTAGATCTAAATTATATGTGTGTATTGTGAAAAAGTTTAATTAAAAAATTGCTACGAGAAATCCTCCCTCCCGTACCCCTTTCACCCCCTCGCGCTCGTCCTGTTGCATCAGAATTAGTAAAACGGATTTCGTAAATACATCTGTATATCTACATTTGTAGATATCAAGTAACACATTGGTCTCATGAAAATAATTAGCAAACGATAACATAATATTATTTTTCATTTCTCATACTCGGAAAGTAATGTTGATTTGATCTGATTATTGGGTGGAAAATGATGCATAGAGAGGGAAAAACTCATACAAATTACATCCCACCTAAGGGCCGGAATGAACTTTAAAAATAGAACTGCTGTCAGCTGTGAAGAATTTCATGTAAAAAAAAACTATTTAAAATAATTTACAAAGTCGACATAAATTATCCTAATTTGACAATTAATTTTAAATATCAATAAATAGTTTAGGTAAAAAACTTGTATTATTTTTCTCATATTCGAAATGAAAAGTAGAGTGTTCAATTCCTACTCGGACTATAGCCGCCCTCGTTGCGCTCGGGTGTCTAAATACCTCGGGAATTGATTCTTTCGACCCTCAGTTAACAATCTACTATTTTACTTAAGAATACGCTGAAGCTCATCAACATAGACCTAATTATCACGTGAGTGTCGAGGCAATCCAGCTCCATGAAAACACTGATATAGTAAGAAGACTTGAACGAACAAAACCATGTTAGTGTATTAGTGAAAACAGTATAAAAATAGTAATATTATAATAGGTCATATGAAAGTGACTTCCCCTTAAAAGAGACGTTAAGAAAAGTGTTAGTGGACACATTCTTAGTTTAATCTGTTTAGCAGTTGTAGTTAAAGTAGAGTTACTTATTAGCCTAAGTTAAGGCTAGATTGTAATGGTGGGGCAACATTAGTAATAACTATATTATGTGTTCCCTAGAGGAAAAAAAAACTTATGCATGGTTTTTTGATCCCATAAAAATTTCAATCTAAATGCGTTGAGAGTCAATCAAAAGGTATACACATCTTACGTATATTTTATTTTAAATATTTCAAGAGTAATAAATGTATTTTTGTATGCAACGTCGGTCATCGCACCTCATTAAGCAACCGGATTATCAATATAAGTTATAATAACGTTCGACACTAACGAATGTCGAGGCTGTCGTGTCATTTTATAAAATAATCCGTTGTGAAGCACGAGATAAACAATGATGCACGTCAAAATGTTGGGAAAATAAAATGTGATTTCATTTTGAAAGTATTGAACAGTTTTAAGTACAAATTAAATGGTCAATTACGATAGACTTAATCGGCCTCACAAATAAACTTGGTATAGAGTTATAGCTGAGAATAAACCAAGAATATGCAAAATGTTTACAAATAGACATTTTTCTTATTATTGGTTTATTCGGATGTTTAACGGTTCCCGCGTTTTTTTTTGTATTGACAGTGTTGACAGCGATATAGTCAACATTTTACATATTATTGATTTATTCTAACGTCATACCAAGTTTATTTTTGATGCCGAATATACATAGATGCGATAGATGGGTTTCGCCGTTACGCAAGAATCGGAGTTTTAACTGTAAATAAAATCATAGGTACTTGTACTGGATTTAGTTTACGATATAATTATTTTTATTCTAGTCTTATTTTTGTATTTCATTATTATAACTTTAACTCTTAATAAATTAGAGAAATAATTTATTATCATTATTAAATAACTAGCTGACCTGGCAAACGTTGTTTTGCCATGTAAATTATATATGTAAACCTTCCTCGAGCTTCAACGAATATATTACAAAAGATTTCATTGAGATCGGTCGAATAGCTTAGGAGTTATTAGGGAACATACAAACATACATTCTCTTTTTATATATATAGATTAGTCGGGATTGAACCTGCTTATAATTGGTAGCAACTATCATCAAAACACATTGTATGAGGGTAGGATGACAAGTAGTTAGCCTAGTATTGAAATAATACCTTTATGGGGTGGTAAAGATAGGTTTATTGTTGGTCATAGTCTCTAGCGAGCTTTATGTACTTCATTCATCGATGTTCTAAGTCTTAATTCCAAGTATGGTATGGTTTTTCTCGAGGCTTTAATACTAGCCATTTATTGTAGCCATTCTTCATCATGATAATCATCAGCCGGAAGACGTCCTGGACAAATTAAAGTTACTTCGTCATTATTCTAAATATTTGCCCAGCTAGAAATATTTCGAATTTGGATAACAGATGGACTTAGGGTGCTATGTCAGGGTTATTAGGCTTGGTGTGGAAGCAAATCATAGCCTAATTCATGATGTTTAACCATACCAGTGATGCAAGTATGGACGCGCGCGTTGTCTTGGTAAAAAATATTTTTTTCTTGCTAGTTTGGGTTTGCTAACAGGTTCGTGTTATACTCCCCAGTGGAGATTTATCCTATTGGATGGCAGTCATTCGTCAATATACCCTTCGCATCCCAAATAAAAACGGATGCCATGACTTTTCCAGCTGATTTAACGGCTTTTGTTTTCTTTGGAGCTGAACACCCTGTCTCCTTCCACTGTTTCGACTGTGTTTTATATTCAACTACGTATTCGTGGAGCCACGTTTCTGCGGTCAGAAACCACCACTGAAAATCAGGAGTCAGCTTTTAAACCAAAAATTCTTTAGAAATTTGCATGCAAACGTGTTTTTTTGTCCATTGTGAGCAATCTCGGGCCCTGGTACCCACGTTGGCAATTTTTTTTATGTGCAATACTTCATATAAAATAAGATGTACCCGTTCCTTAAAGATGCCTATGGTGTTGACGATATCCGATTATTTAGTCTATGGAGAATTCTTTGTTTTTTTTTTTACCTAAGAGAAGGACAAACGAGCTTACGGGTCATCTGATGTTAAGTGATCACCGCCGCCCACATTCTCCTGCAACACCAGAGGAATCACAAGAGCGTTGCTGGCCCTTTAGAAAAGTGCAGATACGCGCTTTTGGTGAAGGTACCCATGTCGTATACTTCTGGAAACACCGCAAAAGGAAGCTCATTCGACAGCTTGGTCGTGGAACAGGTACAGGAATGCCACACATCTAGATGGTGGGGATGATATCCTAATTTGTGGTGTGTCGTGCGAAGGTGGGATTCGTCAACAGGAATCAGGTCAAACAGCTCTTCGGAACACTTCCCCTGATAAATGCGGTAGAAGATACACAATGAAGCGATACGCAATGCCACTGGGTCCCCGACAATTCGAGCAGCTCTCACGGTCGCGCGGTCAAATGGTTCGAGCTGATATTGAGGTGCGGCTTTACCTGACATAATATTTGGCCAACGTGACTGTGTGAGTATTTGTGACGGTATTCGTCACGGAGGCATGTCCGATCTCACATAAATTCAGCTACCCAGTTTTTTGCGGTTGGATACGATGGAATACAGCTTTCTGTCTTCCCTTCAATCTTTTCATATAAAAGTACTTAATGACAGCTTTTAACTCTGTTTTGTCTATGTCTAGAAAATCCGGAAAAACAATTTTTTAATGACTGTCTTGTCAGTTGTCGTCCTGCTCTGACAATAAATTAAATAAGCCTATTATGAATTGAAAATTGACAATTTAATACCAAAAACATACAACTCTCGTGTTTGGATCCCCTCTTAATTATAAAATGCCTGTAGTGCGACCCCACACTTCAATAGCAAAACATAGACAAAATCATTAAAGAAGATTATTAAACAACTGATTATAAATATGTATTATAAACTAAAGTAACGAATTGTAACTAACAGTAACATGTTCCATAATTATGCTCTCGTTCTCTTTATCAAAGAAAGGGCTTGAAGTCAATGAACACCTTCTTGTACGTGTCGAATTGAATTATATACATGCAGTTTTTTAAACTACATGAACTTATATAACAAATATTTGTTACTTCATTTGCATGTTGTAGTATCTATATTCAGTGCACTTACTGTTTTGTTTAGGCATTTTCTAATATTAAGATTATTTTAGTGTAACTTTTTTTTATGGAAAAGGAGGACCAACGAGCGTACGGATCAACACCGCTCACATTCTCTTGCAACACCAGAGGAATCATAGGAGGACCATCTCTTTTTTGAAGGTACTCATCTCGTTTCGTCCCGGAAACACCGCACAAGTTAGCTCATTCCACAGCTTTGCAGTACGTGGAATACAGCTCCTTGAAAACCGCACTGTGGAGGACCGCCACCCATCCAGATAGTGGTAATCGTAATTTGTAACGTGTCGTGCGAAGGTGGAATTCGGTGGCAGGAATCAGGTGAAACAACTTACTAACTAAATTTTGAAGGTAACTTTCACTGGTTAAATAATTAAATAATCAAATTTAAGTCTTTACGTAGTTACTTTCACATATATGCGGTCGAGATAATAATATATCTATTGATGCGTATGAATTCATCAAATACTTATTATACAAACATGATGCTCTAATGAAAAGTATACAAAGGCACTTTAAAAACAGCCGGGTCATTACACGAGTACATCTGATTTGTGTGTTTGTTGTGCTAACAGTGATTCTTAGAACATTCTCACATCATCATCAGTTAGGACACATGGGAGTAAAAAACAACAGTGCTCAAACAGGGCGTTGAACTCTCAATTATTTTGTGTTGCATAGGCGTGGTTTGGTTTCATTTACGTTCGAGATTGAACATGTGCTAAATCGTAACATAATTCATTTCATTAGCAATCATTTGTAGTTCGGAATTTATTTGAAGTATAAGAGGTGATCAATAAGATATGTATGTAAAATTATCCTGTTACTAGAAACTCTGTTCAACAGTGGGAGGCTCCTTTGCAGAGGATGTCGGCTAGCTTATAGGTACCACAACAGCGCCTATTTCAGCCGTGAAGCAGTAATGTGTAAACAATAATTTGTGTTTCGGTCTGAAGGGTGCCGTAGCTAATGCAATTACTGGGCAAATGAGACTTAATATCTTATGTCTCAAGGTGCTGCTCAGAATTTTCGAGATTTTTTTTATGGAATAGGAGGACAAACGAGCGTACGGGTCACCTGTTGTTAAGTGATCACCGCCGCCCACAATCTCTTGCAACACCAGAGGAATCACAGGAGAGTTGCCGGCCTTTAAGGAAGGTGTACGCGCTTTTTTTGAAGGTAACCATGTCGTATCGTCCCGGAAACACCGCACAAGGATGTTCATTCCACAGCTTTGTAGTACGTGGAAGAAAGCTCCTTGAATACCGCACTGTGGAGGACCGCCACACATCCAGATGGTGAGGATGATAACCTAACTTGTGGCGTGACGTGCGAAGGTGTAGAGGCGAAACACGTGTCGAATTCTTTAAAGACAAATATTGGCGGAATTAACACTAAAGAAAACTCAAATCATTTGTACAATTATAGATTTCCGCAAAGTAACGTCTACATCAATATTTTTTTTATATTAATTAATAGTTTTGCTTTATCTTCAAATTGTCCCAAATGACAATTCTCGAGGTCAAATTAGTTAACAGTTCCATGTACAACAAGCGTGCCCAATACTAATATCCCAAGTCAAGACTCCTGCAAACATCCCTTTCAGTATCAATAAAGAGTAACAAACTTTCAAGATTAGTGGTCAAAGAAACTTTATTACAAAAGTTTTTTAATGTGAAACGTCATATAAGTTATTTGTTTTACCAATTTTTTTAGTTTTCATGTGTCGAATGACTGACTCGGAATTATTTGACTATGCCAATGTGGTGAAGAGAATAAAAGGAAACCACAAACTTTGTACAGACAATAAGGCTCTAGCCTGCTGTTATCTATTTATATAATAAATAAAATAAAAAAAGCCTTTTATTTCGTATAAAATATTTTAAAACAAAAAAAAACAAATTTTGATGTTCTTGTTAGTAGTAGGTATATAAGTTAAGAAATATTATTTCTAGGTTAATTTCTTATTATAAGTTTAAGATTTTATTTCTATATTATTTTAATTCATTAAATATTCATTTTGTAAGAACTCCTCCACAGGTGAAGGCCTCTTCCAAAGAAATCCAATTATCTCTGTTTTGAGCTTCTTTCATTCAGTGTTGGACAGCGACTTTAGTGTTCTCGTGCAAAGGTGCAAAGGTGCACAGGTAAAAATCCTGTAGATACCAACCTCACCTCCCAGTGCAAATTTATATAAAATGTATGACACATGACATATACCTTGGCTAACACCTTATCTATAAAATCGCATTACATGAGGGCATATTATCCTACAAGCATAGTATTTGTTGTTTTAAATAACCTATCTATCTTTAGTTTAACTTACTAGAGGTAGACAAATCTATCCTTATACGCTTACTTACATTTCAATAAGCTATCGACATAGAGCATTGGAATATATAAATTTGAATTTGAATTTGAAAACGGCCATCAACCAGCGAAGATCGGAAAGGTACGGTTAACGGTTAAAGTTATGACGTAATCTAAAAATTATCAAATGGTGCAGCACACCTTTTGCGTTAACTTTATCATGTTTGTTATTGTTAAAGTTAGTTGATGCAACCAGCCAGTATATAAACAAAACCGGCTTTTTCAGAGTGTCACTCAACAACAGCCACTATGATGAACTTTCCCGCCAAATCTTAATAACCGTAGTTGTGTGAAGTATACAGCCTCATAAACATCGCAAGTCTAAAGTTAAATAAGGTACAGGCAACTATTATGGGTTCATAAATAAAGCTTGATTAGCATTCCTTGATTATCTTGTATTTTTGCCTTTTATGGCGCAGTAATTAAGTTTTCACGACGCTGAAGTAAAGGTGGCTTGTGGGTTTATAACTATATTTTACATTCAGTTTACACATTAAAGTTACGAAGCTGTATTATTATTAATCTAAATTATCTCAGTTTTGAGAAAAGCATTATATTTTAAATTGGACTACGTCTGTGGTTGTTGTTCACGAAATAATTGCTATTTGAATTTAATATTTATATGTGTTTAATTTTATTTTAATTTAATAATATCACATATTTTCTGTACAAAAATGTACTATAATAACAAAGATATAAAAACTTTGAGTGGATGTATTAAATGATCAAAAATACAATGTACACACAACAAGCGCGCACTCACACAAATATAAATAATAATAATAATATTAATTGTTTATTCACAATTAAATAATGCTTATATTTTTTATGTAAATGCGGGGGCAAACGGGCAATGGTCTCACGTGGTGGGAAATGGTGAAGCAAACGCCTGGACATCTGCAAAACCAAGGGTGAATAGATGCATTGCCGTACTTTATTATACTTAATATGTTCACATGAAGTAAAAAGTACTACGAGGAAGTGTGCCAAGAATTTTTTTTATGATATTAAGGGACGAGACGAGCAGGACGTTCAGCTGATGGGATCAGTTCAGCATATTCAGGGACCAACGAGTGCGTTTAAACCTCAAGTGCCGCACATTCGAACATTGCGTCCTACCCGTAATGGTGTATGGAGCCGAGACTTGGACGCTTACTCGGCAGCTCGTCCACCGAGTACAAGTGAAACGGCTATGGAAAGAGCTATGTTGGGGAAAGTCCGGAACACCGAAATCCACAAGAGAATGGGACTAACTGGTATAGCAAAATCATAGCCTCTAGGAAGTGGAAGTGGGCGGGCCATATTTGTCGTAAGTCCGATGGAAGATGGGGCAAAAAGTTGTTGGAGTGGAGACCACGAAAGGGGTTCAGGAATGTTGGGAGACAGCCAGCAAGATGGACGGATGATTTAGTGCGAGCAGCTGGGAAGGGCTGGATGCGGAAAACTCAGGACCGCACAAAATGATCTAAAATGGAAGAGACCTTTACTCAGTATTGGGTAGATCAATGTTGAAGAAAAGCCCGTGACAAATCGTTTTCTGAAAAGAAAAATATTCTGAAGCATCAAACTAAACAAAATGATATTGCTAAGAATAAATTTTCTCTTTCAGAAATTAAGGTAAGAAAAGTCATCAAGAAATACATACAAAATCATATGAACACGCTGATAAAAACTAGAGGGCAAAAACAATCTACTTTATAGAACAAAAGGAGAAACGATTGTTATGGTCACATGATGTTGAGGTGAAGTGATCACCGCCGCCCACAATCTCGTGCAACCAGAGATTTCACCTTTTAGAAAGGTGTATGCAATATTTTTAGGAACTCATGTAGTATCGTCCTGGAAACGCTGCATAAGGATGCTCAATCAAATAGGAAATTCCTTCAAAACCGCACTTTAGTCCTCTACATCTACGCTAGACATCCAGATGTTGGGGATGATATCCTAATTTGTGTGTTTACGAAGATGAAATTCGGAGGCAAGGTCTAACAGCTCTCACCTTCAGGACAATACTGCATGAGAGTTAATGACGTAAAGCAAGAAAACAGCAAAGCCGATTCGACTCATTAATCATACGAGAATAAATTTAAAATAAGATCAACACAGTCAGGGTTCATTGGTCAAGAATACGAACGCGTGTTTTGTTGATGTTAGGAAGTCAAGCATACCTCGACAGCCTCTCGAGTATAGCAAACATTCATCTTTAGCTGAATCACTCTCCCTGACATTAAATTATTTAAAGGTATCCTCGAAGCTGGGACAAGTATAAGATATTCCAATGATGTTTATGCAAGAGGCTGGTTTTATGAATTCCGTTCAAGTATCTCATGTTATTTCAGATGGAAGATAAATGTTGGGTGCTTTAGAAATTGCTTTCGCTTGAACACAATATCTGCGTTACAATATTACCTGGGTTTTGTTTAATGGATTTGTTATATTTATGGAATAAATATTATTAAAAGTGTTATTATTGATATACTTATAGTACTTAAGTAAATCACCCATGCATACACAGCGCACAAAGTTAAGATAACCATATAAATCAACTTTTATTATTGTTAGTAGTTTCCTTTCTCTAAGTTTATAATATTTATGTTAAAGTATCATTATTATCATCATCAGAACCGGAAGACGTCCACAGCTGGACAAAGGCCTCCCCCAAAGATCGCCATGACGATCGGTCCTGCGCTGCTCTAACCTATTCCGGCGATTCATCTTGGGGGGCCTATCAACACTGCGTTTTCCGACACGTGGTCGCCATCCGAGAACTTTACTGCCCCAACGGCTACCTGTCCGTCGAAGCTATGTATCCTGCCTAATGCCACTTCAGTTTCGCAACCATGTAGGCTATGTCGGTAACTTTGGTTCTCCTACGTATCTCCTCAATAAAGAATTAGTCGATCTCGCAAGGAAACTCGAGTATAGCCCTCTCTCATGTGGTATACTTGTTCATTATTATATCATATGTGTTTGCTATGGAAGAGCGGGCCCTCCTACTACAAGCAACTCATACGTAAAAGGAGACCCCCACACTAAAGTTGTTTGATTTATATTTTGTTGTAATAAACGATTGATGTAAACGATATTGGGAAAAGATGTGTTGCAATATGGTAAATAACTTTCAATGATTCACTCGCAGTACAAAATTATATTCGTAAATTTATATGTAACCTCAGTCGATTGCTAACATTCGGCTTAAGGTAGTTAGACCCCCTTACCGGCAGTTGACAAAATTCAATAGAAATCGTAATTTTTATTATCATTGATTAATAAAACAAACCTCATTTACGTTTTATCATAGAATTTATGTGAATTATGTTCGAGTTAATATATGACCTATGCACCCATAGTCTCGCCTCTAGTCAAATTTAGTAACTCCACGGACGAGTAAAATAAGAAGGACTCCGTGTCAACTTCATAACACTGAGGCACCAAAACAAGCCAGTAAACGTGTAAAACATACCCCCACGCATACATTTACACTAATACAAGCCGATCGGCCGCCATTATGAGATTTGCCATCGTCTGTGACAGATCAGTTTGCGTAGCAATGAAAAAGTGTGCTGTGAAAAAGTCTAAAAACTATACTATATAAGTATTCGTGAATATATGATAATTTAAGGGAGAAAAAATTGTGTATCTGGTATACCCCGTAACCGCACACACACTAGCATAATGGTGCTTCACTTGCTAATAACACGGCGTGGAGTCCTCCTTTTTTTAGTCCGTGATTAACTCTAGTTAATTTTATTAACTATATTATCACTGAAAGCTATTTCATCTTGTTATTTTGTGATGCAGAATGGAAATCCGAATGCGCTCCAATTTACATGCTTCTTAGGATAGAAAACCATATTTTTATTTTTTAATGTGGAAACAAACAGAGATACATTAGATGTTAGTCTCTAAAATATATTATACTAAATAATCCACCAGCACCACAGATTAGTTACAAATATTGAGAAAGGTAAACATTTCAAGGTAGAAATTTAATAGATGCAAAAAAAGAGAGAGAAAAAGTGCAAAAAACTATAAATTTTGAACAGTAAAAGAGGTATTACATATATTGTTTTAAGTTATGATGATAATGCTTGTACTATTTGATTTACATTCCAACGGACGTGCACAGAATATATTATAATACTTGACCAATTCGATATAACGGCCAGCGTTTGCCTGCGTTTGTGCGACATAATGATTAGCAAAAGCTTATGAGGTCTACTACAGTTAAAACTCGTAGGAACTTTGTACATTATCGTACAATTTGATCGATACTTAGAATTCTGGTACATTTTTTGTTTTACTGCTAAAGCCATCAATTGTTACGTTATCAAAGTACACTCAGATATTACTACATACATTTTTTGTACATCGATCTGCGACATTACGAATAACAGTTTATTTGCTTTAAATTAATCCCTTCCGCAGTTCGTTGAGAAAAAATAACGACACCACTCGGCGTGAGTGTACAAAAGCACGAACAGTCTTCAATTCTTAAACGATGCAGCATTGCAATCTAAGCCTTATAGCTTGGTAGTAAAGGCTAAAATATTTACAATAAGTTGACTTTTTAAATTGCATGGCAACCTGATGCTGGTCATCGTAATTGCACATTTCTTCTAAAAAGAACTTTATGTCGTCGCGTTAAAGTCGATCAGAGAGTTGTTTTTAATGAGCAACCGCGAGACAAGCAACATTAACATCTCAATAATAATTGTTGTTGGAAAATATACTTTATTGGGTTGTAATAAAGTTGCAGTGTGTGCCGTTGGAAAGTTCTGTGTGCGTGGCTCGTTTAGTTGCGGGTGGAACTGGCCTGGGTGCAGGAATGCGGTCCAAGATACCCCATGGGTATATATATTTCTGTCGTGACCACGAAATGCTTTTACTTGAGACTTTTTGAATCCAATTATGGTTTTATGAAGGTATATCACGTTGTTTCGTGTCTAAGTTATATAGGTGTATTCCTCGCGTACCAATTTTTTTTTAATGATTTTTATTTGTATCGAGAACTACAGAACAGAAATGACGCTACACAACTTTATAGTGTTTATATTATGTTAAACTAGCTGGTGCTAAACAAATTACATATATTTTTTGTTAAATACGAAATTTGTAGAAGTTCAAACATTATAATAATTATTTGGTTTTTACTGTTTTTGTAATAAAATAATTTCACAGCATACCTGTCAAATTGTGATTCAAAAATTTATCTCATCAAATGATTTATACAGAAATGAAATTTGAAATTAAAAACAACAACAAGGGCCACGAATTGAAATAAAAACTATCAAGTTGGATCAAACTGCAAAATGTAATTAAATCAGTTCAGTAATGCAGAAGGTCATTATGGTACCAAAAAACGGATTTTATCAAATCAAATCAAAACCAATCTATTCATTTAGGTTACGGAAATGACTCTCATTAATGTTAAAAGTTATACAGTTACCACCACTTCGGAAAAGGTTGAGTTTCAATGAGAATATGTGGAAAGTGCTACTGTTCAAATCAACATTTGTATAGCAATATATTATCTTTTAATGTATATACATATAAAGACATAGGGAGGGAGCCTAAGAACAGAGCCTTCTTACATATACTTTCTTACTTTTTTATTTTTATTGAATAGGAGGACAAACGAGCGTACGGGTCACCTGGTGTTAAGTGATCACTGCCGCCCACATTCTCTTGCAACACCAGAGGAATCACAAGAGCGTTGCCGGCCTTTAAGGAAGGTGTACGCGCTTTTTTTGATACTTTCTTACTAAAAAAAACTATTGTTTAAAATCATTATATATTACTTTTAGTATATTAAGTGTCAATTTAGTATATTAAGTCATTGTCAAATAAACAAAATAACAATTCAAATGTTTTATTAAAAAAAAAAACTGTTTTCTACTAACGAATATGCTAATTATAATAGTTTGAATGACGGTTATAAATTGTCCTAATTCCCATTTTATAAGAATTAAGATTTTGTCGTAGTTCACAATGTTTATGGTTATTCTGATATAATATAATGTGTATAAGAGAGCTCGTGATGCCGACGCGGTTTTTTGGCCGAGAGGGGTCATCGACCGGGTCGAAACAATCGACCAAATATTCGACCAGTTAAACTACAATCATTATTATTTTTTTATTGCTACTTAAATGAACGCAACAAGTCGCTTAACTATTCCACACAAAATGAAGTGAAACTTTAATGAGAACCAAAGTTGTCCATAGGGTTAAAACTGTTGATTTTCAAGTTTACTATTTTATTTTAGGCATTTATAATGTACAACGAATTTATTGTCAGGAGCAAAATCTTAGAGAATTATTCATCACCTAAGTGAAAAAAGGTTTTGTTTTAAAGAAAAGTTATGTTTATTAATACATATTAGATTGGGGATAAGGATTCTTCACAGTCTAACTAGAAACAAAATCAAATTTTTACAAAAACTTAAAACAAAGCTTATTTGTGTATGTTAGCCGCTTAATTTTAGTTACAAAAGACTAAAAAGAACAATTTTCAATTAGGGTTGTTCAGTGGTGTAGTATAAATAGTAAAATAAATATAAAAAATGTCGTAACTGAAAGTCTACTCTTATTCAATGAAAAACGAGGTTTCCATCGAAATTTCGCGTGTTTCCTACTACGGTTCCATTCGCTCCGAAGTTTCGTCCCGAACGAATATTGTTTGACATTTCGATCGAATGAAAAGTTTGTTCGGATATTTTAGCCCAAAATTGACGAAACGAAAGATTACATTTATTATAGTTACCTTTGGATTTTGTTGCAAAGCTAGGAATGGCTACAAGAACGCTTTTATTTATTTATTAATTTTACTTTATTTATTTATTTTAATCTAGACTGTTCTACTATGTCGGATAGCAATGACAATTGTTCATGAAAATTCTCTATCATTCCGAACTTCATCGGTGTGTGCGAAAACAAAATAGAGTAGGGCCACTACCGAAACTCCTTTTGTTGGGAAGAATGAGAGTAGACTTCCCGACCCCCAGAATCAAACGATATTCTTATATTATTATTATATTATTTGAATACTATGATTTTTTTTTATTTGTTATTCTAGACACATTGTATACGAAAATAAAAGCACCACTAATAAGTAACATAAGCCAGTTAAGAAGTCAAAATATATCAACGTAACGAACTTAGCTAATTTACAGTTACTTCCTTAGATAATTATACGTCTAGATAGAGTCTCTTGCTGTTAGACAACCGATAAAAACAGGCCAGGAATATTAGTTTAGCTCGACTTACACTCGAAGTTTGTTTGACACTTTGTGTTAGTATGCGTGAATTGCTCAAAATAGAGGTTACTTCTAAACTCAATTTATTTCGACGTTTTCACAGCTGTCACAGTCTATCTAGTCGTATAAATGATCTAACGTTATTTCATCTGTTCGGAATGTTTCAATACACCACTGTTATCTAAAGTCACTGAAGTGGTTTATCACCGCACTAAAAATGGTAAATAATTAAGCTTCACGAAAGCAATTAGCAAATACTATCACCGCAATTCGTTGTAAATAAAGTTGGAGAGACTATCTATCGCTGCGTGAATTAGCACGTCGTTTAAGCTACGGAGAATTCCCTTTGCACAGATTTACAGTAACGATTTAGATACACAAAATGTACATTACTCGGTCGCATTTATAGTCTTTCTAAAAGCAGACTCATGCTGTTTTAAAGTTGGCTTGGTTGCTACATAAAAGTATAAAATATTCTGAATCGCTGCGTGAATTAGTACCTCGTTTCTGCAGTAAGACATTCCCTTTGAATAGATTTATTGATAGATATGTAAAACGTAAATTACTCGGTTGCGTTTAGCCTTTATAAAATCAAACTCGTGCTTCGTTTACGGTGGTTTATGTACGGTGGTTTGGTTCCGTACAGAGTAAAACACAAGTTAGGCTCAAATGGTATATTGAAACCTTAACTTATGCTATATGGTAAAATGGTAAAATGTTGGTATGGTAATGAGCACGCGAATCGATCGGCGGCTTGTCGCGAACTGGTTACAATATTACTTAGGAAATAACGCGAGGCGACGTAAACGCTGATACGCGAAACGTGATGTACAGTCGACATGCTGTTGACCGTACATGCTGCCACCGCGAGAGAAGAAAGAGTGGTGGTGAAGATGGTACAAAAAAGAAATGGTTATGGTTAGCGAGTGACGTGAGACAAGGTGATAAACAAATTTGCATTATCTAATGGTAACCTTAATGTCTCTAGCCACAGTAATCACTAAAATTATGCCTATGCACTACAGGAGAAGTGGATTGGTCTTTCACTTCATCACTACACTTATCACTATTTTTACTAGCACTAGATTGCCCGTGGTTAACTACACTTACACACTGGTCACTAACACTATACACAAACGCTGCGTTCGTCAGACCCCGCGGCTCAGGGCGCGGCGGGTGCGACGCGGCTGGCCCTGCGCCAGCGGCTGCCGGCGCGGGCGGCGCGCTGGAGTCCTGGCGGCGGCTGCGGCGCGGGCACCACCGCCGCACGGCGTACGCGGCGGCCCCGGCCACCAGCACACCCGCCACCACGTATATCGCGACGTAGTGGTGAACGTCGTGATAAGATATACCACCCTTTAGACCACTCTCTGAATTCATTTGTTTTATTTTTGCGCCTATATCATCTAGCTCCTGATCGTAACCACCCATCACTGATGCTGGCTCCGAAATCAGCGACACGAACGTCTTATTCTGGTTAAAGATGTGGTTGATGGGGTGAATGTCTATCGCTGGTATATCCGTCTGTATGGTTAATGTATTGTTCTGAAGCCTCCGAGCATAAATGGTAATGTCTTGTCCTTTCAGAACACAATCTGGACCCAACCTAATAATGCCGCTATTATTAAGATGATTGGAAAACATTTGCTCTCCACAGATGATACGTACTGGATACGAGTCGCAGCAAAAGAAAAAGTATGTATTGACCTCGCTTAGCTGAGACCACCAATCTAGACATTTGGCAGTTTTGGTTCTGCACTGCTTCGTCTCCTGGTCTTTGGAGCACATGACGTCATCATGACTCATATGAGAAATTGGTTTTTCCAAAGGACAAAGTTGTGTCTCAGTATCTAAATGAAGACAATTATTTAATTCTAAGTGTGATATGGTCATAAATGAGTCTCTTCGTAAGTTGATCGCAATGTAATCCGAAACTGGAACTAGGGTGACCATGGTTTTGCCGTTCCGTCTTGGTACAGGATAAATTTTATATACTTGGTAATGGTCTCTACTCACTAATGGTATTCTAATTTCAAAAATAAAATAGTCATTTAGCATTTTCGCTCTGACCTTGAGTAAATGGTACATTTTGGTTAATTCTGTATGCGTGTTCTCTATTGGTAAACTTAAATCGTTGGACAATCTTCCGGAAATAATATTTAATTCTTCTAGAAGCTGGTCGGGTTTCAAAAGATGTATGTTGAACTTCCCAAAGTACACCTCCGAAACAGTATCTAAAAGAACATCCTGCACATTCTTCAAATTCGACTCCAAGCTGTTAGCTGCCATAGCGCATAATAAAAATTCATTATTGTTTTCCACGTCTTTCAATTGACTCTTGACATCATTGGTAGCGTTCTTTAACTGGTTAAGGTAATGAGTAAATATTTTATATTGTTTGTCAATTGAGCCTTGCATCCTCTTCAATACATTATATTCTGCTTCTATTACGGAAGTCTGGTTTTTCCATAGAGCAGCAAGATGGTTTTGGTTTTCCCTAATTAAATCGATGTCCTGAATATACTGCTTAGCGAATTGGTCATCGAGTACACCGAACAGCGCGTGTGCAACATTACCCACAGCGTTGATAAGGCCGCGCCTGCGCCGCGCGTGCCCGCGTGGGAACTGCTGCGTCGACAGAATGTTATTGTAATGCGATAACTCTGTATAACTGTGCTGTAATTGTATTAAAATAGATTCACAATGGTTTCTGACTGACGATTCCTTGCAAATATATTCCATATGATCAATATATTTGGATAACAATTTACTGCCTTGCCAATATGGTTTTAAATCGTAGTATACAACTAGTTTCCATTCGTCCTGAACTAGTCGCATGGTTGATATTTTATCTAAATATAAACTTTGACTGTCGTTGAAGTTTATAGCGTTGTATGCACACGTGGCTGGTGAAAATAAAAAGGTAAACAACATAAGTGCCATGGTAAATAAATTAACAATTCCTCTTCTAGCTCGTCGCTTTGGTTTTGGTAAATCGTCGTTCGACTGGTGTTTCGGCTGGTTATGGTCAGTGGTTTCATGAATTTGGTTACTGTCTTCGTCGTTGGAGTGGTTAATAGGTAAAAGAGATAGTTTGACTACTGGTCGCTTCATAATGCCATTTTTGGTTTTAACAGAGACTACTCGAACTAGCCCATCTTGCCCCGGATGTAGCTGCACGATTCGACCGAGAGCCCATTTACCCGGTGGCAGGTTAGCATCGTGTATAATTACAATGCCGCCAACATTTAAATTTGGTTGTGAACGTCGCCACTTGGACCTAGCGTTCAACTGTGTGAGGTACTCCGCTCTCCATCTCTTCCACACATCTTGGTAAATCTTCTGCACTAACTGCCATCTGGTTCGTAAGTCGTGTTCTGACTCAACAATGGTCAATGTTGGTCCACTGGACAGAAAATGAGAAGGGGTCAAACAATCTAAGTCTTCGACGTCTTCACTCAGCGGGCACAGAGGTCTGGAGTTAAGGCATCCTTCTAGCTGAGCTAGAAGAGTAGAGAACTCCTCGTAGGTGAGTTTTTGTTCTCCTATTACTCGCTTCAGGTGGTATTTCAAGCTCTTCACTGCAGCCTCCCAGAGACCGCCTGCGCTTGGCCAAGATGGTGCGTTGAAGTGCCATTCTATCGACATTTCAGCTATTTCTGCATAAAACTGGTCATTCAATATGGTTTTCAAGTTAACAATCTCCTCTTGCAAAACTCTATTTGCTTTTATAAAGTTCGTCCCGTTGTCACTGTAAATGTGACCGGGCGATCCTCTCCTGGCCGCAAGTCTTCTGAGGGCTGCCAAAAATGCTGAGGCGGTGAGATCAGAGACCAACTCCAAATGTACAGCCTTGGTCGCCATACACACGAAGACGGCGACATATCCTTTGGTACATCTCACTGATCTACCCTTCGCAGACTTGACGTCAACAAAACCAGTAAAATCAACCCCCAAATGGTAAAAGGGGCGGGTCCTGTTGATTCTTGCAGGTGGTAAGTCTCCCATCAACTGGTCGTGTTTCAGGGGGTCGTGCCTTCTACATAGCACACATCTCCGTAGCCTCTTCTTTACAGCATTGTTTCCTCCCAGGATCCAATATTCTTGACGCAGCCAAGCAAGGGTTAACCGGGGACCCCCATGAAAGGTCATCTTATGCGCGTGGTCAATAATCATGTCAGTAAGCAAATGGTTATGTGGTAAAATACACGGATGTTTCATACTATCTTCTATTTTGGCGTTGGTCAATCGCCCCCCAACCCTCAAGAGCCCCTGGTTATCAATAAATGGTTTCAATTTTAATAATTTACTCTTAGGGTTAGGTTGGTTATGGTTTTTAATATATTGTATATCTTCTAAAAATTCTACTTGTTGTATATGCCTTATAATTAAGTTTTTAGCTTTTCTTATTTCTAATATAGTTAAGTAGTTTGTTTTATTAGTATTAAATGACTTAGGTGTAAAACGTAACACCCACGCAAGCACTCTTGAAGCTCGCGTAAAATCGCTGTATCTGCTAATTATACTATCTATAACCTTGTTTTGATATTTAATTGTGTTTACATTTATATTTAATAATGGTTTTTTAAGCTCTTCGCAGGTTGTATATAATTTATTGGTTAATTTGGACTCTTCAAACGATCTTAGCCAGTGGGGACCTATCCACCACATGGAATGGTTAATCAGCTGTTCTGTGGTAATGCCTCTACTTGCGCAGTCAGCTGGGTTGTCCTTTGTTGACACATAATGCCAGCTACTCGATGGTATAATGTCAATGACCTGCTTCACCCTATTCGCGACGAATGGTTTCCATTTACATGGGTCGCCGTTGAGCCAGCCTAACACAGCTGTCGAATCAGACCAACCGTAGATTTTGATGTTGTAATCTGATAGGCATTTACAGGTGATCTTCATGACCTTGGTAAGTAGAACCGCTGCACATAACTCTAATCTAGGTAACGATACATTTTTCTTTACAGGTACGAGACGAGACTTCGAAGCTACTAATACTACAGAAGACTGGTTGCTGGTAATATTGTTGACTCTGCAGTATACAACACAAGCGTAGGCATTTTGTGATGAATCACAAAACCCATGTAATTCAATGGTGTCGTTCTTAGAAGACTGCAACCACCTTGGTATGGTAATATGGCTAATTTTCGTGATGTCAGCCTCTATGGTTTTCCATTTTGTGTTGATGTCAGCTGGTAATTCGTCGTCCCACAGAAGATTTAAGAGCCATACTTCCTGGAAGAGTAGTTTCAACTTGGTGGTAACTGGTGAAAGCCATCCAAGCGGATCAAATATCTTCGATATATTCGAGAGTAAACTTCTTTTGGTGAGTTTACTGACTGGTTCGGAATTCAATTGAAAAGTGAAATAATCTTCGTCGGGATGCCACTTAAGTCCTAATGCCTTGGTTGATTCCTGGTATTTAAAAACATATGCTTGGTCTTCGCATGGTAACTGGTTATCTGGTAGTACATCTGGTTGATTTGACGACCACTTCCTTAGATTGAATCCACCTAACTTAAGGAGATTTATGAGGTCGGAAATCAGCCTCTTTGCAGACTGGAGGTCATGATGTCCATGGAGGAGGTCATCCATGTAGAGCCTGGTAGCCAGAACTTCTGCTGCTTCTGGGTAACGGTGACCTTCATCCTTAGCCAGACGTTTCAATGTCATCATGGCTAGGAATGGTGCGGCCTTGGTGCCGTATGTGACAGTGGTAAGTTGGTATTCTTCTAATGGTTGCTTTTCAGAGTCCCTCCACACGATCTTCTGGAGCGGCTGGTCATCATCATGGACATCTATAAATCTGAACATCTTCTCTATATCGGCTGTGAAGGCTATTTGGTACTGCCTCCACTTTAATATGAGAGTAAACAAATCCTCTTGTAAATTTGGTCCAGAGTACATAAGGTCATTCAACGAAAGTCCAGTCGAAGTTTTCGCTGAGGCATTAAAAACAACTCGCGTGGCAGTCGTCGTGGAATCCGTTCTGATTACACAATGGTGAGGTAAATAGCACTGAAGTATCGGATTACTATTACATTTCTTCATATGGTTTAAATTAATATATTCATGGATAAATTGTTTGTAGTTCTGTTCGATAATTTTATTTTTACAAAATCTGCGTTCTAATTGCCGAAATTGGGCTACGGCTTTGGTTTTAGACTCACCCAATTTTTTGGTAATCTCTGGTTTTAATGGTAACCGTACAACATAACGTCCGTCTGGTTTGCGCGTAGTATGCTGTTGATAATGATGAAGGCAATGGTTATCTTCATCCGTAATATTTACAGAGTTGTCTGAGATATCTTCAATCTCCCAGAACCGCTGTATATCCTGCAAGTCGACCATGACGACGTTGCAATATGTTTGGTTTGGTTTTATGGTACCACTAAGAATCCAACCGAGCTTGGTATTTTGCGCGACTGGTAGTGATGTGCCATTACGAATTAAACCTGGTAAAATAATTAATTCGTAAACTTCAACGCTTAAAATTAAATCTATTGGTCTACTTTTATAAAACTCTGGATCTGCGAGTGGTAAATTTTGTAAATACGGCCAAGCTGGTTTTTCTAATGTTTCGTGTGGTAAATTCCCGACGACATGCTTCATCACATAGGCTTCCGTTTTAAATGTGAAATTATTATGAAGAGATGACACTGAAAGCTGTGCGACTCCCTTACTATTGTTGGCTTTTGCGCCTACTCCGACCACCACACAGTGGCGCTTAATCCTGGGTAGGCCTAAAAGTTGAGCGGCATTCTCTGTAATGAGAGATGACTCCGCGCACGGGTCTATGAGGGCTCGCATGGTATGGTGACAGCCATCCATAGACATAATATTAACTTTAGCTGTTGCTAATAATTTGGGCATGGTTTCTTGTGGGGCATTGGTAACGCATATATTGGATCTTCTAGGAGAATTTTCGATCTCGGTATTTCTAGAAGTAGATGGTGCAAAAGTGACAAGAGCATTATGCAGAAGAGTATTATGCTGCTGGTTACAAAAACGGCAAGTTTTTTCCGAAGAACATTCCTTGTCATAATGGTTAATTAAACAGTTTTTACATAATTTGTTGGATTCAATGACCTTAAGTCGATTCAGCGGTGCGGATTCTAGAAATTGTTTGCATTTAAACAATTCATGGCAACACGTTTTACAGAGTATGCATTTCCGTTGTGGCGCAATATGTACTGGTTTCGTATTGACGTGGTTTATTACAGCTGGTCTTGGTTTAAAATTTCTGTTCATAAAATTATGTAAATGGTTATTGGTATGCTTTTCAGCCCATGGTTTTTGGTATTGGTTTTGGTGTACCTGGGATGAATTTGATTTGTTGAAGTCCTGCTTACGACGAGAGCTTTCTAACGAAGTAAATTTAATTTCTAAAAATTTCAAAAAATCTAACAAAGTAGGCAATTCTTTTGGATTCTTAAGCGACACAATGTAATCATTATGGGTTTCAGTATCTAACTTTTGGCACAAAATATAGACGATCAATGGGTCCCAGTTGGAAATGTCGATGCCCATTGCTTTTATAGAGTTAAGACACTCGTTGGTGGTGTCATGTAACCTTTTGATGACCGCTGCAGATTGATGTTGAATCGTAGGCATGGTTAGTAACAATTGTATGTGAGAATTAAATATTAACCTAGTATTATGGTAACGTTGGTTTAATATGTCCCAGCATACTTCGTAGTTTTCAGAATTGATGCGTAAATGGTGAACTAATTTTTCAGCCTCGCCACGGAGCTTACTTTTCAAGAATTGCATTTTCTGCGCATTTGGTAAAGATTTATTATGGTGAATTGTTTCGGAGAATAAATCTTTAAAACATATCCAATCTTGGTAGTTTCCGCTGAAGGTGGGAATGTCCATTTGTGGGGTTGAACGTTCCCTGTAAGATGACGACCACATCTGTCTGTTCACTGCCTTCTTCATGGTGTTGTATTTCTTCTCCATCTCAGCGAATGCTGTCTCATACTCTTCGTTGTCGAGCAGCCCTTCGCTGTCGATGTCCCAGTGAAGAGAATCGATGACCGACCATCTTGATTGGATAGTTCGTAAAATATCTTCGAACTCCCAGCGGTCGGAGCAGCTTTCAAGGTCGACAGCCTCTATGGTACGGGATAGCGCCTTGAAGTTGCTCTTCTGCTTTCGCAGCATTTCTTCGACCCTACTGGAGTTGCCCTGGTTCGATAGCTTTGGTGCAGGGAAGCTAAAAGAGGGACCCTCCTGAGCGGGAGAGAAAATATCGCGCCTATCTGAGCCCTGCGATAATGGTGTAGCAGGTCTCAGTAATGGTTTGCTGGGATCGCTGGTTACGTAATTAGAAATCATATTCCTAACTTCCTGGTAAAAATCTTTCGTCCGCTGGTAATGGTTTTCCGCGAAGTAGCGATGGTTAGGGTCTTCAAACTCAGCACAAAGCCTAGTATGGTTGGTCTGGAATTCACTCCAGTACGAGTCTAAAGCGTTGAGACGTTTTTCAATATAGGCGGGTGTCTTTCGTTCTGGCCCGTCCTTCTTGAAATTAACACACTGCGTGTTAATCGCGGACATAATCTGGTTTTGGGTGGTTAATAGAGCCTCCATGGTTACGGGTCAAAAGAGAGTGGTAAAGAGTGGTGAGTGATAAAAAGGAAAGATCTTACTTGAAGACTGGTACGTGGTGACCTGGTGTGTCCTCAGCAGTCTCCCCGTTGGTAGTCGCTGGTAGTATCGCCGATCTGGTGAACTGGTTACACTCCACACACAAGCACTTTGGTCAACACTAATTTGGTTCACTACACACGCGACGAATTTTGGTTAAAATGGTTAACTAATGGTACTGGTTAATAGAACGATGGATCACAATGTTTTTGTGTCCTCGAAATGGTTAAAAAAAATTCTGGTCACTGGTTAACAAAAGGCCGAAGGACCACAATGTCCTTGGAATGGTTAAAAAAAATTCTGGTCACTGGTTAACAAAAGGCCGAAGGACCACAATGTCCTTGGAATGGTTAAAAAAAAAAATTTGTCACTGGTTAACAAAAGGCCGAAGGACCACAATGTCCTTGGAATGGTTAAAAAAAAAAAAAAAAAATTTGTCACTGGTTAACAAAAGGCCGAAGGACCACAATGTACGGTGGTTTGGTTCCGTACAGAGTAAAACACAAGTTAGGCTCAAATGGTATATTGAAACCTTAACTTATGCTATATGGTAAAATGGTAAAATGTTGGTATGGTAATGAGCACGCGAATCGATCGGCGGCTTGTCGCGAACTGGTTACAATATTACTTAGGAAATAACGCGAGGCGACGTAAACGCTGATACGCGAAACGTGATGTACAGTCGACATGCTGTTGACCGTACAGTTTAGTTTCTGGAAGTGTAAAAAGTTTTGCGGGAGTTTATTCAATTTATTTAATATTATTATTTACATCATTAAGTTATTGTCATTGTCAAAACTTTGGCAAATGGCAAAATGGCAAACTTTGTTTTGCCATATAAATTATTTATAGTGTTTTTTCTCCTTTTTACTTTTTAAATTTAACTACCACGAAAAAGTGATTTCATTTTATTGGGCTATGAAAACGTGGCTTTGGTATTGGTAACAGAATATTCAATATCGGTTCAGTAGATCCAGAGATTATATATTTTTTGTCAATATTTCAAAATATTAATAATGACATAATATTCTAATATTTGGAAAGGAGAGAAATACATAAAATTAGAAATCATGAAAATCGGCGCAGCCGTTCTCCAGATATAAGTGTTCGAATAACAGTATTGTTGAATATAGGTTTATATATTTTTTGTTTTACCCTAAGTAAATTGGATGATCTCACTAATAGGTATTATAAGCGCTTTAGTTTGTAAGGTATCCAACCTTATAGAAACGCATTCTGGACACATCCCAAATAAGCCTGCCAATAACCATGATTCTAATATAATCATATCAGCCGGATGTCCCCACTGTTGGACAAAGGCCTCCCCTAAAGATCTCCACGAAGATCGGTCCTACGCTGTCTGCATCCAACGTATTCCGGCGATCTTGACCAGATCATTGTCAATCTTGTGGGGGGCCTTCCAACACCGCGTCTTCCGGTACGTGGTCACTATTCGAGGATTATGCTGCCCCAACGGACATCTGTCTGTCGAGCTATATGCCCTGCCAACACACCCGCCATTTAAGTTTCACAATCATTTGGGCTGTGTTGATGACTTTGATTCTCCTACGGATCTCCTCATTTCTGATTCGATCTCGCAGGAAATTCCGAGCATAGCCCTCTCCATTGCTCTCTGAGTGACTTTGAGCTTTTTTATTAGGCTCATAGTTAGCGACCACGTCTATGTACTCTATAAGTCATCACACACGGTGATTCTAATATAGACGCAATCTATTCAGACTCGCGCTTTAAATCAAGAAACACGTAATACTCCTCCAGCGAGTGATTCAAACGCAGCATAGGCTCGTGATCTTCAATAATATAACCTAGACTAGGCTATAGAGTATACCCCGTAAGTGTTAATCTGTGTTCTATAATAGATTCATGAGGTGCTGACTTTCATACCAATATTAAAAGACGCTACAAAGCATGTTCATAGTATCAAGACTATTTATTATCCGTAAGGCTTGAATACTACACGAAATAAAAATAGATGCTCTATCTTAAGTGTGCATGTGTGTGAGTGTTAAACATAAATTTTACAGTCTACTTTTGAGTCCAGGCGAGGAACTCGGTAAGATTCTTTTTTTGAAATAAATTTTGTTCGAAAAATGATTTATTCATTAAATAGTCAGGGTCTATTACCAAGGTATTGTATCATTTAGAAATTCGTTTTTGTTATCGTATCATTTAGAAATTCGTTTTTGTTATAATAAAATAATATCAAATAACTTTTTCTGGGATCATGTTGTAAAAAAATTTTGTTCCTATTATATAACACCATTATCCTACAACATTCTCAAAATATTTTATCTTTAGTCAAAATATAACTAGTAAATAAATAGTATTGTATATTTTTTTTAAATATCAAAAAATATAAATTTCAACGAATAAAATGCCTACTGACTTTTTTGAAAAAGTTGACTCTTTGACTTGAAACATTTCGATTGAAAATCTTTAATGTATTATGTCAAAATAATGTAAAAAATAAATATTTCAAATAAAATATAAAGTGTATTGAAGATATAAAACGGTTCTTTTCCACCAAATTTGTGGGAATTGATTTTTTTTTGAATAAATTAATAACCAAAAAAATGGTTATTTGTTTTTTTCACATAAATTTTGAGGTTATGTGAAAAGAATGTAAAAATAAACGTTGTAGATATTTTTATTACCTTCAACATTGCTATTAATTTTTTCCATAGGACTTGTTGTTTCGCCGGAAATCGAGATAAACCGCTTTTTACTCTTTTACCCCTCGCCCCACCAATTCCACTTCCCGCCCTGAGATCACCCGTAAATTATTTTCCTTATATTACTATTATTTTTTTATTTTGGTTTCAAAAATTATCGACCCTGGTGTATCTGGCATTATATAAACAACTCCAGCGCTGTTATGCCAACCCGGTCTAATATCGTAAAGCAACCCTTCCGATACAAATAACGAAATCTGGAAGAATCTGCATCCTCCCAGCGGAGATGGCAAATAATTCCATAATAAGCCGACACTAACAATTAGTCAATCGTGGTAAATTTAATAGCTCCGTTGGATCTTCCGCACGAAACTATTGATATAATGAGCCACGCACATCCACGATACGACTTAGGGACTTTCAAACTTGAATGAATGAATGAATGAATAAGCCTTTATTGCAAACAATGTAAGATTCATACAATATATATAGTCTAATCTAATCTAAATAATATTGTAAACTAAGTAATATTCTAATCTAAGTAATATTCTAAGCTAAGTAATAATAATCTAAGTAATATTCTTATCTAAGTAATAATTTAATATAAGTGATATTCTTAATCTTCTACATCGTTCGCTTGTCTTCCGACATAGGCCTCCTCCAGAAATTTCCATTGTGATCTGTCCAGAGCAGATCGTCTCCACGTTGGTCCAGCCACTTTTTTAAAATCATCTTCCCATCTAATGGGTTGTCTTCCTTGATTTCTTTTCCCTTGTCTTGGATACCAGTCTATAATATTTTTTGTCCATTTATCAATATTGCTTCTCAAAGTGTGTCCTGCCCATCGCCATTTTAATCTTTTTATAGTGTTGTCTATCCTTTCTAATTTCGTTTTCTTCTTGATTTGTGTTAGTCGTACCTTGTCTTTCCTTTTGATCTTTAACATGCTTCTTTCAATGCTTTGTTGACACACTTTCAATTTTTGTATATTTTTCTTTGTTAAGGACCATGTTTGGCACCCATATGTCATGCAAGGTGTAATGCACATATTGAAAACTTTGCTCTTAAGTTTTTGCGAGATCTCATTAGTTTTCATTATATTTTTTAAAGACCAGTATCTTCTCCAAGAACTTGCCACTCTTTGCTCTATTTCCTTGTCCATGAGGTTTGTGGGGGATATGATTTGGCCCAAATACGTATATTCTTCAACATATTCGATAGTATTTTGGTCCACTGTTATAAGTTCATGTGATCTGTTAGTCATTATCTTGGTTTTTTCAGTGTTAATATCCAAACCCACTATTTTGCTTTCTTGGGTCAAATCCTGTAGCATTTTTTGGAGCGTTCTAGGATCTTGGGCAATAATAATTAAGTCGTCCGCAAATCTTAAATGATGTAGGCGTTGACCATCTATGTTTATTCCCTGATCCTCCCATTCTAATTTTCGAAAGATTTGTTCCAAAACAGCCGAAAATAGTTTGGGTGATAGCGGATCTCCTTGTCTCACACCTTTGTTGATCATAAATTCTCGTCCTAATCTTTCCAATTTAATTTTTGCTCTATTGTTTTTATAAATTTCTTTTATTAAATTTATATATTTGCGGTTAATTCCTTGTATTTTTAGAGCATTCCAGAGAGAGTTGTGTTTTATAGAGTCGAATGCTTTACTGTAATCAACGAATCCTAGATAATATGGTTGGTTATATTCATTACATTTCTGTACAAGTTGTTTAATTACATGTATATGGTCTATCGTTGAAAATTTGTTTCTAAAACCAGCTTGTTCTCTTGGCTGCGACTCATCTAATGTTGTGGTTATTCTATTCAAAATAATTTTAGAAAATATTTTGTACAAGTTGGGCATTAAGCTTATTGGTCTATAGTTTTCAATTAATTGTGTATCTCCTTTTTTATGAAGTAATGTAATTATATTTTCTGTCCACTGTTTTGGTATTTGTTCTGTCTTCATTATTTCATTATATAGATTTGTTATTAGTGTTATTGTTTTACGAAGAGTTCCTTTTATCACTTCATTACATATGTTATCCTCTCCAGGTGATTTGTCGTCTTTTTGAGATCTTATAGCTTTTTCGACTTCACTCTGTAGTATAGGTGGTACTTGTTCTTCAAACTGTGCCGTTCTGTAATAAAAATCTGTTGTTTCTATTTCGTGATCTTCGTACAAGGAGCTGTAGAAGTTAGTTGCGATTTCTAATATATGTTCTCTCGATGTTTGACACGTTTCTGTTTTTGTATTCAACAATCTAGGAATCCACTTTTTGTTACGATCCAGAGATTTTTGTGCCCTTTTCACTCCACCCGTTTTTTCTATATGGTCTATAATAGTGTCAGTAGCCACTTTCCTTTTATATTTTCTAATGCTTTCGTTTATTTTTTTACTTATGTCTTGAATTTCTTTTTTATGAGTTTTCCGATCAGCCAACAAATCTTTTCTCTTATCCAATAGTGTCAACGCTTCGTTTCCAATGTTATTCCTTTTTTCTTTACGTGTAATTAACTTATCCTTAAATTCAATTAAATTCTTCTCTAGAATATCATATTTATTTTGTATAGTTTCATCTTTATTGTTGTATATTTCTTGTTTAAGTTTCTTTTCAAAATCGTCCAATACGTTCTCTGAAATCAGTAGCGATATTCTTCCTCTTTTTGGTTTTTTAATATACCTGGATCTTGTTTCTTTAGATTTCATAGTTCCTCTTAGAATTCTATGATCAGAGCTAAAATTAAAACTATTGACGACATCGATATTCTCGAATGTTCGCGGTCTGTTTGTAAGAATAAAATCAATTTCGTTATAAGTAGTTGCATCAGGGGAGACCCATGTCCATTTTCTGTTTTTGTTTTTCTTAAAAAGTGTGTTTGTAATAGTAAGATTGAATTCGAAAGCAAAATTGATTAATCTGTTACCATTATCATTCCTCTTGCCATAACTATACGGGCCCATGATTCCTTTTTCTCGTTCGGTATATTCTCCAATTTGACTATTGAAATCCCCCATTATTATAAGATTGTCGTATTTGATTTTCTCCAATGTAGAGGTGAGTGTTTTATAAAACAAATTTTTATCTTCTTCTGTTGCTAGTTCGTGTGGCGCATATATTTGAAATATTGTCCATTCTTTTTTGTAGCCTGGCAATTCTACGACCAATATTGCTATTCTATCAGAAATACCTATAAATTGCTTAATTCTTTCTTTCATTTCAATTTTCACTAAAAAGCCAACTCCATTCTTTCCTTTAATGAGGCCCTTATTAAAATAAATATATCTATTTTCTATTTCTTGTATGTATTCTTGGTCTCTTCTAGTTTCACAAATTCCGATTATATTCCAATTTATTTGTCCCAGTGCTTGTTCAAGTTCTATAAGTCGCTCTTCGGATTTTAGGGTTCTCACGTTGAATGTAGCAATATTGAATTTGAATTTACTTTTTATAATAGTGTCTTTTAGTTCTGGAGGGTAGTTGTCGTTGTCCCCACGGTGACTAGCCGGGGTGGGGAACTTTGTTTGTGCCTTTTTTAATGTATTGCTTTTTATCCGGCTGTCGTACTCCTATTCATTTTTAGAAGTTGAAGGGAGAGCATTGAGAGAGTTACTTCTTGCTCTTAGCAAGTCAAAGGCATTTGTCCTATTTGCTTTGGATCTGTTTGCATTACCGTGATGTTTGTGAAGTTGTTGTTCCCTTGGTGAAATTGATTTCTCTCGTTTTCGTTTTTCATTTTTATGTGTATTGTCACGGATTATGAGGCTGTCATATTTAATAATTGCATAGTTACCCTTCTTTCTTTCTTCCATTAGTTGCTCCTGTAGTATTTTCCTTTTTTCTAAGACGTTCTTTGGGTAGTCATCTGTTAGGTATATAGTTTCCATCTTTTTCTTATTCTTCATAATGTGCTCTTTCTTCCATTGGTTCAGAAAGGATATAACAACTGGCCTAGATTTGGTTTCATCGGCACTACGTTTCCCTATACGATACATATTATTGATATCGCTCGGGTTGATAGCAACTCTAGTTTTGTTTCTTATTAGTTCACATATTGCTTCTATAAGGTTATTTTTCGAGGTCTCCTCCTCTTTTATCCCGAATGCTATTATATTATTTTTCCTTGATGTTTTTTCTAAAATATCTATTCTTTCCCGTAATTTCTGGTTTTCTGATTTAAGAGTTGAAATTTCCTTTACAAGTGGATCGAGTTTGTCATCAATTTTTTTCATAATTTGGTCCGTGTGTTCCCGTAACTCAGTTTTCATTTTTTCAAAGAATATTAGTAAGTTATCATTCATTTCGTTCTTAGTTTAAATTCCAAGTCAAGTCAAATATATAAACAGTGTGGCTTACTTGATTTATAATATTATAATTATAATATTATAATGTAGGCAGGCAAGTACCGTGCCAGTTGCGGTAAACGCAGCACGGCGCAGTAAACGCAGCACGGTTATCACAGGTACGCGGCGATGATTCACACTAGCTACCGAATCAATGTTGAGGGTAGGCTTAAATTGCACGGTTATTGTCACTTGTTATTATGCTGATAACTTTTAAATTACTAAAATAACTTGATTTAAATTTATACTAAGTGAAGCTATGGTGTTATACTTTAAACTGTTGCCTAGTGCGACACTTAACAATCACTTTTTACTAACTTTTCAAATGTTTTTTTTTGCGGAGCAAAATACAATACGTCTTTCTTTACGATCGTCCGGATACTCACACTTTCAAACTTAGAGCATACTAAACTTAAAGACCACATCTCTTGACTCCTGGTGTTCCGGTTGTCCATGTGCGACTGACTCACCACTTGAGGCTTAACCACGTAAGGCTTTTGCCCGTTTGCCTGCTCTTATTAAAAAAAACTGCCAGCACTCATAGCTGACTTTACTATATTTATTTATAGTAATTAGCGCTTAAGAAAACTTATCAAATCGTTATAACGTACCCAATAATAACACAGTACTAATATTAGAAAGACATTGGCTATTAAACGACTGGCTAAGCCCTCAGTTTGATTATGACGTGTAACTTATGACCATAAACAACGAATGAATACCACAAACTATGTAAACAATGGTTCTAATAACAAGCGTATATATGTATTAAGTATACATTGCGAGATATGTTTGTCTCGTCCGTTCACACTTCGTGTTTATACTTTACTTAAATCCAATACTATTCTTGATGTTACTGAGTAACAGTATTTTAGGATAATCAATTTACAAGGCTCAAAGTGAAGTATTTTAATACTGACGGTAAGCGTACTCTGAAAATGCGTAGATAATCGTGTTGTATTTTTTTTATTATTTTTTCCAACCTTTTGACTTTCCAAAATTTTTGGACCAACTGTCAAAACCTTCTCCAATATGTTCGTATTTATTTACCAGCGATTAATTATCGAATAGGTACTAATTCCCTAATGTTTATTAAATTTTTATAGAAATACATTGCGACTTATTGAACAACAAAACTATCACATATCATGTGTACTTACGCATTACTGTGTTTCGGATCTGTGTGCGGATCTGGTCGGACCATCGTGTTGGACTGCGTCCACGAGGCCTCTTCCCATCTATTTTGCCGACCACAATGAGCCTCTCAAGGTTCCTATCGTCCCTCCTTGCGATGTGACCGAAGTATTCTAAAACTCTGCGCAGACATTCGGAAGACAATCGCGAGGAGATCATGAGTTCACGCAGTATGGAGAGATTAGATCGAAATGCTGTCCAGGGGATACGGAGCATCTTTCTCCAGCACCACATCTCAAAGGCGTCAATGCGTTTGCGGTCTGCAGCTCTCCAAGGTCCAAGTCTCTGAAGTAAAGATTCTTATTTAATTAAATAAGCACAAAAACGCTGTATTGAAATCTAATATATATGAAGCAAAATATATTTTAAAACAATTTAAGACGATAAAAACTTTTAACGAAAAATATACCGCTTTCAAAAATATATTTTTAAGCAAATTTCATTTAGAAAGATAAACTAATACAGCATTTTAAAGATTTGTCATTTTGAACATTAAAATTGAAACATTCAGTTTTCCAATTGCAAAATAATTGATTGATCTTAAGCAGTTATAATATCATGAAGTATGGATAGTATTTTAAACAGTAGTAAGAAATTTGGAGTGTTAAAAATATTAAACCGACAGTAACAAGCTGTAGGTAAAAATCATTTAGTTAGATCAAGTTATGCTTGAACACAAGCGTGGGCATCTAACGCCGAGGTCGATGGCTTATGTGGCCATCGGCATTACTATATCCATCCACGCAAAATAGTCTCTAAGAACGACGGCGTCTGTGACAGACAGACGGACACCTACGTAATTAGCATACGCGCACGTTTTTGCAGACTACAGTGATTGATAACATATAGAGATCTAAGTAAGACCAATTTATTCCGTAAACATTACTAGCCTATACGAAAATATAAGGATAATTTATTTATTTTTAAAAGTGATAACCCTCACTTCTGGGATGAATACACAAATTAAATTAAAAGAAAAAATATGAACGATTCGGAACTCGAACCCGTGACCTCTTGCGTTCCTTGCGGGTGCTCATTCACTGAGCCAACCGTTCGAGTGACGTATCGTTGATAAATCTTGTATATCTTGTTCAACTCTCAGGTTGTGGCTTCATCTACAGAATCTACATTACAGTTGATAACCAGTAACGATTAAATATTTGCATATTAGGAAATTGACTTGAGATGTCGCTCTTTCAAATATAAATAATTTCTTATTATTTTTTCACGCTAAAATAATTGTTTTCAAATTGAATTTTTGTAATTTAAGATTTATTAAATTGTGTTTCATTATTACGTACTTATGAGCAGAGTAAATACTGTGCCAATTTTTACAATCCACCAATTAATTAACATTAACAACAAAATTACCAATAAAATGTTAGTCGTTAGATCTAAAGTGATTCTTCTGAGATTCGTCAGGATGACAAATGACCCGGTAATTCGGAGTTCAGCGTAGGAAAATTCTTCCGTGGAGGTCGCGTATAACCCCTAACTGTATCTCTCTGTCTGGGGTCGCTCCCTCATGTTTGAGGATCGTGTTCAGTTAGGGCTGCATCTGGAGTGGATGATTTGCCTCCACCGGATACTGTCCAGCACGTCTCTAACAACCGTCGAGAATTTTAATGACGAGTCTTCGTTTTCGTCGGCCCATCTTGTTGGAGAACACCTCGCGATCTCTTGCCTTCGGTATTTCCAACCACAATTCGTTTTTTCAAACTTTCGTTACCTTTGCGCATTGTGTGCCCAAAATATGAAAGAATACGTTGTCTGCGTATGATGGACAAGCGAGTTTTAATTCGGAGCTGAATCGAAATCGAAAGCTCAAGTTTCGTCCGAAGCGAAAGAACGACAAACTTCAAATTAAATCCTATCACTAAAGTACTTCGGATCCGAATAGTGCGGACGGATTTCGTTTCGGAACCATAGACATAACCATAAAAAGTGAAGTTGTAGTTACGACCTTATTAATCTCAAACAACGAAAAAGTAAATGTCAAGTGAATTTGGGAATAAGGCAAACGAAAGAAAAAATGTCTAATCGCGAACTTCGTATCGATCATCGGATCCAAAAAACTTTTGTAATACGAAAATGTACGATCCGTCAACCGAAACTTCGTATTTCGATTTTGGTAATAGGGCTCCAGGATCAATACTTTGGTGCCTTTCGCCATCTAAGGTATTCTTAACATTCGTCTCCAACACCACACGTTACTCTATGCCGTGCGGTTGATCTTTTGGTGTATTCTGCATGTACTACTTGACTTAAAAATCTCTAATCTTAGCGGAATTAACATTCAACATAACATCAACATAACTCATAACACTTTGGTATTTATGGATTTATGTAAAATAACGTCTGGTTCAATAAATTTTCTGTACATGATGTTGTAAGTGCCGCCCAAGCTCTCGTGGAACATCAGAGGAATCACAGAAGTGTTGTTGTGCAGTTATAGACAAGTTTGAGACATATATTTTTCGAATGGGTGGTTGATAAGTAATTTAAAATGCTTTTTTTAACGAAAATATGGGTTGAGTTGAGCAGGACGTTCAGCGGATGGTAATATGATACGTCGTGCCCATTACAATGCAGTGCCGCTCAGGATTCTTGTAAGACCTAATAATTCTGAGTGGCACTACAACTGCGCTCGTCACCTCGAGACATAAAATGTTATGCCTCATTTGCCCAGTAATTTTACTAGCTACGGCGCCCTTTATACCGAAACACAGTAATGTTATATTATTGCCTCCCACTGGTAAAATGAATTTATGATTTAAATATTATATTCAAACATTCCCTTACATATATACAGCTCGAGGATATAGCGAAAAAAAATAAAAACTAAAAGATATCAATGCATACTTAACAACAAATCCTAAACGAGAGACAGAAAATGGTAGTCAGAGTAATCATGACGTCACATACCTCCGATAGAGCCAAACAGAATTCTTGAATAAAATACACGCTCGCTTTGATATGGAAATTGTGTCTAAAATAGGCGCGATGAGGCTGAGAAAATTTAGCTTTACATTTATGGCTATTCCTGCGATATGCCAAGAATGCTTTATAGAGATAAGAATCTGAGATAGCGCTCTTTGGATAAATGAACCTTATTCAATGTTCGAAGCTTGGGGTGATTATGTTTCGCTATATTAGTCTCTTAGAGGCTTAGGTATTTTATACGTGTAGATAGAGCCTCTTGCTGTTAGACAAGGCATGAAAACAGGCCAGGTTCATTACTTTAGTGTGCATGACAAGCTACGTCTTACACTCGTGATACCTATGTCATGTCGTTTTTAATTGTGTGTGCGTTTCTGAAAATAGCCTCCAAATCAGGTGGTAGGCGCCATGCTCTTTGGGTGCGCAAGATTGAAGACATAAACAGTGGTTTTGTTGCAGTAATCTAATCAAACATTTCTTCTGGTAATTCCTGTAATATTCAAGTTAAAATATTTTTATTCAAAATACGAAATAATATCACTTATTGAAAGTCAAAAACTACCGACCATTCGAAAAAGTTTGCGTCAGACCTGAGAAGAACGTGCGCAAGAAACTCAGCGGGCTTTTTTTATAAGAATATGGTTACAATGTAATATCGTACAATAAAATTTATTATTTAATAGCTTGAGGGCGGTCGCTCCATTCCCAATCTGTTTTTTCATTAAGAGAGTCAATTATGTTATAGTAACCTGTACCACACAAACATGTTGTACGCGGTCAAATGGTTCTGAGTGCACCAGGCTAGTGATGGCTTTACAGTAGGCCGTTTTGACCGATCGGTTGCAAAACCGACAGGTCACCGACTGGCATAAATGGGTTTTCGGTTAACCGTATACGACAACAGGCCATATTCAGTCACCAACTTGTGAAAACTGTTTCTCGATTCGCCGTATTCAGCCGCAGACCGTTTTCGGTGAACGAACACGGCCGCATGTCCGACCGAAAATTATTGTATGCGGAAATAATGAATTTGGTAGAAGTTTATCGGAAAATAATGTTCTATGGGATATCACAGATAAATCGTATAGAAGCAGAAAAGCAAAAGATAATGCTTTTGCGATAATTAGGGATTCATTAAATATACCAAAATTTACTGTCTACATATAATATAAAGGAAGTAAAAAAAATTGACACGACTCCACACAGTTCGCCTGAATGCGGCAAGGTGACCCACATAGCAACAGGTTCATTTATAAGGTGATTTTTACCGAAACCAATCCGTGGAACCGTAAGCGATCGCCGAATTCGGTGACCCAATCTGATAAAAATAACAGAATTCGGTTAACCGACCGAAAGCGATCACCGTATGTGGTGGCCGAACGTAAATGAGCCCAACACTCCATAGTATGTGTCTATTAGAGTGGGCTAATAATATGTAGTATAACAAATATGTGGGCATTATAGACTCCTAATTTACATTCCAGGTGACAGCGGTAATAATTGGTAACCTGAATGTCAATCCAAAAATACATGGGGCACACGAAAAGTTTTGCACATCTAGCTAATCGGACCTATTTAAATTTCGAATGTTATATTTTTTGAAACGTTGAATACTTCTTAGTAATAAAAAAAAACAATTGGCGGGAAATCATTTGTTAATTGTTTTGTATCACACAAAAGTAAAGTTCGACGTACGCAACGAAAATGGAATTAAAACGAAAAGATTTTAGAGCGATGATTTTTATGATTTTAAAAGTTTTCTCTCTCCGCAAGACTGTGCCGCTCGTTTTTAAAACGCTTTTGGGAAAGAAGCACCTTGCTTGAGCACCGTGAGGCGATGGTTTGCTGAAACTTTGTTGTCGTTGGATCCCTCATGAACTGACAGTTGAGAAGAAGCGGTCTCTCGTAGATTGGTACTCACAGCTGCTAATTAAGTATGACCACGGACATTCATTAGAATGTCATGTAATGCTGTTTATGTCATTGTCATCGGAGACAAAACGTAGATTTATTGTCTTCAGCCCGAAAAAAAAACAGCAATCTTGTGAATAGGTATTTCAGAATGAGAATAGGTCAACAAAAGTGACACAGGCGAGAAACGTTGGTAAAAAAATGATGGCATTTTTTTTCTCAGCTACGGCCCATCTGCACAATTCCACTTGACGATCAAAAAAGTATTAATGCCGAGTGGTATTCTACCATTTGTTTACCCAGGGTGTTAAAAAAATTCGAGAGAGTCAATCAAAGAGCCGCGTTCCTGACAACGCTTCTACACACACGGCCAACAAAACTAAGTAATTTTTGGCTTCCGAAAAAATACAGCTCGTCCATCCCGCACATAGCTTCGACCTAGCACCCTGTGATTTCTGTATTTTCCCCAAAATCAAAGATTTAATGAGAGGTTTTACTTTCACCAATTCCGAAGAGGCAGTGAAGCGTTCAATCAGCACGTAGAAAACATTTCAATTTCATACAAGCCTTCAGATCTGTGGTCCTCCTGTTTTAAAAAATGGTTCGATCGCATGAAAAAAATGTTTAAAATGTAAAAGGAGAGTATTTTGAATAACAATAAACATAATATTTTGGTTATAACATATTGTTTTTTTAATTTACGCAAACTTTTAGTGTGACCTACGTATTAGAAGATTTTTTTCAGTTTTATCGATATAATAATAATTAATGATAATATTGATGGTAGCAATAACAAGAGATATGTTAGTTCACCGCCATATTAAAGAAAAGAGTTTTCACTTTTTTAGCTGATTATTTTTTTTTTATTGATATAAAAACACCTTTGTCCATTAAAATTTACACGTTAAATGTTTGTGCGTTCGGGAAGCTCCGTAAATCTTCTCGTCCCCAATATCCACAGTGTCTGAAGACGAAGATTTTTTAACCAGAGGAATCACAGGAACGCTGCCGGCCTTTAAGTAAGGTGTACGCGGTTTTAATGAAGGTACTACTATCCATATCGTGTCGTCCCGAAAACACCGCACATTCCTTGCTCATTTACTAAAAAAAACTTAATATTGGTCTTATGAGTCAGCAAAACTATCGTTTTCGATAAACGATATATCGTTTTCTAACGATTAAAATATTTTATTGGTGTGTTCGTCCTTTTACAACTCAAGAACAATTTAACGGATCTTGATGATGATTATTTAAGTATACCTAAGGACATATATGCAATTACGCAATTGAGAGACTATAAATATTATATATACAATGATAATTCCATAACACCGATATGCTGTTCCTAATTACAAAACAATCAAACCGTGTTCCGCGTATATACCTAAGTGTTGAAATGATGTAAAAATTACAGTGAGCTTAAAACTCTAAGAAAAAGACAGATTGTGTTTGTCACTGTCAATTATTTTGTTAACAAACGTTTATTTCCTTCAGAAACGTCGAGGTTAGGACGGACCCTTTCAAATCACGCGATGTGCG
Source organism: Leptidea sinapis (assembly GCF_905404315.1). Classification (NCBI taxonomy): domain Eukaryota; kingdom Metazoa; phylum Arthropoda; class Insecta; order Lepidoptera; family Pieridae; genus Leptidea; species Leptidea sinapis. The sequence goes on along the minus strand of NC_066304.1, from coordinate 6,124,670 downwards.
TACTAATTACATATCTGCTCCTATTTACAAACATACAAAATCTACCCGGAATTTTTGTCAAGGTTGGATACAACATTGGATAATTGTTGTCAAGGTGACCTCATTCACATTTGGAAATTGATTATGATGACTTTCCAAATATCTTCCGACCCATTATTCGTCCGAGCATACTTGATATTGTATTTGAATACAATTCTAGTTTGTGCCGGAAATGAAAACATTAATTAAACAAGTCGGGAGGCTGCGCCGAATCGTTAGTAATTCGTGGAACTCGAAAAGCGATCGAGAATTTTCTCTTGGCAGTTAAGTTTTGAGAATATAACTTGGCTGAATTAAATATATCGCTTTTTTTGAGTCATTCACTTGTATAATATTGCTATGACGAATAATAGATACAAGTTTTAAAATTATTGTTTAAAAAATTATATGAAAAATTAACAGGGCAATCTGTTCACAATATAATCAACTAATTTGTTATATTGTCAATTTAGGAATATGTCCATATACGATATAAGGATATACCATCTATTATCACTTTGTATTGTTCTTTTATTGTGATCATTTATTACCGTATTTGTACCATGGTTTGTCACTTTCAAATACAAATAGGTACAACACCTGCACTGAAAACTCAAAAGTGTCGTAAGGTCTTCGTGTCAAAAAGTGTCAATGAATATTAAACGAGTCAATTTAAATGGCCTTAGGTATTTTTTATTGTCAATAACAAAAAATTAATTTTTTCACTGATTGTTTCACTGATAACTTGTAACTATAACATTATTTGCACACCTAGTATTTATAAAAAGAAGCCGGCGTTATTGCATCACGTATTCGTATAAGGATGTAACGATTTTATTTTAATTTAGTGGTCTTTTTGCTTTGTACTTAATTAAAATTGTAATAGTTCTAATAGATTTATAAACACCGTGTCGTTATTAGATTATTAAATGAATAATTGTTACAATCACTGAATGACATTGAGTTACTAATATTTCTAAGCAACTATAGGTTGGTTATCCAACTAAATTTCCATACCAATTATTGTAAAGAAATTATGGATATAAATATATCGTAAAGATAATATTAGGTTTAGGTAGACACCCAAAAGACAAAGGCAATACATACTTATTAAGGAAATTAATAACATGATATTACATTTAAATATTTTTATTCAAAATAGGATATAAGATCACTTATCCAAAGTCAAATACCCATTCGAAAAAGTGTGCCTCAGACCTGAGAAGAACGGGCGCAACTAACTCAGAAAATTCTTTATGAATTTATTAAATAAATGACACATATTAGTTGTTTTTAACATAGCCTGAGCGATCGCTTTGCATCAGCCACGTTATACGTTGGACAAGCATGCACAGCAACCGTGCAGGTTATTTAAACACTCCGCACACTAATATGGCTCTTACAGAACACAGCTACAGTATATAATCGATAGTGGTTCAAAGATATTGAGAGTATCGCTATTTTTGGTCAGCACACTGGCGATTCGGTCGGACCGGTTAGACAAGATGGAAAGAGAACGCCCAGTTTTTTTGCTAAAGTCTTCCTGGCTTGCTGTTAAAGTGCTAACAGATCAATGAGTATAGTCTGATGGACAGATTTAATATATTATATTAATATTTTCTTTTTTTCAATCTCTGAGTGAAGTTGATGATGTAAAGTGAAGTCATGAATGGTACCAACGAAAAGTAAACAAAAAAATTGAGTACTTAAGGAAATAGTACTTTAAATAATTCTTTTACTAGAAACGACCTATCCTATGCATCAACAGTAGGTATATTAATTAATATATTACTTATATTTAAATATTACCTAGTTTTGACATATTTTGTAGGGATATGGTTATTTTTTTGCTTAAGTCGAAATAAGATGTTGCGTTCTTCATTGCAGCTAATTAACTGTTGAACAGATATAAATAGTATTTTTTGAGCATCATGAATACTAAAGTTCTCATACTACGTCTTTATCGGGCCAAATTGGAACGTCTGTTAGGGCCATTATACGAGTTTTCGATATCGTAGTAGTAGGTACATTACGCTAGGTATGTAGTAATCATTCTATAGGTATTATAGTGGTCGATATAGAATTTAAGCTGGTTACAAAAAGAACGGTGGAGGATTCTTACAAGGATTTTGTTGACCTAATTTGCAGATTATTTTGAAGCATTTGGTTCATCAAATCAGTCGGAAAACGCCCACTGCTGGACCAAGGCCTCCCCCAATGATCTCCACGACGATTGGTCCTTTTTTTATACGTGTGGAAACCCCCACGGGCCGTCATCCCACCGGGGTTTTCGGAGGGGTGGTGTGTCGGAATCGAACCGACTAAAACCACACGGTGTACCATATCGCACCTTGACAGGAGGAGTCCGAGAACGGCGTTATTAACACATCCGGTACTCCTCCTGGCGCGTGCCCGTAAGAGCGCCAGCACCACCACCATAAAACATCACATATAAACTCTCAAGTAGGTGGCGTCCAGGTACACGCGGACGTCGGCTGACCACTAAGGATGGGTAAACCCGTCCCGTCCACCCGCGGCCACACTCAGGGCGGCATGAGGCGCATGTAGGCGCCCCTTCGCCGCCCGGTTTGCCGGCGACTGATACGGTCCGAGTGAACATCGTCCTACCGAGTCCGCTCCGCCACCTCCTTCTGCGAGATAACGTCCTCGCAGAAGGTCGCGACCGCGATAAAATGCCTTTCGCTGCCGGCCATGGAGCGTATGACGGCCGGCAGCGAGAGATCCTCTCCAATGACTGCAGTGAGGGCCCGGTGCTGAATCACTCAGGCCGGGCATACCGCCTGCGTATGCTGGGCCGCGTCCTTACTACAGTCGCAGTGGTGACAGGCGGGACTCAGTTCCCTCCTGGCGACTGAGTGCAGGTACTTCCCGAAGTAGCCGTGCCCAGAAAGCACCTGCGTGCTGACACCCTGCGCACATTATTTTTTGCACTCTTTATATCATCATCATCATCAACCGGAAGACGTCCACTGCTGGACAAAGGCCTCCCCCAAAGAATTCAACGACGATCGGTCCTGCGCTGCCCTCATCCAACGTATTCCGGCGATCTTGACAAGATCATCGGTCCATCTTGTGGGGGCCTACCAACACTGCGTCTTTTGGTACGTGGTCACCATTCGAGGACTTTGGTCTCCCAAAAGATTTGGACAAAAAGGAATTTGGATGATATCGACGAAAAATGGCTCTGTCGTAAATCCTCTTACTCCACAGCTGAATATCTAAGTGATCGGACAGCCTGGGACTAGATTATGATGGTTTTATAGCAATAACTTTTGTAATAATTGTATATTCTATTAAAACGAATAATTCTATTGAAAGCTCATGGTCGCTCAGAGAGCAATGGAGAGGGCTATGCTCGGAGTTTGCCTGCGAGATCGAATCAGAAACGAGGAGATCCGTAGGAGAACCAAAGTTAACGACATAGTCCTAATGATTGCGATACTGAAGTGGCAGTGGGCAGGGCACATAGTTCGAAAGACAGATGGCCGTTGGGGAACTAGAGTCCTCGAACTCGACTGACGATCTGGTCAAGATCGCCGAAATACATTGGATGAGGGCAGCGCAGGACCGATCGTCGTGGAATTCTTTGGGGGAGGCCTTTGTCCAGCAGTGGACGTCTTCCGGCTGATGATGATGATGATTAAAACGAGTGCAAAAAAGAATGCTGCGAGAGTTTCTTGTGCCGTTTCTTCTTTATCAGAGCGCCCTTTGTTTCCGAAGCGGTGGTAGTGTTTATACTAAAATCAAAAAGTATACTAAAGTAACGAATTTTGAGAAAATAAATGCTTTTATCACCCATCTACAGCCCAATAGGACTCTGAATTTAAAATGATCTGTATTTTTGTGAAAAAAGACAAAGTGAATGTTAAAACAAGTATATTTATAGTTGCCAGCCTGTTGGTCAACCTGTCTGTATACGAGTCGGCGCGACATTGGAAAATTTTCCACAACAGCGTGTATGTGTTGTTACTGCAATTATCCGGCTAGTATGAGTTTTAAATAATTTTATGTTGATCGTTTAACGAACTAGCATCGCAAATGTAACGCGCGGTGTGGATTTAACGATTCAGTCTTAGTTTGTTATCATCTCCATTTCTGGAATTAAAAAAAAAGGTTAGTAGACCATACGACAAAAGTGAAAACTTCTCGAAGACAATGTTAATAAAACGAGTCCGACTAATACTTCGGACTCAGTAATGATGGTAAGTACAATGATGCGCCCGGGGCTCTTATGCGGCTCCCGCGGTGCTGCACCGCGTCTGGCATGTTCGCAGACGCTGGGGTCCCCGACTTTTTCGCCATAATTCGGTCTCGCGTTGCCTGTTTCTGGCGGAGACTGCAACGTTCCTACTACAAAATACTCGTGGCTGTCTCTGACAACATCAGGAATCCAGTGTTTAAGCGCTGGATCTCTGTTCACATGGACAAAAAATGACTGCACAAATTTGTGCAATATTTATATAGTTTTAGTTAGTCTAATTTTACTTTTAACTTGGCACCCCTTGACAGTGTCCAAAAATTTTTTGTAAACCCATGTTTTATTATGCCTGAAATAAATACCTTTTATTAATTTTATTTATTGATGTCTATAATGTGTCCTTCAATCTGGGCTTCTCTCCTTGTGGTCGCCACACCACCTTAGCCCCGGAAGGGTTATATCTACCAGCTTAGATTGAGAGGAGTACAACATTAACGCGCGGGAGCTGGGTGCTGAAGGGTGCTGAGGCCTGTTTTGAATTTAGAATTTTGAATATAAAAATATAAAGTTTGTGCTTATCCTATAAATGCACGGCTGCAAGCACAAAAAAGTGTCACTAACATGGAACAAGCGATAGAGAGGCATGACTTACGGTTTGATTTTAGTAAAAAAATATTTTGAATCAACGAGTGCAAATAAATATAAAGAAATTATCCCAATAAATTTAAGGGTTCAGTCAAAATTCTTGAGTAGTGGAGAAGACTAACTAAACATAAAAAATATGATTGCCCGTCATATTCTCTAAAATAAAATTGGCAGCATAAACTTAAGTATTAAAAGTTAAAATTTCATAATGTTTAAAAATTAAATTATTAATTTCATTTTTTTTAACTTATTTTAAATAATATATTGACAAAAACACTATTTCAATTATACACATTGAACGTTTCACAAAATCCATTAAATTTTATAAGATATACCTAAGTACATATGTTGCATAATACGTCAGTTGTATAACTACAGATATACCGCTATAAGCATTTCGGTGACGCGAACCCACGAGATTTCACCCATCCAAAAAGTGTGTAACTATATATATTTTGTTATTTTTTAATTATTAATTTCGCGTGCGCCAGTGAGCATGTCGGTGACGCGAACCCATAAGATATTCCCCTACCAAAAAGTGCTCAAAGTGGCTAAAGAAGTTGACACCTCAAAAAATCTTTTTCATAAATCTCACGTGAAACTCAAAATTATAAGTTTGGAGCCGTTTCATTCACCACAGTATTTACTTTCTATTTGAGAGCTTTCCAAAGACGCTTTCAAATTGTCAACTTTAGCTAAACCAATTTCAATAATTTCGCAACCTTGTTCGTATTCCGCAGTTAGGATTCTCGCTTCAATTTACTATGGAAATATATCGTTCGCTGAATGAGGCATCGCGTCGTCAATTGGCTTCCACTGAGTTGATTTCACCCGCCATAAATACTGTATGTAGTTGTCCCTGCTAACTTTATTTGTTCATATCTAGAGATACTATAAACATAGAGATATTTTATATTTGTATTGAGATTATTATAGACTTCACAGCGGAGGTGGACGAAGAAACTAAATAATATATACGTCGTACAACGTCAGAATTTTTTTGTAAACTTTTATTTATTACTAGCTGACCCAGCAAACGTTGTATTGCCATATATAGTAATAAAATAATTAAAATTTTTGGGGTATAAAATTAGATGACGACCGATTCTCAGATCTACCGAATATATCGTACATAAAACTTATCGTATCACAATAATCATCATATTCGATTGCCATCTTGCAAACCTATTGCGTATCTGTGGATGAATATTATTAAAATCGCGATACAAAAATAGGTGTTGATCGTAGACGGGTAAAAATTGTAAGTTATATGTATTTTATAATGCTGAATCTTAATAAAAAAAATAAGGGTGGGTAACCCTTATCATTTAGGGGTATGAAATGTTGGTCGATTCTTAGACCTACCCGATATACACACAAATTTTCAAACAAATTGGTTTAGCCGTGTCGGAGGAGTTTGGTAACAAACACCGGGACACGAGAATTTTATACATAAGATTTCCTAGCTAACCCGACAGATGCTATTCTGGCAAAAGAAAAAAATGATGTAAGTATTTGGGAATAATGTAGTCTAAAGCCATCGGATATGTGTAATGAAAGTTTTCATTTGTGAATGATTGTATTATTTGTAGTAATAAAGTGATAAAGATTTGTTTAAACAACTTTTACATTGCCGCTTTTTATTGCCAATATTTTGAAGTATTGAAATGGATTAACAGCCGTTCCCAATATACTATTTACGGATAGAAATAAATTACTACCATCTACTGTCAGTAATTAGCTGTCAATAATCTGTAGCTGTCCCAATATACCCGATAGGTCATTCTTGTCGCCTTATATTGGGAAGCGTGAATTGCAATTTAGATACAAAATTGTAATATCGCTGGTAAGCTATACGTCCTCCCATTGACACACATCGTGTACGGATAAGGTGAGTTACCGTCGATAAATTTATTGGGACAGAAAAGTAAACGATAGTTGCGATTTTTATCTCAAGTAGGCCACAACCGGTGATAGACTGAATATTGGGAACGGCCGTAAGTATGTTATCCTAAAGAGATAGACATATGCAATCGATGACTTTTCTGTAGACTTATTTAAGACTAGCTGATAACTCGCGACGTCGTTCGCGTACATATTTTTACATCTTGGGTTACATTATTGGACTATTAGTAGGGATCCCTATTTTTTTTGAAAATGTAATGTACCCTATATCAACCGGGGATAATGTAGCTTCCCAACAGTGAAAGAATGATTCAATTCGGTTCAGTAGTTGCGGAGCCTATTCAATACAAACAAACAAGCAATCAAATCTTTCCTCTTTATAATATTAGTATAGATACACAATGCTACTGAACCGATCGGTATAATTTTCATACCATAAGCTGCAGCGCGTTTCGATTTTAGTTATGGTGATTAACTCAGAAATACCTGTATATTCGCCATACAAGGTTTATATAATGAATATGGATGTTTCATGTGTATTCAAATATTTAATAAACTTCCCAATACTATTAAAATGTTGAATATCGGTCCTTTTAAAACTTAATTATATCAATGGCTAATTAGTTACAATTTTTATGCTGTATCCGACTTTTTAAATTTGTGATTTTCTTTTTTTTTATAATCTTGTGTTTAACTTTGACTACATAATATGTATATGACATGTATATTTTGTGTAGATGCTAATGTAATGTAACAATGAAATATTATGTGCTGTAATCTTAGAATTTTATTATTATATAATGACATGGAGGTAATGTAATTTGCATGCCCTTTTTGGCTGATGTGTTGATTCGTATAGAATATTTTGTTAACTTGTATACATACATTATGCAAATAAAGAATTATTATTATTATTATTTGTTTCCGAGTCATGGATGTTTAAATGTATTTATGTATATTTAAGTAAGTATATTGTGTTAAATATATCATTGTCTTGTAACCCATAACACAGGATATATATGCTTAACTTGGGGCAAGATCATTTGTGTAAAAAGTGTGTCAAAATTATTATTATACCATACAAATAATTCAGTCAATTCGTACCATGAGCGGGCGCGGGGTACGTAATTTATATGGCAAAAAAAAAATTGCCGGGTCAGCACTTTTCTTTAATAAATTAAGATGAGTTATAGAGGTGTTGTAAATAACATATTTAAATAATAATTAACACGCACGTTACACTTAACGTCGCTGGATGATAAATAACCATGAATGAATACACTATCATTAACAGCGCCGCTCTCAGGACCCATAAGTACAAACACTATCAATAAATAATTATTATGGAAGAAGTTCCATAACTTCACATTCTACTTTTTAGGGTTCCGTCGTGTCATAGAATTATTATAAGACAAATCTAAAAAATAAACATATTAACTGTTGCAGCTCAATATTCATAATCAATTATTGATAATTTTATGTAGTATATTTCATTATATAAAAATTACTTAACAAAAAAGAATGCTAGGAGAGTTGTTTGCACCGCTTCTTCTCTCTTAGAGCGCCATTTGTTTCCGAAGCGGTTGTAGTATATAGTATATTAGAAATGACATCAAAAAGGATTCTAAAGGAATCAATTTTGAGTAAATAAATGCCTGCCTTTTATGATCATAGGCAAATTAGAGAATTTGCTAGAAACTGTGATAATCATAATGTTAACACTAGGAACAAACATAAACTAAACTTGTTATGCCTACTACCCGGCTAAGTTGAATTTGTAAGTCTTTTGTTGGGCGATATACTTTTACAACATGGTCTCAGAAAATGTACAAAATAGATGTGTTACTAAATTCAAAATAATTAATAAAAATTAAAAAATAAAGCATTTGTGTGGTATATATTGCTATAACAGAAATGACTTTCCTAATGATACCACAGATTGAGAATGGAGTGACCGCCTTCGGGCTTATTCGAATAGGTGGTAGGTTTGACGTTCAATAAGTAATTTTAAATCCTATTTTGACTAAAAATATCTGAATATGAATGTTAATTACAGAAAAACCAGCGGGAGCCTTATTATTAAGATTCCGCTGTCCATCTGTCAGTCAGTCTGTCAGTAGGCTGTATCGCTTAAACTTTGTTATAATTACACCGCTGTAACTTTGACAGAGTGTGTAGTAAATGTTGCTGTTATAAAAATAAGAACAAATTAGGATCGCTAATTCCAAAATGGACACCATTGAAATTAAAAAAAATACACGTGCTTTATAACCTAAACACATGATCGGCTTTGGTACGGCCACCGAACAGACACAGTCTGAAGGCCTACTCCTAAAATCGATATTCGATATATCGTGGCATTAGTCGTTTTGAATCATACTCTTAGTTACATCGTTTTCAATGTCGAAACGATGATTGAACGAACGAAACATTATCCGATATTATCGGTCCTAACCCTACTCTTAGTTGAAAATGTCAGAGACGAATATTTAAATTTATATACTAAAGTCATCCACATAGCCCAGATGGTTGCGATACTGAAGTTGCAGTGGGCAGGGCACATTGCTCGACGGACAGATCACCGTTGGGGAAGTAAATTCCTCGAACGGCTACCACGTACAGGAAGACGTAGTGATGGTAGGCCCCCCACAAGACGAACCGATCTGGCTAAGATTGCCGGAGTAGGTTTTTTTTTATGGAATAGGAGGACAAACGAGCGTACGGGTCACCTGGTGTTAAGTGATCACCGCCGCCCATATTCTCTTGCAACACCAGAGGAATCACAAGAGCGTTGCCGGCCTTTAAGGAAGGTGTACGCGCTTTTTTTGAAGGTACCCATGTCGTATCGTCCCATGTAGGTTGGATGAGGGCAGGGCAGGACCGATCGTCATGGCGATCTTTGGGGGACGACTTTGTCCAGGAGTGGACGTCTTCCGGCTGAAATGGAAATGGAAAGTGGAAAAGGCCAAAATTTATTTGAATACCAAAAATTCACACTTTTTATAACCGTTTTTCTCTAAATTAATATAACTATCACTTCTAAATAAATAAATAAAGATATAAATATTAGACTGTATGATATAATACGTCGGATGGTACTTTTAATTTTTTCAAAACACATGCTGCAACTAAAAAATCATAAATTAACCACAGTTTAAGCCTAAACGTCCGGCTAGTATTACTCCAAATAACATAAGATTTGTTTCTAAAAATGCGGATGAGAAAATGACTTAGATAATTTATACGTCTAGACGTATAGAGCCTCTTACTGCTAGACAGCCGATGATAACAGGCCAGGTTTATTACTTTAGTGTGTGTGACAAGCTACGTATTACACCCGCGATTTGTATGTCACTTTGTGTTGACATCGGTTGGTGGTCTTAATATATTTTGTCATAATTTATTATTACTTAATTATTAAAAACATTTAAATACAACTCGTACGCCCTGGTCACACGCTCTCGTTCTATGAGCAAGGTAACTGGCATGTATTAACACCTTAAGTACTACTCTTATAAACCAGGGCTGATACTTGTAAAATCAGCAAGTCACGGGCCTAACATTAGTTAGATGATTCTTAGTGAGAGTTTCTTGTTGCCTGTTTGTATTAAGTTTTGTATTATGTTATGGGCAATGCGTTATTTTTTATTTTTATGTAAGAGCAGGACGCATTTTAAGACCTGATAGTAAGTGTTTTTTTTATGAAAATTAGGGACGAGACGAGCAGGACGTTCAGCTGATGGAAATTGATAAGCCAATTACAATGCAGTGCCACTCAGGATTCTTGAAAAACCCAAAAATCGTGGTGCTATAATTGCGCTCGTCACCATGAGACATAAGATGTTAAGTCTCATTTGCCCAGTAATTTCACTAGCTACGGCGCCCTTCAGACCGAAACACAGTACACAGAATGGCAACCACATACTGGAAGACGTAGTATTGGTAGGCCCCCCCACAAGATGGACCGACGATCTGGTCAAGATCGCCGGAGTAGGTTGGATAAGGGCAGTGCAAGAACGATCGTCATGCCGGTATTTAGGTGAGGCCTTTGTTCAGCAGTGGACGTCTTCCGGCTGAAATGAATGACTGAATAAATGCGTCCACCGTTTCGATTAATACTAAATCACTTCTCAATAATAAGTCCATAAGTCTTTCTCGACTCGCTAGTTTTTCTCATAAAAATATATCACCGACATTATAGTTCAGATAGCAGAATAGTCTGAAGTCGTTCTTCCTATATTAGACCAACTTGTAAGTACTGCGCTGTCTTAAGCTGCGGTAAGTATTCACGTTATTTTAATATCATTGACGTTAAGTCCGATCCTATCCACGTTTTGCTCTAGTTTCGTATTCTCTTATCATTTCCCTAGAAAGTTAAATGAATCGGAACCACTATTTTTCTACAAAATCTAAAATAATTCTATTACTATTAATATGGTTTGTATTCATCATAATCAGAACTGAACCGTCAATTTCGGATGTCAAAGTTGAACATTGTTGTAAACAGACGTGTCGCTTTGCATTGCTAATTTAAATTTATTAAATTATTTTAATATTTATATTATACTTAATCTGGTAGTGTTAGTAGCTATTCTCCTCTTGTATTATTTTTGTGGTATCTTCAGTGAATGTGCATTGTGATTAGTGTAGAAAAAAATTAAAATTATTTATTTCTATCGAGCGTGACTTGATCGCGGAATTCAATAGTCAGGTCCGAGTGCGTTACCGCTGCGCCATACTAGCGTGACTGACACAGGGCGAAACCTCGAACCAGTTTGAACTAGAACTCTTTACAGTCTTTTACTCGGTCTTTTGCCCTCTACCTTCCCGTCACCATCAGTCTTTTGATACTATCTTCGCTTCTGGGAGCAATGTGCCCGAAATATTTCAGGATTCTTTCTAGGCAAACCAGAGACAACCGCTGATCTTTTTGACTCCTGAGCTCTTTTAAGACAGAGACATATGTGCGGTGAGCTGTCCAAGAAATACTGAGCAGACGGCGCCAACACCACATTTGTATGGCATAATTTCTTTGCCGGTCCGCTGCATTCAATGTCCATCTCTCTGCCCTATAAATAAATATGAAAAACACGAGAGTACGAATTGGTGAATACGAAATTTAACATTTTGACCTATGGTCGCTTCGATCCTATTGTCGTTTTGTTACGAGAATAGGGGTACCGGACAGAAGAATTCGCTTATATTATTCATGTATAATACTAACCCGTCGCAGCCTAGATCACCACCCACGCACAAACGGTAACGAACCCCACAGAACAAGGTTCTACAATATCTTCTCTGTGGCCTTAATTGACAGTTGAATCGGTATCAGCCACGAATTAATCGCTATATTGAATTATTTATAGTACGGGCTGAGTGAGCGGCGGGGGGTGGCGAGCGACGGTCGCGGGGAGGGGGGAAGGAGCGCAACAGGTCCGTATTGTGTCGGGAATGTCGTGTAGGGATAAAGGGATGAGCTAGGGTTGTCAAGAGCCTGTTTTACGGCGAGCGTGGATGGAATTTCTTCTAATTAATTAAGCCGTTGAAGAGTGTAAAAACCGCAATTATGAATGCAATAGCTAAGCTGTGTTGGTTTTATTTTTCTGTACAAATGCATAGTATGAATGAAATTTTTTTTTCCATGATTGATCATGTTTTTATATATATTTGTGTCTATTTTGTGGTATTAATGCGGTGATTTCACTTAACAACGTGCTTGGTTTATGTAGAAAAAATGGTGATTATCTTAGAGTTTTTGGTATACTTTAAAGGTATGCTTATTGTATCCCATATAGTTGGATACATGGGATACATATGACCTGATACCTTTACGAGTATTTGGTCAAAATATATATAAGATGCCTGACTTACTATTGTAAGTACGATCTGTTCGCTAGTGTATACAAATCATGCGAGAGAGAAACACATCTCTAACGAAGATAATAAGGATAATGAAAGCGAAGCTATTGTCACTGACAACCACGCTTAGCATTCGGTCCTTAGTATTTGAATGAAACCAATAGTTAACGCACACATGGACTAATCAATATTTTTCGCGCATTTTCGAGCTGTCAAGTCGTTTATACGCTAGTATATTCTTAGTCTATGGTCTCGAGTATAAATATTCAGTATCGTCCAATTATAGGTGTTCAAATTCAGATGTTATGAAGTGTGAGTTCACACCTAGATTCATTGCAAATCTTCAAAAAGGGGACTTTGGAATGGAGCGACCGCCCTTAGGCTATTAAATAATAAATTTTAGTATACCATATTACTTTGTTACCATAAAAAAATCCCGCTGAGTTTCATGCGCCCGTTCTTTTCAGGTCCTGAGTTTGAATAAAAACTTCAACTGTTTAAAAAAAACGATGTTATGTTTTCCAAGAGTTGGAAGAACCCAATAGTTTGAGCCATTTGAGCAATCAGTTAATATTACTGATGACTGCGTTTATTACATTTAACTTCTTTAGACCAGATGTAGAGTAAACTTATACTTGGTTGCCATTTTTGAGTTCAGGCATGAACACGATATACGAAGAAGGCCGCTTAAAAGGCCAAAGTCAGGAAAATAACTATTTATTGAAGTGAAAACTTGTTTAGCCGCATTGGGCACTTTTTGATAGGGGCAGGGTTGGTCTTATGGGTTCGCGTTACCGACATGGTCACGACTGGCGCACGCGATAAATAAATAATTAAAAAATAAATATAAATATCTTATATTATAGTTATACACATTTTGGATGGGTGAAATCTCATGAGTTCGCGTCACCGAAATGCTTATAGCAGTATATCTGTAGCTATACAGCTGCGTATTGTGCAACGTTAGTGCTGTGTACATCTTATAAGTGAAATTGTATGGATTTTGTAAAAATTTTTAATTAAAATATTATTAAATTTCAAATTTTAATACTAAAAGTTCTAAGTTTTCACTTTTATGGGCAGTTTCTATAACTGTCAATTTTTTTTATAAAACTCATTCAGCTTGTACTTATTACTACCCAGTACTTGAGATATAAATTTCATTGCGTTCGTTTTTAAATATACCAACGCCTTAAAGAAGATATATTTGTGTTGTCAAAATAAATATTATTTAGCAAAATTTGTTTACCGGTCATCCCTGGCGGCGTTAAGAGGTGGGGTGCGGCGAGGAATGCAGCGACTTGTTCGTTTTGGGAAGCGTCTGCGCAGGTAAGTGTTACCCGCCCCCCGCGCCTCAGCCCCGCGTCGCCCCGACCGTTGCTAGGGGCGACGCCGATTGTTGCTTTTGCTGTATTTATTTATGGACCATCTTTTCGCTACGACTTTGTTGAGAAGAAACATTTACATAGCTAGGCTGCTCTAGTTCTTTATCTTGTACAATAGCGACCTTATAAATAAACTTGGTATAAAGTTATACGTGATAATAAATCAAAAATATGCAAAATGTTTACAAATAGACATTTTGCTTGTGATTGGTTTATTCGGGCGTATAATGTTTCCCGCGTTTAATTACAAGACTGTGTGACATTCGGAAACCTTCAGAACTATCATTGTATTGACAGTGTTGTCAGCGATATAGTCAACATTTTGCATATTCTTGGTTTATTCTCAGGTATAACTTAAAACCTAGTTTAATTTTAATGCCGTAGAAGTTTCACCGTCATTGAATGAATGAAAATTCTTTGTGACATAAAAAGGACTCGAAGAAGAGTTTAATTTCGTAAATAGTCTGGAAAATACGTTAAAAACTAAAATAATCCTTTAAATTTTTTTATTCTGTTTTTATTTTCAATTTTTGTTTTTTCAAAGAAAATAGGTTCGCGTTATTTGACATTCTCATATTTCAATCAAATCACACAAAACCTTGACTATTTGTACATGAATTACTTTGTCTATTGGTGGAAACCGCATGAAACGTCGATAGGCAGACAGCCGCGAAAGGGGACTCTGTGGAATAATTCATAGTGATAAAAAAGAACATTTCGGAACACCTTGCATCTACTCAGACTAGGTATTTTAACCTGAAAAAAAAAATTTTACAATAACGCCGACCCATTTGGCGATCGAAGACTGACAGTAGCTTCTTTAAATGACAACTGGAAGACACTAATCCAAGGCCTATGATAACTAAAACAGCCGATTATTAAAAATATACCCGTCAGCTTAAAATAAATAAAAGAGTTAAGCTTCTTAAGTCGGTTGGGGCCGACAAAGCTGTTGTTATTTTTTACCCACTGGTTGAGGTCAGTCGAGTTGTAAAAGTAAAGCTTAACAAATAAAAAGTGACCGCTCATGGGAGCCGATTTCGGTTCATAAACGTTTCGAGAAACAATATGAATGCAGGCACCCATGCGTCAGAGAATGAAAGGGATAGCAATACGACACAGCTGAGGTCAAGACAGAGACGCAATAACCGTGATAGTAACGTGAAACTTAATTATAATTATAAGAACATTTTTAACATTAATCAAATTGCGTACACATTACTAGTGTTTTTAAATTGAAGGGTTATTTCTTTAAAAGTAAAAGGAATTTTTTATATGGTATTTTTTTATGGAAGAGGGGGAAAAAGAGCATACATACAGGTCATCTGATGATAAGTGATCACCGCAGCCCCATACTCTCTGATGTAACAACAGAGGAATCACAAGAGCGTTGCAGAGCGTTTATGAAGCATACAGCACTCATTCACCAGTTGGAGGCTCATTTGCACAGGAAGCCGGCTAGATTATGGGTAACACAACAGCGCCTATTTCTGCCGTGAAGCAGTGATTTGAAAACATTACTGTGCTTCGGTCTGAACGGCGCCGTAGCTAGTGAAATTACTGGCCAAATGAGACTTAACAACTGATGTCTCAAGGTGACGAGCGTAGTTGTAGTGCCGCTCAGAATTTTTGTGGATTTTCAAGAATCCTGAGCGGCACTGTATTTAAATGGGTAGAGCGTATCAATTACTATCAGCTGAAAGTCTTGCTCGTCTCTTCCCTTATTTTCATTAAAAAAAACAGATTAGTACGTGCCGGGCGATGATTGAAATAGTGTTTTTTAATAGAAATAGTAGTGGGCATACGAACGTACGAATCATCGATGTTTAGTGATCTCCACCGCCAACATTCTCCTGCAGTATCAGATTCAGAGGAAACGCAGGAGCGTCGCCAGCCTTTTAAAGTTCGCGCTTTATTTAAAGGTCAAACCCATGTCAAATGTCCTGGACTTTTAACCTATTGAGATTCTATAGGTACATATATATGACCTACCTGCGTGTGATATCGATTTATCAAAAAACAATGTGCTGTATGGACTGCATAAACATTTAATTCTATTTTTAACACGCCTTTATTAGCTTGATATGTACTATGTATATATTTATTTATCTATGTAACGCAATATTTGAACTTGATCTTCACTCAGAAGGTTCGGATTGAATTCAAACATCGCACTTATCTAGGAATGATGACAATACAATAATTGAAATAGCATGTCCCAGTTTTTTAATTTGGTTAACTTGGTAAACATACATTATGTTTGTTTGTGTGTAACGGACTCTTTAGCGTGATATTCAACTTCTTTAAAACGTTGGATCAATTTGGAACTTTGCACACTTATCAAGAACCGATGGCAATGAAATAATTTGATTAGTCGGTCCTATTATCTGTACCGTCTTCAGGATTAGCAATCTTTTTATATCTGATACCCGGCAGTGTCTTTGTGCCGAATACAAATTAGAAACGGTCGATTATTCGTTGCTACAAAAAAACTAAGTTTAAAATAAACCGACTTCAAAAACTAAAAAGTATAAAGTAACTTATTAAAGAATTAATTTAATATACATCTTATGCAGACCTTTAATATTAATAAAATACTATTATTTGTATGTGCTACATATTGATAGATTTTAAGTCGGTGCCTAGTTCTAAATAAAATTACGTCTGACGTTTGCCCACTTGGGTTGTTTTCTGTCTGGACGAAGCTATTCGCTCAAAGTTACGAGTGGCGAGTGTAGGTACCTCTTTTACATTTGGCTCGGCACCGACTTCAAACCTATCAATAGGTGGCACATCCAAATGTTCATAAAAAGAAAACTAATAGGCCCAAACTATGTGAAATTTTTATACGACCAATTCGCATTTATTTTGAATCACTTTGAGCTTTAGTTATACTTTTCGTTACACCGATAAAATGTATATAAGGCTCATCAGTCATTATTTCGACCTATTGTGCCTACATTTTGTTGAATAAATAAATCACCAACCTAAGGGAGAACAACCTAAATCAGTTCACAAATCTAAGAACCTCCATTTTGAAGTCGGATAAAAACTATCATCGCTTTAAGACTAAAAACGCAAAAATAATTTATAGTTAAAAAGACTAAAAGTAGTTATTACTTTCAATATATTCGAAATAATAGTGGTGTGATGAAAAATATTATATTTTTTATAAAGCGTGTAGAAAATCGTTTCTGTGGTAATTTTTTTATTCTAACGGTAGATGATTGTATAGTTTTAAATACATTAAATAGCTACTATTCAAGTATATTGTTGTTCTGGGACAGTGGCCTTAACTCCTCCTCTTCACGTCGTTTTCCTCATTACTAAGGGTCGTGACTCCCCCCGCTGCATCAGTTTCTCCCGTACGATTCCCCTCCATGTGCTGCGATCCTTAGCCTTATGAAGGGCATCATGGAAGTTGATGTTTAGAGCAGATCGTATTTGGTCCGACCATCTCGTGGGACTGCGTCCTCTGGGACGCCTGCCATCTACCTTGCCTGTCACCATCAGCTGTTCCAGTAAGTTAATAAATGAAATTGGCCTAGTCTGTGCGGTAATATATATGTGGTAAACAAGAAATTCGTGTACATATAGTTATATATATATAGGTCCCGGCTTCGAATCGCGGTAGGTGCAATCATATATGATGACTATGGATGTTTGTTTCCGAGTCATGGATGTTTATATGTATTTATGTATGTTTAAGTAAGTATAATACAATAAATATATCATTGTCTTGTACCCATAGCAAAGGCTATGCCTACTTTGGGGCATAATAATTATTTCTGTAAGAGTGTGGCAATATTATTATATTATTACTAGTGGACCCGACAGACGTTGTCTTGTACACACACACGTCTTAAATTTGTAAAATCGGTCCAGCCGTTAGGAGGAGTTCACTGACATACACATGAGCAGGAGAGTTATATTATATGGACGGAATTGAGAATCTAAACCAATCTCAAATTCACCGGAACACACAAAAAAAAACATCAAAATCGGCCCAGCCGTTTAGGAGGTAGTTCAATTGTGAATCTAAACCATTCTCGAATCCACCTGAAGACGCACAGAAAGTTTCATTAAGTTCAGTTAGAACAGACGCACAAAAGAAATATATATATTAAGACTATATTATAGGAGTTGGCTCCTTTTGGATAAATTCTACTACAGGGTGTTTGGGTGAATAAAATCTATATAAATCGATAAAGCTAAAGCAATAAAAATTTAATTAATAAATTAAATCAAATTGTATTAATATTTTGCCGGGTTTTTTTTCGAGTAGCCATTAAGTTTTGCCATGAATTGCAATAGGTGAACTCATTAGGTATAAGTTTCGACTTTTGTTTGCTATTAAACATACTCATAATTACCAGTACTCGTAGGAGGCTCGTTTGCACAGGATGCCGGTTAGATTATGGCTATCACAACGGCGCTTATTTGTGTCGAGAAGCAGTAATGAAAGGCATAAAAGGCATTTATTTTCTCAAAATTGATTCCTTTAGAATTCTTTTTGATGTCATTTCTTATACTACTAGATACTACTACCGCTTCGGAAACAAATGGCGCTCTGAGAGAGAAGAAGCGGCGCAAGAAACTCTCCCAGCATTCTTTTTTTTTGCGCTCTTTTCAATAAAAATATACAATATTGTACAGTTGCTATAAAATAATCACAATCTAGTCCCAGGCTGTCCGATCATTTAGATATACAGCAGTGGAGTAATAGGATTTACGACAGAGCCATTTTTTTATAAAACATTTAAATTTATTTATAGACAATGCCTGAACAGTGGCTGGGACTTTATTGTAGAAGTGTATACATTTACCCTTAAAGCTATTATGTATCTTATGTAATGTGTAAGCATTATTGTGTTTCGGTCCGAAGGGCGCCGTAGCTAGTGAAATTACTGGGAAAAAGAGAAGCGATATCTTATGTCTCAAGGTGACGAGCAGAGTTATAGTACCGCTCAGAATTTTTCGGGTTTTTTAAAAATCCTGAGCGACACTGCATTGTAATGGGCAGGGCGTATCAATAACCATCAGCTGAATGACCTGCTCGTCTCTTCCCTTATTTTCATAAAAAAAACTTTGTGTTCTATGGGTAAAATAAATATCTTTGAATCTGTGGAATAAGCGGTTTTCCGAGCATTCGTTATTTCGAGTTCTAAAATATTAAAGTGTAGTAGAACTTTCTTATGTATTCACAGTCACGGACTAATAAAAAAATAAGGACTCCTTGTCACCTTACATAACAGTGTAGCATCAAAAGAAGCCGATTAAAGTGTTAATACATAGCCCTACGCACACACTTACACTGCTACAGGCCGATAGGCGGCCATTATAAGAATTGTCATCGTCTGTGACAGATCAGTTAGCGTCTCAATAAAACATTTTAAAAATGCCGTCGCGCGTTGTGAATAAGTGTAAAAACGATACTATATAAGTATTTGTGGCCATATATGATTATTTAAGGGAGAAAAAATTGTGTAACTAGTATCCCCCGTAACCGCACACACACTAGCATAACGGTGCTTCACTTGCTTATATCACGGCGTGGAGTCCTTCTTTTTTTTACTTTAGTTTCAATTTGATTGAGTATATAGTTATTTTTGATGCGTGCAATGAAAGTAACCTTATACATAATAGCAACAATAAACATAACACTAGAAACGATTATAGGAGCAATTTTAAGCGAATGATAAGATAAATAACAGCAATAAGAGAGGAAATAACAGTCATAAGAAAGGGTTGTATTTTGTTGCCGATAGTAATTCTGTTTGAAATAAGAACATTGGCCGCGAACACAAGAGAAATGTACGTGATACAGATAATGTGCTTACTATTTATGTTATCCTGGTAACGTGCCACATTTGTGGGTTGATACTATTTTATACTGTCTTTAGAAGCATACTTTGTATTTAAATGTATGTATTCGTAAATTTTATAAAATGTAACTCACTTTAATTTGTAATTACCCACCTCCCACTGGGAGGCTCCGGATGCCGGCTGGGTTATGGGTACCACAATAGCACCTATTGTAGCTGTGAAGCAGTAATGTGTAAACATTAATGTGTTTCGGTCTGAAAGTCGCCGTAGCTAGTGCAATTACTGGGCAAATGAGACTTAACATCTTATGTCTCAAGGTGACGAGCGCAATTGTAATGCCGCTCAGAATTTTTGGGTTTTTCAAGAATGCTGAGCGGCACTACATTGTAATGGGCAGAGTGCATCTATTACCATCAGCTGAACATCATGCTCGTCTCGTCCCTATTTAAAAAAAAATTAAGAAAATATTACTTTTTATTTTGCATGTTGTCTCTGCCTGTAAAAGCTTACGGATATACAGTGTTGTTGGACTAATTTAATAAAAAAACAATTTAAGTAAAAAAATTGGAAAATATATTGAGATTTTTCATAATACCATTTAGAGGAGAATGGTTATTATACCTAAATGATACTTAAAAAATTCTTAACTTATAGATAATTTACTATTGATAGAGTGCTAGCAGATTTATTAAATTAATATAATTTTTAATTTAAATTATTAGTCTCATAATAATTGTTTGAGAATGAATTGTGAAGTGAAGTCACAAATATGAATAACCTTCTACCCGCGATTTCTTGAGCGTGCAATAGTTACTTTGGGCAGCATTTTTTTTATTTTAATATACTCACTAGGCCGCCTATATGATGGACCGACGATCTGGTCAAGATCGCCGGAATACGTTCGATGAGGGCAGCGCAGGACCGATCGTCGTGGAAATTTTTGGAGGATGCCTTTCTCCAGCAGTGGACGTCTTCCGGCTGATGATAATGAATACTCACTTAAGACACAAGACTCACTTTGATATAATACACTACACACTGCTGTGGTTAATACATTTTTAAAAGCTACCAACTATAGAACTTTCATCAGCCTTTCTCATTTCCACACAGGTCTAAATTTAAGAAACGCTAGAACAAATATTTATTTATTTCTTATCAAATGCCTAAATAGAAATTTTCATGGTGCTATATTCGATAATGACGAACTTTCATACAAATTTTCAACCCCGATCTCAACCCCACCAAGCCTTTTCATCGTGATAAAAGTCCTTTTCCAAGCTCTTGTCTATCTCTGTACTAAATTTCATCAAAATCGGTTGAGTGGTTTAGGCGTGAAAGCGGAACAAACAAATTTACGTTCACATTTATAATATTAGTAGGGATTATTTGAGTTTGAAACGAACTGTAATTTTATAGTCAAAGTTACGGATGCTGCTCAAAACACGATCGCGACCTTAGAAAGTTGGTGTTCAATTTTTACGTATGGTACAAGATTTTTTTTTGATTTATTACTACAGATCACATTATATATCACCTGTGATTCACTATGATATTTAAAAAAAATAAAAGTTACAAACAAAAACTAAATAGATACGCTTTTATAGAAAATCTCACAAAAAAATAGAAAATAATTTTTTTCACTTTTTAGTTTTTTTTGTTATATTGAATTGTCATCGGTCCTTAATAAGTATGCCAAATTTCGACGTTTTGAAGGGGGTCAAAATCATGTTTAAAGACTTCGTTACATACTTACCATACGTATGAAGCTAACAAAAGCATATTAAAAATATCATCACCACATACAACATTGAGTAAACGAACGAAAACTAAAAACCCGAAAGTTAAACAGCACATAACTATCCTAACCATTAATTGAAATGACATTTTCACAAAATCGAATCCATTTTATGTGGCTTAAAGTATCATTAGCAGCAGCTTTAAGATATTATCAATAAAAGTAAACTTCAATACTCGCTAAAGACATCTATGGATGTACACAGAAATATTACATTGTCTGAGATTGGTCGCAGGTTTGATCAACCTTTTTTAAAATCATTTTCCTCCTATAAAAGTATTGTACTCTAAAATAAATTCACATGATATTCGAATAATTTCATATAGCTATCGCGTTATATACACTTCAAAATATATTATAAACGTGTGGAATATTTCGATAGTAAATCGAATTGAAGTAATATAATGGAAATCCTGTTCTCATACCCATACCATTGTGGGTAGGTGACTTCCATTACTATCCATTACAATATAACATATTCGGAAATTCCTGAGTGAAAACTTTTATAAGAAGCCTGAAGTTGAAGAAAAACCAACTTGAAAAATCTATTAAAATTGCTTCGAAAAGTAGCATAGCTATAGTGATACATTTAAAATATCATTCTCAGCGTTTCCACACCTAAGAGTTTTTTACAATAAAATATTAAACGGATAAAAATATCACTGAGATACTCGGCCTCCTCCATGATATGCCCAACAAAAAGAAAGAAAAAACTTTGAAATCTGTCCATAATTGCGGAGAATTCAGATACAGATACAATTTTTTTTATGCTGAATAACGTATAAATTTTGACGTAATTATATTGTTAAAAATAAAAGGTTGCGGACATCTGCTGTGAGGCATACTGTATAAGCACGAGACAAGAGAATTTACATCGGATTTTGTTGCATAAATAGCCGTAATACCGCAGTAATTTAACTTTTTACCTGAAGTGTAAACGCT
Organism: Leptidea sinapis; assembly: GCF_905404315.1. Lineage (NCBI taxonomy): Eukaryota > Metazoa > Arthropoda > Insecta > Lepidoptera > Pieridae > Leptidea > Leptidea sinapis. Next base: position 6,102,076 of record NC_066304.1, on the reverse strand, counting down.
AAGCATTTTATCTATGTAATGAAATCGTTTAATTAAATTTGTTGCGATGTCAAGATACTAACAATGTGTATTACCATACTTACTTTATAAGTTACTAGCTGACCCGACAGACGTTGTTCTGTAGATAATAAAAAAAAAACTGTTTTATAAGTACTTTCAATACGTGATGTCACATCAACAATTATTTTGTAAAAAATGCTCCCTGTTGTTATAATGAAATTGTTTCATAGCGGAACTGTCAAACCGTGCGTCACTAAATTCTCTCATAGAAAATATGGCCATACAAAAGAAATATTGAAAATAAACATAATTATGGGTCCCAAATCAAAAACTATCCTATCTCTCAAGTTGGACCAAACTGCACTCATGAAGTAATCCCCATTAAAATCCGTTCATTAGTTTAGGAGTCCATCGCGGACAAACAACGTGTCACGTAATTTATAAATATAAAGATATGCGTACATTAAAAAAAAAAATCATTTTCTTATAGTCACTTATTTCAATTTTGTGCAGGTACCTAGTGGAATTACTTCTCAATTAATGCAATATTAGTTCAATTAATGCCATGGACTAATATTAGTTGATATATTTTTTTATGGAAAAGGAGCACAAACGAGCGTACGCTTCACCTGGTGTTAAGTGATCACCGCCGCCCACTTCCTCCAGCAACACCAGAGGAATCACAGGAGAGTTAAGGAAGGTTTACGCGCCTTACTTGAAGGTACCCATGTCGTATCGTCCGCAATACCGCACAAGGAAGCTCTTTCCACAGCTTTATGCAATGTGGAAGAAAGTTCCTTGAAAACCGTATTGTAGAAGAACGCCACACACACAGGTAGTGGAGATGATATCTTTATTTGTGGCGTGTAGTACGAAGGTGGAATTCGGTGGTAAGTATCAGGTGAAACAGCTCGTCGGAATACTCTCCGTGGTAAAACCCATTGAAGACAAACAATGAAGCGACGTCTTATCAACGCCAGGTGATATTAGAATAATATAAGATATGCTTTATACCAACCCAACTTATTTTGTTTTAGTTATTTGGAATAATAAACATACTCGTTTCACGAATACAATGTAGTACATTGTAATAGTGAAACGAGGTGAAACTGTAATATATATAAATCTTACATATAAATTCTTCAAACATTCCATAATACAAGAACTTAAATAAACTATATTTATTGACTTACTTTTACTTTAAATCATACGATGGTAAATGATGGTTTTAACTGATGTTTATCGGAAGCTGGAAAATAGTATTTCCATTACATTATTTAAGCCGCTTAAAAACACAAAGAATATATAAGATGGCCGATGGATTTAGCGCGGTGCCCGAGACGCATATCGTTTATATTCTTTCTAGACGGCTTAGACCTATAATTATAACGCCACTCTATGAAATTATATGCAAAATGCAATTATAAGTTGAAGATACAGAACGTTCTCGAGTGAAAAACATGCCACAGATCTCGAGATATCGGAATGAATTGCGGAGACATCGTCTGAAAGGCAAAGGTCAGTCGGGTCTCATGGCCTCAACGTATCTCACACTTTTATAAATCAATGTGTACTAAATACAATGCGATATTTCACGATCTTATTAATTCACCTCGTTGTACAAGCGTGAAAGTGAATTTTAAAAGATTTTATCCAACCAAACCTTGACCAGTAGATAAATAATTGGGCGAGCTGTTCATCGCGAAATTTTTGCCAGTGCAACTCTTTCATTCAAATTTAATAATCTTTCCATATTAATAAATAATAAGATTAAAAAAATAAACAGTTCGTTGTATCGCATCGTAGCTTCTCCGAAAGAGAAGAACATAATTGTCTAGGCATCAAAAATTTAAGCATTTGTCTGTAGATAAATAATATTTTTCTTATAATTTTTGTATAAAAATTCTCATGTAGCACAAATTTATAACGTGTTCCGTTTCCCTAACTTGGAACAATAAAACCACTTGTATGTAGAGCATGCAAGAAAAACTTGAAATACTTTGAAAACATTATGAAATAAATAACTCAAGAATACTTGAAATTGATGGACACGGAATGTGCGAGCCAAAATTTCCAAGAAGAAGTAGTGGAAAGAAAATATCGTTTTGTTTTTATTGAACTCCTGAAAGTGTGCTATTTGTGGTGACTGGCCAACTGTCATCGAATACCCTACTTTTTGCGTTTAGGCAAAAAGTAGGGTATTCGATATATAGCTTTGCTTGCTGTCGTATTGTACTTACGGTCCCTACAAGTATCCGAGAGCTAAATTATCTAAAATATTCTATACCTAACCGTGTAGATCGAATATAGGCTTTCAGTCTCTGGTTAATTCTTGGAGTTAAATAGTACTAATTTAATAAATAATCGTATTTAAGGGACGTGTTTCATGACTCTTACTTCTGCCGCCGAATTCACTTTCGCACGACACGCCACAAATTAGGATATCATCCCCACTATCTGGATGTGTGGCGTTCCTCCACAGTTCGGTTTTCAAGGAACTTTCTTCCAAATACAACGAAGCTGTGGAATGAATTCCCGTGCGCTGTGTTTTCGGGACTATACGACATGGGTACCTTCAAAAAAGCGCGTATACTTTCGTAAAGGCTGGCAACGCTCCTGTGATTCCTCTGTTGTTACGGAAAAGTGCGGCGGTGATCACTTAACAACAGGTGACACGTACGCTCGTGCCATAAAAATAAATATGTGATAGTTTGACATTACTAAAATTATGATAATTTTATAGCGATAGAAATGACTGCACAATATTGTATAATATATTTTATTGAAAAGAGGGCAAAAAAGGAATGCTGGGAGTGTTTCTTGTACCGCTTCTTCTCTCTCAGAGCGCCATTTGTTTCTGAAGCGGTATTAGGGTTAAAACTTAGTATCCCTTAGCATGAATTTGGATGTAAAAAATATTGTAGTTGATAGAGCTTTAGTCCACGATTACAATGATACCACTCTTATTACAAGGTTATGCACCGTTTTCGAGAAAATAACGAAAAAATCTAACCTAAAACAGATAAAGCACGTAAATAAACACTACTGACATCGCGGCGGGAGTCTAGAAACTGTCATAAAATGATTTTGGTTTCTTACATAACCTAACCTAACCAATTTTAATGAATTGTATATGATAGAGCTTTGGTCCACGATTATAGTGCTACCACTCTTATTACAACGTAATACACAGTTTTCGAGAAAAACCAAAATAAAAGTCTACCCGCCCCCGCCCCTAATTTGTTAATGGGGGGAAACGCCTTCAATTTGGTTCTGGCACTCGCCGGCCGCTACCGCGGCACGCTACGCTTGGCTCGTGCGTTGTTTTAACTGTTCTAACATAACCTAACCTAACCAATTTTAATGAATTGCAGTTGATAGAGCTTTGGGGATTTATTACTTTTACTAATTTATGGCTGTATGAGCTTGAACCCTTTGCCTGTACTTATATTTTACTAAGAAACCAAAATCATTTTATGACAGTTTTTAGCCTCCCGCCGCGATGGCAGTGCTCATCTAGTGTTTATTTACGTGATTTATCTGTTTTAGGTTAGAATTTTTTTCGTTATTTTTTTGGAATCGGTGCATTACCTTGTAATAAGAGTGGTATCATTATAATCGTGGACTAAAGCTCTATCAACTACAATATTTTTTACAACCAAATTCGTGCTATGGAATATTTATTTACGTGATTTACCTGTTTAAGGTAAGTTTTTTTTTGTGATTTTCTTGAAAACGGTGCATTACCTTGTAATAAGAGTGGTATCATTGTAATCGTGGACTAAAGCTCTATCAACTACAATATTCTTTACATCCAAATTCGTGCTAAGGGATACTAAGTCCAACCCGGTATTAGTATCTAGTATATTAGAAATGACATCAAAAAGAATTCGAAAGGTATCAATTTTGAGAAAATAAATGCCTTTTATGCCTTTTTATGTTCTGGAGTATATCATAGATCTATAGATACTGCCTATTTTGTGTTCCTCACAGAGCCTTCATTATAAACAATTTATATGCATTATGATCTCATTGTGTGGTCTACAGAGCTCTATTATTTTTATCTTCTCTCGAGCTATTGAACAGACATTACAATGTTGCTGGGTCGATCAGTTTCCTCATAAATGTAATTAAGACAGATTGAGGATCGGGTGTGAAGAGATTGTGTCTTTGTTTTTTATATTATTATGTAGCGGACTGGATTTTTTTATGTAAGATTGTTACAAACCGGTCAACTTAACCGCACTCACACACGAAAGAAAACTTGCTCATGTACAGTACAAGTCATGTATATCTCACTAGCTGTTACCCGCGACTTCATCCGCGTACACACGTGACTGGGCACGTAGTAGGTACTTATAAAATCGTTGATTCTAATAACTTTACACTAAATGTGTGGCGGTCCTCCACAGTGCGGTTTTCAAGGAGCTTTCTTCCACGTACTACAAAGCTGTGGAATGATCTTCCTTGTGCGGTGTTTCCGGGACGTTACGACATGGGTACCTTCAAAAAAAGCGCGTACACCTTCCTTAAAGGCCGGCAACGCTCCTGTGATTCCTCTGGTGTTGCAAGAGATTGTGGGCGGCGGTGATCACTTAACAACAGGTGACCCGTACGCTTGTTTGTCCTCCTATTCCATAAAAAAAAATTAAGGTATCCCAGTTTTTTTTTATCAGGGCCAAGTGTCTATGGAATAAAACTTACGGCCGTTTTCAATATATTATTTTACTCTTACATTGCAATAACCTATCGACAGATAGCATTGGACTATTAAATAATATAACTATATTGGACATAACTATAGATAGATAAGATCTTGTCATTAACCAGTGATAGCAATATATCCGTAACTAGAGATACGTTATTGAAAACGGCCGTTAGAAGGCTTAATTGAAATCTATCCAGTAGTAATTCCGTGTATAATAATAAACTATATATATATATATATATATATCATTATGTACAATTTGTAAAAAATATTTGTGTTCGGTTCATTATGTTCCATATTTTTTGTTGATTATAACAAAAAAGCGGCCAAGTGTGAGTCGGAATCGCACATGAATGGTTCCGTAGCAGCAAGTATCATAGTATAAAAGTTCTTGTAGTTCGTTGTAACGATTTATGACGTATTAAAAAAAACTAAGTACTCACTATATCTCATTCAAACCAATTTACGGTGGAAGTTTGGACTCGTAATGTACATCATGTAGTTTTTAGTTTTATCATTCTCTTATTTTAGAAGTAATAAGGGGGGAAACATATTTTACAACTTTGGAAGTGTCTCTAGCACAATAGTTTGAACGAAACTGAATAGTTTCAGTTTAGGAAAAAAATATATTAGAAACTTCAATATCATTTTTGAAGACTAATTAACACATATGGGTTTGATGCAAAAAAAAACATTGAGTTTCAGTTCTAAGTATGGGGAACCCCCAAAAACTTTTTTTTCTATTTTTGTGTGAAATTCTTAATCACAGAAAACTAAACTACTTACCTGTTGAAACTAACAGTATAGCTCTTATAGTTTCGGATAAAAGTTGTTGTGACATAACGGACAAACATAGCGAATCTATAAGGGTTCCGTTTTTGCCATTTGGCTACGGAACCCTAAAAATGAATGAACGAGAAATTGCTATTATAAAACAGCTATTTTTTTTGTCGTTACACGAACTGTATGAAAATGTTTGCTGTCTGTTACTGTGTTTCTTTTTTATGGATGAGAAAGTAGAACAAAGGAGTGTAGGGGTTACTCCTGTTAAGTGATCACCGCCGCCCACATTCTCGTTTCTCTCTCAGGCTTTAAGTCCGTAAATATACTTATATAGATCATGTATACGTAAAACTGTGACAGCTGAGACGTCGAAAAAAAATTGAGGTTGACAGTTAACCTCTATTTTGAGCAATGCATGCACACTAACACAAAGCGACATACGTAAGATAAGACGTAGCTTGTCACGCACACTAAAGTAATAAACCTGGCCCGTTTTCATCAGTTGTCTAGCAAGAGGCTCTATCTAGATATTTAAATTATCTAAGTAAATATTTATCATGCAGTCCATCTAAACTTGTACAAGTCTATGGTTCTTTTAAGTTGAGATGGGTGAGGAAGGTTGAGTGGTTAAAGCAATTGTATTGGACTCTGGTGTAGTTCCATGCGACGACGAGCAGCCATTGTTTGATAGATAACTCCTCAACACAGGCCGGCCAAATCAAGATAAAGCAAGTTAAACGTGATGAGGTGGGGGAATATTCTTGTATTTTATTTAATTGAAAGTGTCTGACAACAAACATATGACGACAGTGTTCCGTGCCGGTGCTCTGCCCAACTTAACCAACCGTTCGAGTACCGCCTCGTTACAAAATTCTGTTTGCTTTGTTCAAATCTCAGGTTGTGGCTTCATCTACAGGATCTACTTTACCTGATAACCTGCTCAACCCCAACATTTGCATATTAGGAAATTGAATTGAGATGTCGCTCTTGTAAATCTTAACAATATGTTAGGTTTTAGTGATAACCCTCACTTCTAGGATTAATACACAAATAAAATTTGAAAAACAAAATTTTATGTTTTAGTAACGAGGCGGTACTCGAACGGTTGGCTCAGTTGGTTAGAGCACCGGCACGGAACGCCGGAGGTCGTGGGTTCGAGTCCCGCATCGTTCATAAAATTTTGTTTTTCAAATTTTATTTGTGTATTAATCCTAGAAGTGAGGGTTATCACTTTAAAAACATAACGTATTGTATATGACGACAGTACTATGGTCACATTATCTCTGGAACTGTCGTCGATGACGTCACATAGTCGCTTTGTTACGGTCTGCAAAACAAGCATCACTAGGAAATTATTATCTATACATACACGTAAATAAAATTGGAGTGTCTGTTTCTAATATTGAAATAACCGTTTTTTACTACATGTATATGATATGAATATATAAACGGTACAGACATCAAAATAACATTTTTTACAATTTTAGTCTGTCTGTCTGTTTGTTCCGGCTAATCTCTTAAATTGCTGGACCGATTTTGACGGGACTTTTATTGGCAGGTAGCTGATGTAATGGAGTAACTTTAGCTACGTTAACTTTAGAAATAATCTTTTATATAAGAAAAATAAAATAATGTTGCATATCCAAGAAACGGTCTAACTCTAAAAATAATGTAAATGGCAAAACAACGTTTGCCGGGTCAGCTAGTTAATAAATAAACTAAGATATATTTTATCTTTATTATTGATTGATCCAAAGGTGTTCTGATGCTGCTTATTAATATAATTATGAAAAATCACTAAAATAGTCTGGATTAGCTGCAAAAAGTAGGTATTTATTTTTCTGACAGAACTGTTATTGCAACACAGACTAAAAGAAAATGTTCAAAACAAAAGTATTACGATATTCAATAGAATTGTTAAGACGCGTATGTGTGGTAAAGGTTACTATAACATAAATAACTTTCTTAATGATGCCACAGATTGGAAATGCAGCGTCTGACCTCAGGCTATATATAGTAAGATTAATTGTACAATGTTACTTTGTAAAAATATTTTTTGATGAAAAAAAAGCTCGCTGAGTTTGTTCCGCCCATTCTTCTCAGGTCTGAGGCATTCGTTTTGGAATGGGTGGTAGTTTTTGACTTTCAATGAGTGATGTCACATCCTATTTTGTATATAAATATTTGAATTTGAACTACAGAACAATTAACAACAAATATGTCAAAATATCACGACATGTACCTAGCGGTAATAAAACTGCAAACCGTAGTGACGTAACAGGACGAGCGCGAGGGGGGTGAAAGGGTAATGGACCTCACGTTCAAGCAAGGTCAAGAGTAAAGGTGGCCGTGAAGTACACGCCATTATTTAATAATTTCAATCATGTATTGTCTATAATTGTGTATATTATCTGTTATGACTAGGTGGAATAAATAATAATAATAATATTTAATGGAAAACCCCTCATTGAAGGCCTCACTACTTCTTACACATACTTTGAGGATGTTTAATTAAAACTTTGGCAGCACAAGTAAGACAATAGAAAATATAACCTATAAATAAATAACCTGAGTATGTATGCAGATAATTCATCAAGAATATTGAAGTAGTATTTTCTCTCATTTGCGCGAGTGTAACACATTTAAATTAAATACTTTATAAAGGATTAAAAGGCGTGTAAATCTCTATTTCTATTTGTTTTGATAAGGTATAATTTGTTTAAAAGTTACATTTTATTAACTTTCTTTAACCCAACCTTTCCAATAGCACGTTTCATGGTGAGTCTCTCTTATGTAAAAAATACAGTAACTCGCTAAAAAGTATTTTATTGAAAAATGAAATAGTACAATAATTAGTAATAGTACATTTCTTTTATTATTGTTCATGATTCCCCTAAAATTGTAATTTTATTATACTAAGTAAATATTTATAAAGCTTTTAAGAAAACAAAAGTTTGAGTTGTTACAATTCTTCATCTATTGAATGGTTTTAAAATAATACCAACAGTATAAAAAGTGGACGAAATAGAAGCTTCAGAAAATGTACATTTATTTTACGTGGAACTAACTGATAGGCTTTAATATTAATGAATAATTCCAAACTTAATTTTCAATCGCTTTGCTAAACAACAGACGCTTATTTGAATAAAGTTGATCATAAATAAATTAGTTAATACCACACGAGTCGTGGTATTGGTAATAAAATCTAATGGCAGTCTCGTTCGGTTTAAAGATAGTCCCCATCTTATGTCGTGTAATCGCAGGCTTTCGGTCCACAATGAACCATAATAGATATTATAGCAACGTACAAGCCACAGATTATAATCTTGACATGTATTGTCCAGAGGTAAGTTATTACTCTGTGTGCTACAGACATCGTAAATTTGCGCTTACACAGCTTTTACGATTCGCATTTTATTGATTAAACTATGCGCTGCCGCAGATTACATGATACCTATATGCGCTGTAAATTATAATATTTGCCAGTTATTTTGATGTTTAATAAGGATATATGACGAGATTACTTGATATTTTTCTTATACATATTTGAAGGTTTTTAGCCAGTGTTGATGACATACGGAACGCAGACGTGGTTGCTAACTATGCGCCATGTGAGGAAGCTCATGGTCGCTCAGAGGGCAACGTATCCTTGCGGCATCTAATCAGAAATGAGCAGAACCGTAGAAGTGTGAAACTAAAGTAGCAGTGGGCAGGGCACATAGCTCGACGGACAGATAGCCGTTGGGGCAGTAAATTCCTTGAATGGCGACCACGTACCCGAAGACGTAGTGTTGATAGAACCCCCACAAGATTATCAAGATCGCAGCAATAGGTTTGATGAGGGCAGCGCAGAAGCGATCGTCAAAGCGATATTTGGAGGAGGCCTTTGTCCAGCAGTGGATGTCTTCCGGTTGAAATGATGATCATATTGTTATTATTTATGACTCAAAGAAAATTTGTGTTTTTTTACTGAGGACGACCGTAGGATTCATTTATTGCTTATAGTAACTCATATGTCTTCCACGATTGAATTTCTTGCAACTTATTCCAGAAGGAATCCAATAAGTAATCCATGATTAGATGTGTTTTGTCACTTTCTCACAGCTGTGCATAAAATCGACAAAACACCTCGATCAAGGAGATATACTTCAATATTTTAAGTTGTTATATATTATCATTAAGTTGTTGTTCAAATAACTTTTCACGTAAAAAATCCGGTACGAATTTCGCCCCATAACGGGATGCCTTGATATCCCGCTATATTCTTGGTAGTGTGAGAAAACGAAATTCAATCACTCATATTAAGCCGTGGGCCGAAAGCAACCTCGTAATATAATAGTTTTTAATACGGTTACAAAAATGCTGCCAATGATAATCAAGGCGGGTTACTGACCGGACAGAATGGCGTAGGTTTTTTGTGTGTGGTACCTTGTTGGCAATTACCAGAGCAAAGATATAGCCATTTGTTTTTCGCGATCTGATATTGATAAATTACTGATAACAATTAAGTTATATGTTTTTTTTAGTGACCCACAAAATTTATTTATCAACTATTTTGTTCCGGTTTTAGTAAATTTAGTAATTGATGCGGTAAGTAACGACGAAGTTCGAGTGAATCTAAATAAAAAAATAAAATAAATCGTAAATCTTGGTTTCTTTCAAATATTTGAAAGAGCGACATTTTAAGTCCTAATATGCCTATTAGGGTTAAGTAAAGTAAATGTAGATGGAGCCACACCCTGAGAGTGGAACAAAACATACCAAGATTTACAATCCATACGTCACTTGAACGGTTGGCTCTGTTGGAAAAGCGCTCTAACGGAATCCGAGAGGTCGCGGGTTCGGGTCCCGCATCGATCATAAATTTGGTTATCAATTTAACATTTAATTTAAATATCATCCGAACTATTTAGAAAGTTGGTGTCCTTCTACAATGAAGTTTTCAAGCAACTTTCTTTGATTTATTGATTTCATTGTCATTATTACAATCACAATCATTTGAGTCACCATCACTAACACTGCTGTCTGATTGAAAAGCTGTTTTCTTTACCAAATTTAATGGTTTAGATATTTTAGCCTTTTGGTATTTCGTTAAGCTTGACGCTGTTTTCTTGGAAGTGGTTTCCTCAGATTTTCGTTTGATTTCTTCTATTTTGTTGTGGTATTGTTCATCAAGATTTTCCTTTTCACTTTTTTCTTCCATGAACAACCAAATTGTGTAATGAGCTATTTGCATAGTTCTTCGAGTTTGTCATCGGTGTCTTCAGAAAAATTTGAATCCATTTAAAGTTTGCGCTTGTATTTTCTCTGGTGTTGCAAGACTCATCGTTTCCTTTCGTTCTTATCATCCATAAAAACATATAAAACAGCATGGGACAGCTTTTAGAAAGACTTTAAACGCAACCGTGTAATGTACATTTTATGTATCTTAATCGTAACAGTTAATCTGTAGGGAGTTCTCCGTAGCTTAACGGCGTACTTATTCACGCAGAAAAAGACACACATTACGTCTGCATTGATGTGAATATTTGTATCTATTTTTTGGCAGTATCTGTAAACTAACCTGTTCTTAAAATAGGCAGATTTTTATTTATTTATTTATTTATTTACAAGTAGGTACAATAACAGATAACAAGATAAAACTGTTATCTAATAACAATTACAGCATATTTTTATGATCCTGAGATCTAATTAAAATTGTACACATCATTCACCAAATACAGTAAAAAATAATAAGTGGACACAACAGAAATTACATTATGACTATTAATTATTTTACGTAAACTTTAAATGACTTGATGTTAAATTTGTTTATTTTGTGTCACTTCTTGAAACTGTAACTTTAAAAAATACCAAACTAAGCAATATGCCAATCATAATGCATAACAAAACAATCACTTTTTTAACTCACTTTGCGTCTTGATTGGGCCAATGAAGTCAACTTTATTTTCTTACTCCAACCAACCAAGGCCGTTCTAGAAAGTTGGCAGCCTCTAAAGACCCCAGCTTCCGGCAGTGATGCTGAACATGTGGATGTATTCCTATTGTTCGGCCATGCTTCTTCCTTCTGCTCGTACTGTTTCCTCAGCACGCACGGCACTCAATACGCGGAAGAATATGGGACAGTGAACAAATATTACCATTAATTTTACGAATAAATTTGAGCATTGAATTTTTTCCAGTTTGATGAACCTAGTTATTATTTTCTGTCATAGGACTCTAATAAAAAATCGAATCTAATTTTGAACAAAAGTTTTTATTATTATTAAACCTATAGTAATAAAAAAAATATGGACTGCACTCCGACAGTGCCGGCAGAAATGAAAACTTACACATTTTGAATATTTTGGAATGATTAGGAAATAATTTCGCATGAATTGATTTATTTATCAGTATAAAAATACAAGCATTTATGTGGTTAAAACAATATTCATATATTGCGCTATCGTACATAAAAAATTAACACTTTATCTCTTTAGGCTGACAAAATTTTCTCATTCAATTGTAGACGTATACCATACTTATTGTTCACTCTTGTATGGAATAGTAAACTGTTATTTATTAAATTTGCATTATATTGTGGAAATCAGTTATTATTTAAATGTTATCAGTTAATATTAAGCGTTAACTCCGGGTCCTTAGGTGCATTCTGCATGTAAAATAACACTTCTTATCATAATTAGCACTTAAGATAATTCATAACATTACAAGCTGTTATTTTGATATTTAAAGCAGATACCTCAATATTATTTTTATGTACGGATTGAGCTGGATTAAGATGTAAATGCATTTGAATAACTGAACGGAATTTTAAAACCCACTCGTGCGGTTTTTGAAAGATTTGAAAATCAAGATATCCTAATCGCAGTTTGCTTTTAACTTGAACATTTATTGGATTTTGAATGTGAAAATTAATTCGCTCTTCGTGACTGTTGGTACCCCTCGAGGACGGTTACCAATCAAAGATTTTTTAAATAATAAGCACTGGATTGGCCCTCACCACAGGGCAATAAATTTTTATACCTAATCATATCCCGAACGAAATAGATATATTAAGAATATCTTTATTCTGTTCATTCATTCTGAGTGTTTTAAAATCAAATGTTTTTATTAAGAGTCCTATTACATGCAATATAGCAAGAATCATTTATTGAACGTCAAAAACCTACTTTCTATGCTTTCGCAATCCCGTGTCTAGTTTAACACTTGTATTTATATATATTGTGACAAAACCCTTTCATACCTGCCTTTATGGGTTTGGGAAATAAGATAACCATAATATTACACACAGATCGAATGCTGACCTAAAATCTGAATTGAAACTAGTCTTTAATTATCGATCGTATTTTGAAAGCAGCTGTTAAGTCATTTTAGAACTGCGAAATCCTCTCAGCTAAGATCATTTATACGTCTAGATAGACTGTGACAGCTGTGAGGCTTACAGTTAACCTCTATTTTGAGCAATGCACGCACACTAACACAAAGTGACATACAAATAGCGAGTGTAAGATGTAGCTTGTCACGCACACTAAAGTAATAAACCTGGCCTGTTTTCATCGGTTGTCTGGAATCAAGACTCTATTTTAGTCGTAAAAATTATCTAAGGCGCCACATTAAGAGGAGCATCCGCTTTTTCGGCCGATAAAAATTAATATTATCTAAATATTTATTATCTGTCTGTCTGTGTCTATTTTTCTAGTTAGCTTTTAAATAATTCGAATCGATTTTGATGAAATTCGGTATAGAGATAGTTTATGACCCTGGAAAGCATAGTTTTTATCATGGAAAACATCGCCTAAAGGAATGTAGAAGGCGTGAAATTTATCTTAACTCAGGGATATAGAACTCACTATAATTACTCCTCAGTGATAAATAGAGAATAATTCTGGATTTTAATGCCTTTCATATTATGTCTTTCAGCAATTCGACACGCATTTCGCCTCTACTCGAGGCATGTTGACTCGAATTCTGAAAGGTGACATCATATTATTTTTTTTATATAAGAAGGGGCAAGAGGCTAACGGGAGGGAGAGTGGTGAGGCAGCCGCCCAAGAACATCCGCAACAACAGGTGTCAAGAGATGCGTTGCCGTCCTTAAAGGTGGGAGTATGCTCTGTTCTTGAAGGTCCCTAAGTCGTATCGATTTGGGGAAATAGCAGCCGGTAATTGATTCCACAAAGTGGCTGTGCGAGGCAAGAAATTTCTTGCAAAACGCGCGGTTGTGGAATGCCAGCCGTCAACGTGATGCGTGTGGTATTTTGCATTTTAGCGTAATGTCCGGTGGTGGAATTCAGCCGCTGGAACCAACCCGAACAGCTCCTCTGAGCAATCCCCGTGATAAATGCGCTAGAAGATACAGAGAGATACATCTCTACGCAACGCCTTCTTAGTCGATCAGAGATGACTTGACCGCCACTTCGAAAAAGGTTGAGCTTTAATGAGAAGAAGTGGCAAGAAACTCATTGCCACTCTTTTAAATCAACATTTACACTTTCATCGTTTTACGAATCATTTCAATTAGAGTATAAGTAAAGTGATCCAATAAAAAAACAGACGAAGCCGTGGTGAGGAGGTGTAACAAAATATATGGAAAGTTTATTCCATTGGCTCAGAGAACAGTCTAACACGAGTAATAAATTAAAGATAATTCCAGTTATAACATAAAGGATCAAAAGAAATTACTATTGAAATACAATCTAGGTCTTTCCATGTGCCGCCTACGACGCCGCGGGTAATAGATCGACCTCATACGATGAGCTGCACAAGTTTCAAATTAAATCTTGATTGTTTATAGTGATTTGAATCATAAAAGTAAGTCTGTAAAGGCTTTTATTGCGTGTCCGTTTTTGTTGCTTATTAGAGATAAATGCAGGGTGTATACAACCGGATCTCGTGGGCAGACTAGTTTCTCTAATATTGCTTCAGTTGATATATTTAAATATAGTATAGAGCGCAGATAATCTGTAGTGGAATGTAATTATGTACCGTACTTGATAACCAAGTTAAAATTTGGAAGAAAGCATGCCACAATGTAACTAAGGGAACATACAGCGTAATTTTTTTCAATGTGTGAGGAGGGAAATGAAATGAATGATGTAAAGTGATCATGAAAATCAGGGGAATATAAAACGTTTAATTATTATATATACAAGATTTATTAACGATACGTCACTCGAACGGTTGGCTCAGTTGGAAGAACGATTGCATGGAAAGCGCAAGGTCACGGATTCGAATTTCACATTGTACATAAAAATTTTATATGTTTAATTAATACCAGAAGTGAGGGTTATAACTTTAAAAATAATAACAATTGTTTAGATTTTATAGAGCGACATCTCAAGTCAATTTCCTAATATGCAAATATTGGGGTTGAGCAGGTTATCAACTGTAAAGTAGATCCTGTAGATGAAGCCACAACCTGAGAGTTGAACAAAGCATACAAGATTTTATCAACGATACGTCACTCGAACGGTTGGCTCAGTTGGAAAGAGCGCTCACATGGAACGCGAGAGGACGCGGGTTCTAGTATCGCATCGTTCATAAAATTTTGTCTTCAAATTTTATCTGTTTAATTATATAGTTAAACATTAAAATTTTTAATAGTTATACGTTAAACGTTTAATTCAGAGCACAGTGCATGCTTTCTTTAACAAATAAACAAATGAGAATGCAATACTTAATTTTAAACAGCAGTTCACGGATTCACTATGACCATATCGAGTCTTGAAAGTGGATGTACTAGTACCGCTACACTTCTGGTGCATATATGATATGAACTGCTCTCTGTGATCGAACAATGAAATATTTGACAAGATAATGCGACCGTTTACTTTAGAGACTCATGTAGTCGCTTGGGTGATTTTCGTAGTTCGATTAAATCAAATACACTTGATGTAAAGTAATCACCAGAGGTACCACAAGAGCGTTGCCCACCTTTAAAAAAAAAAAGAAAAATAAATAATTTCAGTAACAAAAACGGTACAAACATAGTTGTGGATGTGATCTTCTATTAAGTGAGGAACATCTGTGCCAGAAGGCCACGCTCTTTCATATCAATTTATGTTTATTAACAGTACCAAAGACTTGGATTCACAATCTAAGTCTATAAAAATATATAACAAAAAAGTATATTATAGGAACAGGATATTTGTGTGTGTGTGAGTATGTGTGCGTGTGTGCATACGTGCCGCTGTGTGTGTGTGATGTTACTTTTCTTGAGGCACTACTTATTGTTATATTTTATACTCACTTGTAGTTCTAAGAAGTTATACTTAAACATAAACATTTAAAAGAAAGGTGTATGCGATATATTTGAAGGTACCCATGTTGTATCGTCCCGGAATTACAACACAAGGAAGGTCATTCCGCAGCTTTGTTGTAAGTGGAAGAAAGTTCTTTGAAAACGTCACCGTGGAGGAACCGCCACACATCCAGATGTTGGGGATGATGTGCTATTTGTGGCGTGACTTATACAGGTGAAATTAGGCTACAGGAATCATATTAAGTTAATTTACTACAATTTAACGTTTTTATGCCAATTTGATGTAAGACTATTTTATTGATATGCAAATATTTTTTTGCCAGCCGTACTTTTCAAGTGACATTTGACAGATAGAGGTTATTGACGTTTCTATTGTTATTCCAATCGCATTGTACTACGGGTATGACAACAGCGGCAAGCGTGCCATATGATCGGATTTAGAACGGCTGAACCATCGAAATTATTATTATTACCATCTGGACAGTAGGTACCGAGTAAGACGCTGGACTTAATGGTGCGAGGCGCCCACTGGACCGTTCGGTGGTCCGGCCGTACCAAATCCGACCATGTTTTAAACTATTACGATTCCCCGCGCCCGTAAGTATATTTTCGTACATAAACCGTGGAGAGACATACGCCTTTGACGACACACGAAGAAGTGAGATTCACGCTTCTCTGGCGATGACAATTACTGAATGTAATCTTCTGCAGGGTCACTGTTCCTACGTTCCAAACGAGACTGTTCTTATCTAGTACCCAGGCAATTCAACCCAATCTCAATTGGACGCGACTCGCGTTCGACACTGTGTGCTTGGGCGGCGGCCTCGACTCCCGGTCTCAATGAATCTTATATCTTTGTGTCGTTTGGTGTCGAGACACTAGACCCGTGAGGCCCAGAGACGCGGAAAATGTACAAAGTACTATGTACGCGCCTCAATAGGGCTACAGGAAACCCAAGCGCTTGCAGATGTTTCGGCTAACGGATCAGCCTAGCTATCCAACGAGGAAATGCTGCCAGTATTCTTGGTACACTTCCCCCTAATGATAGTTTTAATTTTATCTTATCATAGTATTGTAAATATAGTTAGAATATTTGTTTTGTTTGAAAAAATATAGTATAATCTCAATTTTTAAGTAGTTTTTATATTCATTGAATCGTCACCCTGATCCTCTCAATCACATCACACCCGTCGTACTAAGGATCGTACTTCAGGAGGTATCTCAAGAAGTAACCCAATCCAGTGTCTTGTCACTGTTTTCAAAACTGAGCACAAAAGAGATATATCTTATTCACGGATTAATAGTTAATGCTCTGGTACCACACCCTTCTGGAACGCCATAGTACAGTGTTGTTTCTTGGCAGAAATATGAGTAGCGGTAGTACTGCCCCGGAACAACATTTACATATATAATTCTAATGTTACTTTTAACACAAATTTACAAATTCATTCTTAGTATAAAGGGTTGCTTTGTTGTAATTCAAGAAGCCGTCTCTTTACGTAAAATATTTGATTGTACGGATTGACTTACTGGCAACGCAAGTATTTTTATTGACGGAAAAATTATCACATTAAATTTTACGATACACGCGCCACACCGTCACCCAAATTGGAAGCCCTGACGTTGACTGGTGACAGACCATTTGTATCTAACTTCCATCCACAACCATTACACGAGAATTAAATAAATTTCAACATGTATAACTTGTAAAATGAAATTAAATTATTTCTTTCTAATCGTATAAAAATAATTTAATTATATTTAAAATTTTAATAAACGTTACCTACTAAAATAAATTATTCGGTATAAAAATATTTTTATTGAATGTATTTAATAGCTCTTTTATGAAAATTTATTGAAGGTACCCATGTCGTATCGTCCCGGAAACACCGCACAAGGAAGCTCATTCCACAGCTTCGTAGTACGAGGAAGAAAGCTCCTTGAAAACCGCACTGTGGAGGACCGCCACACATCCAGATGGTGGGGATGATATCGTAACTTGTGGCGTGTCGTGCGAAGGTGAAATTCGGCTGCAGGAATCAGGTTGAACAGCTCTTCGGAACACTCCCCGTGATAAATTTGATAAATAAATTAACTTTGCGGAAATCCATAATTATATAAATGATTTGATATCAGTCTCATGCCAGATTTTGGCGAGACAACACGTCCTGAGGATGCCTCGTGTAGAGGCGAAACACGTGTCGAATTGTTTAAAGACAAATATTGGCGGAATTAACACCAAAGAAAACTCAAATCATTTAGCTTTTTTATGTCAACATTTTTAAGGATTTTTGTTTCGTTACGATAAACACACACATTTTTTTAATTTTGTCATGTTATTGCAATTGAAGGAAACCTTTTGTGCTTCTACATGCAATCTGTGAACTGTGTAATTGTGTCCGTAGTGAGAAATATATGACTTTTAAACATCAATCCTTTCTATCATTTGATCAGCACCAACAGTCCGCTGCTAACAGATTGGACTCTTTCAACCGGTTTATATACACCTGTAAATGTCGTATCTTATTAGAAAGTTACATGTTGTTCTATTTGGTACAACAAACAGTGAACTTAAAGTACTTGGATTATAACTAGAGTAAATCGAGGGATTTCATTGACTTCAATTCAAAACAAGATCAGATGACCAGATCTGTCATATGTGTAAATGATGTATACCATATATAATCGATGTACCCATGTATGTATATACGAAAAACAAAAAACGACTTCGAGTTGTTGCAATAAATATTACAAAATTTTTACATTTTAGATTTAAAACCACTTTACAGTGAAGGTTTTTAATTTTTTAGACCTGAAATTAGATCAGAGAGATAAGGGTGGTGCTGCATGTCCACAACACAACTTAGAACTCAACAGAGTACTGCAGCTCCGACTAAAGAAAGTTCGTCAGAAGAAAAGTGCGATAAAGACAACTGCAGCTCCAACTTGAGAACGTTCGACTGAAGAAAGTGTGATAACGACAAGTGCAGATCCGAGTAAAGAAAGTTCGACAGAAGATGGTGCGATAAAGGCAACTGCTACTCCGACTTAAGAACGTTCGACTGAAGAAAGTGTGATAAAGGAAACTGCAGCTCCAACTTAAGAACGTTCGAGTGAAGATAGTGCGATAAAGACAAGTGCAGCTCCGAGTAAAGAAAGTTCGACAGAAGATGGTGCGATAAAGCCAACTGCAGCTCCGTCTAAAGAAAGTCCAACAGAAGGTAGTGCGATAAAGACAACTGCAGCTCCAACTTAAGAACGTTCGACTGAAGATAGTGCGATAAAGACAAGTGCAGCTCCGAGTAAAGAAAGTTCGACAGAAGATGGCGCGATAAAGACAACTGCAGCTCCGTCTAAAGAAAGTTCAACAGAAGATGGTGCGATAAAGACCACTGTAGCTCCGTCTAAAGAAAGACCAACAGAAAATGGTGCGATAAAGACAACTGCAGCTCCGTCTAAAGAAAGTCCAACAGAAGGTAGTGCGACCAAGACAACTGCAGTTCCGACTAAAGAAAGTCAGATAAAAGTTATTACATTAAAGACAACTGTAGCTCCGACTAATGAAAGTCACACAAAAGTTAGTGCATTAAAGATAGCCGTAGCTTCGACTAAAGAAAGTCAGGCAAAAATTAATGCATTAAAGACAACTGCATTTTCGACTAAAGAAAGTCATGTATATAATGTAATAATTTCCTAATTATTTCACGAGAAATGAACAAAATTTAGACGTGTCATTTAGGCGTTCTCGTGAAAACAAGTACTTGATTTATGTTCAGTCGGAAACTTTACTCGTTTTACGTAGTTAAAAACGAGTTAACAACTGTAATTATGTCGTGTTTGGAAATAAAAGAATAAATAATATAACTATATAAAAAGAATAACGTTATGAATTATTTTGAATAAGTTAGACTTTTAGTTTTAACACTTTACTAACGTAAAACTTAGCTGAGTGATAAAACGCGAACTTGACTTTTGTATTGGGCTGTCTTAGCTCATCATAAATTCAGCTGTCAAATGACTATAAAACAGAAATCAAAGATTAACTAAGATTTCACTCAGCTAAGTTTTAGGTAAGTAAAGTCTGAACAAAACCGAAGTAAGCTCTTTAGATTTCATCCTTAGTTTTATAAAAATTAATATAGTGATGACATCTTCATACTTAAATCAATGCCAAATATATAGTTATAATCAAGTAAATATGTGTAATATATTATATTATATATGCGTTTATAATTCAAATTCAAAATATCCACAACCACCACCAAGATGTCCACTGCTGGACAAAAAATCCTCCCCCAAAGATTTCCACGATGATCGGTCCTGCGCTGCCCTCATCCAACGTATTCCGGCGATCTTGACCAAATTCAAATATTTATTCAAAATAGGATTTAAAATCACTTATTGAACTTCAAAAAATAACCACCCGTTCAAAATAGTGTGCCTCAGACCTGAGTAGAACGGGCGCAAGAATCTCAGCGAGCTTTTTTTTTCATAAAAATATGGTTACAACAATGTACAATGAACATTTATGATTAAATAGCCTGAGGGTGTTCGTTTCATTCCCAGGCTGTGGTATCATTAAGAAAATCATTTAATTCAGATAACATTGCATATTTATTAACTAGTTTTCATGCTGATAAATGAATAAGCTGAACATGCAGAACAAAAAAACCTTCCAAGGACTTCGTTTATAATAGCGTATTAGGTGGTCACCTAACAGTCCGATCATACTACAATTTTGAGTTGTCAATGTGTGCGTTAGCTAGTGGTTCAATATTTAAAATACTAAAGGAGATAATGCCAGGCTGGCTGACTGTTTGTGACTAATCGACAAAATCGGTTACAGTGTCAATTATAGACTCGCTTACCTTTTCTATTGTGCTGTATCAAAAACTCAAACGTCAAATAGTCAACGCTTTACACGAGTAAGTCAATAAAGTAAATGTTAATTATTTATCTATACTAATATTATAAAGCTGCAGTGTTTGTTTGTTTGTTTGAACGCGCTAATCTCTGGTACTACTGGTCCGATTTGAATGGTTCTTTCAGTGTTGGGTAGTCCATTTATCGAGGCTATGTTTTTTTTTTCAAAATTAGGGATCCGTAATAAAAAAATTTGTAACACAAGGTGTAAAATCGAAAACCTATTTTTGCGTGCGCTGCAAAAACTATTGACAATAGAACAAAATGATGTACATGCTATAATATAGGCAATATTTTATTACTTATAAAACTATCGCGTGAATTATACTTTATATGGCAAAACAAGGTTTGCCGGGTCAGCTTTTTATTATATTTATACTTGACAGAGAAATAAAGAATTATGAACATCCCCGAGCATAAATCAATTAAACTACTTTTTTTTATGAAAATAAGGGACGAGACGAGTTGATACGCCCATTACAATGCAGGGCCGCTCAGGATTCTTGTCAAACCCCAAATTTTCATTGCCGCACTACAAATGCGCTCGTCACCTGAGACGTAAGATATTAAGTCTCATTTGCCCAGTAATTTCACCAGCTACGGCGCCCTTCAGACCGAAACACAATAATGCTTTTACAATACTTGCTGCTACTGCTTTACGGCAGAAAAAGGCGGCGTTGTGGTACCCATAATCTAGCCGGCACCCTGTGCAATGAAGCCTCCTACTAAAATACACTTTCAGCAGAGCTAAAATGAAATCTATCGTTATGATCGACATATGCCTGAGGTAGTTTTGGAACATCAACCAAAAATATTAGTACATCGTAAACTCCAATCTCAAAGTCTGCATCGAACACATACCAGTGGAGAAAACTTGAACATTCTCACAAGACTTCCATCAATTAATTACCGCCCACTGAGCTCTAGACCAGGCTAGGTACTCGTGAGTCATGTCTACGCCACCCATTGTATTCAGCGCTGTTTATTTTGAGAAAGTCTACGCCGTATGAATACAAATAGCTGAGATTGTATTTGCTCGTTTTGTTTCGGGATGGAGGTATAACGAGACGCCAAATAAGAAGACATCGTATAGAAATGTTTGCGAACATTTCAAACTAGCTGTTGCTAGTGGTTTTGCTCGCATAGAAACTGAAATATACTGAGCAAGACTGTTGCACTTCCCATGTATAAAACCTACCCTAGTTTATAAGTTTAAGACGCTTTTTTGATAATTAGTTTTGACTTATACAACGCCCCAATAGCCTCATAATTGTGTACCGATATTAAAGCAATTAATTATGGAATAGCAGGAACTACGACCCTAACCTAACCTAACACCTGGCGGTAGGTGATCACCACCTTTTTGCATCACCAGAGGAATCACAGGAGCTTTTTTAGGTAGTTGCTTTTTGTAAGGTGGGTTAAATAAAATTACCAGCTAAGCAAATCAATTAAATAATCTTTTTTATTATCTTCAGGGTTATATTAAATATCATACTTCACTATATATTTTTATTAAAAAAAACTGGACTCGCCCACCGAGGGCTCCGTACAATTTTTTTATGATTTTATGTTAATGTATAGTTTTTCGCTGTACTTGTAGTATAACCCACTCACCAATTAAACTAAAGCACTCGCCTCGCAACATAATTTTCAGTTCGTGTGGGTCAAACATTCAAAAATTTTTATTCGGCGCGACTCTACTTCAAAATCTTTTACCATACAAAGAGAACAGGATATTCAAAAGATACGATAATAATACTGCCAGAATTACTTATTTTACTTATAAGATTTTTTATTTTAATATTTTACATTACTTGTATTTCTTCTACCATACTTAAACATGTTATTATTTATGCTATTGGCATTACTATTGTATCTGCTTTTAGTATTATTTGTAGTATTTATAGAATATGTCATTACTACGCTAAAAAAGTTACTGCGTGTTTTTTCCATTTGCTGATAATTATGTTTATTGTTGTTCATGAGTATATTTGTATTTGTTATTTATCTATTTCGGGTAGCGCTGACTGGTATATGGAGTATATGGTTCGGTATACAAATGATTTATTCCAGTATATCATTGATCTATTTAGAAATTGTCTTGTGGGTAACAGTGTTTAATCTTAGTATTTATCACCAAAATGTACGGGGGTTACGAACTAAAACAGAGGTATTCTCAAGAAATATGTCTTTGAGCGATCATGATGTGATAACACTCACTGAAACATGGCTGACTGAATCAATCTCTGACAGTGAGCTATTTGATAGTAGGTATTTAGTCTTTCGGCGTGACCGTGATTACTTAGCACAAGGGCAATCACGTGGAGGTGGTGTCCTTGTAGCCATTACACGTGATCTGTTGGCTACACCCAGAATTGAATGGCAGTCGTGTGCCGAGGATGTGTGTGGTTACACTGTCGATAACTGCATCTACTCCGAGAACAACATTTAAAATACACATATGTACTCTCTATCTTTGCGAACAGAACCTTGGGAAT
This sequence comes from Leptidea sinapis, assembly GCF_905404315.1. Lineage (NCBI taxonomy): Eukaryota > Metazoa > Arthropoda > Insecta > Lepidoptera > Pieridae > Leptidea > Leptidea sinapis. Next base: position 6,078,900 of record NC_066304.1, on the reverse strand, counting down.
AATTTTGCTGCTCAGCTTAACAATTTTCTATGTAAACTAACATCTTTGATTAATAACAATCCGCTTGATAAGTTTATTATTATGGGAGATTTTAACATGAGCTCCATATCGTGGGTTCCATGCGAAACTTACTTAAATCCAATTGCACCAACCACGTCCCACATTTTGCACTTCGTAGATACACTCAGTCTGTGTGGACTTAGACAATTTAATAGTAATTATAATGCATTTGGCAAATTATTAGATTTAGTTTTAAGTAACAATGAGCTCACTGTGTCAGCATGCACTGATCCGTTAGTACCAGAAGATCCCTATCATAAGTCATTAATTGTGCACTTTAACTTTTCATATATACCACACTTGAAACCAGCTGAGCGGACAATTTTTAACTATAACAAAGGTAATTTTGAGGAGATGAGTGCGGAACTAAGTCAGATTGACTGGATTAATATTCTTACTCAAAACTCTGTGGATGATGCCGTTAATCATTTTTATTCAATAGTTTATGATATAAGAAACCGTCACGTGCCAAAACGGATCATTAAAAATAATAAATATCCAATTTGGTATAACGCGGCCTTAATTAAAATCCTCAAAGAGAAAAATAAATATCTTGTGAAATATAAAATATATCATAATCTCAATGACTTACATACTTTCCACCTACTTAGAGACAGGGCTAAAGTTATTGAGCGTAGTTGTTTTGATCACTACAAAGTAGTAGTAAAATTGAAAATGATATATCTAATAATCCCAAGGCATTTTGGTCCTTTATGAAAAGTAAACGTAATTGTTCAAATATACCATCTAATATGATCTATGGAGACACTGAAGGCAATAAAGGACAGGACATTTGTGAGCTTTTCTCAAGATATTTTTATTCGACTTTCCAAGAATCCACTACCACATCCAAATCCTATAATTGTTCAGATGAATCTATTATTAGTAATATAAGTTCTATCGAAATTGATAATAAACAAATAGAAAAGCTCTTAAAATCACTTGATCTAAATAAATCACCTGGGCCAGATAGTTTACCAGCACTGTTCCTCGTCAAATGTTCTGAAGTATTGACATTACCTGTCACCTTGCTTTTTAAGAGATCAATTAATGAAGGTATCATGCCGATCAGGTGGAAGGCGGCATTCATATCACCTATACATAAAAAAGGTCAGAAAGACAAAGTGGAAAACTATCGACCGATTTCAAAATTATGTCTTCTTGCCAAAGTGTTTGAGCGCATCATCTATAATCAACTTTACCCTAGCCTTAAAAATGTGTTAAACCAACAACAGCATGGTTTTATAAAAGGAAGATCAACGGTTACTAATTTACTTGTTTTCACTGACTTCTTAACTGATTGCATGGACGGTGGTCAACAAATTGACGTTGTGTATACAGATTACACCAAAGCTTTCGACCGCATAGATCATAGAATCCTTCTTCAGAAACTTGCTGGTCTTGGTATTAGGGGTAACTTATTTAGATGGTTAAGTTCGTACGTAAAAAACAGAACTCAGGCAGTTGTTTTAAATGGCTACACCTCCTCATGGATCACGATACCTTCTGGAGTTCCTCAGGGCTCACTCCTAGGTCCTTTATTATTTATCTGTTTCATAAAGACATCGATACATGCTTTCATCATTCCAATTATTTACTTTTCGCTGACGACATGAAGATATTTCGGCCTATCAACGATATTTATGACGTTGATCTCCTTCAGGAAGATCTCAATAGACTAGCAACATATTGTAGTAATAATAAGCTTTGGCTTAATATACCTAAATGTCTTTTTATAAGTTTTTCCCGTAAAAAGCTAATCATCAAATTTAATTATACTATAAATAATCAATTTCTATTGCGGGTCGATTGTGTCACAGATCTAGGTGTAGCTCTTGACTGCAAGCTAACTTACGAACGTCACATCGACAATATTGCAAATAAGGCATCACAAGCACCTGGGTTTATAATACGTTCAGCGAACTGCTTCAAGAGAATGAAAACATTAAAAATTATTTTTTGCGCTTATGTTCGTAGTCATTTAGAGTATGCTAGTCAAATCTGGAATCCGGTATATATGATACATAGTAAAAGAATTGAACAAATACAGAAAAAATTTACGAGATTTTTAAATTATAAGTTCAGAATTCCCAAAACAGATTACAAGACTCGGTTTCATCTCATACCATTAACACTCCGTAGATCCATGGCTGATATTACGACTATTATGAAAATTGCTCAGGGTAAGATTGACAGTCCAACCTTGTTATCTAAAATAAACCTCAATATAGGTTACCAACCAATATACCGTACCAACATTCTAGAAAAAAGAATCTCCTCCATATTCCACTCATGCGCACAAACTATAGATCACACTCCTTTATACCACGTACTTCGTATAATTTTAACAAACTAAAATCATCCGAAATAGATCTTTTTTGTTCCAGTTTAGGTAGTGTTAAGAAACATACAAGATTATTTGCAAGTCACAGAAAAGTAATACAATGACAACATAATATATGTATTCTTTAAGTCAATTTAAATTGCAAAAAAGCGTAGTTAACTAGTACATAGTAATGCCTTTAATTAGTTAGTACAAATGCTTAATTTGTAAAAACGTAAAAAAAATACTATTTAATACCTATTTGTGGAGGCTTTTAATTGGCCTATATATAAACATGTAGATATATGTTTTTGTATTGACGGCTGTTAGCCACCCTATGAAAAAAAAAAAAAAAAAAAAAACCCACAATTTTTTCCAAATTCCATAGTTCTAGGCGAACGGAAAATAACCTATAAATTGTGATTATCTTGAGAGCGTCGAAATATACACTTTTTGCTGTATAAACGGCCGGTATCTCTACACATTTCCGAGATAAAGGGTCTCTTGATAGACAGACAGACAGATGGGCGGACACACAGCAAAGTAATCCTGTAAGGGTTCCGATATTTCCATTCGAGGTACGCAACTTTAAAAACAAGTTTCTAACAACTGACATTATTTTAAAGTTTACCTGCCTTATCGACGAAAGATGAAAAAATTATATAAATTAACAAATATCTTTTTTTGAAAATTGAAAAATGGAATAATTTTATCAAATTTATTTATTGTCATCGGTCCTCGAAAAATCTACAAAGTTTGAACGAAATCTAACCGTTTAAAGTGGGTCAAATCGCGCCCAAATGATTCGGTTACGGAAGCTAATAAAAAGCTTGTAATAAATACAATGTTCGATAAAAAATCTTAGAAATAGAAATAAATTTACTTGCGACAAAAACAATATTTACATCCAGCCATACATATAGATACCGAACAAACATAAACATAAAAATTATACTATAGAGTCACAAAATGGTCACACTTCAGCATAATGCTGATTACTATCGCAGCCAGCGCTGCTCTATGGAATACTGAGGTATTCTTAAAGTCTGGACTACTGTCATATGTAGATAAGCAACAATTGATATTTTATGATAAAAAATATAATACCCGGATGAAACTGAAGAGCACAGCTAGCTAGAAAGATAGGCCCACTTGAGAGTGGTATTAGTTTCCGCACTTTGCGATGACGCCTGCGGTACCTAGTTGGTGCGCAGCAGTATAAAATTGCGGAGATGCGTGTAGATGATACTTGGGTAAATTACAAATCTTATAATATATATAAACCCAGTGTCCTGATGTTTGTTTCCAGTTAACTCCTAAGCAAATTAACGGAATTTAATGGGGATTACTTCATGGTGTTCAGTTTAGTCCAACTTGAGAGATAACATAGTTTTCATTTCGATTTCAGATACATAATTATTTTAATTTCCAATATTTGTGTTGTATGGACATATTTTCTATGAGAGGTTTTATTGACGTACGGCTTAACAGATCTATTGTGAAACAATTTCATTATAACAACAGAGATCATATTTTACGAAATAATTCTTGATGTTATGAAATATTATTGACAAATTAAAAAAAAAACATTGTCTGTCGTCAGTCAGCTGGTAAGTAATTAATAATTACTATTATTACTATTATTATTATTAGTAATTAATAGTTACAAAGACAGAAAAAAATTCTTAAATCTGAATATCTTAGAACTGCGAAGAATTACTTCACAACTTTTATTCTTATATTAATTATTTAACAATCAATTGGGCTGTTCATTACTTCTGTCCAAGACTGGTTTATGATAAGCTGGTTATAATAACCACCGGCTTATCATAATCGTATTAGTATATATCTGCCAGTACATATTACAAATTTCAAGCAATAATTATGGCTTAAAATGGATGAATTTTTAAATTTAAAAAATTAATGAAAAGTATATTAAATAGTAATTATTATATAGATATTAATTTGAATACATTTGGTAATTTTAAGAAAAATGTATTTGAACTCTTGTAATTTGGATTTATCTGAAATGCTAAAGTTACAATAATACGAACATGCAACGCTATGCATATCTACAACTTACATAATATATACTTAAGTAATAAGAAATTAGAAATTAAATAATAATAATTAAAAAAATAATAACAGTAAATAAATGTGTTAATGTTAATTTGTATATTAACAGCCGTTTTACATAACGTATCTCTAGTTACGGATACATTGCTGTCACCGTTTACTGACAAGATCTTATCTATCCGTAGTTATGTCCAATATAGTTATAGTCCAATTCTCTATGTCGATAGGTTATTGAAATGTAAGTAAGCGTAAAAGGATACATTTGTATACCTCTAGTAAGTTAAACTAAGGATAGATAGGTTATTGAAAACGACCGCTAGTTGGTAAGCAATAATTGGTGAGTAATAAATAAATAACGTACTAAGTACCTGTATAAAACATTGAATGAAATTCTTTGAGCAACTTTATAGCAAGTGTTATTTATCTAGGGTTTAATACAATGAAAAGGAATCGATCCTCATTTGTAAACAAAGTAATTAGGTTACGTTCGTTTCTATTGGGTGGTTTAGTAATTACTTTGTTACACGTCTGCTCATTAGTGACGAGGGGATCCCACGTTCAAACAATGTTTCGCTTTGGGATCTCAAATTTCGGAGCGATTTGTTTTGGGGGCCCGTTTCACTCGAATTTGGAAGGGCTAACCAGATTCCGGGAAGGGATTTTGTTTTTTAAGTGGGCGAGACTTGAGCACCTGTAAACATTTGAGTAATATTAATTTGCTTCCTTTTATTTCTAGTGGCATCATAAATTATTGATGTTTTTATTGATATTTTAAGATATGATTTACGTCATACTCAGTCGTTGAATACGACCAATAAATCATTTTTTTTCCTCTGATACATTACATGTTATAAAAGCGGTAGATCGTTTATTTATTTATTTTTTCATGTTTCATAGAGTTTTATAAAAAAAAATACATAACTTTAAATTAATATATAATATGTGGATAATTACAACCACACATGTCGTATATTTTGTTAGACCAAAAGAAAATTGAGAAACTGAAGCTACTAATACGCAACCACTATTTTTTGGATAATATAATATATACATCTCATCGAAATGAAATGTTTAGTTTTTTAGTAGCCTTTCTCATTTCAACCCGAATTTAATCTAAATTAATAATAGTTGATCAAATTCAAATTCAAATATTTTTATTCAAAATAGGATTTATAATCACTTATTGAACGTCAAAATCTAGCACCCATTCAAAAGAGACTGCCTCAGACCTGAGAAGAATGGGCGCAAGAAACTCAGCGGGCTTTTTTTTTTATATAAAATATGGATTACCATGTATTATCGTACAATAGACATTTATAATTAAAGAGCCTGAGGATGTTCGCTTTAATCCCAGTCCGTGGTGTCATTAAGAAAATCGTTTATGCTATTCCTTTCCCACACAAACGTTTTTTAACAATACTTTTAAATTTCGTAACACATTTGTTTTGTACATTTTCTGGGATCATATTGTAGAAGCATATACATCGCCCAACAAAAGACTTACTAACTCGACCCAACCGAGTAGTAGGCATAACAAGTTTATGTTTGTTCCTCGTGTTAACATTATGAATGTCACAGTTTCTAGAAAATTCCTCAATGTGCTTATATTATATAATACAAAACATTATCAAAAATGTATTGAGAAGCAACAGTCAAAATGTTTATTTCTTTAAATTTTTCTCTTAATGATTCTTAATGTGAGATTGTTTTTAAAATAAACATTTATATTGAAGTGAAAAGTTCGTTAGCAACGTCGTGATTTGAAAGTCGATGAAACGAAAAAGCGCGACCGTAAAAAGAGACAGACACAAAAATTATAAGGTTTAAGGTGATAGAAAATAAGATAAGAAACATTATACAGTGTTTTTGTACCAGGTGATCATAGTTGAAGAAGAGATTGTCTTATGTATGACGTGAGTATACCTTATTCTGACGTCATGCGCACAAGGTATTTACATAGTCTGCACTAAAAGTATCGGGAATGGAATATTTCCACTGTTCCTGTCATATTAAAATCTTTTTAATTGAAAACTCCTTGTTTTTAAGAATCTAATATCATTTATTTATGTAAAAAAAGATTCTCGGTCTTGTCACAAGGTCTTGTCAAACTTGTTTAGTCGTTGAGAAAATGGAATTGACTTAAGAAAATTCTAGAGCGATGATTTATTATGACTTTCGAAGTGGCCTAACAGAAAAACAGTGTGTTGACCGGATGATTTCTGCATTTGGTGATGAAGCCCCATCCAAAACCACAATTTTTCGCTGGTTTGCTGAATTTCAACGTGGACGTGTCAAGCTCAGTGATGATCCCCGTCAAGGTCGTTCAAAAACTGCAGTCACCAAAGAAAACGTTGATGCTGTGCGTAAGCTGATTGAGGAAGATCGACATGTGAATACCGCGAAATTCAGGCAACTTTAGACATTGGCATGAGTCAAATACAAATAATCTTGCATGAACAATTAGGTGTAAAAAAGTAGTTTTCCCGAGAGATACCGCATTTGCTCTGTGAAGAGCAATAAGCGGCTCAAATGCTGTATACAACATAGTATCAGGTGACGAATCCTGGATATACGCGTACGATCCCGAAATAAAAAACCAGTCACGAGTTTGGGTGTTCGAAAATGAGCTAAAGCCAACAAAAATTGTTCGTTCACGGAGTGTTGCAAAAAAAATAGTGGCCACGTTTGTCTCCAAAACCGGCCATGTTACGACTATTCCTCTTGAGGGACAAAGAACGGTTAATGCAGAATGGTGTTCTAGCATTTGTTTGCCACAGGTCGTTTCTGAACTCCGTAAAGAGAACTGCAACCGCCGCATCATCCTCCATCACGACAATGCGAGTTCTCACACCGCGCACAGAACACTTCGCGGAGAATACTTCGAAAAGCAATAAATACCTTTTTAAATAGTAATGTTGTGTCACTTCCTTGATTCCCGAAATTTTCAGTGCCGCCCTCGTACTACATAGACACCAGGAGAACATAAATATAGTAGCGGTGATAGTAATGTCTTTCGTAGCGATTGAAATCATGTGTCATCCTAGCAACACGTACTAGGACTTCATATACAGTTTAGAGGTTCATGCACAATTCAGGTACGCACGCAATTTTTTTTAAGCTTGCTTTAGAAAAGTATAGTAACGTCAAGTCAAGTCGTATACGTTTTTAACCGAACGATTATCTTTAAAAAATATCTATAAAATGTTATAATGGCAACAAAAATGCGTGTGTTCAAATTTCAACCGTTTAACTATCACGGTTCATAAGATACAGCCTGGTGACAGACTGACGGACAGACAGAAAAATGGATGAACTGTGGAATTTAAGTAGGATTTTTTACCATTTGGGTACGCCACAGAATAATACTCGTAATACCCTGTGATTCGGTTCATTGTGATGATAACAACAGCTATCATACGGGACGATAAGATCTTGTTTATTGGACCATTCTCTTACACACTACGTACTGCTAATTTACTTGAGTGCTCGCCTTTCATGTGTACTTTCATCAATCTTTCCGGGTATGCTTGTCAACACAACAGGAACTTTCAACCTTTGTTTGATATTTTAGTAGTTTTCCTACTTTCTTGTATACGGATTTCACTTAGAGGATATTTTAATAACTCCCGCATACTGAAATTACCAACGCACAAACTTTAAAACAACATTTATATATTTTAAGTTGATACTTAATGACTTCTTGTATTTTTCTACGGCAAGGAGTTTACTGAAAAACTGATTGCCTGACCTGTGACAGACAAACAGAATGACTTAAAATAAGGTAGTGTACTGACGACAATGCATGACCAATTTTAATACATCAATGATATTTGTAAAGATACAAATGTGATTATAAATTTCATAAAGTTGATCAGATACAATTTAAAAAGTTTTCATCATTTAAGTTTGTTAGTATTCAAATTTTAAATTTCGAAATGTTTAAAAATAATTAAAAAATTAACTTCATTTATCTTTAAACTTATGTTCTCTTTCTATATATTATTAGTTTGATGAATTATATTTAATCAAACAAAAACACTATTTCAACAATGCACAGGATAAACATAATGGAATTTTCATTAAATCCATTCAATTTCACTTATAAGATATACATGTTACAATATAAGCATTTCGGTGACGCGAACTCACGACATGTCACCCATCCAAAAAGTGTGTAGTTATATATATTTGTATTTATTTTTAATTATTTAACTATCGCGTGCGCAGTCATGAACATGTCGGTGACACGAACCCATAGAATTTTCACCTAGGTACCCAAAAGATAAAGTTACGCGGTTAAAAAATTTTACACTTCAAAAATAAATTGAACTTTTATGTACGGAACTTGTTAAAGAAATTTGGTGATGGTAAGTGTAGCGTGTCGCTGGTAAGTGGTAAGACGGTCACTTTGCGTGACGGACAGGCTTCGCCCGGCTCACTGGCGCATACTCAAGTAATAAGGGAGATTTTTGTCTAATAGATTTCATTTTGGAAGTAACTCCGAATAACATATTTTTATTATTATTATTATTTATAATAGCAGCTTTCGCAGATGCGTCTATATCATTTGCCATATCTATCCAAATGTTTGTCCAGTCTATTCTTAAACTGATTAACAGATTTTGATTTAACCACATCCTTGGGCAATCTATTCCATATATGAACGACTCTGTTGGTCAGAAAGTGTTTCAATGGATTTCATGATGCTAATTGATATTCTAGCTTCATATCATGTCCCCTTAGTCTAGGATTGCTCTTCCTTGGAAACATGCTCTCAAAATTTGGGACATTATAATAATTATTTAGTATTTTGTATGTTTCAATTAGATCGCCTCTTTCTCGCCTATATTCTAGACCAATTTAATTTAGGAATTATAGTACGCTTTCACCAGTGGAAAGCTCCTTTGCACATGATGCCGGCTAGATTATGGGTACTACCGGGTTAAAGGCCGGCAACGCTCTTGTGATTCCTCTGGTGTTGCAGGAGAGTGTGGGCGGCGGTAATCACTTAACACCAGGTGACCCGTACGCTCGTTTGTCCTCCTATTCCATAAAAAAAAATACTACAACGTCGCCTATTTCTGCCGTGAAGCAGTTGTGTAAGCATTACTGTGTTTCGGTTCGAAGGGCGCCGTAGCTAGTGAAATTACTGGGGAAATGAAACTTGACATCTTATATCTCAGTGACGAGCGCAGTTGTAGTGCCACTCAGAATTTTTGGGCATTTCAAGAATCCTGAACGTCGCGACCCTTATTTTCATAAAAAAATGCTATTGCAACAATGATATGCTGTCATTCATAAAGTCAGTAATGAACCTTTGCAGAGTTTAGATTAAACGTTGGCGATATTTAAATCTTTCCCTAAAAGCCTTTTATTGAGTGACGTCAACTTATACTTCACCCACAACACGCAACGGCACCTGGATTATTAAAGATTATTTGCATAAAATACGTTTTAAAAGTTTAAAACGCGTGAAATTGTAACTATATTTTTACTTTAGAATTTGCGTCAAAGTTAAATTATTATTATCATTTAATTAACCCGACGATTCGTGATCTTTGCAGGATCACGGTTTCAGGGTGAAGTACGGGTTAAATAAATAATAATATAAATGTAACTATTACGAAAACTTTTATGTTAAAAACAAGCATTTTAATCTTTTAAAGTATTTTATTTAAATAAATGTATAAGACTCAGGTAATCAGAGAAAGTGCCATTATAAAAGTGTCGAATGAAAAATTCCAATTATTATAAAGAATGCAGATTTAATTTAAAAAGGAAGAATAATAAATTTCAAACAACTTTTAATTAAGAAAAAGAATTATCTTATAACAAAATTTCTGGAGTGGTGGCAAATTGTAAATTATATAACTTTATCTACACCCATGCTTTAAGTCCTCTATTAAAGATTCTGAAACAGTTAGCTTATTGCCAACATTAAAACACCCAATGTTCTAATAACCATTACATCATCCAAACGAGTGTTGTAATGTTGTATTGAATTTCATAACAACACTCCTATGTTTTTTTTCGATACCTTCATGCGCAAAGAGTTTCAACAGACAGCCACATTCTTATTGCTGCGATGCGTGATATCTGTATTAATTTCAAAAAAAGAACATTTTCGTTTACCCGCGTTCCACACTACCAGAACGTCGCGCGCCGTAAAAAAAAAATAGGTTATTCGAATCCCCGCCATTTTTCTTCGATATTTTTATTGTTTTGTTTACAAAAAATGAGCGATTCATTTTAAACGCTGCAAAATAACATTATATTCGAGTGAATTTTAATTATTGCACTATACAAAATGTAAATTACTACTAAAATAAATAATTGTTTCATTAATACTTAGTTTATTTGTATATAATCAGTAGTGAATTATATTAGGTTACTACTAGGACTGGTGTTTTAATGTTAGCAGTAAGCTAACTGTTCCAGAATCTTTTAGAGGATTCATATTCTGGGTGTAGATAAAGTCCTGTATGCAACTGTTGATAATTAGGTATTAAAACACTCATGTGATACTATTATCCACATTCGTGTTTTAATACCCCTTATTACACAACTGTTGCATAAATAACTATTACCTACACTCATGCTTTAAATCCTCTATTAAAGATTCTGAAACAGTTAGTTTATTACCAACATTAAAACACCCAATGTCGTAATAACCATTACATCATCCAAAAGAGTGTTGTAATGTTGTACTGAATTTCATAACAACACTCCTTGGTTTTTTTTTTCGATCCCTTCATGCACAAAGAGTTTCAATAAACAGCCACATTCTTATTGCTCGATGCTTGGTATCTGTATGAATTTCAAAAAAAGAACATTTTCGTTTACGCGCGTTCCACACTACCAGAACATGGCGCGCCGTAAAAAAAAAGTAGGTTATTCGAAACCCCGCCATTTTTCTTGAAAAATGAGCGATTCAAGTTTTGACAGCACACCGCTGGATATTTAAAACGCTGCAAAATAACATAATATTTAAGTGAATTTTAATAATTGCACTATACAAAATATAAATTACTACTAAAATTAATAATTCTTTTATTAATACTTAGTTTATTTGTATAAAATTAGTAACGGATGATATTAGGTTACTACTAGGACTGGTGTTTTAATGTTAGCAGTAAGCTAACTGTTTCAGAATCTTTTCGAGGATTCATATTTTGGGTGTACATAAAGTCTTGTATGCAACTGTTGATAATTAGGTATTAAAACACTCATGTGATACTATTATCACACCCACATTCGTGTTAAAATACCCCTTTTTACACAACAGTTGCATAAATAACTATTGACATTCATAAGTGTAATGTTTTTCCAACATGAAAATATGAGTTTTGATTTGACTTTATTTATCTAACGGCCGTTTTCAATAACCTATCTATCATCAATTTAAATTACTAGAGGTAGACAAATCTATCCTTTTACGCTTACTTACATTTCAATATCTTTTCGACAAATAGCATTGGACTGTAACAAATCATATTACTATATTGGATATGACTATGAATAGATAAGATCTTGTCATTAAACGGTGATAGTAATGTATCCGTAACTAGAGATACGTTATTGAAAACGGCCGTAAGACAATTCATAATGCTATCCAAAACATAATAATAAGCTGAAATGTGCGTTGATAGCACTTTGTACATTCTCCGCGCCTCTGGACCCCACGGGCCAAGTGCCTTGAAACCAAATGGCGCAAAATGTACTCACCGAGAGCTTACATTAATTTTCAAGTCTGCATTTGTAAAGGCATTTATTTTCTCAAAATTGATTCCTTTAGAATTTTTTTTTGATGTCATTTCTTATATACTAGATACTACTACCGCTTCGGAAACAAATGGCGCTCTATTGCGGCGCTTGTTATAGATATTTATGTACATAATTATTTACTGAATGTGAAATAAATGAATTCCGAATCATCAATTTTAAATCTCCGGTAGCAAGTAATAATATAGGAGTTGTCAATGTCCCCATTTTGTGATTTCCCTAGTGTTACAAACTTTTAGTTACAAACTAGCATAAAATTTCAATTCATTAAAATTGGCTTCCATTAGCCAGAGAATTGGGGAAAGCTATATAACTTAATAAACTATTAATCTTACAGTCTGTAAATGAAATATGGAACTGTGCTCCAGAACTTGCATTGCTGATGTGGCAGAAAAAACCACCAATCTTTAGTGGAACTGGCCTTGGTATGTTTGTCGGATACACAGGACGGGCAAAAACGTCGAGAAACACCCCGAAAACAATGAGGTGACGATCTGGATGCCTATTGTAAGACCTGGTCGGAGCTGGCACAGGACCGCAATAAATGGAGTAATGCAGGGAAGGCCTTCGCTCAGCAGTGGGATCCGATAGGCTAGTAATAAAAGTCTGTAAATAACATAATATAATGAATATATACCAATTCAAATATCTCCTACTTCTTTTATGAAAATAAGGGAAGAGACGAGCAGCACGTTCAGCTGTTGGTAATTGATATGCCCTGCCCATTGCAATGCAGTGCCGCTCAGGATAATAACCCAACAATTCGGAGCGGCACTACAACTGAGCTTGTCACCTTGAGACATAAGATGTTAAGTCTCATTTGCCCAGTAATTTCACTAGCTACGGCGCCCTTCAGACCGAAACACAATAATGCTTACACATTACTGATTTCACGACAAATAGGCGCCGTTGTGGTACCCATAATCTAGCCGGCATCCGGTGCAAAGGAACCTCCCACTGGTAACTGGTACATTTTTTCCTTTTGTGTATACTAATAAACCTTTAAGATCTTCAATAGACGGTCTTATTGCGAGTAAATTGTATCCTGAGAAGATGCGGCAGAAAACAGTTTCATTTTAATAAATATAAATTTAAGAGCATTATTCCCAAATATTTATAAGTGATGTTAGGTAATAAACGTTTATTGTTCAGGCACTTTGGGCTCAAGATAATCTCCATTGATCACTTTAGAAGCTCTTAATCTTTATTGCAGAAACATTTTCAAACCCTTAGTGAGTATAAAATTTAAAGGGTTTTTAAATCTTAAATTGAAGTACATTGTAAACGACCATTGTATAAATCTGAGATGATAAAATCGCCAACGAATTTAGATCTTAGATCATTTATACATCTCTCTATAGAGTGACAGTCTACTGTGACTGCTGTGAAAACGTCGAAAAAATTGAGGTTGATAGTTAACTTGTATTTTGAGTAATGCACGCGCACTAACACAAAGTGACATAGAAATAGCGAGCGTAAAACGTAGTCACGCACACCAAAGTAATAAATCTGGCCTGTTTTCATCTATGTCTATAGGTGTATAAAGTATCTAGATTTGAAAAGCAATACCTCAAGTTAATTTCCAAATATTTAATTATTGGGGTAGTCAGTTTATCAAATGTAAGATAGATTCTGTAGATAGCGCCACAACTCGAGGATTGAATTAACATGCCAAAATTTTTAGATCATGCCTCATTCGGACGGTTGGATTAGTTGGTAAGAGCGAGATATAAAAAAATTCTTGTAAAATTAAACAGTTGAAAAGAGTGGCCGTTGAGTTTCATGTATGTTTTTCTTACGAGCTCTTCTTTTTCCGAACCTATGATAGATTCAGTAATTTATAAGTTTAAAGTCGAGATTTAAAAGCGCTTAATTTAAGCCTAATTGAATAAAGATTATTTAACTTTGACTTCGTCGGTAAAACTCTCGCAAATTCCTATAATATTGTGAATCACCGTGGATGACGGTGATGGTGATTCACCATCAGATGAGTGGCCAGCTCATTAGTTTTTTAATCCAAAAAAAAAAACCGTAGATACTCATTATATATAAGTCGTATGATAAATTAGTCGAACCGTATTATAATATAACAAACCTAATGATCGTTAAGAAAACTTGAATATTAATGTGGTCGGAGGTCGTTGTTCTATGAATGGCAGACAATTGTAAAATATATCGGTTTTTTATCGTCGTATTTTCGGAAGGTATCGGGCGAGGCTGCCGCGGCGTCTTTGTGTAACCGTCGCTGTGGCCTTGCTCTCGAACGATAGTTATTCAATGCTTGTCTACAACTATCCATTCTTTATATATTTAAATATGAGCTGCACATCGAGGAAAGATAGTGGGCTCATTTCCCGTTTGGGGAGACCTCAGATTGCATGATGTTTTTCCTTGCCAGGGTTTACAATATCATTTTCTACTCCTTGACATATTTTATTTTTAAAGTTATTCTTCTTTTGGCGCCTTAGTGAAAAATTATCAGAGTGCATTTTACGATGTCACGCAAATTCGACACCCTGAAGTTAGCTGGTCAACTAGACTATTTATATGATACTTTAGCTACCAAGACTCTTGTAACTCTTATATCTACTGAACATTAACCAATGGACGAGATTTAAATAAAAATCAATATATAATATAAATTTTTATACGTTTAAAAAAATTCAATCTATTTGTGTATAAATAATTTAATGATATTTAATTACACTAATTTCACTCGTTGTATTTAATACCATTATACCTTCTTTATTACAATATTGTTTTATCTACAAACGTAAAATAGCACAAGGAATATATTTTAAGGATTTTCGTTTTATTACGCCAAAAAAGTATAAATTCTTGCGTGCCTACGAGTACATAAGTACAAAAATACTTTTTTGTTTGGAAATAGGGATTCTTAGATTGAGTGAAGATCGAACCGGGATCCAAAACAGATTTTTCTCAGACCTCTTTGTGTTCGTAATAAAATCTCTGACGACGCATATAGCCCAGTGGTTAGTGACCCTGCCTAATGAGCTGGCGGTCCTCAATTCCGGCTGGTGCAAACATTTATGTGATTTGTTTCCCAGTCATGGATGTTTATATGTAAATATGTATGTCAAAGTTTGTACATCGTTGTCTTGCAACTTGCCTAGTTAGGCAATGCCTGCGCGTTAGCATAGGTTGGGTTGATTAATATATATTACTTGTTATTTTGCTGTCTACTAGGAAGAATTCAAATATAATTTATTTATGCAACGTAAATAAGGTGAATCGAACACGAAGTAATGGAAGGCTCCGCAAATCGGCGGCAGTACCCGTTACGTAGCGAGCTGACCTTATGTGTTCAAGACATTGAACACTTTAGATTGTTACGGTGAGCGCTCACAGGACAATATTCAAAGAGTCATGATGTACATGAAAAAAAATAGAGTTTTTAATTATGACAAAAACTGATAATACTAAGTGATACGCCCTGCCTATTACCGGACGTTTTTTTATGGAAGAGGAGGACAAACGAGCTTACGGTTTACCTGATGGTAAGTGATGACCGCCGCCTACATTCTCTTGCAACACCAGAGGAATCACAGGAGCGTTGCCAGCCTTTAAGGAAGTACGCACGTTTTCTGAAGATACCCGCAAAGGAAGCTCATTTCACATCTTTGTAATAAAGTTCTTTGGAAGAAAGTTCACTGTAGAGGACCGCCACAAATGTAGATGGTGGGGATGACATCCTAATTTGTGGCGCGTCGTGCTAAGAGGGTATTGTATCAGCACTCCCCGTGATAAATGCGGTTGAAGACAAACAATAAAGCGACGTATTTCTTACCGCGCATACATAACAACCTTTTTGAACCCCAACAACATAATGAAGATGGCGTTACTTAGGCAATTACAGTTTGCCTCGATACTTTTTAGCGTGGATAAATATAGAATAACATTTTACATACATAAAAGACTTAAGTGGTTATCGGACTCAAATGAGAGTTATCAGACGCGTCACGGCAAGATTCTCCTCGAAGTGCCTCTACACGGTACCGCAGCATTTAGGGGTAGCTTTAAATACAGCGCCTCTAAATGCTGGAATGATTTGCCGCTACCTATCAAAGATCAAAAAAGTTTGTTCTCCTTTAAATACAAACTGAAATCTTTTCTGTTAGAGAAACAAAAGTGTTCAGAGCCATAAAATCAGAAAATAATAGAATAAATAAAAAACTTATCCTATTTAATAAAATAAAAATAAAAATTTCTTCTCTTTTTCCTACTATTTTTAGACGGTCACTTTTAAGACCTATAACAAAAGGAACCGTGTTGTCTACAGCTGCTGTCAACAGGTCGACTTGGGAGGTACCCACTCAAAATCAGTGTTGGAAACCAATTCCAAAAATGCTGAGTTGGTGTCCCTTTCATGACGTCGTATTTTTAATTTTACTATGTATATATGTTTGGTGTTGTCATGAATAAATGCATACTTTACTTTACGTCTCTACAGAACGCCAATCGATTTCAAGTGTCACCGAAGAGATTATTTTTATTCCAATAAATTGATCTGCTTTTTATTCAGTGTCCGCCCGTCTTAATATGACACAGTTTGCAAGAACTATTGGAATAAATAGAAGAGGTGGCATACCATCGTTACTGTTATGTAGGACTCGTCGATCTAACATCGGAGTAATCTGTTCCAGAGCATTTTGCTTTTTATATGGTCTCGAAATGTCTTTATTACGATAATACTTTCCTGTTAGGAGCACTACATACATTTAATGTTCCTTATGGAGGAATTTTCTTTTTGAATTATATTTTAACACGTTTATTAAAGCTGGAGTATTTTTATGCTATCAACAGCCAAGCCACTCTTATCGATGGTAGATAAAAGGCATTAATTTTCTCAAAATTGATTCCTTTACAATTATTTTTGATGTCACTTCTAACACTGCCACCGCTTCGGAAACAAATGGCACTATGAGAGAGAAGACGCGGCGCAAGAAACTCTCCCAGCATTCTTTTTTGCGCTCTTTTTAATTAAATATACAAAATTGATGTTACTGTCATTGTTATTGCTATAAAATATTCATAATCGAGTCACTTAGATATTCAGCTGTGGAGTAGTAGGATTTACGACAGAGCTATTTCTTAATTAAACATTTATATTTGTTTCTTGATTTGTTTATTGACATTTAAATTGGTTAAATTGATGGAGGCCATGATATATTGTAGCTTGATGCCGTTTGTATACATATTTTCACCATACGAATGTTTAAGTTTCAACAAACATTTCTATACATGCACTTCACGGGTGGCAAATGGCAGATACTATAAAAATCCATCATAATAATAATACCACAGATTGAGAATGGAGTAACCGCCCTCGGGCTATTAAATAATAAGTATTACTGTACGAATAAAGTTCGAAAAACAAAATTTTATGAACGATGCGGGACTCGAACCCATAACCTCCGGCGTCGAACAGTTGGCTCACTTGGTTAGAGCACCGGCACGGGACGCCGGAGGTCGTGGGTGCGAGTCCCGTATCGTTCATAAAATTTTGTATTTTCAAACTTTATTTGTGTATTAATCCTAGAATGGAGTGAGGGAATGGAGAATCGAGGGTTATCACTTAAAAACATAACATATTGATTACTGTACGATATTACATTGTAACCATATTATTATGAAAAAAAAAATGAAGCCAGCTGAGTTTGTTGCGCCCGTTCTTCTCAGGTCTGAGGCATACTTTTGCGAATGTGTGGTAGTTTTTGACTTTCAATAAGTGATGTCATAGCCTATTTTGAATTTGAATTAGCAGGATATACTTACTTGGCTTCTTGCACTAGCAAGTAACAGGACTCTTTCATTCTAGATCTTTTTTCTTCTTGGTATCTTCTTCTATTCTTGACATGGCCCGTATAAACTCCATTCTTCTCTCTCTTTTCTCTCTATTTTATTCACACTCGCCCGATTTTGTGTTATCGATCTACTTTCATCTTGATGTGCGATGTGATCAGGTTCCTATCGTATTGCACTACACCTCAGGTAATTTTGCGGTGCGTTTCGATACTCGGA
Source organism: Leptidea sinapis (assembly GCF_905404315.1). Taxonomy (NCBI): domain Eukaryota; kingdom Metazoa; phylum Arthropoda; class Insecta; order Lepidoptera; family Pieridae; genus Leptidea; species Leptidea sinapis. The sequence goes on along the minus strand of NC_066304.1, from coordinate 6,060,617 downwards.
TACTTAAAAAAGGTACCTATGTGCCGAATTTGCTTAACATCAAATGTTCATTAATATATATTTTTTTAAGAAAGTCAAAGTCAAAGTTTTTTTTGCATAAACATGTTAGATTGATGTTACATAAATATTATAAAGTACATGTTTGCCACATTTATGACGTGCAAATTTTATAAAATAGATTTCTAAATCATTAGTAACAATTATATCAATTTAACAAAAGATTATTAGCAGTATTATATAATATATAGTCAAGTTTTTAGTTGAAAATATTCGTCTAATGAATATAAGCAATTTTTATTAAGGTATATTTTCAATTTAGATGAGAAATTCCTATTTGACGATACCTCTCTTATTATTTTTGGGATGTGATTATAGATTTTTATGCACATACTAAAACAGTTTCTCTGAAATAATGTAGTTCTACAGCAAGGTACTTGTAGTTTGGTGGGGTGCCTGAGTGGGAAAAGAGAAGTGTTTTCCTGTTTACTGAATTCGTTAAAATTTTTTCGAACAACACAGCACTCAAATATGTATAATTCAACAATTGTTAATAAGTTATATTTTTTATTATTAAATAGTAATAGTAAGTAGTAAGGCTTACACATTACTGCTTCACGGCAGAAATAGGCGCCGTTGTGGTACCCATAATCTAGCCGGCATCCAGTGCACTTACACTTCTGAACTTCTTAATAACAGTTAACTTTGCATCATATGGACTGTAAATAATATTCTATAGTAAGGTACATATATTAAAACTAATCCACAAACACACACACACACACACACACACACACACACACACACACTCGCACGAATACCACATCTTATTATAAATATTGCAAATCCGTTTTTGGAGTAAGTTATACAATAGTATTATTATAATCTAAGTTCTGTGGATTTTGTGATGTAATAAATAAATAAATTATTACCTAACGTCTGTCACTTACGTCATATAAATAATTTTATTTGCTTAAAAGTGTAAATAATAATGTATAGGTACATATTGTGGTCAAACTCCACCGTGTTAGGAAGACATGACTTACTAAGCAAATACGATTAAAACGTGAATCCTACTACTCCACAGCTGAATATCCAAGTGATCCGACAGCCTGCGACTAGATTAAGATTATTTAATAGCAATGACAATACAATAATGTATATTTAATTAAAAAGAGCGGAAAAAAAATGCTGGGAGAGTTTCTTGCACCGCTTCTTCTCTCTCAGAGCGCCATTTGTTTCCGAAGTGGTAGTAGTGTCTAGAATATTAGAAAGGACATCAAATAGAATTCTAAATGAATAAATTCTGAGAAAATAAATGCCTTTAATAATCTTTTGACCAACGACATTACACACTCAGTCAGAAATCCATTGAAACACAAAAAGCAAAATGATGTACACAAAACACTCTGTGTTTAAAACAAACTCTTTGTGAGTTCAACGTCTCAACTTATAATTGTTGAATAATGATAAATGTATGGCCTTTGTATACGTGCGTTGCACTTGTGTCATAATGATTTATAATTCGTTTTGTGTACCGTTAGCGGACTTGTACACGACCAATGTAACGTGACCTCCAAACGGCTGTTAACTACGTCCTATTTGGCAAACATCTTGGACTGTAGTTTTGTTCACTTCGTAACAGTATTTTGACAGTTTTTATAACAGTAAGGGACGAGACGAGCAGGACGTTCAGCTGATGGTAATTGATAGGCCCTGGCCACTACTACTGGAAGTACTGGAATTGGAAATTACTTCCCTAAGTTATTGATTCCTGGTCGTTTGATTTTCTTGTATGTTCATCTCACCAGCTCTACTTTTTCCGAGCATATGGTCGATTCTATAATCTAAAATAAATATGTAAAATGATGATTCAAAAGCGCTTAGTCTTACCCTAATAGAATAAATTTTGTTTGACTTTGACTTTAACAATTTCTAATATAGAATCTAATAATCTTAATGTACATTATGCAAATACTTTTTTTTTGTTACGCTTCCACGCCTTAAGTACTCAAATGAACATGTAAACACTTTGGAAGAGTACTAACAGAAAAACCCGAAATTTTTAAAATATCTCAACGGACAGATAAGGGGTAGTAAAATATTTAGGAAAATTTAAAAGTGCATAATTCGCGCGCTTATAATATCGTGAATAATAATAATAATATAGTGAAAAACTAAATATCTTCGCACATGATATGAAACTAAAACCTTTTTTTTAAGTTCATTTACATTTGATTACAGTATGTAGGTGCCATTTTGTTGGATGACTTTTTGCCATCTTGTAGGTAGTGACAAGATCCGGTTGCTGTAGACAATTCGAGACTTCTGAAAACCCCAAAAAAAATCAAATAAGTAGATTTGCCAGTCCCCTCTTAAGGTGACCTGAAACTGCCTAAGGAATTCAGAAGAGACTGTCAAAGGTGGCTGAATATGTATGTGGTGTAGCGTTTTCGTAATGAAAAACAACATGCACCTTTTCTATTGATCAACTCCGTTTCTTTCCATCAACTTTTCTTTCTTGATTTAATATTAATTTAGTGTTATCAGTTGTTAACAGTGGAGATCCGAATCCATTGATTATATTATTATGATTATATTATTTATTATATTATGCTGACAGCCATAATATAGAGTTAAAGAGCAAAGCAGGGAATCAACAAAAAATGCACACTAAAGTCTAACATTGGCGAGATTTAAAACGAATAAACTAGATTATATACTCTTCAATCCTCTTTAGAATCTAGCCCTTAATTGCAATTAGCCAAAATTATTTTAGCTTATTGCACGTCAGAACAGAATAGGTCGATATTATTCAAGTGTTTTATTTTTTGAAAATATATAGTGTCGTGGACAAATGCACTAGCTCTGTAATTGGAGCGGCTACGCGGAAAACTGAAGTTTCTTTTCTGAGAGTGTTGGTAATATGTACCACATATTAATATTATTGGTTGGCAATAATGATAGTTTTACTATTGGTCGCTTGATAAAACCATTCTTAGTTTTTAATGTGACACCTCTCATACTCGCATCACTTCCAGGATGTTGAAGTTCTATGATCCACCCCAGTGCCTGGAGGAAGGTTTTCATCTTTAATGATCACGATATCATTGAGGTTGTGATGACTTTGAGAAGTTTTCCATTTCGTCCTTACAGATAATTGGTATTCGTTCTTCCATTTAATCCATACATCTTGGTAAATTTTCTGCGTTAATTGCCAACGTGTTCTAAGGGTCTTTTCGGTTTCAAAGATTGTCAGGTAAGTCTCACTTGATATAAAGTGAGGTGGGTTTTAGTTATCCAAATCTTCTGGATCTTCCGTCAAGGGGCAGAGAGTATAGTTCTGCCCAGTTATAAAAGCTCATAATGATAAATATCCTATCAATCATTATGTCATCAGTATGTAAAGCCTGACCAGACCTTTGACCACGGCCTTTTTAGGACGTCTTGTTGTACGCGATCCGTCTTTATCAGTCCATCCATCACCCGTTATCAATCTGCCCATAAACGGTTTGGTTTCTTAAGTCGCAATAAAAAAAGAGTACATGGTTCACTAGGCTTCACTAAGTGAGTCGCGTGGCACCAAAATATTTTCAGTGTATCTTGCCTTTATTGAGATAATTAATTTGATTTTTAGTTTGAGAAATATAAAGATATCATCATCATCAGCCGGAAGACGTCCACTGCTAAACATAGGCCTCCCCCAAAGATTTCCACGACGATCGGTCCTGCGCTGCCCTCATCCAACGTATTTAACGATCTCGACCAGATCGTCCGTCCATCTTGTGGGGAGCCTACCAACAATAATAATTTAATATTAGTTGTAATGTTCTATACACATATAGAATATTTGTATATAATATAACGTAATAGATTTGTTGGTACATAATAGAAACGATAATAGAATTTTTGAAATAATAGATGGGATCATATTTTCAGGTTCCCGAAGGTGTAGTGCAATGTCATTTTAATTTATGACAGTTACAATGATTTATTAATATTATATTTATATCCTAAATTAATAAACTGAGATAATAAATAACCTACTGAAATTTTATGAAACTTTAAACTAATTTGATTTGGTTTAATTAACTGTTTAACCAGGAATAGGATAATTGGTTGGAAACTTATTCGAAAATATTTTTATCAATCTATTACATATTTTCTATTTTTCTTATAAACTCCATATAAAAAACCTTAACATTACCATGCAAAAATCTCTAGATATGAATAACAAACGATTTAATACACAAATAAAATTTTAAAAACAAAATTTTATGAACTATGCCGGATGAAGACGCGTAGATGAAGCCACAACCTGAGAGTTGAACAAAGCATACAAGATTTTATGACGATACGTCACTCGAACGGTTAGGTCAGTTGGTTAGAGCACCGGCACGGAACGCCGGTGGTCGTGGGAAATTTTATTTTTCAAATTTTATTTTTCAAATTTTATTTTTCAAATTTTATATGTGTATTAATCCTAGAAGTGAGGGTGTTAACTTTAAAAACATAACATTATTGTAAACGATTTAATGTTGCGAAATTCAATGCAAAGAACTGCACGGCAGTCAATCGAGAGTCAGTCAGTCAAAACGTGAAATTCGATTGTATGAAAAAAATATATTAAAGTTTTAAGCATGCGATTTTTTACCAACTAAGACAAGGAATAATAATTAACGTCGTTGAGAGATATGTGTAAATTCAGACGGTTCCAAATATTCGACCGTCACAAATCGGGTTTCGTGTCAAATCGTACGACGGCCGCCGCGTCCGACAGACTATAAACTTGTGTTCTCACTTTTGTAAGCCCCTTTGTTGTACAAATTTGGCGTGCTTTTTGTATTTTTGTTGTGTAAAAGGAGTTGAAAGGCCAATGAAGTTCATAAGATTTTTTGTATTTATGAACTCGACGTCAAATTTTGTTCCAAAGCATAATTTTAAGACGAGGTTAAAAATACATAACTTTACATATTATATTGTAATTGAAATGATTTGTAAAACAATGAAAATGTAATTCTGGATTAAAAAGAGTGTCTATGAGTTTCTTGCTACTTCTTCTTATTAGCTCAACCCCTTACAAAGAAGCGGTAGATTCAATAAGAAAAATTTTTTTTTTTGATATTCATAAGTGTCATTTCCTTGACCTACATGAATAAAGTGACTTTGATTGGATTTTGATTAAACATGATAATCGTTAAGACTTTAGTATCAAGAAGAAAGAATAAACTGAACGTGCCCTTTAATAAGTTAACTAGAGTTAAGGGCTCTGTCATAGGTCTTGGACTCACTGAGCGCAAATTATTTGTTTCAATTCAATTCAAGATATATATTTAACGGTATTTGGATGTTAATTAATTGTTAGTTATTTACAGTAAACTTTGTATTTATTAACTATTATTTGTGTAATATGTCTAGTTTGTAATTAATTCTTACTTTAATATTGTAATTGGCTTACGCCGTTTTATTAAAGTATAAATAAATAAATAAATATTATAGCTTCTTTGACAAAGAAGGCTTTCTATAGTACAGTAGATAGTAATGCATTATAGAAATGATTTATGTTTTCTTTAGTGTTAATTCCGCCAATATTTGTTTTTAAACAATCCGATACGTGTTTCGTCTCTACACGAGGCATCCGCAGGACGTGTTTTCTCGCCAAAATCTGGCACGAGACATGTTTAAAAACAAATATTGTCGGAATTAACACTAAAGAAAACTTAAATCATTTGTTTAATTATGGATTTCCGCAAAGTAACGCCTACTTCAATAAATTTTCAGTAATGCATTATTTTTGACTGGGTCCACGCAAGTCACTTAAAATTGTATTATATTATATATGCTAAGTTGTTATATGACTTAAAAGATGGGCTGGGAGTTTCTTATCAGTTCTTCACCCCACGTCAACGTAACTTCATGACGCGTTCCAAGTGTGTTTGCAATTTGAATTTGAATTTGAATATATGTTGTTATTGACAGTCCCTATGGTAAAAAGGCATAAAAGGCATTTATTTTCTCAAAATTGATTCCTTTAGAATTCTTTTTGATGTCATTTCTAATAAATACTAGATACTACTACCGCTTCGAAAACAAATGGCGCTCTGAAAGAGAAGAAGCGGCGCAAGATACTCTCCCAGCATTTTTTTTGCGCTCTTTTCAATAAAAATATACAATATTGTACAATCATTTCCATCGCTATAAAATAATCACGATCTAGTCCCAGGCTGTCCGATCATTTAGATATTCAGCAGTGGAGTAATAGGATTTACGACAGACCCATTTTTTTATAAAACATTTAAATTTATTTATAGATAATGCCTGAACAGTAGCTGGTACTTAATTATAGAAGTGTATACATTTACCCTTAAAGCTATTATGTATCTTACAAGCAATCCCTTATTTCTAGTGTTATAATAATGAAAATCACTTTTAAGAGCAAAAAGGTGACGATTTTTGTGAACGGTTATTAAATTTCCATAAATGTACTGACAATGAACAGTCATAATATTTATTTCTTTAAATTTTTCTTTGAGACACTGTCTATAACCAATCTTATATATAGCACGAACAGCTCTCTTTTGAGGAGCAAGCACTGTATCAATGTCAGCAGCATGACCCCGTAAAATACCGTACGTCATGATGCTGTGAAAATAACTAAAGTAGACTAATCTAGCATTCGCAAATTTCGTGTACTCTCTAATTTTTCTAACTGCATATGCCGCAGAGCTAAGTCTATTTGCTAGATGGGCAATATGTGGATCCCACTGAAGCTTTTTATCTAACGTGATACCCAAGAAGACCGTAGTGTCCACAAGTTCCAATTTCTGGTCATTTATAAGTACGTTGGTTTGTACCTCCACTCTGTTTGGTGTAATGAACCGTAAACACTTTGGTTTTTTACTGTTTAAGTGCAGATTATTTGTCTCAAACCAAAGCACTATCTTTGAGAGTGCATTGTTTACCTCGTCATCAATATCTGCACGTCGCTTCACTTTAAAAATATGTGAAGTATCATCAGCAAACAATACAATCTCATGGCTATCATCTACCACAAACGGTAGATCGTTAATATATATAAGAAACAAAAAGGACCGAGAATAGAACCCTGTGGTGTTCCACACACCACTTCCCACAGGTTTACCCGAAGACCGTTTGCCATTTACATCGACTATCTGAACTCTTTCGCTTAAATATGATTTTAACAGATTTAGGGCTCTATTTTTCACTCCATAATGCTTTAGTTTTAGGTAAATAAATATATTATATCTATTTTATTCAAGTCTATCAGACAAACAAGAAGCCTCAAATTTATATTGAAACCGTTGAAAGAAATTGTTTAAGCAAAACATTTATCTGATTGTAAATTGTTGATTTATCAAAATTCGAAATTTCACTTCTTATTTTGAGAAGAAAAAAAGAAGAACTATTCGCCCCTTAAAGAAGCACTATTCATGTATACACGTATTTTTATATGGGTGTCAAATAACCCTAAAAAAAACTAAGGAGACTGGTAGATGATGCGGCCTGCCCATAACTATACAGGATTCCTGATTGTATTCACAATTCTGGCTGGTATCACAATTACGTTCGACACCGTGAGACATAGAAGTCTGTGACAAATGCTTTTACAACTTGATTGCAGAAAGAAGCGCGGCTTTGTACCATCCAGCTGGTATTTAGAGCAGTGAAGCCTCCAAATTGAACCATTTAAGAAAAACAATTAAACGAACTACAATCTTCCCAACAACTCAATAAAGATGAGGCTATTTATCTTAATATATAAAAATTTCATCACATTGTTTGTCCGCGATGAACTCCTAAACTGCTGTACCGATTTTAATCACACTTTGCACAGTGTGTGCAGTTTGATCCAACTTGAGAGATAGGATAGTTATTATTATTTTAAACCTTATTACTAATTCTCAGAGATAAATTTTTGATGCTCAGTTTGACTGTGATATTATTTTATTACAAGAATAACAATTTGCTTTTGGAAAAATTAAATAATTATTGTAATGATATGAACTTCTACAAATTACATAATAAATAAAAAAGATTTTAAATTTTGATATGAGTTTTCTTATGTATTCGCAATTGTTTAGGTGAAGCACACCCGTCACAACCTATAAGCGTATAAAACGAATTTGTTGACTTCAAAAGAACCTAACTTCCATTCCAGTGGGAGTGATGCCACAACAGCGCCTATTTCTGCCGTGAAGCAGTAATGTGTAAACATTATTGTGTTTCGGTCAGAAGGGAGCCGTAGCGAGTGAAATTACTGGGCAAATGAGACTTAACATCTTATGACTCAAGTTGACGAGCGCAATTGTAGTGCCGTATCGAAGTTTTGGGTTTTTCAAGAATCCTAAGCGGCACTGTATTGGGCAAGGCGTATCAATTACCATCAGCTGAGCGTACTGTATAAAAAATATTCATTAAAATATTTTCTAAAATAAGGTTTATCTGAAGAACGTCGGGGAATAGGAGCTTCGATCAATCTTGTTTTAATACATTATCGTCGTTTAGCTAAACAGGTATTATAGAACACAGTCACAAGCCTGTTTCAAACGTACAAAAGTCTAAACAGGTTTTATATTTAAGCTGTTTTTCTTAATCTCTGTCTGATTTGAGTGAACGGGCTTTAGTTATTGAATCGTGCTGGCTGTTGGCTGTTGAAATATTATGATTGATTATTTGATTTGATTGATTATTTGATTTGATTGTTATTTGTGGGAATCGTAAAGTTATTTCTGGCTTTCGATGCCAGTAGTTTGAACGGTAATTGGACATGATTTGTTACAATATTCTATAAAACGAAATAACATTCATTATTTTTTATTTATGACAAGCTGACCCGACAGACGTTGTTCTGTATATAATAAATAAAATAATGTTTTTACATGAATTTGTCAGTAATATATCATAACATTAAAAATTACTTCGTAAAATATGCACCCTGCTGTCGTAATGAAATTGTTTCACAGCAGAACTGTCGAACCGTGCGTCAATAAATTCTCTCATAGAAATTATGTATGGACACATCAAAGGAAAAACAAATTTGTTGTTTTTATTTAATTTAGCAGCATTTTCCTATTTATTCACCTTTTAAACGTTCTCTGGACTTCCACAAATAATTCAAGACCAAAATTAGCCAAATCGGTCCAGCCGTTCTCGAGTTTTAGCGAAACTAACGAACAGCAATTCATTTTTATATATATAGATTTGATTTGTTTTCTATTATTTTGATCAAAATAACAATGAGTTAATACTTGTATTTTCAATAAGGCTTTAATCTTTTTGTTACTAATTTAATACTATCTAACACTAAGATTGAATTGTCACACGAATTCACTAGATTCAGGATTCTTACAAAGAATCATTCGCTCCTGATTCACTCATTCGCTTCATCCGGATTCAAACTAGGCAGTCGCAAGAAAGTTTAAATTTGCTTTCTTGTTGTACAAATAACTATTTAATCGACACATTTAGTTTTTATATTGCGCAGAGGTTGATATTTAGCAACCTTCGCCAATAATACGTTCTATATATTAGTATATTCAATTGTTTAATTCCTGCCGCTCAACTTCATCTTCGTACGATACCCTACAACCCTGCGTTCGTCTACACTGCGGTTTTCAAAGAACTTTCTTCCATGTCAAAACTACGGAATGAGCTTCCATGTATAGAGTTTTAGAAGCGATATGTTTATCAAAAAAACGCGTACAGTTTTCTAAAAGGCTGGCAACGCTCCTGTGATTCCTCTGGTGTTGCAAGAGAACGTGGGCGTCGGTGATCAGTAGGCATACGCAACCCACATGCTAGTTTACCCTCCTCTTTCATAAGAAACTGGTACATATTATGCAATTCTCATTAAAAAGTTATAGAATTCACTTTATTTTTAAGATGCTACATTCACGACAAACCGATGCAATCAATTTTGTATCTAATCCCGCGTACAGAAACCACGATCACATTTATTCTCTATGTCCAATGTACTTGTTTAGTTAGCAAATAACTTTAACAAGCGACTTTAAACCAAGCGTTTTAGCTCGTAAGCATAGAAATGATAAAATATAGTAATAATAAACTAATATGTATAGTAAATAGTAATCACCAACGCCCAGACAGGCATTCCTACAGCAAATGTACAGTGTTTCGTGAGAATATTGAGCGAGTTAGACATGAAGTAACTAACAGCAAGTTAATCTATTCGTGCGCCTTAATTGGTACTTTACATACCCACCGTTATTGTGGGTTTACCAATGATAGGTGGCGGATATTAAAACATTCAAAATGTTTGACGTTACTCATGTAAAGGAGTATAGATGTAAGTTTTTCAGCAGATGTGTTGGGAATTGTTGGAAAACGTTGAATTTATTTATTTGTCCCAAACGACAGCTATTCGTTTCGATTATTTTCGGATGAGCCCTGTAATAAATACTATTTATTGAGTTCATGCGACTATTTATTTATATATTCAAACAAAACAAATTCCCTATATTATACTACATTTACAATACTACATACAATTAAAACTGTCATTACGTTGGTAAGCTAGGCTGATCCGTTGACGGAAATAGCTGCCAGCGCTTGGGTTTCCAGTAAACTTATTGCGCCGCGAAAATAGTACTTTGTACATTCTCCGCGCCTCTGGGCCTTACGGGCCAAGTGTCTCAACACCAATCGGCACAAAGATGTATGACTCATTGAGACCAACATATTTGTGACGCTTGCTGTCTTCGGCAGTCGAAACATCAGCCCCAGCACCAACTGACGTAACTTGGACATGTGAAGGAGCCAGAGTGTCGACGCATGTCGCGTCCCATACCAGCGCCCTCCCCGTGCCCAAGCTATTTATTTATAACAAATATTCACGACCTTGTCTTCCTTGTTATTCGACCCAATTCATGTACCAGAAAGAGACCATGTCAAGCACAATTAGGTTATTTAGACTTAAGTTTCTGTAACGTTTAGCTGGGGCACAGTGCATCCCATAGTACTAAGCATCTCTCTTGATCTTCCTTTAGGTCTCTCCGGTAGATTTGACATTATCAATGAAAGTCTGCCAAAGTTAACTGGGGACGGCCGCATTCTCATTTTCCTTGAGGGTTACAGTCTATCCAAAAATGGGTCTGAAAAGATAGGATAGCTTGTATGATAAGGATAGGAAAGGGATATAGTATGTGTCCAAACATATATAAGTATAATAATGTCGAGTACCTCCCTGGGGGACATGCGTGTATGCTATTCGTGAGTGATTGATAGTCTTCGACCCAGTGCATCACCATCCCCTCAGCACTGAGCATCTCCTTTGATTTCCCTTCAAGTCCCTGCGGTGGCTTTCGCTTTATCAATGAAAGTCTGCCGAAAGACTTACTTGGGACGACCACATTCTCATTTTCCTTGGTGGTTGCAGTATATGGCTGGAATCCCTGTAGAGTGTGTGGCCTATCCCCCAATGGGTCTGAAAAGATTGGATAGCTTGTATGATAAGGATAGGAAAGGACATAGTAGTGTCCAAATATATATAATGATTTCGACTGGGGGACAAGCGTGTACTCTTTGTGTCTGTTTCGTTATTGCGTATTTATTTATTTATGTTCAAACGTCTCGGTTCAATCGTCTTCGCTGAAAACCATCACTGTAGCGCGTTCAATTATTGTTTTTATTTTTTAACTATAATTACTCTGAAAGTACTCATTACAATTTGTAATCAGTTGAGTCAAACTCTCCGAACAGTTTTGCAGGGTTTTGTTATCGTGTGAATATTTAATGATTCAATAAATAAAAATACGCGTTTTTGCTTTGTATTTTTATTACCTTCTGTTTTTGTTTTATTATGTAAATGTTAAGTAATATTTCGTAATTGCATGTGTGATAAGAAATAAAAATATGTCTATGTCTATTCCTGTATTAATTTGATTCATGATAAGCATGGTTTTTCATTATATGGAATCTGAAGTCAATGAACTAGCAGGTCACCTCCGAGAGATCGTAACATAAGAGAAGTTTCGAGAACTCTGACGGCATTTAAGGCATGATTAGGCGCTTTTTGAACGTACCCATATCACATCCATCTGCAACTAACTGACTATTGTCATAGACATGGCTAACAATTACGAACAGAAGACAGGTAAGAATTTTAAGTTTCCTATTTATAAAAGATTCCTTACAATGCAGAATTAACACATAGTCATTGCTAAAGTTATTCAATTATTATAGACAACCCATGTTGCAAGATGGTTCCTACAAGTCACCGAGCTAAAGGTTCGGCCGGCCTGGGTTCGAATCCCGGTAGGTGCATACATTTAAATGATGAATATGGCTATATGTTTCCAAGTCATGGATGTTTATTTTTATTGAAGAATATATATACTATATAGGCTATGCCTAGTTTGGGGTAAGATTATTTGTGTAAAAATCTGTGAATGTTATTACATATTTTTTTAGCTGTTCCCATAACTATATAATTAGCACCAAGAAGCATCTTCGATAGTATTACGGTAACTTATATTGAAATAATATCTCTTGCAACTGAGAAATATTAATTTTAATAAAACTTTCAATAACTGAAAGAAAACAGACAAAGTTATTTAACAATTCAGCGAACAAAGTCTTACAATAAAGAGCTGATCCTAAGTTTACACTGAGCTCACTAATCCCAGACACTTGAGTGTGCTGTAAAATTTAAGTTTCTCTCTTCAGGGAAATCAACTTCTTCAGATTTCTTGTGTCTCTTAAGTTTTAATGAGAATAATGTTGAATTAAATTCGTCTTTATTACACAAAGGACATATTTTACTGAACAAAAGTACTAAATATATATAGAATTTTGTACGAATACCAGTCATCAATCCCGACTGTTTGATGCATCGAATATACGAAAATTTATGTGTAAAATACATTTTATATAAATTATTGGATATTTAAAACAATTTGAACACTATTCATTTATTGGATTTAGCGCCTTAAGACCACATTTGTTATGTATGCATATTACAGCTATAGGTATTCTTTTCAGCATTATAACCATGTACTTTGGAGGCCCAGTGACTTGTAGCACAATTCACTGGGCAAGTTACACATTACTGGGGTACTACCACTAGTTACATGGGTACTACCCATAATCTAGCCGGCATCCTGTGCAAAGGAGCCACTGGTTAAACATGTTTACCTGCAGGAAGGTTGGAAGGATGGTGATGGAGGCGAGGTGGAGATTATATTAGCGCCTTTTCAGCCGTGAAACAGTAATGTGTTTAAAGTGCACCTTAACTACCCTTAACACGTTGGGCACTTCTCGAAAATCTTGGTATCGTTTGTTCAATTCTCGGGACAGCTCAGTTCAACGCTGGTATCCCTAAGAGGCGCTAGTTCGAATATAGCAATGTCCAGAACTTTGGTAAGCAAATTTTATTCGTATACTGGGCTAATGAGAAATACCATTTCATGGAATGGATGCCACTAAATTTTGGGCAGTTTGTATCTTTTATAAACAAGTGTACATTAGCGTCGCACTTATTCTGATAAAAAACGAGTGTGCCTTAGACCACACGACTGAAGTAAAACAAAATACTTATTTTTAAAATTGTTTAAGAACGAAATTAAATTACAAAATAATGAAGAAATCACCGTTCGCGTAACACTAGCGTTCGTTCGTAACGCTGTCGTCACGCATTCATCAGCTTACACCCAAGTCACGCGTGCATAGAGCAGTTCTACTTCAAAAATGCTTGTGTAGCCTTAATGATAAAGTAGCACACAAAGATTTTCTTCCACACTCATAGATTCCATAAGTAGTTTTAGATTTCCTTAAAGTTAATTAAACCAGCTAACATTACTTAAAACCTTAGGCTGTGTTGAGCAAAATCGAACTATCGTGCGCGAATCTTTTTGTTTGTTCATTAACCTTTTACTAATGATACTCACAGACCGAATAATCGCGACGCAATCTTGGCCCGTTCAAATTTGGTTATCTGTTCATTAGCTTCAAGCAATCTTATCTAAACATGTCGACTAGTTACCATATGTATTCTTATCTTCTAGCTTGTGCCGTTGACTTCGGTCAGACTAGGTCTCATCCAGATACAAAAGACTCTTCTTCTTCGCTCTTCTTGCTACACATACTCTTCCTATCTTTAACCCCATAGCTATCTCTTGTTGGCTTGCTGTAGCGCTCAGTTGGAAACTCTTTAAGTATTCAAGACAAAATGTTAGGATATATAATAGGATAAGGATCCTTTTCTTTCCAAAAGTGTGTCCCAAAATTAATGGCCAAGACGCGAAAGCGTATTAAGCAAACCTGGTTTTTTGCAAGAGTACATTTTTTTAATGAAAATAAGGGACGAGACGAGCAGGACGTTAAGCTGATGGTAAATAATACGACCTGCCCATTACAATGCAGTGCCGCTCAGGATTCTTGACAAACCCAAAAACTCTGAGCGGCACTACAATTGCGCTTGTCACCTTGACACATAAGATGTTAAGTCTCATTTGCCTAGTAATTTCACTAGCTACGGCGCCCTTCAGACCGAAACACAGTAATGCTTACACATTAGTGCTTCACCTCAGAAATAGGCGCCATTGTGGTACCCATAAATTAGCCGGTATCCTGTGCAAAGGAGCCTCCCACTGCTACATAAGAAGATCATAAATGATGATTAGATTCCATATCCGAAAGGTTGCCGAACTGTGTCTTTTACTCTTTAAGTCTCAAATGACCATCCCGTAGTACTATGGTACTGGTAGAGAGTTTGGATCATAGAATATTAATTTAGACGACTAGACAGCCTGAAAACGCGTGACCAATTTTGAATTGTATGTTGTTGTATGAAATTGTTGATTGTTATAATGGCTGCTAAGGAGCTAATTTAGAGCGTGGCTGACTACTCCAAAATGGTACCAGATATGTAGTACCGAACGGTACCTAATAGTGGATATCCGGGCTACCTCGCGTATTGTGGTGGGGCAAACTACCTTCCTAAACACGTTACAGAAGTTGCAGAGCCGAACTATGAAATGAACTTCCTTTTGCGGTGTTTCCAGTATCCATGGTATAGACCAGTTCGATGTACTATTTTAATTACGTATGAATTTGGTTCGTTATAGTAGCTTGACTATTGTCACACGTATAATACTTACTTTTAAAGTCCCGGTGGTTATTTGTAGCCTTACTTTACTTTCTGTTCATGTATGCTTGTTTTAGTGTTGGAATCATCAAAATAGCTTTTTTATGGAAGAGGAAGGCAAATAGGTATACGTCACCATGTTACGTGATCACCGCCACCCATTTCGGTTGCAACAGCATAGGAATTACAGGAGCGTTGCCGGCCTTTTAGAGAGGTGTCCACGCTGTTTTTGAAGGTACCCATGTCGTATTGTCCTGGAAACACCGCACAAAGAAGCTGATTCTACAGCTTAGTTGTAAGTCGAAGAAAGCTCCATGAAAACCGCACGGTAGAGAAACGCCTCACCCGGATGATATCCTAATTCGTGTCGTGCGAAGGTAGAATACCTTGGCAGGAATCAGGTCAAACAACTTACTAACTAAACTTTGAAGGTAATTTTCCGTGATAAATGCGATAGAAGACACACAATGAAGCGAGGTCTCTACGGTTTTATTTAAATAAAGAGGTTATATTAAGATATTTCATTTAAGAAATTAACGTAACTATTACCATAAAATAAATTGATACAAACAGTATATGTTGATATGAAATCAAAAGCAGTCATGCTTTACCAGTGGGAGGCTCCTTTGCATAGGATGCCGGCTAGATTATGGGTACCACAATGGCGCGTATTTCTGCCGTGAAGCAGTAATGTATAAGCATTTCTGTGTTTCGGTTTGAAGGGCGCCGTAGCTAGTGAAAATACTGGGAAAATGAGACTTAACATCTTATGTCTCAAGGTGTCGAGGGCAATTGTGGTGCCGCTTAGAATTTTTGGGTTTTTCAAGAATCCTGAGCGGCACTGCATTGTAATAAAAAAAGCTTTATCCAGCTCTATAACACAATGCTCTGTTGTACAAAGTGAAAATTCCCAACTCGTTTTTCAAATTACGACCCGGCTAACTTTGTAACTGAACACGTATTAATTGAGCTCGTTAAATGACCAAACCTGATATTTTAATGAAAACCCCTTCTAACCTCCGAAGTGCCTTTGCAGGCTTTAGATTTATATCTTTATTTAAATTAATTTTTAAGAGAATATTTTTCTTTCAAGTAAAAATATTGCGATTCTATCAACTTTATGTATTAGATTCGTGTCTTTGGGAACTCTAAGATATTTTGGGAGGAAATAAACAATATATATTATATTATTATTATTCTTCTTCTTCTTAAAGCTCAACCATTTCAAGTGATCTTATTTCATTACCCTAATGGATTGAGCTTTTGATTACTGTTAGTAAAAATATAATAATTATTATTATAAATTATATTAATTATATATAGTATTAATTAAAAATTTAAGCAAAATTGTCAAATTGTAAGTAGAGGCATTTGGTGAGTAGTGTATATATAGATTCTTTTTTATTGTTGTTTGCTTAAGCTCTCATAACAGGCTTGGTCATGCTCGCTTAAATGTCACTGCTTGTGGCGGCGACATGGGACGGGTCGTCTCCTTCCCTAAAATATGGCTGAGGGAGGCGATGGCTAGCTCATGCATAGGCAGGATGATCCTGTTGAGGCTCGGCTTCAGATTCTTAAAAGTTATTATATATATAATCCCTTATATGCTCACAGAATACATTTATTTATTTACGGTGTGTGTGGATGATGCAGCTACTGTACTCAATATTTTTTTTTTGTATTCATTTACATTTATTTTTTTGACTTACTCGTGTAAGGCATTGACTATAGGACGTTTGTGTATGTTTGTTGCATCACTTTACATATTATATTGTAATTGAAAGGAAATCTGTAATGTAAATCTTGATTTAAAAGAGTGGTAATGAGTTTCTTGCTACTTCTTCTCATTAGCTCAACCCTTTACGAAGTAGCTTCAATAAGAAAAAATATTTATTTTTCACATTCATAAAACATTATTGTGTTTCAGTCTGAAGGGCGCCGTAGCTAGTGAATATACTGGGCAAATGAGACTTAACATCTTATGGCTCAAGGTCACGAGCGCAATAATTGTAGTGCCGCTCAGAATATTTGGGGGCTTTCAAGAATCCTAAGCGGCACTGCATTGTAATGAGCAGAGTCTATAAATTACCATCAGCTGAATGTGGTGCTGATATCGTGCCTTATTTTCATGAAAAAAGAAACCGACGCTCTAAAAACTTAACATTATATTCGTTAAAAGTAAAATCAAGTCCTGAATAAGAAATGAAAATGTCATGCAAAATGTATGAGATAAAAATTAAAACGAACTGGTATTTTGGTTGGCGAATCTTACGTCACGCTCTTAGTCCAAGTTAATCCAAACGATCAGAAGGTCATTGGCCCGGCCGATGCAGATGCGTTGGCTGGCGGTTCACATGTAGCGTTACAACCTCCCACGTGTATAGGCCTTAAGTCTTAAGCGGCAGCGGCTTTCTGTTTTCATATTTATTTAAAAGCGTTGTTATTATTATGTACCAAGACGAATGATTGGAGATTTCCACTTGACTATTCGTTTAATGCAAAAATCATTAGTGGCTGTATCAACATGTCTTATGTAGTCTCCTCTTTAAACAAGTGATATAATATGCTTGTTTACGCAGCGTTCAGTCGAACGATCCCGATCGCACTCTTCACCACTTTGCATACTTGAGCTTATTTTCAAGAGTCAAGCCGGCTTGTTCAACAAAGGTGTACTTAGTTTCGGTTTACGACTGCCTCCAACCTTTAGGCTGCATTTGGTGATCGACCGAATGATCAGCGCTGACGTCTGTCGACCGTAGCTATAACTATAATAACATAATATGAACCCGTACAGTACGCGCTCGGTCGAGCACTAAATGCAGCCTAATGGCCGTTTTCAATATTCAGTATATCTCTTACTTGAGATTTAACACATTAACTCACCTTATCCATATACGCTGTCTGTCAATGGGACGACGTATAGCTTACCAGCGATAGAATTTTTATGGTAATTATAATTAAAAGGCGATAAGAATGACTTATCGGGTATATTGGGACAGCTTCAGATTATTGACAGCTAATTAGTGACAGTAGAAGGTAGTAACTTATCTCTATCTGTAGATAGTATATTGGGAACTAAAAAAAAACTAAGCGTCACTGTAAATCGATATGACATGACGTATCGTGTGGAACTGAACACAGAGCTCACTGCATTTGACGCCTTTTAAATAACAATATCTATCAGGTATTGTTTCTGGCGGGCTAGTGATAAAACGCTGTATCGCTAACATATATATTCTGTTAATAGAAAAAAAAGAATGAGACTAGTCAAGGTAGCCATGATATATATATTTAATGTTCAAATTATTTGGGACTAAAAACACAGCTATAATAACAACTTTCACGCATTTCAAAACTTATGATCTGTGTGTGAATAACGCATTAAGTCTAAAAACCTTATGTTCAACGTGTATCAATCCAAATCTACTTGGTAAATACATATAAAAATACCTGATAAAATTGGAAAACATATATTAAATTGAAATACTAGTTCAACTCTTGTCTCCCAAATTTCATACATTCTTAGTTAGGGATAGTACTCAAAGGGCGGATTCGACCAAACACGATGTTACACGAAGATAACTTAATACTGGGATAATTTTACCACTTAAATTTATTTATCATTTGGATACTTTAGTGTCCGTTTTTCAAACGTACTTGCGGACTATGCTATCTCGATATTCTTCTATGGTTTAAAAGTGAGTGATGAACGAATGTATAAACCGATAAAAATCCACTTTTGTTTCTTCAAACGTGACATGAAATTCCATCACAAATCAGTTTTGTAGGATACTAGAGTGAAATGTCAAATGTTGACAGCTTGATTATTTTATTTGTCTTCTAGGTGACAGTTGACAACTGTCTGTCAATTTTAACTTCGAATTTACTCGCAGTAGTTATAACATTCTTAGGTTAATGGTTGGTAAAATTAGCTTGAATTTTAGAATAGCAGTAGTTACTCGCGAATAAAAATTTACTTCAGTTTGGTCCAATCCGCCCTAAATAGTCAAGCAAGTATAAATAAGTATATATCTTGACTACTCGGGACTCACAAGCTGACAAATATGAAAAATACTGCGATGTATTTTGGTCCTAAAGGCATTTAATAATTTTCGAAGACTTCAATTATAGAACTTTCAATTGTTAACATCAAAATAAAAATATTTTGACACGTCAGACTTGTTGTTATCAAAAAATTAAATGGTTTATCATAAAATGTACAAAACCGACAATATTTTATAACTTATGGCGGACACTATTGAGAAGTTCGCCTACACAGTCACTTCTCGATTGAAATCTAGCATGATTTGGGAGTTTTGTTGGTATTTAAATCAGGCTCTATTTAAAAGTCAGCAAACGTAACGGAATAGCGTTTAGAAAAATGTTCATGCGTTCTAATAACGAGAACAAACAACGCTTATGATGGAGAATAAATAATGATTTAACAGAAAAAGAACTTTTTACATAAATTCTGAAGAAGATCTGCATAAAGATTATTGACTAGACCATTGGAATTTTTTTAGATATAGATCGATAGGATATAGGATAGGACACACTACCTGTATTTTTATTGCGACGCACCATACACGTTTTAAGTAGGGTAATTATTATTATATGTTTCAGTGGATATCACAAAAAGTGCTTGTCTATGCTGTAGTATCATCTAGCTTGTTCATATCATCATCTTCCCACCATTCTAATATTAATGTAGTCTGTAAAATATATTTATCAATTATATCAATAAATACATCGAATATTGATGTGTTTTCTGTTTAAAGATCGCTTTCAATTTAAAGTCAACTTTAAGATTATTTAGGATATCATGTCATCTGTTATTCATTCTTAATTTTACACTTCAATATGTCAGTCTTTTTTTCCAAATACATAAAACAAATAACAAATTTTTAAAAAACCAATAGGTATCATGTACCTATTAGGTAGGTGCAAGCATTTATATGATGAATATGGATGTTCGTTTCCGAGTCATGGATGTTTAAATGTATTAATGTATGTCTATATGAATTTATTATATTTATAAATTATAAATTTATGAATTTATTATATTTATAATTTAATTAATTTATAAATTTTTTAATTAATTTATGTATGTTTAAGTAAGTATATTGTATTAAATATATCGTTGTCTTGTAACCCATAACACAGGCTATATATGCTTAACTTGGGGCAAGATAATTTGTGTGAAAAGTGTGTCAATATTATATTATATATAAAACATAAGCCCTTTACTGCTACTCTTGCACTATGTACTCTAATATTATAGCAACTTTTTTTTAAATTTACATCTTTACGAGGTTAAAGCATTGTGTAATAAAGTATATAGTTTATTATATCTTTTGTCGATACATTCCTGACTTTCGCAGACGGCGATTAAAATAAAAATATCTCCTGCCAGGTATAATGAATATTGTCCGCAATGAAATTAAAGTATGACACTAAACCGACTTGAGGTATCACAAGAGGACACGAGATCAACTCGAAAACAATTCAAGTCGTGACTTTAAGAGAAGTCGCATTGAGACAAAGTATAAGGAAGGAAATACGCAAGATACCAAGGTTCCTGAATACATCTTACTGAGTAATCTCGACTTTAACGCGAACACATTTTAGTCATGTCGCGGATGACCTAGGGTTAATACCCCTTTGTGACACGCCTCATTATTTCACGAGACATTTACGAGACTGTAATACAATTTCCGAGATAGTGCAAGTCTACTTGTAGTTTCTGATTTGTAAACCTTCTACATGATATACTAGCTGTTACCTGTATTTACTAGTGTAAACATATTAGTTGGTGTTTCAATGCATACCTAATTTCAGCACATGCATACCTAGTTTTGAAATAAATACTGAAACAATAAAAAAATTCTATTGCAAATACGATTGATTACTTTTAGTGTGTTAGTTTAATACATAAATATAAAACAATTTAAAATATAAAAAGCTCATCCGAAGTGGTCTCCATTGGCTGCAATACAGTCCTTTAAACGCACTCTTTCACGTCTCTTATAGGCTGCAAGTCCTAAGTCATCTTTTAAAATACGCGACATGGTTCTAGGCGATCTTCATCTCCCGAGATCTTTTGCTTTCGGGCAGGATTTCTTCGAATTCTTTCCCCTTACTGCTTTGACCATCTTTTTGGTACGATAGTGTTCGTACCAAAAAGATCTCGTGGATGGCCAGATCTTTTTCTGTCACAAACAGAGGAGGTCTCATTGATAATTGTCCTATTAATAGCCCGGTACACAAACATTTTACTAATACCAAGTGTATGGAGAGTTTTAAAAAAAGCATTTGGCTCCAAACCTTTGTGTAATGCAATCATAGCGATTCGGTTCTCTTTAACACCCATTTAATTATCGCAAAATATTGTACAATGGCGTATGTATTGGCGCCAAAATGAGAAAACTCAATGAACAATCATTATAAAAATGACAGATTCTAAATTCAAATGTAATATTTTTTGACTGTAACAGTATTTATGGCCAGACAAAGTATATATAAAACAATCATATCATATCTCTCAACGTAAAGGCAGCCTTCGTAAGAAATATTTTCTTTTTAAATGCTACAAATTTGCATTTTTCGGTATTCACAAACAATGTGGCTTTCTCCTGGTAGCAGAATTTTCAAAACCTCACAAACATTACCTCATTATTATATTAGTATAGATGATCATATTATAATATAAAACTTGCACTTAAAGTTGTGATATTAATTCGAAGACTTAGTTAATGAAATTATAGAGATGAAAATTATAGAGTACAGAGTTGTACCTACGGCTTACGGTGTTTGTAAAATGGTTTGACTATTTATGCATTTAGACTTTTAGTCGAGCCATCATATGGTTAATTTCCCTTTATAATCCAATCAATCTAGGCCTACCAGAAACCCAGTTACATTTTTAGACTGGGAATGATGAAACTAAGACGTGTGGGATCAGTGCTGGACATCACAACATCTGTGCCCGTTGTTCTTCCCATACAGTATATTTTACCGTCTAATCTGATTATGTTGTGGGTAAGCATCGTCGATGCTAAAGGAACTACACTCTTAGTTTGCCTGCATGCATCCTTCACTATTTCTTCATTCAGTTTAGTGTGCTTCTTCACTTTTTACGCAACCACGTTTTAATTTGGGAATGGGCTATGTCCAGGTAGGTACATATGCTATGGCCTGAGATCCTACGGTATATAGAATCAATACTAACACTGAAGTATTTATTTTTGATCAGTGTCAATTTACGTTTTTAGTAGTAGCCGCAATAGCTCGAAAGTGAAGTAAACAGAAAGACAAAAGATGAAATAACTTAACTTTTTTAATTTTATGTTGTGCTTCAATACATTTAAGTAACATGCTTAAAAGGGATCATAAAACTAAATCTCATTTCTCACTAAGACTATTTAGTCACCTAAATGCAATGCATTTAAACATAAATATATTAAGGATAAAAGCATCGTCTTTCTGCGAAACATACTGTTGAAATGCCAGTGAGTTTCGCAATTTATAAGTTAAGATATGTTTCTATATGACTCACAATCTGATTGAAATTTAAACCATTTACGTTTTACAAAACACGAGAAAACTGCAAAGATGGCAGCATTGGCATTCAGCCAGTCTTGTGTATACCAGACATATTTTATACATTCTACATTGTATTGGAGAACAACAGTTACTCATTCTTGGTAAGTGATAGTTTTTACGTTAAAATAAAGTACAACTTGTTTTAAATTCAGACTGTACGTGCCATTCCGGTAAAATATGTTTGCAATCGATGCTTGTGATATAAGAGTGTGTTAAATATATTATATTTAGAACAATATGATCCGGATAGCATTATAAAATTTATAGCATTTTATTGGAATAAACAATAAATTGACTCAATTCACTCAGATCTCAGTATAATGGATGTCATATCCATACCTTAGAACAAGTCTTCGAAAAATATAAAGAGTCCGATAGACCACTTTACACAGTTTTACCACTTTCGTTGATTATAACAAAGCATTTGATATTATCAGTCACGTTTCAATTTGGAAGGCTCTGAAACCACTTTAAGTGGCTCAAGAATATCAGAATATAATAAAACACATCTACTCTAACAGTACCAGTAATGTTAAATTGGAAACAAGAGGTGATTTAGTAAAAATGGAACGAGTAGTAAAACAAGAAGACTCTCTGTCCCCCTATTTTGGTACTAGATTATGTATTTCAACAAATGACTGAGTATACAAAGGCATAATAGTTAATGGCTATCTCTTGAGTCATCTTTGGTTCGTCGTAGTGCTAGCAGAACCACCGAAAGACCTAGAAAATATGATCAATTCACTGGGCAAAGAAAGTTTTAAAATTTGCTTAAAAATTAATTTGAATAAAACCATAGTGATGACCAACAGCTTTAAAATACTCATTTCCAATAGCGACAATTGAATACGTTGAAAAATATATCTATCTGGGCAAACAACTATCATTTGAAAAACATTCCAACGAAGAAGAAATCGAAAAAAAAAAAGGAATCTAACCTGGAAAAAAATTTGGTCTTTCAAAGAAATTCTAAAGGGAGATTTCAATGGAGAGCTGAATAAAATCCTAGTTGATACTAGCTTATTACGTTATCCTCTATCATCACCATCATCATCAGCCGGAAGACGACCAACGATCGGTCCTGCGCTGCCCTCATCCAACGTATTCCGGTTGTCCTCTATATGGTTATCTAAAATGGACTTTCGCGAATAAAATAAAACAAAAAACTGGAATGACACAGAAAGCAATAAAAAAAAGCATATTAAGAATTAGAAAAATTCAAAAGGTAAGAAATTATTAAATAAGACAAACAATAAAAGATGCATTGAATTGGCGGGTCATACATCACGCCTCGCAGACAAGAGATGGACTCTACAGCCAACCAAATGGAAAGGTCCAATAGGCATTAGACAAGTTAGAAGACAGTGTATAACGTTGGTTGATGAAACACGCTGGAAAATATTGGCTGGTACTGGGCAGTGGGAGGCTCCTTTGCACAGGATGCCGGCTAGATTATGCGTACCACAACGGCGCCTCTTTCTGCCGTGAAGGAGTAATGTGTAAGTATTATTGTGTTTCGGTCAGAAGGGCGACGTAACTAATGAAAGTCCTGGACAAATGAGCCTTTACATCTTATGTCTCAAGGTGAAGAGCAGAATTGTTGTACCGCTGAGAATTTTTGGGGTTTTCCACAATCCTGAGTGGCACTGCATTGTAATGGGCAGGGCGTATCAATTACCATCACCTGAACATCTTCCTCGTCCCGTCCCTTATTTTCACAAAAAACAGCAAAAGTTGGTGAAATTACTTAATGCCTAATGAGACAAAACCTTAAGTGCCTTTCCACACGCATACGATCAATTACAGCTTTCACATGGCACGACCGTGCCGTGAACGTGTGTCGCCCGTGCTTATCCACTATAAACACGGTTATGATGCGGCAATCGTCTTTGCAGCAATGTATAGACTTGTATAGCCTCGTTGGCTCGTTCACATGAACATGGGCGCAAAGCGGTGACGTCTTCAGTCACTAAGTCCTAAAGTGATAAGCGCAATTCTGATGCTGCACATAATCGTAACCGCGTGCAACGCAGAACAGCTCGAATTGTCGGGGACCCAGTGCTCTGTGAACGGCTGGATCACTTCGCGTTGCGGAGAGACGTCGCTTCATTGTGTGTCTTCTACCGCACTTATCACGGGGAGTGTTACGAAGAGCTGTTTAACCTGATTCCTGCTGCCGAATTCCACCTTCGCACGACACGCGATAAGTTAGGATATCATCCCCACCATCTGGATGTGTGGCGGTCCTTCACAGTGCGGTTTTCAAGGAGCTTTCTTCCTCGTACTACAAAGCTGTGAAATGAGCTTCCTTGTGCGGTGTTTCCGGGACGATACGACATGGGTACCTTCAAAAAAAGCGCGTACACCTTCCTTAAAGGCCGGCAACGCTCCTGTGATTCCTCTGGTGTTGCAAGAGATTGTGGGCGGCGGTGATCACTTAACAACAGGTGACCCGTACGCTCGTTTGTCCTCCTATTCTATAAAAAAAAATCGTAGGTTCAATCAAGTATCCTGAGCGGCTCTGCATTCTACTGGGCAGGGCATATTATTTACCATCAGGTGAAAATCTTGAACGTTTTGCCACTTTTTCACGTTAAATAAACATGCTGATACAAAGATCACACAATACCTGAATTTATTTCTGATGTGTATAGGTTGATGAAAGTATTGTTTAAACAACGATTTTGAGTTTTTTTTTTAGAAATTACGTAATTTAATATTATTATTATTTATATACACGAGTATTTGTTGCATCACTTCGTATACACTATACAAATGCTAAAACTGTAAAATATTGGTTTATATATGGCAATTTTCTAACCATTGATTCTCATTAAGGCTCAAACTTTCCGAAGTTGTAATAAGCCGCTTGGGCTTCTTGAAAACCAAGAATTATGAATGACACCACGATTGTATAAGATAATCACGACTTATAAATGTTAGACGTAGAAATGGTGTGACATCCGTGAGCCAACGAGGTCAGATGGAGCCGTGAGTCAGCTGGGAGGGCCCCGGGCACGACTCTAGAGTGATCACCCCGCCTTCTATTGTGCTGCGGTGATAGCGGTCACGTGTACACTGCTATATCTAGATGCGTACACCGCTATATCTAGATGTGTTATATACTTATATAACTGTATTCTACAACAAATATTTCTTTGTATGAATCGTTATTAGGTACACATTGTTCTGGAAATTGGTAGTTGCACAGCAGAATTGGCTAATAAATGGGCATAAATATCATTATTAAGCTTTTATTACTATTATCATAAAACCGTTTTTAGATACCACTCGCAAATTAATATATTAGCATTTATGGCTATATAATTCCTTTAAACTATAGTTTATATCTATAAGCTATAATCTTGATTATTTATGCATTAAATTTTAGGCAAATGTCTAATATTTTTAAAGATGTTTAAAGACTTTTATACACATTACGAAGCAGCTTACCCTCCCATAAGAAGTTATGCACTTCAAAACTCAAAATGTCTAAGATTCTTTCATTACAATTTTCTCCTACAAAATTAATCCTAGAAAAATTGATAACTTTACCGCCACTTCGCAAAAGGTTGAGTTGGGCTGAGAAGTGGCAAGAAACTCATTGCCACTCTTTCAAATCAACATTTACAGCTTCATCGTTTTAAAAATAATTTAAACTACAATATATTATGTGAAGTGACGCAACAAAAATATTCAAACGTCAAATTATTACAAGTTATGCCTTACACGAAGTCAAAAAAGTAAATGTAAATTAATACATATAGTTTGCAGTTATTATATGTAAAGTACCACACACACCATAAATAAATAAAGGTATTTTGTGAGCATTTTATTAGCGATTGAAAAAAATATAATAACATTAATTTTATAAACATGAAGCACGGTTTCTGGTAACAGGATCAACTACCACACCACAAGTAGGGCCTGTTCACGAGTATGACGCATGGGCCAGCCATCGGCTCCCTCGACCATATTTCCTTATTAGTCAATTCCGTAGTTTAGTTGTACGTGGAAGAAAGTTCCCTGACAACTTTCTTTAGGGCTTACATCCAGCTGACATAAGTGATAATTAAAGTGTTGATTATTCTTCTAGGTACTCTACAAAGTGAATTGTTATATTTTGTAATTTAGAGACATCCACCTCCCTGCGTCGTAATCCTCAGTACTGAGGGTCGTGACCACTCTTCTGTATCACTTTCTCTCTTATCGGTCTCCATCTATTCCTATCTCTGGTGAAAGGCATTGTGAACCGTAGAGTTGAGTGCGGAGTGGATCTGGTCGGACCATCGTTTTGGACTGCGTCCACAAGGCCTCTTCCCAACTATTTTGCCGACCACAATGAGCCTCTCAAGGTTTCCATCGTCCTTCCTTGCGCTGTGACCGAAGTATTCTAAAACTCTGCGCAGACATTCGGAAGACAATCGCGAGGAGGTCCTGAGTTCACGCAGTATGGACAGATTAGACCGAAATGCTGAAAATAGAAAAAAAATAGACACATTCGCTCTAATAAAATCGAAAGAAGACGCATTATGCTGCAAGAAAACATGCACTTTCTACAGCATTAAACGACAAGAGAGAAAGTTGGTCATAGGTTGGACCTCTGAATAATCGAGTAATAACTAAAGTGTGTCAGACGAGAAGAAATAGACTGAAGCACAAGTACACAGTAATCTGATGAATGCCTAATATAGTATTTATTGTACTACGTATATTTGAGTTTTTGCTTTTGGAAAACAATATGATAAATTCAAATTCAAATTAAAAAACACTTTATTCATGTAGGTCACGCAAATGATACTTATGAATGTCAAAAAAAAATAAAAATATTGTTCCTTATTGAATTTACTGCTACTTCGTAAAGGGAAGATAGAAAGCTAATGGGAAGCAGTAGCAAGAAACTCATTGCCACTTTTTTAAGTCAAGATTTACATTTTAATCGTTTTACAAATCATTTCAATTACAATATATATGCAAAGTGACGCAACAAAAATACTCAAATGTCAAAACTGAAAGGCTTACACGAGTAAGTCAAAAAAAGAAAAAAAAGTTAATTAATACTTATAAACACAAGAGTAATTGAGTATAGTAGATGCATCAATCCATACATACCGTAAATAAATAGAGCCATTATGTGAGCATTTCATAAAATAAAATATATAATAACTTTAAAGGAAATAATAATAAAAAACACATCAAGCAGACCTCCCGGTAACAAGATCATCCAGCCACCAGATATTACGCCTAGAATTTGAAATATACCTAAGTAGATCTTTAATTTTATTTCTATTATTTTTTTGAAGCAGTAGTCAATCGTTCATAGCTGGTTTTAATTTCTGATGATGATGTCGAATCTTATTAATTTAATTTTTATTTTCGAGGTGGTTTTCGTTCCTCATAATAAATTCAGCGTGTTATAGAGATACTAGCTGACCCGGCAAACGTTGTTTTGCCATATAAAGTATAATTCACGCGATAGTTTTATAAGTAATAAAATATTGCCTATATTATAGCCTGTACATCATTTTGTTCTATTGTCAATAGTTTTTGCAGCGCACGCAAAAATAGGTTTTCGATTTTACACCTTGTGTTACAAAATAGCAATTTTATTACGGATCCCTAATTTTGAAAAAAAAAACATAGCCTATAGCCTTCCTCGATAAATGGACTACCCAACACTGAAATAATCATTCAAATCGGACCAGTAGTACCAGAGATTAGCGCGTTCAAACAAACAAACAAACAAACAAACACTGCAGCTTTATAATATTAGTATAGATTTGTTCTGTCGTGATACCATTCTTCTTCAGGTCATTCATTCCTCCTTCTTTAAGCCCCTTTACTCTTAAACTCATCCGTGACGAAATGACTCAACCTTGCAAAAAACGAGGCTGTCATCTTTTTTCCACCGCCCTTATTTTCTTTTTGTTGAATGTCTTTTGCTTGCATCACCTTTCTATGTGAATGTCTGTCGCAAACAACATTTGAGCTAATTCTAATTACTAATTAATTTTACAAATTAAATTTGTAACTAAAATTTATGTTCGACGCGGGACTCAAACGCTGGATTGATAGTTAGAAGACATTGCCTCTCATCACGATGCCCTGGGTCAATTCTAGCCCACCTCGTACCACTATGTGGTCTGTTTTTACATCAATATGTACGTTTTTTCGTCGCTTTATCAAATCGGCAACACTCAAATACCATATACCAACAGGGGAACTAAATGTATGCTGGATTGTTTTTATCTTCCACAAAAAATATCACGTTCCTGACCAGACTCTAATTCACAGGAGACACATTTCTACAGTTTTTTTTTTTATGATAATAAGGGACGAGACGAGAACGACGTTCAGCTGATGGTAGTTAATGCGCCCTGCCCATTACAATGCAGAGCCGCTCAGCATTCTTGAAAAACCCAAAAATTCTGAGCGGTCCTACAACTGCGCTCGTCACCTTGACACAAAAGATGTTAAATCTCATTTGCCCAGTAATTTCATTAGCTACGGCGCCCTTCAGACTGAAACACAGGAATGCTGACACATTATTGCTTTACGATAGAAATAGGCGCCGTTGTGGTACCCATAATCTAGCCGGCATTCTGTGCAAAGGAGCCTTCCACTGGTAATTTCGTAGTCGTAACTCCCAGTGTTTGTAGAAAGACATCCTGCTCGCAAATTTTTAGTAAAATTTCTTTCATTACGTTTATATAGATATGAATAATTGTTCAATAATATTGCAAAAATGTTACCTATCATTTGACAACAAAAGAACTTTGTACCTACAGATTCAGGCGACATGCTAAATAAACTAATCGACTCAACGACATAACAGCTTAGCTACACTAATTAGTAATTATCTCAATGGCAACATTAATCGTTAATCATTTTCGCCTCGGGGATGCTAAATACTCGAAGATTAGAAATTCCTTTGATGTTTGCTTTAGGTATAATAAGATATATATTAAAATATATTATTAAAGCCATGGCTACATGGTTAAAAGGCTAAGGCACTAAGGCATTCCGATGCCAACATCAGTTCTTTTTTTTATGGAAGAGGGTACAAACGAGCGTGCCGGGTCACCTGATATTAAATGATCACCGCCGCCCACATTCTTCTGCAACACTGGGAATCACACGAGTTTTGCCGGGCTTTTAGGAAGGTGTCCGCACTTTTTTGATACCCATAGTCCTGGAAACACCGATTAAGGAAGCTTATTTCACAGCTTTTACAGAAACGCCACACATCCAGAAGGTGGAATTCGTCGACAGGAATCAGTTCAAACAGCTTCTCGGAACACTCGCACACTGAAAAATAAGTTAGGGATAAATTCGATGGTATTTTTTTTACCTTTGAATTAAATATTAATACGTTCTAGTTAGTCTATTGTGGTTTTCTTCATCAATTCCATTTCACCAAACGAAACTTTCCGCGTATTAATGATTAATTAGATATTATTAAACGACCAAAAATGATATTTGGATGTACTCTGGATTCCATCATGATATATTTTGTAATGGGACCAATCTGGAGGTAATCTTCTAAAGAAAAAAAAATATCTTTGACCAACGGAGATATAATTATTGAAATTGGTTTGCTACACCTTTTTAATTAATACTTATAAATGTGTATACGTCACTTACAGGATAAAATGTTGTCTGCCTATCTATCTGCCATCATTTATTAGCCAGAAGCAAATTCTGGTCTAATTCTTCAATGAATGATTTATGATATCTTGAATGACTTAAGCTACTTTTATATAAGTACCAAAATGAATTAGGGTTTCTCACAAAAAGTGATTTATTATATATTTTTTGTGCGGAACTCTAACTTAACATTCTAAATGTTATCGAGATCTAGAACTTTCTGACGACCGTTTATTGAAATATTATTTTTTGAAATATTTCAATTTGAACTCATGCCAAGTGGGTGCAGGCGGTTTTTAAAGCAAAATAAAAAATGACTTATCATCAATCATCGGCTGTTGCCAACTCTCTACACTACTTTTTCCAAGTCCCAATTTTCAGGTTAAGAACACGTTGAACCCAGCGATTGTCTTTTCTGCGGCTAATAATAATCTATCTATCTATATATATATAAAAATGAATTGCTGTTCGTTAGTCTCGCTAAGACGCGAGAACGGCTTGACCTATTTGGCTAATTTTGGTCTTGAATTATTTGTGGAATCCAAGAGAAGGTTTAAAAGATGAATAAATATGAAAATAAATACAACAATTTTGATTTACCTTTGATGTGTCCCCCGTCGTTCAGAAATCAAACTAAAATAATAGTTTAAAATGAAAAACTTATTAGAATTTTTATTACTTTCTAACTTTTTCAGGAAGTAAAACATAAACTTAATTTTAGGTAACTATAGTACCTAGGCAGATTAAATACAGTTGTTAACTATCTATCAGATTATGTTTATGTAGATTGATATATCTTAAGTTTTGTCAAAAATTAAATTTCTGAATCCAAACAATATTATTTGACATACATACAAAAGTTTAGGTCTTTTATTTATCAACTGAGGCAGTACGAAGTCTGCCTGGTCAGGTAGTGTATAATAAAACCATTACTCAGGCATAGTCTTACAAACAAATATTTGAATAAGTTTATTCGTAATCATCAGCCGGAAGACGTCCACTGCTGGACAAAGGCCTCCCCCAAAGATTTCCACGACGATCGGTCCTGCTCGGCCCTCATCCAACGTATTCCGGCGATCTTGACCAGATCGTCGGTGCATCTTGTGGGAGGCATACAACACCGTTGGGCCATGGCCTTCACTGTTCTTTTAATGCCCCGGGAAAGCACAGGGCATTATTTACTTAAATATGGCCTGTCGTGAACGACATAAATCAACGACTGGTCGACATTAATATATTTCCACAATTACATTCAACTGAAACTGTTGAAATAGTTTTCTTTAAACTTGTAAAATCTCCTTTGTATGAATATTTTCACATTTTTTCCCGATAAAAAATGTAAAAGGCATTTTTATTATTAAACTTGATGCGAGACACAAAAGGAAAATGGATACAGGTAGTGACGGAATGGTATCCAAGGGATTACAAGCGAAATCGAGGTGGTTTACCAGATGGGAGGATGAAATCAAGTTAACAGCAGGTCCGAACTGGAGGAGATTCACGCGAGACAGGAACCAATCGAAATTTTTAGAAGAGGTCTATGCAAATAGGCACGCCGAAATAGGGATATGTTATAAATTTACTATCATATGTAGTTACTTTTGGAATAAATATTATAACGGCTATTTATTACAACATGATAATTATTACACCATAAGATTATTAGCAAGATAACCGGTTATTTCAGTACCACGATATCTCCTGAATCGGTTTGGACGTACACAACACTAGGAAGGTTGTGGTTTTTTGGGTCTTTCAAGTATCCTGAGCGGCACTGCATTGTAATGGGCAGAGCGCATCAACTACTACCAGCTGAACGTACTGCTCGTCTCGTCCCTTGTTATCATTAAAAAAAACTGTAGAAATGTGTCTGCTGTGCATTAGAGGCTAATTATTATAACATGATAATTATTATTATATAAGTAACACGACGGACCACGAGATAAAAAGAGCGCGGAACCATATGTACGAGTATAAGTAATAATTATACCTAAATAGGCCGTTCGACACTTCGCTAAACGTGAAGAGCAATCATAAGATTATTAGCAAGATAACCGGTTATTTCAGTACCACGATATCTCCTGAATCGGTTGGACGTACACAACATTAGGAAGGTTCGCGAATCAGTGCGAACCGGTTGCGCCGCCATAATGGAATTTCGGCCATGTTGGGGAAACCGAACGCGAGCAATTAAAATTTGAATTTCGAATCGGTTGGGATGGTTTGTCTGTGGTCATCGTGTCGTGGCTGTGTGACGGAGGCTGTAGGCGGGACGCGCGGGGGGTTGCGGGACGAAGGCAGTCGCGGGCCGCCGTCGCCCGCGCAATGGCGTGCTCATTCCACGCGCCGCACGACGCTCAAACGCGACGCCCGAACAAACCGCTGTAAGCGAGGCGCACGTTGAGAACATCGAGAGTACGCGATTCTGTTGGGGCCCATTGTAGCGCGTACAGTTCGAGTGACCGGTACAATGTAACCAAGTTATTTGTCTCGCGGCTTCACAAGTTTACCGGGTGATCGTCCAACGCTGTATCTAAGAGGTTAGTTATTTTCTAGCATTTTATACCTATAACAACATCTTTTGT
This sequence comes from Leptidea sinapis, assembly GCF_905404315.1. Lineage (NCBI taxonomy): Eukaryota > Metazoa > Arthropoda > Insecta > Lepidoptera > Pieridae > Leptidea > Leptidea sinapis. Next base: position 6,027,662 of record NC_066304.1, on the reverse strand, counting down.
CAATTTTTTACGTTATTTACTAGTTATAATCTTAAAATAAAATCCATAATTTGCGATCACACAATAAAATATTTTATTAAATGATATAAATTAGAACCGAGGGTAGATGGAAAATTAGATAAATCTAAAATTTGTGATCGTTTTAAAATGTGGCTGTTTCATTATTATTCTATTTTAGTAACAAAATGTAAATTGTCTAGACCAGATAGAATATGTTGTGCGTATTTGAGATCCGGGTTGGTCTGTTCTCAGCCCACGTTAGACCTTGACCGCTGTGAACTCAACTTGCCGAATCTTATGAGTGACGCATACGCTTGTTTAGTCTTAGTCCTTTCAACGAAACCTTTGTTCGCAACACCACCTGCTTTGTAAATTTACAAATATCACGCTTAATATATAAATGTCCTCCGATTTTGCGCAAGTTGCAAAAAAATAGCTTTAACATACTACGGTGGTTGAAATCTTTTGTAAATAATTTCAACAATGTATAGGCTCAGCTATACTGAATCTCTGTGAAAGTAAATTAAACTTATTCGGCGACGAATTAACAATGTAAAAAGCGCGGGTATATAATGCTATAAACACTGCTTATGTTACCTTTCGAAATAGGAATTATTACATAAAATTCAATTCAATTTCGTAATACTAAAAATTATAATGTAAACGAAATAAATTTTATTCTGAACATTTGCGTTGTTGGCTTTAAAGTTTGAAGGACAGTGTAGTTTACGAGTTGTTTATCAGGTTTGTAATATAATTAAAATTTTGAAATACTATAATGCAATTACAACTTTCTTTATTTCAAAATTGATACACGACATGGTACTTACATTACGCTAGACCTAAAAAAAATGAAATTTGGAATTATTTTCAAATATTGATATAAAATGTATAATTACTTACAAAAGGTCCGGTCTATACACTAGAACTTTATAAGACGCAGGTGCTTGCCACGCCTGGAATTTTGCTGTCATTTCTGCTCACCCCAAATCAGAATTTTCTTCCACATATAATAAAGCTGTGAAATGAGCTTCCTTAATTGGTGTTTCCTGGACTAAAGGGTAGTAAAAAAGCGCGGGCACCCTCCTAAAATCCCGGCAATGCTAGTGTGATTCTTCTGAGGTTGCAGGACAATGTGGGCGGCGGTGATCACTTAACATCAGGTGACCCGTACACTCGTTTGTCCTGTACCTCCTTAAAAAAAGTTTAATACCATCTTCACAATCTGAGTGGGCTCCACAATGCGGTTTTCGAGAACCTTGCCAATCCACATCAACTATGGAATATACTTCCCTGCATGTTGTATTCGGATCAATATAACATCAATAGTAGGTAGGTCCTAATAAAAAATTGCCTTCTAGTTTAATACTGACATATTGTATAGTCTATAATCTATATGTAAGATCAGGAACGTGTATATTGTATCGATTATGAGAGTGGTCGAGACATTTGATAGGTATCCAAGACAGCGACCGGTGATATTAGAAAGTTGGAAACTTATTCCGGTCGACACTTTAATGAATAACTTGTGAAACTGCCGGCTGTTCACCCACTGTACAGGGGGAGATCGGTCGTACTGCAACGACTTATATGAGAGTTACAAATGAAATACTAATTAAACTATCAGTTTGCATTGGTGAATAGGTATTCGATGGTGAAACATTTACGAGTTTCAATGGAATATGGCAAAATTTAGTTTTCATTGTTTCAAAATGTCTTTATTCTTTGTGAAGGGGAAAACAAGATATAAAGAAAACATATAAATGTAATAATAATCCTGTATTATAAGTAAACTTGTTAAAATATGTTTACGAAATGGTTTTTAAGTCGCATTGCAGGTTATTTGCTTTTCATATTTCTTTAGGTAAAATAATTATAAATAATTAAGCCTCGCATCAGTACCATACAAGTATTACACATAATTCTAAGTGACTAAGAAACCCATTCCGTAGGTATTGCAATAGAAAAAGTAGAAATATTAATATTATTTTAGTATCGAAAATTTATAATAAAAATATATTTTGAGTTACTTAAACCAGGTTCACGTCCCGTTACAGAAGCGCGCGTTGATGTCTTTTGTATGGAGTGGATTTAGATAAGGGACGGTTAGCAAATAAATTTAAAAGACAAAAATTTAAAAAAGACTTCAAATTGTTCAATTCGAAAGCACTGCGGTATGGTAGCTACAAGTCATACAAGGAAAATTCCACTATTAATGCGAATAATATGTCACGTGGTATTAATAAAGTTGTCCTCATTGCTCGGGCACTTAAAAATGATATTTAAAACGAACGAAAAGAGATAACAGTTTCATTTTATATATAACTTGAAAACCTTGATACCGTGTTATTATATGTTTCGTATAAGGTTGTATAATCGTAGCAATAATTTGTATGATCCTTAAATTTATACCAATTATATTATTATAAATAGAGTACTCATTAATTGACTAAATGTAAACTAAACAAACAGTTAATAGTAAATACATAAGTAATTGTGATAGCCTGTAGCCTAAGCAAAGTCTGCCTGTATCTTAGAACTTTACTTCAGTGTATTAGTTTTAAATGTTATGAAAACAAATATCAGGTTATATCTCTTTACATAAGTTAATAAAACTCGGAATTCTTTGTAAAAATATATTTATTTATTCAGAAAAAATTATATTTCAATTATAATCTATCATGTGATTATCTGAATTTCTCGAGAAGGTACCATCCGTTACGCTATTGTTCGTATTCTTGACGTTTGTGTGTAGGTATGTATTAACATACTCAGTGACCGTGAATGTGTGTGTGTTCGTGTGAATCCGACGAAAATATGCCTGGAAATAGTAACTAACCGTGGGGTGACCATACTTTTTGTTGGATAAAATCGGATATTTTTTTTATTTGTCAAGTTCTTTTTAAATCACTTATACATCAATATCAGCTTTACTACTTTATTACTGTTACGGAAATATTATGTTTTGAAAGAAAATTGATTGAGTAGAATTTCATTGTTTCTTTTCAGTAGCTACATTTAATATACTAGCTGACCCCACAGACGTTGTTCTGTAGATAATAAAAAATACTGTTTTATGGGAATTTGCCAGTAATATTTCAAAACACCAAGAATTCTTTCGTAAAAATGCTCCCTATTATTAAAATGAAATTGTTTCACAATGTAACTGTCAAACCGTGCGTCACTAAATTCTCTCAAAGAAAATATGTCCATACAAAACAAATATTGAAAATAAAAATAATTATGGGTCCCAAATCGAAATAAAAACTATCCTATCTCTCAAGTTAGACTAAACTGCACTCCATGAAGTAATCCCCATTAAAATCCGTTCATTAATTTAGAAGTCCATCTCGGACAAAGAACGTGACAACTAATTTATATATTAAGATTATTACTGAAAGAATTATCCTAAAACAATAAAATTGATAGAATTATGTTGTTCTGTCAAATAAGACAAAACTAAAATTAAATCATTCTTCACACATAATATATTAACCGGAAAATTTCAAAGACTTCAAATTGAAACGTCTCGTTTGTTATTCGTATTTATTTAGTAAAACTTGAAAACAGCCTTCAGTGCAAGTACCGAGCTATTGTACAGTGTCAATGTCTTGTGCTAACAGTATTTTTGTATATCTAAGTGAGAAATTAACGTCTGTACAGTCCATTTACATAGGCAACACCCGTGACCCGGCATGTGAAAACACCGTGCATTGTCTTAACTAAATTAAATGTAATGAATTTTGTTTTTTATGATCGCTAGAACATTTAGATACCACTTCATATTTTGATATCATTCTAGATAAAGAACGAATAATAACTATTGTACATGTATAATTAAATAAAGATGTATTGCATTATATTTGAAACTGATTGTTTGTCGATTTTTCTTTAGATGTTTTTCATTGTTATTTACACTAACTGTATGAATAAAACATTTTGTTGTTGTTGTTTCATAAAACTAATTATGATTGATTTATGTCATACAAATTCTTGATTTAAGTCAACATTATCGCAGTTAGACTTTTAGTACACGAACTACATGAATATTTACTGTTTCATAAAACTTTTACTAATTATGATTTGATTTCTATAAACTACAGTCATACAAATTCTTGATTTATTTATATATTATCGCAATCAAACCTCATGAGTTAGAATGAGTTAAAACATAATATTTGTAATTTTATTGGGAACAACCAGTGACTTATACTAACTAAAATCGGCTTGCAATTTTTGCAAATAGATTGGCCTAAAAATAATTTCAATAAATAAATCCTCCTTAATAAATACCTAGGTTCTATCAGAATTCTTTTAAGTCCAGCAATTCTCTTCTAAACTATTTATTAAGCCTATAACATTAGGTTCCTTAAACTGTTTTGAGACTGTTGTGGGTCTAACTGCAACGTTCCCCTTTTGTCAAAAGGGTTACCTTTAATGTTAAGAGTGTGGAATGCATCAGGTTAGGCTAAGCCTTAGAATCGGCTCCTGCTGAACTCACAACTCAACAAACGTGTTAGTTGCTAATGTGAAAACCTGGTTAAACCAATTTGACATGTGTTCCTCTGCTACACAAGTAATCCACCAGAGCTCGTCAAACTCTTTTTTTATGGATAAGAAGGACAAACGAGCGTGCAGTTCATCTGGTGTTAAGTGATCAACGCCGCCCACATTCTAATAACTCTAATAAATTGGAACAAATTATAAAAAAATAATAATACATATTATAAAACTCTCGATATGGTGTTTATATATATGTAAGTAACGTTACTACTTACCGCACTTGCAATAATTAACTGCATCTTATGATAATATGTGAAAATAATAACAAGAATTAAGTGCCGCTTAGAGTTCTTGAAAATCTGATATTGGTGTTAATTAACAACTTGCGTACAACTGCTGAGTAGTAGAAAATACCTATCTACTATTTTTTTATATTAAGTTTAATATCTTGAAGCCTGCATTATCACTTGGCATTTAGCTAGAGGTACTGAACTGTATAAGTTCGAATTAGTCTTGAAATGGTATCAGTCCAGCGACTAATCTTTATTTTAATGCTTTATTATGTTATATAATATTGAGGGATCTATTAAATTAAAATTTGTTGTGTGGATTTATTACATTACTCCAAGATGTAACTTAATCTGTATCAATACTATTTTCCAGGCTACTTTAAAACTTCTTAATTCTAAATGACATTTATATATGAATGATAATAATGACAGTTATGCATTATAGACAGCAATTTTGTTTATAAAGCTATTTATGTCTCGAATCTTTTGATATTTATCTAAATATGTACGTATTATAATTATTTATTAAATACGTTTACTAACTTCTCTATGAAATATTATAACTGAAAATTTGTTATTTTATGTGAATAGATTTGAGAACTACAAAAAGTTACACAATCAAAAATAAGATCCACGTATCATTCTAAATTAATAAAAAAATAGCGTAAGGGTCACCTGATGTTAAGTGATCCCCGCTTTCCACATTTTCCTGTAACAGCAGAAGAATCACAGGAGCGTAGCCGGCCTTTTAAGAAGGTGTACTACGTGGAATTTTCCTCCTCCCTGCGTCGTAATCCTCAGTACTGAGGGTCGTGACCACCCCTCTGTATCACTTTCTCAAGTATGATCGCTCTCCATCTATTCCTCCTCACTCAAGCTGTATTTTACTGTAAACACCCGAAAGAAGCTCATTCCACGGTCTTGTACCTACGTGGCAGAAAGTTCTTTGAAAACCGCACTGTAGAGGAACTAAAGTGAGTTATATACTACATAGTTGTCAGCTAAATTAAACGTTGAAATTTAAGCCGCTTCTAAGGTGTGTAAAAATATAAAAATAAAATTATTACAGCAAAAAATGGTAACCATAGCGTTTCTTATAATGTTGCATTAGAAGTATAATCACGACTTGAGGACGAAGCCCGGTATATAGTCATATCTATGCCTGAATCAGCGGTCGTTCGCACGGTCGCACACCAACATAATAGCCTCTATTGCTATACGCGGAAGGACGACTTTGAAAACGCTTGTGGATTTTAAATTTGAGCGTTACATTTGAATTTCTGATTTTTACACTCAATTGTATGTCCACATATTGTAAGCGTATTGACTTTGAGTTGAGCCTGTTTTTGAACTAATAATATCAATAATGGTTACATTATATTTTAATACATTGTTTGATATCTTAAAATGCTTTAACATCATTTAAAAAGATACCTGATAAAACTTGACTAGATTGACGTACATGTTGAGCTGTGGAATGATCTTTCTTGTGCGGTGTTTCCGGGACGATACGACATTCGACCTTAAAAAGAAGCGCGTACACCTTCCTTAAAGACCGGCAACGCTCCTGTGATTCTCTGGTCTTGCAAGAGATGTAGGCGGCAGTGATCACTTAACACCAGGTGACAGGTACGGTCGTTTGTCCTCCTTTTCCATAAAAAAAATATATATTTCTGAAAAAAAAGTATTGTCTGTACTACGTTCTTAGTGTTTTAGGTATATAAATAGTGCATAAAAAGTTACAGATCTATGAGATCTGTTCCTAATTACTGTGCCAAAACGTAGTCATTATGAGAAGGTTTACTTAAAGGCTTTATTAAAATGCAAACCAAAGTTAAAAAAGTTGATGAGAGCTTTTATGTAACGAAAGCAAAAATTGCCAATATATTTTTCTTTTCAAAATTTTAGGTTAAGTAACAAGTAAGTATTCAAAGATGCAAAACCTCTAATTGATTTGAATTATCTGATTGATGATTTGATTGATAATAATCTGATTTGATTTGATTGACTCCAAATCAGATATTCGGAGAAACTGAGAATATTCATAAAATCCATAAATCTTGTCTCAACCAACATAAGTCAAATTCAATTACATGTTTCTTATGGAAGTTTGACATTATCCATTTTAAGGCCCGTAACTACCTGCATATAAATTTTACCATCTCATTGTCCCGAGGTATTATTTAAAAAGATATACTTCTCCTGAAGTGGCGGTTAAAACTGAGTTTGGAACAAAAGGGCACAATTAAAGCCTCCCTCGAAAACTTTAGAGCGCTCGTAAAGTAGAAGATAACTTTGTATTGTTATTTTTAAGGTTTACAAAAGGATTTTGTAGCTACACAATAACTTTGTTGCTACTTTTACAATACATAAGTTTTGATGGTTTGGTTTTGAGAATCGCTAATATGGAAAAATATTGTTAAAAATCGTGTGCTTATAACGTGTAAACAACTTACACCAAATGTATTATTATTAAACATACTTAAATCTATACTGGTATTATAAAGAGGAAAAATTTTATTGTTCGTTTGCATAGAATAGGCTCCGAAACTACTGAACCGATTTGAATAATTCTTTCACTGCTATATTATCCCCTGTTGACATAGGCTATATTAAATAAAAAAAAAAAATCTTACTAAAACTCCAACAATGTAACCCAAGGTGTTAAACAATACCTAAAATATTCTTTACATCGCGTGCACTGCGAAAAGTATTGATGATAGAATATAATAATGTACTACGACTTTGCAGAACACGTCATAATTTACAATAAGTGTTGCGACAGCTTATCTTATAATTAGTGTTCTTTTATTTTAAGAATTTTAATTGAATTATCTGCTAGTTTAATATAAAGCAAGAGCTAATAGGGAATACAAGTTACGAAATGTACCGATTTACTAAATATTGAACTATACTTTAAACATCTAAAAAAATTCGGTGTTAGATGTTAATTTTGTAGTAATAGAAGAACATGTCATTGAAAACTAAATAATTGGGATAATAATGGGAGGCTCCTTTGCTCAGGATGCCGGCTAGGTTATGGGTACCACAACGGCGCTTTTTCTGCCGTTAAACAGTAATGTGTAACCATTACTGTGTTTCGGTCTGAAGGGCGCAGTAGCTAGTGAAGTTACTGGGCCAATGAGACAGTTATATATCGCTGATTATTTATATTGGATAAAGTACCGATTTACTAGATAGAAGTTGACAAGTAATTCTATTTTGATAGTCAATAATATTTTTAAGGAATATATTTGAACATTTAAATGGTGGCTTTTGAGGTACGATTCTTAAAGCTACTTATCTCGTGTAATGGTTCGTGAAGCTCAGTTAGGTTGAAATAAGGCTTTGTAGGCGAGATATGTCGTGGTTTGTGAAACGTGGGAAATAGCGAGTTGGCTTCGTTGAACTTAGTTCAGTTGTAAATTTATGAGAAGATTTTAAGTTTAGCGAGTACTCTACTACTTACTGTAGATTTATTGAAATAATTTACCTTATTTTGATAGCCTGATTACGTATGTCGTGCATAGGTAGCACTATTCTCAGTTAATAGGTATCTTTTCAATACTTGTCATCGGATTTTGCAAACAATCCCACATTCGGTTAACGCCATTCCGAGAAGTTAGAAAATGATACTCTTCTCTTCCTTTCATTTCTTTCATCGTAAGTCGTTCCATGTGGACCTTACATTCAGTTCGAATCACGCGCTCCCTTGGGACCTCTTAAAAAATCAGGATATTACCCTATATTAAACGTTTCAGAAACTTTACTCATCCCAAAAATAAATCCCAGAACAAATTCACTTACTGTGATTTTTCTTAAGAAAAAAAACATATATGTTACATAAATAAATAATATATCATAAATTAAAAGTAAAAATTAAAAGTAAAAACAAATCTACAGTGTCCAAGAGATTACAAGTAGGTGCCTACATAAAGCGACCAACATAACATATCTTACAATTGTTTTATTTACTTAAACTTTACACTTAGATATATGTGTTTATTGAAAATCCCTTAAAATGTGTGTTGCTAGCCATTTTTTTAAAGTTTTTATACTCTATTCTATAATCCTTGACAACATACGTGCAAGATCTCAATCAGACAAACAGACTTCATTCGCATTATATTAGTTAGAATTTTTTCAAAATGACTCATAAAATGAGTCCTTTTTAAAATTTACCCATAAAATTTATGCTATTACAAATTACACATAAAATTAATGCTATTTTTAAATTACACATAAAATTAATGCTAATTTTAAATTACACAAAAAATTAATGCTATTTAAAAGATACACATAAAATTAATGTTATTTATAAATTACACATAAAATTAATGGTATTTATAAATTACATAGAAATTTAATGCTATTTAAAAAATTCTCATAATAATATCATTTGTAATTCTTGTCAGATACACACACAGAACACGATATTGTTAACGATTTATTATCGGTGTATATCCCTGTTACGAATATGTTATTGATATTGTTATACGACACGGTAATGGCACCAAATAAACGTGACTTTTGACTGATAATTACTTTTCAATGAATTATAACGCTTATATTACACATAAAATTAATGCTATTTTTAAATTACACAAAAAATAGTGTTATTTAAAAATTACACATAAAATTAATGGTATTTATAAATTACACATAAAAATAATGGTATTCATAAATTACATATAAATTTAATGCTATGTAAAAATTTCTCATAATAATATCATTTGTAGTTCTTGTCGATTGTTGTAAGCAGACAAAGTTTGAGCAGGTAGGTGTCGAACAGGTAAATACACCTGCCTGCATCGTCCCAACCACTTTGTATTTCCCCCCTGTTATTGTTGGTGCGTGGTCGTTTATTGTTACAGGCAGGTAGGTCCGGCGTAGTTTGTTAATTTACGAGGCAGTTATTATTCCGAAACCAGGAGTTACATGAACCACTTTGATTTTATGATGGTTTGAGTTTTGTTTTGTTATTAGGTACTTCTTATTCAAGATTTGTCTAGATGTTTCAAAGAGAAGTTACGAAAACTATATTATAAGCTTAATTAGCAAAACAAATATTATTCATTAGCTCATGGTTTTATTCGATTAACTTTATCTATACTAATAAGTTAAAATATAATTATTTAGGAAGCCTAAATTGTATTACCAACTTGTAAAGTTTTACGCAGGATGTCCGTTATACATGATTTTGTTTCGGTTCGTAGGAACCTGCAGCTGAAGATAATACTAGGCTAGAAAAAACTCCAATCCATATCTAATATGTAAATTTTCAGTATGTATGCTGGCTTCATATTATTAATATGAAGGCTTTTTTCTCCTGAATCGTGAAAATGATTAAACGTGCGGGGCGCACGTACAATACATCATTTTATAATCCAAAAATAATTAACTTTAATAAAAAATATATGAAAGTAAATTCAGTGAAGTACCAGGCTCTCATAAACATAAAGTTTTGCCAGTAATACCAGCTGTTAAAAATGTTACACTTATGTACTGTATTACTTTAAGATCTTTTGAGAGGAGAAAATAAACATAAATTATTATTTGCTTGCGCCTGCTTCCTCGACTTCGGACTAGCAATATCCGCAGTTGCCTTTGCGCTGCTAAAAATTGCGCATATGAAGCGTAAAATTGTCTCCAAGTGACGAGAGTAATTCACTGTCGCTCAGAATCTGGGAGTTTTAAAAATCCTGACCATCATGTAAAGGTCTTGCTTGTTACATCACTTTCTCATAAAAAATGAAGAAGATACCAGAATAACTAATAAGCAAGATTACTATTGCCATATACAAAGTATAATTGGTCGCACCTGTATCCGTTCACTTTTTCTCAACACTCCCGTTTGTCGTCATTCAGGAATGACATGGAATGCGTCGTAAAAACTCGTTTGGATAAACAATTACATGATACTATTTATAAAGTTGTAAGAGTTGATATAAAAAATGTTATGATTCGCGTCAAAGAATTCGTTTTTCATAAGGCGGTGTTCAGTGCTGTAGAGCGTGACGCGTTTTTTATGGTCTGAGGCGTTCTTGATAACTTTAAGATTGACTTCATTTATATTCAGCGAGTTGCTCTATGTAGAGTTATATGAAACTACATTTAAATGGAATAATTTATGAAATGCTGCGACCATCAAGCTGGCATTTCGAAATTCACAAAATAAATACAGTTATCTGTTTTCCCTCTATATTAAATATGTGTATCTAGCTTGACTCTCGGTTCTAATTAATATTATATTTCTTGGAAGCTGTTTAATTTGTGTTACTCTGAATTTGTCTATTTGTTCGTTGCATTCCTCTGATCATAATTTAATTTTAACAGGTTGTTAAGGGTGTATCAAAAGTATATATATTAGCAATATCCCGTGGCTTGACTCATGTAAATGTCACTTACATGTGAATCTGTATATTGAATATGATAAATAATCAACATAATAGGATATTTATCTCAGATTAAATTAACTGTCTTTAATACAAATAGTATTTTACTCCTTATAAAATCTTTTATCTGCTTACGAAATTCCTTTCAAAATCGTCCGAGCCATTTTGGAGATATATAGGTATTATGGTCATATATGCCTACAAAGTAAGACATAAAAAATTGTTCGAGTACCATATTCGTATGGATTGTGAAAAATGCTATTATTTTGATGTAGATTCAGATATTTCAATATTTTATTTTTATAGTTGATCATTCACATCACATGTAACACAGCAGAATCATTCTTCTAATTGATGCGTTGGCAATTCTGGAATGATAATATAAGCGTTATAATCCATTGAAAAGTAATTTTCAGAAACAACCACATACCAATAACAGTAACAGGGGGGAAATACAAAGTGGTTGGGACGATGCAGGCAGGTGTATTTACCTGTTCGACACCTACCTGCTCAAACTTTGTCTGCTTACAACAATCAACAAGAACTACAAATGATATTATTATGAGAAATTTTTACATAGCATTAAATTTATATGTAATTTATGAATACCATTATTTTTATGTGTAATTTATAAATACCATTAATTTTATGTGTAATTTTTAAATAACATTATTTTTTTGTGTAATTTAAAAATAGCATTAATTTTATGTGAAATATAAGTTGTAATCCATTGAAAAGTAATTTTCAGTCAAAAGTCACGTTTATTTGGTGCCATTACCGTGTCGTATAACAATATCAATAACACATTCGTAACAGGGATATACACCGATAATAAATCGTTAACAATATCGTGTTCTGTGTTAATGTTTCAATTATTGTAATTGTAACAATTTCATGATCAATGATAATGTGTATTTATAGACGTTCGGTTCATTAAAGTAGCAAATATATTGCGTAATATATATATATTAAATGATCAATTCAATACGATATTTCGATATATTAACGGGGACAAGGCACTTTAAAATAGATATTTGCAATAAAATATACAAAAATAATCAAGACATTTGAAATAATGTCGAAATGATCCGAAACATTAGAATCCTCGAAAAGTGACATTTTGAATATCTTAATTTATCTTTACAATTTGTTTTTTTTCTAAAGTGATCGAGTGAACCCTCACTTCTGGGATTAACTACACAAATCCCAGTATACCAGTGGGAGGCTCCCTTGCACAGGATGCCGGATAGATGGCTATGGCTACCACAACGGTGCCTATTTCTGCCTTTCGATCTTCGTGTGTTTCGATCTTTCGGTCTGAAGGGCGCCGTAGCTAGTGAAATCACTGGGCAAATGAGACTCAACATCTTATGTCTTAAAGTGACGAGCGCAATTGTAGTTCCGCTTAAAAATGTTTGGGGTTTTTCAAGAATCCTGAGCGGCACTGCATTGTAATAGGCAGGGCGTATCAATTACCTTCAGCTGATCGTCCTGCTCGTCTCATCTCTTATTTTCATAAAAAGAAGAAGTGTTGACTGTCCACGGAGTCACGATCCTCAGCAGTGACGGGGTGAAGAAGAAGAAGAAAAATCACGACATTTGGGTACTCAGGTTTTCATTAAGTCTGCCTCATTTTTACAGTACACTACTTTTATATAATTACATATGTACTATTTTTACTAGTAATTTAGCGTAGTACTAGTTTATACTACACTAAAATTGTATAGACGCTGTGACTCAATATAAATTTTTGATCAAAGTTATAGTATATTTTATCAAGAATAAGTATAAAATAATACAAGGTTCTATAAAAAACGATTATACCACTTCAAACCCAATTACAGCCAACTATCTTGAGCTTGTTCTAGTTAAGGCTTTGAAACCAGTTCTCAATTGAATAAAGCTATTACCAATTGCTTTACCATTTAAGGCGTTGTTCGGAGCAGTATACACGATACCTTATCCTTTATAGCAACTATGCTCGCATTTTGCCATGTCTAGACTCTAGACCTAAAGTATTCGTGACCTGGAGATAATTCTCTGAAATACGTTTCATTTACATCTCTGTAGAAAGTAAATACATTAACAGCGTTGTCCAATTTAAATTATTTTATATTCGCTAGATGTAAATTAATAAGATTTCTTTTAATTATACTTATTTTTTCAAACAAAACAAATCATATTATAATCTCCAATACTATTGGTTACATTACATTAAAACTATCACTATCAGAGGTCCCGGGTTCGAATCCCGGTAGGTGCAAGCATTTATATGATGAATATAGATGTTTGTTTCCGAGTCATGGATGTTTAAAATGTATTTATGTATGTTTATATGAATATATATATATATATATATATATATATGTTTAAGTAAATATATTGTATTAAATATATCATTCTCTTGTAACCCATAACACAGGCTATAAAAACTAACTAACTATAACTTTTAACTTGGGGCAACATAATTTGTGTAAAAAGTGTGTCAATATCATTACGGGGAAGTGTACCAAGAATACTGTCAGCATTTCCTCGTTGGATATCTACGCTGATCCGTTGACCGAAATAGCTGCCAGCGCTTAGTTAAGTAATTTATTAATAGTGAGTTCAATTAACTATTACCAATTAAGATTATTTTTATCACATGTATTATCATAACAACTTTTCAAATGGTTTTATAACATATTTAATTTCTTAATGCAATATACGAATATAATTTATTATTTAATGAGAATTTCATTAACATTAAACATACAATTGTAAAACCACAACCAAATAAATTATGTTTTTTTCACAGGCATGTTTTTTCAATGATTGTTTTTTACACTCCATCATGTTACAAAGGCAAAACATGAGCCACTTAACATTTTTGCCACCTCAAATCAAAAAAATCAAAACTTGAAGCACTGCTATAAAAAAACTAATTCAATTTACTTTTGACAATTATCCAATACCTTTTATTATATAAGTTTTGCCCCGATCAATCAAGACAGCGCTTTCTTACATATAGATATTTAATTTTAAATTATTTATTAAAAACAACGCAACGAGACAGTTAAGTAATACAGGATACAACTTACTATTTTATTGCTAATATATTGCCTGTTTTATTGAGCTCCATAGACAGGTCTGATCTCATATCATGAGTGTTGCATTGCCCCGGATTGGGCAACGAGTAATACTGTAACTCTGTTGAAACACGCTTGCAAGATATTGCATGTACGGAGTCAACTAGCGCGCTAATTCTTTCGTCTCGAACATTTCTCTTCTAACTTCCGCACAAGCTGTTGGTTATCCATTCTTTATTATTTTATATAATCAATGAAATTCCATGACGTTGATAAATTTGCGTTAGATTTCAATAACTGTAGTACTTATTCAATTACATAGATAGACAATACAATAAATTAGTTCATAATACTGTCAACAGATTGCGTTTTTTCATATTTCTTTTTGGAAAATATATTTTACATATTTTTGTCAATAGCGGTTAATATAACTGTTAAAACGGTATTTGAATCATAACATTTGATGAAGAATTATTAAAATTATTACGTAAAAACAGAGAAATAATATATGAGATTTCAAAGTAAATTAACGAATTAACTAACAAGATCATTTTGTGATCCTCCAATAAACGACTATGAACTTCAATGCATGATCGAAAATCCATGAAAGTTCGGAATTTATAAGCTTTGGAAAAAACGAAGAAACACTCCCAAAATGGACAATAGTGCCACGCTTCGTTTGGCTCGTCTGGGCGAGATTAAAAAAGTTTGGACATACTCTCATGTTTTTATGTATACCTAGAGATGTTATTTTAATTTGTTAATATTCTAAGATTCAAAATATTTATTTAAATTACATACACATTAATAAATTATTGAAAATAATGTATGAGTTGTATACTCATCAATAAAATAAATAATTAACAACTAATTAGTTTTGTCCATATTGTCCTGTGGAGCATTCTTCCAAGCATTCTTGTCTTTCATTTAATGCTTTGTAGTATGCTTTCTTACAAAGTGTAGATTTAATACAAGTCTTAATTTAAAAAAGGAGCTTTCTTCATCCTTCTACAAAGTTGTGATATGTGCCTTCCTTCTTATACCAAAAAAAAAGCGCATACACCTTCCTCCTGTGATTCCTCTGGTGTTGCAACAGAATATGGGCGGGAGTGATCACTTAACACCAACTAGGTCAAAAAGGTCAGGTAAGTAGGTCGCCCGTTTGTCCTCCTCTTCCATAAAAGGAAATTTTCTTTAGTTACAATATTTCACCAGGCATTTTATTATAAAATTTGACACAGTAACTCATAAAAAATTTACTTATTTTATACAATCTAAGCCACGGCTTGTTCACAGTTCAACTTATCTAAATAAATTCTGTCTGGTCCGCGACGTTGCAAGGTGTACTAAATTAGTTCCACCTGAGTTATTTATATTCATTCAAGCATTTATATTCAATGGAAAATATCCATGCATCTTTTGATCTGAGATTCATTCGTCTATACCTACTAATAGGACAGTAATGTACTGGGAGATTATAATAAAGGCGCGTATAAATACTGCTTAATCATTTATTGGCGACAAAACTAAATTTTAAATAATAAATTTTGACAATGTTAGCTTAATTATAATTAAGTTAAAATATTTATTTCAGCAATTAAATAAATTCAAATATATTAATTTTATTGGTTATATTTCCATTGATTTCTATCTTCTTAAATTGATAGTACCTACTTAAAAATTATTGAAGTAGGCGTTACTTTGCGGAAATCCATAACTATGTAATGTTTTGAGTTTTCTTTAGTGTTAATTCCGCCACTATTTGTTTTTAAGCAATTCGACACGTGTTTCGTCTTTACATAAGGCATCCTCAGGACATATTGACTCGCAAAAATCTGGCCTGAGACTAGTTAATTCCGCCAGTATTTATCTTTTAAACAATTCGACACGTGTTTCGGCACACTCGCCAAAATCTAGATTTTGTCGAGTCAACATTAACACTAAACAAAACATTTGGGTAAGTACCTACTTAGATAATTAATACGTCTAGATAGTCTCTTGTTGTTAGACAACCGATAAAAACAGGCCAGGAATAATACTTAAGTGTGCGTGACAAGCTGCGTCCTACACTCGCGATTTTTATGACACTTTGTGTTAGTGTACGTGAATTGCTCTAAAGTCTAAATAGACGTGAGGTTCTAAACACAATTTTTTTCAAAGTTTTCACTGCTGTCATAGTCTATCGAGACGTATAAATGATCTAGGGATACCTACATTATTCTATAAATTATCTCTCATGCCTTCATTGTTGCAATTTTTATAAATGTAACGCTCAGAATATGTAGTTTTATATAGCTGTAATAATTTTAAAATCGTTTAAGTATTTGTCGAGTTTTCCATTAAAATACAAAACTTATCTCTACAAAATTATATTTATAAGTAGAGCTAGGTATTCTGTATTCAATTCATTCATGTACAAAGCACATTCTATTACCAGGATACGATTGAACGTTACGCATTTCGTCCTTCGACTTGCGTGAAGTGTGTTTAAAAAGAAACCATTTGAATTCGATTCCGAGCACAAGGGTTATTTGTATTCAGACCTTGTGTACCGTTCGAATGAGGCGTTTTTGTACCTCGGCGAATTGAAGTCGACCCGTCGCGACGTGACTTTGCCTGTGTTACACCTTTATGCTTATGATTTGCTAATTCTAATAACCTAAACACATGATCGGATTTGGTACGGCCGGACCATCGGATGGTTCGGTGGGAGTGGTTTTTTTTTTATGGAATAGGAGGACAAACGAGCGTATGGGTCACCTGGTGTTAAGTGATCACCGCCACCCACATTCTCTTGCAACACCAGAGGAATCACAAGAGCGTTGTCGGCCTTTAAGGAAGGTGAAACACCGCTCATTCCACAGCTTTATAGTACGTGGAAGAAAGCTCCTTGAAAACCGCACTGTGGAGGACCGCCACACATCCATAGGGTGGTGATGATATCATCAGGTTTGGCGCCTCGCACCAAACAGATTAAACACTTGGCGGGATGGCGATGGACAATGCCAATTAACATTGAGTATAGACCGGTAGTGGACCAAATTTGACCAAGTGTTTAAGTTAAATGGTCGGACGGTAATAATAATAATTTTGTGCAATGATGATGCGAATTACCATCGAATATGCTCTGGCAGTGGACCGCGTCCGATAGTTCAACCGCACCAAATCCAACCATGTGTTAGGATATAATGGTCCGCCGTCATATTCGGTACAGTGCAGACGGTAATCATAACAATTTTGTGAGATGTTCAATGCGACATACCATCGAATACGGTTTGGTACCGGACCGCGTTCGATAGTTCAAGCGGACCAAATCCGACCATGTGTTTGGGCTATTACATAGTTTATACCTTAAAGCTAATCAGAATAAAATGATCGCTTGTTTAGACTACACTATACCCACAACACACAACCTTTACTACTTACTGTTCTTCGTTTATATAATCAAACTACGTATGATACGAATATTTATTCCTTCGAAAATCTATCCGAGATTCGTCACGCTACTGTGTAGATTATATCTCAATCTTAATACAACAGTTGTGGCACGCTGTGAGAGTGTTAGAGGCTTACACTAAGGGTGCGGATTCATGTCTCGCATTGTCGTTAATTTGTTTGTTTTTACTTTAAAATTGTGTGGTTAACTTAAGTAACCACACAATTTTAAAATTTAAATCAAACACAATTATTGTTATCACTATATATGGGCAGAGTTTTTACCTGTTAGAAATTACAATAAGTGATGAGTACTCGAAACATATTCAATTGTGTTAATGCCAACAAATGACGTCAGTGCCAACTGCCAACTAACTTCAAAGAATAATAATGAAGTTACTTTAACTAAAGATCTAAATATTACGCGCTATTATAGTTCTTTATAACCACTACACAATAAATATTTATATTATTTCCTTATAATTACAATCAGTTAATTACCAGAATAAATATAAATTATTAATATTTGTTTTATGATTTATTTAATGTTGGTACTGTAGTGGAAATCTATGGTTCATTAAGTCGCTACTCATTAACATGTTCTTAAAATAATTATAATATGAAATAACATTAATAACACAGTTATAAATAATAGCGTATAAATAGGTATAAATATAATTATTAATTGGGATATCTTATGGCTCCATAAGGTTGGTAATATAATGAGGAGTTGATAACGTAACAGAGATGCCCTGTTTTTTCTTTTACAAAAGTATTTTAGAATTACAGAATCACTTGCACTGGATCGCTTTGCTGGATTAAAACTTAATTAACAACTCAAGGTACGATATTGTATGGTATTTGTACCTTATGCAGACAACGTATTCCTTCATATTTTGGCCACACATTTCGCAGAGGCGACGAAAGTATGGAAAAACTAATAGTGATTGGAAATACCGAAGGCAAAAGGTCGCGTGGTCGTTGTCATATAAGTTGGACCGACTGAATTAAATGCTCATCGTCCAAATTCCCTACGGTTGTTAGAGACGTGCATGACAGAATCCGATGGAGATCCATCCGCTCCAGATGCATCCCTAATACTTGACCACAATCCTCAAACATGAGGGACTGACCCCAGAGAAAGAGACGGTATTGTATACCTTAAAAGGCTGCCCAACGAATCTCGACCTTCTGGTGTTCATGTCCTTGGGCGGTTGTTTCACCATTTCCCATCCCGTGAGTTATTTATTAGGAAATCTAACAGCTTTACAAAATTAAATGATACTTAAGAGAGAGCCAATAATTCTAGGTTTCTACAATAAGCACTAGAGTAGAAAAATAAAACTGAAAACGTGAGCATATACAATTCGAAAATTACAATTTACATGATCAATAAAGTTAAAGTTAACATAACAATTAAGACTTTGGGGGTTATTATGAAATAATTTGTTGGCTAAGATACATCTTGCAGAGTCTACGCAACAGAAGAGATCTAGATTATTCAGATCAAAGTTATTGCTTGCTCAACGAGTAAAATTATTTCTTTTATCATTTAGGTTAGGGTGGGGACGTCTTAGTAAATCATGCTGTCGCAGTGATCTAACAGGGGTATTGAACTGAAGTTTGGCAATGAAATGGTCTTTGTTTGAGGCTCAATCACGCCTAAACCACTGATCGTATCGACATGAAACTACCACCATTCGATGTGAAATTTATCCTAGATGGTTTATGGATACTTATTTTTCGAATTGCAACGTTATTTCATTAATTCATTTCCTTTTAAAATTCGCTGCGAAGCGGGCGGGACCAGCTAGTGTAATATAAAAAAATATATAATTACTTTCGTTAACAAGATGAGATATAACGTATAATAGAAAAGTTTTACCAGGAATTACTTTGCATTATTTAAACGACTATAAACTTATTTAATTTAAATAATTAATTCATGTTTTAACCATGTGCGCGGATTTAGGTACCTATCGTACATCTGCGTCTGTACGTGAATCTAGAAGACTGCTTTTCTGAGAAACTTCAGATCTCGTTTACGTGACGCTTCTATGACTTTTACGTGTTATATAGTTACGTTGATTTATATATTTAGATAAATTATGATAATTATAAGTTTAATATTTAATTAGAATGTGTTCTTTGCTTTCAACCGACTGTAAAGATCTTACTTGACCAAATTCTTAGGTCTTAAACGTCTTATTTAATTGAAATTATTAAGTCATGTTTTAATATTGCCAATTAACTAAATAAACAGGGCACTCTTTTGATAAATTTTATGCATGAATACTGGAAAATAGGGGTTAAATCTCACATATATGTAAAAAATATGTTAAATAATTCGATGTTCTGCCATTTATTAATAGATTTAAATTAGTTACTTACCATTGTTTTAAATATTTAATTAAAATTGCTTCTATGAAAGACAATATCGTAACTTTTGGATTAGTTTTTCACAATCAAAATTTTATGAATTTTGAATTATTTGTGCAGGAATAAATTAAAATTTACATAATCAGTGTAACAATAAGTTTTCTTTTATTTTTAATGCTCAATATTTTCTGTATCGTTTTGAAAAAGTATTAGCAACGATTTTATTATAAGAAAAGTCGTGTGTGTATATTATTTTGTCTACTTTTTTTATGAAATTTCTTAAGCCGGTCTTTTTATTGATTAGGTTGAAGTGAGAAAATGAAGATGGATGTTTGTTTGTTTCAGAATCGTGGATATTTATATGTATTAAATATGTTAAGTGAAGGCTTTACTTAGTTTCACCAGTGGGAGGCTCCTTTGTACAGGATGTGCGTCTATATCTGCCGTGAAGCAGTAATGTGTAAGCATAATTAAGTTCCAGATTGTAGGGCGCAGGGCAATTACTGGGCAAATGAGACTATACATCTTATGTCTCAAGGTGACGAGCGCAATTGTGGTGCCGTCAAGAATTTCTGGGATTATCAAGAATCCTGTGCGGCACTTCATTATAATCAAAGGCAGGGCGTATTAATTACAGCTGAATGCTTTCTACTTGTCTCGTCCCTTATTGTAATAAAAAAAGTTTGTGGCATGATAATTTGTGTAAAAAGTGTGATAATATTATAAGAAAAAAAAACGTAAGCCAACGCTTACTTCTTATTCACAAACATTCGCTACAAAAACTATAAGGAAAATTCAGCAATAGCATAGAGTTTCTAGGCCGCTGTTTCCTTTTTGTCTTGTCACGGTCACTTGAGAGGACCAGTGCTCCTTGACCTGTCCGCATCAGATCGCCCGTAGCATTTGTTAACAGAGAGGAAGGCGACGCATGTCAAGAGCAACTGGCCACGGAGAATATATTAAACTAACAATACTGTTTCCGCGAACGCTTAGAAGATTCTTTACTCAGCTCATTAACACAACGTGGGCGACGTCTCATTCAGTACGCCTTTGGGATTTATTGTTTGGTTTTTCTTTTTGTTTATGGTTACAGTGTACGAAGAAATAGATATATATGAATAGTCATTGAATTCTGTTCCTGTTCGTTTTATTACCATAAAGCTTATATGAGTTTGTAGGAGCGAGAATCATTTCAAATACTATCGAATTACTTTAATAGTTTATTGAAGTAAAAACGTAAGAAAAATTAACAAAAAAATATCGACTTCAAAAATACGTAATAAATAATTATGTAGCACATACAAATAAGAGTATTTTATTAATATTAAAGGTAAAGGTTTGCATAAGAGCTGTATTAAATAAAATTTTTAGTTATTTGATACTATTCATTTTTCGAAGTCGGTTTTTTTAAACGTTGTTTTTTTTATTTTTTTTACTTTTTAGTGTCAGTTAATAATAATATACAATCAACTGGAATAAAAACTCCTAGAAAAGCCTTACACAAGAAACAATTACTTATATCATTCACGTAGACAAAAAACTCATAAAAAATGTTCATAAAATGAAAACTACTGAGCCAAACTATGTAAATTTATTATGGGACCAAATGGCATCTATTCCGCATCGAACTAAAGAATAATTACGTAAATCGGATCAAAAATCTCAGGGTAATCAGTGTACATACTTAAAAAAAATACCTATCGAATTGAGAACGTCCTCCTTTTTGAAGTCGGTAAAATAATTTCAATATTCAAATAACTGCGCTCGATTACTCAGTGCCGCGCGCTCATCTATATCAAACGAAATCGTAATTTGGTTTAGTATTATGAATCCTCTTTAAAATACCTCGAAAACGAGGCTTCATTACAAATGACAAACAAACTTACCAAGTAAACCAATTAAATGCTAAACTTGGTGACAATTAACTTTATCTAAAAGAAATCAAAGAATTGATTATACGAAGATACTTCAAAGGGAAAGAAATCCCAATTCAACTCAAAATACTTTAAGTGCGTTCATTTCGAAAGGAAAAAGAAATTACAATGGCCTTAGACGTCGTTGGGGCTTTAATTTCACATCACGTTTCCCAAGACGACGGAATTAATTGTTTGATAGGAAAGTCGAAACCTTTGAGCTTCGCCATTACATCAATTTAAACAACACTCACCTTTCCCCGTAACTTTACACGTGTAACTGCACGGTGCAGTTTGAATTGCAGAAAAACATTTTTTCATAGAAGTTCCTATTAGTTTTTTTTGATATATGTATATAGAGATATCTAAATATATAAATAATTCAACCTTAGTAATGTATCCTTATATTTATAGTTATAAAGACCGTATAGTGTGGAAAAAATGGAGAAGGCCTTCACCCAAAGAAGGGCCCATACTACTAATTAAACATTAATTATTAAGAAATAGAAAAAAAAAATTACTAACATAAAACTATTCTCTTTTTAAGTTCTTATAATATTAGGCTTAAGTTAAGTTAAGTTTTCTAACAATAATTATAAGTTTGTTTTAATTTTTAAATTTAGTTTAACTTAATTATGTAATTTAGTATGGGAATAAAAGGCTTATTTATTTATTTATAATAAATCCTTATTATATTTGTATATACGTGTACAGTTTGACAAAAAAAAACACACACATACATACACACATACACACACACGCACACACACATACCTCTTTTTAGTGAGTTTGCTTATTATGTATAATAATGCCTTTCGGAAGGACCTAGCCTCTGAAACTCTGGGTATCCTACCGCAGAAGGTAGGGCACAAAACATTCTGTACCGCATATTATTAGTATTGAATAAATAAATATTATTATTATTATACATACTATGTAAAATCTGCATTTATTTAAATATGTTTATTAGTTTTTTTTAGAGTGATTGACGATTACTATCAATCTATTTGATTTTATGTCAATAAAGTAATTTAACTTTAAATTTGACTTTAGTATTTTTAATCTTAATATATATAAATTACGTGACACGTTGTTTGTCCGCGGTGGACTCCTAAACTAATGATCGGATTTTAATGGGGATTACATCATGGAGTGCAGTTTGGTCCAACTTGAGAGATAGGATAGTTTTTATTTCGATTTGGGACCCATAATTATTTTTGTTTTACAATGTTTGTTTTGTATCGGCATATTTTCTATGAGAGAATTTAGTGACGCACGCTTTGACAGTTACGCTGTGAAACAATTTCATTATAAGAACAGGGACCATATTTTACGAAATAATTCTTGATGTTTTGAAATATTATTGGCGAATTCCTATAAAACAGTATTTTTCTTAATTATCTTCAGTACAACGTCTGTCGGGTCACCTAATATATATATATATATATATTTTGATATATTCGGTTTAAATACAGGTGATAAGGGAAAGATTTTTCAAATTCTGTTTCAAAATCTCATTTACCATTAGGTACATAATTGATTAAGCAAATTATTTATCATTTTCAGGGTAATCGGCACCTTGGCTGTTTCCAGTGGCAGCAGAAGATATATACAACAAATGTGCCGACCACAGGAGGAAATTTAACATATTTTCACCCAAATGTTACTTATATATTTTGTAATATTGTCATTAAGTTATCGGTTTTGTACAAAGTAATAAAATATGCCTTCAGCGGTGATATGTATACTGAAATAATATGTACTACGTACTAGAAAAAATATTCTGAATTAATATTCATTTAATCAAATTATTAGCTAGTATTTTTTGTTATTCTAATGGTAATTTTTATAGATATTCCTATACCATCTTTTGGTTCGGAATATACTCGTATTATAGTTGCATTTAGAAGATAAGTTTTTCGAAGAAGAAGACTCAATTCATCTTTTGAAGAATTGGACGTCATAAACTGAAGAAGAAAGAAGAGATACGAAGCATTTCGTAGATTGGCTAATTGTCTTTGGTTATCTAGCTGTATGAGTATTTTGACGTCATAAAGCTAGGTTACCGGAGTTAAGGGCCTTCTACTATCGTCGATTGATACCGAAGATGCAATTACGTTCAGCGTTTGATGAAGTCTTCGGAGTCTTCAAATTTATCAACATTTTTTTTAATTTAGAATCATAAGGACTTCAAATTAAGCTGGGAATTTAATTTTTATATATTTATGTGCTTTCATTTGAATGCAGTTACTTTTTTATAGAATGGAAATTTTGATAAGAATTTTGTATTTTGTTGTTTAACACGTCATATTTAAATAAAATAATTTATAAACAATTTGAGCCCGTGTCATTACTACGGAAATTGTTAAACTGGAAAGCCGGATTAATTGAAATAAATACGGTAATTTTTCCAAATTACCCAATTTAAATACACATAACCATTTAAAAAATATAATAGAGAAGTTTGTTAATTATTTAAAGAATGTAGGTGAATGTGTTTTTATATTAGGTATATATAACTTGTAATTTTTGAAAATAGTAGCTTGCCAGGAAGATATTCGAAGTCAAATAGGAGCATCTAGTATGTATGTATATAAACTAACAGGACAATGAAATATGAGGAAATAAAATGTTAAATAATAATATGTTGAGCATCATGATCATCAGCCGGAAGATTACCACTGCTGGATAAAGGCTTCCCCCAAGATTTCTACGACGATCGGTCCTATGCTGCCCTTATTCTACGTATTCCGGCGATCTTGAACAGATCGTCGTTCTATCTTGTGGGGGACCTACCAACACTGCGTCTTCCGGTACGTGGTCGCCATTGGAAGCCTTTACTGCCTCAACAGCCATCTGTCCGTCGATCTATGTGCCCTTCCCACTGCCACTTCAGTTTCGCAATCATTTGGGCTATGTCGGTGATTTTCTTGATATTTTCGTGTAAATTCCACTAAGTTGCACTCTAATTCCAGCCTGTGGCGCAAGTCAACAGCCCTGAAAAGCTCATGTCACGTACAAAAAATTTCGGAATAAACACTAAAGATTCCCATTATAACACTTTAAATAGCAACGTGTAGTAATTTTAACTTTGGACCAATTGGTGCGAAGCGCCCACCGGACCGTCTGATGGTCCGGCCGTACCAAATTCGACCATGTGTTTAGGCTATAAGAAAGCGCGACGAAAAAGTGTCTGAACCTTGTTACATACAAGTATAGCTATCATTATTTTGATAACAAGACTGTCCAATTAAAAACTCTGCTCACTCAATGTTTTGAGTAGACTTTTGTCTCCGACACATTCCGTTATTGGGACTCTTTTAATTGTATTATTGCTATTTATTGTTAATTTATCTTCTGATTTTGGAAAATAATTAAACCGCACAACATTTAAAATGAATACTTACCAGAACGATAGTAATAAATGAGCTTAAATGTTTATATTAGTTCGCTTCGAGTAACTTCTTTGACAGAGTGCGCTTTGCAAATAATTACAAACTACATTTCCTCGTTTCACTAAATTAGTTTTCTCTTGCCGAGAGTCTGTTTTATATTACATTAAATCGCAAATACTTACGAACAAATTCAATTAAAATATCTAATTAAAATTAAGTAAACAGATCAGATGCCTTTTAGCTTTAATTTTGTTGGTTTTTCTAAGATTAAGTTCTATTTCTTAATGAATGAAATGTAACTTTACACTTTATTAATAATTAGCCGTTTCTTTTGCCATTTTAATTTAAGAAGCTCTTTTTTGTTCTTACTTATTTCTATGAAGATTAAATTATATTTGTCATAGTTGGATATTGATTTTTGTATTTTTTTCAAGTATATATTATGTGGTGTGTTTGATTGTTGACAATTTCAGGTGGAAGAATTACCCAGAATATAGAGTACGTGTAGATTATAAAGTACCTACATGTTAAGCAATTATTTTTTAGCATAAACAATGCTTATTTATAATGCTAATGGGGAAGTGTACCAAGTATACTGGCAACATGTCCGCCTTGGATAGCTAGGCGGATCTGTTGACCGAAATAGCTGCCACCGCTTGGGTTTTCAGTAGCAATACAACATTGAAATAAAACTGTTATTCTATTAAATTATACTTTTTTAGTATTGTTATTGATTAAGAAGTGATGTAGAATATTACTTCAATAACTTACTGTATTGTAATGGGCAGGACGTATCACTTACCATCAGCTGAACGTCCTGCTCGTCTCGTCCCTTACTGTCATAAAAAAAACTCTGTGAATTTTAATTGAAAATATAAACAAAAATTACTATTAATAATTATTCGATATTACACAAGTTGTTTAAACAATATCAACTTGTATCGCTTTGAAGCTCACCACTAGATGGCTAGTACCTACTTCAAAGAATATTATTTCAATTTAAAGAGAGAAACTATGTAAAAGTTATACATTTATTTATTTTAGTATATCCTGACTTGTTTGAAACATTTTGTTCATTTCTTAATTCAGTAAGATCATAGAATGGTTGTTATAATATAATTTATACTAATTTCATATAACCATTTTTCACATATTTTCTAATGCGGATTCACCTTAAAAAGTAGGTAATGCATTTAGTAATAAAACCTTTGTAGCTAGTATAATTATAAGTGTAATATTGTTTTTACCACAGGTGGATCTAAATAAATAAAAAAAGAAATAGAATATTGACCGATCAGGATTCACGAGTCTTTAATTAACATTACGGTGTGATCCCACTGGCGGATAGGAGGATAATGTTAGATCTTTTGTTTTTACCCAATATTTTTAGCGGTTAAATAGATTCACCATACTTGCTTTAAAAATTCAAAATAAACGTTCCTACAAAATTAATAAGTAATAATCTAGGACTAATCTGGGTCAAAACGCAACTATTTCTAGGCTCTGTAGGTCATATAACTCACTGGCCAAATCGCAGAACATTATTTATTCACACCACTCAATATAAAATGAAAATACTTAATTAACACACGTGACTGACTCCAAGTCACCTTGTTTTCATATTTCATTTTTATTTTTCTATTATATATTACAATATTTCTAGATTTTAGTTTTTAAATTGTTAAAATTACTGTCTTATAAACGTAGTAAAAATTATGATTGCTGTGGTAGCCTATAAGTGAATTAACTCTTATCCATATTATTATTATAAGTTTAAGCATGTAAAGAGTGTAATTTGTTAGTTGCCCAAATGAATAAATAAACATAATAATAATTTCTAAACTACACAACAGGACAGAAATGTTGAAGCATTAATCAACGCAGAAATTACTTGTATGATATCCGTGTTCCAATGTGAACAAGTAATTGGTATTTTTTAATTTCCCAAGAGATTGAACTCTAACTGAATTTGTGCAAGCAATCAGTAGGAAAGTTCCTTGAGGTTGGTAAATATTGGAGATTTGTGTTGGTTGGAGCAAATAAATAAATAATTAAAATTCTTCGACCCAATGGTACTCCAAAAACACCTTACTAGGTGAAATTTATATGTTACGGGTAATACTAGAACTTGGGTTTACCCGGGTATAACTAGTATTACCCAATTGGGTAAAGTCCGAAAATTAAATCAACTACATTTTGTATTCGACGTTTACCCGTATAGATCTAGGTCTACCCAACACTGGCTGGGTAATGTTAGAATAAATTGTGAAATTATAAACCAATTAAATTGTTAAACAACTTTGGGTAACAATCATAAATATTTATATTATGGTTAAATCAAAAACAATATATATATATATATAGGATATTTGCATGTCTGTCAAAACGAAATATGTGCCTAGTCTTAAGTTAATTAAAAAAGTGTGTGCGTGTTATCATTACGCGCGATTGAAGTAAAACTTAATTATAATTAACTTTAGGAATAATTAACAGATACATATATTATTTTTTCATATATACTTTTTTTTGCTCATCTGATATATGTCCATAGACAAATGTTTTTTTTCATTTGCCCTTTTCCCCACCTACTTTGAGACACCTAGTATATATCAGATATTCTTAAAAATTTGAAAGACAAAAAAGATTTATATAAGCTTATATTAATTAAAGCCGTGTTATTAATCAATAATTGAATAAAAAAAATAAGAAATTAAAGATTAAATTTATATTATAACACATATCAATATAACATTGTTATAGAATATTAAAGAATATGGCAGTATGGGCTCGAACCTTTTGCCTGTTCGATGGACGAAGAAACCAGAAAAATTAACGAATGTCGCAAACGTCAGACTGAGAACTTCTATTTATTAGGTAACTATACAAATACACTTGGAGATTTTCAGAAAATATTACTTAGCAATTTGAAACATTTTTTGAACCATCAAATTATAATGGTTAAAAATTATTGTTTAAATTGACTTTTTTCTGCCGGAAGTAACGTTAGTACTTCTAACGTTAGTAATATTCTGAGTTACCTCCAAGTCACGCCTAAAGAAGTTTTACTTCAAAAACTTTAGCTGTAATTGTTTCTTACAAATAAAGAACTTTAATTTCATGTTTTTCAAGTACTTCTAGCACTTACAAAACACCAAAATATAAAAAAAAAGCAAAACAGACAGACACAGATACATATATCGTATTTGAAAATAATGTTGATTAAAGGTTAAAAACCAAAGAGATAAGAATTAAAAGTGTTTGTATAGAAATGTGGCTTCTAATATTTCCTCTTAAAAACAGAATTAATCATTATTTGGTTCAAAATATACTAATTTGTTTTCAAAGTGCCTTTGCCCCGAAATAATATTATCATAATGTTAGTATAGTTGTTTATTTATATAAGATATTCTATCATGTATAATGTTAAAATAAATGATACTGTATTACTCTAGAAACATATACGTTAATTCCCAAGTTACAAGATAAAACAACTCAACAATGAATATAAAAAATCATAATACTTCAAAGACATGGCTGAATTCCCGGAGAAAGTTTATAGCCCGAAGCTAAACGTGGATTTTGTTATGTTCCACAGAGCCTTAATTATTAATTATTTCGCGTGCTCGGTTATTATAATACGGTTTCTTACCATGAATTCATAACATTA
This sequence comes from Leptidea sinapis, assembly GCF_905404315.1. Lineage (NCBI taxonomy): Eukaryota > Metazoa > Arthropoda > Insecta > Lepidoptera > Pieridae > Leptidea > Leptidea sinapis. Next base: position 5,998,617 of record NC_066304.1, on the reverse strand, counting down.
CATAATCCTTATAGAAAAGTTTAAACTCAAAATCCCAACTTACGACGATTTATTTATTCGCTGTGAAAACAATTATACAACAAATTTATCGTTTAGATTTCTTTACTTCGAATATACTAGCTTATAGACGACCTGACAGCCATATATGACCTGATAGCCACCAGTGTGAGGTGCCTTTGCACAGGAATCCGGCTAGATTATGGGTACCTACAGCGGTGCCTATTTTTGCCGTGAAGCAAAATGTAAGCATTATTGTGTTTTGGCCTGAGGGGCTATTTTATTATGAAAATAAGGGACGGGACGAGCAAGACGTTCAGCTGATGTACTTGATACGCCCTGCCCATTACAATGCAGTGCCGCTCACGATTCTTGAAAAATCCCAAACATTCTGGGTGGCACTACAACTGCGCTCGTCACTATGAGACATGAGATGTTAAGTCTCATTTACCCAGTAATTTTACTAGCTACGGCGGCCTTCAGGCCGAAACACAGTAATGCTTACACATTCTTTTCAATCGACTTATGACCCGAGGTGTCGAAGGTAAGTGTAGTGCTGAACAGAATTTTTGTGTTTTTCAAGAATCCTGAGCGGCACTACATTGTAATGGGCAGGGCGTATCAATTACCATCAGCTGAACGTCCTGCTCGTCTCGTCCCTTAATAATATATACAAAAACATATAAAGATTCACCAATTTTGGTTTGTCAACTAACATGTTGGTTTAATTTTTTTACAACGTTACGGTTACGACTTGTCAATAAAAATCTGTTACAATAACTATAGATCCACTTTCCTTTTCTATCTTGCTGTATCTCAGTTCGAGATGTTCTTTTCTTTTGCACGCTTTGTTTGTTTAGACGTTAGTATATTGTAAGTTTATAACTTAGACGTATTTATCAATGTTATGTTTGCAAAATACTATTAATATTTCTTGTTATTTTTGTATCTGCATTGTAAAATTCTTTCTTTCCTTATACTTACTGTATAATTTTCTTATGGATAAGGAGGACAAACGAGCGTACGGCTCACCTGGTGTTAAGTGATCACCGCCGCCCACATTCTCTTGCAACACCAGACGAATCATAGGAGCGTTGCCGGACTTTAAGGAAGGTGTACGCGTTTTTTTGAAGGTACCAATCTCGTATCGTATTGGAAACACCGCACAAGGAAGCTCATTCCACAGCTTTGTAGTACGTGGAAGAAAGCTCCTTGAAAACCGTATTGAGGAGGACCACCAGGATGATATAATTTGTATCGTGTCGTGCCAACGTGGAATTCAGCTGCAGGAATCAGGTGAATTTGTTAAACGTACTAAAATATATTATAATCTGTGGGCACTCAAGGTCCTTAGTTATAAACAATCAGAATAACAACATTTTTTGTACTTGAATCTTTGTTAATAATCTTCTTCTTCTTATCAAATCGATGGTCACTTCAAATACGGGCAGCCCAAAAAGCCGCAACCGTGATAGCTCGGTCGGTAGCCTCGTGTAGCTCCTCGTTCGTGCATGTTGTCGGGCACGCAGGGCACCCAGTCAAGTGCGCAACGTTCTGTCTCGGATGACCGCAGATGCACTCCGTATCATGACCAGATATGAAACCCCACCTCGCTAAGTTTGCCCTAGATTTCCCCACTCCTGCTCTGAGGCGGTTGATCGACTTCCAGATAGACCAGCTGTAGTTGTATCCATCGGCTAGTCTTTCCTTCTCGTTGATGTTCGGGTTTGTGGTGCTTAGCCGTGACCTCCCCAAGACGTGTAGTTTCAGCGGATTGGTTGAGAGTCTGCACTATATAATAATAATAATAATAATTTATTTCTCTTAAAATCATAGTTTACAGCAGCTAGTGGCCGGAGTCACCTTTTAAGCAAATAATGCCTGTACCAGGTGTCTCCGCTCTTCCAATTCAGCAATGTGTTATATTTAACAAAAGTTTTATTGACATGGTGGTGAAATAATAATAAAGTTATGAAATGAATATAAATTTAAAAAGGTTATGAAATGAATATAAATTAACAATTTAAATATTTGGAAAGTTACTTTTGAACACCTTAACAATTACAGCGACAAAGATTTACAATTACGATTTTTAATTCTTATCGAACATGTAAGTCACTTTTTATTATTATAAACATAAATGATAAATATGTGTAACTATGTGTGAGTGTGTGTGTGCGTGCGATACTGTGTGTTTTTGTGAGTGTAAGAAGCTACTCCTGGGGCGTAATTGATAATGATTGATATAAAATAAATTATTGAAAAAAAAATTGATAATGATTGTTAATAATTATTAGTATAAAATAAATATTCACAAACCGATCCATTTAAATAATTAATTACTTGTTTTAGATGTTAATTTGGTTACAAGACTTTTGTAGCATTAAATTACTAAAGCGGTACAAACATTAAAAATAATCATAATTAATATAAAATATAATGCCTTATCAGTTTTAACAGCAATGTCTTTCACGCAGTAGATGAATTTAAAATTTTGATAATAATTTGAAAAGAAAAGCTTCAATAAAAAGAACGTAGAAAAATACTCCCATTTAAATAAAACATTAGTATTCGACAAATACTATCTTATTTCAACCGGAGTCCTCCTGAAAACGTGCTATGGAAAACGTCGTCGTCACAAAACGTCGGATTAACTTTTACGGAAAATGTAATGTATTAACGCAGTTATTACATTACATTTTCCGTAAAAGTTACGTTTATGTTATTAACTATTATTATTAACCAGCGTTTTAATCCTTTAAAAAGTGTTTTATTTAAATGTGTAAAACTCGCATTAATCAGAGAAAATACTTTGAATACTGGGAGTATTAATATAAAGTTTCCCTCGCTCGAATATATTTTAGAATGTGTAGCGAAAGCAGCAAATAGAGAGCCTAGATTTAACGCTCTAATTAAACTATGATTAAATCAAAATAAAAATAAAAAATTAACTTATAAATATAAAGATTTTGTGTGTATGTGTCTATGAGTGTACCTATGTGTGTATGAGTGTATGTGCGTATGGCTTAAGTCGTTATCAACTCCTCGATTACAGTATACTTAAAATGATTTCCTTTTTGAAAGAGCTTTTAGAATGGGCGAATATATCTGTTGGTAAGAAATGTTATTATAGCAACTAAGCGTACGGCAGACCACCGAATTCTGGGCATAAATAGAGTGAGTAATTGGGACATTAAAAACGGTGGTATGCCTTGTACGCTTATTCGGGACTCTAAATTGCGTGAATAAAGATGTAAGTTCGGGGCAGTCAATTTTGTTATTGCACACATCATACAGAAATAACATGTCGAGTAAAGCTCGCCGGTCTTTTAATTGCATTAATTTATGTTGGCTACAGGATTCCTCATAACTAGAACCATAATGCTGCAGGCGATATTCTAATACTTCTACAAATTTTGATTGTATATTCTCTATTTCATCGATATATATCCTATAATATGGGTTCCAGATATTACAGCAGTATTCTAAGACGCTACGAACATTTGAGAAATAAAGAACTTTTATGCACTCTAAACTTGAAAAAGGTTGACTTACACGTATAACGAAACCTAGATTCTGTGTGTGTGAATGTGATCTGACATTGACATTTTGTGTGTATTGATATTCTAATTTATTTCTTTTTCGCGTAAAGGTGATTTGAAAACATTAAGATACATTGACTCCAATACGGTTGTCATGATAATAGTCACACAGTCTGATTAAATCGCTCTGAAGGTTTGTTGAATCTATTTCAGTGTTAATGTGAGCGTAAATTTTAGTGTCGTCAGCAAACATAAGAAACTTAGCAAACTGGAAACAGTCGCCAATATCATATTTGTAGGATAAATATAATAATGGTCCTAATATTGACCCTTGCGGAACTCCAGAAGGAACATCCACAAGCTCAGAACGATGCCCAGCCAAGACCATAGCTTGCAAACGATTGTACAGGTAAGACTCCATCCAACGAAGAAGATCACCACGAATCCCTAGTTCCTGCAACTTGCGTAGAAGTATAATATGGTCGACTCGATCAAACGCCTTCTCAAAATCAGTATAAATTACGTCAATTTGATGACCATCATCCATTCCACGCTGAACGTAATTAGTAAAAATAGCAAGATTAGTATTAGTGGAGCGATCATGAAACCATGCTGCTCTAGAGGTAAGTGACGGATGATTATGGGGTACAAGTAATTGTGTGCAACCCTTTTCATTAATTTACTTAACGTATTAAGAATTGATATAGGCCTATAATTTTCAACGGATACTTTAGACCCTTTTTTATGAATTGGTACAATATTAGCAGTTTTCCATATTTTTGGGAAATATCCTTCAAGAAAGCAGCGATTAAAAACCGATGTTATAGGTGCTGACAGTGATGCAGAACAAGCGACCAGAAAGCTTGGTGGAATTTTATCACAACCCGGGCCTTTTGATGTATCAAGAGTTTTTAGTAATTTTCTTACCTCATCAATCGTAAGTTGAATATTGCTGATTGTATCATGATAAATAGATCGTTCCTCTGAAAAATCTTTATATTGCGATACAGGTGAAATAAAATTTTTGAGGAAGAAATCATTAAAAGCATTACAAATATCATATTGATTTGAGATAGTCTCATTTTTATAAAGCATCACGCCAGGGTAAGCAGATTTTTTATTTCTTTTGGATTTAACATAAGTCCAGATTAATTTGGGTGTAGATTTTATTTTATCCTCAGAGTTCCTAATATATTCTGAATAGCAACTTTTTTCAACTTTTTTAACACGCCGACGTAATTTAGAAAAGGAAGCATAGTCGTTCGGATTATTGTATTTTTTCCATAGATGATGATATTTTGCTTTCTCTTTTATTATGTTTATGTACACTAAGGCTGTACCACATGTAGTTTGCGGCAAATGTACCGATTTCTAGTATTTGGAAGGACGTATATTTATCAATTTAATCCGGCTTTACTCAAGGTTCATCAGTGTTCGAAACGAGTCGATACCAACACGGATGTGAAGTTGATCATCTTTAAAAAAATATTAATGGAACCTTTAATAAAACAAAAAATATTATTTAACAATTGTAGTTACTCAATGGATCACCAGGGGGCTGCTGAAAATCAGCGCTGTGCTGGTATTATACCAACGCAGCATGACGCTGAGTCAGCTCCTTCTGATAGAAAGAATTTTTTTATTTTGAAACGTATAAGTAGTTTGAACAAATACAAAAGATACCAATAACTGCCACACAATACTTTTGAATTTAAATGTGATGATCACTTATTATAGATATATTATTTTTATTTTTTACTTTTTCTATTTTTTTGTGTAATTTATACCTATTTAATTATTTTTTTTCCTCTGTAAGTCTTTTTTGCTCTGTGCGGTTTGTGTTTGTTATTAATAAAGATTTCATAATTTAAATAGATAAAGTTTATATGTCTCACGCAAGTTATAATAACGTATTTTAATATTTTTTATAAGTAAAGAAAGTACTCAAATAAAACATCGCTGATGCCTAATTACGGAAAGAGCAGTGAAGTGCTGTTGGAATGTTTCAAATTGAATTCCTGCTAACAAAGATTTATGTGGCTAAGAGAAATCTCGCGGGTTTTGTCCACTTATAAGAATAAATGACCCTTTCCCATTTCTTCGGGTTTTTAAGCGTTGCTTTACAGCAATAAACTTGAAAGCTTTTAAATAAACAACTTAATTATAAGTCAACTTAATTCTAGTTAAGTTGAAATGTTAAGAAGGAGAACCATGCTCTTACTCATAGTTGGTAAAGTTAAGAAAGTTTACGCCTGTGATGGTTTAGTAGCAATGTTAAATATTGACAATGTCTAAAGATTGTTGAACGCTAAACAACGGAAAGACACAGCTCGTAATACAACTTTTTTAAAACAAGTGTTCAACACATGTTTTACTTTTTTGTATTAACACAGTTGATAAAACTGTTTTTAATTGTCTATTAGTGAGCAAGGCAGCGCCAAGGAAAAGACAGCTCACCCGCAAGAATATTCTTACGTACTACTCTCGCGTTAGAACTATTTTATAAGATGGATCTTAGTTCCATCAGATTCAGTGGGAATATATTGAAAACATAACAAGCTAATTAAAATAAGCTTTGAATGATTAATATCTTTACTATAAATAAACAAGCCCTAGGAACTTCGTTCCAATAATAAAGACAGACAAATTGTTATTTATTATATATTGGGTTTTTATTTGTACTAATTGAAATGAGAAAGAACGTTACTGGTTTTTTAAATTCTTTCATCTGGTTTATTATCAAAAATTTACTATCCCTGCGTAAATTCCACTCTGTATATAGAATGCAATACTTGCTATTAAAATATGGCAGGCGTTAACTTTTTTATTATTTTGCTATCAAATCCAGCATGCACTTAGTCGAAGCAAACGTCTATTATAAGTGATTATAAGTTATGAGTTCTCTTACAAAGAGTCTACAAAATGTTTTTCGTAAAAAGACGGATGGTTAATACCACACCACAGATATGAAATTTCATCAGGTAGCCGAGCAAGTCTCCCTTAGTCGACTCGAGTCAATTTTTCTCAAACAGGCGCTACATCTAGTTTTTTCTATTCCGTGGGCTATATAGATAGCCGAACGTGATGGTTCGGTTTCATTCAAAACCTCAACAAAGCCAGTGACCAGCGCGCCTAAAGAAATTTTCAATTCAAAAATATTTCGCGCTATTTGCTCTGTGTATAAATACTTTGATCAGCCTAGAGAAACACTCTAAGTTAAAGCGATTCACTCGATTGTATGAAACGTGCAGTCATTGATAGATTTACAAAGGCCGGATATAAACTTGTAAAAAACGGAGATAGCGGAAATCCACTACAATTTAAGCAACTGTTCGCTTTCAAACTTAACCGGATTATACTTCGTCGCCAATCACCATACTGTAATTACGACTATATCAAATCACTGCACGTTTTATGCTAATCTAAATTTCAATTTTTACTTAGGCAGTGCCGCCTCTTATTATTACATTGTATTTACATCCTCTTTGACTTTGATCTCTTTAACGTGACCATTTAGCAAAAGTGGCCAACAAAAATAAATTACAATTCAAAAATGTGTCGTGCTGATCACTCTATGTCATTTATATTCTTTGGTATCTTTAACGTAAGCATATCCCAGAAGTGTCACCTCCAAAATGCTTTATATTGTCTACTCTATAGACCAAGTATAGTTACTAGACTAATTGATAGCTTCCGTCTCACTCACACGAGAAAAAGAAAAACTTATTTATTTTTTTATTTATGCGAGTCTTATGTAAATAAATGAGATAGAGTGATTAGATTTTTTTGTTTCGCCATGCGTGCCAGTTTTATCAAGATCAGCACACCCGGTGTGCTAAACAAACTTGACAGCGCTGCACAGATATTTTGTTTACTTTGATTTGCGTCTATAAAAATAAGCTATTATTGTTGTGAAACGTGTGAAATATCCTCTATTTATTCAACATCAGTACAATTTTAAGTAGATTCGAAGGAAATATGGTGCGATGTTGTGTTTTACGATGTAAAAGTGATAGTGAAAGAACACTTGTGTTATATTATGTACCTATATATATAGGATATTATCTGTCTCATGATGGCCACGCCAAACCGATGTCTAGTTACTATACTTGGTCTATGGTCTACTCCAGGGGTACTCAAGCTTGAACTGCTGGCGATCTACTTCAAAATTGTTAGACTACGATCGATCGGCTCTGAAAGGCTTCAATTATGTGTGATGATAGATTGTCGTCTAGGTAGATTGTCACGATGACATAGATATTAGTTTTGCGCAAAATATGCATTTTTTTAGTCAAGGTAAGTGTAGGTCTTCTCTTAAATGTCAATGAAAAAACTCATAATTATTGTTCAAAATTGCGAGTTTATTGGTTCTTACAAAACAAACGCGTTCTAAAGTTCTAAGCTTAACTAAAGAGCTACTTTGGATGTTGAATCAACATGACACGGCATGTCCTGAGCATACTTTTCATAATATGGTACGTAATTACAGATTTTAGTTTATCATACCGGATTTTTTTCTCGAGATCGACTCAAAAAGCACTCGCGATCGACCTGTCGATCCCGATCGACCGTTTGAGCACCCCTGGTCTACTCTATAACATTTATATCCTTTGGTCTCTTTGACGTGAGGTCTCTTTGACAATGTCCAATATAATTCTTGTTATGTCCGTTCTCAAAAAAAAAACACATTTTCGATAAAATAAGGCAGTAATAAATCAGCATTTAAATCATATGAATTTTCCCTCAAAATATTATATAAAGTGTGTAACTAATGTCATGAAATATCTTTAGAAAGTTTCTGAGTGTAACCGACTAGAGCGCCTGAGAATATATTTTCTGCAATTTATCTACACGGAGAAACTGTGTTTGTATTTCAAGCTCCATGAAGCCGTAAAATTATGTCGTATGGAACTGAGCTGGCATATTTACATTTACGAACACGATATAGTTTTTTTATTATTATAAAATATTACTTAAAAGAAAAAACTAAAAAGCACGCTTTATATAAAATTCAACTAAAAAATAGAAAATAAATTTAAATTGAAAATAGTGAAAAAATTTTTTTTATTGTAAAATAAAGCGTGGGGAAGCGTAGTAGAATTATTATTTTAATAATATCTTAGAAAGCACCCCACGCTTTTTTTACAAATAAATTTATTTTTTTACGCCATTTTCAACTAGCATTAAAAAGAATTCCAAAGGAATTTTGAAAAAAAAAAAGCCTTTTATGCCTTCTGTAACAATATTTATTAAATACATATTTACAATATACTAGTGTATAGACGACCTGAAAGTCCGATAATGCGTGACCATTTTTGATAATACGTGGCTAATTTCAAGCGTGGCTGACTGTTTACGACTTGTCAATGAAAATCGGTTACAGTAACTATGGATCCGCTTTCTTTTTCTATCTTGCTGTATCTCTGTTAGAGATGTTCTTCTCTCGTGCACGATTTGTTTGTATATACGCTAGTATGATGGCTAGTATATGGTGATTGTAAACAATTTGTTATGTTTTTAAAGTGATAACCCTCACTTCTAGGACTAATACACAAAAACAATTTGAAAAACAACAAAATATTATGAACGATGCGGTTTCGAACCTACGAACTCCGGCGTTCCGTGCCGGTGCTCTAACCAACTGAGCTAACCGTTCGAGTGTCGTATCGTTATAAAATCTTGTATGCTTTTTTCAACTCTCAGGTTGTGGCTTCACCTACAGGATCTACTTTACAGTTGATAACCTGCTCAACCCTTATAACGATACGACACTCGAACGGTTAGCTCAGTTGGTTAGAGCACCGGCACGGAACGCCGGAGGTCGTGGGTTCGAGTCCCGCATCGTTCATAAAATTTTGTTGTTATTCAAATTTTATTTGTGTATATGCTAATTGTCCTCCTGTTCCATAAAAATATAAAGTTGAGTTGGTTTGTTTTAGTCGTGAATAATTAGAATTAGAAATGACAACCTATCGCATTCTTACTATTATTGTTTTATTTTCATCTTAATTCATTAGTGTTTTTTTTTTGGGTAAGTAACCATAACTATCAGACAGCTATGGTAAGTTACTTTTTATACGCTTTATATTAGCTTCACCTGTATGTTTGTATGTTTGTAACCGACTTCTTTGGGCGCGATTTTGACCCACTTTAAACGGCTAGATTTCGTTCAAACTTTGTAGATTTATCGAGGACCGATAAAATTACACTAATTTGATAAAATTATTGAATTATTCAATTTGCAAAATATGATTTTTGTTAATTTATATAATTTTCATCTATAGTCGATAAGGCAGGAATTGATGTTAAAGTACTTAATAGTTTTAAAAATACACTTTTATAGAAAATCTAACTAAAAAATGAAAAATAAATAATAGTTAAAAAAAACTAAAAAGCACGCTTTATATAAAATTCAACTAAAAAACATAAAATAAATTTAAATTGAAAATAGTGTAAAAAATATATTTTATTGTAAAAAAAAGCGTAGGGTGTAGAAGAATTATTATTTTAATAATATCTTAAAAAGCAACCCACGCTTTTTTTACAATTAAATATTTTTTTTTTACACTATTTTCAATTTAAATTTATTTTCTATTTTTTAGTTGATTTTTATATAAAGCGTGCTTTTTAGTTTTTTTTTAACTATTATTTATTTTTCATTTTTTAGTTAAATTTTCTATAAAAGCGTATTTTTAAAACTATTAAGTACTTTAACATCAATTCCTGCCTTATCGACTATAGATGAAAATTATATAAATTAACAAAAATCATATTTTGCAAATTGAATTGGTAAGCTCAGTTGGTTAGAGCACCGGCACGGAACGCCGGAGGTCGTTGGTTCGAAACCGCATCGTTCATAAAATTAAGTTGTTTTTCAAATTTTATTTGTGTATTAATCCTAGAAGCGAGGTTTACCACTTTTACTGCAAGATAGAAAAAGAAAGCGGATCCATAGTTACTATAACCGATTTTCATTGACAAGTCGTAAGCAGTCAGCCACGCTTGAAATTAGCCACGTATTATCAAAATTGGTCACGCATTATCGGACTGTCAGGTCGTCTATACACTTTTATATTGTAAATATGTATTAAATACGTAATGTTACAGAAGACATAAAAAGCATTTATTTTCTCAAAATTCCTTTGGAATTCTTTTTAATGCCAGTTCAAACACTACAACTGCTTCCCACTCCACGTCTTTCTTAGGAAAAATATTTTGTTAACTAGATAAGAGAACTCATAACTTATTAATATATTCGATGTTTGCTTCGACTAAGTGCATGCCGCGTGCAATGCAGAGCAGCTCGAATTGTCGAGGACCCAGTGCTCTGTGAACGGCTGGATCACTTGGGGTTGCGTAGAGACGTCGCTTCATTGTGTGTCTTCTACCGCATTTATCACGGGGAGTGTTCCGAAGAGCTGTTTAACCTGATTCCTGCCGCCGAATTCCACCTTCGCACGACACGCCTCAAATTAGGATACCATCTGGATGTGTGGCGGTCCTCCACAGTGCGGTTTTCAAGGAGCTTTCTTCCTCGTACTACTAAGCTGTGGAATTTGTTTCGACTAAGTGCATGCTGGATTTGATAGTAAAATAATAAAAAAGTTAACGCCTGTCATATTCTAATAGCAAGTATTGCATTCTACATACAGAGTGCAATTTACGCAGGGATCATAATTTTTTTGATAATAAACCAGATGAAAGAATTTTAAAAATCAGTAACGTTCTTCCTCAGTTTATTTAGTACAAATAAACAGAAATAAATATTAAAATACAAATTGTCTGTCTTTATTTTAAAGTCTTTTTAGTAAAGATAATAATCATTCAAAGCTTATTTTAATTAGTTTGTTATGTTTTCAATATATTCTCACTGGATGTGACGAACGAAGATCCATCTAATAAAATAGTTCTAACGCGAGAGTAGTACGTAAGAATATTCTTGCGGGTGAGCTGTCTATTCCTTGGCGCTGCTTTGCTCACGAATAGACAAATAAAAATAATTTTAAGAAATCAACTGTGGTACTACAAAAAAGTAAAACATGTGTTGAAAACTTGTTTAAAAAAATCTATTTCAAGCTGTGTCTTTCCGTTGATTAGCGTTCAACAATCTTTAGAGATTGTTTATATTTAAACATGAGTCATAATATAAAAAAAATATATATAAATATTATTAGTCGAAAAGAAAATTTCTGTATGTCAGCGAAAAATGGAAAGGAGTTGGGTTAAGATTATCCGATAAAATTATTAATGAAAAAATAAGAAGAAAAACAAAAATAGTAGATGCACGGAAAAGAATAAGACTTAAAGGACATATTTTTAGGGTGGAAAATAATAGATGGACGAAGCGCTTAACAGAGTGGGTACCACGAGAGGAAAAAAGGAAAAATGGGAGACCACGTAAGAGATGGAGAGCCATCTTCAACAATAGATGTGGATCTTATTGGATGCGAACGGCACGGGAAAGAGATGTTTGGAAGGATTTAGGAGAGACCTACGCTACAGAAGCGACTACTACTCTTAAATATTAATACGTTTAATAACCTAATAAACTAATTATAAATCATATATATATATATATATAGTTCAAACTAGAGTAAGATGTAAAATATTGGTGTAGTAGAAGAATAAAGGCTATTTTTATTTTTATTTTTATTTTATTTATTTTTCATAATATAAATATGTTAACTTGCCAGTTATATAAAATATTAGAGAACATTTATCACCATCATCAATTCAGCCGAAAGACGTCCTTGCCGTCGCCAAAATGCACGTGAAATTAATATTGGTACGGAAGTAGTACGCGCTTTATTTGAAGCTACCGATGTCGTATCGTCCCGGAAACACTGCACAAGGAAGCTCATTCAACAACTTTGTGGTATGTGGAAGACAATTCCTTGAAAATCACAAATGTTTTAAAAAGGCATTTATTTTCTCAAAATTGATTCCTTTAGAATTCTTTTCATGTCATTTCTAATATACTAGATACTACTACCGCTTCGGAAACAAATGGCACTCTGAGAGTGAAGAAGCGGCGCAAGAAACACTCCGAGCATTCTTTTTTTGCGCTTAATAAAAATGTACAATATAGTACTGTCATGCATGTGGAATGAATATTGGTAAGGAAGTTGTACACGCTTTATTTGAAGGTACCGACGTCGTATCGTCCCGGAAACACTGCACAAGGAAGCTCATTCAACAACCGTTGTATGTGGAAGACAATTCCTTGAAAATCACAAACGTTTTAAAAAGGCATAGAAGGCGTTTATTTTCTCAAAATTGATTCCTTTAGAATTCTTTTCATTTCATTTCTAATAGTAGTAGTATCTAGTAGATACTACTACCGCTTCGGAAACGGCGCAAGAAACTCTCCCAGCATTCTTTTTTTGCGATTAATAAAAATATACAATATTGTACTGTCATTGCTATTGCTATAAAATAATCATAATCTAGTCCCAGGCTGTCCGATCACTTAGATATTCAGCTGTGGTGTAATACGATTTACGACAGAGCTATTTTTCAATAAAACATTTAAATTTATTTAAAGATAATGCCTGAACAGTGGCTTGGACTTTATTATAAAAGTGTATACATTTACCCTTAAAGCTATTATGTATCTTATGAAGCCTACTAGAATTAGTTACAAGCAATTCCTTATTTCTAGTGTTATAATAGTGAAAATCACTATTAAGAGCAAAAAGGTGACGATTTTTATGAACGTATTAAAAATTTTCATAAATGTACTGGCAATGAACAGTCATATTATTTATTTCTTAAACTTTTTCTTTGAGAGACTGTCTATAACCAAGCTGATATATAGATTTTAGTTTTTCCTCCCACTTCATAAAAGTTTCTTCATAACTTTGGAATCACCTTCCTTGCGGGGTGTTCCTTGAACGTAACGATATGGGTACCTTTATAAAAAGCGCTTCCTAAAAAGCCGAGAACACTCCTGTGATACCTCTGGTGTTGCAAGAGAGCATGAGCGGCGATGATCACTTCCCATTGGACTCCTTCATCACCATCATCTTCCATAAAAAAGTATGTTTGTGGAAATGTACGCACGCAAGAAGTTATAAAAATCATAAAAAATATTACTCATGTTATTTTACATTTGTAGAAAGAACAATACAATAATAAAGAAGGTAAAACCAATCAAAGTATTATTGTCATTTATAATTGAGATAATAACGTTTATTATATCATTTAACTATTTATATATTGCCCCGACTGACGTTGTTCTATAAATCATAAGAAAAATACTGTTTTATAGGAATTTGCCAAATAATATTTCAAAACATCAAGAATTATTTCATAAAAATGCTCCCTGTTTTAATGAAATTGTTTCACAGCCGAACTGTCAAACCGTGCGTCAATAAATTCTCTCATAAAAAATATATCCATACAAAATAAAAATTGGAAATAAAAATAATTATGGATCCCAAATCGAAATAAAAACTATCCTATTTCTCAAGTTGGACTAAACTGCACTTCATGAAGTAATCCCCATTAAAATCCGTTCCGTAATTTATATATATTAAGATTAAGATTACATAGAACTGTTTTTTATTTTACAACTAATACATATTTAAATTTATTTAATTCTCGTCCATTGGTTTTGGTTCAATAGGCATATCAATTACAAGAGGCTTGGTAACTGAAGTATGATACAAATGGTCTAGTTGCCCAGCTTACGGCAGGATGTCGAAATGCGTGACTTGCGCGTGCACACCGCGCATCGTTTTCGTAATTCACCCTATTTTTTCCCTCACGCGCCAAAAGAAGTATAACTTCATAAAGAACGAAGCAGTTAAAATGCAGTCATAACTTAAAATAATAGCACACTCTAGAACACCATACTCTCATCGTAAAAATGCATTACCACTGTGTGCCACCGGATATAAAACTTTTAACTTTTACTGCCCTTTTATTACTTTAAGAACTCGATCGAATAATTAATTCGAGTACTAACATGCGGTACGGCGTGTTAATATGGTCGTATAATGCAAATAATAAATTAATTATATTTATGTGTTTGCAAATGAAATGGCTTTTCCGTACTTTACAAATAGACTCATTTTGTCATTTGCTCTTATCAACAAATCTTTACTTTTTCAAAAAATATCCCATTAATTAAATAAAATGTCATGTATGTTTTGCGATTATATTCCAATTAATTAATATGAAAATTCAAATATTTTTATTCAAAATAGGATTTAAAAACACTTATGAACTTCAAAAACTAACCCATTCGAAATATTATGCCTCAAACTTGAGAAGAAAGGGCGCAAGAAACTCAGCGGACTTTTTTATTAAGTTCGTTACAATATAATAATAAATGTTAAATCGTACAATCTGTGCTCACATTAATAAAATCATTTATGTTATAATAACCTTTACCACACTAACATTTTTTTGAATTTGATAACACGTTTGTTTTGTACATTATCTGAGATTATATTGTGAAAGTATATATGTACATCACCCAATAAATGACTTACTAAATCGACTTACGGCCGTTTTTAATAACATATCTCTAGTTACGGATACGTTGCTATCACCGTTTAATAACAAGATCTTATCTATCCATAGTTATGTCCAATGTAGTTATACGGCCGTTTTCAATAACCTATCTATCCTTAGTTTAACTTACTAGAAGTAGACAAATCTATCCATTTACGCTTACTTACATTTCAAGCTGGCAAGCAGACATAATATGCCTGCTGGCCACGGTAATTTAACAGACTATAAAAATAAAAATATTTAATTTTAAAAATGTATCTGTGTAAAATACGGCAAGCCGCCAAAATGCGGTCAGCCGTAAAAGTTATCTGTAGCAGTCGATTGAAAAATTATTTTTTGTATTATGTATGTTCTTTTAGTAACTATTCTATTACTAATTAGTAACTTTGACATATGTTTTACAAATTAAAAATTACTACATTCATCAGTAATAATCGAAATGTAATCTGTAGGTAAATCCAAAATAATCATAAAAAATGCATGATAGTGCTACATTTTACGAAATTTGTTTACATTACGCAGTATCTATTGTTTATGTTTTTAACAAAGAGCTAGCTTGTTTAAAAACAAAAGCGTCGACTCGTCAACGTCCTTTTTATAAACAAACCGAAACACTTGAAGAGCAATAAATTATATTGTAACCCGAGCCGTTGCGTCAAGTGGTGACCTTGAAGTCACTCGACACTGGGCGGCAGTACGCGCAACGCGCCGTGCGCCACAACTACCATTTGAGATATAGAGATAGCTAATTAAGGATCCACCCCTCAGACAAATACATTTCTGAAGATTGCCACTATCATTATTATTTTTTATGCACCCCTAAATATACCAACCATCAAACCAACACTCAATCACAAGCTCTAGAATGAGCTTCCTTGTGCGGTGTTTCCAGGATGATACGACATGGGTACCTTCTTTCTAAAAGGCCGGCAACGCTCCTGTGATTCCCGTGGTGTTACATAGACAATGTTGGCAACGGTGATCACGTAACATCAGGTGACCCATACGCTCGTTTATTCTCCTCTTCCATAACAAAAAATAAAAATAATTACTATCTAAATATAACTGATGATATGTAGGATTTTAAGATTAAGGTAAGAAAAAGTTTTAAAGTCTTTAAACTATATAAATAAATATATAATTTTCATAACCATAAGCTTAATGATAAGAAGCTAAAATGATATTAGGGGACAAATAGTTGGTTTTAAACAAACTCCAATTTACAATAAAATCCCTTCAAAGCTTACAAATCTTCATTACACACAGCAATAACACTAATGGTGTAATACTTCGCTCCAGATAAACCTCAATTACAATAACGATTGTAATAATAATACATAAACTTTACAATATCGTAATGGAAGTGTCGTCGACGTGCTTCGTAGAAACAAATAACCCACTTAGGTACATTATTCCAAAAACAAAAAGACAGTTATAACTCCATTTCTGTTGGAATTCTGTTACATAATTTCTTAGATTAAGGAATTTGTTGGAACGCGGAGACCAATTGCTCAAAATGAAGTTTTTTTAGAGTCTGATCTTAGAGATAAAGATATTCCCCTTTATTCATAATAGTCTCCTAACTTAAAGCATTGCTAATTCTCACTCTGTCTTCTTCTATTGACCTAAGTCAGAGTGAGAAATAACACTTCTTAGCGACTGTTTAAAGTTAGCGGACCATTATGAATAAGGGGGATTATGTACATCACATGCTACTCGATGATAACGTAACTTTTTATAGGCGAAATATTTTTTAAAACCGTCCAAAGGGAGAGACCATTATAAATACATACAATATTGATATTTATCAAATCTTTATTAAAATCAATATTTGCTTTTTACAATATAAGTTTAGATATCTTAAATTGTAAACAATTTTGTAACAATTAACACAATATTTGTGCTGCAGAAGAGGGCAATTCGCGCTATTTATAACCTAGATCCTAAAGAATCATTGAGAGCAAAATTCAAAGAAATTAACATCTTGACTGTTGCTTTTCAATATATTCTTGATAATGTAATGTATGTTTATAGGCACATAAGTGAATTTGCCAAAAGCTGTCATAACCATAATGTTAACACCAGGAACAGACAAACTTATGGTGCCTACTACTCGGCTAAGTCAAGTTAGGAAGTCTTTTGTGGGGCAATGTATAAGCTTTTACAACACTATCCCAGAAAATGTTAAAAAAAAGTATTATGTTATTCAAAAGAATTGTTAAAAGACGTTTGTGTGATAAAGGTTACTATAACATAAATGACTTTCTTAATGATACCACGTTTAATTGTACAATATTACTTTGTAAACATATTTTTTCGATGAAAAAAAAAAGCCCGCTGAGTTTGTTGCGCCTATTCTTCTCAGGTCTGAGGTATTATTTTTGGAATGGGTGGTAGTTTTTGGCTTTCAATAAGTGATGTCACATCCTATTATGAATAAAAATATTTGAATTTGCATTTGTATATAAAATTTAAGTTACTATACACAGCAAAAGTTATAATATGGATACGACATCTGTATAAATGTATACATACATACATATCTAGCGCAGTTCAATGCACATGACTTATAAACGATCTTCCATTTTGTTTTAACTAACAAAATTAATATGTTTTAACATTAACACAAACGAATTAATTAAAAGTTTAACGCTGTATTACTTAAATAAGATCTTAATTTATAAAAGCTTAAAATATGTACTATTTTTATCTAAGTATTAAAAAACTATCTTACTGATAATTTTTCGTTCTTTTAAATTTATTGTAGGCAAATATAGATATATACAAGAGCAATTGTTGATTTTTTTGCCGATTTTTTTCAACATTCAAGCTTCAGGAATCGGTAGCAGTGATAAAACCGGTCAAGAAGTACCGCAGATACCGAAGATACCGTAGGCTTAGTCGCAAGATGCGGCAACTAATACTACGCACAAGCGGGCGTACTCGAGTCAGTCTTGAACAATGTGTGACGTTGACGTGCGACATGTTCTGTTACACTTTGCTTATAATTGAAACCAAAATGCCGGGTTGCGTATTAAAACTTTGTAAAAATAATACAAAAGAAAGAAGAAAGACACTGGGACCAAATATTATCAGGAAGTATTATGTTCTTAATTAATTTCAATGTAAAATAACACAAAGCGTATTTAAAAAAAAAATTAAAGATGCTATTGAGTGTCACTATGCTACGCACACACGCTTGTGTGCGTAGCACTAATTGTTGCCATAATAATTGTTCTAACTAGATAGATACCTAGTGCCGTATCTAGTTGGTGAGCAGCGGAGACCAATCCTTAATCTAAGCACAATTTTAATTTAAAGGTACAAAATATACTGATAAGAAATATGAGAAGCACATATTTTACTAGCTTAATAATATGAATTTGAGGTTCGTACATTTATATTTGTAGTCTCTATGTCACTGTATAATAGGAAGGATTGACTACTAAAAACTCGGTATCTATTTAAATAACCAGCCGCCGACGCATCGGAAGAGACATAAACAATATATTATGTTATATATACAGGGGAAGTGACTCGCACAGAGTAGTTTTGTATATTTTATACATAAAGAGACATATGTCATCTGTTAAAATGGGAAAGGCAGAAGTAACGCCATCTGTTATCGTGTTTCGATAATTATTTAAAACTATTAAATTAAATTAAATTATATAAGCCATTTATTTCTTGATTTTACAAAGTTTTTTAAATATTGTAAGTAAATTATTAGATATATACTATAAGATTAATATCTAATTATAAGTAAATTTGTTAGCAAGAACCCCGGATTGGGTAAAGGCCTCCTCCAAAGATGCCCACGCGTCTCTATCCTGTGCTACGTCTATCCAGTTAGGGCCAGCTGTCCGTCTAAGGTCGTCTTCCCATCTGGTTAGTAGTCTCCCTCGGCTTCCCTTGCCCGCTGGGCCGCTCCAAGATGTTACTATCGCAGTCCATCTCTGGTCTGTACATCTCGCGACATGGCCAGCCCATTTCCATTTTAGTTTTAATGCAAAAGTTAGAGCATCGGTGGTTTTTCTTATTTTAGTATGTCTTACTTTATCAATCTTTCTTATGTTGAGCATACTCCTCTCTAGCCCCCTTTGACAGGTCCTGATTTTATTTGTGGCTTTAGAGGAGAACTTCCACGTCTGGCACCCATACGTCAGGCATGGTAAGAGACTAGAGTTCATAACTTTTGTTTTGATGTCTGTGGGCATATTACTTTTGAAAATTTCTTTTAGGTTCCAATATTTATTCCATGTTGATTGAACCCTTCTTTCTATTTCAAGTATTTCGCTGTTTTTGGCAAAACTTAGCAATTTTCCCAAGTATATATATTTCTCAACATGTTCTAGTGGTTCTCCATTGATTATTATAGGGTTTTTCCAGCTGCTGTTAGTCATTATCTTGGTTTTTGTTAGGTTCATCTCAAGTCCAACCTTGGCACTGGCATGGTGTAGAGACACTATCATGTGTTGCATCTGGCTGGCCGTCTCTGACAGAAGTATTAGGTCGTCTGCGAACCTAAGATGACTTAAATATTCACCTTTTATATAGAGTCCTAGTCTGTGAAAATCCAGCTTGCCAATGATATTTTCCAGGATTGATATAAACAGTATTGGGGAAAGGGGGTCCCCCTGTCTTACTCCTCTTTTTATGGGAAAACGAGGGCCGATGGACTCGAGTTTGATCCTTCCTACGTTGTTGTTGTATATACTTTGGATAGTTTTTATATATACTTCTTCAACTCCTTGCTCTGCCAAGCTTTCCCATATGCTGTTGTGCGAAACGGTGTCGAATGCTTTTTGGTAGTCAACAAATGTTATATATAGAGTTCTCTGCTGTTCTTGGTATTTTTCTATTATTGACTCTATTATGTGGATGTGGTCAATTGTTGTAAACCCTTTTCTAAAGCCCGCTTGTTTTACAGGTTTGTTTCTAGTGTTTTACTTATTCGTTTATTAATAATTGTAGAGAACAATTTGTAGAGGCTAGAAAGTAGGCTGATTGGTCTATAGTTACCAATATTTTTATGGTCTCCTTTTTCATATAACAATATGATGTTTGCTTCCGACCACTGAGTGGGAGTTATCGAGTGTTGGAGTATCATGTTGAAGAGTTTCGATAACGGTGCAGCCAGAATTAACTGAGCAGCTTTCAGTGCTTTGTTTGTGATGTTGTCGGTTTATTTATCGGACAGATTTCTATAAAACTCCGTAGCAGTATTTAAAATATCGTTTCGTTTGTATACATCTTTGTCCAGATTTTTCAAACCTTTTATCCAGCCGTTGTTTGTTCGAAGCTCCTTAAATGGTTTCTTCGTGCTACCGCAAAGCTGTAGGTGTCTCATTATAGTGTCTTGTCTATATTTTAAATAATCTTTTTTTATATATTTGTTAACTATTTTGTATAACGCAGAGAGTTCATTTTTCATGGAGCGAGTTTTATTTTTGGTTGATTGTAGTACTTTTCTTCTTTGCAGCAGTTTTTCAGTTTTCTTTTGTAATATTTTATGTTTATGATTTCTCTTTTTTATTTTTGCAAATTTAAGGCTTTCAGAAATAGCATTACTAATTTTATCATAACAAGTATTTACCGATTCGTTTGTTTGGTAATTTGTTGCCTCAGATAGTTTTATTTTAAGGTTGTTCTTATACTTTTCTATTTCCTGTACACTTCTAAGTTGGTATCCTTGTTTATTGGTAAATCGGGCTCTGCTTAGTTTATGTATTTAAAACTATAGCACACACCTTTTCCCTATTGCAAACATTATTCAATGGTGTACTATACATAACAACGTCATTTATATTATTACATGAATAACTATGTTTATAATAATAATAAAAAGGGAAAATAATTTTAATGTGATTTATTTATCCTTTTATAACATCTGTTATAATAAATCAAATCAAATCAAATCAAAATCAGTTTATTCAAGTATTCATTCATCAATATTTATTCGCGTTCATTTTAAATTTATCCTCATCAACATCACACTTCTACTTGTTATCATACAATAACAAATCACATTGTCACAAACAAACTCAACAGACATAAGTGTAAAGCACAAAAAAACACACAGTTTCCGTGGATCTCCCAGAATAATTACAAAACACAACAACGTCCAGCAGTCAGTACAGACGGTGGCGGCCATTTGTTGGGTTTTTCTTCGACAGCATGCGACATCTCTATTCAGGTTTTGAAGTTATTATAATGCTATCAAATTAAAATGTTTGTTTATTTGTTGTTACCACTGCAATACTTCAGTACTTTTTAATTTTGAATTTTACAACTTAGATTGTATGTTACCCTGAATCGATTGCTTAGCAACTGTTACCTCCAAGCTTCTGCACTATCGTATTTTTTAACCGACTTCAAAAAGGAGGAGGTTATCAATTCGATCGGTATCATTTTTTATGTTTGTACACCGATTACTCTGAGATTTATGATCCGATTTACGTAATTTTTCTTTAGTTCAGTTATTAAAATCCCTCTTATGTTTTTCTTAGTAATAAATCCTTACTGTGTTATAACATAAAAGTTAAACATGTATTAAACACTTGTTATAAAAAAGTTCTCTTTAAAAATCTGTCTTTATTTTGTTTAGCGTTCAACAAACTTTACATATTGCTGATATATAAAACACGAGTCGAAGCTTGTCTAATGTGTGTCCAACGGATTGATCATATTTATATGGAATATTTAAATTATATGATGACAGATAGGTGACAGCTGTCAAAAATTGCGTTCCGTCTTTCGTTCCAATATTATTGGTCCTGTATACTTCAGTTGATGTGGTGCTTAACGACGTTTCAGTTAAACACAAGCTAAACACTGTTTCGTCACTAAACGTTGTTAGGTCACTGACGTTTCATAGTTAAGTCACTGTTTAACAAGACACGTGTCTTAATTTAATTTAAACTTATTTTTTTGCCAATAGCACCGTAAAAGTTTAACGTCTTTTCTATCCACGAACTCCTAGCTCGTAACAATATTACTATTACAAAGCAGCTAATAAACTTTTGATAAATTTAAATTACTCGCCGTCATGTAATCTGGATATCTTGACGTTTTCGCCTCATCGTTTGATGTAGATTAAACTTTTGACGCAAATAACTTTGATATTCACAAGTAAAGCCTCATCGTTACTTCAATTTCTCATCAACGAGTTTCATCCAAGTTGTACCTCAATTTTAAATTAGTGAAAATAAATTGCAATTTTGCTTGAGTTGTCTATGGTTCAAACGGGAAAGATTTATTACGCAACTCTTTGTTAAAATGTAGGCAATTTTAATAGATTAAGTATTCGCAGTATTACAATAGTCACCTATCTGTCATCATATAATCTAAATCTATACTATACTAATATTATAAAGCTGCTTGCTTGTTTGTTTGTTTGTTTGTTTGAACGCGCTAATCTCTGGTACTACTGGTCCGATTTGAATGATTCTTTCAGTGTTGGGTAGTCCATTTATCGAGGAAGGCTATAGGCTATGTTTTTTTTCAAAATTAGGGATCCGTAATAAAATTGCTATTTTGTAACACAAGGTGTAAAATCGAAAACCTATTTCTGCGTGCGCTGCAAAAACTATTGACAATAGAACAAAATGATGTACAGGCTATAATATAGGCAATATTTTATTACTTATAAAACTATCGCGTGAATTATACTTTATATGGCAAAACAACGTTTGCCGGGTCAGCTAGTATTCCATATAAATATGATCAATCCGTTGGACACACGTTAGACAAGCTTCGACTCGTGTTTTATATATCAGCAATATGTAAAGTTTGTTGAACGCTAAACAAAATAAAGACAGATTTGAAATAGAACTTTTTTATAACAAGTTTTCACACATTTGTTTAACTATTTTGTAATAACACAGTAAGGATTTATTAATAAAAAAAAGAGGGATTTTAATAACACAAAAAAGAAAATAGACTCATAGCACACACACAATACACTGACATTAATTACTGGAATTTACGCACATTCAATAATTTAATGACAATAGTCTCACTTTGCCAGTGATGACTTACGGTACGCAGACATGGTCGCTAACTATGGGCCTTATGAGAAAGCTCATGGTCACTCAGAGGGCAATGGAGAGGGCTATGCTTGGAGTTTTCCTGCGAGATCGAATCAGAAATGAGGAGATCCGTAGGAGAACCAAAGTTACTGACATAGTCCAAACAATTGCAAAACTAAAGTGGCAGTGGGCAGGGCACATAGTTCGACGGACAGATGGCCGTTGGGACAGTAAAGTCCTCATGTCAAATGGCGGCCACATACCGGAAGACGCAGTGTTGGACAAGATGGACCGACGATCTGGTCAAGATCGCCGGAATACGTTGGATGAGGGCAGCGCAGGACCGATCGTCGTGGAAATCTTTGGGGGAGGCTTTTGTCCAGCAGTGGACATCTTCCGGCTGATAATGTTGATGATGAGTCTCACTTTTATTTTTTCCAAGTTATTCGCTTGGCATCGCATTCATAAATGAAGTCAAAGAGGTTGTAAATACTAGTGTAATAAGAGGCGGGATTGCCTGAGTAAAAATTTAAATTTAGTTTAGTATCAATGACGTTCGACGTCATTGGTCTAGACGTATAAATTATCTAAGCATTAAATAATACTAATGCTAAATTTAATAAACAACATATAGAAATTATCTTCTCTCTTCACGCTTTGTTTGTCTACACGGAGGTATTTTATAAATTTATGGTTACCTTAGTTCTATTTAGATGCTTTAGAACAATACAAACACGTAATCTTATATGAGTCAGCAAACAAACTCAACAAACATAGGTGTAAAGCACAAAATAAACATAGTTTCCGTGGTTCTCCCAGAATAATTACAAAACACAACAACGTCCAGCAGTCAGTACAGACGGTGGCGGCCATTTGTTGGGTTTTTCTTCGACAGCATGCGACATCTCTATTCAGGTTTTGAAGTTATTATAATGCTATCAAATTTAAATGTTTGTTTATTTGTTGTAAAACCATAAGCTTAATATGTCTAGACGTATAAATTATCTAAGCGTTAAAAAATACAAATCCTAATAAAAAAAATATTAGAAATTATCTTCTCTTTTCACGCTTTTTTTGTCTACACGGAGGTATTTTATAAATTTATGGTCACCTTAGTTCTATTTCGATGCTTTTTATAAAATAAAAAGTCTGTCGTTCGTGGGTTCTGAAAACTAGGTTAGAGATGGATCGCTACGTTGCAAATAACAAACAAGCCTAATGGCCGTTCGTGATATTTCCTCCCGTGAAGTTTCTAGTGTCCTTCTTTCTATACAAAAATATAAAAACTTGGGATCTAATATTGCTCAATTAATTACTCTTAGCTACTAAGAAATATACACAGATATTTGCTGTTTAAAATGATTTATTTGATGTTTGGTAATTAGAAATACATTATAGAAAAATAAAAAATATATATGTAATAATATTGACACACTTTTTACACAAATTATCTTGCCCCAAGTTTAGCATATATAGCCTGTGTTATGGGTTAGAAGACAACGATATATTTAAAACAATATACTTAATTAAACCTACATAAATTCATATAAACATACATAAATACATTTAAACATCCATGACTCGGGAACAAACATCCATATTCATCATATAAATTCTAGAACCTACCGGGATTCGAACCCGGTACCTCTAGCTTAGTAGGTAGGATAGCTGACCACTCGGCTATACAGGTCGTCATATGTATTTGATTTTTATAATATCACGTATTTGATGTTTGTAATTAAAATGTATGTAATTCATGTATTACTAAAGTAAAATTACTTAGAAGTTTTTTATAATAAGAAATACATACAAATATACAAAAGTATTAGCAGTTTTAATATAACGTATTTGATGGTTGGCACACGTCGATGTCCTGTACACACGTCTTAAATTTGAAAAATCGGTCCAGCTGTTAGGAGGAGTTTACTAACATACACATGAGCAGGAGAATAATTATATTATATGGACGGATTTGAGAATCTAAACGCGAATATAAATACACAAAAAATCATCAAAATCGGTCCAGCTGTTTAGGAGGTAGTTCAATTGTGAATCTAAACCATTCTCGAATCCACGTGAAGACACACAGAAAGTTTCATTAAAATCAGTCCAGCCGTTTACGAGGAGTTCAGTTACAACAGACGCACAAAAGAAATATATATATTAAAGGGATATTACTAAGAAATATACAAACGTATTTGCTATTTTAGTATAAACGTATTTAAATGCATTATTCACATGCAAATAACGCCAGCGTTCGAACGCCACGTACGTGGACTAAAGCTTGAAAACCACACTGTGGAGGACCGCTAGACATCCAGATGGTGGGGATGATATCCTCACTTGTGGCGTGTCGTGCGAAGGTGGAATTCGGCGGCAGGAATCAGGTTAAACAGCTCTTCGGAACACTCCCCGTGATAAATGCGGTAGAAGACACACAATGAAGCGACGTCTCTACGCAACGCTAAGTGATCCAGCCGTTCACAGAGCTCTGGGTCCCGACAATTCGAGCTGCTCTACGTTGCACGCGGTCGAGCTGATACTGGCGTGCGCCAGACTAGAGATGACAGCAAAACTCCATGTTTGGCCGGTCTTCTGGGGGTTAAATTGGACAAGGTTCAATTTACCCCATTCCGCGACCTTCTCAAGAGAGGACTCGATAGAAGATACAAGTTTCTCCCGGCACTGGTCGATTTCCCGAGAGAGACCTGCATGGCCCGTGTATACGGCATCACAGGTGCTGTCATCTGCATAGCAATATATGTTGGATACATATCATTGATATCCAGAAGAAACAGCGTGGGAGATAGCACATAGCCTTGGGGCACTCCAGCGTTCACGGGCTTCGGGTTCGAGCAATATCCGTCGACAACGACCTGTATGCTGCGCCCAGTGAGGAAGCTGGAGGTCCACTAGCATAAACTCTCTGGAAGCCCAAATGATGGAAGTTTTAAGAGGAGCGCCTTGTGCCATACACGATCAAAGACCCGCTATATCCAGTTTAACTGCCAGGCCTTCCCCCTTGCTTTCAATAGCCGCCACCCATCTGTGTGTTAGGTATACCAGAAGATCACCTGCCGACTGACCATGATGAAAGCCTTACTGTCGGTCATTGATGAACTGGTGACCTTCTAGGTATATCAAGAGCTGGCGTTTAATTATGCTCTCTATGATTTTGGAGTGGAGGGAGGTAATAGCAATAGGCCTGTAGTTTCCCGGATCCGAACTGTCTCCTTTTTTTTTGGATCGGATGGACATGGGCTGACTTCCATGAGAAAGAGGCGAAAAGAGCGCACAGTAGATCGGCTTTCTCTCTTGCCGTACGGACCAGGGTGTCATTCCTCGCGGCGGCGGGGTGGCTTGTTGAAGTAACCAAGAGCAGCTTTCGACAACGACCAGAACTTGCGTGTTCCAGTTGGGTAGCTGGAAAGCTGATCGCCGATTCTTTGTTTTTTTTTTGTAGAGTCAGTCTCATTGGATAGACACAGAAAGAACCTCGGCGTATCTATGGAAGTTTTGACTTGAGTGTCACGACCGACAGACACTCCGATAGTAGTAGATTTAATAAAACAACCCTTAATTGATTTAAGTTTTTTTTTAAATAGTATTGACACACTTTTTACACAAATTATTTTGCCCCAAACTATCCATAGCTATATAAAATATATATACTATGGGTACAAGACAACAATATATTGAATACTATATACTTATTTAAATAAAATACATATAAATATCCATGACTCGGAAACAAACATCATATAAATGTTCGCACCTTCCGGGATTCGAACCCGGGACCTCTAGCTCAGTAGGCAGGGTCACTAACCACTGAGTTTTATGGTTTTATGTGGTAAACAATAAAAAATACCTGTAAAATATGTCGTTTTATTTAACAGTGGTGTACTGACACCTCTGGCCAACGGGCCAGCACTGCTACTGGAGGTATTCTGATTAGCAATGGTCACGTGATAAATATTACCGTAACGAGTATAAAAACTTTCTCAATATCGCTTATAACTCGTATAATTTTAAACGTCGGTTGATTTTTGGTGTATTTAATATATCTTCGACTTTTTACAGCGGTTGTATTATCCACAAATCTGTATGGAAGCAAAAGTTTCATTTTACAATTATCACCTCTAATAGCCGTGATCGTCTAGTGGTTAGGACCCTACGTTGTGGCCGTAGTAACCCAGGTTCGAATCCTGGTCACGGCAGCGAACAGCTGTTACGGTGGAACACATTTTTTTTGTTTTAAGAGATTTGGTAAGTGCTCCGATTGCGGTGATGGTCTAGTGGTTAGGACCCCACGTTGTGGCCGTAGTAACCCAGGTTCGAATCCTTATCACGGCAGCGAACAGCTGTTACGGTGGAGCATATTTTTTTATGTTTGATGAATATAACAAAGATGATTCAAGAAGTTTTGTACATTTGGAAATTGATATAAATATTGTCAATGATATGTTGGCCACCTCCAACATACCATTGCCAATTGCTATGCAGACCACAGTACTGGTGATGCCGATACACGGGCCATGCAGGTCTTTCTCGGGAAATTGTCGACCAGTGCCGGGAGAAACTTGTGTCTTCTATCGAGTCTCTTCTCACTTGAGAAGCTCGAGGAATGGGGTAAATTCAAACTTGTACAGTTTAACCCCCAGAAGACTCATGTTTGCGCGTTTACAACAAAAAAGAAACCCCATTTGTCGTATCATCGCTCGTCGACACAGAATTGGTGAAATAAATTTAAACTGTTCTGTGCTCTTCGACAACACTTCCCTTAAAGCTTCGCCTAGTATCAGAATGCTGGGTCTCGAAGTCTCGAGCCAATTCTGCGGTTATCTGGAGGGCAAAACCAAATTGGCTTGGAGCACGACAATACTTCAAGCCGGCTCAAATTCTAGCAAATTCTGGAGTATTGCTGTTATCTCTATATCAGCTCCATCCATTTGACCGCATGCAACGCGAAGCTGCTCGAATCGTTGAGGATCCAGTGCATTATACACTGCTATTTCACTTGCCGTTGCGTAGATACATCGCCTCAGTGTGCCTCCTTCTACCACATTTTTCACGGAGAGTGTTCTGAAGAGCTGTTTCACCTGATTCCAGCCACCGAATTCCACATTCGCACGAAAAACCATAAATTATTCTTAAGTTTCTTTAGTAATTATTTTTTATTTTAAAACAAAAGTTATTGATTTAATATTTTT
Organism: Leptidea sinapis; assembly: GCF_905404315.1. Taxonomy (NCBI): domain Eukaryota; kingdom Metazoa; phylum Arthropoda; class Insecta; order Lepidoptera; family Pieridae; genus Leptidea; species Leptidea sinapis. The sequence continues at coordinate 5,970,318 of NC_066304.1, read as the reverse complement.
ATAGTAAGGTTGTAATTTGTATAGTATTTGCTTGTTATCTAATAACTTAGATAAAGGATTGGTCTCCGCTGCGCTCCAACTAGATACTGCAGACGTAGTCGCAAAGCGCGGCAACTACTACTACGCCAAAGTGGGCGTACGTGAGCCAGTCAGTCAGTTAAACTTTGTTAATTATTGAAACTAAAATGTCGGATTGCGTAGTAAGACTTTGTAAAAATAATACTACAAGAAATAAGAAAGGCACTGGTATCACATATCATCAGTAAGTATTTTGTATTTTATTAATTATCAGTGTACAGCAAATACCACCTCCGAGGAAATAAATGGCGCTATACTTCATAATGACAACTTGTCTTTGACTCATTTCATCTGCAGTCCCCCTAAAAACGAGACCTGGAAAGGTCTTGAAACGTCGGGTTAACTAAAATAAAAAATGTAACTTTTACGCAGAAATCTAATGTAAAACCGTTACAATTACACGCGTTTTAATCCTTCAAAAGTGTTTTATTTGAATATTTGATTAATTTCAATGTAAATTAACACGAAGCTCATTGTTACAACATTTTAAAGATGCCATTGAGTGCTATGATGCCACGCACACAAGCATCTAATATTTATTGTAATAAAAAAGCTATTGTTCTTAGTTAGTGCTCTATCTAAGATACTTTTAAAAATATGGTAGGTACCAATACAGCTTAATGTGAATAAATAAACGTTAAAATATATTCTTTAAAAGTTCAGACTTTCATGTCATTTACAATTTTTCCCTCCCTTTTGAAATAACATACGTGATGGACAGATGTCAAAGCCTTACAACCCAGCAAAGGCCGCAGGTGACCAGCGGTATGCAATATACAATTTATGTTTAATATTGAAGCCGCTAATGTATAACGAATAATATATATTTTACTGTATGACTGAGAAAATGTTAATAAATATTCAAGGAATTTTTACAATATTGCCAATTAAATATTCGTTAATATTTCAAGGTCAATCCTTGAGGTAATTAAATTGCTTTAGCTAATTGTTCTTTATTGTAACGAACAGCCCCGTTATATTAACGTATTCTTGTAATACGAGGGCGGCACTGAAAATTTCGGGAATCAAGGAAGTGACAAAACATTACTATTTAAAAATGTATTTATTGCTTTTCGAAGTATTCTCCGCGAAATTTGACACATTTTTCCATACGATGGAACCAATCCAGCAACAATTTCATTCGGAAGTTCTCCAAAATGGCCGTTTTGTTGGCGTCCACAGCTTCTTAAGGTGATGAAAATCTCTGACCAAGCAATTTATTCTTTATTTTAAGGAAAGTATAGAAATCATTAGGGCTTAGGTCGGGGCTGTACGGCGGATGGTCTAATAATTCTATGTTTTCTTGCTCTAAAAGCTCTTTTGTTCTGCTTGTGAGAACTCACATTGTCGTGATGGAGGATGATGCAGCGTTTGCACTTCTCTTTACAGAGTTTAGAAACGACCTGTGGCAAACAAATGCTAGCATACCTTTCTGCATTAACCGTTCTTTGTCCCACAAGAGGAATAGTCGCAACATGGCCGGTTTTGGAGACAAACGTGGCCACCATTTTTTTGCAACAATCCGTGACCGAACAATTTTTGTTGGCTTTAACTCATTTTCGAACACCCAAACTCGTGACTAGTTATTTGTTTCGGGTTCGTTCGTATCGTATATCCAGGATTCGTCACCTTATACGATGTTGTATACAGCATTTGAGGATCCTGCGTGGAATCTTTCGAGAGTTCTGACGCACCAAGTAACGCGAACCGGTTTTTTCTCTTCACAGAGCAAATGTGGTATCCATCGGGAAAACAACTATTTCACACAATTTCATGCAAGTTCATGCAAGATTATTTGTATTTGACTCATGCCAATGTCTAAAGTTGCCTGAATTTCGCGGTATGTTACATGTCTATCTTCTTCAATCAGCTTACGCACAGCATCAACTTTTTCTTTGGTGACTGCAGTTTTTGGACGACCTTGACGGGGATCATCACTGAGCTTGACACGTCCACGTTGAAATTCAGCAAACCAGCGATAAATTGTGGTTTTGGATGGGGCTTCATCACCAAATGCAGAAATAATCCGTTCAACACACTGTTTTTATGTTAAACCACTTCTAAAGTCATAATAAATCATCGCTCTAGAATTTTCTCGAGTCAATTCCATTTTCTCAACGCCTAAACAAGTATGACAAGACCTTGTGACAAGACCGAGAATCTTTTTTTTAAATAAATAAATGGTATTCGAATTTTAAAATTTTAAAAGGAGTTTTCAATTAAAATGATTTTAATATGACAGGAACAGTGGAAATATTCCATTCCCGATACTTTTAGTGCAGCCTATGTAAGTTGGAAATAGTAATTGATATTTTTTGGAATAAAGGCATGTTTGCAGATACTATGTTTGCCTCCGATAGCCTAAGCACAACGTCAGATTTGTTCTGGCGGAACTATCTTACGCGATCCCTTACCGGACCATTTTCGATGGTATGTCGCAAAATCCATCGCACTAAATTAATATTATTACTGTCCGGACCCTCCCTAGTACGACACCAGATCACTTAGTGCGAGGCGGTCACCGGCTATTAATAATAATAATAATAATCATTTATTTCGGATTCATTCATGAGATTACATCCATATTTGTTAGTACAATTTGCAAACTTACAAAATAGTGTTAGTAATAACTTATTAAATCACATATTTAGAAAATAAATTAAATAAAATTACAGGCTGGTCCGGATGGACCTCCCGATGATGACGGTAAATTACTATACGACTGCGTGCAGCCGTATCCAACGATCCAGCATCGAGGAGTCCCACCGGTCCGACAGCGCACGCAGTATGGTGTTGGGTCTGTCGCGCATGCGGCGCATGGTAGAAGCGCACCGCTTGCGCATGATGGCCGCAAAGCCATCTGTGTGAGCTGCCGCAAACATAGGCGCTGCAGTGGCGCGGCAGTCCCATCAGCAACCGGAACGCGTTATTGTATTGAAATATTCTATTGGAGGCAAACATAGTATCTGTTATCCAACATGCTGTTATTCCAAAAAGTATTAATTATTTTAACCGACTTATTACAAAAATACTTAATTATCACGGGGCTGTTCGTAACCATAAAGAATAATTAGCTAGAGAAATTTAATTTACCTTAAGAATTGAGGTGAAATATTAACGTACCTTTAGTTGAATTAATGAATTGAAATATAGTAAAAATACTAAATAATAAGAAATTATTCCTCGTGCTATTTCAAGTGTTTAGAAAGAACAATATTGTAAAAAAGAAGGTATAAAATACAACCAAGGAAAATATTGTTATAATGAATTCGTTTTTAATTTTACAAAAAATAAAAAAACGTGTCTGCGCGTGCATCTTTAAATTTTTGATAAAGTTAAAGACATCAAAAATATGTAAACTTTTTAGGTAGACACTCGTGTTGAAGACTCAATTACCGCTAAAAGCTTTCCATGAACAGTGCAAACGATGTTCATATTTGAAAGGCACTTTATTACTACGAATAACTCTTTTATTAACATTGATTTTGATTTATAATATATTTTTACGTACGATTCCACGGTTTACCTGACAACTGCATGCCACCTGCGCTGTCCACTTATGATCATTATTATTATTATGATTTGGGTATTAAAATGCACTTAAATCCTAGGATCTACTGTGCCCCCTGCTTGCGCTAGCGCGCCTGTCCTCGACTCAAAAGTTAAGGAAGAAAATCGAGGGTACTAACTAGGAAATGTGTTACTGTGACGAGATTTAAATTATATTCTCGAGACCGATTACTTTTAAAAGGCGTAGGATCCTCAGAGGGTCCAGGCAGGGCTTATCCTCTGCTTTAAGTGAAGGTGTTTTTTAGACACCCCAGCCTGATACTGGCAACGATGAATCACGAAGAATTCTGGGGAAAAGCCTTTCTTCCAGCTAAACGTCTGCAGATCATGAGTGCCCGGGTTGCTTTAGATTAAATTAGATAGACACCTCCTGCACGTATTTGTGGAAAATTGAGTTTGCTATCAAGGGTTATGCCCAGATATTTCACTTCTGTTTTCCATTCAAGTGATTTACCATGTACCGTAACAGGCTTGAAGTTGGTTTTCCTCCTGTGCGTAAAGGGGACTATGCACGTTTTAGTAACATTCAACTTCAGGTCTACCGATGTTCAACATTTGATTACTATGGAGAGAGCGTTTGCAGAAGCTCGCATAGAGTACTGTCAACTTTCTCTTTGACCACTATGACGTCGTCGTCAGCATAGCCTATGCAAGCTGTGATTTGTACAGTGAGGGAATGCAGCAGTCCATCAACGACAACTGTCCAGAACAGTGACAGTGTGACCCTACGCTGAGGCATGCCTCTGGTGGTTTTCCTGGTTGCATCCTGAGCGGCACTACATTGCAATGTATCAATTTCCATCAGCTGAACGTCATGCTCCTTTTTTCATGAAAAAAAAAACACAGAAAGCAAGTGAGTAAAATTCACTGAAAATGTATTGAAAAGCGTAATAATATGTAGATTATAACTATAATTAATATTAACAAATACAATAATTGTTGATCATATTAATATTTAGCCGACGTATTTTACTTGACTGAGTTTCTCGAATGATTTGGTACAGATATCAAGGTATTAATTTTGGCGTGTTATTACGCTTGGGCGGGCAAATTATTTGACACTCGAATGGCTTTCGAGTTTCTCTACGTCAACGCATCCTGTGTTAGGACATGAGAAAGGTAGGCTTAGATCAACTATAGTGTACAAATACTGACCCGGCAAACGTTGTTTTGTCATATAATAATAATACAGTTATTTGCAAAAAACATAGTATACAATGGTGTTAAAATATTACAATAATGAGCTTATATGTTTTGCTAGCACTATTCCTAGCATGCCTATATTTAACTTAATACAATTAATATCAGAATTTGTAATCCATGAATTCCTTAAGACTATATAGCTTATTCTGGGCTGATGATGTGATTGAATGCGCTGGAAAAGACTGGTTAATATTGAGCAAAGGCCGTTAGTGTGGAAAAAAATGGAGGAAGCCTCCACCCAAAGAGGGGCCCATACTACTAATTAAACATTAATTATTAACAAATAGAAAAAAAAATTACTAACTTAAAACTATTCTCTTTTTAAATTCTTATAATATTAGGCTTAAGTTAAGTTAAGTTTACTAACAATAATTATAACTTTGTTTTAATTTTTAAATTTAGTTTAACTTAATTAAGTATGTAATTTAGTATGGGAATAAAAGGCTTTTTTATTTTTATTATATAGCTTATTCTAAAAGAATCTAGAATTTAAATGTTAATGCTACACGGTAACTTATTATAAACACGAACACAATTACATACATAACTTTTATTATATTTAGTAATTTTGGGAAAATCGTGCAGAACGTGTCTGTGGATCATGTCGGTTCCGCGGGTTTAAATCATTAGCTGATTTAAACAATCATAGTATAGTCATATCGTGTTAAGTTATTGACTGAATTATTTTTATTGCGAATATGAAGGTATTTCTAAGTCAAAAAATATAGGTCTCGGATAAGTAATTACCAACACATTATATATTAAAACCTTCTTCGAAACATGCTGCATCTTATGATTTAAGTGTTATTTCGATCGGTTCAGTAGTATTCGCGGTATAACCGAATAAAAAAATAGCTCTGCTAGTATCTATTTAACAACAGCTGTATAACACGACCTGCGAACAGGACAACTTCAGTATGGTTGCATTTCTGGTACCATTAATAAGAGCTAAGAGGTGATCTACTCTATCTACCAGAAATTATGGGGATTCATGCCATGATTTCTTCTCAAAATTTCTATGATGGTGGATGAATGAAAAATGTTTATTTTGAAACGTATAGTACACATAAATATACAAAAAACTTAAAATAAAAATTTAACAAAGAATACTACCAACCAACTCAGCATGTTTGCTGGTGTGAAAACCAACTTTGGTCTTCCGTTGGACATTTGATGACGTCACCATAAATATAATTTTAAATAAAACAAAATTTATTTTAGCTAGTAAATTAACGTAACGAGAAATTAATATTTAACTAAAAAACTTATAAACTCAAATGAATAATTTTATTTTTGTACTTGTATGATGCATACTCAGTGGTCGCAATGGTGACAGTTTATTGCATCTTATGTCAACTGTCAAATTATAATTAATGCCAAAAAATTTAATTGTTTTTCTACTACGTAGTAACTGCCAGTGCCAACAGCCAAAGTGAAAGTAACAACTGACAAGTGCTGAATTAATTTTTTTAAAGATCTAATAAGAATACTGTATTCTCAGATATCGAAAATACTTACAAACAGCATGAACAGAACTTAACAGAATTGTTATAGATCACCTGTAGCACTTATTAATGGTGCACCACCGCATGGGTGGTTTGAATTTCGGAAACTAGGATTGTTTACTGAAAAATTAAAATCTCGAATATTTCTGTTTTTGGGTTTTACATTGTGTCTGTGGATGGGACTAAGTTATCAAAATAGAGATAACCCAATGAAACTACCTTTTAAGCTACACAAGCCAATACGACTGATCAGCTGCGTCGCTGGAACGTGGCCTTAAGATTAACCGTGCAAAGACCGAGATCAGTGTCATGGACGTGGCTAATGGACTCCAAAGAAGTCCTGAGCTGAGTGGTTTTGACACTGTAAAGAACTTCACGCACCTCGGTTCAGTCATACCCGATTAAGAAGGCTCGGAATGTGAAAAAAGAAGACAAATAGGCGTGGCTTCATTGGCAGAGTAAGGTGGGAAAGATATGGAAAGAAATAAAAGTATTTTATGTGCTCAACCAGGAAAAATCTATTATTTTCAGATGCTAGTATTGAAAGTCTAGAAATGATAGTCTGATCAGGTGGTTCCTCTAAAGCTAGGATAGCTATACGTGAAGTGAATAAGTGGTGACTAGTTGTCCACATGAAAAGTAATCGGGGTTATCATTCAACGTGTGATTAAAGAGAGATAGAGATAATGTAAATGACAGTATAAAGACTTTCCATCATCATATGATAACAATGATTCGATTAAATATATAAAGTACTAGTGGACCCGACAGACGTTGTCCTGTACACACGTCTTTAATTTGAAAAATCGGTGCAGCTGTTAAGACGATTTCACTAACATACACATGAGCAGGAGAATTATATAATTGGAATAGAAAATATAAACCAATCTCTAATTCACTGGAAAATACAAAAAAAATCATCACAATCGGTCTAGCCGTTTAGGAGGTAGTTCAATTGTGAATCAGAACCATTCTCAAATCCACCTGAAGACACACAGAACGTTTCATTAAAATCGGTCCGGCCGTTAAGGAAGAGTTCGGTTACAACCGACGCACAAAAGAAATATGTATATTAAGATACTAGTTTGTTTGGCAACAACTAATACTACAGGTTTTTTAAATCTGTAGAACAACTGCACTTCAATAAACTTAGTAAGCTAGACTCTAGAGCACTGTATGCAAGGGTCTGTTTTATGTTGTATTTGTTTCGTTTCGCAAGAAGAAAGAGAGCTTATAGGGACATATTCTGCATAGTATCATCGGCACCGTTCAGTTATCTTATTAGGAAATGAAACAGTATAACATAACATAAATAGGTTACAAAAATATACATCTGTTTACCATTGACATTGATTTTTGCTCTCAACATCATCATATCACCCGGGAGTCGTCCACTGCTGGAGGAAGGCTTAACCCAAAGAGAGTGTCTGTCATTTTGGGGGTTTTGCCATAATCGCCGCGCTTGGCAGGCGGGTTGGCGATCGCAGAAGATGCTGCTGCACATCCTCAGTTCTTTGTATCCCTTAGTCGCCTCTTGCGACACACACGGCAGGAGATAGGGTGGTGTTATTCTGGTGCGACACCCCACGCAATCTTGCCCACCCGCCCTGCTCTATTTAGGCAGAAATAGTTGTAAAATAGTTATTGTCCATACACTAATGCCTTTACTATGTCCTATTCAACAATCACAGTAATCACGCCATATACGCCATATTTAGATTTACTTAGGTAAGCTCTAAGCAATGTCACACTCTGTTGGCTCGAACTCGGAAAATTCAACACTGCTTGAACAGTTTCAAAACAGCTTATTGTCTCCCGTATTAGAAAATAGTCATCAAATATTTTAGCATAAAAAAATATGCTCCACCGTAACAGCTGTTCGCTGCCGTGACCAGGATTCGAACCTGGGTTACTACGGCCACAACGTAGGGTCCTAACCACTAGACGATCACGGCTATCGGAGCTTGTAATTGTAACAATGAAACTCTTGATCCTAAATAAAATTGTGTATAATGCTACCGTGATGGAAAGTTTAAGACACCGCAATCACAGAAAACCATAGACCGACATTTTAAATTGGTCGAGTTGGTTGCAACGTGAAATCTCTCTTTTTATGATCGGTGCGCCAACTTTTATCGCGTGACCGTTGCTAATCGAGTTATCTCCGTTGTGGTTGCAGCTATCTTATTTTGAAACGTAAATACATTATGATGACAGAAATTAAATTGACACAAATACTTAGTTATATTTTTTATGTCAGCTATCTAGTTCACACTCTCTCGCTTGATTTTATGTTTTCACGCCTTCAAACAAATTCAAATACAAATAGTTTTGTTCAAAATAGGTAATAAAATTATTTTTTGAACCTCAGATCTGAGAAGATCATGCATTTTTTCATTAAACTGGTTCAATTCACAAATTGGGGTGAGAATTATGGTTTAACTGCACCTTTTGTGTGACACACGGGGGACACACGAGCCTGATGTTAACTTAAGTGATCAACGCAGCCCAAATTCTCATACAACACCAGAGGAATCACAGGAGCATCGCCAACATTTTAGGAAAGTGTACTCGCTTTTGAAGGTACCCATGTCGTTTCGTCCTGGAAACACCGCACAAGGAAGCTCAATTCATAGCATGCTTATATGTGGAACAAAAGTTTCTTTGAAAACCAGAGAGGAGGAGAGGAATGCCACAAATTTCAGATGGTGAAGATGATATCCAAAATTGTGTCATGTTGTGCGAATATGTGATTATGCGGCTGCAGAAATCAGGTCAAACAGCTCTTCGGAACAGTCCCTATGATAAATGCGGTAGAAGAATCACAATCAAGCAACGGTTCTACGTAATGCCAAGTGATATTACTGTTAACAGTTTTTAACGTTTACATCCCATTTTAAATAATAATATTTGAATTTGAATTTGTTTGCAGAGCACTAGATTCCCAACTAAATTTTAAGGCACCTCAATATTTGTGAACGGTATTTAAACGCCTCGTCAGAATCCATTGGTTCCTCTATCCCTTGATCATTTTTTCATTTTTGCTACATAGCCACCAGGTTGGTCTATAAGCTACTTAAACTTAACTTCAATGGTTGGCTCTGGTTTTGTAAGTGAGAAGAAGAATGGTTAAAGTTAAAGGCCTCTAAAAATAGCCAGGTAATTAAGGCCATAAATAAATATGTGATCGTATTTGTGATCAGTATGGCTTAACCACTGCCAACATGTTGCAAACAGTATTTGATTTCTTTATAACGTTTTGACTTTGGAATTCTCCTGTCTTTCTGAGCTATGAAACGAAAATAAAATGAACTCAAAATTTCTGATATAAATATCGCAACAACAAATTTAGCATGAAGTTGTTTTACAATATACAAAAGATTACGACCGATTCTATTCTTCCCAACTTCCCATGACAAAAAGAAGCAAATACACCTACAATTAATTCAATGGCACAGCTTTCATTACCTGCGAGCGCTGCGGTGCCCTGTGATTTCAATGGATTGTAAAATTCTTTATCACAATTTTTTCATGTTACTAATTCTGTACACTGTCGATACAGATCTACTGTTAAATTTTGAATACATTTTGCACCTACGTGCTTCATTCCTATTATACATAATTATTTTTTTAAGCTATAAAAGTATAAGTAACATTATTTGATGAATTTAACTGTACACTGTACTAGTGGGAGGTTCCTTTGAACAGAATGTCGGTTAGATTATGAATACCACAACGGCGTCTATTTCTGCTATGAAGCAGTAATGAGTAAACATTTTTTGTTTCGGTCTGAAAGCCGCCGTAGCTAGTGAAATTATTGGATAAATGAGATTTAACATCTTATTTGACTCATCTCAAGGTGAGAATCGCAATTATTGTAGTGCCGCTCAGAAATTTTGGGTTTTTCATGAATCCTGAACGGCACTGCATTGTAATGGGCAGGGCGTAACAATTGCCATCAGCTGAACGTCCTGCTCGTCTCGTCCCTTATTATCAATAACAATAGATTCTCTTTCATTGTCTTTCTCTCTATATCTCCGTTAGAGATGTTCTCCTCTTTTATATGCTTTTTTCTAAGCGCTGGTATAATGTAAGTCTAGACTAAAGTGACAACTCAATTTTATTCAATACACACAATATGAAGTACTCGACACGCCTAAATAATTTTTCAGTTCAAAAATCTAAAACCGTTCATTGTATATTAAAATGTGAGTACATACATGATAACACACTTTTAAAAGTAACACCCACGTTAATCCTACTCTCAACTTTGCTCCATTAAAAGTGCGAAACATTGTTTTCTGAAAGCGGAGAAAATAAAAATGTAACATGATTTTCATTTCACGTGGAAATAAACTCAACGTTACTTAGCCAATGGATGATCGGTATTTGACAACTTGAGGCGATTATCTGTCTTAAATATTATTTTTATGGCAGAGGAAAATGGGCGTACGGGTTACCTGATGATAACTGGACTTTAAGAATAAGTCTACACGCTTTTTGAAGGTACCCAATACCCATGTTGTATCGTCCCGGAAACACCACACATGTAAGCTCATTCCACAGCTTGGTTTCACGTAGAAGAAAGATCCTTGAAAACCAAACTGTACAGGAACGCCACACATCCAGATAAATATTCTAATTTGTGGCGTGTTGTGTGAAGGTGGAATTCGGCAACAGAAATCAAGTCAAACGGCTCTTTGGAACACACCGCGTGATAAATGCGGTAAGATTATCATTTCATTAACTAAAGTGGCTTAACTGAAGACAATTTTTTTATATTTATTATAACATTTTTAATGAGAAAAAGGGAGGAGATAAAAAGACCATATGTTTAATTGTTTTTATCTCAAATAATAGTTACAAAAACAATGAATTATACAGACGCATTATTATTGTGACTGCGTTAGGGTTTTGTGGTACCAAGAAGAAGATATTTTTAATTTTTTTATTACCGGATAGACTGGTTTATGGCCACTCTCCCAGAACAACATTTTACCTAAATAGTACGCAATGTGTAGAAAATTATTTAATCATCTAGCTCTAGAAATGAAAACCTTATCACAGAAACGATTTACTGGACTCCTGTTTGAATGATTAATCCACAAAAAATTAAATACACTTTTATAAATTTAAGATTTATAGTGTATACTGTATTCAACGCAATAAATAAATTTCATATCATTTAATTTAATTTTCTCTAAGTCTGTGTGTCTCTCTATGTGTATATGTATATAACCACCAAAAAGTAATTTATTGAAAAAGACTATATCAATTTACTCTATTGGTGTAATAGATTACATAGTATTTTTCTCTTAAAGACTTCAATACTCAATTTTAGGGTGCGGTTGACAGCCCTACTTGCATGACAATAATCACTCAACATCAGTTCACCCGGATGCTTTAAATTCTCCTATTTATCAATAATTACATCTATAACTATCCATAATTAAGTACTTAAGTTTGTTGGTTGTTCAAATAGAGATTATTAACCACAAAGCACGCTGCATTTGAAATAATGTTTGTGAAACGCGTTTCAAATTCAGTCTACTGGCGAAATTGTACTGAGCCCAATGTTATTGATCATATTTCATTACTTTATAAAAGCAGAATTATATTTAAAAAAATATGTCTGCATACAGACTGGGAAACAGCTAATTTGTAGTTTCAACCGCAGTTCTAAAATGGCAATCCGAGTTTAAAATTTCAATCCGTTTCCAGCATTCACATTTTAGTAACTGATTTATGAATCATTACCGTGTAACACCTTAAAATTGTAAGATCGGATTTTAACAATCTGTGGTTATCGAATTGAGTTAGATAATCTGTGGTAGCAGTTATTCATAATCCGATTGAAAAATTCGCAAATCATTCTGTTCTAGGGAGTTTGATTAGTAAGCCATGTGGCGAATAAAATCTTGATTTGATTTACGTCTTTTCAAGGTCAGCGTGTGTATATCGTTTTCCTTATAAATTCCTTGCTAAGATCGTTTCCCACATCAATCCCGCCACGTGATATGTTGAAATTAGGGGGTTTGTCCACATACCTGGTTATTCATTCTGGTGTTTCCAGATTAGTATTAATTATTAGTAGTATTCCACATCTACGGATATTATCCTTACCTATATCCAACCAAATTTCATCTGGGGTTTCTGAATTATAATTCTTTAGAAGTTCGGCGGGAGTATCTACAACTCTGCTACGGCCTGTAAAATTTTTCATGGTAGGATCGACGCACCCGAGTTAAGTGATAAGCTGTGTCGGTTTTTTGTTCCAAACCAATACCTTCGCAACCGTAGGCATGAACTGTTTGCGGTTCCGCAGAGGCGCCCAGTAGCGCAGGGACAGTCGCCTATAACTCGAACCCTCACCGCGCTCAACGCTCTCCTAAACGCAAACCCTGAGTGTGACTTGTTTGCGGATTAATGGACGGGAAAAATGTCAGAATGCCTGAAGTCCTGTGAGCGAGATGAATGTCTGAGTTAATAAATTTTTTCTTTAATTAATGTAATTGGTGTAAACCGTATTAATTAAATAAATAAATACCCAAAGTTATTACATACAATACTGTTCTTTAAGTACCTGTTTTGCAAATACAGAATAAACACAAGTACCTAAAATAATCTGATGGTGTAGTGTTTTTTATGTGTACCGGGACGGTCGGCTTCGGATATAGACGTCAGACTTGCCCCAGTTGGTGTGTCGGACTCCGAACTTCAAATTTCGAACATCTCTGAAAAACACAGAAATTTGATATGATCTCTATTCTAATATCAGTCGCGATGACCCCTAGTTCGAAATGAAATGTCAATTTGCAAACTTCGACAAATGTTGCACGTAAGTATGATATCGAACTATATGATAGTGGGGGCCGACTCTTTGTCTCTGAAAAAAACTATGACAGCTGTCAAAATATTTTTCATTATCGCTAATGCGGATATTAATTATGGTGCTCACCATATTCGGCTCCTGAATGCATTATGGAGGCTTATGATATGTGGGTAGATGAGAGTGATGTATGCACCAGTAACTGGCATTCATACCAGATTATGTATAAGACCATGATTATTGTATTATTTTGTATGTAATGCTGTTGGTGTGTCAGTAAATAAATAAATAAATAGATAACGTAGTGTATGTAACGGTACGTACCTAATTAGGCATTAAAACACTCGTGTAATGTTAATATGAAACGAACCCGTATAAAACCCGTGGATTCATTATGTACAGTCACATAAACTACTATTGTGTTCGGAATCATGAGTAAATAACATGTTTCTTAAGAGAATGTATTTATTTACTTAGGCTTACCAACTACACACAATTTAACATGTATGAATAACACAAGCCGTAGTTATTTCTATAAAATTTATTAAACATTAGGGAATAAGAACGTCTTAGATCGTTTATACGTTTAGATAGACAGCTGTGAAAACGCCGAAAAAATTGTGTTTAGAACTATCCTCTATTTTGAGGAATGCACGCACATGAGGAGCCTCCCACTGGTGAGTGGGAGGCTCCTTTATACAGAATACCGGCTAGTCTATGGGTACCACAACGGCGCCTATTTCTGCCATGAAGCAGTAATGTGTTAACATTACTGTGTTTCGGTCTGAAGGGCGCCTTAGCTAGTGAAATTACTGGGCAAATGAGACTTAACATCTTTCTCAAGGTGATGAGCGCAATTGTAGTGCCGCTCAGAATTCTTGGGTTTTTCAAGAATCCTGAGCCGCACTGCATTATAATGGGGAAGGCGTATCAATTACAGCTAAACGTCCTGCTCCTTTCGCCCCTTATTTTCATAAAAAGCAATCATTGACAGAAAGCGTCATACAAATCGCGAGTGTAAGACGTAGCTTGTCACGCACACTAAACTAATATTCCTGGCCTGTTTGTGTCGGTTGGCTAACAACAAGAGACTCTATCTAGACGTATTTATAATCTAAGAAGAACGTATTCTACAATTGACATTTGTGTGCCAGTTTTAATTAATAATATTGATTGTTAACCGACTTCAAAAAAGGAGGAGGTTCTCAATTCGTCGGTATTTTTTTTTATGGTTGTTACCTCAAAACTTTCGACTGGGTGAACTGATTTTGATAATTCTTTTTTTATTTAAAAGATGGTACTTCTGCTGGTGGTTATTTAAAAGCGCTTACGTTAGTTAGTGTTCTTGAAATTCACTAAAAATCAAAAAATCAAATAAAAAATTAACAAAAAAAAACAACTGACTTCAAAAACACTATTCCAAAACAATTTATATAATATGCACTAAGAAGTATAAATATAGCTGCGTATTTTTATACAATCTAATTAATTAATCTAATTCTAGTTACGATTATTGTAATTTTTGGAGTTTGTAACTACATACATACTTATAGGTGAGATGCGCTTGAGTCGTGAGGAGGCGAGAGGCGGGGGCGGGGCCGCGACACCGATTCCAAAATAATAATGAACTGTAACCAAAATTAGATTAATTATTTAAATTGTATAAAAATATGCAATAATTTTTAAACATTTTAGTGCATATTATATCTATTGTTTTGGAATAGAGTTTTTGAAGTCGGTTGTTTTTTTGTTCAATTTTTTTTTGTTTAAGAGCAGATCTGTCTATAAGGCTCTTTACGATTTTGTAATGTATTAACAATGTTACATAAGGAGCATAGACTGGCTTATTCTAACAAAAGGGCTTTATGGCTCGTTAAATATTAATATTTAATTGGGACGTACTAGAGTGGTCCTCTACATATATTAACTGTCCTAACCCTGAAAACAAACTTACTGAATATGCTAAAAGACATTATAACGAAAAATAAAATAAAGCATACGTACATACATAAACTCACGCCTTGTTCCCGTAGGGGTAGGCAGAGACAATAGAATGCCACTTGCTTCTATCCTTACAAATCTCACGCGCTTCCTCTACATTCATTACTCTTTTCATACATGCTCGCCGGTTGCGGGTGCTTCGGACCTCTCCTTTTCTCAAAACGTCCCCATTTTGTTGACGAATGTTCTACGAGGTCTCCCGCGACCGACTTGCCCACACACACTTGCCTTATATATTTGATGCGTCATTCTTTCTTCACTCATTCGCTCCACGTGTCCAAACAATTTCAGCATTCCTTTTTCAGTCCTTGTCACAACATCCTCTTTCAAACCACAGCGCGCTCGTAAAATAAAGTAAAATAAAGCAAAAGTAATCACTACTACCACCCGTTCAAAAGAGACTGCCTCAGACCTGAGAAGAATGTGCGCAACAAACTCAGCGGGCTTTTTTTAAATATAAAAATATGGATTACAATGTGATATCGTACAATAAACATTTATAATTAAAGAGCCTGAGGGTGTTCGCTTTATTTCCAGCCCGTGGTGTCATTAAGAAAATCATTTATGCTCTAGTAACCTTCTCCACACAAACGTATTTTTACAATTCTTTTAAATTTCGTAACACATCTGTTTTGTACATTTTCCCCACAAAAGACTTACTAACTCGACCCAACCGAGTAGTAGGCATAACAAGTTTATGTTTGTTCCTCGTGTTAACATTATGAATGTCACAGTTTCTAGAAAATTCCTCAATGTGCTTATGAACATACAGAACATTATCAAACATTTATTGAGAAGCAACAGTCAAAATGTTTATTTCTTTAAATTTTTCTCTTAATGAATCTTTAGGACCTAGGTTATAAATCGCGCGAATAGCCCTCTTCTGCAACACAAAAATGGCATTAATATAGGCCGCACTGCCCTATAACAATATACTATAGGACATAATACTATGAAAATAACTAAAGTATACTAGTCGCGCCGTATCTATGTCAGTTAACCGTCTAATTTTCTTAACCGCATATGCTGCAGAACTAAGCCTATTCGCCAATCCTTCAATATGGGGGCCCCGTTGCAATTTGGAATCAAGAGTAATGCCAAGAAATACAGCAGATTCCACTGGTTTTACCAACTCTCCGTTTAATAAAATATTCGCATCTACATTTGGCGCGGTAAATTACAACTAATAGAACAAAAATAATGCAAGATTTTCAATAGAATACGTTAGAAGCTTAGATAATTTATGCGTCTACATAGAGTCTTTTGCTGTTAGACAACCGATAAAAACAGGCCAGGAATATTAGTTTAGTGTGAGTGATAAGTTATGTCTTACACTCACGATGGTATGACACATTACATACTGTTAGTGTGCGTGCGTTTCTCAAAATAAAGGTTAGTTCTAAATTCAAAATCATAGTCTATCTAGACCTATTAATGATCTATGGTAAGAAGAATTAATTCTTATAACTTACATAAATAATGAATTATTCAACTTGAATGAATAAAGCAAACAAATATGATTAAAACAACTCATCGTCATAAAATACTTGATGAAATTAATGAGTTAACTTTGTTCCTTCGTTAAATGTGTTCGAAAGCCATCCAATTATCAAACTCTCCTCCTGCACAAGTGTAATAACACATTAATATTATATATCTGTACCAAAGCACACGCGAAAGCTCAGTCAAGAAAAATCTGTTGGGTAATCGCGGCATCAGCCTTCGAATTACCACGCGCGAAGAAAAACGACTTTATGAAAAGTCGTAAAGCGGAGTACCCTTTGTTTGTTGTGGAAACGTTTCAGTGTGAACATACCCTTCAGTTCTCGTGATTTCAGTCGCATCAGTAAGCCCACGAACCCCGAACTGAGAGGACGTACGCCGTAACTCGTTTTGAAAAGAGTTTTCGTCGCGCAAACTGAATTACGAAAAAATACTATTCAGATGTGTTTTAGTGAACTTAAAAAAAAATAGATAGTACAGGAAGTTAGTTTAAGAATAAATATTTTCGTGTTGCTGTTTAGAATTCTGTTTGATTGGACTTTGGGACATTGTTTCAAAATGGAAAGCTTCGTGCAACAGGCTTTTCCGGATATTGTGAGGTAAGCTTACGGTAGTAGCGGTTTCTCAAAGCACTGCTTTGAGGTTTATGTTTACAGGTGCTTGCAATTTATCAAGTATGTTTAAGCTTCTACAGATTTTGAATCAAATTACTAATAAATTTAAAACTTTCTAATATTTTGTATACTTCTGAAACACACGTAATGAAAGGCTCAATGAATTTAATTTAAAATAAAATCATAGAATTTGTAAACAAATTCTTATCAGAAATAAGGAATTTTATTCTTTAATATTTCGATAAAATTAAAAATTTTCATAAAATCATTGTTTTATCGTTAGATAAAACATTATTTTCAAACTCCAGAAACAAAAAACAAATTGTTGTTAACTCTAAATTTATTTACAGTATTAATAGCGTTTATTAAACAACAACAACTTATTGCCAACCTAAAATTTAACACAATAATGTGTGGGAGAAAGCTTTATGTTATGAACAATACAATTTTTTTTATGAAAATAAGGCATTAGACGATCAGTACGTTCAGCCGATGGTAATTGATACGGCCTGCCCATTACAATGCAGTGCTGTTCAGGATTCTTGATAAGCCCAAAAGTTCTGAGCGGCACTACAATTGCGTTCGTCTATATTATGTTAAGTCTCATTTGTTCAGAAGACAATTTCACTATCTACGGCGCCCTTCAGGCCGAATTCACAGTAATTTTTACACATTACTGCTTCACGGCAGTAATAGGCGCCGTTGTGTTACCCATAAACTAGCCGCCATCCTGTGCAAAGGAGCCTCCCACTGGTGAGTAAATAAGAGTTTGTAATGAAAATTATTGTTAATTGATAATAAATGATATTCAATCTGACAGAATTTCGTAGCTGTAAGTGCGGCGTTAATGGTTGTTTACAAATGTGCTTCATAATGTTCGGTCGCAGAACAATGACGTAGCGACAATAATATAATTAATTATACGAACACCTTCTTATTATTTCGACGGAAACGTTGTGAAGGAGGATACGTAGTATTTTCTTTGATAAACGCAAGTGTTACACAATAAAACGCATTTAAAGGATTAAAACGCGTGTAATTGTAACGGTTCTACATTAGGTGTTTGCTTAAAAGTAACATTTTTATTTTAGTTTAACCGACGTTTCAAGACCTTTTCAGATCTCGTTTTCAGGGGGACTGCAGATGTAGTAATGTAACTTTTACGCAAACACCTAATGTAAAACCGTTACAATTGCACGCGTTTTAATCTTTTAAAAGTGTTTTATTTAAAAGGAGCATACGATAAAACAGATAAAATTTTATATTCTTTAACCACTTTCTTGGTTTATCGCGTGATTATAACATAAAGACAAACGACGAAATTTGCACCAATACTCAAATCGAACAAATCTCAATATGTTTAATAAACATTTATAGTCTCGTGCCAGATTTTGTCCAGTCAACATGGAGGATGCCTCGTGCAGAGGCGAAACACATGTTGAATTGTTTAAAGACAAATATTGGGGGAATTAACACTTAAGAAAACTTCAAACATTTGGATAACTATGGATTTCCGCAAAGTAACGCCTACTTCAAAAAATTTTCATAAGTTATTTATTAAATTGTGACAATCATATTGTTAACACAAGGAACAAACATAAACTTGTTATGCCTACTACTCGGCTATTAAGGTAAGTCTTTCATTGGGCGATGTGCTTTTACAATATGATCCCAGAAAATATACAAAACAAATGTGTTACAAAATTTAAGAGAATTGTTAAAAAACGTTTCTGTGGGTAATGTTACGATAGCATTAACGATTTTCTTAATGATACCACAGACTGGGAATGAAGCGAACACCCTCAGGCTCTTTATTTCTAAATGTTGTACGACATTACATTGCAATCCATATTTTTGTTAAAAACAAGCCCGCTGAGTGTCTTGCGCCCGTTCTTCTCAGGTCTGTGGCAGTCTTTTTTGAATGGGTGTTAGTTTTTGACGTTCAACAAGTGATTTTGAATCCTATTTTGAATAAAAATATTTGAATTGACCATAAAAGTAAATACAGAAGATTTTCAGTTTAAGTAAGATCTACTTTTATGGTATAGCTAGTGTATATATATATACTTATACATATATATTTATATATATATATATATACTAGCTGACCCGACAGACGTTGTTCTGTATATAATAAATAAAATAATGTTTTTTATGAATTTGTCAATAATATATCTTAACATCAAGAATTACTTCGTAAAATATGCACCCTGCTGTCGTAATGAAATTGTTTCACAGCAGAACTGTAAAACCGTGCGTCAGTAAATTCTCTCATAGAAATTAATTCGAAGGTTAATTCGAAACTCCGACGATTTTTTTCGACGTTTTCACAGCTGTCATAGTCTATCTAGACGTATAAATGATCTAAATTTTAACCTTAGATCACTTATACATTTAAATAGACTGTGATAGCTGTGAAAACTTTTGAAAACCTCTATTTGAGCAATGCACGCACACTAAAACAAAGTAATATACAAATCGCGAGTGTAAGACGTAGCT
Organism: Leptidea sinapis; assembly: GCF_905404315.1. Classification (NCBI taxonomy): domain Eukaryota; kingdom Metazoa; phylum Arthropoda; class Insecta; order Lepidoptera; family Pieridae; genus Leptidea; species Leptidea sinapis. The sequence continues at coordinate 5,950,516 of NC_066304.1, read as the reverse complement.
TGTCACGCACACTAAAGTAATAAAGCTGACCGCCGAGGAAAGTGATAATACTGGGCTAATGAGACTTAACATAACGTCGTTTATTAATCAATTTGTCTTTTCTTTTAATATTATTAGAACAACATCTGCAGGGTTCAGCCTCATCATCTAGAAATTTTACACACACGTTGGGGTACAGGAAGGATATAAAGGGCATACTTTGATAAGGCATATGTTAATCTGAAATTGATAAAATTTGACCGATAACCGGTTAACCGAATTTAAAGCCATCGAAGTAGTGGGCAAATTCTTGGAAAAATCAGTACATATAAATAAAACGAATAATATGGGCAGGCAGAAAAAGTGAACTTATTTAATGGGCCGACACCAAGAAATCACAAGGAAAACTTGCTCTTCATAATACAAGTACTCAAGAGAATAAACAAACTATTATTAGTTTTGTAAACGAACTAAAAGCAGCAAAAACTTGTCTAACAAGACAAACGAACCTAACTAATGTATAGAAAATATATCACCATTTGTTCTCATTATTCTTGTAGACTGATAGAAAAAGATAATATATTGTCACCCTTGGCATTTCCAATTATCTTTAGTCTATGGCCAACGTTCTAATAACCTTATGGTGAGTATACATATTATATTATATACTAGCTGACTGACGACAGACGTTGTTCTGTTCATAATAAATAAAATACTGTTTTTATGATTTTGTCAATAATATTTCATAACATGAAAAATTATTTAGTAAAATATGCTCCCTGGTTTTAATGATGAAATTGTTTCACAGCAGAACTGTCAAACCGTGCGTCGATAAATTCTCTCACAGAAAATATGAATAAAAAAAATAGAAAAAAAAATTAATTATGGGTCCCAAATCGAAATAAAAGTTATCCGATCCTCATATGGGGTTATCCCCATTAAAATAGATACATTAGTTTAGGGGTTCTCTGGAAACAAACATCAGGACAATGGATTTATTGATCGTTATGACGATCGGTAGTGCGCTGTTCTCATCCAACGTGTTCTGGCGATGTTGACTAGATCGTCGGTCCATCTTGTGGGGGCCTAGCAACACTACGTCTTCCGGCACGTGGTCGCCATTCGAGGCCTTATGTAAAGATTTGTATATGTTACTTGCTGTTGACATGAACTACTTTTTACTTGATTTATTGCTTGGAAATCACCAAAGACATTTTTATAAGTATTGATTTAGAAAACATAAGAAGAACTATTTGAAAAGAATCAATTGTTCAAATGGAGTTGAAAGACGTCAAATGGTCACTGGCTATTTCATAGATAGTAGATATTTCACGGGTATGACAAAGACAGTTAGTTAAGCAAATATGACCGACTAAAATTTTAAAGGTTTTAATCATAGGAAAATAGTACCTACGAATGATTTGGTGACTAAGCCCCATTCCTTCAGGAAACCATCTATCGAAATATTTTGAAATGTATTGAAAGTGGGCATATATTGCTCCTTTATTGAGACCATCACTTGCTTCCACTAGCCATTTTCATAAAAAAGGTGGAGGTACCTAATTATAAACCTGCGAATAATATCTATAATGTGTGTGTCGTGATTTAAGGAATCAAAGACCAAAACTAAATAGGCACCACGTGGACAGATTGATGTACTATTAGTGTCAAGTGGCAATGTGTCAAGAGTTTCTCGCCGCCTCCGCAGTCCCACCGCGACCACGATTCATGCCAATAAATCGAAATATGGGCACCAAATTAATAAAATATATATCGTTAGTACCCGTCATTATAATTTCAATGTTTAAAAACATATAATACCTATATTAGTTTGTATTAGCATTTCATTACAATATAAATATAATATCAATATGTTATGTTTTTAAAGTGATAACCCTCACTTCTAGGATTAATAATACACAAATAACATTTGAAAAACAAAATCTGTTTGCTTTGTTCAACTCTCAGGTTGTGGCAGAATTTTATAACGAGCAGGTACTCGAACGGTTAGCTCAGTTGGTCAGAGCACCGCCACGGAACGCCGGAGGTCGTGGGTTCGAATCCCGCATCGTTCATAAAATATTGTTTTTCAAATTTTATTTGTGTATAAATCCTAGAAGTGAGGGTTATCACTTTAAAAATATAACATATTGTTTAGATTTACAAGAGCGACATCTCAAGTCAATTTCCTAATATGCAAATATTGGGGTTGAGCAGGTTATCAACTGTAAAGTAGTTCCTGTAGATGAAGCCACAACCTGAGAGTTGAACAAAGCAAACAGAATTTTATAAGGAGGCGGTACTCGAACGGTTAGCTCACTTGGTTAGTGCACCGGCACGGAACGCCGGAGGTCGTGGGTTCGAATGCCGCATCGTTCATAAAATTTTGTTTTTCAAATTTTATTTGAGTATAACATTATATTTATTTTGTAAACAGGTAAAAATATATTTGCTTACTTTAACTTGCGTTTTTTTAAAATACATTTTTGGAGAAGGTATTTTGTGTAATATTTTTTATGTATGTTAACAAGCTTTCATGCATTTTATAATTCTCTGCAATAGAAATAATGAACGACTTTTAAATACGCACAAAACGAGGCCACTGCTGAGTGTGTATTTTGTTTCTGTAACGCTTACATGTTTTTATGTATTTTAATAAAACTTTCAGTAAAATGTTTGATATCACTTTGTTTGAAACCTTATGTTTTGCATTTTGTCGTGGTAGTTTTTATTAAAACTCTGATGCTTAGGAGAGTCGTTTTACTAAGTCGCGTTAATCATTATCAATCACTAAACCCTAAATCCTAATTGACTTCGTCGTGATGGTTCGCGTTCCCTCTTTAGAATTTTTAACAGATCTGTGTACAGTGAAGACTTTTGATGGAGTACGATACAAGGCACTCTCCGAACTTCCATTTTTTGGAATGCCACAAAATGTTGAACAAATGCCTTGAAATTTTATTGTGATACATTTTAATACATTTACAAATATAAACGTAACATTAATTAAAATACTAATATGCGTTTAAGAGAAATGCACAGCATTGACTAATAATAGTTTAAAGTAAGTGTTTTATAACTAAGTAGTGTGAAACTTCATTTAAGTTGCCACGTTTATAGTATGATTTACAAGTATGTTAGTATTTCATTTTTAAGTGAGCCAAGAGAGTCATTGAATTAACTACATTTGAGTGTTTAAACACATAAAAAGGTGATTTTCTGAGTATTTGACAATCATTTTTTCTTTGACAAGCTTGTGATGATTTACTTTAAAAAAATACCAATGGGAACAATTTAAAACTGAAGACTAACGGAAGTTTCTATTAATTAAGTGAAATCCGTATTCCTTGAGGAAGAAATGTATCCAATCCATCTGCTTTAACACCGTCTCTTGGCACTGTATAAATAATGTATTTCTTTCAATTCATATAGTATATGAAGATATTATTTACTTACGTGTTTTGGTGCATCGTTCTTACAAATATTGGTTACATCTACAGAAATGTGATTCATTTTATTAACATAGCATAATATTATCTTTATTAGATAATGAAATATACTTCAGAGCACTACTTACCTGCATGTATATATCATGTAAGGAAATATGTTATTAACAGTTTCATCCCCTGTTTTATTTAACCAATTCGAAAATTTGTATTTTATTAATTCCTGTAACGTCAACTTATCTAGCTATAACGCTATAAAATTTTAATGGTTTTTTACTTAGATTTAGGATAGGTCTTTTTTGATTTAGAAGAACAATAGCTTTTTTACTACGGCAATTATAAATTGTAGTATGTATTGGCTATTTGTAAAGATGCTTGTGTGCGTGGCATCTTTCAAATTTTGTAACTTATATACGCTTCGTGTTATTTTACATTGAAATTAATAAAATACGAAATACTTACTTATAATATGTGATCCCAGTGTCTTTCTTATTTCTTGTAGTTTATTTTTACAAAGTTTTACTACACACCTCGGCATTTTAGGAACATGTGGCACGTCAACGTCATAAATTATTCGAGACTGGCTCGAGTCACCCACTTTTTCTTTGATATACACATTGACACTTGGTAGATTCAAGTTTCAGTTACATATTCGTATATCTGGGCGAAGACCATCATTCTATCTGTCAATAAATGAAGAAGTATATGTGGGTACACACACTCTCTGCTGTTAGAACTAAAAAGGCTGTTAATGCTGTTTTAAGGCAAGATATGACCGATATTCTATAAATTTATCATATTTAATAATTTAATGTCTTTAAGCTTCTGGACTGGAACGGCTGGGTATCAATATCAACGGCGAATACATCACTCACCTTCGATTCGCAGACGAAATCGTAATCATGGCAGAGACCATGGAAGATATGCTCGCCACATTCTCGATGGCCTAAATACAGCTTCCCAAGGAGTAGGTCTTAAAAAGAACATGAACAAGACGAAGATCATGTCAAATGTCCATGTTACCCCTACTTCCGGAACTGTACTCTCGAAGTTGTTGATTACTGAGTACATCTACTTTGGACAAATAATCCAGTTGGGCAGGTCCAACTTCGGGAAAGAACTCTTCACTCGTCGAAACCACGAAAAAATTCCTTATGCTTGAAATATAATAGTACCAAGCTGTCCGATCGACTAAATATAGCTGACTTAAAAGTGAATACTCCCAAAAATTCGATAAACTTTGATTTGATCGTCAACATTCATCTTAGAATTTTTGTAAGAAAATATTAAATGTCAGCGTTGGTATTATCCTCATAAAATATTAATGGTACATTTACTTTCATATGGCTGTTTTGTTATTACTATTATACCGTCGTCTTATGGCTTGTCCTACTAACCTGTCCAACTCGTAAAATATTACGTTCATAAAGTATGAGGAGACATTATTACGAAATAAAACGGAAAAAACTATATTTTCTTTGTAGGTTCTACAGAAAATTCGATATGTCAGTTATTGATAAATCGAGTAATCTAGAATGCTATTCACTTGGGCAATTACCAAAGTCTTAAGAGATATAATAATACATTATGATTATTAGTACTACATAGCTTTTTGATAATTATTTGATTCTAGATCACATATTTGATTCTAATTCACATATTTGATTCTAGATCACATATTTGATTCTAATTCACATATTTGATTCTAGATCACATATTTGATTCTAGTTCACATATTTGATTCTAGATCACATATTTGATTCTAGTTCACATATTTGATTCTAGATCACATATTTGATTCTAGTTCACATATTTGATTCTAGATCACATATTTGATTCTAGTTCACATATTTGATTCTAGATCACATATTTGATTCTAGATCACATATTTGATTCTAGTTCACATATTTGATTCTAGATCACATATTTGATTCTAGATCACATATTTGATTCTAGTTCACATATTTGATTCTAGATCACATATTAGATTCTAGATCACATATTTGATTCTAGATTGTGATTTAGTAATTATGTGTATTTGATTATAGTTCACATACTTGATACTAAATCACATATTATTTGATTCTGGATCACATATTTGATACTAGTCCACATATTTGATTCTAGATCAGATTTTATATTGCTAGACTGCACGAATAATAGAGAGTATAGTGCTTATTAGTCTATACAGGGTGTAATCGTTAAGTGTGACCAACCGATTACTCCGTCAGATAAAATAACTTTAATTTAATATCAAAAGTATTCTACCGAGAAGTTTTTTAATAAATAATAAGAAAGAGAAAATTTTAATAATGATAATAATTTGTTATATTTTTAAAGTGATAATCCTCACTTCTAGGATTAAAACACAAATAAAATTTGAAAAACAACAAAATTTTATAAACGATGCGGGACTCGAACCCACGACCTCCGGCGTTCCGTGCCGGTGCTCTAACCAACTGAGCTAACCGTTCGAGTGACGTCTCTTTATAAAATCTTGTATGCTTTGTTCAACTCTCAGGCTGTGGCTTCATCTACAGGATCTACTTTACAGTTGATAACCTGCTCAACCCCAATATTTGCATATTAGGAAATTGACTTGAGATGTCGCTCTTGTAAATCTAAACAATGAGGCCGATTCTCAGACCTACCCGATATGCACACCAAACTTCATACAAACCGCATCAGCCGTTTCGAAGGAGTTTGGTAACAAACACCGGAACACGAGAATTTTATATATAAGATTTTGAATACTATTCGTTTGATTTTTAAAAAAGTTATTCATGTCATTTTACTGATTTGGTAAAGTCCTTTCCAATTTTTTTTTGATAAATAATATATTATTTTTTATTGATAATATAATATATTATATATACAGCGAGACACAATAATGGTGACATGAAATGAACACACGGGTAGAGTTATCTTATCTTATAAGAAATATTATAAATTTAAAGTAGAGTGTTTATTTAATGTCGCCATTGTAGGATTGCTCTTAGTTGGGCCAATTTAGGCCAAATCAAGCTTGGGCCGATTTTGATGATTCTTTGTCAGTAAAATTGACATTGAAGATAGGCGTGTCTTGGAAATTCACAAAACTAAAAATTATTCAGAAACGCAAATTATGAGCTAGCTCATATATCATCTTAATATCCGCACGACCGAGTCTTGCTCGGATTTTTAAGACTGTACAAAATTTGAACAAAAAAAAAAACTAATAGGACATCTGGATTCGAACCGGGGTCTTCTGCTTTCCGGATCACCCAATGTCCCATCTGAGCTATAGTATATAGTGGCGAAATTTACCTTTGTATTCTAATGTTATTGTAGCTGTTTCTCATTCAAACATGGATAAAACCATATTTTTTAAATTGAAACCTAGCTAGTTCGATTTATCACCCCCGAAATCCCCTGCATACTTATATATATATATATATATATATATATATATATATACAAGAATTGCTCGTTTAAAGATATAAAATTCTCATGTCGCGGTGTTTGTAGTTAAACTCCTTCGAAACGGCTTGACCGATTCTCATGAAATTTTGAGCGCATATTGGGTAGGTCTGAGAATCGGACATCTATTTTTCTTCCCCTAAATGTTAAGGGTGGTCCACGCCAATTGTTTTTTTTTTAATTTTTTTTTAATTTGTTTGATTATGAGTCAGCATTAAAAAATACATACAACTTCAAATTTTCACCGATCTACGATCAACAGTTACTTTTGTATCGCGATTTTAATATCGGCAATACAACGTTTGCTGGGTCAGCTAGTATCTAGATATATTATTCACAATAAGTAGCCGCTTTGATGATTTTACATATTTATATTTTAATTTATTTAATATAATGAATGTGACAATGTTTAGAGGTATACAATTCTTAGTTCAGTCACATACCGTGTTTTATTAGCGTACCCGAACTTGCGGTCAACAGGAAATGTTTGTTCTTCAAAAAGTCCAGCATACTTTTTCAAGTAACTGTTTTATTATAACCGACTGGAATGGAACAAACACTAAATTTTCTGGGAACGTTTCATAAAATTGTATACACATTAGTTTAGTGCTCTTTGAGAAAGGCATATACAAGTAAGCATTCAAAATGACAAATAGATAAATACTAAAACTATTAGTTTGGATTTAATGGATAAGAGCAACGTGTTTAATTGAATAAATGTTTATTTAATCAAAACAAATCTTATAACTATATTTACAATACTACGACTACATAAAATTAAAACTATCATTACGTGGAAGCGTACCAAGAATACTGGCAGCATTACCGCGTTGGATAGCAAGGCTGATCCGACGTGTTTAATTGTTCTAATGCAGAAACTCAGCAAAATAAGGATTTTATAATTTTAATAGATTATATTAAGCACCCAAAATACACTACCTGTATCTAGTGTGATATGCCTACATGTTTCTTAAGCTCTTGTTAATATGATTTCAAAATTGTATCTGTAGTAATTCAATATATTCAGTTGTAGTTGTCTTAGTTTTTAGATTTTGCCTGGATATATTAGGAAGCCTTTGAAAATGATAAAAATAAAAAAAAGCGCTTGTAGTTTCGCCGGAAATCCAGATAAACCACTTTTTACGCTTAGCCTTTCAACTCCCCCCCCCCCAGATCGCTCGTTAATTATTTTCCTTTAATTTTTGTTATGTTCTATTCTCTTCCTATTCCAATGTGTTATCGACCCTGTTCTATACAAACATGCGGACAATTATAGTATATTCTTAATTAATTGTTTTGAAATTTTTAAAATGGTTTCAGTCTTATGACTTATTTAAAAGAAATATTTATAGTGACAATTCAAAAGAGCTTAGTTTAAGCCTCATTGAATTAAGTTTACTTAACTTTGACAAACTCCACTGTTTTGGCTTCGATAATGTTTGTAGAATATATTCAGCAAGGATTCATTAAAATATATTCAATGTTCTTTCTTTGTAACGGTTTTGTTGTGTATTGATTTAAATATAGCAGGGAAAAGAAATGGGCGTGTCAACTGATTGAAAATTAATGCTTAGGAAACCGCACCGGGAGAATTTCAAGTGTGAAACTTTTCTTAGGAACAAGACAACGTTGCTCGGAGAAATACTCGTACGCCTAAGTTGATTTCAATGTTTGGTGGTTTAGAGATACTTATAAATCATTTTGTGCTTAAGTCCCGATTTCCATTATTCATTTATTTATTTTATTTTCACTAATCAATTACATTGCTATTGTTAGATATTATTATGCGAGGACTCACAAACTTGGAGCAGCAACTGCACCAACACCTCAAGTCTATTAGTAAATAGATAACAATCAGGTTGGGCTTCTTTTTTTAATGAAAATAAGGGATGAAACGAGCAGGACGTTCAGCTGATGGTGATTGATAGGCCTTGCCCATTACAATGCAGTGACGATCAGGATTCTTGAAAAGCCCAAAAATTCTGAGCGGCACTACAATTGCGCTTGTCACCTTGAGACATAAGATATTAAATCACATTAGCGAAGTAATTTCACTAGCTACGGCGCCCTTCAGACCGAAACACATTAATTTTTACACATTACTGCTTCACGGCAGAAATACGGCGCCGTTGTGATACCCATAAACTAATAGGCATGCTGTGCAAGGGAACCTCCCGCTTCTACGGGGCGATTAAACAATTTCAAGACCCGCGGCACGGGCCGCGCTACCATGCAAGATGGTGATTTCTCTTACGTCTATAATTGTCAGGCTTAAACTTAAACTTAGATGAGTACCAGTGGGAGGCTCCTTTGCACAGGATGCCGGCTAGATTATGGGTACCACAACGGCGCTTATTTCTGCCGTGAAGCAGTAATGTGTAAACATTACTGAGTTCCAGTCTGATAGGCGCCGTAGCTAGTGAAATTACTGGGCAAATGAGAGATGAGACTGAACATCTTACGTCTCAAGGTGAAAAGCACAATTGTAGTGCGACTAAGAATTTTTGGGTTTTTCGAGAATCCTGAGCGGCACTGAGTTGTAAGGGGCAGGGCGTATTGATTACCATAAGCAAAACGTCCTGCTGGTTTCGTCCCTTATTTTCATTAAAAAAAAGTACTTTTTCTTTATTTTGAGACATATTTACGCGTCTAGTAAGTATAGAACAGGGCAAAATACTTAACAAAGTAGTAATAATAAAAATTAATGTGATTACTACTACCTTAATTCTCTTGGTTTTCATGCAGAGGACAATAGAGTTTTACTTTTCATTATTTCTATTAATTCAAAAGACTCTTCCTAAATGACAGATTTGTAATAGGCAAGACTTAGTTGAACATCTTTTGTTCATTGTTCGTAAAACCTTTTGTTAAATAATATGATTCCTGTTCTGAGAGCTTTTGAACATGTCCAAATTTCAGCTGTTCTAATTGGTTTTAAATTAACTGTAAGAGAATGTTTTTAAGGGGCTTATTGGACCTTTTCAGTAGTTGTAGGCGTAGGCGCCTTCGAAAGAATTGATTTATAAATTTGCTTTTTTATCATTTCCTTCATCCAACTACGAATGGACAGTGAAACAAAAAAATGACACCTACTTATGAATATTGTAGAAAACTAAGTATTATTAATCATTATTCATCATCATTTCGAAAAAAGTTGAGTTTTAATAAAATAATAACAATAAATAAATAAATAACAAGACGTGCTTCATCATGTAGAAGAAAAATAAGAATAAAAGAATTGTAAATACTTCATATTCATATTAAAAATAAAGAAAAATTCAATAACAATATTATTACAAGAGACTTGATCCTGCAGACAAACTGTCCAAACAGTTTTGCGGGACTATGTTAGCTTTTAAGATTCTTTCTGTAAATGATTAATAGTATAAAAAATAAATAATATGAAAGCAATGCAACAAAAATACTCAAACGATATGACACGAGTAAGTCAAAAATCTAATATATAAAAATCTCATGTCGCGGTGTTTGTAGTTAAACTCCTTCGAAACGGCTTGACCGATTCTCATGAAATTTTGAGTGCATATTGGGTAAATTGTTTTTAATTTTTTTTTACATTTTTTTTTAAATTTGTTTGATTATGTGTCAGCATTAAAAAATACATACAAATTCAAATTTTCACCCATCTACGATCAACAGTTACTTTTGTATCGCGATTTTAATATCGGCAACACAACGTTTGCTGGGTCAGCTAGTAATAATAGAAAATTAAAAACACTAGAGGTAGAGTAGATGTGTATTTGAAAGCATCATAATATAAATATTATTTAAATATATATTATTATTATATGTATAAACATTAAGCACAGTACATGACGCGTGGACTAGCTACCACCTCCTTCGATCATTTTAGGAAGGGAAACGACCCGCTCCACGACGTCACCACGAGCAATGATATTTAAGTGAGCACGACGAAGCCTGCACCAAGAACTCATCGAAAAAACAACGAAGCTCGCTTAATATCCCTATCCCATAATTGTTATAAGATATTGTGCGACGTGACTTAGTAATTAGCAACTAGCGGAAACATTTCTACAGATTCCCTTTAAGCTTAAATACCTCCAATATGTTTGATCTTTTGAAGTAACGAATGCACGCTTTCACAGACTCAATTACCTGTAAGTAATAAGTTTAACTGAACTTAAATACGTCAAAACACGGCGACGGCAGCCTAAATAAGTGTTCACTTCAAAAAGTTTTATATGAAAACTAGCTGACCCAGCAAACATTGTACATACATACATACATACACTCACGCCTTGTTCCCGTCGGGGTAGGTCTCCCGCGACCGACTTGCCCACACACACTTGCCTTATTTTTGCGTCCTTATATTTGATGCGTCTTTCTTTCCTCACTCATTCGCTCCACGTGTCCGAACCATTCCTTTTCCAGTCCTTATCACAACATCCTCTTTTAAACCACAGTGCGCTCGTATTCGGAATTCTATCAGTCAGTCTTACCCCACACATACTGTCGTGGCGACAAGCACTCCATTATGTGCAGCCATTCGCCCTTCTATTGGCACAGTCTTACAGCAAACGTTGTATTGCCATATAAAGTAATTAAATAAAGTTTTAGGGATGCAACCGATTCTCAGATCTACCAAATATATCGCATCACAATCATTGTATTCGATTGCCATCTGCAATTCTAATGCGAATCTGCGGATGGAATAGAATATTATAAAAATATGTGATACAAAAATAGGTGTTGATCGTACAGGGTTAAAATTTAGGGCTGTAGGTATGTATTTTTTATGCTGTATCATAAAAAAATTAAAACAAAAAATTTTATCCAAGAAAATAAAAAAAGTTTTGGGGTGTAAAAAAATAGATGTTGTCCGATTCTCCACCCTAGCCGATATGCAGGCTAAGATTCACGAAAATCGGTCGAGCCATTTCAGAGGAGTTCAATTACGTACACCGTTACATGATAATTTTATATATAACTAGCTGACCCAGCAAACGTTGTATTGCCGATATTAAAATCGCGATACAAAAGTAACTGTTGATGGTGTTGATGGATGTTGATGGGTGAAAATTTGAAGTTGTATGTATTTTTTAATGCTCACTCATAATCAAACAAATTAAAAAAAATTATCAAAAAAATTAAAAAAAAAATTTTGACGTGAACCACCCTTAACATTTAGGGGGATAAAAAATAGATGTTGTCTGATTCTCAGACCTACCCAATATGCACACAAAATTTCATGAGAATCGGTCAAGCCGTTTCGGAGGAGTTTAACTACAAACACCGCGACACGAGAATTTTAAATATTAGAAATAAAATTAATCATTTAAATTTTAGTGCGTCATTTTATGATAATCAATACTAAATTTTGTGTCTTATAGTTAACGTTGAACAATATTTTTACTTCTACTTTGTATCGCTTGTTTCTCGGAGACTCAAATTAAAGACATCTCTCTCTCTTTAAGATATTCATTTATTATCAACATTTGTGTCTCGAATTACTTCAATAGAAAATATTTTTGTTAGTCAGATTAAAATAATGTATTTTTATGTAATTTGTAATTCTAAACGACGTAAATAACATAAGAATAGTCACAACACTAAAGTGGCCGCAGATGTCTTATCTGATGATTGCTCAGGACTGAAACCTGAAAAGGAATTCAATTTAACGAGCCTGTTAGATTAGAAGCTTCAGTTATATGGAATTTATATTCTAATCTGGCTCAGGATATTATCGTTATCATATATATCGTTTGAGTCTCGTGTTTTACTGCAGGAACGTAAGGGGGACAATATAAAGCTCTGAAGTAGCAGAAGTAAAAATAACTGATTGTGTAGTATTATACGAAACAGTGCTGACAACATACCTAATTCTTTCTTAACTGTCAATAGGTCACTTTTTCGAATACAGCTCGAAGGACCAATGTCGTGGCGGCGGACTGTAGTTATTGTTGAGGTCGATTGAAAAATTTTCTTAGATCAAACTTTTTTTTACATTGGTGCACAAACGAGCGTACAGGTCATCTGTTGTTGAGTGATCACCGCCGCCCACAATCTCTTGCAACACCAGAGGAGTCACAGAAGCGTTGCCGGTCTTTAGGGAAGGTGAACGCGGTTTTTTATAAGGTACCCATGTCGTATCGTCCCGGAAACACCGCACAAGGAAGCTCATTCCACAGCTTTGTAGAAAGTGGAAGAAAGCTCATTGGAAACCGCACTGTGGAGGACCGCCACACATCCAGATGGTGAGGATGATATCCTAACTTGTGGCGTGTCGTGCGAAGGTGGAATTCGGGGGCAGGAATCAGGTTAAACAGCTCTTCGGAACACTCCCCGTGAAAATGTGGTAGAAGACACGCAATGAAGCGACGTCTCTACGCAACGCCAAGTGATCCAGCCGTTCACAGAGCACTGGGTCCCAAACAATTCGAGCTGCTCTGCGTTGTACGCGGTCAAATGGATCGAGCTGATACTGGGGTGCGCCAGACCAGAGATAACAGCAATACTCCATGTGTGGCCGGACCTGCGCTTTGTAGAGCTCTAGTATGTGGGCCGGCTTGAAGTATTGCCGTTCTCTATTAATGACGCCCAGTTTCTTTGAAGCCAATTTGGCTTTGTCCTCCAGATGACCACGAAATCGGCAATCGCTCGAGATTTCGAGACCCAGTATTCCGATACTAGGCGAGGCTTTAAGGGAAGTGTTGTCGAAGAGCGGTGATACGACAAATGGGGTTTTTTTAGTGGTAAACGCGCAAACTTGAGTCTTCTGGTGGTTCAATTGGACAAGGTTCAATTTACCCCATTTCGCGACCTTCTCAAGAGAGGACTCGATAGAAGACACAAGTTTCTCCCGGCACTGGTCGACGATTTCCTGAGAGAGACCTGCATGGCCCATGTATACGGCATCACCAGTGATGTCGTCTGCATAGCAATGAATGTTGGAGGTGTCCAACATATCATTGATATGCAGAAGAAACAGCGTGGGAAATAGCACACAGCCTTGGGGCACTCCAGCATTCACGGGCCTCGGGTTCGAGCAATATCCGTCGACAACGACCTGAATGCTGCGCCCAGTGAGGAAGCTCGGAGCCCAGAGGAGGTCCACTTGCACAAGCTCTCGGGAAGCCCAAATGATGGAAGTTTTGAGAGGAGCGCCTTGTGCCATACACGATCAAAGGCCTTCGCTATATCCAGGCTAACTACCAGGCCTTCCCCCTTGCTTTCAATAGCCGCAGCCCATCTATGTGTTAGGTATACCAGAAGATCACCTGCCGACTGACCATGGCAAAACCTGTATTGTCGGTCGTTGATCAACTGGTGACCCTCTAGGTATACCAAGAGCTGACGGCTAATTATGCTCTCCATGATTTTGGAGAGCAGGGAGGTAATAGCAATAGGCCTGCAGTTTGCCGGATCCGAACTGTCTCCTTTTTTTGGATCGGATGGACAAGGGCTGACTTCCATGAGTCAGGGACTACGCCTTTTGAATAAGAGTGCCGGAATAAACGCGTTAGCACCGGCGTCAACTCGGGGGCACACGTTCTAAGCACGATTGGAGAAATGCCATCCGGCCCGCTCGACTTCCTGACGTCCATCGAAAACAGAGCTCGCCTAACAGTTTTCTGTTGGAACTGTACTTCAGGCATGGAGCTCTGACACCGCGGGATGGTCGGTGGTGTTTTTCCGTTGTCGTCAAGAGTCGAGTTGGAGGCGAAAAGAGCGCACAAGATTATCGGCTTTCTCTTTTGCCGTATGGGCCAGGGTGTTATTCCTCATGTGCAACGGCGGCATGGACGGCTGGCTGAAGTAACCAAGAGCAGCTTTCGACAACGACCAGAACTTGCGTGCTCGCCGATTTTGACGACGTGTTTTGACTTTGCACGGGCGATTTGTCGCTTAAAAAATCTGGAGGCACGGTTGTATTTCCTCTTAAGAACTATGCAGTTTGGATCCTTTGTGCCCAGCGCCGCAACCCAAGTTCGATACGCCTGTTTTTTGCAGTCAGATGCTGCTTTAACTGACGCATCGAACCAGGGCTGTGATCTGCCACCGATCGGTACTACAGAGCTTGGTATAAAAATATCCAAGCCCTGCAGTATCACATCGGCTACTGCAACGGCGCAGGCACTAGGATCATCCGAAGGGAAACAAACATCTTAAATGTACTGCTTCATCGGAAAAATTCTAAGGCTTTAGATCCCTGGCTCTTTGTAGGATGTTTTATTTATGAAAAAGCCGACCCTATATTTTTTTACATATAAATATAAACATATTTTATTTTTCATGTAAATATAAATATGATACTTAAAAAAAAAAAAATAAGTTGAAATGAAATATTATAATATAATTTAAAATTTAAGAAGAACTTAATTTTCCCTGAAGAATATTACATTATTCACTTATACAGTGGGAGGCTCCTTTGCACAGGATGCCGGGTAGATTATGGGTACCACAACGGCGCCTATTTCTGCCGTGAAGCAGTAACATGTAAGCATTATTGTGTTTCGGTCTGAAGGGCGTCGTAGCTAGTGAAATTGCTAGGCAAATGAGACTTAACATCTTATGTCTCAAGGTATTAAGGTTCTTATTGTGATAAAAAGGACCAGATTTTATCATTAATCCTAGAATAATAGAATAATTTATGTAAGTGTAAAAGAAACTTTTATTCCACACAAACCCTTAAAATTCTGAGCAATAAATAGATTTATATTTTCCGCTCGATTAGTTTTGCCTAGCGGACTAGAAATATTTTCCCTTATCTTATTGTATAATTTTTTACAAAAAAGGAAAGGAACGACGTACAATATATATATTTCTATAATACAATTAAAATAAGGTATACAAATGATTTGAGTTTTCTTTAGTGTTAATTCCGCCAATATTTGTCTTTAAACAATTCGACACGAGGTAAATCTGGCAGGAAACGAGTCTCGTGCCAGATTTTGGCGAGACAACACGTCCTGAGGATGCCTCGTGTAGAGACGAAACACGTGTCGAATTGTTTAAAAACAAATATTGGCGGAATTAACACTAATGAAAACTTAAATCATTTGTATAATTATGGACCACAATTTGAAGGTTTTTTAATGTTGTGAATAGGAATTTAAAAAAATTACTTTTTCTTAAATCTGTCATCATCATAAAGTAACATCAATAGGAATATCTTTTTACTAAGGGGTAAGTATTGCCTCTTTTATTAGATTGCTGGAACGTTCTGTTAAATAATACTCCTATATAATAAATTAATGAAAATGAAGCTTTAAATGTTGATTTAAAGGAGTGGCAATGAGTTTCTTGCCACTTCTTCTCATTCATTTTCAACTTTTTCGATGTGGTGATAAATGGCAAAGAGTATTATAACTTTTGATTATCATATTATGTAATTTTTTGACCTAAACGAATAAAATGATATCGATTTGATTTGATTTGATAATCACTTATACTGTGTCATTATATGTGCCAAATTTTAATCAAATATTTGCTCATTCAGTTTTTTGTGGCTTCTCAGCTTAATCGCGATAATTAAATTTTAAATTTGAAATGAGCGCATAAAAAGAATGCTGGGAGAGTTTCTTGCGCCGCTTCTTCTCTCTCAGAGCGCCATTTGTTTCCGAAGCGGTAGTAGTATCTAGTAGTTATTAGAAATAACATCAAAAAAAATCTAAAGGAATCAATTTTGAGAAAATAAATGCCTTTTATGCCTTTTAAGAAAGAAAAGGAAAAGAAAACAGTTTGAATTTAACATTATAAATAGGTACCCATAGATAATGATTATTCACATTATACCAATATGTTCCTAGATCCCCGGTTCTATTGCCTAGCGAATGTAAAATATATTAAAGGTAAATAAATCTGAGGAATAAAAAGATAAAGACGAGAGCTTACTTCGTTCAGTATTTCAAATAAAATATTGAAAGGGTGTAGATAAGGCTACAACCTTAAATCTTTGTCTTCGATTGAATTCAATTTTGGAATCTTTATTGTATAACAACATTATATTGAATAATTTGGGACTCTCTTAAGTTGGCGGGGGGTAATTAATTTTTTAATAATTTTTTTGGCTAATTCAATTGTTCTTTAACTGTTCTTCAATGTTTGATCCAAAAATTTTTTTGTCGTTTTTTTTACAAAAAATTTAAGTTAGCGCCAAATATAGATTTTTTCAATTTTTTTTTTATACTTTGAAACTATCTCTTATGTGTTCGTCCAAAAAACATCTGTTCGGCCTTAATTACCTTAATTTAGCTTTTCAGTGCATGTACCAACGTGTTTGAAGTAATTATGATGTATAATTTCTTAAATCACTCATAAGTCTAGACAGATATAGTCACTAAAAATTAAAAAAAAATGAGTATAGAACTAACCTCTATTTTGAGCAGTGCACGCATGCTAACACAAAGTGTAATAAGTAAGTAAACTAATATTCCTTGCTTGTTTTTATTGATTGACACAATGATATTATATACAATAAAGAGGTAGATATCGTACTAGCGCGGGCAAAATGTTGCAGACAAATTCAGACAATTGTCGTAATTTCATTTAGTCGGCTAATAGCAGCGAGCTAAGCGGGACGTTATCGTGGCGTGACAATAACAATCTAAAATGCCAACCTGTGTGTTACGAAAATGTAAAAACTATGTTTGCGAGATATATTATAAGAGACAAGGTATTTCATACCATACGAAATTATATAAAAGAACGTCGTATTTGTATTTTATCACGATTTTATTTCTTATTTACAAATAAATCTCGAATTATTAACGTGTTGGTTCGAGCAAGATAGAGAATATGATGACAACTGCAGCGCGACAAGGACAAATAGTATGTGTCATAGATTAATCAACCAGAAGTGAGATCGTAGGCAGAATACATAGCGTTTGTAACCGCTTGAGTTTTCTTGTTAGTTAGTGAGCGTCTTTCTTAAATAATATTATGATGATTATAATAAGTTCTGGCTTTCAAAGTCTTATAATAAAGATGATATTGAACGAGATTAGTAATAGCAGGCTATTTGTTACTTTATTAGTACTTAATCTTGGAATGTCTGTAACGTACCAGGAGGTCTATTCGTAAATTCGACAACGACACATTTGGAACGATACAATAATACTCCGAATATACCGCAACTACCCTGTCTGCTGCGGGATGATCGAGGTAGTATATTTTAGGACAATTTAGGAAATGATGTAAAAAGGGCGTTGTTGCAGTGAATGTACTACGAAATTTAATATTTTTTAATAAACAAGTGCGTATAGCTGAACTATCAAACTACAAAAACAAGATTTAGGGTAGGTAGCGGACGGAGACATTAAGTGCTATCTGCTTGCGTAGGAGTTTTTTCAGTAACACTGCCCTTTCGGTATATCCCTTGCAGAAGAATCAATTTCTGTTTCTCCCATTATCTTATTCTAATAAACGCTCAACAAAAATACATTCATAAATAATATAATATACAAGAAATAATAATTGTAAACTTAAACCTTTTTGGGAGCCGTCGTTAGTAAAATTGTAAAAATGGAACCCTTACTGTTAATACATTTCTGTTTTGTTTTGATATGTCTATATGTTTTTTATTATTTTATGTACAAATAATTTATATCATTAATTAATATGGCTATATATTATAATCAATATTTTTTTTTAAATCAATAACACCTATAGGTTATATAGATTATATCGGGCTATTATCCGCAACTCGACGACTAAAGCGCGCCAATTTTGCGTGGTGAGGAGGGCGGCTAATCCTGCCACCCCAGCTCCTCAAGGTAATCAATAACACCTAATAATATACCTAATTTTAATGTAGTTTTACCACTTTATAACTTTTATTACATGAACTCATGAATTAATCGTATTTTAGGCATAAATCACGGTGTACGGTAAAAAATCATATCTGGTGAATGATTCTGTGTTTTTGCTATGCAAATACGAAGCAATTAGCAAATTAGACTTATCTCTTTTTCACTTGCGATAATTGTATTTACTATCCTTCTTCGACGTGTAATCGTAATGTAGTGTGCCATTGCAAGGTTAAATTATTCATGTGTGCGTTTGTGTATTATTTACAAATACCGAATGTTGTCTGGGTAACCTATCTATACTTTTAAATATCATTGGGTTGACAGTTAACCTCCATTTTGAGCAATTCAGGCACACTAATGCAATGTGTCACATTACAAATTACGAGTGTAAGATGTAGCTTGTCACGCACACTAAAGTTATAAACGTGGCCTGTTTTCATCGGTTGTCTAAGATCAAGAGATTCTTTTGTAAATCAAATCAAAATCACTTTATTTATGTTGGTCAAGGGAATGACACTAATGAATGTCAAATGTTCTCTTTTCTTTTTAGATAGATTTATGAGAAGAAACTCAATGGCACTCTTTTAAATCAACATTTACAGCATCATTACAAATCTTTTCAATGACAACATATGTAAAGTGATGCAACAAAAATACTCACACGACAAATAGTAAATCTTAGTAAGTCAAGTAGGAATAAATCGTTGTGAATTTAAAGTAAAACTGATTCCATTGCGGAGAATAGGGTTGACGATTTCTATGCCGTGTTAAGAAAAAGAGCCGCTTCCTTTATTACCGCATTAGAAAATGCTGTAGTTTAATAATTAATTCTGTGTATGACTGTTGTAAATATGATATTTGTGACCTGTGACAATTTATTTATATTATATATTTGACATAATATATATTTTTTAATAATGTAAGAACTGAAATTAAATTAATCATCATTGAATTGTATTAGACTATATTAATTTTTATTTCTATAATTTAATTATTTTCTTTTTTAATTGTAATTATTACTTAATATATTCAATTTTCTTTTTTATCTGTAATTTAATTAAAATCAAAGTATAATGTAATTTAAGTTAAGATTGTTTGTAGATTTATAGGTAAAATGCCTGAAAATAAATTATTTATTAGATATTATTATTATATTGCAAAATACTTACCTATCTTAAATATCAAATCTATCATATTTATAAACAAAGCCGAATTAAGGAACATGCTAAAAATTACACCTTTTACATTGCCGCATTTACCCCAGTTGTTAAAAATATCCTTGTTTAATAAGCAGTAATGTAAAACATTCATTCACTTCTTATTTTATTCGGACACACGTCACACAAGTGACAGTTGACACACGAATAGGGAGAAAAATGTGCTTACATTGTCTTTATGCACACTTTTCATCTTATTAAACTATACAACAGTTCAGATATTTTGATCATTTGTATAAACTTGAATTTGACCTCTAGATAATTGTTATATGTTTTTGGCTTTCTGCAAATATTAAAACCTTAGATAATTAATACGTCTAGAAAGACTATGACAGCTTTGAACACGTCCAAAACAACAGCAGAAAATAGTTAGACTCTAATTTCAGCAAAACACGTACACTAAAACAAAGTGACTGACGTATCGCGAGTGTAAGACGAACGACCTCTTGTCATGCATTACCTAACAGTAAGAGGCTCTATCTCAGGGGTGGGACAGACGCCTGATAGTGACGTTTTCAGAAGACTGTAGTGCCATCTGTTAGTTGGCCCGAAAATGAAAGCTTCGTCAGCTGTCACTCGCTTTGAAATCTTTCAACTTTTCTTTAGTTGTGTCACTGCCCACTGTTTATAAAATGGCGGCTACTTCTAGCGTTAGCGCATGAATGTAGCTCTCATGTTCCATTTTGCATATTTACACTACTAAATCTATCCTTTATGTTCTATGTTGTGGCAAAATTAAATAACTAACTCTACGCACAATTTCAACATGGTAAAAAATTGCAATACCTACATTAAAAAGTAGAGTTAGTTATTTACTTGCGTCACTACATTAAAAATGAATTTAATAATTTCGAGCTTTTAGTTATTTTCGGGGCCAATCTCCAGATGGCGCTAGTTTTCAAAAAGACAGCTCATAATGCGTAGATAGGGCTCTCTTTTCCCTATATATTATTATACTCTTTGCTCTATCTGGACACACAATTTATCTAAGATTAAGAGAAGGCTCCCAAAAATAATTCTAACGTTGACTCCGCCCATCCGCTCTCCTACCCCGCAAAATCACATTTTGCCTCTCGGAAAAGTACCAAAACTTATTCAATTAACTATGGCAATACTAAGGAACATACGCAAATTTGCTATTGGTAACGGATTATTAAACATATTTTCTATATGATAGTATTTTTTTCTTTTTTATGGAATTCTCAAGCAAATAACTAAATTCTTAAAAGTTAGGATCGGTTGTCTTCCAATCGTGTTTTCAGTTCATGCAACGAAAAGAAAAAGGTTTGGAAATACATATATTTAAATTTTCTATGATAGGATATACGTTTAGTTGTAAAATCTCGTCAAAATCTTATATAATTAAGGAAACCTAGCTGTAAAACTTTTACAGTATAAGCATTAAACAAATGATTTAAGTTTTTTTTAGTGTTAATTCCGCCAATATTTGTTTTTAAAACAATTCGACACGTGTTTCGCCTCTACACGAGGCATCCTCAGGACGTGTTGTCTCGCCAAATTTACCACGAGTCTCGTGCCAGATTAATAAATAAATATTGGCGGAACACTAAAGAAAACTTATATCATTTGTATAATTATGGATCTCCGCAAAGTAACGCCTAATTCAATATATTTTTTTTTCTTTTTTTTTAGTATAAGCATTGTTATATTGTTAATAAATGAACACATATATCTTCTATATATAACCGGATATTTATAACAATAGTGAAAGCAAGTTGTTGGTAGTTGTTGACAGATTTATCGATCTACCCTCTCTCTCCATTACTGCGTCGAACTTTGTTAACGTCACTGCTAGGTTTGTTTCGGTTTTAGTTTTAATACAAAACCCACAGATTGGGGATGGAGAGACCGACCTCAGGCTATTAAATAATAAATTTTATTTTAACCGTTTTTTATGAAAAATAAATTAATCCCACTGAGTTTCTTGCACCCGTTCTTCTCAGATCTGAGGCATACTTTTTCGAATGGGTGGTAGTTTGTGACTTTCAACAAGAAATTTGATTTGATTTTTTGTAATTTTTAAAGTTCTATGTGGCATAGAAGGATTGCTTGATGATTGGTTTTCTCCATAGACTTAATATTAAAAACTATCGTTTAGACAACCTGACAGCTCACTCCGTGACCACTTATTAGTTTTCAATGTGTGCGTTAGCTAGTTAATAATATTCAAAATATTGAAGAGATAATTTCAAGTATTTAACATTAAATTATACATTGTTTTAAAAAAAATTATATTTTGTGTTTTCATGCGATGGCCAAGTTAATCTATTTATTTAAAATACACACATCAAAAAAGTCTAAGCAACATGCATGATATTACAAATTTACCATTTATATTAGTTAATTTCTAAGTCTTTATTCACTCAAAGTGCATAGGATATGTAAACTTTTTTATTATTGATGACATCATTTGATGATGATGACAAGCCAATTTCCAATTATACCTTTTATTATCTCCATTAGAAAAGAGAAGTTTCCGGGACGATATTTATGTGGAAGATTCAGATTATATTATGACAGACAGGTGAGGGCTGACAAAAATCGCATTCCATTACTTTAATTGTTCGTGTACATTTCAGTTTATGTAGTGTTTAACAACGTTTTAGATAAACACAAGCTAAACACCGATTTGTAATAGGAAAAGATAAACTCAATTTTAGACGTCGTTATTGTTAGTTCACTGACGTTGTTAAAGTTAGCTAACTGTTTAACAAAACACATGTCTAAGCCTAGTTTTTTTTTTTTGTAAAAGGTAAGGTACCTTTGTCACTACAGAATTACATGAGAAAGAGAAGTAATTTTAAACTTGGAGTAACTTTAAACTGCGTTTAATAATAAGAGAGTGTATGCTTATCAGTCGAAGTGATATCTTGAGCTGCGTGGCCTGTTATGAAACCTGTTGATGGCAATAGATGATTTTATCTTACAAAATCAAACAGCAATCCACTCAAATTAAAACAAAATACGTATTTGATTACGACCAAGCTACGACACAGAATTAGTTCAAGTAGAACTTGGCACATCTCCGCAGACATATTGTCACCAACATTACGCAAATACATCGTCTGCTCAAAATTAATTTAATTATGAGATATACTCGTCAAGTTAAGACCTTAATTACTAATGAGTTTCTAGAACTTTATGTGATATGATTTACATTATACGCCATCCGTGGAATTATGAATAATTATACGTATTTATATACTTTAATATTATTAAAAATCACTTTGGGTCACAGGGATATTATAGTACCATAGAAATCTAAAAAAGAAGTTAAAAGTACATATAAGTATCAATTTAAATCAAATCAAAATCAATTTATTCATGTAGGTCACGGAAACGACACTAATTATAATATTATACACAGAGTAAGGTTGGATTCTGGCAGACGTGCAAACAACGCATAAATATGGTATAAGTTTTAGATAATTTTTCTAGATAGAGCCTTATGCTGTTAGACATGACATGACAACAGGCCAGGTTTATTACTTGAGTGTGCATGACAGCTACGTCTTACATTCATGATACGTCAGTCACTTTGTTTTTCTTCTCACGTAATTTTTTTTGTTAATTAGGGAACATAATAATATAGTTATTATAATGTTGTCCTACTTGCATTACAATCTAGCCTTAACTTAGTAAGTAATTCTACTTTAACTTAAACTGCTAGATAGATTAAACTAAGAATGTGTCCATTAACACATTTCTTAATGTCTCTATTAAGGGGAAGTCACCTTGTTCATGTGCCTTTTATAATATCACTATTTTTATAGTGTATTACACTAATTCACTAGCACTAACTCAAAAGGTTTTGTTCGTTTTAGTCTACTTACTATATCATTGTTGTCAAGGAGCTCGATTGTCTCGACGTTCATGTGATGGTGAAGTCTATGTTGATGAGCTTCAGCATATTTTTGGATAACTTTGTCAACAGACTCAATGTTAAATAACTCACGATAATTTTATATATTATTGTTAGCTTGGGGAGTATTTAGATGACATCTTTGTGATTAGTTACTATTCCTCAAGTTTTCTCCCAGGCATTATTTAATATATAAAATTCTCGTGTCATGGTGTTAAACTTTGAACTCCTCCGAAACGGCATGAGCGATTCTCATGAAATCTTGAGTGCATATTGGGTAGGTCTGAGAATCAGACAACATCTATTTTTCATCCCCCTAAATGTTAAGGGTGGTCCACACAATTTTTTTTGACATTTTTTTTAAATTTGTTTGATTATGAGTCAGCATTAAAAAATACATACAACTTCAAATTTTCACCAATCTACGATCAACAGTTACTTTTGTATCGCGATTTTAATATCGGCAATACAACGTTTGCTGGGTCAGCTAGTATATGTATAAGATAAACAATGGATTTGTTTTTTTGTTTTTTTTTGGGTCTTATTCCCGTAATACACAAACAAATTGGTTCTATTTTATCTAAAATCGAGTAAAAACAAGCGGCACGGCTGCACCATCTTTTTCTGGAAACTGTACAGGCCATTTTCGATCCCCTATAACTTCGTTGTGGGTAAAACTAGAAGCTCGAATTTTCAGTAACCAAGCAGGAATTGTATAAACACAGTATATTTCAAATTTCATTCAATATAAACCAGTTGCTTAAAAATTATAACTAGTCAAAGTTTCTTAATTTTATCACTCACTGACTGACTGACTGATTTTAGACACTTTTACAAGACATAGATACTTTAAATTAAATACAATTAGTATAAAGTGTACAAATCAAAGAAAAACTAAAATACTTTGTAATTTCAGTCCAATTATCTAAAATTTATTAAAGTACTTTGCGGAAATCCATAATTATACAAATAATTTGAGTTTTCTCTAGTGTTAATTCCGCCAATATTTGTCTTTAAACATTCGACACGTGTTTCGCCTCCACACGAGGCATCCTCAGGACGTGTTGTCTCGCCGATCTGCCGCCGAAATCTGGCACGAGACTTTGGCGAGACAACACGTCCTGAGGATGCGCCAGATTTTGGCGAGACAACACGTCCTGAGGATGCCTCGTGTAGAGGCGAAACACGTATCGAATTGTTTAAAGACTTAACACTAGAGAAAACTCAAATCATTTATCCAATTATCTAGATACACCAACCGCATAAATAAGTTTGTAATCGCATAAGTTATACATATACAGTTGTTATTTGTATTGCAAGTTAATCTATTTATTTAAAACATAAAAGATTTTTATTATTATTATATGGTCACTATAATGTCAGCTTGATGTGTTTACAAACTCTACCAACGTCATGAAACGTCATAAGACATTTGACATTTTTGACGTTATTTGACATTTTTAAGTTCACGATATATGATTTATTAGATTAGACATCCCAATTAATTATAATATTTATTTAACTACTTACTGTGTTAGTATTGTTTTATATAATTATAAGTATAATTTTAGAAATAACTATAATAGCAAATTGTATTCAATTCTTTGGTTAACTTGAATCATGTACGTTAATTGACACTACAGTAGTGCCAACTAATAGTTGGCAGCATCATCACTGTGACGGTCGTGCCCTATATTAGCGCAGAGCGCTCAGTTCGAGAGGATCACAAACGGACTGACAGACACCACCACAAACATTTACACTACTTATATACATACATACACTCATAAACACATACATACACACTTACATACATTACACAAAACATCACCACATCATAACGACCCGTTCCGGGGCGTAAATACGTAACTGTATTTCCTCCTCTCAAAAAAAAAAAATTCGAGAGAACATTAATTATTGTGAATTGTAAGGGGCACCGCTGCCCAAATTGTATTGAGTCATTTATTATAATAATTATTATTAGTAGAAATAGTAAAATACAGATTTTATATTTTAAATGCGTTTAATTTACCAACTCCTTCTACAATAAGATAATGTTAGCTTAGCTAATTACGTTATAACTGAAAACAGAAGGACCCTTAGCTAGGGACTAAATATATTGACTGACTTGGTATTACATGGATCTCACAACTTTTACGGTAAAAGTACTGAGTTGCGAGACTTGTTTTTTTTTTTACAATTTTTGTTTTTGATGGCATTTGAATTTCAAATTTGGATGAAAATAATTTTACAAATGATTTAAGTTTTCTTTAGTGTTCATTCCGCCGATATTTGTTTTAAAAACAATTCGACACGTGTGTAGAGGCGAAACATCCTCAGGACGTGTTGTCTCGCCAAAATCTGGCAAGAGACTGAATCAAATGAGCCGGAAGTCGCTCTTTTATATCCTCGTCCCATGAAATGACGCGCTGTGATTGGTCGGCTGTTGTGACGTATTACCCCCCGAAGAGACACGTAACAAAGGTGATGGGACTAAATTTGTTTGTTCATTCAACAATGTAAACATGTTCTTTTTGTGTTTTATTATTTCTAATTGCTTTAACACATTTAAGCAAAAATAATTTGTCTCACTTTTTACATTTCATTATTCAATTTTTGTGTATAATGTATAATATCATGAAAGAAATATCGATTCTATGTCGATACAAAATGCGGAACAAAAGGGACATATCTATTGTTGAAAGCCTCGAAACATAACTCACAGATCCAACCTTAGATTTGATTGAAATTTAATGCATTTCTATTTTATACTATGAATTATGAACTTCATTGTCAAATGCAGATTAAGTATGAATTAATTAAATTGAAAATAGTAAGAGTAATCTTAAAGTCATGTATGAAGGTTACTCGCGGTAGCGGCAAAGTAGTGTTTTTTTGCCAGAACAGCATTTCGATATGATATATTGAAAAATGTAGTTATAATAATGCTCAAATTTCCAAACATGTTCTGATAATGTTTATCAATGGAGTAAAAGTATTTTCTCGTACTATACAGAATCAGTCTACCAAAAAAATATCATTTTAAATATTATTTAATTTAGCTGGGTATTATACTTGGGCACTTGGTCTACTTTGGTATTTTTATCGAGAAAATTTACTTTATCGTGTTTCAGCTGAATGACTAAATTATATAAAAAAGCAATCCGTTTAGCAGACCGCATGAGGAGAAGAAAAGAAAAATTTTGAAAAAATCCTTCTTCTTAACTAAAATTTTTTTTTCGATCGATCGATTTAACTTCTGTTAAAAGTAAGAAGTTATCTTTTCGGCACGTGCTCTTGTCACATGGTAACAATTATGATTTCTACATAAATATACAAAATTTCATTGGTATGAAACTATTGGTCGGTTTCTGACGATTCTTCTTCTTTAATTCTTAAATACCAGCATTAACATTGTCAAAGAATTAATTCTAGGTAATTATAATTTTAGATTATTAGATTCTGCTCTCTTATTGTTAAAACTGAACTAAAATACGATACTAGTTCGGACTACAAAGAAATAAGTACCTATATGCTAGAATGATTGATTTAAAATATTATATTCTACAAAATAGTGACGAAAATTACAATAACATTTTAAGAACTATTTTTTTTTATTTATTTCCCAAAACGATAATATATGGCTCGTTCTACTACTAAGATTCCACAGCAATTTTTAAGAAAATTTATTTAAGATCTTGAAAATGTGAACTAAAAAGAAACTTATAAAGGTTCACGTCCACCTGTTACTCTCTACCTATCTTTTTATCGTTGTACCCGCAACCGGCGAGCATGTATAAAAAAAAGAGTAATGAATGTAGAGGAAGCGCGTGAGGTTTGTAAGGATAGAAGCAAATGGCATTCTACTGTCACAAGGTAAATAATTGAGCAAAGCGTGAGTGTATGTATGTATCTTTTTATTTTGTATTCAGTTTTATTAAAGATTTTGTAATTATTATGTAAAGTAGTATTTATTAATTTGTACACTCGTCCCGTTTGCACAGATTTAGTAATAGCATTTAATGTCTTGTGAGAAATATTTAAGGTTAGTACAGTTGCATAATATTATTATTATTTCAGTTTTTATTCTTAGTATCTCCATAATAATCTACGTTTTCACTTCTCCAGCACGAAAAGGGCACTATTGCTACGTGAAAACTCGCGTGCAATAGTGCCCTTCGAAACGAGCGTGAGGCAAAGTGATTTAAATTTCGAACCCCACGTGACCATACATGCGGGAATCAATCTGCGTTAAAAAAATAAACAATGCGATCCTCAACTTAATTTTAGCCTAGCTTATTATCTCAGTGTCACAAAAATTTATTATTTTAATTGTTTCTCTTACTTATCCTGTAACACTTTTGTCGCTAGTCGAGGTGAAAAGTTGTATGTTTCACACGAGAGCATTTTATTTTTGTCTCGTGCCTTTAAATCACTCACTACCTCTGTAGTCTATATTAGAAATAAATCCAATCAATTCTAGACTGCTTCGCCAATTCGTGATGTAAAGTCAGGACTCGTAGCAAAAAATAACTTTGCTCGCTTGTTTCGACCGCCCTCAGGCTATTAAATAATAAGTTTATTTGTACAATGTTACTTTGTAAATGTTACTTTAATTGTAAAACATATTTTTGATGAAAAAAAAAAGCCTGCTGAGTTTGTTGCGCCCATTCTTCTCAGGCCTGAGGCATTCACTTTGGAATGGGTGGTAGTTTTTTTGACTTTCAATAAGTGATTTCACATCCTATTTTGAATAAAAATATTTGAATTTGAATTTGAATTGTTGAACAAATAACTATTTTCTCTAATAAAAAAAAATTCAGAATAAAAACGATTTTTTTGCAAAATCCATAAATTTAAAGAAATTAAGCCTGTTCTTCAATCGCGACGAACATAGGACTGTTGTTTAAATTATTAAATTTCATAAATAACTATGGAGATTTTATAATAATTTCCACATTACGAGAAATATAGATTGTAACACACTATTTTTATGTTAAAACTTTTACTGAAACAACAGAATTTCGCTATTAGCTTTGTGGCTGCCGTTCAGAGCGGAAACTGTTTTCCGGTGAACGGTAACCACATTGGATTCGTTACCTCATTTGTAATTCTGTCTGCTGTACCACAGGACGGCTGGAACCCTTCATGTATTACAATTAAGTTTGTGAATATTTTCAGGGAACTCAATCGAGGTTTCTGACAGAACACGTCGAATCAACGTTTTTATTATGACAATTAGGGACGAGACGAGCAGGACTTTCAGCTGATGGTAATTTAAAAGCCCTGTCCATTAAAATGAAGTGAATATTCGTGACCTGCAAAGTGATTAAAAAGACGCGATCCATTGGAATTTGCTCGATTGCAATCCCAGTGTCTATAGCGGGCGTTATGGCTGTCGTGATTCTACTGTCTTGCTTAGGGCAATAAAAGTTAACTATTGTGATGGGTGTCTGTCCGCGGTGAGACTCTAATCTAATTGCAATTATATCGCATATATCATGCTCCACCGGTGGAAGTGAATGATGCGATATATTTGACTTGACAAAAATTGCGACGCCACCTCGGGCGCGGTTGTCTGTCTGACCGTCACGTCTGTAGCAGGTGTAACCGGGAATTGAAAAACGTCGTGCGGGAACGAGGTGTATTTCTTGTATGAGTGTAATGTCGATGTTGTGTGTACCTAGGAAATGTATGAGTTCTCTTTTCCTACTCACAATACCGTTTATGTTAAGCGACGCTACTCGTAGAGGACGAGCAGTGCCAGTCGGGGGAGGGGTCGCCGTCTCTTCATCCATGGATGCTTAGGAACCCAAATACTGTGATGATTTGCTCCTCGTAGCTCATGCTGCGGCGGAGCAGAGGCTTCAGCTGACCTGCGATTTTAATTAATTTTATAATTTCATGGGTTGACATTTCCTCAGAGTCTGGCTCTTCGGTTATTTTAAAGGGGGCTGAGTCTGTCTCGACTCTTTTAAAGCCACCTGGCATAGGGCCAGTGGGCCTAAGGCCTGGGAAGATTTGTCTTCCGGACTGGGTGCCCGTGAGGGGCGGCGGTCCGGCAGTGGACCGCGTTGTGGGTGGCTGAAGGCCCTGTGGCTGAAGGCCTGACGGTGACGGGGCGTTCCCTGTCATTACTGAGTTCCACCCGCGGCCGTTCGCCATGTTCGATTTGAACAGGCGGGGCTGGGGTGGTGCGCTTTGGCGGGTCTGGAAGCGCTCCTGGCGCTCCTTGACGGCCGCAAGGTAGATGCGGCGTTGGGGGCACTGGCGGTACGAGGCCGTGTGTTCTCCACCGCAGTTGCAGCACCGGACTGGAGCCTCCTCCTTCCGGTCGCACTCCGCTGTGAGGTGGGCTCCCGTGCACTTGACGCAGCGGGCGGCCCGGTTGCAGTTCCGTTCTGCATGTCCGAATGTCTGGCACCTGGAACACATGGTGCCGTATTTATTATTGGGATTATATTTATAGATTCGCACCGATTGGTGACAAATCTATTTAATTTTTCTGAAGGCACCGATATCAGTGCTCTTCGGGAGCGTCACTTGGTACCTTGGTACCAGTGCATCGCCCTTGAAGGCGACCACTTTCGTGGGTTTGAACCCCAGTTCCAGGAGTGCACTACCTAGCTCCTCTGCGGAGCTGTAGTACAGACCTTGGACGACAGAGATGTGAGCTCTGTCGTCCTTGTCAGTGTATGTGTGGAACTGCAAACGTTCCACACCTTTGAGCGCTGCAAGGGCCGATTCTTTATCGGCCTTAGTCTTGCAGGACAGCTGTGCCATATGTGGCTGGATATTGAAATTAAAGTTTTTAATGCCCGCGGCGAGAAGCGCCGCTCGGCACCTTTCAAAATCAAAGTTCTCCTTGGAGATAATAATTGGAGTCGGCCTCGCCTGTGAGGGCTTGGCCGTTACCTTGGCTCCCGGTGTCTCCTGTACCGGGAGCGGCTTAAAAACGTTGGCCGTCGCCAACGGCTTGGGGCGTCCGTTGTCCGGGCGCGGCTTGGCCGCACACCGCCGCGTCACGGCGATCCAGTCCGGCAGGCCGCCGTGCAGCCGCTGGCCGGACCCCTGCTCCGGCGGCGAGGCCGGGCTGTCCATATCCATCTCGGCGATCACCTTCGCCGCGGGTTGCTCACCGGGGCTAGGGCAGCCCCTCTTCATGTCCTGCGACACAGAGTACAACACACTAATTAATCAACTGCTTCGAAACCGTTAAAAAGCGCGCCAAAGGGGCGCGTGTAATTAATAATACTCGGAATTGCGATAATAAGTTCCACAAAAACCAGCGCGCAAACACGTCTCGTCCGTTCAAGCGCAGGTAGCGGAATCTACCTCTGAATCAAATGAGCCGGAAGCCGCTCTTTTATACCCTCGTCCCATGAAATGACGCGCTGTGATTGGTCGGCTGTTGTGACGTATTACCCCCCGAAGAGACACGTAACAAAGGTGATGGGACTAAATTTGTTTGTTCATTCAACAATGTAAACATGTTCTTTTTGTGTTTGATTATTTCTAATTGCTCTAACACATTTAAGCGAAAAATAATTTGTCTCACTTTTTACATTTCATCATTCAATCTTTGTGTATAATGTATAATATCATGAAAGAAATATCGATTCTATGTCGATACAAAATGCGGAACAAAAGGGAAATCTATTGTTGAAAGCCTCGAAACATAACTCACAGATCCAACCTTAGATTTGATTGAAATTTAATGCATTTCTATTTTATACTAAGAATTATGAACTTCATTGTCAAATGCAGATTAAGTATGAATTAATTAAATTGAAAATAGTAAGAGTAATCTTAAAGTCATGTATGAAGGTTACTCGCGGTAGCGGCAAAGTAGTGTTTTTTTGCCAGAACAGCATTTCGATATAATATATTGAAAAATGTAGTTATAATAATGCTCAAATTTCCAAACATGTTCTGATAATGTTTATCAATGGAGTGAAAGTATTTTCTCGTACTATACAGAATCAGTCTACCAAAAGAAATTATCACTTTAAATATTGTTTAATTTAGCTGGGTATTATACTTGGGCACTTGGTCTACTTTGGTATTTTTATCGAGAAAATTTACTTTATCGTGTTCAGCTGAATGATTAAATTATATAAAAAAGCAATCCGTTTAGCAGACCTCATGAAGAGAAGAAAAGAAAAAAATAAAAAAAAATCCTTCTTCTTAACTAAAATTTTTTTTAGTTAATAAGAAGGTCTATTTAACTTCATTTAAAAATAAGGAGTTATCTTTTGGGCACGTGCTCTTGTCACATGGTATCAATTATGATTTCTACATAAATATACAAAATTTCATTGGTATGAAACTATTGGTCGGTTTCTGACGATTCTTCTTCTTTAATTCTTAAATACCAGCATTAACATTGTCAAAGAATTAATTCTAGGTAATTATAATTTTAGATTATTTGATTCTGCTCTCTTATTCTTAAAACTGAACTAAAATACGATACTAGTTCGAACGACAAAGAAATAAGTACCTATATGCTAGAATGATTGATTTAAAATATTATATTCTACAAAATAGTGACGAGAATTACAATAACATTTTAAGAACTATTTTTTTTTTTATTTCCCAAAACGATAATATAAGGCTCGTTCTACGCGTAAAGCTAAATACAACAGTTTATTAAACGGTTAACAGATTCTACAGCTATTTTTAAGAAAATTTATTTAAGATCTTGAAAATGTGAGCTAAGAAGAAACTTATAAAGGTTCACGTCCACCTGTTACTCTCTACCTATCTTTTTATCGTTGTACCCGCAACCGGCGAGCATGTATAAAAAAAAGAGTAATGAATGTAGAGGAAGCGCGTGAGGTTTGTAAGGATAGAAGCAAGTGGCATTCTACTGTCGCAAGGTAAATAATTGAGCAATGCGTGAGTGTATGTATGTATGTATGTATCTTTTTATTTTGTATTCAGTTTTCTTAAAGATTTTGTAATTATTATGTAAAGTAGTATTTATTAATTTGTACACTCGTCCCGTTTGCACAGATTTAGTAAATGGTTAAAGCATAGAATGTATTGTGAGAAATATTTAAGGTTAGTACAGTTGCATAATATTATTATTATTTCAGTTTTTATTCTTAGTATCTCCATAATAATCTACGTTTTCACTTCTCCAGCACGAAAAGGGCACTATTGCTACGTGAAAACTCGCGTGCAATAGTGCCCTTCGAAACGAGCGTGAGGCAAAGTGATTTAAATTTCGAACCCCACGTGACCATACATGCGGGAATCAATCTGCGTTAAAAAAATAAACAATGCGATCCTCAACTTAATTTTAGCCTAGCGTATTATCTCAGTGTCACAAAAATTTATTATTTTAATTGTTTGTCTTACTTATCCTGTAACACTTTTCTCGCTAGTCGAGGTGAAAAGTTGTATGTTTCACACGAGAGCATTTGTGCCTTTAAATCACTCACTACCTAAGTAGTCTATATTAGAAATAAATTCAATCAATTCTAGACTACTTCGCCAATTCGTGATGTAAAGTCAGGACTCGCAGCAAAAATAACTTTGCTCGCTTGTTTCGACCGCCCTCAGGCTATTAAATAATAAGTTTAATTGTACAATGTTACTTTGTAAATGTTACATTGATTGTAAAACATATTTTTGATGAAAAAAAAAAGCCCGCTGAGTTTGTTGCGCCCATTCTTCTCAGGCCTGAGGCATTTTGAAATGGGTGGACACTTTGGAATGGGTGGTAGTTTTTTAACTTTCAATAAGTGATTTCACATCCTATTATATGAATAAAAATATTTGAATTTGAATTTGAATTTGAATTGTTAAACAAATAACTATTTTCTCTAATAAAAAAAAATTCAAAATAAAAACGATTTTTTTGCAAAATCCATAAATTTTAAGAAATTAAGTCTGTTCTTCAATCGCGACGAACATAGGAATGTTGTTTAAATTATTAAATTTCATAAATGACTATGGAGGTTGTATAATAATTTCCACATTATGAGAAATAAAGATTGTAACACACTATTTTTAAGTTAAAACTTTTACTGAAACAACAGAATTTCGCTATTAGCTTTGTGGCTGCCGTTCAGAGCGGAAACTGTTTTCCGGTGAACGGTAACCACATTGAATTCGTTACCTCATTTGTAATTCTGTCAGCTGTACCTCTGACGGCTGGAACCCTTCATGTATTATAATTAGGTTTGTGAATATTTTCAGGGAACTTAATCGGGGTTTCTAGCAGAACACGTCGAATCAACGTTTTTATTATGACAATTAGGGACGAGACGAGCAGGACTTTCAGCTGATGGTAATTTAAAAGAAGTCCTGTCCATTAAAATGAAGCACCGCTCAAAATCTACAAAAACTGTCTTGCATTTTTATTTTGAAGCAGACATATGTCACACTTAGATCATTTAACAACTAACCTCAATATTGAGCTATTCACGCACTCTAATACGAAGTGTTATACAAATGACGAGTGTAAGACGTAGCTTATTAAACACTAAACTAATATTCCTGGCTTGTTTTTATCGGTGTCTGGCAGCAAAAGACTCTATTTAGACGTATAAATTGTCATGGAGTAAAACAATGGTTAACATACGTGTGCTACTTCATTTAAGTTAATCATTCGGTTACCTAATCAATAGTTAGCGCATGATGAACACTAAAATATTAATAAATGGGTGTTTAAACCTAAAACAGTAGTTCATTATTTAAATGTATGTTGGTGAACACGGCTCTAATTTACTCCACTTATCCGATAAGTAGACATAACAAGTTAATGTTGATTTTGATTATATATATATAACTATATATCCAGAAACTTCTGGAAAATTCACTCATGTGCCAATGTAGGTACATACAAAAACATAAAAAATAATATATTTAGAGGTGACAGTTAGTATATAAAAAAGGTTTCTCGGAAGTGAGAAAGAGCATTATATAATTTCCAATCAGGTAGCTGCTTATTGAAGTGATGGTGAAGCCACTGCGACACGACGCCACGCCAGGGCTGCGATACTTTCGAACGTAGTCTCGCTTCGTATCCTCAAAGGAAATTCCGTCATGCGTTCTTGGATTGGCGCCAAAGAGGCGATGAGCCGTAACATAATTGCAAAGGCAAACTGCACTGTATTTCAGATCGTTTTCGGTACAAATTTCATTGCAATTTAAACAAATCCATAAAGTTCCCTCAACTGCTAAACTGGGTGAAATGGCGACGCTCATCCAGCCATGCAGGACTCGATGCAGGCTGCTGGTATGCAGAGTACGAGATGTGCCATTATAGCCTGACACATAAATATGTATTGAAACACTTTTACCCAAATATCTTGCCCCTTACATTAATTTTACGTCTAGACACAGTGCGACAGCTGAAGAAACGGTTGAACGGTCAACTTGAGGTTGACAGTTTGCCTCTATTTTGAGCAATGCACGCACACTAGCACAAAGTGACATAAAAATCGCGAGTGTAGGACTTAGGTTGTCACGCAAATTGATGTAATAAGCCTGGCCTGTTATCATTAAGTCCTGGCAAGATGTTCTATCTAAATTTCTAAATTACCTATCTAAGTTCACTTATTTTATTTATTGCACACTTCTACACAAATTATCTTGCCCCAAACTAGACATATGTCTATATAGTCTGTGCTATGGTGTGCAAGACAACGATATATTTAATTCGATATACATACTTAAGCATACGTAAATACATATTATACACATCCATATTCATCATATAAATGTTTGCACCTACCGGGATTCGAACCAGGAACCTCTAGCTCAGTAGGTAGGGTCACTAACCATTGGTCGTCGATCTTACTTATATAATAAGACTAGCTCTAAATATCCCGCTTCGCTGGGCGAATTTTAAAAGGAAATAAATTAAATTTTATTCATCTTATTACAAATACAATAAAAAAATAAATAGCCATGAACCATCTAGGATAAATTTCGCATCGAATTCTGGTAGTTTCATGTCGATACGATCAGTGGTTTAGGCGTGATTGAACCTCAAACAGACAATTTTCATTATAAATATGTATAGAGATAGATTAACATACTGGGTTTGGAACGAACACCCTCAGGCTATTGTAAAGTTTACTGTACGACAGTACATATTATAATATCGTAACTAAATTATGAAAGAAAGTCAAATTTTTAGCGCCCGTTCTTCTCAGGACTGAAGACTACTGTTGCGAATGGGTGGTAGTTTTTGACGTTCATTAAGGCGACACTAAATGCCAGCTACCTTGAGCGATATGAATTCACGCCTGCCGGCCCGCCATCTATGTAACAAAGCCAATATTTTCAAAATTCTTGCATGGAAAAGTTTATATGCAATCCTCGTTATTCACTACAAATCTGAATAAATGAACCTACACAAAAAAGTACAAGCTATAAGAATAACTTTTCTGAGAGAAGTACCAAAAAATGCGTCACGCCTTGCCAAAAAACTTGTTTAACTTCAAAGAAATGTGGTAGTTTAAAAAGGTTCGGCAGTGTTAACTATAACCAACAGCAAGCATTAGCAACCTACAAATAAGACTTAAGGATATGTGTAACAGGATTAAGTAGTGTTCATAGCTCGAGATGCTACACTTTCACCACAAAACTTGTCTAAAAACACCACGTTTGCGTGTTTTCTGCTTACTCTTCGCCTTAAATGATTATAAATCAAATTTTGAAATTGACTTAAGGGATTACTCCAGATGCAAGGCTGGTTGTTATTGCGTTGAGTCAACCGTGAAGATATGCAATGCAACCCCGTCGGATATTATGCAGTGAAGTTTCACTAATTGACGATGTTCATATGTTTATCTCAATAACGTGTTGCTTATGTATAAAGTTATATATGTATAATACTTCTTTAGTTATTTACTCGTAGCAAGGGACCGAAATTGCATGATTTATTTTGTACAATTAAGTGAGCTGGTGAATATACACTTATTAGCTTACGGCCGTTCCCAATATTCAGTCGTAACTATTGTTTACTTTTCTGTCCCAATAAACTTATCAATGGAAACTCGCCTTATCCATACACGCTGTCTGTCAATGGGACGACGTCTAGCTTACCAGCGATAGAAGTTTGAATGGGAATTGCAATTCACGCGTCCCAATATAAGGCGATAAGAATGACTTATCGGGTATATTTGAACAGCTTCAGATTATTGACACCTAATTATTGACAGTAGAAGGTAGTAATTTATCTCTATCTGTAGATAGCATATTGGGAATGGCCGTTAGTTTGTCACTGTCATCACTTCAATAATGTAGATAGATAAGGAGCTTAGATCATTTACTTCTAGATATACTGTGACAGTTTTAAAAACGTCGAAAAAAATTGAAGTTGACAGGTTACCTCTATTTTGAGCAATGCACGCACACGAACACGAAGTGTCATATAAATCGCGAATATAAGACGTATCTTGTCACGCACACTAAAGTAATAAACCTGACCTGCTTTCATCCGGTTGTCTAAGAAGCTTTATCTAGACGTTTTTTTATGAAAATAAGGGACGAGACGAGCAGGACGCTCAGCTGATGGTAATTGATACACCCCACCTAGTACAATGTAGTGCCGCTCAGAATTCTTAAAAACCTAACAATTTAAAAGTATTAATCAATTAATTTCACTAGCTACGGTGCCCTTCACAAACCGAAACACAGTAATTTCTACACATTGCTGCTTCACGAAAGAAATAGGCGCCAGGTACCCATAATCTAGCCGGCTTCCTGTGCAAAGGAGCCTCCCACTGGTAACGTTGTAATTATCTAAGATAAGAAGTGATTACCACATTAGATGTAACGAATAAAATGTACTGCTGTTTAGTTTCTGCAAGGCGATCACTCAACAGAGGAATCATTTAAAGTAACACAAACTATCATTACGTGGAAGCGTACCAAGAATACTGGCAGCATTACCGCGTTGGATAGCAAGGTTGATCCGTTGACCGAAATAACTGCCAGCGCTTGGGTTTCCAGTAGCCTTACTGATGCACGAAGATACTATTTTGAACATTCTCCGCGCCTTTGGGCCCCACGGGCCAAGTGTCTCAACACCAAATGGCACAAAGATGTATGACTGAGACTAACATATTTGCGACGCTTGCTGTCTTCGGCAGTCGAAGCAGCAGCCCCAGCACCAACTGACGTAACTTGGAGATGAGAAGGAGCCAGAGTGTCGACGCAAGTAGCGTCCCAAACCAGCGCCTTTCCCCGTGCCCAAGCAACCAACGTCATTCCATCAGGACGCTTGCCATCGCGGCGGGTAATACCATTTGGCTCTTAAACAGCTGGTATATTAAGAGCGGCATAGTTATAAGATTTGTTTTATTTGAATAATAAACACAAGAAACTTGTATCGTACTGACATCGACGTTAAACTGTATTAGACTTAGTGTTAAAGTTGGAGTGTGTTGAGATTCGTGCTGGCGCCGACAAATTGCTTATGTAGAAGATTATAATTGCAGTCACTAAATGGGTTTTCGAAGACTGTGCTAAACTTTATGTTATGCAGAAACTTTATATATGTCGCCGGTATATTGTCAAAGCCGTGATATTACAATTTCACTAGTGATATTATAATTAATAATATTTATAATAATATTGACACACTCTTACACAAATTATCTTGCCCCACTAGACATAGCCTGTACTATAGCTACAAGAGAACGATATATTTGATACAATATTCTTACTTAAACATACTTAAATACATATAAACATCCATGACACGGAAACAAACATCTATATTAAAAGGCATAAAAGGCATTTATTTTCTCGAAATTGATTCCTTTAGAACACTGTTTGATCTCATTTCTAATATACTAGATACTACTACCGCTTCGGAAAAAAAATGCGCTCTGAGAGAGAAGAAGCGGCACAAGAAACTCTCCCAACATTCTTTTTTTGCGCTCTGTTTAATCTTAATATATATAAATTACGTGACACGTTGTTTGTCCGCGATGGACTCCTAAACTAATGAACGGATTTTAATTTAATTACTTCATGAAATGCAGTTTAGTCCAACTTGAGAGATAGGATAGTTTTAATTTCGATTTGGGACCCATAATTATTTTTATTTTCAATATTTGTTTTGTATGGACATATTTTCTATGAGAAAATTTATTGACGCACGGTTTGACAGTTCTGCCGTGAAACAAAGTGATATTGTAACGGCCGTTCCCAATATACTATCTACAGATAGAGATAAATTACTACCTTCTACAACAGTAGATCAGCTGTCAATAATCTGAAGCTGTCCCAATATACCCGATAAGTCATTCTTATCGCCTTATACTGGGACGCGTGAATTTAAATTTCCATACAAACTTCTATCGCTGGTAAGCTATACATCGTCCCATTGACAGACAGCGTGTACGGATAAGGTGAGTTACCGTCGATAAGTTTATTGGGACAAAAAATTCAACGATAGTTACGATTTATATCTCAAGTAAGAGATAGTCTGAATATTGGGAACGGCCGTAAGTCAATGATATTTTGACATTTTACTGATTGTTAGTTCATTAGCCCGTCTCTGATTGGTCTGTTTCTTGCATTTATTGTATAGTCATTATTTAAGAAAGATGAAAAATCTTCAATACAGTTCGAAGTTATAATTTCTTCGTACCACGCAATTTTATCAAATCACGGACGAGTAAAAAAAGAAGGACTCCGTGTCACTTTACATAACAGTGAGGCACCAAAACAAGCCGGTAAACGTGTAAATACATAGCCCCACCCATACACTTACACTAATACAAGCCGATCGGCCGCCATTATGAGAATTGCCATCGTCTGTGACAGATCAGTTTGCGTCGCAATAGAATATTTTAAAAATGCCATCGTGAGTTGTAAAAAAAGTTTAAAAACAATACTATAAAAGTATTTGTGGATATATGATTATTTAAGGGACAAAAATTGTGTAACTGCTATACGCCGTAGCCGCACACACACTAGAATAAAGGTGCTTCACTTGCTAATATCACGGCGCGGAGTCCTTCTTTTTTTACAAGTCCGTGTATCAAATGAGAATTTTTGGAGGGTCATTCTGACGTCACTGTCTTCATCGGTTGTCTAGCAGCAAGAGGCTCTATCTTTCTCGACGCATTAATTATCTAAGGCTCAAAATTACATACATAAAATCTTAATTATTTTCCAGCGTCTTTTACCACTTCATTTTTAAATTGAAATAATTCCAAAGTAGAAAAACACAGCCTCGGAGGAGTAGCAACATTGTCAATCTTCTGACAAATTAAGTTGAAAAATGGTTTTCTGTA
Organism: Leptidea sinapis; assembly: GCF_905404315.1. NCBI lineage: Eukaryota > Metazoa > Arthropoda > Insecta > Lepidoptera > Pieridae > Leptidea > Leptidea sinapis. The sequence continues at coordinate 5,910,472 of NC_066304.1, read as the reverse complement.
TATTTCTAAGCCCAAGTTTTAATAAATGCAAATAAATGCGACGAGAATTATGGAAAAGTGTTACAATTTTTTCGGGGTAAAATTAAATGAGTTTAATTCCGGGCCTTGCAGGACGGTTCAAGCGGGTTGTCACGTAAATCATAATTTTAATTTACTCCTTCGGGCTCTTTGTTATCTGAAGCTGTATAGTAACGGCTTTATTTAGGACTTGATTCAAAACAGTTAATTAAAAAAATTAAAACATTTTCATTGCATTAGAACACAACTAACATGTTTGTTTGCGTTACATTGTATTTATTCTCTATCTTTTACACTGTACTTCCTTCTCTTTCGTGCTGTGTATTTTTTTTATGAAAATTAGGGATGAGCCACGTATACACATCAGGCACTTAAGACAATTATAAATACCTATTTATGTCAATTTTATATATATCATACTATTCTGAAAACATGTATTCAAAAGATTTCCCTCTACCTACGTGGCCTTGAAAAACATCTGGCTATTCCATTGTCCGTAGGTCAGCGCATGGCAACTAGATTACTAACAGTTTGTTCAGAAATTATATTATGGAAAATTGATTCATATAGGTGAATTATCTATTTTTAATTGTGATTTTATATACCAGTGGGAGGCTCCTTTTGCACAGGATGCCAGATAGATTATAGGTACCACATTGGCGCCTATTTCTGCCGTGAAGCAGTAACAATACTGTGTTTTGGTCTGAAGGGCAACGTAGCTAGTGAAATTACTGGGCAAATGAGACTTAACATCTTGTCTCAAGATGACGAGCGCAATTGTAGTGCCGCTCAGAAATTTTGGGGTTATTCAAGAATCCTTAGCGGCAATGCATTGTAATGGGCAGGGCGTATCAATTATATATATATATACATAATTTTAAGTTTTTTTTTTTTTGTGGTTACAGTGAAGTAGCTATACCCATGTGTTCATTTAAAGTTGCCACGCATTATATGTCTTGTATTATACATATAATGCTGCCGGAAAATAATTAATTTACAGCTAAGTAAATTAATTTGGTTGTTAGTGAATGGAAGAGCCTTGAAAACCGCTCTGTGAGCAAATGTGACATTCGCAGGTGGTAAGGATGAAGTTGATGTTTGTGGCGTTAGTGCAATAGTGAAATTAGCACCACGAATCAATCATCAAACACCTTATTTCAATTACTATAGTAAGACGTGAATCTTAATCTACATAGTTGTTGATGAACAATAATTTAGATATACTAGCTGACCCAGCAAACGTTGTATTGCCGATATTAAAATCGCGATACAAAAGTAACTGTTGATCGTAGATGGGTGAAAATGAAAGTTGTATGTATTTTTAATGCTGACTCATAATCAAACAAATTTAAAAATAAAATGTCAAAAAAAAAAAAAAATGGCGTGGACCACCCTTAATATTTTGGGGGATGAAAAATAGATGTTGTCCGATTCTCAAACCTACCCAATATGCGCTCAAAATTTCATGAGAATCGGTCAAGCCGTTTCGGAGGAGTTCAAAGTTTAACACCATGACACGAGAATTTTATATATTAGATTTTGATGATATTTATTGAAAGTTTATATTTTCTAAGAGAAGAGGAGAACAAACGAGCGTACGGGTCACCTGATTTTAAGTAACGCCGCCTACACCCTACTGCAAAACCAGAGGAATCATAGGAGCGTTGCCGGCCTTTAAGGAAGGTGTAAACGCAATTTTTTTGAAGGTACCTATTTAGTATTGTCCTGGAAACACCGCACAAGGAAGATCATTCCACAGCTTGGTTGTACGTGGAAGAAAGTTACATGAAAACCGCACTGTGGAGGAACGCCACACAACCAGTTTATATTGAAGATCGAAAACGTTCGAAACAAGTTTCGTAGCTTCATAATATATGTTTTGAAACTAAAGTTTTCCAATCAATACCTCACGTATTGGAAAACTGAAAACATGCACTAGCCTTTGTTTCTTGCTGTTTTTTTATGGACAAGTGTATAATTTGGATTATCTACCTTTATTGTAGAAAATGTAATGCTGCTTAGGAACTGAAGCATACACATAATTATATAAGTTACCTGTTTGTTATTTATAATAATTAAGTATATATAAATTAAGTATTTGTAATTTTAAATTCCTGTAAATAGTTTTTGTAATATAGGCGATATCTGTTAAAATGTGTTACTACTGTTATTACTTGTATTTCTAGGTTTAAATGTACACTGGAAACATACAACTGTAATAATTATGATAATAAAGTAATTTCAAATCAATCAATACCTCTCATATTGGAAAACTGAAAACATGCACCGATTGTACAATTTTCAAGTTAAGCTTTCTTTAAATTATACGTCTCGTTTCCGCTATTCCGTAAATATTAATGTTATTGAAGTAGCTTTGAAATTTCATATTTGCTTCGTTTCAAACGTTATTCTGAATTTTCGAAACATTTAACAGTTCAATTTTAATACCAGCTGCAAAAATATAAAGCTATGGAAATGCTTGTACTTTTAATTATAATAAATACTTTATTTCTCAATGGTATATATACCGGAAACACTTCTCTGAGAGAATTGTATCACAGATAATTGCTAAAAAAGGGGCCTAAACTAAGCCACGTCTGTATGTTACGACTCCATGATTTCCTAATTCATTTCAGTGTCTTAAAATTCCCATGTAAGGTATTTAAAATTCACAGGTAAGTACTAAATAATAATAAAAATAAATTATTGTTTTATTATATTATTATTTGTATTTCACACTTATTAAAAAAAATATTTAAAATTTTGGTTAGTAGGTATGTAAAATTTGGTAAACCAGTACATGAATAGTTATTACTTAGATTATAATTATGTTAGAGTGTTACTAAAACTAATATTATAACTTAACAAATTATAAAACTATTTTTTATTTTTTTATCGAAATACATAATTTACAAAATATGAACAAATAATATATACATTGTAAAAACCATAGAGGTTTGACCTCAATGCATCTTAGTCTACGCATTAATTATGTTAGTTTTTTACAAAATAAATATACTATAAACTTAACATTAAATTCTATACCTACATATAACCAGGGGCGTGCTTTGGTTTTCTAGCAAGGTAGGCACTGTGGAGCTAACTAGTCGTATTTGAGCTTTGGAATAAGCAGACATTGCTTACCGTAGGTATTTTGTATCGAGCGAGGAATTATGAGCGGGTGTTCAATAGAAGTTTGGTTATAAGATAACGGAACCAAATTAAACTAAATTAACTTTAACACTAGTGCTATATTTATTTAGATTCATAACGAGGTAGGCACTGCCTAATTGCCTATATGATATGCACGCCCCTGCCCCTATCAAAAGCCACAATCAGAATTAAAAGTACATTACTTATATACTAATACCTAAAAGAAATTAACAACAGTTGACTTATATTTAGACTTTCGATCGGCCGATAGTTTGGTTGAGTTCGGCTGTTAAGTGCGCACACTGGCCCGACTAAACAGGTGGGTCTGTGATGAGTGCGCACACTAGACAACTATCGGCCGACAGTTTTAGGGACGATTCGCTATCAGTTTTAAATCGGCTATTGATGAGTCTGGCCGACTAAACAATCGGTGGTGTGCGCGCCAAGAAGAGCGCTGTACTGATTTAACAGTCGGCCGATAGTTTGCTGACGGTTCAGTTTGAAGGCAATCGTGTAGCCCATCAAACTTTTTTGTCGGCCAGTACCGAATCGTTATAATGTGCGCACTCTCATACATCTTCATACTGATTAAGAAACCAACCAAACTATCGGCCGATCAAAAGTTTGCAGTTTGCGGAGTCTCTAAATCTCCGCTAAGTCAGAGACAGATACCCCCTTATTCATAACAGTCTGCTAACTTAAAGGATTGCTTATTCTCACTCTGTCTTCTTCTATTGACCTAAGTCAGAATGAGAAAAAACACTCCTAAAGGCTATAAATGGCTGTTTAAAGTTAGCGGATCATTATGAATAAGGGGATTAGAATATAGCCACACATTTCGTTGTGATAAGTTTTTAGCTGAAGTATTATTCGGTAGCTAAAAGTTAATATTATGATGTTTATCTTTCGATAGCTTTCAGACACATTCATTGAGATTTATTTCTCTCAGTTACATTACCTGCTCATGCTATCTGCCATTACCTCCATCATCATGGAGAGCATAATTAACTGCCAGCTCTTGGTATAAGAAGAAGGTCACCAGTTGATTAACAACCGATAATTCCACAATACCAAGGCTGTGTGCATCCTACACTGATTCTTCTGCATATCAATGATATGTTGGACACCTCCAATGAACAATGCTCTGCAGAGCACTGTACTGGTGATGCCGTATAAACAGGCCATGCTGGTCTCTCTCGGGAATTCGTTAAACAGTGGGAGAAACTGGAAAAAATTGGCTTCGAAGGCTGGGCGTCATAAATAGAGCTCGGCAATACCTCAAGCCGGCCCACATTCTCGCACTCTACAAAGCCTTGGTCCTGCCATTCATCTCTGGTCTAGCGCACCCTAGTATCAGCTCGACCAACCTTGTAATTATAATTTATATCAACTTGCCTAGATACGATGATCTTGTAATTTTTAAATTATATCGGTCCATTTCTGCCATTCTCCTTTTGACTGCCATTCCTTGCATAAATAACCTGTTTTTTTAAGATTTAAGTTCTAGGTCACTGGAACAAATCCCAATAAATTTTGATTCCCTTCAGAGTATCAAAATATACGTTTTTGTGACCTAAACGATGGTACGATTTTTATGTTAACTTAGAAGTTTGAATTTAAGCTGATCATAGGTTCAAGAGATTGTAAGCATAACTACATATCATTTTAATTTCAACTCGATACCTCCACGCGTTCCCGAGATAAAGTCTTGACACTTGACAGGCAAGCAGATGAACAGACGGGCGGACATCAAAGTGATCCTTTAACGGAACCCTGAAAACAAGTGCACACGTATATAAATCGCGGTGAATGACATAGAAAAAGCTTATACAAATATAAGGTAGTAACTAGTAACTCGTACAAAAACAATAGTATGCTTTCATTTATATCATAAAGATATTTTTAATTAACAAGGGAATAAAATAAACATTGAATTAAAGCCTATGGATTTTGTTATTTTATAATAATAATTAATATATTAATAAGAAATACTTATATTTAATATTAATAAATATTAATATTTTATATTACTACTTACTTTTATATCTCATAACCATAATAATTCCTCAATTGAATATCCATAATGTATTGAGGGCAACAAATCTATCACTCAACACATGACGAATTATGTCTGTCTGTAATAAATTATTTCCTATTTCTTAGAATAATGTAGTTGTTTAGGATGATTCAGCCTTTACTTCTTTATTTTACCTTTGTGAAAATATTATTGTGGGTATTATATCATTATCTTTATCATATCATCATTATCTATCTATAGATCTATTCGTATGATAAAATTTTGCCTGTATGTCTGTAAAGGAAAATTGCAAAAACTAGTGAAAACGTTTAATTCAAATTTTGCATGAGCATTTATAAGAAGTCCGGACAAAATATTTTGAACATTGGTTACGCTAGATACAGGTATATTAATTTTGCTGAAATAAAGAGTCTTCGCGGATGTTGTCGCCAGCCAGTAAATAAATGCAATTAAAGTGTCTGTATGCAATATCAAAATGGCGGCTTTTATTGAATTCTAGTGAATGCTTATAAGAACACATTCTTTTTTGAAGCAATTTATTCGATTGAATAAATTCGTCGTAATGTCGACTGAATAAATTGCTTTTAATAATTGAACACGCCAGAATGTTAGTATATGGTCAACGAGTACAGTTTCTGTCGACGCCGGGTGATTTAAAACTCAGCCACATTATCTATGGACCTCACTGGAACGTGAAGCACCCTCCTGTTACGTAAGTACTATTTGCAGATTCATTACCAAATATCTCATATTCCGAAATGTATGTCGGAATATTTTCGTACTATAACTGTTTTGTTTTTGAAGTTTTCATTGTTACGTTTTGCCTTTGTTGTTAATAGTTCTGTAGTTTTTGTTGTTCTGTGTCGCTGTAATAGTACTGCCAGAAAGATAGATATTTTTACTTAACACAGATTCTTTCATTGGTTTTTCATCATTATAATAATATTTATCAGCATCACAACACAACACCTTTACATCAATCTAAAATACTGTCTGCCTTATTCATAATGAAACGCTTTTCGAAGATATAAAGCTATATTAGTTAAAACGTGTTTTAAGCCTATCGAACGTTCGATAAAATGTTTGTTCATATTCGTTAGATAAATCTACCAAAACTAATAATTCTCTATTGTACGCAATTTTAATCATTTCGTACAAAAAAACATCATTTTAACTAATTTTATGTGAAACTGTCAATGGAAACAGACATCTTTTCAATGTCAATGGTTTGTCAGTTGTCAAAAGTAGATGTCAAAATAATATCAAACTTCAATAATCAAAGTTTTGACGTCTGGCAGTTGTCAATCTATGACGGATATCCAATAACTTTGAGCGGGAAGCTATTTATCACATTACTTAACAAACAGCTGATCGATTTCCGCCATGTTTTTTTGCGTTTGAGTGCTTAAAACAGGTTTATAGAATGTCCTAGCTACTATAAGTCACGTCAGCTTTATCGAAGAGATAATGAGCGTTTTAGCTGTAATATGCGATTATGAATACAATTTGCAACAAGCGTATATTAGCGATGTTTTAAATCTCCTCTAAGTATGAGTAAGACAGTGTATAAATAAATCGTTGTTTATTTATTAAGAATATTATCCTAGTGACGCTTGTTTTGCACACCGTAACAAAGCGAGGATGTGACGTCATCGACGTCAGTTCCAGAGATAATGTAACCGGTTGTAAGTTTTCCAATAAATCAATATATGGTTTGTCAATAATTGGTTTGTTTGTACTCTTCATAACCATTTTAGAATTAGTTTAGTAATCTTATAAACATTTTTATATACAACTAGCTGACCCAGCAAACGTTGTATTGCCAATTAGGGTAATAAAAAAAATTCAATAATTAATGTTTTTGGAGTAAAAATAGATGACGTCCTATTCTCAAACCTACCAAATATATCGTACATAAAATTTATCGTACTACAATAATCATTATATTCGATTGCCACCTTGCAACTCTATTGCGTATCTGTGGATGGCATAGAATAATATTAAAATCGCGATACAAAAATAGGTGTTGATCGTAGACGGATGAAAATTTGAAGTTATATGTATTTTTTAATGCTGAATCATAATAAAATAAAAATAAAAAATTGTCAAAAAGAACAAAAAAAAAATTATCATTCAGGGGTATGAAAAATAGATGTTTTCCGATTCTCAGACCTAACCGATATAAACAAAAACTGGAGGAGTCTACAACACCGGGAAACGAGAATTTTATATATAAGATGTTCCCATATAAACATTATTATATTATGATTTTATACTACATAATTATTGTTTTTGCAATGAAGTTACATATAGTGCTTATTTGAAAGCACTAGAACCTGTGCAGAGCTGTATCTGCGTCAGTACTGCCATCAAATATATTTCTGCCTTCTTAAAATTGTCTCCGCTTGTACCAATGTGTTACGGTGAAATATAAGATATATATAACCTAGGGCTCAGGGTGGAGGGCATAGTGTGATCTGACCAGGTTCATACCGCGTCAGGGTACACTACAGGACGTTTTGTGATGCGTTAGGACTCGGATCATATTAAAACTGCAAATAGTCAAGGCGAGGCAAATAATAAAAAAATCTCACTGAGTGACTCTCTCTTGATGACTGAGCGCATAAAGAACGTTCCACTTCATAAACTTATATGATTTTTTATGGAAGAGAAGAAGCAACGAGCGTAGGGGACACCTAATGTTAACATTCCTACTAATATTATAAATGTGAATGAAAGTTTGTTTGTTACGTTTTAGCACCGGAGCTACTGAACCAATTTTGATGAAATTTTGTGCGCTTGGAGAGGGCTACATTTTATCGCAATAAAATCCATAGTTACCGCGATATTTTTTTTTCATTTTGAAAAATTTTAATTCACGTCGATGGGCTATATGTATACCAATAAGTAGGTTTAGTTTTCCATAGCAATCTCATAGAAAACGGGAACCGGAACTGGAATAGGACATGAGATAATCTTCAATTCCAAATTTACTTATTATGTTTTTAAACGGAGATTTGCAGGCATCAGCTTGTCATATATATTAGAACGAAAAACCTTACGTAAAATAAAGTCATTGTCTAAATTTAAATTACTTACTTTGAAATCTCAACGAGAATCCGCAATGAAATGCATTCATCTATATTCTGAATTTAAATTTCATATTGAAAACAATGGTACGCTTTTAGTTAAAACAATGAGGCGATGTATTAACAATATGAAAATAGTAGCAGTGATTTAAAATTATGTTTTCATAATATTATGACAGTTGGAATCACTGACCTGTATAAATACCACTGGACAGGCTGTTATCGGCCATATGTTTGGCACCAGATTTTTTGTGCCTATTTGAAGCGCCACTCGCGAGCGTCCAGAGAACTAATTTTGACGTATAATACGAATGGCTGCGAAGAAACGTACAATACTCTGAGGTATTTTTGCGTTTTGAATTAATTTAGTTAGTTTTCCGTGTTATTTATACTTAAAGAATCAACGTAGTAAGGTGCACAATTTTTTTTTGTAAATAGTTTCCCCACCATCTATCGATGTTTGCTGAGATTGTCATCACTAGTTTTAGTACCGCAGACTCTCACTACATGGCCAACAGCGCCATAATGACGAATATTAAACAATTGCAAAAGAACTTTGACAGCCGCCAGTCCAGTAGTATATAGTAGTGGTCAGTGGTTGGAATTTATTTATTTATTTATTGGTTCCCATACAACATCCCATTATACAACATACATGTATTAATAATTACAAAATAACGCTATTATAAGTAAACCATTATTAACATATACGTCGATTAAATGGAAACACGGGACACGATGGCGTGATATTTAACTTAAAAAAATGTAGAGTTATATAAAACAGTAAATAATTTAATGTTACTATCACGACTTAGGCAAGTGCATGTAACTTGTTAACTAAAATAAAATAAACATAAATTTAAAACACACAAACTAAAATTATATCCTAAATATTATAAGTATAACATACAACAAAGCGAAACTGATACAAATTTCAAAAAACATAAATATGAAGCACGTAAAGATAAGCTAAGGCTCTAACAGGCGCAGAGTGTCTAAAACTAGGCGTCGAAAACTACACAGACTATTAGAAAAAATATCAATACAGTTATTGATATTTGCTAAGTCATTATATGAACGAGATAATCTATTAACTGGTGCATTATGTGATGTCCACAATCGAGAACTTGGAACAAAGAAAGTCCTTACATTCCTAGTTCTACAAGGATTACAGTATAGAGAAAACCTGGACAACAGATTAGTATGAATATGATGATTTGCAACTTTATACATGTATATTAGATCAATTAATTTACGGCGCATTTCAAGTGAGTCTAGATTAAAATATTTTAATCTAATTAATTGAGTCTAATATTTTAATTAATTAAAATATTTTAATCTAGCTTCATAACTATGCAGTGATTTTCTAAGTTTGAAACGGCTACACAAAATTCTCAAAAAACGTTTCTGAACATTTTCATTATCAATGTGGTTTTGATAAAAAGGTGACCATGCTATTGAACCATATTCTAAAATACTACGAACCAGATTTTTATATAATATTACAACACTATGTTGGCATTTGAAAGGTTTTGAAATGCGCAAGATAAAACCTAGCATCCGATTTGCTCTTTCAGCAGTAGTATCAAGGTGCCTTCAAAGTCAAATAAACTTAAAACGTAAAGTCGAAATATTATGTCATAATTAAGTCACTTAAAACTTTATTTGTTGTATCACCGCTATTAGACAACACTTCCCTTAAAGCCTCTCTCTAAAGGTCTTGAAATCTCAAGCGATTGGTAATTCCGCGGTCACCTAGAAGGCGAGGTTTTATAATATAAAGCATTGCTTCCTTCGAGCGTCCTAAGACGGTACTGTTATTTTTCGTTACTGGGCTGTTACAATGACTAAGAATAATTACACAAAGTTCTAGTAATTTGTTATTTTTAAAAGTGAACCAATTAGTAACCCTCACTTCTGGGATTAATTTGTAACGCATCGTTAATAAATCGTGTAAGTCTTGTTCAACTCTCAGGTTGGGGCTTCAGAGTTGATCCAGACATACAAGTTTTATCAACGAAACGTCACCCGAACGATTGGCTCAGTTGGAAGAGCGCTCCCACTTCGTTCATAAATTTTATTTGTGTAAAGTTCTAATAAGTTTCTTAGGTTTGGTCTAAGATTTTCAATAGTTTTATTCGAATATTGTGAGCTATTGCTTTGAACGTCGGTCGCCTTTACTTTTTTTAATCTGCTTATTTACATTCATTTGTTTTTAAGATATAATATATTAAAGGGAATTTAAAACTATTCGTTTGCTGACGCCGTCTTAGTGTGAACTCATAATGTACAATCACTTGACGACCGCTTGACTCTCTAGTTTGTGATTCTGACTACTGAACATGTCCCAGGTTCCAACCCCAGTAGATATAAACGTTTATAACATAATGATTAAACCCAAGTCCTGGATATATCTCTATCTAAGTACATATTAATTAATCTATCGATAATCAGCCATTGAACAAAAATTTTAGCTAGTTTGTAGCTAGATAATTTATGTTGAGGTGGTCTAATTATTTTGTTTATATTCTTAGCGACACACACGTTACTAAAATAAAATGAGAGTTTATTTAAACGCTGTATGTTCTGATTCTTAAAATGCCTATACTCTCCAAAAACTTAAGATTTTAATTGTTTAAATATTGTGTACCTGTGGGAGGCTCCTTTGCACAGGATGCCGGTTAGATTATGGGTACTACAACGGCGACATTTTCTGCCGAGCATTATTGTGTTTCGGTCTGAAGGGCGCCGTAGCTAGTGAAATTACTGGGCAAAATGAGACTTAGCATCTTATGTCTCAATGCAGGGCGTATCAATTACCATCAGCTGCGTTCAGCTGGACGTTTCCTGCTCGTCTCGTCCCTTATTATTATAAAAAAAACGTTACAATATTAAGTAATTATAAAGCTTTCGTAAGAGATCATCAACTTTGTATTAGTACGCTGTCGCGGTCTTAATGGGCTCGTCATCACACACACCCTGATGATGGACCTCTGATTGGTCCAAAAGTATTCGCCCTGCACCCATTGAACGTAAGTGAACATATTTCAAATATATATCGTACAATATTATTTCAAGTAAATATTTAAATATATAGAAAGAAAAAAGTAATCACAGAATATATTTTAGATGTATTTGGACGAATACAATGTTATTCACATATCAGATAGTAAGCTGTAGCTTACTCATTAGCTTTCTTACACCGTTGTGTACAACGGTGAAAGAAAGCTAATGAAAGAAAGAGAAAGAGTGTGTCTACGATAGACTTAGAATACACTAGCGTATAGACAACGTCCCGATAATACATGATCAAAATTGATTTGTTAAGTTTTGAGTTAGTGAGTTAGCAAGTGATTAGCTTTTTTTTATGGAAAAAGGAGGACAAAGGAGCGTACGGATCAGCTAGTGTTAAGTGATCACCGCCACCTACAAGACCAGAGGAATTACAGGAGCGTTGCTGGCCTTTAATGAAGGTGTACGCACCATGTCGTATCGTCCCTGAAACATCGCTCAAGGAAGCTCATTCCACAGCTTTGTAGAACGTCGAAGAAAGCTCATTGAAAAGCGCACTGTGGAAGACTGCCATACATCCAGATGATGGGGATGATATCCTAATTTGTAGCGTGTCGTGCGAAGGTGGAATTCGGCGGCAGGAATCAGGTGAAACAACTTTTTGGATAGTTTAATATTCAAAATACTAAGGAACTAATGTCAAGCGTGGCTGACTGTTTACGAATTGTCAATCAAAATCGGTAAGAGTAACAATTGAATCGTTTTCCTTAGTTAATTTATACACTAGTATATTGTCTACGTTTCAACGTAAGCAAATAAAAGAAGAGAAAGGAGATAGATAGTGGAGATAAGATAGATGCGGTTGTATTCTCGCTTTGTTCTTTCTATGTGAAAAAGCTCTAAGTCTAAGCTACCAGTTCAATCATCCTATTAAGGTTTGGAGCGCTTCCAAACTTGAGCAATCCTCATCAATCATCAATTTGGTGTTATAATACTTATTGTTAAATATTCTATTCAACTTATTGAAGATCGTTCCTTTTAGCTAATTCTTAATCGATAATCTGTCGCCATTTGTATTATGGTTGCCATTCAAGGCGGATACGGATTCCCGCTGAACCGTAACCTCATTTGTAATTCTATTATCTGTACGTCAAAACTTCTGAAAACATCGTTAACACAAACGCATGCAAATGATATTTTTTTATGTAAGTGAATATTGTAAAAGATATCTATGGAGTCTTAATGTAAGTAGGTACTACACCCAAATGTAGAAGTTAATTAGTAACATTTTATAGGGGTTTTGGATTTTTTTTTTGCCACATAAAAATATATTTTGTATTTCAAATTATTTACATATGACTTAATAATTAATAACGCTATTTATGTAAATAATAATAAAATGAAACTTAAATAATCTAACAAAATTAATTAATTACAAATAGAGTGCTCAGTGAACGGCTGGATCACTTGGCGTTGCGTAGAGACGTCGCTTCATTGTGTGTCCTCTACCGCATTTATCACGGGGAGTGTTCCGAAGAGCTGTTTAACCTGATTCCTGCCGCTGAATTCCACCTTCGCACGACACGCCACAAGTTAGGATATCATCCTCACCATCTGGATGTGTGGCGGTCCTCCACAGTGCGGTTTTCAAGGAGCTTTCTTCCACGTACTACAAAGCTGTGGAATGAGCTTCCTTGTGCGGTGTTTCCGGGACGATACGACATGGGTACCTTCAAAAAAAGCGCGTACACATTCCTTAAAGGCCGGCAACGCTCCTGTGATTCCTCTGGTGTTGCAAGAGATTGTGGGCGGCGGTGATCACTTAACAACAGGTGACCCGTACGCTCGTTTGTCCTCCTATTCCATAAAAAAAAAATAGAAAATATCATTAAGATCGCTATCGGCAGGTAAGGTGCCCATGAAGCTGGCAACGTTACCTCTTTGTATAGCCAAACTTATCCTTTGACAGAGGTACGTACCAGATCTTGGGTCACCTGTTAAATCGGTTAGACGCCTGGATAGCTCTTTTACGAGATTTTGTGCCGATGAACCCCAAGGACCCATAGTCTCCACCCCAAAGGAACAAATATGTATTCATCACCGAGTGATGATGCTTGGAATTTAATTTTGTGCACGCATAATTAAAGTTCAAAATCAGTTTTAATTCACACACTTCAGCGGTTAAAAGCACAAATACTTACGTAACGTTACTAACGTACGTCAATGCTATACCATTATATGGGTAGGTATTAAATGAAATATAGAAAGAAAGAAAATAAGTAAAAAAACAAAGAACTTCCAACGTAACTAAAATAGAAACAAAGTGTTTTTTAACATTGAATAAACTTTCTATTTAGAGCTTTAATAAAGGTATTTAGTTTAAATACAACTCAGGTAAAATTTATACGCGGCAACTTTTAAGGATGTATGATTTAAGTCTTCTATATTAGTGGTTATTTTAATTAAATCCTGGCCACAATCCATAAAAGATTGTTTGTTTAATACGCAGATAATTGTAGTACTAATATTATTCATCGCTGTTGAAAATTTTCAGAACTAAAAATATTGCGTTTATAATTTTTTCACAGTATCATTAAGGAATTTAAAATACAACTTCACTAGTTTCGAGTGCCTTGCACCTGAAAGAAAAAGCCAATCGGCGAAATTGGTGATCCTTTAGAAGATTTGTCTGCGACAGCTAAAAAAGTCGAAGCATTTGTTATAAAATGGTCGCCCTTTTTTTCGGAACTTTACAGCAACGTTTGACAGACAAGAGACGGTTACTGCAGATTGGTATGTAAATATCTGCTTGCCCAAGGGTTGAGTTTTTTTGAAGTTTGTGAAAAACTTCCTCGCTCAAAGTCATCATTCATCTCATCAACATGTTATCGTATTCTGCTCAGGACCAGTTTTTGAATTCTTGTGATTTTTTCCGGAAATTAAATATGAGCTAACAGGTATACGATTTACATTTTTTATGAAAATTAGGGAGACGAGCCAGACGTTCAGCTGATGGTAATTGATACACCCTGCCCATTACAATGCAGAGCCACCCAGGATTCTTGAAAGACCCGAAAATTCTGAGCGGCACTACAACTGCGCTCGTCAGCTTGAGACATAAGATGTTACGTTCATTTGCCCCGTAATTTCACCAGCTACGGCGCCCTTCACTGACCGAAACACAGTAAAGTTTACACATTACTGCTTCACCGCAGAAATAGGCACCGTTGTGGTACCCATAATCTAGCCGGCATCCTGTACAAAGGAGCCTCCGGTGGTGGTGAACTGGTTACATGTCCTGAAGTGGCGGTGAATGCTTTCCAAAAGGCTGTCCAAAATTTTTAATATCAAACGCTTAAATCCTTTTAAGAACTATTTTATTTTCTTTCATACCTACGATCATTCTCTTTGAATACTCAACTCATTAGTTTGCCCGGTGTTAGGATTCGCCTGCTAGTATTAACTCGAACAATAATTCCGAGTACTCCCCTTGATAAATGTGGTAGAAGATGCAAAGAGAACCCACATCTCTATGCAACGCCAAAGAATCAAGCCCATCGGATATGACCTGATCCTTTTTGGAATTTGGCTGATAAATGATAAGCATTTTCCTAAGCAATCACAAATCCTACGCAAGAATAAGCCCATGTTACAAGGCTATCATTAAGCAGCTTGAAACGACTCAACGATCTCATTAAAAGGGTTCCAATATTTCCCTGCCATGAAAGCGGCTTATGTATGTAAAATGTCAAAGAATTCTGAGTGACGAAGGCCCGTGCGGTTTTATACAAGTTGCGAGGATAATCTCGTCTCATTAAGTAGCTACAATATTTGACTTTGTGGCTTTCGTTTCTTCAAAAGACATTCTTTTATTATTTTAAGGGTTTTACCTCTATTCTGTTTTATTTATGATTGATGTATATATGAATCTATAAGTATATTTATATTGAGTCCTTAAGTCGCATGCATAAGCATATAGTAAATCAGTTAAAATAACGCTTTTTAAAGCTTCTACATCATCTGCATTATCAGCAGCAGGAAGACGTCCACTGCTGGACAAAGGTAGCCCCCAAAGATCTCCACGAAGATCGGTACTGCGCTGCTCTCATACTATGTATTCCAGCGATCTTGACCAGATCGCCGATCCAACATGTGGGTGCCTACGAACACTGCGCCTTCCGGTACGTGGTCGCCATTCGAGGACTTTTCTGCCTCAACAGCCATCTGACCGTCGAACTATGTGCCCTGCCCACTGCTACTATAGTTTCGCAATTATTTGGGCTATGACAGTGACTTGGGTTCTTTTACGGTTTTTAAAGCTTTTTGCCAAGTAGTCTACCATCTGCGGGTGCAATACAACAACGAATTCGGAATGCTGATGGGGCTAAACTCAGTCGATGGTTAGCATGCCATCATCTGACATAAATCTGCGTCACTGTTCACGAAAACTATAGCAGGCTTTTTTATGAATTGTATCATTAAAAGATGCATTACTGGCAACCAAGTTATCTCTAAACACTAAATACTTTCTCAAAATTGATTCCTTTAGAATTCTTTTTGATGTCATTTCTAATAACTACTAGATACTACTACTACCTCTTCGGAAACAAATGGCGCTCTGGGAGAGAAGAAGCGGCACAAGAAACTCTCCGAGCATTCTTTTTTTGCGCTCTTTTCAATAAAAATATACAATATTGTACAGTCATTTCTATCGCTATAAAATAATCACAATCCCGCTGTCCGATCATTTAGATATTCAGCAGTGGAGTAATAGGATTTACGACAGAGCCATTTTTTTATAAAACATTTAAATTTATTTATAGATAATGCCTGAACAGTGGCTGGGACTTTATTATAGAAGTGTATACATTTACCCTTAAAGCTATTATGTATCTTATGAAGCTTCTAGAATTAGTTAAAAGTTCTTTTTTATATTTAGTTCGTTATAAGGTCTTTGTTCCTACTAACATATTATGGATAATGCTTATCTGAAAAAAGGTATGTTTCATTTTCTTATAGAAGAGGAGAACAAACGAACGTACTTTACACCTGATGTTAAGTGATCACCGCCGCCCAATTCCAAATCTCTTGGAACACCAGAGGGATCACAGGAGCAAGCCAGCCTTTTAAAAAGGAAGCACATCATTGGTTGATTCTAAGTGGAATAAAGTTAATTGAAAACCGCACTGTGGAGGTACGCCAATTTATTTATGCATTTTACTAACGTATCTATCACGATCTCAGAGGGTAGGATTACTAACCGCCGTGCAATATGTGTCGTCAAATTGATCCATTGACACTGTGTAGAGTCCCGCAATACCTCGTCTTTTAACACATTTATCTCGGGGAGTGTTCACAAGAACTATTTATGTTTAGTGATTCCTGATTTTGATTTAATTAAACTACAAAAATAACAATAATAATACTTACAACACTGTGTATAACATATAACACTGTGTATTCCTATAATTATTTTTAGATTAATAATTATTAAATTTAAAAATTTTAAGTACTGATTGTATTAATTGTAAATCTAGTTGCTTTTTTTATATAAATTAATATAAATTCAACGAATCCATGATTTATAAAACGCAATAAGAATACGTTATTTAAAATAGTAAATGTAAATATAACTCTAATTTATGATCATATATGTATATAAAATTCTTGTGTCACGGTGTTTGTTACTAAACTCCTCCGAAACAGCTGAACCGATTTGTATGAAATGTTGTGTGCATAACAATCTGAGAGTCGGCCATCATCTATTTTTAATCATCAAATATACACGTTTTAATCCTTTAAAAGTGTTTTTTTTATTATGATTCAGCATTGAAAAACACATACCTATAACTTCCAATATTCGCCCTTCTACGATCTACAGCTATTTTTGTATCGCGATTTTTATATTATTCTGTTCCATCCACAAAACCGCTATAGCATAGGGTTGCAAGATGGCAATCGAATACAATAATTGTAGTACGATATATTTGGTAGGTCTTTTTTACCATAAAAATTTTAAATATTGATTTTTTATTATTACTTTATATGGCAATACAACGTTTGCTGGGTCACCCAGTATAAATATAAATATGGTCCAACAATTTCTGTGGCTAACTAATGTATAAGTTGATTTTTGTGTTTGTGTATTAATGTACACCTACCTACCCCATAATAAGTTAATGATGTGTAAAATAGACACTGTGTTTTAAATTTTTACAAATTACAATCATCTTAATTAAAACCAATATAATACTAGCTGACCCGGCAAACGTTGTTTTGCCATATAAAGTATAATTCACGCGATAGTTTTATAAGTAATAAAATATTGCCTATATTATAGCCTGTACATCATTTTGTTCTATTGTCAATAGTTTTTGCAGCGCACGCAGAAATAGGTTTTCGATTTTACACCTTGTGTTACAAAATAGCAATTTTATCACGGATCCCTAATTTTGAAAAAAAAAACATAGCCTATAGCCTTCCTCGATAAATGGACTACCCAACACTGAAAGAATCATTCAAATCGGACCAGTAGTACCAGAGATTAGCGCGTTCAAACAAACAAACAAACACTGCAGCTTTATAATATTAGTATAGATATTTGAATAAATTATCGCTTTGCTATATGAAGCGCCTTAAGTGGAATCTCTTCCTGAAGACTGCTTTCTGTAGGTGACAGGAACAGTTGAGTAGTTTATATAACAGTGCAGTGGAGAGAACAGCGCTTTGTGGTAGTATTTGAAGCTAATTAGTTATTAACTCTGTCTGAAATAGAAAAAGGAGCTTCAAAATATTCATAAGCTTGAAGAAAAGAAAAATATTTTATCAAATATTCTTAAGAGATTAAAAAATTAATCTTCTAATATATAAAATTCTCGTGTCATGGTGTTAAACATTGAACTCCTCCGAAACGGCTTGACCGATTCCCATGAAATTTTGAGTGCATATTGGGTAGGTCTGAGAAAATGTTAAGGGTGGTCCACACGAGTTATTTTTTTGACATTTTTTTTTAAATTTCTTTGATTATGAGTCAGCATTAAAAAATACATAGAATTTCAATTTAATTTTCACCCATCTACGATCAACAGTTACTTTTGTATCGCGATTTTAATATCGGCAATACAACGTTTGCTGGGTCAGCTAGTTAAATATAAATTTAAAGGGCCATTAAAAAAACAACAATTTTCTTATAGTAACAATTCGAAACATAATAAAATTAAAACCTTAATTCAATTACCTACATTTTTTCACCTAAACAATTTCAACACCTAAATTAATTTAGTTTAAATGTAGATGAAAAAAATCACTATTGTAAGCAATTCAGTACTTGAATATATTCTGCTTTGTACAATTAAAGTCGGCATTTGAATGAATGCATTTCATTGTGAAGTTACGCTTCAATTTTCAAAGTAATTGAAGAGCCTATTGACAATGTGTAACAAATATATTTTCCGCATGAAATTATATTTTGTTTTTTTATTTTATGAAAGCTCTGATGAGACAATATTGTAGGTACATCTTAGATGGATGTTGTCAAAACTGTGTAAAAACATGTTCTAATGTGTACTTAACTTGTAATTTTTATTATCTTTCGCAATTCGATCCCTGAAAGGCGAATGTGTGCTTAAAAACATTGTAAGCACACTTTTCTCCTTAGTTGTCGTGTTTTCTTAGATAATTTATACGTCTAGATGGAGTCTCTTGCTGTTGTTAGACAACCGATAAAAATAGTCCAGGAATATTATTTTAACACTAACACGCACACGCGTGACAAGCTACGTCTTACGCTCCAGATTTGTATGACACTTCGTGTTAGTGTGCGTTAATTGCTGAAAATAGAACCTCTATAGTTCTAAAGCCTATTTTTTTGACGTTTTCACAGCTGTCATAGTCTATCCAGACGTATAAATGATCTAAGATTGTTCATTTTAGACACAGTCTTAGAAGAATGTTGTCAAAACTGTGTAAGAACATTTTCTAATTTGTATTTAACTAGTAATTCTTATGTATTAGATACTTACTACCAATGACATATTATCATTCGCAGTTCGGTATAGGAAAGACGAAAGTGTGCTTAAAAATCAATGTAAGCACACTTTTCATCCTTAGTTGTGTGTCATCTGTCACTGTCCGAATTCGATACTAAATTCGACATACGTAACATGAATATTTTAAAGAACTGCATCATTATCATCAGCTAGAAGACGTCCACTGCTAGATAAAGGCCTCCCCAAAAGATTTCCACGACGATCGGTCCTGTGCTGCCCTCATCCAACGTATTCCGGCGATCTTGACCAGATGGGGGGGGGGGCTACCAACACTGCGTCTTCCGGTACGTGATCGCCATTGGAGGACTTTACTTCCCCAACGACCACCTATGTGCCCTGAACTGCATATATGTATATCTCGGAGATTTATTTGGATTTAAAATCGGGCGTCACCGTGTTGGTTTCCACCGTGTTGTTTTAAGTCGATCAGTGCGCACAACCGGCGCGGGTGCTAGCTTGAAGACGACTGCGACTTCTCAATTAGCGCTCTTCTGATGGACAATAATAACTAACTTCAATCACGTCACCGACAGTGACGTACAGTGACAACTTCAAACACACTTTGAAAGATGACGTTCGCCATCAGTTCAGCCCAGAGTAGAATATAATCATGCAGGCCATATTACTTTTATATTCTAATTCTCAGACATATATATATATATATATATATATATATATATATATATATATATATATATATATATATATATATAGCATTCGAAGATTATAATGGAGTAATTTGTGGCATATTCCATATTTCGGCTTTAAGTACTTCTGCGAATAAAACAAATAGCTATTCCACGGGTACCGTAAATTTTTTCGATATCAAAAGTAGCTTACGAGTGCTATTTCATAATAAATTCATTTATAATATTATATTATTTAATTCATTCAGCCATTCTTTCGTGATTGGGAACTCGCGTTCGCGTGGAAAAAACATAAACTTGTTATGCCTACTACTCGGTTGGGTCGAGTTAGTAAGTCTTTTGTTGGGCGATGTATATGCTTCTACAATATGATCCCAGAAAATGTACAAAACAAATATGTTACGAAATTTAAAAGAATTGTTAAAAAACGTTTGCGTGGCAAAGGTTATTATAGCATAAACGATTTTCTTAATGACACCACGGACTGGGATTAAAGCGAACACCCTCAGGCTCTTTAATTATTAATGTTTATTGTACGATATTACATTGTAATCCATATTTTATATAAAACAAAAAGCCCGCTGAGTTTCTTGCGCCCATTCTTCTCAGGTCTGAGGCAGTCTCTTTTGAATGGGTGGTAGATTTTGACGTTCAATAAGTGATTATAAATCCTATTTTGAATAAAAATATTTGAATTTGAATTTGAATTGAGTAACAAATACAAACATACAATATTCCACATTTATAATATTATAACTATTCTTAAATCATCTATATAAGAAAATGAAATGAAATGAAATTTATTTATTGCGTTGAATACAGTATACATTATACCTATATCTTAAATTTATTGTAGTGTCTTCTATTCGGCTAATTTAAATTAGCATGCAAAAAGTTTACTTATTATTTAAAAAATCCTTAACACTATAAAAGAGAGAACAGAGAGTACGTAATTTCAATATAGTTGAAAGATGACATATTGCTTGAGTGTAAAAGGCGCCAAAGTTAAATTGACAGTGGAGTGCAAAGTGTTGCCATGTTCTGTTTGTCACGGCAATTGAGTCTGTCGTCGAACATCGTTCCTTAATATTGCAGTCAGTTCTGCTGTGTGACGTCATCCGTGCAGCATTCTCTATTTTCTTCCTTCTATATTTATTCAATATCCAATAAGATCGTTTATTATATTGTCGACCGTGCCGTCAACGAGACGTGACTAGATCGCTAATATGATAGATACTTCTCAACCGTACAAAATCTATTTTTACAATTATCTATGCATGTATTACATTTGCTAAGTATGTAGTACATTTTTAGATATATACGTATGTTAAAATGTATCTATTTTAATCATTCTATACAAATAATAATAGTTTTTACTATATTATATATTATACTAAAAATGAATTTGAAGTAAACTAACTAACAACTTCTCTAAATATGTGCAGATATACTAAATTTTTCAATGCAGCAATGAACGTAAGCGCTTAATTGAAGAGTTCCGTTACTTTGCCATGGATTCCGTAATCAAAAGCTAACCAAACTCTCACCAAACTATCTTTGAAGTATGTCCTTTCCAAACAAAAAGAATAATCGAAATCGGTTGGCGCGATATTGAGTTATTCGTAAATTTATTATCCAATTTGCTATACGTATGTATAGCAAATTTAAGACTTTTATGATTTAATTACCGACGAATTGAGAACCTCCTTCTTTTTTGAAGTCGGTTAAAAATTCATGCTAAATGACAACTTAAATCAATTTTATCTGTGGTGTTTACATAAAAAACTTAAATAATAATAATTACATAACACAGTACCAATTATATTTTTTACTAAGAAATAACATAAAATCTGGAAGAAATACAGAACCTGCAAAAACATTAGCAAAACAATACTACTTACTTATATGATAAACAAAACTATTCTTGTATTAAAATAAATCTTCTGCCTACTTAAGAGTATTAACACTAAAAGGAAACATATTAATTTCACATTATTAAAGAGTCTTACGAGTATGTTTATAAACAAAATTCTAAGGATAAGGCTTAAAATATATAGGATTATTCAATAGAAATAAACACTTACATATTCGTAAAATAGTTGAACAAATCATTATATTCACAAGTTGAATATTAAATTCACCTAAATTATTACTAAACAAAGCTCAATTAAAAAAAAGTGCTTTCTAGTGGCTATGAAACAAATCAAGCTAAAATACTTGACACCGATAGTATTATTCATTTTTCTCTCCAAGATTTCTCCACTATGTCCAATAACTCTAGCTCTAACTTGGCACCAATTTATTATTAAATAGAAATAGAAATAGAAATAGAAACACTTTATTAGCATACAAAAAACACTCACACAAAAACACAACAATTTACAATATTAATTAAAATCTTAAAATACTAAATTAAATACCGATATTACTATTGTCACTTTATAGCTTTGTAGTTTTAAATGAAATAAATATATTCCAACGTCATATATAGCCTCATGTATTATTTATTTATTGCACCACCAAAGTGACCATAATAATTACACTATAATACATACAAAATAATATTAACAAAAATACAAGCCGAGTGCTACTTCAATTAAAGCTATTATTATAAATATTATTAATTATAATATCACGGCTTTGACAATATACCGGCGACATATATAAAGTTACTGCATAACTTAAAGTTTAGCACAGTCTTCGAAAACCCACTTAGTGACTGCAATTATAATCATCTACCTAAGCAACAATTTGTCGGCGCCAGCACGAATCTCAACAAACTCCAACATTAACACTAAGTCTAATACAGTTTAACCTCGATGTCAGTACGATACAAGTTTCTTGTGTTTATTATTCAAATAAAACAAATCTTATAACTATGCCGCTCTTAAATACCAGCTGTTTTAGAGCCAAATGGTATTACCCGCCGCGATGGCAAGCGTCCTGATGGAATGACGCTGGTGGCTTGGGCACGGGGAAGGGCGCTGGTGTGGGACGCTACTTGCGTCGACACTCTGGCTCCTTCTCATGACCAAGTAACGTCAGTTGGTGCTGGGGCTGCTGCTTTGACAGCCGAAGACAGCAAGCGTCGCAAATATGTCGGTCTCAGTGAGTCATACATCTTTGCGCCGATTGGTGTCGAGACACTTGGCCCGTGGGGTCCAGAGGCGCGGAGAATTTATAGTTTACTATCTTCGCGCTTCAATAGGGCTACTGAAAACCCAAGGGCTGGCTATTTCGGTCAACGGATCAGCCTAGCTATCCAACAAGGAAATGCTGACAGTATTCTTGGTACGCTTCCCCGTAATGATAGTTTTAATTTAATGATATCATAGTATTGTAAATATTTGTTACAAGATGTGTTTTGTTTGATTACATCGGTTTTATTTAAAACGGCGAGTATCATGTTTAAGTGCGAATATTTTTCTGAATGAAATTGAATGCGTCGACGCGAACTGTCATCTAAATCCATTCCATCCCAAGTCATTAATTTAACTTCATCCATTAGGCCCTTTGTTGGCAGTTGTTACATACACATAATGATAAGGCATGTTTTTAAATGCTGTTGGCTGATTTTAAATTCAATGGTTCGGGTAAAAGTCTTTTCGCTTCTAGTACGTATAAACTTGTTATAAAAATCTCTTTAGCTGTACTATTTGTATCTGGTAATGTTTTGTAGACATTTAAATGTTTATATATAAAAATATGGGATCTATGAAAAAATAACGGAACTCTTCAATTCTTAGGAGCAAATTACACACGATACTCAGCCGAATCTTTTACATACTAACCGGATATTTGAGTCACCGTAACCGTGAGTTACCGTAACGTCATTATGGTCAAATAACTTTAGTCGAATATGATAATCAATAGAACTCTATAACGACTTACAGTAACTGTGGCGGAATTTCAAACTGTCTGTGATCAAATGCCAATTTGCGTACGTTCTTTGCTGTATTGCAAAATTTAGTAGGTCAATTCATATTCCGACAAATTAGTTAGTTTACTTCAGACTTTAAAAAAAACTATTCCAAAACAATAGATATAATAATCAAAAAGTGCAAAAATAATTCCGTTAATCTAATTAATTATTCTGATTCTAGTTACAATTATTGTTATTTTTGGAGTCGGTGACAGCCAAGGTAGGTTTTTATGTTTGGTAGGTAACTACATACATAGTTAAAGGTGAGATGTCCTTGAGACAATAGCGGGGCCTCCAGACTTCTAGAAAGTACTTTAAAATCCTACTAATATTATAAATGTGAAAGTTTGTATTTCTGGATGTATGATTGAACTTTTTTAACGCAAAATCTATTGAATAGATTTTGATGAAACACCAGAATAACAAATAGGTTATAATTTATAAAACTATAGTGTGAATTATACAAAATATAAAAGAAGTGTGATTGTTACTAATGAATACAACTAGCGCCATCTCTTATCAACTAGCAAGGAAAATATCAATACAATTTATATGGCAAAACAACGTTTGCCGGGTCAGCTAGTACATAATATTTTCAAATTCTTACTTATAATCTTAGAACTGTTTCAACGTTTATAAAACATTGATTGAAACCAAAACAAAATATCAGCGTTTGTTTTTCGCACTTCTTAACAAATACATTTTCTTATCCTTTTTGTAGGTCCTACTGAAGTTAATGTACTGTAGCATAAATTTTCCAGGCTGAAACTCTTTCTATTTTTGATAATATTTATAGCGAATTTCTAAAAACACTGTCTATAAAATGAAAAGAGATGGCCATTCCTTTCCTTTTTGGTAAACAATTATAGAATAAGTTAAGGGAAAATATTTCCAGTTCGCTAGAAAAATCTAATGGAACGGAAAATATTAATCTATTAATATTAATAATAGCAATAGTTCAGAATTTTAAGGGTTTGTTTGTGTTGAGAAAAAGTTTCTTACACAAATTATTCTATTATTCTAGGATAAGCGATAAATATTTTTTTATGACAATAAGGGACGAGGCGAGCAGTACGTTCAGCTGATGGTATTTGATACGCCTTGCCTATTATAATGCAGTGCCGCTCAGGATTCTTGAAAAATCCCACAAATTCTGAGCGGCACTACAATTGCGCTCGTCACCTTGAGACGTCACATAAGTCTCATTTGCACAGTAAATTCACTTGATTCGGCGCCCTCCAGTCTGAGACGCAATAATGCTTACACATTACTTAAGGAAGGCGCCGTTGTGGTACCCATAATCTAGCCAGCATCCTGTGCAAAGAAGCCCACCGGTAAATTCCCTTAGTCGCCTCTTACGACACCCTTGGGCCTATGACTTCCCTATTCTTTTTATGCCCCGGGGAAGCACAGGGTATTAAATTATCACCGCTTCCACGCTGTTTTGTAACTTAGTTAAAGGTAACCTATACCTTTCTATTCTATTCGATACCTATTCTATACTTTGGTTTCACTCTGAAGAAAGTTTTATTAGAATCGCACTCTAGATAAGAGGAATATATTCAGATGGCTAGGATGTTATGAGAGCTTGTAGCCAGCGATACAATGCTGTAGTCAGTGACGTATTAGGCAAGCGCGGGGCCCGTAGCAAATTCTGCTACGAGATTAAAGTAAAAAAATAAGTACTGTCTATTGCAGCGATAGGTGGTAGGATACGTATTATTATCTAGTACATATGTACTACGTTTTAGTAAATTTCATTCAAAGAACGGTCAGGCGGAGGAAAATGCGGGGCCAATAGCAATTGCTACCCTTGCTACGTGGTTAATCCGGTATTAAAGTGAAACTTTTATTACATCGAATACTTTTCGTACATATATCGCATGTTGCATTACAGCGGCCCGTGGAGTAGGTAAGAGTTGAATAATTAATGTAAACTACTGCTTACAAGTCACATTGTTTGTGGTCTAAATTACCAGATTTAAGCTTGAGTTCCCGAGAGAGAATTTCGGTCGAAAATTGGTAAAACCTTTTTTGTTTTTTGTTTAATTATTTCTCGGTCTTGGTTGATAATAAATGTCATTAAATGAAATTGGACTAGATTGAACCAATGCACTATTTTAGGCTATTATTTTTTTCATTTTGATTTTGACAACTCCACCAGTCCAGTGGGAGGCTCCTTTGCACAGGATGCCGGTTAGATTATAGGTACCACAACGGTGCCTATTTCTGCCGTGAAGCAGTAATGTGTAAAAACTATGTGTTTCGGTCTGAAAGGCGCCGTAGCTAGTTAAATTACTGGGCAAATGAGACTTACATCTTATATCTTAAGGTGACGAGCGCAATTGTAATGCCGCTCAGATTGTTTGGGTTAAGAATTCCGAGCGGCACTGCATTGTAATGCGCAGGGCGTATTAATTACCATCAGCTGAACGTCCTGATCGTCTTGTCTCTTGTTTTTATAAAAAATGAATAAAAAAAGAGAGTCACGAACAGGTGATATAACACTACAATTTGCAAGTTTTATAGTCCACTAGCTGACCCAGCAAACGTTGTATTACCGATATTAAAATCGCGATACAAAAGTAAGTGTTGATCGTAGATGGGTGAATATTTGAAGTTGTATGTATTTTTGTAATGCTGGCTCTTAATCATACAAATTTTAAAAATAAATAAAAAAAAAGTTTGCCGTGGACCACCCTTACATTTAGGGGGATGAAAAATAGATGTTGTCCGATTCTCAGACCTACCCAATATGCACTCAAAATTTCATGAGAATCGGTCAAGCCGTTTCGAAGGAGTTTAACTACAAACACCGCGACATGAGAATTCTATATTATATATTAGATGAGTATTCATAAAAGTCGAAATATTGTCAAACGAGACACAACACGAGATTGTCAAAAATTGGAAACTAATCTGCGTCTTATGGACTGGCACTGACTGCAAGGTGTACAAGTAACGAATTGCCACACACATTTTGTGAAATACAATACAGGAAAGGAATCAAACTAGAATCATTCTGTAACTTCAAAGGCTTGCGCTGCATCTCGCAGTCAGGCGGTTCTCATTTACCATCAGATGAGCTGATTTCCAGTTTGTGCCCAATGTTTCAAAGAAAAATTTGAAACCCAACAGGGATCATCAAATAACAATTATCAGTGTCAACAGGGGTCGGCGAGCTTCGAATAGGACATGTCTGCAAAGTTCTTAGAACAAATAAATTTCTTGAGTTACACACAAAATCTAAAATTACTTTTTGGAGACAGCGCTAATCAATTAGAAAGTTTCGAAACATCGCGACGGCAAAAACGATATAGCGACAAGTTTCACAGAGTGGCGAATTAAATAAATATATAAATAAGTGTAATACATTACATATAAAATGGATATACACATATAATAATTATAGGTATTCATGGGTTTGCTTGGAGAATGTCTTCTCGTAAATGGTCTTTTAAGACTTTTTCTAGTGTGTCTGGGTGATTGTCTGTTTTTGTAAGAGAATTTTGTTATTTCATCTTCGACGGTTATTACTTCGTGGTCATGGTGTAAAGCTCATTTGGTACAAGCCATAGAGTATTGACTATCACCAGCACATAGGCGTAATGTTAAATTCTAAAATTTGCATTATTACAATATATATAACACCACTATGTATATAGTGATATAGGTGCCAACGACTATATTGAAATCTAATAAATAAATTCATCCCTCCCTCCTCGCGTCGTTTTCCTCATTACTGAAGGTCGTGACTCCCCCGCTGCATCAGTTTCTCCCGTACGATTCCCCTCCATCTGCTGCGATCCTTGGCTTTACGAAGGGCATTTGAAGGGCATTTCAAATTCAAATGCAAATTCATCCCGACCACCTTATTTTAACTCATTGTTGCTCAGCGGGCAATGGAGAGGGCTATGCTCGGAGTTTCCCTACGAGATCGAATCAGAAATGAGGAGATCCGTAGGAGCACCAAAGTCACCGACATAGCCCAAAAAATTGCGAAACTGAAGTGGCTGTGGGCAGGGCATATACCTCGACGGACAGATGGCCATTGGGGCAGTAAGGTCCTCGAATAGCGACCACGTTCCGGAAGGTGTAGTAGTGTAGTGTTGGTAGGCCCCCCACAAGATGGACCGACGACCTGGTCAAGCTCGCCGGAGTAGGTTGGACGAGGGCAGCGCGGGACCGATCGTCGTGGCGATCTTTGGAGAAGGCCTTTGTCCAGCAGTGGACGTCTTCCGGCTGAAATGATGATCCACTAATTTACATAGCAATAATTTAATAATTTTTTTAAGATATCTCAAAGGTTTACGTTTTCCATATCTACGTATTCATTCAAAATTAGTATTCCATTTTTGAACTTGCGGGATTGTAGATGTATTGTTTTAAATGGGCTGATAGACTTTATTAATTACTTAATATATTTATTTTCTATATTTTAAGTTATTTAGGTAAGTAATTCCTTCAAAAATATTTTATTGTGAGAAAAAGTGTCGATATGAGCAATTCATTATTCTATTGCTATTATCCTTTCCATTATAATTCAGTTCAAATTCAAATATTTTATTCAAAATAAGATTTTATATCACTAATTGAATGTCACCCATCCTCAAATTATGCATGAGACCTGAGAAGAATGGGCGCAAGATACTCATCGAGCTTCTTTTTTTTATACTTTTTTATTATACAGTCCTAGGGCGGTCGCTCCATTCCCAATATGTGGTATCAGAAAGTAATGTAAGACACTAGCGCGGATAGTATTGGCTAAGCAGTAACCATGTTTACCTCGATATTTATTATTTTTATCTACGATATCAAAACGCTATTCAAAATAAATAGTGAAGTCAAAATTACTCCCCAATATATTAATTGATTAATTAATTACATTGTATTCGACATAAATATACAAATGTATGTAATAAACAGAATTTCACTGAAGAGATATAACTCACACTCGTACCTATATTGGAACAACTGTAATTGTTCCACAGATATGATATGAAACAACAGTTAAAGTGTAATTTGTTCCGCGAATGAAGAGCAGTTATCCGCAGGGTACAGTCGATATAATCCACAGTATATACCATTGATTACAATATATTTGATTTACTGTTCCTGCATTATATTTACAGGAAACTTTACTTAACAATATATTTTTTGAAATACTTATTAAATAACATATCCTGTGCGAGAGAAATTTAATTTTCGTTTCACTAACAGAGGAATCAATGTCGCAATAATTCGAATAAAAATTTTTATTACAGGCTTACCTGACCAGTGGAAGCCTCCTTTGCACAGGATGCTGGATAGGTTATGGGTACGATAACGGCACCTATTTCTACTGTGAAGCAGTAAAGTGCATCATTGTATCTAAATTCAAATCAAAACTCATAGCTACTTTCAATGATACATCTGAGTAACTGATGCACTAACATATATTAATATGTTTATTTATTTTACCACCTATAGTAAACATATTTATGTATTACCTATTATGTATATATTTAGTAACAATATAATCTTAAAATAAATCTCATTTTTGTTTAGTAGGTATTGCACCATGTTGAAATTTTTCGGAAACCGTAATTTAATAGAGTATAATATAAGGGAAACCTGTTATTGGCATTATTATTGTAAATTACTATTAGTTATTTATCTAATCTGTAATATGCTGTTGGTTTTCTTAATAAAATAAAATAAAAATTGTGTTTCGGTCTGAAGGGCGCCGTAGCTAGTGAAATTACTAGGCAAATAAGACATAAGATTTTATGTCTCAAGGTGACGAGCGCAATTATTGTGGTGCCGCTCAGAATTTTTGGGTTTTTCAAGAATTCTGACCCTCATTGCGATTCAATAATCGGGCAAGGCGTATCAATTACCATCAGCTGAACATCCTGCTCGTTTCATCCCTTATTATCATAAAACGTATATTCAAATTCAAATTTAAAAAAATCTTTATTCAATGTTAAACTTATTAGGTTTTTAGTGCAGGTCACGATTAAGTACAATAGTTCAATTGCATTTAATTAAGTGTAACAATATTCAATAACAATAAATTTAAAATCATTAATCCCATCTATCTTTATCATTCAAATAATCTTTCAAATTATAATAGGCCTTAGATGTTAATTGATTTTTTACAATCCATTTAAATTTTTAAATTGGTAGTATTTTAATATCATTTGGGAGTTTATTATAGTCCACTTTAAAAGATTTACCAATTTTACGGAGCCCAGTAAGATGGAATTACGTGACTTTTATGGGATGCTCATTTCTCGTTCACGTATAAAAATTATTATCACTCGATAACAACGAATAATTCATGTAGTTTAAGACTGAGATCTATAAAGCGTACTAAGACTTTGCTCAGACTTTACTTACGAAAAACTTAGCTGAGTGTAAGCTAAGCATAATCTTCGATATCGTTTTAACAGTCATTTGACAGCTGAAGTTATACTGAGCTTAAGCTAAGACAGCCCAATGCAAAAGTCAAGTTTGAGTTTTATCAGACTCAGCTAAGTTCTACGTAAGTAAAGTCTGAGCAGAGTATAAGTACGCATTATAGATCTCAGCCTAAGACTGAAGCAATACTTGTCTGCGTACAAATTGTTGAAGGTAATCTTTATGTTTTAAATTTTCTTTAGTGTTAATTCCGCCAATATTTGTCTTCAAATTCAAAAAGACTAACGGCCTTACAAATAAACTTGGTATAATGTTATAACTAATCATAAACAAAGAAAATGCAAAATGTTTACAATATCGTTGACAACAATGTCAGTACAATGATAATTCTGAAGTTTTCCTAATGACAAGCTGCCTTGCAAATAAACGCGGGAAACGTTATACGTCCGAACAAACCATTCGTAAGCAGAATGTCTATTTGTAAACATTTTACATATTCTTGGTTTATGCTTAGTTATAAGTTTATGCCAATTTTATAAGTAAGGCCGTAAGTTTCGTTCCAGAGTATGCCGAGTCAACATCCCATGAGGATGCCTCGTGTAGAGGCGAAACACGTATCGAATTGCTTGAAGACAAATACTGGCGGAATTTACACGAATGAAAACTCAAAACATTTGGATAATTATGGATTTCCCGAAAGCAACACCTACTTCAATAATTTTTCTGAAGTTAATCTTTGCCAAGCCTATAAGTCGAAGCTTAGCAACAACTATTTAAAATTTCCTTGTCCTAACAGAAAATTAATAATCTGTTAACACTTTCCATCATCAAACGATTCAAAAGTTCTTTAAATTATATAAATAGAACCACAGAAAAGAATTACCTAAATATCTTCTGTAGCATTTATATCGCTAATGAACCGGCCATTTCCACCCTTTTCAAAAATACCCTCACTGCTATTAACAACTCGTTGTATCTTTTTCTAAACCTTTAAGTATAATTTACAACTTAATATTGTTTCCGGTTCTCTGTGACTATTAAATGAATAATTACTATATGCGTGAATTATTGAGGTATTCTATCAACAACTTCAACTTATGAGTAAAATTAAACCATCACTTTTATTTCATACTAGCTGACCCGACAGACGTTGTTCTGTATATAATAAATAAAATAAAGTTTTTATATGAATTTGTGAATAATATATCATAACATCAAAAATTACTTCGTAAAATATGCACCCTGCTGTCGTAATGAAATTGTTTCACATTCACTGTCATACCGTGCGTCAACAAATTCTCTCATAGAAATTATGTATGGACACATCAAAGGAAAAACAAATTTGTTGTTTTTATTAAATTTAGCAGCATTTTCCTATTTATTCACCTTTTAAACCTTCTCTGGACTTCCACATATGATTCAAGACCTAAATTTGCCAAATCGGTCCAGCCGTTCTCGAGTTTTAGCGAGACTAACGAACAGCAATTCATTTTTATATATATAGATTATTTTGCTTCGTATTCTTATAGTTCTAGAATCCTATTTGGAAATACGGATATTCAAATGAGACAGGAATATCTCGTACAGTAATTATGAGCAGACAATGTATTTGCATAATGTTGTTGACAGATTATGTCTGCGAGATGTGTTATGAGTTCGTCACCGTACTGAATCTGTGACGTCTGTAAATATTAGAGAAACATAGATATGTTGTTACCTATTCAAAATGATTGTTACAGCGGTTTATGAGAGCTGAAAATTTGAGATCCTGAAAATTTTGTTTGCAAATACAAAAAGCGGTACGCGTTCAACAAACGATGGGTTCAGTAGCAAGAATATAACTATATTTTTTAACCGACTTCAAAAAGGAGGAGGTTCTCAATTCGATCGGTATTTTTTTTATGTATGTACACCGATTACTCTAAGATTTATGATCCGATTTACGTAATCTTTAGTTCGATGCAGAATAGATGCTATTTGGTCACATAGTTTGGCCCTGTAGTTTTTTTTTATGAACATTTTTTATGAAAACTTTTGTCTACGTGGATGATATAATTGTTTTCTGTGTACGACTTGTTTTAGGAGCTTTCATTCAGTTTGATTATATATTATTATTATTAAGTGACACTAAAAAGTAAAAACAAAAATACGTTTAAAAAAATCGACTTCAAAATCTGAATAGTATCAAATAACTAAGAATTTAATTTAATACATCTCTTATGCAAAATTTACCTTTGATATTAATAAAATACTATTATTTGTATAAGCTACATACTGATAGCATTGAAGTCGGTACCAAGCCAAATGTAATGTTAGTTACCTACCCCCGCCACCCGTGACTTTGAGCGGGATAGCTTCGTCTAGAACAAAACAACCCAAGCGGGCAGACACGCGTGGCTAGACGTACTTAATAATTACAGTAAGTAAGCTGTTTATAAAATTAAGTTTATTTTGTTGACGGCTGGGCACTAATATGGTAATAGTATTTTTTTAATATAAAAGGTAAAGATTTGCATAAGAGGTGTATTAAATAAAATTTTTAGTTATTTGATACTTTTCAGTTTTTGAAATCGGTTTTATTAAACGTAGTTCTTTTTACTTTTTAGTATCAGTTATTAATAATAATATATAATCAACCTGAATGAAAACTACTAAAAAAGTCGTACACAAAAAACCATTATATCATCCACGTAGACAAAAGATTTCATAAAAAATCTTTAAAAAAAAATCGAACTAAAGAAGAATTACGTAAATCGGATCGTAAACCTCAGAGTAATCGGTGTACATACATTAAAAAAAATACCGATCGAATGTTTAGCTCCAAACGTCACACAATTCACTGAAAATAAGTTAAACTAAGGAGACTATAGTTTTGGAAGACCAGTGCCATAAAAAATATTTAGTATTGTTATCTTTTTACTTTTGTATTTAAGATTATGCCAATATTTGTTTTCATAAACTTATTTTGTTTAAGTGTTGTGTGGTGAAGTTTTTCTCCCGAAATAAATTTATTTTCATTTTGTTGTTACTACTTGTAAATAATATATTGTATTTAGTATTTTCTTTGATTAAAGCGAGTGTTTAACATTTAAATAAAACACTTTAAAGGATTAAAACGCGTGTAGTTCATTCAATTTTTGCGTAACATGTTTATTATTATTTTAGCTAACCCAACGTTTCAAGACCTTTCCTGATCACGTTTTCATGGAGACATCTAATGTAAAAACAATAGTTCATTTACACGGGTCCTAATCCTTTGAAAAGTAATTTATTTAAATATGTAGATTGTTTTACAGTTTTTCTTTGTAATATATTAACACGAGAGTGGGTCAGGGATTGGAAATAATACTCCGCTTATAGAAACGAGTCTTTATTTGCGTTCACTTTTTCTGAAATTGCACTTCGCCGGTCTGCCGCTGTTCTTCTTGTGGGCGGCGGTACCTTCAACGCGTCACACCGCACCGAACACTAAGTCTCTTCTATCTCCTTCGAACAGTTCCACTTTTCACTACTTTTTCTTTTCTTCTTCTTTACACTTTCGAGTCAGAACTAAAACTGCCGTAGGCCACGCTTAGTACGGCTTATATACCCCCGGATCTGATCTATTTTCAAAAAGATTCTCCCATTCCATCTTTAAATTAATATTGTACTAGAAAATTCTTTTAACTATTTTTATCCTTCTTACACATTTTCCATCCCTTTTTTTCTGTTCGATTTGATCCTGAACTTACTAGAAATTTCGATTAACTTTACAAAACCCAAAAAATTCCATACACTGGTAGGTGTATCGAACCCGGGTCTACAGCGTCTAAAATAAACACTTTTACGCTAAAGCTACGAGTATTCCTGACGGAGCTGTTGAAATTATCAATGTCTTGAAGTTTGACAACTCTCGCCATGTACGTTGCTGCACGATATGACGTTTGACAACTCTCATCATATACGTCGAAGCGTTGCTACGCGACAATATTAATTATACAAGTTGAGTTACCCTGTAAGTGAGGTATACTATTTTTATCATAGATACCTACGTTGGCTTTCTATTTAATAAAAAAAAGTCACACAGGCTGTTTACAAACAGACGACAACAATGGAGTTTTCGTTATATTTCCCGTAACTCTTCGTGAACCATAAAAACTAAGCTTACAAAAACATAAGCGTATTAAAATAAAAAGCAACTAATGCAAAACACACCTTTAATAGCATTTATAAATTTATGATCAAATCAAAATTTCTGATTTAAAATCTTAGATCGTTTACACGTCTAGATAGACTGTGCCAGCCGTGAAAACGTCGAAATAAATTGCGGTTGTCAGTTAACTCTATTTTGAGCTAACACAAACACTAACAGAAAGTGGCATACAAATCGCGAGTGTAAGTCGCAGCTTGTCACGCACACTAAAGTAATAAACCTGGCCTGTTTTCATCGGTTGTCTAGCAGCAAGAGGCTCTATCTAGTGGTAAAACTTATATTCGATTTATAGGATAGGATTCTTAATAAAATAATGTTTTCATCATTATAAATATTCTTTAATTTAATATCGATGCACAATACAGAAGCTAAGAACTTCTTACACAAAGGAAACGCCACGCAGTGACAGTATATAGAACAAAAACAAAATGCGATCAGATTAAAATTTTCTTTTTAATTTCACAAATTATCTAAGTTCCCAATATTGATGTTCTTCATTTTATAACACATTAATATATCAGCTATTAACGCGACTCTGAGTATGAAATATAACAAAGTAACACGAGAATGAAACCCTTACGGTTATACAACTCACAATCGAGCACCTCTTTGCTTAGGTCGGATTATATCCGCCACGACAATCCAATTTATTCGTATTATCATTCTAGAAACGGGGTCCACAGATGTTTTGTGTAAACCAATTATCGTTGTAATTCGTTTCGGCTTGGGGTATGGTTTAGGGTCTGTGAATTTTTATTATACTACTTAATTAACGGGATATTTATTTGTTCTGCGTAATGAATTCTTTTTATAGAGTACACGAAGCTAAAACAGTACTCGAGAAACGTATTCTGGTTCTGGTCAGCATTTAGCACATTTTGCAACAAATTTTCCAAATGTGATGTTTCAGCCATCTGATGTAGATGAAACTGTATTAATGAGTATGTAATGTAAGTAAGTAATAATTACCAGATTATGGATTCACAGAAAATTCAATTGATTACTTATATGTTTGTAACATGATTCATATAAGTCCTTTTGAATGTACAATAAGTTTAATGATGGTAAACATTTAAAGCCGGAATATCCAATGATTACATTATATGAACCTATAAGTAGGGATGGAGTTATTACTCCTCAAAGTAACACAGGCTTTGATGGAGATAGTTAATATTTTGACAACAGGAACGTGGGCAATTTTTGGTATGTTCCGATATGCACTGCGACCACTGCACAGTGCTATCACTGTAGAAAAATTCGTTCCGTTGTGGACTGCCAGTATACTGCTGCAGTACCCTAGGGAAATATATGACATCATAAATAGCCACCACTATTCTTCTGTGAGCACTGGCGTTACCGAGGTAAGGTACTCGCAGTACTTTGATCACGTGATCAGTCAAAACCACTCGAGTGCCTAACGTTTTATAAACAATAGCTACAGTTTAATCCCAAATATTTTTAATTTGACAGTACTCCAACAAACGTTTCTTTTTAATGAACTCGAAAACTTAATACAGTCATTTGAATGCTGCGGCTATAATACAGTATACGGGATTGCGTTCCGTTTTAAATAGTAACCAGTATAACTAACCATAAAGGAACGGCTTCACAGTATACTACTAAATTGACGTCACACTGTACAGTGGTCGCAGTGCATATCGGAACATACCCTTTATTTATATGTACGACACGGCCACATTATCTATGGACCTCGCTGGAACGCCCCCTCCTGTTCCCCTTTCATCCCCTCGCGCTCGTCCTGTTGCGCCAGTACGGTTTGTAGTTTCATTACCGTTAGGTAGGTCATGATATTTTCGTACTATCACTGTTTTGTTTTTTATGTTTTCATTGTTACGTTTGACTTTTGTTCTGTGTCGCTATAATAGTACTATCACAATAATACTTTTTTTACTTAACCCAGATTATTTCATTGATTTTTCTTCATGATTATAATAAGAATCAGCATCACAATGCAACACTTTCACATCAATCTATAATACTGACAAAATAAATCGTTGTTTATTTATTAATAATAATATCCTAGTCATGATGCTTTGCAAAACGTAAGAAAGCGAGATGTGACGTCATCCACTTTAGGTCCAGAGCTTATGTTAACGGTTAGACCTATATATAAAATTCTCGTGTCCCGGTGTATGAATACCAAACTCCTCCGAAACGGCTAAACCAATTTGTTTGAAATGTTGTGTGTACATCGGGTAGGTCTAACAATCGGCCAACATCTTTTTTTCATACCCCTAAATCAAAGTTTGGCCCACCCCTAAATATATTTACAGTCAAAACCGTTTATGGCGACATCGTTTAGAACCACATACCGGTTAAATTTACAAAAATCAAAGGTCCTGGCTGAATGTTATATGACCACCTTATCTAAAACATTGGTTTTTACAACATTGTTTACTACGACATACCGCATTAAGCGACCACATTTGGTTAATGTTTTCGGAGAATTATATCTGTAGAACGACCGGCTCAGCTGTATTGTAAACAATTTGAATAGGTAACTGTATCCACATCTGGCACAGTATAATAGTCAATGGCTATTATCGTAAAAGTAAACAAAGTTTAGGGTCTTTTGTAATTCTTAGAAACAAAGCACATGCATGCCCTAGCCTCAAGGCCCGCTTCGTCATATCTCTTAAGTCAGTTTGTTACTTATCTTTACACAAGACGCACCAAAACATTATTGTTGAGTTAACTGTGCAAATTGTAACATGTCGCAAAAAAGAAAACAAATCAGTATCGAAGAAAAATCGCATATTATTTCAAAGCTAGAGAAAGGAATTCCAAACAAAGACCTGGCAAAAGAATATGGTGTATCTCACTCGACAATTTCAACCATTTGGAAAGAAAGGGAGAAAATTCAAATCCTTTACGACAAGAATTTTTTGAAAATGAAACGAGCCAGAACAACGCGGCATACGAAGATTGAGGAAGCTTTGTTAAAGTGGTTTAAATATCAAAGGACAAATAATGTGCCAATAAATGGACCAATTCTTCAACAAAAAGCAAACGATTTTGCTCAACGTTTTGGTGAAGATTTTGTTTGCTCGTCTAGTTGGCTTCAACGTTTCCGGGCTCGACATGGCATTGTCGGCGGGAAAATGAGTGGTGAAGCTGCCAGTGTGGATAAAATTATAACAAGAACCTCAGATGATGTGATTGACGACGATGAAGAGGACAATATTTCTTTGGCTCAATTAGCCCAAAATTTACGACCTGCTTTATCTACTACTGAAACAGACGAGTTCATTGATGTAGATCAGTCTATTGCAATTTGTGCACCAGCTACGGAGGATGCTATTGTACGTGAAGTTCAAGAGGAAAATGAAAATGAACAGGAAGACTCGGAAGAACAATTTACAGTGCCAACTTTGATTGACGGTCTCAATGCTGTTAGTGTATTACGAAAGATAGTTCTTTTTAATGAAGAGTACCACATGCGGGGAAATTGTGACGATACGCTGATTAAAATCCAACGTGAATTACAAAATGTGTATGCACGACAGAAGTGTTTCAAACAAACTAAAATTACAGATTTTATGCATACAAAAATGATGGAAAAATGATATTGTTCTTTTATATTATACGTTTGTATTGAAGTAAACAAAATGCAGTTTAATTTCCTACATGAATATACATATTATCTTTCCTATTAATACCTGTCACCGGTTGTTACAACTATCGGTTTTTACGACTCAATATGAGTAGTCCCTTCGATGTCGTTATAACAGATTTTGACTGTATTTGACAATTTTTTTATATTTATTTTATGACGATTAAGCATTGAAAAATTCATACATCTTCAAATTTTCGCCCTTCTACAATCTACAACTATTTTTGTATAGCGATTTTTATATAATTCTGTTCCATCCACAAATCCGATATAGGGTTGCAAGATGGCAATCGAATACAATATTATTATAGTACGATATATTCGGTAGGTCTCAAAATCGGTTGCATTTACTTATTATATAACCCAAAAATATTATTTATTTAATTTTTTTCAAATTACTTTATAATTTATGGCAATACAACGTTTGCTGGCTCGGCTAGTGTAATTATACATTTTTGAAACATAGGCGATTAATATTTTGAGTCATAAGATTTTTGAAGCAATGGAAACGACATTTATAATTGCTGGAGTTGCATGATTTCAGTTTGAAATGCATTAATTGAAATTTTAAATTAATATTGTTCGAAACGTTTGAAAACGTTTTCGTTGAAAGTATTCAGTGTTTTGACGATCACTTATATGCTTTTGACATGCCTGGAAATGATATTCATTGTAAAATAATTGTTAAGTTTATCCATTGATACGTCAATTTCTAGGCAGAAATTTACTAGATGTTAAACGTGTTTTTCTGGGAAGGATACATGCAAATATTTATATATATAAACTCTGGGACACCGAAGGGACATATTGGATTTACTTTTCTTATACAAAAGTATTAACAACATTTATGACAACTCCTTTCTTGTGTCTATGTTTAATTTTAGAGTGCCTAGATGCCAACGAAAACCTGTGCACCTATTTGAAAAACCTTGTCGCACAACTATATCGGGGATAAATTCACTTTGTCGCTATTATGCAAAATTATAAACGATTATAAATGCATAGACCTATTCAGAGATTCGATGCCAAGGTTTCGTAAAAATTTAAGATATATATTTTAAATAAATAATTAAAATGTATTCTTGATTTGTTTGGTACCTATATCATGACTTGTTTGGTAGATTTTGTTAATATCGCAATTTCATTACATCATAGAATGGTTTGATTTCTTATACTTATTTTATACAACTATTTCACACATTTTAGCATGTGGTATTCACCTTAA
The DNA here is from genome assembly GCF_905404315.1 of Leptidea sinapis. NCBI lineage: Eukaryota > Metazoa > Arthropoda > Insecta > Lepidoptera > Pieridae > Leptidea > Leptidea sinapis. The sequence goes on along the minus strand of NC_066304.1, from coordinate 5,871,092 downwards.
AAGATGATGGATTTGAGTATCATATGTAATAATAAAACCTTTGTGACTTAGCATACTTATAAATGTAATATTGTAATTACCACTGGTGAATCCAAATAGATAAATAAAATAGTGTACTTTGTAACTAATAGAAAAACATCAATCTGAAAAGATTAACCGTTAAACATGAGTGACATAGAATCTGAAACCTAATTGCTCAAGCACGTATGAAATTAAATTCCACAAAAGAATTTAGAAGGGTAAATAAGAATTACTTATCCCTCTTAGGGGTTCGCATACACTGGTTGAAGGGTTTCCTTTTATGCTCTATACATATATGATCTTTTGCTTATGCCGAATCAAATTAAATAAATAATAGTTAAAGAAAAACTAAAAAGCACGCTTTATATAAAATTCAACTAGCTTTTTAAGATTTTATTAAAATAATAATTCTTCTACACCCCACGCTTTTTTTACATTAAAATATATTTTTTTTACACTATTTTCAATTTAAATTTATTTTCAGTTGAATTTTATATAAAGCGTGCTTTTTTTTTTTTTTAACTATTAATTATTTTTCATTTTTTAGTCAAATTAGTGTAATGTCATCGGTCCTAGATAGATCTACAAAGTTTGAACAAAATCTAGCCATTTAAAGTGGGTCAAAATCGCGCCCAAAGAAGTCGGTTACAAACATACAAACATACAGGTGAAGCTAATATAAAGCGTATAAAAAGCGGCGGTGGTGCAATAATTAGTACCGTTGCCTCATACCACGGAGCTCTCGGTTCGACCCTCGCCACGTACCGAGGTGTTATCGGTTTTCGAATTCATTTTATGGACTTCTTATTCTATCTATGTATCTATTTAGTTAGATGGACGGAAGAAGGCATTTACATCTTGCTGTGTTACTCTTTGGCATAATTTCTTGGAAAACACCAGCATACTTTTATCAAAAGTTAGAATTGCTTGGATAGCATAAAGCTTTGAATATGGATAGGAGGTCAGCTTTTCGTATATTATCTATTCCTAGCCAACGCACTGCTGCGTTTCGGGGAAGTTTTAGATATCAAGCCACCAAGTGCTGGAATGATTTGCCACCTCCACTTCAACTTAGTAATACCATTCAAAATTTCAAAATAAAAACTAAAAATTAGCTACTTAATGACATTTATAAACCTGTTTAACTGCTTGTACCTCTTTTAAATTTTATATTATAAACTATCTGACCCAGCAAACGTTGTATTGCCGATATTAAAATCGCGATACAAAAGTAACTGTTGATCGTAGATGGGTGAAAATTTGAAGTTGTATGTATTTTTTAATGATGACTCATAATCAAACAAATTAAAAAATAATTGGAGTAACCCTTAACATTCGGGGAATGAAAAATTAATGTTGTCCGATTCTCGGACCTACCCAATATGCATTCAAAATTTCATGAGAATCGGTCAAGCCGTTTCGAAGGAGTTTAACTACAAACACCGAGACATGAGAATTTTATATATTAGATATTAACATTTATACGAACCATAATTTATATTAACACTTATTTATTATTAATAACCTTATATTTTTTCATTTTTCAGTCGTTAAGATCTAAATGATCTTCTTTTGACGTTAAATTTTTTTATTTAATTTTTTAAAGAGTTAAATACAAAAATTAGTTTTGCCTTTATTTATTTATATTCATAGAATTATATTCATAATTATAATTTAAAAATTACTAGTCGCTGCTACTCCCAGACTCAATAATATTAGGCTACTGAAAACCAGTGCTACATTGGCACCACGCCATTGCAGCTTTTTACTGAGTTAGCTCCATTCGGTGACATTCACTGCCGCACAGTACCTTTTTCGTTTTAAGGCTATAAATTGTATTATTTTATTTGTTTTATTTGTAAGTTCTAAGAATTTATTAGTCATTCTGGTTTGTTATTTAATAATTGTGTGGTGGTGGTATGTTATCAATAAATTTTTATTCTATTCTATTGTTTGTATGTATGTTTGTAATGTTTTTACACAAAAACTCAGTAGTAGTTTTAACGGTCCAGTGACCGATTTCAAAAATTCTTCCACCATAGGAAAGCTGCACCTTCATTTAGTGACATGGAATATATTACATTGTCAAAAAAACAGGGATACCTAATAAAAATGCAATAATATATCCAAAGGTGTGAAAAAAATTTGTCATCGTCTGCGCTGCGGAAACTATTGATAATAGAACAAAAAAATGTTCTACAGTATTATAGAACGTAACAATATCTCACAAATAAAATTTGAAAAACAAAATTTTATGAACGATGCAGGATTCGAACCCACGACCTCCGGCGTTGCGTGCCGGTGCTCTAAGCAACTGTACTAACCGTTCGAGTACCGCATCGTTCATAAAATTTTGTTTTTCAAATTTTATTTGTGTATTAATCCTAGAAGTGAGGGTTATCGCTTTAAAAACACAACATATTGTAACAATATCTACAAAAAAAGTCGGCGATGCCATGTGTCCAACTACTGTAGTTAGTAAGACACACATTTCTTCTAACGCATTTATCACGGGGAGTGTTCCGAAGAGCTGTTTTACCTGATTCCTGCCGCCGAATTCCACCTTCGCACGACACGCCACAAGTTAGGATATCATCCCCACCATCTGGATGTGTCACGGTCTTCCACAGTGCGGTTTTCAAGGAGCTTTCTTCCACGTACTACAAAGCTGTGGAATGAACTTCCTTGTGTGGTGTTTCCGGGACGATACGACATGAATACCTTCAAAAAAAGCGCATACACCTTAAAGGCCGGCAACACTCCTGTGATTTATCTGGTCTTGCAAGAGTCCAACTACTGTAGTTATGCCAATATAACAATTTTTTAGATTTTAAAAGTTGATAAAAGTGCCGACAATAATCAAACCATATTATACATACCTCTGTGTTTATCCTTATCCCATAAAATTTTATTAAAGACCGTTTCAATACTTTTTATACAAATGTTTTGAGTTATCTTTAGATTACTTAATTCGCCACGTGATGCCTCTACACGAGGCATCCTCAGGACGTGTTGTCTCGCCAAAATCTATCACGAGACTGAATCAAATGAGTCGGAAGCCGCTCTTTTATACCATCGTCCCATGAAATGACGCGCTGTGATTGGTCGGCTGTTGTGACGTATTACTCCCCGGAAGAGATACGTAACAAAGGTGATGGGACTAAATTTGTTTGTTCATTCAACAATGTAAACACGTTATTTTTGTGTTTTATTATTTCTAATTGCTCTAACACATTTAAGCGAAATACTTTTTATATCATTAAAATCGCCCATTCACTTCAAAAGACGAATTTTAAAATGTTCATCTAAAGAAAAATATAACTAAATGAAATAAAACTTTTATGTTAAAAAAATAAATCTATAGACCGACTTAGTAGACTTTCCACTACAACGAGATCGGTATCTACGCACGTTTGGAGAAATACCATCTGGCCCGCTGGACTTCCTGACGACCAACGAAAACAGAGCTCGCTGAACAGTTTTCTGTCTGAACTGTACTTCAGGCATAGAGCTCTGACACCGTGAGATGGTCGGCAGTGTTTTTCCGTTATCGTCAAGAGTCGAATTGGAGGCGAAAAATACGCACAGGGTGTCATTTCTCATGTGCAACGGCGGCAGCGACGGCTGGTTGAAGTTACCAAGAGCAGCATTCGACAACGACCAGAACTTGCGTGTTCCAGTCAGGAACTGGAAAGCTGCTCGCTGATTTTGACAACGTGCTTCGATTTCGCATGGGCTATTTGCCGTTTATAGAATCTGGAGGCACGGTTGTATATTTTTTCGATACGCAGACCTTACAACGCGTAGATAGAAGATGAACACTAGATTCCCTGTTAGCATAAGTAAATGAGATAGCAATAGTCTATGAAGTGTGCTATGTTTTCATGTTTTGGGTCCATACCTACTGAAACGTCCGCGCAACTAGAGCGGCTTTTTTCTTGAGACAGTCAAACGTCCAGGCAACCAGAGTGAATTATGTATGAATTAGCTTGTCAAATACGTTTTTTTAAGATTCTATGGTAAGTAATTGTAATAGGCTTATCTTTAAATATCAAGTATCCGAGCAAAAATTAAAAGAAATAATTTATTGAAAATCGCTTTGTGGGCGGAATTGTCATTTGTTTGTTTTTGTAGTGTCAAGTGTTTTGTGTATCACGTAAGTGTAATATTTTAATTACGTATTATACATATTTGTTTTATATATGAAATTAATCCTCATGATATCTAGTTTCCGATTTTATCTACAAATTACATATAAAATTCTTCTTACGACATTAAATCGACAAGTTATAACAGTATGATCGATACTACTGTATCGATTTGGTTTAAATATCAAATTTTTATTGTAATCCAATTAATTAACAGTAAATCATTGCTTGTAATAGGGACAAAATATCATTAATATAATGTTTATAATATTCAACAATCTGGATGTATTGAGACAACCAAGTATTTCACGTTTTACTTGTGCATTCCGCAGATAAATTGTAGCTAAAAAATATGGCTAAGAATGGGTGCTTTATTTTAGTTTAATGCAACAATCCCGTAAGTCGAAGTAATGACATATTAATATCAAAAAATAGGTTATATAGTCTATTTAATAATAATCAAGTTTTATTAATTTGCGCGCTAATATTTTACATAAAAACTTAATATAATGAAAATTTTATCACATGTCTACCTATAATCTCGAGCTTTAACCTTTTATTTAAATAACTTGGGTTCAAAAACATAATTTTTGATTTTACACGTTGATATTTCTATACTTTTAACTACGTGAATGTATTTTTTGTATAGCCATAGGTGCAGTCGTTATGTAATTATATCGCTTTTAATAATGATGAATCTCGCCGTCGCCGTCGGATAATCTTAATCGCGTCATCGGACGTTTCACTACCTGCCAGCTGTCATTGGTCGGACGTTGCAATAGGTATAAAAATATCGCAAACGCGAAAGGGATAGTAGATATTGTAGTGTATCTCGCTTACTCTCAATACCAATTTATCTGTCATATTATTATTGTATTTTTAGTGACGCATATACTGTTCATCTTCTACTCGTATCTACGTTACAAAGTCTTATTCAATATTTGTCCTAGTTGTCAATATTTCCTACAAATAATAACACATAAAATCTAAACAAGGTCTTAATACTTTTGAAGCAGCTAAAATATCCTAAAACACAGGACCGATAAATTTTGAATGATTTATTAGCAAATTAATTACCTAGTTCAAAGTTGTTATTGTGGATTTCAAAGCTGCTGATGACAACTATATTTCGGTAATTAATTACATTCGTGACTCGTTTTCATTGCGTTTAATGGAAATTTATAATCGAATTCCAAACCTTATTGAATGTGTAGAGTATGTATATTATTTGTAATCAATTTTATTAAATTAAGATTAACAGCGTATGTTTATTGCATTTAAATTTAAAGCGACAGTAGCGTAATAATAAAAGATGGAGTCGTTGACTCTAATTTTGAGATTTTGAGTTCATAAGGTCTTTTCGTTTCGCAGAAGCTTGCTTTGAAGAAATAACCCCTTATGGTGGATATTATTGTGATTGCACAACAGCTGTTAAGTGGATTTATCAGTGGGAGGCTCCTTTGCACAGGATGCTAGAGGCTAGATTAAGAGTACCACAACGGTTCCTATTTATGCCGTGAAATAGTAATGTGTAAGCATTACTGTGTTTCGGTCTGAAACTACTGTGCAAATCAGACTTAACATATCTTGTGTCAAAGAAACGATTAGTACACAACTGTAGAGCCTCTCAGAATTTTTGAGTTATAATAATAAATTCTTTATTGCCATACAAATCATTACAAATATTTTTATTACAAAGTTTTTCAAGAATCCTGAGTGGCACTTCATTGTAATGAGCAGTGCGTATCAATTACCATAGCTGAACGTGTCATAAAAAAACTGTGTCATTTGACAACTATTCCCTTACCAATGCTTCGACATTTCGTGACTTCCGGTTTCTCTCTATGTCTGATCTATTTCAGTAATAGCAATAACAGACAGCCTATGATTGCCGCTCCGTTAAACTTTGCTATCATTTTGCGCAACGATAAACATTATTTTTACTTAATTTTGTCATACATTTGGAAGTTTATTTATTCGATAAACTTTACAGACATGTGTTATTGGAAAACTTAACTCGTGTTGACACTGGGTTATTGATTATATGATATTAATTTTTGAGTAAACATGTTACTTAACGCTAGATTATGTACCAGAGTTTTGTTTACATATTAAAGATTTGGAAGTTGTAGAGACTGCCAAAAGAAGTGAAAGCTTACAACTTTTACGATTAAAATTTGAAATTTCATAATTTTTGAAAACAATAACATTAATTATTAATTTCAATTTATTGATTTGGTAACAATCCAAAAATATATTAAACAAATAAAAATGATATACTGTGCATTGTTGAAAGATTATATCATCAATGCAATGTTTATACACATCGAATTTTTCACAAAATCCATTCATATTTTTTGGAATTATTGCCGATTGTTCTATTTCCTTGATAATTTTAAGTCTCTTAAATTAAAGTGCTACTTGAGGAAGGATTTAGTAAATGTTATGTGTCCCAAAGGCTTAATGTGAGTCATTCGACTGTCCAGAGGATTTGGCACAGATATAATGAGACTAGTTCCGTAAGAAGAAGGTCTGGAAGAAAACCATGCACAGAAGTTCTAGATGACCCCTTACTGGTGAACCAGGCAATGAGAAATCGCAAATTTTCTTATGTCGACCTCAAAAAGACTCTAGAGGAAGTGAGAGATGTGTGAACCAGCGTATGGACTGTCAGGAGGAGGCTTCTCGCTGCCAATATATGCAGTCACCGTCCAGCCAAGCCCGCTTAATTACTCCGCGAGAACAGAGTTGCTAGACTTAGCTTCGCTCAATATTGTGCGACGTGGACGCAAGAGGACTGGGGTAGAGTATTATTCTCGGATGAAGCCAGAATATCACTCTATGGTGAGGACCGACGTTGGCAAGTACTGCGAAGGCAAGTAAAACATTTCGCAGAAGTTTGCTTTGAAGATATAACTCCTTATGGTGGAGGCTCAGGTATTTTTTGGGCAGCGATTAATGTAATGGACGCAACGTAGTCTTCATAGAAAACAGCACTTTGAACGCACAGGAATTAAAACTTCTAATATGTACTAGTGTAGATATCAGATAACTCCATTCATATTTTTTGTAATTTTTTTTAAAGACAAACAAAGCGTGTGATAGAGAAGAACGATATCAGCTGTAACAGAGATACTATAACATAGAAATGATATGCGAATCTATTGTTACTATAATTTTGATTGACAGGTCGTAAACAGTCAACCACGCGTAGCATAAGCTCCTAAGTGTTTTGAATATTAAACCACTAGCTGACGCACACATTGAAAAATTAAAATTGGTCATTGGCAGCACGATAATACGTGATTATCGTGCTGTCAGGTCGTTCATACAATGATATATAGTGCTTAGCAGAAAGGAAGCACTCCACAAAATCATAAAAAAATTACTGTTTGACACCACGAACAATACTTACCCGATATTTCTAATTTAAAAAGGAACCAGTTCACTTCTCGTATTTTTAGCATAGATATTGAATACATTCACAAAAAATATTCAATTCAAAAATATAAAAGTCACAAAACAAAATAATAACTATCTTTTGACTACGGACCTCAAATACTCAGATTAGTTTGCATGTGGACTGGTTCCATTCTGCTAAGCGTATAACAAGTATACAAGTGCAGAATACAAGTTACTCAGCGATGCTAAAAGTTACAAATTAAACACGCGGTTGAGGAAAAAAAAATTGTGAAACTCCTCTGAGCACTCCCCGTAATATATGCAGTAGAAGAGAGAAGACCACATCTCCACGTAACACTAAATATTCAAACCTATCGGAGATGACTTTTCGTTGGTTGATTTCTAAGGATGAGTGGGCAAAGTGCTTTTCTTCTCAGTGGTTCCATCGGGTGCAGCAATGGACAGGACACTATTTTGAAAATAAAAAATAATAACGAAATACTTGCTAATCAGTTTTTGATTCTCTAAGCACTTTCAGTTTGATCCTCGTGTAACAAACCTAATATAAGGAACTAGCTGACCCGACAGACGTTGTTCTGTGCATAATAAATAAAATACTGATTTTTTATGAATTTGTCAATAATATTTCATAACAACATCAAGAATTATTATTTCGTAAAAAATGCTTCCAGTTCTTATAATGAAATTGTTTCACAGCAGAACTGTCAAACCGTGCGTCAATAAATTATCTTATAGAAAATATGTCCATACAAAACAAATATTGAAAATAAAAATAATTAGGGGTGGAATTTCGTAAAAATCTGAGAAAAGAATATTCCTGCCAAATTTCAAGTCTTTAGCTCTAATGGTTCCACAGATATCGTGATGAGTGACTATATACGTGGAAATTTCTTATATATATATAGATAAGGCTTGATGTCACGGAACTAAGTATAAGTCATTAGTCAGACACAGCCAGTCTTAGTCATCTTAAAGTTGAAGCATTATAAACTAATAGTATTTTAGTGACGCCAACACAGTTAGATGTCCCAACTTATATGTGATTAACTAGCATTTCATCGCGCAAACAATTCTATAATATCTTTAGATTGGTGGCTGGTTCATTCGTGTGAATCAAGACTGCTTTAAATTGATGTAACACTAGGCTAATGAGACCTTATATTATACCTTAACAGCTTAATAATATGTATCAAAGTGGCGAGCGCAATTGTGACGCCGCTCAGAATTTTTGGTTCAATCAAGAATCCTTGGCGTGTCCACACATGTAAGCGTATCGCTCGTCATTATTTCTCATAACAGAATCGTAATTGTCGCTTTTTGAGCTATATAAATTAATACATTTGATTTTGTAAGTAAACCGTCTTACACCCCTAAACGTATAAAGTTATCATTGTACATTTCCTAACAACAGAAATCAAAGAAAATTGATATTATGATCCAGGTACAAAGCCACTGGAACGCTGTACAAACGACGAAATTAAAATAAGTTTATTTCTTCCGAAAAAATATTAATAAGATTCTTACCGCCGAATATATTTGCACTTATTACAATAAAAGTTTTGGTTAAAAGAAATTCTAAGATAATTTGATTTTCTGGCGATTTAATTAAATGAAATTTTGTTTTGTATTCACAGGGTTTCTGTTTGAGAAAAGACTCAATGGCTGACAGATTTAAATAGCTTTTTTATCGTAGCGACGTCGTGTGTGTTTTAAGCGTAGGAGCTTCTCCTGCGAGACTTAAACCTCGGCCTAGCTGTACGCTAAAAAAAAGAAGTGAAAACATATTGAGATAGGAACTGCTGAGGAATGCCAGCGGTCGGAATAGGGACTACACCTTGGCTGTCAAAAGCGGTATATTGACCATGCTTGGGTTGTTGCGTTTGTGAATAGTGATGTCATCATCGGGCTCGATTAAAACGTGGCGGGGTCGTATGTATTTCTCACTCGGGTGCGGTAACATTCTTCCATGCATGTTTGTCACATCGAACATCCAGGAGGTCTATTACCATAATCGAAAGCCGAAGTTTCGTCCGAAACGAAAGAACGACGAACTTTAAAATTAAGACCTGTTATCAAAGTACTTCATATCCGAATGGTGCGGACGGATTTCGTTTCGGAACCATAGACATAACCATAAAAAGAAGAAGTTGTAGTTGCGACTAGTAATCTCAAACAACGAAAAAGTAAATGTCAAGTGAATTTCGGAATAAGGTAAACGAGAGACAAAATTTCTTATCACAAATTTCGTATCGATCTTCAGATCCGAAACACTTTCGTAATAGGAAAATGTACGATCCATAAACCAAAACATCGTATTTCGATTTTGGTAATAGAGCTCTAGGTTCAGGTGAATTGTCATTGTCGAAGAAGCGTCGTGAAAGCTTCTTGAAATGTATAGCGACTTAGAAACCTCCAATGTGTATTGTTATGCAGACGCATGCAGGTCTCTCTCGGGAAATAGGGGAAAACCAGTGTCGGAAGAAAATTGTATCTTGTACATGTATCGAGTCCTCTCGTGAGAAGGTCGCGGAACGGGATAAAATAAACCTTTCAATTCAATTTTGCTCGTTAACCACTTAAAAACCCTATTTATCTGATTACCGCTCTTCGATAACACTTCCGTTAAGCTTAATGCCTTGCCTTGTGGCCATCTAGAAGAAAAAAACGCAGGTTCGGCCTTGTACGGAATATTGACCGCGTTCAGCTGCTCGAATTTTCAGGGATTTAGTTCTCTGTGAACAGTTAGATCACTTGGCGTTGTGTAGATAGGTTGCTTTATTGCGTATTTTTTGCTGCATTTATCACGGGGAGTGTTCTGAAAAGCTGTGGAACCTAATTTCCAAATTTCTCCCTCTCACGATACGTTACAAAATATCAAGCACACAATTTGAATATCTGGCGTTCTTCTACCGCTCAAGGAACTTTCTTTCAAGTACAACCAAACTATGGAATGAGCATCCTTGTGCGGTGTTTCCAGGACGACACGACACGGGTACCTTATAAAAAGCACGTACACTTTTCTAAGCAGCCAGAATCACAGGAATGATTCCCCTGTAACTGCAGGAGCTCTATACGTCGGGCTCTGTTACGTATCACAACGATATGATGTTAAGGGAGCCAATAAAGGCATTTATTTCTCAATCACGTATCGCTGCCTCGGCGTGGTCTTATTTAGCTAGTTTCCATGTATTACTGACCCTTATTTGTTTTGACGCATACATCACACATGTCACATGGTGCTTTGTGTTCGACGCTCCAAAATATTTATCGCTCTTTGAGTCCAAAAAACATAAAATTACCCACAGAAATTTTCAAATGAAAGTAGATAGAATTTCTAAAGTTATTTGAGTTACTTTATGCATATATCTTTTGCGTCGGGTGAATGATTCGCAATTTTAGGAAGAAATGAAACACTTTTAAACGGATGAATAACAGAAATACAAAAATAACTAGATCAAAGGTTTATTGAGTGAGCTCTATTACGTACGAAACATCGTCTCTCGTCACGTCAATGAAAGCTCCGTTGCAAAAATTTCTCCTATTTGCCGAAATTGCGAGTTATGACAAGAATATTATTAAATTTGAGTTGGCAACACTCTGCGGGCCCACTGCTTGGGGTGTTTATTATTTCTTTATTAGGTTTTATAAAACTCGTTGAAATTTGACAATGCTTTATTTATTATGAAAGTAACTTTTTTAGAAATATGTTTGTACTGCAAATAGCTTAAAATGCATTATTAATATATATATAGTATTTGATATTACTGGAACTTTAGTATTTATGTCTGTTTGCAAGTAAATGACAGGTATTTTTGATTCCTCTCGTGTTTCAATAGATAATTAGTGGAGAGCTGGTTTTCTGTAAGTTTTTCGAAAAATAATATATTTTCATTATATTCAACAAAAAAAAAATTTACATTCTTTTATATAATATGTTACTCAATGAAACTATATCTCAATTCTTGATAATTACAATTTGCTCTGCTACTAAAACATAATAATCACAGGATTCTTACCCTTAATCATTTTTTTGAAGATGACCATTTCGTATTTTCTCTGAAACTTGTTTTTTTTTGTTTTGTTTAGAGAAGAAAAATTTTAGGAGCATTTACAGGAGGTCTGTTCTAGGTAGGTAACTAATGATACGTATAATTCATGCGTCGGCAAGTCATCTTTCTGCCACGTACCAAACTATCTAAAGCACTTCTTAGAAATTTCACTTTCAATGACAATACGACGACTACAATTCCTCTGATGTTATGAGGTTTTCTGTTTCCCCTATAAAGAAATACAAGATAAGCGAATACACGCATAACCTCAAAGTTAACACATCCCACCTAAGAGGACATACTAAATTGAGTACACAAAGATTTCCATTACAAAGCTGTTCTATTAATAACGATAGCGCTCTCGCCTAGTTTCTGAGCAATCTAATGTTATTGCTTTACGTTCAATTAGGTAGCACACAACATAATATTATATTATTGACAACTGAATTAATTAATTTCATTAACGGCCGTTTTCAATAACGTATCTCTAGTTACGGATACATTGCTATCACCGTTTAATGACAAGATCTTATCTAACTGGGATTAAAGCAATGTAAATAGTTTTAAGGTCTGCATACTATTTTAATTTATAAGCAGTAGGACTGTATTATTCTATTATTTGTATATTTTCTTGACTTCAAAAAGTGATGCAGTTATCCTATTTTGAGAAATAAACTATTTGAATTTGAATTTGAACTATAGTTATGTAAATCAAATCAAAATCACTCAGGTCACGGAAATGACACTTATGAATGTCAAAAAATATGTTTCTGATTGAAACTACTGCTACTTCGTAAAGGGTTGAGCTAATGAGAAGAAGTAGAAAGAAACTCATTGCCACTCTTTTATATCAAGATTTACATTTACATAGATTTAACGAGTATAAATCCAATAAAGTTATAGTCCAATGGTATCTGTCGAAAGGTTAATGAAATATAAGTAATCGTAAAAGGATAAATTTGTCTACCTTTAGTAAGTTAAACTAAGGATAGATAGGTTATTGAAAACTGCCGTAAATTGATAAATACCATTTTTAGCACACTTTTATTAGCTTCACACGTATGTTAGTAACCTTAAAATGTTGGATTGAAATGAAACTCTATAAACCTATCAAGGACCAATGACAATACAATCATTTCAACTGTGTGTTCTTAACAGTTTGTTATTTTTATGTGATATCCCTTAGATTAAGGATTGATCTCCGCTGCGCTCCAACTAATTACCGCACTACCTAAGTTAATTGCTTTTATATTACGGCATCTATTAGATGCTTGTGTACGTGGCATCTTGGCACTCAATGGCAAGTTTTACTACGCAACCCGTCATTTTATTTTATTTATTTTTTTTATTTTTTTATGGAATAGGAGGACAAACGAGCGTACGGGTCACCTGGTGTAAAGTGATCACCGCCGCCACACTCTCCTGCAACATCAGAGGAATCACAAGAGCGTTGCCGGCCTTTAAGGAAGGTGTACGCGCTATTCTTGAAGGTACCCATGTCGTATCGTCCCGGAAACACCGCACAAGGAAGCTCATTCCACAGCTTCGTGGTACGAGGAAGAAAGCTCCTTGAAAACCGCACTGTAGAGGACCGCCACACATCCAGATGGTGGGGATGATATCGTAACTTGTGGCGTGTCGTGCGAAGGTGAAATTCGGCGGCAGGAATCAGGTTGAACAGCTCTTCGGAACACTCCCCGTGATAAATGCGGTAGAAGACACACAATGAAGCGACGTCTCTACGCAACGCCAAGTGATCCAGCCGTTCACAGAGTACTGGGTCCCCGACAATTCGAGCTGCTCTGCGTTGCACGTGGTCAAATGGATCGAGCTGATACTGGGGTGCGCCAGACCAGAGATGACAGGAATACTTCCTGTGAGGCCGGACCTGCGCTTTGTAGAGCGCTAGAATGTGGGCCGGCTTGAAGTATTGCCGTGCTCTATTTATGACGCCCAGTTTCTTTGAAGCCAGTTTGGCTTTGCCCTCCAGATGGCCACGGAATTGGCAATTGCTTGAGATTTCGAGACTCAGTATTCCGATACTAGGCGAGGCTTTAAGGGAAGTGTTCTCGAAGAGCGGTGATACGGCAAATGGGGTTTTTTTAGTGGTAAACGCGCATACTTGAGTCTTCTGGGGGTTGAATTGGACAAGGTTCAACTTACCCCATTCCGCGACCTTCTCGAGAGAGGACTCGATAGAAGACACAAGTTTCTCCCGGCACTGGTCGACGATTTCCCGAGAGAGACCTGCATGGCCCGTGTATACGGCATCACCAGAGCTGTCGTCTGCATAGCAATGCATGTTGGCGGTGTCCAACATATCATTGATATGCAGTAGAAACAGCGTGGGAGATAGCACACAGCCTTGGGGCACTCCAGCGTTCACGGGCTTGGGATTCGAGCAATAACCGTCGACAACGACCTGTATGCTGCGCCCAGTGAGGAAGCTGGAGGTCCACTTGCATAAGCTCTCGGGAAGCCCAAATGATGGAAGTTTTGCGAGGAGCGCATTGTGCCATACACGATCAAAGGCCTTCGCTATATCCAGACCAACTGCCAGTCGACCGACCATGGCGAAAGCCGTACTGCCGGTCGTTGATCAACTGGTAACCCTCAAGGTATACCAAGAGCTGGCGGTTAATTATGCTCTTCATGATTTTGAAGAGCAGGGAGGTAATAGCAATAGGCCTGTAGTTTGCCGGATCCGAACTGTCTCCTTTTTTGGGATCGGATGGACAAGGGCTGACTTCCATGAATCAGGGACTACGCCTTTTGAATAAGAGTGCCGGAATAAACGCGTTAGCACCGGCGTCAACTCAGGGGCACACGTTCTAAGCACGATTGGAGAAATGCCATCCGGCCCGCTCGACTTCCTGACGTCCAACGAAAACAGAGCTCGCCTAACAGTTTTCTGTCTGAACTGTACTTCAGGCATGGAGCTCTGACACCGCAGGATGGTCGGCGGTGTTTTTCCGTTGTCGTCAAGAGTCGAGTTGGAGGCAAAAAGAGTGCACAGGAGATCGGCTTTCTTTTTTGCCGTATGGGCCAGGGTGTCATTCCTCATGTGCAACGGCGGCATGGACGGCTGGTTGAAGTTACCAAGAGCAGCCTTAGACAACGACCAGAACTTGCGTGTTCCGGTCGGGTAACTGGAAAGCTGCTCGCCAATTTTGACGACGTGCTTCGATTTCGCACGGGCGATTTGCCGCTTAAAAATCTGGAGGCACGGTTATATTTCCTCTTCAGAACTTTGCAGTTCGGATCCTTTGAGCCCAGTGCCGCAACCCAAGTTCAATACGCCTGTTTTTTGCAGTCAGATGCTGCTTTAACTGACGCATCAAACCAGGGCTGTGATCTGCCACCGATCGGTACTACAGAGCTTGGTATAAAAATATCCATGCCCTGCAGTATCACATCGGCTACTGCAACGGCGCAGGCACTAGGATCATCCGAAGGGAAACAAACGTTGCCCCAAGGGTAGGATGCAAAAAAGGAACGATATCCCAATCTGCTGACTTGTAGTGCCAAACGCGGCGGGTCGCTGCTGGTCTGCGACGTTGGCGTCGGATAGGCACTACACTCCTGACCAGGCAATGGTCGGACGTTCCGAGAGGGGCGTCGACAGAGACCTGGTAACCATCGGGATGTGTAGTCAGCAGAAGATCTAATAAGGACGGCATGTGGCTATCCACATCCGGGAGCCGCGTCGGCGACTCAACCAATTGGGACAGACCATACGTCAATGCAAAATTATGCACAGATCGTCATTTTAGTTTCAATTATTAGCAAAGTTTAACAGAACATGTGGCACGTCAATATCACACATTGTTCAAGACCGGCTCGTGTATCTAGTTGAAGCGCAGCGGAGACCAATCCTTAATTTAATGTTGAAAGTTAAGACAATTGGTAATGTGATCGGTGCTTTATAAGTCCATATATTCCAGTGAATAATATTGATATAAAAGCGCCACCTATGTTAGATCGTTCCAGAATTCTTGTTAGCTCTTATACGATCTTCAAAACCCACATAATGAATACATTTAATGTCCGCAATTTATGTAACAACCTGACAAAGCAAGACATATCAAGCAAACAAGAACTTTGGCACTCGATAGCTAAAGTTTGTAATCAGCTCTCAGTAATGCTATATATAAATTTCCTTCAATGCATTTAAATTTAAAGCGACAGTAGCGTAATAATAAAAGATGGAGTCGTTGACTCTAATTTTGAGATTTTGAGTTCATAAGGTCTTTTCGTTTCGCAGAAGTTTGCTTTGAAGAAATAACCCCTTATGGTGGATATTATTGTGATTGCACAACAGCTGTTAAGTGGATTTATCAGTGGGAGGCTCCTTTGCAAAGGATGCTAGAGGCTAGATTACGAGTACCACAACGGTTCCTATTTATGCCGTGAAATAGTAATGTGTAAGCATTATTGTGTTTCGGTCTGAAACTACTGTGCAAATCAGACTTAACATATCTTGTGTCAAAGAAACGATTAGTACACAACTGTAGAGCCTCTCAGAATTTTTGAGTTTTTAATAATAATAATAAATTCTTTACTGTCATACAAATCATTACAAATATTTTTATTACAAAGTTTTTCAAGAATCCTGAGTGGCACTTCATTGTAATGAGCAGTGCGTATCAATTACCATAGCTGAACGTGCTACACGTCTCGTCCCTTACAGTCATAAAAAAACTGTGTCATTTGACAACTATTCCCTTACCAATGCTTCGACATTTCGTGACTTCCGGTTTCTCTCTATGTCTGATCTATTTCAGTAATAGCAATAACAGACAGCCTATGATTGCCGCTCCGTTAAACTTTGCTATCATTTTGCGCAAAGATAAACATTATTTTTACTTAATTTTGTCATACATTTGGAAGTTTATTTATTCGATAAACTTTACAGACATGTGTTATTGGAAAACTTAACTCGTGTTGACACTGGGTTATTGATTATATGATATTAATTTTTGAGTAAACATGTTACTTAACGCTAGATTATGTACCAGAGTTTTGTTTACATATTAAAGATTTGGAAGTTGTAGAGACTGCCAAAAGAAGTGAAAGCTTACAACTTTTACGATTACAATTTGAAATTTCATAATTTTTGAAAACAATAACATTAATTATTAATTTCAATTTATTGATTTGGTAACAATCCAAAAATATATTAAACAAATAAAAATGATATACTGTGCATTGTTGAAAGATTATATCATCAATGCAATGTTTATACACATCGAATTTTTCACAAAATCCATTCATATTTTTTGGAATTATTGCTGATTGTTCTATTTCCTTGATAATTTTAAGTCTCTTAAATTAAAGTGCTACTTGAGGAAGGATTTAGTAAATGTTATGTGTCCCAAAGGCTTAATGTGAGTCATTCGACTGTCCAGAGGATTTGGCACAGATATAATGAGACTAGTTCCGTAAGAAGAAGGTCTGGAAGAAAACCATGCACAGAAGTTCTAGATGACCCCTTACTGGTGAACCAGGCAATGAGAAATCGCAAATTTTCTTATGTCGACCTCAAAAAGACTCTAGAGGAAGTGAGAGATGTGTGAACCAGCGTATGGACTGTCAGGAGGAGGCTTCTCGCTGCCAATATATGCAGTCACCGTCCAGCCAAGCCCGCTTAATTACTCCGCGAGAACAGAGTTGTTAGACTTAGCTTCGCTCAATATTGTGCGACGTGGACGCAAGAGGACTGGGGTAGAGTATTATTCTCGGATGAAGCCAGAATATCACTCTATGGTGACGTTGGCAAGTACTGCGAAGGCAAGTAAAACATTTCGCATAAGTTTGCTTTGAAGATATAACACCTTATGGTGGAGGCTCAGGTATTTTTTAGGCAGCGATTAAAGTAATGGACGCAACGTAGTCTTCATAGAAAACAGCACTTTGAACGCACAGGAATTAAAACTTCTAATATGTACTAGTGTACATATCAGATAACTCCATTCATATTTTTTGTAATTTTTTTTAAAGACAAACAAAGCGTGTGAGAGAGAAGAACGATATCAGCTGTAACAGAGATACTATAACATAGAAATGATATGCGAATCTATTGTTACTATAATTTTGATTGACAGGTCGTAAACAGTCAACCACGCGTAGCATAAGCTCCTAAGTGTTTTGAATATTAAACCACTAGCTGACGCACACATTGAAAAATTAAAATTGGTCATTGGCAGCACGATAATACGTGATTATCGTGCTGTCAGGTCGTTCATACAATGATATATAGTGCTTAGCAGAAAGGAAGCACTCCACAAAATCATAAAAAAATTACTGTTTGACACCACGAACAATACTTACCCGATATTTCTAATTTAAAAAGGAACCAGTTCACTTCTCGTATTTGTAGCATAGATATTGAACACATTCACAAAAAATATTCAATTCAAAAATATAAAAGTCACAAAACAAAATAATAACTATCTTTTGACTTTGGACCTCAAATACTCAGATTAGTTTGCATGTGGACTGGTTCCATTCTGCTAAGCGTATAACAAGTATACAAGTGCAGAATACAAGTTACTCTGCGATGCTAAAAGTTACAAATTAAACACGCGGTTGAGGAATAAAAAATTGTGAAGCTCCTCTGAGCACTCCCCGTAATATATGCAGTAGAAGAGAGAAGACCACATCTCCACGTAACACTAAATAATCAAACCTATCGGAGATAACTTTTCGTTGGTTGATTTCTAAGGATGAGTGGGCAAAGTGCTTTTCTTCTCAGTGGTTCCATCGGGTGCAGCAATGGACAGGACACTATTTTGAAAATAAAAAATAATAACGAAATACTTGCTAATCAGTTTTTGATTCTCTAAGCACTTTCAGTTTGATCCTCGTGTAACAAACCTAATATAAGGAACTAGCTGACCCGACAGACGTTGTTCTGTGCATAATAAATAAAATACTGATTTTTTATGAATTTGTCAATAATATTTCATAACAACATCAAGAATTATTATTTCGTAAAAAATGCTTCCAGTTCTTATAATGAAATTGTTTCACAGCAGAACTGTCAAACCGTGCGTCAATAAATTATCTTATAGAAAATATGTCCATACAAAACAAATATTGAAAATAAAAATAATTAGGGGTGGAATTTCGTAAAAATCTGAGAAAAGAATATTCCTGCCAAATTTCAAGTCTTTAGCTCTAATGGTTCCACAGATATCGTGATGAGTGACTATATACGTGGAAATTTCTTATATATATATAGATAAGGCTTGATGTCACGGAACTAAGTATAAGTCATTAGTCAGACACAGCCAGTCTTAGTCATCTTAAAGTTGAAGCATTATAAACTAATAGTATTTTAGTGACGCCAACACAGTTAGATGTCCCAACTTATATGTGATTAACTAGCATTTCATCGCGCAAACAATTCTATAATATCTTTAGATTGGTGGCTGGTTCATTCGTGTGAATCAAGACTGCTTTAAATTGATGTAACACTAGGCTAATGAGACCTTATATTATACCTTAACAGCTTAATAATATGTTTCAAAGTGGCGAGCGCAATTGTGACGCCGCTCAGAATTTTTGGTTCAATCAAGAATCCTTGGCGTGTCCACACATGTAAGCGTATCGCTCGTCATTATTTCTCATAACAGAATCGTAATTGTCGCTTTTTGAGCTATATAAATTGATACATTTGATTTTGTAAGTAAACCGTCTTACACCCCTTAACGCATAAAGTTATCATTGTACATTTTGTAACAACACACATCAAAGGAAATTGATATTATGATCCAGGTACAAAGCCACTGGAACGCTTTACAAACGACGAAATTAAAATAAGTTTATTTCTTCCGAAAAAATATTAATAAAATTCTTACCGCCGAATATATTTGCACTTATTACAATAAAAGTTTTGGTTAAAAGAAATTCTAAGATAATTTGATTTTCTGGCGATTTAATTAAATGAAATTTTGTTTTGTATTCACAGGGTTTCTGTTTGAGAAAAGACTCAATGGCTGACAGATTTGAATAGCTTTTTTATCGTAGCGACGTCGTGTGTGTTTTAAGCGTAAGAGCTTCTCCTGCGAGACTTGAACCTCGGCCTAGCTGTACGCTAAAAAAAAGAAGTGAAAACATATTGAAATAGGAACTGCTGAGGAATGCCAGCGGTCGGAATAGGGACTCCACCTTGGCTGTCAAAAGCGGTATATTGACCATGCTTGGGTTGTTGCGTTTGTGAATAGTGATGTCATCATCGGGCTCGATTAAAACGTGGCGGGGTCGTATGTATTTCTCACTCTCGTGCGGTAACATTCTTCCATGCATGTTTGTCACATCGAACATCCAGGAGGTCTATTACCATAATCGAAAGCCGAAGTTTCGTCCGAAAAGAAAGAACGACTAACTTCAAAATTAAGACCTGTCATCAAAGTACTTCATATCTGAATAGTGCGGACGGATTTCGTTTCGGAACCATAGACATAACCATAAAAAGAAGAAGTTGTAGTTACGACTAGTAATCTCAAACAACGAAAAAGTAAATGTCAAGTGAATTTCGGAATAAGGTAAACGAGAGACAAAATTTCTTATCACAAATTTCGTATCGATCTTCAGATCCGAAACACTTTCGTAATAGGAAAATGTACGATCCATAAACCAAAACATCGTATTTCGATTTTGGTAATAGAGCTCTAGGTTCAGGTGAATTGTCATTGTCGAAGAAGCGTCGTGAAAGCTTCTTGAAATGTATAGCGACTTAGAAACCTCCAATGTGTATTGTTATGCAGACGCATGCAGGTCTCTCTCGGGAAATAGGGGAAAACCAGTGTCGGAAGAAAATTGTATCTTGTACATGTATCGAGTCCTCTCGTGAGAAGGTCGCGGAACGGGATAAAATAAACCTTTCAATTCAATTTTGCTCGTTAACCACTTAAAAACCCTATTTATCTGATTACCGCTCTTCGATAACACTTCCGTTAAGCTTAATGCCTTGCCTTGTGGCCATCTAGAAGAAAAAAACGCAGGTTCGGCCTTGTACGGAATATTGACCGCGTTCAGCTGCTCGAATTTTCAGGGATTTAGTTCTCTGTGAACAGTTAGATCACTTGGCGTTGTGTAGATAGGTTGCTTTATTGCGTATTTTTTGCTGCATTTATCACGGGGAGTGTTCTGAAAAGCTGTGGAACCTAATTTCCAAATTTCTCCCTCTCACGATACGTTACAAAATATCAAGCACACAATTTGAATATCTGGCGTTCTTCTACCGCTCAAGGAACTTTCTTTCAAGTACAACCAAACTATGGAATGAGCATCCTTGTGCGGTGTTTCCAGGACGACACGACACGGGTACCTTATAAAAAGCACGTACACTTTTCTAAGCAGCCAGAATCACAGGAATGATTCCCCTGTAACTGCAGGAGCTCTATACGTCGGGCTCTGTTACGTATCACAACGATATGATGTTAAGGGAGCCAATAAAGGCATTTATTTCTCAATCACGTATCGCTGCCTCGGCGTGGTCTTATTTAGCTAGTTTCCATGTATTACTGACCCTTATTTGTTTTGACGCATACATCACACATGTCACATGGTGCTTTGTGTTCGACACTCCAAAATATTTATCGCTCTTTGAGTACAAAAAACATAAAATTACTCACAGAAATTTTCAAATGACTTTCATTTGAAAATCTACTTTAGATAGAATTTCTAAAGTTATTTGAGTTACTTTATGCATATATCTTTTGCGTCGGGTGAATGATTCGCAATTTTAGGAAGAAATGAAACACTTTTAAACGGATGAATAACAGAAATACAAAAATAACTAGATCAAAGGTTTATTGAGTGAGCTCTATTACGTACGAAACATCGTCTCTCGTCACGTCAATGAAAGCTCCGTTGCAAAAATTTCTCCTATTTGCCGAAATTGCGAGTTATGACAAGAATATTATTAAATTTGAGTTGGCAACACTCTGCGGGCCCACTGCTTGGGGTGTTTATTATTTCTTTATTAGGTTTTATAAAACTCGTTGAAATTTGACAATGCTTTATTTATTATGAAAGTTACTTTTTTAGAAATATGTTTCTACTGCAAATAGCTTAAAATGCATTATTAATAATAGTATTTGATATTACTGGAACTTTAGTATTTATGTCTGTTTGCAAGTAAATGACGAGTATTTTTGATTCCTCTCGTGTTTCAATAGATAATTAGTGGAGAGCTGGTTTTCTGTAAGTTTTTCGAAAAATAATATATTTTCATTATATTCAACAAAAAAAAAATTTACATTCTTTTATATAATATGTTACTCAATGAAATTATATCTCAATTCTTGATAATTACAATTTGCTCTCCTACTAAAACATAATAATCACAGGATTCTTACCCTTAATAATTTTTTTGAAGATGACCATTTCGTATTTTCTCTGAAACTTGTTTTTTTTGTTTTGTTTAGAGAAGAAAAATTTTAGGAGCATTTACAGGAGGTCTGTTCTAGGTAGGTAACTAATGATAAGTATAATTCATGCGTCGGCAAGTCATCTTTCTGCCACGTACCAAACTATCTAAAGCACTTCTTCGAAATTTCACTTTCAATGACAATACGACGACTACAATTCCTCTGATGTTATGAGGTTTTCTGTTTCCCCTATAAAGAAATACAAGATAAGCGAATACACGCATAACCTCAAAGTTAACACATCCCACCTAAGAGGACATACTAAATTGAGTACACAAAGATTTCCATTACAAAGCTGTTCTATTAATAACGATAGCGCTCTCGCCTAGTTTCTGAGCAATCTAACGTTATTGCATTACGTTCAATTAGGTAACACACAACATAATATTATATTATTGACAACTGAATTAATTAATTTCATTAACGGCCGTTTTCAATAACGTATCTCTAGTTACGGATACATTGCTATCACCGTTTAATGACAAGATCTTATCTAACTGGGATTAAAGCAATGTAAATAGTTTTAAGGTCTGCATACTATTTTAATTTATAAGCAGTAGGACTGTATTATTCTATTATTTGTATATTTTCTTGACTTCAAAAAGTGATGCAGTTATCCTATTTTGAGAAATAAACTATTTGAATTTGAATTTGAACTATAGTTATGTAAATCAAATCAAAATCACTCAGGTCACGGAAATGACACTTATGAATGTCAAAAAATATGTTTCTGATTGAAACTACTGCTACTTCGTAAAGGGTTGAGCTAATGAGAAGAAGTAGAAAGAAACTCATTGCCACTCTTTTATATCAAGATTTACATTTACATAGATTTAACGAGTATAAATCCAATAAAGTTATAGTCCAATGGTATCTGTCGAAAGGTTAATGAAATATAAGTAATCGTAAAAGGATAAATTTGTCTACCTTTAGTAAGTTAAACTAAGGATAGATAGGTTATTGAAAACTGCCGTAAATTGATAAATACCATTTTTAGCACACTTTTATTAGCTTCACACGTATGTTAGTAACCTTAAAATGTTGGATTGAAATGAAACTCTATAAACCTATCAAGGACCAATGACAATACAATCATTTCAACTGTGTGTTCTTAACAGTTTGTTATTTTTATGTGATATCCCTTAGATTAAGGATTGATCTCCGCTGCGCTCCAACTAATTACCGCACTACCTAAGTTAATTGCTTTTATATTACGGCATCTATTAGATGCTTGTGTACGTGGCATCTTGGCACTCAATGGCAAGTTTTACTACGCAACCCGTCATTTTATTTTATTTATTTTTTTTATTTTTTTATGGAATAGGAGGACAAACGAGCGTACGGGTCACCTGGTGTAAAGTGATCACCGCCGCCACACTCTCCTGCAACATCAGAGGAATCACAAGAGCGTTGCCGGCCTTTAAGGAAGGTGTACGCGCTATTCTTGAAGGTACCCATGTCGTATCGTCCCGGAAACACCGCACAAGGAAGCTCATTCCACAGCTTCGTGGTACGAGGAAGAAAGCTCCTTGAAAACCGCACTGTAGAGGACCGCCACACATCCAGATGGTGGGGATGATATCGTAACTTGTGGCGTGTCGTGCGAAGGTGAAATTCGGCGGCAGGAATCAGGTTGAACAGCTCTTCGGAACACTCCCCGTGATAAATGCGGTAGAAGACACACAATGAAGCGACGTCTCTACGCAACGCCAAGTGATCCAGCCGTTCACAGAGTACTGGGTCCCCGACAATTCGAGCTGCTCTGCGTTGCACGTGGTCAAATGGATCGAGCTGATACTGGGGTGCGCCAGACCAGAGATGACAGCAATACTTCCTGTGAGGCCGGACCTGCGCTTTGTAGAGCGCTAGAATGTGGGCCGGCTTGAAGTATTGCCGTGCTCTATTTATGACGCCCAGTTTCTTTGAAGCCAGTTTGGCTTTGCCCTCCAGATGGCCACGGAATTGGCAATTGCTTGAGATTTCGAGACTCAGTATTCCGATACTAGGCGAGGCTTTAAGGGAAGTGTTCTCGAAGAGCGGTGATACGGCAAATGGGGTTTTTTTAGTGGTAAACGCGCATACTTGAGTCTTCTGGGGGTTGAATTGGACAAGGTTCAACTTACCCCATTCCGCGACCTTCTCGAGAGAGGACTCGATAGAAGACACAAGTTTCTCCCGGCACTGGTCGACGATTTCCCGAGAGAGACCTGCATGGCCCGTGTATACGGCATCACCAGAGCTGTCGTCTGCATAGCAATGCATGTTGGCGGTGTCCAACATATCATTGATATGCAGTAGAAACAGCGTGGGAGATAGCACACAGCCTTGGGGCACTCCAGCGTTCACGGGCTTGGGATTCGAGCAATAACCGTCGACAACGACCTGTATGCTGCGCCCAGTGAGGAAGCTGGAGGTCCACTTGCATAAGCTCTCGGGAAGCCCAAATGATGGAAGTTTTGCGAGGAGCGCATTGTGCCATACACGATCAAAGGCCTTCGCTATATCCAGACCAACTGCCAGTCGACCGACCATGGCGAAAGCCGTACTGCCGGTCGTTGATCAACTGGTAACCCTCAAGGTATACCAAGAGCTGGCGGTTAATTATGCTCTTCATGATTTTGAAGAGCAGGGAGGTAATAGCAATAGGCCTGTAGTTTGCCGGATCCGAACTGTCTCCTTTTTTGGGATCGGATGGACAAGGGCTGACTTCCATGAATCAGGGACTACGCCTTTTGAATAAGAGTGCCGGAATAAACGCGTTAGCACCGGCGTCAACTCAGGGGCACACGTTCTAAGCACGATTGGAGAAATGCCATCCGGCCCGCTCGACTTCCTGACGTCCAACGAAAACAGAGCTCGCCTAACAGTTTTCTGTCTGAACTTTACTTCAGGCATGGAGCTCTGACACCGCAGGATGGTCGGCGGTGTTTTTCCGTTGTCGTCAAGAGTCGAGTTGGAGGCAAAAAGAGTGCACAGGAGATCGGCTTTCTTTTTTGCCGTATGGGCCAGGGTGTCATTCCTCATGTGCAACGGCGGCATGGACGGCTGGTTGAAGTTACCAAGAGCAGCCTTAGACAACGACCAGAACTTGCGTGTTCCGGTCGGGTAACTGGAAAGCTGCTCGCCAATTTTGACGACGTGCTTCGATTTCGCACGGGCGATTTGCCGCTTAAAAATCTGGAGGCACGGTTATATTTCCTCTTCAGAACTTTGCAGTTCGGATCCTTTGAGCCCAGTGCCGCAACCCAAGTTCAATACGCCTGTTTTTTGCAGTCAGATGCTGCTTTAACTGACGCATCAAACCAGGGCTGTGATCTGCCACCGATCGGTACTACAGAGCTTGGTATAAAAATATCCATGCCCCGCAGTATCACATCGGCTACTGCAACGGTGCAGGCACTAGGATCATCCGAAGGGAAACAAACGTTGCCCCAAGGGTAGGATGCAAAAAAGGAACGATATCCCAATCTGCTGACTTGTAGTGCAAAACGCGGCGGGTCGCTGCTGGTCTGCGACGTTGGCGTCGGATAGGCACTACACTCCTGACCAGGCAATGGTCGGACGTTCCGAGAGGGGCGTCGACAGAGACCTGGTAACCATCGGGATGTGTAGTCAGCAGAAGATCTAATAAGGACGGCATGTGGCTATCCACATCCGGGAGCCGCGTCGGCGACTCAACCAATTGGGACAGACCATACGTCAATGCAAAATTATGCACAGATCGTCATTTTAGTTTCAATTATTAGCAAAGTTTAACAGAACATGTGGCACGTCAATATCACACATTGTTCAAGACCGGCTCGTGTATCTAGTTGAAGCGCAGCGGAGACCAATCCTTAATTTAATGTTGAAAGTTAAGACAATTGGTAATGTGATCGGTGCTTTATAAGTCCATATATTCCAGTGAATAATATTGATATAAAAGCGCCACCTATGTTAGATCGTTCCAGAATTCTTGTTAGCTCTTATACGATCTTCAAAACCCACATAATGAATACATTTAATGTCCGCAATTTATGTAACAACCTGACAAAGCAAGACATTTCAAGCAAACAAGAACTTTGGCACTCGATAGCTAAAGTTTGTAATCAGCTCTCAGTAATGCTATATATAAATTTCCTTCAATGCATTTAAATTTAAAGCGACAGTAGCGTAATAATAAAAGATGGAGTCGTTGACTCTAATTTTGAGATTTTGAGTTCATAAGGTCTTTTCGTTTCGCAGAAGTTTGCTTTGAAGAAATAACCCCTTATGGTGGATATTATTGTGATTGCACAACAGCTGTTAAGTGGATTTATCAGTGGGAGGCTCCTTTGCAAAGGATGCTAGAGGCTAGATTACGAGTACCACAACGGTTCCTATTTATGCCGTGAAATAGTAATGTGTAAGCATTATTGTGTTTCGGTCTGAAACTACTGTGCAAATCAGACTTAACATATCTTGTGTCAAAGAAACGATTAGTACACAACTGTAGAGCCTCTCAGAATTTTTGAGTTTTTAATAATAATAATAAATTCTTTACTGTCATACAAATCATTACAAATATTTTTATTACAAAGTTTTTCAAGAATCCTGAGTGGCACTTCATTGTAATGAGCAGTGCGTATCAATTACCATAGCTGAACGTGCTACACGTCTCCTCCCTTACAGTCATAAAAAAACTGTGTCATTTGACAACTATTCCGTTACCAATGCTTCGACATTTCGTGACTTCCGGTTTCTCTCTATGTCTGATCTATTTCAGTAATAGCAATAACAGACAGCCTATGATTGCCGCTCCGTTAAACTTTGCTATCATTTTGCGCAAAGATAAACATTATTTTTACTTAATTTTGTCAAATATTTGGAAGTTTATTTATTCGATAAACTTTACAGACATGTGTTATTGGAAAACTTAACTCGTGTTGACACTGGGTTATTGATTATATGATATTAATTTTTGAGTAAACATGTTACTTAACGCTAGATTATGTACCAGAGTTTTGTTTACATATTAAAGATTTGGAAGTTGTAGAGACTGCCAAAAGAAGTGAAAGCTTACAACTTTTACGATTAAAATTTGAAATTTCATAATTTTTGAAAACAATAACATTAATTATTAATTTCAATTTATTGATTTGGTAACAATCCAAAAATATATTAAACAAATAAAAATGATATACTGTGCATTGTTGAAAGATTATATCATCAATGCAATGTTTATACACATCGAATTTTTCACAAAATCCATTCATATTTTTTGGAATTATTGCCGATTGTTCTATTTCCTTGATAATTTTAAGTCTCTTAAATTAAAGTGCTACTTGAGGAAGGATTTAGTAAATGTTATGTGTCCCAAAGGCTTAATGTGAGTCATTCGACTGTCCAGAGGATTTGGCACAGATATAATGAGACTAGTTCCGTAAGAAGAAGGTCTGGAAGAAAACCATGCACAGAAGTTCTAGATGACCCCTTACTGGTGAACCAGGCAATGAGAAAACGCAAATTTTCTTATGTCGTCCTCAAAAAGACTCTAGAGGAAGTGAGAGATGTGTGAACCAGCGTATGGACTGTCAGGAGGAGGCTTCTCGCTGCCAATATATGAAGTCACCGTCCAGCCAAGCCCGCTTAATTACTCCGCGAGAACAGAGTTGATAGACTTAGCTTCGCTCAATATTGTGCGACGTGGACGCAAGAGGACTGGGGTAGAGTATTATTCTCGGATGAAGCCAGAATATCACTCTATGGTGACGTTGGCAAGTACTGCGAAGGCAAGTAAAACATTTCGCATAAGTTTGCTTTGAAGATATAACTCCTTATGGTGGAGGCTCAGGTATTTTTTGGGCAGCGATTAATGTAATGGACGCAACGTAGTCTTCATAGAAAACAGCACTTTGAACGCACAGGAATTAAAACTTCTAATATGTACTAGTGTACATATCAGATAACTCCATTCATATTTTTTGTAATTTTTTTTAAAGACAAACAAAGCGTGTGAGAGAGAAGAACGATATCAGCTGTAACAGAGATACTATAACATAGAAATGATATGCGAATCTATTTTTACTATAATTTTGATTGACAGGTCGTAAACAGTCAACCACGCGTAGCATAAGCTCCTAAGTGTTTTGAATATTAAACCACTAGCTGACGCACACATTGAAAAATTAAAATTGGTCATTGGCAGCACGATAATACGTGATTATCGTGCTGTCAGGTCGTTCATACAATGATATATAGTGCTTAGCAGAAAGGAAGCACTCCACAAAATCATAAACAAATTACTGTTTGACACCACGAACAATACTTACCCGATATTTCTAATTTAAAAAGGAACCAGTTCACTTCTCGTATTTGTAGCATAGATATTGAACACATTCACAAAAAATATTCAATTCAAAAATATAAAAGTCACAAAACAAAACAATAACTATCTTTTGACTTTGGACCTCAAATACTCAGATTAGTTTGCATGTGGACTGGTTCCATTCTGCTAAGCGTATAACAAGTATACAAGTGCAGAATACAAGTTACTCTGCGATGCTAAAAGTGACAAATTAAACACGCGGTTGAGGAAAAAAAAATTGTGAAACTCCTCTGAGCACTCCCCGTAATATATGCAGTAGAAGAGAGAAGACCACATCTCCACGTAACACTAAATATTCAAACCTATCGGAGATGACTTTTCGTTGGTTGATTTCTAAGGATGAGTGGGCAAAGTGCTTTTCTTCTCAGTGGTTCCATCGGGTGCAGCAATGGACAGGACACTATTTTGAAAAGAAAAAATAATAACGAAATACTTGCTAATCAGTTTTTGATTCTCTAAGCACTTTCAGTTTGATCCTCGTGTAACAAACCTAATATAAGGAACTAGCTGACCCGACAGACGTTGTTCTGTGCATAATAAATAAAATACTGATTTTTTATGAATTTGTCAATAATATTTCATAACAACATCAAGAATTATTATTTCGTAAAAAATGCTTCCAGTTCTTATAATGAAATTGTTTCACATCAGAACTGTCAAACCGTGCGTCAATAAATTATCTTATAGAAAATATGTCCATACAAAACAAATATTGAAAATAAAAATAATTAGGGGTGGAATTTTGTAAAAATCTGAGAAAAGAATATTCCTGCCAAATTTCAAGTCTTTAGCTCTAATGGTTCCACAGATATCGTGATGAGTGACTATATACGTGGAAATTTCTTATATATATATAGATAAGGCTTGATGTCACGGAACTAAGTATAAGTCATTAGTCAGACACAGCCAGTCTTAGTCATCTTAAAGTTGAAGCATTATAAACTAATAGTATTTTAGTGACGCCAACACAGTTAGATGTCCCAACTTATATGTGATTAACTAGCATTTCATCGCGCAAACAATTCTATAATATCTTTAGATTGGTGGCTGGTTCATTCGTGTGAATCAAGACTGCTTTAAATTGATGTAACACTAGGCTAATGAGACCTTATATTATACCTTAACAGCTTAATAATATGTATCAAAGTGGCGAGCGCAATTGTGACGCCGCTCAGAATTTTTGGTTCAATCAAGAATCCTTGGCGTGTCCACACATGTAAGCGTATCGCTCGTCATTATTTCTCATAACAGAATCGTAATTGTCGCTTTTTGAGCTATATAAATTAATACATTTGATTTTGTAAGTAAACCGTCTTACACCCCTAAACGTATAAAGTTATCATTGTACATTTCCTAACAACAGACATCAAAGAAAATTGATATTATGATCCAGGTACAAAGCCACTGGAACGCTGTACAAACGACGAAATTAAAATAAGTTTATTTCTTCCGAAAAAATATTAATAAGATTCTTACCGCCGAATATATTTGCACTTATTACAATAAAAGTTTTGGTTAAAAGAAATTCTAAGATAATTTGATTTTCTGGCGATTTAATTAAATGAAATTTTGTTTTGTATTCACAGGGTTTCTGTTTGAGAAAATACTCAATGGCTGACAGATTTAAATAGCTTTTTTATCGTAGCGACGTCGTGTGTGTTTTAAGCGTAGGAGCTTCTCCTGCGAGACTTAAACCTCGGCCTAGCTGTACGCTAAAAAAAAGAAGTGAAAACATATTGAGATAGGAACTGCTGAGGAATGCCAGCGGTCGGAATAGGGACTACACCTTGGCTGTCAAAAGCGGTATATTGACCATGCTTGGGTTGTTGCGTTTGTGAATAGTGATGTCATCATCGGGCTCGATTAAAACGTGGCGGGGTCGTATGTATTTCTCACTCGGGTGCGGTAACATTCTTCCATGCATGTTTGTCACATCGAACATCCAGGAGGTCTATTACCATAATCGAAAGCCGAAGTTTCGTCCGAAACGAAAGAACGACGAACTTTAAAATTAAGACCTGTTATCAAAGTACTTCATATCCGAATGGTGCGGACGGATTTCGTTTCGGAACCATAGACATAACCATAAAAAGAAGAAGTTGTAGTTGCGACTAGTAATCTCAAACAACGAAAAAGTAAATGTCAAGTGAATTTCGGAATAAGGTAAACGAGAGACAAAATTTCTTATCACAAATTTCGTATCGATCTTCAGATCCGAAACACTTTCGTAATAGGAAAATGTACGATCCATAAACCAAAACATCGTATTTCGATTTTGGTAATAGAGCTCTAGGTTCAGGTGAATTGTCATTGTCGAAGAAGCGTCGTGAAAGCTTCTTGAAATGTATAGCGACTTAGACACCTCCAATGTGTATTGTTATGCAGACGCATGCAGGTCTCTCTCGGGAAATAGGGGAAAACCAGTGTCGGAAGAAAATTGTATCTTGTACATGTATCGAGTCCTCTCGTGAGAAGGTCGCGGAACGGGATAAAATAAACCTTTCAATTCAATTTTGCTCGTTAACCACTTAAAAACCCTATTTATCTGATTACCGCTCTTCGATAACACTTCCGTTAAGCTTAATGCATTGCCTTGTGGCCATCTAGAAGAAAAAACGCAGGTTTGGCCTTGTACGGAATATTGACCGTTCAGCTGCTCGAATTTTCAGGTATATAACTGGTAACCCTCAAGGTATACCAAGAGCTGGCGGTTAATTATGCTCTTCATGATTTTGAAGAGCAGGGCAATAGGCCTGTAGTTTGCCGGATCCGAACTGTCTCCTTTTTTGGGATCGGATGGACAAGGGCTGACTTCCATGAATCAGGGACTACGCCTTTTGAATAAGAGTGCCGGAATAAACGCGTTAGCACCGGCGTCAACTCAGGGGCACACGTTCTAAGCACGATTGGAGAAATGCCATCCGGCCCGCTCGACTTCCTGACGTCCAACGAAAACAGAGCTCGCCTAACAGTTTTCTGTCTGAACTTTACTTCAGGCATGGAGCTCTGACACCGCAGGATGGTCGGCGGTGTTTTTCCGTTGTCGTCAAGAGTCGAGTTGGAGGCAAAAAGAGTGCACAGGAGATCGGCTTTCTTTTTTGCCGTATGGGCCAGGGTGTCATTCCTCATGTGCAACTGCGGCATGGACGGCTGGTTGAAGTTACCAAGAGCAGCCTTAGACAACGACCAGAACTTGCGTGTTCCGGTCGGGTAACTGGAAAGCTGCTCGCCAATTTTGACGACGTGCTTCGATTTCGCACGGGCGATTTGCCGCTTAAAAATCTGGAGGCACGGTTATATTTCCTCTTCAGAACTTTGCAGTTCGGATCCTTTGAGCCCAGTGCCGCAACCCAAGTTCAATACGCCTGTTTTTTGCAGTCAGATGCTGCTTTAACTGACGCATCAAACCAGGGCTGTGATCTGCCACCGATCGGTACTACAGAGCTTGGTATAAAAATATCCATGCCCTGCAGTATCACATCGGCTACTGCAACGGCGCAGGCACTAGGATCATCCGAAGGGAAACAAACGTTGCCCCAAGGGTAGGATGCAAAAAAGGAACGATATCCCAATCTGCTGACTTGTAGTGCCAAACGCGGCGGGTCGCTGCTGGTCTGCGACGTTGGCGTCGGATAGGCACTACACTCCTGACCAGGCAATGGTCGGACGTTCCGAGAGGGGCGTCGACAGAGACCTGGTAACCATCGGGATGTGTAGTCAGCAGAAGATCTAATAAGGACGGCATGTGGCTATCCACATCCGGGAGCCGCGTCGGCGACTCAACCAATTGGGACAGACCATACGTCAATGCAAAATTATGCACAGATCGTCATTTTAGTTTCAATTATTAGCAAAGTTTAACAGAACATGTGGCACGTCAATATCACACATTGTTCAAGACCGGCTCGTGTATCTAGTTGAAGCGCAGCGGAGACCAATCCTTAATTTAATGTTGAAAGTTAAGACAATTGGTAATGTGATCGGTGCTTTATAAGTCCATATATTCCAGTGAATAATATTGATATAAAAGCGCCACCTATGTTAGATCGTTCCAGAATTCTTGTTAGCTCTTATACGATCTTCAAAACCCACATAATGAATACATTTAATGTCCGCAATTTATGTAACAACCTGACAAAGCAAGACATTTCAAGCAAACAAGAACTTTGGCACTCGATAGCTAAAGTTTGTAATCAGCTCTCAGTAATGCTATATATAAATTTCCTTCAATGCATTTAAATTTAAAGCGACAGTAGCGTAATAATAAAAGATGGAGTCGTTGACTCTAATTTTGAGATTTTGAGTTCATAAGGTCTTTTCGTTTCGCAGAAGTTTGCTTTGAAGAAATAACCCCTTATGGTGGATATTATTGTGATTGCACAACAGCTGTTAAGTGGATTTATCAGTGGGAGGCTCCTTTGCAAAGGATGCTAGAGGCTAGATTACGAGTACCACAACGGTTCCTATTTATGCCGTGAAATAGTAATGTGTAAGCATTATTGTGTTTCAGTCTGAAACTACTGTGCAAATCAGACTTAACATATCTTGTGTCAAAGAAACGATTAGTACACAACTGTAGAGCCTCTCAGAATTTTTGAGTTTTTAATAATAATAATAAATTCTTTACTGTCATACAAATCATTACAAATATTTTTATTACAAAGTTTTTCAAGAATCCTGAGTGGCACTTCATTGTAATGAGCAGTGCGTATCAATTACCATAGCTGAACGTGCTACACGTCTCGTCCCTTACAGTCATAAAAAAACTGTGTCATTTGACAACTATTCCCTTACCAATGCTTCGATATTTCGTGACTTCCGGTTTCTCTCTATGTCTGATCTATTTCAGTAATAGCAATAACAGACAGCCTATGATTGCCGCTCCGTTAAACTTTGCTATCATTTTGCGCAACGATAAACATAATTTTTACTTAATTTTGTCATACATTTGGAAGTTTATTTATTCGATAAACTTTACAGACATGTGTTATTGGAAAACTTAACTCGTGTTGACACTGGGTTATTGATTAGATGATATTAATTTTTGAGTAAACATGTTACTTAACGCTAGATTATGTACCAGAGTTTTGTTTACATATTAAAGATTTGGAAGTTGTAGAGACTGCCAAAAGAAGTGAAAGCTTACAACTTTTACGATTAAAATTTGAAATTTCATAATTTTTGAAAACAATAACATTAATTATTAATTTCAATTTATTGATTTGGTAACAATCCAAAAATATATTAAACAAATAAAAATGATATACTGTGCATTGTTGAAAGATTATATCATCAATGCAATGTTTATACACATCGAATATTCCTGCCAAATTTCAAGTCTTTAGCTCTAATGGTTCCACAGATATCGTGATGAGTGACTATATACGTGGAAATTTCTTATATATATATATAGATAAGGCTTGATGTCACGGAACTAAGTATAAGTCATTAGTCAGACACAGCCAGTCTTAGTCATCTTAAAGTTGAAGCATTATAAACTAATAGTATTTTAGTGACGCCAACACAGTTAGATGTCCCAACTTATATATGATTAACTAGCATTTCATCGCGCAAACAATTCTATAATATCTTTATGGCTGGTTCATTCGTGTGAATCAAGACTGCTTTAAATTGATGTAACACTAGGCTAATGAGACCTTATATTATACCTTAACAGCTTAATAATATGTATCAAAGTGGCGAGCGCAATTGTGACGCCGCTCAGAATTTTTGGTTCAATCAAGAATCCTTGGCGTGTCCACACATGTAAGCGTATCGCTCGTCATTATTTCTCACAACAGAATCGTAATTGTCGCTTTTTGAGCTATATAAATCAATACATTTGATTTTGTAAGTAAACCGTCTTACACCCCTTAACGTATAAAGTTATCATTGTACATTTTGTAACAACAGACATCAAAGGAAATTGATATTATGATCCAGGTACAAAGCCACTGGAACGCTTTACAAACGACGAAATTAAAATTAGTTTATTTCTTCCGAAAAAATATTAATAAAATTCTTTCCGCCGAATATATTTGCACTTATTACAATAAAAGTTTTGGTTAAAAGAAATTCTAAGATAATTTGATTTTCTGGCGATTTAATTAAATGAAATTTTGTTTTGTATTCACAGGGTTTCTGTTTGAGAAAAGACTCAATGGCTGACAGATTTGAATAGCTTTTTTATCGTAGCGACGTCGTGTGTGTTTTAAGCGTAGGAGCTTCTCCTGCGAGACTTGAACCTCGGCCTAGCTGTACGCTAAAAAAAAGAAGTGAAAACATATTGAAATAGGAACTGCTGAGGAATGCCAGCGGTTGGAATAGGGACTCCACCTTGGCTGTCAAAAGCGGTATATTGACCATGCTTGGGTTGTTGCGTTTGTGAATAGAGATTAGATGTCATCATCGGGCTCGATTAAAACGTGGCGGGGTTGTATGTATTTCTCACTCGGGTGCGGTAACATTCTTCCATGCATGTTTGTCACATCGAACATCCAGGAGGTCTATTACCATAATCGAAAGCCGAAGTTTCGTCCGAAAAGAAAGAACGACTAACTTCAAAATTAAGACCTGTCATCAAAGTACTTCATATCCGAATAGTGCGGACGGATTTCGTTTCGGAACCATAGGCATAACCATAAAAAGAAGAAGTTGTAGTTACGACTAGTAATCTCAAACAACGAAAAAGTAAATGTCAAGTGAATTTCGGAATAAGGTAAACGAGAGACAAAATTTCTTATCACAAATTTCGTATCGATCTTCAGATCCGAAACACTTTCGTAATAGGAAAATGTACGATCCATAAACCAAAACATCGTATTTCGATTTTGGTAATAGAGCTCTAGGTTCAGGTGAATTGTCATTGTCGAAGAAGCGTCGTGAAAGCTTCTTGAAATGTATAGCGACTTAGACACCTCCAATGTGTATTGTTATGCAGACGCATGCAGGTCTCTCTCGGGAAATAGGGGAAAACCAGTGTCGGAAGAAAATTGTATCTTGTACATGTATCGAGTCCTCTCGTGAGAAGGTCGCGGAACGGGATAAAATAAACCTTTCAATTCAATTTTGCTCGTTAACCACTTAAAAACCCTATTTATCTGATTACCGCTCTTCGATAACACTTCCGTTAAGCTTAATGCCTTGCCTTGTGGCCATCTAGAAGAAAAAAACGCAGGTTCGGCCTTGTACGGAATATTGACCGCGTTCAGCTGCTCGAATTTTCAGGGATTTAGTTCTCTGTGAACAGTTAGATCACTTGGCGTTGTGTAGATAGGTTGCTTTATTGCGTTTTTTTGCTGCATTTATCACGGGGAGTGTTCTGAAAAGCTGTGGAACCTAATTTCCAAATTTCTCCCTCTCACGATACGTCACAAAATATCAAGCACACAATTTGAATATCTGGCGTTCTTCTACCGCCCAAGGAACTTTCTTTCAAGTACAACCAAACTATGGAATGAGCATCCTTGTGCGGTGTTTCCAGGACGACACGACACGGGTACCTTATAAAAAGCACGTACACTTTTCTAAGCAGCCAGAATCACAGGAATGATTCCCCTGTAACTGCAGGAGCTCTATACGTCGGGCTCTGTTACGTATCACAACGATATGATGTTAAGGGAGCCAATAAAGGCATTTATTTCTTAATCACGTTTCGCTGCCTCGGCGTGGTCTTATTTAGCTAGTTTCCATGTATTACTGACCCTTATTTGTTTTGACGCATACATCACACATGTCACATGGTGCTTTGTGTTCGACGCTCCAAAATATTTATCGCTCTTTGAGTCCAAAAAACATAAAATTACTCACAGAAATTTTCAAATGAAAGTAGATAGAATTTCTAAAGTTATTTTAGTTACTTTAGTGCATATATCTTTGCGTCGGGTGAATGAATCGCAATTTTAGGAATAAATGAAACACTTTTTAACGGATGAATAACAGAAATACAAAAATAACTAGATCAAAGGTTTATTGAGTGAGCTCTATTACGTACGAAACATCGTCTCTCGTCACGTCAATGAAAGCTCCGTTGCAAAAATTTCTCCTATTTGCCGAAATTGCGAGTTATGACAAGAATATTATTAAATTTGAGTTGGCAACACTCTGCGGGCCCACTGCTTGGGGTGTTTATTATTTCTTTATTAGGTTTTATAAAACTCGTTGAAATTTGACAATGCTTTATTTATTATGAAAGTTACTTTTTTAGAAATATGTTTGTACTGCAAATAGCTTAAAATGCATTATTAATAATAGTATTTGATATTACTGGAACTTTAGTATTGATGTCTGTTTGCAAGTAAATGACGAGTATTTTTGATTCCTCTCGTGTTTCAATAGATAATTAGTGGAGAGCTGGTTTTCTGTAAGTTTTTCGAAAAATAATATATTTTCATTATTATCAACAAAAAAAAAATTTACATTCTTTTATATAATATGTTACTCAATGAAACTATATCTCAATTCTTGATAATTACAATTTGCTCTCCTACTAAAACATAATAATCACAGGATTCTTACCCTTAATCATTTTTTTGAAGATGACCATTTCGTATTTTCTCTGAAACTTGTTTTTTTTATTTTGTTTAGAGAAGAAAAATTTTAGGAGCATTTACAGGAGGTCTGTTCTAGGTAGGTAACTAATGATAAGTATAATTCATGCGTCGGCAAGTCATCTTTCTGCCACGTACCAAACTATCTAAAGCACTTCTTCGAAATTTCACTTTCAATGACAATACGACGACTACAATTCCTCTGATGTTATATAGTCCCTATAAAGAAATACAATATAAGCGAATACACGCATAACCTCAAAGTTAACACATCCCACCTAAGAGGATATACTAAATTGAGTACACAAAGATTTCCATTACAAAGCTGTTCTATTAATAACGATAGCGCTCTCGCCTAGTTTCTGAGCAATCTAACGTTATTGCTTTACGTTCAATTAGGTAACACACTACATAATATTATATTATTGACAACTGAATTAATTAATTTGATTAACGGCCGTTTTCAATAACGTATCTCTAGTTACGGATACATTGCTATCCCCGTTTAATGACAAGATCTTATCTAACTGGGATTAAAGCAATGTAAATAATTTTAAGGTCTGCATACTATTTTAATTTATAAGCAGTAGGACTGTATTATTCTATTATTTGTATATTTTCTTGACTTCAAAAAGTGATGCAGTTATCCTATTTTGAGAAATAAACTATTTGAATTTGAACTATAGTTATGTAAATCAAATCAAAATCACTCAGGTCACGGAAATGACACTTATGAATGTCAAAAAATATGTTTCTGATTGAAACTACTGCTACTTCGTAAAGGGTTGAGCTAATGAGAAGAAGTAGAAAGAAACTCATTGCCACTCTTTTATATCAAGATTTACATTTACATAGATTTAACGAGTATAAATCCAATAAAGTTATAGTCCAATGGTATCTGTCGAAAGGTTAATGAAATATAAGTAATCGTAAAAGGATAGATTTGTCTACCTTTAGTAAGTTAAACTAAGGATAGATAGGTTATTTAAAACTGCCGTAAATTGATAAATACCATTTTTAGCACACTTTTATTAGCTTCACACGTGTTAGTAACCTTAAAATGGTTGATTGAAATGAAACTCTATAAACCTATCAAGGACCAATGACAATACAATCATTACAACAGTGTGTTCTTAACAGTTTGTTATTTTTATGTGATATCCCTTAGATTAAGGATTGATCTCCGCTGCGTTCCAACTATTTACCGCACTACCTAAGTTAATTGCTTTTATATTACGGCATCTATTAGATGCTTGTGTACGTGGCATCTTGACACTCAATGGCAAGTTTTACTACGCAACCCGTCATTTTTTATTTTTTATTTTTTTATGGAATAGGAGGACAAACGAGCGTACAGGTCACCTGGTGTTAAGTGATCACCGCCGCCCACACTCTCCTGCAACATCAGAGGAACCACAAGAGCGTTGCCGGCCTTTAAGGAAGGTGTACGCGCAATTCTTGAAGGTACCCATGTCGTATCGTCCCGGAAACACCGCACAAGGAAGCTCATTCCACAGCTTCGTGGTACGAGGAAGAAAGCTCCTTGAAAACCACACTGTAGAGGACCGCCACACATCCAAATGGTGGGGATGATATCGTAACTTGTGGCGTGTCGTGCGAAGGTGAAATTCGGCGGCAGGAATCAGGTTGAACAGCTCTTCGGAACACTCCCCGTGATAAATGCGGTAGAAGACACACAATGAAGCGACGTCTCTACGCAACGCCAAGTGATCCAGCCCTTCACAGAGTCCCCGACAATTCGAGCTGCTCTGCGTTGCACGTGGTCAAATGGATCGAGCTGATACTGGGGTGCGCCAGACCAGAGATGACAGCAATACTCCATGTGAGGCCGGACCTGCGCTTTGTAGAGCGCTAGAATGTGGGCCGGCTTGAAGTATTGCCGTGCTCTATTTATGACGCCCAGTTTCTTTGAAGCCAGTTTGGCTTTGCCCTCCAGATGGCCACGGAATTGGCAATTGCTCGAGATTTCGAGACCCAGTATTCCGATACTAGGCGAGGCTTTAAGGGAAGTGTTCTCGAAGAGCGGTGATACGGCAAATGGGGTTTTTTTAGTGGTAAACGCGCATACTTGAGTCTTCTGGGGGTTGAATTGGACAAGGTTCAACTGACCCCATTCCGCAACCTTCTCGAGAGAGGACTCGATAGAAGACACAAGTTTCTCCCGGCACTGGTCGACGATTTCCCGAGAGAGACCTGCATGGCCCGTGTATACGGCATCACCAGAGCTGTCGTCTGCATAGCAATGCATGTTGGCGGTGTCCAACATATCATTGATATGCAGTAGAAACAGCGTGGGAGATAGCACACAGCCTTGGGGCACTCCAGCGTTCACGGGCTTGGGATTCGAGCAATAACCGTCGACAACGACCTGTATGCTGCGCCCAGTGAGGAAGCTGGAGGTCCACTTGCATAAGCTCTCGGGAAGCCCAAATGATGGAAGTTTTGCGAGGAGCGCCTTGTGCCAAACACGATCAAAGGCCTTCGCTATATCCAGACCAACTGCCAGGCCTTCCCCCTTGCTTTCAATAGCCGCCGCCCATCTATGTGTTAGGTGTACCAGAAGATCGCCAGTCGACCATGGCGAAAGCCGTACTGCCGGTCGTTGATCAACTGGTAACCCTCAAGGTATACCAAGAGCTGGCGCTTAATTATGCTCTCCATAATTTTGAAGAGCAGGGAGGTAATAGCAATAGGCCTGTAGTTTGCCGGATCCGAACTTTCTCCTTTTTTGGGATCGGATGGACAAGGGCTGACTTCCATGAATCAGGGACTACGCCTTTTGAATAAGAGTGCCGGAATAAACGCGTTAGCACCGGCGTCAACTCAGGGGCACACGTTCTAAGCACGATTGGAGAAATGCCATCCGGCCCGCTCGACTTCCTGACGTCCAACGAAAACAGAGCTCGCCTAACAGTTTTCTGTCTGAACTGTACTTCAGGCATGGAGCTCTGACACCGCAGGATGGTCGGCGGTGTTTTTCCGTTGTCTTCAAGAGTCGAGTTGGAGGCAAAAAGAGTGCACAGGAGATCGGCTTTCTTTTTTGCCGTATGGGCCAGGGTGTCATTCCTCATGTGCAACGGCGGCATGGACGGCTGGTTGAAGTTACCAAGAGCAGCCTTAGACAACGACCAGAACTTGCGTGTTTCGGTCGGGTAACTGGAAAGCTGCTCGCCAATTTTGACGACGTGCTTCGATTTCGCACGGGCGATTTGCCGCTTAAAAATCTGGAGGCACGGTTATATTTTCTCTTCAGAACTTTGCAGTTCGGATCCTTTGAGCCCAGCGCCGCAACCCAAGGTCAATACGCCTGTTTTTTGCAGTCAGATGCTGCTTTAACTGACGCATCAAACCAGGGCTGTGATCTGCCACCGATCGGTACTACAGAGCTTGGTATAAAAATATCCATGCCCTGCAGTATCACATCGGCTACTGCAACGGCGCAGGCACTAGGATCATCCGAAGGGAAACAAACCCTGCCCCAAGGGTAGGATGCAAAAAAGGAACGATATCCCAATATGCTGACTTGTAGTGCCAAACGCGGCGGGTCGCTGCTGGTCTGCGACGTTGGCGTCGGATAGGCACTACACTCCTGACCAGGCAATGGTCGGACGTTCCGAGAGGGGCGTCGACAGAGACCTGGTAACCATCGGGATGTGTAGTCAGCAGAAGATCTAATAAGGACGGCATGTGGCTATCCACATCCGGGAGCCGCGTCGGCGACTCAACCAATTGGGACAGACCATACGCCAATGCAAAATTATGCACAGATCGTCATTTTAGTTTCAATTATTAGCAAAGTTTAACAGAACATGTGGCACGTTAATATCACACATTGTTCAAGACCGGCTCGTGTATCTAGTTGAAGCGCAGCGGAGACCAATCCTTAATTTAATGTTGAAAGTTAAGACAATTGGTAATGTGATCGGTGCTTTATAAGTCCATATATTCCAGTGAATAATATTGATATAAAAGCGCCACCTATGTTAGATCGTTCCAGAATTCTTGTTAGCTCTTATACGATCTTCAAAACCCACATAATGAATACATTTAATGTCCGCAATTTATGTAACAACCTGACAAAGCAAGACATTTCAAGCAAACAAGAACTTTGGCACTCGATAGCTAAAGTTTGTAATCAGCTCTCAGTAATGCTATATATAAATTTCCTTCAATGGAGCATTAATTTGTGTTGAAATATTTACTTTAGACTGTACCGTGTAATTATTGTAGCAGAATTTTATCACAACGTTTTCTTTCTTTTATGGTTTTACTTAGATTTTATCATTTTACACAAATAAAATTTGAAAAACAAAATTTTATGAACGATGTGGGATTCGAACCCATGACCTCCGGCGTTCCGTGCCGGTGCTCTAACCAACTTAGCTAACCGTTCGAGTACCGCCTCGTTATAAAATTCTGCTTGCTTTGTTCAACTCTCAGTTTGTTTTTCAAATTTTATTTGTGTATTAATCCTAGAAGTGAGGGTTATCACTTTAAAAACATAACATATTGTTTATCATTTTATTTACAATCAAACCTCAGGCTACAAATCAATTTAATTTCAACTTAATTAACTAATTAGAGTAAAACTAATAAAGTGTCCAATAGCAATAGGTTCTTCATATTTTTATCTAAAAAATTTAAAATTTTAAAAAATTCGGGAAAGTATTGGATTCACTCTGTTTTTCGACAATCGAGTTTTAAGGTCCTAGGAAGCTTCCATGACTGTTCCCGCGATGGTGTCCGATCGTCTATATTTACCAGTGGAACGCTCCTTTGCACAGGATGCCGGCTAGATTATGGGTACCACAACGGCGCCTATTTCTGCCGTGAAGCAGTAATGCGTGAGCATTACTGTGTTTCGGTCTGAAGGGCGTCGTAATTAGTGAAATTACTGGGCAAATGAGTATTTTTTTTTTTTATGGAATAGGAGGACAAACGAGCGTACGGGTCACCTGGTGTTAAGTGATCACCGCCGCCCACACTCTCCTGCAACACCAGAGTAATCACAAGATCGTTGCCGGCCTTTAAGGAAGGTGTACACGCTTTTCTTGAAGGTACCCATGTCGTATCGTCCCGGAAACACCGCACAAGGAAGCTCATTCCACAGCTTCGTGGTACGAGG
Source organism: Leptidea sinapis (assembly GCF_905404315.1). Taxonomy (NCBI): domain Eukaryota; kingdom Metazoa; phylum Arthropoda; class Insecta; order Lepidoptera; family Pieridae; genus Leptidea; species Leptidea sinapis. The sequence goes on along the minus strand of NC_066304.1, from coordinate 5,828,971 downwards.
AAGAAAGCTCCTTGAAAACCGCACTGTGGAGGACCGCCACACATCCAGATGGTGGGGATGATATCGTAACTTGTGGCGTGTCGTGCGAAGGTGAAATTCGGTGGCAGGAATCAGGTTGAACAGCTCTTCGGAACACTCCCCGTGATAAATGCGGTAGAAGACACACAATGAAGCGACGTCTCTACGCAATGCCAAGTGATCCAGCCGTTCACAGAGTACTGGGTCCCCGACAATTCGAGCTGCTCTGCGTTGCACGCGGTCAAATGGATCGAGCTGATACTGGGGTGCGCCAGACCAGAGATGACAGCAATACTCCATGTGAGGCCGGACCTGCGCTTTGTAGAGCGCTAGAATGTGGGTCGGCTTGAAGTATTGCCGTGCTCTATTTATGACGCCCAGTTTCTTTGAAGCCAGTTTGGCTTTGCCCTCCAGATGGCCACGGAATTGGCAATTGCTCGAGATTTTGAGACCCAATATTCCGATACTAGGCGAGGCTTTAAGGGAAGTGTTCTCGAAGAGCGGTGATACGGCAAATGGGGTTTTTTTAGTGGTTAACGCGCAAACTTGAGTCTTCTGGGGGTTAAATTGGACAAGGTTCAACTTACCCCATTCCGCGACCTTCTCGAGAGAGGACTCGATAGAAGACACAAGTTTCTCCCGGCACTGGTCGACGTTTTCCCGAGAGAGACCTGCATGGCCCGTGTATACGGCATCACCAGTGCTGTCGTCTGCATAGCAATGCATGTTGGCGGTGTCCAACATATCATTGATATGCAGAAGAAACAGCGTGGGAGATAGCACACAGCCTTGGGGCACTCCAGCGTTCACGGGCTTGGGATTCGAGCAATAACCGTCGATAACGACCTGTATGCTGCGCCCAGTGAGGAAGCTGGAGGTCCACTTGCATAAGCTCTCGGGAAGCCCAAATGATGGAAGTTTTGCGAGGAGCGCCTTGTGCCATACACAATCAAAGGCCTTCGCTATATCCAGACCAACTGCCCTTCCCCCTTGGTTTCAATAGCCGCCGCCCATCTATGTGTTAGGTATACCAGAAGATCACCAGTCGACCGACCATGGCGAAAGCCGTACTGCCGGTCGGTGATCAACTGGTGACCCTCAAGGTATACCAAGAGCTGGCGGTTAATTATGCTCTCCATGATTTTGGAGAGTAGGGAGGTAATAGCAATAGGCCTGTAGTTTGCCGGATCCGAACTGTCTCCTTTTTTTGGGATCGGATGGACAAGGGCTGACTTCCATGAATCAGGGACTACGCCTTTTGAATAAGAGTGCCGGAATAAACGCGTTAGCACCGGCGTCAACTCAGGGGCACACGTTCTAAGCACGATTGGAGAAATGCCATCCGGCCCGCTCGACTTCCTGACGTCCAACGAAAACAGAGCTCGCCTAACAGTTTTCTGTCGGAACTGTACTTCAGGCATGGAGCTCTGACACCGCGGGATGGTCGGCGGTGTTTTTCCGTTGTCGTCAAGAGTCGAGTTGGAGGCAAAAAGAGTGCACAGGAGATCGGCTTTCTCTTTTGCCGTATGGGCCAGGGTGTCATTCCTCATGTGCAACGGCGGCATGGACGGCTGGTTGAAGTTACCAAGACCAGCTTTCGACAACGACCAGAACTTGCGTGTTCCGGTCAGGTAACTGGAAAGCTGCTCGCCAATTTTGACGACGTGCTTCGATTTCGCACGGGCGATTTGCCGCTTAAAAAATCTGGAGGCACGGTTATATTTCCTCTTCAGAACTTTGCAGTTCGGATCCTTTGAGCCCAGCGCCGCAACCCAAGTTCGATACGCCTGTTTTTTGCAGTCAGATGCTGCTTTAACTGACGCATCGAACCAGGGCTGTGATCTGCCACCGATCGGTACTACAGAGCTTGGTATAAAAATATCCATGCCCTGCAGTATCACGTCGGCTACTGCAACGGCGCAGGCACTAGGATCATCCGAAGGGAAACAAACCCTGCCCCAAGGGTAGGATGCAAAAAAGGAACGCATCCTATCCCAATCTGCTGACTTGTAGTGCCAAACGCGGCGGGTCGCTGGTGGTCTGCGACGATGGCGTCGGATAGGCACTACACTCCTGACCACGCAATGGTCGGACGTTCCGAGAGGGGCGTCGACAGAGACCTGGTAACCATCGGGATGTGTAGTCAGCAGAAGATCTAATAAGGACGGCATGTGGCTATCCACATCCGGGAGCCGCGTCGGCGACTCAACCAATTGGGACAGACCATACGCCAATGCAAAATTATGCACAGATCGCCCTGCGTAGTCTGTGGTACGTGATCCAAGCCATACGGCATTGTGCCCGTTGAAATCACCCAAGACTACGATTTCAGCGGAGGGGATCTGAGCAAGCACGTCATCAAATGCCGCTTGAACGCAGCCCATGAGGTGATCCGTTTCTGCGTTATCACTATGGGACCTGTAGACACACGCATAGATGCGGACGCGGTCCTCTAAATCTACGCGGAGCCAGAGAGTAGACAGGCCCCCACCCTCAAAATTGCCGAGACGGCGACAGCAGATATCCTCCCTAACGTACACACATACCCCGGCATGAGGCATGAAATTATGCTCAATTTTGTACCCGGGGTACGTTAAATATGACGTATCGCTAGGTCGAGATATCTGCGTCTCCGTAAGGAAACACAAGGCCGGCTGCGCCGTCTCAAGGTGGTGGTGGACGGCGTTTAAGTTGGAGTGAATTCCCCGGATGTTACAAAAGTCCACATTAAGCGTGGAGCGGGGTGCCGTGGTGTTGCTGCCATGTTTGTCCTGTGACATACGCGGTACTGTGCCCTCCCCAGAATACGAGGGGCAGCCCGAGCGCGAATGCTCGGGGAGGGATTCTCCGGCTCTACAAGAGCCGGTACCCTCCTGGGGTAATTTCTTTTTTAGGACCGCTCTCATATTTTGTTGGGGGAAGGACGGGGGGGAATGGCCTCCGGTCCTCGACACTAACCTATGCGAAACATAGCGGCACTAGGCCACTACTTCACGCCGGTATTCTGTGCGAGTGTGGTAAGTAACCCGGACGAGTCTGGCCCGATTGTGTTGACGTCATAAGATAGCAGCGTGACTCTCCCACTTTCAAAAAGCCCGTAGTCGCCACCCTTGGACCTGGGACTACCCTATTCTTTTTACGCCCCGGGGTAGCACAGGGCAAACTTGATTAACATATTTTGTCTTGAGTCTTAATATCTTTTGAATCCTGAGCGACACTACATTGTAATGGGCAGGGCGTATCAATTACCATCAGCTGAATGCATTGATAGAATGGACGCAATGAATGGATGGAATGGACATCCATCTTGATAAAAATAGAAAATGAGTTATTAAATATAAGTAAGTAATTGTAATTAATTTAATTTGATTTGATTTAATTTAATTTAATTGTTTGTAAAATTAGTGGTTAGTTAATTTGATTTATTAGTGGTTATTTAATTGTAATTTTGATTTCAATTGTATTTGCTATGGGTTATGCCTGAAATAAATGATTATTATTATTATTATTATTGCTATTACTATTATTTTCATAAAAAAGCATTGTATAATGTGTTTGTATGTTTTGTGCAACTCCAAAGGTAAACCATAAACTCACACGGACTTAAAGATAATAGAGGATGTACTAATACGTAATAAGTGGCGGGACTGCCTACGTAAAAATTGAAATATAGTTTAGTATGAAACGTGCAGTAATTTGACATAAGTTTGAAATAGTAATAATTAGAGTATGGCTATTGGCTACGCAGTATAATCCGACTAAGTTTGAGCAAACAGTTGCTTAATACATTTTGAAATTAGCTATCTCCGTTTTTTTACAAGATTATACCCGTCATCTGTCAATCTATCAATGACTGCACGTTTCATACAGTGTAGTTCATCGAGTGAATCACTTTTTTCTTAGAGAGTTTCGCTAGGCTGACAAAGATCTGTTCATATAAGTTGACTGTCACATTTTTGTAATGTTATTCCAACTACTATCGTTACTTTTTGACATAAGCTTTCCGGCGAAGCTTTGCCTCTACTGTCATTGGAAGGTACGTGGCTGTATTCTCGTAGGGTTGGTTGTTAATGTAGATCGGGTTATATATCCATTTAAAAAGATATTTAAAACGATAAATGCGGTCTGTTAGTCTGTGTCAGTTCTAATTTTAATTGTTCAATGGAATCCGATTAAATTTATAATCAAGTGCATTCCATGTTTGCATAAACTTAATTAAGATCACTTCATTTTCATAGACTAAATAGAGAGCTATTTGCGTTATTATCTAGTCTCTGGTTCTGATATGTATAAACACACAAACAAAAACATAATTTTAGCAGTTCTTAGAATGATCCGTTGTTTGTGTATTATTAATGTTTAACCTTAAAAACATTTTAATATATAGTATTTTCTTTGATTAAGGCGAGTGAAACACATTCAAATAAAACACTTTTAAAGGATTTTCATCCACAGTCACCCAAAACGTCAGGTTAACTAAAATAGAAATTAAAAATGTAACTTTTGCGCAAAAATCTAATGTAAAAACACAGTTACACTCGTTTTAATACTTTAAAAGTGTTTTATTAAAATTTTAGTATATGTTTAGAAAGCACTACCTTGAGCACTAGTGGTCATGGAGCCAAAAGATATCCCAATTTGTAAGTACCTTATGTAACGAAAATTATTTATTACTTTGTAAGTATTTGATTGGTTAATGTACCACTAGATTTCCACGACAGTACTAGCTTCAAACTATGATAATATAACGACTATTAATAATTTGTTTATTCTGGTAATGAAAAGATTGTAATGATAAGGAAATAATATAAAAACAATTGTTCAGTGATTATAAATAATATTCAGTTTTCAGTTAAAGTAACATTAATATGATTCATGTAAGTTAGTTGACACTACTGTCATTTATTAGCATTAATACGCTTAGTTGTCATGCCCTATATGAGCGCTAGGAGAACTATTGTTATATTAAAATAACAATTTTATTATTATTTTTCCCCGTAGAAGAACCAAAGTTACCGACATAGTCCAAATGATTGCGAAACTGAAGCGGCAGTGGGCAGGGCACATAGGTCGACGGACAGATGGTAGTAAAGTCCTCGAATGGCTACCACGTTCCGGAAGACGCAGTGTTGGTAGGCCCCCCACAAGATGGACCGACAATCTGGTCAAGATCGCCAAGGAATACGTTGGATGAGGGCAGCGCAGGACCGATCGTCGTGGAAATCTTTGGGGGAGGCCTTTGTCCAGCAGTGGACGTCTTCCAGCTGATGATAAGATGAGCGCAAAATTTTGAGTATTCACAATAACTTATTGTAAATTCTAATACATGGAAACTCTCTGATATAACAGGAACTGAGTTATTTTAATATTCCTTTTACAATAACACAATATTTATGTCTGAAAATTATATTCCCGGTCGAGGTTGGGATAAGAAACAGCTTTTAATATAAAATATTGAGCATATGTTAGTGTATCCACGCACTTATATAAGCCGAATACATATTATAGTAGATGGGAACGACTCTTCGATATTGGAGTGATCGAGTGGATCCCTATTATTATTACATTACATCACATGTATACTGATATTGAATAAATATTATGCTTTAGAATATGATCTAAATATTAGACGTGCCTTATATTAACACTATACTATATTTTACATTAACATTATGTTTATTTTATAGGTTTATTACTATTTTATATTACCTACTAGCTGACCCGACAGACGTTGTTCTGTATGTAATAAATAAAATAATGTTTTTATATGAATTTGTCAATAATATATCATAACATCAAAAATTACTTCGTAAAATATGCACCCTGCTGTCGTAATGAAATTGTTTCACAGCAGAACTGTCAAACCGTGCGTCAATAAATACTCTCATAGAAATTATGTATGGACACATCAAAGGAAAAACAAATTTGTTGTTTTTATTAAATTTAGCAGCATTTTCCTATTTATTCACCTTTTAAACCTTCGTTGGACTTCCATAAATAATTCAAGACCTAAATTGGCGAAATCGGTCCAGCCGTTCTCGAGTTTTAGCGAGACTAACGAAGAGCAATTCATTTTTATTTATATAGATTAGCGTGGGATAGTTACCTGCAGAATTATTTATTTTTTGGGATATTTTTCAAATAATACACACACAAACTGCTCTTTCCGCTGCTGACGGCGCTCTTTTACTATATAGCGAATCTCCATTGTCACTGTGGACATGGAATGGTTATTGAAATGCCAAAAGTACGAGTAGGAAATTCAATCTCTTTAGTAGTATTTCCCTGCATACTTTAATCTCCTATTTCATCCCCATTTAGGCCAAAGTTTCGAAAATGCTCCATGAAATACTTTTAAATGACTTCATATCAAATGTCTAAATACAAAGTTTTATGGTGTCATCTTCGATAATGACAAACATAGAAATTTCCATGCCCTATCGCAACCCCTCCATTTATTTTTTCGCAATAAAAAGTAGCCTGTGTCTCTCTCTCTCTGTACAAAATTTCCTCACAATCCGTTCAGTGGTTTAGGCGTGAAAGCGTAACAAACAAACATTTATAAAATTTGTAGGGATATAATTTTAACAAATCGTACTACTTTTGTCACATACTAACTTGTCAATCTAAGAATACTTGAAAAAAGAGGTTTCCTAAATGGTTATTGAAATACCAAAAGTAGGAAATTCAGTATAATATGTCAATATCGGATTGCAAATAAATTAATATAGAAATAGGAACAAAGAGGATCTACATATTATATAGTAACCACAGAGTACAGAGAGATGACGGATACGTAACTGAAACATAGTTATAGGCATACGACCCGCTTAGTCCGTAGCGCACTACGCCTGAGATCTTTTAGTGATGCGTTACGACTTTGATTATAATGACATCACTATGGGTATTAACAGTAAACTTGCTATCAGAAATCATCATTCGTCACTTATTCCTACAAAAACAAAAAAAAACATCGTTCAAAGATTTCGTTACATTTAGTTTAAGTTAATGCCATCAAAAACTCAGTTCTTCTATCGTAAAAATTTGTGAGATCCACAGAACAGGTAAAAGACATTAGATCCATGTAACACCAAGACGGTCAATTTATTTAGTCCCTACTTAAGGGTCCTTCTGCCTTTACGTACTTCTGTAATTATGTTATAACTTAATAGTTATAACGTACACAAATAAAATTTGAAAAACAAAATTTTATGAACGATGCGGGATTCGCACCCACGACTTTCGGCGTTCCGTGCCGGTGCTCTAACCAACTGAGCTAACCGTTCGAGTACCGCCTCGTTATAAAATTCTGTATGCTTTGTTCAACTCTCAGGTTGTGGCTTCATCTACAGGATCTACTTTACAGTTGAGAACCTGCTCAACCCCAATATTTGCATATTAGGAAATTGACTTGAGATGTCGCTCTTGTAAATCTAAACAATATGTTATGTTTTTGAAGTGATAACCCTCACTTCTAGGATTAATACACAAATAAAAAATGAAAAAACAAAATTTTATGAACGATGGGTTACGTCCCGTTCGAATCCCGCATCGTTAATAAAATTTTATTTTTCAAATTTTATTTGTGTATTAATCCTAGAAGTGAGGTTTATTACATTAAAAACATAACATATTGTATTAGTTATAACGTAATTAGCTAAGCTAACAACATCTCATAGTGACCACAACAGTATTGAAAATATTTTAAGTTTGAAATAAATAGATTAACGTGGCCATCGCATGAAAACATAGTGTATCTTTTTTTTTATTTAAAACACAAGTAATACAAATTATATAAGATTGTTTAGTGCGTTACTGTTTTAGTTAGTTTCTGGTTTAAATTGAATGAAATTTGAAATACAATGTTTGCTTGCTTAGTGCAAATTTAGGACTAATTTAACACAAAACGAAGTTATAGGTCGAAAATAGCCTGAACTGCTTAGAGAAAAGGATGGTATGTCGCCGCTTGTTTTTGCTAGACTAGGCGGTGCCCCCAGAAGCTAGATTAAAATATATTGTAATTAAATCTGGGTTTCAACAACGGCTGTTGGATCACTTACCAAATCTGTTAAAATAAAAAAAATATGCTCCACCGTAACAGCTGTTCGCTGCCGTGACCAGGATTCGAACCTGGGTTACTACGGCCACAACGTAGGGTCCTAACCACTAGACGATCACGGCTATCGGAGCACTTACCAAATCTCTTAAAATCTGGTAGAGTTTGTAAGTACTTGCATAACACGGAACAAATCGGAGTTTGTGTATACTTTCTAAATTGTGACGCTCATCGTGTTCTTGAATATTATGATGGACTTATCGAAATAATTGTTGAAAGCTATAAAAGTATTAATTAATAGAATGTGGAAAATTACGTATTTTCTCTTTTCAACTCTCAAGCTTACAAATGAGTCAAAGAAATTTAAATAAATAACATTCTTAAAAATGGGATACTAATGTCACCTGTGGGTGACATTAGTATCCCATTTTTCGGGTATGTGTACCCGAAGTATTCAGTTTTTACGTGATTAACTAACACACAAAACAAACTTTCATATTTAGAATATTTGCAATGTTCAATTAAAAAATATATTTTTCATGTTATCTATTATTTCTATAGTATCTATAGTCTGTGCACATGAGAAATTATATTATGTTTCACTCACGCATTAGATCGTTTAATTAGAAAAGGAAATCATATTATTTAGCACAAAGTTATTCAGAAAGCAACAAAGGAGTTTTTATTATATTTAAAATATAAAACTTTGAATGTACAAAATAACGGCTAAGCCAACCTTGTGGTTCGAATCTTGAAAAGCTTGAAGTATTTATAGCTAGTAATGTATTACTAGCATGTATATATTTATATAGAGAGGTGCCTATTCGTCTAGTCTACCAGTGGGAGGCTCCTTTGCACAGTATACCGGCTAGATTATGGATACCACAACGTCACCTATTTCTGGCGTGAAGCAGTAATATGTAAGCATTACTGTGCCTCGATCTGAACGTAGCTAGTGAAATTACTGGGCAAATGAGACTTAGCAATTACCATCAGCAGAAAGTCCTGCTCGTCTCGTGCCTTATTTGCATTAAAAAAAATAGCCCTTATGAGTCCTAGATACACCGCCGTCGTCAAGCCCTGCTGCATTTACGAAACGCAGTATCTTCTTAAGCAGGGTGTAGTCGCCAAGGAGTCGCAATGGAGTTGGTAGGTAGATAATTTAAATATTTAAAAATTTTGCTTCAAAGAAGTAATTTTGTGCTGAATGATATTTTCAAACGGGGTCACAGTGAGTTAATTACAGGAAGCTAAGTTGCTGACTCTTCTAATGCGAATCGCGTTTTCATTTGTAATCTCTTCACTTCACAAGCCAGGGAAAATCTCACCTATATTTTTGCCTTCAGATAGATAGATCTTATTATGGCAACAATAGCGTATTTTAAATCAAATTAAAAATATTGTATTGGTAAATCACATTACACTTTAACTATGTATTTTTTTTCAAACAGCACATTCGGAAGACAGATTTCCTTAGAGAAGAACGAGCAAGCAACTCTAAGTTTGCCCTTTTTCAAAATAGATTTGGTATTAAAAGTTTTTATTTACAATGAAATTTACAAATAATTTCAATTACAATATATGCAAAGTGATGCAACAATAATATGTAGTCAAAAAAAAAACTTAAAACACGCTTTTTATGGAAAACCGATTTGGTTTATTTATAAAGGCGTGTATTTTTAGATTTTTTTAAACTATTATTTTCATTGTTAAATTCAATATTCTCAATGGTATTCGAAAATTTCCTAATATTAGATAAATCGGTTAAAGATAATGGTTGAAATTTAAAATTAACACCAATTCCTGCCTTATCGACGGCAGATGAAAATTATATAAATTAACAAAAATCTTATTATACAAATTGAATGATAGAATTATTTTATCAAATAAATATTTTGTCATCGTTCCTCTGGACGAAGTTTGAACAAAATCTGGCCGTTTAAAGTGGGTCGAAATCGCGCCGAAATAATTCGGTTACAAACAAACATACATACAGGTGAAGCTAATATAAAGCGTGTAAAAATACTCGAACATCAAATACAAAATTCCTTACACGAGTACGTAAAAAAAAGGTAATTAATAAGTATAAACACAATAGTTATTGAGTACAGTAAATGCATCAATCCACACATACCGTAAATAAAAAAACCATGATGCAGACCTCTCGGTAACAGGACCGTCCATTCACCACAAGGGAACGAACCGTGCCACGTCGCCGCCACAAGTTCAATGTTCATCTACATAATATTATACAATACTCACTAAATGCCTTTACTTACGATTTGACCACTTTGTTTTGTTTGTTATTCAGTGATTTATGAGCTCTAGTATTACCCATATTCTTGTCCGACGTTTACACATGGACAGTTCGGAAAAACAGAAAAATAGAAAAGCGCTGGCTAGTGCCCACTGTTATAAATCAACTGCCTTACCAGTGGGAGGGTTCTTCGCCGACTAGAGTACCACAACGGCGCCTATTTCTGCCGTGAAGCATTATTGTGTTTCGGTCTGAAGGACGCCGTAGCTAGTGAAATTACTGGCCAAATGAGACTTAACATAGTACGTCTCAAGGTGACGAGCGCAACTGTAGTGCCGCTCAAAAGTTTTGGGTTTCTCAAGAATCCTGAGCGGCACTGCATTGTCATGTTCAGGGCGTAGCAATTACCATCAGCTGAATGTCCTGCTCGTCTCGTTCTCTATTGTCATAAGAAAATCTTATATAATAATATCATTTAGTTTAATGTCAGTAGCATTATTGTTCCACAAGAGCTGCCGCCGTCAAACTACTTACGTAGTTTTGCAGATTGTATATTTTCATATGGCTACTTGAATAAATAAAAAAAAAACTTCTCATCGGGTGAGTTATGGTGAATTCAACACAACAAAAAGAAGTGGAAAATTTATCAAACCTTTATAAGTCTATATCGATAAATTAATAACATTTACAATAAAATTAATTATAATAGTGAGTAAATTGATCTGTGTAATTTTGATTGGATTGGTCCCGTTCACATTATTGTCGCGAGCCGACTTTACCCGAATAAGCATTACGTAGCCGATCGTTACATCTCATTCTGACCCACAAAATAGAATACTCAGCCTTATGAAGTCCCCACTATAATAAATATGGCTAAATCCTGTATACAAATAAGAGATTTCCACTTATGTGTCTCGTCACAATATCGCTCGCACCAGGCCCAGACTTGTGGCTTCGATTTCGGATTTTATGAAATTTCACCCGCAAGTGGGGTGCAAGAGGGCGTCCATTAATAAATTACATATTTAAGCACTTATTCGTATAAAACTTCGCCAAATAGGCTACTTACTATAACGCTATATGCAGGCCTATTTTTTTCTACTTAAAGCATCCAAGTCATCGATTAGCGACCCAACTCCGCTTAACAACTTATATGAGAAAAAGAACGTATCAAAAAAAATATGACAATAAACGACGAGACGAGATGGACGTTCAGCTGATAGTAATTCATTCGGTCTGCCCATTACAATGCAGTGCCGGTCAGGATTCTTGAAAAATCCAAAAATCTTGAGCAGCACTATAAATGCGCTCGTCACCGTGAGACATAAGATGTTAAGTCTTATTTGCTCAGTAATTTATTATTATAATTAGCTACAGCGCCCTTCAGACCGAAACACAATAATAACAATACTAACACAGACTTACTTCACAGGAGAAAAAGGCGCCGTTGTGGCACCCACAATCTAGCATCCTGTGCAAAGGATAAACCACTGGTGAAAATGTCCTTAATGTGTCGCCTCTTACGACATTAACAATTTATTTTAATTTAATGCTAGCATAATCTATTGTAACAATCAAAATTTGATGATGACATCCATTGCAGCATCGTACCACACGCCACAAACTTAAAAAAAAAACATTCTCAGCATCCATCATCATTCTTTACCAGAAACATCTTCCTCAAGTAGCCAGTTCATGCAATGAATTTTAATATTTTTGGATCGATATGAATGGCTTCAATTCAGTCCTCTAGATTTCATACGTGTCATTTATATTCTGTGAATAATTGTGGTAATTTCTGAAAAAAATTACGAATATTTATATTAAACACCTGCTTTGGAATACAAACGTAATTAGGACAGATTACATCGTAGAACCGTAGCGACCTTTCCATAAAATACACCTGTTGCGTCAAGGTGAAAAACTTTTGGCAGTTTTGAGTTTTAAGCCTCTTATAATTTTGTTTCGAAAGACTAGAATACAAATAGCTTCATTGTCGTATATCAATATTCACTGAACGTTTATTTATCATTACAGGTAATATTTAGTTTAATCGGCCTTTACTTTCTGTTAATTGGTGTTGATACTGATCAGTTTCGAAACAATTGTAGTTCTTTCATCAGGGTGAGTGTAGTGAAGTCGCGGTCGCGACCTGTCTAGCACTGCGAATTTGCCCTCGCAGTGCGCGGACTGAGCTCTGAGACCAGTGGGAGGCTCCTTTGCACAGGAAGCCGGCTAGATTATGGGTACCACAACGGCGCCTATTTCTGCCGTGAAGCAGTAATGTGCAAATATTACTGTGTTTCGGTCTGAAGGGCGCCGTAGCTAGTGAAATTACTGGGGAAACGAGACTTAACATCTTTTGTCTCAAGGTGACGAGCGCAATTGTAGTGCCGCTCAGATTTTTTGGGTTTTTCAAGAATCCTGAGCGGCACAGCATTGTAATGGGTAGGGCATATCATTTACCATCAGCTAAACGTACTGCTCGTCTCGTCCCTTATTTTCATAAAAAAAAACTGAAAGGGCGGGGGGCGCGGGGTACACTGGAAGTAATGACGTGTGGTGAGCGACGAGGTGATACCAGTCGGTACCAACACCGATTAATCGGGAGTAAAACTGACTTAAATTAAAAAAATTACTTTTACATTTAGGGGACTATTACATGCTTCCTTTTAAAGTGAAACCTTTATAACATCGCCGCAAATTATTCGCCCATCAATCGCATGTCGCATTACAATCGGCCGCGGTTTTTTATTCCATTATATTTTTGTTTTATGAATATGTTAAGCGTTCTATGTTAATTTGTGTTTTTATATGCTAATATTAATATGTTGTTTTGTGAGAAAAGGTTTCACTTGCATTTTGGTTTGATAAAACCACATAATTGGTTTTTTTTCTTAAGCACAAAGAGATTCCTAACAAGTGGTATTCCGATTAATATAATTTTTAGTACATAAAATTAAATAATACACTAATAATAATTTGTATAGAGTTCTATAAATTACAACGCAATTAAAGCTGTTAGTCCATAAATTCACTGCGTAATAAAATTTTCGTTTGACTTGAATATAATGTTAGGATGATTCAATATAAAAAATACCAAATATACCACAAAATTATTATAGAACCTTTGTATAAATCTAATATATTAAGACCATTAGTAAAAATATCAAAATATGCTCCACCGTAACAGCTGTTCGCTGCCGTGACCAGGATTCGAACCTGGGTTACTACGGCCACAACGTAGGGTCCTAACCACTAGACGATCACGGCTATCGGAGCACTTACCAAATATTTGTAAAACTGTTACACTTTACAAGTACTTGTATAACACGTAGCAGTATGCTCCTAAATTTGTAGGTACTTTCTAAATTGCGACTTTTGTGCATTGTCGTATAATAACTAGAGCGATTATGCCTCGATAAATAATACGTAATTAGTATTTAAGGTTCTTCATACACTAACGGCCGTTTCCAATATACTATCTACAGATAGAGATAAATTACTACCTTCTTTTGTCAGTAATTAGCTGTCAATAATCTCAAGCTGTCCCAATATAGCCGATAAGTCATTCTTATCGCCTTATGTTGGGACGCGTGAATTGAAATTTCCATACAAACTTCTATCGCTGGTAAGCTATACGTCGTCCCATTGACAGACAGCGTGTACGGATAAGGTGTGTTACCGTCGATAAATTTATTGAGTACAGAAAAGTCAACGATAGTTACGATTTTTATCTCAAGTAGGCCACAACCGGAGATAGACTGAATATTGGGAACGGCCATAAGTTATAATTGAAAATCTTAAGTCTTAACTTAACTGTCTTGCTTGGTCGTTATCATTATTACTGGAAGCGCAATCTTACTGATCTAAAATAATGTAGAGCTTAAATAGATAATATAATATCAAAATTTCGAGTATTTACTAAAGAGACTTATCATACTGTTACTGTAACCACCTAAAATCGTAAAATTGCCGCATCAACGCATTTACTAGTGATAGTATGAGATTATAGTAGTAGTGTTTCGACTAATATGGTATAGGTAACTATAGTATAGTGTGAAGGAAACCCACAGTTTCCGGACAAGAGAGGATTGAATCTTCATCTGCGCACGAGAATACCATCAGCAACCCCTGTGATATTCCAGGTTAGTGCCCTTGTTCCCTTTAGTAATCCTCTTATTCACGCCTTAACCTCATACCCAAAATTCTTATAAAGAAATCAGGAAGTATTTCATTTGGCCAATCTGTTAGCTAACGATAGCCTTTCGAAAAATAAATCAATATCACTTCATTCATATAGTTCAAGTAAATGTCATTAATGAATTCCAAAAATATTCTATTTTCTACATTTTCTACTACTTCGAAAATGGTTGAACTTTAACGAGAAGAAGTAACAAGAAACTCATTGCCACTATTTTAAATCAACATTGCAGATAGTAAATCAGACAGACCTTCAGCGTGACAGTTCAAAGAAAATTATAATGAAATATTGAGGCCATTTCCATTTTGATATCGTATAAAATATTAACTCCTTTTATGTGTCTAGGTGCCATTGTAATTCTGTTCGCAGGTTGATAATAAATCTTCCCTAATGATAGTTCTCGGGAAGGGCTTACCTTCTGCCCATTACAGACAGATGCTTAGTATAAGTACTCGTATTTACTAACAACTATTGTAATAGTTACAAGTAATACAAATGTTGTGTAAAAAGGGGTATTAAAACACGAATGTGGGTTTATCACACCAGGCGAAGCCTATATATAATAGTATCACATGAGTGTTTTAATACCTAATTATCAACAGTTGCATACAAGACTTTATCTACACCCATAATATAAATCCTGTATAAAAGATTGTAAAACAAAATTATTTGAGTTTTCTTTAGTGTTGATTCCTACAATATATGTCTTTAAACAATTCGACACGTATACAAATTATTTAAGTTTTCTTTAGTGTTAATTCCGCCAATATTTGTCTTTAAAACAATTCGATACGTGTTTCGCCTCTACGTTTTGCTAACAGTTTAATAAAACACTATTTTTTCCATTTTCAAACGGCAATAACTTTTGTATGAACGAACCGATTTTTACGCGTTTGGCGGCATTCGACCCAATTTTTTAAACCTTATAAATAATCTTTGAGTATCAGTTGATTGAACTTTCGGCTTTGTGGCGATCGACGTGGTTGCTTAATGCTCGTACGCTGATTTTTTTTGGAAGTCCCGGCCCGTTCGAATCTTAGTTTGGTCAAGCCTTTTCAAATGGCACTAACCGCGATTATATTATCGGTCGAGCCGTTCAAAAGTGATTAGAGGCTTATATACATACACACGTAAGGACACCATCGCGGGAACAGTCAAGGAAGCTTCCTAAAACGTCGAGATCTGATGAAAACTCGATTTGGACTCGATTCCCGAATTCTCGAAAAATTTCAATTTTCTTTGCGGGAAGTTAAAAAACAACGAAAAGTGGGGTTAAATAGAGAATTTATTTACCAAACGACTGATGTAAAAATTCACTTCTAACATAAATTTTAATCATTTACAGATAATTTAAAAGTATTTATTTCTTGAACACAATACGATATTTTATAATATCATCAATTATTTACTATCAGACTCTTTTTCATGAGTGCGATAAATTTCTAGTTATTGCATTATTATACTTCGGAGAAAGCTTAGCCAACAAAGGATGCTCTACTATCGAAGATTTATATTTATTCATTGAATAAAAGGACCAAACAAAATGTAAACGTTCTATTATTATTTCTTTAAATTATTTTATTATTAACCGACTTCAAAAAGGAGGAGTTGTCAATTCGATTCAATTTTTTCTATATATGTTTATAACGCTGAGATTTATGATCTGATTAACGTAACGATACAAAAAGGAAGAAATGAAAAAAACTACGCTTAAAAAAACCGACTTAAAAAAATTTTACATGTAAAATAACTTTAAAGATTTAATTTAATACACCTCATATGCAAACTTAATACCTTTAACATTAATAAAATACTGTTATTTGTATATCCCTATTGATAGGTTTGAAGTCGGTGCCGAGACAAATGTAATAGAGGTACCTACACTCGCGACGCGTAACTTTCAGCGGGATAAAGTGTAGAACAAAACAACCCAAGCGGGCAGACGTGGTTGATAATATCAGTAAGTTTTGGACTGGCACCGACTTAAAATCAAACGTAGCACATACAAATAACAGTATTTTATTAATATTACATGTATTAAGTTAGCATAAGACGTGTATTAAAATAAATATTTATGAAGTTACTAGCTGACCCAGCAAACGTTGTATTGCCATATAAACTAGTAAAATAATTTTTGGGGTGTAAAAAGTAGATGCAACCTATTCTCCGACCTACCAAATTTATCGTACTACAATTATTGTAAGTATTTCCACTGCCATCTTGCAACTCTATAGCGGATTTATGGATGGAACAGAATAATATAAAATTCGCGATACAAAAATAGGGGTTGATCGTAGAGGGTTGAAAATTTAAGATTGTATGTATTTTGTAATGCTGTATCATAAAAGCAAAAAATTACGTCCAATTAAATAAAAATAAAATTTACGGGTGGACCTTAACATTTACGGGGATGAAAAATAGATAGTAGCCGATTGTAACACCTACTGTATATGCATATAAAATTTGGTAAAAATCAGTAAAGCCGTTTCGGAGGAGTAAGGTAACTAACATTGTGACACGAGAATTATATAGGTATACGAGTATATGAAGATATTATATTTTTTAATTTTTGAAGTCGGTGTTTTTAAACGTAGTTTTTTTTAACATTTATAATTATTATAAACATTATTGAATGACATCTACTAATATTCTAACAATAATAAATATTACTTTTACCTTTTACGTATTTCAGTTTGTGGAATAACTCGATAGAGTGTGTAGGGAATAAGCAATCTCCTACGATGGTTCGAAATTAATACCCAAGTTTATATATAAAAATTTTTATGAAAAACGGGACGAAACGAACAAGACGTTCAATTGATGGTAATTGATACGATTTGTCTATTACAATGTAGTGCCGCTCAGGATTCTTGAAAAGCCCAAAAAATCTGAGTGTTACTACAATTGCGCACGTCACCTTGAGACATAAGATTTTAAGTCTCAATTGCCCAGTAATTTCACTAGCTACGGAGGCCTTCAGACCGAAACACAGTAATGCTTATACATTACTGCTTCACGGCAGAAATAGGCGCCGTTTGAGGTACCCATAATTTAGCCGGCATGCTGTGCAAAGGAGCCTCCCCTCCCCCTATATCGATAGATAAAAAAACATACAAATTACAGTCGCAGAAATATCCACGTTTACGAGTCACGTGCATTAAACTCAAGCCGCGTGACAATACAAGGGCTTCGTAGAAGTTTCTAGAACCGGCCAATTACAAAGTTCCGACGAAATCATTTATTTAAAATACGCAAAAGAACTTTCCAGAAAGCTGTATATTACATTGAAATGAATTTGCACTTCTGTTTTCCCACATGATTTATCCATGACTTGCAAAATTTATCTACGATGTGATAGACATTATATAATATAATAATAATCTCTATTAAAATAAGAAAACCATTATACAGCTTCTTAATTTATACAGTTAACTAAACACAATAGAACTAATTATTATTCAAAGTTAACTTTCATTAGTATAGGTAACTTAGTGGCTGTCATTAAACTGATTAACCCTATCGTTTCGTTATAGTAAAAACTGTATCACGAAAGGATAGTATTCATCGTCCTTAGATCAGCGATACTTGGGTGCGTGTACTTGAAATTAGCAAACTTATACAAACTAAGTACTTGATTGTGTTCAAAGTCGATCAAGTGTTATATTATATTTACGTTATGACTGTTATGTGTGTATGGTGAATATGTAGGGATGTGTGTATGTGTGAAGGGTGATATATATGGTATGAAGACTTTAAACAAAGTTTTTACAAAGCCGAAATATGGATCATGCAATAAATTACACCATAATAAGATTCGACTGTCATATCTATACATTGCCGCTTTACTCCAGTTGTTTAAAATAATCTTGGTCAATAAGCAGCAATGTAAAACATTTATTCGGTTCCGATTTGATTCGGACAGTGACACTTGACATGCGACTAAGGAGAAAAGTGTGCTTGCTCACACTTTTCACTTCTTTAAGCACACTTTTGCCATTCCGCTATCAGACTGCGAATGATAATATTTAGGTAGTTATATGTGTATAGAAAGTCATTTTTTTTTAAATAAGGGACGATACGAGCAGGAAGTTTAGCTGATGGTAATTGTTAGTCCCTGCCCATTACAATGCAGTGCCGTTAAAGATTATAGAAAAACCCAAAAATTCTGATTGGCACTACAACTGCGCTCGTCACCTTGAGACATAAGATGTCAAGCCTCACTTGCCCAGTAATTTCACTAGCTACGGCGCCCTTCAGACCGAAACACAGTGAGGCTTACACATTACTGCTTCACGGCAGAAATAGGAGATGTTGTGATACCCATAATCCAGAGGATAAATGCTACTATAGAATGGTATGATGGCGATGACCATTTGCATTGGAGAAGATCAAGAATTCTGATGCGAATGAATTAGAAATTAGAGACTATATCGCTCGAGAAAACTTTTTTTTGTATGGAAGGTGTCGTATTACTAAAATTCGGTATTATAAAAAGTCGAACTACAACGAACTTACTTTATGAGACCTGAACATGCTGTAAGAAATAAAGAAACAGTGGCACTCCGGGAGTGCAATGACATCAAAAAGAATTCTAAAGGAATCAATTTTGAGAGAAGAAATGCCTTTTATTCCTTTATGCCGACAGAAGTGAAAACTTGAACAATTACTCGTGAATTTTTCCAATCGGTATTTACCCATCTCAGAAACCCAACATGCATGCGTATTTATGTAAGTACATACACAATATAATATGTACATATTTACATACTGAGGTGCCCCGTGTGAAACATTAGCTAGTTCTGTATTCAAAGGAATCGGCTGTATAATTTTGGTACATTTGCTTCTCTTTAAATTGCTAACATTAAATGAATAACATAATTTGTATTTTGACTGAAGTTTAAGAAGTACTTCTCATTAATAGCAGGTAAAATTCTTTATAATAACTCTTCGCTCTATTTTAAAGCATCAAAATTTTTAAAAATAAAAAATATGCTCCACCGTTACAGCTGTTCGCTACCGTGACCAGGATTCGAACCTGGGTTACTACGGCCACAACGTAGGATCCTAACCACTAGACAATCACGGCTGTCGGAGCACTTTCCAAATCACTTAAAATAAAAAAATATGCTCCACCGTAACAGCTGTTCGCTGCCGTGACCAGGATTCGAACCTGGGTTACTACGGCCACAACGTAGGGTCCTAACCACTAGACGATCACGGCTGTCGGAGCTTGTGATTGTAACAATGAAACTCTTGATTCTATACAAAATTGAGTATAATGCTGCCATGGTGGAAAGCTTAAGGCAGCGCAATTGCAGTAAGCCATAAACCGACATTTTAAATTGGTCGAGTTGTTTGCGGCGTGAACTCTATCTTTTTATTATCTATGCCGCAACTTTTATCGCGTGACCGTTGCTAATCAAGTTGTCTCCGGTGTGGTTGCAGCTATAACTTATTTTGAAACGTAAATATAGTATTTGTGACAAAGTGTGACAAAATAAATATATTATATCTCCTGTCCCATTGTCCCGAATATTGAGTGATAAGATCACGAGTTGCGGCTTTTTGATCTAGCATTCGCAAATCCGAAAACGAAATTCTCAGTCTATGCTCTTCTAAGAATCCTTTTTTCCAATACTGGCTACCGGTGCATCGTGACATTAACCGGAAATAGTTTTATCAGTACATTACTCTTTGTACAAACCACGGGGGTTTGTACAAAGAGTAAGGCACAATTGGGGCAATTTTAGTTTTAATTTTTAGTACTGTCACATGACAATAATAATTTTATCGTTACATCTTTTTCTATTTCATTCAATTTATTGTAATAGGTTTTAAGTGCCTGAAATAAATGACAAATTATTAATGGCACGAAGTTCCTTATGGAACGATGCGGAGGGGTGTCCTAACCGGGAAAAAAGATCGGAACGTAACCCTCTTCATGTACGTCGAAGCGTTGCTACGCGACAATAACTTAAATCTAAATAATATCGTAATACTTTTGTTTTGAACATTCTCTGGGATCCTGTTGTAAAAGCATATACATCGCCCCACAAAAGACTTGTTAACTCGACTTAATCGAGTAGTAGGCATAATAAGCTTATGTCTGTTCCAAACCAGTTCCTTGCCGATACACGGTTTTTTATTATTATTAACAATTATTTGAATCAGAAATCATCCAAACTCATACGCTATACTAAGATTAATACTAAAACTGCACTTAACAGCGCGAAAGACTTAAAGATTAAATTACACTCGGGTGTGGAAAAAGTCACTACATCAAACTGAATGTTGTCTAGACAAAGCGATTTCTCTGTTATATCCACTTATAGCTTTTCCCTTTTCTCTCGAGGATTGCCATTAGAGTGCTCATTCCATAATGCGGTGCTTTTTAGCGATTTTAAATTCGCGAATTCTGTATTTGAATTTGCAATAAGATGTTTTAGTGAAAAATGAAATACTCTTTTATAAAATTGTTATTTATTACATTATTCTTACGGTATATAAAGATATTATTGGGATATTACAGTATTCCGAAGAGCTCTTTGACCTGATTCATGTCGCCGAATTCCAGCTACGCACGATTCGCCATAGAGTAGGATACCATCCCCACCATCTGGATGTGTTCCTTCGCAGTGGGGTTTCAAGGAATTTTCTTCGACATACAACCAAACTGTGTAATGAGCTTCCTTATATCCCTCCGGCAACGCTCCTGTAATTCCTCTGGTGTTGCGAGAGAATGTGCGCTGCGGTAATCACTTAACATCAGATGACCAGTACGTTCGTATGCCTCCTCTTCCATAAAAAAATAACGGGTTGCACTCCAGGAGTGCCGGCAGAAGTGAAAACTGGAACATTAACGTTGTGCATTTTCAAATATATTGGAATGTTTAGACAATAATTTCGCACGAATTGAATTTGAAATTTTTTTCTTTGAATTTCAACTTTATTTATCAGTACCAGCATTTATGTGGTTATATTCAATATTAATTTATTGCGCTATCGTACACAAAAAGGACAATTTATATAACATAAATAATTTAACACTTCAAAACTATTACAATTATTTTACAACTTTCATCCATAATTTCAACGTAGCTTTTACCATCTTCATTACCAGCATCATTTCTTTCATCATCGTTTATCTCCGAAACTGATACAGGCTTATGGTAGCAAGTGGTGAAGTAAGAAATAAAAAAAAATATTGGGATCTATTTAAATGTCTAATAAATCAGCATCAATAGTAGTTTTGTATTTCGTTGTGCTAAAATCGCGATCATATGACATACGTCTTACGAGAGTGTCCTGACGCGAGTTTAACATTTTACACCCATCGTAAGAAAAGGGCCCAATGGGGGGGGGGGCTAACCATAAGTAGGTAATTCTTAAATGTAGCATCACAAAATATATCCACTGAGAGACTATTTAAAGACAAAATTGAAATCTTTTAAGGTTTCTGTTGCAAAATTAGTCTCCTTTTTGATAGATGTGCGAAAATCGCTCTCGTACTATTCTGTCTCAACAAAGTTTCATTTATTGAAGGAATAACTAGAAAAAACATATTAAGTTACATACAACAAAAAGCAATTAAGCAGTACAATAAGAAGTGTCTCGAGACGATAACATATAAGTGACATCTTACAATATTTGTGAGAGAAAGACTGCGGCCTCTAAATTGCTATCTATATTTTTGTAGGCGCTAAACGGCAAGCCCTATTCACACTGAAAACGAATTTTGTATTTGTTTCTATAGATTTTAGAAGTATTTTTGAATACCTCCAAAACCGTTGTGGGTCCTCTCACTTAACCCGAAGAATAGTATCTGGATATTTCTGTTTTAAAAGGCGTAAATACGTTGATGTATTGTGAGACAGAAGTGTCGATTTAACGCTCGCACGACATAGAATTTATATGCAATTTAAATTGAGTTAGCATAAATTTATCAATAGTTAAACATTAATTGCCTTACAAATAAACTTGGTATCAAGTTATACGTGAGAATAAACCCAGAGTTTGCGAGACTATATTGCTGACAACTCTAAAATAAAATCATATCGTGGGGAATGTTATACATCCGAACATGCCAATCACATGACGTAAAGTGTGTATTATTAAACATTTCGCATATTCTTGGTTTATTCTCAGATATACCTTCATACCAAGTTTATATGTAAGGCCCTTAATGTACTGATTGTGTAGACACCGACTCCAAAAATTACAATAATCGTAACTAGAATTAGATTAACTAATTAGATTGTATAATAATACGTAATTATTTTTATACTTTTTAATGCACAACATATCTATTGTTTTGGAATAGTGTTTTTTTTTGTTAAAATTTTATTTATTTTATGATTTTAGTGAATTTGAAGTACACTAACTAACAATTTGTCTAAATATGTGTAGATATACAAAATTTTTCAATGCAGCAATGAACGTTAGTGCTTTGCAATTTGATTACAGACGGTTAAAAATTCTGCCACAGATCGCACCCTTACTGAAAGTCGTTAAGGAGTTCCATTGATCATCATATTCGACTAGGACAATTACTTTACCATAACTATGTTATGTTAGATGACTTAAATATCCAGATAGCATAAAAAAGATTCGGCCGAGTCTCGTTAATTTGCTACTAAGAATTGAAGAGTTCCGTTACTTTATCATGGATTCCGTAATCAGAACCTAACGAAACTCTCACCAAACTATAATATTTGAAGTATATCCTTACCATTAAAAAAAGAAACATCGAAATCGGTCGGCGCAATATTGAGTTATTCGTAAATTTATCATCCACTTTGCTTGTATAGCAAATTTAAGACTTTTGTGGTTTTCTCATGGATGTCATTGTCAGATCTGAAAATTTGAAAGATGTGTTGAGTGTCAAGATGCCACGCACACAAGCATCTAATAGTAGCCGTAATAAAAAAACTATTGTTCTTAGATAGTGCGGTATCTAGTTGGAACGCAGCGGAGACCAATCCTTAATCTAATCTAATAATAATAGTCTTTTATTCAGGCCAACTAAAGTCAATCTAAAGTATATATTGATATTTTCTCTAAATCCGTTTGCCGGTCCACAAAGGCCTCTTCTAAATTCTTCCATTCAAGATTCCCTTTGCCATTTAATTTTACTAATTATAGATGATTCTACTCTAAACTTTTGGTCTGCTTCGACTTTCATTTGTACAGTTTAATTAACGTTTCGTTAATGTATATTTGTTGCTTAGTTTAAAATCTTTCTCGTTATTCTTCAACTGTAAATGAATCTGTCGAGTCTACTGGAGTTGCCTTAAGATTAAATTCCCTTCAGATCTATTTGATTGGATCACAGCAAAATTTTCTATATTCAGAAGTTAAGGACCGTTGGTTATATTCAGTCTTCGAAGGGGTTGAATTACTTACGACTGTAGGTGTTTGTTAATGTGTAAAATTGATGCATTTTTGAAGTTATACTTCTTGAGCACGTTATGAAAAAATAATAAAAGTGAAATTTTAAGATGCGGCCGCATCACGATAACACAAAAGTTGAACACACAGGTTGAAGTTGGTTCCTAAAATTTTCTGACGTTTGCGTTATTCGTTATTTTTTTGTTTTCTCCGTCCGTTATTAAGACAGGCAAAGGGTTCAAGTCCATACAGCCGTATTCATTATTTAATAATTAATTGTCAAAGCCATCTTTGCAAGATTTTTGCAAAATTGTTATTTCTTTAAACGTAGAATAGCACGAGGAATAAATCATTTTAATGATTTTTGCTCAGTCAGCGGCTAGGCCAAGGAAGTATAACTTCTTGCGTGTATAAGTACACACACACTTTTTATAAATTTTGTTTTTGTTACCCTTTGCTGGTTATTTTGTTTATTAAATTCTAAAATACACAGCTTATGGTTATGTATGGAAAATGTAGAGCATATATCCCTCTCGGATTTTCTGGCACACTTTGTTTTTTGACAAAACTTCCATGATCATTTTGCCTACATATGCCTGAATTACGTTGAGATATTTCCTTCTTCAATAGTTGTTGAGATAGACCTTTCACATCAAATTACTCCTTGAAAGACGACTACGATCACGTTATCTAGGGGTATCTGGTTTTTCTTACAGATTTTTTTTTTAATTTTATCACGCGCTTAATGGCATGTCGAATCGCATGTGATTCAATACTTTTAGGGTAGGTTGCATTATATTAGCTTTTATTGTTAAGGTTTATGTCAAATTTAATGTTAACAGTAACGTAACTTTAACAATGTGTTGCACCATCGCATTCCTTGGCATAGGCAGTTAAAGATAAAGAGTGAAATATCATACCAAGTCAATTTCGAATATTTGTTTGAAACTTATGACAGTTCGCTATTTAACATTAAGAATGGCTTTAACCGCCGAAGATTGGACAGATACGGTTAACAGTTAAAGTTATAAAGTCATCTAAAAATTTTGAAATGGTGCAACTCATTTTTCGCTTAACCAGTACTTTAACATGTTTGTTATTGCTAAAGTGAGTTTATGCAACCCACCCTTAGTTAGAAGTATTAACGAGCAAAACAAATAATCTCAAAATTACATAATTATGAAAATCTTCCATGAATTAACTTACATCAAACACCAGAAAATAAATTACTGGTTGATAAAACAAATGAACATAAAGTTTTTCATCAATTACAAAGTGAGATTCATTTTCTATTCCATCCCAAAGTTTATTGATTCAATTTGGCAAATGTTTAAAATTTCCAGGTAAACTTTTGACGTAGTTTAAATATTTATTTTTTACTGTTTTATTTCGTTGTGTATAATTAGAAATTGATTTCAAGTCCTGGGGTTGATGTTAACAAAATACTTTTAGTAATATTTTTTCAATTTTCTGAATCAGAGTATAACATTTCTGCCGTGAAACAGTAATGTGTAAACATTATTGTGTTTCGGTCTGAAGGTCGCCGTAGCTAGTGAAATTACTGGGCAAATGAGACTTAACGTCCTTATGTCTTAAGGAGACGAGCGCAATTGTAGAGCCGCTCAGAATTTTTGGGATTTTCAAGATCCTGAACGGCACTGCATTGTAATGGGCAGTGCGTATTACCATCATTAGTACCATCAGCTGAACTGCCTGTTCGTCTCGCCCTTATTGTCATAAAAAATCATCTTAACGTAAAACCTCGTAAACTTTAATATCAGTAAGTACGTTATTAATAATACTAACGTAATGTGCCATGGAATTTCTTGTAGTTCTTTCGACAGTTCGGTTCTTAAACGCGATATATGTCATATTGAACTTCCATCTTGATATTTTGGCAGAATGGACAGTCGTAGTTGCTGATTTGATTAAAGTCATAGACTATACACCTGTAACCTTATAATAATATTAATATTCTAGCAATAATTCTAATAATTTTATACAAACAAATTTATGGTTTCACAACATACACTCAAATATAACAAAGAATTAATTATATTATTATATGATTATATTGGATGGCTTCAAAGGGAGTATTAATAAGCGGCCATATTTTTCAACGAGAATTTTATATCAAAGGGTGTGTCTCTCACAATATTATTGTATACATTTCAAACCAAAAAGCCATATAAAAAGTGTGAACTGCCAAATGTGAAAGGGGAATGTTCACCGCTTACACATAGACTTATATCAAAAGAACCTAACCTACTTAGATTTCCGACTGTCTGTTGTTATAACTTTTATAAATAATTTTAAAAGATTCAAATATCAACATTAAAATCGTCTCAAACATGTGCAGTTATAATAATTATAGACAGAAATCTACCTCACGCAAATCAGACTCAGTCTTCACAACTTTTCGATTTCTTTATAATAAAACCCGGGAAATGGTCTGTACAACTGTATTTTTAAACGTAAAATATTTGTATATAAGAGGAAATTAGTTGAGATGTCCTACCGATAAAAATATCATATATATTTGAATATTCCAAACTTTAAGAAAGCATGAATAAACGTACATTAGCCCTAACCCGCAAAGAGGATAGATACTAAGAGGCGGGAATTTAGTTTAGTATGAAACGTGCAGTGATTTGACATAAGTTCGTATGGCGATTGGCGACGAAGTATTATCCGGCTAAGTTTGAAAGCAAACAGATGCTTAAAACGTAGTGGATTTTGGCTATCTTCATTTTTTACAAGATTATAGCCGTCATCTGTCAATCTATCAATGACTGCACGTTTCATACAATCGAGTGAATCGTTTTTTTCTTAGAGAGTTTCTCTGCTACTAACCCGCAATTATACATTATATTCAGAAAGTGGAATGTAATCTGTAGTAATTTTATTAAGATACAGAATAATTATCAAGTTATACCGCACGAAACCGTATTATGCAAACGTGTCTTCCACAAAATTTTAGGATCTATAAACGATGCTTATAAACGGATCCCATGGGATGAGATCCCTCGAGGCAAATGAACCGCTAAATTTCATCCCAAGAATTAAGATCCCGGGTTTCGTCAACGCGTTAAGGTCGGGACCTAGCAATAACAATGGAAAAAGGACTCTATTGTGTTGTGAGACGGTTCATTGTAATAGAAAGGGTAAGCATCGGATTTGCTCTTAATTTGTAAGCTGATATGTGTAGAGTGGCTAAACGTTGCAAAGTAATTTGCACAAATAGTATGAAGTTGTGTACGGCTTTTGAATTGGGTTAATTCGAATGTTTGCACCATTTCTAAGATATTAAAAAAAACAGCAAGCTCAGATTTAACTTTAAAGATATTGTCGCGTAGCAACGCTTGGACGTATATGACGAGAGTTGTCAAACGTCATATCGTGCAGCAACGTACATGACGAGAGTAGTCAAACTTCAAGACTTTGATAATATCAACAGCTCCGTCAGCAATACTCGTAGATTTAGCGTGAATGTGTTAACTTTAGACGCTGTAGACCCGGGCTCGATACACCTACCAGTGTATGGAATTTTTTGGGTTTTGTAATGTTATGTTAATGGAAATTTCTAGAAGTTCAGGATCAAATCGAACAGAAAAAAAGGGATGGAAAATGTGTAAACAGGATAAAAATAGTTAAAAGAATTTTCTAGTACAATTTAAATTTAAAAATGGAATGGGAGAATCATTTTGAAAATAGAACAGATCCGGGGGTATATAAGCCGTACTAAGCGTGGCCTACGGCAGTTCTAGTTCTGACTCGGAAGTGTTAAAGAAGAAGAAAAGAAGAAGTAGTGAAAAGTGCCAAGTGATCCAGGTGAAGAAAAAGAAGAAGCCAGAAGAGACTTAGTGTTCGGTGCGGTGTGACGCGTTGAAGGTACCGCCGCCCAAAAGAGGAACAGCGGCAGACCGGCGAAGTGCAAGTTCAGAAAAAGTGAACGCAAATAAAGACTCGTTCCTATAAGCAGAGTATTATTTCCAATCCCTGACCCACTCTCGTGTCAATATTATAATAATGATGATTCTTAGTTAGATATCCTGGGAAATATTTACGATTTTCAAACTTTCAAGAAAAAATTTAAGAACATATACTTATGCCTTTAAAACCGTGCGCAACTTCCTGATGGCTAGTAATCTCTATTGAAGTAAATGGCGTTATTGGTTTGTGGCGTATCATCGTTTATTTTGCTAAGATTTGTCTTCAACTAATTCGACACGAGAGCACTCTTCTGCCATAGTTTGGTTAGTCAAAATCTCCTGAGGATGCCTCGTGTAGAGGCAAAACACATTAACACTAAGATAATTCCATTGAGAAGGTAAAAATTTTGTATATTTTGCATCCTGTGAGTTATGGTCATAAGCGGTCTCTGCTACCTAGGCTAGGTGCGGCGGTGAGTTTTATTCATTTATTTAATTTTAATACTTCTTTATTTAAGTAAAATATATAGGAAGTACATTACTTGACACTTGAGATTTATAGAACTTATAATAATAACAGATAGTTGATGTTTATCGGCCGTTTTCCATAACCTATCTATCCTTAGTTTAACTTACGGATACATTGCTGTCACTGTTTAATGACAAGATCTTATCTATCCATAATTATGTCCAGTTTAGTTATAGTCCAATGCTATCTGTCAATAGATTATTGAAATGTTAGTAAGCGTAAAAGCATAGATTTGTCTACGTCTAGTAAGTTAAACTAAGGATAGATAGGTTATTGAAAGCGGCCGTTAATGTATTCCTTTGGAGAGGTAGGCAAAACTTGTTTAGTACAATATTAACATGTTTACCTTAGTATCAAGTAATCATTAATTTATTATAGACTATGTGTTATTCATGACTTCGTCCGCGTATAATTTTTTTTTAACACTACTGTGGTTCATTATTATATTTTTATAAACTACCTACTATGGAACTTTCATCCCCCTCTTTCATCCTCACATATGTCTAAATATTAAAAACGCTAGAACAAATATTTTTTTATTTCCTATCAAGTGCCTAAATATAAAGTTTCATGGTGCTATTATGATATTGACAAACTTCCACCTCTATATCAACCTCGTCAAGCCTTTCATTCGCGATAAAAGATAGCCTATGTCCTTTCCCAAGCTCTTGTCTATCTCTGTACAAAATTTCATCAAAATCGATTCAGAGTGTGTTCAGTAACAAACAAACTACATTCACATTTATAAAATTATTAGTAGGGATGGTATAGGCAAAAAGTTCATCTTGATAATAATTTATTATTGAAGGTAGATTGAAAATAACATACTTGTAACGATTTGTTCAAAGCGGTTATCAGCTTGTGCATGCTTCATTGTCCTCATAATGTGAGTTTTATTAGTTTCTAGCTGACCCGACAGATTGTTCTGTCAATAGAAAAGAAATGATTTACCTTCAATTTCTTACTCTCAATTCTTTTAGTAATAAAAAGCCGCTGAATATGACCATATTTTCACACAAACGGCTTCAGCATCGTGAGGCAGCATCGGCAGCAACCACTCTGTATACTTATATATTTATATGTTTAATTATCACGTAACGGTCCTAAATCTGACGCTCTCGGGTAACGCTAAGATCTGACGCTTAGCTTTGTGTAGACAACCCGCGCGGCCGCGGCGCGGCGTACGGCCCGAACATCTGTATAAAAGTTTCACTCATAATGTGACGCTACAGCAAAACGTAAAATCTGGAATTCCACAGCAATCGAACGGACATCCATAGTGATACCACGGACGAGTAAAAAAAGAAGGACTCCGCGCCGTGATATTAGCAAGTGAAGCACCTTTATGCTAGTGTGTGTGCGGTTACGGGGTATACCAGTTACACATTTTTATCTCCCTTAAGTAATCATATATGGCCACAAATACTTTTATAGTATTGTTTTTACACTTTTTCACAACGCACGACGGCATTTTTGAAATATTTTATTGCGACGCAAACTGATCTGTCACAGACGATGGCAAATCTCATAATGGTGGCCGATCGGCTTGTATTAATGCAAGTGTGTGCGTGGGGCTATGTATTATACATTTACCGGCTTGTTTTGGTGCTTCTCTGTTATGTAAGGTGACACGGAGTCCTTCTTTTTTTACTCGTCCGTGAGTGATACTTGTTTAAATCCTTTAGAATCGTGAAAAATATATTCAGCTTACTGGTAAACTTTCAAATAAATTTTCTTAAAAGCTTTTATTTAGATATCACACACACATACTACTATTTTATATTATTTTGTTATCATATATCATTGGTACGCACAATGGGGTCAGCGAAGTGGTAAATGTCGTGTGAAATCAAAGTGAACGATTTGGGACGCCTACAGATTATATTACAACGCCTTCCGATAGTTCCCCATCTCGAACTTATGTTACGTCTCGTACTTATGGAAGGGAAGGAACAATCAGGACTAAGATTGATTGAGATTGAGATTTACAAATCAAACGACACCCTTGTTTTTAATGTGATCTCATTTTATTTCGAATATATAAAGGATATGTATTGTTTTTATTTTATTTGCATCATTATAAAATATTCATCGTAAAACTATTCAGGTGTTATAATGTTAATTGTTGGTACATAACTCTGAGTTAAATGATTTTTTTTTGTGAAAACTTATTTAGCGGCCGCGGCGTTGAGCACTTTTCTTGGGTATAAAATGTTAAAGTCGCGTCAGGACACGTGGCCTGATTGAAAATTCATAAGACAGTCGTTGATATTATGGATGAAAGTTGATTTTTATTAGAGACTAGCTGACCCGGCAATCTTCGTACTGCCTCAATTGATAAATAAAATACCTAAACTTTTGAATAAAATAAACTTAAAACAAACAAAAGGAATTAATTATAAAAACAAATAAAAAAAATGCTGGGTGTGAATGAAATTTTATTATTATTTTCGATACACGATGATACACACGATAATCCTTGCTTACAAAACAGAGTTTTCCTAAAATACTGGCTATTTATTAGGTTTCAATTTGATATTGATAGACACACACAGCTATGATACAGTGTTAATAAATTCAAAACATTTTGATAAACTTTTTTTTTATTTTGTTGGTGCGGTTAGGTTCAGAAATATAATTTTTGGACAAAACTTAAGATTTATCAATTTACATAAAAATAATCTGATAGATAGTTAACAACTGTAGTTAATCTACCTACTACAGTTAGCTAAAATTAAGTTTACTTTTTACCTCCTGAGAAACTTACAAAGATTAAAATTTCTAATTAGTTATTCATTTTAAACTATTATTTCAATTTGATTTCTGAACCACTGCGACGGGGGACACATCAAAGAAAAATCAAAATCGTTGTTTTTATTTAATTCCGAGCATTTTCATATTTATTCACGGTTTAAACCTTCTCTGGACTTCCACAAATAATTCAAAACCAAAATAAGCCAAATCGGTCCAGCCGTTCTCGAGTTTTGGCGAGACTAACGAACAGCAATTCATTTTTATATATAAAGATACTCTTTTTAATGTAATATAACGTGTAAGTTTTGTGAGCGATAGCGCAATAAATGAATATTTTATTTAACCACATAAATAATAGTACTTTTAAACTGATAAAAAATGCAATTCGTGCGAAATTATTCCCTAACCGTTAACCAAGTTTTTACTTCTACCGGCACTCCCAGAGTGCAATCCGATATTTTTTTTTATTTGAAATAATTGTGGTTACATAGTTTTTTAAATGATAGCTGCTCAGCACAATACGTCAATAAATCATCATTCAAATATTGAATTGTCCGTAAAGACATAAAAGGTATTTATTTTCTCAAAATTGATTCCTTTACAATTCTTTTTGATGTCATTTCTAACACTACCACCGCTTCGAAAACAAATAGCGCTCTGAGAGAGTCATACATACAGCTTGGCTGAAGCTCGAGTCTCGAAGTAGACTCCGCTTTGCTGTACTTATAAAACACCCATGGCGCCCCCTACACTCGATTACGCTGGAAAAGCTATTTTATGCTGCCAGCAAGAGATTAAAATAAGGCAATTAACACACATAACATACACACTCACGCCTTGTTCCCGTCGGGGTAGGCAGAGACAATAGAATGCCATTTGCTTCTATCCTTACAAACCTCACGCGCTTCCTCTACATTCATTACTCTTTTCATACATGCTCGCCGGTTGCGGGTGCTTCGGACCTCTTCTCAAAACGTCCCCAATTTGGTCGACGAATGTTCTACGAGGTCTCCCGAGACCGACTTGCCCACACACACTTGCCTTATATATTTGATGCGTCATTCTTTCTTCACTCATTCGCTCCACGTGTCCAAACCATTTTAGCATTCCTTTTTCAGTCCTTGTCACAACATCCAATTTCAAACCATAGCTTATGAGCTATATATAGCATATTACCGCATGACAAGTAAACAGTAAGTGGCTTGGTAAGGCAATTAAAAATTCTAATTATCTCTTTAGATAGGTAGGGATTAGGAAGTACCTAACTCACAATAATCAATCATCAATCATACCAATATCGATTTATGTTAAAAAAAAAACATCATTTAGATTAAAAAAAACATCTTTTAATTGAAACACAACAATCTAAAAATATCAAATTTAGCTCGAATTGCACAGAGTCTTCCGCATAGACTTACAATACTCTAACGTGTAGACAAACAGAGCGTGCGACAGAGAAATACACCTCTAACGGAGATACAGCAATTTTATATATATATTATATATTAATATATTTAATAAAAATACAGGACGAGACGAGCAGGACGTTCAGCTGATGGTAATTGATACGCCCTGCCCATTACAATGTAGTGCCGCTCAGGATTCTTGAAAAGTCCATAAACTACAACTGCGCTCGTCACCTTGAGACATAAGATGTTAACTCTCATTTGGCCAGTAATTTCACTAGCTACGGCGCCCTTCAGACCGAAACACAGTAATGTTTACACATTGCTGCTTCACGGCAAAAATAGGCGCCGTTGTGGTACCCATAATCTAGCCGGTACAGGAGTGTAAAGGAGCCTCTCACAGCAAAAAAGAAAAGGGAAGCAAATCTTTTATTTCTGTGACCGATTTTGATTGGCAAGTCGTAAAAAGTCAGCCACGCTTGGAATTAGCTCCGTTAGTATTTTGTATTTTTATTTTTAGCTCCCAAATACCGTTTTATATATTTTATTGCAATCATGTACCAACTTTGTGAAAATTTACAGATTTCGTAATATGGTACCGTGTAAAGCAGATTATAACAAGCTTTTTGTGAAGTTCACCATTCTGTTCAGCAACAAAATTATAAGGCGCTTAAAACTCAAGGCTGCTAAAAGTTCCTCTCCTTCTCTGGCAGGTGTGTTTGTAAGCCGACAACGGACACACGTGAATTACATTTATCAGTTCATATCTCAAGGAATTTCACTTAAAAACTCTAGATATTTATGCAATTTTAAATGATTTAACGTTAAAGTGCAAAAAATAAATATTTGCTTAAGTTTTATAGTCTGTATTATGCCTTAAAATTAATTAAATGTGGTATATTTTTGCAAAAATATAGTTAAAAGAAGAACTTAATCCTTAGCTTTACTTTAGCTTTATATATTTTGAAGATTATGTGAAAATCATGATAAATTATTAAAAAACTAGTAAGAAAACAGTGTATTTATTGTTTTAACTTCATGAAAAACATCTTTAATTAAATTAATTAATCTAATTCTAGTTACGATTGTACTAACTACATACATAGTTATAGGTGAGATGTGCTTGTGTTGCACGCGCGACGTGAGGACGCGAGAGGCGACAGCTGGGACGCGGCGGCAGGACACCGATTCCAAAAATAACAATAATCGTAACTAAAACAAGATTAATTTATTATATTATATTGTATAAAACTACGCATTTTATACTATTTAGAGCATATTATATATTATATTGTTTTGGAACAGTGTTATTGAAGTCGGTTGTATTTTTGGCAATTTTTTTTATTATTAGTCCTATTTACTATTAACAAAATATGAGCACAACAAAAGAAATGAAAAGAAATTTAAATTAAAATATAACAAACCGCCTACCAGCCCATTATGTCAGCACAAATTTAATAAAATCTTCATAAAACCCAATTCTCGTCACAAAAAGGGATATTTTTCAGCGAAATTTTCATTTTGTCATCAGACCAGATGTTGGTTCGGACGTTGTTCACTCAATCAACCTTTGATATTGTGAAAACCTTTTATATCTTTCTACACAGTAATTGAATTATATTAAGTGTATCCTCTTGTTACCCAATGCGGTTTTATTAAGAAATTTGCCTGGTTCTATGTCATGTTTGAAACGCTATATTAAAATTCACATAGAGTTAACTTTAGTGAATTTTTATAGTATACAGGTGTCCCAAGTTATGGGACATGAAGGGAAAGTACCTTAAATATCGTAGATAGGGTATTTTACTGAAAGAAGACTAAATGTTATTTTTAAAATTTAGTAATTCTGCATTCAAAGATTTTTTAAAAATTACTTGTCTCGCTTGGGAATAGAACCGACTTAAATGTAAAAAAAAAACACCCTTGATTTTATAATATGTAGATATGAGAAAGTAGTCAATTATGTGGGTATTTTTTTGTAAATTAATTAATTAAATGCTCAAAATACGATCCCTCTTGTCTTACCCAAATCGCCAATCTTGTAATGAGTCCGCTGTCTTTTGATTTTCTTATCATTTTATGGTGAATACTCGATATGATATGGCACAATTCTGTTTGTAACTCGCCCACGTTCTCGTATCGCTTTTGAACTAAAAAAAAACTATGCTATAAAGTATTTTAATTATGAAGTGGGTACTTATTTACGAATAATCAATGCTATCTATGGAATGATAATATCTCTACTTTTCGAACGTCATCGTCGGCAATAAATAACTTTCTTGAAATTTGACTCAAACATTTTGCTTTGTTCCTTTCTTTTAAAAAGTATTTTATAACATAACATAACACAGTAATGTTACTTAAGAAGAATTATTAGTTTTTGGACATTCTTTCGATGGGCATCATAAAAGTAGGGGTGTATTTTTTTTACATTTAAGTCGGTTCGAGTCTCAGACGAGGCAAGTAATTTTTAGAAAATCTTTGAATGCAGAATTACTAACTTTTAAAAATAACATAGTCTTCTTTCAGTAAAATACCCTATTTACGATATTTAAGGTACTTTCCCTTCATGTCCCATAACTTTGGGACACCCTGTATACCATTTTGGCAAAAAAAAATACATTAAAAAGAATATTTCATTTATAGTGCTTTTTTTAACTGAGATACAGAAAAACTGTCTTTGGAACCATTTGTTCGTTGTCTGTGAAAATAATTTTAGTATACTTTGTTTTCGCCATAAAAATGAATAATTTTAAATGACTTTTTTAAGAATGTCAAAGATTAGTAATGGAGCGACTGCTAATAATATATATTTCAGACTATTTAATACTAAATTTTATTAATTTCAAATAATTTTATGATACGTTAAAATAAAGATAGTAAAAACAATTATATTTAAACATTTAAAAAATAAAAATATGCTCCACCGTAACAGCTGTTCGCTGCCGTGACCAGGATTCGAACCTGGGTTACTACGGCCACAACGTAGGGTCCTAACCACTAGACGATCACGGCTATCGGAGCTTGTGATGCAAATAATATAATACCGTAAGCCATTCTCAGAAATACTTTCACTTTGTGTCGAGAAGAAATAAGGCATGGGACACACTGTGTAATTTATCTTAGGCTAGCTTTATGTGTTAGCAATCACGCCAAATAGCAATGACATGAGTTATGCATTATTATCAATCACTAAATGCTTTCCGCGACATTATTTAAAAAAAAAGCCCGCTGAGTTTCTTGCGCCCATTCTTCTCATGTCTGAGGCAGTCTCTTTTGAATGGGTGGTAGTTTTTGACGTTTAATAAGTGATTTTGAATCCTATTTTGAATAAAAATATTTGAATTTGAATATCCACGTGGATGTTATGATGCAGCAATAATGCCTGCGCGCGTCTGTCGTGATATCTAATATGAAGCCTATATGTTGTCCCGACCTCATGTAAAAATTCATACAAAATTTTGAATTAAATCTATTCAGTAGTGTTTCACAAACAAACAGACAAACGGACAAACATATATAAATTCAACAAAGTACGTTTTTGGAATCGGTATTGGCTATAGAAAACAGAGCAAGTATTCTTTATAATAAGATATTCAATGTACCTGGTTTTACATGATTTTATTATAGGTAATAGATTAGTAGGTATATTGTCCATAAGGTGTGATAGATTTAGGAAAGGACGTGATGAGATGATTTGCTCATGAAAAAG
Source organism: Leptidea sinapis (assembly GCF_905404315.1). Classification (NCBI taxonomy): domain Eukaryota; kingdom Metazoa; phylum Arthropoda; class Insecta; order Lepidoptera; family Pieridae; genus Leptidea; species Leptidea sinapis. The sequence continues at coordinate 5,792,716 of NC_066304.1, read as the reverse complement.
AGGATAGGTGAAAGTGGATTGACCGCACAATTATCTAATCTAATCTGGCTAGGCTGAACCTAAGAGGAGGAATAAGTGAGTTTTCAACAAGATGATGCGAATGGCACCAGGCATCAGGAAGTATATCATAGGAGTGGTGAATCCGTCGATTCATGAATGTTGGGTTGAGAGATATTTTTTTATGAAAATAAGGGACGAGACAAGCAGGACTTTCAGCTGATGGTAATTGATACGTCCTGCCCATTACAATGTAGTGCCAGTGAATATTCTTGAAAACCCAAAGATTCTGAGCGGCACTACAACTGCGCTCATCACCTCGAGAATTTCAATAAATAGCAAAATAGTTATAATGATTTTTATATCTAATGAAAAGCTATAACAAAATGTGACGTCGGATTTTAATTATATTTAAAAGTAGCTCTACACAAAAATATTTTTACCTCTCCAGCTCGAAAAGGGCGCTATTGCTACGTGAAAAAGCAAAAACGGTTTTTGCTGCGAGCGTGAGGCAAAGTGATTTAAATTTCGAACCCCACGTGACAAAAATAAACAATGCGATCCGGTGCGTTCCGAAACTCATTTTAGCCTAGCGTATTATCTTAATGTCACAATTTTTTTTATTTTTTTTATGTTTATATTATGTTACTTATCGAAATTTAGATTTATAAATTTTACTATTGCCCTTTTAAAGACTTAATATTTAAAATAAATACTAGTAATGATCCGGTGCGTTCCGAAATTCATTTTAGCCTAGCGTATTATCTTATTGTCACAAAAATTTATATTTTGTTACTTATCGAAATTTAGATTTATAAATTTTACTATTGCCTTTTTAAAGACTTAATATTTAAAATAATACTAGTAATGATATTTATAATAAACATTGTTAAATATTATCTTCATTGTTTCTCTTACTATAACCTATAACACTTTTCTCGTTAGTCGAGGTGAAAATTTGTATGTCTCACACGAGAGCAAATTTTTTTTGTCTCGTGCCTTTAAATCGATAGAATACACTTATAAAAGATAGAATGCCTGTATCACTGTTATATTTTAATTTTATTTTCAGCGTACAAAATTATTTTCTGTTAGTTTGGGTAGAATAAAATAATAATAAAGTTTGCCAAAAACCTGGTATAAAATTGTAAAATTTATTAATTTCTTAAAAATGTCTTAGCTTTTGGCACTTGTTCTCTGATTAAACTTTCCCTGTACCTACCGAAATTACAATACTTTACCAGTGCCCGGCAACATTTATAAAAATTGATCTAAGTTTAAGTTTTTAAAATACTTGTTTATAGATAGATTAATTTAAACTACTCAGTATTATTATACAAACTTCAAATATACTGTTGGAGGCTTATATGGTTATATTAAGGAGGCTCCTTTGCATAGGATGCCGGCTAGATTATAGGTATCACAATAGCGCCTATTTCTGCCGTGAAACAGTAATGTGTAAGTACCTATTATTGTGTTTCAGTCTGAAGGGCGCCGCAGCTAGTAAAATTACTGGGCAAGTGAGACTTGACAACGTATGTCTCAAGGTGACGAGCGCTGTTGAAGTGCCGCTCAGAATTTTTGGGTTTTTCAATAATCCTGAGCGGCACTGCATTGTAATGGGCTGGTCGTATCAATTACAATCAGCTGAACGTCCTGCTCGTCTCGTCCCTTATTTCCATAATAATAAGTTTAATTGTATAATATCACTTTGTAACCATATATTAATAAAAGCCCGCTGAGTTTGTTGCGCCCGTTCTTCTTTTTTTTATGGAATAGCAGGACAAACGAGCGATCCTGGTGTTAAGTGATCACCGCCGCCCACATTCTCTTGCAACACCAGAGGAATCACAAGAGCGTTGCCGGCCTTTAAGGAAGGTATACGCGCTTTTTTTGAAGGTACCCATGTCGTATCGTCCCTGAAACACCGCACAAGGAAGCTCATTTCACAGCTTTGTAGTACGTGGACGAAAGCTCCTTGAAAACCGCACTGTGGAGGACCGCCACACATCCAGATGGTGGGGATGATATCCTAACTTGTGGCGCGTCCTGCGAAGGTGGAATTCGGCGGTAGGAATCAGGTTAAACAGCTCTTCCGAACAAAATCTCAGGTCTGAAGCATTCTTTTGGAATGAGTGTTAGTTTTTGACTTTTAATAAATGATGTCACATCCTATGAATGAAAATATTTGAACTTGAATTTGATTCTAAGCTGTTATGAAGTTATCGAACCAAACTATAGGTTTCAATTAAAATATTGCATAAACACTTGGTTAAAATGTTTATTTCAAAGGCGCCTTGAACATTAATGCAGTTTTTGAGTCCGTCAGTGTATATACATAGACAGCCTTATAAATAAACTTGGTATAAAGTTATACCAGAGAATAAACCAATAATATGCTAAATTTAAGGCCGTTAATATATCTTAAGTAAGCAGTTAATTGTTGGAAGAAGTACGAAACATCGTTAAGTTGGAAGAAGTACGAAACATCGTTAATGAAGTTTTTGAAAAAGAAATGTCAAACTTAATGGCTAATATAAACAAAACTATAACCTTGACTGTCAGCACTTGCTTAAAAAGTATTGATAGCAAAATTGAAGAGCTCCAACGTTCAGTATCATTTATTAGCAGCCAATATGATGATATAAAAAAGGAAATTGATAAATACTCTGATATATTTGAAAAACAAAGACGTGAAAATGAATCACTTCAAAGCACTGTTACAGATATAACGAACAAAATTAACTTAATGGAACAGCAAGCCCGTTCTAACAATATTGAAATTCAATGTGTTCCTGAGTCAAAAAATGAAAATTTAATTTCTATCACAAAACAGCTATCAAAGACAGTGGGATACGATATAACTGAAAGTAATATTTCTCATTGTACTCGTATAGCTAAAATGAATCCGACCTCAACACGCCCACGGTCTATCATAGTCCAACTCAATAGTCCTTTGGTACGTGATCATCTCCTAGCTGCTGTGATAAAGTTCAATAAGGGACATACAACTGAAAAATTAAATGCTTCTCATCTGGGTATACAAGGGGCTAAATGTCCTGTATATGTTTGTGAACATTTATCAACTTCAAACAAGTTACTACACGGGGCTGCTCGACGCAAGGCTAAAGAATTGAACTACAAGTATGTTTGGGTGCGCAGCGGCAAAATATTTATGAGAAAAACCGATAACTCTGACTATAAAGTGATCACAAATATGAATTACCTTAACCAATTAACTTAATTAATATTGTACAAGTGCATGTAAATATGACAAAAGTTCTTCTAAATTCGATACTTTAAATATTTACTACCAAAATGTGAGAGGTCTGCGTACCAAAACTCACAACTTATATAGTAGCATTTGTTGTAATAACTATGATATTATAATTCTTACCGAAACTTGGCTATGTACAGGCATTTATAATTCAGAAATATTTAATAATAATTATAATGTTTATAGGAGAGACAAGGATCAGTTTAATTCAATAAAAAAAGGAGGTGGGGGAGTAATAGTTGCCGTTTCCAATAAATTAAATTCTAAGCGAATGAAAAACTGGGAAAGTAGGTGTGAAGACTTGTGGGTTATATTAGAATTAAACAAAAGTGAAAAAATAGCTATTTGTGCTGCTTATATTCCTCCACCAGTAAGTAAAATAGTTCTAGACAATTTCCTAGATAATTATAATCATCTCTCCGAAAGTAATACGGTTTGTTCTCTTATTGTAGGAGACTTTAATTTAAGCTGTGTAGATTGGGACTTGGCTGACGACGTTTCTACTCAATATCACACATCTGGTATATCTAAAACCTTAATAGACTTTTGTCATGTCAACAATTTTCACCAATATAATCGAATCAAAAATAGTCAAAATAAAATATTAGATCTTGTTTTGTTTAACAGTGAGACACCGAAGATTTCAGTGGATAGTGCAATTACAGAACTAAGCAAAATTGATCCACTTCATCCACCTCTGCTTATAAACGTTAGCTATACTAAACAAGTAGAAAAAAAGTTAGGCACGAATAAATCTATGGTTAAATATAATTATGCAAGAGCTAATTTCAAGGCAATCAACGAATACCTTAGTAATTTAAATTGGAACGGTAAGCTTTCAGCTTGTGACAGCACTGATGAGATGGTGGATGTCTTATATGACCACATCCTAACATCAATGGATCTTTACATACCTAAGATCACAATTCATAATAGTAAAAAATTTCCTGCGTGGTTCAACAAAACTTTAATCAAAAGAGTAAAAGAAAAAGAAATAGTAAGAAAAAGGTATAAAAAGTACAAAAATCCGATGGACGCGATAATATTATCAGTATTGGAGAAAAGATGTGAAAGACTATCAACACAATGCTATAACGCTTATATTGAATTTACTGAAGAAGCAATCGCTTCTAACTCAAAATTTTTTTGGACCTTCACAAAACGTAAAAAACAAAATGCTTCCAATTCATATCCTGCTGAAATGACAAAAGATAATACTTGTGTATTTGATGGTCAAGGTATTTGTAATCTATTTGCATCACACTTTTCATCCATATACGTTCAGCGGAATTACAATCCATATGAAAAAAATGAAATTCTAAATAACCTAAGCAATGTTAAATTCAATTGTCAGTGTCTATCGTCTATACAGTTTGATCGAGATGAGATAATTCAGAAACTTAAACATCTCGATCGTAATAAGGGTGCTGGACCTGATCAAATATCACCTGTGTACCTAATCAACTGTGCTGAGACACTTGCTCTACCACTACAAGTATTATTTAATAATTCATTAAAAACGGGAGTATTTCCTAAAAAGTGGAAAATTGCCAAGCTGGTACCAGTATACAAAAGTGGCGATAAAAAAGTGTTACGAATTACAGACCAATTTCCATACTTTCTTTGCTTGGTAAGGTATTTGAGGCCTTAATTTATTTACGACTTTATGGCTACTTGAAAAATACGTTTAGTGTTTACCAGCATGGCTTTATAAATGGAAGGTCGACATGCACAAACTTGGTAAATTTTTGAGAATTATTAATAGACGCGGTTGATAAGAGGAAAAGAGTAGATGTTATCTACACTGATCTAAGTAAAGCATTCGATCTAGTGCCAATTCCCATCTTACTCTTGAAGTTATCTGTATATGGCATTGCTGGATCAATTTTAAATTTGTTAAATTCATACCTTACTGACAGATGTTTTTACGTAGTGGCTAATGGATTTGAATCTGTAAAATACGAAATAACATCAGGAGTACCACAAGGGTCGCATTTAGGTCCTCTCCTATTTAACATATTTATCAACGACCTTCCAAACTGCTTTAAACATTGCACTCCATTTATGTTTGCTGATGACCTAAAAATTCTTAGGATAATCAATGGTCCCGATGACGTTAGCGCATTGCAGTCAGACCTAAATTGTTTATTTAGATGGTCCGAGCTTAATGGTATGATACTGAATAAAAATAAATGCTTTCATATAACGTTTACAAAATGCAAAAATAATATTACAACTAAATACTATTTAGATAATATGCCTCTTAGTACAGTAGATACTATTAAGGATTTGGGTGTTATATTTGATAGCAAACTTACGTTTATACCGCACATAGACTCTATTGTAAGCAGAGCCTCTAAAATGCTGGGATTTGTAATTCGCAATGGCAAACTTTTTAGGAACTGTCGCACGAAGATGATCCTACATAAAAGTCTCGTTGTGAGTATTTTGGAATACGGTAGTACCGTCTGGAGACCACACTGCGCTTGCCATTGTCTCAGAATCGAAAGAATTCAGAAGCGTTTTCTTTATCACTTGGCTTTCTCAATTGGGAAATCTAGATCACTCGCAACATACTCTGAAAGATTTACATATTTTAATATACTAACTCTGAAACAACGTAGGGACATATTGGATTTACTTTTCTTATACAAAAGTATTAACAATATTTATGACAACTCCTTTCTGGTGTCTATGTTTAATTTTAGAGTGCCTAGACGCCCACGTAAACCTGTGAACTTATTTGAAAAACCATCTCGCAGAACTATTTTGGGGATCAATTCACCTGTGTCGCGATTATGCAAAATTATAAACGATTATAAATGCTTGGACCCATTCAGTGATTCATTGCCAAGGTTTCGCAAAAATGTAAAAAAATGTATTGTAAATAAATAATTTATAAGTATTCTTGATTTGTTTAATACGTTTATCTTTACTTATTTAGTAGATTTTGTTAATTTCTTAATTTCATTACATTATAGAATGGTTGTTTTATAACTTATATTTATTTTATGTAACTATTTCACACAATATAATTTAGCATGCGGTATTCACCTTAAAAGGTAATGCATTTAGTAATAAGACCCTTGTAAATTAGCATAATAATAATAATTATAAATGTATTATTGTAATTACCACTGGTGAATCTAAATAAATAAAATAAAATAAAAAATAGCTTAACTTTCTTAAACCGGTAATGGCCCCCGCGCCACGGTATGCCTTATCTGCGTGATTTTGACGCGCGCTCAGCTGTCTGTCAATGCGTATTATTTTACCTGTATTATTAGATTGCTTATAATTAGGATGATTTGAGTGAATGTATCTGAAAGCCATTGAAACAATCTATAAGACCATGCAAAATTAGCCATCTTATAAATAAAATTAGGATCAGAACTTGGTCAGGGCGTACGGCCCTTTCGATTTTGGGGTATCTGAAAAATCTAGTGCCCTGGGGCACTTGCCGATTTCGGAAGGTTAAATGAAGAATTACACGCAAACGCTCTAAACTAATAAAATGCTCTTAAACTGAATACTATACTACAAAAAATCGGTGTCGCAATTTAGAAAGTAAGTAAGTACAAACTGTGCGGTGTCGATGTTTTGTTCGTGTTATATTAAGATGACGTGAAAACTATAACAGTTTTACAATGATTTGGTAAGTGCTCCGATAGCCGTGATCGTCTAGTGGTTAGGACCCTACGTTGTGGCCGTAGTAACCCAGGTTCGAATCCTGGTCACGGCAGCGAACAGCTGTTACGGGGTTTTATTTTTTATTAAAAGCATTTATTTTCTCAAAATAATTCCTTTAAAATTCTTCTTGATGTATTTTCTAATATACTAGATCGTAGTAGTAGCAGTATCTAGTATCGCTTCAAAAACAAATGGCACTCTGAGAGAGAAGAAGCGGTGCAAGAAACTCTCCCAGCTTTCTCTTTTGCGCTCTTTTTAATAAAATATGCAATATTTTGTCATTGATATTGCTATAAAATAATCATAATCTAGTCCCAGGCTGTCCTATCACTTAGATATTCAGCTGTGGAGTAGTAGGATTTACGACGGAGTCATTTTTTAATAAAAATTTAAATATTTTTATAGATAATGCCTGAACAGTGACTGGGACTTTATTATAAAAGTGAATACATTTACCCAGATATGTATCTTATGAAGTCTACTAGAATAAGTTACAAGCAATCCTTTTATATATATATTTATTATTTTTTTATTTGGAAACAAATACAGATACATCCTTAAACATAAAAAAGATATAGTGAAATAGAAATATGGACATATGGATGTCTCCTTAAACAGTTTCACCAAGTACACTTAATATTTAAATTTACACTTTAATTACACTTAGTAACAAACAACCAGTTTACAAAATTGAAGATCTTAAAATAATAGAAAATAATAAATAAATCAAACACAGTAAGGCGTTGTTACAATCACAAATTTTGTGACTTTAGAAGTCACAAAATTTGTGCCACTTACTCTGTTTGTGCCAAGATTTGTTTTATTTTAAATTTATAAGTTTTAGAGGAACACGAAAACATATCTACTTCGTTAAATCTCATATATTTGACAATTATAATAAAAAATTCCAATACAGATGTAACAAAGGCTTTTATTATTTGTAGAAATCGACGAGAAATACAATCGTTGGAGTTTAACCTTACGCAAAAGAATGTTGATGAAACCGCAGTATGTATTAAAATCTTGGCTTTTATAGAAAATGAAAAATACACAGAGGGAAGATTAAGAATTCCTTAAGCAGAGCGGTGTTCAATTTTGAACGTTAGCCACCGCTGTGTATTAAATATAAATAACACATTTTTTTTAGGATAAGAATGAAAGAATTTTCTAAGATATAATATAACCCGTAGTCCACAATGTAATAAATTGCATTTAGCTTTTCATTGATATATAACTAAGATAACAGCGATATAGTGACATATAATAGCGATGAGAAAGAAAATAATTACTTAATAAAGACCAAAGAGTAAATAATTACTTAATATTAATTATTTCATCTCCAAAGATATTTCGAAAGGATTTCGAATCATCCCAACATATTGGCCTCGGCCCTGAACAACACTTCCCTTACAGCCTCGACTAGTATCGGTATTATGGGTCTCGAAATCTCGAGCGATTGCCAATTCCGTGGCCATCTGGAGGGCAAAGCCAAACTGGCTTCAAAGAAACTGGGCGTCATAAATAGAGCACGGCAATACTTCAAGCCGGTCCACATTCTAGCGCTCTACAAAGCGCAGGTCCGGCCTCACATGGAGTATTGCTGTCATATCTGGTGCCAGACCAGAGATGACAGCAATACCCCAGTATCAGCTCGATCCATTTGACAACATCTGATCAACAGCGACTGTGTTCAGTTCACCTGACTAAGGAGACATAGTGTGACTAGCTTGATAACACGTTTTGACTATTTGCCAGTGGGAGGCTCTGTGCACAGGATGCCGGCTAGATAATGGGTACCACAACGGTGCTTATTTCTACTGTGAAGCAGTAATGTGTAAGCATTACTGTGTTTCGGTTTGAAGGGTGCCGTAGCTAGTGAAATTACTGGGCAAATGAGACTTAACATCTTATGTCTCAAGGTGTCGGGCGCAATTGTGGTGCTGCTTAGAATTTTTGGGTATTTCAAGAATCCTGAGCGGCACTGCATTGTAATGAGCAGGGCGTATCAGTTACCATCAGCTGAACGTCCTGCTGAGGCACGTGGCCAATGGGTCACTCTCAAGTAAAAAATAAAATCCCAGCGCAAGCAGACAAAATTGTTGCTCATTGTTTGAAATTACCAACAGATCGCGACTATTGCAATAAAGAGAGAAGAGAAAAAAAATATTAATTATTAAGCTAGGTTTGATTATTTTTTTTTTACAGTAAAAGAATAAGTCATATATAAATAAATAAATACAATAAAAATCATTCATTTAAACCTACTTGGATCAAAATTTATTAGTAAAATACAAATTTTACCAAGTGTTAGTACACTGATCCTAAAATATAGTTACAATTTTTCCTATTTAAAAGCCCCCTGACTAATTTAGTAATTAAGCCGTATCAACTTGAAAACTGAAAAATTTCTTTATTATTCAAATAAGTTTTTCAAATTATTATTCAAAATAGCATTCAAAATCACTTATTGAACGTCAAAAACTACCACCCATTCAAAAGAGACCGCCTCAGACCTGAGAAGAATGGGCGCAACAAACTCAGCGGGTTTTTTTTTAAATATAAAAATATGGATTACAATGTGATATCGTACAATAAACATTTATAATTAAAGAGCCTGAGGGTGTTCGCTTTATTCCCAGTCCGTGGTGTCATTAAAAAAATCGTTTATGCTATAGTAACCTTTCCCACACAAACGTTTTTTAACAATTCTTTTAAATTTCGTAACACATTTGTTTTGTACATTTTCGGGGAACATATTGTAGAAGCATATACATCGCCCAACAAAAGACTTACTAACTCGACCAAACCGAGTAGTAGGCATAACAAGTTTATGTTTGTTTCTCGTGTTAACATTATGAATGTCACAGTTTCTAGAAAATTCCTCAATGTGCTTATAAGCATACAAAACATTATCAAAAATGTATTGAGAAGCAACAGTCAAAATGTTTATTTATTTAAATTTTTCTCTTAATGATTCTTCAGGACCTAGGTTATAAATCGCGCGAATAGCCCTCTTCTGCAGCACAAAGATGGTATTAATATCGGCCGCACTGCCCCATAACAATATAACATAGGACATATTACTATGAAAATAACTAAAGTATACTAGTCGCGCCGTATCTACGTCTGTTAACCGTCTAATTTTCTTAACCGCATATGCTGCAGAACTAAGCCTATTCGCCAATCCTTCAATATGGGGGCATTGCAATTAGGAATCAAGAGTAATGCCAAGAAATACAGCAGATTCCACTGGTTTTACCACCTCTCCTATTAATAATAACATTAAGTATTGTATTTTCTTTACTTTTTAATTTAGATGAAAAAATATAACGCGCCCAGAAATATACCTATTGAAATTTTGCTATAAAATGTGCAGCGCCTTCTTGATGTGATAAATCTCTAATATATCAAATTCTCGTGTCATGGTGTTAAACTTTGAACTCCTCCGAAATGGCTTGACCGATTCTCATGAAATTTTGAGTGCATATTGGGTAGGTCTGAGAATCGGACAATATCTATTTTTCATCCTTTAAATGTTAAGGGTGGTCCAACGGATTATATAAACTAAACTATAATAATAATATAACTATAACTATTATTAACTACGTCCACACGGTTTTTTTATTTTTATTTTTTTGACATTTTTTTTCAAATTTGTTTGATTATGAGTCAGCATTAAAAAATACATACAACTTCAAATTTTCACCCATCTACGATCAACAGTTACTTTTGTATCGCAATTTTAATATCAGCAATACAACGTTTGCTGTGTCAGCTAGTTATATATATATACTAAAATTTTCTTTCAGTTGAAAATTTAGATCATGTAAATAAAAAAGCTATCTAAGTTCCATATAAAGTTAGCCCTGACAAGTTCGGGCATTCCTATCAACCATTTGCATGAGAATGTTTCCATTCGTATCAGTGAATTGAAATACGTGACTCGGCTGAGAACTAACTTGAATATATAGTTTAGACAGGCCGGGAACAAACTCATGATAGTTTCCAAATCTAATATTAGATGATACGATATAAAACACAATTTATTTATTTCACTGTGTTTATTTGTTAAATAAATAAATTATATGACTGACGTGGGCTTCCCGCTGTCGGCATTCGTCCTATGCTTTCCCGGGACATAAAAAGAATAGGAAAGTCCCAGGCACAAAGGTGTCGTAAGAGGTGGCTAAAGGCATTTACTAGCGGGTCCCGTGCACAGGAAACCGGCCTAGATACGAGGGCTGCACTAAAAGTATCGGGAATGGAATATTTCCACTGTTCCTGTCATATTAAAATCTTTTTATCGACTCGAGAAAATTCTAAGTGATTATTTATTATGACTTTCGAAGTGGTTTAACACAAAAACAGTGTGTTGACCGGATGATTTCTGCATTTGGTGATGAAGCCCCATCCAAAACCACTATTTATCGCTGGTTTGCTGAATTTCAACGTGGACGTGTCAAGCTCAGTGATGATCCCCGTCAAAGTCGTCCAAAAACTGCAGTCAGCAAAGAAAACGTTGATGCTGTGCGTAAGCTGATTGAGGAAGATCGACATGTGACATACCGCGAAATTCAGGCAACTTTAGACATTGGCATGAGTCAAATACAAATAATATTAACAGTCACGAGTTTGGGTGTTCGAAAAAGAGTTAAAGCCAAAAAACAAAAATCGTTCGTTCACGGAGTGTTGTTGTTGCAAAAAAAATGGTGGCCACGTTTGTCTCCAAAACCGGCCATGTTGCGAATATTCCTCTTGAGGGACAAAGAACGGTTAATGCAGAATGGTATGCTAGCATTTGTTTGCCACAGGTCGTTTCTGAACTCCGTAAAGAGAACTGCTATCGCCGCATCATCCTCCACGACAATGCGAGTTCTCACACCGCGCACAGAACAAAAGAGTTTTTAGAGCAAGAAAACATATAATTATTAGGCCATACGCCGTACAGCCCCGACCTAAGCCCTAATGATTTCTATACTTTCCCTAAAATAAAGAATAAATTGCGTGGTCAGAGATTTTCATCACCTGAAGAAGCTGTGGACGCTTACAATACGGCTATTTTGGAGACCCCAACTTCCGAATGGAATGGTTGCTTCAATGATTAGTTCCATGGTATGAAAAAATGTGTCAAATTTCGCATAGAATACTTCGAAAAGCAATAAATACATTTTTAAATAGTGATGTTGTGTCACTTCCTAGATTCCCGAAATTATCAGTGCCGCCCTCGTAATGGGTACCACAACGACGTGTAATGAACGAATGTGTAAACATTATTGTGTTTCGTTCTGAAGGGCGCCGTCGCTAGTAAAATTACTGGGCAAATGAGACTTATGATCTTATGTCTCAAAGTGACGAGCGCAATTGTAGTGCCGCTCAGAATTTTTGCGGTTTTCAAGAATCCTGAGTGGCACTGCATTGTAATGGGCAGGGTGCATCAATTACCACGCTGGGAGTATCAACGTCTGAAAAAGCTCATGTCATGCTAAAGCGATAAAATTTACTTGATGGATCTCAACTCTTCTGAGTTCATCTTTTATTTTGGGTAAGTGCATAACAAGATGATGACTCACAAATTATTAATCTTCTAAAATCTAATTGTTATTAAAAATTTGTCTGAATTTATTGGCAATTTTTACGTGTTTTGTTATTGTAAAATGGTTTTCAATAATTGGGTTTTATGTGGATGTTTGTCATGGCTTAACACTCCGCATTCCAGGCACTCTAAACCTTGAATATTGCTTGGATTTTGGCGCGCGAATTTTTGCAAAAGTGTATCTATGCGTATTTTTTTACGTTTAGCAAAAGAATGCTTATAGTTAGGGAGATTTAACATCTAAGTAGTAAGCTGAGAATTGTGTATTGTTACAGACACCAGTGATGCATCAAGATGTACGGCAACTGGAGTGAGGAGGGGGTGGAAGAGGAACGCACTCATGTGCATCTCGCAGTACTCCTCGCGCTCTACGTACTTGTCTCTGTCATTGGTATTATTGGTGAGTTCCTACTCAACTGGCATTCCAATTGGAGCTTTTTCTCATTAACCATTTATAACCTAGGTCCTAAAGAATCATTAAGAGAAAAATTTAAAGAAATAAACATTTTAACTGTTGCTTCTCATTATATTCTTGATAATGTTCTATATGTTCATAATAAACACATTGAGAAATTTGCTAAAAACTGTGACAATCATAATGTTAACACGAGGAACAAACATAAACTTGCTATGTCTACTACTCGGCTTAGTCGAGTTAGTAAGTCTATTGTGGGGCGATGTAGATGCTTTTACAACAAGATCCCAGACAATAGGTGCATGTTATAATATACGGAAATAGGCCTTAGATTGGAATTATTATTATTATTAGAGAACCAAAAAAATAATTGTTCCGCAACTATTTAAAAATCGCTTTGTTTGTGAATGCTAATATCATTTTTATGTCTTTTGCTAGATATATATTCAGGCATACGCGAATCATAGATTCTTGAAGTACAATTGAAGACTTGCAGTGCATAGTATATATATATATGACACGATGCGCTAACGATAATCCATATTTGCCAGTTAAAACATGGCCGCAAGCAGAGGTTTCCCATCATTTCAATAAACGTACCTCGCTGTGTGTGTGAGAGAGTATAAATCCCAGAAGTGAGCGTTAACTTTATAAAAAAAAATGATCCTAAAATCCTAAAGATTAACTAATGCAATTTACGATTTCAAGTTGTCGGCTAAGGTAGACTTAACCGATTTTAATATTTCTCAGAAAAGGAGGATAAGCGTACGGGTCACCTGATGTTAAGTGATCAACACCGTCCATATTATCTTGTAACACTAGAGAAACCACAGGTGCGTTGCCGACCTTTAAGAAAAGTGGACGCGCTTTTTTTGAAGGTACTCATGTCATATCGTTCCGGAAACACCCCACATGGAAGCTCAATCCACAGTTTTGTTGTACGTGGAAGAAAGTAATTTGTAAACTGCACTGTGGAGGATCGCCTGAAATCCAGATGGTGGGGATGATATCCTAATATTAGCCGTGTCGTGCGAAGTTGGAATTCGGCGGCAGGAATCAGGCGAAACAACTCTTTGGAATACTACTCTTTTACCAGTGGGAGGCTGCTTTGCACCGGATGCCGGCTAGATTATGGGTACCACGACGGCGCCTATTTCTGCCGTGAAGCAGTAATGTGTAAACATTACTGTATTTTGGTCTGAAGGGCGCCGTAGCTAGTGAAATTACTGGGCAAATGAGACTTAACATCTTATGTCTCTAGGCGACGAGTGCAATTGTAGTGCCGCTCAGAATTTTTGGGCTTTTCAAGAATTTGGACCGGCACTGCATTGTAATGGGCAGAGCGTATCAATTACCATCAGCTGAACGTCTTGCTCGTCTCGTCCCGTATTTTCATAAAACACAATTTTCATTAATTCATTCATTTGCAGGCAATGTGAGCCTGATGGCCGCATTGGCTTCAAGCGGCGCCTCTCGCCTGAGAACCCCGCAGCTACTGAGCGCGTGCACGGCTGACCTGCTGGTGTGTGCTGCCAGCGCTCCGCTTGCTGCCACCAGGGCTGCTAGGATCCACCATCTGCCTTGTCATATCATATACTACATCGAGGTGAGCACTTTCAACTTCATTTATTAAAGAATATGTATGTAAATAATAGCGGAAAATATGCATCAATCGGTGATGGATACATTTTTGTTCCCTTTGGGGTGAAGACGATGCGTCCTTGGGATTATTCGGCACAAAAACTCATAACAGAGTTATTCAGGCACCTAGCCGATTTGAGAGTCACCTCTCAAAGGTATAAAGAGGTATGTACCAGACCTTTCTGGTATGTAAGAAATTAAAGGCAAATCATTCGGTCAGAAAGAGGCTCTCTTTTATTATAAACGGAATATCTCGATACGGAACTATTCTTACTGACTCATTTAATGGAAAACAAATGAAGCATATCTAGATAATCTATTGTCCAGGCGCCTTACAAAGAGGGGTGACCAAAGATCTGGCACGTACTTTAGAGAATTGACATTGTTTTTTGTTGGTTGCCCATGTTGGGCAGATAAGAGCTTGCTTCCACGCTTACTTGTCGTTTAAAAAGTCATTAATGGTTAATAGTAGCCCCGATTGTTATGCAGTTGAAATGTGTTGAATTCGCAGTCAGTGCCGGTGGCAGCGAGCACTCTATCGCTGGTCGCCATGGCTGCAGACAGATGTGGCGCGGTGAGGCGTGGTCGAGGGTCGCTATGTGCGAGGCCCTATCTCGCCGTGGCTGTTGTGTGGATCATGGCCTTCTTACTTGGTAACATAACTTAACATAAACAATAATCATCATTTCAAAACTTTGCCACATGGAAAGTTTTCAAATTAACAAATGACATACAAAATAGGGCAGGGAAAATCTTATCGTTAAAATTGTCCTGCCCCAGAGATTTTTGAAATGTTAGTAAGTTATCTGTGAAGTCTGAAAAAATAAAAATTATTCCTAGAAATCAAGTGCAGCGCCACCCATCAGGTCAGTGGTAAACTAAACTTCTAGAAGTCCGCTCAAACACATTCACAAAATTTAAATATTTGAATAAGAGCTTAGGTTTTTGATAGGATAATATCTTGTATTACAAATATATCATAATATATGAATGTGAGTAATATAGAAATTGATAGTCATACCTATTCGAGTCTCTCTTATGTTTCATAAAGCCTTTCCTATATTCTAATACTGCGCCCAAGTTTATGTCTCTTCGACAAGTTATTTCATAATTCTTTCCAACTAAGCGTAATTTTTAGTGTGTGCCAAAGCAGAACTGTATTTAAATAAAATACTTTTAAAATAATTTAAACGCGTGTAACTGTACATTCGGTATTTGCGTAATAATTACATTTTTATTGTTACTTTATTTAACCCGACGTTTCGTGACCTTTCCAGAGCACGCTTTCAGGGAGACTGTCCTTCTTTAAAAAGCATTTTATTTGAATAAGAACGAAACTTAACACCTTATGTCTCAAGGAGACGGGCGTAATTGTAGTGCTGCTCATAATTTTTGGGTTTTCAAGAATCCTGGGCGGCACTGTATTGTAATGGGCAGGGCGAATCAATATCAGCTGAACGCCCTGCATGTATCATCCCTTATTGTCATACAAAAGAAGAATGTGTAACCCTCACTTTAATCAAAGAACTTTCTACAACACTCTATTTATTAGAAAAAGCAATTTTTAAATTTTCCAGGTATTTGTTTAATCTGGCCTAGGTAAGCCATACATTTTGATTAAGCCCATGATTACCAAAAATAGCCCCCCTTTACTATATAGTAATATTCCCTAAAAGCTTTTCTAAGTATTGGCATCAGAACTCTAATGACAAATTAGTATTCCAACTGGCAGGCTCACAAATTTCGAGACGCAATATAATCTCTCCTAATGATTTGACAAACAATGTTAAGTCTTATTATCCCAGTAATGTCACAAGCTACAGCGTCCTTCAAACCGAAACAGAATTATGTTTCAAACATTACTGCTTTCAGCACGCACCTTCAGAAAAAGGCACCACTTTGGTGCGGATAAGTGCCGTACGGCACACTATTCCGTCACCATATTCTGACCCTTATTTTATTTATAAGATGGTTTATTTTGCATGGTCTTATAGCTTGTCTCAATGGCTTTCAGATACATTCACTCAAATCATCGTATTTATAAGCAATCTATTAGTACACGTAAAATAGTACGCATTGACAGAACGATGAGGCAAACCACGCGCAATCAGAGATTGTGCTGTAAACATGAGTATCCTATGTATGTAGCACAGTCATTATATCAGCTGGAAGACGTTCACTGCTGGACAAAGGCCTACCCCAAAGATCTCAACGACAATCGGTCCTGCGCTGCCCTGGCGTATCCAACGTATTCCGACGATCTTGACCATATCGTCGGCCCCCCTTGCATACCAACACTGAGTCTTCCGGTACGCGGTCATCATTAGAGGACCTTATTGCCCCAACGGCTATCACGTCCGTGTATATTTAAACGTGCATAAATACCACAGTTTAATCTGCTACCCGTAATTTATCTCCATTCAAAATTTCAGAACTCCGCGCTACAGACAAAATTGTCACCCAACTCTGCATAAGCTCATAGACAAATCAGGCATTAATATTTTCAACCGTATTCATCTTGATGAATGAATTTATGACGAGCGCGAACCGCGTTTAATCTCCTTAATAGATAACATAATGACAGTACTTATTAAGTTATCAGGATATCAAAATGGCGACGCTCTGTAACTTGGGACTTAAGGTGACTTGCAAGAACCATTAAGGACATCAATCTTGTTGCAATGTAATTTAATGACGTAATATAATTTGTGACGTAACCAAAACTCGAACATGCCATTTTTTACTATTTTTTACGCAACAAAATTGTAAGTAGAGGCATTTAGTATTGCATAATATGTAGATGAACATTGTTTTGTTATTCGGTAGATTTCTCGAGACAGGCATCGTCATGCTCGATTAAATGTCTCTGCTTGTGGCGGCGATGTGGGGCGGGTCGTTCCCTTCCCTAAAATATGGTCGAGGGAGGCGATGCGTCATGCTCGTGAACGGGTGCTACTCGTGGTGGCTGGTCTTGTAATCGCGAGGTCTGCTTGATGTGTTTTTTTTTTATTATTATTTCCTTTAAAGTTAAAGTTATTATATATTTTATTTTATGAAATGTTCACATAATGCCTCTATTTATTTACGGTATGTGTGGATTGATGCATCTACTATACTCTTGTGTTTAGAAGTATTAATTTACTTTTTTTTCTTTATAACTTACTCGTGTAAGCCCTTCAGATTTCGACATTTGAGTATTTTTGTTGCGTCACTTTGCGTATATTGTAATTGAAATGATTTGTAAAACAATTAAAATGTTTACTTGACTTAAAATGGCAATGAGTTTCATGTTACTTCTTCCCATTAGCACAACCCTTTACGAAGTATTTTTTGATATTCATAAGTGTCATTTCCAGGACCTATATGAATAAAGAGTTTTTGAATTTGAATTTGAAAAGCACTTATGTATACTATAAAGTATAATGTTATAAAGAGCTGAAGTTTTTGAGGTTGCAGAGGGTAATCTCTCTCAATATAAAATATCATATCTACTGAAATTATTTTAAAATTATTTTACTAATAGAATGCCACATTGTTTGTCAGTATCACAGGCATACATATACACATTAACCCTAAAAATAAAAAGACTTTACTTTTGTTTTACTCACTTTGCCAATATAACGTGGCAGTTATATTGGCAAAGTGAGTTAGAGAAAAAACTTTCGAACGAAAACACATCTTAACGCTACTTTAACGACACAGTGGTGATGATGATGACGATGAGGATATAATATCATTATTGGAACGAAGTTCCTTACGGCAGGCTTGGAGGGGATAGGGATTTTACTGCGCGACCGAACTGAAAAAAATGTGATAGTTAAACCGTAAGAAAAAATCCGTGAAAAAGTGCGTGGAACAAAACCGTTAAATGAGACGTGCGCAGGCGCGACAGTCGCATACAGAAGCGAGTAGAATTTGTGTCGATTCTACATTCTATTCTACCACATCATTTTTTTGTATATGTACATGAATGTATGTGGCACACCCAACACAAACACCAACTAAAATGGTTACTAGCGAGTCATTTGTACTTTTACTAGCTGACCCAGCAAACGTTGTATTGCCGATATTAAAATCGCTATACAAAAGTAACTGTTGATCGTAGATGGGTGAAAATTTGAAGTTGTATGTATTTTTCAAACAAATTTAAAAAATAATGTCAAAAAAAAATTCGTGTGGACCACCCTTAACATTTAGGGGGATGAAAAATAGATGTTGTCCGATTCTCAGACCTACCCAATATGCACTCAAAATTTCATGAATGTTTCGGAGGAGTTAACAAGTTTAACACCATGACACGAGAATTTTATATATTAGATTATATTTAATACAAAGATATGAGAATGCATAAGACGTTATAACATTGAATACCTTCTCTTAAAGTTCCATACTTTGAGATTTGTAGGCATATCCATGTTTAAAACTGATATTGTTGCTATAGCCGATATAACTCGAAAGTTATATTCGTAAAGATATTGCCCTAACAGCTTTAGAATGAGTTGTTATGTTTTTAAAATGATAACCCGTCATTTTATGAACGATGCGGGACTCGAACCCGCGACCTGAGTGATGAACAAAGCATACAAGATTTTATGACGGTACGTCACTCGAACTTTAGCTTAGGTTAGCTCAGTTGGAAGAGCACTCGCACGGAATGCGAGAGGTCGCGGGTTCAAGCCCCGAATCGTTCATAAAATTTTGTTTTCAAATTTTATTTGAGCTTTAGAATAATTCTATTAGCAATGATTAGCACCAACTTAATTCTTCTTTCAAGGACTGGGGAGAGACAAGCGTTGACTTATTAAAATATTGTTTAATTCTGAGCTTTGGATTGTTACAGGTGGAGTAACTTTAATAGCATCGTGTTTGTCATTTCCACCGCTCGCCGCCGCCCACGCTGTGCTGACGTACTGCGTCCCCGTGATTGCGGTCACTCGCTGCCACTGGACAGTCAGGGTCAAACTCACGGCTCTGTCTCTAACAGCCCGCGCAGCTCACGGAGAGCTACCTCTCCCTCTCCCACTGATGCGCCGCCCGACACACGTCATCATAGTCGCCGGGGTGGGGCCCAGAGAGCGCCGTGATGCAGTCGACGTCGGCGATGTTCGGGGAAAGAAATTGCAGCCGAGCCTCCTTGGACCTCAACCACAAACATCGACGCTGCACTCCCGGCGGCGCCTCGGCAATGTGCTCATCGGTATAGCGCTGCTATTCGCAGTGAGCTGGTGTCCACACGCGGCAATCGTCATCTGCAACGCGTTCGGCCTCAATGCTCCGCGGATATTAGCTCAGTATGCACTACTCCTTGGTCTCACCCACTCAGCTTTGAACGCGGCGGCGTACTGGCTTCTGAATAGACACGCCCTCACAGCCGCGTGCACGGCTTGGCGGATACCACAGCTGCGAGTCCGAGAGGAAAGACCGTCTTCTACGAATGAAGCGGCCCTCGGGGCTTTCCACCCTCGACTCGCGAGACCCGCCCCCTCCCCGCGACCTCCTCCATCCAGTTTCCTATATTGATGTACATTGTAATTATTATCTTCTAAGCTCTTTCGATCTGTGATTCCTGTCTCTGTGCCTCGTTTAGTCTACGCGTTCGTTTCGTCGTTGTAAGATTGTTTAAGATTTAATGGTGAATTATATACGTGAAGCAATAAAGTGTACGAAACACTGAATTGTGTTTTATTGGCATATTTGTCACGCCGGACTTATATAAATGTGTGGTGACCTTTTTAGTATGTTTGTGATGTGATCTATAAATATTTTTCACTGTCACAATGAAGGATTAAGGTTAAAATGGAAACAAGCATTTGGCAAAACAATTTTTTACTTTGATGTTATTTCATTTATAATATTGTTCTCTTGAATAAAACAGTGCAGTCAGGTTACTGGGGAATTTGTACCGGGAATATTCGTAATTATGAGAATATTTGAAGTAACAAAGTTCTCATTACATTTTAAACATCTGGATTTTTCTCTGGAAATATAATACAAGATCAAAAGCATCGTTTTTCTCAATTATCTTTGTTTGAATTTGTACATACAGACCCCTGATTATTTTAAAATACTTCAAGCAATGGTTTTAAGCACACTAGCAGGAAAAAGATCTCCTTCAAAAATCTGCATACACCGTCCACCTATAGACCGGCAACGCTTCTGTGATCGCTTTAGTGTTGAAGAAGAATGTGGGCGGCGGTAATCACTTTACATGAGATGACCCGTACGCTCGTTTGTGTTCGTCCAGCTCTTTCATTAATAAACAGCATGTGTATTAAATGCATTATATTTAGTTTGGATCGCGCTCTGATTTTATATATCAATGTAGGAGCTAGGGCTGGAAGGTAAGTTTAATTTTCTACTACACAGCCACATTCTGGAATCAATTACTGGCTGCCGTTTTCCCGAACCGATACGACTTAGAGACATTTAAGATTAGAGCATACTGCCAACATAAAGGCCGGCAACAGACCTGACCCCTGGTGTTGCGGATGTCCATACATTGTTTCCACACCAATTTGCCAACTCTTTTATAAAAAAAATCCAAACGGATTAGTAGCTCGCCTAATAGTAAGTAAAAACCAGTCACCCATGTTCATCTGAAATAACAGTGATCAAGATGTGTGTATTTTTTAAGTGGCCGGCCTTTAAAGTGGGATGTACTATACTTTAAGTTCCGTAAGTCGTATTGGTTCGGGAATGCTGCAGCCGGTAAATGATTCCATAAGGTGGTTATATGAGGAAGAGTTTCTTTTTTTTTATGGAAAAGGAGGTCAAGTGTACGGGTCACCTGGTGTTAAGTGATCACCGCCGCACACATTCTCTTGCAACATCAGAAGAATCACAGGAGCGTTGCCGGCCCTTAAGGAAGGTTTACGCGCTTTTTCTTAAAGTACCCATGTCGGAAACACCGCACAAGGAAGCCTCATTCCACAGCTTTGTTGTAGGTGCAAGAAACTTCGTTGATAACCTCACTGTGGAG
Source organism: Leptidea sinapis (assembly GCF_905404315.1). Taxonomy (NCBI): domain Eukaryota; kingdom Metazoa; phylum Arthropoda; class Insecta; order Lepidoptera; family Pieridae; genus Leptidea; species Leptidea sinapis. The sequence goes on along the minus strand of NC_066304.1, from coordinate 5,771,124 downwards.
GACCCGCCAAATATCCAGATGGTGGGGATGATATCCTAATTCCTAATTCAAATTTCGAATCAGGTGAAATAGCTCTTCTGTTTCTTGCCGCACGTGGTTGTAGAATTTCGGCATCAAACATTTAAGAATCATTCATTTATTTATACGGAACATCAACATCACGAGTTTTAGTTAATAAATTAATTAGAAAAAAGAATAAGTACTGTTATATACCTGACGACGACCTGTATAGCCGAGTGGTTAGCGTCCTACCTACTAAACTAGAGGTCCCGGGTTCGAATCCCGGTAGGTGCAAGCATTTATATGATGAATATGGATATTTGTTTCCGAGTCATGAATGTTTATATGTATTTATGTATGTTTAAGTAAGTATATTGTATTAAATATATCGTTGTCTTGTAACCCATAACACAGGCAATATATGCCTAACTTGGGGCAAGATTATTTGTGTAAAAAGTGAGTCAATATTATATTGTATTATATATATAACTATTATAGATGTACACAATACCTATCAATCACCTATAAAATACCCAATAACAGTGTTACATGATTGTCGACGCCAGGAGGTCTACTCGCAAAATCGACAACGAAACATTCGGAACGATACGATAATACTCCGAATATATCGCAACTACCGTACTCTAACAAATGTTCGAATTCCTTATCGTTTATCGTTACCATAGACTAATATTTTGATTTTTTTACGATGTTAGTGTGAATGAAACAAGTGCAAACCTTGAAAAACTAAACATTATCTGTGCTTTGTCGCTGTTTAGTGTCAAAAGTTAAAACATAGTTTAGGCACTAAGGACCATGCCAGACTCTGTTGGGCAAATTTACATCATTTGTACAAAAAAGTACATGTTGAAGAATTATGTAATGAATATACTATGACCATTTAAAATTCAATTAGTAATACAAAAATTGCGAATAAATACAATCTAAAAAAAGTAACTCAACCCATCTCGTCGATTTCCTATTTGGCAGGCGGCCATTTGCATTACTTTCTACGAATAAACGATCAATAAAACTACTTCAATTAGTTGGTAGTAAAAAAAAATCCTGTTGAATATGTAATTAATGTTTAAGAAATTGACTCCACAATCAAAATAAAGGCACAACTACAACTTAAAATGATAATAGCAACGACAGCCTAGATGGTGTCGTTGAGATTATCGTAAAAGTGACGTTTGATTATTTGTCAAATTCGAATATTCGTCTCTGACATTTTCAACAGCTGAGAGTAGGGTTATGACCGATAATATCGAAAAATGTTTCGTTCGTTCAATCATCGTTTCGACATTGAATACGATGTAACTAAGAGTAGAATTCGACACAACTAATGCGACGATATATAGAATATCGATTTTAGGAGTAGGCCCCCTGATTTCTTATCGGCGACTGTATTAGGTAAATTTAATTTAATTATTATATCGAGCCATACGGCTATAGGTGTATACCTGAACCCATCAAATTGAACGTAGTGTTTAAATTCTCTTTGCGAAGATATCAATCTTTCTTTTGTTCATCGCGAACAGTGACAGGACCCTGCTAAGAGATCAATTAAAGTGATTTAAATTCCTTTAATTTGATTAAGAAACAAAATCACTAGATTTATTTTTATCACAAAATAGAATAAAAAAAACCTGGATTACCTACCATTTGAAATTTTACATTTCGAAGTGTTAAATATTCATTTTCAACATACTAATTGAAAAAATAATAGGATACGCGAAGAAAGTTTTCCGAATAGCCACTACATAAAAGCCCACAATAAATTTAAGTGAGAAGGGTTAAGGGGACAATTACAAAGGGCTTACCTTTACTTTGATCTTGGTCCCTTTATGCTTGCTGTTTGAACATATAAATAATATGTTCTTGCTTTTTCTTTTAAGATAAATAGTTATTACGATATTTAGTTATTTCTTGTCATCTTTTTATAAGTGCTTTGATTTGAATTTGCGATTTAAATTTGGGAAGATGTTACCCTAGATAATAGCATAAAAGGCATTTATTTTCTCAAAATTGATTCCTTTAGAATTCTTTCTGATGTCATTTCTAATAACTACTAGATACTACTACCGCTTCGGAAACAAATGGGGCTCTGAGAGAGAAGAAGCGGCGCAAGAAACTCTTCCATCATTCTTTTTTGCGCTCTTTTCAATTAAAATATACAATATTGTACAGTCATTTCTATCGCTATAAAATAATCACAATCTAGTCCCAGGCTGTTCGATCATTTGGATATTCAGCAGTGTAGTAATAGGATTTACAACAGAGCCATTTATTTTATAAAACATTAAAATTTATTTATAGATAATGCCTGAACAGTGGCTGGGACTTTATTATGGAAGTGTATACATTTACCCTTTTAGGTAATTTATAAGTATAGATAGAGCCTCTTGCTATTAAGGAACGCATGACAATAGGCCAGGATTATTAATTTAGTGTGCATGACAAGCTATACTCGCTAGCTTACACTCGCGATACATATGTTACCTTGAATTACGGCCGTTTTCAATAACGTATCTCTAGTTACGGATACATTGTTGTTAGCGTTTTATGACAAGATCGTATCTATCCATAGTTATGTCCAATATATATAGTCCAATGCTTTATGTCGATAGGTTATTGAAATGTAAATAAGCGTAAAGGGATAGATTTGTCTACCTCTAGTAAGTTAAACTAAGGATAGATAGGATATATAGTTATTATTGAAGGATTGGCGGATAGGCTTAGTTCTGCAGCATATACTTTAGTTATTTTAATTGTATTATGTCCTATGGTATATTGTTATGGTGCAGTGCGGCCGATATTAATACCATCTTTGTGCTGCAGAAGAGGGCTATTCGCGCGATTCATAACCTAGGTCCTAAAGAATCATTAAGAGAAAAATTTAAAGATATAAACATTTTGACTGTTGCTTCTCAATACATTTTTGATAATGTTCTGTATGTTCATAAGCACATTGAGGAATTTTCTAGAAACTGTGACATTCATAATGTCAACACGAGGAACAAACATAAACTTGTTATGCCTACTACTAGGTTGGGACGAGTTAGTAAGTCTTTTGTTGGGCAATGTATATGCTTCTACAATATGATCCCAGAAAATGTACAAAACAAATGTGTTACGAAATTTAAAAGAATTGATAAAAAAAGGTTTGTGTGGGAAAGGTTATTATAGCATAAACGATTTTCTTAATGACACCACGGACTGGGAATAAAGCGAACACCCTCACGCTCTTTAATAATAAATGTTTATTGTACGATATCACACTGTAATCCATATTTTATATTTAAAAAAAAAGCCCGCTGAGTTTCTTGCGCCCATTCTTCTCAGGTCTGAGGCAGTCTCTTTTGAATGGGTGGTAGTTTTTGACGTTCAATAAGTGATTTTAAATCCTATTTTGAATAAAAATATTTGAATTTGAATATTGAAAACAGCCGTTAGTGAGTGTTCGTTGGTGATAATAGAGGTCTATACAGAATTATAAATTATCTAAGTTACCTATAAATTCGGATATATTAAATTTAGAAAAAAATGTTTAGTAAGAATTCAAGTTTTTCTTATTTATTTGTTTGCAATTTCCACTAGACCATTTAGAAAATGACAGCCAAAGGGATTTTGGGGGCTTAGGAGATTTGTTAACCAAAAAGAGACTAGTGAATACTTTAGTCTTCTCAATCCCATCGTCTTCTCAAGCGCGTAGACTTTCCTTAAAAGCCGGCAACGCTCCTGTGATTCCTCTGGTGGTGCAAGGGAATGTGGGCGGCGGTGATCACTTAACATGAGGTGACCCGTACGCTCGTTTATCCTTCTTTTCCATAATAAAAAAATAGTCCTCTATGGATCTGAAGCGTGGACGATCCGAGATCAGATGTGGTGTTGCAGAAGGATTCTTCGCATACTGTGGACGGTTAAGAGGACAAACAAGCCAATCCTGGAACAACTTCGCATTAGCACAATCTGCTATCAAAAGATCTTGGGCTATTTTGGCAACATTTCCCGACGTCTTCCCAGTAATTTAGATTACCACCACCAGACCACACGAAGACACTCACTGGCCTGCCACTTACGACCGTGTAAGTCCGAGGACCGAACTCTTTTTTTATGGAATAGCAGGACAAACGAGCGTACGGGTCACCTGGTGATAAGTGATCACCGCCGCCCACATTCTCTTGCAACACCAGAGGAATCACAAGAGCGTTGCCGGCCTTTAAGTAAGGTGTACGCGCTTTTTTTGAAGGTACCCATGTCGTATCGTCCCGGAAACACCGCAGAAGGAAGCTCATTACACAGTTTTGTAGTACGAGGGAGAAAGCTCCCTGAAAACCGCACTGTGGAGGACCGCCACACATCCAGATGGTGGGGATCATATCCTAACTTGTGGCGTGTCGTGCGAACGTTGAATGGAAATGAGTGGAAGGCTTTAGTGACAAACGTTACGAAAACTTTGAAGTACGGACACGACCTTCAGAAATGAAGAATGCGACTAGGAAGAAGAAAAGGTGATTTTTTATTTTGTGCATTCTCCGCCACATCATATAAAAATAGTAGCAGAATATCTTGCGATTATTGTTCTTTCACATAGGACTATTTGATTTCGAAGTAGTGGTCATGTGCTTATTATAATATTACTTATATATGACTGTTTATTTATTTATTTACCACACATACCAACTGTCATTACAGGGGACCTAATGCGACAGTAACAAACAAACAGGTATAATATATGCCAAAAACAAGTAAATCCATCTTAATTTAGAGTAATTCACAAACACACACACACACACACACATATACACACGCACTCTCACCAAACCAAACACGCACAAATATCATGTCTTATTATAAATATTGTAAATCCGTTATTAGATGTAAGTCCTACAAAATATTATTATTATAACCTAATTTAAGTTCTGTGGATTTTGTGATGTTTTAAATAAATAAATAAACTAAACATGCAATAACATTAAATAATACATCACAAGCCAAAAATTACATTAGAAATAACATATTACACAAAAAATTACAAAAAACTTTAGCGTAGAACTGTTTACTATATTTTAAAGGAATGGAAAACATGATTATTTCATGAATAGTTCGTAGGCGTCGACTACATGTCCCTGAGTAGCTAGAAAATCAAAAGCTTGGCATATTTTAAAAATAAAATACAGTCTATTTGAAAAATAAACAAGTCTTACGAAAAGTAATATTGAAGTAGGCGTTACTTTGCGGAAATCCATAATTATTATACAAATAGTGTTAATTCCGCCAATATTTGTCTTACAGTCACGTATGTCATTTGACATGTCTGCCATCCAGTCGTCTGTCATTATATAAAATGAATTTGTGATTCGAGATTGATTATAATTATTCCTTTAGATAGAGCTCTTGCTGCTAGACTATACATGAAAACAGGCCAGGTTAATAACTTTAGTTGCGTGACAAGCTACGTCTTACAAATGCGATTTGTATGTCACTTTGTGTCAGTGTACGTGCATAGCTTAAAATAGAGTTTAACTTTTCTTAGGCTAATGAATTCATTCCATTACAACTTTGTCTCTGTTGGTTTTGATTTAGATTTTAATGAAATAAGCACAATTTAAAAGTATAATAAACAATAGAATTACAACACTACGTGATCTATAATGAAGGTTATATATTATGAAGAATTGGTGGATTTCTTTTAATATTCTGTTTCAGTAATATTTAGTTCATCAAAGTGTTCTTGTCACATAAGAAACTTTTAATCTAGTGAGAAACTTCTACGACACAAAGAAATAAAGAAACAAAGAAAAAAATGTTTATTGACGTCGTTATACATTCTGATAATAGTTCTTAAAGTTATACTAATCTAATTATGATCTAATGACGCCAATGGACTCAGCATAGTTGTGGTTTCGAAAGAATCCACAACGCTGGTCTTCCGTGGAAACGAAGAGAGCGCTACTAACGCACAGTCCTGTCACACGAAGGTGTACAAACTATTAATTTTTTATGAGCACAAAGCACAAAAAATAGTGAAACTCGGATCTAAAATTAAAACTAACAACAAATAAAAACAATTAAACTTGCCATTTGCCATTTAAACAATTGTTTTAGCATAATATATTATAAGCCACTTATATGTACCTAGATATTAGGTAACTGTTCTGTTTTTTTCTACAAATAAATAAATATAAATGAATAAAAACAATCAACCTCTTTTTTTATCAAAGTTTTCTCAGCTGTCAAAGTGACATATAACTAGTCGTATGACTAAATGATCTGAGATCATAATCTTAAATTCATGTAATTTGTGCGTTAATTCTATTGTAATAGTTTTAAAAGCCTGTTTTCCTACTGCGATGTCATTAAACTGTCGTAGTTTCCACATTATATCAAACTCTGATTCTTGCGATATTCGCCGCGTAACTGACAAGAGAAAGTGCTCCAGTTAGCCGACCAAATTCGAGATAACTGTAACTAGTGTAATATCAACTACCCAGCAGTACTCTGGCTGTTTGCAGATTAATACAAGTTTTGTATTATATAGCGTTGTTTCAATACTGTTAACACAAGCTCCGATAGCCGTGATCGTCTAGTGGTTAGGACCCTACGTTGTGGCCGTAGTAACCCAGGTTCGAATCCTGGTCACGGCAGCGAATAGCTGTTACGGTGGAGCATATTTTTTTTATTTTACGAGATTTGGTAAGTGCTCCGATAGCCGTGATCGTCTAGTGGTTAGGACCCTACGTTGTGGCCATAGTAACCCAGGTTCGAATCCTGGTCACGGCAGCGAACAGCTGTTACGGTGGAGCATATTTTTTTTATTTTACGAGATTTGGTAAGTGCTCCGATAGCCGTGATCGTCTAGTGGTTAGGACCCTACGTTGTGGCCGTAGTAACCCAGGTTCGAATCCTGGTCACGGCAGCGAATAGCTGTTACGGTGGAGCATATTTTTTTTATTTTACGAGATTTGGTAAGTGCTCCGATAGCCGTGATCGTCTAGTGGTTAGGATCCTACGTTGTGGCCGTAGTAACCCAGGTTCGAATCCTGGTCACGGCAGCGAATAGCTGTTACGGTGGAGCATATTTTTTTTATTTTACGAGATTTGGTAAGTGCTCCGATAGCCGTGATCGTCTAGTGGTTAGGACCCTACGTTGTGGCCATAGTAACCCAGGTTGGAATCCTGGTCACGGCAGCGAACAGCTATTACGATGGAACATATTTTTATTGAATTTTAATTTAATTTTTCTACAAAAAGTTATCTAAGTCTATCTCGTTTGTCTAAGTAGATAAATAGTTGCTACGGAGATGAGTACTAGACAATTAAATTTTGAATTATTTTATCGCAAATGCATTTCACTGAAATAATTCTTTCAATTCATGTTTTTGTTTTGACTGTCAACGCCAAACTAGGGGACGGGACAATAAAATTAAAAATGTCTAATAACAATATACTGACAAAAATCAATTTTTTTAGCTTCATCGTTTTACAAATTATTTAAATTACAATATATAAAATTATATTAATAATAACCTCATTAGAGAATTTGCTAGAAACCATCATAACTATAATGTTAAGTTTCACACCAGGAACAAACATATACTGGTAATAGCTAATACTCGGTTAAGTCGAGTTAGTAAGTCTTATTGGGCGATGTATATGCTTTAACAACATGATCCCAGAAAATGATTTTAAGGCGGATACATCGCTATTTTCTGGTAAAAGTCCACAAGAAATGTGTTACCTACTTCAATAGAATTCTAAGAAAAACCTCTGGCGACTAATTGGGAAGCTTCCTCAGAGCTTTGAGCATAAATATGGTCATTTTGTTTGTTAAAATTGTTGCTAAATTGTAAAAAAAATCTCACACGTACGGTGTCCTTCCGCCGCGACCCGCTCACACCTCTTGCCTCCTCATGACTCAAGCACATCTCACCTATAACTATGTATGTAGTAACAAATCTTGGATTCTACTGACTCTAAAAATTACAATAATCGTAACTAGAATTAGATTAATTAATTAGATTGCATAAAAAAAGCAATTATTTTATGCTTTTTAGAGCACATTATATCTATTGTTTTGGAATAGTGTTTATGAAGTCGGTTGTTTTTTGTAATTATTTTTTTTATGATTTTTAGTGAATTCGTAGTACACTAACTAACAATTTGTCTAAATATGTGTAGATATACTAAATTTTTCAATGCAGCAATGAACGTAAGTGCTTTGCAATTTGATTACAGGCAGTTAAAATTCTGCCACAGATCGCACCCTTACTGTAAGTCGTTCAGGAGTCCCATTGTTCATCATATTCGACTACCTAACCAAACTTAAAACTTTTATGGTTTTCTCATGGATGCCATTGTCAGATCTGGACCAAATTACAATGGAACCACACGGGAAGCACCAGCTTTCAAATAGAAAAATAATTATCAAAATCGGTTCACCCAGTCGAAAGTTTTGAGGTAACAAACATTAAAAAAAACATACCGACGAATTTAGAACCTCCTCCTTTTTTGAAGTCGGTTAATAAAGCTTATGCACTCGTTTAAATGAAAAGTGCCTTCGTTCAAAGTAATATTATTGTCTTCTCGTCCGGTTTCTTGTCTTTCTGTTTTTATTACGAACTCGAGAGATACACTTATTTGTTACATAATATTTTAGCAGCATTAAGAGCTACCACATAAATAAGCAACAAGAAAGGAATACGTTATTCTTCTTCAAAATTAATTTTAAGTTAATCCCGGGTATTACACATCAAATTAAACAGCATTTAATGTTAACAGTGACTATCACTATCACTTTACAAACTATAACCATAGGAAGAATTATCAAAAACGAAGAAAACATTAAACAAAATCGACGATGTGTCTATGCAATCATCGGTCCATAAAATCTGTTATAACTATTTAAAACAATCTTATCGCACTCGTGAAACAGATATAATATGACATCAGTAATATGTAGTACACTGTATATTAGTTAATTTAATTCGAATATTCATCAGAAATGCTGGTTTACAAAATATTTCTTGTTATCGGTATCTCAAGTTACACAACAGAGGCGTGTAAGTAATTATTGTTGTTTTTCTCTTATCTGTAAGATATAGTGTAATTAAGTAGATTAATATTTTCTCTGTAAAACGTGTTAGTGTATAATATAAACAATATGTGACGTATTAAATATTATTTGCAATGTAAATAATTGCGTAATGTATTGCTCATGTTCACTAATTCATATTTTGCACGTATTTCATCAATTTGTGTTTTGTTATTGATGATAAATCAATTTATGCCATAAATTGGCTTACATTATTTTATTATTCCGTTCAGGCTGTTGATTTTTGTTTTAATTGCATACTAGCTGCTACCCGCGACGTTGGCGGGTGGACTCTCTATAGCAACAAATATACCTGCATTAACATGAAGCCTAGTCTCATAAATGACTCAATGTGCACAAATAAAATTTAAAAAACAACAAAATTTTATGAACGTAGCGGGACTCGAACCCACGACCGTAGCGTTCCGTGCCGGTGCTCTAACCAACTGAGCCAACCGTTCGAGTGACGTCTCGTTATAAAATCTTTGCATATTAGGAAATTGACATGAGATGTCGCTCTTGGTAATCTAAACAATTTGTTATGTATTTAAAGTGATAACCCTCACTTCTAGGATTAATACACAAATAAAATTTAAAAAACAACAAAATTTTATGAACGATGCTGGACTCGAACCCACGACCGTGGCATTCCGTGCCGGTGCTCTAACCAACTGAGCCAACCGTTCGAGTGACGTCTCGTTATAAAATCTTGTATGCTTTGTTCAACTCTCAGGTCGTGGGTTCATTCGTGACTCTATGTAACTTTTATTATATGGTCGTGGAAGGCAAGCCTTTGTTCAAATGTTACACCGAAAGCAATCTATCGAAGCAAGCGAAGGTCCTGCCACATATGGAGTATTGCTGTGATCTCTGGTCTGGCGCACCCCAGCATCACCTCGATCCATTTCAACACGTTCAACGCAGAGCATCTCGAAATATCGGAAACCTAGTGCTCTGTGAACGTCTGGATCACTTTGCGTTGTGTGGTGACGTCGCTTCATTGTGTGCCTTCTACCGCATTTATAGCAGGAAGTGTTTCGAAGAGCTGTTTCAACCGATTCCTGCCGCCGAATTCAACCTTCGTAGGACACGCCACAAATTAGGATATAATCCCCACCATCTGGACGTGTGGCGATCCTCCACAGTGCGGTTTTCAAGGAGCTTTCCTCCATGTACAACAAAGCTGTGTAATGAGCTTCCTTGTGCGGTGTTTCCTGGACGAAACGACATGGGTACCATCAAAAAAAAGCGCGTACACCTTCCTTAAAGGCCGGCACCGCTACTGTGATTCCTCTGGTGTTGCAAGAGCATGTGGGCGGCGGTGATCACTTAACACCAGGTGATCCGTACGCTCGTCTGTCCTTTCTTTACTGTAACCGATTCTGATTGAAACAGTCTGCCAGGTAATAGATCCTTAGTACTTTGAGTATTAAACAATATATCTTAGTCTATGGTTGCAACGCTTTTGAGCCTGTGGTGTGTTTTTCTCAAGTAGGGGTTGTTCAACTTCACACACAACCTTTGAGTATCATTGCTGATGTGCAACACTAGTTCGAATCTCTGGTGCAAAAATTTATATGATGAAAATTGATGTTTATTTACGAATCAGGATTCAGGTTTGGGGCAATTTAGTTAGTGTCAGTAATATTTGAAAAAACAAATGCCTTTCATAAAAGGAATTTTGGAAATAAATAATAAAAAGCATCATTTTTATTATTTCATCACTATAATACGCGCGGAATCTTTCACACAACAAAAATAATTTTTGTTCAACAGTGAACAAAACAATGAAAACAATGAACAAGTATGATAAAGCGATAGGCCGTATCATTTGTCGACAATTTAGGATTAACTTCATATCCTGATATCGAATCGCACAGAATATAATAGACGAATATCAGATTATTCTAGACGGTTGCTTGCAGAATACAAGATTATATTTGAGGTCCTATTGTCGAAGATTTTATCCGAGCGACAGCTGTAGAACTTAAGGGCTTAGCTAAAATAGATTTGCTGTTAACCTTTTTCTGAAAGAAAAAAGCTGACTTTACATTATAATTATAACGAAAATATATTTGTAATTCATAATTGATATTATAATAGTCTTTCATATGGCATATTGAAATTAATTTACTTTCTCATTCTAGTATCTCCGGATATCTGTAAGCATTACCCAAAAATGAAATGGTGCGTAATCGAATACATGTCGAAAGACCGATGGGCACATACCCACAGGTAAGTAGATCTATAGTGAAATCTCCCAAATTTTGTTTTATTAGATTTATCTAAACAACGCTGAAAAATAAAAAAATACAATATTTATTTGTTATATCTTTAAAGTATTAATATATAATAGTATAAATATATAATAATAACCCTCACTTCTAGGATTAATACACAAATAAAATTTGAAAACAAAATTTCAGAACTCTGGCGTTCCGTGTCAGGGCTCTGCCAACTGAGCTACCCGTTCGAGTGACGTATCGTCATAAAATCTTGTATGCTTTGTTCAACTCTCAGGTTGTGGCATAATTCGTAAAAAAAAATTCAAAGTTTAGTTTTCAAATTTTATATGTGTACAATATATATGTCGTGGGCGGATCGTTGGATTGGCCAAATCGTGATATGCCTGAGCGCTTCTTAAAAGCCGACACTTCCTGATTTGGCCGGCCATATCACGATGTGCCCAGTAAAAAGTCGGGCGGATCGACGACAACAACGTATTTGTATAGTGCCAGCTGATCACTGGGCCGATCGTGAAGTTGTTGCATTTCGCTCCGATCGTGATGGTGGCGCTCTCTTCGCACTATCGGCTTTGTACCTTCATTTTATATAATCACAAATTTTAAGGCCTTGGACACCCTACACAATAGTTATTTGTTCAACAAGTGAGTAAAGTTATTTTTGCTGTGAGTGCTGACTTTAAATCACGAATTGGCGAAGTAGTCTAGAATTGAATCACGAGCGTAGCGAGTGATTTAATATATAAATAGTAAGTGATTTAAAGGCACGAGACAAAAAAATTTACTCTCGTGTGAAACAGACAACTTTTCACCTCGACTAGCGAGAAAAGTGTTATAGGTTATATAATATAGTAAAAGAAACAATTAAAATAATATTTTTTTGTGACAATGACATAATACGCTAGGCTAAAATGAGTTTCGGAACGCACCGGATCGCATTGTTTATTTGTTAAACGCGGAGTGATTCCCGAATGTATGGTCACGTGGGGTTCGAAATTTAAATCACATTGACTCATGCTTTTTGCTGCGAGTTTTCACGTAGCTATAGCGCCCTTTTCGTACTGAAGAGGTGAAAACGATATGCCCAAGTGTCGCTGGCGAAACCATCAAACGTTAAGCATTGAACGATATGGCTGGTGTAATATGGCTAGATCATGATGTGCTGGCATATCATGATGTGGCCAATCCAACCATCGGCCGACATAATATACAGCATAGGCTATCTCGCCGAAACTGAAAACAGCTCTGTGAATGTCATAACAATAACACAACTAATAATAATATATAACTGATCTCATATATACAAAAGACCCTTAAAGCTGAATGACAAATAAAGGTTCTACAATCGTATCAACCTGTATACGATTTATTCATGCATTAATAGCTGACTGGTTACCAAGAAAGGACTCTTTTCAGCAGTTTACAAATTTGTCTTTTTACCCATAATCTCATTCTAATAGTATTTATGCTCTTTTGCTTTTAATTTTACTGATGACTACCAACAAGCGTATTTTTTTTTATTAACAAAGCTTTTAATTTTTAATACAATAATAAGATTAATATTTTATTAGAATACTAGCTGACCCGACAGACATTGTTCTGTCAATAAACGGTTCGAGAGATGTGGTAAATGCGTGGGTGGAATCGTGACACGACAAACTATATATGTAAACCTTCCTTGTGCTTCAACGAATCTATTACAAAAGATTTCATTGAGATCGGTCGAATAGTTTAGGAGTAATTGGGGAACATACAAAAAAAATCTCTTTTATATATATAGATAAACAGGTAGTAAGTGGATTGTGATTAAATTATGTGCAATTAAAAATTCCTTCAACTTCTAGACCACGTGTCCCGCTGATTTTTAGCAAAATTATTGAAGTTTTTTTAGATTAAAAGAAGCTTAAAAATACAAGTGTATTAAGTTTAAAATTAAGATAAAAAGTAATAATAGTGACAGACATCTTAAAATTTACTGAAAAAAACTAAGTGCTTGAAGATGTGAACATAAAATCTCGGGACGCCAATTTAGGAGGTTAAGCTAATAAAAAAAGACGTGTGGCACTCGGGGACTGCCGCGGTAAAGCTATTGCATAGCATCTTTCATCAACTTATGCAATTATAATTATTTATGCAGTATTTTTTTTTAATAAAATTAATTTTAAAAAAAGGAAACGGGAACTGAGTAAAATTTAACTTGCAAGATTTGATTACAGACAGACAACGGGACAGGTGAAACTAAATAAAAATGCTTGTCAAAATAATAAAAATTAAAAAACGTGATAAATAAAATAAAGAAATTAAAAAAAAATCAAGATGTACCCCAGGCTCGAACCTGGGACCTTCTGCATATGTGATTACCGCTGTTCCACGGCAACTGTAAAAAGCGTGCCGAAATATCTATATGCATGTAGTAAGTAAGTGTTAGGTTATTTTCGTTACGGAATTTCTAGATTCGGTCCCCACGCTCAAGGCCCGCGATAGAAGCTATGCAATAGCTTAACATGATCGGATTTCGGCCAAACCATCGAACTCGGTCTAGCGAACCATATTCGATGGTATGTCGCGATATCCATTGCACAAAATTATTATTATTACAGTCCGGACCAAGTACGACGCCGGACCGATTGGTGCGAGGCGCCGACCGGACCGTCTGATGGTCCGGCCGTACCAAATCCGATCTTGTATTTAGGCTATTTGAAACGTACTTCAGTAGTTTGAAGATATTAATTATTTACCAACAGATTTTTTTACAACTGGGAGAAGAGATCCTGTCGAATGATTCGTTGGGCGGAGTATTGCGGCACCGCTCCGCTGTCAGACAATAATTTCGAATCGGAAGCAATCTGCTATCTAGAATGCGGTGGATGGGCTTAGCGTATAGCTACAAAATAAATTGTGAAGGTTCATGAAGACAGAACTACTGACAACCAACATGATATTGTCAAAGGATATGGGCAATGAGATTGGCAAAGCTTGTCTGCGCAATTTTGTAATTGAGTTAGAAAATTGGATTCAATGATGTGTTTCTTATTACAGTTTATGTGAATTTATATTTGGATGCTTACTTTTAGAGTCTGGCTAATGAGAGGTGTCCCTGAGAAACGCCAATAAAAAAAATCTGCTGCTGGTAATGATGCACTTAGTAAACGAAGTTGATTCTGTTAATTTTGGGAACACTCTAATGCTTCGAAATATATAATATGATATCTTATTTTATATTAATAATATCTTATTTTTCAAATTAGTATTACTATGTTAATACCTTTTTTTAGATGATAATGTGTAATAAATATATTATATAATAAATAATAATTTGGTACAACATGGTTCGTCATGCGCACTGGATGATTTATTTGCGAATTGCCCACGCCGTCGTCTGCCGGGTGGTCTTCTTCCGTCAAATATGTGCGAAGGGATCGATGACTAGTCCATACGTCAACTCGTGAACGGGTGCTGATTTGGTGCCAGGTAGACCTGTTCACGAAGCATCCTTATACTAATGAATTTAAGCTGAATAGGTTGATGCAACCAATATACAATAATTTATATTTATACAGTTTATTCTTTTTTTTTTTAATGAAATAATTTATATTATTTAAGCGCTATTCATATATTGAATGCAGCACCTTACAAACAAATTTGTTATGTATATTACAACCATTGAAATACTCTATTGATTGAAGAGTGGGCGTTTCTTGTATGTTCTTCTCACGAGCTCTACTTTTCCCGAAGATAAGGTGAATTCAAAAGCGCTTAGTTTAAACCTATTTGATTAAAGTTTCTTTGGCCTTTAGCTATCTGGTGCTGGAGCCAGAAGGTAGGCATTAAAACTACGTAATGCCTAGCTTCTTCAGCCCATCTGAAATCAATATATCTTGCTTTAGCATTATTCAGGATTCATTAAGTTACTTTATGCGTAAAATTGTGTGTTCTTATTTTAAATTTATTGTGTGTATTTTCAATATAATAAAAAAGTTTCAACATATTGAAATGTATTGTTTTAATCAGAAATGAAACACGTGTTAATTGTTCTTTGCATAAATCTTACAATTATCATGTAAATCTAATAAATGTTGCGTAATTAACAAATGGGATTCGGTATTAGAGTAGACGAGGGCGCGGCGAAACCGACCCCCACGACACAGACTAGAAGTATACAGAGTGGACAGATTAATTATAAAATATTTTGTGAAAATAATGGAACAGTTTAATTATATTCAAATTATGTATTATGTAGGTAGATGGATGCTCCTCACTTTCTACTATAGGAGCTAAGGTTCTTGTCTTAAATACTGTTATTAAGTACACAAAATATGTGATTATTGAAACTAGAAAGTAATAAAGAAAGAAAGAAAAATGTTTATTGACGTTTGATCAAGAAAACGTTTTAATTTAGAATTGCAGCACATTGTCTACATAATTTTGAAATGGTTGTTTTTTAAAACTTTAATAACTTCATATCAAACTATGAAGATATCGTATTTTTTTAATTAAGGGCCATTTGGCTCGAAGTCTTTGTTTTGTTTTGTTTTATTTTGTTTTATTTTATTAATAGGCTGACATATATTTTAGCAATAGGTTTTCCGATACAACTGAAAAGATACAAATGAAAACCTCTATCATTCTATTCATATACTTAGATATAATAGGTAGGTAAAGACGAACTCAAATATAAATGTCATGTTCTTTTTTATAAGTTTGTTTTAATTAATTAGTTGAAGTTTCGAAATGGTTTTTATAAGCCTCCTTACTTGAATAAATATCACGTCAAACACCACGTATGACTTTGACTCTGACTGTAGTAGAATAATGCTTAAAATTAAGCTTGATCCCTTGTCTCAACACAATGTTATAACACAGCTATCATTCGAACGAATCGAATTTTCACTCGGAAAGTGATCAATGCTGCAGTCTCTATGGTTGCATTACTCTATCTCTGTCACACCCAGGTTCACAATAAACCTATGACCGTCAGTTTTTAGTTGTGGAGGCTACGGACTACACAATTCTCATTATTTCTTCGCAGAATGGGAAACAAGGTAGTGACTTTTACGGAGCAACAGCTTGAAGACTACCAGGTACAGTGTTAACAAGATTCTCAAGTGTACTACAATGTACTTACAAAATTCACACTCGCTGAAAATTGTTCGGAACAAAGAGAATATAAAATTACATTGAAATTTCTCTACTGAATTCGGATTCTAAAATATTTATTCCAAATTAGATTTAAATCATTTAACGAGAATCAGAATCCACCAGACATTTTTGAAATTATTCTTATCTCTTTTGTGTATGTTATTTTATAATGAATATTTTAGGCATTAGCATCCATAACATTAAAATTTTAAAGTTGTACTAAACCGACATACAAGTAGCTAAAATAACTGAAAGCGTTACACAATTCATTCATTCATTAAATTCCTGTATCCCCTAGCTGGGGCAGAGGGCATCCACAGTGCATCTCCTTCGCTTCGTCAATGACAGTCCGCCGCCAGGTTTGCTTTCGACGGCCACCTTTGCGTTTTCCTTGTGTGTTCCAATCTAGGACTTGCCTTGTTATATGGTTGGGATCCCTCCGGAGTGTGTGGCCTATCCAGCTCCATTTGCGGCGTTTTATTTGTCCCAATTGGGACTTCATGACAGCGTTATTAAGCTGTTATATTAAATTAAAATTTCATTTTCAATTTCATAATTTTACCTAAACAGGAAGTATTATTGCAAGTGCCAAAATTTCTACCTTTATCTTCTTATATTTACGTTTACTCTATCATATTTATTATAACTTTAGGTCACCCATAGGTAATAATTCAACCATAATTCAGAATGATTCTAAAATATAACATGAATGAGGTTATGTATTCATCAACAGCAGAAGAAATTAGCTCTCGTAAAAATTGTTCAAATTAACGTAAATAATGGTTGAACATTAAATTCTTCTCTACGTAAACTTTCAATATGCCAAAACTTATAACATCCTTTACCCAATATTATTCTTAAAAATAATGGATCTAAAGTTCGAATCCCTTTACGTATTTATGATAAATGAATTTTCATAGTGATCGATCTTCCGTCCCTTGTATTAGATAACCAACATATAAGGGTAATTCCCGAATATGGAAGGAAGATGTATAAAAAAGAAATATTTAACGAGAAAGTTTGGTAAATAAATTTTTCGTATCTCGGCTCTAATGATTTGGATGAAATTTACTACACGGGGGGCTATTGTAGGCGATAAACCAATCTATATAGTGCTTATTTCTGGGAAAACGCGTTTTTACAAGTTTTCACGCCCGTCGGTTTCTAGGTATTTCTTTCTCTCTTTGTTCGCATGAAGGTAAATCTTTTAACTGTTTTGGGTCAACCTTTTTTATGACGCAGCAAACCCGTTAAACCAATCAAGGCTTGGAAACTGAAAATTATTCTAAACGGTTAACATTTATGTACTTCAAGAACCTTTCATTCGGTTTATTATAACACTAACCTAAAGTATGTTTGTTGCATCATTTTACATATTATATTGTAATTGAAATGATTTGTAAATGGATGGAAATGTAAATCTTGATATAAAAGAGTGGCAATGAGTTTCTTGCGACTTCTTCTCATTAGCTCAACCCTTTACGAAGTAGCGGTAGATTCTATAGAAAAATATTTTAAACGTGTCATTTCCGTGACCTACATGAATAAAGTTATTTTGATTTGATTTCAACCGAATTTTACGGTTTTTAGGTATCTTCACCGTTTGTCATCTGGGTGGGTAGTATATAGTGATAGCATTGTTGTTACAGATTGAAGTGCGGTTTCCCAGTCTGTGGCATATTAACAAAGTCATTTATGTTATAGTAACCTTTACCACATAAACGATTTTCTTAAACATTTGTTTTGAATTTCGTAATACACACGTTTTAAACATTTTCTGGAATCTTGTGGTAAAAGAATATACCTACATCGCCACACAAAAGACTTACTAACTAGACTTATGGTTATGACAGTTTCTAACAAATTCACTTATGTGCCTATTTACATCTTCTAATATATAAAATTCTCGTGTCACGGTATGCGGGACCGAACTCCTCCGAAACGGCTTGACCGATTCTCATTAAATTTTGAGTGCATCTTGGGTAGGTCTGAGAATCGGACAACATCTATTTTTCATCCCCCAAAATGTAAAGGGTGATCCACAAGTTTTTTTTTTAATTTTTTTGACATTTTTTTTTAAATTTGTTTGATTATGAGTCAGCATTAAAAATATATACAACTTCAAATTTTCACCCATCTACAATCAACAGTTACTTTTGTATCGCGATTTTAATATCGGCGATACCACTTTTGCTGGGTCAGCTAGTATATGTGTAAGATTATCAAGAATATATTCAGAGGTAATAATATATTTTGTTTTACAACTTTGCACAAACAAAACAACAGATAAATACCGATGATAATTAGTTTTAATCTATCGGTAAAGTTAAATTTATAGCCACTTCCAAGCCTTGAATAATACTTAAATAAATAAAGTTAAATTCTTAATTTGTTAAGGAAAATGGAGTATTGCCTGTATTTTGCTATTGTAGCATTCAGAAAACAACACAATCTTTACTTACTATCACAAATTAGTAGAAATACCAATAAATTATAGCGATTTTGCTATTACGTTCTCTCCCCGAGCATTTCGAGATATTTGGAGAAACCGATGACTCCTAATTATTTCTAATATTTGACATGTTTTATTGTATTTCTTAGAGTATCCCACGTATCTCTTTTATGAATTTATCTTAGCAGTTACATTTTTCACTAGGACTGTACATTCTTCACAAGGAAGGAAATATTGCGGTGAGTTTTGCATTCGTTAGATGACTCTCTTTATCTTATACTACCAACCTTTATTAATTTAAAGCTTAGATCATTAATACGCCTAGATAGACAATGACAGCTGTGAAAACGTCGAAAAAAATTGAGTTTAGAACTGACCTCTATTTTGAACAATTCTCGCACACTAACACAAAGTGTCATACAAATCGTGAGTTTAAGACGAAGCTTATCACGCACACTAAACTAATATTCTGGGCCTGTTTTTATCGGTTGTCTAACAGTAAGAGACTCTATTTAGACGTATAAATTATCTAAGGTTTAAAGTGTGTGTGGATGCATCACTGACCTCTACTATATACCACTGGACTGGCGGCTGTCAAAGTGCCAGTTTGATATTCGCCATTTTGGCGCTGTTGGCCATGTAGCGAGAGTCTGCGGTACTAAAACTAGTGATGATAATCTCAGCAAACATCGATAGATGGTGGGATACTATAAACAAAACAAAAAGTGTGTACTTTATTACGTTGATTGGTGAAGTATAAATAACACGGAAAAGGAACGAAATTAATTCAAATTGCAAAAATAATTCAGAGTATTGTACGTTCCTTTACAGCCATTTGTATTACACCTTAAAATTTGTTCTCTGGACGCTCGCTAGTGGCGCTTCAAATAGGCACAAAAATTTTGCTGTCAAACATATGGAACAGCCTGTCTTGTGGTACTCATACAGGCCAGTGGGATGCCATTACTTAATGGCCATTTACTTAATCAGTAAATCTTGTGGTTTTGTTAATAAATATACAATTTTTTTGATTTTTTAACATACTCGTGTAAGTCATGTTGTTTTGAGTATTTTTGTTAAATCGCTTCACTTATATTGTAATTATAATCATTTGTGAAACGATGAAACTGTAAATATTTATTTAAAAGAATGGCAATTAGTCGTTTTGCCATTCATCTAATAAAATCATCGCCACTTTGAACGATAGCTGACTACATCCGTGCAATAATCTATGGTTTCTCTTTTTTATATAATATATATTATAATGCCTATAGTCTCCCTGACAACCTGTCAACCTGACAGCCCGAAAGACTGAGACCAATTTTGTCTTCTCAATGTGTGCGTTAGTATTCAAAATATTAAGGAGCTAATTCCAAGCGTGGCTGACTATTTACGACTTGTCAAACAAAATTGGATAGAGTAACAATGGATTCGCTTTCTTTTTGTTTCTTGCTGTATCTTCGTTAGAGATCTTTATCTCTCACGCATACGTAATTATCAAGTTATAACTCGTAAAATAATAGTTAATTATTTGATTTCTTCAGAGTGTTCAAGCGCTTCAGGGAGGTAAATCCGGAACGAATCCCAAAAAGCATGACAGCAAACCAAGCACATACTATAGCCGTTCCTGTAGAAGAAATTGAGAAGCTTCCTGAGTTGAAGGTAATGAGAAGAAGTTGCTTAGTAACGAATGTTGCTGAATTGGTTGTCGGCAAAGGACTTGAAATGTTACGTCTAGTACGTTATACTGTCCTGTCAAAGATGACAGATGACAGGTCAACACATAACGAGAACTAGAAATTTGGTATTTATAATATCAGCCAAAGAGGATGTAAATACTACGAAATAAGAGGCGAGACTGCCTTAGGAAAAGTTTAAATTTAGTGCAGTGCAGTGATTTGACATAAGTTTGAAATTGTAGTAATTACAGTATGGCGATTGGCGACGTAGTATAATCCGGCTTAGTCTGAAAGCGAACAGTTGCTTAAAACGTAGTGGATTTCGTATATCTTCATTTTTTACAAGGTTCTATCCGTCATCTGTCAATCTATCAATGACTGCACGTTTCATACAATCGCGTGAATCTCTTTTTTCTTAGAGAGTCAGAAATCCGCAGTTACTTGCGCCCGCTCTTCTCAAGTTGAATAAGTGATTATAAGTCCTATTTTGAATAACTATATATTTCATGAATTTGGAACTGAAGATTGACATCATAAGAACGGATTCGAAATAATCTGAGATTAGAAATGTCACATTGAAATAAGAATATCTCTAATATATAAAATTCTCGCGTCATGGTGTTAAACTTTGAACTCCTCCGAAACGAGTTGACCGATTCTCATGAAATTTTGAGTGCATATTGGGTAGATCTGAGAATCGGACAACATTTATTTTTCATCCCCCTAAATGTTAAGGGTGGTCCACACGAAATTTTATTTTTTATTTTTTTGACCTTTGTTTGATTATGAGTCAGCATTAAAAAATACATACAACTTAAAATTTTCACCCATCTACGATCAACAGTTACTTTTGTATCGCGATTTTAATATCGGCAATACAACGTTTGCTGGGTCAGCTAGTATAATATATAAAAGTATCAACTACACAATACATTAATAGGGTGTTTTGTCGCCAGTCGCTGTCCCCTCTGTTATACGCGGAGGTAAAATTTAATTAAAAACTTACTTTTTGGGTCGTCTCTCTAATACCTACTTATTAAAGAAGTTTTGTTGGAGTTTATTTATGATACAGGGACTGAAAAATAACCAACCACAAGTTAATCAAAAACAAACAATAACGATATATAATAATTTAAAAATTACATTCTTATTGGTATCAGTATTATTTTATAGAAGTGATAACAGCCAGACAGACTGGCACCGTAAGTCAGGCTTCCCTTTCTCTCACGCATATGGCATCGGTTGGCAGGCTCCACCTCTCTCACTCTAACTAACTGATACTTTTTTTTGGATTAAATAATAATACTAATAATGTACATACACAAAATTCTAATGTGCATATTCCAGAATTGTAACTAAGAAAAAAAAATATGTTATAATCACTAAAATTTTATTAATGCTTGTTTGTTTTGCCATATAATTTATTTTTAGGGTTCGACGGATTTTTTTCCGACGTATTTTACAAATATAACTACTATGAAAAAGTATTTTCATTTTTGGATTAGTATATAGTATTGTCGCGTAGCAACGCTTCGACGTGTATGACGAGAATTGTCAAACGTCATATCGTGCAGCAACGTACATGACGAGAGTTGTCAAACATCAAAAAATTGATAATTTCAACAGCTCCGTCAGCAATACTCGTAGCTTTGGCGTAAAAGTGTTTACTTTAGACGCTGTAGACCCGGGTTCGGTACACCTACCAGTGAATGGGTTTTTTTTGGGTTTTGTAAATTAATGGAAATTTCTAGTAAGTTCAGGATCAAATCGAACAGAAAAAAAGGGATGGAAAATGTGTAAACGGGATAAAAATAGTTAAAAGAATTTTCTAGTACAATTTAAATTTAGAGATGGAATGGGAGAATCATTTTCAAAATGGAACAGATCCGGGGGTATATAAGCCGTACTAAGCGTGGCCTTCGGCAGTTCGAGTTCTGATTCGAAAGTGTAAAGAAGAAGAAGAAAAAAAGAAGAAGTAGGTAAAAGTGGAAGTGTTCCAAGAAGCAGAAGATAGAACTTAGAAGAGACTTAGTGTTCGGTGCGGTGTGACGCGTTGAATGTACCGCCGCCCACAAGAGGAAAAGCGGCAGACCGGCGAAGTGCAAGTTCAGAAAAAGTGAACGCAAATAAAGACTAGTTCTTATAAGCGGAGTATTATTTCCAATCCCTGACCCACTCTCGTGTAAGTATATAGGACACTCACAAAAATTTGAATTTCTATTCGTAACAGAATATTCAAAATCAGCTTAGTAGATCCAGAGATAAAGGCCTGCAAATGCCCTTGTGATTCCTCTGGTGTTGCAAGAGAACATTCTCTGGGCGGCGCGGTGATCTCTTAACACCAGTTGGCGTATATATACTCTTTAGTCCTCCTTTTCCATAAAAAAAGATTATCCTCTATAAATTGTGATAATGATTTTAAATGAAAGATAATATTTTCTTTTTTCGTAAATTTTTCAATGATTATATATTATTCTGCGATTCGGGACGGAGGCAAATCCAACAAATTAAAAATCATGAAACCAGTCCAGCCGTTCTCCAGATATAAGTGTTTATTGTGTAATGTATGTTAATTTGTAATTAGAATTTTTATGATGATTTCACCAATAGGTATTATAAACGCTATAGTTTGTAAGGACAAATAGGTCGGATGTATGTATATGATGAATGATAGTAATGCAAAAGTTAAAGGTAGTTACTGCAATATATTCCTATGTGCTCCTAAATTATGTTAAATGATTTATTTCACTCAGCATAAACATGCAGATTTTGCGATTTAAAAACGCCTGCGCAAGTCATTGTATTATAGTCATTGAAAATGCTAATTAACAGAAACTGCAGGCGTGGCGACACAAAATGCCAGCGACCTTGAGCGATATGAGTTCACCGCTGCCGGCCCGCCATCTATGTAACAAAGCAATATATGCGTGTAAAACAGTTTATATGCTTACAATCCTCGTAATTCACTACTACTCTGAATAAATGAATATTATGAGAGAGGTACCAAAAAAATGCGTCACGCCATGACAAAAAACTTGTTTAACTTCAAAGAAAAGTGGAAGTTCTAAAAGGCTCGGCAATGTTAACTATAACCAACAGCAAGCATTAGCAACCTACAAATAAGACTTAAGGATATGAAAACTTGTCTCAAAACACCATGTTTGCGTGTTTTCTGCTTACTCTTCGCCTAATAACCCCTCAAGCCGTCCGGTCACCCGCAAGCCCGTCCCACAATTGAATTAATTATCAAGTTTCAATAAAAATCTATTTAGTACATTTCGTATAAAAGAGCAACAAACATACATCCAGACGTCCATACATCTATACATCCAGACGTCCATACATTCTTAAAAACTTTCGTATTTATAATGTTAGTGGATACTTCTTTCGAAAGCCAGAAGGTAGGGCTGAGATTTTTGTGGTCCATACATCCGGACATGCATACATTCTTACATACTTTCGTATTTATAATATTAGTAGATACTTCTTTAGAAAGCCAGAAGGTAGGGCTGAGATTTTTGTAGTCCATACATCCGGACATGCATACATCCTTACATACTTTCGTATTTATAATATTAGTAGATACTTCTTTAGAAAGCCAGAAGGTAGGGTTGAGATTTTTGTGGTCCATACATCCGGACATGCATACATTCTTACATACTTTCGTATTTATAATATTAGTAGATACTTCTTTAGAAAGGTAGAAAGTAGGGCTGAGATTTTCACAGGGTTGTAAGATTAAGTTTAGTTTGTATCGGTGTACCTATATATTATGTCTGACCTAAATGAACTGTCGTTCTCACTTTTTGCCTCAGTTGGATATGATGTCCGTCACACACAATTGATTTAATATGAATGACGCTATGCTGGGCTATATTTTTGTAATGCTTTACTTTCTCGCGGGAACCCGTCACTTTTATGGGATTTTCAAATTTTATAATACTTACACATTCCTTTACCGCCATATTGTTTACTAAGTAATATAAGTTACTTTACAGTTATTTGTTATCCCACGGGAACTCTTTAATTTTCTGGGATCAAATTTTATTATATAATGTGCATAAGTTTTTGATGTTAAGTCTCATTTGCCCACTTCCACTTATTTCCATATTCCTACTACTCAACAGTAATTCTGTTAACCTTTAAGATCGATACAGCGGCTGTTTTCAATTTAGATAATCATTAATCTCTTCAGTTAAATCGGTTTGAAGATATCTAAGTTCCGTAACGACAAGAACTTCCCAAGTACTAGTTGAACAAAAAGTGACAAGTCAGCAATGAACAGTGTATCGAGTAAGTCGTTATCTGGTAGACATCATTAGGGAACTTTAGTTACAGATCGCCAAGTCTCAGTTACACCACAAGGTTGGATTTTGATCTGTAATCGAATTATACGAATTAAGTTTACAATTTGATGTGTAGCGGTATTTTATCCAATGAGAGTATATTTTCTTAACCGTTACTAAATGCAGTTAGGTATTCATTATTTTCTAGGTAAGCGTGTATCTTCGAGTGTACAAAACGAACGATTATCTTCAGCAACTAATAAAAATCAAGTTACGGACGGATGAATGAACGGATTTTTATGGGGATTACATCAGGGAGAGCAGTTTAGTCCATATTGAGAGATAGGATAGTTTTAATTTCGATTTGGGACCCATCACTATTTTTATTTACAATATTAGTTTTGTATGGATATATTTTCTATGAGAGAATTTATTGACGCATGGTTTGACAGTTCTGTTGTGAAGCAATTTCATCATAACAACAGGGAGCATATTTTTCAAAATAATGATTAAATATAAATATTGATAAATTTATAAGAAACAGTATTTTATTTATTATGTACAGCACATCGTCTGACGGGTGAGCTATTTGTATAATATATACCTATTTGTAGTGAATTATGTATATTATGTTACCCACGTAAGAGCACATTCCTTTACAAAACTCATTGTTTTTATAAAATTTCCTTTATTTAACAATACTTAGAATATAATGTGAAACAATTTAATAGTTTGTAGCGAATAATAATCGATTTGATAGACTTCCAATAGTAACTACCGAAGTCTAAATTATTAAAATTAGGAATGTCCTCGTCATGGCTTCTAATGCAAGGCTCTATGAGTATGAGTAAATGTTGAACCCTGTCCTAAGCATAATTAGTAGAGTCCAGATTTTGCATATATGCATATGCATTTGCATATTTAAACCATCCTCAACGCTCATTGCATATTTTCCGTCAAACTTAGGTAAGATGCATTTACGCCGCGCGTCTTTTGTTTTGGTAGCAGTTTGTGAGAAAAAACAAAGCTGTTATTTGCACTCATTTTTTCCACATACTTGAAAGTATTAAAACGCTTGAAACTCATGGTTTGGCATTGATTGAATCCACCAAACAATGAATCTTACCCGCCAAATGAACGCCACGTTGCCAATGGCTTTGCCGCATAAAAGTTTGAAACCATTTTGAATAAAAATCCAGGCTTTGAATCTCTGTGTCAAATTAATAGTTTTATTTATTCGATGGCAGAATTTTCGCCAGAAAATATAAGTGCTAATATCAGAAAATATATGCACCCAAGTTCAAATTTTGCCCAGTTACAGCCTAGTGGGTGTGGAGCGATTATTTTTGGACTCAAATAATATTTTGAATATTCGAAGACACAATCTTACTACTTAAAATTTGGGACGACAATTGATTGTTGAACCAACGAATACATCAGAACTACCTTTGCTAACATTAAGCAGTCCAAACTCATAAGTAAATCAGCAATACATTTGATACACCAACAATAATATGCAGAGTTCCAATAAAATACTATATTATATATACTTATAACAACAGGAAAAAATCCATCATCTCCATTTTAAGAATAAAAGCATAAAAAGCAATTACTTTTCTTAAAATTGATTCCTGAAGAATTCTTTTTGATGTCATTTCTAATACTACTTATACTACTACCGCTTCGGAAACAAATGGCGCTCTGAGAGAGAAGAAGCGGCGCAAGAAACTCTCTCAGAATTCTTTTATGCGCTCTTTTTAATAAAATATACAATATTGTACTGTCATTGTTATTGCTATAAAATAATCATAATCTAGCTCCAGGCTGTCCGATCACTTGGCAGATTTCACATAATAATATTGAAGTAGGTCCCTAGTTTTAGAGCTCATCAGTGACATTTTTTTGTTAATTTATTTATAGCATTGGTAGCAAGACTATCAGCTCAAACCAAAAAAAAAATAAAAGGAGACTATTTAAATAATTTTCAATATACTCGATTACAAGAAACACCCCCAATAGGTTTATGGGCATAAAAGTTCTTTATGAAGGGTAGACCTCCATTTTATCACAACATATCAGCGACATTATAAAAATCAAAAGTAATTTAAGTACATAAAGCAGAGGAGAGAATGTAGGTAATATACATTCAGGCATCAAATAACTATAAATGGTTTTCATTTCACCCGCAGGAAAACCCATTTAGACGTCGAATCTGCCAGGTATTTTCTCACGACGGCTCCGGAAACCTTACGTTCGAAGATTTCCTAGACATGATGTCGGTTTTCAGCGAGTCGGCTCCGCGGGATATTAAAGCTTGGTATGTTCGTTATTTTAGAAGAGTTTTATAAAAGAAATTCTCTCTCATAAAAGTCTCATACAAGAAATTGAAATTTTTCGTATGTGCCTACAGTATGTTTGTGAAATACGTAACTATCTTGAATTTAATAATGTAATGTTTTATCTCCATTTTATTTTATTTTCCTTTGGTTGGAAAGATAATAGTTGAAATTTAAAATGAATATATAACAATAGAAAATTATATAAAGTAACAAAAATCTTATTTTGCTAATCGGTCCTCGATAAATCTACGGAGTATGAACGAAATATGGCCGTTTAAAGTGGGTCAAAATGGTGGCCAAATGAATCGGTTACAAACAAATTTAAGTACATACAGGTGAAGCTAATAAAAGTCGTGTAAAAATAGTTTTTTAGGGAAGATTATCCCCCTTATTCATAATGGTCCGCTAACTTTAAACAGCCGCTTAGGAGTGTTTTTCTCATTCTGACTTAGGTCAATAGAAGAAGACAGAGTGAGAATTAGCAATGCTTTAAGTTAGCAGACTATTATGAATAAGGGGGTAAATCTATATTTATGTAAATAAGGTTCGTTTACAGAACCTAACTTTTTTTTCTAGGTGGACAATGGCGCAACGGTTTAAAAGTGTTTTTTTATTATGTCCACAATACACTTTTAATAAATAAATATGCAATACATAAAGTTGTTTCATGTAAAAATTGTCGTAATTGATATTATAAAAAATATATTTTATAAGTATAGGGCAATATTTATTCAAAGTAGTAATGACTTTTTTCATGTTTATGATTCAATTATTTTTGAATACTAATAATATACAACTACTATTGTTAAATAATGAAGAGTGTTGAAGTACTATTGGATATTATTCAAAAATTGTGATTGTAATAAATTTTGAAGTGAAACTTCTTTAGAATCGTTGTGATTTCAAACCGAATGCAACGGAAAAAACGACAGGTAAGAGACACAAATACAAAAATGTGTAGGATGAAGCCGGCAAAGAATGAGACAAAAATATGCATACTATTGAAGTGAAAACTTCTTTATCATCGTTGTGATTTGAAAGTCGATGAAACGAAAAAGCGACAGTAAAAAGAGCAGTCACATCAATTCATAATATCATGGGAGATAATGAGATAGGAAGCATAATACAATGTTTTGGTACCAGGCGATCATAGTTAAAAAAGAGATTGTCTTAAGTATGGCGCGAGTATACCTTAATATATTCTGACTCCAAGCGCACAACGTATTACTACATAGACACCAGGAGAACATATTATTATATATATTAGTGGTGGTAGGAATGTCTTTCATAGCGGTTGAAATCATGTGTCATCCTAGCAACACGTACCAAGAATTCATATGCAGTTTAGAGGTTCATGCACCATGCAGGTTTCACTTCTGACATGTGTATTTTGTACGCACGCAATGTTTTTTTTTTATTATTTCAGTTTCTCAGTTAGGTAGAGCCACCGAACAACTACCATTATTATGTTATGATAGTATTTTAATTTTTCTCTTTTCACTTTCCGACTAAAAGTAATTAGCGATGTATTAAGTTTCCTCATGCCTAATAAGCAAAGCGCTGAGATCTTGCTGTAAATTTTTACACTCATCACTGGCAAAGTGTACTTGCAATAGTATAAAAAAACTACTTTTAAAATACCCGACTTAAATAACTCAAAAGTATAAAATAACATAAAAGAGATTTAATTTAATACACCTCTTATGCAAATCTCATACCTTTAATATTAATAAAATACTATTATTTGTATGTGCACCTATTGATAGGGTTGAAGTCGGTGTTGCCCGCTTGGGTTGTTTGGTTCTAGACGAACCTATCCCGCTCAATGGCACGGGTGGCGAGTACATTTGGCCTGCTATTACATTTGGCTTGGCACCGACTTCAAATTCCATACCAACCTCAAAAAAGAAACAAGAATCACAGAAATCGGATCATAAATGTCAGCGTAATCGGTGTATATACATAAAAAAATACCAATCGAATTGAAAACCTCCTCCTTTTCGAAGTCGCCTAAAAATAAATAAGTAGGCCTCCTAATCAGTTTCTCTTGTTTCTTATGATTTTCTAGATAATTTAAGAGTTTCAAATAATCACAATTATTCACTACTTTGACGATTTCTTGGGATAGCGGCCTTAAGCCAGATTCACACAATGGGAGGGTGAAATCGGCCACGGGTAGAGTGTATCGGTTGAGCTTCATAGATAAGATAAGCCATTAATTGCCAATTGCTCGGCAAAATTGCTCCGTTTCCAATTCAATTAGTATAATATCCCATTTCTGATATTCAACATTGATTTATTTCTCTAATTTGTATGAAATAGTTATTTCAATTATTTATCAGAATAAACATACTGAGGGTGTAACCGTGCCTGTTCATTGCGAATTAACCGTAGATTTTCACGGCGAACATAATAATAATATTATTGACACACTCTTACACAAATTATATTTCCCCAAAGGCCCAAACTAGGCATAGCCTGTACTATGGGTGCAAGACAATGATATATTTAATACAATATACTTATTTAAACATACATAAATACAAATAAGCATCCATGACTTGGAAACAAACATTCATATTCATCATATATTCATAGAACCCGGGACCTCAAGGTCAGTAGGCAGGGTCACTAACCACTGGGCTATAGGGGTCGTCATGACATGTTTAGAAAAGCGGCTTTATTTGGACCTCGTTACAGGTACGCGTTTCGTATCTACGACCTGGATGACGACATGTACATCGGGCGCGGGGACCTGCTAGAGGCCGCGCGACTGCTTACGCGGGGGGAACTGCAGCAGACGGAACGAGACGAGATAGTGGCCAGCGTTCTGGATGAGGCAGATGTGGACGGCGATGGGAAACTCTCCTTCATGGACTTCGAACACGTGGTCGTGCGCGCGCCCGACTTCCTTTCGACATTCCATATAAGAGTCTAGTTTTTTTTTTATTAAAATAAGGGACGAGACGAGCAGGACGTTCAGCTAACGGTAATTGTACTGCTCAAGATTGAAATCTAAAAATTTTGAGCGGTACTACAGCTGCGCTCGTCACCTTGAGACAGAAGATGTCAAGTCTCATTTCCCCAGTAATGTCACCTAGATACGGCGCCTTTCACACTGAAACACAGTAATGCTTACACATTACTGCTTCACGGCAGGAATATTCACCACTGTGGTACCCATAATCGAGCCGGCATTCGGTGCAAAGGAGCCACCCACTGGTGAAACTGGTGAATTTTCATTCAAATCCTATATTCAATAAGTAGCCCTAATATACAAGCTTTTATTGAAGGGTATACATTCAAAATAAATTTAAATGACTTGGGTGTGGTTTGCCCGCGTGGGAATCCATTTCACCCCAATACCAAGTAAAAGAGAAAACAAGAGTGTAAAAAAAAGCCGAAAAAAATAACATAAGAGCCCAATGAAATTGTTTTACTATTCGTGATAATATTAATCAATTGAGTGAAAATATTTTCTTATAAATTTTTAGTAAATAGACTGTACCAAACCTATTTTGAAGTTCATAACTATTATGTTGCATTATGTTCTGGTTATGTTGTAATAGTCGTGGTTGTAGTAAGTAATAAATTAAACGTCAAGAAAATGTAACTGAATTCTGTTTGTTGTGACTGACTGTGTTGTTTTTTCTCTATCGAGAAAATGAATTATAAGTATTTACAAGTATAAATAGGTACAGAGACTTATAAAACAGTATATCGAGATTACCAGAATCTCGGTCATCTAGTAGATAAAACCAAATTTGTTTGGAAGAAACTGGGCGTCATAAATAGAGCACGTCAATACTTCAAGCCCACATTCTAGCGCTCTACAAACCGCAGGTCCTGCCACATATGGAGTATTGCTGGTGTACCTGACGCTCCCATTATCAGGTCGAACCATTTGAACAGTGAACAACTAGATCACTTGGCTTTGGAAGTGTTCCGAAGAGCTGTTTGGCCAGATTCCTTCCGCACGACACGCCACAAATTAGCTTATTATTCCCATCATCTGAATTCCAGGACGATACGACATGGGTACCTTCAAAAAAGCGCGTACCTATCTACACATTTCTAAAAGACCACCAACCAGGGGCGTGCATTGGCTTTCTAACAAGGTAGGCACTGTGGATCCAACTAGTCGTAATTGAGCTTTGGAATAAGCAAAATTGCTTACCGCAGGTATTTAGTATCAAGTGTAAGGAAAAAATTTATGAGTGGGTTTTCAATAGAAGTTTGGTAATAAAATAACGGAGCCAAATTAAACTAAATTAACTTTAACACTGATGCTATATTTATTTAGGTACTTAACGAAGTAGGCACTGCCCTAATTAATTATTGATTAATCTGGTGTTGCAGGAGAATGTGGGTGGCGGTGATCAATTAACAGCAGGTGACACGTACACTCGTTTGTCCTCCTCTTCCATAGAAAAAATCGCTATAAGGCGGTATTGTTAAACACGGCCGTGTGTTTTGGGTAGTAGACCTGTAGATTCCGTTTCCTACTGAATGTGTGCCATTTTTATTTTGAACCCTAAGATCGTTTAGATATATTTCAGTCAATAGATCCAACGAGCGCTGACAACTGAAATATAAACGATCGTCATATATAAAAATTTATAAAAAAATACCTCAAAATAGAGATATTTTCCCCTCCACCAGGCGCAATAATTCACAGCCTTCACTCGATGTAACAAGTTCTTTGATTCATAACCTTTCGAGTCATACAATTAAACTTTGGACGTGAATGATTGATATGTAACTGCAACACCAAACTATAGTATTCATATAGTTTGTTATAATAACGTTTCTGGTTTATCTCTCACTATTGAATCAAATTTAAAGACATATTTACGTAAATTATTAAAGGTAGTTCTAATGACATTGCATTTTATAAGTAGATATCTGGATCCAGAATTAGCTCCTCATATAGGAACTATATATACATCACATAAAAATACAACCACGAAATTTTAAATACACATTACTTATCATACAATCATTTAATTTATTTTTACAATAAGTTGCTCTTTAATTAAAATTACATATTAATTTTATATAATATATTACTGTATTACATAATCAAATGAAATGAAGCGAGTTTTTGGGACTTCTTTGCTAACGCTATGTCGATAGCTTCAATAATTATTAATAACCTGGTCTTACAATTGCCGTTTTTATCTTGACACAAGTGGGAAGAGGCGGTGTGGTGGTTTAAGAGGATGCTTGCCGACGATCATCATTAAGCTATCAAAAAGTCACCACGAAATTTTGTGTTTGTGTAAGATACAGATTAGATGTCATAGCTAAGCTAAGAACAAAAAAGACCGATTTAAGATTTTTTCTTAAATGCGATATCTGCGTGAACCACCGATAGTAGGTTAGTTAATGGAAAAAGGGCACGCCACGGTTTCTGGACAGGGAATAACGAAGTTACTACGAAGTAAAACTCGACTTCGTTGTATCCATAGGTCGCTGGTTTTTAACCGGCTCGAAGGACCATACGCAAGCATGTTTAATAAAATGCTTGTGTATTGTATTACTTAATAAAAGCAAAACAATGGTAACCATACTTGCTTGGTTTAATATTCTTTCTACAGTCGCAATCAAAGAGGATGTAAACACTACGTAAGAAGATGCGGGACTGCGTAAGAAAAAGTATAAATTTAGTTTAGTATGAAACGTGCATTGATTTGAAATAAGTTTGAAATAGGTAACTGTAATTGGGCGACAAAGTATAATCTGGCTTAGTTTGAAAGCAAACAGTTGCTTTTAACGTAGTGGATTTCGGCTATGTCCGTATTTTACAAGATTATAGCCGTTATCTGTCATTCTATCAACTACTGCATGTTTCATACAATCGATTGAATGACTTTTTTCTTAGAGAGTTTCGCTAGGCTGGTCGCCATCTTATGATCCCAATGCACAGAAACATAGACCATCATCTGGCCACAGATTACATTATAATTATGACTTACATAGATATGTTACTTCTCCCTCTTTATTCTTATTAAAATAAGGTATATATTAATTATTTATGTCTGTAACATAATCCATGTGATATGAGGGTCTCACATCTCTGTTAGACCTTCTCAATTGAACTGGAGGAGTAGGAGGTTTCATGACAGATGTTGGTTGGACTGATAATTGTTCAGGCAACAACTTGAGACCACATTGGTTGTGTATTCATACTGCCATTTACTGGACCCTGATCTATTTTGATAAACCATGTTCTGCTGGTTTTAAGATTTCCAATAATCTTTGATAGTTACTAATCGGGGATTTTTATTTATTTCGATAATGGTGGCTGGTTTCCATATATTGCTACGCTCATTTTCTTTGAATACTACCTTCTGTTCTTCCTTAAATATGTGAGTCCTAAGACTTGTATGTTGGTCATAATATAATTAGTTTTTATTGTATTTCCTGCTAATATAGTTCTGATTTCAGGATGTAATTTTGGTTTTAACAATGTATTTTTGACTGGGAGTTTTGTGAGCCATAATCTATTAACAATTGAGTTGGTGGAGATTGAGACCAACAAATGGAGATGTGCCATGTATTATATTACTTAATTAAAGTAAAACAACCATTGCTTGAGCTTGGTTGAATATACTTTCTACAATCGCCATCTTATGATCCCAATGCACAGAAAGATAAACCATCATCTGGCCACATTATAATGATGACTAACATAGATGTTACAGCTTGGGAATTAGAAATTGCACCACACTCCAAGTGTACAACACTTAAAAATAATATCTGGAGCTTTGTCTGCAAAAAATAGTACAACTCGTGGCAGCCGTTTGACATATGGTAGACTTTTTTTTTATATTGATATGTTCTTTAGTACTATAGAATATTTTTTATTCTATCATCAAGTTTCCGCAGCGCACAAAATGACAGATTTTTTTATGACTAATTTTTTCACAACTTCGGTTATAATATTATTGAATTTTTATCAGATCCCTATTTTTTAAATGTTATATAACATTTATCATTAGGCTATATAGCCTATGGCACTCAGTGAAGATGCAGCTAATGGTGACAGAATTTTTGAAATCGGTCCAGTAGTTTTTGTGTGATACAATTACAAACATACATGCAAAAACACAAATGTTTCCTCTTTATAATATTAGCTTAGATTAGATAACTACAACAATATATCAAATACTGAACATTTAAACTAAATACCTTTGGAGAGAGAGATAGACAGAAATAAAAGAGACCCTTTTGAAGAATAAATTGATGTTATAAGTTTTGGATTTAATAAATAAAAAATATAAGAATATTCTCTTTTTTTTATTTATTTTAATAACCTAAAAATGTGCTTACAAGAATGTTAAGTGTAGTTATTGTTGG
Organism: Leptidea sinapis; assembly: GCF_905404315.1. NCBI lineage: Eukaryota > Metazoa > Arthropoda > Insecta > Lepidoptera > Pieridae > Leptidea > Leptidea sinapis. The sequence goes on along the minus strand of NC_066304.1, from coordinate 5,736,527 downwards.
TAAGTGTATGTAAAGTCGTGTCCGTAATCCAAGGTTTTCGTACCGTTGGTCACTTGGTTAGGGGGTAAGAGGCAGAGGAACATTAACATGAAACATCTGGTCGGCCCCAATTGTCAACCACACCTGACCGCGGTACCCCCTGCTGGAAAAAGACGAGGCTCTGGCGACCGACCAATGGCGGTATATCCATAAACTAGGCTGAGCAACCTGCTGGTGAGGTTTCAATGACCTTGGGGTCTCATAAACCATAGAAAATCTGGTGCAGAAGGCAAGGCGAAACCATTGCACTAATTTCCCAATAAATCTGTATGAAAAATAACACTTAATGACCAGAAGGTCGAGGATCAAAAACATTGAGAAAATAATGATAGCGGCCTATGTCGACATTTCACATTTTCCAAGCATTGTTAAACAAAATATTGGAATTTGGAAGCACAAAACAACAGTTGACAATCATTGCCTGTCACTGTCAGCTGTCATTCAATAGTCAATGTCATTACGACACGAATTATAGCTTTTATTCCACTATTTTTTGGAGAGTTTGGCTCGCACGTTCCGTCCATTTGCCGACTTTTCAATCCGACGATTCCCGCCCTTCTTTAAAGGATTATTTTTAAATGACAGCGTACAATAACCGATAAGCAAAAAAAGTTTGGCAGTTGTAGAGTACGAGTGTACGTAGCCGAAGTATTAAGTGAAGACTTTTCGTTTTGAAATTGTAATCATATATAAAAATTTCAATTTATTTTTAAGACTAATATGAATATTATATTTATCAAACAAGAACACTATTTCAACAATGCACAGTAAAATATTATACATATTGAACTTTTTCACTAAATCCATTCGATTTCAGTTATATACAAAGCACTAATGTTCTACAATACGTCAGCTATATAGCTACAGATAACTGGTAGCTATATAGCAGTATATAAATACTGCTTGCATTTGGGTGACGTAATTAATTCACCCGTCCAAAAAGTGTCTAATTTATATAAATACAATATATTTATATAATTTTTTTAATTATTCTGTTGAATAACTGCGGAGGTGGAAGCAGCAGTGTCCTTTATTCAGGATTGGGATACGGTGTGGTTAGCGTTGAGCCATGTTTCATACGTAAGGACAATATTTGACCCATCTTGATTTTTTTCACCTCTCTTATAAAGTCACATCGTGCCAAAGCAACATCAGTGGCCAGTGCGATCCGTTAATTTTTTTTATCTGATTTTTTATACGACCACCCAAATTTTTTTTGATAAAAAAATAGATCACTTCTTTCCAAAGAAACAAGAAAGTTGTAATTTCTTTTTTCAAATTGTAGTATCATATACATGAAATGCATTCGCGTCAAAATCATCAACTGCTGTCACATCACGAGCATGGAATTTTATATTATAATGTTAATATTTTACTTTATTGGTTTCAACCTTTAAATTTTGTCTTCGAATTTCATTAAATTTGATCTTCCTGATTGAATAATGAATAATGTTACTATGCATTAATTATTTCTACAGATTATTTGTAATCTGTGGCACAATCGTAGTAATCGTTGAGAGTAGCATATCACTAAAGGTGCGGTAGCCATCCGTGAAGTACAATATTAATTGTAGGAAATTTTAACATAAACAACACGACACTTCGTGGGCGTAAGCTGTCAATAAACTATTAAAATGAACAAGGTGTATTATAAATAAATAAAGAAATATAAATAAAATCTCCTTCTGATTTACCATACCTGGAAGTGAATTTCTAATAAACGATAAGCCTTATTGTGCTTATTTTTTATCATTCATCTCTCGAGATTGAAGAATTAATCATAAATCTTTAGCTTAAAAATTTTACTAAAATATTAATCTTAATAAATTTTCACATTAAGCTTTGACACGGCTAACTTATACGGCCAATAAGTGATGAGCCGAAAAAACGCGCTTTTACAAATCGCGATCAAAATGTAGCAAGTTGCTTATTTAAAATCAGACACTGAAAAAAGTCGCTATTGCGTGCGCTTGTATACAAAGCTATGTGTTAATTTTTTTTGCGTTTTTCAGATTTACGTTTAAAAGCATGCGCTTAATCGCAGTGCGTGCTAAGCCTAAGCTATAGGTCTATTAAAAAAAAAAGTTGTTATCTATGATCAATCATAGACAAAGATGAAAGAATTAATGTGAGCTCTTTCATCGCTTTTGTAATCGCGTTTTTCAGCATTATGATGGATAAAATGCTATTATAATTTAAAAGTCTTAAAAACGTGCCTCAATAATCGTAATATACACGTGCAGTGGAGAGACAGTTAGTTACTTTTTACAATTTTATGATTACCTTGTTTCGTTTGACAAATTGCGCTAGACCGCATATAAAATGGCAGCCCTACCACGTAGAATTATCAAAGAGACACAGCGGTTGATGCAAGAACCTGTGCCGGGTATTAGTGCAGTGCCAAGCGAAACAAATGCACGTTATTTTCATGTAATCGTCACTGGTCCAGAGGACTCGCCATTCGAAGGAGGGCTATTCAAATTAGAACTATTCCTGCCAGAAGACTATCCAATGTCGGCTCCTAAGGTTAGGTTTATAACCAAAATATACCATCCGAATATAGATCGACTCGGTCGCATATGCTTGGATATATTGAAAGACAAATGGAGCCCTGCTCTACAGATTCGTACAGTACTGCTTTCTATTCAGGCGTTACTATCGGCCCCGAATCCCGATGACCCACTCGCTAACGACGTTGCAGAGCTTTGGAAAGTAAACGAAAGTGAGGCGATTCGAAATGCTAAAGAGTGGACAAGGAGATACGCCATGGACAACTGAACAAAAAGTATAATATCCAGTGCCTCCCCCCTCGCGAGACAAGTGGTAGAAACTAACATAATTATAATATTATCATGATTTAAGAGTGCAACACTTGTTACAATGAGAACAGTAACTCGTGAAGAGACAATTGAGACCAAATATTGGCTTGGGCTGGAGCTTTCTTATATCTGTGTGGCACAGTCTGCACGGTCGGGTTTGCATTTGACCATAACCTCATACTTTGTCAAAACAAAGCTCGATAGCTCCCACACATCATTGTTTACCCTTACACATGTAGCTTCATTACAATATTAGGTATGCATATTTTTTTACTGTATTTTAAATAGCAAATTAAAACATTGGGAGAAATGAAATGTATATATTCCTGTTTATGAAATTAATTAATTTTATACAAAGGATAGTGTGTGATGCCACAAAGTTCATTGGCTTTGTCAGAATCTTATCAATTATCATTAAGTGCTAAGTAAATGCAATATGTTATCAGTAACTGATCTCTAGTGATACAGATTGTTTTGTTCTCTCATCATAGAAAGTGGACATATTATGTTATTTTATTCCCAGTGATCTTAATATTATGTCATCATTATTTTTCTGTGAATCTTATGTACCATTATTTTTTTTGTATAAAGTAAAATTGTATTTATGTAAATTTAATTTGGCTTTGTGAGCAACTTCGAAATACAAATATACAAAAGCTAACCAATATTTTATTTCTATGCATTTATATACATAAAGATGTATATTTAGGCTATAATTAATGTGTAACTAACATGTTTTATTAAACTTTTTAGTTTTATTTTAATATGTTATGATAATTGCAATTATAAAAGAGTAATTAAAATTGTTAGCAACAATATTTGCTTAGAATGGCAAGATAGCTTCTCATAGCACTTTATTGTGGTAATTGTTCAGAATATAGTTAACATAACTAAATAATATTTGCTTAAGAGGCTATACTTTATAATATTTGTGTGGCTATACTTACACCTCTAAGCTGTAAACTTGTGTTAGTGTTGTGTAGTTAAACCTTCATTGGTCAGAAGTTGCAGATGGTTGAACTGTTACTTATGTTTTTAAAGTTACACTCTGTTGTCATACACTTTTTTCATCAGCTTTAGTCAAAGTTCAACTTGAATATTTTGTAAATAAAAATTTATTGAGGTTTAAGATTCTAGTTCTTATTTGTCTTATGATGATGATCTTGACATGAAACATATTTCTTTGGAAGAAAAATGCTTTGTTAGCTAATAACAAAAGAAATACATTATTTTAAACTTATAATTTGGTGTTATAACAGGTTTAAATTTCCACAAGCAAAACTAGCGCTAGGACAATAAAACTGGTGTTTTTAGTAGGTAACATTAATGTTATCATTATATAAATTACAAAATTTTCTTTGAAACTATAAATAGCCTAGTAAACATGACATTACGAAAGAAGCATGACTGGTTTATCTGCTTTGATCATTTGTAGGGCTTCATTATCTAACATTATTTACATTGGAATTAGACACATTGTGGTGTGATTTTATGAAGCTTTTGTTTAATCCTAGGTAATAAGGTTGGCATTAAACTTTGTCGTTAAGTATTTTTTGAAGATCATAAATCTTAATGTAAAATAACATTCTATTAAAAAATACTTCAAAATCTTAACTTTTGTGTTAAAAAAGACTTTCTAATGAACATATAACTTACATGTATTAGAAAAGATGAATGTTGAAAAAATATTCACATCAATTATTTCAATACTTGTCAGACTTCTGTTTTATTGTTTTTATTTTATACATACAAGTGTATGGGTTATGTGATCACCGCTGCCCACACTATCTTGGGACACCAGAGAATCACATTAGTTGTGCCAGCATTTTTTAGTGATCCTGGAAATAGGCACAAGGAAGTTCATTCCATAATTTGGTAGTATGTGGTAATAAATTCTTGAAAACCACATTGTCGAGAAACACCACACTAAATATTTTATAACATCATAAAATGGAAATAAACAGCTGTCTTGAACATTTGCCCTGGAGAATCTTAGGTGGAAGAAAGACATAGAATTACATAAAATATTATGTTCTATGCATTTTTTTATAATTAATAATTATCAAATGGTAATACAGACATTTGGTTGACAACCATTTATAATGCTCATGCATACACTAATGGCTGTTCCCAATATTCAGTCCCAATATAATTATCGGCGGTAACTCACCTTATCCGTACACACTGTCTGTCAATGGGACGACATATAGCTTACCAGCAATAGAAGTTTGTATGGAAATTGCAATTCACACATCCCAATATAAGGCGATAAGAATGACTTTTCTGGTATATTGGGACAGCTTCAGATTATTGACAGCTAATTACTGACAGTAGAAGGTAGTTATTTATCTCTATCTGTAGATAGTATATTGGGAATGACCGTAAGGGAACATTATTTTGCAATTTAACTAATAAATTAATTTTGTGTAACAGCAGCCGCAATTTGCTTACATACCTTTCTGATTGTGGGCACTTTTACCTATGATGATGTGTAAAGCAGACTGCAGATTTATCCAATATTTCCTTTTCGTGCCTTAATTTTATCCTCTTTCAGTATCATCAGTATGATATATTGTTTTGGTAAAAACTAGTTGGAACTGGGGTTGGGAGGAAGAGGGATGTTAAAATGTACTGCTTTGAAGCCTATATTTCCCTAAATGTGATGACCATATTAGTTATATTAAAGTTGTTGCAATATTTTTGGTACAAAAATAATGGCCCAATTATACCCACCAAAACCCGTTAATTATAACAAAATTTTTCGCAATAACATTTTATTTTCAACAAAATATATGAATATAAGTCGGTCAACTTAACTCGGCATCTGGCTCAAATGAAGTTCTAGTAAGTACGGTCAGCAGGAAAAACTCTACAAAAGCGGTTTAAATCAATTATGCTAAATAAATAAATTAATAGATTTACGTCATTTTAAAGAAAATTATGTAAATTTACAATTTATTGAATTGAAAAAATATGGTTGACAGCTCTCAGTCAACCGCAAGGTTGCCACGTGTAAACAGGTATTTTATTGTTGATTATTTACAGTTGCTCGATTTTTAGTTCCGTAGCCAACTGTCATGTCTGTCCGTCCGTCCGTATGTCATAGCCATTTTTTTCCAAAACTATAAGAAGTATACTGTTGAAACTTGGTAAGTAGATGTATTCTGTGAATTAAGATTTTAACACAAAAATAGATAAAAAAATTTTTGGGAATACTGAAACTCAAAATTTTTTTTCATCAAACCCATAAGTGTGGGGTGTTTGTGGATAGGTATTCAAAAATGACATGATATTGAGGTTTTTAATATCATTTTTTCTGAACTGTATGTAACGAACTACAAGAACTTTTATATTCTATTAATCACTGCTACGGAACCCTTCATGGGCGAATTCAACTCGCACTTACGACTAGGACGGACGGTGGGTTTTTGAATCGGGTGCTGAGATGGCTTGACCGGCTTGTATGTGTCATGGAGTGTCATGACATATGCCTGGGAACTTTTTGAAACGCCGGCACCTTGTGATTTGGCCGGCCATATCGCGATGTAGCCAGTAAAAAGCCGGGGGAATCGACGACAACAACGTATTTGTATAGTGCCAGCTGATCACTGGGCCGATCGTGAAGTTGTTGCATTTCGCTCCGATCGTGATGGTGGCGCTCTCTTCACACTCTCCACTTTGTTTACGCCATTGTAAGCTAGATTTTCGCTAAAGATAATAATAGTGTAATGTGTTTCTCTTATGTCTCTATGTTTTAAAGTTAGTAAATTTATTAACTATTCTAATGATTGTACGTTAACGCTCCATATTTATTTAGTTTTTTGAACAAATAAAAAGAAGAAATAACTCATTTGACAACTGAATTTAATAATTAAAAGAAAAAAAAATTATAGCTAATATTTTTATTATAATGTGAATTGGCAATGACAGCTTAGATAAAGTTTGACAAAATTCATTGCTTGTTAATTGTTTGAATTAGCAAAACTTACTTTAGAAATAGAGAAATAAAGAGGGAAGTAGGTATCGGAGTCTAATAACATACTATTAAAACATAGATTTTATTTATTTAATTTGGTTATACAGTAGTTTTAGTTGTTATCTAATCAAAACAGCCCTTGTTCACTAGTAGGTCGCTAAAATATTTTTTAAATCACAACAAGTGTGTTGTGATTAGGTTAGTGAACCGAGCGAAACGTCCCGCTGTAGCGGCCGGCTAGAATCGAATCGGCCCTTGTTATTCAAAGTCCCAAAATATTTTTTATCAAGTTACATTGTATCTAAAGTTTTGTTTTAAAGCCTTGGACACCTCACACAAGCGATATGCCCAAGTAGGTACTGCTGGCCAAATCGTTAAGCGTTGAACGATATGGCTGGTGTAAAATGGCTAGATCACGATGTGGCCAATACAACGATCGGCCGACAAAAAATAAATTGATAAAGCGCGTGGTTCTAACTTTTATCAATAAGTCACAGTTTTTAAGTCACATAGGTTTTAAAGTTTCAGGATTTTTTTTTATGTGAGTAAATGCATAATTGCCAGAAATGCTTTTGTGAATAGTGTTGTTTTGCAAGAGAGTAGGTATGGGTGATCACTTTTCATCATGCTCATTTGTCTCTCGATCGCGATTGCATAAAAATGAATTATGTAATCATAAACGAGTGGGATTGTACTAATCGACATAATTGTGAACAATATATTGTAATATATATGGCTCAAACAAATGAAATAACATAATTATTAACTATATAAATATACTTTTTAGCTTTAGGCCTCACATCTTTTTATGATATGACATTATTAAAAAGAAACCCAAGGGTTGGTTTTAAATAAAATGCATAACTTTATTCAATTTATTCTTAACTTTAATGCAGACTAGATAATACTCTTAGAAATGAGAACAACAATAGTTTTGTCACATATTACAGTGTTCCTACTATATACCAGCTTCCACGACAATATGCTATACTATATATTTATGTCAATGTAAATAAATCTTATTCACAACAGCTAGCGATACAAAATTACATATAAGACTGTATTATCTATACTTAAATATGGGACATTTATTGACCATATTGTTATACAGTTAATTACAGCAAGATAAGCGAGGATATATAATATATATATTGATACACTGAATCCAACATCTCCTTTTCATTATTTTCAATTATTTAATGTTATAGACACTGAACTTGGGAATATATTAATAGCATAATAATTAAGGGAAATAAATTACATCAAATTAGAACAATCACAATAATTTGGTTACAAGGAAGCGGGGTTTAAACTTACATATTACTTTATGTGTTACATAATTCAAAATATCATTCTTTACGCATAGTTATAGTCACGACATTAGCTAAGAAACATAGACTACATATATATGTATATACTGCTGTAGCCACAATATATAATATACAAAATATGACATGTATCTTGAAATACTACTTGAAAAAATGCTTTATATTTTTATCAATTCTTCACATAACTTGAGATTCCTTGGTTTCTGTATTATGATAGACATACATACATACAACACGAGATACAATATCAAAATTGATAACAATCCAACTGTACATTTGAACTTATATAAACTATGGATGCATCGAAAACAACACAATGTAAAAAACGTATAAAAACAAATCTATGCTCCTAAAGGCTGTTAAAAATATGGCAAATTTTTACTAATATTAAGGAGATTAATACGAATATAAAACACAGCAATCAAAATAGACTCTATAATGGTATGACATAAAGTACATAATTTAAATGGCAACTGTGACACTTATATTAACAATATCTAAGCAGATATGAGTCATTTGATAATATAATCCATAATAATATAATATAGAAATAAATTATTTAATGGAATATGCAATATTATGTATACAATTGTCATGATAACATCCCAGACGTCGCAGGCGCTGCCATAGTAGACATTTGACAGAATGGTTAAGATATATCTCGCTAGTATTAAATATTAAGAAACGAAGAACTCAATTAAAATTTTACAATTACTATTTAATAGTGGCTAATTTAAGCCAAATATATATATTTTGCATTAGATAATTTATATGTCTCGATAGAGCCTCTTGCTCCTAGACAACCGATGAAAACAGGCCAAGTTTATTACTTTAGTGCGTAGTGACAGTTTAGTGTTTAGTTTTTCTTTGTGTGAATAGCCACGTCTTACACTCGCTATGTCACTTTGTGTTAGTGTCTCAAAATAGAGGTTAACTGTCAACCTCAATTATTTTCGATTTTTTCACAAGTGTCACAGTCTATCTAGATTCTAGATGTATAAATGCTTAGGCATTTTGCATATTATTGTGATATTTAGTAAGCTTGAATCGTGAGTGCTGTAGTACACTGAGAGGTAGCTTATTCATCATAAATCGTAAGACATTGACAGGTGTCAATGTCAAACGCTTTAAACCATAAACCTATTCACTGAATGCACGACATATTTAGCTGTTTAAAGGTGTTATCATCCCCACCATCTGAATGTGTGGCGGTCCTCCACAGTGCGGTTTTCAAGGAGCTTTCTTCCACGTACTACAAAGCTGTGGAATGAGCTTCCTTGTGCGGTGTTTCCGGGACGATACGAAATGGGTACCTTCAAAAAAATCGCGTACACCTTCCTTAAAGGCCGGCAACGCTCTTGTGATTCCTCTGGTGTTGCAAGAGAATGTGGGTGGCGGTGATCACTTAACACCAGGTGACCCGTACGCTCGTTTGTCCTCCTATTCTATAAAAAAAGGTGTTATCTATAAAAAAATAAATTGACCTCCAGCAAGCTCTTGACTTACCAGCATAATAGTAATAATTATATAGTAAGCTTATCTTACTACTATAAGCTAAGCTTACTACTATAAATTCATAAGTACTCTTGGTTACATTGGGCACGAGATTTTAGGCAAAATTTACCCTGAAAAAAGGATAACAACATTTTTAATCTTCATAATAGAACGCCCACGGCAAAGCAATAAAATAAAATATATTAAATTGTTTTATTTTATGTTGGATAGAATGGCACATTAAAACACTGTGGCAGCACCTCCGAGCCTTCGGTGTAAAATGTACAACTTACATCTAAATATATATTTACTTATTACTTAAGCACTGTAGCGATCACGATTGTTGAGCTCGTGAATTGTAATGAGTACTGTTGCAAAGCTAACCTTCACCAGTGTTGACACAGCCTAAACATCCTCCCGAGCTTTAAAAAATTTATATGTCTAGATCTTGCTGTTAGACAACCGATGAAAAGAGGCAAGGTTTATTACTTTAGAGAGTGACAAGCTACGTCTTACACTCGCGATTTGTATGTCACTTTTTGTTAGCATTGCTTAAAATAGAGGTTAACTGTCAACTTCAATGACGTTTTCCCAAACTGTCTCAGTCTATCTTGAGGTAAGTATAAATAATCCCGAGTTTTAACATATTCTTTTAATGTTGTTAATCACTTGAGGGTAGAAGTAAAAGTTTGCCACGTGACCTCAAGTTTTTGTAAATAAATAAAAATTACCTTTAAATAACAGTCGGCGTTGATGAACGGCAAGTTTTATTAATGAATTTATTAATTAGGCTGTGTGTTCACTGCGATAAGCGCGCAACTCATTCATCACCCATCTCTCTTTCGCACCGAAGTAAGTAATAGAAATAAGAAATGTTAAAAACCAGTCGCGATAATAGTTTTGATAAATATTATCCAATGGTGGTTCATGTTTCCGCTCTTGTTATACTTTGATTAACACATTAAAAAATGACCAGTTCTGTCACGTAGAGAAATTATCACAAATAAATAGAATATTTTGAAAGTCGATCTTATATTAAAATAAGTATTTAGGTATCTTGTAATCTTATAAACACACGAATAATTCTCAACTCAACATTAATTATGTACCAAAATGTTTTGTTAGATATCTTTGTTAAAATACTCTTCAGCCACAGCTAACATATCTTAAGTGAAGTAAAGGGAACTATACACTGGAATGCAACGCACGCACGTTAAATATTTGAGCTATTTAATATTATGACCGATTCTATACCATCGAGACCTTATAAATTAACTAAACTATTGTTTTATGAGAAAAATTAACCATTTCCCATAGAGCGACACCGCAATTACACTCGACACTGAGACATAAGATGTTCACTTTACAGCGTTTCTATTTCACAAACTAATTCTTTAAATTATATAATTGTATTGCCGATTACACAGTTGGAAAGCTTAAATTATAATCAAATAACATTCTATAGATTCTTTTAACTATTATGGTGATAATCTAAAAAAAAAAAAAAAAGAAGAATGTATGAATGTGTGTGTGTTGTAATTATATGAGGGATATATTATATTATCCCAGTAATTCACTAGAGCCTCGAAAACTTCTGAACTGAAAAATAAACAATGCAAACAAACCAATCAAACAACCGAGGTAAGTTGGCGCGGAATGCTGACTGCTCATTGGTCAGATTGATGACAAGATATCGTGATTGGTCAGGTAATAATCATAACGTATCGTAAAGTAATGATTGCTTATCAGGTCGATGTTTTAACCGTAATAACCTATTTGAACACATTAAAAAGAAAAATGATCATTTGAATTTCGAAAATGAAAATTGATTTTAGATTTTTCATATGTACTACTGTGTATCGTAAATTGTTTTAATAAAAGGACAATTACATTTACACGCCCGTGCGTGCGTTTCATACATGCGCATACACCTTTACACTACGCGGTATATCAAGCGAACATTATCTCAAGACCAAAGCCCAGACAAGGAGTTCATTAGGTTGGTGCGTAGTGCGATGAACGAAAGCGGGCGAGGCACTTCTGTGTAGATGCTCAGATGAACACGGGGTTCTCTTGTCCGGTCAGCAGCCGGAACATGGACGTCGGCATAGTCTTCATCAGTATCTGAAATGTTTATCAAATTATATTAATAAACTAGAGCAATGCGCGCGGGGAACCTCCGGGAGTTGAAAAGGCCTTTATTTTATATTTTAAACTTTCGTGAGTTAAGTGTTAAAAAGTGATATCTCCCCTTATGCTTTTTCTTTTTCACTCTCTGTGATCTATTTCCTTATTTATTCGTGTCATTATATCCATCCAAAAAATTACAGAAATATTACGATATAGTATTATTTAAGTCCTGTAAGGCAAAATATTAATTTATTTAAATTTTTATAAGTTATACAATATTAAAGTATTATTTTTAATATGGGGGGGCAAGTGGTTGAAGTGATGGGAACCGCCCATGGACATCCGCAAAACCAGCGTCACTTTATGCTGCGAGTATTCTATAGCTTGAAAGTTCCCAAGTTAACATGTATGATTTTATTTATTTGTCTTTTGCAATACTAAAGCCGGAAGACGTAATGTTGGTAGGCCCTCCACAAGATAGACCGATGATCCGGTCAAGATCACCGGAATACGTTGGATGAGGGCAGCGCAGGACTGATCGTCGTGGAGGCCTTTGTACAACAGTGGGCGTCCTCCGGCTGATATGATGATGATAATGAAGACTTCAAAGGCTCTTTGTGTGGTGGGCAATATGATTGCGAGAAAGTTTAACCGTTCAGCGCCTGACGTGAGAATTACTCTCTTTAAGTCATTCTGCCAGTCGTTTCACACGTGTCAGCTTTGGACTAATTATTCTAAGAAGTCGCATGATGGCATACGAGTCGCTTACAATAACATTTTTAGATTCCTCATGGGCCTGAAACGTTTCTGTAGCGCTTCAGAAATGTACGCGAGGCTAGGATTGATTCGTTTAATTCTGTCCAGCGTAAAAGAATTGCATCGTTCATGTCCAGGGTTGAGACGTGTAACAACGGCATTATCAGAAATCTGTCTGATAGGCTGATGCTTTCAGCAATGTATCGACGCTGGGTAAATATTGCAACCGAGTTTCTATTTGTAATTTATATTTTTTGACTTTATTTTAATTACATATTTTATACTGTGTCTATACTATGGATCAAGGGTCTGAAATAAAGTATTATTATTATTAAATATAGCGGACTCCACTAGAAGAAACTGAACCAGAAACAACGTATTCACCTTTAGCAAAACAATATTGAAGAAAACTTCAATATTCTAACGGCCTTACAAATAAACTTGGTATAGTTATACAAACAGATACTTTGCTTATGATTGGTTTATTCGGAATACCAAGTTTATTTGAGGGGCCGTAAAAGCTGAAAATGTGTGCCCACAGGTTGTGTTGAGTGGGTTCATATTAAACTGGGCTTCTATATGGACTTAATAGTTACAATTTGTTTTGGGGCGCTCTCCAATTCATGGGATGGTGTTATCTTATAACAAAAATTTCCTTGACATTGAAATTCTAGAAACAAGAGTGGGTTACCTTCAAGAAATTGATATTTAATAAGTTGCTTAAAATAATAATTACATAATCTTTGACTGATATTATTATATAATATGGATAAATATTTATGAGTATATGATTATATGTAACAATAAGCTAACTGTTATAGAATCTTTAAATAAGGATTTAAAGCATGGGTGTAGATAAAATACATTTATACAATAAGAGTTGTAATTATAAAATAAGATGTCATGTATAATTGTTTTTTTTGTATGGTATAGGAGGACAAACGAGCGTACGGGTCACCTGTTGTTAAGTGATCACCGCCGCCCACAATCTCTTGCAACACCAGAGGAATAACAGGAGCGTTGCGGCCTTTCAGGAAGGTGTACGCGCTTTTTTTGAAGGTACCCATGTCGTATCGTCCCGGAAACACCGCACAAGGAAGTTGGAAGGAAGCTCCATGAAAACCGCACTGTGGAGGACCGCCACACATCCAGATGGTGGGGATGATATCCTAACTTGTGGCGTGTCGTGCGAAGGTGGAATTCGGCGGCAAGAATCAGGTTAAACAGCTCTTCGGAACACTCCCCGTGATAAATGCGGTAGAAGACACACAATGAAGCGACGTCTCTACGCAACGCCAAGTGATCCAGCCGTTCACAGTTGTTGTTCCCAATAAAATACATGGCCGGGAGTCGCACCTCTCCGACAGATGTCGCCAGCAGGTTGACGATCCTCTCGTGCGGCACGGCCACCACGCTCTGTGAGTTGATCTCTATGATGCGGTGACCGACTCGCACGCCGCCACGCTCCGCGATGCCTCCGCGTAGCAGGCTGCATATCTGGATATTACATAGTTCATGTTCAGTATGAGCATACGGTAAATTAAATAGCTCAATATGTCTTAAAGTAATTTCTTTTCTAAACAATATGTTATGTTTTTTTATCTCTTTAAAAAAAAACATAACATATTGTTTAGATTTACAAGAGCGACATCTCAAGTCAATTTCCTAATATGCAAATATTGGGGTTGAGCAGGTTATCAATTGTAAAGTAGATCCTGTAGGTGAAGCCACAACCTGAGAGTTGAACAAAGCAAACAAAATTGTATAACGAGGCGGTACTCGAACGGTTAGCTCAGTTGGTTAGAGCACCGGCACGGAACGCCGGAGGTTGTGAGTTCGAATCCCGCATCGTTCATAAAATTTTGTTTTTCAAATTTTATTTATTTTTGTGCCTCAAGGAACATAATAATATAGTTGTTATATAATGTTGCCCCACTTGCATTACAATCTAGCCTTAAAACTTAGAGTAATAAGTGATTGCACTTTAATTTAAAATGTTAGATAAATTAAACTAAAAATGTGTCCATTTCTTAATGTATCTATTAAGGGGAAGTCACTTTGTTCATGTGTCTTTTATAATATCACTATTTTTATAGTGTATTACACTAATTCACTAGCACTACACTAACTCAAATGGTTTTGTACGTTTGAGTCTTCTTACTATATCAGTGTGTCTTAAAGTGATTGCTATTTTGATATTATAATATCAATGGAAAAACAAAAAGTGATAAATATTATAATCGTATTTATCTAAATGGTTCAAGCAGCGCCCTCTAGTTTTTTTAAGACTAAACACAGACATAATTTGTCGCTCATGTCTTCGTTCGCCATTACAGTACGTTGCTTGCTTGTATGTGAAACATATTGTGTTAGAATTAAATAAATTATCTCCAGAATAGTTTTTCCTCTTTTAATTCGACAAATAAAAAACAAAATTTTATGAACGATGCGGGACTCGAACCCGCGTCCTCCGCGTTCCGTTTTTATGACTCCTACTCGGACTATGAATTCCTACTAATGTTAATTTTTTTGCATAAAACCTATAAAAGACGATTATTTTCTCAAAATTAATTCCTTTAGAAATCTTTTTGATGTCATTTCTAATATACTAGATACGACTACCGCTTCGGAAACAAATGGCGCTCTGAGAGAGAAGAGTCGGCGCAAGAAACACTATATACAAACCAAACGACAAGGGGACAACAAAAACTTGTCAAGAAACAGCAGTGGTTATTCCCATTGAGAATGTTTGGAAATTGCATAAATCTTAAAAATTAATTATTAAAAATGATCAATAATTTAGTTTAAAAATGGCGCATAGAAAGAATTTAAATCTAAATTTATGTATTGGCACCTTTCGGCCCAAAGGTTAGATATAGTGACTATTTACTTCGTGATCCCAAAATAGAAGTTTGCAAACTTTTTGTTTGCAACCTTCGGCGGCATTTGTACGGCGAATACGTCTATATTTGTACCGGACCAATGACGTTCTATAAAAGGCATAAAAGGCATTTATTTTCTCATAATTGATTCCTTTAGAATTCTTTTTGATGTCATTTCTAAATAACTACTAGATACTACCACCGCTTCGGAAACAATTGGCGCTTTGAGAGAGAAGAAGCGGCGCAAGAAACTCTCCCAGCATTTATTTTTGCGCTCTTTTCAATAAAAATATATAATATTGTCAGTCATTTCTATCGCTATAAAATAATCACAATCTAGTCCCAGGCTGTCCGATCATTTAGATATTCAGCAGTGGCGTAATAGGATTTACGACAGAGCCATTTTTTTATAAAACATTTAAATTTATTTATAGATAATGCCTGAACAGTGGCTGGGACTTTATTATAGAAGTGTATACATTTACCCTTAAAGCTATTATGTATCTTATGAAGCCTACTAGAATTAGTTACAAGCAATCCCTTATTTCTAGTGTTATAATAATGAAAATCACTATTAAGAGCAAAAAGGACATCACACATATGGACATATCATTCGCAGTCTGATAACGGAAGCACACTTTTCTCCTAAGTCGTATGTCAATCAAGCCTAAGTGTGCTATAAAAAGTGCTTAAATAATACATTAACAACTCAAAAAAAAGATGGTGTGACTTATCATCGGTAAGGTTATTTTATTATATTATAAGATTGAAATGCTAAAAGCAGAAGTAATTTAATAAAACGAATATATTTTCATTAAATATGGTACAATATTATTGACAAGTCCCCAGACAAGACCCGCTTGTCAGAATGGGACAGATGAAAGGATACAATGAGAAATGTGTAGACATAGCTGTTGAAGGTTATTATGGTGTCATTTGTGTCATGTGCCATATTTCGACTTTGATTATGTATGAGGTGCATTGTCTATATGTATAGAAAGTCATTGTATCGGACACATAAATGATAAATACCTGTGTTTGTTTGTTTAAATATGTGGGTATAAGTATAAGCTCAGTGGTTAGTGACCCCGCCCACTCAATAGAGGTTCCGGTTTTCAATCTCCAGTAGGTAAGACTTATGATTAATATACATGTTGTTTTGGAGTTATGGCTGTATATATGTATTTGAGTAACTATATTTAATAATGTATATATCGATGTTACGAATACGATATATTTTAACTAAAATATATTGTTATTTTGCACCCATAATAGCTACAGGCTTTTTTTTATGAAAATATGGTACGAGACGAGCAGGACAGCTGATGATAATTGATACGCCCTGCCCATTACAATTCAGTGCCGCTCAGGATTCTTCAAAAACCCAAAATTCTGAGCGGCACTACAATTGCGCTCGTCACCTTGAGACATAAGATGTTAAGTCTCATTTGCCCAGTAATTTCACTAGTTACGGCGCCCTTCAGACCGAAACACAGTAATGTTAACACATTACTGGTTCACGGCAGAAATAGGCGCCGTTGTGGTACCCATAATCTAGCCGGCATCCCGTCCAAAGGATCCTCCCTGAGAGCGGTGTACTCACCACTCCGTTCTGCACACTGAAGCCCAGCTGGTACTTGGTGTCGGGCCTCTTGATCTTGACCTCGACCACGGGCGCGCACGGCACCACCGTCAGTTTCACCACCGTCTGGTTCTTGGAGTTCTTCACGTACGTCTGGCAGGTGGACAGCGGCAGTCCCACCAGGCTCACGCCGTTTATTGCTATTATTTGATCACCTGGACACAGTGACAATCATTATGATAATACTAGCTGACCCAGCAAACGTTGTATTGCCGATATTAAAATCGTGATACAAAAGTAACTGTTGATCGTAGATGGGTGAAAATTTGAAGTTGTATGTATTTTTTAATGCTGACTCATAATCAAACAAATTTAAAAAAAATGTCAAAAAAATTAAAAAAAGAAATATCGTGTGGACCACCCTTAACATTTAGGGGGATGAAAAATAGATGTTGTCCGATTCTCAGACCTACCCAATATGCACTCAAAATTTCATGAGAATCAGTCAAGCCGTTTCGTAGGAGTTCAAAGTTTAACACCATGACACGAGAATTTTATATATTAGATTTGGAAGACGTGTTACTTGTTGTGTTAAGTGTTATTCGGAAGTGTTGTGGCAATTCTTAATGAAATAAGTTTGAGATAAACAAATATAAATATTTTTTATTCAAAATGGGATGTTAAATTACTTATTGAACCATTGAGCAATTTGTTTGAGCAATTGAAATGCATTTGTTTAGTAAAATGATTCAAAATGTCACGTTAATTACATAATATTGTTAATTTAAGGGGGCACTTTCCTGAAATAATACACTCAATCCTTTTTAAGTTCGGATATGCTGTTATTCGGACAGTTTTTCACTGAACACTTTGTCATTGCGTGGCGTTGTATTCAAAGCGCGGTCAAAACACAACTGAACAAAAACTATGTTTACAGAGTAATATTGAACAATTAAACTTATAATTTAATAGCCTGAGGGCGGTCGCTCCAATCCCAATCTGTGGTATCATTAAGAAAGTCATTTATGTTATAGTAACCATTACCACACAAATGTTTTTTAACAATTCTTTTGAATAACATAATACTTTTGTTTTGAACATTTTCTGGGATTTTGTTGTCAAAGCATATACATCGCCTCACAAAAGACTTACTAACTCGACTTAACATTATGGTTATGACAGTTTCTAGCAAATTCACTTATGTACGAAAGCCAAACATTCGATTATGTTGAAACACTGTGTTGTAGTCAGTCACCTATATTGAGCTGGCCACAGCGCGCGGCGGCTCCGGCGGGCGCCAGGTTGGCGATGACGACCGTGGGCAGCATGGAGCCCCACCCTGACTCCACCACCACCACGCCGAGGATCTCGCCCTTCGTCTTCGGCACCACCACCTCTTTCTGTAACTCCTGATATGAGACATTTTTATTTACACGAAGGGTACTCCGGAGTGGAGGCTAATACTTTTGAGAGCAATCCTTTTCGTGTTCGCCAGGAAGCTGTAGGTGGAGTTTCATTAATAGTTCCGATCAGTTTGGAGAATTATACTATAACTTAATCCAGTCAAAACTAGTATTTCGATTTTTAAAATCTTAATTTAAACAAATTACGTGTCACGTTGTTTGTCCGCGATGGACTCCTAAACTAATGAACGGATTTAAATGAAAATTACTTCATGGAGTGCAGTTTAGTCCAACTTGAGAGATAGGATAGTTTTTATTTCGATTTGGGACCCATAATTATTTTTATTTCCAATATTTGTTTTTTCGTAGACATATTTTCTATGAGAGAATTTATTGACGCACGGTTTGACAGTTCCGCTGTGAAACAAACAGGGAGCATATTTTATGAAATAATTCTTGATGTTTTGACAAATTCATACAACAACAACCACTGTTGGGTCAGCTGGTTATATATATAGTATTTTATAAACTAGAAAGTATATCAGAAGCTATCAATCAGACATTAATATAAATACCAAAAAATATATAAAATACTTGTGTAAATTGAAATATTTTAACAATTACATAACTTTGTTGTTTATAAAACTTTTACTGATGGCAGGTAATTTGATCGTTATTTAAATCTTGTTAAAAATGAATATCGTTAAATCTTAGATCATTTATACGTCTAGATAGACACCTGTGAAAACGTCGAAAACTTTCAGGTTGACACATAACCTCTATTTTGAGCAATCCACGCACACTAACACAAAGTGACATACAAATCGCGAGTACTTATTTATTCAATCCACCAATGGTAAGTACATTAACACATGCATCAATACAATATCCATTCTAAAGTTAATTCTAAATGCATTATCTTTTAAGGCAGAATTATTATGAAGCTTACAAATATTTATATGGTATAATTAAGTGGTGTATACAAGTATATGACGTAGCTTGTCACGCACACTAAAGTAATAAATCTGGCCTGTTTTCTTCGGTTGTCTAGCACTAAGAGGCTGTATCCAGACGTTAAAATTATCTAAGATTAAAACTTCACTATTCACCAGCGGGAGGCACCTTTGCACAGGATGCCGGCTAGATTATGGGAACCACAACGGCGCCTATTTCTGCCGTGAAGCAGTAATGTGTAAGCATTACTGTGTTTCGGTCTGAAGGGCGCCATAGCTAGTGAAATTACTGGGCAAATGAGACTTAACATCTTGTCTTAAGGTGACGAGCGCAGTTGTAGTGCCGCTCAGAACTTTTGGGTTTTTTCAAGAATCCTGAGCGGCACTGCATTGTAATGGGCAGGGCGTATCAATTACCATCAGCTGAACGCCTTGCTCGTCTTGTCCCTTATTTTCATTAAAAAAAAAACTATTCGTAAATACATTACATAACTTGTGTCGGCCTTCTTGAATCTTCACAAATTGTAGAATCGTGTAGCATATCATTATTAAAAGATTCTCTACCAACCTTTTTAGCAAACATTTGCAACTCGTCACCGAATATCTCCTGGCTGTTCAGTACCTCCTGGTAGTCCATCTCCTTCACGAAGCTGTGATCCTCGATACCGTTCGCCTTCAGGAACTCCATGTAGGCAACTTGGAACGCTTGCCCAATGGACTGGGCTATGAACTGGGCCTGTATTTGTACTTTCAAGTTTACTTTACATTTTTGATTTATCTGTGATTTCTTATTTCCTAATAAACTACAGTTCTCTGTAAATGTCCGATTTTGCACCATTTTAACACGTTATGACTGATCGTACCTACTGAAGATATAACTCAAAGTGAGAACTTTGCAGATAAACATATTTGTAGAAGTAATTAGCAATGGTTAACAAATATGTTTATCTTTACAAAACTGTTGTTACGAGCCCCAAAATCGTTAGACATCGAGCCATCATGCTAAACATAAATTAATACTTAACAGACAATTCTGTAAGCAGTCATTCTTAGACAAATACGGCCTTACAAATAAACTTGGTATAAAGTTATACCTGAGGATAAACAAAGAATATGCAAAATGTTTACAATATCGTTGACCGTTTCCCGAATTTTCCGAATATCAAGCAGCCTTGCAAATAAACGCGGGATAGACATCCAAATAATCGAACCAAAATGTCTATTTGTACACATTTTGCATATTATTGGTTTATGCTAAGGTTTAAGGTTTATGCCAATTTTATTTGTAAGGCCGATAGACTATAATCAATTCTGTTAGAACAGTAGTTATTCATTCCATAAAGATACATATTTTATGCAAAATAAACCTTGTAATAAAAATAATATCGTAAACAATGAGAAAAAAATACATCAACTTTATTTGTATATCACATAGAAATTTTGTTATTCAATTGAGGAATGTGAATGTGAAGACCAGCAGATCAAAACAATCTTCAATAGAGCTGGATGGACCAAATCAATCGAAAGGGTCCCAAACAATCAAATAGATACCAAGGCGACTTGCCTCGACTAGACTGGAACCCCTTACCTAGTGCACACACTAACGTATCGTACAAAGTGAGTACTTTCTTAGAATTTATTAGTTGCGAGTTTGAATTTACAATATAAATAGCGTAAATAAAATAACCACGCCATGGGAATGGTTAAATACAAGGCTATTTCATGATTTTTTTGCATCTTTTGCCTTAAGGTGACGAGCGCAATTATGGTGTCATTCAGAATTTTTAGGTTTTTCAATAATTCTGAGCGGCACTACATTGGGCAGAGAGTAACAACTACCATCAGCCAAACGTCCAACTTGTCTCGTCCCTTATTGTTAGAAAATAAATTATATGTAGAGTATCGATTATCAAGCTAGTTTAGAAAAACTATTGTCAAATTGTTACCTCTTCACTTTCGAACACGTGACATATCATCTTGGGCGTGCGACTGAGCTTCGGTTGGTCGGAGTCGGTCTCGTGCGGCACGAACCGTCTCCTGGCCATCAGTACGACCAGGTCTCCGATGTCCGCGATGTATGAGATAGTCCGCAGCGCGTGGTCCATCATTATCTCCTTCAGCTCCGTGTTCAGCACCATTATCTTCTCGGTGGATATGAACAGGTCCACTTCGGTGCTGGGCTGGTTCTCACCTTCCGGTGCCTGAAATCAAAAGTTGTTGTTGCATTAAAGTTAATCAGGAACACAGCTGGTGAAAAGTACCTTTTCCTTGAGCGGTTCTAATTTTTGATATAAGATCTTTACTAAAAGTGTTTTTCTTGTTAAAAGACTTGAAACGCTCGAGTAATCATTCAGTCACAGATCGTGACCGGTGATCATTTACCAACAGATCATCTGTTCATTCGCTTGAACTTAGAACTATTTTAGACACACTCTACATTTTTAAATTTCTTTCACATATATTTTTTTTCAATCTTTGATGATATTGGGACGTAACTTTCTGCATATGATTGCGTAGAAATCACGTCATTACATGCCTTTACAAGCGTCAGTCTTAATGAACACTGTGAAGTTAGCTGCACTGTAAACAAACTTCAATGCTATAATAATACATAAGTGTAAGTTTTGGTTATCATTAAAATATATAATAAAATTAAATTTTTGATAAACTTACCAATGCCTAATTTTTCCAAGGATCGCAAAAAAATAATGATAGATTAATGACCAAAATTTGAAAAGAATTTGAAATTCTTAAAATACTATCCTAACAGGATAGGATACCCAAAAGTAAGATTTCATCGAAACTTTTTAACATTTATATTTTATTTTAAGATCACCTAACTGATAGGCTAAGCATCTGAGCATGAAGCCATCACGAATCAGCATTAAATAAATACAAATTGTGATACAAAAAAAATAATTTTATTTTCTTTATTATGACTCCATCATAGAAGTTAGTAATGAGAACAGACAGCAAGTTACTAACACGTTGTAAATGACTCACTCGTAATAGAGAAAACTCTAAACAGAATCTAACATTGTTCGATACAGTCAACAACCAAATAATTGGTGTATAACGAATACCATATAATAATTATTGGCGGGAAAAACTACATTCACCTGATGGGAAGTCCTATAGTCAAAACCCAAGTTCTTTATTTGAAAGAAACATTATAATGCAGTAACGGTAAGAATTCGTGAAAATTCAGAGCGGCCTTGCCAGTCTGTACTTTCTTTGAAATTCAATATATCTTAAATGCAATAATTGTACTTTTCCTGTGTAATTTTTAATTCTACAAGACACAACCATTAAGAAAATATTTTTTTACACCTATTGTGTTTGAAATAACTTAAACTGCATAAAAATTCAACGAAAATTACCAATAACTTTTAATTGAATGAAAATAAAACTTATAGTTTCTAGGGCAAGTGGAAATACAAAATGACATTTGAGGATTATAATGGTGTAACCAACTTTTTTTTTGTAAGCAAGTTTAAACTGTTAAGAATTGATAAACCTATTTCAATGAAAAGTCGTTTTGTAATGATGCCATTGGTTCATTGTAATATCTTCCGCCTGCCCTGAAAATGGATTTTTTGTCCTTTACATAACCTTGAGACATAAGATGTTAAGACTCATTTGCTCAGTAATTTCACTAGGAATAAAGTTAAAGTGAATTCACAGATCCGCAGTTTCTGTAGTATAGTTAGAGTAGTGCAAGACCAGAGCACCTTGATCTTGGTGACGGCCTCCTCGACCATGTACTTTTTGGGTCGCCGTTTCCGGCGGCGCGAGTCCTCTTCCACCTCGACCGACCCAAGGAACGTGAGCCGGAAGACGGCCGCGGGTGCCGCGTACACGCCGCTGTACGGCCCATCCCGCTCGCGTTCTCGCTCCACCCACTGCGTGCGTACCACATTGCGTATTCACCGGCTAACCTCCCTCGACTATTGTGCCTCTCACATATCCTCCGGAGCTAACAGTTGTTTGCTCGTTTGTGTGCTAGTATTCGTAATTCGACCGTAAATATATTCCTTTTTCGTCATTTAGTCAACTTTCACATTACAAATTTATATTTTGTTGTCCTTGTGCTCCAGTTTGATATTATCAGTAAAAACGCAAGCAATGAATGTTTTTGAATAGAATAGAAATATATTTCTATACCATAGAGAGCGACAATAATATAACATATTGCAACAACACTTGGTGATCATGATGCTACATCAGTTCGTAAACGGGCTTTGACGTGAGAAGAAGAACTGATAATAAACGCTTGACATTACAAATTTATATTTTGTTCTCTTTATCTTTTAGTTTGATATTGTCAGTAAAAAGACAAGTGTTTAACGAAAGTTTTTCAAATGAGTTTAAAACTAAGTTAAGTACCATCTAATTATTTGCGAATTTGGCGCATGCTTTGAACCACATAATTTGGCTGAAGTATCCTTATAGAAAATTTTATGATTCACATTTTATTTCACCAGAAACAATTAGGTTAGATTTTCAGTTAATCTAAGTTATGTAATTAAGCGAATGTGTACTCAAACATTTTTTTTCTCTTTTGCAAATGATTTCATAAAAAGCCAATTGTTCGACACAATGTTGCGCATAAGCAAGCAAAACAACTCTGAACACTGAATGGTATGTGAGAAGCAAACCTCGTCATGAAAGCGGGTCCAATCGAAAATAAACGTTACACCATTACACACAGAGGTCAAATTAAACTGTGCTAAAGCTCGACCGATGTTTGTGCGTCTCCGCGAAGGCCTGAGCCTGTGTGAATCGGGTCACGAACATGCCAGACGTGAAACATGACGTATGCAAGACAATGCGTTCAACAAACTAATTCAAAATGGCGACGCTAATCATGCCTTCTCACTCGCACACTATCTCCTTCACTAGAACGCGAGTGAGACAGCAAGATAACTGCCGGTATTTAAGCAATAACTTTAATTATACTAGCAATTAATAACTCAAATTTACTTAATAGACTAGGGAAGCGAATTTTAAGTGCAGTACTTACTTAACTTCTACATGCACTTTATATAAGAGCTTTGTATTTATTTATATTTATGGAAGGACAGACATTCTATAGAACCAGAAAAACTAAGGATTTCTATTTAGACTATACCTGATAAACTTTTTAGACTATAACTGGTCTTCAACTTCAATTTGATAAAGTATTTCCTTGAAAAATATAAAATGTAAATTGCAAAATATTATATTATATTGGTTTGATAATTAAGAGCTTTTCTATGGGTGTTAGTAACAGAACGACCAAGTTCTGTAATCCTAAAGGCGTCTCTATACGTTATCCGTGATCGATTGTGTTTTGTCTCTTTTATGGACAGACATGAAGACAGTGACAAAACACTCTTGAACACCGATTACGTATTAACACACCTGGAATACGGACCTAGATGGCCCACCTTATGTAAAGCGGCATTACCGGAACATAAAATTGACAGTATTCTAAGCAATAACTCATTTAACAACAAACCTATAGCGCACGGACTACTAAAAAAAAGAAGGACTCCGCTCCGTGATATTAGCAAGTGAAGCACCTTTATGCTAGTTTGTGTCCAATTACTGGGGATACTAGTTACACAATTTTTTCTCCCTTACATAATCATATATGGCCACAAATACGTATATAGTATGGTTTTTACACTTTTTCACAACCAATGACGGTATTTTTAAAATATTTTATTGAGACGCAAATTGATCTGTTACAGATGATGACAATTCTCATAATGGCCGCCTATCGGCCTATAGTAGCGTAATTGTGTGCATGGGGCTATGTATTTACACGTT
The DNA here is from genome assembly GCF_905404315.1 of Leptidea sinapis. Classification (NCBI taxonomy): domain Eukaryota; kingdom Metazoa; phylum Arthropoda; class Insecta; order Lepidoptera; family Pieridae; genus Leptidea; species Leptidea sinapis. The sequence continues at coordinate 5,711,351 of NC_066304.1, read as the reverse complement.
AACCGGCTTGTGACACGGAGTCCTTACTTTTTTACTAATCCGTGCTGTCACGTTGAGTTTTTAAATGGACTGTAATGTGTCATGTGTCACGTGTAGGTAATAACACTGGGACTTGGTTATTCTTCTTCAAAAATAAGTCTTGTTTAGTTCATGTCCTTGAAAAAATCATTCGTATCAAAGCGAACGCAAATCCCATGCCGTAACGCTGCGAACAAGACCAAGCAAGAAAAAGCATAGCGAAAAGCGTACAAAGCTATAGATAAAACAAAACATATCCAGCGGAGGCTAGCCGGCCAATACGGGACCGACATCTTCTTGGGTCGGGTCGGGGTGGAGGAGCACACTGAAAACATACTCTAGTGCCAAATCAATAAGAGCGAAAGTGGTCTGGCTGGAGCCGACACTCTATACTATTAATTAGTCAAGGGTAAGGGATAGAGGGTCTCCCACTAGCATTCTCAATACACTAATCATTACTATTAGCATACAATTATCTACATTGTCATTGGTAAATAAACCAGCACTGACCAGATTCTCTAACGAAGTACCAAAATATTGATTCTTGAAAGAAAGTGAACAAAAAATCGCAATGCAAAATTGATAACACGGATTGCGTTTCATATTGACAATTTTTTTTTTATATACAGCTTAGTACTAGAATGGCAACAGTAAATCAACATACGGGTATAACTACCCATTAAAAATATCTTAAAATTAAAGTAAGTGACTGGATTGAATTTTGAAATTTTCGATGCGCAACGTTTAGATTACTTACAGATTGATTTGAAATTAAAGTATAGAAAATTTATTAAAGTATAATATGTATTTTCTTAAATCATTTTTGCCATTGTAGCTTCACGCCGTAGAGCATAAATGGAATAAATCAATGAGTCAACAACCACAAAGGAATCACAGGCAAAGTCCAGCCTTAAAGTTTCTTTTTTGGATTTTGTATACACATTAAATCTTAAAACTTCCATAGGCCCGTTCCGTCTTTTGTTGAAGCCCCACATAATGCCAATCACAATAATTCAAATTCAAATTGAAAAAAAAAACTTCATTCACTGTAAAACTTTATGAGTTATTTTGTGCAAGTATGAAGTATGTACAAAATTTAATTAAAAAATAGTTTTCAAATAAGTATAACAATATTCAATAACAATAAATTTAGAAACATCAGTCCCAACTATCTTTATCATTCAAATAATTTTTCATATTATAATTGGCTTTAAATGTTAATTTTACGATACAATTGAATTTTTTTATAGTAATATTTTTATATAATTTGGGAGATTATATTGATTATATAACATTTCATAAAATATAAAATAACCCACTTTAAAAAATTAAGCAAGTTTACGGAGCCTTGTAGATGTAATTGCGAGTTTATGTATCTTTCGAGTATCGACATTATGTACATCACTAATCTTTTTAAATTGCCTAATATGTTAACCAATTTTCTTTTTCACTTCTGTTAATTTTCTGCCATCTTGGCGATCTATGCCAATTAATAATAAGCCATTTTTTTGTCTCTTTGGTGGGTATATTTTGTCATGTATTTTATTATACAAATGATTTGAGCACTCTTTAGTGTTAATTCCGTCAATAATTTTCTTTAAACACGAGACACGACACTTTTTACACAAGGCATACTCAGGACGTGTTGTCTCGCCAAAATCTGGCACGAGACCTCGTGTAGAGGCGAAACACGTGTCGAATTGTTTAAAGACAAATATTGGCGGAATTAACACTAAAGAGGGTTCAAATCATTTGTATAACTATGGATTTCCGCAAAGTAACGCCTACTTCAATAAATGTATTTTATTTTTAGAGACAGCTCCGGTGGTGAATCTATCAGCAAGGTTAGGGATCATCAGTCTGTTATATGACACTATAAAAGCCCTCTAGTTGGGAAGCTAAATTATTTATATTGCATGATAGTAGCAGTTGGTAGGTCTGTAGTTAGTAACATTAACCAATTACCAATAAATAAATAAGGTGTAGATAATTGTATGCATCTATCTACAATAATAACAACCGATTCACACGAGCATTAAGTCAATGCCTGCAGTTGAAGTAGCGGTTGCTTCAACTATCGCTCATATAACTATTGAGTAAACGTAGATATAATAATTTTTTTATGCAGACGGAGTAGGTATTTAGTTTGACCAGATTTGGTAATGAATAGACAATAGTAAATTAGTAGATATATCCATTGAGGTAATATGTAGGTACGTAGTACTAGAGAAAACGTCTCACCTCGTTCTGTGAGCATCTGATCACGAGGTTTGGTTAGCTCTAGTTAAGCATAACATAGTAATGTTTAATTTTGTTTTTATAGTCATTGACAGCTGAAATTATGCTGAGCGAAGTTGAGACAGTCCATCTGGATGTGTGGCCGTCCTCCACAGTGCGGTTTACAAGGAGCTTTCTTCCACGTACTACAAAGCTGTGGAATGAACTTCCTTGTGCGGTGTCTCCGGGACGATACGACATGGCTACCTTCAAAAAAAGCGCGTACACCTTCCTTAAAGGCCGGCAACACTCCTGTGATTCCCCTGGTGTTGCAAGAGATTGTGGGCGGCGGTGATCACTTAACAACAGGTGACCCGTACGCTCATTTGTCCTCCTATTCCATACAAAAAAAAAATGCAAAAGTCAAGTTCGCGTTTTATCACACTCAACTAAGTTTTGCGTAAGTAAAGTCTGAGCAAAGAGTAAGTACGCTCTATAGATGCCAGGCCTTAATCTATGGCTTTGGTTACGATAACACTACTTTATTTTATACTGATTATCTTTAAAACAAGCTTAATTCATCGCGATAACTGATAAATATTAATAAATATTGAATGAAAGTGAATGTTACAGATGTTGTTATAATATGGGAATTGAATAATTGGCGCTTACGACGTTTTGATCGCGAGATAAATTTACGCTATAAGCGCTTTCTAGCGCTGCATGTTTTAATAGTTCAAGTATAGTTTATTAATGTTTTAGCGCTGTAGCGAGCTTTGGCTCTAAAGAAGCAAGACCTTTGCTTCTCTAGTACCTAGTACACAAATTACCTCGATGTTTATAGCATATTACTTAAGCTGTCACATTGGTATGTTAAAAATATTAATTATTTCGTTCGGCACTCGTAGGAACAGCTGAAGTTATATGATAATTAACTTACCCAGTAACATACTAGAATTGAGCCATATTAAGTCATGAAAATAAGGGACGAGACCAGCAGGACGTTCAGCTTTGATACGCCCTGCCCATTACATTGAAAGAAAAAATTCTGAGCGGCACTACAACTGCGGTCGCCATCTTGAGACATAAGATGTTAAGTCTTATTTGCCCAGTAATTTCACTAGCTACGGCGCCCTTCAGACCGAAACACAGTAATGCTTACACATTACTGCTTCACATCAGAAATAGGCGCCGTTGTGGTACCCATAATCTAGCCGGCTTCCTGTGCAAAGGAGCCTCCAACTGTTATATATATATATATATAGCCTATAATTTAGAAAATCTAATATACTGTATTTTAGTATGAACTCTGACTATCAATAAAATAGGCTTTTAGCTAAACTGTCACATATTATTACTTCTATAGTAGACGGAGCTAAATATGTTTTTAGAAAAGCAAACTTATTGTACTAACCGAATAATCGTTAATGTAACTAGTTCTCTAACCATACCTTTACGTCATTACCTTAATTCTGGAGACAGCCTCCTCGGCTTGCAGCATCCTGGTGGCCTTGGTGGGCTGCCCCTCACATGCCAGCTGGGTTGAACCCAGGTACCTTGCGCGGAATAGCACACCTTCAATCAGCACTGATGCCATATCTGCAACGAATGTATATTAAATACAATTAATGATCTATTAGCGAATTCTTGATAACTAGAGCTAAAATTAATTAATTTTATATTATTATTAATTTAAAAACTTATTTTTTTTTCCATTTGTAACACACTAAATTGGTGTTTTTTTAAGAATATAAGGACGAGAGGAGTAGGCCGTTCAGCTGATGGTAATTGATACACCCTGCCCATTACAATACAGCACCGCTCAAGATGATTGAAAAATCCAAAAATTCAGAGCTGCAATACAACTGCACTCGTCACCTTGAGACATAAGATGTCTAGTTTCATTTGCCTAGTAATCTCACTAGCTATGGCGCCCTTCAGACCGATACACAGTAATGCTTAGACATTACTGCTTCACGGCAGAAATAGACGCTGTTGTGGTACACATAATCTAGCCGGCATCCGGTGCAAAGGAGCCGCCCACTGGTTAAAGCAATTCGTTATTTTAGAGTGTTTTTATCCAATTATAGTATTATAAATATAAATAGTGCACTAGGGTTAATTCGGATACAGGATAAAACCGGATAATTCAGTTATTTTAGTATCACATGACACATCGCATACAAACAGGGCAACGCGAAGATAGAAGCGGGGAACAAAAGCGAGAGACAGAACAAAATAACGTTTCGTGATATTGTCAGCTAAAAAAGTTAAGAAGGATGAGTTATCCGGACTTACTCTTTATCCCTGATTGCTTACTCTGATGCACCTTACCAATATTTATCATTACCAAAATGTATCGAAAATTCGACACAACTGGGGAATTATTGGGTTGGAGGCCACAAGTTAAATTCTCGAATCATTTATAAATTTGGGATCAAAAAGTTATTTTAATCATAATAAAGTCTGCATGGATTTTTATTTGATTATCGAGCATGGCTTTCATTTTAATAAAATAGAAACTTTTTAAAGTATTAAAACGAGTGTGAATTATTTCGAAATAACCAATGACAAAATTCACCTATCGTAACACACGTATTAAAAATCAGATAAGTATATCAATATTTTACATTTATCGTAAATTTAATAATTCGAGATCCACAGAGGAACTAGGAAAAAAATAAAAAACGCTACTTGTGTAAAAACATTATGTTCCTATAAATATATAGTACCTGGACGACCGAGCTCTGCTCGGATTTTTAAAAAGGTATAAAACTTAAACCAAAAAACTAATAGGACATCTGGTTTCGAAACGGGGTCTTCTGCTTTTCGGATAACCCAAGCCCCATCTGAGCTATCCTATCTGACTAAAGTCTTGTATATAGTGACGAAATTTACCTTTGTATTTTAATGTTATTGTGGCAGTTTCTCATTAAAAAACGCATAAAACTACATTTATTGAAATTGAAACCTAGCTATACCGATTTATGACCCCGAAACTACCTGTATACTAAATTTCATTAAAATCGTTGGAGCCGTTTCCGAGATTCAGATTATATATAAATATACAAGAATTGCTCGTTTAAAGATATAAGATAAATAAAGTAAAGTATTCATTTATTCATGACAACACAAAACATTACATACATATTAAATATACAATTTTAAAAATACGGCGTCATGAAAAGGACACCCACTCAGCATTTTTTGGAATTGAAATAAGGATCACCCCAATTCCAACACTGATTTTCAGTAGGTACTTAGCAAGTCGACCTGTTGACAGCAGCTGTAGACAACACGGTTCCTTTATTTATAGGTCTTAAAAGTGACCGTCTACAAATATTACAAAAAGAGAAGAAACTAAACTAAACTACATTGAATTTAATGGGGGTTTTAAAGGTTTTTTTTTTATCAAAATAAATAGGGTATATTTTGTGTTTTTTTTTATTATTATTATTATTGAAGCTGTTTATTTTCTGATTATTATTATTTTTGTGCCTCTAAACACTTTTGTTTCTCTAATAGAAAAGATTTAAGTTTGTTTTTAAAAGAGAACAAACTTTATATAACAAAATATATATATATATATATATATATGTATATAACTACAATATTACCACTCAAAATAAGAACTTACCATGACAGTTTCCGTTGCATGAAAAGGGCGCGTGAAAATAAATCAAATAATTTGTAAAGTTAATTAGATACACATAAACCACATACCAAAAGATACCATACGATTTAATAAAAATCTAATAAAATCAATACAAATTGTTTTGTTTTAAAGTGATAACCCTCACTTCTAGGATTAATTACACAAAAAAAATTAAAAAAAAAAAATCATGAACTCTTGCACGGAACGTGAGAGGTCGCGCGGGTTCGAGTCATGAATTTTGTTTTCAAAAAAAACAATACCTTAAACAGTTATTTTATCTATATATTCAAATTCGAATGCATGAAAAATTATGGAACATGAACACCGCACAGTTGTAGCACTAGAGGAATCACAGGAGCGTTGCCTACATTTCCGTATTTTAATTTTGTAGGTATCTATCTTATACTGAGCTGGAAACACCGCATAATAAAGTTCGTTGAAAAGTTTTATTGTACGTGGATGGAAGATGTTCCTAAGCCGCACTGTGGATGAATGCCACACATCCATCCAGATATTATGGATGTCAAAGTTATGTATTTTACCATTTACCACCACTTGGGTAAAGTTGAGCTTCAATGGGAAGAAGTGGACGGAACCTCATTGCCACTTTTAAATCAATATTTTTAGCAAACTGATAAGTCGGTGTATTGATGTTTTTAAATAATAGTATGGCATAGCCTGTAACGTGGGTATCAGAAAACGATACATTTAACATAACATACAGACTTATATACTATACATATATAGACATCAATTATATTATCTTATTTTAAATATATTATATACATGTATTATTTGTGTTAAGGCGCTATAGTCCTAAAAAGTAACATTTTTGAAAATCTTCTTAAAATACTTCCTACTACGGTTCCAATTTCTTGACATGTTTTTCTTTATTTTTTTATCTAAATTATTGCAGTTTCGAAAACAAGATTACGAAAAAAAATCTCGATAGATTTATATTTTGAAAAAATAGGCTTTTTTATATGAATTGTTTTATATTATCATAAAACTATGATGGCTATAAACACAAAACATATTTTATTCGATAGTTTATTAGTATTTATAAATATTCCTCGTGGGTTTTATCAATTAATTTTGTGAATTGTTTTATACTAATTTTGTTCGTAATAAACGTTACGCGTTGTACAAAAATTTAATAACATATAAGTAATATCACTTTTCGCTTTTTGTTATACAATTACTTATGTACACTTGTGTTGCTATAAGTTTTATTGTAATAAATGGTGGTAGAACTTAATCCAAATAAATAAATCCATGACTCGGAACCAACCATTTATAATATTCATTTATAAAAATACACACCTTCTTTATTTTTGTTCTTCTTCTTTCCGTCCTTATCCTGAAAAACATGGAAAGGTATTAGAAACAGTGTTATAACTAATAAATCTCTATTGATGTTTGATCTCTTGATCTGACTCCTAATCAGTCTATCTTCGATCTTATCGTGCTACTAGCCTAGATAGACCTTTATCAACACTACCATTGCTTTAAGTCAATCTCTAAATGAACTAACATTAAGTTATATACTTCGGCTATCAATAAAAAAAAAACGTTTTATAAATTAAATACCGACTTGAAACATATACAACAACGGCGCCTATTTCTGCCGTGAAGCAGTAATGTGTAAGCATTATTGTGTTTCGAACTGAACGCCAGCTAGTGAAATTAATGGGCAAATGAGACTTAACATCTTATGTCTCAAGGTGACGAGCGTAGTTGTAGTGACGCTCGTAGTTGTAAGAAAACATAAACTTATAATGCCTACTACTCGCCTAAGTCGAGTTAGTAAGTCTTTTGTGGAGCGCTGTATGTGCTTTCACAACAAGATCCCAGAAAATGTTCAAAACAAGTTATTACGGTATTCAAAAGAATTGTTAAAAAACGTTTGTGTGGTAAAGGTGTATAACATAAATCTCAATTCTTCTCAGGTCTGAGGCATTCTTTTTGCAATGGGTGATAGTTTTTGACTTTCAATAAATGATGCCACATCCTATTTTGAATTAAATATTTGAATTATAATCTATTTTGAGAAAATAAATGTCTTTTACGCGTTTTGAAGTCGGTTAAATTTAGCTATAAACCCGGCCCACCTTCCCATTGTGCAGCGTCTCCTCGTCCCTGAACTCCGCGTTGTTCTCGTGCGCATGCGTCTCGCGGTTGGTTCCCGCAGACCCCACCGACGGCATCACGGTGCGAGATTTCGGTTTGCGCCAGCCCTGGAACAATAGCGTACGCTTAGAATTAAACGATCATAAGTAATACGATTGAGCAAAGAGGCCTTTATTATGGAAAAAGGAAGACAAACGAGCGTACGGTTCACCTGGTGTTAAGTGATCACCGCCGCCCACATTCTCTTGCAATACCAGAGGAATTACAGTATCGTTGCCGGTCTTTAAGGAAGGTGTACGAGCATTTTTTTGAAGGCACCATGTCGTATCGTCCCGGAAACACCGCACAAGGAAGCTCATTTAAAAAAGGAAGCTCTTTGAAAAGCGCCTTAAAAAGTTAGCCTTTCTTTTTCAAAGTTTCCGCACTGTAATCTATCTTGGACCGACCCGCAAAAATCGAAATTCATTGTTTGGCGGGATTGAACCTCTGGATTTTAAATTTGGAAATATTGAACCCTTGGATTGGAAATGGAACGGAATACACACAGAGTATCAGATGGTAGGTACTTCAATATATGACATAGCTATAGTCAAGAGCGTAGCTAGGATTTTGTTGGTCATAGGCATAAATAAACCAGGTAAATGCGAATCTAAATACAAACATTCATAGGTCAATCATATAAAATTCACCTGCCAATAGAATCAACTCTACGTAATATTACTTTATGGTTTGTGTGGTTGTGCCTGTACCTCGATACGTAGTTGCCTAAAGTGTGATCGAAACGACATATCTACCGTAAGAGGGTAGGGATCTAGTCAATATTATCAATAATTTATTAAGTACAGCAGTGTCGTGCACATATAGCTCATTCATTAATTCAAAATCTGTTTATCCCCAAGTAAAGAATCTGTTTCAATGTATTCTCAGGCACCAAGAACCCGAAGATGCACGACGGCAACCCACACGAGTTTCAACCTCAAAGGAGTCATCATCACTCGTCAGAGAAGGTAAGGTTCACTAACTTCACTTCTTTTTTATGTTTTATCAAGAAGAGCACAAAAAAGAATCCTGAGAGAGTTTCTTGCGCCCCTTCTTCCCTCTCAGAGTGCTATTTGCGTCCCAAGCGGTGGTAGTGTTAGAAATGACGTCAAGAAGACTAAACGAATCAATTTTGAGAAAATATTTGCTTTTATGCGTTGAAAGGTTTATATTGCTATCATACAAGTCCTAAGACATCGTAATTCGGTTAAAATTCTGACTTATAGTTTTGCAAAACATGTATTTTGTAGTTCGTCCAACAAAAGAGTTACTAACTCAACCAAGTAGCTGGCATGTCAAGTTTACGTTTGATCTGGGCATTAATATAGTGATAATCACAATTTCTCAAAAACGAATCATTATGCATTAATTTAGGTACAGCACAAGTGACATTATCAAGGATTATATATCAATATATTTTCTTAACAATACCAACATCGATAAATAAATGAAATATTGTGAGAAAACAGTCAAATCTATTTACGACCTAATTTATAAATAGCGCGAATGCTTTACCCTTTAGCAGTATATCTGGGTATACTATAGAATATAGATGCTTCAGTTAAATCTAAAATAACAATGACTTACATTCTGTGAATTTCAAGAGCATGACGGTGTTGTTAAGATATATTGCGATTGTCAGAAGGAACAGCAAATCTTGATGAACCCGTTAGTTAGGCGATAATGCACTCACTTGCCTTGTGTGATGATATCGCGGAATCCATGATTCCAGGCGCTCGAATTAAGAGACGAGTGGTCGAGGTTAAATTGAACACAGCACCGTTTTTCACAATTACTGTCACATGAAGTACTTTTTATATTATAAAAAACATAATTGGGTTTCAATTGGGTGAAAATTATCTTGAAATTATTCCGTGTTTAGCCGTTAATGTCGACCACTCGTTTTTCTCATCGAGCGGAAATATGTTTCTAAAAACACGGCCCTGGATCCGTTATTGTGTATGCTCGACTGATTGAATCGTTTCCTATTTCGAGCCTTTACAAAAGAGTGTTACGATGGCAATTAATTTATACTGTACAAAGAGTCCATCATTGATATGGTCATGAAGTGAGCACTGCACGCTTCTGCTCAAGCTTATAAAACATTTCGTTACATGTATGTTATGGATGTGAAAGTAGCAAAATAAAAAACTTATATCAATACATATAAATAAATGTCGGTTTTTAATATCAAAGTAACATCATTTTATATATGCTATATCTATATCAATGTTTTCACGGTAAATATGATCATAGCTCATGTAATAAGGAATAACGTGTAGGTGATTAAACAAAATCGTAATTTGCTACGTAATCCCCTAACATCTTATCATCACCAATAGCCCATTCATATACCATACAATAATATAATACATACCTTTTTCTTATCAGCCTTCACATTATACGAACCGCTATCATTTCTTTCCTCTACCAACAAACTCGACAAACCGTCGCTATCGTCGTTACTGACAGCGACACATACATCAAAATCATTAATATATATTTCATTACGAAGTTCATTAGTCAAATTATCGATATCATTCTCTTCGTCTTCACAATCACCCAGTTGAACGTTACATTCGTTAACGCTGACTCTATTTTTAGCATTGTTTACATCAGTTTGTTTATCAATATCTGGAACTCGTTCATTAGACAATTCTTTACACCGCGCTATATCATTATACTTTTCTACATGGCTTGTGTCATCAACGGTATTCACTATACTAATTTCATCACTACCACTACTATCTATAGCTTCATAGTTAGATTTGGCCTCCATATAACTTTAACAATTAACAGTTTTCAGAAGGGAATTATTTTCATGACCTACAGCTATTAGTATCATAAGCACAACAACACGAATTATTATCAGTACTTATGTCATCACTACCATTTCTACAAATTAGCCGTAGCTATTTAACTAGTGGTATGTATCAAGTATTCGTCGCACTCTTCATCGCAAATTATCGTACGCACGTTAGACGGTATGTATTAGCACAGGTGTTCGTTTCTCGTGATAACACCATCGCGCTTACAATACTACGGCGTTGGAGCACGTTATGATAATATTGACGGCCACGGCGCACGGTCGGCACCCAATTGCATACTGATTACTAAACCAACATATTGTATTGTCAAAGATTATTATTTAATGGATAACATAATAATGGAATCGGTATTATAAAGTTTTTATTGCTGTACAATTTTAACTATTGAGCGTTAGTGAGAGCGTTGCCGGCCTTTTAGAAAAGTGTACGCGTTTTATTCTTATTTTTAGCTAACTTGCCTCAAGGTAACTAGATGATTTGAGTCTAAATTTTTAACAGATGATAGAAATATACTTTCAAATAAGGAAAAGAACGGCAAGAATCGGACATCGCCCCCTAGGTTATGTAATTCCTAATGATTAATCTTAGCATCTAAGTAGATACTACGCGCGTATTGCCAAAAGGAACATATAATATAGTATACTTAGTTAAATTTGAAGAACACATTAATTAAAATGAATAACATGCATAATAGTCGAAAAGTATCTTACAAACAGTTTGCCGCTTTCGAGTCACGAAAACTTAGGCAGCAAACGGTGCATTAAACTCGTCTGCCTAATAATTTTATTCTATGGCAAGTAGAACAAATGAGCAAGGTCGCAGAGACAAGTCGGTCACTACGCATATATAGCTCGCGACCGTATGGTGTCTTACTTGTGATTACTTCATGCACTGAATCATCGTCGTCCATTCATCTCTCATATTATGAGATTACCTACTGATTACTATTAGCAACTATCTTTACGTATTCACTCAATATGTTTTCAACACAATATAATATCAATTTACAACAATTACGTAAATTATTTCATTTCATTTTATTATTATTAATAATTTCGTTGTTAAGAACAAAAATGGGAATCGTTTAATAATTAATAATTACCAACGTCAGACTTTACATGTTAAGCTAAGGCTACTCTCGTGCAAATTAGTTCATCCCTGGGGTAAATACTCATATTAAAAATTATTCACAAATCATTATTAAAATGGTATTGCAAATAAGTATTATATTATATATAATATATATATATACGAGGGCAGCACTGAAAATTTCGGGAATGAAGGAAGTGACTCAACATTACTATTTAAAAATGTATTTTTTGCTTTTCAAAGTATTCTCCGCGAAATTTGACACATTTTTCCATACGATGGAACCAATAATTAAAGCAATGATTCCATTCGGAAGTTGGGGTCTCCAAAATGGCCGTTTTGTAGGCGTCCACAGCTTCTTCAGGTGATGAAAATCTCTGACCACGCAATTCATTCTTTATTTTAGGGAAAGTATAGAAATCATTAGGGCTTAGGTCGGGGCTGTACGGCGGATAGTCTAATAATTATATGTTTTATTGCTCTAAAAACTCTTTTGTTCTGTGCGCGGTGTGAGAGCTCGCATTGTCGTGATGGAGGATGATGTGGCGATTGCAGTTCTCTTTACGGAGTTCAGAAACGACCTGTGGCAAACAAATGCTAGCATACCATTCTGCATTAACCGTTCTTTTGTCCCTTAAGAGGAATAGTCGCAACATGGCCGGTTTTGGAGACAAACGTGGCCATCATTTTTTTTGCAACACTCCGTGAACGAACAATTTTTGTTGGCTTTAACTCATTTTCGAACACCCAAACTCGTGACTGGTTTTTTGTTTCGGGTTCGTACGCGTATATCCAGGATTCGTCACCTGATACGAGGTTGAATCTTTCGAGAGTTCTGACGCACCAAGTAACGCGAGCCGCATTTTGCTCTTCGCAGAGCAAATGCGGTATCCATCGGGAAAACAACTTTTTTGCACCAAATTGTTCATGCAAGATTATTTGTATTTGACTCATGCCAATGTCTAAGGTTGCCTGAATTTTTTGTTTGTTGCGGTATGTCACTTGTCGATCTTCCTCAATCAGCTTACGCACAGCATCAACGTTTTATTTGGTGACTGCAGTTTTTGGACGACCTTGACGGGGATCATCACTGAGCTTGACACGTCCACGTTATAATTCAGCAAACCAGCGATAAATTGTGGTTATGGATGGGATTTCATCGCCAAATGCAGAAATCATCCGGTCAACACACTGTTTTTGTGTTAAATCACTTCAAAAGTCACAATAAATCATCGTTCTAGAAAATTCTCGCGTCAATTCCATCTTCTCAACGACTAAACAGATTTGACAAGACCTTGTGACAAGACCGAGAATTTTTTTTTTAATAAATAAATGGCATTCGATTTTTTAAACCAAGGAGTTTTCAATTAAAAAGATTTCAATATGACAGGAACAGTGGAAATATTCCATTCCTGATACTTTTAGTGCAGCCTATCTATATATATATTATATGTAACCGTATGTATATTATATACGTTTATTATAGTATGTACATTTTATATCGACCTTATATTAAATTACTATAAAAATTTATAAAAAATATAATATTTATCAAAAGTGTTATCAATGGTACATTTGCTAAAATGTATATTTGAGATTTTAAAATAAAATCTTTTAGGTGGATAAACGAACGTATAGGTCATCTGAGATAAAGTGATCACCGCCGCCCACACTTTCCTGCAACACCAGGGGAGCCACAAGGCCCTACTAGGAAGGTGTACGCGTTTATAATGAAGGTACTCATGTCATAGTATCCGAAAAACACTCAAAGAAGCTCATTCCACAGTTTGGTTGGTCCGGGGAACTGAAAATAGCTCGAGATATGGAGACCCAGTATTTCCGATATTAGGCGAGGAATTAAGGACAGAGGGAACTTTCCTAAGAGCTGTTTGACCTGATTCCTACCACAAAATTACGCCTTCGCACATTTAATAAAAAAGAGAGAGATTCGATAGAAGATACAAGTTTCTTCTGGTACTTACGCTATGCGCTTTAGAAGAGGGCTATTCGCGCTATTTATAACGTAGGTCCTAAAGAAGTACCAAGAGAAAAATTAAAAAATAAATAACATTATTATTAACTGTTGCATTATATGTATATGCATGCAATTAAGCGAATTTTCCAGCAACTGTGAGAATCATAATTGTTAACACCAGGCACAAAGATAAACTTTACTTTCTACTCGGTGAAGCTAAGAGTACCTAAAACAAATGTGTTAAGATATTCAATAAAATTGTTCAACGTTTGAAATGAATGTGTATAATTAGTATAAGGACAGCATGTGGCCTTCCTCGTCTGGGTGCCGCGTAGGCCAAACAACCAGTTGGGACCGATTTGTCCTCTGCGACAATGGATAGTTATCCGCAGATCGCTTTGCTTAGTATGTGGTACGCGACCACGCCATTTTTCCCATTGAATTCACTAAAGACTGCGATTACGGGGGATATGTTCAAGCTTGTCGTCGATTGCCAATTGAACGGAGTCAATGAGACGATCTGTTTCTGCTTTACCACTGTGGAACCTGTAGAGTGTAGACACGCGTATAGATTCTACGCATAGCTATAGAGTAGACGGATCCCAACCCTTTTATATGGAAAAGGAGGACAAACGAGCATACGGGTAGCCTGGTGTTAAGTGATTACCGCCGCCCACATTCTCTTGCAACACCAGACGAATAGGAGCGTTGCCGGCCTTTAAGAAAGGTGTACGCTCTTTTATTGGAGGTTCCGCCGTATTCATGCCTTGTTTCTCTTCAGCGGTGATCGGTACTGGAAAACACCATAGAATTCGAACGAGAGAGATTCTTCGACTCTGGCAGAGCCGGTACCTGCCGGAAGCCTGGGGTAAAATAATGAGAATTGCTGTCATTGTGGTGTAAGGATGGGGGGGTTGCATGCATAACATTTTCGTTTCTTTTTACTTTCAAGACACGATGGCATTTTTGAAGTTATACTTCTTTTGGAGCCAAATTAACAGAGTGAATTTTTACGATATGCGCGGATACTGTTACGCAATTTCGACACCCTGACGTTAGCTGGTCAACTAGACCTTTATGACCATAATTTAGTCTGAAGTATGGTGCAAATCATCAGTGTAAACATGTTTTTTTTTAATAATAAACGGATACTTATTTTTTTTATATTGAATATTATTTTATTATGTAAAGTATCAAAGTTATTCACTAACTTTAAAAGTATGATAGATTTCATTTTATAAATAATACAAACATTTATTTAGGTTAATAGCGACATCTGTTGTGTGGACGACATTCGTATAAAATTCTTTGCTAACGCGAAAAACATTTTAATGATACAGGTTTTTTATAGATGGCACTTGATCTGACCTACTAAGTTTGCGGAGGTGAATACCATGAAAAGTGGTCCATACAAAACAAATATTGTAAATAAAAATAATTATGGGTCCCAAATCGAAATAAAAACTAGGCATCCTAACTCTCAAGTTGGACTAAACTGCACTCCATGAAGAAATTCCCATTAATATCCCTGAATTAGTTCAGGAGTTCATTGGAAACAAACATCAGGACACTGGGTTTATATATATTAAGATAATAATAATATTAAAATAAACGTTATAATTTAACTAAATTATGACTGAATGATGAATATATTTAATACAAATTCTTTCTATAAACGTATAACAGCTTAAGGAATAATTTTTAAAAGGATTTTTGTTTTGTTAGGCCAAATATACATAATAACATACATACTTTTTTTCATAACGTGGACAGCAGTAACTATTATTCTTAGGTTATAAGAATCATTTTTGTGACTTTATTCATAAAATGCACTTACCTTATCATCAAAGAACCCTTGATCATCAGTTCGCTGCTGACCCAACAGTCGGTCTGTCTCGAGGTCCGTGTCTGCCTCGTCTACAAACATTTAACTTTTTAAAGATATTCAAATAATTAGTAAAACATGTTTTTGATTCATAACCAAAAAGCGTGTTAAGTTTAATTATTAAGAATATTTCATTTGTTTAACACAATAATATTGTATCGAAATACAAATATTTAGGTGTTTACAAATTATTAAAAAAAAATACTTAAAACCAATTTGATTTTTGTAAGAAAACGTAATTTTTTGTATTGAATTGTTTCACAAGTTAATGGTTATTTTTTTGCAAAAAAAAATCCCTAAATAATCTTCCAAAATAAGTACCAAAGTTGCCATAATAATATAAAATAATTTTGCAATTGATCCATTTTGAAAGGTTTTTTGCTTGTATAATGCCAGTGGTTTGATTGACTTCCACGTCAGAAATTCGCGGTCGACCGCTCGTTCAAAACGATGTAATATTTAAAATATTATAATTTATATAAAATGTGATTACCTTCATCTCCACTGGCCGCTTTGATGTCAACGGAGTCTGTACTTTGTGCAGACGTCGGCCGCTTTCTGTAAACATGTGAAATGAAGAACAACCGTGAAGTGACCATTGGGAATCTTCTTAGAACACTCTTTTAAAAAAATAAAACCCTCTCACTCTCTTTCTCCCCTTATATGTTATCGTCAAGAGGCTCACGTGATGGGAAGAAGGATACAGGCGCCCATGGACACCCGCAAAACCAGGGTCAAGAAATGCTGGCAATCTTTAACTTGGGAGTTTTCTCTATGCTTGAAGTTCGGGAAAACTATAGCCGGTATGTGATTTGAGGCAAGCGGTTGTATTAAAAGCATAAAAGGCATTTATTTTCTCAAAATTGATTCATTTAGAATTATTTTTGATGTCACTTCTAACACTACTACAGCTTCGGAAACAAATGACACTCTGAGAGAGAAGCAGCGCAAGAAAGTCTCCCAGGATTCTTTTTCGCGCTATTTTAATAAAATAAACAATATTGTACTGTCATTGTTATTGCTATAAAATAATCACAATCACTTAGATATTCAACTGTAATTGACATCTGGTGTCAACATGATGCGGGGGGGAATTTTGCATTTTGGCGTAATATCCGGTGATGGATATCGGCTTACGGCCGTTCCCAATATTCAGTCTATCTCCGGTTGTGGCCTACTTGAGATAAAAAATCGAAACTATCGTTGACTTTTCTGTCCCAATAAACTTATCGAAGGTAACTCACCTTATCCGTACAAGCTGTCTGTCAACGGCAGGACGTATGGTTTACCAGCGATAGTAGTTTGTATGGAAATTGCAATTCACGCGTCCCAATATAAGGCGATAAGAATGACTTACCGGGTATATTAGGACAGCTTCAGATTATTGACAGGTAATTACTGACAGTAGAAGGTAGTAATTTATCTCTATCTGTAGATAGTATATTGGGAACGGCCGTAAATGGGTATCAAAGCGATGCCTTTATCCGCCGCCCTAGTGGCACAATAGTGAGCAAGCATAATTATTGATTAGTTTGAAAGGCACGGTAGCTAATGAAATTACTGGCCTATTGAGACTTAACATCATCTTTATAAGACGAGGGCAATTATGGCGCGCTATCAATTTTGTGATTTTTAAGCACTTTGAGCGGCATTACAAAGTCGAAGGGCATATCATTCGTCTCGTCACTTCATAAAGGAACGACAGACCGGAATGCGGGAACAGACGCAATCGAAGAATTTTTGCATTTTGTGAATCATTTTATAAATTAATTTATTTAAGTACAAGTTAATTTTAAACTTACTCATCGTTATTGATTTCATTATCATTTATAAGACCTATTCATAACCTACTTACACTCACCTCTAAGCTAAGGTCTCGGGTTAGAATCCGAGTAGGTACAAATAATTGCATGATGATTTTAAGTAGGTTTATATATCATTGTCTGGCACCTATTGTACAGCCTGTGCCTACTGCGTTAATCGTTAATTTACTTTTAGTAAAGTTATTCTGTATGCCTATACTGGTGCCTACGGAGTTCATCGGCATGTATCGTGCGAAAATTCCTCAATGACATTCACTATCCTAATGATTTATTATAAACTATTTGTAATATTTCTGTGGCGATGATATTCTATCATCATATCAGCCGGAAGACGCCCACATCTAGATAAAAGGCAAAGATTTCCACGACGATCGGTCATGCACTGCCCTCATCCAACATATTCTGGCGATCTTGAACAAGTCTTCGGTCCATCTTGTGGGAGGCCTACCAACACTGCGTCTTCCGGTACGTGGTCGCCAATCGAGCGAGGACTTTGCTGCCCCAACGGCCATCTGTCCTTCGAGGAATGTGCCCTGCCCACTACCAGTTCATCTTCGCAATCATTTGGGCTATGTCAGTGACTTTGGTTCTCCTACGGATCTCCTCATTTCTGATTCGATCTCGCAAGGAAACTCCGAGCATAGCCCTCTCCAATCTCTGAGCGACCCTCATTTTCTCATCATTTTTCGTTTTGAAAAATCCCACGGTTTTTTGCCACGTTTGGCGATCGCAGTTGATGGTGGTGCTTTCTTGGAAGAGCTGCTGCCCATCCTCCGTTCTTTGTATCACTTAGTCGCCTCGCACAACACCCACAGGAGATGGGGTTGTGGTATTCCGGTGCGACACCACACGTATCTATATTCTATTTAATTAGGTGTATTTAAAATAATACTTATGAAAACAATAATAAATAATACTTATATTATGTGGACTCACCTGGGATACACATCATCGTGCTGCAAGTGGTGATGGTGGGGCGTGTGTGAGTGCGTGTCATGCGGTGACACTGCGCCGTGCGGAGAGACCGCACCGTGCGACACCGTGCCGTGCGGAGAGATGGCGCCATGCTGGGAGATCGTGCCGTGCGGCGAGATGGCGCCATGCTGAGAGATCGTGCCGTGCGGCGAGATGGCGCCATGCTGCGAGACGGTGCCATGCGGGGATACGGCCCCGTGCGAGTTTGTGAGCTGTGTGTGAGCGTGCGGTGACAAGGTGTGCGTGTGCTCGAGGGGCCGGTGAGGGGCGGGCGCGGGGGGAGGGGGTGCCGCACTGCACGCTGCAACAATATGATATAGTTAATAATAATAACAACAACAACAAAGTAATTCAAGTCATAATTATAACATTAGATTGCATAGTATATGTTATTTGTCACTCAGAGTTCGAGTATTGTAGATTGTCTTCGCAGTAAAGCGTAATATTAAAGCGTAATATATTATTCGCATTACTGTGTTTCGGTCTGAAGGGCGGCGTAGCTAGTGGAATTACTGGGCTAATGAGACTTGACATCTCATGTCTCAAGGTCACGAGCGCAATTGTAGTGTCGCTCAGAATTTTTGGGTTTTTCGAGAATCTTGAGCGGCACTGCACTGCATTGTATTTTTTTTTATGGAATAGGAGGAACACCAGAGGAATCACAAGAGCGTTGCCGGCCTTTAAGGAAGGTGTACGCGCTTTTTTTGAAGGTACCCATGTCGTATCGTCCCGGAAACACCGCACAAGGAAGCTCATTCCACAGCTTAGTAGTACGAGGAAGAAAGCTCCTTGAAAACCGCACTGTGGAGGACCGCCACACATCCAGATGGTGGGGATGATATCCTAACTTGTGGCGTGTCGTGCGAAGGTGGAATTCGGCGGTAGGAATCAGGTTAAACAGCTCTTCGAAACACTCCCCGTGATAAATGCGGTAGAAGACACACAATGAAGCGACGTCTGTACGCAACGCCAAGTGATCCAGCCGTTCACAGAGCACTGGGTCCCCGATAATTCGAGCTGCTCTGCGTTGCACGCGGTCCAATGGATCGAGCAGATACTGGGGTGCGCCAAACCAGAGATGACAGCAATACTCCATGTGTGGCCGGACCTGCACTTTGTAGAGTGCTAGAATGTGGGCCGGCTTGAAGTATTGCCGTGCTCTATTAATGACCCCCAGCTTCTTCGAAGCCAATTTGGCTTTGCCCTCCAGATGGCCACGGAATAGGCAATCGCTCGAGATTTTGAGACCCAGTATTCCGATACTAGTCGAGGCTTTAAGGGAAGTGTTGTCGAAGAGCGGTGAAACGGCAAATGGGTTTTTTTTAGTGGTAAACGCGCAATCTTGAGTCTCCTGGGGGATAAATTGGACAAGGTTCAATTTGCTCCATTCCGCGACCTTCTCGAGAGAGGACTCGATAGAAGACACAAGTTTTTCCCGGCACTGGTCGACGATTTCCCGAGAGAGACCTGCATGGCCCGTGTATACGGCATCACCAGTGCTGTCGTCTGCATAGCAATGTATGTTGGAGGTGTCCAACATATCATTGATATGCAGAAGAAACAGCGTGGAAGATAGCACACAGCCTTGGGGCACTCCAGCGTTCACGGGCTTTGGAATCGAGCAAATGTATTGGGCAGGGCGTATCAATTACCATCAGCTGAACGTCCTGCTCGTCCCTTATTATCATAAAAAAAAGTCTATGGATTCGCGTGGTACAGCAAACAAGTCCAAGCTGTGCCCGAGACTTATGACTCGACCGGAAGTTGATGGAGCCCCTATAAGTTCTTGATTACTCATATTGCACTCCCACTTTTCTGCACCATTAAATTTTTTTCGGAATTCCACCACCACTCATTATAATATCAAAATGTGATAAAATACACGCATCACATTGATGTCTGCTAGAATTCCAGAACCGCGCGATTCGGAAGAAACTTTTTCTCCGGAATCATCTTCCGGCTGTATTCCCTTAAATAAGTTAAGTAACTTAAAACTCAGAGCATCCCATCTCACAGGCCAGCAACATATAACTTGGCTTCTGGTATTGCGGATTTCTCTTTCCACTAAATGAGCCACCTATCCGTTGCCGTCTGGTCATAAATAATATTTGTAAGACATACCTAGAGGATCAAGTGAGTGTAAGTCTGCATCGGTGAGCACGTGGGGCTCCGTGTTGGTGCCGCTGTCCACTATCTCCTGCACCCTCATCGGAGAATGATTCTGTGACGAAATAAACGTATGCATATTTATTTATTGAACATAATAATCTTTATAATATTACAGTAACATATTCTCGCTTAGCCTCTTACCCCCTTATTCATAATGGTCAGGTCAAAAGAAGAAGACAGAGTGAGAATTAGCAATGCTTTAAGTTAGCAGACTATTATGAAAAAGGGGGTTAGTGCGCGTAATTATCTATTACATTATAATAATATTAAGATATAAATTGTATCATACAAGTAGTAAGTAGATAACTTTTAACCTTTCGCAGTTAAATAACTAAGATAATTCATTTGTTAGTACGTAATGCACATAATATGTACAAATACACCTGTTTTAGCATTTCTTTTTTTTCTTCTAAGTAGATCCCTCACTGCTGAGGATCGTGTATGCCAATTTTCCTGATTGCCGCTCTCCACTTCTCTCTGTCAGTTCAGTTACGAAAAGAAAAGTTGGGCTTCTTTCCCCAGACCTGGTGCCCAGCATAATAAACCTAAGTGGACACCTCGGAAGCAGATGGTGGAGAGCCTCAACTCTCGGTAAGTTTCCAGTTTGTGATGAGCAATTATGGAGACAACGGTTCAGCGGGAGTCCAGGGGATTTGAAATATTAGTTGCATTATTATCAGTACTATCATTTGTAGATATTCACATAACACAATAATGAGTTCATATATGAAACCTTATTAAATAATTCTTCATTAATCCACTGCAGAATTCGGATCGTTTGTTAAGTATCTCTTGTACGCCGATGACCAAGTCATTTCTGTATAATTGGCGAATGAGTTGCAACAAATGATGGATTGCTTGAACGAGAGTTTTAAAGCGAGAGATATGAAAGTGAATGCAAGAAAGACGAAAGTGATGGTATTTGAGACGGATGAAAGTTTGACTGAGCGTAATATTGCGATTGAAGATGAAAGGGTAGAACAAGTTACAGAATTAGTGTATTTGGGTAGCATGTTTATAAGAGACGAAAAATGTGAAGGAGACATTGAAAGGAGAGTAACTGCGGGAAACTGTGCACAGCACAGCACCAGACTGTGCCAAAAGTGGCGCGACTGACAGTACATAATGGAGTGCTCGTCGCCACGTTAATGTACGGAAATATGAGCTGGATGTCGTAGAAGAAGAATAAAAGCAAAATAAACGCAGTTGTGTATGTTTGAGGTGAGACTGATAGATAGAATTCCGAATGCGGTAATACGAGTGCACTGTGGGCTGAAAGAAGATGTCGTGATAATGATTGAGAAAGGAATGTTTAAATGGATTGGACACGTGTCAAACGTATAAGGATGTGTGGGCAAGTCGGTCGCGGAAGACCTCGTAGGACAATCATCGACCAAATTGGGGATGTATTGAAAGGTCCGAAACACCCGGAACCTGCGAGCATGTATGAAAATAGTAATGAATGTAGGAGGAAGCGCGTGAGGTTTGTCAGGATAGAAACAAGTGGCATTGTTGTCTCTGCCTACTCCAACAGGAAAAAGGCGTGTGTGTGTGTCTTTCATGAACTATAACATATAAGCAAGTCTGTCAAACATACCTGTATTGCCAGTATCTCATTGTTATTGTCACAATCAGACGCGTGGCCCGACGACAGGCCGTCCTCCACCACAGGTAAGGCTATGATGCGGTTTAACTCCATTTGAACTGCAAATACACTTCAAATGTAATATATATTAATACCCCCATTTATCAATATTCAATAATAGCCCCGTACATTATATTACATCATATAACAGCACATAGTACACTCATACTCATAACACACTCGCTACTGCAAGACCGCGAAAACCGCTTAGGGGCCTCAGTAATGCGCATGTATGTGCGAGTGTGTCATTTCGAACGCTTGTTAGGTTACTTCCGTACTGGTACATAATTATGTCTACTGTGCTTAAACTCTGTATAATTTCAGCTGTCAAATGGCTATAAAAACGAAATCAAAGATACGCAATTAAGATAATAAATGTGATACTTATACACCCGAAGGAAAGTATTCCAAGTACAGAAGTACATGATAGGGAGAAGTAATTTTAAACTTTAACTAACTTTACACTGCCTTAATTAGTAAGAAAGTAACTGTGTTATTACAAAAAAATCAAACATATTGAACACTTGTTTTAAAGAGGTTCTATTACAAATCTGTGTCTTTCTGTTTTTCTAACGAAAGACGAAACTAAGGTGTGTCTAACGGATATAGATCTATTAAGGAAGATTTAGATTATATGATGACAGATAGATGACAGCTGACAACAATTGCGTTCTGTTCCTTTTGTTCCTGTACACTTATTTTTATGTTGTGCTTCGAGACGTTTTAGTTAAACACAAGCTAAACACTGTTTTGTAATAGAAAAGGATAAACTTCATTTTAGACGTCGTTATTGTTAGGTCACTGACGTTGTTATAGTTAGGTCTATTTAGCCTTTAGTTTAAGACCCCAATATGACACGACACTGCACTCTATCATGATCGGTATGACACGACCCACGACATAATAATAATTTGTCAATGGCCAGAATAGTGAAGCACAGACCTTTCATCTCGGAGAGTTCGTTCTCCATCAACGCCAGCGACAGATCGCTGTCCGAGTCGCTGCCGGGTGAGGACATGGCAAGGGCCAGTTCGCGGCGAGGGGAGGTGTCCCCGCTGGCCCCGTCCCCGATCACCTCCTCGTCCTCGAGCGGCATATCGGTGGCCTTGTCTGCTAGTGCTGAGTGACCAGCGCGCAGGGCTGACATGTCCGGTGCACCGTAGCGGGTGCACTGTTGCTACAGAGAAATACACAAAATCAAAATGAAACATTTTAACTAAATTTAATCAGTTTCTGAACGCAAGCCTGAATCTACCAACGAAATAGCATACGGAGAAGATTCTTTTTAATGCAGGACGTTCAGCTGATGGTAATTGATACGCCCAGCCCATTACAATGCAGTGCCGCTCAGGATTCTTGAAATACCAAAGAATTCTGAGCAGCACTATAACTGCGCTCGTCACCTTGAGACATAAGATATCAAGTCTCATTTGCCCAGTAATTTCACTAGCTACGGCGCCCTTCGTACCGAAACACTGCAATGATTCCACATCACTGTTTCAGGCAGAAATAGGCGCCGTTGTGGTACCCATAATCTAGCCGGCATCCTGTGCAAAGGAGCCTCTCACTGGTAATTTTGAGACTGAGACTTTTTTTAAAGACAAATTACATAATAGTAAATATTACTTGATAAGTGAAATAACTTGTTTGCGGTTCCCATTCAAAAGGAGTGATATCATTTTGTAATATTTTTACCACACACGTTGGGGATGTATTGAACTAACTGGTATTTCGAACCCCACGTTTCGCAGGAAGTTCTTTGTTTCGTACAGCCATTACGTAGAATCATCTGCCAGACAACAATATTATCACTAACCGATACGGTTGAGCTAGCCATAGGATCTATCTCATGATCTGTGTTACTGCAGATGTCCATTATCCACTATTTTCAATTGAAATCATTCATTCATGAGCCGTTTGCCCATATTTCTACTCCATTATATAAAAAACATCACAAAACTCTGCTAAATTTAACAATAGATGTATTTTGTACAGTACAGAAACAATAACATAACAACTCAAAACAATACATATTTATTTCCATCTCTAATGCAAATCTAGTCTAAATAATATATAATTTGCGGGATATTCTTACCCATAAAGATAAAAATATTTGCTAAATCGTTATGCATCACAAATCGAACGATGTCTTGCACACTATATGATCCAATCACACCAGACTGCACCTTTTACAAGCTTATCTTAACAATATTTCATGCGGGTAATTATCTATACCGAAACAAAGTGAGTTTGCCACGGAAATAGATATTTGGGCATAGTATTCCCCGAACGAACACTGATAAATTTATCTGGAATGTTGAGTAAAAATACAGGGCACCAACAGCGTCATTGGTGTGATGGCGAGTAGACTAGATTGTCCCATAATTAGGCACTGGGCGAACCTCCACGCTGGACAAACACCTTAGCATTAGACTAACATTTAGTTTTAAGCCTGGTTCCTAACACAATATGGACCTTTATTTTCTTTTTTTCATGGAAAAAGAGGACAAATGAGCGTACGGGTATTCTGGTGTTATGAGATAATCGCCGCCCATTCTCTAGTAACACCGGTGTATTCGCATTTTTTGAAGGTACACATGTTGTATCGCCCCGGAAACACCACACAAGGAAGGAAGTAAGAAAGTCTGAGGTTCAATTGACAGCTGTCGGAGACACTTTAGTACCTGTAGGCCGAGGAAGTTGGTATGGTTGTGTGTGGTATGTGGTGAATGCAGGCTGTCTGCCGGCGGCCACTCTGACTCGCTGTCGTCGATACTGTTCTCCGACGGACACTCTTGCGTCTGTCGTCTCAGCTCGTAGTCTAACTCCTGAAATATTAACTTACATTATTCTTTACTTTTGTACCCTTGCATAGCTGCACCTATGAGTGAACGACCCTAATAACAATTTAAGAAATAAGGTTAAACTCGAAGTGCCGAACACTAGACTTTATAAAAACTTTATACTCAGTCAAATGATACTAAAAATTTGTCAGTTAATAGATTTAAACATAATGTTTAAAGTAAATTGAGTTATAGGGCTTGAGTTACGTAACATACGTAATAAATTAAATTCTTTTTGCAAATAAATATTGCTCGCTGAGTTTCTTGTGGTAAAGTTTACTAAGTGGCACGTGGGCTACCTAGATTGGAACCCAGGGTGTTTTGAAAGAAAGAAACATCATTTATTCACTTCGGTCAGTATGACACTTATGAATGTCAAAGATTTTACCATCCCTTCGGAAAAGTTGATCTTTAATGAGAAAAAGTGGGAAGACTATCATTGCAACTCTTTTAAATCTATATTTACAGATTCAACATTTTACATTATTTTTTTTATACCTAAGTGATGCACCAAAATTACTCAAACGTTTTGAATTACTAAGTGAAGGTTAAAAAAAAGGGAAAAAGAAAAACAACCCAAAAGTCTAAAGAGATTAGATGTATCGATCAAATGAATTATGCAAGATATAGAATTATGTATTAAAACTTTTTTTTTATCATTTACCTAAATTATTATATTTAACAGCTCTTGATAAATATGTACTGAAAGTAGTCGGTACTCACTTGAAAATTAACAATTTCATCGGTGCCGATCTGCTGTTGGGGACATTTGAAGAACTCCTCGAGTACCTTCCTGGTCTCCGAGAACTCGTAGAGATAGTCGAACGCGGTGGAGCTGCGCGGGGGCGTCTCGTCCCTACTCTCCGTTATAATTCGCTGCGAATCATGAATTACACTATATTTAGAATGTTTCACCCTAGTTTTTGAGTGTTTGTATCAATGACGTTCTATACACATATAAGGATATATCATTCGCAGTTTTATAGCGGAACGGCAAAAGTTATCTAAAAGACAACTTAAACACACTTTTCTCCTAGTAGTATGTCAACTTAACTCTCCGAATCGAACCTGAACTGAATAATTATTGTACATTGCCGCCTACTGAACAAGAATATTTTAAACAACTGGAGTAAATGCGGCAATGTATAGATAATGCAGTCGAAGCTTATTATGTAATGTAATTTGTGGCATGTTCCATATTTAAAATATTTATATAATGTGTCAGGCGTGTTATGTACACGCGCCCTTATGTTCCCGGGTTACGTCATCATACCCGACCTCCTCGTAATCGGTTTATTATTTCTTAGCCTATAAGTGTTTACCATTTCTAGTCTAACTAAACTAGCTTACGGTCACCCTATAACTATTTACCTTCACCATGCTCTGATACTAGATCAATCAAGTGTACTTTGCCAGCAATTATACATTTTGTATTTTACTTTAGATGTTAAAGAAATTATTAATTACCTGCGGGAATCCTGGCCTTGGTGAGCGCAGTTGATTCTTCTGACTTCCAACTCCGTATCTTCTAGGAGACCCTTCGTATTCCGCTATCGGCAGTTCGCCTATCACTCTAGTCACCCTGTTCTTGTCTTCATCACCCGAAAGCCAGGCACCCGTGGCACTGCCATCACTAAGCCTCGCATCATCCTTCGAAGGACTCGAATCACTTCCACTAGTAACACTCTTATTATTAACAAGGTCAATATCACCATTTTTCAAACTGTCTAAAGTCCTTTTAACACTCATATCTACTTCATTGTCACTAGCGTCCGGTTCCGTCCTCAGACCTAGAGACACAGAATTCAATATCACTGAAAATAAAAGAAAAATAATATATGGTTGTATGAGTTGGTTCAATTTAAGGTTCAATTAAGTAAAACATTTGAGAACAGGAAGCCTTTTACAAATTTCGAACATTTTCATTTTGTCTATTCGTTCTTCTATTTCCAATTTGATCTTGAGAATTTGATTGTAATTCATATGATAATAGTGTCGTTTCCAATTCAAAATGAATTATGTTAGAATTTCACAATAGACTCCCAGATTACAAGTAGACGACTGTCGAAGCAAAATAAGCAACACACAAGCAACACACTCCTAACGATTTAAATCGGTAAAGTATTTTGTATTTAGGGGCTGTTTCACAATGTCCCAGTAAAGTAGCAGATTACCAAAGGATTGGCTAGATAAATTAATAGCTACATAAAAGTTCCAGATATAACAGATTGCTTTTCACAATCACTATATTTAATTTCTAGATGACTTATCTGGCAGATCAGTTAGGCAACCTCGCAGTCAATAGTTCCGTTTGATGAAATGTAAATATTAAAAAAACTTAGTAGCCTTTCAGGAACTTTACTTTGACATTGTGGTAGGATGAATACTTAATATATTAAAGTTAAAGTGGAACTGATTTAGTAAGAATACAAAAATTCACTAGACAGAGAAGTATGTTTCTGATGCAAGTAAGAAAATCAATCAAATTTAATGGAAGTGAACAATATTGAAAATGATTAAGAAGTGTATCTGTTTAAAAGATTGCTTTTAAAATGTTTATGATAAATAATTCAGTGTTTCGATAAAAAGATCATTGGGAATGCTAAACTGAAAGCATATAAAGCAACTACACTGAAGACAGGTCGTTCTGCTAACTAGCGAAATCACCTTTCCAATCATCATCGCCGTCAAAGACAACGACCTCGCCGTCGGCTACAACGGCGATGGGACTACTTTTAGCGCTAACGTCATTAGTCTTATGAGGATCAAGTATTGGTGAACTATTTTTGGGAATGCCCATTGTTTGGTCTATTAGAATATCTCTATCACCGTTCGTGTATGTTGGCGACGTGTGTCTGGATATCATCTTCTTAGGCTCACTGTTAATTCGGTGTAGCGATATCTGAAATCAAAATACTAGTGTTTATTTAAGTGGGACACTACAAATACAATTTAAGATTCAATAAATTACTAAGTTGTAACTACTTGGATACTAGATAGTGCACGGCACAGGGCGCTTGTTTTGTAGCTTCCTTCATATTGTTTCCTATCTCATAAGACTCGGCCGGCAACGCTCTTGTAATTCCTCTGTTGCAAGATAATGTGGGCGAGGGTGATCACTTAACACCAGGTTCGCTCGTTTGTCCTCCAATTCCATAAAAAAAAAAGACTATCCTTGACACTGCTGAGTGGATCACCATCTTCATTGATTTTGTTAACGTACAAGTAATATTTATTGCTATTTATTTTAATACTGTTGCTCGGAGGCCCGTGAAGGTTTGGAAGCTGTATCACCGAGGCAGTTTAATTTGTTAGTTTATAATATTATAGATATCACCAGAATGCATTGTTGAGCTGACGATTGTACTGGAGATACTGTATAAATCTGCCATATAAGCAATTTTGGAAATCATGTGCGAGTGAACAATCTGAAACCTAGCGTAAAAATTTCGTCGAACAATAAATACTTCAGAGCATTCTGAGTTATATAATATATAATAATTATCAATGCGAAAATGTAGTTCTTACCTCGTGTGAAACGTTGTCCATTCCATACTCAATAGCTTCTTTGCTGATAGACCTTATTTTGTTCCTCAGGTTGTGCTTATGTGTATTGTTATGCCGTAATTTCCTCACCGCCTTTGTTCTACTCTGCGAGTAAAGCTCTCGGCCCCCGGCGATTTCTATTATTCTGTTAACAAGATTACTCCGTTCAAGTTAAGAAACCGACTTTAGAATGAAATATTTTAAATCACTTCATCAGAGGAAATGTGTTGTTTTTTTAATACTTTTCAGTAACAATACAACATATTTAACAACTACTACGTCACTAACTCGTTTCTCTTTTGAATATTTGCTTGTTAAGTAACGTGAATATAATCGACCGCAGTTTTTCTACACATAACATTTTCAAAGTGACTCTGAATATTATATCTCAGTTTTCTCTCATCGTTTGCAAGTGTTATTATAAAAGCAAAAGTGTTGTATGTAGAAGACATTATTGTAATATGTTATAAATTATTCCAACCTGCAACAACCTCCGAAAAAGTCGTACGATGGTTTACAGGACTTAATGCATCTGACGTATACCAAAAAACATTTTCCAGATATTCCCTACCAATGATTTATTACTAAATCTAAAGCGACGAGAATATACTTATTCGCGGTTACAGGAATAATTTGAAAATGCAACCAGTAAAACTCCTATGAAGTAGAATCTGCTCTAATATAACTTGCCGATGTGGTACGTACTACCACGTACATGCATATCCCAAGCTTATGGCCGAAGAAATACGTTTTCAAGACGATGAGTGAATATATTATTACTCGTTACATTTCCCTGTTTATAATGTGAAAGATCTCTGAAATACATATTAGTGTTGGCTTGAAAATTTACATAATAGGTATTTTAATCTCATAGTGATAATAATTTTGCTACGCGTTAGCTGGAACATGACAAAGAGCTAATACGACTTAGGGATTTTCGAGCTTAGAGCATACTCCCTACTAAAAGACATTCACCGCATCTCTAGATCCCTGGTGTTGCGGATGTCCATGGACCACTTCCCATCACGTAACCCTCTTGCCCATTTGCCCCTCTTACATAAAGAGAGAGAGAGAGAGCCAACATGACATGATAGAGCTGAAGGACAGACATACAGTGAATTAATTTCTTGGTGAAATAAATTCTCAGAATGTCCGAACAACCGGAACAAACGAACTAATATCACGTGACTAACGTCGCGACTGACGGCCGAGCGCTACTCTATGTGAAGAAGCGACACAGAGAGGTTTTTCGCCCACTTTGTTTCATATCAATACCTAATACAGAACGAATTTACTGACATATTGTATTGTTTTTTATCAGTTGGCGTATGGTATCAATATCAGTTTTACTAACAGCTATCGCCGGACGACCTTTACGAAAATCTTTACAGAAATAACCACTAACCACGACTATAACAATTCATCTTCATCTTCACCACCAAAACCCAATTAAAGTCTCATGGCAACTTTCTTGCTGATTTGACATACAGCGAAAAACATAAAAAGTTACTGCGAATATTTTCATCAGTTCATATATTATATTATTATTTTTCAAAAACTTTCACTATCGAAGTTTCTATTTAATAGAATCGGTGTTCCTGTAAGTTCGTCTTCAATACAATCAAAATGGTATACAAATTTTAGATTGTGTAATTATGAAATGATTAATTTATCAATCAAATTGACTTCTTACCTAGAATCCCTTAGCTTATAGGCTCCCTTGTTGTTGAGTATGACATGGCCGTCGTTATCACGCTCGTCGTCCGAAGACGCGTTGTTGATGTAATTGTTCATATCTCGGCTCTCTATACCAGAATTCAGTCTGAAACGTAAAATTATACACTGTATAATATTTTAAACTGTAATTTTTTATGACAATGAGGGACGAGACGAGCAGGGCATTCAGCTGATGGTAATTGATACGCCCTGCCCATTACAATACAGTGCCGCTCAGGATTCTTGAAAAACCCAAAAATTGTGGAAACCCATTGCGGAATTTTATCCTAAAATATCTATATTTAATAACAATTCAAAAAAAAATAATAAGGTCACACAACTCCTATCGAACGCACCTAATACAGCTAAAAAATCTCCCTTCTATCACCTCCATGCCGTTCCTCGACTCCTACCGGGTCATCCTGTATGTAGATATAAATTAAATCAATTAAAGTTTTTCAAGATTCCCATAAAGCATCTAGCTCTGTTTCAAACGTCTGGGAGACCCTGTATGAATATGTAAATTAATTCAATTAAAGCCTTTCAAGATTCCCATAAAGCATCTAGCTCTGTTTCAAACGTCTGGGAGACCCTGTATGAATATGTAAATTAAATCAATTAAAGCTTTTCAAGATTCCCATAAAGCATCTAGCTCTGTTTCAAACGTCTGGGAACCCTGTATGAAGATGTAAATTAAATCAATTAAAGCCGTTCAAGATTCCCATAAAGCATCTAGTTCTGTTTCTAAAGTCTGCGAGACCCTGTATGAATATGTAAATTAATTCAATTAAAGTCTTTCAAGATTCCTATAAAGCATCTAGCTCTGTTTCAAACGTCTGGGAGACCCTGTATGAATATGTCAATTAATTTAATTAAAGCCTTTCAAGATTCCCATAAAGCATCTAGCTCTGTTTCAAACGTCTGGGAGACCCTGTATGAATATGTAAATTAAATCAATTAAAGCTTTTCAAGATTCCCATAAAGCATCTAGCTCTGTTTCAAACGTCTGGGAGACCCTGTATGGAGATGTTAATTAAATCAATTAAAGCTTTTCAAGATTCCCATAAAGCATCTAGCTCTGTTTCAAACGTCTGGGAGACCCTGTATGAATATGTAAATTAATTCAATTAAAGCTTTTCAAGATTCCCATAAAGCATCTAGTTCTGTTTCAAACGTCTGCGAGACCCAGTATGAATATGTAAATTAATTCAAATAAAGCCTTTCAAGATTCCCATAAAGCATCTAGCTCTGTTTCAAACGTCTGGGAGACCCTGTATGAATATGTAAATTAATTTAATTAAAGCCTTTCAAGATTCCATAAACCATCTAGCTCTGTTTCAAACGTCTGGGAGACCCTGTATGAATATGTAAATTAAATCAATTAAAGCTTTTCAAGATTCCCATAAAGCATCTAGCTCTGTTTCAAACGTCTGGGAGACCCTGTATGAATATGTCAATTAATTTAATTAAAGCCTTTCAAGATTCCCATAAAGCATCTAGCTCTGTTTCAAACGTCTGGGAGACCCTGTATGAATATGTAAATTAAATCAATTAAAGCTTTTCAAGATTCCCATAAAGCATCTAGCTCTGTTTCAAACGTCTGGGAGACCCTGTATGGAGATGTTAATTAAATCAATTAAAGCTTTTCAAGATTCCCATAAAGCATCTAGCTCTGTTTCAAACGTCTGGGAGACCCTGTATGAATATGTAAATTAATTTAATTAAAGCCTTTCAAGATTCCATAAACCATCTAGCTCTGTTTCAAACGTCTGGGAGACCCTGTATGAATATGTAAATTAAATCAATTAAAGCTTTTCAAGATTCCATAAAGCATCTAGCTATGTTTCAAACGTCTGGGAGACCCTGTATGAATATGTAAATTAAATCAATTAAAGCTTTTCAAGATTCCATAAAGCATCTAGCTATGTTTCAAACGTCTGGGAGACCCTGTATGAAGATGTAAATTAAATCAATTAAAGATTTTCAATAATCTTATAAAGCATCTAGCTCTGTTTCAAACGTCTGGGAGACCCTGTATGAATATGTAAATTAAATCAATTAAAGCTTTTCAAGATTCCCATAAAGCATCTAGCTCTGTTTCAAACGTCTGGGAGGCCCTGTATGAAGATGTAAATTAAATCAATTAAAGATTTTCAATAATCTTATAAAGCATCTAGCTCTGTTTCAAACGTCTGGGAGACCCTGTATGAATATGTAAATTAAATCAATTAAAGCTTTTCAAGATTCCCATAAAGCATCTAGCTCTGTTTCAAACGTCTGGGAGGCCCTGTATGAAGATGTAAATTAAATCAATTAAAGATTTTCAATAATCTTATAAAGCATCTAGCTCTGTTTCAAACGTCTGGGAGACCCTGTATGAATATGTAAATGAAATCAATTAAAGCTTTTCAAGATTCCCATAAAGCATCTAGCTCTGTTTCAAACGTCTGGGAGGCCCTGTATGTAGATGTTTATTAAATTTATTTAAGCATTTCAAGATTCTCATGGAGTTAAAAAAACATATAGTTCTATTTCAAACATCATCAAAACTGCCTATCATTATTATACCTAATATGAAATACAAAATCTATCAATAATCCAAAATAATCGACACTGAGATATTGTTTCTCGCATTCGTTCCTGCCAGAACAGCACATCTTTTTGATTTACGAGTTTTCAAAGTATTTCCGTCAAGATACTAGAATAATATCGTGATGCATCTTGGGGTGAACTTTTGAATTATAGACTCAATAATTCCTAGAATACTTCAAAGGAAATCAATACAATAATATTTTCTTAAACTTGCAAGTGTTAATAATTTTAGATTTCATAAATAGCAATTTTTTCCAATTTCTCGCAAGTAAAATAAATACTTGTAAGGGCTTTTTGTTAAGGGTTGAGCATGAAGCATTTTTAGTGATGTGTCAAGCCCATGTGTTGCCGCGCTGATATTAATTAAACACAGTGACTTGGAACTCACGGATCACGAGATGGTTCGGTCATGTAGAAGAATGAGTGAAAATAGATTTAATGAGATTGAATGAACATTCGTGTTTTTGTTATTTGGTTTATGTGACAGTTTTCATCATGCTCGCTTAAATGCCACTGCTTGTGGCGGCGACATGGGACGGGTCGTTGCTTCCCTAAAATATGGTTGAGGGAGGCGATGGCTGGCTCATGCATCATGCTCGTGAACGGGCGTTATTTGTGTTGGCAGGATGATCCTGTTGCGGGAGGCTCGGCTGCAGATTCTTAATAGTTATTATATATTTTTTTATATATATAATCCCTTATAAAATGTTCACATAACTTTATTTATTTACGGTGTGTGTGGATGATGCAGCTACTGTACTGAATAAATTTTGTTTTGTACTAATTTACATTTACTTTTTTGACGTAAGGCATTGAC
Source organism: Leptidea sinapis (assembly GCF_905404315.1). Classification (NCBI taxonomy): domain Eukaryota; kingdom Metazoa; phylum Arthropoda; class Insecta; order Lepidoptera; family Pieridae; genus Leptidea; species Leptidea sinapis. The sequence continues at coordinate 5,677,389 of NC_066304.1, read as the reverse complement.
TATTTGACGTTTGAGTATGTTTGTTGCATTACTTTTCATATTATATTGTAATTGAAATGATTTGTGAAATGACAATGAAAATGTAAATCTTGATTTAAAAGAGTGGCAATGAGTTTCTTGCTACTTCTTCTCACTAACTCAAGCCTTTACGAAGTAGCGGTAGATTCAATAAGAAAAAATATTTTTTAAGTCATAAGTGTCATTTCCGTGACCTACATGAATAAAGTTATTTTGATTTGATTTGACAATATAGGTGAATTAAATTTTTAATATTCACGAATTTTATACTAAACTAGGCACAGCCGTACTATGCAAGACAACAATGTATTTAATACGATATACTTACTTAAAAATACACAATACATAATAACCATTTATGACTCGGAAACAAACATCCATTATTATCATACATTCTGAGATTCGAACCCGGAACCTCTAGCTCAGTGGGCAGGGTCACTAATCACTTGGAAAAATGAATGTTGAAAATGAGGGTTGTTGATAAGTGCAAAGTGCCAAGAAAAAGATATATTCCATTAAGCAATGATTCAATGCACCTCCATGTCAGGTTATCATGGCATCATGGCAGGTTAGTCATAAATACATTTGTATACCGTTCTGGGGCACAGAAAATTATTATATGTATGTATGTAAGACCCGGCAAGACGGGTAGTTACTACTATTCTACTGACCCCGGTAGCAAACTGATATACCACTATGCATGCATATTGCATACCTCTCAATCCACTCAATCTAAATCGGCGGAAGTGGTTGAGTTGAAGGGAGAGCGTTGGCGGTGAGTTTGGATATAGCGAAAGCCTTCGATCGGGGCATAAAGCGCTTACAGCGAATCTGCCATCCTTGGGCTTCCCAAGAAGTTGTGCAATGGGTCACCAGCATTTGAGACGATCGGAGCATCAAGGTTATCATCAACGGAGCATGCTCCGACATAAAACCCATAAACGCTGGAGTCCCGCAAGGCTGCGGTACTGTCCCCTACACTGTTTCTTCTGCGTATCAATGATATGCCGCAAATCAGCAGTAGTCATTGCTATGCAGCCAACACGTCCCGGGATAGCGTCGACGTGAACCCGAACAAACTTGTGTCTGAAATCGAGACTATGCTTTGCAAAGTCTCGGAATGGGGCCGACAAAATTTTGTCCAATTCAACCCCAAGAAGACACAAGTTCCAAGACACAAGACCCAATACGAATCATCTACGATAAAGTCATCTCCGATGGGCTTGGTTCTTTGGCGTTGCGTAGATGTGGGTTCTCTCTGCATCTTCTACCGCATTTATCACGGGGCGTGCTCAGGGGAGCTCTTCGGTTTGATTCCAGCGGCCGAATTCCACCACCAGACATTACGGTCAAAATAAACCACCAGCATCACGTTGACGTCTGGCATTTCACTATCGCGCGTTTTTCAACAAATTTCTTGTCTCGGACAGTCACTTTGTGAAATGAATTACCGGCTGCTGTGTTCCTGAACCGATACGACTTTGGGACCTTCAAGAATAGAGAATACGCCCACCTTTAGGGCCGGCAGCTCATCCCTTGACACTTGTTGTTGCGGATGTTCATGGGCGGTTGCCTCACTAATCCCCAGGCCGTGAGCCTCTCTAGTGAAAAAATAAAAAAAAAAATTTTTGGAAAAGGAGGGCAAACGACTATACATACGGGTCACCTGATGGTATGTGATCACCGAGGCACAAACTCTCTTGTGACACCAGAGAAAACAAAAGAGCGTTGCCAACATTATAAATCGTGAAATAAACGTACATATGGATTCTAAATTCGAAAACACATTGGTAAATCGCGGGCGGGGAGCTCTGTGGTGACAGGCTTTAAATTTTAAATCTTCTATCCATTAATTTAAAGTCTACATGCTCGAAAATATTGTACAAGGTAGACTTGACAAGTTGTAGACACTACAAGCAAATCTATCCACATGGGAAAAATCGGTCGAGTGCGAGTGGGACTGCTCACACAAGGTTACCTACACCTATAGGTATAGTTAATATACCACATTTAAAAAACTTTTGTGAATGGAACAGGAAAGGAGGGCATAACATGTAATAATGTGGAATTCACCATCTGGGGTTTTAGAAGGAACAAGAGAGGGCGCTCGTTATTACCATTTGCAAAAGAAAATTTGGAGTGCGCCATCTTAGTTTTTTATTTGTTGTTATAACAACAAATAAAAACACTTAAACACAATCTGTCAAAATTTCAGTTCTCTACCGACGGACAGACGGACAGTGGAGTGGTAATTCGTAAACGGAATTCAAAAAAGAAGCAAAATTTTAAAGCGTTTACAGCAACATCAAAAATAAATTAAAAATTAATTTTAAGCAAAGATTATTTAATACTAATCAGGAATGGACTATCAGATACGGAGCCGACAAAAGAAGCAAAAGTTTAAGCATTTACAGCAAATTCAAAACTAAATAAAAAAAAAATCGCTAGCAAAACGTTATACTAATCAGTTGGCTTCAGCCCTCTCCGTGATTAGTATGGCTTAGAACCCAAGAACTTGCGGTGAGTCGACGCAAATCGAAGTTTTAGACTCAACTAGGTCATTACGTGCAGGTCTCGGCTGCTAGCATTCGTGCACGCGAAAGGGTGATTAAACTCTGCTATAGATTAAATAGAAATAGTTTCATTTGCTGAACAAATACTTTGAAATCTAAAGGGTCGTTCAGGACAATGAACCTGGGGGACGTTATATTATAGAGTTAGACGCAGGAATCAGGACGGGTTATTATATCTTTTTATACTGCAGTATATACATTTTTTTATGAAAATATGGGACGAGACGAGCAGGACTTTCAGCTAATGGAAATTGATGCACGTTGTCCATTACAATGCAGTGCCGCTCAGAATTCTTGAAAAACCCAAAAATTCTTAGCGGCACTACACTTAACATTTGCCCAGTAATTTCAATAGCTACGGCATCCTTCAGACAGAAACACAGTAATGTTTACACATTACTGCTTCAGAGCAGAAATAGGCGCCGTTGTATCCATAAACTAGCCGGCATCCTGTGCAAAGGAGTATCCCATTGGTTAAACATTTAATACTATCGAAGATGTACCTTGTCCCTATATTTTTTTTTATAATATTATTAACTGCCATCAGTCGGTAACGACTATAATCAGTTCCGTAGAGTTTGGTTAAACGATTTGGGTTTTGAAAGCCATCGCCTCAACCAGCCCTTATTCTAATGAGACTTGCTTTCGTTTTAGTCTTCTCATGGCTTGAGAGGACTCGAGCAGTTTAGTAGCCAAGGGATTTGGGTGAGTGGCTAGGCGTTCGGCGTAGCGTCTGGAATGTTTTTTTATTTCCTCCTTTATAGTGGGCAGTATTATGTCCAGATAATTATGTGTCTCGTCATTGCGAGCAAACCAGTGTGCATTTAGTACTGTCCGCAAGATACTATTTTGTGCTCTTTGAAGACATATTATGTTGCTGTCACTGGCAGTTCCCCATAGTTGAATGCCATTGTCCCTATATTAAATATTTATTCAGAAAGACTAATATCACTTACTTACTTTTATAACCGAGGCGAAAAAACTAGTTTTTGAATTTTAATTTAAACGATTTGAATGCGGTTTTCACTGATGTATTGTTGCAAGATCCTCGTAACATTAAGTGTTTGTTTCAATCCACTTAGTTCAGAGCTGTTGACACTATTTCTAATTTGTCCCTCCACCAGTAAACACTCTGAGGCAGACTCTAGGTGCATTAGATAAACTGTGTGGAGTAGAATCGTCTTTACCAACTTTAGCAACATCATTTATACTTCGAGTTCTTATATACCGGAGAGATGTTTATTTTATGGAATAGCAAGACAAACGAGCGTACGGGTCACCTGGTGTTAAGTGACCACCACCGCCCACATTCTCTTGCAACACCAGAGGAATCACAAGAGTGTTGCCGGCCTTTAAGGAAGGTGTACGCGCTTTTTTTGAAGGTACCCATGTCGTATCGTCCCGGAAACACCGCACAAGGAAGCTCATTCAAGATGTACAAATTTAGAGTGAAATCTGAAACCCGCACTTCATATTTGAAAGGAATTAATATCCTATCACGCCGACTATTGCAGGGCTATAATGGAGAGTATATTTTGAAGCTAGCTATTCTTCTTTTGGGTCTTTGGGGAAAAATTATGAGGATGCTGAATGAATTTTTACAATGCTGTTGTCTACGTTGGTCAACTAGACTATTTGTATCATACTTCAGACTAAATGAACACAAATTATGCGGTATAATAATATTGTCATTGGTTGTATTTAATATGAATTTCATTCTTTATTGTACAGTATTGTTTGTTCTACAAACATAAAATAGCACGAGAAATAAAAAAAAATATTCGATCAATGCAGAACTAAAATTTTTTGGAGTAAGAATTGAGAAAATTATTAGCTGTTTATATCAAATATTCATATTGAAAAACAATAATGAATAAACGATTTTTTAAGAACATCCTGCTGTGTACAAAGCCGCGTCAAAATGTACGCTCGCCGTCTTTGATCGAACGAATTAATGGAATTTTCAAGTAACATACAGAAAACTATAGCTTAATGTTATAGTAAAAAGCTATATTTTTAAAACTTCAAATAAATCTATTGTTTTATGAACTACATGATATAAGAAAAAAAATATATTTTTTTCAAAGTAAGCACCGAAGAAGGATTTTAAAAATCTCAGTATATTTTCATGGTGAAAAAAATGTCTGAATCTGACTCTATTTTAATTTCTTAGCGCTAATTAAAATTAACTAAAATTAATAAGCTATTATTATTTTGGAATAAAATTTGGAATTTCGAGACACTAAAGCAACATTTAAAAAAAAAACAAATTCTAATAATTATTAAATAAACAAAAACTACAATTTTCACTATTACATAAATGCGCTCGATTGCTCAGTGCTGGTGCTTTCATCTCATCTATTTCACATACAAAATTTTATTTGTGCATTGCTACGTGTATCTTAAAAGAAATTATATATACTCTTAACAGAAAATTTGTGAACAGTTTGTCGGCGGCAACACAGTGTAAATAAAGACCAGCCAGCCGCACACAGAGATGATAATATCAAAAACACTCTATCGTTAGTGCTAGTAAGAACACAAAATTAACATTATAATTTGCTTGTCTGATCTGCTTTATTTGGGAACGTTATAGAATAGTCTATCAAAATTTTTTTTTCTATGCTTTTATATTCGTCTACGAAATTTCAACAACTATATGTGTTTCGTTTTGAAGGGCACCGCAGTAAGTGAAATTACTAGGCTAACAAATCAACGTGTTTTGTCCAAAAATATCGAGTGCAACAAAATCCTGAGCTGCACTGTTCAGGGCATATCATATGAAAGTCTTGCTGGTCTCATCACTTCTTAACTTATAAAACATGTCGTTGCCTTTTTTAACTTGCCTGAACTAGGGTCAGTAGTTGGGTTAATAGGTGATTCTGTAATAAGGTATATTCTGTTCCTATTGTATCATGAAAGAAGAGACTCATTAAAATGTCGTTGTTGGTTATAGCCGTCTGGGCTGTGAGTCAGTCATGAAATGGCTGGATAGCAATAAAAGGCATAAAAGGCATTTATTTTCTCAAAATTCATTCCTATAGAATTCTTTTTGATGTCATTTCTAATAACTACTAGATACTACTACCGCTTCGGAAACAAATGGCGCTCTGAGAGAGAAGAAGCGGCGCAAGAAACTCTCCCAGCATTCTTTTCTTGCGCTCTTTTCAATAAAAATATACAATATTGTACAGCCATTTCTATCTCTATAAAATAATCACAATCTAGTCCCAGGCTGTCCGATCACTTAGATATTCAGCAATGGAGTAAAAGGTTTTACGACAGAGCCATTTTTCTTATAAAATATTGAAATTTATTTATAGATAATGCCTGAACAGTGGCCGGGACTTTATTATAGAAGTGTATACGTTTACCATCAAAGCTATTATGTATCTTATGAAGCCTACTAGAATTAGTTACAAGCAATCCCTTATTTCTAGTGTTATAATAATGAAAATCACTATTAAGAGCAAAAATGATCCGCTAGAACGGGTATCAAATCAAATCAAAATCTTAATTCATTTGGGTCAAAGAAGTAATATTTCTCGGCGGCAACACGGTGTAAATAAAGACAAGCCAGCCGCACACAGAGACTATAATATACATATAAATCACTGTATCGTTAACATCATAATTTGCTTGTTTACGTACCCATAGCCGCGTACTAGAACCGCTTTAGTTGAGAACGTTATAGAATATTCTATGAAAATGTGCTACCATTTTAACTCCCTTACAGACTCCCTTACATATTTGGGTACGAATGAGAAGCTCGCCTTTTGTAGGTGTGCACGACAATCATAAATTGCATCGTATTTAATTGTTAAATGTTATATCGAAAATTAAACCATTTGAGTCGAGTGGACAAGTATAATGGCGTTCAAGAAATCGACCACAGAGGACGGACGTTTCATGCTGTTTCGTTGATTGCTTGCGCTGCTCAAAGTCCACAGCCTCATAGTCAGATAGAAGAAATAAATTGAAGGTTTATTTACAGACCACTATACAATAGTAAAAGAAGGAACAGTAAGTCAAAATAAATAACGGAACGAGGAGAAGGTTTTAAGTGTTGTGTAATACACCGTCACGATTCTCACTGCGCACGACACATTGGAATGGCACATATTGTGATCTTTCAAAAGTGTCAACTTAATTTCAGTTATAATGAAGTCATATGAGTTGCGTTTGCTACGAAGTATTTATGTATGATGAATTACGAATATAAAAAACTTATATATACCGAGTACAAGAACCAATCTTAGCCACAGATACAATGTACACTACTTTAATATATTATATATATATATATATATACTGGCACTCCAACAGTTACCCAGGTAGATGCTGAAAATCAGCGCTGCAGCCACTACTGAATTAAAGTAAAAGCTGAGCGTCGGCCTTTTCTTTTGCCACAGAGCATATTTCATTAAGTTTAGATTTGGAATATATGTACGAAGTATTTAAATTGCCATGCAATAAATTTTTCTTATCCTTATTCTTAATACCTTGTTACAAAACAGTAGGTAACTAAAGATGTGACAAAAAAAACAAGCGGAATTAACATTTGCGTCGGACTAGACCCTATTTGATGACTGTAATTACGAGTTCTACGTTACATTTAATGAATCAGTTGCCAGCGTGACGGAATCGGAACTTTACGGTGTTACGCACACGGTACTTCAGATAGGCTTATTTTGGAAGATTTACTTTGTTGATGCTACATTAAGTTCTTTATGCCCTAACTAACTAACTAGCTGATGCCCGCGACTTCGTCCACGTAGATAAAAGGTTTTTAAAAGTAATAAGCAAGTTTGGAATTGCAGATTATCTCATGTCCTATTCCAGTTTCGGTTCCCGTTTTCGCCCCCGTTGCCAACATAATATATGAATCTTATTTTGAGGAAGATTGCTATGGCAAACTTAAACTACCATTGGTCAATACGAATGGTAGGTTTAGTTAGAACCATGGATTTTTTCGGGATAAAATGAAGCCTATGTCCTTTCCCAAGCTCTAGTGTATCGCTGTACCAAATTTCATCAAAATCGGTTCAGTAGCTCCGGCGTAAAAGCGTAACAAAAAAACACATTCACGTTTATAATATTAGTAGAGATTGTATAAGTTTTACTTATTCATATAGTTTATCATCATTAACAATAGTAACATCTCTCACTTGCCACTCACCGTTCATCACACTATATAAAAAAGCAAAACTCCATAAAAAAAGGCCCAACCTGATTGTGACTTGAATAGAAGTATTTCTTCAACTATCTATTGTAGCCTGTCTATTGATGAAATTCAAATTGAAAATTTGTCGGAGATCTGAGTATACAAATAATACACAAAGTGAGAAAACCATCTCCGTTTTGTGCCAATTCAGCCGAAAGACGTCCACTGCTGGACAAAGGCATCACCAAATCTCCACGAAGATCGGTCCTGCGCTGCCTTATCCAAACTATCCCGGCGATCTTGACCAGATCATTGGTCCATCTTGTGGGGGTCTATTACCACTTTATCCTCTAGTACGTGGTCGCCACTTACTACCCCTTTATTTTGGAATACGTTTACTTGACGTTTTGTGTAGTCGGTTGAGAAGGCTTTGCCACGACAAAAAACTATTTTTTGTGGCAAATTTCATATAGGTATCTACATACTGTATACATATAATCAAGCCTCTTTCCCGTAGGGGTAGGCAGAAACCACTTCTTTCCACTTTCTACGATCCTTACATACTTGTTTCGCTTCGTCCACTTTCAATATTCCTTTCATACATGCTCTTCGATTTAGGGCTCTCTTGCCTTGGCCTTTTTTCAAGACGTCCCTGATTTGGTCTCGAAACGTCCGCCTAGGTTTACCCCTTCCAACACTTTCATTCACACTAGCCTCATACACTTTTTTCGTCAATCGTTCTTCATTCATTCTCTCGACATGGCCAAACCATCTCAGCATACCGTTCTCGATTTTTGTCACAACATCGTCTTTCAGACCACAACGTTTCCTTAGGTATAGGTATCTACCTCCCATCAATTGGCGCCAGAAGTGTGGCACATTAAAGCGTAGGAGGAGCTTACCTTTCGTGATGCTGGCCCGCGTACTTGGGCCTACACTTGGGGAACAGACGCGTGATGGGGTCGCCGTCGGAGCCGGGCGTGGCGTCGCCCGCGGCGCCGCTCCGCAACACTCCCGCGCTCATGGCGCCTCAGCCCTCACTCCTTCACCTGCACAACAATATCAATTCATATCTAAAGCTATGCCATCATATCCATTTTTGACAAAAGCTTTTTTTTTTAATGACAACAAGGGACGAGACGTCCAGGACGTTCAGCTGCAGTGCCTTAGCTCAGGATTCATGAAAAACCTAAGAATTCTGAGCAGCACTACAGTTGCACTCGTCACCTTGAGACATAAGATGTGGAGTCTCATTTGTCCAGTAATTTCTCTAGCCACGGCGCCCTTCAGACCGAAACACAATAATACTTACACATTACTAGTTCTCGGCAGAAATAGATGCCGTTGTGGTACCCATAATCTAGCCGGCATCTTATGCTAAGAAGCCACCCACTGGTATAACTGTAAAACCATGGACTTGCAACACACTCAGGTAATTTTATATCCTGCTTACACAATTTCCATCCGTTTTTCTCTGTTCGATTTGATCCTGACCTTGCAAGAAATTTCATCTAATTTTACAAAACCCAAAAAATTCCTTACTGTTACAGTGCGAACAAATTAAAAAAAAATGTAAAAAGTTGTGCAGTGAGGAGTCACTGGAAGATCAGCGCTGGTTACGCCAGTAGTCAGCGTCATGTTGAAGTGTGACCCATTTGCGGCAAATAGTATATATTTGTGATGTATTACTTTATTTTGCTTGGTCATATTGTAGCAAATAATAATTATTCTTTCGTTCTATTAAAATTTACCCTTCTCACAAGGTAATTAATAAGCAGTAGCGATAATCGTCAATGCTTAATGATCCTGGCACCCTAACCAAGAGAGCGATAGCTAATATAAACAGGGCACACATCAGATGCAGTATAAAGGTTTCATTAGTCAGCAAGAGTGAGGCCGCAGCGGCGACGCGTGCCGCATGCCATGGCCGGAAGCCGCTGCCAAACTATAAGATCAATACTACATTAGCATTGTGGCCACCACCGCAAACTGAAAGCGATCTATTTGAACCGCTCTATCCAATATTGACCTTATAATAAATAGTTGTATATTTTTCATTCATTAGAAAGGATATTGATTCAGTATTATATTATCTTTTTACATTTATAAATAGATTTGATAAATTCTAATCCAAAGTAAGTTATAATTAATAATAAGTTATAATAATATAAGACGGTAAATCTCATTAGCCCCGTAATATCACAACTACGGCGCACTTCAAACCGAAAAAAATTAGCATGGTAACTACGGTAACCTATTTTTTTTTATGAAAAAAAGGGATGACACGAGCAGGACGTTCAGCTGATGGTAATTGATACTCCCTGCCCATTACAATGCAGTGCCGTACAGGATTCTTGAAAATCCAAAAAATTCTGAGTGGCACTACAACAGCGCTCGTCACCTTGAGACAAAAGATGTTAAGTCTCATTTGCCCAGTAATTTCACTAGCTACGGCGCCCTTCAGACTGAAATTAAGTAACGCTTACACATTACTGCTTAACGGCATAAATAGGCGCCGTTGATACATACATGAGTAATCATCTGGTGAAGAAGCATTCCATTGGTTTCATGGTAAGATATAATTAAAAAGCTTAATCCATTTTTATATTAATTATGTCTTGCTTTTTTTACTTAATATGATTTGATCAACGTAAAACGCAATTTATTTGGAGATTTTCTTTTGACATTCTTTCATTTCGTTCAACCTATTCCAAAGTCTGCAGAAAATCTTTCAAATCAACACATTTCCCGGTATTCAATAAACCTTTTCAACCTAATTAACATCCCACTTTTTCAACCTCTATCATTACCCTTTGATGAGTATTGCTACTGTTTTTTTTTGTAAGCGCACACTGATATGACATTCAGTCAGTGATTTTATTTTTTCTCGAACTTGCATTATAAGGTTTAATTTGGTAATTTATTTCTAACCTGATTCTAAATGAATAGTATGATTGGCAATAGTCCAGTTCATATTTCTCAAAACTGTCAACTCTTTTATATCATAGCTATAGGTACTTTGTAAGAATGATGCTTGTGTAATAATAATACAAGTGGGAGGCTCCTCTGCACAGGATGCCGCCTAGATTATGGGTACCACACGGCACCTATTTCTACCGTGAAGCAGTAATGTGTAAGTGTTTCGGTCTGAAGGGAGCCTTAGCTAGTGAAAATACTGGGCAAATGAGACTTAACACCTCATATCGTAAGGTAACGAGCGCAATTGTAATGCCGCTCAGAATTTTTTTCAAGAATCCTGAGCGGATTACCATCAGCTGAACGTCCTGCTCTTCGCGTCCCTTATTTTCATAAAAAATAATAATTATGATTACAGAATAAACTTTATTAAAAAGTATCTTCAATACTCAAGTAACCGCAAGTTTCATGGCCCTACGTTCTAAGCGAGAAGACCTCAGTGTTAAACTTGCGACTAAATTTAAGCAAACATTGCTTACGACATTGTGACGTTCGTACTGCTTCGCATTTTTCCTAACATGAAATCTTTACAAATACAACTGAGTGTGCTGGTTGAGTTGCGCAATTGTTAACAGCTTTATATACAATAGGATTTTATGGGAATAAGTGATAGGGAAAGACAGGTGAATACATTATATTTTAACTATTACTTGATTCCTTAATCAACGTATTATGTACAATGCCGTTCTATGCACATATAAGGACATATCATTCAAATTCAAATATTTTTTTTTTCAAAATAGGATTCAAAATCACTTATAGAACGTCAAAAACTACCACCCACTCAAAATAGACTGCCTCAGACCTGACAAGAACGGGCGCAAGAAAAACAGCGGGTTTTTTTTTATAAAAAAATATAGATTAAAATGTAATGTAAAAGGCCTGGGGGTACCCGCTTCATGTTCATTTTCTCGGATTATATTTAATTGTAGAAGCATATACATCGCCCAATAAGACTTACTAACTCGACTTAACCGAGTAGTAAGCACAACAAGTTTATGCTTGTTCCTCGGGTTAACATTATGATTGTCACAGTTTCTAGCAAATTCCTTAATATGTTTATGAACATATAGAACTTTATTCAAAAAATATTGAGATGCAACAGTTAAAATGTTTATCTACACCCATGCTTTAAATCCTCTATTAAAGATTCTGAAACAGTTAGCTTATTGCCAACATTAAAACACCCAATGTTCTAATAACCATTACATCATCCAAATGAGTGAATCCAACTGAAGTTTATAACAACACTCCTATGTTTTTTTTTATATCCCTTCATGCGTAAAGAGTTTCAACATACAGCCACATTCTTATTGCTCGATGCGTGGTATCTGTAAGAATTTCAAAAAAAGAACATTTTCGTTTACGCGCGCTCCACACTACCAGAACGTCGCGCGCCGTAAAATAAAAATAGGTTATTCGAATCCCCGCCATTTTTCTTCGATATTTTTATTGTTTTGTTTACAAAAAATGAGCGATTCATTTTAAACGCTGCAAAAGAACATTATATTCGAGTGAATTTTAATTATTGCACTATATAAAATGTAAATTACTACTAAAATAAATAATTGTTTAATTAATACTTAGTTTATTTGTATATAATCAGTAATTAATGATATTAGGCTACTACTAGGACTGGTGTTTTAATGTTAGCAGTAAGCTAACTGTTCCAAAATCTTTTAGAGGATTCATATTCTGGGTGTAGATAAAGTCTTGTATGCAACTGTTGATAATTAGGTATTAAAACACTCATGTGATACTATTATCACACTCGGCTTCGCCTCGTGTGGTAAATCCACATTCGAGTTTTAATACCCCTTATTACACAACAGTTGCATAGATAACTATTATTTCATTAAATTTTTCTCTTAATGATTCGCAATTTGATTACATAACGGCAGTGGACATAAATACAAACACATTAATCAAACGTTTTTATTTAACAAAAGCTGCATAGTACAAAAAAAAAGTAAAAAAGATTTATCGTAGCACAGTACGTTACATAAGGTTCCAACTTCGGTCTCCTATGCTTGGCTCGGTCGGGCATGTCGTGCAGACACTACTCGGACTGTCAGCGTCACGGAAAACGACTGTTTCATGATAATTGTTGCAGGGAGATTGTTCGTCTATCACAAATACCTTCACAAATAACAGAAATAGCTTTTTAAATAAAATACTTTAAAAGTATTAAAACGCGTGTAATTGAAACTGTATTTTTATATTAGATTTTTGCGTAAAAGTTATTGCATTTTTATTTTAATATTTAGCTAACCCGACGTTTCAAGATCTTTCCAGAACTCATTTTGAGGGGGAATGTAAAAACACAGTTACAATTACACGCATTTTATTCCTTTTAAAGAGTTTTATTTAAATGTGTAACACTCGCGTCAATCAAAGAGAACAATAGAGAAATACCCTGCAATCACAAATAGAACGGTCAACTCTCGCAACAGAAATGGAATATTCGTAATGGCATTAGTATTTTTACATTTTTTACACCTACAATGTACCGTATACTTACGGCCGTTCCCAATATTCAGTCTATCTCTTACTTGAGATATTCTGAATATTGGGAACGGCCGTAAGTATACTCGTAACTATCGTTGACATTTCTGTTCCAATAAACTTATCGACGGTAACTCACCATATCCGTACACGCTGTCTGACAATGGGACGACGCATAGCTTACCTGCGATAGAAGTTTGTATGGAAATTGCAATTCACGCGTCCCAATATAAGGCGATAATAATGACTTATCGGGTATATTGGGACAGCTTCAGATTATTGACAGCTGATTACTGACAGTACAAGGTAGTAATTTATCTCTATCTGTATATTGGGAAACTGGGAATTTTTATTCTGTATATAGTATATATTGGGAAACGCCGTTAGATATACATCTATTATCTATTTCAATTTGATTTTGAAAACCACTACTATACTCATAGACAGGCAGGACTTCGAAGTCATCTTTAAGTTTTATAATTTCCTCTTGCACTATTGCAGTATGATATCAAAATGATTTGAGTTTTTCTTTAGTGTTAATTCCGCCAATATATGTCTTAAAACAATTCGACACGTGTTTCGCCTCTACACGAGGCATCCTCAGGACGTGTTCTCTCGCCAAAATGTGGCACGAGACTCAAATTTTTTGAGAGATACGATACGAAATTTTCAGACCACTAGACCACTTTTATTAGAAATAATAAATACAAACGACTAACTTTTGAATTCATTCAATCATTTCTTCTACATAAAAACTTTTTTAATTGCAATTAACCCAATATTTCACTGAAAAAAGAACAATCAGCTGACTACAACATGGTGTGTGAACTTCAGCATAGTTTCACTGATTTCCTCTCACCGAAATATTACCTGATGGAATATACGATGCATCAGCTGACGAGGTCTCCTTCAACTAACTCGCTAAATGTGTGCCGCTCATATTATAATAAAATAGCCAAATTAGACATAGATGTTTACGATTCAAGACTTTCGTTATTTTTTAATAAACTAAGTGAAATAATTAAGTAGATTAGGAATTTTGTAGTTGATTTGATTATAAAATCTAATATTCAAGCTTAATTCAGTTTTTTTATGGAATAGCAGGACAAACGAGCGTACGGGTCACCTGGTGTTAAGTGATCACCGCCGCCCACATTCTCTTGCAACACCAGAGGAATCACAAGAGCGTTGCCGGCCCTTAAGGAAGGTGTACGCGCTTTTTTTGAAGGTACCCATGTCGTATCGTCCCGGAAACACCGCACAAGGAAGCTCATTCCACAGCTTTGTAGTACGAGGAAGAAAGCTCCTTGAAGACCGCACTGTGGAGGACCGCCACACATCCAGATGGTGGGGATGATATCCTAACTTGTGGCGTGTCGTGCGAAGTTTAATAATATAATAATAATTGTAAAAACAAAATATAATTTCATTAAGACTTAAAGTTAGATATTATTGTAATCTGTTTGGAGTAAATAAATAAAATAAAATAAAGATTATTATTTTATTAATTTAGCTTATCTATGTTACTCAATCATATATAAAGCTTAAGGATTCTATTTCAGCGCAAGATATCCAGCATTCGCGAATTGAAAGGGTGTGATTTTAACCGCAGCTTTTTTTATAAAAGGTTGTGTCCTTTCGGCCAAATCCAATATAGTCATATACAATAATAATAGCTTTGGATATATTTATATGCTAGCTGACATATAAATATAATAAAAAGTGGCAATTAAGCTTTTTTGAAAATTTTTATTTGAAAAGAAAGCATTGAAAGTTACTTTTCTTAATATTAAAGCGACCAGCTAATAATAATCTTTTGAGTTTTTTTTTTTAAAGAAAATAAGGGACAAGACGAGCAGGACGTTCAGCCGATGGTAATTGATACGCCCTGCCCATTACAATGCAGTGCCGCTCAGGATTCTTGAAACGCCAAAAATTCTGAGCGACACCACAACTGCGCTCGTCACCTTGAGACAAGATGTTAAGTCTCATTTGCCCAGTAATTTCACTAGCTACGGCGCCCTTCAGACCGAAATACAGTAATGCTTACACATACTGCTTCACGGCAGAAATAGGCGCCGTTGTGGTACCCATAATCTAGCCCGCATCCTGTGCAAAGGAGCCTCCCACTGGTAGGAGTGGTCATATAAATCTGTTACTAGCTCCTGGACTTACACACGACTTGATAACCGCCTCCTATTTAAAGTCGTTTAAAACCATCTTCATTAATATAATCTCAACCGTTCACGCAATTATCCATTCCGCGCGGTTGGAACCGCGGTAAGGAAGCTAGTCAAGATAAAAGGATATTCAAGAGCACTCGCACCCGGATATAATTAAAACTCCATTTGCTGAATGGCTGTAGAATTTCCCATCGCATATAGTTTTATATGCGGAACGACATTTAGGCTTTTATCTCCTGCCTCATAATTAAAATCCGTTGCGCGACTCTATATTACATCCCTTATGAGAATAAATTATTTTATTATATAATACTTCTTCTCAAAGGCTGAAAATATCTCAAAAATGCTGAGGAGGGTATAAAAGGCATTTATTTTCTCAAAATTGATTCCTTTAGAATTCTATTTGATGTAATTTCTAATATACTAGAATATATACTATTATACTTCTACCGCTTCGGAAACAAATGGCGCTCTGAGAGATGAAACGGCGCAAGAGACTCTCCAAGCATTCTTTTTAAGCGCTCTTTTCAATAAAAATACATATTTCTTTAAATATTGTACAGTCATTTCTATTGCTATAAAATAATCATTATCTAGTCCCAGGCTGTCCGATCACTTAGATATTCAGCTGTGGAGTAATAGGATTTACGACAGAGCCATTTTTTTTTATAAAACATTTAAATTTATTTATAGATGATGCCTGAACAGTGGCTGGTAATTTGTGGGTCGGGGCATTGATTATTTCATTACCCGTTTTGGATTAGGAAAATACAAAACAAGAATTTTATTTAGAACCGAATCACAAAAAAAATCTCTACGTAAATTTTCTCCAGTTTTCATTATGTCGTTTGCTGACAGGTCTTATTGTGATATATTGCACGTTTCATAAGCGAAGCGTACCAACATGTCAACAAAAGCAGTTTTCTCGAAGCTAAAATTGATTTTATTTATTTACATCGCATTTACAGGTTAATATGCGTGTATTTATATGAAGTCAAATAATTTGTACAGATACATAATATATATTACAATAATTCTGTTTAATATAGCAAATAATAACATTAAAAATAATCTTATCTGACGTCCGTGTGTCTGTGTTTATGGATATATCGAAATAATTATCTTACCGGAATAATGTTTATTTAATATTAAAGTAACACACCACGGATTTTCTCAATTAATATGAGCCTTCAATTCACTGTCGTTTTATTATCTTAATATATATAAATTACGTGTCACGTTGTTTGTCCGCGATGGACTCCTAAACTAATGAACGGATTTTAATGGGGATTATTTAATGGAGTGCAGTTTAGTCCAACTTGAGAGATAGGATAGTTTTTATTTCGATTTGGGACCCATAATTATTTTTATTTTCAATATTTGTTTTGTATGGACATTCTTTCTATGAGAAACTTTATTGACGCACGGTTTCATTCAGTTCTGCTGTGAGACAATTTCATTATTACAACAGGGAGCATATTTTACGAAATATTTATTTATGTTATAAAATTTTATTGACAATTCATAAAAAAAAAAACAGTATTTTATTTATTATGTACAGTACGTCTGTCGGGTCAGCTAGTTATATAAAACTAAGACACAACTAGACATCGATTTCACTCGCTACAATATTGTTGGCAAAGTTCACAATTACACTGTCAGTTATTTAATGATATTTATATTGAATGGACTTTACAATTTTCTAAGTCAAAATGTTTTAAGTTTTCTTAAGTATTAGTTCCACCAATATTTGTCTTTAAACAATTCGACACGTGTTTCGCCTCCACACGAGGCATCCTTAGGACATGTTGACTCGCCAAACTCTGGCACGCGAATGAACTAACACTTAAGAAAACTTAAAACATTTGGATAATTATGGGTTTCCGCAAAGTAACGCCTACTTCAATAAATTTTCTAAGCCAACTAATAATATCTAATTATGTTATTTGGATCTCTTAAACTTATGGATTATTTATAATGCCAAAATATTTGCACCTTGATCACGTGTTTACAGATCTGTTTAATTAGAATATAAAAATACTCAAAAGTCACGACTACTCGAGTTAGTAAAAATAAGGAAATATATTAGAAAACCCCAATTGAAAGACTCAACACAACTGTCACTGGTAATTTAAGTGTTTATAATAAACTAGCTGACCCGACAGACGTTGTTCTGTTCATAATAAAAAAAAACTATTGCGGATGGAATTTTGGAAAATCTTAGCTGACCTCTACTCGGTGAAAAGAATATTCCTACCAAATTTCAAGTCTTTAGCTCTAATGGTTCCAGAGATATCGCGATGAGTGACTATATACGTGGAAATCTTTTACTTAAATGTTTATAATAAATTTAAGCTTTTTTGAAACCGACTAATTATTCAACAATACAATAAAAACGATGAAATTAAAACTATCATTACGGGAAGTGTATCAAAAATACTGGCAGCATGTCCACGTTGGATAGCTAGGCTGCTTCATTCACCGAGATAGCTGCCAGCGCATGGGTTACCAGTAGCACTATTGAGGCGCGAAAAAAGTACTTTGGACATTCTCCACGCCTCTGGGCCCCACAGGCCAAGTGCCTCGACACCAAATGGCACAAAGATGTAAGACTCACTGAGACCGACATATTTACGACGTTTGCTGTCTTCAGCAGTCGAAGCAGCAGCCCCAGCACCAACTGACGTAACTTGGACATGAGAAGGAGCCAGAGTGTCGACGCAAGTCGCATTCCACACCAGCACCCTTCCCCATGCCCAAGCCACCAGGGTCATTTCATCACGACGCTTGCCATAGTGGCGGGTAATAGCATTTGGCTCTAAAACACTAGTATATTAAAAACGGCAAATACCCTGCGGTTGACTTCATTAATACTCGCGTGACGACTGATACGGGCTGCCAATTTTAGGCAGAATAACCCGTAACCTGACCCATAATTATAAGATTTATAAAAACCATTTAAATTGTTATAAGAATAGATAATCTTCCTCACAAATTTAATAAAGCTATAATACAATTCTAATAAAATGTTGTCACGCAAGTTAAATTCACAAAGTAAATTTTCGTGGAGTGCGCAATATATATCTAGAGGCGTTCCCACTCCTGGCCGTTTGGGAATTACATCCAAACCTTATTTCAACGTAATCTTTCCGCTGACGGTGAATTAATATTCGTTTATAGGATGAGGAAAAGTGCCCATTATAGGATTAAGAATTAGATTTATAACAGAGGTATTATCCGGCTACGATCCCGATATCGCTAAGTGCAAAACTGTTTTATCATTACACAATATAAACTGTAAAGTAGATACTGTAAATTAAGCCACAACCTGAGAGTTGAACAAAGACATATCAAGATTTATGAACGGTTGGCTAAGTGGAAGAGCACAAGGAACGCGAGAGGTCAATGGTTTGAGTCCCGCATCGTTCATAAATTTCGTTTTTAAATTTAATTTGTGTAATTAATCCCAGGGTTATCACTTTAAAATATAACAAACTGTTTTATTATTAAAAAAAAATACGTTACTTTGTGGAAACCATAACTATCCAAATGATTTGAGTTTTCTTTAGTGTTAATTCCGCATCTTTTGAGACTCGTGCCAGATTTTGGAGAGTCAACACGTCCTGAGGATGCCTCGTGTAGAGGCGAAACGCGTGTCGAATTGTTTAAAAACAAATATTGGCGGAATTAACACTAAATAAAACTCAAATCATTTGGATGTTTTATTAATGTTTTTTTTTTTTTATTATTTATTAAGTACTGGCGACCCTAGTGTCTCCTGCCCGTGTATGCATGTCTTAAGCATATGCAATGGTAGTTAAAACTTAAAAAAATGCTCATATTAAATGCAACTCTATGGGAGATGTTTGAAACTGAATAGATTTTGATCACCTAGAAACCCGAACTCAACTATTTTAAGCTTATCTCATCAAGACCTATTCAACGATATATTATCGGGGTTTGATTGTGTGTGTATTGTGGTTGCTGAGGAATACAATTTCCAGCACCATCTTTGTGCTTTGTTTAATATATAGATGCAGGACGTTCAGCTGATGGTAATTAATACGCCCTACCCATTACAATGCAGTGCCGCTCAGGATTCTTGAAAAACCAAAAAATTCTGAGCGGCACTACAATTGCGCTCGTCACCTTGAGACATAAGATGTTAAGTCTCATTTGCCCAGTAATTTCACTAGCTACGGCGCCCTACAGACCGAAACATATAGTCCACTCAGGGCTATTTTGTTATTTTGCCTGTGAAATTTGCTTTTTAACCGTTTTTACCCGTAAGATTGTCATTTCTTATAGTTCAGATCAACATATTCTTATTTCGGTGAATATTTAATTGTGAATCATACCTAATTATTGTTTTAATTTTCATCGCCGTGTTTGTGCTTTATATAAAATGTAGGTAGATTGCAATCCATCAACGTTCACAAGTTAACGAAGAACCCAGAAAATAGCTACAACAGTCTAGAATACTAATATTAATTATTCAGAATTTGTCGCATCGCAAGTAATCGGTTAATTAATTGAATTTGTACGCTGACTGATTGAGAGGTTTAGGTTAGTTCATGGTATTGCGCAACCTCTCTTGTCAATATTGAATATATTAGCAAACTTAATGTATGTTTGATACGTTGTCATGTACCAGTGGGAGGCTCCTTTGCACAGGATGCCGGCTAGATTGTGGGTAGTGTTTCGGTCTGAAGGGCGCCGTAGCTAGTGAAATTACTGGACAAATGAGACCTAACATCTTATGTCTCAAGGTGACGAGCGCAGTTGTAGTGCCACTCAGAATTTTCGAGGTTTTTCAAGAATCCTGAGCAGCACTGCATTATAATGGGCAGGGCGTATCCATTACCATCTGTACCTACTGCTCGTCTCGTCCCTTATTTTCATTAAAAAAAAGCCGTTCTGCGATTGTAATGAAACAATTTCTTCTAATAGTTGCATTATTACTATTTTTATCATAAAGATGTGCCACGGTAAGTATACATACTTCATTATATTTTTTTTTTTATATTTTAGTTTTGAGTTTTCTAACCAGTGCGGGGCTTCTTTGAACAGGGTGCCGGATAGGTCGGTACCCCAGCGGCGATTTTGTCTGCCGTCAAGCAATGTATCGGTCGCAATTGCGGCACCTAAGCGGCACTTCATTATAACGGACAGAGCGTATCATCATCAGGCGAATGTCTTAAACGTCTCATTGCTTTTTCTCACAAAAAAAATCAATTATCGATCAATGTCGAGCCGGATTTGGGGCAAAGCAAAATGGCGTATTATGTCTTCATATTGTTATACAGTTTAAACAAAACCTTGATCAATAATCGCGTGCCAAGTCGTTGTCGTCTTAAAATTATAGTCTGTCTCATTTGAAATGCTCTAAAGCATAGTTTCTCAACCTTATTTTGCTCACCGCCCACTTTGAGAATATGTTTTTTTATTTTACTTTAGTACGTGATTAGCGTGTATTTTTTGCCTTTTTAGACTATATTTTTTAATCTACCCACGCCCCATCTGCGCCATCTCAATGGTCCCTAATTTTCTCTGGGTCTTCTACTGCGCCCCCGAAAGTCTCAAACGCCCACAAGGGGGCGTTATCGCCCACGTTGAGAACCTATGCTCTAGAGTTTACACAGTGAGCACCTATCTAGAATATGCCGACATTCAACCATAAATAAATTATGACTACGCTGAAACCGAGAGAAGAATTCATTAAATAGTAACACTATTGACAATACTCACGAGTAGAAATAAATGTAGGTATACAATGTAGCTTATTTGATTTTGTATCGTACTTTTTCCAACAAAATATCTTCGACATCTCCGCTTCACCAATTATCTGCGCTGTTAGCAACACGTTACATAAAGGTAATTCTTTTAATCGTATGAAGCGTACGTTCGCATTAAGCGCTCGTATGTAACGTACCTTCAACCTTGTACTGACACACATATTAAACAGCAGGATGAAGTAAAAATAACAGCCGACCTTTATGGATACACACAGCTCAGGATAGATACATTTGGTGTTCATTGGAAGAAGCCTTCACCCACTCAGGGGTAGAATAGTTAAAAATTACCTAACACAAATCTAAACAAATAACACAACAAACACTTAAATTTATAATGATAACTTAATTGTATGATAAGTTAATTGAAATCTGCAGGAAATTAAAGGCTTTCTTATTTAAAAGTGAATATTTGCAATTTTCATATAAAAAAATTGAAATCGTACAACAGAAGAATGGCTAGATTAACATGCGGCAAAATACAGGACAAAAAGATATTATTCTAAATTATAATTTAATTTCCCAAAGAAATAAATTAAAATACCTAATAAAACCTTATTATTTATCTTAGTAAAAGTAGTAAAGTATTTTAAATAGTTAATCGCTGAGCCATAATAGAAAGACTATTAGATAATTTACGTTTCAGAGCGTCGTTAAAGTTAATGCAGACAAATTGATTTTGTAATCTCTTTATCAATTGGACGTAATTCCAGAAAAACGTTCCAAACCACGATTATGTCAAAATTGAGTAAAGAACACATAACTGGTCACGTGATTCATATTAACGGACAGACAAAAATGGCAGCGCTACTGTCACTCTTTAAATCACATCATGACTTAGTAATCGAACCTATGTGTATGGAATATACTAATATTTAATAAACTTTTAAACACGAATTTCAAGAACTACGTCCAATTGAGAATGTGTCCATACACGTACATAACAATATTCAAAAGTTTGACGAACTTTCTAACACAATTTCCAACACGCAAAATAAAATATAGAATGTTAATAAAGTGGTAAAAATACAAAACTTTGAACAAGGGAACCCTTTCTGCGGAGTTGTTTCTTTGTGCCAAGAAAGAGAAACACTGGAGTGAATTACATAAAACTCAACAAGGTCCAATTTTGGTCAAACAGCTCTTAAAGGGGAGTGTAAATTAAAAACTTTTCAAGAGCTATTTTAAGCTTATCTCATCAAGACCTATTCAACGATATATTGTGGGGGTTTGATTGATTTCCAGCACCATCTTCGTGCTTTGTTTAATATATAGATGCAGGACGTTCAGCTGATGGTAATTAATACGCCCTACCCATTACAATGCAGTGCCGCTCAGGATTCTTGAAAAACCCAAAAATTCTGAGCGGCACTACAATTGCGCTCGTCACCTTGAGACATAAGATGTTAGGTCTCATTTGCCCAGTAATTTCACTAGCTACGGCGCCCTTCAGACCGAAACATATAGTCCACTCAGGGCTATTTTGTTATTTTGCCTGTGAAATTTGCTTTTTAACCGTTTTTACCCGTAAGATTGTCATTTCTTATAGTTCAGATCAACATATTCTTATTTCGGTGAATATTTAATTGTGAATCATACCTAATTATTGTTTTAATTTTCATCGCCGTGTTTGTGCTTTATATAAAATGTAGGTAGATTGCAATCCATCAACGTTCACAAGTTAACGAAGAACCCAGAAAATAGCTACAACAGTCTAGAATACTAATATTAATTATTCAGAATTTGTCGCATCGCAAGTAATCGGTTAATTAATTGAATTTGTACGCTGACTGATTGGGAGGTTTAGGTTAGTTCATGGTATTGCGCAACCTCTCTTGTCAATATTGAATATATTAGCAAACTTAATGTATGTTTGATACGTTGTCATGTCATGCCATCATTTACCAGTGGGAGGCTCCTTTGCACAGGATGCCGGCTAGATTGTGGGTAGTGTTTCGGTCTGAAGGGCGCCGTAGCTAGTGAAATTACTGGGCAAATGAGACCTAACATCTTATGTCTCAAGGTGACGAGCGCAGTTGTAGTGCCACTCAGAATTTTCGAGGTTTTTCAAGAATCCTGAGCAGCACTGCATTGTAATGGGCAGGGCGTATCCATTACCATCTGTACCTACTGCTCGTCTCGTCCCTTATTTTCATTAAAAAAAAGCCGTTCTGCGATTGTAATGAAACAATTTCTTCTAATAGTTGCATTATTACTATTTTTATCATAAAGATGTGCCACGGTAAGTATACATACTTCATTATATTTTTTTTTTTATATTTTAGTTTTGAGTTTTCTAACCAGTGCGGGGCTTCTTTGAACAGGGTGCCGGATTGGTCGGTACCCCAGCGGCGATTTTGTCTGCCGTCAAGCAATGTATCGGTCGCAATTGCGGCACCTAAGCGGCACTTCATTATAACGGACAGAGCGTATCATCATCAGGCGAATGTCTTAAACGTCTCATTGCTTTTTCTCACAAAAAAAAACAATCATCGATCAATGTCGAGCCGGATTTGGGGCAAAGCAAAATGGCGTATTATGTCTTCATATTGTTATACAGTTTAAACAAAACCTTGATCAATAATCGCGTGCCAAGTCGTTGTCGTCTTAAAATTATAGTCTGTCTCATTTGAAATGCTCTAAAGCATAGTTTCTCAACCTTATTTTGCTCACCGCCCACTTTGAGAATATGTTTTTTTATTTTACTTTAGTACGTGATTAGCGTGTATTTTTTGCCTTTTTAGACTATATTTTTTAATCTACCCACGCCCCATCTGCGCCATCTCAATGCTCCCTAATTTTCTCTGGGTCTTCTACTGCCCCCCCGAAAGTCTCAAACGGCCACAAGGGGGCGTTATCGCCCACGTTGAGAACCTATGCTCTAGAGTATACACAGTGAGCACCTATCTAGAATATGCCGACATTCAACCATAAATAAATTATGACTACGCTGAAACCGAGAGAAGACTTCATTAAATAGTAACACTATTGACAATACTCACGAGTAGAAATAAATGTAGGTATACAATGTAGCTTATTTGATTTTGTATCGTACTTTTTCCAACAAAATATCTTCGACATCTCCGCTTCACCAATTATCTGCGCTGTTAGCAACACGTTACATAAAGGTAATTCTTTTAATCGTATGAAGCGTACGTTCGCATTAAGCGCTCGTATGTAACGTACCTTCAACCTTGTACTGACACACATATTAAACAGCAGGATGAAGTAAAAATAACAGCCGACCTTTATGGATACACACAGCTCAGGATAGATACATTTGGTGTTCATTGGAAGAAGCCTTCACCCACTCAGGGGTAGAAAAGTTAAAAATTACCTAACACAAATCTAAACAAATAACACAACAAACACTTAAATTTATAATGATAACTTAATTGTATGATAAGTTAATTGAAATCTTTCTTGAAATTGAAATTAAAGGCTTTCTTATTTAAAAGTGAATATTTGCAATTTTCATATAAAAAAATTGAAATCGTACAACAGAAGAATGGCTAGATTAACATGCGGCAAAATACAGGACAAAAAGATATTATTCTAAATTATAATTTAATTTCCCAAAGAAATAAATTAAAATACCTAATAAAACCTTATTATTTATCTTAGTAAAAGTAGTAAAGTATTTTAAATAGTTAATCGCTGAGCCATAATAGAAAGACTATTAGATAATTTACGTTTCAGAGCGTCGTTAAAGTTAATGCAGACAAATTGATTTTGTAATCTCTTTATCAATTGGACGTAATTCCAGAAAAACGTTCCAAACCACGATTATGTCAAAATTGAGTAAAGAACACATAACTGGTCACGTGCTTCATATTAACGGACTGACAAAAATGGCAGCGCTACTGTCACTCTTTAAATCACATCATGACTTAGTAATCGAACCTATGTGTATGGAATATACTAATATTTAATAAACTTTAAACACGAATTTCAGGAACTACGTCCAATTGAGAATGTGTCCATACACGTACATAACAATATTCAAAAGTTTGACGAACTTTCTAACACAATTTCTAACACGCAAAATAAAATATAGAATGTTAATAAAGTGGTAAAAATACAAAACTTTGAACAAGGGAACCCTTTCTGCGGAGTTGTTTCTTTGTGCCAAGAAAGAGAAACACTGGAGTGAATTACATAAAACTCAACAAGGTCCAATTTTGGTCAAACAGCTCTTAAAGGGGAGTGTAAATTAAAAACTTTTCAAGAGCACAAAAATTGTTTCTCGAAAATTTCAACGGAACATTTAGCGTTTAAATGGGTTATGTTGAGACTGGTTAAAGTTTTATTCGGTGTTTTATGTTTCTACTGTAAATGGAAAACAAGAGGTACGTAGTCGCCTAATTCAAAGCTTTTAATGTAAACCAGCCGCATTAGCAAACGAGTTATTTTACCTTATTAAAATCAAAAGATCTGCTTTTGTTAGTTTAATTTGTTTCTAAGAAATAAATACTTTATTGCAGACAAAAATTGTGCTAAAATTGACTGTTAACTAAGATTTATGGTTGCTGAAGCAACCAAGGCTACTTTTGAAGTGAAAACTTCTTTAGCATTGGTGTGATTCGAAAGTCGATGAAACGAAAAAGCGACACAGAAAAAAGAGACAGACACGATTTAACATGGGAGTGTACGGGTGTATGGACGCGAGTATACCTTAATATATTCTGACGTCATGCGCACGACGTATTACTATATAGATACCAGGAGAACATAAATATGGTAGCGGTGATACTAATGTCTTTCATAGCGGTTGAAATCATGTGACTTTCTAGCAACATGTACCAAGACTTCATATTATGCAGTTAAGAGGTTGTGGTAGGTACTTTGGTTTTGTGTACTTTGTACGCACAGATTTTTTTTATTTTAACCTAATGTTGTGAGTTTCTTTAGTGTATATTCCGCTAAGATTTGTCCTTCATCAATCCGAAACGTGTTTCGTGTAGAGGACGCATCGTCAGGAGTTGCTGAACACGCCAAATTCTGTCACGAGACTCATAGTATTCTCACATGTGGATAATTATGGATCTCAGCAAAATAACGCCCAATCCAATAAATTTTCTCTTAACAGTTAATGATAAATAGTATACATCAGTAAGCATCATCAGGTCGGCGTGCCTTTTTCTATAGACCTCCTCCAACTTCTCACAGTGTGCTCTGTGCTCTGTCCCATGCCACTCGTATCCAATAATCTTAGTCTGAAGTCATTCTCCCACCACCACTCTCTCGTGCTATTTGTTTGATTTATGAAAATAAGGGACGAGACGAGCTGCAGGACATTTAGCTGATGGTATTTGATACACCCTGCCCATTGCAATGCAGTGCCGCTCAGGACTCTTGAAAAACCCAAAACTTCAGAACGTATTTTCTCAGTTATTAATTGCCCAATAATTTCACTAGCTACGGCGCCCTTCGGACCGAAATACAGTAATGCTTGTACATTACTGCTTCACGGCAGAAATAGACGCCGGTACCCATAATCTAGCCGGCATCCTGTACAAAGGAGCCTCCAACTGGTAAAATTTGGCAACTGAAATGACACATTCCGAATTTACACTAACACTTGCCAGTTAAAAGTTAAAATTCAAATGTCTTAGTTTTAAGAGTATTAAAATTTGATAAATTTTAAAGAGTAATAATTTTGAACAGTGAGTTCATATAATTCTGCAGACAAACGAATAAAACTACTTACCTTCGGTGATCATTGTGTCCGCTTTAAGCCTGTAACAAACAAAAAACGATTATTAAAATGGTTGTACAGCCACTTGAAATGGGATGAGAGCTGGGCGTTATGCCAGCGAAGCCAGCCAAAGACTACAGCCTACATTCAAGTTGTATTCTTCTCGTCTATAACCACATAGTCATTTTCGTTCATGTGTTACATATTGATAGTTTATGAAAATAAGGAATGACACAAGCAGGACGTTCAACGAATGGTAATTGATGCGCCCTGCCCATTAAAATGCAGTGCCGCTCAAGATTCAAAATATGTTGGGATGAAAAACCAAAATATTCTGAGCGGCACTACAATTGCGCTTGTCACCTAAAGACATAAGATGCTAAGTCTCATTTGCTCAGAAATTTCACTAGCTCTGGCGCCCTTCAAAAAAAAACAACAAAGAAAATTAAGAAGAGTCCTTAAGAGTTAACGTTCCTTAACATTTCGTTAGGGCCCCGTCTGAATGTATCAAACAGTGCCACCTCCAAATATAAAACCAATACTTAAAAAGTGAAACTGGACCGTGCATTTTACACTCAACTTGATTAGTAACGGTTCTTTCTATTCCATTAGCAACCTATGACACATCCCTATTAATATTATAACTGTCACATAATATATAATATACATATAGTAACATTGTATCCCAGAAAAAAATATGGTTCCCGTGGGATTTTGAAAATCTGAAAATAACGTCGATGAGCTATAACTATACCAATAGTAGATTTAATTTGCCATAGCAATCTTCCTCGAAATAAGATTTATTTAATATGTTGGAAACGGGAGCTAAGGACTAAGGAAATAGGACGTGAGATAATCTTCAATTCCAATCTTACTTATTATTATTTAAAACCCTTTATCTACGCGGCCGAAGCTGCAGGCATTACCTAGTAATGAATAAAAGTACAGCAAGAACAAAATTATAAAATAATTGCAGGATATTTATAAATGAAAACTATTGTATGTTCAGTTATCTCTACAACGCATTCAATGCAATATTAATCACGAGATAGACGAGAGCGATTTATAGTAAGAGTATTAAAAATGACGCATTCAGTATAGATTAAATTCCATACAATATTTGAATAGACGGATGACAATACACCCATAGTGAAGAGCCTCTATTGCCGACGACAATGGACACGAAGACAAAAGCCAGTTCATTTGATACTGCTGACATTTAGGCGGGCTCGTACAAACATTGATTATTATACAAAGCGGATTCTAATTTTAATGCACTTAGAGCTTAAGCTAGAAAGCCGCCTGTGCTGTTTTAGGTCAATGATATGATACAGTGTTTATAAAACTCATGGAAATATTATTGAAAGTGCGCGTACATTCAGTTACCGTTTTGTGTTTCAGAGCACAGCCGCTTTTGCGAGCGGAGCGGACTTATTAAGGACTCCGTTCAACTCGCAACAGTAAAACTGATACTTGTGTTTCCATCAGTAGGAGGATGCCGGCTAGATTATGGGTACTACAACGGCACTTACTTCTGCGTGTTTCGGTCTGAAGGGCGCCGCCGCTAGTGAAATTACTGGGCAAATGAGACTTAATATCATATGTCTCAAGGTGACGAGCGTAGTTGTAGTGACATTCAGAATTATTGGGTTTTTCAATAATCCTGAGCGGCACTGCATTGTAATGGGCAGAGCATCAGTTGCCATCAGCTGAACGTTCTGCTCGTCTCGTCCCTTATTGTCATAAAATAATATACATATTGAATGCGGTATAACTTGACCAAATCAAATGAAACTTATAAATTAATTATTTTTCAAAAAATTGAATTCACCGAATATTTGCTACTATAAATAGAACAAGCTATCAACGAACAATCGAACATATCAAATATCTATTTAAATTACACATTCACGTTCATAATGAAGAATGCTGATGAAATATTGAGATCGAAAAACAAAATCCATGGCCGACGTCTCGCTAACAATATTATAATTGATGGTGAAAGTGTAAATTTATTTTGCAAGACGTTAACGACTGAGAATGAAGATCACTTGATGGTAGAATATGAACACCTGTTCGTACATTAATAATGGGCGGACATATAAATGTATATTTACATCTAGGCTACAGCTTATTCACAAGTAAATCCAGAAGCTACGGCGTAGAGCCTCGATTTAAGCTACAGCGCGTTACTAAATAGGAAGAGCAGATATTATTGTAGGTTTTTTTAAAAAATGCAGAGTCAGACAATAATATTAATCAGCTAGAAATCGTAGCGTATAAGATTTACTGTTAAAAATGTTTGTTTTTTGTTTGGAACGTTTAGATTTAAATCATAGAAAGCCTCAATATGTAATATTACTATACGGCCACATTATCTCTGGACCTCGCTGGAACGTGAAGTTCCCTCCCGTTCCCCTTTCACACCTTCGCGCTCGTCCGTACGTTTTACAGTTTCATTACCGTCAGGTACATGTCGTGATATTTTCGTACTACCACTATTTTGTTTTTGAAGTTTTCATTGCTACGTTTTGACTTTATTTGTTAATAGTTCTGTAGATTCCGCTGTTCTGTGTCGCTATAATATTTCTGTCAGAAAAATAAAGACTTTGTACTTAACCTAGTCACTTTCATTGATTTTTCTTAATAATAATAATAATCAGGATCACAACACGACACTTTTACATCAATCTATTATACTGAAAAATAAATCGTAGTTTATTTATTAATAGTAATATCCTAGTGATGCTTGTTTTGCACACCGTAAAAAAGCGACGATGTGACGTCATCGACGGCATGTCCAGAGATATGGAACGGGTACTAAATAAGGATAAGTCACTAATTGTTTGTTCACGGATGAAGGCTGGTATTGGCTTCGCTGTTCCAAGACGTATCGCTATAATTATTTTAAAATTTACATTTTTTTTTAAATTTGTAAAAGAGTACAGAACAAATTTGGCCTTAAATAGCTTGGTCCCACGGATTTGCCGCGATCGTAATACGTTTTACCAAAAACCAGACATACTTTAGCGAAATAAGTAAATATAAAAAAAACGATCTTAAAATACAAAACGTACTTTGACATCTAATGCTTGCTAGCATTAAAAATAGCATTTCGATTATGAAATGAATTAGACCTAAAGTAAACAAGTTTTGTTTGTCTACAATTTGACTTCTACATTCTAACATGGTAATCCACAATATATTGGTGAACCATAAAAAATCATAATTTTAATAATAATAATAATATTGACATCCTCTTACACAACCTTGCACCAAACTAGGCATAGCATGTACTGGGTGCAAGACAACGATATATTTAATACAATATACCTACTTAAACATACATAAATACAAATTATTATCTCATGGATGGACTTAAAAAAATAGTAAATAACCAAAATAAAAACTGTAGGTACCTGCCGCAGGCAATAAGGCATCGAAATAAACAAATTTAACATATAAAATAAGGATAGGACCAGTACCGGTGACAATACGTGCTGTATAGGGGTTAAAAGGTTTATAGTGACGCCCTCTGTGTATATAGGCGCTAATAACGGATGCGCTGACACCACTTATCTGGTTTTAAAACCCCGCAAATGAAGCAATAAAGAGACAATCCCGATGCAGTCGTTTAGATCCAGTTAAACGTGAAATGTTTTCCGTGACACGTCCGGTTTAACACCAGGTACTTTATTTAGGTGTTTTATCTTAATCCACGGTTCTGGAACGAAATGAAACTCTCCATTTGCGCTAGGCTAGGTAGCATTTCTGTACGTAAGGTTAAAAATATTTTATTTCAATATGAAGAATATGAGAAATAAATGTTATAAAGTAAAAAAAAAACGACAAACTCAGTGGGCTTTTTTTTAATATGTAAAATATGGATTACAATGTGATATCGTACAAAAAACATTCATAATTAAAGAGCCTGAGGGTGTTCACTTTATTCCCACTCCGTGGTGTCATTAAGGAAATCGTTTATGCTATAGTAACCTTTCCCACACAAACGTTTTTTAACAATTCTTTTAAATTTCGTAACACATTTGTTTTGTACATTTTCTAGGATCATATTGTAGAAGCATATATACATCGCCCAACAAAAGACTTACTAACTCGACCCAACCGAGTAGTAGGCGTAACAAGTTTATGTTTGTTCCTCGTGTTAACATTATGAATGTCACAGTTTCTAGAAAATTCCTCAATGCACTTATGAACATGCAGAACATTATCAAAAATGTATTGAGATGAGAGAGAAATGTATCGTTAATGTAATGTAACCAATGTCCAACGCATTCTCAATCAAGATTGGCGCTAACCCACACAACCAGTATACCGAATTTCCTAATTTCATTTCAAATTGCAACTAGTGTATTGGATTTAGAATTTACAGCGAAATATTTCAAATTTCACGTATCATATTAAACAGCCTCCTTTTCAGCCATCGAGTTGAACACGGAACACGGCCATGTTACGATGATGAGATATATGATAACACCGCAAACGTTAATTAAACAACTGGCCGCTCCAAATATACGAGCAGTAATATCAACGTTGATATATTTTAACATGAATAACATACCGGAGCGGGCATGTTGCGGTGCACCATATCTATGATAGGCACTACTGTATATGCGATATAGATCATGATTTGGTATATTTAATGAGCAATTTATCTTTCGAGTCTAACGACCGTTCCCAATATTTAGTCTATCTCTTGAGATAATAATCGTAACTATCGTTGACTTCTCTGTCCCAAATAACTCACAATTATGGACGGTAACTCACCTTATCCGTACACTCGGACGACGTATAGCTTACCAGAAATTTAAATTCACGCGTCCCAATATAAGGCGACTGACTTATCGGGTATATTGGGACTGCTTCAGATTATTGACAGCTAATTACTGACATAAATAGGGGGTAATTTATCTCTAACTGTAGATAGTATATTGGGAACCGCCGTAAGTTGATCAGTTTTTTCAACCTGTAAAGTGAGAGTCGGGTTCGCCCACGCAGGGTTCCGCACATATTATTAGGTAGGGACTTATACTTATAAACAAGGGAAAAGGCATTTTTTTTTTCATTTTTGGTCATATAATAGAATCATTAAAAATCTAAATATTTTTTTATTTTTTATAGTGATAACCCTCACTTCTGGGATTATTAAACAAATTAAATTTGAAAACAATAAATATTTATGAACGATGCGGGACTCGAACCGGCGAACCCTTGCGTTCCGTGCGCACGGGTTCGAGGCTTCGTTCCGCATAGTTCAAAAATTTTGTTTTCAAATTTAATTTGTGTAATTAAAAATCTGTTAAAGCTTGTGCGAATGAAGACCTTTCATACAATACCCCACATGACACGGTTAACTTAAATCAAAATTTGTACCGACATTCCTTGCATAAAGACCTTGATTTTAATGTTTTATTTACAAATATATAGTTTTCAGATTTCTTTTCGTATCGTCTACCTATACTAATTGTAGTATATGACAGTATTACTTGCCAAATCTAATAGTGCCAGGTCAACGGAAAATATCCTAAGGGAATCCTTGAG
Source organism: Leptidea sinapis (assembly GCF_905404315.1). Lineage (NCBI taxonomy): Eukaryota > Metazoa > Arthropoda > Insecta > Lepidoptera > Pieridae > Leptidea > Leptidea sinapis. The sequence goes on along the minus strand of NC_066304.1, from coordinate 5,644,918 downwards.
AGTGTCGAAATGTATGTTTTTTGCGGCATTAACGGCCGTATCTTCTTTAACGTTAATTTAGAAGTTTATTTTTGCTTTTTAGTTCATAAGTTTTATAGCTTCAAGAGACTCGAGTAAATCGTATTAATTTCAACTCGATACCTCCACGCGTTCCCGAGATAAATGGTCTTATAACAAAGTGATTCTATAAGGAACCCACAAAAGGGTAACCCACATCATTGTAACTGATAGTAATGTCGAGGATAAAAAGGTTTTGTGGACGAGTTATAAACTCTGCGTTTCATTTCGATTGCGAGGAAATAAAACAGTAGTATAACATGGACATTTTTACCAACCACAAATCACCGTAGCTCTATTTCATTTTACCTTCGATCATGTGGAAGAACACACTCTAAGGCTGAATCATGCAATCAGCGATTCCTGTTCTTTTCATTTGTGAACTGTCGTCGACACGACTCGAGGATATAAAATACGTGCGATCGAACCCACGACCTATTCGGCATACATAATGTTGGAGCAACGATTTCGTGAAAAAATGTGATTACACGAACTGAACTCAACTTTTGGGAACATAACCGACAACGGAGGACCATGCGACCAGTTATTTCCGACATTCCGCTCTCAATTATTGTTTATCAGTCGTTTAATTTCAGTTTAATATAACAAATACATTCGTAACAGTAAGGGCTATATTTCACCGGGACTCTAGCAACCAGTCGCGCCAATGTGGTGTCCGTAAGCTTCCAAACTAGACCACCAGAGTCATAACGCGTACGAGCTGATCGCGCCAATCAAATTGGTTGCGCTACCAAATGGACACCGGGTGAGTAAATCTCTATAGAGCTGTCACGGACGAGTAAAAAAAGAAGGACTCCGCGCCGTGATATAAGCAAGTGAAGCACCTTTATGCTAGTATGTGTGCGGTTACGGGGGATACTAGTTACACAAATGTTTTCTTCCTTAAATAATCATATATGGCCATAAATACTTTAATAGTATCGTTTTCGACGGCATTTTTAAAATATTTTATTGCGACGCAAACTGATCTGGCAAATCTCATAATGGCGGCCGATCGGCTTGAATTAGTGTGTGTGCATGGGGCTATGTATGTACTCGTTTACCGGCTTGTTTTGGTGCTTCACTGTTATTTAAGGTGACACGGAGTCCTTCTTTTTTTACTCGTCCGTGTAGAGCTGTATACATTTTATTGGTAGCGGCGGCTGGTTGCGCCACCGTGATGTCCCGTTGCAATATAGCCCTAAATTATAAAGACGTCAACGTTATATAAATTAAATTAATAGTGTCGGGATAAAACTGGTACAGTATAAAAACATAGTACAAAATGTATTTTTATTCGCACCGTACAAGCCGGTAAGTACTTAATCAATTTTGCTGCAAGCACTGCTCTAATGTTTACGCTCAGCAGCAAGCAGTAGCAGATTGGGCAACGTGTTTACCGAACAAACATTTTAGCCGGACCTACGTGATGAAGCCATCATATTATAATTAAAACTAACGGGCAAGGGGGTCAGATACGCTTCGAGTGAGATCCTAAGGTCTGCTAGTAGACATAAGATACATAATAGCTTTAAGGGTAAATGTATTCACTTTTATAATAAATTCCCAGCCATTGTTCAGGCATTATCTATAAATAAATTTAAATGTTTTATTAAAAAAATGGTACTGTCGTAAATCCTACTACTCCACAGCTGAATATCTAAGTGATCGGACGGCCTGGGACTATATTACGATTGTTATATAGCGATAGAAATGACTGTACAATATAGTATATTTTTTTGAAAAGATCGCAAAAAAAAGCATGCTGGGAGAATTTCTTGCGCTGCTTCTCTCTCAGAGCGCCATTTGTTTCCGAAGCGGTAGTAGTATCTAGTATATTAGAAATGACATCAAAAAGAATTGTAAAGGAATCAATTTTGAGAAAATAAATGCCTTTTATGCCTTTAGTACTCCGGATCCTCCTGAAAATTTGGCGCAGTAATAACCATAGACTTAATAGCATTTAGATGACCCTACAGCCTTATAATGCGAGACCGATTTATAATTTTCATTTTATGCATTAGCTAGTTTGATATTCAAAATACTAAGGAGCTAATTCCAAGTGTGGCTGACTGTTTACGACTTGTAAATCAAAATCGGTTACAGTAATAATAGTTTCGCTTTCCTTTTCTATCTTGCTGTGTCTCCGTTAGAGATTTTCTTTTTTACGGAAGAGAGGACAAACGAGCGAGGACATGGGTCACCTGATGTTAAGTGATCACCGTTGCTGACATTCTCTTGCAACACCAAAGGAGTAACAGAAGCATGGCCACCCATTTAGAATTTTTTAAGAAATATATGTCGTCCCAGCCAACCCAAGAAACACCGCACAAGGAAGCTCATTCCACAGCTTTGTAGTACGTGGAAGAAAGCTCCTTGAAAACCGCACTGTGGAGGACCGCCACACATCCAGATGGTGGGGATGATATCCTAACTTGTGGCGTGTCGTCCGAAGGTGGAAAAAGCACTTCCCAAGGCTATTCGTCCGATTAGTAAATGGGATCGTTTAATCGTGTAACTTCTAAACATTTGTTGAAATTTGAGTTTGCTCTTCATATTGTAAATTTATCAGAAGAAGGTGTAAAAATAAACTTGAAAATAAACAACCTTTGAATATAAATTTAAAACAGGATAACTAATATCAATCCATTCAGATACGTACAACTTTCGAGGTTTTGTCGAGCGGGGCTCTAAAATACTCATAAAAACGGATCATCATATCTGCTGGAAAACGTTCAAAAATCCAAAGTATTCCGGCGATCTTGATAAGATCATCGGTCCATCTTATCGGGGGCCTAACAACACTGCGTCTTCCGGTACATGGTCGAAATTTAAGGACTTTACTGCCCCAACAACCTGTCCGTGGAACTATGTACGCTGCCCGCTGCCATTTTAGTTTCGCATTCATAAAAAAAATTAAGTTTCATAAAACCCAAATCGGGATGTAATTGGCGAAGAATTTAGGTAATATAAAAAAAACAATAATACAAACTCATTGGAACCACATACACAATTGTACAATATTCTTGCTTAATGTTGTTGCACTGGTTGGACGGTTCTGAATTATACAAGAGTTGCAACTAAAACAAAACAATTGTTGTCAATCACGGATGCGACCCATGTCTAAAGATTCGAGGTATTTCCTTTGTCTTTTTTGAAATAAGCATGGAGTAGAGTATAATATTTGTTTTATGATAATAAGTGACGAGACGAGCAGGACGTTCAGCTGATGATAATTGATACTGTCCATTTCAATGCCGCTCAGGATACTTGAAAAACCCAAATATTCTGAGCGGCACTACAATTGTACTCGTCACCTTGAGACATAAGATGTTAAGCCTCATTTGCCCAGTAATTTCACTAGCTACGACGTCCTTCAGACCGAAACACAAAAAAGCTTACACATTACTGCTTCACGACAGAAATAGGTGCCGTTGTGGTACCTATCCATAATCTAGCACTGGTAAATAATAATACAGAATACACAATAAACTCATGTGAAGATAGGTGTATTGAGTTGTCTTTAATATACTAGATGAACCTCTGACGTCACTCTGGTCGTATAAGGTAGATAAAATTGTTACTGTAATAGATAACATAGCGTTGTAAGCTTGTTCCCTGGTGCGCGACACAAAGGATGGTAATGAGTTTATGATATTATGCATGTTTGATCATTTTGCGGCGCTGTAGGATGGCAAGTTTAAGATGAAAAAACAGATCCGCTGAGTTTCTTACACCCGTTCTTTTATAGTCTGTGGAATATACTTATTTTCAATTGGGTAAGTAGATTTTGAGATTCAAATAAAGATTTAAAATCATTTTTCAATTAAATAAAACACTTTTCAAAGGTTTAAAATGCGTGTAAATGTAACTGTGTTTTTTCATTAGATTTTAGCGTAAAAGTTACATTTTTATTATTATTTTAGTAAGCCCGACGTTTCGCCCTTTCCAGATCTCGTTTTCAGGGGGACTGCTCCGAACACGTGATCTGAAACACAGTTACAATCACACGCGTTTTAATCCTTTAAAGAAAATACCGTCATATTTTTAATAAAATTATAGACCTTGAATCCACTTCAATTAATTTACAAAAAAGTCACTCTCTCTTTGTATTATTTATAGGTATACTTATACTGTTATTATTAATAATAGGTTTGTGATTGTAAGTAGTGGAACATACATAATTAGTTGGTAATTGCTTCATATCAACACAGTGTTATTATTCTAATACCATACAACAACCTGCACCCCCTTAAGCCACCCCGTCTCTATTTGTCGAGACGTCTCCACCACCACTCAACACCGTGTTCACTGTGAAACTCATCAAAGAGATGTAATATTCAGGAATTTCAACTTAGTCCGTTGAATAAACATTTAAATTTCAATCATTCTAGCATCTATCTGATTCATTATAAATTCCAATAACTACAACTTTGATGTTTGTGTTGAAATCGCAAACAAATAAAGCAAATATGAATGATAGTATCTAACATCAAGGCAAAATTGCTAAAGAGTAAAATTAAAAAAGTAGTTTCAGAATATTCAAATGTGACTTATATGAAAATAAAATCTTGAAGACATACTGGTTATATTCACAGACGTGTTCATCACAAACAGCTATTTTGACAATAATACCAGAGACCGAATAAGACCAAAACATCTCCAAAAAATTAATAACGTTCCGTTTGGTTGAGCGAGCCTTATGATGTTGCAAATCAAGTTAAAAGGTAATTTTGAGGAAAAGAATTAGTGAGCGAATGAGAATTTTGATAGCTAGCTAGTTTAAATTGTAATAGCGGTAATAATAAACTAGCTAACCACTGTTATTTATTTATTTATTTAAATTGCGTTGCATGCGAATTAGTTACTAAACAAAATTTTAGTTATAAATAATTATCACATGCACCTCGTAATAAGGCATAGCAATGAACGACAGAGGGGCAGAGATTCAAATTTTTTTTTTCTCTAAGTATTCATTAATAAAATAGTAACTTTTTTCCAAAAGTAACTTTTTCAAAGAGCTTATGAATTTTTTAATATTAGTAGCTAAATTGCTAATTGCACCAACTACCTTTAGCAATAACAAACATGTTAAAGTACGGGTTAATAAAAAATGAGTTGCACCATTTGACAAATTTTGATGTTGTAATAACTTTTATCTACACCCATGCTTTAAATCTTCTACTCTTTGCGCATGAAGGGATCGAAAAAAAAAAACAAAGGAGTGTTGTTATGAAATTCAGTAGAACATTACAACACTCGTTTGGATAATGTATGGATGTAATGGTTATTAGGAGATTGGGTGTTTTAATGTTAGCAGTAAGCTAACTGTTTCAGAATCTTTTAAAGGATTCATATTCTGGGTGTAGATAAAGTCTTGTATGCAACTGTTGATAGTTAGGTATTAAAACACGAATGTGGGCTTATCACACAACAGTTGCATAAATAACTATTAACTGTTAAATCCATTGTAATGTTAATTAGCGACATGTCAAAAGTTTCCAATGAATAGTCAATATTGACTTATAGATAACATTAGCTTTATCTATGCCAAGGAATACACTGGTGCAACACATTCCGTAGTCCACATTAATGATAGCGTTACTGTGAACGTTAAATTTGGCTTAGACCTTAGCTATAACAGCTAATATAATGCAACCTAGCCTAAGGGTGCACTAAAATACCGGTAAATGTTACCGTTAAGGTTAACTATGACGATAATCTTAAAGAGCGTCAAAATATAGAGAAAAAAATTGTAACATGGAATTGAAAGCTAAGCGCTCAAAACGGCCGCTCAAATATCCTACAGTACATGGACAATTGAGTGTTTTTTGTTACAAACACATGTTGCTCTTTCTACGTGTTACTTTTCATTTGAGCACGAACAGTTTTAACGTATTCAATGTTCGTTTAGCGAAGTTTCACTTTTGAGTAGGATACGGCTTTATGACCCCGCAGACGTAAAAATTAGATAGAAATGTAGGTACATATTGCGTAGGTTACTTTTTAATTTTACTGAAATAGGGTTTGCACACCAGTGAAAATAATCATATTTTTTTTTTGGAATCGTAATTTTGGACAGCGTAATTACGGTTCTTAAATATTAAAATTTAACCTCTTTTTGGCTTTACGGGTAGTTTCGTAACACCCTGTATAATAGCACTACTTGCTCATGTGTGTACAAGGACGAAGTCGCGTTTGTCGCTAGTTTGAAATAAAATTATGAAAAAAACTAATTCAATCGATCAAATTACATGAAAAGTTATAAGGATTTCAATATTTCTTTAAATAGACAAAGATAGCCATAACAAAACGTGACGTGACTTTTGCCAAAGCAGCTATACTATTTTTAGTACTGCAAGATAGGGACAGTAGAACCACACTCCAAAAATTTAAATGCCTATAACTTCTAAATTTATTTTCAGCGTGTATCATTATTTCAATCTTAGTTTATAGTAAAATAATTAATTAAAACACTTTTTAAAAGATTAAAAGTTTTTAAGGGATTCCAGTCCCGCGGAAAACGAGATCTGGAAAGGTCTTGAAACGTCTCGGGTTAACTACTCGTATAATAATAATAAAAATGTTACTTTTATGCAAGAATCTACTCTAAAAAGAAAGTTACAATTACACGCGTTTTAATACTTTAAAAAGTGTTTTATTTAAATTTGTAACACTCGCGTTAATCAAAGAAAATACTAAGTAGTAAAATTATAAAAAAAAATTAGTCAAATACCCAACTGAAAACGTTTCTCATTCGTCACAAGTAATTATTACGTATAAACGAAACGCCGCGACTCAGCTGGATATATTACTTGAAATCAATATGCAAATGCGTCTCGATAAACGCACCGTTATCACAGTTACAATTACGCCGGAACAAATCCGAGTAAGCGATTCGATGTGATTCGGCAGCTTTGATGTACTTTATTATTGGGTTTGTATTCCCTTTGAGTATTTCACTGGAACGGGAACATGATTTCAGAATTTGACAGTTGTATAATTCTACATATTATCTAGTTGTTTGAGCACCCAGCTTTCAAATTTTGAAGTGAAAATTCTTTAGCCGCGTTGGGCACTTTTTGTTAGCAGAAAATCTTATGGGTTCGCGTTACGAAATGCTTATAGCATATATCTGTAGCTATACAGCTGACGTATTCAGCTGGCTACTTTAGTAGCTTATAGTCTTAGTCAACAAACTACTTCCTCTGTAGTATTATTTAATAAACATGCCTCTATTGGGCAAAATTGTAAAATAATCGACATACAAGCCCCTATTGGGGAATGTATTAGTACTAATGTACAAAAATATAACAATGAAGATTTTTCTTCAATTAATTTAAATTAAGTTATTTGACAAGGGAGGACAACTCTTGCAATATCATACAATATAGGCAACATTCACCAAATATAAATGTTACTGCTATAGATAATCATAATATAAAGCTCATAAATATTGTTCACCAGAATATACAAGGTATCTCAAGTAAGGAATTAGAAATTGAACTGTTTTTGAGCTGCTGTAATATAGATATATTATGTATTACAGAACATTGGCGTAAGTGTCATCAGCTCCAGTTTAGTTTTAGAGAACATAAAGTAGTCAGTTCGTTTTGTAGAAGTAGGGCAATACATGGAGGTTCCCTAATTATTATTAATAATAAATTAAAATGTAAAAATAGAAGAGATATTGTTAATCTCTCTATAGAACAACTAATTGAGATAGCTTGTATAGAACTAGAGCAATTTATTATTGTAAGTGTATACCGCCCCCCCACTGCATCATATGAACAATTCCAACATAGAATGGAGGAGGTACTATCAAAATTTAGCAAAACTAGCAAGTCAATTATAGTGTGTGGAGATTTTAATATAAACTTGCTTGAACCTTCGGCCAATTGTACTAGCCTTAAAAATTTATTTCAAAGTTTTAATTTGTTCAATGTATTTTGGGAACCTACTAGAATCACTTCTACAACAGCAACCTGTTTAGATAATATTTTTACAGATGTTACTATTACTAGTAAACTCATAATTAATAATCTTCAGTCCGACCATAGTGGGCAACTTATAAAAGTAAATACAAGATTGGACAATGTCAGACCAAAAAAGGTGACGATTATACCAGTTACGGGTAGCCGTCTTGAGAGGTTTAGAAATAATTTGGTAAATACAATACCATTTTTACACTGTGGCGAAACTGCTAATTTTCACTACAACTTAGTCTTCAATTCCTTCTGTGAGGAATTTGACAGGATTTTTACTCCAGTAACGGTGACAGTAAACAACAAACATAGTTTTAATGATTGGGCAACAATGGGTATCCACAAAAGTCGTAAACGCTTATATGACCTTTATTATGAGAAACATTACAATAATAGTGAAGAATTTAAAATATATGTAAAAAAATACTCCAAGCTCTTTAAAATAGTTTGTCATGAAGCGAAAACACGTTTCATTGCAGATAAAATTAAAAACAGTAATAATAAAGTAAAAGCGACTTGGAGTGTAATTAACAATGAAACTGGTAGATCGAATTGCCGTAACACCTCTATCTGTTTAAATATTAATAATCGCGTTATAAATTCGGAAATAGAAATTGCAAATGAATTTGATAAATACTTCTCCGAAATCCCGATTGTCACGACCAAATACCTTAACTCTTCGCCAAAAGCAGCATATGATATGCTTAAATTACACGTACCAGTATCTTCTACTGACTTGAAATTTAAGTATGTTACAGGTAGCGATATAATAAAAATCTTCAAACTAATTAACCTAAAAAATACAAAAGACCTATGGGGCCATTCGGCTAATATTGTTAAATACATACTTGACATTATAGCACCTGAATTAGCAGTAATATTTAATGAATGCATAGATGAGGGTGTGTTCCCTGACCTCATGAAATACAGCAAAGTTATACCTTTGTTTAAATCGGGCAGTTCTTTTGACCCTGCTAATTTCAGACCTATTTCAGTGCTGCCTGTTTTTAGTAAAATTTTTGAAAAACTTTTGCTTCAACAGCTCCAAATGCATTTTTGTAAATTAATGAACAAAAATCAGTTTGGTTTCACTAGGGGCTTATCGACAATTAATGCAGGTACTTGACTCATTGAGCACATCTTTGACGCCTGGGAAGAGTCACAGGATGCATTGGGCATTTTTTTTGATTTGTCAAAAGCATTTGACTGCGTCCACCATGAAACTTTACTCCTAAAACTAAAGCATTATGGAGTGAAAAATAGAGCCCTAAATCTGTTAAAATCATATTTAAGCGAAAGAGTTCAGATAGTCGATGTAAATGGCAAACGGTCTTCGGGTAAACCTGTGGGAATAGGTGTTCCACAGGGTTCTATTCTCGGTCCTTTCTAGTTTCTTATATATATTAACGATCTACCGTTTGTGGTAGATGATAGCCATGAGATTGTATTGTTTGCTGATGATACTTCACTTATTTTTAAAGTGAAGCGACGTGCGGATATTGATGACGAGGTAAGCAATGCACTCTCAAAGATAGTGCGTTGGTTTGAGACGAATAATCTGCACTTAAACAGTAAAAAAACAAAGTGTTTACGGTTCATTGCACCAAACACAGCGGAGGTACAAACCAACGTACTTATAAATGACCAGAGATTGGAACTTGTGGACACTACGGTCTTCTTGGGTATCACGTTAGATAAAAAGCTTCAGTGGGGTCCACATATTACCCATCTAGCAGATAGACTGCGGCATATGCAGTTAGAAAGATTAGAGAGTACACGAATGTTGCGACCGCTAGATTAGTTTACTTTAGTTATTTTCACAGCATCATGACGTACTGTATATTACTATGGGGTCATGCTGCTGACATTGATATAGTGTTTGCACTGCAAAAGAGAGCTGTTCGTGCTATATATCAGCTTGGTTATAGACAGTCTCTCAAAGAAATATTTGAAGAAATAAATATTATGACTGTTTATTGTCAGTACATTTATGAAAATTTAATATATGTTCACAAAAATCGTCACCTTATTGCTCTTAATAGTGATTTTCATTATTATAACACTAGAAATAAGGGACTGCTTGTAACTAATTCTAGTAGGCTTCATAAGATACATAATAGCTTTAAGGGTAAATGTATACACTTCTACAATAAAGTCCCAGACACTGTTCAGGCATTATCTATAAATAAATTTAAATGTTTTATAAAAAAATGGCTCTGTCGTAAATCCTATTACTCCACTGCTGAATATCTAAATGATCGGACAGCCTGGGACTAGATTGTGATTATTTTATAGCGACTGTACAATATTGTATATTTTTATTGAAAAGAGTGCAAAAAAAAAGAATTCTGGGAGAGTTTCTTGCACCGCTTCTTCTCTCTCAGAGCGCCATTTGTTTCCGAAGCTGTAGTAGTACCTAGTAGTATAAGAAATGACATCAAAAAGAATTCTAAAGGAATCAATTTTGAGAAAATAAATGCCTTTTATGCCTTTATTGTTAAATGAAATTAAATGGATTTAGTAAAAAGTTCAAAGTGTATATACTGCGCATTATTGAAATAGTGTTTGTGTTTGATTAATATATTATTGAATATAAGTTTCAAAAGATATTGAAATCAATAATTTAATGTTTAACATTGTGAAATTTCAAATTTCAACACAAAAAGTTTTAAGTTTTCACTTCTATCGGCAGTCTCTACAACTGCCATTTTTTTTCTCTAGCTCCGTGTTTGCAATACTACTAATAGAGCTTTATTTGGATTAACGAAACATGGAACAAACATATAAATTAAATGTTTTTTTTTTATATAGTATTAGTGTCCCGGTGATCCTCATACAAGGCCAAAGAAAAATAATCTTCTATCGGCAGTCCTTGAGATGTGTGGGAATATTCAAGTATCCAACGCCCTTTCACCAAAAAATCACGTTCAAAGATTCCGCTACCCACATAAAAACTTATATTCAACGTATAAATATATCAACAAAACAGTTTTATTTAAATTTATAAGAGAAAACAGATACAGGCGAAGATTGTATTAAACAATAAAAATATCAACAATCAGGTTTATTGAAATTTTCAGGAGGATTGTAAAAATGCAACTTTAAAAAAAATTTTTTTAGTTATTTATGCAACTGTTGTGTAATAAGGGGTATTCAAACACGAATGTGGGTTTATCACACGAATGAATTTAATTACAACACTCGTTTGGATGATGTAATGGTTATTAGGACATTGGGTGTTTTAATGTTGGCAATATGCTAACTGTTTTAAAATCTTCAATGCAATATTTAAAGCATGGGTGTAGATAAAAAATAAACATGTGACATTCGCGTTAATCATAGAAAAAAATAACTTTACTAACTATCAACAAGCTAGTTCCAATAATAAATAGCACACGCGAACTCGCTTCAAAAAACCGTGAACAAACTGTATATATGAAAGGTAATTGCTGTTCCATTTCTCATATAGAAACACATCTCGTTAAACGTCTCTCAACTATTTCTCATATTATACGGCGTGTTCGTTCGCTGATTTAATATATCTCGCATAGCACTGGGTCAAGCGTACTCCGCCCAAGGACTCATGCGTTTTCACTACATTATTGCATATTCACTGAACACAGTGTTTTTTAGACATGGATGCGCCGCAGTTATTATTTTTATTGCCGACGATTCCTGTAGACAGAGAAATACCATAGACAACAGACGCAAACATTAACATAATGACAGTGTCTATTTCGCCGCCTAATAACATAACAAATTGTAGCAATATAGTTGTCACGCAAATCGTCACCTACGCATATATATAATCTTAATATAATTACGCAAGTTCTTCAGAAGACTTCATCAGTGATCAAGGATCTAATCGATAGATTCTCGTTGTAACGCATCCCAAAACCCTTTTTCGACGCACCTCGAGAGGAAGTAGCACGCACCTTAGCACCAGGAGTTCCTAAAGGACTAGCGGGGTCCCCCAACTGCAGATCATCGCGTCCAGGAATACCAGGTACGTCGGCATAATTCAAAATTGATTCCATTAGAATTGTAATTGTGATGACGGGTACTCGCGATATATATTTTATTGATTTGATGCCGATATATCGATCCAACTGCATGAATCGTGGTCGCGGCGGAACTGCGGAACTGCTTTTTGATGTCATTTCTACTATACTATACCGCTTCACAAACAAATAGCGCTCTGAGAGAGAAAAACTCTCCCAGCATTCAATTTTTTTTCGCTCTTTTCAATAAATTATAGAATAATGAACTGTGATTGCTTTTGCTATAAATTAATCATAATCTAGTCCCAGGCTGTCCGATCACTTAGATATTCAGTTGTGGAGTAGTAGGATTTACGATAGAGCCTTGATTTCAGATATTACATTTGGTGAATGTTGCCTATTTTGAAGATAATATTGCAAGATAATATTGCAAGAGTAGTCCTCCCTTGTCGAATAACTTAATTTAAATTAATTGAAGAGAAATTTTTCTGGTTATATTTTTGTACATTAGAACTATACTAATACATTCCCCAATAGAGGCTTGTATGTAATTTTTTTTACGTAAGATCTAAGCCAAAGGTTTGTGCAAATGGATGGACATAAGGTCTGAGAATATCCTCAACGTAATTTTCAACGTTCATGTTTCCATTTACAAAAACGAGCTCAGTTCGCCTGTTCTTCATAACCGGATGAACTTCCTGAATCAGTTCAGTTCACTATTTCCGGGCCGACGGTACACTCGCACCCTTCTTGTATCAGGCCTAAACCCGAATCGCGACTCATCGGAAAATATAATTTTATCCCATTGTTCCTGGGTCCATGTCCTTTTGCCGTCAAATGACGTCGCTCCATGACGTAAAGAATATCTAACAATTCAATTTTGTCGCTAACTTTATTTAAATGGTTGGTAAAATTATAAAATCAAGACTAAACGTAGCAATAAAAACGCACTTAAATTCACACAAATTCCCTTTCATTTAATTTTATGAAAAAAAAAAAAAAAACAAAACATAATCGAATAAAGACTTAGAAATTAATTAATATAAATGGTAAATTTGTAGTATCATGCATGTTGGTTAGACTTTTTTGATGTGTGTATTTATTAAAATTTCAAATTTTAATACTAAAAGCTCTAAGTTTTCACTTCTATCGGGCGTCTGTAAAACTGCCTATATTAACCAATAACGCGCATAAAGAAGTGTAACTCTAAAGCTTAAAAAATTCAAGAATAGAAAGAAGAAAAATGTTTATATTTCGATAAATCATGTACTTGTGTAAAAAAAATAACCAACGAGATACCTTTTTACAGCCCATATTATTGCTGTTGTAAAAAGTATATAATTGTCTGCCAAATGACGTTATATTAATTAAAAAACGTGTATGACGTTATATTTACTAACAAAAATCTTATAACAATACTAGCTGACCCAGCAAACGTTGTATTGCCGATATTAAAATCGCGATACAAAAGTAACTGTTGATCGTAGATGGGTGAAAATTTGAAGTTGTATGTATTTTTTAATGCTGACTCATAATCAAAAAAATTAAAAAAAAATGTCAAAAAAATTAAAAAAAAAATTCGTGTGGACCACCCTTAACATTTAGGGGTATGAAAAATAGATGTTGGCCGATTCTCAGACCTACTCAATATGGTCACAAATTTCATGAGAATCGGTCAAGCCGTTTCGGAGGAGTACGGGAACGAACATTGTGACACGAGAATTTTATATATAAGATGTTCAATAAAAGTTTATTTAATGCAGATTCTAATTGTTATGAGAAAATGTTGCCGAGACTGGCAAGACGTTCTCCCTGTGACCTCTCAATTGTAAATAATACTACTTTAATTATCAAAATAAACACGCCGTGAAATTTGTCAAGAGCTTCGAAGACTAATTATTGACGGGTTTTATCTTAGCTTAAGACAAAAAAATAAATTCACACTCTATTCGAAAGTGTTTATATCTAAATAAAGTTTATTTTTAAATTTTACACAAGCCGTTAGTAATAAAAACGTCCACTTTCAGCTATACTTACTCGGCGACTTTTATTAACACGATAAAGCTCCGCTATTCGTCCGCTTAATTATACCAATGTCTATAATTTTTGTTTACGACTCAAAGAGACAAAATTAACAGGCCAAACTCGATAGCATAGTGTTCACACTTCGGAGAGTTCTTTCAAGACTGTTTGAGCTAGAACTTAGGAACGTTTCTCATTTCGCCGAATAATCCGAAGGGTTTCATTATGACAGACGATTATGATAAGGGACGAGACGAGCAGAACGTTCAGCTGATGGTGATTGATACGCCCTGCCAATAACAATGTAAGCATTGCGCTCGTCACCTTGAGGCATAAGATGTTAAGTCTCATTTGCCTAGTAATTTCACTAGCTGCGGCGCCCTTTAGACCGAAACACAGTAATGCTCAAACATTACTGCTTCACGGCAGAATTTTGCTGTATGAGAGTTAAAAGTGCTGGAGATTATTTTTCATGTAAATAGTAACGGTAACTGTTATTGCATTTCTTGATTCTCCTATGGATCTCCTCATTTCTGATTCGATCTGACAGGGAAACTCCAAGCATAGTCGTCTTAATTGCTCTCTGAGCGACCATGAGCTTCCTCATAATAGTTATAGTCATCACCGGCAACACACACTGGTTAAAAACCTTCGTCTTCAGACACTGTGGTATTAGAGACGAGACGGTCTACGCTAAAACGGTTGGACATGGTATAGATAAGTTTGTTTTCGAAAAAATACTTTGTACTCAATAATTTAAAAAAAATTAAGGTGTCTGAATTGTTCTAGAACATTTTTTAATATTGTAAAAGCGCCCTCTGTTGGTCGGTAGCTATAACAATGCTGCTCAGTAAGCTTTGTAAAATTAGGGTGATAATTTTAACACCTAGTAATAATAGTGTGAAAAGTATAAGTGCTATCACTATAACGGCGATGAATAGCTTTTATACATGTTTATAGGTAGGAATAGTTCACTGGGTAATGATGCTGCAGACTATTTATTAGTATTAGGGAATAGGGAACCTGAGCCTGCAGATGTATGCCCAGATTAAAACATGGCTGCTCACAAACAAAGATAGACTTATATATGGGTTACATATAAAAATGGAGAAAAAGTGAGAGATGCAAGCAAACAAAGAATGCAATTCCAGTGGTATTATAAAGTTATTAAAATTAGTAAAATTAAACGATCACTTCCGGACGCCTGCAGCGGTCTGAAAAGGTTGCTAGCGTTCTGGGACGGTAAAGTAAAAAGATTGGCCGATATGCACAATGGCCTAATCTAGGAACTACGTGTGTAAAAAACCCAGCCAAAAAGAACTAACTAGCTATTGGAATCTAAGAAGCACCTTTTTCATCAAAGGTTTTGTATGAAGAAATTCCCAATGCATGTACTCGTAGGTATCGAGTTTGTACATGAATATCTTTGATTCAAATTCAAATACATATTTTTATTCAAAATATTTTTTTCCCTATCACTTTCTGAAAGTCAGAATCTGCCTATCGAAAACTTCACGCACAATATACCGTCTCGCTTTCCTCTCATTGAGAGAAATTGCGGACACCACATCGCCATTCCTACCTTTATCATACGAAATATAACTTGTTAAGCCAATAGTGCATTAATCACAATGGCAAATGAAATTGTATTAAAAGAATTGTATCAACCAATGTTTCCTACATTGCGCGAACACAAAAAAGGCTCCAACACTATGTGTGACCACAAAAGCTAAAAGTTATCGAGGCCAAAGCGCCGCGCCAGCGAGTGGCTAGTACCGACCCGCGACCGACAGCCAAAGCGGGAAGGACTCTCAAATTAAATCAACTATACTTCAAGTGACTCTCCCGACCGGGACGTGGCGAACTTAATTGCTTTAGTTACAGGAAAATAGGTGTAGACGATACGAAAGGCGATTGATTTTGTCGCTCCCAGATCAATTATATAGGTTCGATAACCAATTATTTGCTGTTATAATGAAATTGAAATAACTTGGTTATGGTGTGGGCTTTTATGTACTTGAACAGATAGCTGTGCCCGCTATTTCATCAGCGCAACATGTCTTTGATTGTCCGTTAGTATGACATTTTGCAAAATTGTTCTTGACGTGTGTTGATTGGACATATTTTAGACACGGACTAGTAAAAAAATAAGGACTCTGTGTCACCTTACATAACAGTGTAGCACCAAAACAAGCCGATTAACGTGTAAATACATAGCCCCACGCACACACACTACTACAGGCCAATAGGCGGCCATTACGAGAATTGTCATCGTCTGTGACAGATCAGTTTGCGTCTCAATAAAATATTTTAACAATGCCGTCGTGCGTTGTGAAATAGTGTAAAAATGATTCTATATAAGTATTTGTGGCCATATATGATTATATTTTAAGGGAAAAAAAAATTGTGTAACTAGTATCCCCAGTAATTGCACACACACTAGCATAAAGGTGCTTCACTTGCTAATATCACGGCGCGGAGTCCTTCTTTTTTTATTCGTCCGTGATTTTAGATATTGGTTTCGATATGCGGTGAAGCCGCAACTAATGTACCATCTAATATCTCCAAGAATACTTCTCGGTATTTCTAAATAGAAGCACAAAAAGCAACTTACACTTAAATCTACACCTGCAATGAAAAGAGTTTGTCCTAGTCCTTTTTTATGATTATTACATAACATAAACTCACAAAATCTGATCACGTTGAGAATTAAATGGGAAATTATTAGAAACAAGATAGATCGAGGTATAAAAACGCTATTTCTGATTCATTTGAGATTCAATCTAAGGCCGATATTATAATTTTGGGTATCCTTAAGTGTGGTTAAAGCAGAATCACTACACAAATAATCTTTTTTATGGAATAGACTGATAGTAAATAAAAAAAAAAACGATTTTAAGAAATAATATTTCATTATCTGTTATTATGATCTTACTATAATTATTTTGACTATCATTTAATTGTTGGTATTTTGTGGTCTTCACCAAATAATACTTTCTCGCTATATAAATTTTAAATTTGAAGAGTGGCCTCAATTACAAATAGATTTCATCATCAGATCAGATTTTATTACAAAAGGATATATATATATTATCCTTTCGCACTTACATAGTCGGTTCCGAAACAGCGGGGATAAATGAAGGAACATACATTAAAAAAATACAGAATCATATACTTCTTAGCAACGATAACACAACTGTATAAATATATAGAAAAAACGAATAAACAGAGAGAAGAAGGCAAAACAAAAAGAAGGAGAGATAAATATAAAATAAATAAGAAATAAATTCCCAATTCTTCTATATTAATGAAACTTCAGTCGGATCCAATCGATAATAGAGTAACTTAATAGTTCACAATTCTCAATAATGGTAGATTATATTCAAATGGCTGATATATACATAGGGAGGGAGGGTTCGCATAAATTGCATTCCACTCGAGTGCCTCTTCTAGACTCTTCATTCCGACGCGTACTCTGCGTAGATAAAGCGTTTAAAATACTGATATAGTTCAGTTTACATTTTTCGAACCAGTCGCTTGTTAAATTAAAAATAAATATTTGCATTTTGTTTTGTTGATATTTGTCATATAACTGAGATAGTGTTTGATTGGTTTTTGTAGTATGTATAATATCTATGTTAGGTGTACATGGCAAGATAGCATTTTCCAGGTAATTTAGGACATTAATAAATTAAGCTTACAATTGCTCGGAGAGCCAGAACTCTGTGATAGTCTTTGGTGTTCAGCCAACTTTTTTATTCTAAATTTAAAAATATAAATATATATCACGAGGAGGTTGTCTGAAATATTGCTGTCAGTTTTAAAAAAATTGAACCTTAACTCAAGTTTTCGCAGTTCTCAATATCATTTTTTGGAGTGAAGTTATCTTTATTTTTATACCAAGGTTTTTATTTAACGCTAGCTGACCCATCAAACGTTGCATTGCTATCATAGTCAACATTTGTAGTTATTATACCAACTATTGGTAGCTAAAATTAAGTGTGTTTTTTACATCCTGAGAAAGTTAGAAAGATACAAAGATTCTAATTAGCTATTCATTTTAAAGTATTCTTTAAATTTGATTTCTGAACGACGGGGGACACATTAAAGGAAAAACAAAATTGTTGTTTTCTTTTTAATTCCGAACATTTTCATATTTATTCACCTTTTAAACCTTCTCTGAACTTTCACAAATAATTCAAGACCAAAATTAGGCAAATCGGTCCAGCCGTTCTCGAGTTTTAGCGAGACTAACGAACAGCAATTCATTTTTATATATTAAACATATGAGTGCAAATTATTGATATTTACCTACCTATTAATCTCCAGGTATGCTAATTGCCAACCCAATAAATACTTATTACAGGGAAAAAATAATCAACCTAACGTCTCCATGTTCTATATGCGAGACACACTCTACCATCACAGACGTCTAAACACTCTGAGAAAGAAGAGTTTTAAAGCTGTTACTTATTTGGTCTGCAAAAAACTAAAAAACTAACCCCGCATCGGGAATACCACAATGTTCGATCATAGCGGGGATAGATGATGATATTGTATATTACAAAACTAATAAAGACTTCCGATTGGTCATCACAGAAATATTCAGACAACCCACTCGGGATTATATATTTTCATGAACATATTTCATTTGATATAAAATGCTTTTCATCTGTCACACAGATTTGTGAAGGTCCTTCTCGGATTATCTACTTATCTATTAAGAGCCGGCTCGATAGCTTGGAGTTGCGTAAAGACGTTTATCTACACCCATGCTTTATAAATCCTCTATTAAAGATTCTGAAACAGTTAGCTTATTGCCAACATTAAAACACCCCATGTTCTAATAACCATTACATCATCCAAACGAGTGTTGTAATGTTGTACTGAATTTCATAACAACACTCCCTAATTTTTTTTTCAATCCCTTCGTGCTCAAAGAGTTTTAACAGACAGCCACATTCTTATTGCTCGATGCGTATGAATGTATCTGTATGAATTTCAAAAAAAGAACATTTTCGTTTACGCGCGTTCCACACCACCAGAACGTCGCGCGCCGTAAAAAAAAGTAGGTAATTCGAATCCCCGCCATTTTTCTTAGATATTTTTATTGTTTTGTTTACAAAAAATGAGCGTTTGATTTTAAAGGCTGCAAAAAAACATAATATTCAAGTGAATTTTAATTATTGCTCTACACAAAATGTAAATTACTACTAAAATAAATAATTCTTTCATTAAAACTTAGTATAAGTATATAATCGGTATTGGATGATATTAAGTTACTATTAGGACTGGTGTTTTAATGTTAGCAGTAAGCTAACTGTTTCAGAATCTTTAAGAGGATTCATATTCTGGGTGTAGATAAAGTCTTGTATGCAACTGTTGATAATTAGGTATTAAAACACTCATGTGATACTATTATCACACTCGGCTTCGCCTAGTGAGATCCACATTCGTGTTTTAATACCCCTTATTACACAACAGTTGCATAAATAACTATTAATTGTCTCTTCTTGTGTATATTTCGGTAAGTGTTTCAATAAGCTATTTGACCTGTATATCCGGTATATCCAAGTCAATTCGACATAATCGGTAATCACATGCGACTAGTCCTCTAGTTTACTCCAGTTTGCCTCCTATTCATATTAAAAAGAAAGTATTTTAGAGTATATTTGCCTACACCAATATAACACAGTGCAGACAGTAAAGTGCAGATTAAGTATTAATGTTCCAACTACGTATTGATAGTGCGGGCTGCTTGGTCTATTCAGAAAAGTACGTGAAAAGTTCCTAAGAAAGATCTCGAAGAGCGAATGGAGACGCTGAAGATCCCCATTGTCTATAAACAACGACCTGTATAGCCGAGTGGTTAGCGATCCTACCTACTAAGCTAGAGGTCCCGGGTTCGAATCCTGGTAGATGCAAGCATTTATATGATGAATATGGATGTTTGTTTCCGAGTCATGGATGTTTAAATGTATTTATGTATGTTTAAGTAAGTATATTGTATTAAATATATCGTTGTCTTCTAACCGATAACACAGGCTATAAATGCTTAACTTGGGGCAAGATAATTTGTGTAAAAAGTGTGTCAATATTATAAACAGCCGTGATTAGTGAAGATGACCAAATTTTTAATAGTATGCAATGCTTTGAAAATTTACAAAAGACATTTTTTCCTAAAAAATTAATTCTATTGGAATTTTTTCCACCACCGATTCAGAAAAAATGACATTCTGTGAAAGAAGAAAGAACGCAATAAAACTTCCCCAAAATGGAAGCTAATTGAATAGTTTTTTCGAACAATACATATACTTCATCGGTTTATTAATGCTTTGTAAGTAAATTTTACCATTCGCCACTGTCGAGAGCACTCAAACACATATTGACAATCCAGAAAAGTAGCTGCGGTGAATTTATTTCAGGCACACTCCTCTGTCAGCTTAGGTACTGATCTTAAGAGTTCATTCACACCATCTTCGACCTTTTCTGAACCTTGAACAAATACTGCAGAAGGTAAAAAAGTTCGCAGTAATAATGATCACTAAAAGCTATCAATTGTTAACTGGCTCGGCGTGCCTATATTTTCATTCAAACAAAGAAAAAAAAAATCTATTCCCTTATAGATAGCATGGACTACGCTATCTTGCAAAATCGTTTTATAAGTCGGGTCTTTTACGAATATTTAACGATAATGTCATCACATAATAATAATTCTGTCACCTTACATTCAAGATTGGTCGCAGGCGTAGTCACAAAGTTCGGCAAGTAATACGCCCAAATGGAACTCGAGCCAGTCTCGAACAATATGTAACGTTGACGTGCCACATGTTCTGTTAAACTTTGCTAATAATTGAAACTAAAATGCCGGGTTGCGTGGTAAAATTGTGTAAAAATAATACTTCAAGAAATAAGAAAGACACTGGGATCACATATCATCAGTATGTACTTTTTATTTTATTTATTTCAATGTAAAATAACACGAAGCGTATGTTACATCAATCATCTTCTAATAGTTGCCGTAATAAAAAGCTGTTGTTCTTAGGTAGTGCGGTAGGACTGGAGCCCAGCGAAGACCAATCTTTAATCTAACTCTGTCACATTTTTTTCACGTGTTTCAATGTTTTTTCAAATATAGCAATCCCAACAGGATTATTGATTTTACTACTACCTTATTAACATTAGAGGCAATATAGAATATTCCTAGTTAAACTAAATTGCTCGGCTCAAGACCGAATAAACTACAACTTATAAAACTGCTGACGCAGCGTGTAGCAGTAATTCGATTGAGACGATGTCGCCTTTCCTATACTTTTTATGTGTACAATAAAGTAGAGAATTTATCGCGCAGACCTACATACCGAGACCAGACTTGATATTATGTTCAATACAACTGTGGCATACATTGTGTAAACATATTCGTCAGGCTGCTTTTTAGTAAGGACAGACAAATGCTACATATTTCTGATCGGTACGATATTGCTTTGTATCTTTATCGCCTTTCGTACGCCTATTACTTTTAACAAGCCTGTCCGAAAGTTATACTTGTTTAGGCGCGATGAAGAATGATGAGAGTGAAATTTTAAGATGAGCGCGCATCACTGCAACACAAAAGTAACAGGGTGAAGTTGGTTCCTCAAATTTTCTGACGTTTGCGACGTTCGTTATTTTCTTGGTTTCTTCGTCCATTATTAGGACAGGCAAAGGGTTAAAGTTATTCAATAATTAATTGTCAAAGCCATCGTTGCAAGATATTTACAATATTGTTCTTTCTACAAACGTAGAATAGCACGAGGAATAAATAATTTTAAGGATTTTTGCTTTGTTACACCAAAGAAGTATAACTTCTTGCGTGCATACGTAAGTACACACACACTTATTTTTATCGAGATGGCATAGACACACAAACATAATCTTAGCAACCAGTGCAGACTGCTCACTAAGCAAAATGATCTGATGCAATATTTTATATAAGTCAAAGAAAGAGCCACCTGACGTTGGACTGCATCATAATCTGAAGCGTTAAGCAGTACAGCAATACTCTACTACACACAACACAGGAACAGTTAAACTTTACATTGTAAATTTTATTGTGAAATCAACATTTGGCCATATTGCGAATATTACGAACTATGTATTAATAGATAATTAAAATTGAACAACCAAATGTGAAATTATTTTTGTGGTAACCGCCTGTCTACCATTGGGCTCACTACACGGTAGGTGATATAGTACCTACTCTTCCGACAATTTTAACTGTATTCCCCAATACGTTCTAACTCTTAGTTCAAACATTAATCACATTTATTGAATTGGCTCACATACTTGTTCTCGGAATATATTCTCACATAAAATAGTCTTGGATTTAAGTACTTCGAGATCCACCAAACGTTGTTAATATTACTGTGACTCACAATATATATTTTATTAATTTGAAGCCGATATTTCGACCCAATTGCATGAATCGTAATCGCTGTTAATCCTGTACTGAGTTCAGAAACTCATACGTACAATATGGATGCAGACATGAAAACGAATAGACGAAACTATAAACAAATAAGTTCCTATTTATGACTACCAGTTACAGAAATAAAGAAAAAAAGATATTTCGTGAAACATAGGCGCCTATTAAGCAAAATCGAAGAAAAGAGAGAGAATATTGTAACGCAATTTATCATACACATATGAAGTCATTTTAATACAGCTACATCGAGTCTCGAGCCTTCCAACTTATAACTTGTCGATAGGGAGAGGGCGGTCCCCTGGCATCCACGATGCGTAAGACGTTTCATCCCGGTCGCACACTCACATCACAGCAAATCCCGTTAGGGTTATCTCACATCCGGGGCTTTCGTACGGATAAACTATAAATATCCTGAAATAAATAGCTGATAGACGGGTTTAATACTACGCTATGTAACTATGGCGAGATAATAGTATTACGTACGAGAATCTAAAAAAGAAATAGAAATATTAAGTGTTTGCAACAAAACATTTTAATTAAATAATTACATAAAAAAACGTAAAAAAAAGCTTTATTACTGCTACTTTGCAATAAGTAGTCTAGTTGCCTCTACAGCTAAGACCTCCCCTAAACTTTCCCAATAATCTCTATCTCGGGCTCTTCTCATCCAGTCCAATCCAACTCTTTGAGTAAAATTCTCACACCATCTCGTCTTTTGTCTCCATCTTTGTCTAGAGCCTTCCCATGCTATCCATTCCGTAACACTTTTCGTCCATCTTGAATCGTCTAATCTGCATATATGATCTGCCCAACTAAATTTCAGCCGTCTGTTCCTTGCTACGTGAGTTTAGTTTTTTCTCTTATATATTTATTGTTTATTTTCTATGTCTTTTTCGGATCCCTAGCATGCTCCTTTCTATTATTCTCTCGCTGAAGGCAATCTTCCTTTCATTCTTCTTCCTAAGCGCCCAATATAATAGCGCGCATAACATAAAACAAACCAAATACAGTACTCGTATTGCACATAAAATGTTTATCATTAATTGGTTACTCTTCATAATGATGATGATTACTAACGCAACCAGCTATGTGGGACCAACAAATGACAAAAGCGATTTTGTAACACGTCTTACATATAATAAACCTGAATTATTTGTAAAATACGAAAAACTCTTCGTCAATAAGCTAGTTTTAAATGTTATCATATCACATAATCGAATGTACTTTAAAACAATTCTCATAAACAAAATTACGGGTACTTTCAAGGTTTTTTTAAACTTTACGAGCCACAACAAAGTTATCACTTTTACCCATGCTCCCTAGCAAAACCAGCGAAATAACAAACCGTTGGCAGCCCTTAAAAAAGAAATACGTGGTATTATTTAGTAGGTGTTTATAACAAAAGTTGTGGGAAAAAGAAAATCTCCTAGACAGGTGAATTTTAGAAGGAAATAAATTAAATTTTATTCGTCTTATTACAAATACAATAAAAAAATAAGTAGCCATAAACCAGCTAGGATAAATTTCGCAATTTCGAATATTGGTAGTTTCAAGTCGATACGATCAGTGGTTTAGGCGTGAAAGTGCCTCAAACAATGACCATTTTCATTATATATATATAGGTAGAAAAAGATAAGATAAGACATGAACATCTTTTCACATAAAGCGTTTCTATATGAATTTGCTCCCCTTTCCTTGAATATAATTTTATTTGAGTATTTAACACTGGTACTAACGATAACACATACATACCCAGTTCTCACGTTATAATTTCTTGCTCGTTTTTTTTTTAACAAATTCTTGGCCAGGATAAGTCAACATGTAGGCAGACGCACTACTTACCTGAAAAAGAAAGAAAAATTCTATGAGTCTCGTAAACAAATCCCCATCTGGAAGGATTATATAATCTAATCGGTGCTGTAAATAGGTATATTGTTTTGTTTATTTTATTGTCTGTCGCATTTCTATTAATTTTCTTTATATTTAGCGTAAGAACAAGAGGGTGACTGGTTGTGAGATATCCCTTGATGCCTGTACCTCTGCAATACCAGAGATCTTAGAGAAGTATTCTCCTTGGTTAAAGGCTCGATCGTTTTGGAAATAAAATATAATTTCTGTTGAGTTTTGTAAATAATAACGAAAAACTCATATTATTATTTTACTTAATATATATGATATTTTCACTTATGTATTGACCCATTAAGATATCTCTGGAACCTAAGGCCTGAGGACGGATTTTACGAATTTTTACCCGCAAGGGGGATTGCAAATATTAACAAGAGGTCGGGACAAACTAAATGCCTTGTATTATCATGCTATATAATATATGCAGGCATAGTATTTTTGCTGGTTATAGCTTCCATGTGGGAGGCTTCTTTGCACAGGGTGCCGGCTAGATTATAGGTACCACAACGGCGCCTACTTCTGCCGTGAAACAGATAAGTAAGCAGTAAGCATTATTTTGTTTCGGTCTAAAGGGCGCCGTAGATAGTGTAATTACTGGGCAAATGAGACTTAACATCTTATGATTGTAGTGCTGCTCAGAGTTTTTGGGTTTTTTCTCGAATCCTGAGCGTCACTGCATTGTAATGGGCAGGACGTATCAATTACCATCTCCTGAACGTCTTGCTCGTCGTGTCCCTTATTGTCATAAAAAAAACGTGGACGACAGCTAGGTACTACATATACATATCAAAGTTGCCAACAAATAGAAAGTTATCACGAGCCATGTATGTAAAGTAGACCCCACAATTATCCAGGCGCCGACGAATCCCGAACAACATTAGATTGTTAAATTATAATATTTACTGTATAACTATAATACTGTGAACGGCTGGATCACTTGGCGTTGCGTAGAGACGTCCCTTCATTGTGTGTCTTCTACCGCATTTATCACGGGGAGTGTTCCGAAGAGCTGTTTAACCTGATTCCTGCCGCCGAATACCACCTTCGCACGACACGCCACAAGTTAGGATATCATCCTCACCATCTGGATGTGTGGCGGTCCTCCACAGTGCGGTTTTCAAGGAGCTTTCTTCCACGTACTACAAAGCTATGGAATGAGCTTCCATGTGCGGTGTTTCCGGGACGATACGACATGGGTACCTTCAAAAAAAAGCGCGTACACCTTCCTTAAAGGCCGGCAACGCTGTGATTCCTCTGGTGTTGCAAGAGATTGTGGGCGGCGGTGATCACTTAACAACAGATGACCCGTACGCTCGTTTGTCCTCCTATTCCATAAAAAAAAAATAGAACTTGAGACGTGAGACAAAGGCGTTAGCGAGCAGAGCCCCGGGCGGTCAACTAGTGCCATAGTAGCCTTTCATCGTAACAAATGAAAACGTCAGAGTATTGTTGAGTAAGCATTAAATAATCACTTAAAAGCTTTAGTACCATTAAAATAATGCTATTATATTATAACTATTATTAATTATATTTTATACAAAAGTATCAAGAAATAAAGCGCCGCTCTTGGTTTGTTATCAATAATATTATCTAATGAATTGAAATAATTCCGTCAGTAAATGAAAAAAACAAACTTTAAATAAAGCACTTTTGAAAGGATTAAATTAATGTGGCGTGAATAAAATTACAAATAATAATATACATGTAAATTTTACGCAAAAATCTAATGGAAAAATACAATAATATAGAAAATTCTAAAAATAAAGTTGCTAAATTTATTTATGCTACTTTCGCAGTCAAAAACCTGAGCATAGCTATTATATTTCTGCCGCTGACGTATTAGTCCACCTATTTAATTACAAAAAAATATATAAATAAATTAATTACAACAAAAGTATATATAGTTACCTAACTATACCTAAATAATGAATGTAAATAATAAATGCTTAAAACCTCATCATTCTCAAATGTTTAAGTGTCAAAAGTTATAATGAAAATTATATACTTAAGACTACTCATTTTATTTAGACATCTTTATTATGCTGCATCGTATTATTCAATAACCCCCTTATTTATAATGGTCCGCTAACTTATAACAGCCGCTAAGGAGTGTTTTTTCTCATTCTGACTTAGGTCAATAGAAGAAGACAGAATGAGAATTAGTAATGCTTTAAGTTAGTAGACTATTATGAATAAGGGGGTAACAGTATAAAATTAAAGTGTATGGTGATAATCATGTGATAAAACTATGGTAAAAAGAAAAATCCAATCAAGTCAGAACACAAAGAAGCTCAAGCATTGAGTAAACACATAATCACGGAACTCGTGCATATGAAAGTTCAGCATTACGCAGCGAGCTAATTTACATATGAAGCCAGTAGGTATAGTAGGGATTGAAAAGGAGCAGCCGAGAGTGAAATCTAGTTATCATATTGACTAGGCTTTCAGAATAGAGGGAACGATCGCATGTCAACGACCGCCAAGGGAAGGCTTACATGATCCCTCTGCCTACACACTGTCACAATCCTCTCATTTCATGATTTTGACTAAAAGGATGGACTAATAATAGACTGCAATATTCATAAATTTAAACTTAATTTCTTGTTTCTTGCATAAATTACTGTCACGATATATTAAGTTCAACGAAGTGTTAAAAATATAACAAAGGGTGAGGCGCCGTAAGTTTCGTGACGTCATTGTAATAGTGATTAAAAACACAAAAAAATAACAGTATAAACGTAAAACATATAAAGTATATGAATATGTTTTTTTTTATATATTTAAACTATACAACCTTTTCGCTGTGTTTTATTATGGTGCCTGGTTGGTTCTCGATGTTTAATAAAAATGTTTTGCAATAGTTTAGATGTAGTTTAAAGTTATTCAGTTCTCGGTAATTTTCAAAATATATATGTGACATCATACCATAGATGACTACCACAACAAATATAAATATACATATAAATACAAATCAATAATATCATTAAATCTACAAATGGCTATACTTAATTTTAATTAGTTGTTAAAACACGACTTTATGCATCGCCAGTTTCTTTCTTTTCGTACTTGACTTGGCACTCTGCCGTATTCTGATAACATAAATCAAATGTTTATTTAAAGCGACAGCATTGTAGTTCTCATCTTTATTATAATAATTAATATTAACAGTTTGAATGATGACGATATGCAAATTCTTAAAAATTTTATTGGTACAATTGATTTTGCGACTGATTTGTAAGATTGGATACTAATCAGTTATAAGTTATTATTTTGACTTAGCAATACAGACTTGTTTAGCTGTGCTAATCCAATAATTAAAAGAATCTTGGGATACTTGAAATTGCAAATAGATAGAAAACACAAACCATTGGCCATTTGTAATGTTACAGTTTTTTAATATTTAGTGGGTGAAAACAGCCTGCTCATGTACCTACGTTAATTTGATGTATTTCCAAATAATATTCCAAATACGTTTTTCCGAATAATAAAATTAATAAAAGTCCAATGTTTATTACACCTTTTCCAATAATTTAGATTTCATCACAAGCATACCTATTCCCCAACCCTGTTTGTATTTACCCAACCCTGTAGTAAGCTGTATGATTGTCTTTTATACTATCATATCATTTTTTAAAGTAGAAAAACCCCATGTAACCCTGTCATAATAGTTCACTGTAATACCACCTCCGCGGACTTAGTGTACGCACTCGATACACGGAATACGGACATGCACCGACACTTATACGGCTTTCAATAATACATTGTAAATGTTTCAAAGAAAATAGTTAAAGTTGCCGTCTCCCCTCATTGGATCGAATGAGAGTAAATTCTGCAGTCCCCTTTATTTAACATAGCCTTCGAGTTGAGACACAATTTTGCGAGGCATCGTTCTTTATTTGCTGTAGCCTGAATTATTGCGATGATGAATAGGTTTGGGGCTTATTTACTACAAATATCCGTGACTGCATCATCGTAAATTCTTTTTTTTTCTTTTGTAACATAGTTTTAATGGAGTACATTAAGGAAACTAATACATCACTAATATTCCATAGAGACACAAAGACGGTATAAACAGGTCATATAGTTAATATATTTTATCTAGACCAAATATAGTTTCCAGTCGGAGAAGACGTTCTTTCTGGCTAAGTATCGATTATCGATCATCAGGCAGATTAACACAGTAATGAAAACATATAGAGTTTCTTGCGCCCATTCTTCTCAGGTCTGAGGCAGTCTCTTTTGAATGGGTGGTAGATTTTGACGTTCAATAAGTGATTATAAATCCTATTTTGAATAAAAATTTTTGAATTTGAATTTGAATATAAGTAACATCGTAGGATTTTCTTATACATCAAGATGACGTGTGATGTGCTTATAAACATAAAACCACTGCGTAGTTACGATGTAAAATACAACGATTTTACGTATGTTAAGATAACACACACAACTGAGTCAGTTAAAAGAAAAACTGTAACTTTAAAGTATTTGAATAAAGAAATGTTCTTCGTCGTCATGATAAAATGTACATTAAAGATTTGAGACCGGCACGAAATTTGAATATTCGGCCATGAAAACTATAATCATAAATTCAGACTTATACGGGTGGATGTGAATTATGGGTACATTAAAATGTTAGTTATCCTTGGAACGAGTGTAAGCTCTTGTGCCTGCCGTCTGTGGGACCAGCGTTCGCTGGCATGCCACCAATTATTGTAGTCTGAATGTCGTATCTTGCAATTTCTGAACTTAAATTTGACTAAATTTACTTCAAGTGTTACTTTTCCTGTTGCGTTTATGTTTATTTTATGGAATACCAGTGTGTACGAATGGAACAGAAAAGTTTTGGCCCACCCATGATTCTTGAAATTTTTTCCATTTTTCCGTAACAGTGTGACCAGAGCGACGTGTATTAAGATGTCAAAGGATTAGAAAATTCAACGATTTAAAACGCTTAGGTATACCGATGTCATGCTACACTTGGCGACACTGCATAAACTGCAAATTATTTTCGCGGCTTGCGGCGACTTCCGATTTCCATTTCCTTCGCTGGGGTTCATACGAACCTGATATAGATAAAGACCCTCTTAACTTATTTTAAGGAAGAGTGACTATAGATATATATGTGTATATAGAACCTCTCTAACACAAAGGGAACATACACATGCATGAACGGCAATACGGAAATTGCAATTGAGTTCACCAGTCCGTACATTCAGCTAACTTGACGATGCCCTGTTTGTGGCCGGACCACGTGTTGATGATGATTTGCGGCATAGCTGTATTAACCTAAGAAACATAATTTACACCGAAACGAATTTTCTATAATACTGCCACATTGTACGTAACACAGTAATAATGCCAAATAACAATGCAAAATCAACAATTAACATTCTTTTGTAAAATAAATATGTAGTAGTTAAAAAAACTAAAAAAACACGTTTTTAATACAAAACCGAACTACAAAATAGTAAAGAAATTTAAAATTAACATCAATTCCTGCCTTATATGAATGATGATATGAATTATATGAAAATTATATAAATTAACAAAAATCTTATTTTGCAAATTGAAAAATGTAATAATTTTGTAAAATTAATGTATTGTCATCGGTCCTCGATAAATCTACGAAGTTTGAACGAAATCTGGCCGTTTAAGTGGGTCGAAATCGCGCCCTAATGAGTCGATTACAAACAAACACACATACAGGTGAAGCTAATAAAAAGCGGGTAAAAAAAATTTTGCATACAATGCATAGAAAACGAATAATCAAATTAATTACAATAAATAATAATAAACTGGGATATTTAAAATATAATTAAATTAATTTAAAACTTATTTAAAATACCAATGACGAAACGATCTACCCGTAAATGCTGGTTTTAAATTCGTATTATTTATTGTACTTTAACGAGTAGAAATTAAGGTAATACAGGAAAAAATTCACATAAATAGTTACTTGAAATTGATTAGTGAAGCAAATTGTGAAGATTTTTTCAACAATTATATTCAAAATCAAATATTTTTATTCAAAATAGGATTTATAATCACTTATTGAACGTCAAAATCTACCAACCATTCAAAAGAGACTGCCTCAGACCTGAGAAGAATGGGCGCAAGAAACTCAGCGGGCTTTTTTTTATATATAAAATATGGATTACAATGTAATATCGTACAATAAACATTAATAATTAAAGAGCCTGAGGGTGTTCGCTTAAATCCCAGTCCGTGGTGTCATTAAGAAAATCGTTTATGCTATAATAACCTTTCCCACACAAACGTTTTTTAACAATTCTTTTAAATTTCGTAACATATTTGTTGTGTACATTTTCTGGGATCATATTGTAGAAGCATATACATCGCCCAACAAAAGACTTACTAACTCGACCCAACCGAGTCGTAGGCATAACAAGTTTATGTTTGTTCCTCGTGTTAACATTATACGTAATTGTATTAGATACAAGACATGTTCATGAGCACTATCCAAACAAAGGGCATTCAATAAAAGAGCGACCATTCGGCCGTGGTCCCCCAGACGTCAGCGATGACGACGGGGGACAGACCCTCCAACTAATCAACACACGGGATGCCCCTTCGTGACTCATTCGTTTTCATTGCCAATCGATAACCATTAGGTTTCTAGATTATCTTTTATCGACCAACTACACTGCGTAAAATATTTACACGTTATAGTCCAAGATATTCTTGCAGTTGTTGAATCATTCTTTCTTTAAATAATTTTAACGACATATTATTTGGAAAATGAATTTTTACAGAAATATGTAGAATTGAATGTTACATTTTTGGTATTATATTTTATTAAAACTATGTTCTTGTATTTAGGGGTGCGTATTTTAAAACACTTTACTGGTGGTAGTGTATAGAGTTATTATAAATATAAGTTATTTGCAATAAATATAAACATAATACTTGACAGAAGCCTTCTTAAACTCTACAATGATTATGCAAGTTCGATAATAACACGACAATTACAAAGAAACTTACATGAACGTCGGCATCATAAGAATTCAAGCCGCGATTTTCGTAACCCTATAACCTCAATGAATATTTAATTTAAAATCAATACGAACGAACACTGCACAGTCAGGTCTCGGCTGGTCTATGGCACTTCAACTTCACAAGGGACTTCTCCACGAGGATTAGGAGCGGATAGAGTTACAGTGTCGTCACTGCAGGTCAAATGGCACCCAGAGGTTACGTGTGCTTTTCTCGGTACACTTAATGACGACTGCGGGAAGTGGCTCGCCGGCTTCCGCGCATGCGCCCCGCTTATAGCTTCCAAAGGGGATGATTTCGTGATCCGCTGTACAGGCGATGCGAAAATTGTCGCTGTCATATTGGAAATAAATTTTTACGAATTTCTATACAGGTAATAGCGTCCTATTTCGAAGCATGTGATTTTCTCCCACCGACAGCTTATAACTCAACACACGTTAGCACAGGACTGATTGCGTTGAATATTCTTAAATTCACACAGAAACAGCACGAAGCTAGTTCAGTTTTGGAGATAAGATACTTTCAAGCGTACAAAACTACGTCTGGCAATATGTTAGCGAGTGTATCATATACTTTTTAGGAGCAGCGGTGAATTTACGATGCTCACGATGATACAAGAATAGGGATTGTTTGCGTGACAAATGGCACAGTTGTTTGCGAAATCTCGCTATAAAGACTCACAGAATGGGAGACCAGATAACTTTTTGTCTACAAACATTGAAAAGAGTTAAACTCAAATATTGACAACCGTGATTCAGCTTTTTGTCATTGAAAGGTGTTTTTTTTTATAAAAGACAGAATGCAATTTGTAACTTTATGATTTTTAACATCAAGATCTATCAGGTTACACCTCGTTTACACGAAGGAATTATACATGTATTTTACAAGTTTCATGCAAATTTCAAATACAAGTTGTATGCAATGTTTTCAAAACACAAAAATATATAACTTGTCGTAGACAAAATTTGTATGAAACTTGTCTGATGAAATTGTTTGTCAACTACTAGTTATCTACATATATATGATCTCATGTTTTATACTTGTTGTGGACTTTTAGCTAAATTTGTATATTAATACACGTCAGACCTAAAGTAGGACATGTCAGTCCTGATGTTTAATAAATATTCATTAATCTCAACTACAGGTACTCACAATGGAAGTGAAGGTACTGCGTAAGTTTGCTTCATGAGTGCATTATACTTGTACATCTTACAAAATGAGGCAAATTCAAGGAAACCACGCAAGTACAGTTCGCGATCATTTTACAGACGACTGCAAGAAGGGGCCTATAGTTCCTTAATGAATGATTTAAGAACAGAAGATAGAAGTGGATTCAGAAACTTTGTTACAATTACACTTACACCAGTAAATTTGGAGAATTTGCTTCAAAAAGACTATTGGTTGTTTGTTTGAGATTTCATCAGATTCATATTCTTCTTTAGTTTATTTGCATCGAATATCAAAGGCAAAAAGGAGTCAATGCATTACTGATGCTTGCGAGACGATTATGAAAGTATTGAAAGAGTACTTTAATGCAAGCCGAGATAAATATTGCTAATAAAGTTTGTTTATTTGACCATTCCATTATCTTCTTCTCTTTAACTTTAAAAAAAAGCGGTCTGTCCGGTAAATGTTTAAAACTTTATCCAACAAGCATGGATAGAGTATAAAACTTATTTTAAATATGTATTATACATAAACTTCAATGAAATTAACAATACTTCTTAAAAACATGTATATTTTATGTTGGTGTGAACGCTGTTAATGTATCAGACTATATCAAACATGTCTCAGATCTGTATGTGAATGCAAATGTGTTTTATACTTGTAAAAAGAGTTGTTGGCAACACAGTGTGAACGTATGTTTCAGACACTTGCAATACATGTTTAAAACAAGTAATTATGTTTTGGCAAGTATACTACATGTTTTGTACAAAACAGGTTTTTGACTTGTTTCTTGGTGTAAACAAGGGGTTATAATTGCAATTATAATACATTTTAAAAGCCATGTCACAAAACTGATGAGTTCACAAAATCAGTCAAAAATCTTCTCATTTTTCTGTTTCCATCTCTTTTTAAGGACTCAAATACAAGTATGCAACGCATATGGCATATTCATACAGCGGCCAGACAAAGATAAAGTCGACACACCATATTGCGTTAGTCAAACATAGACGACAAACAGTCTGTGGTATTTATAAAATCGCCATTTGACTGATGGAAATTCTTTGTAACTTTGTGCCTATTTGTACCTACTTACTTGCATGAATAATTCTTGTCCACAATCCTAACTAATATTATAAATGGACATGTGTTTTTTTTTTCTCAACTGATTTACATGACTTTAAATTTTGTTCAATAGTGGTCAGGGTTACAAAATTTTCTCAAGGACCATCGGACCCATTTTGTCAAGAAAATCTAAATTATTTCCGAGTGACAACAAAACTGGCCTTTATTTCTTAGCCTTTAGTTTGACATATTCACTGGACACCCGACACTATATTTAAAATAGTTTAGTTCCAAGTAGGATTGTTTTTATTTCGATTTGGGACCTATAATTATTTTTATTTTCAATATTTGTTTTATATGGACATATTTTCTATGAGAGAATTTAGTGACGCACGGTTTGACAGTTCCGCTGTGAAACAATTTCATTATAACAACAGGGAGCATTTACGAAATAATTTTTGATATTTTTAAATATTATTGGCAAATTCCTATAAAACAGTATTTTTTTTTATTATCTACAGAACAACGTCTGTTGGGGCAGCTAGTACCTATATATATAAAAGATATTCACCTATATATTGACTCATCACGATATCTATGGAACCCTAAAGCCCAGAGAATTGAAATTTGGTAGGAATATTCCTTTTTTGAGTAGAGATCAGCATGTCATGACGGAACAACGTCTGTCGAGTCAGATAGTATTACATACTTCTGTTTGTTATCGCTATTCAATTGAGAATAATTGATTACGGCATTAGCTATTATGACTGAATTGAGCGATTACAAATTTTATAACATCGAATAATAATTTTATAACATCTTTATGGTGTGCGCAAGCGCCTGGGTTTTCTGCGCAAAGATAATATCGGGTATCGGATACAAAAAATCATTAATGCTTAAGATTTTGGTAAAATGGAACATGCCACTACATAAATCATTGCATTGTCATCAGTGTTAGTTCATTGTGAAAAGTTTCACGTCAAGCCGTGAAAATCAAGTTAAAAGAATAAGTTACATAGATACATACCAAGCTAATAAAAGCGTGATAAAAATTAAATACATCCACAGTGCAGGTCTTAAGTTTCCAATCTAAATCATTTAATATATATGTACATCCAAATACAATACACACTAAATATATAATCCCGAAAGCTGATAACTAATATCATTAACTAATTCGATACGAACTGCAAATATAAGTGAACAAAATCTTGTACATTGAAAAGAATATCAATAAACAGAGGCATCAAACAAAAATAAGGAATAAACGACAAAAGAAATTAATAAATCAACATGAACATTCGCGAATCCAACAATATGACGGGAAAAAATTGTAACTTAATACAGAAGACATAAAATAAACACGTATATATAAAGCGGGCGCAATACTCAACGTGTCATTTG
Organism: Leptidea sinapis; assembly: GCF_905404315.1. Classification (NCBI taxonomy): domain Eukaryota; kingdom Metazoa; phylum Arthropoda; class Insecta; order Lepidoptera; family Pieridae; genus Leptidea; species Leptidea sinapis. The sequence continues at coordinate 5,609,837 of NC_066304.1, read as the reverse complement.
AGAGCGCGCCTGTGTGAGATAAATCCCAGTCATAATAGCAGCTTAACATGAACGCGGAGGCGAAAAATATTCCACATTCGGTATATTGTTACGTGTGATGTTCTAGATACTGGATTGGGTGGAGAAGACGGCTAAGAACAGACGCGACGCTTAAACTAGATCACTCACGCCCGCGCGGAAGTCGGGAGTCACACCGCTGTTATGTGATTTACAAAAGTAGTGCATTATTACTGTAGACATTGCTTAGACTTTCCGTGACTACATTCGGTTAAAATTGTATTTTCTACTCCTTTTTATCATCCATTTATACAGGCACGATCACTAATAATACCCAGACGGCAGTGCCTTGCTCGGATTTTATAAGAATGTTCAAAACTTGAACAAAACAAAAAACTAATAGGACATCTGGAGTCGAAACCGGGTCGTCTGCTTACCGGATCACCCAATATCCCATCTGAGCTATTATAGTGTTGTATGTAATCTTGTCAGTATCATATGTTATTGTAGCAGTTTCTCATAAAAACACTGATAGCTAAATTGATTTCTCGCCCCCGAAACTACATGTATACTAAATTTCATTAAAAATGTTGGAGGCGTTTCCGAGATTATATGTGTAATATATATGTTGGTATACAAGAATTGCTCGTTTAAGGATAGAAAATAAGTACATAATTTATTGAACAAGTCTATTCTCTATGGCCTAAAAAACATTGTTCGCCGTACTTTAATGTCGCTAAAAAGGCACAGTTTGTTTGGTGACAAATACAACAAAATCTAGGTTAGCTATGATAAATAAATCGCCGTTGAATTCTTCAAAATTTGGTAGTAGGATACAGCGAGACTAAACTAGTTGGATAGTTTGGAATAACATTTTAATTTCAAAGGAGACGGGGATTTCTGGGCCAAAATGTAATAAGTTGAGATATGGTTTAAAAACTTGCCATATTTTTCTATTTCAAAATATAGAAAATTACCCTAATTCACAATATAGAAAACGAGAAATCTTAAAATTAAGTTTTCATTATCTTACAATTCACGATTAATAATGGGATATCGATTACTATAAGCGATTAATGTGAATGAGTTAATACATTCAACCCAAAACCACTCGCAACATATGATTGATTCAATAAAAGTACCTAAAAAATACATTATAATTAACATAACATACTTAATTTGTTTTCTAAAAAAAATATCAACTTAATGTTATAAAGAAATCGATCGAAGAAAAAGTCGATTCCGATTCTCGTTCTGGATATTTTTAATCTTTGCTGACAGTGACACGCAGCGTTGCCAGATGGACCGCTTTTCCGCTTTTTACACCGCCTTCTTGATAATGGATCCACCTTCCGCTTTTAACTGACGCGGTTCCGCTCTTTTTGAGACTAGTTAGTTCCATGTCATGTTCAACATTGAACAGTTGAAAATTTACTTGGTTGAATGAATACTTCCAATCTGAAAAGACTGTTGTAACAGTAGTACACGAAAAAATGGTGACTTATGGAATGAATGGTGAAAGACGAAATTGATGAACGGCTGTTCAAAAATCTTCCTAACTTCGCGCTCACAGCTCTGTCAGTTTCTATTTCAAATGCTGATCATGATAGGAAATTCTCAGTAATAAAGAATATAAAACTGACAAGCGAAATCGTCTAATTACACAAACAGTCAATCAAAAATGTACTCCACATTTGGCGGACCAGGCTGTAAGAAAAAAATGAAGGCTGTTCCAAAAATTCCAAAGCTTCTCAAAACATGTTGGCAAAGATGACTGTGAATCAGATTTACAACATTCCAAAAGCAGAGGTCGAAGAGTCGGAGGACAATGCTCAGGATGTGTTTTCCATCGAATAAGGAATAAGAATAAAATTCCTTTTAAACACTCACATTTTTTATGATCACTGACATATTCCCTTTAATTTAAAAAATCTCTTGTCCTGGTATGAATAAACATATAAAAAAAATAAAGCTTATGGAGAAAGAACAATCGATAATGTCCCTATAATATATAGTTCCGCTTTTTTTGTTGAAAATCCGCATTTTTAAAGTACCGCTGCCGCATTTTCACATTTCGTATCTGGCAACACTGGTGACATACGCACAGAATTGTCTAGAATGTCAATTGTCAATCACTCGTTTCGTAGTATCGTCTGTGCGTACCTACGCGATTTGTCATTTGAGTGTTTCCCGTTGTTTAATTGATATTTGCCTTCTTTCTATATGACTTCTGATATTGCTAAACTTGTACGGTCATTATAGTACAACAAAAAACAATCGCATTTCAAAAATCATCTGTTTTAATATAGATTGTTGCCCATATATTGCATAACCTCAATTTTACAAAACCTCCAATAACTCAGCTTTCAGATTGCCAAAAATCATCAAATTCTCAGTGATGCTTTTTTAATTTATAAGCTATTTATTGACACTAATATCATCCTTTTACATTTTGGCCCAATAATGTATGAAAGGGTATCCATCTCCTTTTAACATATTAGTGTAAATAATATAGTTCACTGGTTTTACGGACAAATATTACAATAATTATGAATCTAATTAAGGGATTGAAATAGTAACTAAAACAATGACTCCATTTCAACAAAAACATTATCTCGAGACGAGCATATATATAAAAGAGACATTCTATATCTCAAAATCATCATACTCGACGACTATTTTCATGAGTACAAGGTTGTATGAGACGTTTTTATTTAGAGTTAGATTTAGAGTTATTGAAATTATTTCTTACATCTGAATATTAATTACACTTTATTACAGTCTTCATATACATAAAGGTAACAATTAACAATGGCTGGGTGTAAATATTCTGGGAGGCTTCTTTGAACAGAAAGCCGTACTACAATTGCGCCTTTTTCTGCCGTGAAGCAGTAATGTGTGACCATTATTGTGTTTCGGTCCGAAGGGCGCCGTAGCTAGTGAAATTACTGAGCAAATGAGACTAAACATCTTATGTCTCAAGTTGACGAGTTTTTTAAGAATCCTGAGCGGCACTGCGTTGTAATAAGCAGGGCGTATTAATTACTATCGGCTGAACGTCCTGCTCGGCTCGTCCCTTAATATAAAAAAATATACAAAATCGGTTTAAAAGCTCGTCGTTACAGGCTAAGTATGTTTGTATGTCAGCACGTTAGTAGGTCGCTCCCGCGCGCTCTTTGTGCCAGCGCCTCATCCATATGCCCGACTTTTAATTAAAGCTACTGTCATTTCAATCAGCACTCTTAATTCTTTGACTTGGAAAAGAACGTCTGAAGCGCGCTTCGTTTGTCACTGTTCAGCAAAGTGTAGACAGAAATAGAAAATATCGATTATTTTGTTAATTAGACACTTTTAAGAGGCTTTTTATAAGCTTCCTCTGTATATATGTATGTAACGGATCCTTCGAACGTGAGTTTTACCCACTCCATGAGTTTCTTTAACAGTAGGCTGTGCAAAGTGTATCTGCCACTTAATCAGAATTTATAATTTATAATACTGACACATTACACAAATTATCTTGCCCTAATCTAGGCACAGTCTGTACTATGGGTGCAAGACAACGATATATTTAATACGGTAAACATACTTAAACATACATAATATTATAAACATTCATGATTCGGAAACTTCCATGTTCCCAGCAAGTGCAAACATTTAAATGCTGGGATTCGAACCCGGGATCTCTAACTCAGTAGGCAGAATCACTAACTGGGCTGTATGGATCGTCAAATTCTAAACATTAAACTTTATCTATATTATTACTGAAAGTTAAACACGTGTTGAACACTTGTTTTAAAAAGCGTCTTTTACAAAACTGTGTCTTTCTGTTATTAAGCGTTATACCTACAATCTTTAGACATTGCTTATATTTATATATACTAGCCTTTCCCGCCCGCTTCACTGGGCGAATTTTAAAAGGAAAGAACGTAGGAATTCAAAAATTAAATTTCGCATCGAATGGTGATAGTTTCATGTCGATACGATCAGTGGTTTAGGCGTGATTGAGCCTGAAACAAAGACCATTTTCATTATATATATATTTAAACACGAGTCAAAACTTGTCTAATGTATGTCTAGCGGATAGATTATATTCAAGGAACATTTTGATTATATTGTTATTATATTAATAAAATTAAATGTTTTATTTTCTACTATTTCACAGCTGAATATCTATCACAGTGTTCCGAAAGCCTGGGACTAGATTATGATAATTTTATAGCAATAGCGCAGTACAATAAATATTGTATATTTCGTTAAAAAGAGCGCAAAAAAAAAGAATGCTGGGAGAGTTTCTTGCGCCGCTTCCTTCTCAGAGCGCCATTTGTTTCCGAAGCGGCAGTAGTATCTAGTATATTAGAAAAGACATCAAAAAGAATTCTAAAGGAATCAATTTTGGGAAAATGAATGCCTTTTATGCCTTTAATGAAGGTAGTACAAAAACTTCAAATGCGACAGATAATTCATAAATAATACGAATATAAAGCCACAAAGTCGAATGGTAAATGAAATTGGATTCTTTCGATCGTGATAGGTATTGTTGCTTTCAGTGCGTTCAGTGGAGCCGCTCAGCTATACAATGAACAAGAGCTGAATACAGTCAGCCCGATCAATTACATTTCCACTACAGCTAAATATTGTCAAGGGAATCAGGTAAATAGAGCCAACAAAGTAGAGTGTCGAATCGAAGTTAATCTTATAAGTGTGTCATTAGAAACTTAGCTTTGTCGGTAATATATTTAGAGTGACATTTGAATTCTTGTTTCTCCAGTCTCCTGATTGGCGCAATAGGTAGAACCGTTGATTCTCATGCCAGTGTTGCGGTTCAATACCCGTCAAACACGTGACAATGAATTTTTGGTATTACAAGAGACTATAGGTCGTGGTGTGGTCAAGAAGCGGAAGAAACAACAATGCACACCATCTGCTCTTGCTTGCCCCTACTTCGTACACAAAATGTTCATTTTGGACGGTACATCAACCAAAACAGACACAACTTACTACGACCCAATTTATCTAGAATTTGTTGAAAGTAACAAATCTAAGTAGTAAAATTTGTAAACAATAGATCACTCACTAATGAAGAAAACATGAAAGGCCCAAAGCAACAAACAATATTATATTATTATACACGTATTCATGATAGTGATGTATGTAACTAGTCTAAGCAGTGAAATTTTAAAAGAACTATAGCAATAGATCAGTCCTTGGTCAGTGTGTCACACGAAAGGCCCAAAACAACAAACAATATTTTATAACTGCTAACTTAAAACATTTCATTTTCTTTTTAAATTTTAGACGACTATACCAGTATGTATTACTAATGTAAGACACTTTACATAGTAGTGAAATCTTAATAGAGCTATCACAATAGATTAATCTTTGGTCAATATGACACAAGTAAGGCCCGAAACAACAAACAATATTTTATATACCCACAAACTTAACACTTATATAAATTTCTTTAAAAATTTTAAATATTAATATATAAAATGACCATATAATGCACCCAGTCTAAGTAAAGAAATTTGAAAAGAACTATCACAATATTATAGATCAGACTTTGGTCAATAAGTCACACAAAAGGCCCAAAACAACAAACAATATTTTATATACCGGCAAACTTGATACTGATATATTTTTTTTTTTTCAATTTTAGTCATAAATATACACTAACCATAACTACCGCGTCTAAGTAATAAAATTTGTAAAGAGCTTTCACAATAGATCAGTATTTAGTCAATTAACTGTCTTTTTAAATTTGATACATACAATAACCATGTCTCGACAAACCTTCGTACAATCGTAGGCAGGCCCCGCCCGGTACGAACGTCGTCGTCACACAGATTGACGGCATTAAATTTTCACGTTCCGACAGCTTGAAACATCAAGCAATTAACTCATAAGCCTCTAATGTCTCGCGATCTTGAGGAACTTGGGCGCTACAAAACCGTTACGAAGTTTCCATTATTTATCTTTAAATTATGATTGATGTCGAGTGGCGCGGGAACGATGACGTCATATCAAACGAGAGTTCAGAACTGTGGCATTATATTGAGCGACAACAGCTGCGAGGAGAATCAAACTGTTAGCACTGTAGCTCTTAGATCCATATTAGAAAAATACAAAAGAGCTTGTTAACGGTCGCTGTCAATATTCAATCCCTATTTTAAGATCACTTACAAATCCATTTATTTTATTCAAAATAGGATTCAAAATCACTTATTGAACGTCAAAAACTACCACCCATTCAAAATATACTGCCTGAGACCTGACAAGAACGGGCGCAAGAAACTCAGCGGGCTTTTTTTTTATAAAAATATGGATTACAATGTAATATCGTATAAACATTTATAATTAAAGGGCCTCAGGGTGTTCGCTTCATTCCCAGTCTGTGGTATCATTAACAAAAATGCTATAGTAACCTTTCCCACACAAACGTTTTTTAATAATTCTTTTTAATTTCGTAACACATTTGTTTTAATTAAAGTTGATAACCTTGTTGACAGTTGATAACCTGCTCAACCACAATATTTGCATATAAGGAAAATGACTTGAGATGTCGAAAATTTTGTTTTCAAATTTTATTTGTGTATTAATCCTAGAAGTGAGGGTTATCACTTTAACGACATCTCAAGTCAATTTCCTAATATGCAAATATTGGGGTTGAGCAGGTTATCAACTGTAAAGTAGATCCTGTAGATGAAGCCACAACCTGAGATTTGAACAAAGCATACAAGATTTTATGACTCGAACGGTTAGCTCAGCTGTGAGAGCACTGGCGCGGAACGCCAGAGGTCATGGGTTCGAGTCGCGGATCGTTCATAAAATTTTGTTTTCAAATTTTATTATCAAGAATATATTGAGCAGCAACAGTCAAAATGTTTATAACTTTAAATTTTTCTCTTAATGATTCTTTGGGACTTAGGTTATAAATAGCACGAATAGCCATCTTCTACAGGCACAAAGATGGTATTAATATCGGCAGCACTGCAATATACAATACAGATGTTAATATTTTATCACATTCATACCAATCTGCCAGCAAATGGATGCTTTGAAAAACCATCACCAAAACTTTCCACAGAGCGGTTTTTGAAATGCCGAAAAGCAGGTAATGAATTAAAATAAGCATTAAGAAATCGGCCGTAAGGGAGCGCAATCAGTAAAGAAAACGTCAACATAATATATTTTCAGTAATATTTTATACTAGCTGTTGCCCGCGACGTCGTCCGCGTGTATAAAGCAACAAAAGTACTGTGACTGAAACTCGCTAATAATATGTAATATATACGTTTTTCCGAACTATTGTTAATATTCATGCGAAATACGAATTAAATATATCCAGTAAACAGAAACAAAAATCTATAAAGAACTTTTTTGATTCGGTGTTTGCGTGGAATACTTTGCAAGTCATATCTTTAACAAAAATATTACATGTACAGTTTTTACATTGTTGCGTTTAGTAATGCCAATACTATAAATACTAAAACTAAAATAATAGGTGCATCGTATAATCTAATATATAAAATTCTTATGTCGCGGTGTTTGTAGTTTAACTCCTTCAAAACGGCTTGACCGATTCTCATGAAATTTTGAGTGCATATTGGGTAAGTCTGACAATCGGACAACATATATTTTTCATCCCCCTAAATGTTAAGGGTGGTCCACGCCAAATGTTTTATAATTTTTTTTGACTTTTTTTTGATTATGAGTCAGCATTAAAAAATACATACAACTTTAAATTTTCACACATCTACGTTCAACACTTACTTGGTATCGCGATTTTAATATTGTTCTCTTCCATCCACAGATACGCAAGAGAGTTGCAAGATGGCAATCGGATATAATGATTATTGTAAAATTAATAATTAATAAACATAAAATTATTATGTAATACTTACATAGATTGTTAATATTATTATTACTACTTTATGAATATTAAACAAAAAATGAACGTCAATGATGAAGTTTTCATGACTGAATGCACATACGGTTTTTTGTTTCTTCAGTCACATACAAATATGTTTGCGAGACCGAGAAAAGGTACCCGACTTTTTCGCACAAGAATTGCATCTTTTTGGGACCAAATGAGACACAATTCTGAACACTGTCTCTAACAATGTTAATAATAATAATATTTACAAAAGACGGATAGACGTATTTATGGATAAAAATAGAAAATGATTTTCTTACACACGTAAGTAATTGTAATTAGTTTAATTTAACTTGCTATTCGTATAAATTTAATTGTAATAAATTTACATCTTAATTTTTTTCTTTATTTCAATTTTATTTTCTTTGGGTTGGTTATGCCTGAAATAAATGATTATTGCTATTATTAGTATCCGTTTTTTTATAGAAGGAACTACTCATGAAATTCATATGAAGTCCAAATAATTTAGCCGCGCAATATTTAATATGTCAAAAGATTTAAGATTTCGCTGCCGAAATACCGGGCACAGCTAGCAAAGGATAAAACGCGTATGAACGTTCAAGAAACGTCGAGTAAATAAATAATGTTAAACATGTTCTAATTATAATATAATAACAAGTGTTTTAATCCTTTAAAATTTTTATTTAATAGATACTAGCCAGCTACTAGATAGATAGATACTAGATAACATCGACTTCGTCTGCATAGCACGAAGTGCTTATAAAAGTTGTTTCTTGAAACTGTAGCAACTTTTTAATAAAAGAAGATATCGAAATATTTTTTATAACTATAAGGGCCAGAATACTAAGGAATAAAACTTAAAGGACTTAATTGAAATCTATACAGTAATTATTACTATTTAAAACAGAATTAAAAAAAATACTTTTTAAGACTTGACTGACCACCGATCAACTTATCGTGCTAACTATTAATTGTATCAAGTACTTTTACTATTATTTGTAAAATTATAATGTATAGCTAGGTTTCTAACGATTGCGAACTATTTTTTCTTTTATTAATTTAACTCTGTTGTTGTAGTCTTAATTTAGCAATTGTAGAAACCTCAGTGGTTTTTATTGCTTTGAAACCGCAATGTAAAATTTGTTTTTTATTAATAAATATATAAAAAAAAATCCGTGATGCGCGCACAAACAAGAACCTCTATCATTTTATTGATATAAATTATGCTAAATGCTTTTATTAGTGAACCTATCTTTCATAGTAACAACTTATTGAAACCCTAAGTATTTAAGTGTAAAGTAAGTCTCAGGTGCTAGCTAATATAATAATAATATTAGTTTTCATTCCACATTTGCGTCGAGAACTCTATATTCATTGCTGCTTGCATCAAAACTATCTCCTGCGAGGTATTTTCATTTGTAAAACGTTTCATAACTCAAGTCTCGAATTTTCTGCGGTCGCCAATTTGCCGTGTTTCTCAAACATATGCTGTGTTATTAATAAACACTTTTATTCTTTATCATTACAGAATTACATAACAGGGAGAAGTAATTTATACTTGGGAGTAACTTTTTTTATCATCTCAAGGCTCGTCATATTTTTTTTATGAAAATAAGGGACGAGACGAGCAGGATGTTCAGCTGATGGTAATTGATACACCCTGCCCATTACAATGCAGTGCCGCTCAGGATTATTGAATAACCCAAAAATTCTGAGCGGCACTACAACTGCGCTGGTCACCTTGAGACATAAGTTGTCAAGTCTCATTTGCCCAGTAATTTCACTAGGTTCGGCGCCCTTCAGACCGAAACACAGTAATGCTTACACATTACTGCTTCACGGCAGAAATAGGCACCGTTGTGGTACCCATAATCTAGCCGACATCCGGTGCAAAGGAGCTTGCCACTGGTAAAATAGGAAATGCCGGTTTCATCTAGTAATACAAAGACATGTAAAACTGTCTGCGAAGATCTATTTACTGAAATAAATATCATATCATATCATTCATTGCTATTATTAATAAGATAGACGGCGCCGGCGTGGCAGTTCTATTTTATTCTCAGAATTAAACACTTTTCCCGATATCAAATGATACCAATCCTCGATATCACTCTTCAATCAAATACTTTCATTCAAATTCCACCTTCGCACGACACGCCACAAATTAGGATATCATCCCCACCATCTGGATGTGTGGCGGTCCTCCACAATGCGGTTTTCAAGGAGCTATCTTCCTCGTACAACGAAGCTGTGGAATGAACTTCCTTTTGCGGTGTTTCCGGGACGATACGACATTCCTTAAAGGCCGGCAACGCTCTTGTGATTCCTCTGGTGTTGCAAGAGAATGTGGGCGGCGGTGATCACTTAACACCAGGTGACCCGTACGCTCGTTTGTCCTCTTATTCGATAAATGGTGCTCCCACATTGCCGTTAGAAAATGTTTAATAACGTTAGTAAACATTTGTTAGCAAACATTTAATCACAAATAAATTTTCATGTTAGAAAATGTTTAGTAATGTTAGTAAAATGTGTTATCTTTTGTTTGTAAACATTTTATAAGGGTGATGGCGGGATAGGCGGTGCGGTGCGGTGGGGGTTAGAGTACGCAGGTCGCTGCGCGTGGTGTCTCGCTTGTCAGTTCCTTTGTGTCAGCGTGCATCGCTGTGCGTGTGTATTAGTGGTTGCGCGTGCGCCAAGCAATAAAATATGTCCGGTAATTGGAATAACGATGATGTTTACAAACTGATTGAAATGTTTCAAGCAAGAGAAGTACTATGGAACACGATGTCAGAGAGCTACAAAGACCGAAATAAAAAACACGATGCTTGGATGGAAATTGCCAGTGAATTTAATATGGATAAAAAAGTAATTGAAAAAAAGATTCGATCACTCGTAGGTCAATTTAACCGAGAATGTAAATCTAATAAATCTGGTGCAGGAGCTAATGAGTCAAGTAAATGGTTTGCATTTAAAAAACTCATGTTCCTTAAAGGCAAAAATATTCCAAGTTTAACTGTCGATGGAGGGTTGCAGGTGAGTTTTATTTTAACGTCTTTTAATAATATTTAGATGCCCAGTCCAAAAACCCTTCATTTGAAAAATATTCTGCGAATTCTTTTCTTATTTCTTTCCCATCATCTGTCAGGGATTCACATGCTTCAAGTGGTGTTAATTGCTGCTGTTCTAATCTCCATTGTCCATCGATACGTGTACCAGTTACTATGTCATCTCCATCATAGTATTGAGATGGAGCGTAAATCATGCTCGATTCAGTTTTTCTTATAAAATTATGCAGTAGCACGCATGTCATAATTAAAGTAGTAGTTTTTTCTGGATCTAATAATATTGTAGTTCGTAAAACTCTAAATCTGGCTGACAAAATCCCAAATGCGTTCTCTACTGTTCTCCTCGCACGACTCAGTCTATAACTGAAGATTCTTTCCTTAGAATTGCTATCCTGTGGTCCTGGAAAAGGTTTTAATAAGTGTTTTTGTAAAGGGAACGCATCATCTGTTACGAACACATAAGGAAGAGGTTTGTTTCTGCCTGGTAGTGAGCTGTCACTGGGTATTTTTAAACTATTGTCGTTAATTTTATTTCGAAATTTTGTGTTTGCGAAAACTCCGCCATCACTTATGCGTCCTTGGCAGCCAATATTCACGTACAGAAAGTTGTATTCTGCGTCCACTATCGCTAAAAGTACAACGCTGTAAAATCCTTTATAGTTGTAATATTCACTGCCGCTATCAATTGGCTTTTGTATGGCTACGTGCTTTCCATCGATACTTCCTAAGCAATTTGGGAAATTCCATTTTTCTTCAAATGAATTTGCCACGTGTAGCCACTCTTGAGGTGTTGTTGGTATCTGGAACAAAAATAGAAGATTAAGAAATAGGCGCGAAAAATAAATTTATAACTCGTTATTCTAACAAATTTTATTGGATATTTTTATTAAGTATGAAATATTAATAGAATACACTATAAAAAAATATGATTTCAGTTAAGGGTTGTTAAGTAATAGAAAAAGAAAATCGCGGTTATAGATTTTTTTACAATTTTAGCTAATTTGACGCGCCTATAACTTGAAATTATCGTTTAGTTCTATTCTTTCAGGGTAACGAAGAAAACAGAATTGCTTCAGAAAACACTCTCAGTTTGAACGAAACAGGAAATACTGTCACTGATGAAACTACGGGCACGCCTTTCGCCACCCCAAAACCATTTCGGAAAAGAAGACGGCCTGAAGTAGAACAAGATCCAACACAACAAGAAGCTGTAAATATTTTACAAAGAATGTACGAATCTAGAAAAAGCAGGGATGAAAATGACGCATTTGGAGAGTATGTCTCGATGAAACTGAAACAAATAAAAAACAGTCATGCTAAGAATACTGCTCAACATCACATTAACAATATTTTGTACAATGCGACAATGGGACAATATGATTTTCCAACAACCTTTACAGACCCAACCGCTAGTAGTTCCTGGGGATACAACTCTGAACCAAATCTATCCACTTTTTCGGAAAATAATGCTGACTGTAGCTCGAGAGGATACTACACCGCACCGAGTCCCTCGGCTTCATTTGAAACCAGTTCTTCGGATAACTCCAGGACACATACTCGTACCAGCGCAAGAACACAGAGTCCGTCTAATTTATCGGAATCAAGCCAAGATTCGACCCAATCATTAAACGATTTGTTGGAATCAATCAAAAATTAAAAAATACATGTTTGGTTTGTTAAGTATTAAAAAAATTATTAGTAAGGTAAGATAGGTACCTACCTAAAGTATGATTAGATTAGATCATATTAAAAGTAAATAAAAAAATAATTAAAAATGTTGTTTGACTTACCTGTATGTATTCCTTTAAAACCTCATTGAGAGCCTCGCACACTTCTGGTACGATAATAGATATCACTTGGTCTGACAACTTGAACACATTTCCAAGACTTTTATAACTGCTACCAGTTGCCAAAAATCTTAACGTTACCGCAAGTCTTTCCGTCACACTTACAGATTTTCTAAATGTAGTGTCTCGTTTGCCTATTTTTGCCCCAATTAAATTTTGTAGATATTCAAATTCGGAACTGTTCATTCTTATAAAATCTTTTAAGCAACCATCAATACCTAAATCCTTGAGATAGTCTGTGGCACTATATTTTCCTCTAGCTTTTAGCGTTTGGCGCATCCAATAAGAGCGCTTTTTCTTCTTTTTTAAACAAAAAATAAAAGCTATTCCAATGAGCAAATCTTCTTCCATTTTCGTGTAGACGTCCTCAGCCCTCAGAAGGCGAAACCAAACTGCGAGCCAATACTAGATGTTATAAAATGTTTAAACATTTTCCATCAATGTAGGAGCACTTATAACATGTAACAGTTTCTAACAAAGTGCAACAATTGTTAACATTTGTTAGTAAATGTTTTGGTGTTATAAAATGTTTACAAACATTTTATAACGGCAATGTGGGAGCACCAAAAGAAAAGGCTTGTTTTGGTTATAAGTATCGTCATCAAATTCAAATTAGGAATCATACATAACCACATCTAATTAATTATTATTTGGTGTTGATTTACACGTAATTCAGGACTGCCAACTGGAGCGACCTCGTTTCGGTAGCGTTACGTAGTGTGGTTATTACTTTTATGTTGATCAAAACGCGCTCACAAGCACTATACCTTCCCACTATAGATTGCCACGTGACTTGATCGACTCGTTAAATGAGACAAATTTTATACAAAATTTAAAAAGAATACTTTTTAAGACTTGACTGACCGCCGATCAACTTATTATGCTTCGTTTATCCAGTACTTTTACTTTTATTTGTAAGATTATAAGTACTATCCTAAATTTCTAACGATTGTGATCTATTTTATCTTTTGTTAATTTAACTCTGTTCGTGTTCCTAACTTAGCAATTGTACAAACCTCAATGGTTTTTATTACTTTGAAACCTCCATGTAAAATTTGTTTTTTATTAATAAAAAAAAACTTAAACAAAAAATTACTGACGCTTTATATATTACTTAGCTGACCCGACAGACGTTGTTCTGTAGATAATAAAAAAAATACTGTTTTATAGGAATTTGCTAACAATATTTCAAAACATCAAGAAGTATTTCGCAAAAAATGCTCCCTGTTGTTACAATGAAATTGTTTCACTGTCAAACCGTGCGTCACTAAATTCTCTCATAGAAAATAATTATGGGTCCCAAATAAAAAAAAAACTATCCCATCTCTGAAGTTGGACCAAACTGCACTCCATGAAGTTATCCCAATTAAAATCCGTTCATTAGTTTAGGAGTCCATCGCGGACAAACAACGTGTCACGTAATTTATATATATTAAGATAAGACCTATAATACTTCTTTATTCAAAGATTCTCCACAGATTCTCTTTAATAATCTACAGACTTATAGCGTCGCCAATGTTCTATACAAATTTTGTACCGATATTCGAGATCCTTGGACCTTTGAGTGCCACTGGCTTCACGCTACAATAATGAACGTTAAGAGTAGGTCGGACTCGGTCTTTTGAAAAGCACACAAAAGGATCCCTGGCCGTATTTTTTCATCACAAATCGCAACGAAACAATTGCGCTCAGTAGCTTCCAACAGTCGCTCATTACCAATTTTAATTGGGCTAAAGTTTTTATAAATTTAAAATGAAAAAAAATCAACAGTTATTTTTTTATGAAAATAAGGGATGAGACGAGCAGGACATTCAGCTGATACGAATTGATATGTCCTGCCCATTACAATGCAGCGCCGCTTAAGATTATTGAAAAACCCAAAAATTCTGAGCGGCACTACAACTGCGCTCGTCACCTTGAGACATAAGATGTCAAGTCTCATTTGCCAAGTAATTTCACTAGCTATGGCGCCCTTCAGAACGAAACACATTACTGCTTCACGGCAGAAATAGGCGCCAATTGAAACAGGAGGTCTACTCGCAAAATCGACAACGATACATTCGGAACGATACGATAATACTCCGAATATATCGCAACTATCCTACTCTAACAAATGTTCGAATTCCATATCGTTTATCGTTACCATAGACTAATATTTTGATTTTTTTACGATGTTAGTGTGAATGTAATATGTTCAAACCTTAACATTATCTGTGCTTTGTCGCTGTGAAGTGTCAAAAGTCAAAACATAGTTTAGGCGCTAAGGACCATGCCAGACTCTGCACCACCAATTTGGTATCATTTACACATAATGTAAATGTTAAAAAAATATGTAATGAATATAATATGGCCATTTAAAATAAATAATACAAAACTCGCGGATAATAACCTTCTCGTCGACTTCCTATTTCTCAGGCGGCCATTTGCATTATTTCTACGCATAAACGATCAACAAAATGACTTAAATAACTTAGTAGTAAAAAAATCCTGTTGAATAGTAAATCACATATAATTATTTTAATAATATTTATTAACTATGTATATTGTATGGCAAAAATATCTATACAACTTGAAACGATAATAGCAACGACAGCCTAGATGGTGTCGTTGAGATTATCGTAAAAGTGGCGTTTGATTATTTGTGAAATTCGAATATTCGTCTCTGACATTTTCAACTAAGAGTAGGGTTAGGACCGATAATATCGAATAATGTTTCGTTCGTTCAATCATCGTTTCGACATTGAATACGATGTAACTAATTCGACACGACTAATGCCACGATTTATCGAATATCGATTTTAGGAGTAGGCCCCCAGGATAGGATATTGTTTTGATAAGGCAGCGTTATAGAAATTTTCGAATGTACTGCAGCCAATGTGTGCCATCGGGATTTTAGTGATGAAAACTGACGTTAATTAGAGACGAGCAGACGTAATGAGGAGATTGACACGTCGCGGTCGTCGCCCGGCAGCCAGTTTCAATCAAACGTTCGTGGAATAAATTATCTACAAAATTCCCGAAAGGTTTGATTGCTTTGAAATAAAATATATCCAAGTTTGGAAGCACTGCGCCTTACGTTACATTGCACATCTGCACAATAATTCAAGTCAAAATAATAAATTATTGACTAT
Source organism: Leptidea sinapis (assembly GCF_905404315.1). Classification (NCBI taxonomy): domain Eukaryota; kingdom Metazoa; phylum Arthropoda; class Insecta; order Lepidoptera; family Pieridae; genus Leptidea; species Leptidea sinapis. The sequence goes on along the minus strand of NC_066304.1, from coordinate 5,593,903 downwards.
TCAAACGCCACGCGATAACAGATATTATTTCTGCAAAACTTTATAATTTATTTATTTATTCAATGAACAAAATTATCTTAAGCTATATAATAATAAAGACATACTCACAAAACCTCTAAGGTTTATGTGCGAGCGGTAAGTTCGCATTACAATAATTGTTTTAATTACTTAAGACTTAATATAACATATAGTAGTATTATTAAAAATATACATCATAGGTATTCCTGGTTATTAGCTTCTAGACAGTATTTTTTTAGCTTTTCTTTGAAATTTTTCTTTTGCAGATATATATCTATTAGATCATTAGGTAATGCATTTAATATACTTGGTAATACATAGTAGAGCTGACCGTTTTTCTATCGATTTCATTAACATTGCAACAACCTTTTGCAATTACTTCTGAGCGTTTCCGGATAACTTAATACTGGACACTTGCCAGGTTACACTGTTGTACACTTTACACGGGGTGGATAAACGAGAATTCTAATAAATCTTAATAGAACAATATATATAACGTTGATTTCATTTATTTATCATTATCAATGGTTAAGGAACCCATTGTTCTTATTTAAGCTAGATTATGGGTACCACAACGGCGCCTATTTCTGCCGTGAAGCAGTAATGTGTAAGCATTACTGTGTTTCGGTCTGAAGGGCGGGAAGTAGCTAGTGAAATTACTGGGCAAAGGAGACTTAGCATCCTATGTCTCAAGGTGACGAGTGCAGTTGTACTGCCGCTCAGAATTTTTAAGAATCCTAAGCGGCACTGCATTGTAGTGGGCAGGGCGTATCAATTACCATCAGCTGAACGTCCCTTATTTTCATAAAAAAAGTACTATTGTTTGAGTACGAATTAACATAATATAATGTTTTTAATTAAATATTGTAATTTTACACGATAACTTTATACCTCTTTCAAAAGTTTTGTTCGACACCGAGTAGTGTAAGTTTACATAGAGAAGTGCTGAAAGCTAAAACTAACGAAACTTTGTACAATATATTTCAAATTGATAAATTAAATTAAATAAGTCCATCACAGTCTAATATCAAATAACAATTAGTCAAAGGTCTTTGTTTTCTTGCTATTGATACAAAATAAAACCTCATTAAAGTTTTCTGTTAAAACTAGCTGACCCGGCAAACGTTGTTTTTAGCCATATAAATTATTATTTTAACACTACATTATTTTTCTAAAATAAATTTTTTTTTCTTAAATATCAAATCAGCTACCTCCCAGTAAAAGTTCCGTCAAAATCGGTCCAGACATTTCGGAGATTAGCCGGAACAAACAGACAGACAGACAGAAAAAATTGTAAAAAAAAATATTTTGGTGTATGTCTGTGTTTGGGTATGTACCGTTCCGTATATAATTTTTTTTTTATGGAATAGGAGGACAAACGGTCGTACGGGTCACCTGGTGTTAAGTGAACACCGCCGCCCACAATCTCTTGCAACACCAGAGGAATTACAGGAGCGTTGCCGACCTTTAAGGAATCAGTATGCGCTTTTTTTGAAGGTACCCATGTCGTATCGTCGCGGAAACACCGCATAAGGAAGCTTATTCCACACCGTTGTAGTACGAGGAAGAAAGCTCCTTGAAAACCGCACTGTGGAGGACCGCCACACATCCAGATGGTGGGGATGATATCCTAACTTGTGGCGTGTCGTGCGAAGGTGGAATTCGGCGGCAGGAATCACGTTAAACATATATATTCATATACATGTAGTAAAAAAAAGGTTATTCAATATTACAAACAGACACTTCAATTTTATTTATATGTAAAGATGTATAGATTTGAACGAATCATGTACGACCTATGCATGGCCTTTGGTATTGATTATAGTAAGGTTGCTCATTTTTTTTTTTTATGGAATAGGAGGACAAACGAGCGTACGGGTCACCTGGTGTTAAGTGATCACCGCCGCCCACACTCTCCTGCAACACCAGAGGAATCACAAGAGCGTTGCCGGCCTTTAAGCAGGGTGTACGCGCTTTTCTTGAAGGTACCCATGTCGTATCGTCCCGGAAACACCGCACAAGGAAGCTCATTCCATGTTAGAACCATAATTAATTAGCTCCTATTTTAATATGCCTTGCTATATGTACGAGTATGTGATCATAGACGGATTTTACAAACTGAAGCCGAAATGTGCAATCACTACTTCTCAACACAAAATCGTGAAAATTATTCAGGCGTTATTTCAGTTTCACAATAACAATTCGACAAGTGAATCGCCTCTACCCGAGGAATCATCAGGAGACTTGCTTTATGCTTGAAAGAGGCACGATTTTAGACGGACAATATGGTGACAGTATACCCCAAATTCCCAGTTACTTTTTAACAGAAAAACAAACACTAAGAATTTTATATGTATTGGAATAATGTCTATATTTATCCGCTACACTGTAACTAAATTGTAACAATAATTACTACTGCTAATAACATTACTTGCTACTAACAAAGTGCCGCTGCTCTGTTGTACAACGACAATAAGCCGCCAGATAATAAAATTGAATGTTAATTAAAAGCTCGATCAATGACAACTGAGCGAATGACAAATTAAATTAAGAAAATTTATTGAAGTAGGCGTTACTTTGAGGAAATCCATAATTATACAAACGATTTAAGTTTTCTTTAGTGTTAATTCCGCCAATATTTGTTGACTCAAGTACTACAGTCTCGTGCCAGATTTTGGCGAGACAACACGTCCTGAGGATGCCTCGTGTAGAGGCGAAACACGTGTCGAATTGTTTAAAAACAAATATTGGCGGAATTAACACTAAAGAAAACTTAAATCATTTGTAAAATTAAATTAAATATATACTAATAACTAAATGTTACATTTACACTCAGACTCAATTAAGAAGAATTTTAGTCACTGTACAGATAAAAGGCATAAAAAGGCATATATTTTCTCAAAATTGATTCCTTTAGAATTCTTTTTGATGTAATTTCTAACACCACCACCGCTTCGGAAACAAATAGCGCTCTGAGAGAGAAGAAGCGGCGCAAGAAAATCTCCAAGGATTTTTTTTTTCTTTTTAATAAAATATACAATATTGTACTGTCATTTATAAAATATTCATAATATAGTCCCAGGCCGTCCGGTCACTTAGACACTCAGCTGTGGAGTAGTAGGATTTACGACAGAGCCATTTTATAATGAAACATTTAAATTTATTTACAGATAATCAGGCATTATTGGCAGTTGCTTGTACTTTTTATTATTAAAGTTTACCCTTAAAGCTTTTCATAATCTTATGAAGCCTACTAGAATTAGTTACAAGCAATCCCTCATTTATAGTGTTATCAAAATGAACTTCAGTATTTAAAATCTGGGTTAAGTAAAAAAATATGTATTTTTCTGGCAGCACTATTATAACGACATAGAACAGCAGAAACTACAGAGCTATTAATATGCTTAGTGCCTAAAGTGCATCTTCGAACCTGAGGTACACAAATGTGTACCTATGTTTTCAAATAAAATAAAAATAAAATAATTATTTCATTTAAAAAAATATTTTATTTGATAAAACTAATATTTTAAATAATAATATTTTAGCTTAAAATAACTTTGAACTTGCTTCTATAACACTCAGGTCTGAAGAGGTTAATCAATGAAAACTTCAAAAACAAATCAGTGATATCACGAAAACATCACGACATGTACCCAACGGTAATGAAACTACAAACCGTACCGACGCAACTGCAGGACGAGCTCGAGGGGCTTAAGGGGAAACGGGAGTCGTTCAATCAATCAACCAATAAATCTATCAATCTCACGTTTTGAGAGTTTTCTACAAAAATCGAACTTATTTATTACATAAGTACTGTGTTTTGCAGCGAGGGTACATCGGCCGCCATCGATCCTGGCATAGCACACACGCAATGACCTCGCTTCCTGCCACACTTATATAACAGTATGGCACGCGGACGCAATTATAAACCAGTCAAGCAGGAGTCGAAATCACGCACCCTCTATTACTACATACTTCAACTGCAGTTTAGATTTGTTATAAAAATTTATTGTAAAAGACAAAACAATCAAGTTATTTCTTCATTATGGTCCAGAAAGGTCACTACAGAGTATCACAGTAATATTTAAAATTCTAAGGAGCTAATGCCAAGCGTGGCTAACTGTTTATGAGTTGTCAATCAAAATCGGTTACAGTAACAATGTATTCGCTTAGCTTTTCCATTATCTTTTATTCATAAAATTAAAACTTAAAAGACACATGTCATATCTGTAACGAAGAATTTTCAGAATAAGTTGATATATTGAAGGATTGGCGAACAGACTTAGTTCTGCAGCATACGCGGTTAAAAAGATTAGACAATTAACTGACATGGATACGGCGCGACTAGTATACTTTAGTTATTTCCATAGTATTATGTCCTATGGTATATTGCTATGGGGCAACGCTGCTGATATTAATACAATATTTGTGCTGCAGAAGAGGGCTATTCGCGCTATTTATAACCTAGGTCCTAGAGAATCATTGAGAGCAAAATTCAAAGAAATTAACATCTTGACTGTTGCTTCTCAATATATTCTTGATAATGTAATGTATGTTCATAGGCACATAAGTGAATTTGCCAGAAACTGTCATAACCATAATGTTAACACCAGGAACAGACATAAACTGATGATGCCTACTACTCGGCTAAGTCGAGTTAGTAAGTCTTTTGTGGGGCGATGTATATGCTTTTACAACAAGATCCCAGAAAATGTTCAAAACAAAAGTATTACGTTATTCAAAAGAATTGTTAAAAAACGTTTGTGTGGTAAAGGTTACTATAACATAAATGACTTTCTTAATGATACCACAGATTGGGAATGGAGCGACCGCCCTCAGGCTATTAAATAATAAGTTTAATTGTACAATGTTACTTTGTTTCTTTGTAAATGTTACTTTAATTTTAAAACATATTTTTGATGAAAAACAAAAGCCCGCTGAGTTTGTTGCGCCCATTCTTCTCAGGCCTGAGGCATTCATCTTGGAATGGGTGGTTGTTTTTTTTTGACTTTCAATAAGTAATTTCACATCCTATTTTGAATAAAAATATTTGAATTTGAATTTGAATTATATTTCAGTAAATACTTCATCATTCCGAGGGCTCTTTGAGGGATATTAATTGGAAATATTAACAATATCAAATATATTTTTGCAAATTAATTCCACGTATATATCTTCACCATCTGGATATGTGGCCTTCATGTACAGGATAAGTTGATATTACATAGCGATAAATACTCCATTGTTCCGTGAGCTCTTCGACGGAGATAAATGAAAATATTGACACTATCAAATATATTTTTGCAGATTAATGCTAGGTATATATCTGGATAAGTTGATATTACACATCGACACTCCAATATTCTATAAGCTCTTTGTGGGAGGGAGGTAATTAATGGAATTATTGACACCATCAAATACTGTGTGCACATTATTGCGAGATATATCATCACCATCTGGATATGTGGCGTTCAAGTAGAAGATAAGTTGATATTACACATCGACACTCCAAAATAATATAAGCTCTTTGTGGGTGGGAGGTAATTAATGGAAATATTGACACCAGCAAATACTCTGTGTGCAAATTATTGCTAGATATATCATCCATACCATACCATACCATCAGGATATGTGGCGTTTAAGTACAAGAAAAGTTTATATTGCACATCGACACTCCAATATTCTGTAAACTCTATTTGGGAGGAAGGTAATAAGTGGTAATATTGACACCATCAAATACTATGTGTGCAAATTAATGCTAGATATATCATCGCCATCTGGTTGTGTGGCGTTAATGGGCAGAATAAGTAGATTTCAAAATTCTATAAATCCCCCAAAATTCTATAAATCCCCTAGTTTATCGAAGGGAGGTGAATGAAATATGCACATCATGAAACATATTTTTGTAAACTATGGCTTCATATATATCCTCACCATCTGAATATGTGGCGTTCATATACAGTATCAAAATTAAAAACGAACTTACTTCGCAGTGTATTCAGATCGAAAGATGGGTGTCATTTGTAAAATACACTTATACTCTTATATTGACTTATGTGAATGCTCGTCTCCCAATATAAAAGGTAAGCTCTTGTGATTCTCATTTGTAAATATTTTAATTCCATAATCACGAAACTTATTTCGAAACTCGCGGGGCTAAATGTTGTTTCAAAAGAAATGTAACTTTGTTCTTGTTTTTGTTATTAGAGGGGCACTGTCTGGACTTTTCCATTTCATTGTCTATTATTATTATTTCTCGTACTAGGGCGCGTCTCGTCTGCCATATGGCGGACGCATTTTCATACGGTTAACTTATCTCTATAAAGGCAGCTGAACATGATGCATTAATAAATCGTGCTACATTGTGGTCCACTAAAAAGTATTAGTAAAAGTTCCACATTGTATATTCATGACAGTGTTTAAAAGTTCCCTTTTCCAGATCATTTCAGAAAAAGATCACATAACTAATTATTTTCTTGTTTTTAGACAAGCATTTTCCATTTATCTCACGTTAAACGTTCTCACTCTAAGTTTTTAACCAATGTGTGTTGCCAGTGCCTATGGGCCTTATGAGGAAGCTCATTGTTGCTCAGCGTGCAATGAAGAGGGCTATGCTCGGAGTTTCCCTACGAGATCGAATCAGAAATGAGGAGATCTGTAAGAGAACTAAAATCACCGAAATAGCCCAAATGATTGCGAAACTGATGTGGCAGTGGGCAGGGCACATAGCTCGACGGACAGATGGCCGTTGGATCAGTAAGGTCCTCGAATGGCAACCACGTACCGGAGGGCGTAGTGTTGATAGGACCCCTAAAAGATAGACTGACGATCTGGTCAAGATGGCCGGAGTAGGTTGGACGACGCCAGCGCAGGACTGATCGTCATGACGATATTTGGAGGAGGCCTTTGTCCAGCAGTGGACGTCTTCCGGCTGAAATGATGATGATAATGATGATTTTAGACAAGCGGACTCGAAATACAGGTGATTCTTTTTAAGTCCTCCTCCTCACGTATCGAGTAGCTTCTAATACCGATAGCCACATAAAGTAAGCCATTAATTTGTATTAGCAATGTCCTCGCCATTGACTTTGATTACAAAACAAACGAGTTTCTGAAGTGTAATTGTATACATAACCTTCGTTTTGGATTCTTTATAAATTGTAGCGATAGTCAGGCGAAAAGCTTTCCTGCATTGGTCAACTGGAGAAGGTATGCATGAAATGGTATTCAAAGAAGTAAATAGCAACATGACTCAATTTGAGAATACCATCTACATACTTCCACATCGTGTCAGGATACCACGGCTGATAACGACTGGGAGTTTGATGAGCAATGATAATAAACGACAAATAAAAACAGAATTTTCATACATTTTTTTTATAATCGCCAGCGTGTATATGGATATGTAATTTACATTCAGTTTTTAAGCCTGGTTACTAAAACAATATATATGAAAAACTAGCTGACCCGACCGACAGACGTTGTTTTGTTCAAAATAAATAAAAACTAATAAATGTTGTAAATTCCTTAACTTCCTCGTAAGCTGACCTCCACTCGACGATAGGAATATTCCTACCAAATTTCAAGTCTCTACACCTAATGGTTCCAGAGATATCGTGGTGTGGAAATCTCTTTAAAAAGATGTCCCAAAATTTAACGTGAAGCCGAAACGGGTCGATAGGACAGATGGTTAACTTTATCAGAAAAAATCATAAAAAGTATCCATCCCATGTTCTTTAGAAATTATGGGCATTAAATTTCCTCAATTTTTTAACCATTTTTTGCTGATTGCGGTTAATGTTGGTTATTTTTGTCCATTTGAAACATGTCACCATGACCCTAAATGTATCTTTGATCACAATAAAAAATAATAACACAATTGCCACAAATTTTCCTAGAAGTAGCACTTATTACCAAACAACAAATTAAACATTTTTTAAATATCTCAACTATGACAGAGCCTCTGAAAAAAAAATATATACTAGAGTGTCTTGGCAATTGCCATCAAGAGTTGGCGCCTTTAATCAGAATTCCAAAATGGTACAAAGCTAGTTGGGTTAATACTAAAAAAATATGAGTCAAAAATAAGAATCTTAAAGTAATCCGATTTTATGCAACGGCGCCTATTTCTGCCGTGAAGCAGTAATGTGTAAGCATTACTGTGTTTCGGTCTGAAGGGCGCCGTAGCTAGTGAAATTACTGGGCAAATAAGGCTTAACATCTTATGTCTCAAGGTGACGAGCGCAATTGTAGTGCCGCTCAGAATTTTTGGGGTTTTTGAGAATCCTGAGCGGCACTGCATTGTAATAGGCAAGGCGTATTAATTACCATCAGCTGAACGTCCTGCTCGTCTCGTCCCTTATTATCATAAAAAAAAAACAGATTACTTAACAAAAATGGTTTGGAATCGCACAACTCTTTTGGTGGTTCGTAATTTTACGGCAAAATAATAATGATGATGAAAAGAATGAATTATGGAGTTTGGCTGGTAAGGAAAACACATATTCGTGCCAATTTCCATACATATTTTATATAATATATTAGTTGATATACCTACTAAACATTTTATAGAGATCATTATTACTGTGTTTTATCAACATCGCGCGCATTAATAATATAAAAAAACAGGCTTATAGATACGTAATACTTTAAGTCGCTGACGATAAATCTTTTAAGTATACAGACGCTCATTATACAGAAGCAGTTTAAAAGATATCTATAGCAGCAGCGACTGAAAATTATATCGATAATAATCTTTGTTAAACTTTGATACTTCATTTATCTTTTCAAAGCCCAAAAAATGTAAAAATCTACATCAATTTAGGATGCATACTATTATATAAATCGGTAGAGCTTGTGTGTGTATGTGTGTGCATGTCCTTCTATAAGTCACGAACTGCCCTGATGTAAATTAGTATGGTAATACGTATAATAATAAAGTAAGTACTTGTATAATCATTATAATGATTATATAACAATATGATATCGGTAAACCTTTTAGCGTAAATTTCTGACTATCAATGTATGTTGCGGTAGAAAAGACCATAACAAAGAATCTAACCAGACTAACACACACGTAAATTTTGAAGTCGAAACAGATAAAAATACAAAGCATAAGCTCGTATTACAAATATCTCTGCATAATGTACATACATAGCTCGGGGTGGGGCAAATGGGCCAAAGTATCGCCAGTAGTACCACAACAGTGTTAGAAACGTATCGCAAAAAAAATTCTTCGTACTAAAAAAATATAACTTCATAAGACCAAAGCCAGAAAAACCCTTAAATTACCTCTTCAAACTTACATACAAACCTACAAAATATTATAGAAGTATCATGAAAAAAAAACCGACTATCGTGTCAAACACGCCGTGCAAAATAAAAACAGGTGACATCTAAATCAGCCAATAGGTTTGGTCTCTGGAAAGCTAAAATCGAATAAACGTACACGCAGTCAGGTAAATAAGTGCGTAATGAGTTAATGACTCCTTTAAAGGCTGAAAATGGTCTCGTAATGTCCTGGGAATTCCCCGACACATTGGCTGTTTGTGATTACTTCTATAAAAATAAGCTGAACTAAGCAAATACGAAGTCAGTCTCAATAGCAATGACAGTACAATATTGTATATTTTTATTAAAAACAGTGCAAATAAAAGAACGCTGGATGAGTTTCTTGCGCCGCTTCTTCGCTCTCAGAAGCGCCATTTGTTTCCGAAGCGGTAGTAGTATCTAGTATATTAGAAATGACATCAAAAAGATTTCTAAACGAATCAATTTTGAGAAAATAAATGTCTCTTATGCCTTTTAATACAACACCATAAAATAAATACAAAATTACAGAAATTTAAGGCTTTAAATGAACACGCACATCGCAATAAAGTTAAACAAAGTAGGTAACAGCCAAAAACCGCCAAAAGTAACAAATATTCTTCGCTCGGGGTACATTAATTATGCGTCCCGGGTATTTCGGCAGGGGACCTTCTTTCCCTTCCGAGAAGTTCTCGGGGTTCATCGACCAGGCGCGGACGAAGCACGGGAAACCGTCTCACGACACTCATTACTTACAATTACTTCAGCACCGTCTCGATGCTGTGCTATTATTAACTAGTTCAACTTCCTTTGTTCTCTGTATATACATTTTGATAGAATTTGAGCGAGTTGTGCGGAAAATGTCAGGTGTTAATTCCTTTTTAACTGGGATGATATAATAAAGTTTAATAAATATTAGATTTGTTATTATTGAGACTCAGAGTGTAAGAACTCTTTCGACTGCTTACGGGCTGATTTAAGAGTATAAGAATTGGATAAAGTAGAGCCTTGGTCTTTTTAACAGCAAAGTTTAAAAGGCAGAAAAGGCAGTTATTTTTTCAAAATTGATTTCTTTACACTTATTTTTCATGTCATTTCTAATATACTAGATACTACTACCGCTTCGAAAACAAATGGCGCTCTGTGAGAGAAGAAGCGGAGCGAGAAAATCTCCTAGCATTCATTTTTAATGCACTATTTTTAATAAAATATTCAAAACAATTTGTTATGTTTTTAAAGTGATAACCCTCACTTCTAGGATTAATACACAAATAAAATTTGAAAAACAAAATTAAAATTTTTATGAACGATGCGGGACTCGAACCCACGACCTTCGGCGTTCCGTGCCGGTGCTCTTAACCACTGAGCTAACCGTTCGATTACCGCCTCGTTATAAAATTCTGTTTTGCTTTTTGTTCACCTCTCAGGTTGTGGCTTCATCTACAGGATCTACTTTTATTACAGTTGATAACCTGCTCAACCCCAATATTTGCATATTAGGAAATTGACTTGAGATGTCGCTCTTGTAAATCCAATTCTCTCTCTGTTTTTCAAATTTTATTTGTGTATTAATCCTAGAAGTGAGGGTTATCACTTTAAAAACATAACAAATTGTTTAGATTTTGTTTTTCAAATTTTATTTGTGTAAAATATTCAAGATTGCACTGTCATTGCTATTGCTATAAAAAAATCACAATCTGGCCCTAGGCTGTCCGATCACTTAGATATTCAGCTGTGGAGTAGTAGGATTTACGACAGAGCCATTTTTTAATAAAACATTTAAAATCGCATTATAGATAATGCCTGAACAGTGGCTGTGACGGAAGGTTTTTTGTGAACGTATATATTACATTTTCATAAATGTACTAAAAATAAAGTGTGTCATACATATGATGTTTACTTATTTCTACGATATTGTAATATAAGTAACGATCTCTTGTCTACAGTCCATGTTATGTTACTCAGTGATAATTAACTATTTTACTGGTATAAGAATGTTAAAATCTGACAAGTAGTGTTTAGGTCCATTGATTACAAATCAAAATGCATACATACCAAAATACAAACCTTTTCCCTATATGTGTGTATTGTACAGATGTTAATCACAGTTATAGGAAGGAAAGGAAAAAAATAACTAAAAACTTAACGAGCCAAAGTGTTCCAATGGAATTCCTTGATTCGGCCTGGTCGAGGCATGCATGAAAGTGTCGATGCTAGTAGAAAATTACCTACCAGTGGGAGGCTGCTTTGCACAGGATGTCGGCTAGATTATGAGTACCACAACGGCACGTATTTCTGCTGTGAAGCAGTAATGTGTAAGCATAACTGTGTTTCGGACTGAAGAGCGCCGTAGCTAGTGAAATTACTAGGCAAATGAGACTTAAGATTATCATGCGAGCGCAATTGTAGTGCCGCTCAGAATTTTTGGGTATTATTAAGAATCCTGAGCGGTACTGCATTGTAATGAAGCAAGGCTTATCAATTACCATCAGTTGACCGTCATGCTCGTCTCGTCCCTTATTGTCAATAAAAATAAATATATAATAGCCACGGAAAATCGAGTTCCGTAATCACAGTCTACTACTGTGAGACACATGCGTAATATTTTGTGCTTATGAAGTTTTTGTAAACAAGTCTTCAGTTTTTTTTTAATACAAAACAAGATGATATCGATTTAAGATTCAGTCTCCTAAAAAGTTTTTGCGAATTAAATGCTTCCGAAGTTTCTAGACGGCCAGAATCTATATAGACTGAAAACGACGAAATTTTGGGTAATGTACGCATAGTAACGCAAGGTAACATAAATCGCGTGTGTAAAACTTAGCTTGTCACGCACACTAAAGTAATAAACCTGGCTTGTTTTCATCGCTTGTCTAGCAGAAAGAGGCTCTATCTAGATGTACAAATTATCTAATATAGAAACATAGTCCACGTCACACTAATGACAACAACAAAACAACAATGACAGAACGATATAAAGCTATTGTTTCGAGTTAAAGAATACTTATAAAAAACAATATACCTATGGCTGGGAAATGTTTGACACATGTTTTTTTTTTTTGGTTGCTTCGGAGATGGTTTCCAATAGAAATAGATTAATTAATTAGATTGTATACACAATTATTTTTATACTTTTTAGTGTATATTATATCTATTGTTTTGGAAAAGTGTTTTTGAAGTCGGTTGTTTTTTTTGTTGAATTTTTTTTTATTTATAGATATTAGTTATTGGATGTAGATATAGAATTTAATGTTAAGTTTATATGATATTTATTTTGTACATTTTGCAACATAAGGCATTGACTAAGAAAATGCATTGAGTTTAAACCTCTGTGGTTTTTACAATTTTTTTTTTAATTTTTGTAAATTATTATATTTAAATAAGACATTTAAAAAAATCATGGTTTAAAATAGTGTAAGTAAAAATGATTTTATTGTAAAAAAAAAGCGAGGAGTACATGGTATCAATAGTTATAAATATTTTATGAACAGATATACAGAAGGGTTATTTTGATAATATCTTGAAAAGCACCCCACGCTTTTTTTTACAATAAAATCATTTTTTCTTACACTATTTTTAATTCAATTTTTTTAAGATTTATTTTCTATACTTAGTGGGATTTTCTATAAAAGCGTATTTTTTTAGTTTTTCTTTTATTTACTTTTAATTTTTTAGTTTTCTTTTTGTTATATTGAATTGTCATTGGCCCTTAATATGCCAAAATTCGAGTTAATCCGACGTCTTGAAGGGGGTCAAAATCATGTTCAAAGATTCCGTTACATACTGACACACGTATGAAGCTAATAAAAGCGTATTATAAAGGTATCTAACATGTAATCTGCCAGTTCCCGTATGACTTGAGCATCTCGGATCCCGGCATCACGTCCAGCTCTAGCATGCGGCATAACAATTTCGTAACCTGTCGGCGATCACGTTGGCCGACATATGATTTCCCCCGAGACCAACTGGCCGACGAAAAAATCAACGCTCGTGCCACGTAACACCGCTGTTGTATTGATTGCGGCACAAGGCTAAACGAGCTTTTGAACACGGCTCTGTGTACGTTTTGATTTTTACGAGCTTTTTGCCTGCGTAACGTTTGCATCATTACGCCGCTTGAATTTTATGCTTCCATATTTTATTCGGGGAAACGAGGATGGCACTCTGTTGTGCGATCACGTTGTTTAACCGGTTTTTAATGTAACAAGTTATTTTTATGATAGTAATGAAGAATTAATGGCTAATCGATATATACAGGGTCAGGTCTACTTATGAAGCTGTTACCCGCGAGTTTGTCCGCATTTACCAGTGTTACCATATTAGTTGCTGTTCCTACTACATGCATATACAACTTAAACAATCATACAAATAAAATTTTATGAACGATGCGGGACTCGAACCCGCAACCTCTCACGTTTAGATTAGCAAGAGCGACATCTCAAGTCAATTTCCTAATATGCAAATATTGGGGTTGAGCAGGTTATCAACTGTAAACTAGATCCTGTCGATGAAGCCACAACCTGAGAGTTGAACATAGCATACTAGATATTATAAACGATTCGTCACTCGAACGGTTGCCTCAGTTGAAAAGAGTTCGAATCCCACATCGTTCATAAAATTTTGTTTCCAGTTCTTTTTGCGTAACTAATTCGAGAAGTGAGGGTTATCACTTTAAAAACATAACGAATTGTTTAAACAATCATATTATATCTCTTATCGCTAAGGCAGCGTTCGTAAGTCATGTTATCGTTCGACCGTTTTTTCTCTGACTTACTTTGCAAATCCGACTACCACGAAAAAGTCTTTTAATTTTTCTACAAATAATGTGGCTTTCTATTGGTAGCAGAATTTACAAAATCGCTACGGTAGATCCAGAGATTACCCCCTGCAACCTCTTTATCAGAGATTATTTAAAAATCAGGTCAAGGAGTTGTTAAAGTTAAACCTTCTCAGACTTGTGTTGTGAGAGCTTCGCCAAATTGTACGTTAGCAAATTTACAATTCGCAATGCGTTAAAATTCTTTGTTTAAATTCATATTTGATTTGGTTATTTTTGTAATCTTTTCCATTACCTTCGACATTATAAATCGACTCGTAGATTAGGCGTTATATTGCGGTAAAATCCATTGTCAGTTAAAAATGTTCCCTTAAAGCCTCGCCTAGTATCGGAATACTGGGTCTCGAAATCTCGAGCGATTGCCAATTCCGTGGCAATCTGAAGGGTAAAGCCAAATTTTCCATAAAAAAAATGTTATTAATGATAATCTTTAGTGTTAATTTCGCTAAGTTTGATAAAACCAATTCGACACATGTTTCACCTTCACAAGAGTTCCGAAACACAGTAATGCTTACACATAACTGCTTCAGGGCAGAATTAAGCGCCGTTGTGGTACCCATAATCTAGCCGGCATCCGGTGCAAAGGAGCCTACCACTGGCATAACTAATTGTACAGTGTAGGCGAATTGATACATCTACCGTACACGTTATTCTTTTGAGTTTCTTTTTTTATTAACCACTTCTATTTTTTGACTTAGGTACACGCGAAAGCCAAATTTTTTAAGGAAATAATTTAAGGAATTTTGGTGCATCCCTTTCAATACATTGTAAAAAATATAATCTAAAATCCTAACACGGTAAATATAGATTAAAAAGAGTGGCAATGAGTTTCTTGCTACTTCTTGTCATTAAAGGCGAGGCATTTATTTTCTCTAAATTGATTCATTTAGAATTCTTTTTAATGTCATTTCTAATATACTAGACACTACTACCGCTTCGGAAACAAATGGCGCTCTGAGAGAGAAGAATCGGCGCAAGAAACTCTCCCAGCATTCTTTTTTTGTGCGCTTTTCAATAAAAATATACAATATTGTACAATCATTTCTATCACTATAAAATAATCACAATCTAGTCCCAGGCTGTCCGATCATTTAAATATTCAGCAGTGGAGTAATAGGATTTACGACAGAGCCATTTTTTTTTATAAAACATTTAAATTTATGTATTGATAATGCCTGAACAGTGGCTTTATTATAGAAGTGTATACATTTACCCTTAAAGCTATTATGTATCTTATGAAGCCTACTAGAATTAGTTGCAAGCAATCCCTTATTTCTAGTGTTATAATAATGAAAATCTCTATTAAGAGCAAAGAAAGCTCAACTCATCCGAAATGGTAGTTAAAACTTAGACACTCAAAAGTGTAATTTTGTCCTTATTGAATTAATGATTGTTCTTTGTTTTTTAGTTGCCCTAATAAACAAATAAATAAACAAACTCATCAATACAGCACCTTAAGTTATCCGGAGTCAAATTCACATCCACGCTAGGAACCTAACAAGGTTTTTGATGTATCTCCGTTCAAGATACGATTTATAACACAAATTGCTTATGCATATCGAACGAGGATTTTAGTTGAAAATAACAAATGCAAATAAACAAGATACAAAGGGGGCGCGATATGAAATCTGCATACAGAATACAATTTAATCCCAAGAAACATTGATGTAAGACAGTGTATCATCACATAAATTTCTTCGGAGGAGTCTATAGAAAGAAAATTGATATATTTTTTAAAAGACATAAAGGCATAAAAGGTGTCATTTCTAATATACTAGATACTACTACCGCTTCGAAAACAAATGGCGCTCTGAGAGAGAAGAAGCGGCGCAAGAAACTCTCCCGTCATTATTTTTTTGCGCTCTTTTTAACGAAATATACAATATTGCACTGTCATTGCTATTGCTATAAAATAATCATAATCTAGTCCCAGGCTATCGGATCACTCAGATATTCAGCTGTGGAGCATTAGGATTTACATAAAAAGAGATTTTTTTTTTTCAAAACTAGATGATACTTAACACTGAAGCA
Source organism: Leptidea sinapis (assembly GCF_905404315.1). Classification (NCBI taxonomy): domain Eukaryota; kingdom Metazoa; phylum Arthropoda; class Insecta; order Lepidoptera; family Pieridae; genus Leptidea; species Leptidea sinapis. The sequence continues at coordinate 5,577,708 of NC_066304.1, read as the reverse complement.
GGATTTTTAAATTAACAGTATTTTTACATGGCGTAAAAAAATTCTGAATGTGACTCTATTTTAATTTCTTATGTCTAGCTAGCTTCATACTGGATAATCATTTTTGAATTAAATTTACGGGATTGTATGGACAAGTTGTATAGACAAATTTTCCAGACTCTAAAGCAGCATTATTTAAAAAAAAACTACAAACTTCACCACACAAATACGCTCGATTGCTCAGTGTGCCACGCGTTAATTTATACGAAAGATTGCATTTTGTCGTATGAATCCTCTTAGGATAGTTTTCCTCACAAACCAGTGCTGTAACCCTTTCCGTCGTTTTCGTAATGTCGGAGGAGTTATCGAAGGGTCTTCTTTCGGACGACCTTATTATAATATCGGGTATACCCGATAAGGGTTTTGTTCCAATTGTTACTGTTATTCGACTGGAAAGATTTCATCGCATCTTTTACTTTCACGCGTGCAATCTTAATTATATTTGTACTACAATCAGTCAATTCTCACATCGAAAAAGTTACACGAACACACACAAATTAAAAGAGTTCAACGCTGAGGCTACGAAAAATTAAACTTATATACTAGCTGCTGCCCGTGACATCGTCCGCGCAGACGCCATAAGCAGAAAAAATATTATAGCTTGATTTGTTAACAAGCGCTAGCAACGCCATAAGATATCCCAATAAATAATTACATTTCTTTAACTACTGTTAATATTTAAATACTATTTAATATAACTATCACTACGATTAGAAATAACTGTAATATCATATTTAGATCTTTAGTTAACTTGATTCGTGTAAGTTAGTTGGCACTGCAGCAGTTGGTAGCATCATCACGGTAGACGGTCGTGCCCTATATAAGCCAGAGCACTCAGTTCGAGGTGGTTGCTTATCTCAGCGGATACTCCACAGGCAATGCCGCTTGCGCCTCTCTCTCCTCAAGAGAAGGTCGCCTTCGATGTATGCTTAGAGGGCACCTGCCCAAAGCCAACTGCAGGTGGTGTTTAGTGGGTAAGCACCTAGGTTTTCACGTGAGTGCCACATAACCAACGCAGACTTAGGCTGCGTTGGTATGCATGAGCATTCACCACCTGCCTCCCGTCGTTATCCCGGAGGGTAGCCCTTTCCCTTTGTTTGGGCGCAAAAAAAAATCAAGGAGGCATTACTTATTGTGAATTCTAAGGGGTAACGCTGCCCAAATTGAATTGAGTCAGTAATTATTATAATTATTAGTGGAAACCGTAAAATACAGATATTACAATTTTATTAAGTGCGTTTAAATTACCAACCCCTTCTACATATATATATATTATGTAATGTAACCTGTATCTTGTCCCAACCTCTTTTTAATATTCATGCATAATTTAAACATACATTAATACAATTTCACTATACAGTATTTTTTTTTATGGAATAGGAGGACAAACGAGCGTACGGGTCACCTGGTGTTAAGTGATCACCGCCGCCCACACTCTCTTGCAACACCAGAGGAATCACAGGAGCGTTGCCGGCCTTTAAGGAAGGTGTACGCGCTTTTCTTGAAGGTACCCATGTCGTATCGTCCCGGAAACACCGCACAAGGAAGCTCATTCCACAGCTTCGTTGTGCGAGGAAGAAAGGTCTAGGTCCCCGACAATTCGAGCTGCTCTGCGTTGCACGCGGTCAAATGGTTCGAGCTGATACTGGGGTGCGCCAGACCAGAGATGACAGCAATACTCCATGTGAGGCCGGACCTGCGCTTTGTAGAGCGCTAGAATGTGGGCCGGCTTGAAGTATTGCCGTGCTCTATTTATGACGCCCAGTTTCTTCGAAGCCAATTTGGCTTTGCCCTCCAGATGGCCACGGAATTGGCAATCACTCGAGATTTCGAGACCCAGTATTCCGATACTAGGCGAGGCTTTCAGGGAAGTGTTCTCGAAGAGCGGTGATACGGCAAATGGGGTTTTTTTAGTGGTAAACGCGCAAACTTGAGTCTTCTGGGGGTTAAATTGGACAAGGTTCAACTTACCCCATTCCGCGACCTTCTCGAGAGAGGACTCGATACACACAAGTTTCTCCCGGCACTGCTCGACGTTTTCCCGAGAGAGACGCACTCCAGCGTTCACGGGCTTGGGATTCGAGCAATAACCGTCGACAACGACCTGTATGCTGCGCCCAGTGAGGAAGCTGGAGGTCCACTTGCATAAGCTCTCGGGAAACCCAAATGATGGAAGTTTTGCGAGGAGCGCCTTGTGCCATACACGATCAAAGGCCTTCGCTATATCAAGACCAACTGCCAGGCCTTCCCCCTTGCTTTCAATAGCCGCCGCCCATCTATGTGTTAGGTATAACAGAAGATCGCCAGTCGACCGACCATGGCGAAAGCCGTATTGCCGGTCGTTGATCAACTGGTGACCCTCAAGATATACTAAGAGCTGGCGGTTAATTATGCTCTCCATGATTTTGGAGAGTAGGGAGGTAATAGCAATAGGCCTGTAGTTTGCCGGATCCGAACTGTCTCCTTTTTTTGGGATCGGATGGACAAGGGCTGGCTTCCATGAATGAGGGACTACGCCTTTTGAATAAGAGTGCCGGAATAAACGCGTTAGCACCGGCGTCAACTCAGGGGTACACGTTCTAATCACGATTGGAGAAATGCCATCCGGCCCGCTCGACTTCCTGACGTCCAACGAAAACAGAGCTCGCCTAACAGTCTTCTGTCGGAACTGTACTTCAGGCATGGAGCTCTGACATCGCGGGATGGTCGGCGGTGTTTTTCCGTTGTCGTCAAGAGTCGAGTTGGAGGCAAAAAGAGTGCACAGGAGATCGGCTTTCTCCTTTGCCGTATGGGCCAGGGTGTCATTCCTCATGTGCAACGGGGGCATGGACGGCTGGTTAAAGTTACCAAGAGCAGCTTTCGACAACGACCAGAACTTGCGTGTCCCGGTCGGGTAGCTGTAAAGCTGCTCGCTAATTTTGACGACGTGCTTCGATTTCGCACGGGCGATTTGCCGCTTAAAAAATCTGGAGGCACGGTTATATTTCCTCTTCAGAACTTTGTAGTTCGGATCCTTTGAGCCCAGCGCCGCAACCCAAGTTCGATGCGCCCGTTTTTTGCAGTCAGATGCTGCTTTAACTGACGCATCGAATCAGGGCTGTGATCTGCCACCGATCGGTACTACAGAGCTTGGTATAAAAATATCAATGCCCTGCAGTATCACATCGGCTACTGCAACGGCGCAGGCACTAGGATCATCCGAAGGGAAACAAACCCTGCCCCAAGGGTAGGATGCAAAAAAGGAACGCATCCTATCCCAATCTGCTGACTTGTAGTGCCATACGCGGCGGGTCGCTGGTGGTCTGCGACGTTGGCGTCGGACAGGCACTACACTCCTGACCTGGCAATGGTCGTTCCAAGAGGGGCGTCGACAGAGACCTAGTAACCATCGGGATCTGCGGATCGGATGTGGGAAATTATGCACAGATCGCCCTGCGTAGTCTGTAGTACGTGATCCAAGCCATTCGGCATTGTGCCCGTTGAAATCACCCAAGACTACGATTTCAGCGGAGGGGATCTGAGCAAGCACGTCATCAAATGCCGCTTGAACGCAGCCCATGAGGTGATCCGTTTCTGCGTTACCACTATGGGACCTGTAGACACACGCATAGATGCGGACGCGGTCCTCTAAATCTACGCGGAGCCAGAGAGTAGACAGGTCCCTACCCTCAAAATTGCCGAGACGGCGACAGCAGATATCCTCCCTAACGTACACACATACCCCGGCATGAGGCATGAAATTATGCTCAAATTTGTACTCGGGGTACGTTTAATATGACGTATGTTAAAAATTAAACGATTTTGATAGAATAGTTGTTTTTTAAAATATGTGACTATTAGTCTTTTATTGTTTTAGTAATGTTGGATGTATTGTGAGGACCCATAATCTAGCCGGCATCCTGTGCAAAGGAGCCTCCAACTGCTACAAGTCTATGTTCATACTCATAATGCGCATGAAGTAGATGTCATGCTCCGAGCTTATTCACAGACACTACACATGGGTAAGGTGTTAATGTGTTAAACGTCGCAGCTTTTGTTAATCGACCAGTAGCAATCGCAATAATCTATCGTCAGTTAGATACTACGGTACTTGAACTTTGTTAATCTGATAAGACAAGTACCTACTTGATAGTATTAGCGTCAGATACAACTCCAAATATCGTTCAATCAAGCAATATATGCGTCAGCAACAGCAAATAGAGTCAATTGTAACCAAACACCTACAGCTACCGGTATCATATATACATACATACATTCACGCCTTGTTACGTCGCGGTAGGCAGAGACAATAGAATGCCATTTGCTTCTATCCTTACAAACCTCACGCGCTTCCTCTACATTCAATACTCTTTTCATACATGCTCGCCGGTTGCGGATACTCCGGACCTTTCCTTTTCTTAAATCGTCCCCAATATCGTGGACGAATGTTCTACGAGGTCTCCCGTGCCCGACTAACCCACACACACTTGTCTCATATATTTGTAGCGTCATTCTTTCTTCACTCATTCGCTCCACGTGTCCAACCCATTTCAGCACTCCTTTCTTAGTCCTTGTCACAACATCCTCTTTCAGACCACGAACTAGTAAAAAAAGAAGGAAGCACCGTGATATTAGCAAGAGCACCATTATGCTAGTGTGTATGCGGTTACGGGGTATACCAGTTACACAATTTTTTTTCCCCTTAAATAATCATAATAAAAAATATTGAAGTTTCTATAATATATATATATATGAGAGAGCACTTTATCGATATTATTGGATAGGAAATGGTGTGAAATTATAGACATTTACTGCCGTTTACAATAAGCTATCTATCTATCTATCATTAACTTACTAGAGGTAAACAAATTTTTCCTTTTCGCCTAACATCAAACCTATATTGGACATAACTATGGATACATAAGACCTTGTCATTAAACGATGACAGCAATTTATCCGTAACTAGAGATACGTTACTGAAAACGGCCGTTATTCAACTGCTATAAGAAACGTCTGATTGGTCTCATTTTAAAAAAGCATTCATATATTTATAGATCGGTTTGGAAATGAAAGGTCGCATTTCTTTAGCTTTTATTTTATTTAAGACACTTGAGATGGATCACCGAATTATTATGTAGAATTGTAGCTGTTAGTAGATTTTTGCAAAGTGTTTCAAGAAGTATTTTTTCTGTTTGACTGTTACACAACTATTAAAAGACATGTACATAATTTTTATATGGCCTATCTAGATATTATAAACTGGGAGAAAATAAGAAAGAACACAATTTAATTCATTCTGTTATAATTAATTATTCCATTTAAAATATTTATTGATAAAAGTTCTAAATGTAATGTTGCTAAAGAACAAAGAAATTAAATACATAGCAGGCACCGTACAGACATTTTGATTGGTACCGGTACATAGTCTATTATTATTGTCTGTGACAATAGTGATAATAAGTATACAAACAATTTTAAATAAGTTATCAAGGAGTTAGTTACTGGTCATAAAATTTTACAAATCACCATGCATCGTTCAGTTGCGAGGTTCCGACTTGAAATGAATCGCGTGTGATAAAATGCAAATGTCCCCCATTTATTGCATAACCATAAATAAACTGAATGCAAACTGACTAACCGACCAATTTATAAACCTCTTTTCAACCGACTTTAAAAAATGAGCGATATTCTCAATTCGACTATATTATTATGTGCTGTTTTGTTATATCTCCGCAGGATATCCACCAATCTGAAATTTTCTCTAATTTTAAAAGTATACATCTAATATATAAAATTCTCGTGTCATGGTGTTAAACTTTGAACTCCTCCGAAACGGCTTGACCGATTCTCATGAAATTTTGAGTGCATATTGGATAGGTAGGTCTGAGAATCGGACAACATCTATTTTTCATCCCCCTAAATATTAAGGTTGGTCCACACAAAATTATTTTTTTAATTTTTTTGTCATTTTGTTTTAAATTTGTTTGATTATGATTCAGCATTAAAAATACATACAACTTCAAATTTTCACCCATCTACGGTCAACGGTTACTTTTGTATCACGATTTTAATATCGGAAATACAACGTTTGCTGGGTCAGCTAGTTATATATATAAATTAGCTTTTTGGTTGTTTCAGCAATACCTTTTTTTTTTAAGTTCCTACACGCGTTTCGAGTGTACTGTAGTTGTGTCATGACATTGACACACGATGGCGCCTAGAATCTTCTATACTAGGCATGATTTTTGTAGAGTTGCACCCGTAGCGCCCGTAGTAGTTTGTAGCTATATAATATGTTATTGATGGTTGTTTTGTATCAGAATTGAATAATGTTTAAACAAAGTTGAGTATTATACATTTACATTTACTAAGCTAGTAAAATGCTTCCATGAAATTGGTAACTCTAGAAGGTCATTATTGAATAGTAATTAGGTCAAGCTCGTACTCGAAACTTCTGTGGCCTACTACTAGCCTAGCCTAGCCTAGACTAGCCAGCGGGAAATATATTTATATGCATTTAAAACTGTTTTTTTTTTATGGAATAGAAGGACAAACGAGCGTACGGGTCACCTGGTGTTAAGTGATCACCGCCGCCCACATTCTCTTGCAACACCAGAGGAATCACAAGAGCGTTGCCGGCCTTTAAGGAAGGTGTACGCGCTTTTTTTAAGGTACCCATGTCGTATCGTCCCGGAAACACCGCACAAGGAAGCTCATTCCACAGCTTTGTAGTACGTGGAAGAAAGCTCCTTGAAAACCGCACTGTGGAGGACCGCCACACATCGAGATGGTGGGGATGATAACCTAACTTATGGCGTGTCGTGCGAAGGTGGAATTCGGCGGCAGGAATCAGGTTGAATAGCTCTTCGGAACCCTCCCCGTGATAAAGCGGTAGAAGACACACAATGAAGCGACGTCTCTACGCAACGCCAAGTGATCTCAACTGTGACTTTTATTCAAAATATTCACGTTGCTGCAAGCATCTTTACCTCGCACGAACATATACGTAACTCAGTGGAGAAATATTTGAGCTAAACGCGCGTAAAATAATTTTGACATAATTTTTAACCACATGCTAGCACCAACCAGCTAATATCATGGATAAATTCTGTCGCCTGGTGCTAAAAGGGCCAAAGTATGTTTTCGTATGAAACGAGATTGTAATGCCAGTTTATTGTAAAAGTATGATATTTTTTGTGCTAAAAGGGCGTTAGTGTATTAACAATCTTTCAAAATTTACTATGTAAAAAAGGCCAATGTAGCTTTCATACAGTTAAGTAAAAAAAAAATGATAAAAAGGGCTGCAGTATATTTAAGCCGCTAAGAAAATAATGATTATTGATATTGGCCCTATTAGCACCAGGCCACAGAATTATACATCAGCTGAATCTGTGCAATTAAATCTCATGTGATCCGTCACTTGTCAAACGTAACGAATGTGATATTCCACGTAACGAAGCCAGGCCAATAGTGAATATTCAAATTGCAATAAATGAAACAGTAAAGTAATAAAGTCGACATGCGAAATTCAGTTGACGAGGCTCTCGCAGGCACGCAGGCGGCAGTGCCCGACAGAGCGGTTCAATGTTCGTTAATTCGATTATCGACAATGGATGAGTTATGCGCCTATTTGCCTGTGTGCGATACGTTTAATATAAAAATTATTTCTAAATGTTAAGTTTCTATGAGTGTTAAGTCCGCCTAAGTTTTGCCTTAACCTACGAGACAGTCAGTGCCAGAATTTGGCGAGTAAACATCTCCTGGGGATATGTATGTAGAGGCGAAGCACGTGTCGAATTAGTTTAAGACAAATTTTAGCTGAATTAACACTCAAGTACTCGTACCATTTGGATAATTATAGATTACCGCAAAGTAACGCCTAATTGAAAAAATCTTGAACCTATTTCTACCTGAAAGGTGTTCATTTCTATGGTTCCGTACAAAAGGTAACCTAAGGAAACTAGTTAGGCAGCTAAAATGTTGACGTAGAGTATGCATGAATTGATTGAATATTGCCGCTAAGAATAAATATAAAAAGCCGCAAATTTAAAAAAAATGTACGAAGCAAGGAAAGATTTGACTGCGAGTTGGACTAGCTCTTGACCGGAGCAGTACCCTACCTGATGTTTAGGAGCATGATAGGCCATTGGAGAGTGAGGCCTCTTGCATGCACACGATTTTTCGCCGTCTTAAGTCTTCAGTCAATGCGTCGTGTGAACGTACGGTCGTCAGTGTTGTATTGATCACTGTGGTAATGGCCGTGTTAGCTGCACCGTGAATACTAAGCCTAATGTACAAAAGTGACCCTGAGCCAAAAAGCCTAACGAAGGAAAGTTTAATGTGCCTCTAATAAGTAGGCTCAATTGAAAATAGATACAGCTCACTATATCAATTTTCCCTTGCAGAGCCGTTTCCGAATTCCGATTACCGGTTGAGGCAGTGGTCTACATACGAAGCAGTATCTTTAATGTTATTTTTACCTACGTTAAACCTGACTTCAGATATTAACAAAATAAAAATATACATTTTATAAAAAAAATACATGTTCCGACTTCATCAAATCTAATAAATTATTTATCTTTACATGTATATTTCTTGTGTGCGTGTGTATGTCACTGAACTCCTCCTAGACGGCTGGACCGATTTTGATGATATTTTTGTGAGTTCCAGTGAATTTGAGATTGGTGTGTGTTTTCAGGTGGATTCGAGAATGGTTTAGATTCACAATTAAACTACCTCCTAAACGACTGGACCGATTTTGATGATTTTTTTGTATGTTTCAGTGAATTTGAGATTGGTTTAGATTCTCAATTCTGTCCATATAATATAATTCTCCTGCTCATGTGTATTTTAGTGAACTCCTCGTAACGGCTGGGCCGATTTTTCAAATTTAAGACGTGTGTACATGACAACGTCTGTCGGGTCCACTAGTGATAATATATTTCATGACAACCTTAAATAAACGTCAGCTTAAAGCTAGTTGACAATGTCAACGTACTCATAAAGCTCAAATGAAAATGTCGTGCCCTTTGGGGTCCATTTGCAGACTAATTCACCTGACTACGTACGAGTGTCGGGACCGTATCGTTGGGTTACAGAGCATAACAATTTTATATTAATGAAGTCAGTGATCTTCTAAAATGATTTATGTATATTTTTTACTAGTGAGACGTCCTCGCTACGTGATCAAATAAAATCCAGTGTATCTACCACCTAACTGGCTGGCATAGATATTTCTCGGCACTCTGCCCCATGTTTCAAAAAATAAGTTAAAAAATTTATGAAAATACTGCAAGATGGTTAGTCATTGTTCGTAGTTATTGGCTTTTTCTTTTGTTTTCATTGTTTATTAAGTAAGTACCAAATTATTATTTTTATCAGCCTTTTGCTTGTAGCTTTATTTTTGATATATCTTTCAAAGTTATCTTTAGCTTAAGGTTACACAAAGTAAAAAGTTTTAGTTAAACAAAGAATGTATATTATACCTATTATGCATTTCGAGTTAGCCTATAAGTGGAGTGTACAACATTATAAAGGAATTATCCTTAGATTAAGATATGTATGCACATCGGCTTCCTAATTTCCTCCACAGTGCGGTTTACAAGGAGCTTTCTTCCACGTACTACAAAGCTGTGGAATGAACTTCCTTGTGCGGTGTTTCCGGGACGATACGACATGGGTACCTTCAAAAAAAGCGCGTACACCTTCCTTAAAGGCCGGCAACGCTACTGTGATTCCTCTGGTGTTGCAAGAGATTGTGGGCGGCGGTGATCACTTAACAACAGGTGACCCGTACGATCGTTTGTCCTCCTATTCCATTAAATAAAATAAAATTAATTATTAAAAAATAAAAAAATCTATTCCTCACATTTCACAACGCAGGAGCATTATTTTTAAAGACAAACACAGTTGAAACTCAGCACGGAGCCCGTGTTCGATCGAAACCGGGGTTCAATCCTCGCCCGCCACTTACCAATGCGTTTTCTTTACATCTCCTGAGGATGCCTCTACACGAAGCACGTGTCGAATTAGTTTAAAACCAATACCAGGGAGGCTCCTTTGTACCGGATGCCGGCTAGATTATGGTAATACAACGGCGCTTATTTCTGCCGTGAAACAGTAATGTGTAAGCATTACTGTGTTTCGGTCTAAAGGGCGCCGTAGCTAGTGAAATTACTGGGCAAATGAGACTTAACATTTTATGTCTCAAGGTGAGGAGCCCAGTTGTAGTGCCGCTCATAATTTTTCGAGTTTTTCAAGAATCCTAAGCGGCACTGCTTTGATATGGGCAGGGCGTATCAATTACCATCAGCTGAACGTCCTGCTCGACTCGACCCTTATATTCATAAAAAAAAAACACTTTATAAGATTCCTCTGATGTTGTAAGAGAGTTAGGGCCTTGGTGATACATACCATCACGTGACCCGTCTGCATGCTCGTTTGTCCTCCTCTTTAATAAAAAATAAATCAATACTTTAAGTAACACTATTGCAAAGATCGTAAAGAACAATTTTTTATTTTCAAGGTAAAATACAGTCCTTGCTTGCTGATAATGTAGCTTTCTATTTTTGATCCCTTTGAGGTGATTTTTTTTAATAACTTAAGTAGTGTTATAATCATCAGTTACCAAAAAACAATAAAAAAACATATCTTCAGTTTAAATTTATGAAACTCTAACGGTATTATTTCAAATTTAATTTCACATTTTCTACACAAGTTAAATTTAATAGCAAAATTTATGAACTTTACGTAAGTGGAACGGTTGGCTCAGTGGAAGATCGCTCGCACGGAACGAGAGGTCGCGTGTTCGAGACCCATATCGTTCATAAATTTTGTTTTTAAATTGAACTTGTGTAATGAATCCCAGAAGTGAGGGTTATCACTTTAAAAAATATCAAATTGTTCACATTTTCTACCAAACAAAGAGAAATATACGAATCAACTAAACAGAATGGTTCGTGAAATTATTATCATATTATATTTTTACACGAAAATAAACACTGACGGGAAAAATGAGGGTAGAGTTGGTTTTATTATTACATTTACGTAGAGATCTCTCTTTCATTAATCCAGCGAGGCACAACAACATTGATACATTCATTTAAATACACGGCCAATTTGCTCATTTGGAAGATCTAATGCGACCTAAATCCAGGATAGCGACTGTCGTTAGCAACAGTAAGGAATTAGCAACAAGTAAATCGCCTACACAAAGTTTATGCCACATTTGATTTTGAGAGTTGTTTTTCCCCTTGGATGCAAGCATTATTCCTGATAAACCTAGTTGCTAAACTATTAATATAATATTTCCAATATTATTATCTTATGCTACTAAACGATCATCTTATATATATATAATCTGAATCTCCAACGATTTTCATAAAATTAAGTATGCAGGGGATTTCGGGGGTGATAAATCGATCTAGCTAGGTTTCAATTTAAAAAAAATGGTTTTATCCATGTTTGAATGAGAAACAGCTACAATAACATTAGAATACAAAGGTAAATTTCGCCACTATATACAAGACTATTATAGCTCAGATGGGACATTGGGTGATCCGGAAAGCAGAAGACCCCGGTTCGAATCCAGATGTCCGATTAGTATATATATATATATATATATATATATATATATAATCTGAATCTCGGAAACGGCTCCAACGATTTTCATGAAATTTCGATTTGAAACAGGGGATTTTGGGGGCGATAAATCGATGTAGCTTGGTTTCAATTTAAAAATGTAGTGTTATCCGTGTTTTAGTGAGAAACAGCTACAATAACATTAGAATACGAAGGTAAATTTCGCCACTATTTACAAAACAGTAATAGTTGAGATGGGACATTGGGTGAAAACCGCACTGTGGAGGACCGCCATACGTCGAGATGGTGGGGATGATAACCTAACTTATGGCGTGTCGTGCGAAGGTGGAATTCGGCGGCAGGAATCAGCTTGAATAGCTCTTCGAAACACTCCCCGTGATAAAGCGGTAGAAGACACACAATGAAGCGACGTCTCTACGCAACGCCAAGTGATCCAGCCGTTCACAGAGCACTGAGTCCCCGACAATTCGAGCTGCTCTACGTTGCACGCGGTCAAATGGATCGATATTTACACCACAACCAAACTCTTTTAGTTTTTGCTGAGTTGCTAAAGATGTGTATGCTCTAGCGTTATCTTGGTGAAAGACCACACCGTTTCTATTGATCAATTCCGGTCGCTTTCTCTCAACTGTTTGCTTAGATCTCATCAGTTGTTGGCAGTAGAGATCCGAATTCTGCCCGGCGGTAAAAGCTCATACACACAAATTCACCAAAACCCAAAAATTCTGAGCAGCACTACAATTGCGCTCGTCACCTTGAGACATAAGATGTTAAGTCTCATTTGCCCAGTAATTTCACTAGCTACGGCGACTTTCAGACCGAATCACAGTAATGCTTACAAATTACTGCTTCACGGCAGAAAAAGGCGCCGTTGTGGTACCAATAATCTAGCCGGCATCTGGTGCAGGAGCCTCCCACTGGTGACCTTTGAACACGACCGTTTCATACGATCTTGTTCTACATGTTCCACTATATGTTATATTTATTATTATATTCTATTATTCTTATATATTAATCTATTGAGTTATATTAAACACATAATAAACTACATAAGTTATTATTTTTCAAACAGAACGATTTATATTTTCTGCATTGTTTCTTCGTAAGTAAGAAATATGTTTGTAAGCATAATCATTCATGAACTGTATAAAAAATCTTTACAAATGTAAAGTTTACGATTATTTTAATAGACAACTTAATCTTATCTCTAACCTTATGATATTAAAAATTGATATATTCGCACGCCTTACTCATGGTCCCGCGATACATCAAAGTGAATCCACTCGTACGTCACTAACTCGAACGAGATGTAAGGTCCGCTGGGAAAATTGCGAGAAACAACTCGCCAAGTCTTCAAATAGTTCAAGATATCTTAAGAAAATAAACGATCAATGCACAGCTGGCCGGGAAACTATAAATTGTCAACGAAGGACTTTTTAATAAATTTTAAATTAATAAACAAAGTAGAACTTCGCCGAGAAAGACGATATAAAATTCTACCTCCTAAGGGAGTGGGAAGATGGGATGAAATATCGTAAGGCTACAAATATTTTGTGTAGTTTATATTTTAACAGACATCTTGGGCTCGTTGTAAAGATTATCTTTAAGAGGTCAATACTTTCATCATACATCATGTAGCAAATAATTAACATTAATAAGCGCTAATGATTACATTTACGTACGTGAATATAATAAAGCTGTGGAAGGAGCTTCCTTGTGCGATGTACCTTAAAAAAAACCGCGTACACCTCGCCACAAATTAGGATATCATCCTCACCATCTGGATGTGTGGCGGTCCTCCACAGTGCGGTTTTCAAGGAGCTTTCTCCCTTGTACTATAAACCTGTGGAATGAGCTTCCTTGTGCGGTGTTTCCGGGACCATACGACATGGGTACCTTCAAAAAAAGCGCGTACACCTTCCTTAAAGGCCGACAATGCTGCTGTGATTCCTCTGGTGTTGCAAGATAATGTGGGCGGCTGTGATCACTTAACACCAGGTGACCAATATGCTCGTTTGTTCTCGTTTTCTATACAAAAATTTTTTGAAAGAAATTATATTGAGAACATGTTTTTCATCTCATCTCATTATTTTTATGATAGGGTCGAGACGAACAATACGCCCTGCCCATTACAATGCAGTGTTGCTCAGGGTTCTTGAAAAACCCGAAAATTTTAAGTTGCACTACAATTTCGCTCGTCACCTTGAGACATAACATGTTAAGTCTCATTTGCCTATTATTCATAGGCGCCATTGTGGTATCCATAGTCTATATATAGGCATCATATACAAAAGAGCCTTCCACTTTCTTTACAGTCTTTCTCTATCAAATATTTTTTCCAATTTTAAATTATTCACGAAAATAGTGGACATCCGAAGCTCACTATCATCCAATATATCCATAGGGTTCTGTAGACTTGAGAATAGATTAACAATAAACATTAATTTACCTGAACGCCCGACAACAACGTGAAGCGAAGTCGGAAAGTTTCATTAGAGTGGCTATTAGAGTGCTGGTTTTACTTCAGGGTATCGAGTGCTAGATTTACGGCTGCCAATTCAATTTATCGAGTTTGTCGAGGACAGAACTCCTACTTACAAGATTTTAGGTGTCAATAAATCCCTTTTACACTTTACCTCGGGCTTTGTAAACATGAAAACATTATCTGTGTTTTTAAACTTTTATAATCGCAGAACTTTAACATTTTAATTATTATGACTTGATGCCGTTATTTCAAGCCAATTGCATGAATCGTGGTCGCGATGGGACTGCGGAGGTGGCGAGAAATGTATTATATGAAATCAATAAAATACATATCGTGAGTACCCGTCATAATAATTACAAATGAATATCTGTGTTCTTACAAACAAGTTTAACATGTGTTGAACACTTGTTTTAAGAAAGTTCTATTACAAATTCTGTTGTTTACCGTTAAACAATTTTTAGACATTGATTATATTTAAACACGAGTCGCAGCTTGTTTAAGGTGTGTCTACCGGATAGAGCATATTCAAGGAAGATTTAGATTATATGATGACAGCTGACAAATTTGCGTTCCGTCCGTTTTGTTCCTGAATATGTCGTGCTTAACGAAGTTATCGTTAAACATAAGCTAAATACTGTTTTGTAAAAGAAAAAGATCAACTACATTATAGACATCCGCGTCGTTATTGTTAGGTTACTCACGTTGTTACATTTAGTTCACTGTTTAACAAAACACGAGTCTAAGCCATGCTTAAATATTTTTTTTTGTAATAACACTGTATTTGTTTAAAACGGCTTTACTCACGGTTTGTCGAAGTAGGCACCGACTAGTTTCTAACCATTCGGAGGCGTGATCAGGTTGAGTTTTACAAATAAAGTTTATAATGACTCACGAAAGTTTTAATAATTTAACATGAAAACATTCCTATTATAATAACTACTGTTAAAAAACTGTTTTTAAAAAAGAACAGACAACCATTTTCGCACTCTACAACTGCAAAAAACCGACTTTTTAAGTTAAGTTCATCCAATATGGTCTTGTGTCGTCTTATATTACCGTTTAATTGAAACGAATTGTTATTTAGCTTTGGGTAGGTACTTGCCTTTCTTCGTGCAAACAATTATATAAAACCGTTGAGAAAAGCGTATCATCACTGTAAACCTATTGTTATTTTAGTATTAGCATCCAGTGCCAGTGCAGGTGCTCGTACAAAAAGCGTAACCGACTCTTAAAAGTCCCCCACGCTCATGAATATAAAATCTGCTTACCTTAAGGGCATGCCGACGAAAAATGACAAGAATTCGAAGTGCTTTTAACTTCAACTTTTCAAGATCGAAACATGTATAAATTTAATAAATGCTATTGCATGAAACTAGTCACAAATTCTTAACTAAGTATTGACCTTCTATATAAGTCCGAATTTAAAATAGGAGCAATGAAATCTGAATACGTACCATAGTGCTTCTGGGGTTTCTATAGGATATATTCTTTAATACTATCGTTGACTGATGGTGAAAAAAACATAACTTTTAAAACTGAAGATTAT
This sequence comes from Leptidea sinapis, assembly GCF_905404315.1. Taxonomy (NCBI): domain Eukaryota; kingdom Metazoa; phylum Arthropoda; class Insecta; order Lepidoptera; family Pieridae; genus Leptidea; species Leptidea sinapis. The sequence goes on along the minus strand of NC_066304.1, from coordinate 5,562,058 downwards.
AAATATAAAATTAATTGCATCAGGTAGGTAGTGTGATGGGCACTATTGGGCAGACAAATCTTTAATAAACTTGATGTCTATAAATAATTGGTGGAGACTTACTGTTAGATATGTAGGTACATATGTATGCTTTAATGCAGACATAACATTAGGGTCAGCACTTTAAGACCAAGGCGTCACCTATTAATATATAAAAGCAGTCAGTCTCCTTCCGGATCCTGAGACACTCATACATTTCAATTATTTCTAGTTTAAAAGATTGTTTTTAATATTCTGTCTAACAGTACGAAAAAATTATCGAAATATTATGGTGAAATGTTTAGATCCAAATAAAGTCGCAAACATTTCCGTATTATAAGCTCGTTTCTTTTTTTATAGCTGGTGTTAAGTGATCACCGCCACCCACATTATCTTGTAACACCAGAGGTATCACAGGAGCGGCCAACAAGCCTTTAAGGAAGGTGTACGCGCTTTTTAATTTTTCTTTTTTTCTTAACTTAAGCCCAAAGAGGGAGCTTAGAGATGGGCTCTTTTAAGTTATATAAGTTAAGTATAATTTAAGTATATAAGTTATATAAGTTACTAAATTTTTTAACTATCCCACCGGAACTCATTTGCCGGAATGAAAAGAATACAAGATATTGACCGGCAATATAAGGTATGAATCAACATGCCATATTTTATCAAATTATCTGTACAAGTTATTGTCACAAAGTATATAATTTACTAGTTTTCAACTATCACACGGGAACCCTTTAATTTACCGGGATGTAAAGTATCCAAGATGTTGGCCGGCAATATAAGGTATCAACATGTCAAATTTTACTACATATCGTGCACACGTTGTTGTGTACTAAGCTATTTCAGTTACTATAGGTTTTTAACTGTCCCACGGGAGCTATTTAATTTTCCGGGATGAACAGTATCTAGGATGTTGAGGGAGGGGATGTAAGGTACCATCATGCACAATTTCAATTAAATCAGTCCAATAGTTTCAACGATTAGCCCGTACAAACATGCAAACAGAATTCGAAAAAAATCGGGAATTGTTCTATTTCTCTTCTTACATGACTGACTGTAATGATGTATAGTTTTTCAAATATCTACTCCACATAAAAGAAAAAAATGAAGTTTGAGAAATGATGATATATCAGAATCTTTTACATTTACAGTTAATTTCTCTTTATTATGTAATATATTATAATAATTCATATCAAGAGTAACGATAAATACTGCAAAGCGAATCCATAATGAGAAGTGTTAATTACGCCGAAACTCGAAACAATATTACAGGATACATTTAAAACGCATATCAGTAATGAAAATCTCCCAATATCACTAAGAGGATATTTTAATTATTCACGTGACGGGTTTATAAATACGAATAATGCGATTGACATACGTACGAAATGCTCATCTAAAAATTAAATCAATCTTAATTATATCAGAACAAAAAAAAACCAAAGCAAATGGTTGGACCATTTAGATTTTCTTTTTTACGTAACAACAAAATATAATAACTACCTAGTGGTTAATTCGCAGACAGGTCTATTTATTTAAAAATTTGTTATTGATAACAACAAAAAAATAATAGAATACGCTCTACAGTGAACTGTTTTCATTATACCTCAATACAAAAATGAGCAAGACCAAGGAACAGGTACGAATGTAAAAGCAAAACACGAGAGAAGCCAATAAAGAAATATCCACCGACATTCAAATGAATGGAATGTAATAGTAAAAAGGTAATAAGTGTCATTTATCGTATTATATCTATTCTACACAAAATAGATCAAAAAGATACATCAGTATAGATAGAGCTTTAGATATCTTTCAATACTTCATCAAATGCTGACACAAGACGAAACAGCTCTGTTATTAAAGTAATTTACGTCCTTTTTATCCGCAGCATTGAAGTATACAAGACGAAAAATATTTTGATAAGCAAAATTAGGCCTTCAGAATTGAAAACAAACCCTTAATTAAATTAACGGAACATGCTTACGATGCTGATGTTATCTTTCATTATTTTAGGCTTAAAATTTGAAGATCTGTCAACTCGACAAAATCGAAAAGGACACTTTGATACCTTGTTCAAGCACAAGATAAATTGATTTGGTATAGTATGCATTTATTCAAGTATTTTTAAGACTAGCTGATCCTATTATTAATATTATAAATGTGAAAGTTTGTATGTCTGGATGTATGTTTGAACTTCTTTAACGCAAAGACTACAGAATGAATTTTGATGAAACTTTTGCAATAATATAGCTTAAACACCAGAATAACATATAGGCTATAATTTCTAAAAATATTGTGTGAATTATCTATATATTTAAATAAAATTGGAGTGTATGTTTGTAATATTGAAATAACCGTTTTTTACTAAATGTATATTATGAATACATATACGTACCGTATATGCACTAAAATAACATTTTTTACAATTTTTGTCTGTCTGCCTGTCTGTCTGTCTGTTTGTTCCGTCTAATCCGGCGACTTTTATTGGCAGGTAGCTGATGTAATAAGTAACTTAGGCTTCGTTTATTTTAGAAAAATAAAGCAATGTCCAAGAAACGGTCTACTTCTAAAAATAATTTGTCCCTCTGTAATTATAGTATGACTAGAGCATTTTGTAGTCGCTCTTTCATCTCAAGGATGAATAATAATTCTCGGTGAATCGGTGAATGTGGGTAGTAAGTACTTATTTGTCCCTTTGAATTTATTGTTGCAACGTCAATAAACATATGAATGTATTTAAGCTTAATTTATTGATAGTGAACGACCGTCTGTATCTTTAATCAATTTTTCACCTAATTTCGCAACTATCAATTCAGACAGTACTGTAACTTATCCGGTTTTATTAATATTATTATACCTACTAGCGACATGTTTAAATAATCAGAGTCGCTTCTCTGCGTGATTTACACAGTGTCATTCAGCGGCAAGATGTTGTTTGCGAGCGACACATACAGTTTACGATTTTAATGTGACGCAGAATTTGCGAGCAAGATCATCGAGATACGTGGGCTGAAGTCGAGTTTATTAAGTTCAACAATGTTCTTGCGTTGAGTTTGACGACTTTAATGCAACTCCCCATAATACTTTAGAAAACATAAATAAACTAAACGTTTTCACCGCATACATTCATTACAAGATTGGATTTGTGGCATACCAATGCTACTAAATGATAGATTTATGGCAGTTTTCAAAAACGTATCCCTAGTTACAGATACAATGAGAAGATCTATCTATCCATAGTTATGTCCAATATAATTATAGTCCAATGCTTTATGTCAATAGGTTATTGTAATGTAAGTAAGCTTAAAAGGATAGATTTGTCTACGATAGATAGGTTATTGAAAACGGCCGTAAGTCAATTACTAAGGTAGGCGCTTCAAACCGAAGGACAAACAGTGCATGCAAATTATTGCTTGCCAACTGAAAAAGGTACCGCTGTGGTAGTAAAAAGTCACGTAGTGTAAAACTTTTTTCTCCCGTCGTTATCTAAGCAAAAAAGATATGACTTTGAATAATAGTATAAACGATGGTTATGTTGAGAAAATATAGGAAAACAAATTAAAGTATAATAGATATTTATTGCTACTGACATTATGAAGTTGAATGCTACGGAATAATTAACATTAGAGACAATTAATTAGGAATTGTGATTGTTAGGTTGAAAAATGTTAGGAAGAACATTTTCGGATTTCCAATTATCGGAGTTGAAATTTTAGGTGAACTTTAGCGCACCCAGTTTGCTAACAATTATTCATCTTGCACATGTTGTATGATCTATGGTTGCAATTAAGAACAGCAACAATAATTACTAGCAGAAGTAAATTGTCACAGAGTTGCCTTTTTTAAGTGATAGTTTAACGTGAACAATACTAAATTGTATTTTTATTTCCACACAACATCTATGTTACGTGACCATCATCAAAACGAATATAATTATACAAGTATTATTCTTCAAATAAGCGCCTCTCAAACCTCGACACCAACATTTACGTCAATCTTTATCACGTTATTGGTAATGGTCCAATTTGTGTGTATTATTCGCGCGGGGTTTATCTCCGATATCTAAAAATAACGCTTTCGAGCCACATTGTCACATACAAACACGTTATCATTCCGTTAATTGGTCGCATTTTTCCGCTATTTTGATACGGCTCATAACAACATACCAACATACATGCAGACCATGCAAGGTAAGGTATCATCAGTGGCGGATTATGCTTTGCCGCCTTGGCGCTGTCTGATATACCGCCCCTTTTGATCGAACGTGAAGATCCGGTGAGAACAAGATTTTTGAAAATCGAGGTGAAGCCTATAACTTCCCTATTTTTGCTTTGAAATTCTTCGATTTTCAAAGAAAAAGCGGGAAATAAAAACCAATATGTAATTTCAAATGCTTTATATATATGTAAGAGTAATCTCATCAAAGATACAAAAGTGAAAAGTACAACTTATCAACAAAAAAATAAATTATATTATACATCAATTATATATACATATGTCCATAGAATTTTTTTAATAAATTGAAAAAAAACAAAGCCAATTGTAAAATAAACTTTTGGTTTATTTCTTTCGGCTCTTAAATTTTAACGTTCTGAAAATTTTGGCGCCCCCCCAAATCATGCCACCCTCACCCCGTAGGACCGTGAGGCCCGGGCCTCACGGTCCTATGTGTTAATCCATCACGAGGTACCTTGCATGGCATGCATGTATGCATTTCATAAACTGATTATTTCAACCGTTACCCAGTGTTGTTGTGTTGCGGGTACGTAATTGTTGCGGTTCCAATTTAATCAACTTATTACTCACTATCGCATGACTCTAAATCATTTTAATACGTCATACAATTTTTAATTTATTCTACGAATATTTCAATAAATGAAACATACACTTGTGTTACGGTAAGCTTGTCTCAACAATGAACTTAAGCCACCACATTTAAATCAGTTTAGATTTGACTGAAATAAGCGTGCATTAAGAGACAGATAAAAATTCTGAAAAATATTTTATGGCCACGATTGCATGAGTATTGATTTCGTTAGTTTTTTTTTAATCGTTAATATACACACTACAGGAAACCGTCGGCGGAATTAAGTTGCCACATCCAAAAAACGATAAAAATTATAATTACGGCGCATCCAGATGGCACACTTTCGAAGTTATGATTTGATTGCAATATGTATAGGTTTATCGATTTTATAAAACTTGAAGAGAGTCGATTGCGAAATTGAAGTTATGATTTGATTGCAATATGTATAGGTTTATCGATTTTATAAAATTTGAAGAGAGTCGATTGCGAAATTAAACTAAATTTAATGTCAATTTTATATTTTCAACGCTAGAAGCACACACACCAATTTCGTCACGCCTTATTTGATCTTATTAAAAGGTTTATCAATGAACCATTCAATAGAAATAATAATAGTTCTTACGCCCATCAAACTAATTGCGCCAGTGATATCGGTGTGTAAGCCGTCCCTAAATCTGTTATTGCTCGGAAATAACATTTCCTCTATTCCGCAGTTGGAAGTAAATATTGGATCGTTGAGATACTATCAGAAATGTGATTGATATTGTATGTTAGTAACATGACTTCATAAGGTACATCATATTTGCAGGAAATACTGCACACTGAACCGACTTAACTTCACTTTTTTGTCAGGTGGAGTCCGATATTTCGACAGATATACTTTGATTTATAATTTTCAATTTGCTCTAGCGCTTGTGAAAAGGGGACGGTTCAACCTCTAAACGACTTGTTACACAAAATGTAACGTACACGTCTGGCATTCCACAACCGCGCGTTTTGTTCGAAATTTCTTATCTCGCACAACCACTTTGTGGAATCAATTACCGGCAGCTGTCTTCCCGAACAGATACGACTTAGAGACCTTCAAGAAAAAAGCATACTCCCACCTTAAAGGCCGGCAGCGCATTTCTTGACACACCTGTTGTTGCTGATGTCCATGGGCGGTTGCCTCACCTCTCCCCGTCCCGTGAGCCTCTTGCCCGTTTGCCCCCTCTCATATAAAAAGAAAGTTGCGGAGTTTATTTATCTCGTAATAAAACACTGATATTTCTACAACAGATTATAATTTCTCGATATTTATATATTTGATTGATAGTCATCACGAAGTGACATCTTTCGGGGCAGACGTGATTCGCCCCACGAGCATTCTCCACTTTTAACTGCTTGCCGACAGTCTCGTACACTCGTTCACTGGACCACCCACAACAGACTTAATTTGGCCGGTCCATCGCACGGGCGACCTTCCACGCCCTCTGGTGCCCTCCGCTTTGCCATGCAGGACATGGCACTCAATGGACTCACTCTCGCGCCGGGAGACGTGTCCGAACTCGATATTATTCGTTCTCGATATTACGTCATACGAATATTACATATAGTTGTGTACGAATAATAATGTACTTAACAGTTTCCAATTTTATACAAATTTATTATTTGAACAAGACTGAACGAAGGTTGGTTGTTTCACCTTTAAAGAAAACGAAATTGCAAGCATAAACTGTTATTGTTACAAATTGTTATATGACAATGTAAAATACTAAGTCTGGGTTGCACCACCCAACTTTAGGAATGACAAACATGTTTTTAACGTACCGTTTAAGCAAAAATGTTTTGTACCATTTGACAATTTTTTGATAGCCGTAACCGTCCAATATTCGGCAATTAATAGTATTGTTAATGTTAAATAGGTAAACTCACAGGTCACTTTTTAACTTTAATTATGCAAAGGAATACGATGGTGTAACACATTCTGCAGGTTATTTAAAGTCAGCGATACTGTTAACGTTAAATTTTAATGAAGCCTTAACTATAACAGCTAATATGATGCAACCTAACCTAAGACTAAAATCATCAGTAAAGAAAAGTAAAATAGATTATAAACGACACTCTGATGACGTTACGAACAAATTACTGACACTCGTCGCAATAATGCCGATATTAAAGATAATTATGTGCTTTTTATACGCAATAGTATCCGAGAAGAAATATTTAGATAGGCAAAGTTACTGGATTGACTAAACACGCTTACGAAGTTGTTGGCATCTTTTATAATATTTAAACTGTTGTGATACCAAAAAGACCAACGAGATCAACGGACTAACAAATATATTAGATCGTTAGTTATCTTCTCCATCCAGCCTAGCAAGCAGTCGGTTCGAGGTTCGATACTCCTTCCAAGACGCCCCATGCTGTAGCTACAAATTGGCCTCCACGGCCCACGCCAGGTCTCAGTGGAAAAGCTTTCAAGCAACAGCGAGCACAAGGGAGGTTTTTAGTCGGTAGGGGGTGGACACGCGAGCCCGACATATGAGCCCTGTTTCAGGGTCTAAATACGTAAATGTTTAATCCTCCTCTGGAAAAAAAATTATGGATTGGCTAAACACGCTTACGAAGAGGTTGGAATCTTTTATATTGTTTAAACCTTAATTTTTGGATACTGCTGTGATACTACAATGACAAAAATAATAATTTTTTTACCTTAATTTACATAGAAACATAAGATCACGGGCAGTGTTAGTTTATCTCTTATTGCCAATGACGTTCTATACATAAGAACGTCATTGCTTATTGTAGTACTATTTTTATCTAGTTGTTATTGATAATCAATCAAAATTCACTTGACACCGCAGACTTAGAATATACTAGATGACCTGACAGCTGATAATGCGTGACCAAAATTGGTTTGGGGATTTGTCAATGTGTGTGTTATAGTATAGTAGTTTAACATGCAAAATACTAAGGAGATCATCGAGATCATCAGAGGATCAATCAAAACTGGTTACAGTAACAATAGATTGTCTCGCTGAATCTCCGTTAGAGATGTTCTTCTCTCCCTTTGTTTATCTATATGCTAGTATAAGTCTAAGCTGGGAACAATTCCATTTCTTTAAATCCAATATAAATTACGAACCTGTCAATTCTGCCAGCACAATAACTCATTACGCTTTATTACCAGCGAGTTGTTCGAACAATTCGAGTCGCTTCCACGAGTGATTTGCACAGTGACATTTAGTGACAAGACGTACGCGAGCATCACAGACTTATGAATTTAATGAGTCGCAGAAGCGACGCGATCGAGATACGTGGGCTGACGTCGGCTTTATTAAGTTCAGCAATGTCCTTGCGTTGAGTTATAAGATTTTATTCCTCGCACGCCCCTGTAATGAATATTGAGTAACATAAACAACAGCCATATTTTACAGATGATTAAATTCGGAGTTGTGCTCACAATATTGATGGATCTGTTCGTGTCTTATTATTATCGCGTTTTAATGGAACCTTTTTTTATGAAAATAAGGGACGTGACGAGCAGGACGTTCAGCTGATGGTAATTGATACGCCCTACCCATTAGAATGCAGTGCCGCTGATGATTCTTGAAAAAACCCAAAAATTCTGAGCAGCACTACAATTGCGCTCGTCACCTTGAGACAAGATGTTAAGTCTCATTGTCTCAGTAATTTCACTAGCTACGGCGCCCTTCAGACCGAAACACAGTAATGTTTACACATTACAGCTTCACGGCACAAATAGGCGCCGTTGTGGTACTAATAATCTAACCGGCTTCCTGTGCAGGAGCCTCCCACTGGTAAAGATATAGTTTTGATACAAGTTAATCAGAGACACTTGGTAGATGGTTGTGCCATGAACTTGCAGAACTGTACCTAAAAGAGGAATTTATTCCAATCTTTTTTATGCAAGAAGACAAACGACTTACCTGTCACCTGATCATCCCTGCTCACGCTCTCATGCTTTGAGAAAAGCGTACCTGCTTATTTTTAGGAACACTCGTGGCGTCCAAGAAACACCACACAAGGAAGCTCGTTTGCAGTTTGAAGCAGCTTGGTAGTGCATGGCCGAAAGTCCCTAGAAAATCGCACTGTGGAGGAATCCCATGAAAGTGACGATGATATGATAGTTGTCGTGTCGTACGAGGGTGGAATTCGGTGACAGAAATCAGGTCAAGAGAATTCATACACAATGAGACGACATTTCTACCATATAGCTTCACGAGCAAGCCATAGTACTTTAGCGAAATATTCCAGCTATTTGAAGGGGAAAGAAAAACGATTCATAATGCTTGCTTTCATTGCAACTATAGAGAACCAGATTCGTATATTATGACTATACAAATTTAACAAGTATCGAAATTTATGGATGATGCGGAATTTGAATCCGCGCCTCTCGGATTACGCTCCAGCGATCTACCAACTAAGCCACCAATCCCCATGCAGCATGATCTTTAATGTTTTTGCTCATGCTCTCGTGTTGTGGCTCTGTCTGAGAACTGTGATTTTGGTACATACATTTTAAATTTGTCTATTTATTCCAGAAGTAAGGGATATCACTTAAAAGTAACGATCTGTTTATATTATGACTAGAAAATCCTAACAATGTAGTTATATCCCAAATCATCGTATCGAGTATCACACTCGTAAGTCATGTAGACCCCAATCACGTTATTGGTAGTGGTCCACTTTGTGTGTATTATTTGCACGTGTTAACTGCCCGATATTCAAATATTACACTTTCCAACCACTTTGTCACATACAAACACGTAACCATTCCCGATATTCACCGGTTTCCGTCGTTTTGATAAGGGTCGCACCAACGTTGCTTGTCATTTGCAAGCCATTTATATAGTGATTGTATCAGACGATAGGCGGCATACCTGCCTGTGTTGCGAGCATTTAATTGCTGTGGTTTTAGTTCAATCTACATTAAACCCACTATTCCGTACATTCCTGTCTAAATTATTGTTTACAAAATTAACACTGTTCATAAGTAGTATGTTACAGTTAGCTATAGCCAAATTTTTTAATCAAAAATAAAATGTATCAAATCTTATATCTTTAAACGAGCAATTTGTATATTGTATATATATATATATATATATATATATATATATATAATCTGAATATCGGAAACAGCTCCAACGATTTGTGTTATTCGATCTCAAATCTAGTAAATTATACATAGACTAAACTTGGAAATAGAATATCGAAGACTACATGCAAAGAATAGTATTGGAAGGAAACAAAAGGAATCAAACTGAATATCGAACAAACAAACGTAAGCGATAAAGGAATTGGAATTAGATTGAGAAGCACTTTGTTGTTTGTGCCTTTGACATAATAGTATTTATCATAAGGAGACTTTCAAAGTAAATTGGGATCGTCATAAATGAGTTGAATTGTCTGTCGAAAGAAACCACATTTACTAATATCTAACGTATAATTGTTTAGTTGGGTTTAGTTAGTCGATGAATATTAAAGTCTTATATTTGAGTGTTCGTTTCCTCCGAGAAAATACTGCCACCACACCATAGTACAGCTGCAAAACATATGCTCGTAACAGGATTTATTGTGATGATACTAAAGAAAGTTTATAAATTTGGATATAGCAAGTGGTGTTAGAAAAAAAGCATTACTTAAACGAATTACTATACCGTTTAAGTAGATTTATGTGATGATAAAGATCAAGTAATCATCGAGCTTCAAAATATAAGTACAATATATATAAACATAGGACTAAAAAATAAAACCCCCATCTAAAGTTTATGTTAGTAGTTTTAGTGGTCAAAGTTATAATTCCTTCAACATACCTAACTAACTTTAATGTATTTTTCCCTCATGTATTATTAACATAAGATTATTTGGGAACGTCTTTTGCATTTTTGCATTAAGAAGAAAACTGTGTTATTTTTTAATACAACAGAACTAACACAGTTAACTGAAATACAATCATGATAACGTCTTGCATAGGGATTAAGTTGATTTGGCACAAAAACAATTAGAAGGTAGGAAATTTTAATGTTTGAAAATAACTCTACTAAAAGGTTTTCCATTGTCCATTCCTGGGGGCATTAGCAGCCCCATTACTGACACCTTTCAGTCCATCAAGGCATGGAATCTTTTATAAATGAATTTGTACATTCCCCGCTCCAACCATTTTCCGGAAGTGCACCTTCGCTTGTACAATTTTGCTTACAAAATGGAAAATACAATACCATAGCTTTTCTCTTGGACCATCATTCGTTATATGTGGTTGAGGAAAAGCGATACGAATTTAAAGTTACGGGCAGAAGCTCAATTTAATACCGACAAAGTCACGGGAAAAAACTTAATTTAATACCAAACAAAGTCACGGGCAGAAACTTAATTTAATATCAACAAGGTCACGGGCAGAAGCTTAATTCAATAACGAAAAAGTCACGGGTGGAAGCCTAATTTACATGTGCAAGTACAAGGTACATGAAAAGATGACCTTTCAGTCTCAGATCGTTGTAATTGTAAATTAAGTATACTTAGTCAAACCAGGTGTGGTTTGTTTCAAATACCATCTTTAGGTATCTACAAAATATAGCATAACAGAGCAAACATTTTATTGTTAATTTAGCTTAGTGTTGTTAGAACTCCTCTAGAATACGCATTTGTACATTTTCTCCCAGACTATTATTATTCTAAATGATAATATCATGCAAATGGTTATCGCTGCGCATTGATCTTCATAATCTTCGAACAAATAAGGTAACGGGCTTAAAAACTACACGAAGAATAGGAGGATAGGTAAACGTGTACCGTGTGATAATTTGTGATTGGGGTTTACTGACGTTTCTGGTTTGGATATAGTACCTATATAATACTGATGTTAAGCAATTATATCAAAATATAATTACGTTATTTGAAAATAGAACATTTAAAGAATGTGTTACATTTTTGATCGACTTAAAAAAATGAGGAGGTTCTCAATTCCCTTAACCCGTAACCCTTTTTTATTTTACAGATCTGACAATGGAATCCATGAGAAAACCATAAAAGTAAAAGTCGGTATCAGCCAAGGTAGGTTTGTAACTACATACATAGTTATAGGTGAGATGTGCTTGAGTCGCACGCGCGACGTGACGAAGCGAGGGGCGAGAGCGGGGCCGCGGCGGAAGGACACCGATTCCAAAAATAACAATAATCGTAACTGGAATTAGATTAATTAATAATATTGAGATTAAATTTGTGTGATTGTGTTTTGTTATTACACTTTGGCAGCGTTTTGAAAATTGTGTGGCAGCAGTGCAATGAAATAAACTCATCATTTCAATAATATGTTAAGAGATATATTTTTTAATGTGAGTCAATTAATGTTTAACGTTATTAATAACTAGCTGACCCGGCAAACGTTGTTTTGCCATTTAAATTATTTTTAGAGTTAGACCGTTTCATGGACATTGCTTTATATTTCTAAAATAACCGTACTCCTTATTACATCAGCTACCTGCCAATAAAAGTCACCGGATTAGACGGAACAAACAGACAGACAGACAGGCAAACAGACAAAAATTGTAAAAAATGTTATTTTAGTGCATATACGGTACGTATATGTATTCATAATATACATTTAGTAAAAAACGGTTATTTCAATATTACAAACATACACTCCAATTTTATTTCAATATATAGATAATTCACACAATATTTTTATAAATTATAGCCTATATGTTATTCTAGTGTGTAATCTATATTATTGCAAAGTTTCATCAAAATCCATTCAGTAGTGTTTGCGTTAAAGAAGTTCAAACATTCATCCAGACATACAAACTTTCACATTTGTAATATTAATAGGATAATAGGATTATTCTAGTTATTAGATCATATAAATTATATAAAAATAAACATACATACCAACAAATGAAGAATCCCAGCCGCCCGTAGGTAAATAACGGCAAAGGTCTGTTTTAGCTAACACCTAAAGTGTTAAATTTTTCGCTTCGTAATTGGATCAGCGGAAAAGGCTTTTCAGAATGAAAAAATATGTACAAAAGGTGTCAGCTAGGCTTTGTCTCCGAAACAAATTTTATTATTTTCGCAACACAATTTGAAGATGTATTACCGTCTGCGCATAAACTGATTTCGTTTAACTGAATTTTTAATGAAACATGACTTATATGTAACTTTTGACACGATGTAATCTTATGTAGGTACCTATACATACTTATATAGATGAAGGTTATCTTAATCGACGATTCCAATTTCAATTTTTTTTTATGACAGTAAGCAGGACCTTCATCTGATGATAATTAATACGCCCTGCCCATAACAATGCAGTGCCGCTCAGCATTCTTCAAAAAACCAAAAATTCTGAGCGGCACTACGATTGCGCTCGTTTTCTGAGACATAAGATGTTAAGTCTCATTTGCCCAGTAATTTCACTAGCGCCCTTCAGATCGAAACACAATAATGCTAACACATTACTGCTTCACGGCATAAATAGGCGCCGTTGTGGTACCCATTACCTAGCCGGCATCCTGTGCAAAGGAGCCTCCCACTGGTAAAAAATCTAGTATTATCTTTAAGAAAATTTTTAAAATAAGTGACGTGACCTAGCAGGAGATTGATATGATCGTAACTACGCCAGCCCATTACAATGCAAGTTTTGTTTATGTTGTTTCCACTTATTAAGTATATTATTGTATATTTCGATTCATAAATGTGATAAGAGTCGAACTTTGTAAAAGCAAAATTATCGAGTAGTTACCTTGGTACTAAAGATGACAAAGATTATTATAACAGATTAAATATAAAACGGCACTTCGGCAAATTGCTTTCGAAAGATCTTAAAATTTCTCTAATATTTTAACGAAGGTCGCAGACCCTTTTAATATCAGGAACGTAACCATTAAAATGGGTTTACTAACGCAAATGATAGAATTGGACATATATACTTCACAAAACTCAACACTGAGTGCTTTTTATTTTTCTGAGATATATCGAGATTTGTCTTGTACCTACTCTAATTAAATCTAACAATAGCATATTGTGCAACAAGAGCGACAAGACTCAAGCGAATGACCAAAAAAATTTTGTAACAAAAAAACAACCGCCTTCAAAAACACTATTCCAAAACAATATATAATATAATGTACACTAAAAAGTATAAAAATAATTACGTATTTTTATACAATCTAATTAATTTACCTAATTCTAGTTACGATTATTGTTATTTTTGGAATCGGTGTCTTTCCGCCGCTACCCGCTCTCGCCTCTCGCCTCCTCACGACTCAAGCACATCTCACCTACAACTATGTATGTAGTAACAAACCTATCTTGGATGACACCGACTCCAAAAATTACAATAATCGTAACTAGAATTAGATTAATTAAATAGATTGTATAGAAAATTGTGTTTTGGAATAGTGTTTTTGAAGACAGTTGTTTTTTGTTAAAAAAAAATATTTTATGATTTGTAGTGAATTTGAAGTATACTAACTGACAATTTGTCTAAATATGTGTAAATATACAAAATTTTTCAATGCAGCAATGAACTTAAGTACTTTGCAATTTGATTACAGACAGTGTTCCGTGACTTTGTCATGGATCCCGTAATCAGAACCTAACCAAACTCCGATCAAACTTTCTTTGAAGTATATGCTTTCCAATAAAAAAGAATTATCGAAATCGGTTGGCGCGATATTGAGTTATTCGTAAATTTATCATCCACTTTGCTATACGTATGTATAGCAAAATTTAAGACTTTTATGGTTTTCTCATGGATTCCACTGTCAGATCTGGACCAAATTACAATGGGACCACTCGGGAAGCACCAGCTTTCAAATAAAAAAAAGAATTATCAAAATCGGTTCACTCAGTCGAAAGTTTTGAGGTTACAAACAAAAAAAACCGACGAATGTTTAACTTCGCTTTCGTGGGTAATCGACAACGTCGCACGAGTTGCAAATTCTATTTTGTACCTATTACAAATGCGACGATTTATGTATTATTTATTATTATCATTATTATTTCCGACTCCATATTAGTTTTTAAACTTTTGTAACTTAAATAATAATTATATTTCATTAAACTGTCGGACGCGTCAACCTCATTTCAGTTTTGATATTTCGAAATTTGCGTGTGCCAAGTATAATTAATGCATGCGACAAGTAAACTTTGCACTTAATGCACGCACAAACAGGCTCTTTTTCAACCGCAACAGCGTGTACCAAGATACT
The DNA here is from genome assembly GCF_905404315.1 of Leptidea sinapis. Classification (NCBI taxonomy): domain Eukaryota; kingdom Metazoa; phylum Arthropoda; class Insecta; order Lepidoptera; family Pieridae; genus Leptidea; species Leptidea sinapis. Next base: position 5,547,016 of record NC_066304.1, on the reverse strand, counting down.
ACTTTTCCTGCATGAGTAATACAATATTTACTTTTCATAAAAAGCATTAAATATGCGAGTTTAAAATGAGCCACACAAAACTTGTCCATCTAGTGAGCTTACCAGACTTCCAGTAGCCTACAGGCTACAGTAGCATAATAATCTAATGTGTTAGAACCATAAAAATACTGTCATGCTATGTATATTCAATAACTATATTAATCACATTAAATAGATTTTAATTTAAATAATTAACGCTATTAATAAAATATTGTTCTTACTCAATACACGAATATTATCAAACGAGGTGGTAACTGGCAAACTTCTAATTCTTATTATTATATTTTTTTTTGTGATTATTATTACTATAGTGTCTCTTTTAACATTTTATGACTTAAAAAATGACATTGTATATTGTGGTAACTTAGTGCTCTAACTAACTGAGCTAACCGTTCAAGTGACGTATCGTCATAAAATCTTGTATGCTTTGTTCAACTCTCAGGTTGTGGCTTCATATACAGGATCTACTTTACAGTTGATAACCTGCTCAACCCCAATATTTGCATATTAGGAAATTGACTTGAGATGTCGCTCTTGTAAATCTAAACAATTTGTTATGTTTTTAAAGTGATAACCCTCACTTCTAGGATGAATGCACAAATAAAATTTGAATTTTAAAAAATTTATGAAGATTTGTTACATCTTTAACTATAAATGATTCTTGCAAATAAAGAACTTTGAACTTTGAGTACTCGGTAACCTCTATATGTTATTACACCTATACAATTAATCGTTCTGGGCTCAAAGAAATATACTTTACAGTACAGTGAACACATTTGGATATTACGCAATAAACATTATTTGAGTTGTGGACATAACTAATACATTTTTCAATTTTTCCTTTTTCTGTTGGGCGGAAATATAGTCGATTCCAAATCTAACCCTGTGGAAATACCTATTGTAGCATAAATTTCGGTCGAATCGGTTCATTAAACTGCGATATTTCTTCAGTTATATATATATGAGTTACGAATACCCAAGCTTTTACAAGATTGCCCATTGCTTTTCCTTTTAAAATCCTAATATTATGTCGTACATAAAAATGAATATTACATAGTAATATTATTTTATCTTAATATAAATCGCGACGTCATAGTCCACTTAGGTACTAAGGCAGCAAAATCCCAATAATTCTGAGCGGCACTACAATTGCGCTCGTCACCTTGAGACATAAGATGTTAAGTCTCATTTGCCCAGTAATTTAACTAGCTACAGCGCCTTTCAGATCAAAACATTAATGTTTTTGCTTCACGGCAGAAATAGGGGCCGTTGTGGTACCCATAATCTAGCCGGCATCCTGTGCAAAGGAACCTCTCACTGGTAAAACAACTTGGGTTATTGGACTTTTAGTAAGGATCCCAATTTTTATAGCAAAATAGCGTATGTCACCCGGGGTTAGTGTATTTTTTCAAATCGGTTCAGAAGTATCGGAGCCTATTCAATGCAAACAACCAAACAAAGAAACAATAAAATCTTTCCTTTTTATAATATAATTATATATAAACAGATAAAGAAGTAAACATAAAATTGTTAAAATGTCTTTATAAGTAATTAATACTTACATTAAATAGAACGCCGATTCAACAACTCTTCTCTTGCAAAACAAAATCTGAAACAAACGTTTTGGATGAGTGCAAGAAATTAAATATCTTATAAATAAGAATATATTATAAATATAAATGAGAATATAAATAAATTTTAGAATTGCTCTAGCTGACGACAGACGTTGTTCTGCACATAGAAAATAAAATACTGTTTTTAATGATGTTGTCAATAATATTTCATAATATTCAACCACGTACCGGAAGACGCAGTGTGTTGGTAGGCCTCCCACTAGATGGACCGACGATCTGGTCGAGATCGCCGGAATACGTTGGATGAGGGCAGTGCAGAACCGATTGTCGTGGAAATCTTTGGGGAAGGCCTTTGTGTCCAACAGTGGACGTCTTCCGGCTGATGCTCCCCGTTGTTATAATGAAATTGTTGCACAGCAGAACTGTCAAACCGTGCGTCAATGAATTCTCTCATAGAAAATATGTCCATACAAAAGAAATATTGGAAATAAAAATAATTATGGGTCCCAAATCAAAATAAAAACTATCATATCTATCAAGTTGGACTAAACTGCACTCCATGAAGTAATCCTCATTAAAATCCGTTCATTAGTTTACGAGTTCACTGGAAACAAACATTACGACACTGGATTTATATATATTAAGGTATAGAATGGTTAATAGCGAGACATATGATAATAATCAAAATGAGGATATTCACTCCTTAACTATTATGTAGGTCGGTAACGAAACCAACCTTATCACTGAGGAACAAAAACAAGCTAAGCAACAAAACAAAGTAATGTATACACATGCGCATAGCGACGACAAAAGACATTTTAGCTGACTACTAAATAGACAGCTACAAAATAGAACCTTAGCTGTGTCAAGCAGCTGCCCCTTGACCCAAATATAAAATTTAACAGCTATTCTATCTCATGAGAAGACGCATACATTTCCTCCGATTGTGGCCTACTTGAGATGAAAATCTTAACTACAGTTGACTTTTCTGTCCCAATAAACTTATCGACGGTAACTCACCTTACACGCTGTCTGTCAATGGGACGACGTATAGCATACCAGCGATAGAAGTTTGTATGGAAATTGCAATTAACGCGTCCCAATATACGGCGATAAGAATGACTTATTGGGTATATTGGGACAGCTTCAGATTATTGACAGCTAATTACTCACAGTGGAAGGTAGTAATTTATTCCTATCTGTAGATAATATATTGGGAACGGAATAAAGTAACGAAATAATCGCGGAGCAGAAACATTCATAGAACATATTTATACAGAAAAGCTAACATCGCTACGAAAATAGGTCCTAAAAACTCAAAAACCTTTAGCGCCAAAAATATAATTTTGTTTCTTCAAGGCTGGGTTAATTCTACAATCTACTTATAAGAAACGTAACTTACAACACGAAAGTCACGAAGTATGTTTGTGTATGTATACCTTGAGATATTCTACTAATATAAAAATAAATATGGTCGAGGTAGGTTTAGGTTTTTTTTTATAATAAAAAGTGACAAGACTCGGGATTCATGTTTGAACCCACTGAACCTAACAGTTTGACCGCAATTGGGTGTATGCACGTAACTTATGTATATGTATACTAAAACACGCTGCGTCTAATGGCACAAGTATTATTCCGATAGGTTCAGTAGTTTTCACAGTATATCCGAAGAAAATAATCGGCCATTCTTTTATTAGTATAATATAGATTGTTGATATAGACTTTGACGTCACAGAAACCCCGCGCAAAATGCGGCGTTTGAATAGCCGAAATATATTGCCCGAAAATAATTTATTTTTTAATTAAATAAGAACGTTTTATCAATAATTTGAAGTGTTTGATAACTATTAGGATGTAAAGAATCAAATTTAAGTATTTTTTAAAATCATGTATATCACTTTGGGACATAAGATGTTGAGTCCCTTTAGCCCAGTATTTTGGCTAGCGAGACGACGTCTTTTAAACCGACACACAATAATGTTTCCACATTACTAGAGTTAGCTATAGGAAACGCTCTCGTGAGACTAGTTTAGTATGGCACTAAATCAGATATCTCGTTGTATGACTCTTAGTTATCAAGCCATTTTAGATATAAGTGAAATTATCAGCGTAAAATTTACATCGGCGTGAGTTAAGTGGAAAATATTCCAATCGCAACTAATCCCCAATAATGAGTAGGTACTGAGAGAAAGTTCTGGGATTAATAAAGCATGGAGCCGTAAGGCGGTTTTTTACGAGGCAGCGGACAAAGAGAGTACACGCCGTAAGCGACGTAAGCCTCTCCACAGGGATAGTGTACAGCCGCTGTTAATGTGAGCTTAAGGGACTACGCGCACTTGTCCAGCTCTTTTCAGCTTTTGTCCATAGAAAACAACAATTTTGTATGGAGACGTGTAGGTACGCGTCGATTCAGCTTTCCGCGTCCATTCTGCTTTCGCGGCAAACCAGCATAAAATGAGGATAAATGTGTTTATATTATACGAATGCTATAGAGAGCGTTCGGCGCTGTTCGCGTCGAATGCGGCGGAACAGCTCTTTACAGGGATGGTTCGCGACTCCTTGTCGACAAGTTGCGACCTGTATTGTTCCTGCATTGATTTGATGTAATCATTATGCACGCAAAGATTAAAGAGTGCAGGCGTGATTTAAAGTTATTATTCTCATTCTTACGACGCCGTACGCGGCTGATAAAAGCAGAGCTGTATAAGTGTGACCAAAATCGATCAGCGAAATGCGAATGGAGCTGAATAAGTGCGAGTAGTCCCTAAATGTGTTTTTATTATACGAATGCTATAGAGAGCGTTCGGCGCTGTTCGCGTCGAATGCGGCGGAACAGCTCTTTACAGGGATGGTTCGCGACTCCTTGTCGACAAGTTGCGACCTATATTGTTCCTGAATTGATTTGACGAAATTATTATGCATGAAAAGATCAAAGAGTGCAGACGTGATTTAAAGTTCCGTACGCGGCTGATAGAAGCAGAGCTGTATAAATGTGACCAAAATCGTTCAGCGAAACGCGAATGGAGCTGAATAAGTGCGCGTAGTCCCTAAGTCTTGATTACGAAGCCTTTCAGCGGCTTATCACTCGGCGAATGCAGTTGCATGTAATTGTGTCTACTCTAGGTCATTCACTGTATTACGTCATTTAGCACCAACGACCTAACAGGCGTTAGCTCGCTCTAACTTGTGTTTTAGACACTCGAAGCTATTTGAAACAAACTTACAATTTATTTCATGTTTGTTTTATGTTTATTTATTTTTTCGTTTCAAGCTTGAGAACAATATAGATAAAGGTAGTCAATAAGTTTTTTTAATAACTATTCTTAGGTATTTCTGCTTTCATTATAATAATATGTCAGCGTTCTTATCCGGTGGATAGAGCGGTCTTCCCTAACACAGGGTCTGAAAACTTATAAAAGAAGTCCTTCAACATATATTTAACTAAATATGATCAAAAATATTTTTTTGAGTTCTTGATTTCTTGGAATAGATATACTTACCAAAATTCACAATAATTTTTCGCTCACATAAAATTCTACTTGAAAACTCGAAACTCGAAAACATTTGGCTATAATTAATCATACAATGCTTTGTTTTCTTAGGTATTAAGCATATAGCATTATTAAGTAGGTCATGAATTTCAAAAAAACATTTGTTGTTACACGTACGCACGTACTCGCATATAACACGCACACATACACACACACACACTCTTAGATACGGTTTCTAACACATGTTTTTATTTTTTATTTTATATTAATCTATTTTATTATGATACAATACGCCATTGCAATGCATAATGATAACAAGTTAAACGGATTGGAATTCATAGCGTTACTGATCACACGATACAGTCTCCCAACTCTAAAATAACAGAATTTCCGAAAAAAAATATGAAAAAGCACATCGATATAAAGCTCAGACACTAATGAATAATCCTGATACTTTTTTTAAGTTGTCGAATACGAATTAATATAAAAAAAGTTCATTAAAAAAAATATTGAGGACGTCCATTAGTCTGTGGTTCAAAAAACTGCGTGAAACTTAATTTTTTTTCACAATTTTCAAAATTAACCAGAGAAGGTTCCTTTCGAAAATCACTACTGTAGGCCTTCTTGTTTTTTTTATATCTACGCAGGTGATTTGATTTTATTCGAAATTGAACTTTTATTTAAAAAAAAATATAGCATGAGAGTTCGAGGCGTGCACTTTTGGATTTTCCAATTTCTTTTTTCATTAAATTGTTAACTAGCTGACACGATGAACTTCGTGGCGCCTTAGAATCAACAACAAATGCTGTTAATTTATTATCTTAATCAATTTTTTGTATTCAGTACCCTTTATTCAGCCTTGATTGATGTACGATAGTTTATTTTTTTGGTTTGAGGTGCGAGAACGAAAAATTTAACGGATTACATAAACACGCTATGAACACTGTTACTTACCCTTATAGAAAAATTCAAGGTATATTATTGTATGTAAAGAATGCAAATAAGTTTAAATCATCAAATGCCTTCATTAACGTTTAACGCGTCCTTTTTACACACATGTCTTCAAACAAAAGCAAAGCCTAGTTATGTACCTATTACTTAACATTGACTTCAGGATCTCTTAAACTCAATCAAGAAAACTCATAAAACGTCTTCCAATGTGAATGAGAACTTTGAATGGGTGATAACAAGTAAAAACGACTTACAGAGGTTAAAAAAATAAGAACTAATAACATAAAAAAAATACAAAAAGTAAAAATAAACAAATATAATAATATGTAAATATTATAGTGATTATCTTAATATGCTGAGATGGTTTGGACATATCGAGAGAATGAATGAAGAACGATTGACGAAGAAAGTGAATAAGGCCAGTGTGAATGAAAGTGTTGGAAGGGGTAGACCTAGGCGGACGTTTCAAGATCAAATCAGGGACGTCTTGAAAAAAGGCCAGGTCAAGAGTACCCTAAACCGGAGAGCATGTATGAAAGGAATAATGAAAGTGGACGAAGCAAAACAAGTATGTAAGGAACGTAGCAAGTGAAAAGAAGTGGTCTCTGCCTACCCCTACGGGAAAGAGGCGTGATTTTATGTATGTATGTATGTTATCTTAATTTGAAAGCACTGTGTAGCAGTTATTGTTATCAAAAGGAGCTAACTCAGCGTCATACTGCGTTGCTATTATAGGTACAACACAGCGCTGATTTTCAGCAGCCCCCTGGTGACCCATTGAGTAAGTAGTTACTGTATTCTTGTACTTGTTAAATAAACAATATGTTATGTTTTTAAATATATATATAATAGTATTAATCCTAGAAGTGAGGGTTATCACTTTAAAAACATAACATATTGTTTAGATTCACAAGGGCGACATTTCCAGTCAATTTCCTTATATGCAAATATTGGGGTTGAGCAGGTTATCAACTGTAAAGTAGATCCTGTAGATGAAGCCACAACCTGAGAGTTGAACAAAGCAAACAGAATTTTATAACGAGGCGGTACTCGAACGGTTAGCTCAGTTGGTTAGAGCACCGGCACGGAACGCCGGAGAATTCGAATCGTTCATAAAATTTTGTTTTTCAAAATTTTATTTGCTTGTTAAATAATATTTTTTATTTCAATAAAGGTTCCATTAATATTTTCATAACGTTCTTGTAATTGTGTCACAGTGCATGTGATAGGAATATTGTCTCAATTAATACATGTAGCAAATATTGGGCGCGTCCGAGTTGGAGATGTCCAAACAATAGCTGAAGCGTGAAGGGATATCACATCCCAATGGGAATCGTTTTCAAGCAATCAATTTGCTTGACGTGCAGCACGAAATGTTGGACAAACTACAATCTACCTATTAATAGTGAAGTGATTCCAATTATGTTAGTTATAAACATTTACCAACAACAAATTAGAAGCGTTCAACACTATTCTGATGATAAACGTAAATTCGAAGAAGAGCCGATTGCTTCATATTCAGATGATGAGAATAAACTTGATTTTTAAAAATTGTGCTTTTTCTCACCTTTCCAATACGGTAGTAATTCCTTGGAGTGTGAGGCGAACAAAACATACATTGAAATATCATTCTCGAGATGTTAATATCAATCCATAAAAAAATTATGAGATAGATATTTTTATCTTCGGAGAGAAGACAAATTCAAAAGATCAAACAATCGGTATAGCCGTTCTATTGTGTACCTATGGTGAAACTAACACAGCTTTATTTATATATGTATAATATAATATATATATTTACGATTACGCGGAAAAAAAAGAGCGCGTACACCTTCCTTAAAGGTCGGCAACGCTCCTGTGATACCTCTGGTGCTGCAAGAGCATGTGGGCGGCGGTGATCACTTAACACCAGGTGACCCGTACGCTCGTTTGTCCTCCTTTTCCTTAAAAAAATTAAAGTAATATTTGAAAATCATGACAGTTATTTTTTTTTAAATATCTTGAACAATTCACATTATAGTAACAGTGTAGATAATATATTTAATTTAATTTAAAACAATTGTTAATATGATCTGAACAAACATATATTATATTACAACGATTAAGCTTCTCAAGCCATAATTTAAAACTTGGATATTGTCTTAATACGTCGAGTTTCAAACTTTGGATCGTAGGCACCAAGTCTAGCTCACTCCGATTAGTAGACGGTGCTTGAAAACAATGTGTTCCTTAATTTGATCCTAACTTTGCCGAGGTACCTTACGAGGTTAACGTGTTATTAGGGTGGGAACATACCAGCTTTCTAAAATTAATTATTCTTTTATATAGATATTTTTTAAATGATAGATACATGCAAATTATAGAGGATTGAAAAGAAAAAAAAGAAAGATAAAGCCTATTGCATTAATTAATAAAAATAACTTAATTTAAGCAGATTTAAATTTATCTGTAATTTAATTAAACTGAAATCAAACTCAACAATTAAAGTTAAGTTCTGTAATTAAAGTTAATATTGTTTGTAAATCTATGGGTGAAATGCCTGAAAATAAATGATTTATTATTATTATTATTAAATCGGCTTTATTGTTGGTTCTGACGAGTTTCGGACCAATCGGAGGTCATGGTGAGTGTAGTGAGTTTGAGGCGGTCGAGTGCTAGACGGGCACTGCGAATTTACACTCGTAGTGCGCAGCTTGACATTGCACCGGCGATAAACGCGCACAGTACTGTGCCGCATGTAGAATATATTTAATATATAATGCTGATAGTCATGAAGATCTTTGCGGGAGGACTTTGTCCAGCAGTGGACGTCTTCCGGCTGATGATGATGAGGATGATGATAATGCTGATTAAAACGTCATTTGTATTATTCTCTGGAAGGATGCATGAATACGAAACAGCTCGGAAAGGTTTATCTCAAGGTCACGTTCGCTACCGAAAGCCATGGCTGACGAATTGATTCTATCACAGTTTGGAATGCCGTTGACAATGAATGGCCATTGGCGCATTGCAGCCTGTCCATAGATTATAAAATTCAAAACTCTTAGTTTATGCGTCGACAGAGAGACATAATAATTCTGTTATCATATGAATTTATAATATGTAATTATAAACATTTTTGATTCCAAATTGGGATATAATTTTCATTCAATAAATGAATGTATAGATTGTTTTCAATGTTTATTCCGTCGGAATTACCGCATTAAATATCGTTTTAGCTGACCTGAGGGTGATTATCATTAACCTTTGTGACATTCTGCTGGTTAATTAAATTCTTTCCTAACAAAATTGGATACATCGCCCCCGGAAGCCGCGCAATTCGTGGACACCTTACTGCAGTTAAAAGAGTGTATCTGCCTATCGGGACACTGGTATGTTAATTCACCGTCCTGAATATTATTTTGCTTGCTTGTCAATCGTCCTGGTATATAATGATATAATAGATATTGTATCAGATTCTCTAAAGTTTTGTCACCTTAACTCAATTCAAATGCAGAAGGGGCTCCGTGAGGTTCGAGGATTGACTGTGAGCGATTCTACCGTTAGAGGGAGGTTGGTGGAGCGTGGCTTAAAACCTTTAAGGCCGCCCTTCACGAAATTCGTCATGTAAAGAAACCTGACCTCTCTCAAATTCAGCAAATCATCGCCTCACGGTGCTCAAGCAAGGTGCTTCTCTCCCAAACGCATTTTGAAGACGAGCAGCGCAGGCTTGCGGAGGAAGAGTACTTTTAAAATCACAAAAAAGTCGTTGCGTACGTAGAACTTTGATGTTTGATAAAAAAAAAGGTTGCAGCGTTTCAAAAAATTTAAACATTCGAAATTCAAATAGTTCCAATCAGCTAGAAGTGCAAAACTTTTAGTGTGCCCCATGTATTACATAAAACTCTTTTAAAACCCAACTTCAGAGATGTTTACTTTTTTTTGTTATGAGAAGGCTATATTTAAATACTTGCAACAACATTTCATGTGCCTAACCCTAGAATGGGTTAGTGCCCGTTTTTTAAGATATTTTTACAGCAATCTTTTAAAATGGAGATTCACATAGTAATGCCTGATACAATTGAGAATTTTGTCACAGCAATACACGCAATCGTGCGATAGCACTAATATTATCAGATATAACGGGATTATGAACCCCTCCTTCCAATTGTACACACATACATACAAATATTCACGCCTGTCAACCAGAAAGAGCTAACGGATCTATTAGCTACTGTCCTCACATATTTAATTGAATTCTTGAACTTCCATACCCAACATGTCCAACCACATTAGCTCTATTTATCGCCTCTATCATAATTCATCCTCCCTGCATACTCTCTGTTCAATATTCATTGCATCTTCTTCAAGACCACATCGCTCACTAACAGCATTAGTTCTAGGAAACATATAACATGATACATTGCCTCAGTAAACATAGCCACACTAGCACCGTCTACGTGATATATTACTTTATTAAGCGCACTGAGAGTTATAACAGAATAATAGCAGTTTTAATCAAGTTAGATAATAACTCAGCTTCCTTTCATCTGGGGCATTCTATTAACCCTAACGAAGTCTACGTACGGATTAATTCAGCATTAACTGTAGATTAACATGTCTTGTATTAAGAAATTAAATTTCTTATTGATTATGAGGCATCAGTAACAAAAACAAGGTTGAGATTTGGTGTGAAGAAGTGGCAAGTGCCACTCTTTTAAATTTTACATTTGCTTAAATTATTAAAACTTTAGTGAGGCATTAAACATCTACCAGTGGGAAGCTCGCTAGGGGAGCTAGGGGGCTAGTGAAATTACTATTACTATTACTGGGCAAAAAAGATATAACATCTTTATGTCTCAAGGTGACGAGTGCAATTGTATTGCCGCTCAGAATTTTAATATTTTTCAAGAATCCAGAGCGGCACTGCATTGTTATGGGCAGGGCGTATCAATTACCATTAGCTGAACGTCCTGCTCGTCTCGTCCCTTATTTTCATAAAAAAAAAATATTATAACTTTATTTGTATAAAACGTCAAGCCGCGCACTGCAAGCGCAAATCGTCAGATTGAGACGGGTAATTGTGAACTTACTACACTCACTCTGATGAAGGACCTCCGAATGGTCAGAAACTAGTCGTTACCAACTCTGACAGACCCTGAGTAAAGCCGTTTTAAACAAAAAAAACAATATTTACAGTTTCATAATTTCACAAATTAATTTTATTATACTTTAAAAATCCGTGTGAAGCAACGCAACAAAAAAACTTAAACAAAAAAAAATGTAAATTAATTGAAATTAAACCACAAGAGTTATAGTAATAGATAAAGTTTTTAACAAGAAAAACAACAGACTTCAAAAAAACTATTCCAAAACAATAGATATGATATGCACCAAAATGCAATGGGGCCACACGGAGAACGCCACTTTCAAACAAAAAAAGAATCATCGACATAAAAAATACAGTCGAATTGAGAACCTCCCCCTTTTTTACAACGAAATAAAAAAATAGATAAAACAATAAAGGTATTATGAAAGCATAATATAAACAAAAAAAAAATTTATACATGTATCATTATAAATATAATTACTTTAAAATTAACTACACAAAGTAGAGTTCGCAATAACAAGATCATACAGCCACCACAAGTAGAGCCCGACGATTTTAGCCTTATTTAGTCCCGTCCCTGTAAAGTTTTAATAAGTATTATGTTTCAAAAGCCAGACATCAATAAGAATTGTATCGAAGCTTCGCCCGAAACTATATACGAAAGGCGTACAAAAACAAGTATCTTTAAAGTAAGTTGAAATTTAAATATTTTTATTCAAAACTAGCTGACCCGACAGACGATGTTCTGTATATAATAAATAAAATAATGTTTTTGTATGAATTTGTCAATAATATATCATAACATCAAAAATTACTTCGTAAAATATGCATCCTGCTGTCGTAATGAAATTGTTTCACAGCAGAACTGTCAAACCGTGCGTCAATAAATTCTCTCATAGAAATTATGTATGGGCACATCAAAGGAAATACAAATTTGTTGTTTTTATTTAATTTAGCAGCATTTTCCTATTTATTCACCTTTTAAACCTTCTCTGGACTTCCACAAATAATTCAAGAACAAAATTAGCCAAATCGGTCCAGCCGTTCTCGAGTTTTAGCGAGACTAACGAACAGTAATTAATTTTTATATATATAGATAGATAGGATGTGACATCACTTATTGATATTCAAAAACTACCCATTCCAAAACGAATGCCTCAGACCTGAGAATAATGGGCGCAACAAACTCAGAGAGCTTTTTTTTCATCAAAAAAATATGTTTACAAAGTAATATTGTAAAATAAACTTAGTATTTATTATCCTGAGGGCGGTCGCTTCATTCCCAATCTGTGGTATCATTAAGAAAGTCATTTAAGTTATGGTATCTGGGATCTTGTTGTAAAAGCATATACATCGCCCCACAAAAGACTAACTAACTCGACTTAGCCGAGTAGTAGGCATTATAAGTTTATGTCTGTTCCTGGTGTTATTATAATATATTATAATGTATAATGTTATTATTGTTATGACAGTTTCTAGCAAATTCACTTATAGGCTTTCTAAGATTCTATCAATCAAGCTTAACAACTTATTCCATGAGCTTTATAGTCCAAGCGAAGACCGTCATACAATGGTGGTATAAAAATATATAAGTACATAGATATATTTTATTACTTTTTGGATATACCAGTGGAAGGCTCCTTTTTACACAAGATGCCGGCTAGATTATGAGGTACCACAACGGCGTCTAACTCTGCCGTGAAGCAGTTATGAGTAAGTATTATTGTATTTAGGTTTGAAGGGCGCCGTAGGTAGTGAAATTACTGGGCAAACGAGACTTAACATCATGTCTCAAGGAGACGAGCGCAATTATAGTGTCGCTTAGAATTTTGATTTTTCAAGAATCCTGAGCGGCACTACATTGTAATGGGCAAGCCGTATCAATTACCATCAGCTGATCAGTACTCCATCGAATAATAAAAAAAATCTTATATTATATCATAAATCTATTTTACGAGAAGATAGTAGAACACTTTAAGTAAAAAAAAAACAATTGGACACACCCAGAAAGTAAATAATAAGAATATATATTTAATATATCTTTAACCACCTCTTACCGACGGTGCCCTCCTGGACTATAAATATACAATTTGTATATACAGTCTAGACTTGTAGACAGAACGTGAGATGACTGCAGAGTGTTTATGGTCAGCACAGACCAGTAACTCCGAGGTCAACATAAAAATTTAGTTTAGTGGATTTTAAATCGTATGGTATTGTTAGCATTTCAAGTTTCATCTTTGAATAATACATTAGTACCTAGACGACCGAGCCTTGCTCGGATTTTTGAGAAGGAACAAAACTTGAATGAGGTTCTTGCTACTTCTTCTCATTAGCTCAACCCTTTACGAAGTAGCGGTAGATTCAATGAGAAAAAATATTTTTTTTGACATTCATAAGTATCATTTCCGTGACCTACATGAATAAAGTAATTTTGATTTGATTTGAACAAAAAAATAATAATAGGACATCTGGATTCGAACGGGGGTCTTCTGCTTTCCGGATCACCCAATGTCCCATCTGAGCTGTTATAGTCTTGTATATAGTGGCGAAATTTACCTTTGTATTCTAATGTTATTGTAACTGTTTCTCATTAAAACACGGATAAAACTACATTTTTTAAGAAAATTTATTGAAGTAGGCGTTGCTTTGCGGAAAATGTTAATTCCGCCAAATGTCTCGTGCCAAATTTTGGCGAGACAACACATCCTGGGGATGCCTCGTGTAGAGGCGAAACACGTGTCGAATTGCTTAAAGACAAATATTGGCGGAATTAACACTAAAGGAAACTCAAATCATTTGTACATTTTTATAAAATTGAAACCTAGCCTATCGATTTCTCACCCCCAAAACTGCCTGTACACTAAACTTCATTAAAATCTAAATACATTTATGTACAAGAATTGCTCGTTTAAAGATAAAAGATTTAATTTAATTGAGATATTAAGTTAATGATTCGAACGCTGACTTCTGAGAAAAGCATGTGTCATTTATATTAGACGTAAGAGAAACATCAATTGTCCTTTCGCCGTTATTACGTGTTTGTAACTTTATATGTCCAACATTTTCCGGGTGAAATATAACATTTTTGTCAGCTGCCATCTTTACGAAACTCTCAAGTCAGATATCATTCAAAATTATGTTCGTATTATTTAATAATACTATTAATTGGTAGTAAATGGTTTACAGCCGTTCCCAATATTCAGTCTATCTCCGGTTGTAGCTTACTTGGGATAAAATCGTAACTATCGTTGACTTTTCTGTGCCAATAAACTTATCGACGGTAACTCACTTTATTCGTACACGCCGTCTATCAATGGGACGACGTATTAAGCTCACCAGCGATAGAAGTTTGTATGAAAATTGCAATTCACGCGTCCCAAAATAAAGCGATGAGAATGACTTATCGGGTATGTTGGGACAGTTTCAGATTATTGACAGCTAATTACTGGCAGTAGAAGGCAGTAATTTATCTCTATCTGTAGATAGTATATTGGGTTGACTAGTTTTATGTAGCTGACTCAGATGTCGTCAACAAGAATTAGAAGATCTTAAACATGCAGTAATTGTAAACCAAACTTTATTACATACTGAAGTACTGACCCGGCAAATCTTGTTTAACCATATAAAGTGGTACCTCGCGCCCGATCATTGTATGCATTGTCAGTTAGTCTTTGACGTTTCACAAGTAAACATATTGGTTTATAAGTTCCTAATTTTTAAATCATATAAATAGTTTAAAGCTTACTTTTTGAAGTCCGGCTTTAATTTATCCATAGTTTATATTGAATAAATGCGATTTTAGATTGTGCAGTGATAAAGAGATTTCGTACGAACTTCTAATTCATTTATAAACTTTTAACAATAAACAATAGTAACTTTATGTGCGGGGCGCGGGCAGTTAGTAAAATAAAAGTGACGGTGATGTAAAATAATTTAATGTGTCTCCGTGCAGTTTTGGCATCTGTACGCTTTGTCTGAAGAGCGAGTTCGGCTTGCATTAGCATTGCGGCTCGTTTACTGCCGTTTTGTCATAGATTAAAATAACTCAGATCTGTTGGATGTTTTGTGGACCCAGTTTGCATCGAATTGTATTCTGTGCTAACCATTGTCAGTTAAGTATTACAATTAAATATTATATTATAATATGGATAAGAAAAAATGGGGATGTTGTACACCTGCCAAAGACAACAAAGATAAATTTATAAAATGTTTAAAATGCACTAAAACCTATCATTACGCCTGCATGTCGTTGGATGATGCCGTATTTAACTCGGAAATGCGTGCCGTTTGGAGTTGTCCTGACTGTTTGCGTACAATCCCCAAATCAGCTAAAAATGATAGTACGCCGGCACGCAATGTTTCTACAACGAGGGGGAGTAAAAGACAAGCCCTTAATTCACCACCCATGGACAAATCCATCTCTTCTTTTACTCGGGATGATATTCGAGAGGTGGTGAAAGATGTTGTCAAAAGTACTATGAACGACTTTTTCTCTTCGATGCAGGATAATTTAATGAGTGCTATCAACAAAGAGCTTAAGCCAATAAGATTAGAATTGTCCTCAATTACGGACTCAATCAACTTTATGAGTAACCAATACGATGAAATGAAGAAAGATCACGAAAGTTCTAAATTAAAGTTAGCCGACCTTGGGAAAAAAAATGCAGCCCTTACTAATACTATAGAAGACTTATGTGTGCGTATTAATCAAATGGAACAGCAACTTCGTCAATGCAACCGATTACCAATAGATTTACCTTTTTCTAAGTTTAAAATTACTCGTCAGATAGCCTTTTGTGTAATTTACATGACTCCACCAGTTAATCGTTCTAGGCTGAACGGCTTTTTGGATAAATGCAGCTCTATATTAGAATGTAATCAAACTTGTGAGAATTGTATACTTGGAGATTTTAATTTGAGCAGCATTAATTGGCCTTTACTGAATGACGCTCCCAGTGATTATATTATTCCTGAAATAGGTCGCTCCTTAATTGATTTTATTCATACTAATAATTTAAAACAAAATAATTATATTTTTAACCATTCTGGGAAAATTCTTGATTTGGTCTTAACTAATTTGCCAACTTGCACAGTCAGGCAATCACACGATGCCTTAAGCACTATTGATGTATTGCATCCTCCTCTGGAAATTGATATGCTATTTATGCGTGAAAATAAATTACATTTTAATGAAAATAACCCGCAACTCAATTTTCGAAGGGCAGAATATGATATTATACGCTCAAAATTAGCACAGATTGACTGGAAAGATATGATAAGTAAACATGACAACGTTAATGATATGGTTAATTTATTTTACGCCAATATTCAACAAATAATACGTGAAACGGTTCCTTTAAAAAATAAATGTAATCATAAATATCCTTCTTGGTATGACCGTTCATTAATTAATTGTTTAAAAGAAAAAATAAGTTAAGATTCCGTTTCAAACATTACAGAAACCCCCGAGATTATATTGAATTAAAGTTAATAAGTTCACGTTGTACCTGGCTTCTGTTTGCTATAACCGATATTTAGTCAATTTACAAAAAGAATTTAGGCATAACCCAAAGTTTTTTTGGAGTTACATTAAATCGAAACGTGGTGGTACTAGTGCGTATCCGGCTCTTATGACTGATGGTGAGGTGATAACTTCAGATGGCCCCCAAATCTGTGAACTTTTTTCTTCATATTTTGGCTCTATTTATACAAATAACAGTGGACAACCTTACAATAACTGTCTAAACTCTGATTATTTCTATAATGTCAGGAATAATAGTCCGTTATTGATGCCGCCACAGATTGACGATAATATGATTTTAAAAAAACTGCAATCACTGGATAGAAATAAAGGAGCTGGGCCAGATGGAATTCCTTCAATTTTTGTGGTTGAATGTGCTGAGCAGTTGGCAGTACCCCTCTCATTTATATACAATAAATCTCTCAGTACGGGATGCTTTCCGTTATATTGGAAAACAGCCAAGGTGGTCCCCATACATAAGTCAGGCCCTCAGGAATTAATTAAAAACTATAGACCAATCTCCATTTTGTCCACATTTGCCAAAATTTTAGAATCCTTAATTTGTCCTTTTCTACAAAATCACTTCAAATTGTTCTTACATGAAGTTCAACATGGCTTTGTACCTTTAAGATCAACAACAACCAATCTCGTAGATTTTTGTGAAACTATAACCGAATTACTGGATGCACAGAAACAGGTCGACGTTGTATATACTGACTTCAGTAAGGCTTTTGATCGAGTGTGTCATAGTATCTTGATCGCCAAATTATCAGCTTATGGTATATCCAACATATTTTTGGAATGGTTTAGATCATATTTGTCTAGTCGCTACTTTTTTGTGGTGGTGAATGGCTTCAATTCCTCTCCTCAATTTATTACATCTGGTGTACCGCAGGGCTCTCATTTAGGGCCCCTACTTTTCAATTTTTTTATTAACGATATCGTCAATTCCATAAAATCATCAAAACCTTATCTCTATGCCGATGACTTGAAAATATTAAAAGAAATTAATTCAATCGAAGACTGTACCAGACTTCAATCAGATCTCGAGAGCATTACTTTATGGTGCCATTATAATGGTATGGTATTAAACTCAGATAAGTGCCACTTTATTACTTTTTCACGGAAAAGAAGTAACGTAGCGTACAATTATAGCATTAATGGGACTTCTATTCATAAGTTAAATCAAGTTAAAGATCTTGGCATTGTTTTTGATGATAAGTTAACTTTCGTTCCCCATATAGAGTATGTTACCTCTCGGGCATCTAAAATGTTAGGATTTTTAATTAGAAACATAAAAGTATTTCGTGACAACTTTTTAAAAATTTCACTTTACAACTCATTGGTACGGAGCATATTGGAATATGGATCGGTAGTTTGGAGACCTCACTATGCGACACACATGTTAAGAATAGAGCGAATTCAAAAAAGATTTATTTGGCATTTAATTTATTCGAACGGACTTTCAAGAAAAAGTCTGTCTACCTATGCTAATAGACTCGTATTTTTCCAAAATGACTTCCTTAGAAGACAGGCGAACTCTAATCGATCTTATCTTTGTATTAAAACTTTTAAATGACAAGATTGACTGTCCTCAGCTTCTGAATAAAATTAATTTTCGTGTCCCTAGTAGATATCCCCGGAAGCAAATTGCTCCGCTAGTTCCACCGGTTCGAAGATGTATGTTTGGAGCGAACTCTCCTATTCCTAGGCTGTGCAAGATGGTAAACATATATAGCGATTACATCGATATTAATTTCACGACTTCTGTCTATACAGTTCGTAAATTATTTGTATATAAGTTTAGTGAATAAAATGTAGTCATAATAATTTTGTTTCTTAGTTTTATAATATAATATATAATAATCTTAAATAATAATAATTTCAAACCAAATCATTTAACCATTATTACTTGTTAGCGTATATTTTTTTTCCCCTTAAACTAATATTTACTTTGTGAAAATTATTAAAGCATGTGGTAGATACCTGTAATTGTTTGTTACATTAAGCACATTATATTTAGTCTATATTATAAATATGTAACGCATCAATGTAAACAAATGTTGGTATTTCTAAATAAATAAATAAATAAATAAATAAATATTAGTATCTAATGAAATGTCCTTTAATGTATGATTTGTATTGCAAATATAGGTAATTCCAAGTCAAAAAAATATAGGTTCCGGATAAGTAAAGACCATACCTACTCCGAAACACGCTGCATCTTGGTATAAGTATTATTCCGATCGGTTAGGTATAGTAGGCTAATCACTGAGTAAATTGAATGAATTCGACAACTTCAGATGATTAATGCTACATGAAGTCATAAACAAGTATCGTGGCATCTTCAGCCAATGATTCTGGTATCAGTAATATCGAGATGTCCAAATAACACACAAACTTTTCCTTAACGCCTTACACCTTTATCCTAGCAACTTAGCCGGTACAAGTTAAGAATAAAATGCGAGCCGCGACATCTATAGTCATATGACACATTAGGTCATGTAACCGCACGCAAAAGTTAAGCACCGCAACATTTAATTATAAATCCAGAAAATCCTAGTATTCTGTTGATTATCCGCCGTAAGATCATAGTGATATCTTCGTTAAGTGTCCCGCGAAAAATAATATATTGCGGTTTGCTCAGGCGAATATAGAAGAACCTAGAATCTTGCAGAAGAGATGAGTACCGGCTATTCCCTTTACTCCAATGATTCCTGATCTGTTCACCTTAGTACCCCCTTTTATAAATACAGTCCACTAAAAGTTCCCTGGCGCAACCAATATCTCTTGCATAAAGTTTCCACTTCTTTAATTTCAGCCACACATACTCACAAAATCTAAGTAACAATTAAACTATACACTATTTCCAATATTCGCTTTCAAAACCCAACAAGCGGCAAACAGAACACAGAACAATTATAGCATCTACGACAGTCAGCTATACGTTTGACAATTAGTGATGTTTGACGTAAAATTGAACGAATGTAACGTGGGATAGATTCATCGTTCACTTTACCAATTACCAACTGAAAACGTAATTATCGCTTGTGAAATTGACAAATGGTACTCAAAACTTATAGATTCCAATTAACGGTAATTGAAAAGTAACTAATCAACGTTTTACTTGGACATGGTGAACGAGACCCTTACAGTTCCAAATTAATCATTAGCTTCAGACACTGCACAGTCAGTATCTATTTAAGTTTTCGCAAAATATAAGACGAGCTTAGGAATTTCGTAATTAAAAGTCGCTGGATCTTGCTACACGTTCAAC
This sequence comes from Leptidea sinapis, assembly GCF_905404315.1. NCBI lineage: Eukaryota > Metazoa > Arthropoda > Insecta > Lepidoptera > Pieridae > Leptidea > Leptidea sinapis. The sequence goes on along the minus strand of NC_066304.1, from coordinate 5,527,071 downwards.
TTTCTCGGACTCATTTAAGTTTTTGGTAACAACAAATTATTATAAAACGAGAGAGAATTGACTGGAATACATTATCCCCAGATTAATGGAGTACATTCATAAGATTTATGCTCTTAAACCTTACGACGTACGTGAGTCATTATGTTTGATGAAACCTCTTCAAATTGTGAGTATGTATTACCTTTCATCGGGGTCGATCGACAAGTCCACTTACGGCCGTTCCCAATATTCAGTCTATCTCCTGTTGTGGCCTACTTGAGATAAAAATCGTAACTATCGTTGACTTTTCTGTTCCAATAAACTTATCGATGGTAACTCACCTTATCCGTACACGCTGACTGTCAATGGGAGGACGCATAGCTTACCAGCGATAGAAGTTTATAGGGAATTTGCAATTCACGCGTCCCAATATAAGGCGCTACGAATGACTTATCGGGTATTTTGGGACAGCTTCAGATTATTGACAGCTAATTACTGACAGTAGGAGCAAGTAATTTATCTTGTACTGTACATAGTATATTGGGAACGGCCGTAAAAGATATAACAATATTTTCCATGTTCCAAGGGATTTGATTAACAATACTAACTAGATAGATATTATTATCTATGAAAATGAAAATGAAGCTAAGATAGCGCGACCAAAAAGTTTCCGAACCTTTTTGGATACCTCTCCAGCTAACATTGATAGTAACGTTAATAAATGCACTCGATTTAGACCCTATATCTTCACTGTTAAAGTGCAATGACGTACGCACATACGCACGCGTCACTAGAGAGCTATTACCACACTAAATAGTTACACATGTGCTATTGTTACTAAAACGTGAATACGTTATAACAAGGTCGACTAAAACTAGATGTGTTAAGCAGACTTTTGTCTCGGACAGTTTTTGAGCGTTATTGAGAATCTATATTCTAGTATGTTTGTTGCATCATTTTACAAATTATATTGTAATTGAAATTATGTATTTGTAAAACGATGAAAATGTTAATCATGATTTATAGGAGTGGCAATGAGTTTCTTGCTACATCTTCTCATTAGCTCAACCCTTTACGAAGAAGCAGTAGATTCAATAAGAAAAAAAAACTTCTTTTCTTGACATTCATGTGATTTCCGTGACCTTCATGAATAAAGTGATTTTGTACGTCAATGAATGGCCAACGGGTCGGCCTGTATCTAATGAACCGTAATAGTCAATGTTAAAACTTTGACAGGGTATGTATAATTATTGCCGGTAAAACAACAAGTAATAAAAATCAAGTTGGTTAATAGAAACATAGCCGTCATTCAAATAAAAAAGAGGTTGTTTACTGCGGTTGTACACGTTGACACAGAATTTCGCTAACGGCTCAGCGAGTGTACTCGCCTTACTGAGGGGGTTACATTGGGCCAACGCTTTTAACAGCTTATTTATTATAACGCTTCATTCGCAGTCTGATAACAGAACGGCAAAAAAGTACTAAAAGACAATTTTAGCAGAATTTTTTTCTCAGTCGTGTGGCAACTGTCACTGTTCGAATCGGGTTCTGAATTCAACATATTTAAACTGAACTGAATATACATTTTAATTGCTGCTTATTGGCCAAAAATATTGCAAACAACTGGACTAAATGCAGCAATGTATTATAGATATAGCAGTCGAAATTTATGATGGTGTTATTTGTGTCGTGTACCCTATTTCCAATGTTTTTATACGACATCATTTGTTATAATATGAAAAGAACGTCATTGATTTTATGCAGAACCCGTCCTGCAGGAGTTCACGTTAATTTTTTTAACTCGAATTTTCATTTATTTTTAGATGTATTATTAAATAAGGCCATTATAAATTATTCAATACTAATTCCTTTAATAGTAGGCTTTCACTTGACGCCCGTGAATCGAGAGGTTACTAAAAAACTGTCTACCTACTTAAATTAGAAATAAAATCAAGATCCATCCCGCGCCGCCGCTCCGACTATTATAAGAATGCCTGGCTAAACCGCTTTAATATTTTTGGATGTATGCTCGATAAATTTAGATATTTAATCAGATGTCTATAGTCAGTGAATTCAAATTCAAAGATTTTTATCTAAAATTACTTATGTCAAAAAACTACCACCCATTCAAAACACACACACGACTTGAGAAGAACGGGCGAAAGAAACTCAGAAAAATTTCCTACTCAAATGTGAATGACTTAGAGAAATGAAATGGACATAGAGTAATTCAGAGTAGTTCGGGAATGTTCGACAAGCCTCACATATGTATGTAACAGCTGTGCACGAAATCGATTCGGGCAATGAAATGGAGCGTGATCCGCCGGCCCCGTCGCTTACAAGAGCAACCAGTCTGACCGAGCCAACTTGTAATTACCTACAACAGATTGAACTTTTTAAGACACATGTTTTTCCCTCGGCCTTAATCTATAACCTCATCAAATTAATCAAATATGACTCAAGCGATTTCTTTCATATCTATCATGGGCCGGTGGTTGGCTGTCTGTTCCAAATTTGTTATTTTCAGACTCAAATATGGTACCTCCAAGCAAGTCCTGGTGTCGAAGTCGAACGCACGATTGTAGAATGCCAGACGTCAATATGATGTAGGTTGAATTAATGACGTAATTTCCAATGGCGGAATTCGGGTGCTGGGTATCAACCCGAACAACTCTGGGATCCCCATAATAAATGCGGTGGAAGATGCAGAGACAGCTCTCTACGCAACGCCAAATTTCGTAGATCATTCGAGACGCTCTTTGTTGTATGCGGTCAAGTGGAAGAAGCGGTCAAATGGTTGCGGGGAGCCCCCACCCAGAAGTAAAATCTTAGGCTACTTACAGTCATAGGTACGCAATGAGCGGTCTAACGCTTGAGCCACAATATAAACTTTATCCACGATTTTATCAAACACAGAAGTTATTTGACACAAAAAGCTGCAGTCTTCGGGCAGCCAATACATCGACTTCCTGGTAGTGTTTCAGAGTCACATACTCAACAGCTTACAAATATTTGTAGTAGGTTACACATATATTTTTTTTTTTATATAAACGGGAGCAAACGGGCAAGAGGCTCACGGGATGAGGTGTGGTGAGGCAACCGCCTATGGACATCCGCAACAACAGGTGTCAAGAGATGCATTGCCGGCCTTTAAGGTATTTTTATACGCTGTGTTTGCTTTTTTACCGCAATTAATTAAATTAAAAATAAATCCTTCGAATTAGGTAAAAATATTAATAAGCCTACACAGAAAAAAAACAGATTTCAACCTATTATGTCCATAAGTTAAATAAAACCACGTGTCCATTTCCACCAATTGTATTCCAGATAAACCATATCTAGCCATTACGAAACCAACCTTATATAGGACAAACGAAAGCTTATACGGTGCGTAAGAATAACCCAATGTTGGCCATACAAGTTTATCGTGGAACAAGAGTTTGCACTCACGTAAGAATGATTTATAGTATCCATAGTCGGCCTAATGAGGGAAATAAGCCAAAGCGAAACCTTCATGGATGTGTTCAATCGTATTAATATCCACGTGCCAATCTTCATTAACAACTTCTTATATTGATTTGTTTGTTTGGTTAATCATTAGTGTAATTTAGAGGAAAATATTGTGGCCAACAGTCTGTTTGTATATAAAAAGTTTGGTTTCGATAGTTTTATTCAATGTGCCCACTATTTCATCAAAGTCAAAGACAAATGTACTTTATTCAATTAGGAGTAAACTAATCGCTTTTTTTTATGAAAATAAGGGACGAATAGAGCAGAACGTTCAGTTGATGGTAATTGATACGCCCTGCCCATTACAATGCAGTGCCACTCAGGATTTTTGAAAAACACAAAAGTTCTGAGCAATATTAATACAATACAATTGCGCTTGTCACCTTGAGACATAAGGTGTTACGTCTCATTTGCCCAGTAATTTCACTAGCTACGGCGCCCTTCAGACCGAAACGCAATAATGTTTACACATAGTGCCTAATGTGCTGCAGTAGCTTCACGGCAGAAATGGGCGCCGTTGCGGTACCTACCCATAATCTAGCCGGCATCCTGTGCAAAGGAGCCTCCCACTTTTGAATCGTCACTATAAATATTTTTTTAAAGTTACTGAATCTACCATAGAAATCAGGGGTTGCTTGTAACAAATTTTAGAAGGCTTCATAAGATACATAATAGCTTTAAGGGTAAATGTATACACTTTTATAATAAAGTCCCAGCCACTGTTCAAGCATTACCGGTAAATAAATTTAAATGTTTAATTACCAAAAAAATAACAAAAAAAACAACCGACTTCAAAAACACTATTCAAAAACAATAGATATAATATGCACTAAAAAGTATAAAAATAATTGCGTATTTTTATACAACCTAATTAATTAATCTAATTCTAGTTACGATTATTGTTAAATAAATAGATTGTATAAAAATTATTTTTATACTTTTTAGTGCATATTATACTAGTCAAAACAATATAAGGGCCTTGATTTTTTTGGCCTCGCTAGCGATAATTAATTTTTTATGGATTCTCAAGTAGCTGATAATTTATTGTGGTGTTACCTTATTTGTTAACACACATTTTTTGAGCATTCCACCCGCATAAATTTTTAAAGTGGGTAGTTTTAGATAATTTATTGTAACCACTTGATTCTACCCGATTTTAAGACGGATTTCAACTCAGTCAAATTGACGATTCTCTCAGGAACACTGTGAGTTTTGTTTGACTAGTGGCTGAATTAAGCCTTTTAAAAAAAGTTATGCCGAGAATTCGAAGTCATATGGACTTGCCAACCGTAACTAGGGCCGTAACATTGCTTCAAGAAGGCCATTCGCAGCGTTCTGTGGCGTTGCAGCTGGGATTTTCCCGGCGAGCGATCCAGAATGCTTGGAATCGTTTTCAAGAGACTGGGAGACTAACCAGGAGACGGGGATCTGGCAGAGTTCGAGCAACTACAGCACAGGAGGACCGCTACGTGCGCTTGACTGCGCGTAGAGAACGCTGTATAACAGCCCGTTCCTTAAAAAACCGTTTGCGGCAGGCGACCGGTACACGTGTTAGTGATTAAACTCTTTGAAATCGTTTACACGAGGACCAGCAGTTCTCCAGGAGACGCGTAGTGCGGATACCATTAACAAGTGCTCATCGTGCAAACCGATTATCAATCGCAAGGCAGCATCTGGCGTGGGATATGAATGATTGGAGGACAGTATTCTTTACGGATGAGTGCAACGTTAAATTTTTCGTCGCCGTCGCATTAGGGTCTGGAGGCGTGAAGGTGAGCGATTTTCGGATGCTTGCATCCATGAAAGTGACAGATTTGGGGGCCCCAATGTTATGGTATGGGGAGGAATCTCTATGTCAGGCAGAACCGAGCTGGTAATTCTAAACGAAGGCACAATAACAGCTCAACGTTACATCGAGGAGGTTATAAGACCCCATGTGGTCTCATATGCACAGAGAATCGGCGCAAGATTCCATATGATGCACGATAATGCTCGCGCAAATACAGCTAGGGCCACCAGAGAAGCCCTAGACTCCTCTAGGTATACAGGTGTTAGCCTGGCCTGCAAACAGTCCGGATCTAAATCCCATTGAATACATGTGGGATTTACTGAAACGCAGTGTTCGAAGCATAAACCAACCCGTGCACAATGAAAGACAGCTAATAAACGTTCTGAAATCAAGCTAGGAACAAATTCCTCAAGAAACAGTGGTAGGCTTCAAGAGTGCATTAGTAATCGAGGACGGCATACTAGATATTGAGGAAAGTCATAAATCAACCGACATTTTATGATTTTTTTTTTTCAGAATTTTTTTCCTAACTAATTATTTTTGCAAAAATGTTAATTTTTAGAAAAAATGTAGAAAATTTCTTTTTTTAATGGAATGCATCATTTTTTTATTCTGTCTACAATAAAAATCAATCAATTTATCCAATTGAATCATTGATCAACCTTTAAACCTCGAGAATTCATGAGAATACTGTAAAAACGTGGTGGCCCTTATTTTGTTTTGACTAGTATATATCTTTTGTTTTCGAATAGTGTTTTTGAAGTCGGTTGTTTTTTTGTTATTTTTTTTATTTTTGTGAATTTGAAGTACACTAACTAACAATTTGTCTAAATATGTGTGAATAAACTAAGTTATTCAATGCAGCAATGAACGTAAGCGCTTTGCAATTTGATTACAGACAGAAATTCTGCCACAAATATTGAGTTATTCGTAAATTTATCATCCACTTGCTATACGTATGTATAGCAAATTTAAGACTTTTATGGTTTTCTCATATATGCCATAGTCAGGTCTGGACCATTGCAATGGGACAGCACGGGAAGCACTAGCTTTCAAATAAAAAAAGAATTATCAAAATCGGTTACCCCAGTCGAAAGTTTTGAGGTAACAAACATAAAAAACGAAATACCGACGAATTGAGAACCTTCTCCTTTTTTGAAGTCGGTTAAAAATGGCTCTGTCGTAAATTCTTCTACTCCAGAGTTGTGAGTATCTAAGTGATCGGACAGCCTGCGACTAGATTATGACAGCGCAATATTATATATTTTATATAACAAAAAAAAAAAAAAAAAAAAAAAAAAAAAAAAAAAAAAAAAAAAAAAAAATGACGACACCAATACACTGAGCAGTCCCTCCCACCAGCGCCGGCGGAGTAAATTGATGTACACAATATGAATGATTCATATTCACCCACTAATAACACACATGCCGCTTTATTTCCCGTGTATGAGGAGGGCTCGCACTTCCAAACAAATACATATCGTATGGCTTTATCATGCAAAGTTATACTATTGTTATTTAGTGTTACGTTGTTAGCCACCATCTTATTTTTATAAGGCTGGGTACACATACAACGAACGACGGCGAACGAATACGAAGAGTGGAATATAAGGGAGATATTTGTATAAGGACTTAAAGGTTTATATCACACCCCTATAAACATCAATTACCAAAATTTATTTGTTATGAATATCCTACTAATATTATAAATGTGAAAGTTTGTATGTCTGGATGTATGTTGAACTTCTTTAACGCAATATCTACTGAATAGATTTTGATGAAACTTTACAATAATATAGCTTACATACCAGAATAACAAATAGGCTATAATTTATAAAACTATAGTGTGAATTATACAAAATATAAAAGAAGTGTGATTGCTACTAATGAATACAACTAGCGCCATCTCTTATCAACTAGCAAGGAAAACATCAATACAATTTACATGGCAAAACAACGTTTGCCGGGTCAGCTAGTATATTATAAGTATAGAAGAAAATCCTTAACAGAGAAGTAGCATCAATTTTGCAATGCAATTTGGTGTAGGTATTTTTCGTTTTAGCCGAGGATACGTTTTCCCTTTATTCAAAAGCTGCGTAGTAGTAGAAAACTTATAAACATCAAGAAGTTTTTTCAAATAAAATATAATTCTTTTTGATTTGATTTGAGCTATATAACTGCTTTATCAGTTACTAAAGACATTTATGTAAAAAAAAACAGTGGCGCTCCTGGAGGACCGACAGAAGTGGTTGAACGAATGCGTTTGTATTTTTTTAACCGTCCGGAAATATTTGATTGTGCGGGTTATACCTTAAATGAAGTTTTCTCGTGTAACAGTGCCGCAAGTTGATGTTTTCTCATCTTATAAAAATTCCAACACGCATGTGTATATGTATGTACATAACTTAATATATGTTCATACTTATACACAGAGGTGTTAGTAACATCAAAGATAACAATAGTATGGCGATTTCAATGGTTTTATTCGATCTCAAAAAATACCCAATAGGCCTAAAGACGTTTTCGCTACAAAACTATCAAAAATTAAACCCAAGAAAATAGCAAAGCATTGACAAATTTCAATGACTGTTCTTGTGTGGGCTTGTACGATTCATCATTGTATCTATATCTAATAGCGCTGCTGCCTCGTTTTCTAGTTATTAAATAATCCTTACATGTTTTAAAGCATTAATATCTCTGTCTTTATTGTTTTTTAACATTTATATTGTTATTTTTTACTTTTCTTTATTAAATGTTAATTGCTCATATCTATTGTAATTGTAAAAAAATTGGTGGCAGTTTTTCGCAAATAAAAGATTATTATTATTATTATTATTATTAATATATAAAATTCTCGTGTCATGGTGTTAAACTTTGAACTCCTCCGAAACGGCTTGACCGATTCTCATGAAATTTTGAGTGCCTATTGGGTAGGTCTGAGAATCGGACAACATTTATTTTTCATCCCCCTAAATGTTAAGGGTGGTCCACACGAAATTTTTTTTGACTTTTTTTTTAAATTTGGTTTGATTATGAGTCAGCATTAAAAAGTACATACAACATCAAATTTTCACCCATCTACGATCAACAGTTACTTTTGTATCGTGATTTTAATATCGGCAATACAACGTTTGCTAGGTCAGCTAGTATTAATATATATATTCCAACACAGAACTGACCTCTCGCCCTCTACCCTTATCCTGGCCCCACGCTTCTCCCTCTCCGCCACCGATAAGTTTACACACTGATACACTCTCATTAAGGCCGCTATCGTAAAAAATCGCCTAAATAGCGCAAAATTGAAACCATTTCTTAACGGTTTATATAAAGCTTTTATTTTTTTTAAATAAAAATAAAAGAACAAAATTAATTTTTTCTTTACATTTCTATCTTTATTAGACAATGCGAAAAAAAATCACCGAACTACCCATAACCTATACAGATGCTAATCATTCAATCTATATAAAAATTGTTCGAAAATTGATAAATTCATTCAATAAATACTATTTAACATGACATAGTTTTGTATTATGTTTGTAATAAATTAAAAATGGTTCTAATTTATTATATTAAATTTATGGCGATCTTGTGCGAGAGCGGAAACTTACCTCCCCTCGATTCCCCAAGGCCAGGGGTGCTCAAACTGTCGATTTTATAATAAACTAAAATCGGTAATTACGTACCATCTTATGAAAAGTATGCTCAGGACATGCAGTGTCACGTTTCAACATCCAAAGTCACTATTTAGTTAAGCTTAGAACTTTAGAACGCGTTCGTTTTGTAAGAACCAATAAACTCGCAATTTTGAATAATAATTACGAGTTTTTTGATTGACATTTAAGAGCAGAACTATGCTTTACAATTTACAATACCTTGACTAAAAAAATGCATATTTTGCGCAAAGCTAATATCTATGTCATCGTGACACTCTACCTAGACGACAATCCTTCATCACACATACTTGAAGCCTCTCAGAGCCGATCGATCGTAGTCTAACAATTTTGAGGTAGATCGCCAGCTGTTCAAGCTTGAGCACCCCTGCCCAAGGCCATCGGCGCGGTCCCTAGCCTTAATAACCAGCACGTAGTATTTTAATGATGTAAATAAATATCACGTCTATAATTTTATAGGCATGAGTTTAATATGTTATAATCCTATCGATGTCCAACACTAAAAACTTCTTAACCCGACCTTTTTGATAATTAAAGCTAGTGTTGTGTACAGCTTATCAACTATTTCGTTTTCAGTTTAGTCATATATTATATCAATTAATGCGACGATGAATATCAAAACACTATTAGGTATCTATTATATAAATCTGCACTGTACGGTCCAAGTAATAAGATTCAGTACTCTGTGAATACCTAGATCACTTGGCCTGGTGTAATAAAAATAATAGTCCACAACACTTAAATAAAATAAAGTGCAATGTTGTATTGAAAATTCTGATACCCATATAATAAACTTGTGTTATGGGATGTTCGCTTAAACCAACTTATATCTAAAATAATAATACCATTAATAATGCAGGAGCACGCAAACATTTAAAGTATTTAACAACATTTTTAGATCCATAAGTAATACATGTAGAATCTTCCTATAATATGCACAAATACATACAGTATTTACGACGTATAGACGTCGCTTGATTGTGTGTCTTCAACCGCATTTATCCGCAGTGTTCCGAAGAGCTGATTGACCTGATTCCTGCCGCCGAATTCCACCTTCGCACGAAACACCACAAGCATGGATATCATCCCCACCTTCCTCTACAATGCGGTTTCAAGGAACTTTCTTCCACGTACCCTAAAACTTGGATACTTTCAAAAAATGCGGGTACTTACTAAAAGTTTGCAAGAGAACGTGTACGGCGGTGATCAGTTGACATAAGATGCGTACACTCGTATTCTCTGTCATAAAAAAATTAATAGAATTTGAAGAAGCGAGACAATGCGAGACGTATTACAACATCTTGAAGGCACACCAAATTATTCAACGCAACTTTTATGAACGGTCTATTTAAGCTTTATTTATCGTCAACGTGAACCACCTGGCCCTCATATTTCTTCCCAATTACTTAAAGCCTTATTCGTTTCTTGAGATAGCTCGAGAATGGAAATTGTTGAAATAAATTCAGATAATGTTGCCCCAGGCGAAACAGTTTTCTTTAATTGTCGATGCTTTATACGAATTTGCCAAAGTAAAATCAACAATTCTTTACAAATGAATCAATATTTCATATATATAGTATTTGTGGCAATAAAGGAACATGTAAAGAATAATTAGGTTTTAAAGAACATTTCTACTCTTTTAAAACATAATCTGTCACTTATGAGAACAATATTTATAAATATCCTGTTGGTAGAATAGAATATATTATTTATTTACTATAGGGAGTGACAATAACATAGCAAATTGAACAACACTTGGTAAACTCCACGAAGCTACAGGAGGCCCTACGGAGGTCTTACTTCTATCTAACATATTACACAGCTCTAGTAAGGTAACCAAAGTGTAAGCACTAAAGAAGGGAATTATCATTTGTTATACATTTGGCTAAGCAATACATAAATAATTTAAATGTGGTAAATAAATTTTTCAGTCCATAATTATTGGTACTAAGTTTAATTAGTGTCATACTCATTATTGTGTCTATTATGAAAGTGTTTGTTTTTTGTAAATGTTCTTTCAGAATGTGTTTATGTTTGCATATAATTTTCCTAATACTGGTTTTGTATTGATACAATCGTAGGTACCATACATATATAAAAATCCACATATTATGTAATAACATACCTACTTGTTGTTAATTTTGTATAAGAGGTTATAAATATATCATGAACCGTGTTAAGCAAAACAGCCCACTTTTAAGGCGAAGAGTAAGCAGAAAACATGCAAACATGATGTTTTTAGACAAGTTTTGTGGTGAAAGTATATATAGCATAGCGAGCTATGAACACTATTTAATCCTGTTACACATATCCTAAAGTCTTATTTGTAGGTTGCTAATGCTTGCTGTTGGTTATAGTTAACACTGCCGAGCCTTTTTGAACTACCACTTTTCTTTGAAGTTAAACAAATTTTTTTTTATGGCGTGACGCATTTTTTTGGTACTTCTCTCAGAAAAGTTATTCTTATAGCTTGTACTTTTATGTGTAGGTTCATTTATTCAGATAAGTAGTGAATAACGAGGATTGTAAGCATATAAACTGTTTTCCACGCAAGAATTTTGAAAATATTGGCTTTGTTACATAGATGCCGGCATAACTCATATCGCTCAAGGTCGCTGGCATTTAGTGTCGCCTTAATCCAGTATATTGAGACTGGTAACTACAGAACCCTACACTTCACGTGAGGAGAACGCATTTGTCCGATTTTTACGACTCGTAAAATTCCAAAGCGTAATATAAATTTAAGAGCTGGTGTGGCTCATGAAAATTTTTACGTCTATTATGTACTAGCTCTCAAGAAAGCGAGCAGCGATTATAATTTATGCGGAGAGTATCGTTTAAGAGTCATTGTCCGGAAAGCATAAAAGCTTTTAACATCGGCCTGATGTGGCACCGCGGCAGATACTCCCACCCCACTGATTCCTCGCGTCGAAAATATAAAATGAATTGAGGCTGCTTAGCCCGCGAGTCCATTAAATATATTATCGCCGAGATAAAAAATTGCCTCTCGAAACCTTCAACAGACCTTCCGCTGACCTCACAAACCACCAACGAATTTATTCGACAAGTTTAAGAGCTGCTTTCACTTAAAGCATGTCAAGACAAAGCGATTAATCTTGTGGATGTTACTCAAAACAATTTATTATCTGTACCAACAGAGGACCGGAACGCAAACCATTTAACAAATAGGTAACACAGGAACGGTAACATATTACGTACGATATTAACATTTTGCTTCGTCAAAACTATTATTACTTTGAGCCAACTACGAACCAACCAGATATACGCTTAACAAAAGTAGGAATATATGAGGAAGAACTATATGTACTAGAAGTGACTTCGTCGTATTTGTTTTCGATAGATCAATAACAGAGAAATGTGTCTTCTTTCTGACATTAAGACTCTTGTTTGACATTGTTAAAGAGAATAATTCAATAATTTATTTATTTGTAACATGTGTAAAAAAATTATTCGCTTGAGCCGCCCTAGTGAAACTCTCTAGTAAAAAAGCGATTGTATGCAATTGTATGAAACGTGTAGTCATTGATGGATTGACAGATGTCTGGTATAATCTTGCAAAAAAAGGAGATAGCCGAAATACACTACGTGTTAAGCAACTGTTCGCTTTCAAACGTAGCCGGATTACACTTCGTCGCCTCAGATTGTAATAACTATTTCAAAATTTGGCAAATCTCACCACACGATTCTTACTAAACAATTTTTTTAAGGCAGTCCAACGTCTTATTACGCAGTATTTACATCCTCTTTGGTTTTAGCCTTCTGCACTTCCTCTCTGCTTAAATTTATACTGTCCTGTGTCCGACAACATTCCGAAATATGGATCTAGTTTTCACATCATAAGATACATAATAGCTTTAAGGGTAAATGTATACACTTCTATAATAAAGTCCCAGCCACTGTTCAGGCATTATCTATAAATAAATTTAAATGTTTTATAAAAAAATGGCTCTGTCGTAAATCCTATAACTCCACTGCTGAATATCTAAATGATCGGACAGCCTGGGACCAGATTGTGATTATTTTATAGCGATAGAAATGACTGTACAATATTGTATATTTTTATTGAAAAGAGCGCAAAAAAAGAATGCTGGGAGAGTTTCTTGCGCCGCTTCTTCTCTCTCAGAGCGCCATTTGTTTCCGAAGCGGTAGTAGTATCTCGTAGTTATTAGAAATGACATCAAAAATAATTGTAAAGGAATCCATTTTGAGAAAATAAATGCCTTTTATGCCTTTTACATCATGTATTCATTTATAGATACACACGTTGATTGTTTTTGCTAATGAAAGTAGGTAAACCTATGTTTTTTTTATGTTAGGTACTAATTTTCTGGATTTAGATTATCATCGATTAGGGAATAAATCTATTATATATTATTATAATTAGCAAAAAAATTACAATTGACAAACATTGAGCAACTTTTCACATGGCATCATTACACATTTTCCACCCCCCATTTAACTACATTGTATTTAAAGCTTTCTAGCTTTTTCCAGCCTAAATTTTAAAAGACCAACAATATATCTCTAATTACAAATTACCAATGATTTATAACAGCTATAAGCTTACAAACTATGGCTAATCGGAGTTTATTCTTCGTAAGGCCAGTAAGTAATACTTTCTGATTAAGAATTTATAGACAATAACATGTGACAACTTGTTTTAGTGCGATATATTTGTCGACTTTGGAAAAGTCGAGTTTAATTGAGATGGGCAAGAGATTATGAAAAAAAATAAGGTATTTTTTCTTACAGTGCGGCGAAAACCTCAGATAATTCCAATTTCCAATTCTAATTCGAATGCCATGACGGCCCATTTTCATACAATAGCTATGTACGCGAACTATAGACCTATTTTCTACCGAAAATAAATTACAGTGTAACAATTTGACAAGTCACGAGCGCACAATTAGAGAACTAACAGAAGTTTTGCTTGAAACACGGCTGCTCACGTGTTTCGGAGTTATGGTGATGGTAAACCATTAATTATTTACGGCCGTTCCCAATATCTAATATATAAAATTTTCGTGTCATGGTGTTCAACTTTGAACTTCTCCGAAACGGCTTGACCGATTCTCATGAAATTTTGAGTGCATACTGGGTAGGTCGGACAAAATCTATTCATCACCCTAAATTTTAAGGGTGGTCCACAAGATTTTTTTTTTAATTTTTTTGACATTTTTTTTAAATTTGTTTCATTATGAGTCAGCATTAAAAAATACATACAACTTCAAATATTCACCCATCTACGATCAACAGTTACTTTTGTATCGCGATTTTAATATCGGCAATACAACGTTTGCTGGGTCAGCTAGTACTATATACAGATAGAGATAAATTACTACCTTCTACTCTCAGTAATTAGATGTCAATAATCTGAAGCTGTCCCAATATACCCGATAAGTCATTCTTATCGCCTTATATTGGGACGCGTGAATTGCAATTTCCATACAAACTTCTATCGCTGGTAAGCTATACGTCGTCCCATTGACAGACAGCGTGTACGTCGATAAGTTTATTGGGACAGAAATGTCAACGATAGTTACGATTTTTATCTCAACTAAGCGATAGACTGAATATTGGGAACGGCCGTAAGACGATATTACACAAATAAAATTTGAATAACAAAATTTTATGAACGATGCGGGGCTAAACCCACGACCTCTGGCGTTCCATGCCAGTGCTCTCCCAACTGAGCTAACAGTTAAGACGATATTAATTACAGCATTCAACAGTAATGTGTAAACATAACTGTGTTTCGGTCTGAAGGGCCGTAGCTAGTGAGATTACTGGGCAAATGAGACTTGATATCTTATGTCTCAAGGTGACGAGCGCAGTTGAAGTACCGCTCAGAATTTTTAGGGTTTTTCAAGAATCCTGAGCAGCATTGTAATTGGCAGGGCGTATCAATTACCATCAGCTGAAAGTCCTGCTCGTCACGTCCCTTATTTTCATAAAAAAAAAACTTTCTTCTGATGAAGTATCAATATATCGTGTAGATTCAAATATTAAAAAATGTAAACATTTAATTATAGGTACGCTTTATACTAAGTATTAGCTTCACCTGTATATCAAAATATCAGAATAAATTGATATATGAATACTTACCAAAGACCGAAGATAACACAATGTTTTCATAACTTTATCCTTATATACAAACTTAATTATTAATTTTATTTAATAGTCGAGTGTACCCAAAACAAGTATTAAGGCGAGACAAAATAATGGCATAATAAAATTTTCAAGCACCGTACTTCGGAAAACGATCGGATAGCGCACCTGCTACAATTAAGGCCTTTTAAAATGCTGGTTCGAGATAAATTTTTACTAAATCGGTACGATTGGACGCTTATATATAAATAATAATATATAGCTGACCCGACAGACACTGTTCTGTCAATAGAAAATAACTAACTGTAGTTTACAACAAATCTCAGTATATCATCACTAAAATATACCTACATACACGGACGAGTAAAAAAGAAGGACTCCGTGTCACCTTACATAACAGTGAAGCACCAAAACAAGCCGGTAAACGTGTAAATACATAGCCCCACGCACACACTTACACTAATGCAAGCCGATCGGCCGCCATTATGAGATTTGCCATCGTCTGACAGATCAGTTTGCGTCGCAACAAAATATTTTAAAAATGCCGTCGTGCGTTGTGATAAAGTATAAAAACGATACTATAAAAGTATTTGTGGCCTTATATGATTATTTTAGAGAGAAAAAGTTGTGTAAATGGTATCCCCCGTAACCGCACACACACTAGCATAAAGGTGCTTCACTTGCTAATATCACGGCGCGGAGTCCTTCTTTGTTTACACGTCCGTGCCTACATAGTATAAAAATAGTTTGAAAAAACTAAAATAGCACGCTTTGGTTGAAAATGTAATGTTTGAAATTTAAAATTAACATCAATCCCTGTCTTATTGATGATATATGAAAAAAATATATAAATTAACAAAAATCTTATTTTGCAAATTGAAAAATATAATAATTTTACCGTTTTAATGTTTTGTCATCGATCCTCGATAAATCTATGAAGTTTGAACGAAATCTGGCCGTTTAAATTGGGTCAAAATCGCGCCCAAATGAGTCGGTTACAAACAAACAAACATACATACATACAGGTGAAGCTAATAAAAGCGTGTAAAAAAATTATGTAAGTATTCGGTAATAACGTTGTCTAAAGTCATCGAAAATGTTAAATCAAAGTTACGGAGTAAAAAATGTAACAAAAACGTATATTGAATGATTTTATTATATGTAGTAATAAAAAATGATAAGGAGTAATATCGTATTTGTGTAATAGTTATTTATGCAACTGTTGTGTAATAAGGGGTATTAAAACACGAATGTGGATTATTAGAACATTGGGTGTTTTAATGTTGGCAATAAGCTCTGTTTCAGAATCTTTAATAGAGGATTTAAAGCATGGGTGTAGATAAACAGCTGTTACATTACCGCTTCATTATTGCCAACTTTTTACAGTGTTAAAATGGATATGGTTTGTTATCCATAAGAGATAGACATATGCCATTGCGGACTTTTCTGTAGATCTATTATAAGATACACAATCCACCATACATTATTTTGTTATATCTCAAAGGGTTTAGACAGCGTTTTCATTGAAAGCTCCTAGAAGACATTTTTTTCCGACACCTCCAACAAATATCTTTAATGTAAACAAAAATGTATAAAAACTTAACATATTATATACTAAAACCTTCCTCGAGAACCACGCTATTCATTGGTGGAAACAGCATGAAAATCACTGCAGTAGTTATAGAGTTCATCGTGAACAGACAAACGCGGCAGAGGACTTTATTTTGTAACTAGCTGACCCGACACACGTTGTTCTATATATATAAATTAAGTTTTATTTTTTACCTCCTGAGAAAGTTAGAAAGATATAAATTCTAGTAAGTTATTCATTTTAAACTATTCTTTCAATTTGATTTCTGAACGACCGCGACGGGGACACATCAAAGGTAAAACAAATTTGTTGTTTCTATTTAACTCCGAGCATTTTCATTTTTATTCACCTTTTAAACCTTCTCTGGACTTCGACGAATAATTCAAGACCAAAATTAGCCAAATCGGTCCAAGCGTTCTCGAGTTTTAGCGAGACTAACGAACAGCAATTCATTTTTATATATATAGATATACTAGCTGACCACTAGACGCTGCACTGTTCTGTCAATAGAAAAAATAAATTGTACCTAAGGTATTCGGGTATAATGTAGTATAAAATCCATCGGAAACGTGTGATCAAAGTTATTATTCTAAGTAAAAAATGAAACAACACATACTCTTACATACTCAAAAAATAAATAAATATCAAGTATCCGGTGGATAAACCCAAAAGGCAACAATAAAATAAATAGTATAGAAACGACATGTGAATGCTTAAGATTAATACAGATTTTGAAATTATGTCAAATAAGACATCATAAAAATTCAGAGAATCAATCATCAAAATACGCTTTACATTCGTTCTCAAAGCGCAAAATATGTTTAGAATAAATATTTAAAGCATTAAGGATGTCAAAATTTTGCATTAAAATGTTCTGCTAATGCTCTCAGCCATTAGAGAGCAATTAATCAAGAAATTGATGAATAGGAATCGAAGAAATATTTACTGAACCATAACAGTATTATCATTGCAATAAACTAAGTAGGCCATGAATTATAATCTCACTGTGATGCTTTTACATACAATTTTCCTGTCAATAATAGCCGAATGAACCTTAATCTTTTCCAGAACAAACCAGGCAAGCATTTTTATGGATCTGAGTGAAAACTTGCTAAAATCCGTTTTGCCGAATAAAATCGAAACTATGCTATGCGAGTTCTCAGAATGGAGCCGGCAAAATGTTGTCCATTTCAACCTTAAGAAGACACAATTCTGTTCATTCCCTACTAAGTCTCTCTTTGTCGTATCCCCTCGATGTGAGATCATTCCTCTAATAGCTGCCACAGACTGTATGTGTATACGTGGCGTCCGTATACTTAATCTGGCCATAAATACTGTTACAATAAAAATAATAAAATATACAAAATATTACATTTTAATTTGGAATCTGTCATATTTATATGATTGTTCATTGAGTTTTCTTATTTTGGCGCCAATACATTGTAGCATACTTTGCGATATTATATAATGGAGTGGGATGATAAAGATAACCGAATCACTATGATTGCATTACACAAAGTAGGTATGGAGCCAATTGCCATTTTTAAAACTCTTCATATGCTTGGTAGTAGTAAAATATTTGTGTACCGAGCTATTAATAGGTACAATGAGGCCTCTGTTTGTGTCAGAAAAAGATCTGGCCGTCCACGTAGTATTCGTACGAAAAAGGTGGTCAAAACTCCATTACTGGAAAGAATTCGAAGAAAACCTGTCCGAAAGCAAAAGAGAGCGAGCAAGAGAGAGATCTCGGGAGATGAAGATAGCACCTAGAACCATGTCGCGTATTTTGAAAGATGACTTAGGACTTGCAGCCTATAAGAAACGTACTGGTAATTTCTGAACTGATAATTGAAAAAAGAATAGGGTGGTAAACTCGAAACAACTACTGAAGCGGAATGCAAAGGAAGGTCACAGAAAAGTTTTGTTTACAGATCAGATTTTTTTTTACAATTGAGCAACATTTTAACAAATGAAATGAACGTTTTTATGCTCAAAGCTCTAAGGAAGCTTCCCAATTAGTCGTCAGAGTGCAACGTGGGCACTATCCGACTTCATGGTTTGGTGGGGTATTAGCTGTGAAGGAGCAACTGAGCCATACTTTTGTGAAAAAGGTATAAAAACATCGGCAAAAGTGTATCAAGATATTGAGAAGGTAGTGAAGACCCTTAACAACACCATGTTCAATAACCAAGAATGGTCCTTCCAGCTCACGTCGTGTGCTTCTTCCACCGCATACAACAATGAAGGGCTGCTTGAATCATCAACACTCAAGTCGGATCGGCTCTAATTTGGCGTTGATGTGAGGTCTCTCTGTATTTTCTACCACATTATATCTTGGGGAGTGTTCTGAAGACCAGCAGCTAAATTTCACCTCTGGACATTATTTCAAATTGTGAAATTAAAATTTCAGACACATCCAGTAGACCACAAAAATTGTAAAGTCCTAGAAAAGCTGGCATTAAACCCTCTGTAAGTACCAAGCGCCTCTTTGAAAACCTCAATATAACCTACACACACAATTTCACATCAAGGTCTGAAGTACCTAGTACCTCAAACCAATTATGACAGTAAGTCACAAGTAAGTGACTCCATCAGGCACTCACATGTAGTTTGTCCCAGGACATGGACTGGAGAATCGTCCGCGCCTACGTCTGCTCGTTAATAATTATCACCGGAGTCTACGTTCATTGTTACATTTGTTATTCAGCTTCAGTGAGTATGGAAGAAAGGTTAGTACATACTGACCACATCTTACAAAAGTGATACAGGGCATTTATTAATCGAAATTGACCTATTGATCTCCCACATTGGTAACATTAACTGCAGAGCATACACATCCATAATTCACTTGGTATGAGCATCTCTTCTAGCGGATACACCAAAACCAAGTGTGCTATATGGCACCCTATTCTCTCATCAAGGACTGACCCTTATTTTGTTTATAAGATGGTTTATTATATGTGGTCTTATAGCTTGTTTCAATAGCTTTCTGATACATTATTTCAAATCATCCTAATTATAAGCAATCTATTGCTACACATAAAATAATACACATTGACAGAATGCCAAAATTGTGCCAATCTACACCATGTGACATGTGAGGATCAAAGAGCACCGATTCATTAAGGTTAGGTATATTGTTGTTTGTTTATTGTAATATATGAGGGGAATGGTGTCCTGGCATATAGCCACCAGGATTGGTTAACTAACAGTGTAACACAGAGCACAATCAATTTGATTTAAAGTATAAAAGAATATTGTGTGCAATTTTGTGCAAGTTATGAAGCGTTATGCAAAAAGATTTTCTTAGAATATTAGTTAAAGATTCTACAATATTCTATATTATAAACAAAGAAGATATGTTTGTAATAAATATTTTTATAATATGAATATTTTATGGAGTAAGCATGTTTTTATTTGCCCAAAATAAAAAATTAAACATTCCTCCATGATAACAATTTCAATAACAATAGATGGGTATTGATAACATGCACATGACATTAAACTTTCATATTACTTACCATATTGAAATGTGCAACTATTTCAAAAGTCATAAAACTAACCATTTTTGCTTGTAATAAATACCTCCTCATAATAAATTATAGTTTTGTAATAAATGAAATACTTCATCAAACACAAGTTTACTAACCCAAAAACATTTTTTACAAGGATGAGCTTATACATGTAAAGCTCTTAAATAATTAAATTCGGATATATGAATAATAAATATGTAAGTAATACTAAGTCTATTAAACAGGGTAACAACTACAAGAAAGTTTTAAGAGGTGAGAGTTCTAATTATCCAATAAAACATAAATTTTCATATATCGATCGAATGTTGATTCCAGCTTGCGCTACGAGATTATAATATTATGACTTACCTTCAAACTTCAGCACCTCCTTGAGGAAGCCGCCTCCACATTACACAATTTCACACAGTACTTTTATTTATATCACAAATTAAGTAATCAAAATAAAATAAAAACAATAAGCTAAGTGAGAAATTAAAGTACACTATTGACAATATTTCATAAAACAAAACAGGTACTTTAGCGCACTAGCATTGACAGTGACTTTGACAATTTGCAGATGCCAGATTGGGGGGGCGGGTCTATCTACATTGCGTTCACGGTTAAATTACCTGCAGCTGTTAGTTAACTATTACCCCTATTCTCATATCAAAACGAGAATGGGATCAAAGCAACCTTATGTCAAAAAGTTAAATTTCGTATGATTCTTGTATTACAAATTGACCGTTCAGTTCCGATTGTGAAGTTACATTCCGATTTAGGGAAATCGTATTACGCGTATTCTCGTTACACGATAGAACGTCAATTGTTGGGAGTAACTGTTTTAGTTGTTAAGTTAATTTAAAGGGAAATGATAGGAGAATACAAAAGTAGAGCAAAACGTGGATAGGTTTGGAACTTAAGGTCAACGGTTTTGAAATTACGTGAATAGCACCACTGGTTCGATGCTTCGAACCTGGGTTGCAACGCTCGGCACAAGGGATCCTAACTGCAACGTTCTAAAGAGGAAATACAACTGTGCCTCCAGATTTTTTAAGCGGAAAATTTCACGTGCGAAATCTAAGCACGTTGTCGGCAGCAGCTATTAAGTTACCCGACTGGAAAATATATGTTATGGGTGGTCTAGAAAGCTGCTCTTGGTAACTTTAAACAGCCGTCCCTGGCGCCGCTTCATATGAGGAATGACACCCTGGACCATCTCGCGGCGTCAGAGCTCTATGCTGAAATTACAGTTTAGACGGTAAACAGTTCGGCGAGATCTTTTTTGGATGTAAAGAAATCGAGTGGATGGGCGGATGGCATTTCTCCGATATGCTGGAAGTACAGTTCAGACGGTAACTATTCGGCGAGCTCTGTTTTGGACGTAAAGAAGTCGAGAGGATGGGCGGATGGCATTTCTCCTATATGCTGGAAGTACAGTTCAGACGGTAAACTATTCGGCGAGCTCTTTTTTGGACGTAAAGAAGTCGAGTGGATCGGCGGGTGGTATTTCTCCTATCATACTCAGAACGTGTGCCTTTGAGCTGACGCCAGTGTTAACGGGTATATTCCGGCACTCATACTCAAAAAGCTTAGTCCTTGACTCATGGAAGTCAGCCCTTGTCCGTCCGATCTTTTCCGATTTCTTCCCGAGAGTTTATGCAAGTGGACTACCAGCTTACTCACAGAGCATAGCATACAGTGCGTAGTTGACGTTTATTACATCCTCTCCAAAGCTGAGTGCTATTTCCTACACTGTTTCATCTGCATATCAATGAATGCCTTAAACAAAGGCCTTGCACGTCTTTCGGACTAGTGCCGTATTGTGTCTTGTGTCTTCTGTCGAGTCGTCTCTTGAGAAGGATTCGGAATGGAGTAAAATTAATCTCTTCTAATTTAGGCCGCAGAATAATCAAGTTTGCGCGTTTACCAACAAAAAACATGTATCGTATCACCGCTCTTTGACAACACTTCCTCGAAATCTCGACCAATTTACCAAATCCGCGGTCATCTGGAGGGAAAAGCGAAACTGGCTTCGGAGAAGCTTGGCGTCACAGAGCACGGCAATACATCAAATACATTTTAGCGCTCTACAAAGTGCAGGTCCCGTCACATATATTGCTGTCATCTCTGGTCTGGCGCACTTCAGTCTAAGCTTGCAACGCAGAGCTGTCAGGGATCTAGTGCCCTGTGAACGGTTAGATCACTTAGCGTTGCGTAGAGACGTTGCTTCATTGTGTCTACCGAATTTATCACGGGTAGTGTTTCGAAGACCTGTTTGACCTGATTCCTTCAGCCGAATTCCTCCTCTGCACGAAAAGCCACTGATAGAGATATCATCCCCACTCTCTAGATGCCTGGCATTCCTCTATGTTATTCAAGGTACTTATTTCCACGTACATCAAACTATGGAGTTTCTAGGACGATGCGCAACGCTCCTGTGATTCCTCTAATGTTGCAAGAGAATGTGAGCGGTGGTGATCACTTAGCATCAGGTGACCAGCTCGTTTGTGAAACTTTCCATCATACGTCAAATATACTTATCGGTTGTAATTGCAGATTGTTTTTCGTGTAAACTGTAATTCAGTTTTCACTGTACTGTTTCTCGCCCTTTTATGTCTTAGAAACCTATTATTTATATTATTGGTCCAAATATTGATTTTCCGTTCCGCTAATCCGATTATTTTTTGATCCGCTAAACGATAACTAATAATAGTGTGTGACTGCCAACCGTTTAGTTACCACGGTAATTATTATTGAAAAGGGACGCGGTATGTAAGTTTCGAGAGAGAATCGTATAATTAGTGTTACCTACTTGAAGGTCGTGAAATTCGCCTGCGAAGAAACTGGTGACTATACTCAGCGATTATACTCGAAGATGGTGAAAGAAGGCCTTATTTATAAGTCATCAAAATTACATTCTAAAATAATATTTTTTATTTATCATCATTGTTATATATTTATAATATCACATTTGTCAAGGCACTAATACAATAGGATTATCAGTCTAATTTTTTTTAACTAAATTTTATTTCATAATTATGTTAAATTTACATAATTTAAAAAAGCTATATATTTTATCTCTATGCGAAATCCACCCCAGTATCCAACAGGTCTCTAATTAATACTGTAGCTTTGCGTGGCAGGATACGTAGTAAATGACCAAGGTATAAGAAATGTTTTGGAATGGAAGCTTCAGGATAATTCCGTCTCACACTGTCCAGGATAGAGGCAGCTGCCTTCTCTGGTGTTATTGAACCAAAGAAACTCGATATTCTGAAACAAATGTATTTCAGCATTTTTTTTTATTG
Organism: Leptidea sinapis; assembly: GCF_905404315.1. Classification (NCBI taxonomy): domain Eukaryota; kingdom Metazoa; phylum Arthropoda; class Insecta; order Lepidoptera; family Pieridae; genus Leptidea; species Leptidea sinapis. The sequence continues at coordinate 5,503,582 of NC_066304.1, read as the reverse complement.
AGCTTATTAACTTTCTGTATCGATATAAATCTAGATTAATCAATCTAAATTACTAGCCTAGCGCTCTATAATCGGCGCGCGGTACGGTGTAGATCAGCGCGATCTTAGCGCTCGCGCAGCGGTCTGTCAATGCGTATTATTTTACCTGTACTAATAGAATGCTTATAATTAGGATGATGACAACCAATGGTATTAAATACCATGCAAAATAAACCATCTTATAAACAAAATAAGGGTCAGAACTCGATTTTGGTGTATCTGAAAAATCTAGTGCCTTAGAGCACTGACGATTTGGGAAGGCTTGCCTCTGGCATAATTTCCTAGCTTCTTCCTACCGGATTTAGAAGTCGGATCTTTTCACCAATATTTACAATCTGACCGTGGCATGACACCAGGGTTGCCATTTCCTAACATACATCTACATGAGCATTTTTGTGAAAATTATAAAATATTTTATTATTATTTTTATCCAGCCTTTCTGTTTTGATATAGTGAATTTAAGGCGAGTTCACAAAATTAATTACAGTTTTAGTTAAAACCGACAAAGCTTCTACTTTCAATGTTTTCTCTCAAAAACCTCGAGCCAAAGTGAGCAAAGAACACTTTTACTCTGAATCCCCGACTCAAAGCCCTACCTTTCCCAAGCGCTTGCCCCACCAACGGACGCTAATACATGGAAAATTACCGGCGGTGGGAGCAATGCCTGCAGCTGCACATGTAATCATACAGATGGCGTTATGGCGATGGCGCTCAATAACAAGACAAAACCATCGCCACCTAGTTAAATAACGGTTTTCAATGCAATGGATGATAAGTATTTTGAAATTAAATCCTAACACATAATATTAAACTTAAATGTTAGTTTTTGACGGAAAGTCGCGGCGACATACACAATAATTTTTCTTTCAAATTGTGCCATCGAGATCTCTACAGATCATCACAATATTATAGAGCTTTTAAGAAGCTGGAGTTCTAGTAGAGATTTAGAAATTGATGCTGTATTGTTTCTTTCCACTGAGACTACAGATCACTCACAAATAAGGGCACAAAATCTAATGTTTTTACAAAACAAACATCACATTTTTTTAAACATCATGTAAAACTTACTTTAGCCGCAGTTGAGAATTTTCTTCAACAATGAAAGGGTAAATATGCGTAAGTGTGACATGGACACCATTAACCTTATTCACCCTTAAATCTTCCATCAATGACTCAGCAAGACCTTGAACAGCAAACTGAGCAACACTCAGTGGCATCTGATCCTTTAAATAGCTGAGGCCAGCTACTGATGTCAATGCTACTATATGACCGTGATTTTTGGCTTTCATTTGTGGCATATACTGGTCTATAAGCTGAAATATTGTACATAATATAAATACTAAGTAATGTGATCAAACACTAATTACTTACGATATCTCATTTGATCAGATAAAACAGTAGGTAGTTTATTTATTAGTTTAGTAATATGCAGTTTTTTTTAAATAAAATATATATATATATATATGTAACATCCATGTAGCGCCGATGCTTATAGTAGTTGATAACTGTATCCTCGAAATTATTGATGACTACATGTACCTAGTACACATATTGGGTAGTTAAGTCCACCTTCGACAAAGAAGTCAAACCACCTTTGACAAAGAAATCAAATGAAGAATTCAACTCACTTGGGCAGCATTTGGCAAGCTGTGCCAGAAGACTACAGTTTTCGATTTGTGTGTATTGCCAGTGATGACATATGGTCTAAACCATGGTCCTTATTGTTTAACACAGAATCTCAGTCGCTCAAAGAGCTATGGAGAGAGTTATGATCTGAATTTATTTGTGCAACAGTTTTAGACAAAACAATTTAACAGAATCCATAATTAAGTTGCTCGCAGTAAAAACTAGTAAGTAAGTAAGTTAGTTCGCAGTAAGTTAAAGTGGCAAGGAGTAAAGAACATTTTCAATTCAAGTTGGTGTTGATTGTTGATCACAGCTTGCTACGAATTATGGGATGGAATCATAATGGTAGTAGGGATTCTGGATGCAGATGTGGACAACTAAAAATAAGCTTCACTAGTAGGAATCCCTACTTAATTCTAAACTAGTTTATTGAATTTTATTTTAGTTTATTTGAAAAAATTAATAATTGAACTAAGATTTCGTTTAACATGACTACTCACCCAAAAATATGAAGTCAGTGTTAGATCTAATGTAACATGTATGTCCTGAGGTGGCTGTGTTACTAATGACCTGGGGCTCGGAATACCACAACAGTAAAACAACATGCTAACAAAACCAACTTCTTTTTCTATTTTCTTGCTCAAATCAACTACATTGTCTTTTTTAGTAATATCACAGGTGTAACTGTGTACAGCAGAAGTACTTTTGTGTTTAATCAACTTGACAGTATTTCTATTGTTTTTTTCATTTATATCAACACATATTACAACCGCCCCAAGTTCAGCAAGCTGTAGTGCTATTGATTGTCCTACACCTCTCCCAGCTCCAATCACCTAGAAATTTATTTAATTATTTATGTAGTGAAAACAGCCAGTAATTATAAGTATTATAACAGAAAAGGAATTTAACTTTTTTTTATGAAAATAATGGATGAGACAAGCAGGATGTTCAACAGCTGATGTTTACTGATACCCCCTGCACATTACAAAGCAGTGCGGCTAAGGATTCTTGAAAAACCTAAAAATTCTGAATGGCACTACAATTGTGCTTGTCACCTTGAGACATAAGATGTTAAGTCTCATTTGCCCAGTGATATTACAGACCAAAACACAATAATGCTTACACATTGCTGCTTCACGAAAATAGGTGGTGTGTGGTACCCATAATCTAGGAGGCATCCTGTGTGCAATGGAGCCTCTCACTGGTAACTGAGTACAGAAGAAGAAGAATACTTAAACCTAACCCTTTCAACAGTGTAGTTTCCAGTTAAAATTCTACTAAATATAATTATTTGGAAATTTATTCCCATTTTTGAAATATATTTATTTATATGTAAGAACAATTTTAGTAATAATATAACACTTACAAGTGCTGTTTCATTCACTAAAGATTTCAACTGTGGTGGGTTGAAAAATCCATAAACAGATCCTATTATTGCATATATAGTATTTAAATAAACCCATATTATGTCCACTACTAGAACACACAGTGAATAAAGTTTCAATAACATCTGAAAGGGCAGCATAGGGTTTAATATACTGCTTAAAACAGATGCCTGTAAACAAAATAAAATTAGGTATATGAACATGAAGTATGTTATATTGCTCTTATATTAATTAAAAAAAATATTGAGTAGGTACCTACTTAAAAAGTTTAATGCTAAATGAAGTAGCAAAAAAGCATGATACTTAATTTACATATTACTATTTTTAATAATAAACTAGTAATAAATGTTGAACAAAAATTTCTATGTTCTACTTACCATACTTTGTTAGCACTTCAAACCAATTCAATAATACTTTCAATACTACAGGAACTTATACAAGTCAGTAGTCACTATGTCCAAAATTATTTAGCTAACCAATATTAAACAATTTTTCTATGTATTACCACTATCACCGAAATTTCCTTTAAAAAAATAACTATTACACCTTCAACTCCATATAAAACAAGTATAAATTTATGAGCAACAAAGCTATTCTAAATTTGAAACGGATATTATAATAAAAAGGTCAAGTGTACGAATGATTATATTTTAGTTTTAAGATAAGATAATAAATTACTGATAATATTATGTTAAGTATAATTGCTCGTATTGAATGCAACCGTAGGTAATAATTATCTGAATTCTGAAATCTACACAAAATTTAAATGTCATTGTTTGATAATATTAAATTTATGTGTGTACTTAGACATGGTCATGGTCCAAACCAGGGATAGGGATAGGGATTCCGAATGTTGTCGTTATCGATGTCAACAATCCTAAATCGATTTTACAGGGGTCGACAGTCGACACAACACTCTACAATAAACTTTAAAATCTTCAAATAAAATGAAATCTTGAAAGATGATTGACTAGTTATGGGGGTTGACGAGGTCATAACTCGAGCCCTACTTGTGTGCCATTTTGTTCTTATTTCAAACTTTTAAGATGCAAAGATTTAAGATTTATAGATGTTAAGTCGTTTTACGTGGGTAGTAGAGTTTTTTTAGGAAGTTTCTTTTTTAACTGTAGTCAGCTGTACCTAGTATTAAAAACCCAACATACATATTATATCACGTTCACATTAAGCCCTCAATTCGTCAAAGAGTGTTTTCAAAAATTTGAAACTTCCGTTATTCTCTTCCACGCGTCATGATCTTTGTTTTTTCATATAATTTTATAGGTTTTGTTTTTTACGTCTCAGTTTTTTTCCACTTCTAGTCATTCTAGAAAATTTTATTAATTTCAATAAAATTAACAAAATTTCAATGCTTGTTCATTGCCCAAGATGCCCAAGAGGCACATTGGCGGCTCTCGTAAAAAAAAAAACGGCACGCGCGTACTAGTGTACGCGCGTTCAAGCACCCGGCGAGAAGCACTATTTTAATTTTTTGATATTTTTCTGCTCAAAATATGAGCTTCTGAGCAAAGAATATTTTTTCTATTCTAACGAGGTAGCGAGGCTAAATGGAAATTAGAAGGAATGGAGAGACTTGTAGAGTAATTAACAAAATTTTATTGTTTGCGCACACCTTATACGCGCACAGCCCATCAAGTCGCTAATCGCTATCGCTAAGTCATAAGTAATTTATTTATTTATTTTATATAACTACACCTCATCATAATATACGATTTTCTAAGTCTTGTGTTACAATTTGTTATTCCAAAGTAAAGGACAATAATTATGGTAAACATAAAAATTAATAAAAAATACTCCATAATTACTATTAAAAAATAAAAGTAATACTGTAAAGTGTAAACTGCTACAACAATAAAAATATGTATTGTCTATACGTGGTAGAAGTAAAACCTTCAAAAATTATAGAAGTTAATTAAATTCTTAGAGGCTATGGTAAATAAAGTATGAAATAAATACTTTGGTCTTAATATGGTCAATATATCTTCGGAATACTGCGTCAATGACTGTTTTTGATCTTGTTGATGATACAGTGCGCCTGCTGCACATTTTCAAATAAAATTTGTCGTCCAAAAACTCAATCAGTCCTGGTATATGGTTGCTAGAATGGCACATGATTTCAACCGCTATGAAAAAGATTACTATCAACGCTACCATATTTATGTTCTCCTGGTGTCTGTGTAGTAATACGTTGAGTTCATGACGTCACAATTTTAAGGTATACTCGCGTCATACATAAGACAATATCTTCTTCAACTAAAACTATGATCGCCTGGTACCAAAACACTGTATAATGCTTCCTTTTTCATTTTCTCCCACGTTAAATTTAATGAATTTATGTGTCCTGCCTCTTTTTACTGTCTCGCTTTTTCGTCTCATCGACTTTCAAATCACAACGATGCTAAATAAGTTTTCATTTAAAAAATAACAGAGATAAAAGAAGAAATATTTTTTAAAAATTTAACCTATTTTTAACCTAATTTAACCTATATTAAAAAAATATTTGAAAAATTATTTATATTAATATTATCCAATTAACCTATCAATTGAAATAAAAGAGAAAAGAAAAACTCCTTGTTTGACTATGCAGATCAATGATGTTCTGTACATAAAGACTATTAACGTCTATTCTTTATATTGTAGTTTTTGTGGAAAGGTCAGAATATTCACGACATACAAAAACAAAGCCGAAATATGGCACATGCCACTAATGACACCATAATAAGCTTCGACTCCGATATCTATACATTTCTGCTTTTATTCCAGTTGCTAAAAAAATTAATGGTCAATACTCAATATGCAGCAATGTAAATATTTTTTCAGTTTAACTTTCCGTGATCGGCAAGTGCCTCCGCGCGGTATGCCATAGATCGGCACCATTTTGGCGCGCGCGCAGCGGCTTGTCAATGCGTATTATTTTACGTGTATTAAGCTGTGTATGTTGAATTTAGAACCCGATATGAACAGTAGCATCAGTGGAGTATCAGTTAGGTACTTTTTTAACCCTGCCCAAAAAGAGGGTTGCTATAAGTTTTACTTTTGTTAGTCTGTCCCTACTTTCTGATCAAGATCTATTCAATTAGAAGTTTTTTCGTGTTAAATCAATAAACACACTCTTATTTTTTTAAAGAAGTGTAAAAAGAACTCAGTAGGAATAAATTTAATATAAAAGGTTAGTAAACTTATAAATAATTTTAAGTTCAATAAACTTATTAATCAAAAATATAGATACCATAAAAACGATATAAATAAATAAAAAAAAACAACAATTCGTACCAAAATTGTTATCAATCACTTTTATTTTGGATGAATGACATGTTACATGACACTAAAAATTCAAACCTGTACTTGCCCGGGGTGTAAAAATAATAGGGTAATCCCAGGCCCAAGGGTGTCGTAAGAGGCCACTACGGGCTTATTGAAAGTGGGAGAGTCACGCTACCGTCTTATGACGTCAGCACAATCGGGCCAGACTCGTCCGGGTTACTTACCACACTCGCACAGAATACCGGCGTGAAGTAGCGGCCTAGTGCCGCTATGTTTCGCATAGGTTAGTGTCGAGGACCGGAGGCCATCCCTTCCCCCCCTCCCCCTCCCCATCACCCCCCAACAAAAATATAAGAGCGGTCCTAAAAAGGTATTACCCCAGGAGGGTACCCGCTCTACCAGAGCCGGAGAATCCCTCCCCGAGCATTCGCGCTCGGGCTGCCCCTCGTATTCTGGGGAGGGCACAGTACCGCGCATTTCACAGGACAAACAGGGCAGCAACACCACGGCACCCCGCTCCCCGCTAAATGTGGACTTCTGTAACATCAGGGGCATTCACTCCAATTTAAACGCCGTCACCACCACCTTGAGACGGCGCAGCCGGCCTTGTGTTTCCTTACGGAGACGCAGATATCTCGACCTAGTGATACGTCGTATTTAACGTACCCCGGTACAAAATTGAGCATAATTTTTTGCCTCATGCCGGGGTATGTGTGTACGTTAGGGAGGATATCTGCTGTCACCGTCTCGGCAATTTTGAGGGTAGTAGATTTAGAGGACCGCGTCCGCATCTATGCGTGTGTCTACAGGTCCCATAGTGGAAACGGATCACCTCATGGGCTGCGTTCAAGCGGCATTTGATGACGTGCTTGCACAGATCCCCTCCGCTGAAATCGTATTCTTGGGTGATTTCAACAGGCACAATGTCGAATGACTTGGATCACGTACCACAGACTACGCAGGGCGATCTGTGCATAATTTTGCATTGGCGTATGGTCTTTCCCAATTGGTTGAGTCGCTGACGCAGCTCCCGGATATGGATAGCCAAATGCCGTCCTTATTAGATCTTCTGCTGACTACACATCCCGATGGTTACCAGGTCTTCGTCGACGCCCCTCTCGGAACGTCCGACCATTGCCTGGTCAGGAGTGTAGTGCCTATCTGACGCCAACGTCGCAGACCACCAGCGACCCGCCGCGTTTGGCACTACAAGTCAGCAGATTGGGTTAGGATGCGTTCCTTTTTTACATTCTACCCTTGGGGCAAGGTTTGTTTCCCTTCGTATGATCCTAGTGCCTGCGCCATTGCAGTAGCCTATGTGATACTGCAGGGCATATATATTTTATATTTTCGATTTCGATATTTTTATACCAAGCTCTGTAGTACCAATCGGTGGCAGATCACAGCCCTGGTTCGATGCGTCACTCAAAGCACCATCTGACTACAAAAATCAGGGGGGGCAAAGTTCTGAAGAGGAAATATAACCGTGCCTCCAGATTTTTTAAGCGGCAAGTCGCCCGTGTGAAATCGAAGCACGTCGTCAAAATTGGCGAGCAGCTTTCCAGCTACCCGACCGGAACACGCAAGTTCTGGTCGTTGTCGAAAGCTGCTCTTGGTAACTTCAACCAGCCGTCCATGCCACCGTTGTACATGAGGAATGACACCCTGGCCCATACGGCAAAAGAGAAAGCCGATCTCCTGTGCACTCTTTTTGCCTCCAACTCGACTCTTGACGACAACGGAAAAACACCGCCGACCATCCCGCGGTGTCAGAGCTCCATGCCTGAAGTACAGTTCAGACAAAAAACTGTTCAGCGAGCTCTGTTTTCGTTGGACGTCAGGAAGTCGAGCGGGCCGGGTGGCATTTCTCCAATCGTGCTTAGAACGTGTGCCCCTGAGTTGACGCCGGTGCTAACGCGTTTATTCCGGCACTCTTATTCAAAAGGCGTAGTCCCTGACTCATGGAAGTCAGCCCTTGTCCATCCGATCCAAAAAAAAAAGGAGACAGTTCGGATCCAGCAAACTACAGGGCTATAGCGATTACCTCCCTGCTTTCCAAAATCATGCAGAGCATAATTAACCGCCAGCTCTCGGTATACCTTGAGGGTCACCAGCTGATCAACGACCGGCAGTACGGCTTTCGCCATGGTCGGTCGACTGGCGATCTTCTGGTATACCTAACACATAGATGGGTGGCAGCTATTGAAACCAAGAGGGAAGGCCTGGCAGTTAGCCTGGATATAGCGAAGGCCTTTGATCGTGTATGGCACAAGGCGCTCCTCTCAAAACTTCCATCGCTTTGGCTTCCCTAGAGCTTATGCAAGTGGACCTCCAGTTTCCTCACTGGGCGCAGCATACAGGTCGTTGTCGACGGTTATTGCTCGATTCCAAAGCCCGTGAACGCTGGAGTGCCCCAAGGCTGTGTGCTATCTTCCACGCTGTTTCTTCTGCATATCAATGATATGTTGGACACCTCCAACATTCATTGCTATGCAGATGACAGCACTGGTGATGCCGTATACATGGGCCATGCAGGTCTCTCTCGGGAAATCGTCGACCAGTGCCGGGAGAAACTTGTGTCTTCTATCGAGCCCTCTCTCGAGAAGGTTGCGGAATGGGGTAAATTGAACCTTTTCCAATATAACCCCCAGAAGACTCAAGTTTGCGCGTTTAGCACAAAAAAACCCATTTGCCGTATCACCGCTCTTCGACAACACTTCCCTTAAAGCCTCGCCTAGTATCGGAATACTGGGTCTCGAAATCTCGAGCGATTGCCAATTCCGTGGCCATCTTGAAGGGCAAAGCCAAATTGGCTTCGAAGAAGCTGGGGATCATTAATAGAGCACGGCAATACTTCTAGCACTCTATAAAGCGCAGGTCCGGCCACACCTGGAGTATTGCTGTCATCTCTGGTCTGGCGCACCCCAGTATCTGCTCGATCCATTTGACCACTTGCAACGCAGAGCAGCTCGAATTGTCGTGGACCCAGTGCTCTGTGAACGGCTGGATCATTTAGCGTTGCGTAGAGAAGTCGCTTCATTGAGTGTCTTCTACCGCATTTATCACGGGGAGTGTTCCGAAGAGCTGTTTAACCTGATTCCTGCCGCCGAATTCCACCTTCGCACGACACGCCACAAATACGGATATCATCCCCACCATCTGGATGTGTGGCGGTCCTCCATAGTGCCGTTTTCAAGGAGCTTTTTTCCTCGTAGTAGCTGTGGAATGAGCTTCCTTGTGCGGTGTTTCCGGGACGATACGACATGGGTACCTTCAAAAAAAGCGCGTACACCTTCCTTAAAGGCCGGCAACGCTCATGTGATTCCTCTGGTGTTGCAAGAGAATGTGGGCGGCGGTGATCACTTAAAACCAGGTCACCCGTACGCTCGTTTGTCCTCCTATTCCATAAAAAAAAGAGTCGATTAGATATGTTAGAGCAAGGCAGCGTTTGCCGCCATTATTTTTTTGTACGCGTTTCATACATTTTCAAGTCTAATAGATAGTTGCGCCGGGCTGGATATATACATATGTGTAACATCAGGTTACATCATATATTATTGGTTAATACCTTACATTCGAAAGTTAATACGTAAGTCTCCATCCCTACTCTATGTTATTAGATTGCAAATCATTGTCAGTGAAATTATTAATAATATAGCAGAGGGACATTCAGTAAGTATTTCCCGCCGTTGAAGAATTACTACCAAATTCAGTTTATTTCATTCCAATTTATAAATATATCTTGAACACTGTGGAGAAGATTAAAGTGTCAAATTATCTTGGCTTATAATTAATAAGCATATTAAGTAAAATTTTATTTTAATGATTTTATATTGTAATACCAATATAAGAAGTCTATTTTACTATCTCGACTGAAGGACTAGCTTCCATGGTCATGAAAAAATAAATAAAAAATTAATTAGCCTTACTGAATAGCTATTACCTGTCATTAATTAACATAATAATATCTAAAACTTCCATTAACTTAAAAAAATGTGTGTGTGTACTTATGTACACGCGTTAGAAGTTATACTTCTTTGGCGTATGAAAAAATAAATCAAATTTTAACAAATAGTTAAGATCAAAGACAGTATAAACACTCAGCATTTAGGGTTAATATTAGGTCCTTACATATGAAATGGGCGTATTTCGTACTGGCCACTTTAATCACGATGCTCTCCTCTTTGGTAAGGAATTCCAAATTCAAATTTGTACAGCTATTTACTCATGTATTTGTGCTTTGATGACCGTCGTTTTTATCTGTTTGCGTCACTCATTTTACAAAACGGAAAACTTAAAGTATCGCATTATTTACGAGTACGAGTTCCGCCGTGGCACTAGTGCTGCGGAAACGACTCGAAGGGTGAATGATGTGTATGGCGGTCATGTTGCAAAAGAAAACACAGTTCGTTTTTGGTTCCAACGTTTTCGTTCTAGAAATTTCGACCTACAGAACAAGCCCCATGGACGGCCTGAGACCCAAGTTGATAATGAAGTATTGAAGGCTATTGTGGAAGCGGATCCATCGCAAACCACGTCCGAGTTAGCTGCAGGCTGCGGTGTTAGTGATAAAACTGTTTTAATTCACTTGAAGCAAATTGGGAAGATTAAAAAGCTTGAAAGGTGGGTACCTCACGAATTGACTGAAGCAAACCGGCAAACGCGCGTCGACTGCTGCGTTACATTACTGAACCGGCACAATAATGAAGGTATTTTAAACCTGAATCATTACCTGTGATGAAAAATGGATTCTTTACGATAATCGGAAGCGCTCAGCGCAATGGTTGGATCCTGGCCAGCCAGCCAAATCCTGCCCCAAGCGAAAATTAACCCCATAAAAGTTACTTGTAAGCGTTGGTGGACTAGTGCCGGTATTGTTCATTGCAGTTTTCTCAAATCTGGCCAGACTATTACGGCTGATGTCTATTGTCAGCAATTGCAAACCATGATGGAAAAGCTAGTGGCTAAACAACCTAGGCTGGTCAATCGCTCCACTCCACTGCTACTTCACGACAACGCTAGACCACACACGGCACAACAGACAGCTACCAAATTATAAGAACTTCAATTGGAATGTCTAAGACATCCTCCGTACTCCCCGGACCTTGCTCCAACAGATTACCATTTTTTCCGAAATTTGGACAACTTCTTGCAAGGGAAAAAATTTAACTCTGATGGGGCAGTCCAAATCGCCTTCACAGATTTTATTGATTTCCGTCCGACTGGTTTTTTTAGTAAAGGGATCAATGAACTACCTATGAGATGGCAAAAGTGCATAGAAAACAATGGTTTTCATACTTTGATTAATTAAATATATTATATTTAAAAATATTCGACTTTTTGTTCCTCCCATACAAAACGCCAATTTCATATGTAAGGACCTAATATAAACAAGTATAGATTTTTTTTTATATTTTAATAATAATAAATAATAATAAATTGTTTATTTCTTTAACAAAAAGTACTTAAAAACTAGGGGCAGGTGTTTCCCGTTAAGCTTATCGCCTGTGTTGGGAGTCACCGCTCTTTAACCTTTATTTATAACAAACAAAATTACATTATACTTAAGAGTTATTCATACATGTAAAAGTTAACTAATAAAAATATAATTTTGACCTTTTTTTTTTTACAATGCAAATTACACAAATGAAATAATATGTACTTTAAAACTATTTATGAAAGTTCTACCATTATACGTTACGTTACTACTATATATAAAATAGACATGATCAGAGAAAGGGGAAAGAAGGGAAATGAGTGTTTAGTGTGCAAGTGTGTGTGTGTGTGTGTGTGTGCGCGTGTGTGCGCGTGTCTGTGTGTATTTATATAAATATAATTGTAGCATACACAACTAGCTACTCAGCAAATTTTATACATTAAATTTGTTAATATACCAGAAAATTTTTTTTTTTTTAGATAATTATGTAATAATTTTTAATTAACGATGTTAATAAATTATACATATCGACAATTAACCTTAAATCTATAAATGCCCTCAAAACAGTTTATTAAATCAGTTTTATCACTAATATTCAATATATATAGATATTGTTGATGCGAGGGAGTCTAAAAGGGGGTGCGGTGTAATGCAAGATGTCCAGGTTAAGTGAGGTTGCGGGTTTGGCCTGTTCACAATCAAATAACTTAATACGCCAAGTGGCTGAAGTACTCACCTGATACTGGTATAAAAAAGTAGTATAAAAAACCACGTGCGACAATGATGCTCGAATGCGTAACGCGGCGCGAGCGTGGTCAGCGGTGTCCACTCGAACAAGACCAATCGGTAAGTGGCGCGTTGTAAGCGGCCAGAGAGTCGTTCAGCGCCCGATGCGAAGACCATGGCGATGCCAATGCTCGGATTGTACATCAGCCCCCCAGGTGGCGTTATATGCTATTAAATGCGCACAATAACGGCGCAAACAGATATACTAATAAATTATTAGTAAATACTATCACCGTCGTATATGAAATTGATTTAATAAAAACACCAAAATAATATTAATTATTTATTCACACTGTTTAATTGTACTGTTACGAAACACGTGTTCTAAATATAAAAATACTAGAATATACAACTTGAACATAGTTATCAATTTTCATGCCACCTAGAACTAACTTCACGATGTAGAATTCAGGTGGCGGTGTGCGCGCGCATTGTAAAAATTCAGTCTCATCATTTTTCTCCATCGCGCCAAAAGAAGTATAACTTCAAAAAAGGTGTAACAAAAGGCCAGATTTAATCAGTTCGTCCATATTTTCACTGTCGTCACTGCTATCATCACCTACATTAATTATAAGTTCGTTTTCTAAAATATTATCTATTTTCACTCAGGTGCTCAGATTGGACTGGAGCCGCTGGAGAAGAATCATTGAAGCCATTTTAGAGGCTATTGCTGAAAGAAGCCGTCCAGATTATAGAACATTATTTAGTAAATTGTAGTGTTCCTATTGTATGTAAGAATATGGTCAGGAGATAATGTGGACTATTTATGTTATATAAAACGTTGTTTTACTATGTCTATTCTATAGCCACCATTTAGGGGGCCATAGAATGTATATGCTTACAATACAATACCTAAACTTCCTTAGCAATATTTAAAATCTCCCACCTTTTTTTTACTGATTAGTTCCGGTGGAACAAACTGGCGCTAGTATCGTGTTTGTATTTAAAAGAATTTGTATTTTAAAGAAATTAGTTGTATGTGGCGACTTTAATGTTAATATTATAAATAACTGCTGCTCAAGTGTGCGATTGCTGAATCTGTTCAAATCATTTAATCTCTCTCATTTGTTTGCGGAGCCTACTAGAATATCTGCGACTAGCTCCACGTGTATTGACAATATATTCACTGACATTATTCCAATAAACAAATGTATTATTAGTAAATTAGACTCAGACCATTTTGGTCAACTAATAAAAATAAAAGACATCAGATCTATTCTGAAAAAACAAGTTAAATGTACTCCTGTAACAAATTATCGTTTAAATCAATTGTAAAATTGCCTCAGTTCCAATTCTCTATTCCTACCTCAACTTAACTAAGATGCCAATGCAATGTACAACATATTTTTTTAATCATTTACTAAACTGTTTAACTCTATTTTCATTTCAAAATCATTTATTCCAAAAAATACTTTATCTTTTAATGACTGGGCTTCCGTCGATTCACACAAACGTAGACAAACATTGTATAACTTATATGAAGAGAGGCGATTTAATACAAGTGCAAAATTTAAAAATTATGTAAGGTTATATTCTAAAGAATTCAAGAACAATTATTTAGTAAATTCTAGTGTTCCTATTGTATGTAAGAATTTGGTCAGGAGATAATGTGGACTATTTATGTTGTATAAAACGTTGTTTTACTATGTCTATTCTATAGCGACCATTTAGGGGGCCATATAATGTATATGCTTACAATACAATACCTAAACTTCCTTAGCAATATTCAAAATCTCCCACCTTTTTTATACTGATTAGTTCCGGTGGAACAAACTGGCGCTAGTATCGTGTTTGTATTTATGTCGTTCTTCTCGTTAGAGCAAAAGTGTTCCGTGAACGTAGTGTTTAAATTCTCTTTGACTGTTCTGTCATCACAGAACAAAGAGAATTTAAACACTTCATTCAAGAGACGGGAGTGCCATACAAATTAATGAGAAATGTCGTTTGTATTGTGTTGCACTAAAACTTGATACCAACATCATCAACTAATGACGTAATATCAGAGCTGCCAATATAATAAATATATAGGGTTGGAATCAATACATAATTTTTATCGATAATTAACTAATAATATATATAGTATACTAGCTGACCCGGCGAACTCTGTTCCGCCTTAAAGGCAATAAATAAGCAGATTTTCGAATATACTTATTAAGTTAATTTTTTTTATTAGAAAAAAAATGAAGTACATTAATCATTTATTATTGTTTCTGCATTTCAGTACATAGGTTGCTCTTCACTTAAGTACGTTGTGATACACGACGTTTTTTGTTTTCTTATCAGGCGCAAAAACAAACAACGCCGATGGTCTTCCGACCCGTGAACATGCCACATATAATTGACCATGGGAAAAACATGGATGTTCTAGATTCAAATCACAAACTTTTAAGGATTGGCCTTGTGATTTGTTGATGGTCATGGCGAATGCAAGATGGATCGGAAATTGAAGTCTTTTAAATTCAAACGGCATATCGGCTGGGATCATCGGGATCCTCGGAATGAGAACTTCCTCACCTTCGAATTTTCCTTTCAGTATCGTCGCGTAAATTATATTATTCATCAATTTTTTAACCACCAAACGCGTACCGTTGCACAGTTTTGGTTGGTTTATGTTTCGAAGCATGATTACTATGGAGCCAACCTTTAGGCATAAATTGTGCGGTGGTAAGGCACATCCAAGGAGTTTAAAAATTCAATTGGATAGTTGGTGGCTTCATCATCATTTGTGACGCAGTCAATAAATTTAAATGAATGCATTGTTCCAATTATCTTATTTTGAATTATATAGTTCAGGTCGTCAACATCTTTATACTTAGCCGCTAAAATTGCTCGCTCACTCAACCATTCATTATTTTTGAAGTTAGAAATAATGTCTGGAAATACCTTGTTGATAAGTTCGTTTTTTGATGAGACAAAATTACAGAAATTATTTGGAAATGATATCAATCCGCTCGATTCATCGTCAGGTACTTGACCATTACCGATAGTCAACAATTGCTCAGAGAAATCTTCACCAGATGTCTCATTAAGCAATGCAACTCTCATGTTTGTTGTCAGCTGCAGTTTCTTCACATAGCGCCATAGATTCGACGATTTGAGGCAAGCGTTTATTTCGTCGGCAGCCGTAGATCTTGGAATTACTGGCAGTGTTTGGCGGAAATCGCCAGACAGTAAAATCATTGCTCCTCCAAAACATCTCGAGTCATTCCGTAAATCTTTCAATGTTCGGTTAAGTGCTTCTAATGCACGTTGATGTGCGCCATTGTGCATTCATCCCAGATGATGATTTTCGATGCCGATAAAACTTTGGCCATTGCTGAATTTTTTGTAATATTACACGTTGGTCCTTCAATAGTTTGAAGATTTAACGGTAATTTTAATGCTGAATGAGCCGTACGGCATCCTTCTAACAATGTGGCTGCTATTCCAGAAGAAGCAACTGCTATGTTGGATCTCGCACGAACAGTGGCTAAAACTACTGACATGAGGACTGTCTTACCTGTTCCACCAGGGGCATCTATGAAATATAAACCACCATTTCCATCATCGATTGCCTTCATTAAAGTATCATATACTTCCTTCTGTTGGGAATTCAACAGGGGTACATTCGTTTGAACTACTAAATCTAACTCCTGGTGATCATATTCACGTTCCCGTTCCAATTATGGATTAAATGCGTTATTCATTTCACGATTGGGCGCTGGCGTTCCTAACCTGATTAATAAACTACCGCACATGAGGTAACACATATCTTCGATCAAGAGTAAAGCACGATTATGTATCTCCTCATTCATCTATAAATATCTTCTGACATATTATCCTTGTATTTGTATCCTTGATTTGATGGAAAGCATGTCGAAATTATGATAGCGAATAATGTGCGTATCTGACTTGGAGATGCAGAGATAATGGCTTCAGCGATTGTCGTATCCCAATGGGTATCGTTTTCTAATAAGTTCAGTTCTTCACCTGCAGCACGATATGTTGGGAATATTACACCATTAACAGTCCGTAGTGTCTCAAATGTCGTTGGCCCACATTTACCAGCAACAACCGCAAATAGAAACATTCATCATTCTTTGGATGAACTGTATACATACGACCAAGAGCGTCAGTAAAACGCACGTCCGGATATCCAGGAACTGCATAACGGCGAACTTTCTTTGTAGTTTCTTCACCTGAAATTAAAACAGTAGATTTAATATTTCACTTGTAAATTTTTTGCATAATTAATTACCAGTTGCCAGTCAATTGTCTGATAAATAAAATAAATTATGATATTGATACTCACCATTCAATGGATTTATCATTTTGATATTAAAATAATATCCATCTTCTTGCCAAAACATCAGCGGGTATTGCAATGCTTCATATGATCGATGTGTTTCAGATATTTTTTGCAGTTGCCCAGTATCGCGACGTGTATATATAAGCATAATATCGCATGTTTCCAATTGTTCACCAACAGTCAGGATGGCAACTTCATCTATTGTTGAAGCGTTATATGTGCGTTCATGTGTTCTAGATGGTCGTTTATCTGCTTTGATGATAACTTTATAGTCATAATTTGGCATGCGCTCTAAAGAACTCTTGAACAGCCTGACAAATGCATGATGTTCATCAAGCAGTTGCTGCAAGTCTTGAAGAATTGCTCGCTTCATTCCAGCATTGATCTCTCCACGTCGATCAAGTTATTCTTCCGTGTTGTCCCTGAAATATATTTGTAAAAAATTATACTGTGAATCTGACCTTGTATCTACAAAATAAAAACCAGTCAGTATTAACTGAGTTATATTATACACTTTTTTCGGTGTGAGAGTAGAGCTCAGAATTAGCAAATATATTATTTCTGTAAATTGGTGAAAATCATGCTCAAAGATTCCATTTCATACATACATACAACCCAGGCTTATAAAAGCGTATTAATAAATACCTTAAATGTCGGATTAAATCGTCGCTCTTCGATAATATCTGCCCCAAATGACGTCATTTGGAAACAACCATTATATTTTTGAGTGTTTGCAAGAAAGGGGCGTGATTCTGGTGTTTCGCCACAAAGCAATGAATACAATGGCTCAGGTGGCGGAGTAAACAATGGCAATTTCACTTTACCATTAAGTCAGCATAATCCTGGCGTTTCTCCGGAAAACTTTAATGCACCACAATACTTGCAAACAACGTCCATTTGCCCAATGCAAACGCTAGGATGCAAGCTGTAATCATCGTATCGAAACGCTGCTCGATTCAAATCAGCACTTGATAAATCTCTTGTTATGCGTCGCAAATTATCTATTTGTTGACCTCTGTTGTTCGCTCGACGATAGTGCATTGTCGACCGATCCGTTTTACGGGCTGCCTCACTTTGATCTTGTGATTGAGAAGCACGAAGTCGAGCCATACTAACGCGGCGCTGTTCACGGGCAATTTCTTGTTCTTCTTCAGTCCTTTCATTTGCAGTGTTTCGTATCCTATTTTCATAACGGTTTTGTCGGGAAAGTATCGATCGTCTTGGTCGCGGCATTAGTAATTAAACTTCACTTCAATTCACCTAAATATTTATTTCAAAACTCAAATTTTCAACCATTCATTCGTAGACAAAATTACATAGCTTTTTGAAATAGACAATGGCTCCATATTACATTATGATTGTTATTTATTTAATAGATATTTCTACTATTGTTTTAATATTTATTTCTTACAAAAATAAATTGTCGTCCATTACATAGCTGTCATTTGTGTTTTGTTATTCCAAGTCTTATTCTTTTTTGTTATACCACGTTTTATAGTGACTGATGTTTTATGTCAAGTCACACGGGAACGCTGTTGATCGGAATAAATAGTATCCTATGTCCGTCTCCTGGCTCTAAGCTACCTCCTCACCAAATTTCAGCCATATCGGTAAAGCCGTTCTTGAGTTAAAAATAGTGTTTGCCATGTACTTTCCTCGGGCGTAAAAATAATAGGGGAGTCCCAGGCCCATGGGTGTCGTAAGAGGCGACTAAGGGCTTTTTAGAAGTGGGAGAGTCACGCTGCCGTCTTTTGACGTCAGCACAATCGGGCCAGACTCGTCCGGGCTAATTACCACACTCACACAGAATACCGGCGTGAAGTAGCGGCCTAGTGCCGCTATGTTTCGCATACGTAAGTGTCGAGGACCGGAGGCCATTGTCCATCCGATCCAAAAAAAGGAGACAGTTCGGATCCGGCCAACTACAGGCATATTGCTATTACCTCCCTGCTCACCAAAATCATGGAGAGCATAGTTAGCAGTCAGCTCATGGTATACCTAGAGGGTCATCAGTTGATCAACGACCGACAATACGGGTTTCGCCATGGTCGGTCGGCAGGTGATCTTCTGGTATACCTAACACATAGATGGGCTGCGGCTATTGAAAGCAAGGGGGAAGGCCTGGCAGTTAGCCTGGATATAGCGAAGGCCTTTGCCCGTGTATGGCACAAGGAGCTCCTCTCAAAACTTCCATCATTTGGGCTTCCCGAGAGCTTGTGCAAGTGGACCACCAGCTTCCTCACTGAGCGCAGCATACAGGTCGTTGACGGATATTGCTCGAACCCGAAGCCCGTTAATGCTGGAGTGCCCCAAGGCTGTGTGCTATCTCCCACGTTGTTTCTTCTGCATATCAATGATATGTTGGAAACCTCCAACATTCATTGCTATGCAGCACTGGTGATGCCGTATACATGGGCCATGCAGGTCTCTCTCGGGAAATCATCGACCAGTGCCGGGAGAAACTTGTGTCTTCTATCGAGTCCTCTCTTGAGAAGGTCGCGGAATGGGGTAAATTGAATCTTGTCCAATTTAACCCCCAGAAGACTCAAGTTTGCGCGTTTAAACTAAAAAAACCACTAAAAAAACCCCATTTGTCGTATCACCGCTCTTCGACAACACTTCCCTTAAAGCCTCGCCTAGTATCGGAATACTGGGTCTCGAAGTCTCGAGCGATTTCCAATTTCGTGGTCATCTGGAGGGCAAAACCAAATTAGCTTCAAAGAAACTGGGCGTCATTAATAGAGCACGGCAATACCCGGCCCACATACTAGCGCTCTACAAAGCGCAGGTCCGGCCACACATGGAGTATTGCTGTCATCTCTGGTCTGGCGCACCCCAGTATCAGCTCGATCCATTTGACCGCGTGCAACGCAGAGCAGCTCGAATTGTCGGGGACCCAGTGGTCTGTGAACGGCTGGATCACTTGGCGTTGCGTAGAGAAGTCGCTTCATTTTGTGTCTTCTACCGCATTTATCACGGGGAGTGTTCCGAAGAGCTGTTTAATCTGATTCCTCCCGCCGAATTCCACCTTCGCACGACACGCCACAAGTTAGGTTATCATCGTCACCATCTGGATGTGTGGCGGTCCTCCACAGTGCGGTATTCAAGGAGCTTTCTTCCACGTACTACAAAGCTGTAGAATGAGCTTCCTTGTGCGGTGTTTCCGGGACGATACGACATGGGTACCTTCAAAAAAAGCGTGTACACCTTCCTTAAAGACCGGCAACGCTCCTGTGATTCCTCTGGCGTTGCGGGAGATTGTGGTCGGCGGTGATCACTTAACAACAGGTGACCCGTACGCTCGTTTGTCCTCCTATTCCATAAAAAAATCTTTTATCTATCTTTTTTATATATAGATATATATAAAAATTAATATAAATAATGTGTTATTTTAAGGTTCTCTTTTGATAAATTTAATATGGACCTAAGCAAAGTCTACCTAGTTTAAATGATGGGATACGAATTCAAAGAAAAAACAATGAACATAATTAATATTTTATTAATAGTTTTGTTTTGCGTTGTAGTTTTGGTTTAGACAGTCTTTGATATTAATTGTTTTTCAGATGTTGCAATAAAATCGTAGGCGAGGGTCCTGAATCTGAAATTATAAAAGAATACATATTAGCAGAATTAGTTAACCCTAATTTATAGGCTTTAAATATTTTTTTGCACGTCATAACCACAACATAATATAATAAAAAGGTATTTATTTTTTTCAAATGTAATAAACTTATTAATCAAAAATATAGATACCATAAAAAGGAAATAAATAAAAATAAATTTAATAATAATTTAAAATAAGATATCGACAATCGATAAAAAAGTGTCAAACATTACAGATAGATTATAGTATTACAATTTTTATTCTACATGAATTAAATCAATACTTTATCACTTTAGGCATTCTTTATTAGCTTATAAATTGTTCATAAGTGCTTGACTTTCTTTATCCAAAAAGAATTTACCCATGAAAATTCTCTTATTTGACCAACCAGATTTTAAACCTCATATTTTACACATTTTTTATTACATGGTATAGCTCAGAAAGTCTTACGTATTTATTATATAAATAATTAAGCACATTACCTTGAATAATACACGAATAAAGGAAAAGAAAACGAAAATTCGTAGCAAAAATTGTTAACAGTCACTTTTATTTTGAATGGATAACATGTTACATGACACTCAAACCAAAACAAACAAAAGAGTCGAATATATGTTAGAGCGAGACAGCATTTGCCGCCATTATTTTGGCATACATATTCGAGCACAGAGTACCTACCTTCCTTCCTACCTAACTGAAAATATTCGAGTTTATTTAGGGAGTTGCGCCAGGCTGTCACAGAACACTTTTACTCTAAGTGTCAAGTGATGGAGATTTAATATTGCAGGCAAAGAGATTGCAGGCTGACTTCTAAACTTGCAATTTTAGAAGATATTTGGGATTGTACAAGACAAGTCCTGATTTCTGGTCAATTCGGGGCATAAGAATGAAATTCTACATACGTTTTTGTTTTCTTATAGTTGGTAAGTAGTAAGTACATACTTTATTTTATGTATCAATGCTGATGGTTGTTGTTCTTAACTAATTTAGTGATTCTTTTAGTTTTACACCTCACACTGCACCCTTGTGATGGACTACGCAATCGCGGATACAGCAGTAGATATGAAAATCGAGGATATAACTCACCAAAACAAAAGACACCCATGAATTCTTCAGGGGCATCACTGCCACCAAATCCAAGTAGAAGAGGGCTTGGTATATCTGCTTGGGGTATTGTAACTCTTATAGTTTCACTTATACTTGCTACCGCTGGTCTCTATTACTTTTCAATATGTTACCCAATTCTTTGTAAAAAGTCTAGAAAATATGATATGATTGAACGAACAACTGTTGTATGAGGGACTACTATCATTTGTTTCATAACGCAAATTAATTTTAGGGATGTGTATATTATTTGTGTGCATGCATATTTATCTTGTAAACATACAAGTTTAAGATTTATTAATTAAAGTTTATTGATATATCTTTATTACAGTTTTATAATGTCAAATAGTACCTGTACAAATACTATTTCATGCCAGTACAATAATATATATTTATTATAATTTGTATTAATTAACTAAAACAGTTAAAAGGTGAAAAAATGTTGCAGATATACATTCATTATTATGCAGCAGTTTAATCTTTTATGTACAGATTTACAAAATCTTTAAATATTATATCTGCGAAGAATAGTCTAGTTTGACTATCATATAAGTATACAATATGTGTTATCAGTTAATAATTATTAGTAATTGTACATTTTTGTAAATGGGTAAGTAATGAATTATCATTAAAAATTTCAATAAATATTGATACCATGAAATGATTTGCACAAATACAAATTAGTTAAATAAGAGTTAGGTAGATTAATGTAAACCCTTTCCACCAGAAAAATTATGTTTAATAGTCTGTTTTAATAAAATGTGATAAGTTAATTACATATTAATAATATTATAATATGAATTGGTTCACTTACGAACAAAGACTTATTGTAATACTAATTATACCGGCTTACATATGATATTGTATCACAATAATAACTTAAATACAATATTATTCTATTTAAAAACTCAATATATAATTAGAGCCGGGTTGGTGGTGGTATGCTACTTTCAAAGCAGTCTTAATGATTTATGAACAAATTTTTTACATTAAATTAGTTAACAATCCCTGGTGTTTCTATTTACACTGAAGATTGAACAAATGAGATAAAAATTTGAAGAATTAATAATATATATTAAGAATGAATAATTTTGTGTGTATTACCATGATTTCTGAAGATAATTTAGCATTATTTGGAGAATTAAATTAAATTTGTTGAATCTTATTAGTTCTGCTCCATGTAATATTTTGAAAAATATTTTAAGTGTTTCTAAGCTATTTAGGTTTATGATAATTAAAGTTTATTGATATAAGGCAGGGGTGCTCAAACTGTTGATCGCAAAAAAAATCCGATATAGAACTATTCACAGATTTTGTTTTAGGGTACTAAAATCGGTAATTTCCGTACTATCTTATGGAAAGTATGCTCAGTGTCATGCAGATTCAACATCCAAAGTCACTCTTTAGTTAAGTTTAGAACTATAGACACTTGAACACGTTTGTTTTATAAGAGCCAAAAAACTCGCAATTTTGAATAATTATGAGTTTTTTCATTGATATTTTAGAGCAGCCAAACTAATATCTATGTCATCGTGACACTACATAGACGACAATCCTTCATCACACAAACTTGATGCCTCTCAGAGTCGATCAATCGTACTCTAACAATTTTGAGGTAGATCGCAAGCAGTTCAAGCTTGAGCACCCCTGATATAAGGTAATTCAAGAAATATTAATTTTTGAAATTGTTATACTCATTTTCTAAGAGATTATATGAATATCATCCATTCTGACAAACACTTTCCCAAACGCCTGGAAGTCAGCCATTGTTACACCGTTACCAAAAACAGCAGATGTCACGGAGTTGACAGATTTGCGTCCGATAAGTATTCTTCCTTGCATTTCGAAAGTCTTGGAACGTGTTGTATATATGCAGTTCGCGACTTACTTGGAAAGTAATAAACTCCTACCGGTTCATCAGTCAGGCTTTAGGAAAGGTCGCAGCACCTCTACTGCTCTCATAGACATTGTCGATAATATCTTGTGTGCTCGTGATCATGGTCAAGGGTCTATCATGGTGCTCCTTGACTTTTCACGCGCCTTCGAAGCTATTAATATTTCCTTGCTCCTTTCAAAAATGAGCGCTTACGGTGTGAAACCTGACACAGTGAAATGGTTCTCAAGCTACCTCAGTGGCCGTAACCAGCGTGTTCAGCTTCGAGATGATAGTGGATACCCATTGCTGTCAGAGCCAGTACAATTAAGCAGAGGAATCCCACAGGGCTCAATTTTGGGACCTTTGCTTTTCATTCTATATACTGCCGACGTATCGAACATCATAAAGCATTGTAATTTTCACATGTATGCAGATGACATACAACTATACATCTCATTTCGACCAGAAAATACTACCGACGCAGTAAATAAATTGAATAGCGATCTGAAGCGCATTCATATGTGGTCTAAGGCTAATACTTTAGTATTAAACCCATGTAAAACAAAATACATGATTTTGGGGTCTAAACTTCAAATAGATAAAATTGTTTCATCGCAGCCTAATGTAAATGTTATAGGTATACAATTAGAACGGTTAACCAAAGCTTGTAATCTAGGAGTGTTAATGGACGATGGCTTAAATTTTGAGAAACATGTGCTCGAATTGAGTCGGAGAGCTTTTTACCGGCTCAAAATATTATATCGTATTCGAGACTTCTTAAGTATAGATCATCGCATTACACTATGTGACTCGATAATCCTATCTTTGTTTAATTACGGTGATACAGTATATGGTTCGCGGTTGCTTGCGCGTACTGAACGAATCGTTCAAAGGGTCCAAAACGCCTGTGCTCGATTCTGCTTTATCTTACCGCCTCGAACTTATATCACTCCACACCTAAACAACGCCGGTATACTTAAGATGACGTTACGTAGGGAGCTTCATTTGGCCACTTTTTTATTCGGTATAATACGCAAAGGTCGCCCGGAATATCTGTACGAAAAACTGAAATGGCGCCATGCCTCAGAAACAAGGTATCCTATCAGAACAGGAAGTATTCCAATTACTATTCCTCCTCACCGCACTTCTGCCTTTCGTGGTAGTTTCCGTTACGCTGCCACTAAGTGTTGGAACAATATACCACCACCAGTTAGGAATAGTTGCTCCATATATAGTTTTAAATTAAAATACAAAAACTATTTAGTAAACTATCAAAAAGATTTACAAATAGGTGGCAAAATAGTCCCCACTTATCTTAGGTAAACTGAATATATATATTTTCTGAACTGGCTTTATTTTATTTTATTTTAATTTTATATTGTAATCGCAGCGTTTGTATTTTTTGTTGTGTACTATATTTTTTTATCAAGTTTTGCATATTTTGTATCTTTTATATTGGTAATTTTTGTCTTTCTTTATTCTTTAATGTTGGTTTTTCTACGTATAAGGTATTTGGGTAGGTTTTCAGTTTTAAGTAAGTATGTGTTATGCTGTAAGTAATTAAAAATTTTAAAACGTTTCTAAACCACAGCGCGAGTTTGTCTCGTAATGGGCTACGCTGAAAACCAGCGCTGTAGCATTTGCTACAGCATACGCTGAGCGGTGTCCATTTTCGCATCATTATCGATTCTATTGTAAAATATATAATTATGTTCACAAATATTATTTAACTTTAAGCGATATTGTTATGTTTTACTTTAAGGTGTATAATAAAACTTTGTAAATTAAATTGTGTGATGATGATGTGAAATAAAATATGTCTATGTCTATGTCTATGAAGAATTATTTCCCATTGTAATATGTTATTTTAGAGGAAATGTTCATTATTGAATCATTGCAATATTTTACAAATTGCAAGATTTGAAAAAGACAAATGAAGCCTTAATAATTATAAGAAAATGGACCAAGCTAAATTTTAATGTGCTATACATATTTTTAATTTAAGTAAACATGAATGCTGTCAGTATTATGGTGCCTTATAATGTAGGTACTTTATATTGTAATTTTAAGATAAGATTTCTCATGCTCAAAAATAAAGACTTTATTCCAACTCAACCAGGCTTTTAATCAAATTCAAATTCTTTTTTTTTTCAGAGTAAGCAATTTGTAAGAATCTAGATATCAATACAAAGTCGAATTTTCCATACCCTTGGGCACACACAGCTCCATCTTCCAGTGTGAGTGTGTAGCCATCAAGGAAGCGGCCAGCGCTATATTAAGAAGGAAGGTACATGGCCACAGCATCAGATTTCTTTCTGACAGTATGGCGGTACTAACAGCGCTGAAGGGTACCACATACAACTCAGCACTAATACATGAATGTCACCAAACCCTGGAGCAAGTTGCCTCTTATAACCGGGTAACTCTGCAATGGATCAAGGGACATAGCGGTTCGTTGGGAAATGATGCAGCGGATGAGCTTGCAAGGCGGGCATCGCTAAATATAGTGACTGGTCCATTGCCACTTCGCTCCACTCATGGATACGCTCTCTCACCAACGACCTGATGGATGAATGTCTCAAGCTGTAGACAGTCGAAGGAGGCGATACCTGCACTATCGCCCAAACTGACACGTAGACTTATCAGCCTCAACAGATATGACGTATAGGAGTAACTGGCCATGCTTCACGCAAAATGGACCCATGCTAGTGGTTTAATAGTGGAAACAGGAGCCACCATACCATACCATACCAAAGTCGAAATTTCCTTTTTTGGCTGACTATGTATGTTCTAAGCAAACTACAACTATACATGTATGGTTCGATGGGTAATGATGCAGTGGATGAACTTGCAAACCAAATATCTGGTCCATTGCCACTCCTGCAACTGCCGTTCAGCCAAATGCCAAACTGACACATCAACTTATCAGCCTAAACAGTCATGACATGAGAAATGGTTGGCACATGAATGGGTCACACACTGAACAAGCTCAACTTTTCCAAAATCGGTGTAACAGACAGTCCTAAGTGCAGAGCTGTCTGACCGAGGACGAAATGGTCACTCATGTAACCTACCAACTAACAGGCAAAAACCTTAGTGATACCAGGTTGCTCCAAGAAGTCTGGGAATACCCCAGGAATTCTGAATGTTCAGAACTTCTGAAAGAGCTGGGCTGGTTGGAACTGGCCACTAATAACGCAAATAACAATAATACACGCAAAATGTACCCAAATAAGTGGTTAAATTTCGGAAACAGGAGACCCTATATCATACTCAGCAAACTGGTAGTTAAAATATGTAAATTTTAATATCAAGTTGTAGGTAACAGTATTAAATTAATGAAAAGTTTCTTACGTTACTTTTCCCTTGACAAAAAATAATTTTGCTCTACCATAAGGTCAAGTAATTGTCGTAGTCGAATACGATGATCAATGGGACTCCTTAACGACTTACAGTAATGGTGCGATTTGTGGCGGAATTTCTAACTGTCTGTAATCAAATTGCAAAGCGCTTACGTTCATTGCTGCATTGAGAAATTTAGTATATCTCCAAATATTTAGGCAAATTGTTATTTAGTGTACTTCAAATTCACTAAAAATCAAAAAAGGCACTAAAATGTATAAAAATAATTGCGTATTTTTATACATTCCAATAAATTAATCTAATTCTAGTTACGATTATTGTAATTTTTGGAGTCGGTGTCATCCAAGATAGGTTTGTAGGTACATACATAGGAGGCGAGAGCGGGCGGCGGCGGAAGGACACCGTTTCCAAAAATAACAATAATCGTAACTAGAATTAGATTAATTAATTGGATTGTATAAAAATACGCAATTATTTTTATACTTTTTAGTGCAATACTTCTTATTTTAAAAAATGTGCAACATTCGATTATCGACTTTCAGTTGTTTCTTTACTCAGCTCAGAAAAGATGGAGGCTTCGAAAAACCGAGTGATTTTTGAATACGAGTTCCGACGCGGAACTAACGCGGCAGAAGCAGCTTCCAATCAATGTTGCGTTTGGAGAGGGGACTGCTAATGAAGGCACCGTGCGATTTTGGTTTAAACGCTTTTGTGATAGAAACTTTGATTTGAAGAACGATAGATAGATATAATACACGAAAGATGGTGTAAGGCGATCAGAGCCAAACTTCCCAGGATAAAAAAAAAATATATGAAAAATAGGTGCCTCATGATTTGACTGATCTGCAGAAAGAAACGCGTGTTGAAACTTGTGTTGTCTTGTTGAAACAAGATACGATACAGAAATTAAGGAATATTGGATCGAATTGTAACATGCGATGAAAAGTGGATTGATTACGACAATCGAAAGCGAAAAATGCAATGGCTGACCCCAGGTCGTACGCCGCAACAGTGTCCTAAAGCAAAGCTTACCAATAAAAAAGTAATGGTAACTGTTTGGTGGTCTCAGCATGGTGTTATTTATTGTGCGTTGCGTCCGGACGTTGGAAGCCACGGTGTTGAACGTTGACGCTACGCCTTGTACGGCATAAAATAAGAGACCATAGCCTAAGTTTCTTCGCAGGAGGCAGTACAAAATGCTTCTATGAATGAATCTAGATCACTACAGTTCTATCGCAAAGGCATAAATGACTTTTCTATTAGATGGCAGCAATCTATAGATAATAATAGTAATTATTTTAATTAACTAATAGGTACGTTAAATAAAAAAAATATATATTCAATTTTTTTTTTCAGTACAATTCGGCAATTTCATATCTTAACACCTAATACTTTTGTTGTATTCGTTTAAGCTGACGAGTTAGTAGGTACTTCTGGGTTCTGTCGTCCACATTTTGTGAGTTCTGCCCATTAGATAATATACGTCTAGATAGACTATGTATGTATATAAAAATTCAAAAAAATTGAGTTCAGAACTAACCTCTATCTTGAATAGTGTCATGATGAACACAACAACAACACAGTGTCATACAAATCCCGAGTGTAAGACGCAACTTGTCACGCACACTAAACTAATATTCCTGTTTTCATCGGTTTTCTGACAGCAGAAGCCTCTATGTAGACATCAGGCATTGTGTAAATTGTTGGCAAGGGAACATATTTTGGCTGTAGTAGTACAAATGAGAAATATTACTGTGTATCGAAATAAAACTCCAAACTATTTATTAATAGGAAATTTATTGTTATTTTATAAATGCTTCTAAAATCACAATATGGAAGTTCGAGTTTACTTGAATAAGTAAGTAGGTACTATAAATGTTTAGATTTTAGTGGTTGTACATATGACTGTATTTTAGTGTGATGTTTACACAAATAGATTGTTAATACTAATAATATAAATTATTAAATGAACAAGAGATATGTACCAATAAAAATCTATCACATATATTCACTGGATAATGTTTATGTTGACTAAAATGATTTTTATAACTACCCACTAAAAGGCAATTAAAAAATATCTAAAATAAATGACTCATCTTGTATATTTTCAATCTGTGTACTTTCTGGAACACTAAATATACATTTCTAATGGAGATTATCATCACACAAGTTATAAAAATTGCAATTAATGTTATTGGCCTTCACATAACAAATTATCACCAAATCTTAAGCCTAGCAGTTCAAAATTAATTCAGTTCAGCGCTAGCACAAATGAAATCCGCACTATAGTTCATCTTTCTCAAGATCAATGTCAGAGAGATCGATGTCTTCTTCTGGAGGCAGCTCTCCATCTTTACCGTCCCAGGGCTCAGTCGTGGATATTTTGGGCATTTCCGCACCCCGCACTGGCGCTGTTTGTCCGCGCCCAAATGATAGGTCCCTGAAGGAGTACAATTAACAATAAAATAAATATTTGTTGCTCAAATTTTTTTTTTATTAAAAATTAAATCTAACAATGCATGTTTTTAATTAATTTACAATGAGGCCTGAATGGCTTTGGGGCATAAGTAGGATTTGTAAGTAGTTTTCTTCTAATATTTGGTTTTAAAAAATAACAATACGATTATAAAATGATGTGTTACTCAAATCAAATCAAAATCACTTTATTCACGGAAATGACACTTATGAATGACAAAAAAAAATTCTTATTGAATCTACCGCTACTTCTTAAAGGGTTGAGCTAATCAGAAGAAGTATCAAGATCTTCTACTATTTAGATTCAATTGCCAACATAACTGCTCCGTAATTGTAGCTATGTATTGGTTTTCCACGATAATTTAAAAAATTATAATCATGATAAGTATGGTATTAACATGTTATATGAGGAGTGCTTTACTAAGTAGAATCAAAATGAACCCACCTTAAGAACTCGTTGATTCCAGTCTCTGAGAAAGATCCCCTGAGGGTGGAGAACTTGAGTTTCTTGGCGTTGACGACGGCCATAGCCGGGTACCCGAACCCGCCCATCTCGAGAGCTTCCTCCAGCGATGGCTGAGCGCCGGCTTCGGCCCACACCCACCTGAAACCACAACCACGTTGAATCAAGATGCCAATGAATATGAGACGATTATAAATAGGGTTCAACTCAGTTGTAGGATCGCGGGACCCGCCCTGGTCGTTACAAACCATGAACCGACATGCTGTGATCAACAGAACAACCTGGATGAATCTACAATCGGTAACGCAGATCTGACAAAGGATAGTTTTTATACACATTAAATTTCAGTTCCAAATTTAATTTTACTCGATTCCTGTAGCACTTGCCACTCTTGCTACGTGGTAGCAGTGGCAGTGCGGCAGCAACCACTCCGCGATTGGTCGGAAAATGTCACTACAATTCGTATTACCGTATCACCGTAAGCCGATCGCACATCTATTGCTCTCCTGTCGCAAAATGCACTTTTTCCATAGATACTAGCGCCACTCACGATAGGACAGCAATATCAGTTTACCAGTGGAAGGCTCCTTTGCACAGGATGCTATGATTATGGGTACCACAACGGCGCCTATTTCTGCCGTGAAGCGTAAGATGTGTAAACATTAATGTGTTTCGGTCTGAAGGGCGCCGTAGCTAGTGAAATTACTGGGTAAATTAAACTTAATATCTTATGTCTCAAGGTGACGAGCGCTATTGTAGTGCCGCTCAGAATTTTTGGGCTTTCCAAGAATCCTGACCGGCACTGCATTTTAATGGGCAGTGTGTATCAATTACCATCAGCTGAACGTCCTGCTCGTCTTGTCCCGTATTATAATGATCGCAAGATTGACGCCTGTCGCGAGAATTGTTGTCACTCTGCCGCACTGCCTCCAAGATCAAGAGAGTCAACAGCCGTAGTGCGCTGATGCATATTATGAGCTTCCAGGGCTCGCTATTGAGTTATCTGCTAATCGGTGCGCGTGATACTCACCCCCACATCTTGTTCTTGTACTTGTCTCCGAGGCGGGCCAGGACAGAGATGTAGTCGTTCCTACAGGCCGCGTTGCAATCCAGGATGTGTGGCAAGATGGACACCACACACAGCGGCTTCTCGCTGCACGCCTTCATGCTTGCTTCGTCCACCACCTGCGAACACGCGTTACGTTGGTTTACAGAAGAAGGACAAACCGCCACCCTGCTCTCTTACGACACCAGAGGATTCACGGAAACTTTGTTTACTGTGGGCCACTACGATTGTCATTTATATATACATATATACTAGTTGACCCGACAGACGTTGTTCTGTCAATAAACGGTTCGAGAGTTATGGTAAATGCGTGGGAGTGTGTGAGAGGGATCGTGACACGACAAACTATATAATATGTAAACCTTCCGTGAGCTTCATCGAATCTATTACAAAAGATTTCATTGAGATCGGTCGAATAGTTCAGGAGTTATTAGGGAACATACAAACAAAGTCTCTTTTATAGTACCTTTGGTATACAATTTTTTACATTACTACATACTTACTTACGTAATTTTTAACAAGAATAAAACAATTTATTTATTTATTTGGGTTTCACTTACAGCAATGCACATCAGCCATTTTAAACATGCCTGCCTATTACAAGTATACACAGCATTCGCAATTACATTTTTTTTTACATTTCTATGAGATTTTGAACGTATCTAAATTGAATGCTAATATATTTACATAATATGAAAGTATTAGAATTTTACAATAAAGAATAGAAGAAAAAAAATAATTAGTTGCTTCTTTTTGTATAGAATTGAGAATCACCAAATATATCTAAGTATGGTTTACTGTATTTAGGGTTTAAGTTATATTTAGCCAAGGGGTGATGAACCCCTGAATTATTTCTATAAGCACACCATTCGCGTGTACACCAACCCCGCACAAATATAATTCTTGTGAAAATCAGTAGCACACTGCCTCCCGTCGACCGCACACGGATTCGCAGACGGCCGATTGTAGTGGCTAACATATATTTTTTTTTAATCTACCCGCTAACTCATTGCAGAGCATTAGGCCCTCAAAGATGATCATTTCACGCTACCAAGCAGGAGACCCGCATGCTCATTCATAAACTTATAATGCCTACTACTCGGCTAAGTCGAGTTGAGAACAGAAAATGTTCAAAACAAAAGTATTACGTTATTCAAAAGAATTGTTAAAAAATGTTGGTGTGGTAAAGGTTACCATAACATAAATGATTTTCTTAATGATACCACAGAATCGGAATGGAGCAACCGCCCTCAGGCTATTAAATAATAAGTATAATTGTACAATATTACTTTGTAAACCTTTTTTTTTTTCGATGAAAAGAAAAAGCCCGCTGAGTTTGTTGCGCTCGTTCTTCTCATGTCTGAGGCATTCATTTTGGAATGGGTTGTAGTTTTTGACTTTCAATAAGTGATGTCACATCCTATTTTGAATAAAAGTATTTGAATTTTAAAATAGCAATCTCATACCCAAGCACATTTACAAACATCAAAGCTATGTGTATCTTCAGCGTTACCTTATATCTAATTACCTACCTATTCTTATTAGATCTATAATATGTTAACATTCAAAAAGTAGTAAAAAAATATCTAAAAAGTTGAAAATAAAATCTGTTTTTTTTTACATTAAAATTAATGTCTTGTTCACAGCTGAATTCTTATTTTTTTATTTAAATTTTACTTGTTTGTACTAGTGTCGAATACGATATCTGAAGGTATTTAATAAAAGACTTCTACTATTCTTATTTTGATCAGAGTTGGCCTAGTTAAAGATTACCTACTTAAATTCTTATGTAAACATTTATAACCTACAACTCTTACAGTTTTTACACTATCACTATACTAATAATAGTGTGAATAATGCGATAAGGACGTGATTATGATAAAACATGAAAATTGATTTACATTGCAAACTATCTTAAAATAGCACACAAGAACGGTAATTATAAAGTTGAACAATATAGTCATACTAGCCAACCCGACAGACGTTGTTCTGTGCATAGTAATAAAAATACTGTTTTTTATGTATTTGTCAATAATATTTCATAACACCAAGAATTATTTTGTAAAATATGCTCCCTGTCAATGACGTTCTATATTATGTATAGAACATCATTGCTCCCTGTTGCTAACTGTAATGAAATTGTAAACATGATATGAGAAAATATGTCCATACAAAACAAATGTTGAAAATAAAAATAATTATGGGTCTAAAATCGAAATAAAAACTATCCTATCTCTCGAGTTGGACTAAATTGTACTCCATGAAGTAATCCCCATTAAAATCCGTTCATAAGTTTAGGAGTCCATCGCGGACAAACAACGTGTCACGTAATTTATATATATATTATTTATATTACATCATTATGATTGTTAGATATTATTTATATATTACGTATTTATCTATTTATTTAATAAGGCGAACAACAGCGCAAACCAAAACACAACAAAAGAGAATATTAAAAACATTTTTCAATTTTGAGAATAAATTTAGTATTTTCGGAAAACCAAATTTCGTATTCGTGTCAAGCAATTTCAATTAATTCTTAATAAGGCACCAAAAATGTGTCGAAAGTATGTATTAGCACGTGAAAAAGTTCAATTGTTATTAACAAACAAATATGTAAAGTTAAAGTTAAGTTTTTCGTTATTAACCTCAAAAACTATCTATTAATATTTAAGGAAGTTTAAAAAAGATCATTAAAGAGAAGGAAATTTCCATTAAAAATTTCCGACTTTATGATTATTTTATTTGTTAATATTTAACATAGGCTAAATAAAAAAAAAAATCATTCGAGGGAAGCATAGGTGACGTAGGACGTGACAAGATGATTTTTTTTATGGAATAGGAGGACAAACGAGCGTACGGGTCACCTGGTGTTAAGTGATCACCGCCGCTCACATTCTCTTGCAACACCAAAGGAATCACAAGAGCGTTGCCGGCCTTTAAGGAAGGTAGGTGTACTACTATTTTGGAGGTACCCATGTCATATCGTCCCGGAAACACCGCACAAGGAAGCTCATTCCACAGCTTTGTAGTACGTGGAAGAAAGCTCCTTGAAAACCGCACTGTGGAGGACCGCCACCCATCCAGATGGTGGGGATGATATCCTAACTTGTGGCGTGTCGTGTGAAGGTGTAATTTGTTTAACTATTCCATATAAAGTCCACACGTTAATTCAAGGTACAAACAAACATGCATCCTGGTGTTTATAAAAACAAGCAATATTTTCATAACATCTCAATTATAAACAAAAACAATAAAAGCAGAGTATATTAATACCTGAATGATCTCCGGTGCAGGAACATTTTCGGCCAACTTCTCAAGCGCCCAAGCCACAATGTCGCTGGAAGTCCTGCCACCATTGTAGTCCTCTACAGAATCGCTGGTCTTCTTGCCGCTGTTGAATAATTTGATGGTGGGATAGCCTTGCACTTGGTAGCGAGAGGCAATGCCTTGATGTACCGTCGCGTCTAGTGCACCAACTTTCACCTGTGCAGACGTGGATTGATTAAATAAAAGTGGTAATGGAAGAACAGTGTGATCTTGTGAAGAACTACAGACATGTTGTAAGAGTGAGTCAGTTAGATAGATTGTATAAATAAAGTATACCATAGGATCTCAACGTGGGCGATAACGCCCTCTTGTGTGCGTTTGAGACGTTCGAGGGGGGGCAGTAGAAGATCCAGAGAAAATTAGGGGGCATTGAGATGGCGCAGATGGGGCGTGGGTAGATTAAAATATATAGTCTAAAAAGGCAAAAAAACAACAAAAATATTCTAGAAAAAAACATATTCTCAAAGTGGGCGGTGAGCAAAATAAGGTTGAGAAACTATGATGTATACCAACGAAACTTTTTACTGTTAGATTTGTCAAAAATGTAGATGCAAGTGTTTTATTAAACGGACAGGTGATAATACCGATGGAATCTGCATCTGAATGGAGCGACCGCTCTCAGGCTATTAAGTAATAGGTTTAATTGTACGATATTACTTGGTAGGTAACCATATTTTTTATGAAAAAAAAAGAAGGCTGCCGAGTTTCCCGCGCCCGTTCTTCTCAGGCCTGAGGCATTGCTTATCGAATGTGTGGTAGTTTTTGACGTTAAATAAGTGATATCATATCCTTTTTTGAAAAAAATATTTGAATTTCAATTTACGTAACCTTGTGCAGAAGAAGGCAAGGTTTTTAGATTTCAAATCCATTATGAGATTAGTTACTTCTCGTCTTTCATAGTTTATCACTGTGATTTGGAACAGAAAGGCAAAAATATTACTACGGTCACCTAATAGTTAGTGATTAGCATTTTTTTATGAGACTCAAAAAAGTGACATTGGCTTTTTATTTAATATTTTAACTCAACTCATTACAAATGTACGAAAAGAACTCCCATGTGTCAATTTTGAATACTTTATTTAAAAAAAAATCTGGATGGATTCATAAGATGGCCACATTCTAACGAGACACAATCTTGCCAAAAATAAAATTACACACAAATCAAGCATAATATTTAAATAATTTAACATTAACTGTTGGAGACACTAACATCTGTTAAACAATAACAAAAACGAAATTTACGATGTCAAAAACGCTTGGACTAAAACAGAATAAATCAACATACTTTTTTACCCTTTATCGCAAATATAAAAATTATTATTACGTTCTAACAGCAAAGTGGTCTAGCAATATTCGATATAAACAAATAACTACAAAATATACATTTCTGTGATGACCATAAAAGGAAATAGAGTATTGGGCAATGAAAATTCGCGTCAAATTCGTTTAAAACTAGTTGGCAGTGGCGAATTGTTAGAAATTTTATACATTTCAAATAAATATATTTGTTATAGAGCGACTTAGAATTAATATCAGTAAATTCCTTTTCATATGGAATAAAACATTTGTAATTTAGATTTTTCCATTTTATTTAACGAGCTAATAAGTTCACAGATTAAATCAATACTTATATCTACATTAAATTAATGTTGGAAAATAAATAATAAATTGTGTTGTGTTGGTTCAGGGCAGTACTGTAAACAACATCTTTTTCAGTCACAAAATATGGACTACTTCTGCTGTTCCAGTTTAGTGGTGTAAAGTGATAGACGGAGTTCTGTGTGTCTAGATTAGATCGCGATAGGCTAAGCCTTATGTAACTAATTGGTGCGTTACGCCTATATTGTTTAGGGACAGATAAGAAATCTATCTCAATAACTTATTTACGTACAAAGTAAGTACTTATAGTGCTAAAAAAAAAACATTTTTTCCTCTGTATTTTATGCCACCTAAAACAGCTACCATAATCAAAAAAGTGTTATCCTAATCATCATAAATCCTTACTTTAAGCATCAGTTTTATGTTTTTTAACCCACAACAGAAATAATGTATAAAATAATAATAATAATAAATTCTTTATTGCCATACAAATTATTACAAATATAAAATGAACAATAAGAATACGCGATGAAGCAAAAGGCAAAAGGAAAAGGCTCAGCTTCACCTGACATGGAATCATGGATTTATGTTTCCATCGGCGCTGTTTTTCAGCCATCCCCTCCTCCCTAAGGTGTTGAGCGGGAGTGGATGTATTGTGGCTCCCCGATTACCTACTTAAGCTATATTTTTTTTTATAAAATGTAATATTAGAAAAAAAAAATAGTGTTCTGATTTCCCTTCCAAGTGTATGTAAGTGTGTGTGTGCATATGTGTGTATGTGTGTGTTTGCGTATGTGCGTAAGTGTGAGCGTGTACATACATACCTTTCCTTTCAGTTCTGTTGCAGCTTTGGCCCAGTGTGGCTCCAGGTTCTTGCAGTGACCACACCATGGGGCATAGAACTCAACCAGCCAGAGGTCTTCACTCTCAAGCACCATCTCTTTGAAGTTGCTGTCTGTTAATGTGATCACATCCGACTGTCAACAAATTTTATAATTAATAAAATATATTGTTGGTGGTCTGCTAATATAAATGTATTTTAAAATCTATTTATTAATACAATTTTACTTTAAGGTTACCCATAACTTTATGAATATGGGCATAACATAAGATTATTATTAATGAGAAAATATTATTATTTTATTAGCCTTAATAGGCTATAAAGAATATTTTAAATTCATTTAACTGCCAGGCATAACTTGTGTTATGAATATATTATTTAACAACATTTAGATAGGTTACCAGGCAAAAATATCAGGCAACTAGAAGACTTGTGTGAAATGCCTGATTCAGACATAGAAAAATGGTTTGAATGTATGAATGACTGTGTCAGTACATACACCTACTGCTGGCGGAGATATGTATGATTAGCTGAAGATAAAAAGGTATTAAAACTTTTATGCTTAATAATGGCAAATGATGAGACCAGCAATAAAATATGACAACTGGGAGTTCAAAATGATTATGTCACTTATATACTCGCTGACCCAGCAAACTTTGTATTGCCGATATTAAAATTGCGATACAAAAGTAACTGTTGATCGTAGATGGGTGAAAATTTGAAGTTGTATTTGTTTTTTAATGTTGACTCATAATCAAACAAATTTAAAAAAATGTAAAAAAATAAAAATTCGTGTGGAACACCCTTAACATTTAGGGGGATGAAAAATAGATGTTGTCCGATTCTCAGACCTACCCAATATGCACTCAAAATTTCATGAGAATCGGTCTAGCCGTTTCGGAGGAGTTTAAAGTTTAACACCATGACACGAGAATTTTATATATTAGATGATCTAAGAAAATATCGATTTATAAACTTGACTTTAGCTATTCATGCTTATAACAGAATTAAAAATGCTTACTTTGATTATATAAAGTTAAAACTATTGCTCTCATGTCATCTTGAACACAACACTTGAGAGTTAAGTGTTAAAAGAGCTTTGGCGGTCTTTTACGGGGAAATACATATTGACTTTGTTAAGTTTTTATCGGCTTACAAACTAATTGAGAAAGAAACAACAATTAATACCAAATTAACTCACTATAACTGAAATATTAATTAGTACAGACTATGCTATGCTTGGCATAGACGTTATTGTGATGTTGGCTAAATTGTGGTCGCCATTCCGCTGGAGCATAAAAAAATAATAGAATACAATCGAAAAAATAAAATGATATATTCTCACTACATAATAAATGTTATATTTATAAATTTGGCCTATAATGGGTCTGTATTTAACTTCTAGATAGTGGCAAACTGTGGGTGGACGTCGTAGGCGATTCTCGTTACGACCCACGCGTTTTAAAAGACATTACGTGTACCAATGGTGTTGTAGGTCATATAACTGTTACTCTATCACGAATAATATTTAATATAATTAGCAAATATGAGCTCATTTAAGAAAGTAAAAGAGTATGTTACATGATAGTTTGAAAAAAGTAATGTAATATTAATGATATGTATTCCATATGGAAATATGTAGGCATGGAAGGTATTCACGAGACATTTTCAGAAAATCAGCGTAAACTGTGCGCTTATTTTGAGTGAAAGAAGCCTAATTTTAAGCACAGTGTAAGTTGGTCCATTGTACACGCAATATCTACTCATATTTGCTCAAGATATGTTCCTTCACTGTCATCCAATAAATGTTCAGATACATTTGGATTATTGAATACACAGTGGTATGCGGGCGAGGGTCGAATCGATGCCTACTGGGTGAGAGGCAACATAATATATACACTTTGGTATGGTATGGTATAGGGGCTCCCGTTTCCGCAATTAACCTCTAGCATGGGTCCATTTTGCGTGCAGTATTGGCCAGTTACTCCAACCAGCCCAGCACCTTCCAGAAGTACAAAACATTCCTGGGGTGTTCGCAGACTTCCTGGAGCGGCCTCGTATTGGTTAAGGTTTTTGCCTGTTGGTTGGCCACCCCCTCACATTCCAGGATTACGTGAGCGACCGTTTCGTCTTCGGCCAGACAGCCTCTGCACTTAGGACTGTCCGTTACGCCGATTGTGAAAAGGTGTTTGTTTAGTGATGTGACCCGTTAGGGTGATATATACCCTTTGCACCAACAACACTCTTGTTTCTATAGAGTTTAATGTATATTTAGGTACTACACAATTTGACATACTTATTGCTTAAAAGTTGTTGATAGAATATTTCTCTAGTATTGGAAAGGAGCATGCATGCCCCCTGAGCAGGGCCTGCAATTAGTATTATTTGGAGAGGGTGGCTATTTTTCTAGTCCTAATGAGTCCTAGTAAGAAGAAGTAGAATTGTACTAAATTGTGTTCGCCACTCATACTAATAGTGTGTCAAGCTCTGCCTCTGCAACGAACAACCGTATCTTCTTGACGCGAGTATTACGCGACGGGAGCAGTGTGTGGTCGCCAAGGATGGTGTTACGTTGATGCATTAGAGGGCCGCAATCGCACAGGAGATGAAGAGGCGTTTTGGCCTCAAATCAAAAGGCAAAGGGCCTGCATGGTGGCAGATGAAATGGCTGCGCAAGTACTTTGATATTGTCCCGGTGTAGCAACTTACTGGGCTCAAACACACTAGCAGATAACTTAAGGAAGGAGAGGAGGTTGCCAAGGTTTCTGGACGAGTGTCAGGAATAAAAAATATATTCGTAAACACGCAAAATACGCGCACAGTCGTCGAATTGCGGAAATTAGCCTGTTAATTTTACAGCCGACCAAAGGACATGCATTGATAATGCACTCAGCAAATTTAATCAACCTATGACTCAAAGGTGTGTTGACAGCATATTTCTGCCTTCTCACTCGGTCGACAACACTTTGCAACTTGTGTAATGACATCTTAAGATCGGCACTGTGGTCTATACCATTTTTGAAAAAAATACTTCACCTAACATACTTCAGCTTGGTTAACATCTAAACCGAGACTGCAAATAATGTTAATTTTACTTCAACTGCGGGTTTGACCACCAATATAACTTAATTCCCTAAAAATTTATTAAATAAAAATGCACAGTGATTAATATAAATTGTATAATATAACACCTCCTATTTTTAAGCTATTTTTCTTCTGATGAAAGAATGATTAAGTTTTATTATTTTGGGTGTGTCATGATCAATCTCTCTTCTACGGAATAAATGAGCCTGAAGTGCATCAAATCTTAATCTCATAATTGGTTTTGTAATTATTGGAGTGGTCATTTGCTTCGCTTTAACATTCTTCCATGGAATATAGTGACCATGTGTTCGTTTTCTCTAACAATTGTAATTGAACAATAACATATTAAGAATATTATCTATTTCTTAATAATAACAACACTCTGTACACAGTAAAATTTTTTAGCATCACAATTATATTAAATGTATTTTATTCTATTTTAATAACTTAATATGTTACTTATGTGTTTTAACATACAAATCTACTATGCTGTTAAAAACACCATGTATTCTTAAAAGTGACTAGACACTTAGTGTAATTCAACATCACACATCTATTTTAGACCTATCTAGTGCTAGCGGAGAAACTATTAAATGTGGTTGCAATAGACATCTCAGTGAACTGAATTATAATTTCTATTGTTCTCAGTTTTTAAGCTTTTTTTATAATATTTTTGTAAATTACTAAGGAATATTAATTTTGTTACCTTATCTGAGGATCCGCTAGACTTCTTCCCTAGAGACTCATATGCTTTATCCTTAGCAGCCTTTAGCGCTGCATCAATGAATGATTCTGCTGTTCTTTGCCCTTGGAAGGGACTATGTTTACTTCCAGTGAAGATTTTGATAGTTGGAAATCCGCTAACTCCATATTTCTGTGACAACTCTTTATACTGATCAGCATCAACAGCTCCGACTTTGGCAATACCCTAGAAATAATAAAAAAAAATGATGACACTCATGATAGGTAAGCAAGCAGGTTTTCAAGTGGTAAAACAAGCTGATATGTAACTGACTACTTTTTTTCAAAATAAGTAGAAAGAAAGAACCTAAGCAATTACAATATTTTATTTGGTCACCAATGATAATATTTTATTTTCCAAATCACAATATATATAAGTTTGTGAGTAGCATGTCATCCTTCACCTTCGTCGTTTGCACTTTACCTGTACGGTTTCTCCACTATCTTCAAGTTGCATATATATTAGAAATGTTTTAATTAAATTAAAAATCAGTATATCACAAGATTTTCTTTTGGTAAAACTTAGTATCCCATAGCACAAATTATAGAGATAGAGCATTAGTCCACAATTTAGTCAACAGGTGTCAAGAAATGTGTTCCCGGCCTTTAAGGTGTGAGTATGCTGTCCCTAAGTTGTAACTGTTCGCTAAAACCTCAGCCGGTAATTGTTTCCACAATGTGGCTGTGTGAGGCAAGAAATTTCTTGCAAAACACTCAGTTGTGGAATGCCAGACTTGAACATGATGCGGGTGGTAATAAATACCTTGTAATAAGAGTGGTATCATTATAATTATTGACTAAAGATCTATCAACTACAATATTTTTTGTAGAACTACAAATTTATAATTCGTGCTACGGGATACTAAGTTTTAACCAAAAGAAATTTAAATCTTGTTATATTCATCCTCATTTGCTTACTTAAGTGTAGATAATTGAGCTTCAGCAAGAATTATATTATCTTGAACTATTTAAAGGAGAGTAATATATGGGTTAACAACACATTTGACTTACAACAATTACATGGACACTACATCTTTTTTAGATCTATTTTATGCTGTGCCTATCATACCAGTTTGAGGCTCCTTTGCACCGGATGCGGGCTAGATGGGTCATACGGCCACAACTGCACCTACTTCTGCCGTGAAGCAGTAATGTGTAAGCATTACTGTGTTCCGGTCTGAAGGGCACCATAGCTATTAAAATTACTGGGCATTTGAGACTTGACAACTTATGTCTCAAGGTGACAATCAAAGTTTTAGTGCCATTCAGAATTTTTGGGTTTTTCATATATCCTGAGTGGCACTGCATTGTAATGGGCAGGGTGTATAAATTACCATCAGCTGAACCTCCTGCTCATCTCATCCCTTATTTTCATAAAAAATATCAACATAAATAAAATTGCTGTTACCCAGTGTTAATACAAAACTCGAAAGATTGTACTGCTGGTTATATACCACACATTTTACAATCTTATTATTATGTATACATATATTGAAAACTATTATAGCTCAGTGGTAAGTGACCCTGACTACCATGCTGCACCTTCTAGGATTCAAACCAAGGTAGTTTGAATCCTAGAAGGTGCAAACATTTGCATGAACATCAATGCTTTTTTTTTAAATCATGGACATTTACAAATGTATTCATGTAAGTTTAAATTGTTATTTTTATTAAACCCACAGCATATCATGTATATGGTATATATGCCTACTTTGGACAGTGCTAGACAATATCTGTGAAGTTGGCCAATTATATATTATATTAAGTATCTAAAAATAAGGGCACTGTATAGGTAAATTGTAACTAGTCATTAAATATTATTCATAATTCAACCCTTACCTTTAGTGCTTTAGCTGCTTTCTTATACTCGGGAACTAAATTTTTACAATGACCGCACCACGGAGCGAAAAACTCTACTATCCAAACTGCATCTGAATTTATTACATATTTATCAAAATTACTTGGTGTTAATTCTACAACATCTGATGACGAGTCATATAAAGCATTAGATCCAGCCACGACTAACAAAAGACCTGAAAAATTAAAATTACATAGTATAAAATGTACCGGTCAATGAATACAATGAACTGTAAATTCACGCATAATTTAAATGTTTATAAAACATACCTATTAGATGTGGACGTAACATTTCTACTGATTAATTATGTTTTCAAGCAATAATTAAAAAGGTTTTTGAAAACTCTTTAACTTATAATAACACGTTCATCTGCCTTCCTTTCTAAAGATTCTTTTTGAAATTTTCAGGGAATTTATGTACTAGGAAATTTCGGTAGGCTTTATAGTGTAAACTAGCTGACATTTGAATAGAGACTTGATAATATGTCATTGGCCTTCGTGGTCCCATCTGATTGGTTGATAATTTGGATTAGTGGGCGTACACTTGCGTGTATCATTCTGTGTCTAGCAAAGATTAATTAAAAAACATGGATGTAACGTGACAATGAAATATTGTGATTGTTTTTACATTTGGCAATAAAATCAAATGATTGACTATGGAATTGTGGCGCAATATCGATTCCTTTAATTTTGTCAGTTTAAATGAATAGAATATCCTTATTTACTACAAAAAACAGGGGCTGGATTTTGTGAACAATATTCAATAATTTTAAGAAAGTAGATCAAGAAAGGTTATAAAACTGGAAAATCGACGTTCATAATAATTATACACAAAATAGTACATTTTTATATGGAAAACGAGCGTAATGGTCACCTGATGTGAAGTAATCACCGCTGTCCGCATTATCTTGCAACACCAGAGGAATCACAGGAGCGTTGCAGGCCTTTACGGAAAGTGTACGCGCTTTTTTGAGGGTACCCATGTCTTTTCGTCCCGGAAACACTGCACAAGGAAGAAGAAAGTTCCTTTAAAAGTTGCCTGTGGAGGAATATATCCAGGGGAGATGATATACTAATTTGTGGTGTGTCGTGCGAAGGTGGAATGCGTGTCGGCCGCAGGAATCAGCTGGAGCAGCTCTACGGTATACTCCCAGCAAGAAATGCGGTAGAAACTACACAATGAAGCTGTATCTACGCTATGCCAAGTGATCTAGCCGTTCACAGTGCACTGGATCCCCGACAATTCCAGCAGCTCTGCATTGCACGTGGTCCGATGATTCAATCTGATACTGGGGTGTGCCAGGCCAGTGATGGTAGAAATACGCCATATGTGTTCGGACCTGCGATTTGTAGAGCGCTAGAGAGCGGGCGGGCTTCAAGTATTGTCATGCTCTGTTGCCAGATACAGATGGAGCTTTTCAAAATATTTTGGCTGATATCTGGAAGACTATGTAGTTTAGGGCAAAAGTTAATCAAATCATTTTTAAACAAAACTTTTTGTTTAACTTACTGTCTACGATTTATAACCCATTTAA
This sequence comes from Leptidea sinapis, assembly GCF_905404315.1. Taxonomy (NCBI): domain Eukaryota; kingdom Metazoa; phylum Arthropoda; class Insecta; order Lepidoptera; family Pieridae; genus Leptidea; species Leptidea sinapis. The sequence continues at coordinate 5,459,798 of NC_066304.1, read as the reverse complement.
CCCTTAAATGCACATTGTCCCAAAATTGCATCAATTCTTTTACATGGTTTAAATTTATCGATTTGATGGTTTAAATATATTGGCTTTATATTATTGTAAAGGAAAAACTGCAAGTGCGCTTACATTCGTTTTCTTGATTCATAAATTCACGCGGTTAAAAACCGCTGCTTCTTAACCGTAGTGCGGCCTAGACCCTATAGGTGAATCCGAATCGAGGCGCACACAATGCAGTGCTTAATTATTGCCAATATTAAAAACTGTCATAAGAAAACGCGGGAAACGTTGAATCGATTGGTTGTTTTTTCTTTCACTGAATTTTAATTTTTGATTTTATCAGTATTATTATAGTTTATAAGTGTAAATTATATTTATATTTAGTGTTAATATAATAGTTTAGTGTTTAGCTAGAGTCCAGGTAAGTTTTTATGTATAATATCATAATATGAACAAGCCGCCTGATTTGATCGCCCCGGGGGCTGAGATAGTTCCCCCGGCGGCTAATTTTATTACTGTATCGACAACTAATGAGTCGGAAATGTACACGGATAGTTCTGTTTCCAAGCGTACAAGTCGCAAAAGATCTCATTTACATAAAATTTGCAAAACCTGTAATATGAAAAAGAGGAAGCACGCTCAGGCGGTGGGTGGTAAGACTGGATGTCGTTGTGGAGGCAGTGAAATTGTGTGAAAGTGATACTTCAATAGAAGTTACTAATAAACCTTTAGAAACATCTAATATCACTAGTGGAAATAATCCAATAACTCCAACAATACCCTCTATTGGTTCAGCCACTCCATCCCAAAGCTTACACTTCTATTGGAAGGATAAGGTACAACGAAAATGACATAGCTCCATTTATTGTGCACGTACAAAGAGAAATAAATTCACCAAATGACAGTACCACTCTACACACTGTTTCATTTGGCAGGTTCCTTAAAAAAATATTTGAAATATTATTAATGGTTCATTGAATAAAATAGGTAGGAACAGAATGTCTTTATCTTTCTCAAGTTTTACTGATGCTAACACCTTCATTGATAATTCCAACTTAGAAAAGATGAACTTGAAAGCATTTATTCCAACATTCCAAATAATGCGCATGGGCTTTGTACGAGGAGTGCCCTCGGACTGGTCAATTGAGGATGTTATTGAAAATGTGTCAGTGCCTAGTGGTTGTGGTAAGGTTCTCAAGGTTAGACCAATAATTTATAAGACTATAGTGGAGGGTTCTCCTGTCTGAAAACCTACTCAAAATGTTGTTCTGACATTCGATGGCCAGGTCCTGCCGGAACTTATATTCGTTTGTTTTAATTCCTTACCAGTAGAGCTATACACATACCCAACAATACAATGTTTCAATTGTTGTCGATTTGGACATACGAAATTGCAATGCCGATCAAAATGTAAATGTTACAAATGCGGTTCTGAACACACTGGTGACTCTTTTAATGTAAATGAGGAGAATGTTACTTGTTGCTATTGCTCAGGTAATCATTTTGCTATTAGTAGATCTTGTCCAGAGTATGACCGCCAAAAACAAATTAAAATTTCTATGGCACAAAAATGCATCTCATATGGGGAAGCAGCAATATTGATTCCTCCTATTAACAAATCCTATGCTTATATAGCAGGAAGAACATCAGTTTCTTATAATACTCCAGTCCATCTGTCTACTCGCCCTCATTCATCTCATCAGTCACAGCCAAATAGTTCATATAGGAAAACAATCTTTATAAATCGTCGAACACCCCCTAAATCAAATAATGGTTATGATCAAGAGGCTTATCAAAATATAATCAAAGAATTTCACACTCCTACAGTCCAAGATGGCTGTGCATTGGAAAATACTTCCAAATTAACTACATCAGATATCATTCAAATTCTCATTCAAACATTATCCCAGTCTCATATTAAAATACCGTGCAACGTTGCATCTATCATCGATATGTTCAACAATCCAGAAATCCTTAAAAATGGCAGTGCTTCAAAAAATTATACAATGGAACTGTAGAAGTGCAGTTTCTAAAAAATCTGAAATAATATACTTAATAAACAAGTATAAGGCTTGTTTATTTGCACTCTCTGATACTTGGCTTAAGCCAGGCTCCCCTTTTAAAATCCACGGATTTTCTTGCTTAAGAGATGATAGGTATGGTGGTGCCGCTTTACTTATCAGAAACACTATCTCTTTCTATCCTCTTTCACTTCCTACCATTTTTCCGTGGTAGCAGCACAGATTAATAATATTTGTGTAGTTTCTATATATACTCCTTCCGCTTCTTCTTCAGCTCTTCACTACTTTAACGGTCTTATCACACGTCTTCCTCGTCCTTTTATAATTTTAGGAGATTTCAACTCTCATCATATTTCTTGTGGATGTTCTATCTCTACATATTGTGGTGAAATGTTGTTAGACATACTTGATTCTCATAATATTTGAATACTTAATTCTGGTGCTCCTACCAGACGCACAGGACCATACGAAAATATTAGTGCAATAGATCTTTCTCTTTGTTCGCCAAGTTTAACTTCATGACATGGCATACGTTATCTAGCTCGCTTAGAAGTGATCATTTCCCAATTGTTGTTTCATTTCCGACTAATGATTCGCGTTACTTACAGAATTCTTACAGAAAGCCACGTTTGAAGTATAAACTCAAAAATGAAAAATTTTGGATAAATTTAAAAGAGCCGTAGAGCACATATATTTCGAATTTACCCAATTTATCGCATATAGTTAAGAATTGTAGCAATGCATTTACAAGTGCACCTAGTCGCCATATCCCTTCTCCACCTTGGTGGGATAAAGAATGTACTGAAATAGTTGAATTAAGAAAACAGGTTGAGAAACGGTACAATAGAGACATGTGAGACGAGAACTTTAGCGCCGTATCTGATGCAATATCAAGTCCACGCACACTACTACTAGGAAAAAAAAAAGCAGGGATGGAAAATTTTTTGCCTATCCATTTCTTTTCATATTAATCCATCTATTGTTTCGCAAAATATAAGTCGATTTAGAAATAGTATCAGTGATAATCGTATTATATCATTAGCTCCAAATTTAAGCGAAACATTTCTGAATCGTCTAGCTCCCCCTTCAGTTCCGGAAAACAGCCTTTTTTGTAGTAATATTGCTTCGTACATCTTCCAAAACCAGTGTATCATTAATTCTACCTTCACTATGCAAGAACTACAACGTGCTTTAACTTCGATCAAAGACTCTGCCCTAGGTGAAGATGGTATTCCATATTCTTTTTTAGCAAACCTTAGTCAAGCTTCTCTTCAGTATTACTTGGATTTAATTAATAAAATAATTCTATCGGGCAGTGTTCCGCCTTCTTGGAAATCGCAAATTATTATTTCCATTCTTAAACCAGACAAGTCACCGAGTCTAGCATCAACATATCACCCAATAGCATTATCACCTGTAATCGGAAAAGTTGCTGAGAATTTGGTAAAAAATCGTCTTGAATGGTTCATTGAAAATCGTGGAATACTAAACGAATCACAGTTTGGATTCAGGAAAGGTAGGAGCACTTTGTATAGTGTGGGTACTTCTACGACAGATATACGATTGGCTTTTACACGTAATCAATCAGCTATTGTAGTCTTTTTAGACTTGCAATCAGCTTATGATAATTATATCAGATTGACAATCTGCATATTCTTCAATATAAAATGAATAAACTTGCTATTCCGGATATTCTAACAAACTTTATTATAAACCTTCTGTCAGGTAGAACAATAAAACTTGAGCAACAACGGGATCAAAGTACACTTGTGTGGAAAGGACTTCCACAAGGATCTGTACTCAGTCCGATACTTTTTAACCTATATACTCATGACTAGGAATCTTTACTTCCGAACTCTATTAACATGCTTCAATATGCTGATGATTTAGTAATATATGCCATGGGTAACACATTTAGTTCATTATGTAGCAATATATAATATCAAATTCCTTAGATTGTTTAAAACTTTGGATGGATGAAAATGTTCTCAGCATTTCACCCCTTAAAAGTTCGGTAGTAATCTTCACGCGTCAACGTTTACATCCTCCAATTTCCATATTTTACGATAATCGTAGAATACCAACTAAAACCATGTCAAGTTCTTGGGAGTCGTTTTAGATTCAAAACTGACAAGAATGGCTTATTGTGAATACGTAGTTACTAAATGTGAAAAGCTTCTTAATTTAATGAGATGCCTCTCTGGTGTTTAGTTTACAATTTACTTTAATAAAGTTTAATCAAATTACATTACAATGCTATAGTACGGAGTATCCTTGATTACGGAATCTTCTTGTTAGAGCCCTGTAATTTAACAGGTCTAAGAAATCTAGATTCTATCCAATCAGAAGCTATGAGAATAATAACTGGAGCCATGAAATCTAGTCCTTTGATTGCATTACAAGTAGAGTGTAACGAACCCCCGCTTTATTTAAGGCGCCAGTCTTTGTCTGATCGTCAATTTTTTCGTGTTTTGCAATTTTCAAATAGCCCCTTGATAACTAAATTAATTACTCTCACAGATCTCATTGAATCATCAAGTTATTGGAATAACAAGCCACTACCTTGTTTGGTAAAAAGTTATTTGAGGTATAAATCAATTCACTACCCGATACATCGATCTCCAAAGCTTGATTTATTTAAATGTAAATATGAAGCCTTATCTACAATTCCGACTGTTCATTATCTTGCAAATATTGAAAAATATAATGCCAATAATTATTTAAATTCTGTTGTTAAAGAAAACTGGCCAGGATGGCATCATATTTGTGGATACGGGATGGAAGAATACTTGCAAGGAAAAACGAGCAAAGTCATGCTATTCATATTAAAGACAACGAAAGCTGTTGATTAGTTTAGCTAAATTGATTATAGTAGTTAATAGAAAATCTTACCAAAATGGCTCTAAATATTTATTATCAGAATGTGCGGGGTTTAAGAACCAAAACAGAGGATGTTTTTACAAATATTCTGATTAACAACTACAACGTAATTGTATTTACTGAAACGTGGCTCAATAGTCATGTAACGAGTTCGGAATTTATAGATAAGCGTTATACCGTTTATAGGAGAGATCGATTGTGCTCAGAAAGTACTAAAAAAGACGGAGGGGGAGTGTTGATCGCTGTTTCTAATCATATTCCTTCTTCTAGTCATTCAAACTGGGGGAGCGATGCAGAGGACCTATGGGTCTCAATTGATATAAAAACAAATAACGTTGTCACCAAAATACTAATTTGTGTAGTATACCTTCCCCCACCAGTGAAGCTGGAAAGCCTTACTCGATTTTTAGAGCACACTAACGATATTTTAGACAAAACAGACCAAGTTATAATATTGGGTGACTTCAACTTGGGCTTTGTTGGTTGGTCTCGCAATTCAGATGGTGGTTCATGCAGTGCATCTAATTATAGTTCACCACAGGGTATAGCACTCACTGACTTCATGGCACTAAATAATATTATGCAAATGAACCCCGTCTCAAACGAAGATGGCAGAGTTCTGGATCTTGTTCTAACCAACTGTGTTACCTTAAAAGTTTCTAACTCCTTAAATATTATAAGTAAAATTGACCGAAAGCATCCTCCCTTATTTATTACTGTACCGAAACTAATACCACACTTTCTTAAACCAGCACAAAATCCGCGACACAACTTTTTTAAGGCAAACTATGATCTAATCTTAGCTCACCTGAAGGAAATTAATTGGTCACAACAGTTCGATAAGTGCCAAAACGTTAACGAGATGACAACTGTATTTTACCGTATTTTAAATAATACCGTGGAAACATACGTCCCTGTTTCGAAGCCAAAAAAAGCAGGTTCCCTCCATGGTTTAGTAAGTCTCTGATAAGAATAATCTTGGAAAAAGAAAGTAAGAGAAAAGAGTATATGAAATACAAAAACCCACGCGATAGGTTGGAGTATGAATTACTCCGTGAGCGTAGTAAAAAAATAATAGACGCATGCCTACAAAATTATAAAAAACGAATCGAGGGTAATATTATCAGGAATCCTAAATGTTTCTGGAACTATATTAAGGATAGACGAGGTGTTCAAACTACTATACCTGCCGAAATGACCCTTGATGAGGTAACTGCTAACACTGGTACAACAATTGCAGAATTATTTGCTAAAATTTTTCATCAGTGTTTAGTAACGTAGTATTACCTGATAGTCTAGAGTCCGCAGCGCATTGTCTGCCATTTTTGAATGTAATAAAATTCAGTGAACGTGAAATTAAACGTGCCATTAAAAATCTAGACGGTTTCAAAGGTGCCGGCCCAGATGAGATCCCTCCCGTATTTGTAAAGCGCTGCGGCCCTACTCTTGCTCTGCCACTGTCCCTCCTTTTCAACAAGTCTTTACATGACGGGGTATTTCCTGAATTGTGGAAAAAAGCTAAGATCGTTCCAGTGTACAAAAAAGGTGACAATACAGACGTCAAGAACTACCGTCCTATATCCATACTTTCCTGTATACCTAAACTGTTTGAATCCCTTGTTTGCCCAATTGTCACGCGCCACTTGGAAAGCCTGATATCAGATTGTCAACATGGGTTTCGAAAAGGACGTTCTGTCACAACGAACTTGGTGTCGTTTATGTCCCATCTCAGTAATGAAATAGATAGTCGTCAGCAAGTAGACTGCGTGTACATGGATTTTTCGAACGCTTTCGATAAGGTGTGTCACTCGCTTCTTGTAGATAAATTGAGAAGGTCTGGTGTGGGCGGGACCTTGCTAGAATGGTTTAAGTCATACCTAGCAAAAAGACTTCAGTTTGTGGTGCTAAACGGTCATATATCACATGAGTATGTTGCGTGTTCAGGAGTACCACAAGGATCCGACCTGGGCCCTGTTCTCTTCTCGGTGTTTATAAATGATATTACCTCTTCTATACATCACTGTAAATACTCACTTTTTGCCGATGACTTAAAAATATTTAAAACTGTTAGTTCGAATAATGATGTGGAGCTCATCCAAGCTGATCTTGATGCAATAAATATGTGGTGTAAATTAAATGGTATGGTTATTAACACAAAGAAATCTTATCACATTAAGTACACAAAGAAAAAAATACAATTTCCATCATCGTATAATTTACAGTCCGAAAAGTTACAAGAGGTAACTGAGATTCGAGATTTGGGCGTGACAATGGACTCACAATTGAAATTCAAAGTACACATGGATATGACAGTAAAACAAGCAGCCAGGATGTTAGGTTTCCTTAAAAGAAACACAAAAGGATTTGTTTCTCCTCAAACCAAAATAATTCTTTATAACTCACTGGTTCGCAGCAAATTAGAATTTGCATCAGTTGTGTGGAGTCCCCAATACGCAGCACCTTCTCAACGTTTAGAGAGACTACAAAGATCCTTTACTAGATACTTGGCATATCATAGTTCCGGCATCTTTCATAAGGCCACCTACGACCAGCGGCTGAAACACTTTAAAATGTTGTCACTCTACAATCGCCGCATAATACTGGATCTAACATTCCTCAAAAAGCTGTTATCAGGACAGACAGCGTGCAGTGAATTGTTGGATAAAATAACTTTCAAAATCCCGCACAGATATCCACGAAATCCGATTACTAACATACTTGTGGAACCAGTAAGTAGGACAAATGCCCTTAAAAATTCTCCATTATCAAGAATGTGTTCTGAGTACAATCGATTTTCCGCGTCCATAAAAGATTTTGATATTTTTCATGACACAGTGACAATTCTGAAAAAAAAACTAACCGCACATTTCTGTCTGTAAATAATAATAATATGTTAGTTGATATTCATACAAACTATTTCTTCGTTATATTGTATTTATTATTGTTAGTAATCTGCTTAAAATCTTTGTTAAATTTGTAGGTCGAACTGTATTTTGTATTTAAATTAATATCTTACAATGAGAGTGGTGTATGCACCAGTAACTGGCATTCATACCAGATTATAAACCTATAAGACCATAATTATTTTTAATGTTTTGTATGTAATGCTGTTGGTGTGTCAATAAATAAATAAATAAATATTTATACCGATGCGTCAAAACACAAGTCAGAAAATTTTGTAGGAGTATAAGTTTATCAATATAATATTGTCTAAAAAATAAAAAGCCCATCTAACACGTCAGTTTTTACTGCTGAATGTCTTGGCATCGCCAAAGCATTAGAATATGTTTTACTTTGTAAACTTAATAATAGTTTAATTTTATGTGATTTCCCTTCAAATCAAAATCATTTTTTCCTATTATAGCAGACATTAGAAGTAATCTTTACGAGTGTTCAACAAAAGGTCTTTCAGTCACTTTTGTCTGCAATAGGCAATGAAACGGCCGACATACTTGCAAATGAAGCTGTGGTGTGTGGTGACAAATTTCCCTTTAAAATATATACTCAGGATTTAGCTGTTCTTTCTGGTCTTTATCTCAGGGCCTCCTGGGAAAAAGTCTGGGCAGAAAGTGGCCAATTTAAAGGCAAAAATTATTGTGAAATTCAACAAATAATTCCTAACAAGTCATGGTTCTCTGTCATTAAACTTGATAAAATCATTACCACCATATTGATAAGAATGCACCTTGGACCACTTGTCCGGCCCACCTTGCAAGGTTTCATATTATAGATAGTCCACAATGTGAATGCGGACATGACTTTGGGGATCTGGATCACTTATTCTTTTCCTGTCCTAAATATAACCAAACTTCCTTTTCAGATAGTTTGATATCCATCCGTGTCCCTTTCCCCACTTCTATAAAAACCCTCCTGAGTTCTGTTGATCCTTTATTGTATAGTATACTTTCTAGATATATTTATAGCAATAATATTAAATTGTAAATAATGTATTCATCTATTTTTTTTGTATATATTTATTTACCTTAACATTTATCTTATACCATATCAAATATCAAAATTCTTGTGTTGTATGTTTTTGTAACGTGATTCGTTTCCCTACCTTAAAATAAATAAAAACACTTGAAGTAGAACATACAAGAAAATTTGCAATGTGAATCGATGAAAGAAAACTTGAAGCTGGCGGATGTATGGAAAGTGCGAGCCAAAAAGGAGTGAAATTAAAAAAAAAAACTGTCATTACTGTCAAGTGTCAATTATTAACTGACAGTTATTCTTATTTTGTTTAGTTTTATTTTTTCATATTTTTGTCAGTTTATTATCAAATGATCATTGAATTTCTTAATATTATGAGCTGAAAATGTTGTTTTTGCTTAAAAATGAATTTTAAAAATGATTAGAAGACAATTAACAAATTGTACTGGTTGGTAAAGCTATCATTTGGTTCGTTTATGTCATTTTTATTGACATCAAAGAGCGCGTTCTAAATTGTTGTTTTACCGTCTGCGAGTTGAAGTTTATTTGAGCGGGAAAGTAACAATCACGCTCGTCGTTCAGTAACTTTCTTATTTCAATTTTCACCACGCTGCAGCCTGCTTCACAGTTCAGAAAATTTCAAATATTAATTTTTTATTCACTTCCAGGTTTATTTTTTCGACACATAATGACTGCTCCCGCAGCAAAGCCTTTTACAGTCCTCGTCGAAGGCAACATTGGAAGCGGCAAAACTACATTCCTCGAGCATTTTCAACAATTTGAGGATATAACATTATTAACTGAACCCGTAGAAGAATGGCGCAATCTCAACGGTTGGAATCTCTTGGTAATTAAATATACACAAATAACCTACAACAAAGGAGGAAGCAATGATGCATTCCAAAGCATATTTCAAGTAATGGTGTAATACTAAATACATTTCAGGATTTAATGTACAAGGATCCAGCAAAGTGGGCAATGACTTTTCAAGCATATGTATCATTAACAATGCTAGAAATGCATCGCAGAACAACTAAAACACCAGTGAAACTCATGGAGCGTTCAATATTTAGTGCAAGATATTGTTTTGTGGAACACATGAAAAGATCAGGGACCCTACATCCAGCACAGTATTCAGTTCTTAATGAATGGTTTGATTTTATTGATAATGAAGTACCTGTTGATGCTGACCTAATAGGTAAGATTGTATGATTATTTTAATATGTATGTTTTATTTTGACATTTTATCAAGAACATTTTAGTTTATTTTATTTATTACTTTATTGTAAGTTAGTTTAGAAACTATACAATATAAGTTATCAATTGGCTGTTGTATTTTTAAATTGATATGACTTGTGGGACCTTCAAGTTGAGAGTACTCCCATGAGATTGAATAAGGAAACAGGGCAGCCAAGTCATGGAATATGAAGGTGATATAAAAACTTGTTGTGCTTTGTGGACAAGCAACAACTGCAAAAGGATGGACAAAAAAATATGGAATAAACTGGAGTCGAGCTTACAGGACATGCTGTTTCTATTAAAATATAGCAAAATATGTGTACAATTTATTGGAAATAATATTAAGAAAGCCCTAGTAAGAATAGTAATGATTACCTAAAATTTAAGGAAATATTGGGCACTAGCTTTTATTTCAATCTATATATACCTTTATTTTGCTTTTGTCTTTTTACAGACATTATGAAGATACAGACTTTCATTGAATTTTCTATTGTTTCATTAATAGGTACATAAAGTACATTTAACTTAATATTTGTAATTAATGATGTACTCCATACTATAATATATAAGTAAATCATGTAGATGAGTACATGTTTTACTCATTAGTGCAGTAGAAGCTGTAAACAAATCAGGCATTGAAGAAAAGTTCATTCATAGTGATACCACAGTGACATTTTATCAGTGGCAGGCTTACTTGCACATGATACTGGCTAGATTATGGGTACCACAACAGTGGCTATATCTGCCGTGAAGCAGTATTGTGTAAACATTACTGTGCTTTGGTCTGAAGGGTGTCGTAACTAGTAAAATTACTGGGCTAAGTAAATAAGACTTAAAATCTCATGTCTCAAGGTGACGAGCACCTAGGCATATTGCCACTCAGAATTTTTGATTTTTACATGAATCCTGAGCGGAACTGCATTGTAATGGGAAGAGTGTATCAACTACCATCAGCTGAACACCCTGCTTGTCTCATCTCTTATTGTACTAAAAAAAAGTCAACTTGTAGCTGTAGATGCTTGAGTTGCTGTAAATGTTTGTAGAACTTGCTAGCTGCTGCAGTAAATGGGTTCACAATTTAAAATTATTTTATAACATTCCTATGTTTTTTATATTTCATTTAATTTGTATGTCTATCATTCCAGTTTACTTAAAGACCACACCGTCAATAGTTTATGAAAGAATCAAGAAGAGAGCCCGTTCTGAAGAACAATGTGTCCCCCTGTCATATATTGTAGAACTTCATAAATTGCATGAAGATTGGCTCATCAACAGAACACATGCTGAATGTCCGGCACCTGTATGTATATCTAAATTCTATACAAACCTCCCTAAACATTTTGGTTTTTTTTGTGATAGAGATATTAGAAATGGCACAGTATATTATTCAACTGCTCTGAATATGTGGGTATTACTGTTCTACTAATGATACATCTTTATGTATCATTGAAAGATCTTAATAAACTTATAAACCTTTATAATATTTATTTTAAAGATCCTTTGATAACCAATTATGTAGAAGTTCTATATTAAGTTAACAATAAATCATTTTTTAAAACATACTAATAGTATTCTGAAATCCTGCTAGTTACTTTTTCTTTCTAAGAAACACATTGGAGCCAGACACATATTTATTATTTATTTCTTATTAGTTACCCAAAAGATAAGATCGGTTACCAGGGTGCCTTGGGATATCCAACCCATAGAAATAGTCAGTCAAAAAATCTTTATTCACTGTAAAACTTTATAAGTTATTTAGTGCAAGTTAGTAATGAGTATAACAATATTCATTAACAAATTTAGAACATTAATTCCAACTATCTTTATCATTCAAATAATCTTTCACATTATAATAGAGCCTTAGATGTTAATTTATTTTTTACAATACATTTATATTTTTTAATAGGTAATATTTTAATTTCATTTGGGAGTTTATTATAAAATATAACACAATCCACTTTAAAAGATTTAGCAATTTTACGGAGCGTAGTAGATGGAATTATTATTTTATTTTAAGCCAAATGCTTACTCACTTTAACACTTTATAAGTTACTTCATATAAAACAATTTGGCTTTACTAGGGGATGCTTGACTACGGATGCAGGTGTTGAACTCATCAGGAATATTTTTGAGGCCTGGGAGGAATCACAGAATGCACTTGGTATCTTCTGTGATTTATCTAAGGCTTTTGATTGTGTTCAACATTCAACACTGGTCAGGAAGCTATGCCACTATGGTATAAGAGGATCTGCACTCGATTTTCTAATCTCATATTTAAATAATAGGATTCAGAGGGTCGAGGTGAATGGCAGGAGATCTCCTGGGACTCCTCTCGGTATGGGGGTACCAGGGTCTATTCTTGGACCCTTCCTCTTCCTAATTTATATAAATGATCTACCTAACCTTGTAGAAAAAAAACACAAGGTGGTATTGTTTGCGGATGACACTTCACTTATATTCAAAGTCAAAAAAGCCAAGTTTTATATGACGAAGTAAACAATGCTCTATCTGACATCGTGTACTCGTTTAGCGCCAATAACTTATTGTTAAATAATCATAAAACCAAATATATTAAATTCACCGCGCCAAATGTCAAAAATGTAGATGCGAATATTTTATTAAATAGAGAGGTGGTAAAACCAGTGAAATCTGCTATATTTCTTGGCATTACTCTTGATTCCAAATTGCAGTGGGGCCCCCATATTGAAGGATTGGCGAATAGGCTTAGTTCTGCAGCATATGCGGTTAAGAAAATCAGACGGTAAACTGACATAGATACGGCGAGATTAGTATACTTTAGTTATTTTCATAGTATTATGTCCTATGGTATATTGTTATGGGGCAGTGCGGCCGATATTAATACTATCTTTGTGCTGCAGAAGAGGGCTATTCGCGCGATTTATAACCTAGGTCCTAAAGAATCATTAAGAGAAAAATTTAAAGAAATAAACAGTTTGACTGTTGCTTCTCAATACATTTTTGATAATGTTTTGTATGTTCATAAGCACATTGAGGAATTTTCTAGAAACTGTGACATTCATAATGTTAACACGAGGAACAAACATAAACTTGTTATGCGTACTACTCGGTTGGGTCGAGTTAGTAAGTCTTTTGTTGGGCGATGTATATGCTTCTACAATATGATCCCAGAAAATGTACAAAACAAATGTGTTACGAAATTTAAAAGAATTGTTAAAAAAAAGTTTGCGTGGGAAAGGTTATTATAGCATAAACGATTTTCTTAATGACACCACGGACTGGGATTAAAGCGAACACCCTCAGGCTCTTTAATTATTAATGTTTATTATACGATATTACATTGTAATCCATATTTTATATAAAAAAAACCCGCTGAGTTTCTTGCGCCCATTCTTCTCAGGTCTGAGGCTGTCTCTTTTGAATGGGTGGTAGATTTTGACGTTCAATAAGTGATTATAAATCCTATTTTGAATAAAAATATTTGAATTTGATTTGCGAGTTTATGTTTGTTTCGAGTATTGACACTGTGTACATCTTTATTCTTTTTAAATTGGCTAATATTTTTATGAGCGTACAGGAGGTTCTCGTATAAGTACTGGCAGTGTACTGTCATAATATTTATTTCACTAAACTTTTCTCTCAATGAATCTCTTGAACTCATTTTATAGACTGCTCGAATTGCTCTTTTCTGCAGCACAAATATGTTGTCAATATCTGCAGCCCTACCCCACAATATAATTCCGTAAGACATGACACTATGAAAGTAGCTGAAATATACAAGTCTAGCCGTTTCAACATCTGTCAGCTGCCTAATTTTTTTTATCGCAAATACTGCAGAGCTAAGTCGATTACATAAGTTTTTTATATGAGCACCCCATTGTAGCTTAAAAATAGCTTGTAATATAATTTAAATTAGCTTGTAAATTCCGAATTCGACACGTGTTTCCCCTCTACACGAGGCATCTTGAGATGTCGACTGGCCAAATTCTGGGACCAGTCAACGTCTCTTGACTGATGCCTCGTGTAGAGGCGAAAGACGTGTCGAATTTATTAAAGACAACATTTTGCCGAAAATACATAAATCATCAGTTTTTGTAAATTTATAATGAATTAACATTTCAGGTTCTTGTAATAGACGCTGATCTCGATTTATCACATATAACAGAAGAATATAAGAAGAGTGAACATCAAATATTGAGAAAAGCTGTTAATGTTGTGATGCAGTCCCCAAATAAGCTAAGTCCAAAGAAACCAGTAAGAGGATCTCCCATCAAGATAGAGCCAATAAGACTTTAGGTTTTAAGAAATTATTACTAACCTGCCAGTGATTGAGAAATGAGTTATCTACATAACACACAAACTATATTTTAATAAATAATGGTGCCCAATGAGAGTGGACCTAGAAAATTTTGATATAAATTATAAAACATATTATTTTACCTTTGAACTATTTAATTGTTTTCTAAAATGTGAGATAATACACAGCAATATGTACCTGTTTTAATCTGTTTATACAAGCAGTATTCATTATAGTAATATATAAAATAAAACATAAAAATGTTAAACATGTGTTGAACACTTGTTTTAAAAAAGTTGTATTACAAATCCGTGTCTAAAATCCTTTGAGAATATGACAACATTATGTGTAATATTTATAAATATTAATTACGGGATATTATGTTTATGATAATATTTTTTTTTAAATCAGTTGAACCTGACATAATATGGGATGAATATAATAATTTTTGACATTATAAAGTATTATAAGTTGCATTTTGATTATTAATTATAGAACATTGGTATTTTAAATTTAGGGTACGATATATTTTGGTTAATTAACCTCTCAGAATAGAAAATGCAAGTGGAAGTGCCACAATTATGCTGAGATCCACGGAATGGTCTTAGTAGGGTTTGAATCAAATCAAATTTAGTCTTGTCGCCTTATATTGGGACGCGTGAATTGCAATTTCCATATAAACTTCTATCCCTGGTAAGCTATACGTTGTTACATTGACAGACAGTGTGTACGGATAAGGTGAGTTACCGTCAATAAGTTTATTGGGACAGTATAGTAAACGATAGTAACGATTTTTTTCTTAAGTAAGAGATAGACTTAATATTGGGAATGGCCCTTAGGGATCGACTTTCTGTTTCTTTAAATGACATCTCGAATATAATAAAAAATATTACAACCATGGTTACTGTTACTAGAATAACAGTTGAGTGCAAATATGACATCTGTTTCCCAGTTATTAGTGTCCTAAATTGAACTGATTTCATTACAGAGTCCTGTCTCTGGCATTAAAAAGTCAGTGGTCATGAAAAAAAATTATAAAAGTTGCATACAAATATGACATCTATGTCATAGAATGTTGTATTATTTTAAGACGGATTTGTTTACTGCACACTAGCGTTAAACAGTCAAATCATATGTTTACTGCTTGAGAAAGTGATAACATATGAATGTAACATCTATTTAAAAGGTTTTTAAGTGTCTGAATATAGTAATTTGGTAATATTTTTTTCCTAGTTTGGAGAGGCTGAGCTTATTGCTTAGTGCTCGAACTGAATTGTCAATTGGAAAAAGACCTTTATTGATCCTCACATTCAATATAATATCTTTAATAACGTTGTATGGACTTCCCCTATTATATATTAGTATTAAGGCTTAATTTTGAACTACTATAAAACAGTTTCTGCCAGTAGCAAATTATAGCATTGTTTTCTATGCATTTTACATATTGTACATTTAAATTTGCAAAATAAGATAGTTTTGGAGACATGGGTTCTCATACTAAGGAAGTTTATTGGCACTTTTACTTGTTTTAACTGTTCTTTGAGTAAACCTGTTTGATTTAGGATGAATATTTGCTAAATGTTGTGTTGTGAATCTGTTGTAAGAAATAATCTTTTCGAATAACAATATTTAAATTTAAAGTACTGCCTAAGATGCAATATATTAAGTATTAGTTATTATTTTGCTAAAAATTGGTTTAGTTGCTATAGTTAAATTGCATTAATTTAAATTAGTGTCATAATGGTGAAAGTATTTAGGGCAGGTGTAAGGATCTTATTATAATAATATATTCTATTTTTCTTTGATTGGCTAAATGGTAAAGCGAATTAATGTGTCTATATGTAATAGTAATTAGGAGGTATTTGTTTTATGAATGTATTATTTCAAATGCTACAATGGTCGTAAATGCTTTTGTGCTCCAAAGAATTGTAACACTATTGTAGACAAATTAGGTACTTTACAAAAAGCCCAGTTATCACAAATTTAATATATAATAATTATTTCTATAATCTAATGTAAAAGTGAGCTTTGCCTTAAAATTTTAGTTTCGCTTTTAAGATAAAATTTGACAATAGGAAATGATACAGATAATATCATTTAGAAATTGTTTGATGTAATATAAAATATATAAATAAGTAATTAATATAAAATATATAAATAAAAACTGTTGTTGTACTTTTTTCTTTTCTATATATTATGTAATTCAATGCCTCAATATTGACTTGACTTAATATATTTTATATAAGTAAAAAATTTTTTTTTTCATAGACAACCGATGAAAACAGGTCAGGTTTAATACTTTAGTTTGCGCACCAAGTTACATCTTACACTCGCGATGATTTATGTCACTTTGTGTTAGTGTGCGTGCATAGCTCAAAAGGGAGGTTAACTCTCAACCTAGTTTTTTTTCGACGTTTTCGCAGCTGTCTGATAAAATCCCCCAAAGATCTCCCATGAAGATCGGTCCTGCGCTGCCCTCATCAAACCTCCGGCGATCTTGACCAGGTCGTCGTTCCATCTTGTGGGGCCTACCAACACTTCCGGTACATGGTCGCCATTCGAGAACCTTACTGCTCCAACGGCCATCTGTCCGCCGTGCTATGTGCCCACTGCCATTTCAGTTTCGCAATCATTTGGGCTATGTCGGTGACTTTGGTTGACCAATTGGTCAGCCGTCGTACTCAGTACGGTCCGGACCGTAATTACAATAATTTTGTACGATGCACAATGTAAGATTTTTTTATATAAGAGGGGGCAAACGGGCAAGAGGCTCACGGGATGGGGAGAGGTGAGGCAGCCGCCCATGGACATCCGCAACAACAGGTGTGTCAAGAAATGCGTTGCCGGCCTTTAAGGTGCGAGTATGCTTTTTTCTTGAAGGTCCCTAAGTCGTATCTGTTCGGAAAGACCGCTGCCGGTAGTTGATTCCACAAAGAGGCTGTGCGAGGCAAGAAATTTTGAACAAAACGCGCGGTTGTGGAATGCTAGACGTGATGCGGATGGTACTTTGTACGTAATGTCCGGTGGTGGAATTCGGCCGCTGGAATCAACCCGAACAGATCCTCTGAGCACTCCCCGTGATAAATGCAGTAGAAGATGCAGAGAGAACCCACACCTCTACGCAATGCTAGAGAATCAAGCCGATCGGAGATGACTTGATCGTCGATGATTCGAGCCGCTTTTCGTTGTATGCGGTCAAATGAAAGAAGCTGGTACTGGGGAGCACCCGCCCAGAGGTGAGAACAGTACTCCATGTGAGGCCGAATTTGCGACTTATAAAGTTGCAGGCGGTGGCTTTTAGTGAAGTACTGTCTCGCCTTACTGAGTACACCAAGCTTTTTAGAGGCCAGTTTGGCCTTCTCTTCCAAGTGACCACGGAACTGAACGTCGCTCGAAATATCGACGCCAAGTATGGAAATACAGGCTGTGGCAGTTAGAGGAGTGATCTCGAATCGAGGGGATACGACAAAGGGAGACTTTTTAGTGGTGAACGCACAAACTTGTGTCTTCTTGGGGTTGAATTAGACTTAATTATGTCGGCCCCATTCCGAGACTTTGCAAAGCATAGTCTCCATTTCAGACACAAGTTTGTTCCGGTTCTCGTCGACGCTATTCCGGGACATGTTGGCACGGCCGGTGTAGGAAGCATACCCTGTGCATAGCAATGAATATTGCTGATTTGCAGCATATCATTGATATGCAGAAGAAACAGCGTAGGGGATAGCACACAGCCTTGCGGGACACCAGCGTTTATGGCTTTTAAGTCAGAGCATGCACCGTTGATAACAACCTTGATGCTCCGATCAGCCAAAAAGCTAGTGACCCATTTGCACAACTTCTCGGGAAGCCCATAAGATGGCAGTTTCGCTATAAGCGCTTTATGCCACACCCGATCGAAGGCCTTCGCTATGTCCAAACTCACCGCCAACGCCTCTCCCTTCGACTCAACCGCTTGCGCCCATTTATGGGTGAGCGACCCTGACGGAAACCTAACTGGCAGTCGTTGATCAGCTGGTGCCCCTCTAGGTATCCCAAGAGCTGGCGGTTGGTGATCGAATCCATAACTTTGGAGAAAATGGAGGTAATGGCAATGGGGCGGTAGTTGGACGGATCTGAGCGTACACCTTTCTTAGGGATCGGGTGCACTAAAGCCGCCTTCCATAATTTCGGGACTACGCCTGATGAGTAGGAGAGCCGGAAAAGACGGGTAAGGACCGGCGCCAGTTCCGGAGCACATGTCCGCAGCACTATCGGGGGAATGCCATCGGGCCCGCTCGATTTGTGAATGTCCAAGGTGAGAAGCGCCTTAAGCACGGCACCATGCCGGATTTTTACCTCCGGCATCGCGGAATATGCGGTGGTGGTGCACCTTGGTCATCCAGAGTCGAGTTGGACGCGAAGAGGGAGCCCAGGAGATCAGCTTTCTCTTTCGCGTCATGGGCCTGCGAGTCATCATCCCTGTACAGTGGCGGAATGGCTGGCTGGCAGAAGTTTCCTTGGACAGCCTTGGCGAGCGACCAGAACGCACGAGTTTCCGAGGGAAGGCGTGCAAGTCTCTCGCCAATTCTGCCAATGTGCTTCGACTTCGCTTCAGCACTAACTCTTTTGAAGGACCTGCAGGCATGATTGAAGTGTTTTTTAAGTTCGCTGGAAATCACATCCTTAGATCCTACCGCATTGATCCAAGCCTGATAGCACTCCTGCTTTCGGCGAGAGGCCATTTTGCAGGAGCGGTCAAACCATGGTTGGGACCTGCCACCCATAGGCACAGAGGAGGATGGAATGAAGAGTTCCATACCTTGCAGTACCACATCAGCAACAGCGTCAGCAGCGGCATCTGGATCTCCCAGCGAAGAACAGAGCTGCCTCCACGGGTAGGATGCAAAAAAGCACCGCATCTCGTCCCACTCTGCTGACCTATAGTGCCACACGCGGCGACATGGTAGCCGCGCGTAACGGAAACTAGGTAGCCGTCCGAATGTGAGGTCAACAGAAGGTCCAACAGTGAAGGTGTATGATCTTGCACATCTGGGATTCGCGTTGGCGCAATAACCAGTTGCGTCAGACCATATGCTAAGGCGAAGTCGTGAACAGATCTCCCTGCATGATCGGTGGTACGTGAGCCTAGCCATTCGGCGTGGTGGGCGTTAAAATCGCCAAGAAACACGATCTCTGCAGTGGGGATCTGCTCCAACACGGAATCGGTCAGGAGCCGGTCAGTCTCTGCGTTACCGCTATGGGAACTATACAGGCATGCGTAGATTCGCGGATGGTCATCGCAGTCTACACGCAGCCAGATGATGGATAGGTCCTGTCCTTCAAGAAAACTCAGGCGTCGAGAACAGACATCCTCCCTGACGTAAACGCACACGCCAGCCCGTGGTATAAAGGAGTGTTCCAAATTATACCCCGGGTAGGAAAGATAAGATGAATCAGCCAGAGAGGATATCTGTGTCTCGGTTAAAAAGAGCAGGGCCGGCTTCGCCGTCTCCAGGTGAAAGTGGACGGCATTTAAATTTGAGTGAAGCCCCCTGATGTTGCAAAAGTCCACAACGATTGTGGAGGAGGGTGGTTTGAGCCTCCTGCTCTGTTTGCCCCGAGTCAGCGCAGATTTGCCCCCTCCAGAATACGTGGGGCAGCGTGGGCAACCACTGTTAGGTACAGGCCCTAATTGTGGACGCCCAGGGACGGACTCTCCAGGGCTGCATAGCCTGGTACGGTCCTGGAGTAGTCTATTTTTAGTCCGTGCTGCCATTTGTATTTGGGAGGGGGGGTGTAGGCCTCCGGATACCCCACTCACCGGACGAAACACAGCGGCATAGCCGCTATTTCACGCCGGTTTCGGGTGGGGGAGTGGTATTGCGTGTGCCGGCCCAATTGAATATGGTCTGGTACCGCAACACGGCCAATGGTGTGTTTAGGCTTATACATAAACGTGCCTGCGGTTTATCTTTGATGGCTGTGCTATTCAACTTTTGCGCGGAGAACTGCCAATGCCGCGTTTTGATCAAATAATCAATTCTACAGGACGTTCAAATTTGCTCAAACTGAAGTCTACTCTTGACATTATTATTGCACGGATATTGTTTATTGTCAGCAAATGTGCTAACAACAGCTTATACATTTTAGTTAAGTATCTTAAAGAGAAAAAATTTAAATAATTAATACAAAGGTGCAGAGACAAAATTAAATTTAATTAAAGATATTTTTTAGTTATAATTTTAAGGTCAACTGAGGGAAATGCTTCACATTTTTCGTTTGTTGATTTTGATGGCCCATAAAAATTAAACTCTTCAAGTCATTTTTAAAAATCTCACCAAACCTGTGTTTTCTAACGAATAGTGTTCAAGTTCAACAAATAACAAAGCTATGTGACAAGGACGTTAACCTAGTTACTGAGCAGAATAAAATACTGAAAGTGGTAGAAGAGCTACTACTATCAGCTACTCTATAGTTCTAGGAATCCTAAACCACTAAATGTAGCGACCCGAAAAGCGTTGGTCCTGAAAACGTACCGGAGATACCAAAATATGAAATATGGGCTGCAATTCTCAAGATGTCAAATGGCAAGGCCCCTGGCGAAGATGATATCTTACAGTTCCTCATTAAACTCTTTAATAAGTGCCTAGAAGAATGCTGAGTACCGGAAAAATGGGAAAGCGCAACGATCATTCTGCTACTCAAAAAGGGTAACAAATTTGACCTCAACAATTACCGACCTATCAGCCTATTATCACAGCTGTATAAATTGTTTACGAAAATTATTAGCATGAGTTTGACTAGGAAACTTGACTATTTCCAACCAGTTGAGCAAGTAGGTTTCAGAGGTGGTTTTAGCATTATGGATCACATATTAACAGTAAAATCAGTGCCAACCAAAAAGCTCGTATTCACGACCAGTGCATCTTGCCAGTGCTTACTTATGGGTCTGAGACTTGGGTTTTTACTAATGAGATCCTCCACAAACTTTAGGTGGCTCAAAGGGCAATTGAGAGAAAACTGGTGGGAGTTACACTGAGAGACCGTAAAGAAACGAATGGGTCAGAGAGCAGAGCAAAGTGAGCGATGTAACCAAACGTGTTGCGAAATTGAAATGGGAGTGGGCTGGACATGTCGCCCGCAAGCATGGCTCGTGTTGCAAGGCAGTGATAGAATGGAGACCGTGGGGTGAGAAACGCCTGTGAGGAAGACCGCAGATGCGTTGGTACGACGATATCAAAAGACAAAGTGGTTGGAAACTGCTCAAGACCGGAAAAGATGGCATAAGCTGAAGGAGGCCTACACCTGTGAGGTTGAGAACGGCTAAAGAAGAGAAGAATGTTCAAGTTTTATTAGGTAGTCACCTTCAAGATTATCGCACAAAAAAGTTATTAAGGGTTTTTTAAAAAAGTAGATTTTTGACGCATTTACTCCATTTTGGGTAAATACGTCTGCTATGAATAACTTTCAAACCAGATAGATTTAGAGGTTGAAACGATCTTTACTCGTAGTAGCTCTTTTTTTTAAATTCAGACTTCACATATACGTCCCTATGTTAAAAAAGAGCAAAAAATTAGTCTACTAGAGGCATTTCAATTCACATGGAGAAAATGCGTTACATTTCTCTATGGCGCATATACCCAACGACCAATCCAGGTGCTCTCAATATTTTCTAAAGAAGGTATGTAAAATAAAGAATAATGTATACTCATTTTAAAAATTGAGCTAAAGCAAGCAGTAGGTATATCACTGAATAAGAATGTTTATCAAAAATATAGCATTTTTATATAATCTAATTTTAATATTTATTTAAAACAACCATATAAATTAATCATACAAGCTAACCCTATAAATTATTTTTACACAATGACCTGAATGAACACATTAATTATTAAAATTAAGTGACAAGTCTTTCAATAAAAAGTACCCATCACAATATTGACGCCGTAAAATTAAGCTTCTTAAAAAAAAACTTTCGCAACCCATGTTCACAGTTAACATAAAATGACGAGGACTAAGTGTTTCCTCGTTTTGGGTTTCACCAAATCCAAAATATATGGGTTTTATGCCATGGCCAAGTCGGTGATTTATGATATCTTGAAATCATAGTTTGTCAAAAATTTATCTGTAATATCCATATAGGTTAATATCACCATTGTAATAGTTTATTTTAAATGTATCCGAGATAAAAATAAAAATATGGTGAAGTATTTGAAAAAACGATGACTACTACATCTGAACTGTAAAACGTTTCTTACAGAAAAGTATAAAAAATAAATAAAAAAAGTGTGTGTGTCAACTCCGACGCACGACTGGAGTTTACTCCTCAAGAACGATTGTCTTTGAAAAGGTACTAAACAAAATCAAGTCCAATGGAGTCGGTTACAAACAGACATACATCAGAAACTTGTAGCTGTACCTACAACCAATAATATCAATGAATACCAATGTCTAATATCTAACTTGTAACGTAATACCTTCGTAGCATTAGTCAGCTCATCGAAGTACAAGCATCGTCACGTTCTCTCGAAGACCGCAGATATACTCACGTGATCAGTCATATGCTCCGCGTTACACAACCTCACAACAAGGCCGAGCATACTCGAGTCTCGACTGAAGCGTCGCGGCGTCGATCACTATTCTTTAAATTTTAATCAATGAGCAACAGAGTGGGTGCTAAATGCTCATTGACATCGGATGATCGAGGTTCGACGCGAGTTTACACAAGCGCACGCTCGCTGGCCGGTTTACTACGATAGCATTAGTTTTAGAGCGAGATGGAACACATAATATTATTCTCAATTCTTATTGAATGAAACGTTTAACTATTGGTCAAAATGTAAGCTTTAGTATTGGTGTGTATTTTCTAAACTTGTAAATATTTTTTAAGTAACCATTGTAATTGGTTAACTAGTTTTAAGGATTTTGTATATATATCATGTAACTGAAGTAAAATATATCATCTTCCACATATTCCTCGCAGTCTTCATACTACTCAAGCAATTGTTTTACTTAATCTCCAAACGCTCAGCCTCTAAAGTGGTAACTCCGAACAAGAACACCGACGGAAGGAACCCAAACAAGAACACCGACGGAAGGAACCCGAACAAGAACACCGACGGAAGGAAGCCCGAACAAGAACGCCGACGGAAGGAACCCGAACAAGAACACCGACGGAAGGAACCCGAACAAGAACACCGACGGAAGGAAGCCCGAACAAGAACACCGACGGAAGGAACCCGAACAAGAACACCGACGGAAGGAAGCCCGAACAAGAACACCGACGGAAGGAAGCCCGAACAAGAACGCCGACGGAAGGAACCCGAACAAGAACACCGACGGAAGGAAGCCCGAACAAGAACGCCGACGGAAGGAACCCGAACAAGAACACCGACGGAAGGAACCCGAACAAGAACACCGACGGAAGGAAGCCCGAACAAGAACACCGACGGAAGGAACCCGAACAAGAACACCGACGGAAGGAAGCCCGAACAAGAACACCGACGGAAGGAAGCCCGAACAAGAACGCCGACGGAAGGAACCCGAACAAGAACACCGACGGAAGGAACCCGAACAAGAACACCGACGGAAGGAAGCCCGAACAAGAACACCGACGGAAGGAACCCGAACAAGAACACCGACGGAAGGAAGCCCGAACAAGAACACCGACGGAAGGAAGCCCGAACAAGAACGCCGACGGAAGGAACCCAGGAAGCCTGAACAGAAGAACACCGAACCTCTGCCCGGCTACACATCGAAGAACAGCTTCACCAGCTCTCCGAAACGACGAATTCCTGTTCGACGAATCTCTGCTCGAGGAATATCCACCCGAAGAAGAAATGGAAGACCAACCAGGCTCAGCCACTCCCAGCGCCCACCGCGACAGAAATCTCCACCGTTTCACTGTCGATGCGCATACGACCATTTTGGCGGGAAAATCCGCGATTGTGGTATCAC
Source organism: Leptidea sinapis (assembly GCF_905404315.1). Taxonomy (NCBI): domain Eukaryota; kingdom Metazoa; phylum Arthropoda; class Insecta; order Lepidoptera; family Pieridae; genus Leptidea; species Leptidea sinapis. The sequence goes on along the minus strand of NC_066304.1, from coordinate 5,435,519 downwards.
AGCTTTGAAGCCGCCACCTGCACCGATGACCTCAAGAGGAGTCAAGCCCAGCTGACACAGATGGTGCTCGTCCAATTAGAAAAGGCTGACATCGAACAAATCTCCGACATCCTATTTAACATACCGAGAGACAAACAATATTCAGCCATCAAGGAACGTCTCATATCGGTGTATGAAGAATCCGACAGCCGCAAGTTCCAGAAGCTACTCGCCGATATGGAGCTTGGAGACCAGAAGCCTTCACAGCTACTGCGACGCATGCGTAACCTTGCGAGGGACAAGGTTACCGACTCCACCCTCCGCATGATGTGGATTAAGCTGCTGCCAGTCCACGTCCGCTCCGATGATGGAGCAAATCCAGAAGGTAGCAGCCGTCTCCAGCCAGCCACTAGCCGTCTCCAGCCAGCCACCAGCACCAGTTCCAGAATCATCGACGTCAAATCAGGTAGATCACACACAATTCCTTATTAACGAGATACGAAAACTATCAATAGAAGTCGCCAAACTCAAGTCAAGGCCATCTCAACACTATCATCGCCACCGATTTCGCTCGTCATCTCGCAATAGAAGCTCGTCACAACACCGTTCCCGCACACTCAATAGCTCACCAACACTTTACTGCTATTACCATCGCCGATTTGGCAGTGAAGCACGACGTTGTACTACGCCCTGCAACTTCAAGTAAGAGCCATCGGGAAACTAGAACGGACGTTAGCTGCGGCGGAACCCGGCGTCCTTCACACATCATAGTTTTAAGGATTTTGTATATATATCATGTAACTGAAGTAAAATATTATATCATCTTCCACATATTCCTCGCAGTCTTCATACTACTCAAGCAATTGTTTTATTTAAACGCTCAGTCTCTAAAAACTAATAAAAGCGTATTAATTAAAAAAGATGGACATCGTATGTAAGGGTAAATAAACGCATTAATGATAATTCTTAAAGAATATATATATTTTTATTCTATTTACATTTTATACAACTATTCGGCGAAATATTACATATGAAATATTTTACATATATTTATCATTTATATTATCGAATCATTAATTATCATAACTGAAACTACAAAAAAAGTTAATAGAAAATTATAGATATTGAAAAAATAAAATAATAGGTTAAAAATTGTCTATTTGGCGTGAAATGCGCTATATATACTCTCCATATTATATTAAACATTTAATTATGTGCATAGCTCATATGAAATTTGTATGAAATACAAAGCACACATGTTTATATATACAATACATGTCAAATTAATGTATGAATTGTAACTTACTTTGTACCCACGTGCTTATCAGATTTTCCGGCACTATTATTTACACCAATTTCTTCCATAATTTATAGAATTTTCACTTAACTTTATGAAAGTATAATAATAAATCAATTTCAATAATATAATAAAGTTTCAAATACAAGAAAGTAAAAGGTGCGCGAGAAATGATGCGCACCAAAAACGTTACTATGCCATTTGATTAGTAGGTTTTACTCTCCATATTTTTCTCATAACGGGCGCCTTATATGAAAATCTATTCTTAAGGACGCGTTCTTAAAACAAAGAGGTATCGAATCGCACCACTACTCTGACACCGCTCAAACACATACACGTACTTAAAGTTAATTGCGGGAATAAAATGAATTTGATACTTTAGCAAGTTTGAATTTTTTTCACAGATAACTTTCATGTTTTTTTAATACCTATGTATTTTTGAAAATGATTAGTTGATGTAGTCGTTTCGTAGTTAAATATTAGCCCCCTTATTCATAATGGTCTGGTAACTTAAAACAGCCGCTAAGGAGTGTTTTTTCACATTCTGACTTAGGTCAATAGAAGAAAAAGGCGCGTGAATTAGCAATGCTTTCAGTTAGCAGACTATTATGAATAAGGGGTTAAGCTTTAGATAGCAATTCTGTCGCATAACGTCATGTTCATTTTTTAGTAGTGCAGTTTTTCTTTAATCCAAGATGGCTGCCTCGTAAAATTATGATTTCAACAATATGGATACCGAATCAGAGGTTCTTGAGGGTACAGAGAACGAATTTGGGATCAATTTTGAAATCCAAGATGGCCGCCGCGCAAAATTATGGATATCGAATCCGAGGTTCTCGAGCTCGGGGAGAACGAATTTGGGATCACTTTTGAAATATACGATGGCCGCCGCGCATAATTATGATTTCAACAATGTGGATACCGAATCCGAGGTTCTCTAGGGTACAGATAACGAATTTGGGATCATTTTTGAAATCCAAATTGGCTGCCGCGCAAAATTATGATTACAACAATATGGATATCGTATTCAAGGGTCTCGAGGGTACAGAATTTGGGATTATTTTTGAAGTGAAACTTCTTTGCCCTCATGAGGGTAAAATTTTTACGGATGAAACGGAATAAAGTGTCACGAAAATGAAGGACGTTTTTATCCAAGAAGAGGGTTTTGAGTCTGATTGAGATAGAGTGAGAAAGGGCGAATGTAGCATGAAGCAGATGGTACCGCTATGAAGTAAAACAACTTCACTACTAGTGTTGTATCATGCAGGTTTATCGCGCGGATGCGAAAAAGTAGAACATCTTCCCTATTAGCGTTGTATCGTGCGGGTTTAGCGTACGGTCGCGAGTAAGTAGAACACCTTCGCTCCTAGCGTTGTATCGTGTAGGCTTAGCGTGGCTGCAAGTAAGTAGAACATCTAATATTGACAAAAAACAATTGGTTTAGAGAACAGATAAGGATAATTATTAATATAAACGAGATTTAAAAATTAGTTTTAACAAAGAAGTTTCACTTCTGACATGTGTAGTTTGTACGCACGCCATTTTTTGTGTTGTTTGATGCTTCGGACGTAGCTTCCCCCCTAAAGACACCTCCCCTAAAAGTCGAGATGAAAAAAATACTGGAGACTTACCGTGTGGGGTATCGTTGGATAGGTCTCTGAAAGTTAGATTCAGGTTTGATACATGACATTTCCTTTGGTCTTGTGAAAATAATGCTGAATAATACGATAAATTAAGGAAGACATACGTTACATTTATGTAATAGCTTATAACTTATGATTACAATATCTATTGAAATAACTCTTCTTGACATAATATGGTGGTAATAATTATTGATAAGAGGGTTAGAGCTTCTTGTGGTTAAAAAGGGGAAGAAATTTTTTTTTGCATGTATCATTAGATATTGTTGCGTAGCAACCCTTCGAAGTATATGACGAGAGTTGTCAAACTTCAAGAGATTGTTAATTTCAACAGCTTCGTCAGCAATACTCGTAGCTCAGCGGAAAAGTTTTACTTTAGACGCTGTAGACCCGGGTTCGATACACCTACCAGTGTATGCATTTTTTTGGGTTTTGTAAAGTTAAAGGAAATTTCTAGTAAGTTCAGGATCAAATCGAACAGAAAAAAAGGGATGGAAAATGTGTAAGCAGCATAAAAATAGTTAAAAGAATTTTCTAGTACAATTTAAAGATGGAATGAGAGAATCACTTTGAAAATAGAACGGATCCGGGGGTATATAAGCCGTACTAAGCGTGGCCTACGGCAGTTCTAGTTCTGACTCGAAAGTGTATAAGTGGAGTATTATTTCCAATCCCTGACCCACTCCCGTGTCAATATCATTAGGGTATCATTAGATAGATCTTTCAAAATCAAATTTTGAGATCTTTTAATTAGATTGGTAACGGAATGTGTTTTGTAAATATTGTGTTCTATTTAATGTGTTGTCTGATGCTTTGGACGTGCCCCCTCCCCCTGCGATATAGTAGGTAAGTAAAATTATACAATTAATAAATGATACTTTATTGGATATAATTAACTTTCATTTTTTTTTTCTAAGGTATGGTTGCAACTCTCAGCTTATTTAGGAATGAAGAATTAGTTTAGAATGTTGTTAATTTAATTAATTAATTTTATTGTTAGACAGGCCTTTTATAATAAAATTTAAGCTTATGAATGAATTCTAATTTTGATGCTGTAAATGACAACCATGAAGAAAAGTTTGTAGATTTCATAGGCGCCATCTTCAAACTTCGATTTTGATCCGATATTTGTAATGGTTGACCCCGAAAACCATGAAGAGAAGTTGTCAATTTTATAAGCGCCATCTTGAATTTCGATTTAATATAGACCTTATATTTAGAGATGAACTTATAAATCACTAATTCTTCAAAAAAAATACAGAAACATATTTTTTAGAAAACCTGACTGAGTACAAAATATGTAAAGTATCAAAGACAGTATTGTAGAGCTTATAAAAAATATTCATGTTCGTACAGCGATCTTTCCGAGCACGAGCTGCTGCTTACAACCGACACACAGTCTACTCACGACGGTGGCCGAGCGCGGACTGGCGATGCTTCGATAGATCTTTCTGTGCAATTCGTACGGAGTGACAAAATAAAATAACCCTTAATACAACACATTAAATCTCATGCTTATCAGAAAAAAATATGAATTTTAGACGATTCAGTTTTATTTTTTTTAAATCATTTATAACATATTCATTAATTTATTTACCGTGTTTTTGAAAAACCTATATCTGCTTTCCTTATATATTTTTGAAGAGACAAAATTATGTGAGTAGTAGGAGAAAAATGATCCTGAATGAAGCCCCATTTCGTCAATTTTGTGTTAAGAGGTAACGGACAATCGTTTTTACGACATAAAATATCAAAATTACAAAACAAAAATTTCGGGCTAATTGGAGATAAAGAAGTAAAACGCGTCCTTAAGGAGTAAACTCCGATAAACTCCAAAAATAAGAACTAAACAAATATTGACTTTGAGCACCCATGATATCGGGTAAATGCTTTACACAGACGCATTTGCCCAAAAAAAAAAACGAGACGCACTTAGCCTAAAATTTCTTGTCATGACCTAATATTTACAATCATTAAAAAAAAATCATACCTCAAGTATTACGATATTTAGAATCAAAATAACTACGTTTACAGATGGGCAAAAATGTAATGCGTATTTGGAATATTTTATAAAATTCAATCAGAAACCATAGATTTCATTGATTGAAAGCACTCCTCTCGCGGCTCCTTTTGCCCAAAAATAAGTAATTTTTAAAATGATAGAAGTTTAAGTGACGAATAAAGTTCAAACGGCTACCTCTAGATATATGAAGTTGTTGCATTACGATTAGTTATTGAGAAATGGCAAAAAGCAGCATTTACCCCATTGACGCATTTCCCTCGGTTGACTTACTCTTATTTAATATGTTTAATAGTTTTGCGTGGTTGTAGTAGTTTCGGAGTTGGCAGTCTTTGGTTTTTATTTTTGATGTGTAGCAATTAATATTTTGAAGTCGTAGACCTGGGCGTCCTAAATTTAAAATTTAAATCAAAAACATATTTAACAGAAACTAGTCAACAAATAAATTTTAAGCTTCAAATATTTTTTTTGCACATCATGTACAATATAATATTATAATAAAACGGATAGGTATTAAAGGTTAATAATAATAAACCTATTAAAAGTACTTGACCGTAATTCGAAGCTTATATTTCAGATGGGCACTTCCTTTTCCCGTAGATTTTACCATTATTTTCATAGTCTTTGTACCTGTGGATGACGTATTTCCTGTGTCTTACCGGCAGGGGCGCCACGTAAAGCTTTATAAAAGGGGTTGCAGCGGTTTAGTTCCCGCAACGTTAACATTGGCGTGCATACGCAAAACAAAAAATATAAATAATATTTAATTTAAAGTTATTATTAAGTTAATTTTGACTTTATAGTGCTACCGTGAGCGATTGTGGATCTGATTGCAAATAAAATGAGTGTTGATTTCCGAGCACGTAAGTGACCTTAAACATTATTTAGTCGCTTTACTGAAAAGATAAAAATATTACAAGTCATTAAAACGATAGAACGTTATAATTTCAGACGGAAGAATTGTAAAAAAAAATTTTTAGTTCATCATCATCATCAGCCGGAAGACGTCCACTGCTGGACAACGGTCTCCCCCAAAGATTTCCACGATGATCGTCCTGCGTTGCCCTCATCCAACGTATTCCGGCGATCTTGACCAGATCATCGGTCCATTTTGTGGGGTGCCTACCAACACTGCGTCTTCCGGTACGTGGTCGCCATTTGAGGACTTTACTGCTCCAACGGCCATCTGTCCGTCGAACTATGTGCCCTGCCCACTGCCACTTCAGTTTCGCAATCACTTGCACTATGTCGGTAGCTTTGGTTGTTCTATGGATCTCCTCATTTCTGATTCGATCTCGCAGGTAAACTCCGAAAATAGCCCTTTCCATTACCCTCTGAGTGACCTTGAGCTTTCTCATAAGGCCCATAGTTAGCGACCACGCGCACGTCTGCATACCGTAAGTCATCACTGGCAACACACACTGGTTGAAAACCTTCGTCTTCAGACACTGTGGTATTTGGGACTAGAAGATTTTAAGGAGCTTCCCGAACGCTGCCCATCTGAGTTGGATTCGACGAGTGACCTCTTTCGCGAAATTGGGCCTGCCTTACTCGATTGTTAGTCCAAGGTAGACATAGTCGTCGACAATTTCGAGAGTACAGTTCCCAATTGTTATGGGAGTAGGTGCGACATGGACATTAGACATGATCTTCGTCTTGTCCATGTTTATTTTGAGACCTACTCCTTGGGAAGCTGTATTGAGGCCCTCGAGCATATGGCTTACGTTGATGTTGATGCCCAGTCCACTCCAGTCCAGAAGCTTAAGGACATCTTCCAACGCAGCGGTGAACAGCTTGGGCGATATGACATCGCCTTACCTGACTCCCCGCTGCAGTCGGATAGGCTTCGAGATCTGATCCTGGAGACGGACTGACATGTTGGTGTTTCTATACAAACACTTCAACGCTTCGATATATCGGTGATCAATGTGACACCTCTGGAGAGACTGAAGCACGTCCCAGTATGTATGTGGTCTATGGTGCTAAAGCCTTTTCGGAATCCGGCTTGTCCGGGAGGCTGGAAGTCGTCAAGCTTGCGCACGAGACGATTCGTAATAACCCTCGAAAACAGCTTATATACATGGCTCAGAAGTGATATGGGCCTATAGTTCTACAAATACATTTTATCGCCCATTTTGAAGAACAGCAACTATGTCCAACCATGTCCGTTGAACTTCTCGACTTCCATCAAAAGTAGTAGACGTTTTTTCGTTTAGACGAAACGACCCTGCCGTCACCGGTCTTCAGGTTCGTCAGTTGGCTCTGTTGTATTTTAAGTTCACTTGAAATTTATTATTAATTATATATTTAATATGTATTTGTATGTAGTGTTGGGTATATATAGTAACTAGATACTCAATAAATATAAAGGAAATCATTTTTATCTTTAACGGTTTTTCCCGTTCGATAGAAATATGTAGCAAATATTTATATGAGTTGAACTTCTATTTGGTATCTGAAATATTTTTAGAATGAGTGAGATCAATAAATCTCCTGAAGAGGAGCCAGTGGCTGGGCCGAGTGGCGTGGGTCGCAAGCTATCCCGCAGCAGCAGTACGACTCTTCTAGCAGCTCCAGCTCTGATTCATCATCTCGGCGCTCCAGCAAGCGATCGCGTCGTCACTGCCGCAAGAAAAGAAGGTGTGATCATAGCTTAAATATATGTTCCGACAACTAACGAGGGAGATCAGTGAGTGGCGAAATTTTATTACCTACCCTCCCAATTACAACATGTGTGAGGACATGTTAGACATACATGGACATGTATATGTTTGCTCAAAGATCAGCGGGCACCTATATGACGAAGTTGATGATCAAAATCCACAACCATCTCATAAAAAATTAACCTCTGAATTTACTTTCGACATCGAAATAAATTGAAAGAACCGGCCGTTTCTAAATCAAAAATAAAAATCTCAGGAGTATTATTTCTTAAAACGCTAACATATGTTCAACGTTTTGACTGACACTCAGAAAGGTTACAATCACTTTCCTGGCTTTGTGGATCTTGAAGTGAATGGTGAAATTAAAACTTATGAAGCTTGACACATCTAGCCAAGGCTGAGAAGGCATACGCAGCTATAACGTATAGCATTCTTAAACAAAAGGTGTATGTAAATGTAAAAAATGTAACATTCGTAAATCTTTTTGGCCCCTTAACCAGGAATCTTCTTATAGAAGTCCTCATAAATCCATTAAGCAAACATTGCGTCATAATTGCAGCGCAAGGTTCATGGGCAGCGCAAGGTTCATGGCACTATCGAGTTGTACCCAAGTTCCCACTACGCCTCGGCACAATTTAGATCTATTTATAACAACGAGGGTAGCACCCTCGGAGGGAGGCTATAGTAATATGAACGAAGGTGCTAATCAATTTAATTCAATAGGTCAAAATACACGAAGCTTATTTCAAATCGGGGCTTAAGGCTTCGTGGTTCTAAAGAGGGGAAGGAGGAAAAGAGCCCATGTGTTATGCCAATAGAGGGGAATGCAAGACATATTCACAATGACTCGTGGTCATTCAGGACCGGGCCATTGATCCACTACTACGAAAGCTTGGGGGAAATGGGAGCACCGGAAACCCTTTTGAAATTAATAAAAGGTTACCGCATACCATTCATTCCAAAGCCTCCACTGTCTATTCCAAACGAAAACAGTCCATTTAGCACGATCGTTTCTCCAGAAATGACTGCAATAATTCAGAAAATTCTCAGCGCATTCTAAAGCTAGCTCAATTCTCCCCCTGTTTTATTTCCGCCCTTTCTCTGGTACCAAAAAGCGATGGATCGGCCCGTTCCATCTTCAATCTGAAGTCCCATAAATATGTAAAAATCGAACAATTTAACCCATTAACATGCTTAAGATCCCGACTTTCTTTAGCCACAAACAAGACTGGATTTGCAAAATCGATCTCAGCCAGGCATATTTTCATTTGAACGTTTCAAAAGTACACAGATGTTTTCTTCCATTGAGTTACGATAACGAACTCTTAGAAATGATCTGCCTGCCTTTCGGTCTAAGAATAGCCCCCAAAACCTTCTCCATACTTACCAATTGGATAGCTCCAAAGCTTCGTTAAAATCACAATATAAGAGTGCTTGTATATCTAGATGTCTTCTTGATCGTCCATCAGGATCCTGTCACCCTTCAGAGTCACGTTCAAATGACGTTGAATTTACTTCGACATCTCGGGTGGTGCGTGAACTTAGAAAAGTCTGCAACGATCGCGCGAAATGCCCCCACATATCATATGTACGTACAAATAAATTCATCTGCTCATGGTTTCTCGGTTAATTCTACTGATGGGGCTGCATTTTTTCTCAACTGGGTCTTTTATTTCTTAAAATGTTAAGCTAATAAATGTCTGCCACAAACTTGCTTTAATTGGTGTAGTTTTTAAATGAGCACGTACACCAGTTTTTTTTACCCGTAATTTCAACCCATTAAATCTGGCAAACATGAAAAATATACTTAAATATATTTCTAAAAGGTGATTAAACTAAAAACTTAAAAAATATCGACAATCGATAAAAAAGTATCAAGTACAAGTATTAAATCAATAGATACTCTATCACTTTAAGCATTCTTTAATATTATTATTATTTGTTCTTTAGTGCTTACCATTCTTCATTCAAAGGTAATTTAGGCATGAAAATTATCTTATTCCCATCTGACGGGCCAGATTTTAAACACACATATTTCACAAGTTTTAAAATACATTGTAGTATAGCTCAGAAATGACTTGTCCACTCTACTAATAATTAAGCAATGTCCCCTGATTATTACACAAAAAAAGTAAAAGAATTCGACAATTACTTACTTATCAGTCACTTTCGTTTTGAATGAATAACACCAAATAAGTATAATAACACTCAAACCAAAACAAACAATGCCAAATATGTGTGAGCAGTTAGAGCAAGACAGCGTTTGCCACCATTGTTTGAAGTACGTGTTTCATACAATTTCAAGTCTAATAGATACACAAATAAAATTTGAAAAACAAAATTTTATGAACGATGCGGCACTGGCACGGAACGCCAGAGGTCGTGGGTTCGAGTCCCGCATATTAATCCTAGAAATTTGGGTTATCACTTTAAAAACTAAGTTAAATACTAAGGAAAAAATTACTAATTGAAAATAATGATGAATAGGGTTATATTTGACATATTAATGTGGTACTGTCACTGTTATGTTACTGTCAGATGTCAGTGCCATGCCATTTAATTTTAGATATTTACATTTTACATGCCTGGTGCCGATGAAATAAATTTTATTTTAATTAGGTCATAAATTATTAGATAAATTAATTTTTAACTTGTTGACGTTAATGTTAGTAAGTAATATTATCATCGAAAGTTTTAGTGCAATTTGTGATGAGTTCCTGTTGTGGTAACGAAATAATTTACAACTCTGCTCTAAGTGAAGTAGTCTCAATAAATGTAGCAAATTTTGTTGAATTAGTCCAAAATTATTTCTTTGTTTATGTTTTTGGTGCTATAATTGTATGTGCTACTGTATTTATGCGTAAACGCTAAGACAAAAGTAAAACTGGTGTCGAGTTGCTGCAATCAACAAACAAGATAGTTGAAAGTAAAAGTTATGAGATTGCAAGTTGAACGTAGAGTTATCTACTGAAGGTAAGTTTTATTTACTAAGACTAAGGAGTTAGAATTAAATAATTTTTTGACCTTTGCATGAAAATAATGACATGGACCACACATTATTTTGTTGGTGTTTCTTTCAACCACATAATATAGTAATACAGTCTATATACAGGGTAACTTAAATACTTTTCTGAGGTAAGTTTTGCAAACTTGTGCAAATTTGCAAAAAAGGGAAAAAAGTGCCCAACCTGTGTCTTTTTCCCAATGCTGTAAGTAGTGACATCTCCCCGTCGGCAAGTTTCACAAACATGGGAATGGCCTGGGAAATGTAAATATCATCTAGTGTATTGGAATCAACATTATACATAATACAACAATAGTTTGGAAAGAAATTGTAAAGCAGCAATAGCAAAACCGTACCACAGACATCTTTTTCAACACATATATTAAAAATCATGAGAGATTGCACATAATTTTGAGAGACTGTGGCTAGTGACCAAATCACACCATTTGCATCCCTTCTGCCAACGCTGTGTGGTACAACATTTACCTAATTTTGAAGAAATATTAACAATCTGTGTTTCTTCTAAATTTCTAATTTAAATTTTCTTGGTTTCAGAAAAATTCATTTAAAAATATAATTCTTATTTGTATTTATTTGACCAACTTGTATTATAACAAAATAAATACATTGAAATTTAATAAATAAGTAAATACTAACAGTAATTACGACAATTTCAAATAATAATAACAATAAAAATCATATTTGTACATTTCTTTGAGTCTAGGTGAATAATATTAGAATGTTAGAAATGCAGTCAAATTGCTTTGCCAATGAATTGAGAATTTATTGCGGCTGCCCCATACGCTACACCTCAAATATGTGCAACTTTTTCACATTATTGTATTAAAGCAATCCATTGGCACCTCAGCAAACATTCCTGATGCACTACAGAATTAATTAAATTACATTATACAATTATTTGTATCATCTATTATAAATTAATTAAAACACTTTCCGATCTGGAAAGGTCTTGAAACATCGGATTAGCTAAAATAATAATAAAAATGTAACTTTTACGCAAAATCTAATGTAAAAACAGTTACAATTACATGCATTTTAATCCTTCAAAAAGTGTTTAATTAAATGTATAACACTCACGTTAATCAAAGAAAATACTGTCTATTATAATAATATCTCAACACTACACATCTCATTTTCTTCCGTAAAATCAGTTCGACCTATTTGTTACCTGATTGATTGCAAATTTTTTTCTTCCAGTCTTTAACTAAAAAGCAATATTATGATGATAAAGATAACATGAGTTATCGTTAACATATTTATTTGTCGCAATGAAAGCAAGAGTATCTAGTATTGGCAAGTGCATTGCTTCACTGAGACAAGTCTAGATCTGTTTTACTTTCCATCTTAGAAAGTATTGATGTCATCAGCAACTAGATAGGTTGTTGTGTAAAAGACGTTTCTGCTATTTAAAGTGTTTAGTACAAACTTATGATACCGATGGCAATCAATTGCAACATACAATCCTTTATTTAAATAAAATACTTTTGAAAGGATTAAATTTGTGTGTAATTGTAACTGTATTTAAGATATTTGCGTAAAAATTACATTTTGTTTAAATTTATTTATTTAACCCGATCTTTTCATGACCATTGTAGGAGCATGTTTTCAGAGGGATCCATTATCTTTTAATGTGCTCATGATATATTAAACTTTACTTCTAACAAATCACCTAATGACGCTGTGGTATGTTGTCATAATATTATAAATTTATTTAAATGCATTAAGGTTAGATATAATTGAAGTAACAATAATAGTTTTTTTAATTTAATTTAACACCAGCTTCCATGCAGGATGCAACATATAGGGTGGTGTCATCAGTTGTTGTTAAAACCCTAAGGTGCTATTCCCCAAGGCTCTATGTTATATCCTATACTATTTCTTCTTGACTTAAAGCATATCAATATTGTGTTAGACTTCTCCATCATATGTGGTTATTTCGGCGATACACCTACCATGTAGTTCTGTGTAGGAAGATCGGACAGATATTATTCTATCGAAACCTACCTCGTAAAGGTCACTGAATAGAGTAAAATGAAATAAAATTAAGCTTGTTCAGTATAACCCCCAGAAAAATAGGCTTTCGCGTAAACCAGAAAAAGCCTCATTTCTCGTAACATTGCTCTTCGAAAATACTGCTCTTAGATCCTCGCCTCGTATCGAAATACTGTTTCTCAAAATTTTGAGCGATTGCGTATTCCGTCGTCATTTGGAAGGCAAAAATAAATTGGCTCCGAAGAAACTGGTGGTTATCAAGTCGGCCCATTTCTAAGCACTCTATGTAAAGAGCTGGTCTGTCCACATATGGAGTATGGCTCTTATCTCTGGTCTAGTGCAACAGGTAGATCAGGACAACAAACAAGTAGAGTTTAGGGTTTACCTGATGAAAGTAATCATCGTTTTTTTTTATGTTAATGTTAAAGTTTAAAAGAAGTTAAGATCTGGGGTCTTATCGACCGACAGAGCCAAATATTAACTTCATCGGTGGGGTGTTCGGCATTCCCCGCTAAACCAAACTGGAATGTATCTCTTTTTGCTTTTTCTTGGTCGATTTTGCATGAGTAGCATAGAATGAATGAATATAATGCTTGTATACTTACTTGCCTCAAAGTCAGCAACACTGTGATTCTTCTGGCTTCTCGTCCTCGCAATCACATAAAAAGTCCAGGTTAATGTACAATTGATATGAAGTAGGCACACATAATAAATGCTACGACTCTTATGAAAATGATTGCTAAATGCCTTAACACGATCAATCTTTATCAATATGTCATTCGACACAAACGTGATACAATTGCGATCAACCCAGAACCTTCTCGAATGCCCTCTGCTGTAAAAAACCCACTTCTACCAATCAGAGTCAATAATGCTCCCCATTAGGTGCACAAAGCGACTTTTACCGAAAGGACAGCTCGATCAATTTGTCATTTACAATTTATCTAATGTCAATTTGTTTCAATCGAAATAATATGTACTTGAGGACGATTTAAGATTTCGTTGCTGTCGAAGTTTCGGCCTTGCGGACTCGGGGACTCGAAGTTCGGTATTTTATGAGTTCGCGTTCATTATTTTTTCTTGGCACTTGGCGCTGATGTTATGTGGTGAGTGAATACCGCTGCCCGCTACCGCCTGTAAAGATGTCTGCCTTAATAATGAAAAAAATGATGAAAACTGAAAATTTTACTGATTCACCGTAGTATTTCAGAGAAATTTTAAATCCTCAATTTCTTGCACACATGAGAAGTGAAGACCAAACAGAAGGAGTAAATACATGTCTATCATTTCACCTTTAGGTTAGGAATCTTAAACAACAAGCATCCGGAGGTATATGTATAAGTAGCTGGGGTAATCTGGTTGAGGTATTACTTCGATTACCTATATTAGGTAGCCGTCCCTTTTTCGAAATGAGATTTACTCCGCCGAAAACAAATAGCTCAACTATAGAGTTCAGCTAATCACAAATCGCGAGCATATTTTTTTTTTATAAAACTAGGACGACCACCAAGCCTGTTCCTATGTAGCTCCAGAGGAATCCTAATAGATTTGCCGAAATTTAAGGAGTGGAATTGTGTATAGGTACGCTTTTTTTCATTTCGTATCGACACCGGACACTGGAAACACCGCGTTACTTTCGCTCTTTACCTTCATCTCTTTTTTCTAGTTTCCTTTAAGATCATTTGAATCGTCTTTTTTATACAGATAGTACGCATATTAAAACGGGCTGCTTAGAAACTTTTTCTTTTCAATTTTATGGTATTACATCATTTATTCATCTAGATCTGTGACGGCTCTGAAAACGTCAAAAATTATGTAGACAGTTACCCTCTGTTTTGAGCAATACACGCACACTAACTCAAATTGACATACAAATCGCGAGTGTTTTCACACTCTCACAAGCTATTAAGACGTCTTAAATATTTCATACGTCTAGGCGTATACGTCTATATACATAGTGTCTCTTCTGTTAGACGACCGATAAAAACTGGTCAAGTTTAATACTTTAGTGTGCGTGACAAGCTACGTCTTACACTCACGATTTGTATAACACTTTTTTATTTTGCGTGCATTAGTCAAAATAGAGGTTAGCTCTAAACTTCAATCAGCTGTAATAGTCTACCTAGATTCTAGAAGCTTAAATGATCTAAGGTCGAAACTCATTCCAATGAGTACGTTGTACGTTTTTTTTTCGAGAGGTGGAAAATACAGTTATGTATTTACGCCCCGCAACGGGGCGTAATATATCGGACTCGAGTGTCTGCACAAGTGGACACCCCATACCGACTAAAACCTCCTCTATGCTGTTGGCCCTGAAGGCTTTTACAGCGACATAGGACATGGGCCGTGGAGGCCGCAAAGACTACGCAACAACAGTCGCGGGGCGTCTCCTAAGGAGACTCGAACCTCGGACCGGCTGTGTGCTTGTGGGAGCGAATGAAAATGAAGATGAAAGATGAAAAGATGAGAAGAACACACTCGCCGGCGAGTGTGATGATGTTTTGTGTATGTATGTGTTTAAGAATGTATGTTTGTGTGTATGTAAGTAGTGTAAATGTTTGTGTGCGTGTATGTTTGTGTCTGTGAGTACGTTGTACGCGGAAGATAGTCCTTTCAAGGAACGCTACACATCCAGCTGATGGTGATGTATGTGTCCTTCCGAAGGTGGGATTCGGCGGCAGATATCAGATCAAACTGCTCTTCGGAACACTCCCAGTGAGAAATGCGTTAAAACACAGAATATGCGACGTCTCTACGCAACGCCAAATGATCTAGCCGTTCTCAGACTACTGGCTATCAATCTCTATTTTATATTACAAAGTGATCAGTATTATTTATACCCGATTCAATAAACAATTATTATTGGCATTAAGAGAACAGTGGGCATAGGAAATCCATGTACGAGTGGCAATTCACGTACACTCGCAAAAAATGTCATTAAAACTTAATTTGACCTCAAGATTATAATTTGCGTTCATTTGGACCAATTTTGAGTTCTCCATTTCATATGACTTTTAATGAATGACATTAATATAATGACAGATACAAAACATTGTTAATGCTTTTTTGGAGATCTCCTTTACTTCTGTTTGGGCAAATATGAATTGGCGTATCTTATTTTGGAACATATTTTTATGAATAACAGCATTGACTGTCTATACATACAGATAGATCACGTCGTATAAAAACAAAACCGCAAACTTTTAAGAATCTGAAGCAGAGTTTCCGGTAATAGGATCATCCAGGCACCACAAGTAGCGCCCGTTCACTAGCATGACGCATGGGCTAGCCCGCCTCCCTCGACCATATTTTAGGGAAGGGGACGACCCGTCCCATGTCCCCGCCACAAGCAGTGACATTTAAGCTTACATTATCTTTAAGCACACTTTTGCCGTTCCGCTATCAGACTGCGAATGATAAGTCTTTAATGTGTATGAATGTCATTGTGTAACTATCATAGAAATCTAATTAGAAATGTCGTAAGTGCTAATTCCTTGCGAGACGATTATCGTCTATGCGTGCCTACACATAAAATTAATTGCTAGCTATACTTGCAACGCTTCGGATATTGAGAGTCTTGTGCAGCAATAGGGTGCAAACTGATGATAATACGAAAAAATTAAAAAATTATATTAGAAACCTAACCTAGTACGTGGTCGCCATTCGAGGACTTTACTGCCCCAACCAGTAACCTGCCCACTGCCACTTCAGTTTCGCAAATTGTTTAACGTTACTTAATAGTGTCGTTCAAGATACTGTCCCGATTTCACATACACATACCATGTAAATTATTCCAAGTCTCGGGTGAGAAGGCACGGTGCGGCCAGCGGCCATGTTCTGATTTAAATTCATCATACATATTAACAGTGCACTCTGCGTCAGTGGCATACCCATTTGAATCGCAGATCTCGGCTCGCCTTGGGTTCTCGTTTGACTTTCATAAAATAATAAAATTGAATATATTTGTGTGTGTTACCACACGTGCCTTTAGATTTTATTATACTCCTGTTGCAAAGTTCCTGCCCTACACACAAGCTTCATTAGTAATTGTAATGTAATACCTAGTGGGAGGCTCCTTTGCACTGGATACCGGATAGATTATGGGTACCACAACGGCGCCTATTTCTGCCGTGATGCAGTAATGTGTAGGCATTTTTGTGTTTCGGTCTGAAGGGCGCCGTAGCTAGTGAAATTACTTTGCAAACGAGAGTTAACATCTTATGTCTCAAGATGACGAACGCAATATTATTGTAGTGCCGATCAGAATTTTTGGTATTTTCAAGAATCCTGAAGCGGCACTACATTCTAATGGGCAGGTTGTATCAATTACTATCATCTGAACGTCCTGCTCGTCTCGTCCCTTATTGTCATCCTAAAAATGTAATAATACCTATGACTCAAAGGATGTAATGTATTTTTTATGACACCAGTGACCCAAACAATCTATATATATACGAGTATAAAAATGAATCGCTGTTCGTTAGTCTCGCTAAAACTCGAGAACGGCTGGACCGATTTGGTTAATTTTGGTCTTGAATTACTTATGGAAGTCCAGGGAAGGTTTAGAAGGTGAATAAATATGAAAGTGTTCGGAATTAAATAAAAACAACAATTTTGTTTTTCCTTTGATGTGGGGGACACGTCGTCCGATATTTGTTTTGTATGGACATATTTTCTATGAGATAATTAATTGACGCACGGTTTGACAGTTCTGCTGTAAAACAATTTCATTAGAACAACAGGGAGCATATTTTAAGAAATAATTCTTGATGTTATGATATATTATTGACAAATTCATATAAAAACAGCATTTTATTTATTATATACAGAACAACGTCTGTCGGGTCAGCTAGTTTGTTATATTTTATGTGATATCCCTCACTTCTGGGCTTAATTATACAAATTAAATTTGTAACCAAAATTCATGAACGACGATATACGATGCGGGACTCGAACCCGCGCGTCTCAGATTCTGTCCGAGCGCTCTTACCAACTGAGCCAACCGTTCGAGTGATAAAAGGACGCAAATCTTGCAAAAAACAGCATTTTATTTATTATATACAGAACAACGTCTGTCGGGTCAGCTAGTTTGTTATATTTTATGTGATATCCCTCACTTCTGGGCTTAATTATACAAATTAAATTTGTAACCAAAATTCATGAACGACGATATACGATGCGGGACTCGAACCCGCGCGTCTCAGATTCTGTCCGAGCGCTCTTACCAACTGAGCCAACCGTTCGAGTGATAAAAGGACGCAAATCTTGGTATGTCTTGTTCAACTCTTGTGTTGTGGTTCCATATACAGGATCGACTTTACAGTTGGTAACCTGCTCAACCCCAATAATTGCATATTAGCTAATTGACTTGAGATGTAACTCTTTCAAATCTAAACAATTTATTATTTTAAAGTGATATCCCTTACTTTTGTAATAAGTTATACAAATTAAATTTGTAGAGCTCGGACGGAACCAGACGGATGCGGGTTCGAGTCCTGCATCGTTCATAAATTTTTGGATACAAGTTTAATTTGAATATTTCATTATACCTACCTCCTGTTGCAAATTTCGTGCTCTACACTTAAGTAATAAGATACAATATAAACACAACCTTCATTAGTAATTAATGTACAATATGTTATACCTATGACTCAAAAGATTTAATGTTTTTTTTTATTTCCATCACATTCGTCTAAGCTTAATAAATACTCTTTTATTGGTTGCGATAAGGAAATATCTCGTTGCATATAAATATGTAATGTCGCCTGTCATGGCGCCGGGTGCGGGAGACAGGCTAACCGATGAAGCTATTGTGCTGTAACAGACTTGCAGAGTTTACTGTTGCTTTGGATGGTCCATACTCCATACTCTCACTTCCTTATCTTATTGAACCTTTAAATGAACAATTCTTGTATATATAATCTGAATCTCGGAAACGGCTCCAACGATTTTAATGGAATTTAGTATACAGGTAGTTTTGGTGGCGAGAAATCGATCTAGCTATCAATTTGAAGAAATGTCGTTTTATACGTGTTTTAATGAGAAACAGCTACCATAACGACTATTATAGCTCAGATGGGACATTGGGTTATCCGGAAAGAAGACCCCTTTTCGAATCCAGATGTCCTATTAGTTTTTTTTGTTCAAGTTTTGTACATTTTTAAAAATCTGAGCAAGGCTCGGTCGCCCAATATTATATTTTAAAATGGACACCTTTTATCTTATTTATAGCTAAAATTACTTATTATTGCAAATATCCAAAAAAGCGCGTACACTTTCCTTAAATGCTGGCAACGCTCCTGTGATTTATCTGGTGTTGTGGCGGCGGTGATCACTTAACGTCATGTCACCCGTATGCTCGATGGTCCTCCTGGTCCATAAAAAGATTTATCACATTAATGCAGGCTTCTTCAAACTTTTTCAGTTCGCGGAGCGCTTAAATTATTTTTTTCTTTCTCTGTCCCCTAGCTAGGGCAATCAGGTAGATATAACAATGGCGAGTAAAAGAAATATAAATGCATTAAATAAGCCCTTTTTTCCACGTAAAATCCATACTAATCTCAGTAATATACAGTAGTGGTCAATCGAAGGGAATATTTTTACAAACCAACAAGTTTTTTTTAATTGTATGTCTCTCGCTACGAGTATTCCAAATCGATTCAATACTAACGGTACATTATTGGTGTACGTAATTGGCTAAAAGACAAATAGAGACTAATATTCTATACATTAGATATGAGCCTAGTAAATAGCAATACTACTAGTAAGTAAATTATTTTTTTTATTCAAATTTAAATATAGAACACACTGTGACGAATTCACCAGTTCTTTTACCAGATTTTGCCTGCAATTGGCGCTTTCTCCTAACATCAAGTGACATTCTTTGTCATGAAGACCATTAAAAGTTGAGAGTGAGGGTTAGCAGACATCATATAATTACAATATACTAGCGTATAGACAAACGAAGCTTGCGAGAGAGAATAATATCTGTAACGGAGATAGATAAGATAGAAAAGGAAAGCGAATCTATTGTTACCGATTTTGTTTGACAAGTCATAAACAGTCAGCCACGCTCGACATTAGATCCTAAGTATTTTGAATATTAAACAACTAGCTAACACACACATTGACAAATCAAAATTATTACACATTTTCGGGCTGTGAGGTTAATATATACGCTAACTAGCTGACCCAGCAAACGTTGTATTGCTGATATTAAAATCGCGATACAAAAGTAACTGTTGATCGTAGATGGGTGAAAATTTGAAGTTGTTTTTTAATGCTCACTAATAATCAAACAAGTTTAAAAAAAATCCAAAAAATAAAAAAAAAATGGCGTGAACCACCCTTAACATTTAGGGGGATGAAAAATAGATGTTGTCCGATTCTCAGACCTACCCAATATGCACTCAAAATTTCATAAGAATCGGTCAAGCCGTTTCGAAGGAGTTAAACTACAAACACCGCGACATGCTACATTTATATATTAGATATATATCTAATTCTAATCTAATTCTGTGCCGGACATTGTCATATTATCTGACATCCAAAAAAGTGTGGGTATTTATGTATGCTTGCAAGAAGTTATACTTCTTAGGGCTAACATAGCAAAAATCATTAAAATTATTTATTCCTCGTGCTATTCTACGTTTGTTTAAATAACTATATTGTAAAAATCTTGCAACGATGGCTTTGACAATTAATTATTAAATAACAAATGCGGCTGTACGGACTTGAACCCTTTGCCTATAATATGCCTAATAATGGACGAAGAAACCAAAAAAAAATAACGATTGTCGCAAACGTTAGTAAATTTTAGGAAACAACTTCAACCTGTTACTTTTGTGTTACAATGATGCGTGCGCAACTTGAAATTTCACTCTCATAATTTTTTCATAACGTGCCTAAAGAAGTATAACTCCAAAATAAATAGAACACAAAAATTGGACATCGTTTCGTCTGAATTATTATACGATTGTATTTTATCATAATTTACAATACGACGGTAAGTATTTACAATAATTCAGAGGTGGGTAATATATACCGTATTTATATGGCAAACATTATTCAGGTTCTTTTAAATTTTCTGCCGTTTACTAAGCTTATAAATATTTAGTACAATCTTGGGCCAAAAAACACCTAAGGATATACGTACAAATAAAATTTGAAACCGGAATTTTATGAACGATGCGGGACTCGAACCCAAGACTACTCTACTCGCATGGAACGCGAGAGGCCAACTGAGCCAAACGTTCGAGTGACGTATCGTCATAAAATCTTGTATGTTTTGTTCAACTCTCATGTTCCCAGACTCCCGCATCGTTCATAAAATTTTACAAATAAAATTTGCAAACGGAATTTTATGAACGATGCGGGATTCGAACCCAAGACTACTCTACTCGCATGGAACGCAAGAGGCCAACTGAGCCAAACGTTCGAGTGACGTATCGTCATAAAATCTTGTATGCTTTGTTCAACTCTCTGGTTCCCAGAGACCCGCATCGTTCATAAAATTTTGTTTTCAAATTTAATTTGTGTATTAATCCTAGAAGTGTGGGTTATCACTTTAAAATCATAACAAATTACCTAAGGATATATGTGGTTTTGAAAAGAGCTTACTTGTCCGTGGCTATCCACTACATCTACATTTTATTTCATCCTGAATTTGTTGTGTTATTATTTTTTTTTATGAAAATAAGGAACTTCACGAGCAGGACGTTCAGCTGATGGTAACTGATACGCCCTGCCCATTACAATGCAGTGTCGCTCAGGATTCTTGAAAAACCCAAAAATTCGGAGCGGCACCACAATTGCGCTCGACACCTTGAGACATAAGATGTTAAGTCTCATTTGCCCAGTAATTTCACTAGCTACGGCACCCTTCAAACCGAAACACACATTAAACATTACTGCTTCACGGCAGAAATAGGCGCCGTTGTGGTACCCATAATCTAGCCAGCAATCTGTGCAAAGGAGCCTCCCACTGGTTAATAAAGCTACTTCCTTTGACACTCGGTATTTCGAGATAAATTCTTTGTCATCCCATATATCCAGATTAATTAAAGATTTTTTTATACTTTTTTATATCTCTCTACTACTTTTGTATCATAATCAGAAGAACTATCATCAAGAGTTCAAAAATTGAGAATCTATATTTTTTACTGAGAGTATGTAGGATAGAGGCAAGAAGAATCATCTCATATGGGAGAAAAGTTGAAAAAGTGTCCAGCTTATGCAGTTACAGTAACAGTTCAAAAAGCTTCCACAATGGCGCTGGTCTATTTATAAATAAATAAATACGTCTTCATACCATAACACCCTGTGTAGGCACAGTATGGTGAATGTAGCAATTGTAAACGAATTGAAGTAGGTATGCCGAGTTAAAAAAATTAATATTATTGTCGACGAAAGTAGTTAATTATTGAAAATTTCAACAACTTACGTTGTACAAAATAATGTAGTTAATAGAACATTAAATAAAGAATTATTATAGGGAAACGTGCAGCTAGAGTGATTATTATTATTTTATATTTGGGACTTCTTTTAAGATTTACCCTGATGCTACTCTGGGGCCACCCTAATTTATCGCATTTTGACGGACACTTTTTCATATATACACCGATGATTCTCCTTGTCTCTACACTCCATAACTGAGAGAATGAAAATGGTTACCGTAATCGTTATAATTTAACGTACGTCAACACTAATGTCTTGTTATGGTTTAACTATAGTTAGCGCCATAGTTAACAGAAACGTGTCTGTATTCGTAGTGTGACAACTGGCCCTAAGAGCTGTTGGCATTTTTTTAATCGTTAAAAATCTATCACCATACTACACGCGACCAATCTATCAATATTTGTATGTGAATCGTTTGTGCTCAGTTCGGTGTTCTAGAATTTCTTTCACGTTTATGCAAACTGTCGTATGCTCTTCGTTTTTGCGGTGTTTCCAACTTGCCTAAGCGGCTGGCAACGTCCTGTAATTCCTTCCAACCGTTGAATTTCCTTCCAAAACCATGTAATCTAAACCTTTTGACTTAAAATATCGTGAAATACAAAACGTTATTGATAAATCAACGTCATATGTAATGCATAATAGCAATTGAGTAATTAATGTGATGCATCATTAACTTCAGTATAAGATCACTGCAGCTGGTCACCGGCGGAAGTGATCAATTATTTAAATCCAATTCAGATTATTTCACTTACTTTCCTTATCTTTATGATAGAACCTTAAATCGGAGACCATTAAATAGCCAAGTGGTGAGTTGGCGAGTTCTTAAGAAATTTAAAGAGGACAGATTTACATTATTTCAAAAAAGATCAGGTTTTAGTTTAGTATGTCGGTACTTATTTAATGTGTAAGTATTAAATAAGTAATTATTCAGATAAAATTATTTTAGCTAAAGAAAATAACCCTAACGTCGTCAGAAGAGACAAGAGTCACTTGATAGAAAGAGAGGCATTCTCTAGGTGAGTATAAATTTAGGTTATTAGCGCTGCCCGATCTAAATTGCACTATATTATATCGCCGTATGAGTTCCTATTCCTTTTGCGGAGTGAGCCTTCTGTACTTGTACTATTATAATAATAATCTTTGGTATGGTTCAAAAGATAAAAATCACTGCCATCAGCGCCACCTATCCGGCACTAACATAACAATGTCTGCAAAGTTTAATTTCAATGGCAAGGCCGTCACAAATAGAAGCCCCTATTCTCCGCATACAGGGGTATGTATGTATATATGTTTTTCCATATCTGCAGGTCTACTTTTACCAAGACTAAATTCTTTCGTGCTTTGAAGCCTGTTACTTGTGTTATGTTGCGTCTTAAGGGACTCAACCGAAATAGGCTGGCACGCCCGGAATGGTTCCGTTCGACCTGTTTGCTCTCGGGAGTTCTATTGCCACCCCAGAGACGGAATGAAAAAGACTACCTAATTCAGTACGGTACCAGACTTAGCATTCCCGGAGAATCCCTCCGGAAGTTTTGGTATCGCAGATAAGGAAAACACTATCTAATTCAGTACGGTACCAGACTTAGCATTCCTGGAGAATCCCTCCGGAAGTTTTGGTATCGCAGATAACGAAAACATTTCAGAGTAGGTATTGAAACATCGAATGTACGTAAGGATTGTACTTGTTTTATCGGTAGATTAGTTTATCTACGTAAGTTAATCAAGTTTTTCTGGCATCAATCCGGAAAGATTTGTTGCCTAACATGCTCGGAATGGCGTCGCTATTGCATCAGCACCTTCTGATGTCGCAACGGTGTCAAGTGGTCGGAGCTATTAATTATACCAGGTGTATCTAAATTAAGGCTTCCCTTCTAGAAATATTTGCTGTGTGGACAATATGGCAACAGTAAATTGGAAAAGTATCCCAAAAACGCGAGACCATGAGGGACTTCGATGGAAAAACTTTAGATAAGAGGTCAAGTTTTTGAATCCACGTCCAAACTATTATGAACGAATTACCTGTCAAGTTCAAGATGGCATTGGTGCGTTCGAAAACGGCGTGCATTCGTATGCGTTAAGTCCGACATCCCATTACTGTGCCGTTTTAAGAGAGAACGGGTTGTGGTGATCACTCATTAATCAGGTGATCCTCAAGCTCGATAGGCATCGCATTCGTAAATTTAATAACCTTCTCTACATACTGATTTCTCACACTGTAACTTTAGTTTCCAGCGTTAGTCTCATAACTAGGCCAGTCAGTTCTAGACACTATGGAGCAAATTCCAATTGAACGCGAGAATTTAGTATGATAGAGCCGGTAATTTATACGTATCAGCGATAGTGACGTAAGTTAGCGGCGTGATTCGGCCAGGCTTTTTGGCGGGGCCCCCACCAGCTATTTGTTTACAAGAGTCTACCTCGCGCGCCGGCACTCGAGCGTTGCTTGCCCGCGAGACGTGACGCTTCCACCGATTGATAAGCGATCGTTCGCGTGCCGGCACCTTACACGTTGGACTTCTAGCTCCAGATAGCACAGCTAATCGGCAGCGTCCAAGCTATCGGCTGGTGCACCGCACTCAACCAAATCCGATCGTAAGTGCCTCTCAAACTTATTTAAACTTTTCGGTCGTACGTACTAATAATAAACTAATATCAACTTTCAAATTTTCCTACGAAATTACCAGATTTGCATTAATTTTTTTATATAGCCGCGGCGTCAATGTTGCTCTTGGCTCTGCCGATAATAATATGCTTTTATTGCATTTGATCACTCACGGTGTAACAGATTAGAAAAACAAAATCTATATATAAATAATTTTAGATGTCAGCGAAGTAATTGTCCAATGGAAGTAAATCGTTTTGATAAGTTTTTGTTCCGTAGCGATACTAAGTGTGTGTGTGTTGTCAAAATTGTAATAAAAAGCGTCTGGCACTTTGGCCCATTTGGAAAGTGGACCGGTTGAGTTTTTTGAGTTGCTGTAATAAAATTAACATATCAGTGGCAAGGATCACGCGTTTTATTCCGTACAGGTATTTTTGGAGCGGGTAATGTATACTCGCGAGTGTATATACGACCGAAATTAGTCACGGAATGTTTTTTAAGTGCGGGGCAATTCATGATAGGACGCGCGAGTTTTTTTCTGTGTCCTGCCTTTTGAGTGGTGAATATACATACAATAATAAAGTTTTAGAAACATGTTAACCAAGGCATCCGTATTTTAAGTCAGGCTCAGGCTAGCCACTTACTGTCAGCTGATTATCTCAATTGTCGTAGCGTCTAGACACGTGTATTAACCAATACATTAGCAGAAGCAAGTGTTTATAAAAAAATACTTATTTTTTTTTAAAACAAGTAAGGTAATTATTAACCTACTTTATTTTAATTATATATTATGTAGAAATAATTTTGAATTTGGTGCTTAGATAAAATTAAAAATTACTTAATATAATAAATAATATTGGTCTAAGTGATTAGTTATTAGTAATGACCATCATGTATTTGTATAGTGTTTTTTACACATTAGAGTTACCTAATACGGCAACCGATTATGTACTCTAACTCGAAAAACTGTAACTCGAAAAAGTAGGAATTGTTATGTGGGACAATACCATTAAAATCATAAGAAAAGGTGTTTAGTATAATACTCGCTGACCCGCTGACGCTGTTCTGTTAATAGAAAAAAAATTATGAAAATATACGGGAATGAAGTAGCTATTCGAAAGCTAGCTAGCGAAAAGATGAGGATTAATATCGCATTTGTGTAAATAGCTTTTACGTTACCACTGTATAATGTTTTTAAGTATTAAAATGGATTTAGCATTTTTTTCTTAAGAGATAGACATATACCATATGGTTTAGACAGCGCTTTCGTTGAAAGCTCCCAGACGGCTTATTTTCTCCGACATTGACACTCCTAACAAATATCGTTAATGTATACAAAAACTTAATAAATTAAATACTAAAACCTTCCTCGAGGGCCACGCTATCTATAGTGAAAACAACATGAAAATCGGTGCAGTTGTTTTTGAGTTTATCGTGAACAGACAGACAGACGCGGGGGAAGACTGTTTTATAATATTATGTTATTATGTAGTATATAATGAGTACATTTCATAACAACTCTAATAAGTCCAATCACGGCTAGGATACGTGATTCTATACCTATCTTCTTCATCGTCAGATTAGTTGGTACTATTTTCATTGCCCTTGAATTTAGTTGGTTCTTTTAAATAAAACACTTTTTCAAGGATTCAAACGCGTGTAATTGTAACGTTTTTTTATGAAAATAAGAGACGAGATGAGCAGGACGTTCAGCTGATGGTAATTGATACGACCCACCCATTACAATGCATTCTTGAAAAACCCAAAAATTCTGAGCGGCACTACAATTGCGCTCGTCACCTTGAGACAGAAGATGTTAAGTGTCATTTGCCCAGTAATTTCACTATCTACGGCGCCCTTCAGACCGAAACACAGTAATGTTTACAGATTACTGTTTCACGGCAGAAATAGGCGCCGTTGTGGTACCCATAATCTAGCCGGCTTCCTGTGCAAAGGAGCCTCCCACTGGACTGTGTTTTTACATTCGATTTTTGCGTAGAAGTTACATTTTTATTAATATACTTAATGATACATTTTGTATGCTACTTTTGTTGTTGAAAATATAATAATTTCAATCGCAAACCTTTTTACAATGAAACCAATTTGGGTGTATACCCCCCTTTCACACGAAAAAACTATTTCAAATTGACAAGTAAGTACAGTGGAATAACAAACCTCCATCCATTTTTGAAGTCTGTTATAAATGACGACGAGTTTTATTTAAGGCGCAATAACGTACTACGCACAAACTTCTCAACATATAGGTATCGGACAACTAGCATTCTGCGTCGTTGGTTATAGACTTATTTTCTGGATTCCGTTTCACGTTTTTTTTTATTCAATATTGTATACACATTGTCCTTATACAAGAATAAGCCAAAGTGAAGTATGCATGGGTCACAGTACAGTAATGGAACAGTACTTTAACTGTTTTTTTTTATAGAAAAGGAGGACAAACGAGCGTATGTAACCTGGTGTAAAGTGATCACCTTCGCCGCATTCTCTTGCAACACCAGAGTAATCACAAGAGCGTTGCCGGCCTTTAAGGAAGGTGTACGCGCTTTTTTTTTGAAGGTACCCATGTCGTATCGTCCCGGAAACACCGCATCAGGAAGCTCATTCCACAGTGAAAGAAAGCTCCTTGAAAACCGCACTGTGGAGGACCGCCACACATCCAGATGGTGGGGATGATATGCTAACTTGGGCCTGGGATTCTCCTATTCTTTTACGCCCCGGAGAAGCACAGGGCAAACTTAACTTCATACTAGTGCGCCCGAAGCGATCGCACTCACACATACACACGAATTACACGGTCGCTAAGCAATCTTGGGGAGACAAAACAATTAAATGCCACGCCGTACGCTGCCGAGACTGGTCGATGTCTGAGTTCAATTAACTGCGTCGCGCCGTTCGCGTCGTCAATATTTTTGTATGTACCAACCCTAGCGCTCAGCCCAGATGTAGTTATAAATTTCAAGGAGACCGCTGAGTTACGCTACTGTACCATTACTTGTATTGTGCATGGGTTCACCTAGTTTAATATAATTTCAATCTCATTGTTTGTATGTCTATCACATGTACATATACATGCGGAACAGACACAAACTTTTTTTTATTGAAAAATAAGGGACGAGACGAGCTGTTCAGCTGTTCAGCTGATTGTAATTGATACGCCCTATCCATTACAATGCAGTGCCGTTCAGGATTCTTGAAAAACCCAAAAATTCTGAGCGGCACTACAATTGCACTCGTCAACAACTTGAGACATATAATCCTGTGCAAAGGATTTGAAGGACTGGTAACGTAACATTAATATCAGAAACAAATAACCTATACGAGATGGCTCAAAAACTTGTTTAAGTAATACGCGAAGTTCAAATAAATATAGAGTTTTACGTCTCTATTATGCATTCTTGATATAATTTTATAATCAGCCGCTGTATTAAAACTCGTTTTTAATTGGGATTTTTATATTCTGTTTGTTTGGTGGTAGTTGTTCACTTCTACCCTTAAAGTACAAGTATTAGAAGGTCGACGAAGTAATGCTGAACCCTTATATAATCTAGATAGAGCCTCTTGTTGTTAGATAACGCATGAAAACAGGCCAGGTTTATTTTTATAAAAAAATATTTTTATTTATACTATCAATCATTTACAGAAAGAATCTTAAAAGCTAACATAGTGCCGCAAAACTGTTTGGACAGTTTGTCTGCAGGATCAAGTCTCTTGTATACATTAATGCTTATTAGAACATTGATTTTATACACGTGTAATTAACAAATATTGATAAAAAAAATGATTTCTAGTCGGATGTCCTCAGGCAAGCTGTTTAATAGATAAGGTAGGCGTTTTTTCAAAGTTCTATCTCCGTAGTAGTTATTGATTCTAGGAACCTCGAACTTACCAGCGGACATCACTTTAGTGTGTATTACAAGCTATGTCTTACACTCGCGATACGTCATTTACTTTGTTTTAGTGTGCGTGCGTTTGCTGAAAAATTGGGGCTTACAGTTCGCCGCGATTTTTTCGACTTGTTGATGTTATACTACTTGAGCGCGTTATGTAAAAATGTTGAGAGTGAAATTTTAAGATGCGCGCGCATCACTGTAACACAAAAGTAACAGGGTGATGAAGTTGGTTCCTAAAATTTTCTGACATTCTTGCGACCTTCGTTATTTTTGTTTTGGTTTCTTCGTCGATTATTCGGATAGGCAAAGGGTTCAAGCCCGTACAGCCGCATTCGTTATTTAATAATTAATTGTTAAAGCCATCGTTGCAAGATTTTTACATTATTGTTCTTTCTACAAGCGCACGAGGAATAAATAATTTTAAGGATTTTTGCTTTGTTAGGCCAAAGAAGTATAACTTCTTGCGTGCATACATAAGTACACACACATTTTTTTACAACAAGATCTTAGTATATACAAAATGGCCCAACGGAAGACCAGCGATGGTTTTCAAACCAGCAATATGCTGAGTTGGGACCATTTTTTTGAATCGTATATAAATAATAGAAATATTTCAGTCTTTTTGTTTTTTGCTTGTTTATCAATCTAAAGTTTATATTAATTTTTTAAGTTATGTCTTTGTACAAAACTACTTACTTATACGTTTCAAAATAATTTTTTTTCTTTATTTCTAAGAGTCTTAAATATAACGTCTTATACACCCATAGGACTGGCTAAACCTAGTTTAGGGCTAGATAATTAATTGTGTAACAGTGTCTCAGTATTAGATATGTATTTATACCTATGGTATTACTTAATTAGGTCGGGCCAATTAATTTTGTCCTTTGCAATAGTTATACCAATGTCTGCTTATTTATTTAATACGTATCTAGTGTACAGTATTACTCAATAATAATAATTATTATTACTAAAAGGTTCATTTACTTAACAGTACACTTTGATTACACGTTTATTTCTCCACTCGCTGATAAGGTGTAACCTAATAATATTGACTCGCCCTAATTATGTCACTATTGCGTTCATATCTCATTTGTTGCGAGCGGGTTTTGTTGTTTATTTTGTACTTGTTACATTAATTGTTTTTCGAGTGATAACCCTCAGTTTAGGATTAATCTAATATATAAAATTCTCGTGTCATGGTGTTAAACTTTGAAGTACTCCGAAACGGCATGACCGATTCTCATGAAATTTTGAGTGCATATTGGGTAGGTCTGAGAGTCGGACAACGTCTATTTTTCATCCCCCTAAATGTTAAGGGTGGTCCACACGAATTTTTTTTTTATATTTTTTTGACATTTTTTTTAAATTTGTTTGATAATGAGTCAGCATTAAAAAATACATACTTCAAATTTTCACCCATCTACGATCAACAGTTACTTTTGTATAGCGATTTTAATATCGGCAATACAACGTTTGCTGGGTCAGCTAGTACACGAATAAAATTTGAAAATAAAATTTTATGAACTATGCGGGACTCCAACCCGCGACCTCTCGCGTTCCGTGCGAGTGCTCTTCCAACTGAGCTAACCGTTCGATTGACGTATCGTTATAAAATCTTGTATGCTTTGTTCAACTCTCAGGTTGTGGCTTCATCTACAGGATCTACTTTACAGTTGATAACCTGCTCAACCCTAGTATTTGCATATTAGGAAATTGACTTGAGATGTTATTCTTACAAATCTTATACTTATAATATTATACTTTACTATTATAAATTGTAAAGATTTGTACATATGTATTTTTGTATGTTGTAACTAAAAAAAACTAAATGGCCCATTTTAAAATTCGTTCACTAGTGCCGTGGAAATAAATTTCGAGATCCCTGCGTTAATTATAATTATTTGTCACTCATATATTATAGTCCAGTGATTAGTTCCCGGTTTCGATACCCGTTTGCTGCATATATTTATATAATAAATATGGATGTGTGATTCTATTGTTGTTATACTGTATATAATATATAGTTGTCTTGCCATGGTACTTACTACAGTGCTAGACTATGCCTAATTCCGGACTACATAATTTGCGTAAACGTGTGTCACATTGTTTTTCAATTCTTATACTATCAAATTCGTCTTGTACAAAGCTGGGGTGAGCCACTAGTGGCAAGTTCAGCGAAGAGTTTTTTTTCTCACAACTTTTTTTTTATGGAATGGGAGGATAAACGAGCGTACGGGTCAGCTGGTGTTAAGTGATCACCGCCGCCCACATTCTCTTGCAACACCAGAGGAATCACAAGAGCGTTGCCCGGCCTTTAAGGAAGGTGTACGCGCTTTTCTTGAAGGTACCCATGTCGTATCGTCCCGGAAACACCGCACAAGGAAGCTCATTCTACAGCGTTGTAGTACGTGGAAGAAAGCTCCTTGAAAACCGCACTGTGGAGGACACACATCCAGTTGGTGGGGATGATATGACAACTAGATGATTGCGTAATTTTCGAATGACAGGTATATTAAATTAGTAAAATTTATTTATCAGGCAAATAAAACAGTTATTTGTGACTTCAATTAAGTACGTAATTCATACTAAAACACGTATATTTATTAATTAATTAATAATACAATATTTGTTAATTACACTTGTATAAAATCAATGTTCTAATAAGCATTAATGTATACAAGAGACTTGATCCTGCAGACAAACTGTCCAAACAGTTTTGCGGGACTATGTTAGCTTTTAAGATTCTTTCTGTAAATGATTAATAGTGTAAATAAATAATAAAATAAATAACGTAGCAGCGTTATATTAATATAATTGGCAATAATGATGAATCACTTGAAATGAGGAAAATGCGCTGTTAAAGGGGGAAGTAATAAATCTAATCTAACAGCTAAATATGTGACAAAATAAAAATTATTATATAGGCGTTATTTTGCGGATATCCATAATTGTCCAATTATTGTGAGTTTTCTTGAGTAGTAATAATAATATAGTAATATTGACACACATTTTACACAAAGGAGGGAGTGTTTGATATTTTGTCGCCTCTAGATACACGAGGCATCCTCAGGAGATGTTGGCTCGCCACGAGTCTTGTGGCACGTGTCGAATTGATTCAAGACTAATCTAAGCGGAATTAACACTCAAAGAAAACTCACAAAATTTTGATGACAAAATAAAGTAGGTACTAAAAATAATTCGAGAATCATCATGTTATCCTGAAGTAACGACGACGTTATGCACAAAAACAAAGTTTTTATTCGTGCTTGGACGGGAATGTCAGAAAAAATATTGAAAGCTTTGCAAGTTAGGCCCGGTCTCCACCAGTGCGGAGAGGAGATGTGAGCTGTGCTTATGAAAACGCTTTAGAGACCCCGCAAACTGCAGACTTTCGATCGGCCGATAGTTTGGTTGAGTTCGGCTGTTGAGTGCGCACACTGGCCCGACTAAACAGTTGGGTCTGTGATGAGTGCGCACGCTAGACAACTATCGGCCGCCAGTTTTAGAGACCCCGCAAACTGCAGACTTTCGATCGGCCGATAGTTTGGTTAAGTTCGGCTGTTGAGTGCGCACACTGGCCCGACTAAACAGTTGGGTCTGTGATGAGTGCGCACACTAGACAACTATCGGCCGACAGTTTTAGGGACGATTCGCTATTAGTTTTAAATCGGCTATTGATGAGTCTGGCCGACTAAACAATCGGTGGTGTGCGCGCCTAGAAGAGCGCTGTACTGATTTAAGAGTCGGCCGATAGTTTGCTGACGGTTCAGTTTGAAGGCAATCGTGTAGCCCATCAAACTTTTTTGTCGGCCAATACCGAATCGTTATAACGTGCGCACTCTCATGCATCTTCATACTGATTAAGAAACCAACCAAACTATCGGCCGATCAAGTCAGCAGTTTGCGGGGTCTCTTAGGGTGTGCGAGGTGCGGGGAGAAGGCTGACATCCAGATAGTGGGGATGATATCCTAACTTGGGTCTGGGACTCCCCTATTCTTTTACGCCCCGGAGAAGCACAGGGCAAACTTAACGTCATACTAGAGCGCCCGAATTGATCGCACGCACACATACACACGAATCACACGGTCGCTAAGCAATCTTGGGGAGTCAAAACAATTAAGTGCCACGCCCTACGCGCGCCGCCGAGACTGGTCGATGTCTGAGTTAAATTAACTGCGTCGCGCAGTTCGCGTCGTCAATATTTTTGTATCTACCAACCCTAGCGCTCAGCCCAGATGTAGTTAAAAATTTCAAGGAGACCGCTGAGTTACGCTACTGTACCATTACTTGTATTGTGCATGGGTACACCTAGTTAAATATAATTTCAATCTTATTGTTTGTAATACCTATACATATGTCTATCACATGTACATACATGAGGAACAGACACAAACTATGAAAGAAAACGCTTTAGGGTGTGCGAGTTGCGGGGAGAAGGCAGCGGGGGAAAGGGGCGTGCCTTCACGCATCTCCGCTCCGCCGCGCCGCTTGATCGCTCGACGCGGCAAAAAATTCTATAGACAGTGGGCTCCTTTGCACAGGATAATGGGTACCACAACGGCGCCTATTTCTACCGTGATGCAGCTATGTGTAAGCATTACTGTGTTAGGGCGCCGTAGCTAGTGTAATTACTGGGCAAATGAGACTTAACATCTTATGTCTCAGGGTGACGAGCGCAATAAAAGGCATAAAAGGCATATTTTTTCTCAACATTGATTCCTTTAGAATTCTTTATGATGTCATTTCAAATATACTAGATAATACTACCGCTTCAGAAGCAAAATGGCGCTCTGAGAAAGAAGAAGTGGCGCAAGAAACTCTCCCAGCATTCTTTTTTTGCGCTCTTTTTAATAAAAATATACAATATTGTACTTGCACATTTATACAAGTGTAGTGCCGCTCAGAGTTTTTGGGTTTTTCAAGAATCCTGGAAGGCACTGCATTTGTAATGGCCAGGGCGTGTCAATTACCATCAGTTGAACGTCCTGCTCGTCTCGTCTCGTATTGGCATTAAAAAAAGACATATGAGACGTCTCCTCTTCTCTCCGCTTGACCCGTTTCCACCAAAGCTGAGTGGAGAGGAGACAAAATACATCTCCTCTCCTCTCCTCTTTGGTGGATACCGAGCCTTATTCACTTAAACTTGGCACGCACGTCCCCTTGTTCGACCTCTAGACGCGCGACCTTCCCCAATCCAGACATTATTTGTCTGACTTTAATGTTACTAGAATTTTAATACTAGTTTGAATTTTCTGTAAAAAATTGACAGTTGCTCAGTACTTAAGTATAGCTTTCGCTATTATTTAAGTTATTAACTGTATAAAAAGGACTTATAATAATATAAAACGGAGTTAAATTTTATTGGATACTTGAATTTAATAAGTGTTCAATAAGTTATTGGTATACAAATGATTTAAGTCTTCTTTAGTGTTAATGTCTCGTGCCAGATTTTGGCGAGACGTCACGTCCTGAGGATGCCTCGTGTAGATGCGAGACACGTGTCGAATTGTTTTAAAGACAAATATTGGCGGAATTAACACTAAAGAAGACTTAAATCATTTGTATAATTATGGATTTAACGTAAACGTTGGTAAAGTAACGCCTAATATAATATTTTTTTTTTTAGTTATTGGTATATTTAAGTGTAGTACTAATACATTTTCACCTAGACACAGTCGTAACCATAAAGAAAGAAAAACCTACAAGAACTTTAGTAAACACTTACCCCCTTATTCATAATAGTCTGCTAACTTAAAGCATTGCTAATTCTCACTCTGTCTTCTTCTATTGACCTAAGTCAGAATGAGAAAAAACACTCCTAAGCGGCTGTTTAAAGTTAGCGGACCATTATGAATAAGGGGGCTAGCATTCAAATAATTATCTAGTATCCGAACCCTATTTTACCTCAGCATAATTTTGAGTATATTTTTATAATACCGTTTATAATACGAACCTTCAAATCTGTTCCATCTCTTATGGGTGTAATTTTTCAAAATATCAAATTAAAATAAGCCGGCAATGTGCAAGCCGGACTCGCGCACGAAGGGTTCCTTATCGTTACTTATAAAAACAAAATCTATAAAAAACATCTAATATATAAAATTCTCGTGTCACGGTGTTAAATATTGAACTCCTCCAAAACGGCTTGACCGATTCTCATGAAATTTTGAGTGCATATTGGGTAGGTCAACATCTATTTTTCATCCCCCTAAATGTTAAGGGTGGTCCACAGGATTTTTTTTTAATTTATTTGATTATGAGTCAGCATTAAAAAATACATACAACTTCAAATTTTCACCCATCTACGATCAACAGTTACTTTTTTATCGCGATTTTAATATCGGCAATTATCGTTAACGTTTGCTGGGTCAGCTAGTATTTTTATAAAAATTACATTTGTTGCATGGGAGCCCCATTAAATTTTAGAGCAACAGAAATATATCATCTGTGAAAACTTCGACCGTCTAACTATTTCGGTTCATGAGATACAGCCTGCTGACAGACGGTCGGACAGCGAAGTATTAGTAATAGGGTTACGTTTTTACCCTTTGGGTACGGCACCCTAAAAAGTATTTCTAATAATATGTTATGTAGTTAGTTCAAACACTTCGTGGTGAGCCGAGGAGTGAGAAATATTTCGCTTAGTCAAACTATTTTTTACCCCAATTATCTGCTTCAAAAGTGACTCAACTAGAGGGCTCGGTCCGTTTTAAGTTTAAATTCTGCGTATTTTTTATAATATTAAGTGAGCTGTTTGTAATATTGTTAACTTAGTTCAGTTAATACGAAGAGATAGAGAGATAACCGTTCACTTATCGGATATTGACCGCTGTTTGTGACTTTGAAACTGAACTGAACGAGCGACGTCAGTTCAATTTAACTTACAGATACATTCATGATTTTTATGGCAGCTGTCTCGTAACTGACTTGCGGCCGTTCCCAATATACTATCTACAGATAGAGATAAATTACTACCTTCTACTGTCAGTAATTTGCTGTCAATAATCTGAAGCTGTCCCAATATACCCGACAAGTCATTCTTATCGCCTTGTATTGGGACGCGTGAATTGCAATTTCCATACAAACTTCTATCGCTGGTAAGCTCTACGTAGTCCCATTGAGTTACCGTCGATAAGTTTATTGGGACAGAGAAGTGAACGATAGTTTCGATTTTTATCTCAAGTAAGAGATAGACTGAATATTGGAAACGAAGCCGTTAGTGGTAGGTTGGTCCCTTCTGCCCACAACAACGACTTTTCGACGTTGATCGGGGTTTTATTTTAAATTTAATCGGGGGATATTCGGAGTAGTACCTATAATAGAAACGAGGTCGGAAAGCGATCGATATAGAGTGAGGTTGTATCCTAAAATTGTGAATATATACTAGATATAAATTTAAATTGGAATTAATGCTTATTATTTTAATACTTGCTCATACTTGTTTTACAGTAAGAACAAAGCGTTTTACACTTTTAAATTATGAAATGGTTTTTTAAATTTAGATTTAGATTTCTTTGCTTAACTCGTAAAACTGAGCCCAGTGTCATTAATCTAAACAGGCACGTTCACAAGAGTGTTCCCAAAGGAAGATACAGACTTCTTCCGGCACTGTTCTACAAGTTGGCCGTTTTATACTGCATCTCGTATACTATTCAACATATGATATGTTATGCAGAAGAGTGTAGGAGATAGCTCACAGTATTGGGGAAACCTAGCATAAATAACCGAAGGCTGTGTCACTATTTAACCAACTTTGCGACGTATTGTTGTCATTTCGAGGCCTAGACTTGAGTATCAACTCTAAACTAGTGCCGTCCGCGTTGTCAAAAACGCTCACGCGTTCGTATCCAGTGTGCTGCTACCCTAAAAATTACATCACGATTGCTATCTTCTTTAGAATCGTCAAAATGTATCACTCTTGTGACGTTAGATCACGTTGTATAATATTTATTATCACGTTCATTTTCCTATAACAGATATATTTTATTTGGATGACACAGTTTAAGTTTTAAGCGTCGACCGATGAAAGTTTGATAACAAACCAGTCAAGTGCGAACGAGATTTTAATCGTTCGTACCAATACAGCTTTTTATATTAAACTTGAATCGTGTTCACGTTTACCTTGGTTTTGCAACCATAACGGAATCTGTGAAATTTTCAGCTTCGTACCTATTACTAATAAAATATCATTAGAGCTTAACCCATAAAGAGCGGTTGTTAATTCAAGTCGAATTGTGATTGCATTAGTAACATAATTCATTACAACCTTTTAAAATGCATCTTTTTGAGTTTAATGTTAATTCCGTCTCTTCAAAAAGTTGAGTTACCAAGAAACTCTCATCTTTTAGCCAAAAGACAATTAGCTATTAATGTTCAACACTAGTTGATAGCATAATTGACTTGTGTTACACACAGATGTATTAACCATCCATAAAGGAGTTAATGAACTTCTTTTCACTAGTTCACCTGTCGCTAGATAGAGCATGTCTTTATGTGAGTGCGAAGACCAAATATAGTAGCATTTTCAGAACAGCTTTTTCTATAGCTTTGCCTCGTGTGAGAGACCTGCTAGAGGACAATGATATTGTTGCACTAAAGGTACTGGACTTGATCCTGTTTAAGGCAGTTTTTGTGTCTGCCGGGTTAATGGTCGGAAACGTTGCGCAGCCAGTTTATGTATCATAAAAGGTATAAGTTGATATGTGAAGGATTTTATGAGCGTTACAATTTATGATTGGATCGCTGTAAATTGGTAACGGTGCAATCTGAGAGGTGGTTTGTTTGGTGTCGAGGTATTGCTTTGTTGTTTCTGTTGATAGTTATGATGACAGTAATCACGACCATCATGTTAACGAAGCATCCTTACTCAAACAATGAATTCAAGCTCTAAAGGTTGATGCATCCAATAGGTATATGATAATTTATATTTATACAATTTGTTCTTTTTACTTTTTATGAAATATTTGATTTTAACTTTGAATACGATTCATATATTGGATGCAGCACCTTACAAACTAATTTGTTTTGTATATTACAGCCATTGTAAAATACTCTATTGATTGAAAAGAGTGGCCGTTGAGTTTCTTGTATGTTCTTCTCACGAGCTCAACTTTTTCCAAACATAATTCCAAACGTAAAAGAAATTTTTATGATGACGATTCAAAAGAGCTTAGTTAAGGCCTATTTGAATACAGTTTATTTGACTTTGACTTTGTTTTGTTACCATTTTTATACCTAGGCATTAAACGAGTTCTATTTATTGGTGGTATGATTTATCTTAGTCTTACCCTAAGATTTTCAACGCGCTATTTACGTTCTTTTGGAATGGTATGGCTGATCCAAAAGAAATAAATAAATGAAAACTTAAGTAGGAAAGTTTATATCAACATTGCGGTTCCTTTATTAACATTTATATATTTTATAGTATTTGAAATGAAACGCAGTAAAATATAATATAAATATGCATAGCGAGAGTAAAAGTTACTTTCGGCATGAGAGAATGAAAGTAATCCACCGCACTAGCTCGTATTAGTTTCGCTCTCAACCGCATTCTCGTTACGACGTTCTGTTCTCGTAACCGATGTTGTATCTAGATATTGTAAAGGGAACTAGGATACAGGAATAGAAATTGCTAGAACATTCTTAAAGAATCTTCTTCCATTTAACCATAAAACTTTGGAGAAAATTTTTGTTGGCGATATTTTCTGGTTAGTGCGACATGCACTCCAAACAGCTTTCTACTATCAGTGGGAGGCTCCTTTGAACAAGATGCCGGCTAGATTATGGGTACGGCGCCTATTTCTGCCGTGAAGCAGTAATGTTTAAGTATTATTGTGTGTCGGTCTGAAGGGCGCCGTAGATAGTGAAATTACTGGGCAAATGAGACTTAACATCTTATGTCTCAAGGTGACAATCGTCATTGTAGTGCCGCTCAGAATATTTGGGTTTTTCAAGAATCTTGCTCGTCTCGTCCCTTGCTGTCATAAAAAATACTCTCAGGCTATGTTTTTAACAGAAAAAAGTACAACAGAAACAGGCTAGAATTTAAACAGATATTAATCATACAATCATCAATTGAAACATTATGCATAGAAATTGTTGTAATTCTCCGAGAACTGACAGGTGTATGATCCATCCTGGTCCACAGGATATTATTGACAAACTTCTAAACTCTCGTACGTGAATTGAAATGTTCTGCAAATAATTACAACAGAGATAACTTTAATTTTTTTACTGTTGAGTTACTTAAATATTATAATACGACCTGGGACCTTTTTCTCAACGATGAACATAATTTTCTGGTTTTCCCCCAAGCATGTTGTCGGCGGGGTACACTCATTTGTCTGTCATTTGTCATAAAAAATAGAGTAACATATAAATTGAGGACGATTTGGAATAATTCTAGGGCCTTTAGATATTGTGAGCCAAAATTACTTGAACTCGACTGGTGTGATTAATTTCACATCAGTACAACATTAGAACAGCACATTACAGCACAACACAGCCATCCATTACATATTATATAGAAAAATATATAATTTATATTTATTTATTTTGGTATATAAAATCAATTGCTTCAACATTGCTTCAGAAAAGCGCTTCATCAAAATAACGCAAATGTCATGTGTATTAGGGTCTTTAACAACCTTCCAAAGAATATTAGAGAGATGCCTAAAACATTCATGCATTAAAAATTAAAATTATGGCTAATAGATAAATGCTTTTATAGTTTAAACGAATTCTTTAGCCAAGATTTTTTGAGAGGTACCTACAAACTAATGTTTTTTTTTTATATTATACTAGCTGCCCCGACAGACGTTGTTCTGTAGATAGTAAAAAAACGACTGTTTTATATTTCAAAACATCAAAAATTATTTCGTAAATAAGCTCCCTGTTGTTAGAATGAAATTCCGCTGTTAAACACACAGCGGAACTGTCAAACCGTGCGTCACTAAATTCTCTCATAGAAAATATGTCCATACAAAACAAATATTGAAAATAAAAATATTTATGGGTCCCAAATCGAAATAAAAACTACCCTATCTCTCAAGTTGGACCAAACTGCACTCCATGAATTAATCACCATTAAAATCCGTTCATTAGTTTAGGAGTCCATTGAGGACAAACATTGTGACACGAGATTTATATATATTAAGATTATTGAATTAAAGCTATGCAATGTGTATTAATGACGTACAAATATAAAAATTCCAATATTGACAATCAAATATTTGTATGCCGATATATTGACGAATTGTGCTGTACACCAATTAATTGTTAACAACTATGTTACCACGATTCATACAAATAAATCATTTCATTTCATTAAATTTTATAAACATGAATCTTTATACGATGAGCTTATGATCATTCTAAATAATGTCGATTCATTTGATCCAACTGAAGCCCAATCGGATGTATCGAAAGAGAAATTGGTGTCATCATCGAAACCCGTTGCCGAAGTAAAAGTGTTCCGAAAAATGTAAGTCGCGAAATTACATTGCGATTTCCCCGTATCGGGGTCACTCATTTGGGTCGTGTAACAGCTCTGATAGATAAGTTGTTCAGCCATTTGTAGTTCACGGTCGTGGACCGGAAAGAACGGGCCTACAATTTTAGAATTTTTGATTGCCACGGCGGTGACTGTTGCTATCTGTTGGCTCGTTATGTTGTTAAAACATCATGGTGGCATCCGTGTGCCATTGAGACTATTTATTTCTGTTCTCTCTCTCTTTCTTTTAGTTCCAATGGGTATAGCTACCTTTTTTGTGCAAAACAAACTACGGGGAATTCATGTGTTAGGCCAAAGGTATATACTGGATATTTGCCCTCCTAATCAATTTTTTTTATGAAAATAAGGGACGAGACGAGCAGGACGTTCAGCCGATGGTTTTCGACGATTATTGAAAAACCCAAAAATTCTGAGCGGCACTACAATTGCGCTCGTCACATTGAGACATAAGATGTTAAGTCTCATTTGCCTAGTAATTTCACTAGCTACGGCGCCCTTAACCTAACCCCCGCAGACCGAAACACAGTAATGTTTACACATTACTGCTTCACGGCAGAAATTACGGCAACGGAGCCTCCCACGGATAAAATATGTCGTATCATCACTATCCTTGAATAGCATAATAAAATCATGAATTTAAAATTATTACTTTTTAAAATTATTATAAAGTGATGACGTTCGAAGACAATTAATAATAATAATTTCTTAAACAAAAAATTTCTACACTCAAATCAGTTCAATTAGTTTATAGTTGGAAGGTACATTGATTCTAAATGTATAATATGAAATGTACTAAATTCATCGATACCAGTTAACCTTTGCACACTTGCAAACGTGCATATTAATTTGTCACATAATAACTATTAAGAAGTATCCACATTACCCGATGACACTATTACGAGACCACTGTACAAGCTTTATATAATTATACATATCAGCACCGGCTTGGAATTTGTTGCAAGCAATATGTTTATAATTTTGCAAAATCCACTTATCAGACGAGACCTTAGAACTAAATTAATAAGTCTACGTGCTACACAAATAAAATTTGAAAACAAAATTTTATGAACGATGCGGTACTCGAACACCCGATCTCTGGCGTTCCGTGCCCGAGCTCTGCCAACTAAGCCAACCGTTCGAGTGACGTATCGTCATTTTATGACGTTCATTCATGTTCATAACAAATTGTTTAGATTTACAAGAGCGACATCTGAAGTCTATTTCCGAATATGCAAATATTGGGGTTGAGCAGGCTATCAACTGTAAAGTAGATCCTGTAGATGAAGCCACAACCTGAGAGTTGAACAAAGCATACAAGATTTTATGACGATACGTCACTCGAACGGTTAGCTCTGTTGGCAGAGCACTGGCACGGAACGCCAGAGGTCGGGGGTTCGAGTTAATAAAATTTTATGAACACACACTTTAAAAAACATAACAAATTGTTTAAATCTACGTTTTATTCATGAAATTAAGTGACTCTATTTAAAAGCCTATGTTTGTGCGCGATAAATATCCATCTTTTCCAAATTATCAGAGCTCGAACAGCGTCTCGATAAAAATATTGATGACCCTGTCAGTGAAATGTTGAAATGAGTTCGTTGATTTGTGATCCGGAGATAACCCGGGAGTGGAAAGTATACGATACACACCAATATACTGATAACAATGATAAGACGCGAGATGTTTGCTCGCGGTAATTACTCGTATCCGCCGAACGACTGTAAATAGAGAAATGGTAACATTATCTGTATTATGTTAAGGCGTGGCTCTTTGAATTCCAATATTGAAATATTTTTATTCAACACTAGCTGACCCGACAGACGTTGTTCTGTATATAATAAATAAAATAATGTTTTTATATGAATTTGTCAATAATATATCATAACATCAAAAATCATATCGTAAAATATGCACCCTGCTGTCGTAATGAAATTGTTTCACAGCAGAACTGTCAAACCGTGCGTCAATAAATTCTCTCATAGAAATTATGTATGGACACATCAAAGGAAAAACAAATTTGTTGTTTTTATTTAATTTAGCAGCATTTTCCTATTTATTCACCTTTTAAACCTTCCCTGGACTTCCACAAATAATACAAGACAGCCGTTCTCGAGTTTTAGCGAGACTAACGAATAGCAATTCATTTTTATATATATAGATTTGATATTTCAATCACTTATTGAAAGTGAGAAACTGTCAACCTGTTTCGAAAAGGAATACTTTAGGCCTGAGAAGATAACGAGCGATTAGTTAACAAACAGGGTTCTTTTTTATATGACAAATCGCTTTACAACTAAAGCAATTTATTTCATGAAATAGCTTATATTTTAAATAGAGAAATTTTGGCGTCATTGGTCATATTTTGTTAACTCACTAGATCAAATAATGTTGGAAAAAAATGTAAATAGAAATCTACAAGACAAATAATCCACCAACCGCGACAGCTTTTTATAAGGAGCCAAGTTAATCCCAAGCTTTTTGTCAGCTGACTATATTTCACTTCGAATAGTCCAGTGCAACTCACATGCGGTACTTCGCCTCTCCGCAGGTATTTATTACGTGGCAGGGACTATACTTGATGTTATAATAGATTCGGAGGAGGTGGTCATCTACTATTAAGTGAATGATATCTGGTGAAAACTAAGAAAAGATCTGTAGAAGTAATCAACATTATTTGATCATAATATCATTCCTAAGGCATCATCAGCTGGTAGACGTCCACTGCTGGACAAAGGCCTCCCAAAACATTTCCGCGGCGATCAGTCCTGCGCTGCCCTCATCCATCGTATTCCTGCGATCTTGACTAGATCGTCGGTCCATCTTGTGGGGGGTCCTAACAACACTACGTCTTCCAGTACGTGGTCGCCATTCGAGGATTTTACTGCCCCAACGGCCACCTGTCCGTCGAACTATGTTCCCTGCCAACTGCCACTTCAGTTTC
This sequence comes from Leptidea sinapis, assembly GCF_905404315.1. Classification (NCBI taxonomy): domain Eukaryota; kingdom Metazoa; phylum Arthropoda; class Insecta; order Lepidoptera; family Pieridae; genus Leptidea; species Leptidea sinapis. The sequence continues at coordinate 5,392,480 of NC_066304.1, read as the reverse complement.
GCAATCATTTCAATCAATCAATCAATTATACCTACAATATATCCATGCGTTATTTTAAATGCATATTCTCTTCCAACAGTATTGACTTGGAAATGTTTTGCGATACATATTATTATTGTATTTATAAATGCAAGCGCCGCGCGGTGCATTGGCCCTCACCCACTTAATGCTATGCGTGGCTTGCTTCTTAATGAGATATCTGCCTTAATTGTTGCCCAGTGCAAATGCTCTGTAAGCGAGTTTTAAGCCATCGAAGAGTTGGAGCTAGAATTATTTGAATGTTGAGTGGCAATAGATTACTTTAATTTCAAATATATAGGTTGTAGCTGCCTTTAGAAATGAAATGTCTGAAACCAATAGGCACCTTAAGGGTAAGCAGATAATGAATTGATTACCTTTTAGCTATATACAATAAAGGCTCGAATCATCGACGATCCATGATCATGGCATCTCCGACTGGCTTGATTATTTGGCGTTGCGTATAAATGTAGAGTCTTTCGGCATCTTCTATTCTATTTATTACAAGGAGTGTTCAGAGGTATTGTATAGGTCAAAATGCAAATTTAACCCGCACCACTTTGGTGTGTAGTATCCCATAATTGCCCGTTTTCCAGGAAACTTTTTGCCTCCCACCCATTTTGAAAGGACCACAGTGGGCCCTTTTTCTACTGTGAAGCAGTACCTAGTGTAGAGTACTATTTGAGTTTCGGCTTTAAACGCCGGTAGTTAGTGAAATATTTGGGCCACTTAGACTTAACATCTTATGTTTCAAAGTGACGAGCTGCATTCTTTTGGGCTGGTTTTCGTATTATATCACTACCATCAGGTGTATGTCTTGCTCGTCTTGTCATATTTTCTCATAGAAACAAATACAGAATATTGTGTTTGAGTAAAGAACTGTAGAATGTTCCCTAAACGCACAATCCTTAGGCTAATCGTAATCAGAGGCTAAGCATGTGCTGTAGTGGTCGAAATTTTAATAATTTTTGAATTAAGCGTGAAACCTATACAACTAACGGCCGATTTCAATGTATCTCTAGTTATGGATATATTGCTGTCATCGTTTAATGACAAAATCTTATCTATCGATAGTTATAGTCCAATGCTTCATATCGATAGGTTATTGAAATGTAAGTACGCGTAAAAGGATAGATTTGTGTACCTCTAGTAAATTAAACTAAGGATAGATAGGTTATTGAAAACAGCCGTAAATACTTAATATCGCCATACAGATGGACACTCATCCAAGAGGACAGGCTGCGTTAACATTAATTTCTCATTAACAGTCATCCGTTGATTTCGTTAGAGTTAAAACATAAACGTATTGAGATAATATAGCCGGCAGCTGTAGATTCATAATTCAACATAATCACATTTAAGAGATCCGCATTGTAATTATAATATGAAAACAATGTGAAAAAATCGTTTAATTAAGGGTAAATACCATTTTTTTTACGTTTAATTGCCGATTCTTTGCCTAATCTAATGTTTTTGATAGTACAGTTATTGTAATAAAAATTGCTACAGATAAAATAATAACATGAGAGTCCGATAGCTACGCATTCGTTTGTAAGACAACTATTAATATTCCACTCAATTAAAGAAAAAAATGATAAGTTTTGAACAATTTTGAATAAGTAAGATGCTGTCATAAAAATGTAATAGCTACAGACAATATAAAAATATGAGACTCCGGTAGCTACTCATTGTTTAGTTAGATTACTATTAGTATTCAACACAATGAAAGACACAATTGATAAGTTTTGAACAATTTTGAATAAGTAAGATGCTGTCATAAAAATGTAATAGCTACAGACAATATAAAAATATGAGACTCCGGTAGCTACTCATTGTTTAGTTAGATTACTATTAGTATTCAACACAATGAAAGACACAATTGATAAGTTTTGAACAATTTTGAATAAGTAAGTTGCTGTCATAAAAATGTAATAGCTACAGACAATATAAAAATATGAGACTCCGGTAGCTACTCATTATTTAGTTAGATTACTATTAGTATTCCGCACAATGAAAGACACAATTGATAAGTTTTGAACAATTTTGAATAAGGAAGTTGCTGTCATAAAAATGTAATAGCTACAGACAATATAAAAATATGAGACTCCGGTAGCTACTCATTATTTAGTTAGATTACTATTAGTATTCAACACAATGAAAGACACGATTGATAAGTTTTGAACAATTTTGAATAAGGAAGTTGCTGTCATAAAAATGTAATAGCTACAGACAATATAAAAATATGAGACTCCGGTAGCTACTCATTGTTTAGTTAGATTACTATTAGTATTCAACACAATGAAAGACACAATTGATAAATTTTGAACAATTTTGAATAAGTAAGATGCTGTCATAAAAATGTAATAGCTACAGACAATATAAAAATATGAGACTCCGGTAGCTACTCATTGTTTAGTTAGATTACTATTAGTATTCAACACAATGAAAGACACAATTGATAAGTTTTGAACAATTTTGAATAAGGAAGTTGCTGTCATAAAAATGTAATAGCTACAGACAATATAAAAATATGAGACTCCGGTAGCTACTCATTGTTTAGTTAGATTACTATTAGTATTCAACACAATGAAAGACACAATTGATAAGTTTTGAACAATTTTGAATAAGTAAGATGCTGTCATAAAAATGTAATAGCTACAGACAATATAAAAATATGAGACTCCGGTAGCTACTCATTGTTTAGTTAGATTACTATTAGTATTCCGCACAATGAAAGACACAATTGATAAGTTTTGAACAATTTTGAATAAGGAAGTTGCTGTCATAAAAATGTAATAGCTACAGACAATATAAAAATATGAGACTCCGGTAGCTACTCATTGTTTAGTTAGATTACTATTAGTATTCAACACAATGAAAGACACAATTGATAAGTTTTGAACAATTTTGAATAAGTAAGATGCTGTCATAAAAATGTAATAGCTACAGACAATATAAAAATATGAGACTCCGGTAGCTACTCATTGTTTAGTTAGATTACTATTAGTATTCCGCACAATGAAAGACACAATTGATAAGTTTTGAACAATTTTGAATAAGGAAGTTGCTGTCATAAAAATGTAATAGCTACAGACAATATAAAAATATGAGACTCCGGTAGCTACTCATTATTTAGTTAGATTACTATTAGTATTCAACACAATGAAAGACACGATTGATAAGTTTTGAACAATTTTGAATAAGGAAGTTGCTGTCATAAAAATGTAATAGCTACAGACAATATAAAAATATGAGACTCCGGTAGCTACTCATTATTTAGTTAGATTACTATTAGTATTCCGCACAATGAAAGACACAATTGATAAGTTTTGAACAATTTTGAATAAGGAACTTGGTGTAATAAAAATGTAACAGGTATAGACAATATAAAAATATGAGACTCCGGTAGCTACTCATTGTTTAGTTAGATTACTATTAGTATTCCGCACAATGAAAGACACAATTGATAAGTTTTGAACAATTTTGAATAAGGAAGTTGGTGTGATAAAAATGTAACAGGTACAGACAATATAAAAATATGAGACTCCGGTAGCTACTCATTGTTTAGTTAGATTACTTTTAGTATTCCGCACAATGAAAGACACAATTGATAAGTTTTGAACAATTTTGAATAAGGAACTTGGTGTGATAAAAATGTAACAGGTACAGACAATATAAAAATATGAGACTCCGGTAGCTACTCATTATTTAGTGAGATTACTTTTAGTATTCCGCACAATGAAAGACACAATTGATAAGTTTTGAACAATTTTGAATAAGGAACTTGGTGTAATAAAGATGTAACAGGTACAGACAAAATAATAATATGAGACACCGGTAGCTACGAATTATTAAGTCAGATTACTATTAGTATTCCGCACAATGAAAGCCACGATTGAGAAGTTTTGAATAAGGTATGTAGTTGCTCTAATGAAAATGTAAGTACTACAGACACAATAATTTAACACGAGACTTCAGTAGCTACCCATTCGTTTATGAGACAATTTAAGATTCTACTCAATGAGAAGTAGAATTGAGAAGTCTTCAAAAAGGGTGTTGCTGTAATGAAAGGTATACGACCAATAATGTTGCATAATTCTATCGTAAACATAATGATAGTTACAGTATGTACTGATTAGAAGCGTTTAAGTTGATTACGAGCTGCGAGCGGATACGCATTATCCTTGCGAATGTGTAACCTCGTTTGATAATATTAACTTGCTGAAGTGAAACATTGAAAGTGAGTACGTTTAGGTGGAAACTTTTGGGGTCAGTTGATGATTTTTGTTTAAATGTTAATAAGGGACGAGACGAGTAGGACGTTCAGCTGATGGTAATTGATACACCCTGATTATTACAATGCAGTGCCGCTCAGGATTCTTGAAAAACACAAAAATTCTGAGCGGCAATACAATAGCGCTCGTCAGATGTCGTAAGATGTTAAGTGTCATTTACCCAGTAATTTCACTAGCTATGTCGCCCTTCAGACCGAAACACAATAATGCTTACTTAAGTTTACTGCTTCGCGGCAGAAATAGGCGCCGTTTTGGTACCATAATCTAGCCGGCATCTTGTGCAAAAGAGCTTCCCACTGGTAAACACTAATGTGTATTCCTAGCACAACTCTAAATGTAAGTCGATTGTTTGAGCGCTTATTTAAAGGACTTCAATATAATAAGCAAATGATCTCACCGCGATCACCAACCTAATAAGCTTTCAACGAATATTTAACGCTTTCAGCCCATTAGGCTTTCAGGAAAATGCCACTGAAGGAAGTTCCTTTCTTAGATAAGTTCTTTTTTAAATACATTACATGTTTACCAATCCATTTTTAGGATGAAATTCAAACGAGTAGAAAGACATCGCCGTATCGTTACGTTGTGCTTATTCAGAATTTTTTTGTCTCAATAAACCTTTGGCCATAGTGGTCACTGACCGGTTGCCATCTGTATGCACTTTGGCTCTGGTTGCACTCGAGAAATATCCATTGATTTTATTAAACCGATATGTAATGCAAGACGGCGTGCCATTGTTCGCGAAATAAAACCTCGCATGTGCCGGTTTCTCCGTATAAATTCAGGCCGTTGTATGCAAATACTGATGCCGGAAGTCCGAAGGCGTATCAGATACGTCGGCAGTATTGACACCGCCCCTATACCCCGAATTTCATGAATCCAAACTTTCACCAAGCTCTCCGATTGAGCACATTTTTATACGCATGTGTCAATTGATGTAACTAGTGGTTGCGAACGTTGATTCTTTGACCTAGATATTTTTTTTTAGCGACTAGTCAGCGACTTAGAACGGGCCATGTACAACAGTTAAGAGTTCGTAAATACGCTGCCTGTTTCTTTTCTGTACTGGAGAAGAACAGAATTATTATATATTTAACTTGACTTGAACATAATATATAACATTATTGTGTTTCGGTCTGAAGGGCTCTGTAGCTGGTGAAATTACTGGGCAAATGAGACTTAACATCTTATGTCTCGGGGACACGAGCGCTATTGTACTGCCGCTCAGAAGTTTTTTGTTTTTCAAGAATCGTGAGCGGCATTGCATTATAATGGACAGGGTGTATCAAATACCATCAACTGAACTTAATTTCATAAAAAAAATGGGACCAAAAACGCGGCAAAGGCTGAATAAAATTGTGTATTGCGAGAGCTGCATTGAACACTCATTGAAATTTGGAACTGATTTACTATTTTCCTAAGATAATTTGGGTAACTAATAAATCATTTTTTTTTATTAAAAACGGCGTAAATAGTGTTTAATAGCAAATATCTTCTTTTTATGAGTAACAGAGGTTTAGAACTACATATACAAATATTTAAACCACACTCTCACATGCCTTATTCCTGTCGTGATAGTCAGAGGCAACAGAATGTCACTTGCTTCTATCTTCACAAAGCTCACGCGCCTGTTCTACATTCATTACTCTTTTAATACATGCACGCTGGTTCCGGGTGCGTCGGACCATTCCTTTTCTCAAAATCTCCTCAATTTCGTCGACGAATGTCCTACGAGGTCTCCCGCGACCGACTTGCCCACAAACACTTGCCTTATATATTTGATGCGTCATTCTTTCTACACTCATTTGCTCCACGTGTCCAAACCATTCCTTTCTCAATTATTGTCACGACATCTTCTTTCAGATCACAGTGCGCCCGTATTTTAAAATCAAGGGCAATACCATTGGGAGGCTCTTTTGCACAGGATGCCGGCTAGATTATATGGGTACCACAACGGCGCCTATTTCTGCCGTGAAGCAGTTATGTGTAAACATTACTGTGTTTCGGTCTGAAGGGCGCCGTAGCTAGTGAAATTACTGGGCAAATGAGACTTTACATCTTATGTCTCAAGGTGACGAGCGCAATTGTAGTGCCGTTCAGACATTTTGGTTTTTTCAAGAATCCTGAGCGGCACTGCATTGTAATGGGCAGGGCGTATCAATTACCATCAGCTGAACGTCCTACTCGTCTCGCCCCTAATTTTCATTTAAAAAAAATCAACCCACGAGGCGTTTGAGTCTATATTTCTCGATACATTCAATATTAACGCCATCTTCTGATATGATATGTTCAAATTAAGAACGGCCAACACGCTCTCAATTGGTTATTGAATGAATATTACCTTCAAAATATGTTAGTGTGATTTCGCCACGCGCCTGTATTGGTTCCACGTTTACACGTTCCACTTAGTTCAATGAGCGCCGAGCGGAGGTGAGTGGTGTCAAATTGACCTGATCATACACTTTTGATTCGCAACTATTATTGGTCATCAACTGAGGAAAAGTCGAGTTTCTAAGCGGTTCCCTGAATCCAGAAATATTCTTGGGTCAAGCGCTTTTGAATCTTCACTTAAAATATTTCTTTTAAATTACTGAATCTACCATGTGTTCGGAAAAAGTAGAACTCGTGGGAAGAACATACAAGAAATTTAACGGCCACTCTTCAATCAAAAGAGTATTTTACAATGGCTGTAACATACAAAACAAATTAGTTTGTAAGGTGCTTGCTGCATCCAATATATAATAATAATAATAATATTGACACACCTTTACACGAATTATCTTGCCCCAAATCAGGCAAAGCCTGTGTTATGGTTTGCAAGACAACGATATATTTAATACAGTATACTTACTTAAACATACATATAAATATCCATGACTAGAGGCAACAAACGTCCATATTCATCATTATGTGAATATCTTAATATATATAAATCTCGTGTCACAATGTTTGTCCTCAATGGACTCCTAAACTAATGAACGGATTTTAATGGTGATCACTTCATGGAGTGCAGTTTGGTCCAACTTGAGAGATAGGGTAGTTTTTATTTCGATTTGGGACCCATAAATATTTTTATTTTCAATATTTGTTTTGTATGGACATATTTTCTATGAGAGAATTTAGTGACGCACGGTTTGACAGTTCCGCTGTGAAACAATTTCATTCTAACAACAGGGAGCATATTTACGAAATAATTTTTGATGTTTTGAAATATAAAACAGTTGTTTTTTTACTATCTACAGAACAACGTCTGTCGGGGCAGCTAGGATATATATATGAATCGTGTTCAAAGTTAAAAGCGTATTAAAAATCAAATATTCCATAAAAATTAAAAAAGAACAAATTGTATACACAATATGTTATGTTTTAAAGTGAAAACCCTCACTTCTAGGATTAATACACAAATAAAATTCACAACCTGAGAGTTGACAAAGCAAACAGAATTTTATAGCGAGGCGGTACTCCAACGGTTGGCTCAGTTGGTTAGAGCACCGGCACGGAACGCGGGAGGTCGTGGGTTCGATTCCCGCATCGTTTATAAAATTTTGTTTTTCAAATTTTAAATTGTATAAATATATTTATCGTATATTGGATGCATCAACCACTAGAGCTTGAATTCATTTTTTGAGTAAGGATGCTTCGTTAACATGATGGTCGTGGTTACTGTCATAATTAGTAATTGCATCCAACAAGTAAAAATGATTTATTAACCATAACAGGTCGGGCTGGCACCACAAGCAGCACCCGTTTTCGAGTTTACGTATGGACCAGCCATCGTCCACGTCGACCAGACATTTAAGGGAAAGAGACATGACGCCGCCGCAAACTATACCATTTTAGTGAGCATGACGAGGTGCTTCAACTCGAGAGTTGAATAAACATAGCAATAGATATGGATATTGCGGTTTCGAATGTCATATTAATTGTGAGGGAATTAACTTAAAAAATAAGATATAATTGTTCATACATTAATATATTGGACAGCCTATCAACAGATACGTATATGGCTTTTTTAATTTACGACAAAAGCTTCGCCCGTTTGAAAGATGCCATTGAGTGTCAAGATGCCACGCACACAAACATCGAATAGTTGTCGTATTAAAAAAGCTATTGTTCTTAGGTAGTACGGCATATAGTTGGAGCGCAGTAGAGACCAATCCTTAATCAAAGGCTCAAACCATAAATGTTTGAGAAAAAATCATTGAAATTGAGTCGTCGCTTGTAACGTTATAAAATGTTATCTGTAGTGTTATCACGTCCCAGTTTAGAACTTCAATGTCAAGGGCTCTGTGTGTAGTTACGCAATAATATAGAGGTGGTGTAACACACTACCAGTTAATAGCTATGCTCGCAGCCCATATAGACCGCTATCGTTATTACTACACACCTTGCTAGAGAATCTAGGCTACCTGTTTGTTATGTACAAATTCGAAATATCTAGTCTGTTTGCCACTAGCGCGGGAATTCTCGATCAGTTTCACGTTATCAAATCGCACTTATTAATTAAAGTATAATCTCATTTAAAAAGCGTATTAAACTGAAAACATGTTATGAATCAGGATTTGTTAAATTTTAATATCTCTTTTTTTTATGAAAATAAGGGACCAGACGAGCAGCACGTTCTGCCCAGGATTCTGGAAAAACCCAATAATTCTGAGCGGCACTACAATTTCGCTCGTTACCTTGAGACATAAGATGTTCAGGCTCATTTGGCCAGTAATTTCACTAGCTACGGCGCCCTCAGATCGAAACACAATAATGAGTACACATTACTACTTCACGGCAGAAATAGGCGCCGTTGCGGTACCCATAATCTAGCCGGTATCCTGTGCAAAGGAGCTTCCCACTGGTAATTTATCATTAAACTTTTCATTTGTGAGTACGTTTGGGCGTCTCCTGTCCAACATCGTATTTTTGTGCAGCTTCTCAGAAGTTATTGCACCTCATTGTCGGTGCGTGCATTACTCGCCTTGGCGTAGTTTTTATTTTGTATTTATTCGGATTAAATTTCGATTTAAGAGGCGTTGTTGTTGCGTTCGTGTTTCTTTATTTATGTCGGATTACTTCGCTTGAGTTGCGAGGATAAAATGTTGTATAACTTGTATTATAGTTTATATAAACGCGAAACTCGTTTCGATATGCTCATCTAACATACTTTATGCATATTCAATTAAAACATGCTTGGTGATACTTTATGTTCAGGGTGCATATAGTCCGACGATATTTTAAGTTTCTACTTTTATCATTATTTTTCCTCCACCATTAGTAACTGCTAAAATAACTTAAAAATAGGAATAAAATCAAACATCAACACTTTAATGCAAGTTCTCTTATGATTATTGGTTTCCTCGAGCTGGTCTCCTCTCCGTCAACTCACTGTGGATAGATTAAGTGTATTTTTCACACCACTTCATTTAGAATTGTTTTTAATTATATATAATGAACTAGCGGACCCGACAGACGTTGTCTTGTACACACGTCTTATATTCGAAAAATCGGTGCAGCCGATAGGAAAAGTTCACTAACATACACATGGGCAGGACAATTATATATGGACTCAATTGAGAATCTTAATTCTCAAATTCACTGGAACACACAAATAAAATTTCCGTTTAGGAGGTAGTCCAAATGTGAATCAAAAACTATCCTTGAATAATCTGAAGACACACAGACAATTTTCATTCAAATCGGTACTGCCGTTTAGGAGGAGTTCTCTGTCAACACACATAAAGATGAATTTTGCTCATACTTTACTTACATAAAACTTAGATGAGTGTGATAAAACGCGAACTTCACTTCACTTCCCACACAGTGGGATGCTCCGTTTCACAGGATGTCAGCTTGATTACGGCCCCTTTTTCTGCCGTGTAAGCATTACTCTGTTTCGGTCTGAAGGGCGCCGTAACTAGTGAAACTATTGGGCCAATGAGAGTTAACATCTTAAGTCTCGAGCACAGCTGTAGTGCTGCTCAGAATTATTGGGTTTTTCAAGAATCCTGAGAATCCTGAGTGGCCGAACGTCCTGCTCGTCTCGTCCCTTATTGTCATAAAAAAAAATGGTCTGATAATAAACTTATTGTTCATAAAACTGTTTCGTATGCTACAACTGGCTTTTAAGTTTTGTTTTAAATGTCGCGTTACCTTCCTTTAAAAAATTACTTGCGTCAAAATTATTGATAACTTGAACTTACAAATTTTCTCACGCCCACTTCGGAGTTTGTGTTATTGTTAGTTTTGAATATATTAAGACGTCATCAAATGATCAAATAGAAGTAAACAGTTAATGTAACGTCATGAATTCTAAATAGAAGAAAATAGTTTATGTGATGTTAGTATTAATTTAGTTCTTGATCACCTTTACCCGCTGTTTTTTCCCAGACACAATGAATTCTGATCGTCTGATCAAAGATGTCACAATTCATTACGTCGCAACAAAAAACTTATTTTCATCAAATGAATGCCAAAGCGAAAACTGGTCTATGATACACACTACATTTACCTCGTTTGACGAAATATTTAGAACATGTTTAAGCAATAGTTAAACTCAATTTAATATATCCGTACATGTTTTAAAGTGAGTACTCACGTAAAAACTGTTACTGGAGTTTCCAGGACGACACGGATACGAGTTGCAGTGGGAGGTCCTTTGCACAGGATGCCGGCTAGATTATGAGTACCACAACGGTGCTTAGTTCTACCGTGAAGCAGTAATGTGTAAGCATTATTGTGTTTCGGTCTGAATGGGACATACTTACATAGTATATTACCTCTGTACAATCGTGTGTTTTATGCAATAATCCACGTATCGTTATATCCTCTAAAGAAATGCATCGAGATTTCAATGTCAACATTTCGTATCTAGCAAATGCTACCGGCCTATTAGAAAAGTGTAGGTACACTTAGGTTTTTTAAGGTGTTTTTTATGACATTAAGGGACGAGGCGAGCAGGACTCAGCTGATGGAAATTTATACGCCCATTATAATGCAGTGCCGCTCAGGATTCTTGCAAAACCCAAAATTCTGAGCAAAACTACTGTTGCGCTCGTCACCTCGAATCGCTCTTCATACCAAAACACAATAATACTAACCCCCTTATTCATAATAGTCTGCTATCTTAAAGCATTGCTAATTCTCACTCGTCTTCTTCTATTGACCTAAGTCACAATAAGAAAACACTCCTAAGCGGCTGTTTAAAGTTAGCGGACCATTATGAATAAGGGTTAGACACTACTGCTTCACGTCAGAAAAAGGCGCCGTTATTGTTTCCATAATTTAGCCTGCATCCTGTGCATAGGAGCCTCTCACTGATAAAATATCAATTACAATAATGATACTGATACTAATCAAGAGATAAGATTTTACTGTTTGATGTGCAAACGAACAGTAACATTGCACTGGTGTCTAACCAAATACTTATTGTTTAAGAACATTACATTATCTAAGAGATTTATTTAAATGTGGTTGATAACGAACGCATTTTTGCTAAGAGTAATATTCATAAAGACTAATTTAAGTTAAGTAATAGCATTTCGTTTTTAATTGACAGTATTAAATAACATGTGTTTTACGTATTTAGACGAGGTAAGATCAACAAATTCGTACGAATGACCGTTGGATTGTGTTCAGTAGAGTTGTCAGATAACAATAATTGCGTAGCCACGTTCGTGAAATCTAGCAATTGTTAGTTAATAGAAATGTAAATTGTATTACGAGTTTATTGAAATGCGGTTTACCATATCAACTATAGATTAATTAACGATGAAAGGCTTGGGACTGAGCCAACGGCCTTGAAGAATCGAGCGGAGCTAGGTTACCTCTCTCGCACAAAATCGCAATTGTTTTAATTATTCAGAATTAGAAGTATTTTTTTATTTATAAAAAAAATAGTAAATTTTTCTTTACAAAGATAACAAAACTATCTCATGTTAAATAGTATTGGTGTACAATTAATAAATTTTGGTACCTTTTTTATCTACTTAAATTGAATGATTAGCATGGCTCCAAGTTTAAGAGATAGGGGAGGGGTGACTTTGTTACTTTGGTGGGGGTGGGTTACTTTGGTGATTTTTTTTCACAATGTCCATTGAAAATAGAAATGTAAAGATTTTTTTTTTCTCATATTCTGTAGACATATACATAATTATTTTTTGTAAAAACAAAAGCTTTATATAAATCTACTCTCTATACTCGCGTATAGACGTGTGTGTGCTAATTGTGAGCTGTGCGGTGTTTCCGGGACGATACGACATGGTTACCTTCAAAAAAAGCGCGTACACCTTACGCTCCTGAAAAATAAAAAATAGACGACCTGACAGCTTGATAATGCTAACCAATTTTGATTTGTTAATGTGTGTGCTAGCTACTGGTTTAAAATTCAAAATACTAAGGAGCTATAATACCAATCATGGCTGACGGGTACATATAGGTTACAAATAGAATCGCGTTCCTTTTCTATCTTGCTGTATCTTCTTCTCTATCGGACGCATTGTTTGTCTGTACGCTAGTGTATTGTAATTCTATGGGAGCTCTTAACCTAACCGCTTTACCGCTAAGCTAAACGTCCTCATGACGCATTGTACGTAAATCTTGGCATGTTTGTTTGACTCTTCAGTCCAAGCACCATCTACTTTACTGTTGATAGCCTGCTCAATCACAACCTATCCATATTAGGAACATGACTTAAAATTGATTTCTTCAAATCGAAAAGTTTTTATTTTCATACAATTCCTCCGTCTTTTTTGTATTGTTTTAGCGTGTTCGAGAGATTCGCAGAGAACAACACATGTATTTTTATTATGCTTATGAGATTTTGTGATACTAGATAGGATCTCTTGTCCGGTGGTATTGCGAATGTCCATGTTTGGTGGTTTTCACTTCCTATCAGACGCGTCACTTTCGTTATAAAATATAAAAAGCTTTATTTTGATCGGAAAGGCAACGAAATGTATGGATTAATAATGTAATTAATAATATTGAAGATTAGTTTTTAATTAAATTACATTTTATTTTATGATAATAAGGGACGAGATGAGCAGGACTTTCAGCTGATGGTAATCGATACGCCCGCTCAGGATTAACCAAAAACCCAAAAATCCTGAGCGGCACTACAATTGCGCTCGTCACCTTGAGACGTAATATATTAAGTCTCATTTGCCCAGTAATTTCACTAGCTATATGGCCCTTCAGACCGGAACACAGTATTGTTTACACATTACTGTTTCACGGCAGAAATAGGCCGTTGTTGTACCCATAATCTAGCCGGCATCCTGTGCAAAAGAGCCTCCCACTGGTAAAACATTTATTTGTTGGTACCATTAGGGAGCTGGTGCTATCAAAGTTAACCAGCAATAGATGCGTTACAGTATGTTAAGTGATTACACATACGCGGGGGTCTCACCTCTCAATGTCATAAAGTGCGCGTGCTCACTCACCTTGACCGTTCGACGTCGCGGGCCGCGGCCCTCCTCTCATTCCAGCCACAGTGCGAGCTCGGCGACATCTATATGCGTCCCGCCATCTCTTGACCCCAGTTTCTTTTCTCCAGGCTTCGTAATGCGTCATTATGCTATTGTCATTGTACAGACCGTTGATCGTTTTGTACGTTTTGACTTTGTTGCTAAAGTAATAAGCCTTGCGTTTTAATATGGAACCATCTAGATTCTAGTCAGAAGAATGCCAACAACTAAAACCAGGATGGATATTAAACCCATGCTACTTAAGGGTTTGTATTCGATCGAAGAAAAACAATTCCTAGCTATTTTATTTTTATTTTAAGTCTTTGGGATAACAAACAGTTCACACAACACATTTTACAATGTCAAAGTATAGTATTAAATTCATATCCAGTAAAAACTCACAGCGTTATTCACAGGTTGATTTTATAGTGTTACTAGTGTCTATATACGTAATGAAAAAAAAAATTTACATTAATTTAAGTAATAAGTACATTTAATAAGAAGAAATACAAAACTAGACGTCTTAAATCTAAATTATTTTCAAAATTAAATTAGAACAATTTTTTATGCACGTCTTACACATATATATATATATATATATACGCTACGCGTAACTAAGTTTGTTGCTAAGTTCGACACAATCATAATATATACCTATTATTCCAAATATTATACCGAATAACTATTCAAAATTCGTATGCACTGAAGAGAATAATAATAAACTTGCAGAAAATTATTAACCTTAGACGGAATTAATTGCACAACAATTATTTTGGATGGATAATTGTATTATGTACTCAGCTGCTACTATACTATTAATGGTAAAACAACAAGGCGGATAGGCACACTTTGTATTATAATCACGCAAGTTGATAGAGGGACCAGCCGCCACAGTAGTGACGTCAGGTCTAGGAACACCAATCTGATTTACCGTTGACTGCGTGCGGACGCAACATAGACATTTAAGTACTCAACACTGGCCATACTTTGCTCTTATGATGTAAAAATCTATAATAAACTTAATCGTATTCCCAGTGTGATATAAGTAATTATTTTAGTTGTATCAGGATTATGGGTGTTCTCTATATTAATCTCTCGTCGTGTCTATTAATTCACATACCATTAGGCTTGGAGATATGAATTGCTGAAACATATTACGTGTAATATACGCAGTCCTTGCACCAGATAGTACTATAAATAACATCACATGCTATATTTTGCATTGTTCTGATTAAAGCGAAGTAATAATTATTAAATCGAGATTAGTATATTTTGAATTTAACATAAAATGTGATTTATTGAGTTATGAAAGACATATTAAACATGAATGCAAAGAATAGGGGTGGCTTAGCCTTGCGGTAGTCCCCAAAACGAGTTAAAAATATATTTAACACGCGAAATAGTCAAGTTCTAACTGATACGCGCCGTTATAATTTATTATAAAGTTTGACTACGGAACAAGTCTACCAAACTAAATTTTAACATCAAATATTGCTACGTTTAATAGTAAATCGCCAAAACACGTTGCGAATAGATCTACTTTCGTGTTAAGGTAATTGTGCTTCCGCTCTGCTAATGTTTTGAATAATTTAGTCAAAAAAGAAACATCGATAAATCAGACAGAATCAGCAGACCACGAAGAAGTAGATAAAAAAAAGACATTGTTCTGTGATCCCTTTAATAGTGGCACTTCACAAAGCCTTGTTTGCTTAGCATAAGATATAACTATTTTGCTGCTGATATTATTCATGAAAATGTAAACTATATTAACCATTCATGTTCGGATGATCTTAATTAATGGTAAATAGTTTTGAATACAACGTTACCTACTTATGTTTATTTGGACGTGCAAACACGTTCGATGTCTCAGCCGTTTTAATTTATTGGCCCCATTCGTTCACTCACTGTCCAATTATTCTTAATGCTTATTACCGGATACTTATTCCTTTTTTCAACAATTTACTTCTTTATAAATCCAGTTATCTTTAGTTTACCGCTAGTCTTACTTGACGCTTGCGAACCTCATATTGATGAAAGATTTGTCTTTTTTTCTTTATTTGATTTATTGTGCCTTTGTTGATCTTTGTCTGTACATGGTTCGACTGTATTTATAAATATGACTTCATGCATTTCTGCAAAATACAATCCCAAGGTTTCCCGTTGTAAAATCTATAGTTGTTTTTGAGTCAATCGTTTATTTTCCTGACAGACAATCGTACGATTTATGAAGTGGATCGTCTTTGCAAGTACTTTTGAAGGATTAATCGGCGTTTTCACGTTCTTTTTGAAATGCGAATCGTGAACCACGACATAATATTATACTTGAGCAAAGATTGTTTCTCGTTGTAATTTATGCATACCGGATATGTTATCAACATTATTTTTAGCATATTCGTCCTAGTTCCAATCGATCACAATATTTATATGTGGTTTTCTTATATACACTTCTGTTGGATTTACCTAGCATTGAGGATACACTCATTTTAATTATGTAGAAAGTTGTGTTTAATTATATCTTACGATATTACATTCTTGAAGACGCGGTATATAAACGCCTACAATTTGTTACAACATGAAAGAGAAAGTAAATCAGCACATTGTTCACTTCACCTACATAGATCATTTTCGTGTCTTTGGAGAAGGAACTATTTTTGCAGTAACATTTCCCTAAAATAAATTCTACCTACGTTTCTGCGGCTACATTTTAAATGAAACCTGCATATTTGATAAAAGTTTCCACCATCAGATGACACGCATGGTTTGTCCACCTAAAAACATCAGGCATACTGTTAAGGACTTGGGACTAGGAGTAACCCGTTTAACAAGTGCCTATTTGTTGCGTCCCGTTATCTGCTCCACGATAGGGATTCAATGATAACCGTGCCATATGTCATTATTTCGGAATGCACCGACCGAAGTTTATCGCTGTCAGAAAAAAGCCGCGGTGTACTTTAATTGCGGGCAATTAGCGTTATCTGTGGAATAGTTTGCGTTTGGGAACGGGTCCGGCGGTGTCTGTACGTCGGCTATAGGTGTCGCGATGTCGTATGTGGTCATCGGCCTCCATTTGCGAGTTTCGCAAGTCCTGTTAGCTGTATGAATGCGAACGCATTGATATTCTCCTGTCGTTGCGAATCTAGCTTCTTTACGCCGACGTGTTACCCCTTCTTTGTCGATGACATTTATATTGTAGTTTGATTGTTGGTTTTTACTTAAACATGTTTAAAAAATGGAAGGAATTTTCATGTTATCTATTCCAGTACGAATATTTGATTATTCATAATAGTTCGATGCCATAGAATGTTAATGTACGCAAGCTGCAAAAGTAGTTGCGTTCTTTGAATCGAGAGAGAATCTTGTGAGGAGGGCTAAGAAGCTCAAACGACTTTCATCGTGTGTAAATGTGTGCTGCATAAAAAACAGATAGGCGACCAATAAAAACCCCGTGAAGACATGTCGAGGGGCGGGCAACGCGGGTGCCGTGAGCTCTGAGTGCAAGTGCTTAGTGCACGCTGCAGTCTGACCGCGCCGGGCCGGGAGCGCGCACGCAGCCTCTACATCCCTCGCACTCAATCCAGTTTCTGCCCGAAATAATTCGTATCTCTCGCCTCGAGTGCATCGACTCTGAACTTAGTTTCGCGATCTATGCTCACATTCCTGCTCAGTCCGTTATCAGGAAGTGGCGAGCTTCGCGTGCGTCTCGTTTCCGCTCCGTTGATTGACTTAACATAGCACCAGAGCTGCTCATCGCGCTAACCATCCGAATGCAATAATTATGACGTGAGTTTGATTACGAAACCACAAATATTTGTCTTAAATAGATGAATAACTGTATTTTGTTTTGTTGCAGCGCACCCGTTGTCGCGGTCATCTCAGCGGGCGGGGAGGCGGTTCCCACCGGTCCTGCGTCCGAGGAAAGCGCTATGAAAGGCGTCGAGGCCACACCGGAAGAGCAAGAACGATTAGCCGCCGGAAACAACAATGGCTCCTTGGACTGCAAGCTCCCACCGTCCGAGCGACAGGAGCCCCGCTCGGCCTTCCATTCAACAAGAGTGTTTATGCTGGTGTTTCTGTCGGGATGGGTGCTGCAAGGCATGTTCCTCACATACTTCGTGAGCGTAACGACAACTGTGGAGAAGTTGTACAAAATTGAATCGAAGACGACCGGGATTCTCTTGTCGGCGACAGAGATCGGGCAAATATGCACGGCATTGTTTCTGACGTATCTGGCGGGACGGGGACACCGGCCGAGGTGGATCGCGTGCATGATGCTGGTGCTGGCGGTGGGGGTGGTTGGCTGCGTGGTGCCCCACATGCTGTACGGGACCCAGCTGATGGACGTGCACCTTGACTCACACCGGGCGGAGCCGGCGCCCGTGTGCTCCACGGACGGGAACTCCACAGTGGTGTGCGACGCCGCTCATATGAAGAGCACGGCAGCGCGCTCCTCCATCGCAGCCGTGGTGATACCCTGGCTGTTCTTCTGTCTGCTGGTCGTGGGCGTGGGCCAGACCGGGATCGCCACCTTGGGCATACCTTACGTTGACGACAACGTGGGAAGCAGACAGTCACCACTTTATATGGGTGAGTTTTATATTGTTACAACAACTTGAACAAGTAAACTTAAAACCACCTACGTATTCATACTTCTTTGATGCGCTTTCGAAGACCTCCCACCAGTAGTAGTAAGGCATGAAATGTTGCATATAATATATTATCTTAATGGGTCATTAGCTCAATCTGTCCGTCTCTTAATGTTTTGACAAGTCGCTGAGACGAATAGTTTAATAGTATAAGTTTGATCTATAAATCCATTTCCGGTGTCTGGTATTTTTAATATTACCCGACGAAACAGCGCACCATCGCTCATCATGCATGTGATCACTTCTCGACAAGTGAACGCATCACAATCACATAAATTATTAATTCAAAGGATTAAAAATTAATACAATTATATTTGCAGTCATTTACAATGCATAGCTATGTAATAACTCTACACTAATCAAACATTGTAGGTACATGTATATATTTTATGTCTATTTCTTGCATAAATCTAACATAACTTTTACTTTTATAATAATTACGGGTGTAAGTCGTATTATTATGGAAAAGTTTCGCATCCAACTAGCACGTAATAATCAGTTCGTGCGAACACGATTATGTCAATTGTGAGAAATAATTTACTGGCGAGGCCTTTGGCCCGCTACAGTATTAATATTACTACTTTAGCTTGGCTTAGAATAGAATAGAATAGAAAGCACTATATTAGCAAGAAGAAGCACACACTTTCAATTTAAAATATTAATTACAATCTTAAAATACTTAATTACATTAGCGTTTTTGCTTTGTTTTACTTTCGTATTAGAGATACGAAAGTATGGAGAGCCGTTCTTTTCCTTCGGTTATACTGCGAAAACTATCGAACCAGTCGGAATAATACTAATTGTGCTATAAGATGCAGCGTGTTTCGGAGAAGGTTTAAGTGTTTGATATGTTGGTGATTACTTACCCTTTATTTTTGACTTAGAAATACCTATATATTTGCAATAAAAAATAATTCAGTCACTGACATTTCATTACATATGACAATTCTAAAGGCCGGCAACGCTCTTGTGATTCCTCTGGTGTTGCAAGTGAATGTGGGCGGCGGTGATCACTTAACACCAGGTGACCCGTACGCTCGTTTGTCCTCCTATTCCATAAAAAGAAAGAAAAAAAAATCACGCAATGAGCGGGCGCGGGGTATTTAGTTTATGGCAAAACAACATTGGCCGGGTCGGCATTTGTTTTATAAGTATAAATCGAAACTGAACTAAATTATCACTTTCAATTATCATTTTCATATTGTCCTTAACATAGACTTGCTGCCTTATTCATAATAAAACGCTTTTCGAAGGTATAAATCTATATAAGTTAAAACTTGTTTTAAGCCTATCGAACGTTCGATAAAATTCCTTATTCATATTCGTTAGATAAATCTCCCATAACTAAAAAAACTAATACGTCTCTATAGTACGCAATGTTGCCATTTCGTACAAAAAACATGATAATAACTAATTTAATGAGGAACTGTCAATGGAAACAGACATCTTTTCACTGTCAATGGTTTGTCAGTTGTCAAAAGTCGATGTCAAAATAATTTCAAACTTCAAAAATCAAAGTTTTGAAGTCTGTCGGTTGTCAATTTAAGACGGATATCCAACAACTTTGAGTGGGAAGCTTTAAAACACATTATTTAACGAACAGCTGATCGATGTCGGCCATGTTTTTTGCGTTCGAGTGCTTAAAATAGGTCTATAGAAGGGTCCTGGCTGCTATAAGTCACGTCAGCTTTATCGAAGAGATAATGAGCTTTTAACCTCTAATATGCGATTATGAATATCACTTTTTAACAAGCGTATATTAGCGTTGTTTTAAATCTCCGCTAAATCATTATGAATAAGACATGTTACATATTCTAGCGTGTAGACAAACAACGCATATGAGAGAGAAGAACAACTCTAATGGAGATATAACAAGATAGAAAAGGAAAGCGAATGTTACTTTAACCGGTTTTGACTGATGGATCATAAACAGACTCTTTGTCATTAGCTTCTTAGTATTTTATATATTAAACAACTAGCTACACACACAATAACAAATCAATATTGGTCACGTATTATCGAGCTGTCAGGTCGTATATACGCTAGTATATTCTATATATAATGTTATTGAGTGGCAAGCTGTAGATGTATTTTTGAGCTTCCTTAAGTTAAAGCTACTGACTATTTAAGAAAAACTGACAGGAACTGACACACCTCTAGGTAGGGGACCTATTAGATTCATATTGGTAAAGGGTTAACATTGTGTACAATGTTTACTTTTGTAAGTGCGCGTGGTGAGTTGCAAGGGGAGGGGGGGAAGGTAGTAGAGGAAAGAAAGCGATAATGTTCCTGATGTTCAAGATGGATCCTCAAAGTCACCTTCCGCTGCGTTGGTACCGACCCGGTCTCGTCCTGTACGTAAATGTAGATTAGATAAGATGCGCAATATTAGGTATTAAGTTTACTTTGATAACTGTACATTGTAGTAAGTATTTTGGGGTTGCATTGTAAATTTAGTGGGGAGGGATGTAGTGTAGGTAGACGTAAATATTGTCTCGAGTTTGACGTGCATTGTCAGAGATTACATAAGGTGATTGATTGTTGAAATAACTGCTGGTTTCAGTTCTTGCTCCTAACACGAGATATTATAGAAAGCATCAAACTAACAGACAGACGTAGAGCCATTTTAAAAAGCTTTGTCTGCAAACAACAGTTTAAATTAAACACGGGCTCTTTGTACAGGTTGAATCAATGTGTGCATATATGGATATATTATTTTAACGTTGTGTGCGGTATTTTGAAGGACTTCTTTGTTTTGTTGAGCATGTACGACATTTTGTATGGGTTTTTATGACGTGCAGATGACCAACCTGATGTTACACTGTGTCATCTGCCTATAACTATGACGCGTTATAAAACAAACTATGGCACAGCTAAGTAGCTAATTGACACGTGTTTTTTTATGACAATAAGGGAGAAGACAAGCAGGACGTTCAGCTGATGTTAATATATACGCTCTTTCTATTACAATGCAATGTCGCTCAGGATTCTTAGGATTCTTGAAAATCCCAAAAATTCTGATCAGGACCACAATTGTCTCCTTGAGACAAAAGATGTTAAGTCACGTTTGACTAGTAGTTTCACTAGCTACGGCGCCCTTCAGACTGAAACAAAATGATGCTTACACATTACTGCTTCACGGCAGGAATAGGCGCCGTTGTGGTACCTATAATCTAGCCGGTATCCTATGCAAAGGAGCATCCCACTGATAATATAAAAGACAAGTAAAAAGTAAAAAAAAAATATTTTCTCTACAACTATTTCAATTTCAGTGCCGCTCAGGATTCAAGAATCCTGATTTGTTTCAATCAAGATTCTAGATACTGAGCGGCATCGTAAAATCATCTCTGTAAGACATATACGAGTACATGACAATATGTTAAATCTAATAAGCCCAGTGAGTTCTACAAAGCCTCTACAAAGCGCAGGTCCGGCCTCCTAAGGAGTATCTCTGGTCTGGCGCACCCCAGTATCAGCTCGATCAATTTGACCGAATGCGACGCAGAGCTGCTTGAATTGTTGGAAACCCAGTGTTCTGTGAACGGCTGGATTGCTTATGTGGATGAACTGATTTTCTTTTTCCGCTTTCGAAATTTAGCTGCTTGCGGTGGAACACCTGCAGATACAATTTTATCATATCCCTAAAACTCAACAAAATTGTCAAGATTAGATATAACTTTGAAAGTTTACGTTGTGACTGAGTTCCAAACACGACTTAATAGTTTTCGAAAAAGTGAGAGTTGACTGGTGAATTTAATTAATTGATTGTGCTGTGAGTAGATAAATTAATATTGGACAGTCAAAAAAAGCGAATATGGAAAATGCATGATGTCATAAGATATTGATAGGTGAAGTCAAACCAACATTATAGTTCTTTAGTATCGAAAGCAGATGAATTTTCGTGGATCCCTGCTTACGAATTGTGAACCCACATTTTTTTGTCACGCCAACGAAGACCCCCGTCGAGTCTCTCGTTGTCCCCTGGAGGTCCTGGACCTATTTAGAACGTTTTTATCAATCGATTCACACACAATTCTTGGGAAGCAAACACTTTCGCATATAACATTATCTCAACGTCGTGTATAGACATTACTTACTGTTTCGGTATTAAAACAAGTTTGACGGGGCAGGCCGCCGCCTCGTCGAAGTCATGAATCTGGCTTTATTTATAAAGCAATGTTGTCTGTAAGCATGTATGTAGGTACTATGTTAGTTTTAATGAAGAACAAAAACTTGTTTTACGCCAGGTACTGATTAGTTTACAAATCAACGTCGTAGGATCTTATTATACTTGGTACACTACGATTTAACTATGTCTGTGTTATTAATAACATGAAGTAAAGTCCACATGTTAAAACAAATTTATATTGCGCTCCAAAATTTATAGGTTTTCTGATTTTAAAATATCACATGTATTTCTTATAGTAATGTTGTGCCTACCTATAATTTAAGTACATTTAAACTATTTCATTATATTTGTTTAATTCTTAGTGCATAAGTTAATACATTGTATTTAGTTGGTAAGCCTTTATGAATAAATAAAATAAAATAAAAATGAGACTTAATAACGTGCCAGATTTTGTCAACATGTCCTGAAGATGCCTCGTGTAGAGGCGTAACACGTGTCGAATTGTTTAAAAGACAAATATTGGCGGAATTAACACTAAAGAAAACTCAAAACATTTGGATAATTATGGATTTCCGCAAAGTAACGCCTACTTCAATATTTTTTTTTACGAAGAAAAGTTAAAATATCTTTGTCACTACAGAATAACATGGCAGGGATAAGTGATTTTAAACTTGGAGTAATCCATTGGAGTCATTTCATTGCGTTATACCAACTAATATTATAAATGTGAATGTGAGTTTGTTTGTTACGCCTTTACGCCGGAGCTACTGAACCGATTTTTATGAAATTTGGTACAGCGACAGACTAGAGCTTAAGAAAGGACATAGGCTACATTTTATCCCGGAACAATCCATGGTTGCCGTGAGGTTTGTGAACAACTGGAATTCACTTCGTTGAGCTATAACTATACCAATAATAGACTTGCTTAGTTTGCAATGTTCCTCGAAATAGGATTCAAATAATATGTTGGGAACGGGAGCGAAAGCGGGAACTGGAACTGGAATAGGAAATGGGATTTCCAAACCTGCTTATTATTTTTAAAAACTCTTTATCTACGCGGACATCAGCTAGTAATATATAAGATTGTGTGTTTAAAACCCAAATATCATTTCATTCGTGGTGGCCATTGTAATCCAAATAATTTACAGTAAAAAAAACATAGTCTGCTTTACATAGCACCTACTGGTAAAGTACATTTAAATACCATGTGAATTAGAGTGTCAATCCTAACGCATGCCATGTTGAAAAAATATTCAAAATGATTGAAGGCTTAAATTGAAACTAATTAAAAGTTGATTGTGCCATTATAATAATTATTGTAATCTAGACAATGCTGTACAAGACGACATAACATCTTAAATAATTTATACGTCTAGATAAAGTCTCTCGCTGTTAGACAACCGATAAAAACAGGCCAGGAATATTAGTTTAGTGTGCGTGACAGGCTACGTCTTACACTAGCGATTTGTATGACACTTCGTGTTAGTGTGCGCTAATTGCTCAAAATAGAGGTTAGTTCTTAAGTCTATTTTTTTCGACGTTTACACAGCTGTCATTGTCTATCTAGACCAGTGGCTCCCAACCTTTTCTTCGTCATGGACCATAGTGAATCAATCCGAAAATACAATTTAATCAAAAAGTAGAATTTAAAAATTGCATTGCATTTTATTCTTAAGGCAGCCAGGAAGATCTTCGAAGCTAACGCCTGACGCTGGATGATGCAATGCGTCGTTGTTGCCTGAGGATTCTTCTGTTTTACTAACGTTGCCAGACCAGAGCGTGATCCCAACATTACTGGCCAGAGCGCACTCGCAGAGGTTCACTCTAAACTCATTTTTTTTTCGACGTTTTCACAGCTGTCATAGTATATCTAGAACAGTGGGAGGCTCCTTTGCACAGGATGCCGGCTAGGTTATGGGTACCACAACGGCGGCTATTTCTGCCGTGAAGCAGTAATGTGTAAACATTACTGTGTTTCGGTCTGAAGGGCGCCGTAGCTAGTGAAATTACCGGACAAATGAGACTTAACATCTTATGTCTCAAGGTGACGAGCGCAATTGTTGTGCCGCTCAGAATTTTAGGGTTTTTCAAGAATCCTGAGTGGCACTACATTGTAATGGGCAGGGCGTATCAATTTCCATCAGCTGAACGTCATGCTCGTCTCGTCCCTTTTTTCATAAAAAAAAACGTATATATGATCTAAGCTTTGGTACCATCATAGATCGTCTTCTGATATAAAATGTTCCCAAGGAGTTGGTCTCCTTGTAATTCCGTTGTTGAGACAGTGGACGTGTCCGTCGCTGATCCCTCCAATTCATCCGGAAACTCTTACTCTTCTGTTTGATATAAGACTCTTTAACACTTTCAACGAGATTAGTTTAAACAGTTTGAAGTTTAAATGGATATTTTTATCTTTGTTACTTGTAAACTGCGTTAACAGGTATAGAGAATTTTTAACATACTTAGGCTCGGCTATATCAACTAACTTTAGCAATAACAAACATGTTAAAGTACCGGTTAAGCAAAAATGTGTTGCATCATTTGACAATTTTTAGATGACCTCATAAGTTTAACTGTTAATCTTAACCGTCCAATCTTCGTCGGTTAAAGCTATTGTTAATGTTAAATAGCTAAATAGCAACCTGTAATAATAATCACATAAATGTTCGTTATTACCTAGATATTTATACGATGCAGCGATGGTGCAACATATTCCGCAGCCTATGTTAAAGGCAGCGTTACTGTTAACGTTAAATTTGACTTTAACCTTAGCTATAACAGCTAATATGATGCAACCCAGGCTAAATAATTGGTCTTATAAAGAATATATCTTAATATATATAAATTACGTGACACGTTGTTTGTCCTCGATGGACTCCTAAACTAATGAACGGATTTTAATGGGGATTACTTCATGGAGTGTAGTTTGGTCCAACTTGAGAGATAGGATAGTTTTCATTTCGATTTAGGACCCATAATTATTTTTATTTCCAATATTTGTTTTACATGGACATATTTTCTATGAGAGAATTTAGTGACGCACGGTTTGATAGTTCCGCTGTGAAACAATTTCATTAAGTATAACAACAGGGAGCATATTTTACGAAATAATTCTTGATTTTTTGAAATATTATTGGTAAATTCCTATAAAACAGTATTTTTTTATTATCTACAGAACAACGTCTGTCGAGGCAGCTAGTATAGATATTGTATTGCCGATATTAAAATCGCGATACAAAAGTAACTGTTGATCGTAGATGATGAAATGAAATTGTCAAAAATAACCCTTAACATTTAGGGGGATGAAAAATAGATGTTGTCCTCAGACCTACCCAATATGTACTCAAAATTTCATGAGAATCGGTAAAGCCGTTTCGAAGGAGTTTAACTACAAACACCGCGACATGAGAATTTTATATATTAGATATATATATAAATAAAGAGTATAGGATAGCACGTGTTTATATTAACAACAAACTGCTTTGTCACACACGCAGTTCATATAATATTGGTCTCTTGACACACATAAGTAGTTTCGTTAATTAAACACACGAGTAAGATAACCTAGTAACTGTTAGCACTGCACTAGTATTAACTACTCTACTAGTGGGAGGATCCGTTTAATTATATGACGGATAAATTCAATTATTAGTTTTATCTTTTACCAGACCACCAATTTCAAAGTGTCATCGTCTCGTCATCTTTTCAAATGGTAAGCAATAATTCGGTATTCCCATGATGCTTCCACCTAACCGAATTATGGAAGCGAATTGTGTTCAAAATAGCCCAGAGGCTGACTTAGCAACGGTCATATAGGTACATAATATCGATACCTTACTTCCAAAGAGTAATAATTCAGAAACGTTTGCTCAAACAAATTCAAATAAAAATAGTTTAAAAAAAAAAACTGAAAAACACGCTTTGGTTGAAAAGATAATAGTTGAAATTTAAAATGAACATCAATTCCTGACTTATCGAGAAATAGAAAAAAATATTAAATAAATCTACGAAGTTTGAACGAAATCTGGCCGTTTAAAGTGGGTCAAAATCGCGCCCTAATGAGTCGGTTACAAACAAACATATATACAGGTGAAGTGTTCGAAGTAAATCCATCGAACAGCATTATATTACAAAAATTGCTTAGTAGATAAAATTAATTGTAATAAAACCATGTGTTGTCCTTAGTAAGGCACTACGCGGGTGACCATTGATCGGGCCGGTCCTAGTTACCATTAACCATTCGTCTATAACCATCACAGGACCGGCCCGAGTAACCATTTTAACCATTATTTCCAATTAGTAGGTAGTAGAGATCCGCGTACTCACAAGTAGTCTTAGTATCCATTAATTATAGTTATTTAGCAAGTGTCATACATTAATTTAGTATCTTAAGTATATAAATACTTTTTCCATAAAAACCTATAAGTATATATATACCTACCCCTAAGTGCACCCCTTTTCATGGTCCTTCGAGCCGGATGCCCCCCTTTTCATGAAGCTCATAAAAAGCGTGTAAAAACAACTCGAGTTATTACTGTATAAAACGAAATATCATAGACTTATGAAATTATATTGGATGTAACAACTTAACTGCATGAAATTATCGACTTGTTTCACTTTGATAATGATGGGTTATCATTTATGGAACAATTTCTTATACCTACTCGTCTCAAACATACTAAATTTCAGACATGTTACACGTCTAACTAACTGATGTATCGATATGTATGTGCTGAGTACAATATACTAATGAATAATAAATAAATTCCTTCCTCTGCGTTTGAAATCCATAACATTTAGTGGTATAATATTCGTCTAGTAGGTACTATGGATATTAAAGTTTAGGATTGAGGAACAGTATTTTTTCAAATCATTAATCATTAATCCGATTGCAAGTATTACGCCTGCCCATTGCAATGCAATGCAATAACCCAGAATTCTTGTAAAATCCAAAATTCTGTCCGGAATCACAATTGCGCTCGTCAATTTGAGATATAAGATCTTAGTTGTCATTAGCCCATGAATTTCAGTAGCTGCAGCGCCTTTCAAACTAAAACGCAATAATGCTTGCATATTACTACTTCACGGGAGAAGAATTCGCCGCTGCGGTACCCATTTCCCACATAATATGTACAGAAGCCTCCCACTGGTTTGCCAAAACTTGCATCTTATCCTCAACAACTGACCCCGCCTACTGAGTCCCGCCTACAGAGGTCCCGGGTTCGAATCCCGGTAGGTGCAATAATTTCTATTCGAGTCATGGATGTTTATATGTATTTATGCATGCTTAAGTAAGTATATTATATTAGATATATCGTTCTCTTGCACCCATAGCACAGGCTATGCTTAGTTTGGAGCAAGATAATTTGTGTAAGAGTGTGTCAATATTGTTTTGCCTCAGCGGAATTGTGATTATGATGCAGTATTAGTTTGCCATCAGACGAGCTTTGAGCCTCGAAGGTGTTCGCAAGAAATCAACGAACAAGATGCACATCAGCTTGTTGCAAGATTGCAATCGTTGTGTTTGTCGTGCAAGTCGCGTAATGTTACACAGTGTGCCGTTGTTTGGATGCACATGGCGTATGTCGAATGACAAGGAAAATTCACGTGTTAACTGAGTTTAAAATTTTGAAATGGTAAACATATTTTGAACAATAGAAAGAAAATAATAGTAGATTACTGCACATTCTTATTTTGATTGTTACCCATGTCAAATAAATCTGGAAACATCGGAAGTTCTGGTAGGTGGAAGAAACGTCTAAAGAACAGTTTTTTAAAACTCGTTTAGATGCCACACAATGCTACACATCCAGAGTCCAGACAGTGCGAACATTAATTAATTATTATGTACTGTAACGACACTAGGAGTTCTCCCGATACAGCTGATGGTTTTAAAACAGAAGTTTGATATACGGTCAATTGATTACTTTTAACTGAGCAAATGAAATAAATTATATTTAAACACCATGTAGTATATTCTATAATAATATGTAATTCGTAGAAAAACAAATAGAAATATCTATTTACAATAAAGAGTGACAATAACATAACATATTGCAACAACACTTAGCAAACGTCATGAAGCTACATCAGTTCGTTAAGGGGCTTAATATGGAGAGAAGAACTGATAGGAAACTTCCAGCCCATCTTTTAAATGGCTACCGCAGAACCAGATAAAGCCATGCATTATTATCTTCTATATAATCTGCTGTACTATATAATGTCCTGTTTCTCAAAGGCCTTTAAATATTTTTGCTCAGTGACAGGAGTCACTGAGCAACACACAACTAGGAAGTTGTAGAGTATTTATTAAAGTGATACTTTTATTACATCGTCTCAAACTTTTGTGTCTGTGTGTTGCATGTCGCGTGACGGTCGGGCGGCGCCTATAGTTCGCAGCTGCTGACCGTGTTGTGTATAGACTATTACTCATTTGTGCCAGTGCTCCACGCTATTTTGTTTGTTTTTGTTGTTTCACTTTTACCGTCGTTTCATAAATCACACAATCCTTCTATCAGTATGGTAGGGTTGAAGACCTAATAAGACGTATCTCGTTATTTGTCCGTGAATAATAAGAATAATAAAGGGCCAGTTACCAACGCAACAGAGTAGCAGATCTCAATCGACAGCTATAACAAGCTCAAGTGGTCGCGAGACGTCCCGCCCTACTGACATACATGCATCCTCCGAAATAGAACAAACAACTCATATGCGAAGGGTCGCACGCAATACTTGACAGCTAACACAATTTTATACTTAATCACATCCGTACAAGTTTCGTTTTTAAATGGCAGCGTTTAAATCAAGTTATTTGTCCTGACACAATGCCAAAACCTATCAATTGAACAAATTAGAAATTTAGAATGCGTAGTGATTGCGACACTAAGTTAAGCATTGATTTTTTATCTTAATAATTACATATTTGGGAATTATTTTATTGTGTATATATTACCAATATATGATTGAAAAATTGGCTTTTGAGATCTTCACAATACAAGTTGAACTAATAATCATACAATTGACGACAGCAAAGCTATCTCATTAATCAGTCCTGCGAAAATCACTGATCATGCTTATCATGCTTGCAATCTGTGTGTGGCAATTCTGTACAGTGCGGTTGCCAAGGAACTTTCTTCCACGTACAATGGAATGAGCTTCCTTGTGCGTGTACATTTTTCTAGATAACCGGCAACGCTCGACCTCCTTTTCAAGGAAAAAAGACCAACCCTAGGAATATCTTTGAATCCTAAAATTATAAGCCTAAATATTTTCTCTTTGAAATGCTTTGGTCAATACCGAATATCGGTGGGTTGACCTAGGCATACATTTTACTATCAGATCAGCTCGTACTGAAAAGGAGTCAGGTTAAGAGATCCAAGATTGAGAGAACCTGCATTAACCTCTTCAAATGTTTCACTTTGATACTAAAGTAACAGTCGAAAATACTCTATATGATTGAAATCAGTAGCCGTTGAGTTTCTTTGTATGTTCTTTGTTCACGAGCTCAACTTTTTACAAACATATGGTACTTCAGTAATTCTAAAGATTCATTCATTCAAAACCGCTTAGTTTAAGCCTAATTGAATAAGTTTTAAAGGTTAGAAGTAAGTTGTTTACGGATACGAAGTTTTAGGGGCAGATGTAATTAGCCTCACAATTTTTCGCCATATCTCTCTCTATAAGAGGTCATTCGAGCACACTTCTGAACGGGACCTTTTAATGCCATTCACTTTATACCCTGGATGACCAGGCGTTCTATGTTCTGACTGCTTCGCCTCACGATACACGAAGAGTCTTTCTCTACCATCACATTTAAAGTGTCACTTAGCTTAATATTATTACAGCGCGAGCGACATAAAAAACACTAGGAGAGTTACTTGCGACGTTTCCACTCTGTGATACCATTTATTTTCCCAAGCGGTGTTAGTGGTTTATTGACATCAGAGAGTGTTGTCAAGGAATTAATTTAGAAAAAATATACGACCTTTATGACCTCTTGCATGAACGTAAAAGAATACAGTGAAGGACGTAGGGCCGTGGCAATTTTAGGTTCGTAATCTCTGACAACCAGATTGGTTTTGTTAACCTCGCTACTTGGAACAGGGATGGAGTCTTGTCAGGATGTACCAGCCTCGCTACTTGGAGCAGGGATGGAATCTTGACAGGTTGTACCAACCTCGCTACTTGGAATAGGGTTGGAACCTTGTCATATGACGTGCGTGATGTCAGCAGGCATAAACCGGTACTTTTGATTGGTGATTTTGAATTGTTTGCATGCCTATCACATCACTATGACGTTTTTAAAATGGTGGCTTGAAATTCACTCAACGCGCGAGTATTACTCCATTGTTTTGTTTCTTCTTCTCTTATTTAAACATAGATCGTAATTGCACCATATAACAAACTATTGCATAGCAGGGCAGAGTGTTTGTGAATTTATTGTATCGAGGAAATTTTATCTAATCGTGATATAGTGTTTATCAGATCGAATATTATAGATATGATAACATTTGACACACTAAGAATTCACAAGTACTTTGTAACACTAGTCAAATTGAAAGTTTTAAGCCTCATTCACTACTGAGGCTTAAAACTTTCAATTTGACTAGTTGAAATGTTTTAAGTTTGTATGTCGACCAAAAATAAACGAGGTTTAGAAAGACGAGGTTCGCTCCAACTACTTACAGCTTGTTTACTGGGCTCAGTAAAACATAATATTGCGCCTATGTTTTTTTCACCCTAGCTATTAGTCTTAAGCTAGGGCTGTCAATTTCAACAAAAATATTGTGTTAATTTTAATATTCGTGTCTGTGTATTTCTTTATCTTTATAAATATAATTCTCCTGTACGTGTGTTGACAGTGAACTCCTCGAGCGATTTGAATGAATTTTTCTGAGTGTGTTCAAGTGGATTCGAGGATGGTTTAGATTCACAAATAAACTATCTCCACAAACAGCTGGACTCATTTTGATGTATTTTTGTGCGTGAATTTGAGAATGGTTTAGATTCTCAATTCGATCCATATATGTATAATTCTCCTGTCTGTTAGTGAACTGCGTTGTGTATGTGAGTGAAGTCTTCCTAACGGCCTGGCCTGGCCTGGACCGATATTTCAAGTTTAAGACGTGTTTGCTGGACAACGTCTGGCGGGTCCGCTAGTATATTTAAGAAGACGTAGTGTTGGTAGGCCTAGATGGACCGACGATCTGGTCAAGATCGCCGGAATAGGTTGGATGAAGGCAGCGCAG
Organism: Leptidea sinapis; assembly: GCF_905404315.1. Taxonomy (NCBI): domain Eukaryota; kingdom Metazoa; phylum Arthropoda; class Insecta; order Lepidoptera; family Pieridae; genus Leptidea; species Leptidea sinapis. The sequence continues at coordinate 5,360,692 of NC_066304.1, read as the reverse complement.
GACCGATCGACCTGGCGGTATTTGGGGGAGGCCTTTGTCCAGCAGTGGCGTCTTCCGGCTGAAATGATGAAGATGATGGTGGTGTTTTTTTTTTATGGAAAAAGAGTACAAACGAGCATATGTACGGGTCACCTGATGGTATGTTATCACCACGGCCCATACTCTCTTGTAACACCAGAGAAATCATATTGTTGACCTTATAAAGTTTGGAATAGACGTACATGTCGAAGATCTGAGGGTACTGCAGTAACTATTACTCAGATAATGTAATCAATGAATAATTTAGGATAGAAATTGAATTAGGGAGCTTAAATTAATACTAATAAAAGGCAAGCTAACCAGATAAACAAATTATAATTTTAGTGGCTTAAACTAAAAGTATCGAGCAGCTAGTTTAACAAGTTAATCACATTATCATTTTGAGATAGTGAATTTAAAGCAAGTTCACAAAATTAATTACAGTTTTTAGTTGAAACCGGCAAAGCTTCTACTTATAATGTTTTCTCTCCAAAATCTTTAAAATAGGAAGTATTCCAATCGGAAGCATTCCAAACGGACGTCTCGTCTGTAGCTAGCGTGACTTGCTTTTGCTAGTCCGACCCCCGTTTGACGGGGTATACATATAATGAATAAGAAAAACGAAACCACATTGGCTGGCGAGGATAGAACCGGTAACGCCGTGGTAAGAATCAACGGTTCTACTCATGGAGCCAACGATGCTTTTTCTAAATTGTAAAATGGGTACATAAAAAAATATACCAACAGACGTGACAAGAGGTATTAGCAATTTAGAATGCTTAGCAGCCCTAGAGATAACTCCTAAAATACCGGTTCCCTAAGAAACCAATGAAAGGCTAGTAGTGCGTGTACCGTGTACATTTCTCACGGTGTAGAATTACTGTAGTATTATGCAAGTGTCGAGCTGTTGTGTGCAGCGTGTAGTATGTTGGTGTAGGTCAGTTCTGCAATATCGAAGCGCGATTAGATTGCGCCGGTGATTTCTGCTATTACATATATGAATTGTGTAGAGGCTTATGCCTAGATAATTTTTTGGCGAGGCGATAAAAACGATAACTCGAACACATACATATTATATCTACTAGCTGACCCGACCGTTGTTCTATGCATAATAAATAATATACTGTTTTTATGAATTTCTAAATAATATTTTATATAATCAAGAACTATTTTGTGAAATATGCTCAGAACTTTCAAACCGTGCGTCAATACATTCTCTCATAGAAAATATGAGCATACAAATATTGGAAATTTAAAATAATTATGGGTCTCAAATCGAATTAGAAACTATCCTATCTCTCAAGTTGGACCAAACTGCACTCGATGAAGTAATCCCCATTAAAATCCGTTCATTCGTTTAGGAGTCCATCGCGGACAAACATCGTGACACGTAATTTATATATATTAAGATGTATAAGAGTCTCGCGTCAGAGAATGCGGACGGATATACTAGGTCTCTGTTTACGGCCGTTTTGACCACTCTGCAGTACTCTAGTATTTACAAAATTCATTAATATTAAAAGCAAAACAGAGTGCGACAGATAATGAAGATATTTATATTATTTGGAAATAGTTTTATCCTGAGGATAAAAATCAAAGCGAATACGTTTGTAAGGAAAAAAGGCCCCTAATACTCCCTCTTAATGCATTTTCAATACATTCCCGATCTGGTCGAGGAATATTAGGATTTTCTATACAACACTCTTAATGGTGCGCCTATTTCGCACTTTTTTTTTGTGAATCTTTAAAAATTCGGTAAAATATATTCAAAGAACTAGAATTTCCCAGAAACAATGTGTTCTCATCGACGTTATTAGTCACATTTCCAAAAAATATAGATTCAGTTCAACGACCGCTTAATTACAGTTCCAACTATATCGGAAAAACCCTGTAGAGGCAATGTAGGCTGCGAAAAATCATAATCAATAAACTCTGTGCGTTATATTACAAACGAGCAATTATTGTACATACATTGGTAAATAATTTTGTACCTATTTATCTATATTTTGTGTATCTTGGAATCGGCTGTAACTATTTGGATGACTTTGGTGGTTTTTGGAATGTGCGTTTCTTCCGTGTTTTCGTACCGGAACCAGAGCCTTTGAAAATATCCGAGACGCTGGATTATGCAAAATACATAAATAAGTTTCCTTATGGGAAATCACGCGGGTACCTGGTGGTAAGTGATCACCGACGCCTAATCTCCATTGCACTGAAAGAATTCTAACAGGAAATCGTTTTGTTTTATGGGCACCATTGTCATATGGTCATGATGATATCGTCGGGGGCAGGTTTTTTAAAGAAACAGGAGGACAGAGTCACTTGATGGCAAGTAATGACAAGATGAGAAATACTGCACAATTGCATTGGTGACCTTTATAACAATTTCACCAACTATGGCGAACTGTTGAATCAAACTGACTGAACAACGAACATATTGCTTATATACTGTTCTTGCCTTTCAACAAAATAAGACCAAACAGCTTAGAGAAATACAAACTCCCTAATCTGTTAAAAGATATCGTATGACGGCCGTTCCCAATATTCAGTATATCTCTTACTTGAGATATAAATCGTAACTATCGTTGACTTTTCTGTCCCAATAAACTTATCGACGGTAACTCACCTTATCCGTACACGCTGTCTGTCAATGGGACGACGAATAGCTTTTCAGCGCTAGAAGTTTGTATGGAAATTGCAATTCATGCGCCCCAATATAAGGCGATAAGAATGACTTATCGGGTATATTGGGACAGCTTCAGATTATTGACAGCTAATTACTGACATTAGAAGGTAGTAATTTATCTCTATCTGTAGATAGTATATTGGGAACGGCCGTAAGACGCACTACAACGAGGCGTGGTTACGCCAAGTGTTTGCTACAGGGTACAGTATGCTTTTATTTATCTACGCAAGAGCTATATTTGGAAAAACAATACATATTTAATGCACAGCTGTTATGAGAATTGAAAGACTAGTACGTAGTTGAATAAAAGATGTAGGACAATGTTATTCCGATAGTCCAATATGGTCCGGAACCTATTTGGGGACTGCCTAAGAGCGCCATTCGTCACACCCTGAGGAACCAATGTCAACAAGAAACACTTAAACGATGGAGCAACTAAACAAGTTAAACCGTTCCAAGCATTGATAAATGCATTCAACAAGAGAAACGCAAATGAAGCCCTAACACTGCCCAGGAAAAACCTATGCATACTCACCGGGATGCTAACTGGGCACTGTCACCTAAACAGGCACCTCAGTGTGGTCGGAATAAAAAACGAAAGAACTTACAGACTTTGCCTTGAGGCCGATGAAATGTCTCTTAATCTCCTCTGCGATTGCGGCCTAATAATGCATATGCGTAACACCATCCTTGGCGAATACACCCTGCTTCCAGGTATTGTTTGTTATACTCGTGTTGAGACGAAGAGTTATAAGTTCGAGTGGCGAATGCAATAGTTCAATTCTGGACGCTCTGTTAGGACTCATTAGGACTAGGCAAATAGCCACCCTCTCCAAATAATAGTTATTCCGGTCGTAATTTTAGGAATCTCAAACCTAAATAATTAATTTAAAATGTCTCCGTAATCATTTTCCACTGCTGAAGGTCATGGAAAAGACATTGTGTTAAACAAGCAAGTTGCTATTACATGATATCGTATTTCAGATAGCTGTCTGTCTGGCCGCAAATGGTTTAATTGCATATAGAATTTGTAAAATGTCCTTCGATTGCTGATATAATGAGCTCAGTGAATGAGACAAGAATCTCGTGACATTATTCAATTTTAATATTAAATCGTTAGGCCGGCAGCACACTCGGCGTTACTCCAGACGTAGCGATTCCCAAGAGTGTTGTTATATTTTGTTGTGATACATATTAGAAACGGTATAACCCTTTGACTTATTACGCCCGCGCCAATACATCGATAACTAAATATAATTTAGATACATGATATTTAACGGTTAACTCGTAATCGTAAAATTTGGAAACACGATGTGATTTGAAGTCATTTCTTCGATCAAAAATTCGATGTGGTTGTCGAGGAAGGTTTTAGTATATAATTTGTTAAGGTTTGGAAACATTTTTGTGTACGTTAACGATTTGGAGGTGTCGGAAAAAGCCGGCAAGCATCTCTTGACACCTGATTTTGCTGGCAACCGTCCATGGACATTCCATGGTTGCCTTACCTCTCCCCATCCCGTGAGCCTCTTTCCCGTTTGCTCCCTCTTATATAAAAAAAAATATAGGTTTACTGAGAAGACCGCGATGGAATATGTATATCTCTTAAGGGTAACATACTATATCCATTGCTTCATTTTTAAATATTGATAACACATTTCCGATGGCCTTAGACTGCATTATTCCCGAATACTTACATCAAATTTTATTTCTATTGACCGAACAGCTTCTGTCGGGTCACCTAGTCTAAATAATAAAATTACCCTCAGTACGGCGTAAAGATTTCGCGGATAATTAATTTTATTTTTATCAGGCCCCAGCGGGAAACGACCGCTCGTTCGTTGTTGACGTCAAAAAGCATTTAAATAAATACTTACTAATTTCCAAAGCCGATTGCCGAATTGATAAGCAGAGTTTTACTTATCTTGTGGCATACTATCTCGAATAATTTCGTATAGGTATTTAGGAATTATTTGTATATAGAGGAAATGCATTTCGCGCAGTGTGTTACAGCCTTAATGTATTTCAACAAGTAGGTAGATAAATTTAAATTGCAAGTTTATTTATTGTGCATTGTTCGTCAATCAATGATAACAGTTAAGAGCTCCGTTTAAACATTAATTTTATTCTGGCACTTACTTTAATTTAAACCTTTATTATTTTTAGACAACTCAATACCTACCTTTTTTGCTTTTAATCTTACATCATTTTATCAAAATGCAGCAAAATATACTGATAATTTGGTATATATTATGTTATTTATTTAATGTTTAAAAACGCCATGATAGGAAGGTAAGTTATGTAGAGAGCCCATTTAAGTTTGTTAAGTGCACCTCTATTTATGTACTGTAATATAGATAGATTAAAGTTTAAGTTAAATTTATTTAAAAATCATTAAGCTTGTGCACTGACGTACCTAATATCTAATATATATAAATTACGTGACACGTTCTTTGTCCTCGATGGACTCCTAAACTAATGAACAGATTTAAATGGGTATTACTTCATGGAGTATTTTCAATATTTGTTTTGTATGGAAATATTTTCTATAAGAGAATTTATTGACGCACGGTTTAACAGTTCTCCTGTGAAACAATTTCGTTATAACAACAAGGAGCATACGTTACGAAATAATTCTTGATGTTTTGAAATATTATTGACAAAGTCCTATAAAACAGTATTTTTTTTTATCTACAGAACAACGTCTGTCGGGTCAGCTAGTTATATTATATTCCATAATAAAAAGTATTATAATAAATTGAATAGATCAGGACTGTTTCTACGTTTCTTAAGGTTAATCACAGGAGCGTTTTTTAGGAACAATGTTTAACCCATTTTATTGTAGTTATCGTTATATCAATTTTATAGGACTTATCGAAGATAAAGAATAGTGAAATGATCGCCAGAGGTTAGTCAAATGCACAACTATCGTTAATTACAGCAGTTTCAAAGAAACTGAGCATAAAGTTTAAAAGGCAATAAATTAATGAAGGAACGTTGAAATTCGAAAAATATATAAAATACTAGCTGACCCAGCAAACGTTGTATTGCCGATATTAAAATCGCGATACAAAAGTAACTGTTGATCGTAGATGGGTGAAAATTGAAGTTGTATGTATTTTTTAATGCTGACTCATAATCAAACAAATTTAAAAAACAATGTCAAAAAAATTTAAAAAAAAAAACGTGTGGACCACCCTTCATATTTAGGGGGATGAAAAATAGATGTTGTCCGATTCTCAGACCTACCGAATATGCACTCAAAATTTGAGATGTGATGAGACTCGGTCAAGCCGTTTCGGAGGAGTTCAATGTTTAACACCATGACACGAGAATTTTATATATTAGATACAGCCATAAACCATCTAGGATAATTTTCGCATCGAATGGTGGTAGTTTCATGTCGATACGATCAGTAGCTTAGGCGTGATTGAACCTCAAAAAAAGACCAAGATTACCCAATTTTAGTCGGCGAAGTAACCCAGCTCGAATATTCTATCGAATAAGGCTTCTTTATCGACATTCATAACTTTCGGTTATTGGAAGTACAAAATAAATATCATTACCTAAACCTTTATTTGTTATCCCTATCAATTATCCACGCAATATGTGTGGCAACTATGTATTAACACTCATAGAGTAGTATCATGTATTGTCAAGAGATAAACAATGGGCTGACAATGTATTACTTAGTAATAAAAACGTTATCTATGCGATTATTATGATTGTTATTGGTATTTTGGGTTTTACATTTGTTGTAATAATATTGACCTTACCTCCGATACTGTTTTGTTAAGTTACTTATTTGGTAGTAAAGAAGGTTTGGGTTCTAATGAAAGATTCGTAATGAAATCATACGACCACTGTTAATCGAAATCCTGAAAATATAACGTGCTTCTGCTACAGACAATATGTTCATGGTGGTTATACCTCCACGGAAATACATTTGTAGCTCAAAATTACCTGTTAGAGGTTAGGAGTTGGTCGATAACTGGATTTACTAAATCACAGAATATCATTCCTTCAATGACGTCGATTTTCGCTAACTTCTTGTAAAAAAGCTAATCATACCTATTTAAGTATCTATAAACAAAAAGACAAAGCCGCATATAGTACTCGACCATAAACTTAATTTTTATAAAACGAAAAATTAAACTGCGCCCCGCCATTTTTGTTTCTGACAGCAATTTTTTCGCCTCGGCAAGAATGGCAGGTCCCGCTATTTATGCCCCTCCGAAAATTATATCTGCACCATGTTTTATAGAAAGGAGTATGCTTTAATCACTGCAATTATCCATTTCCCGGTGAGACGAATCAGATAGTGTGATTTGGGAATACTTGTTGTTAATTATGATCGGGAACCGGTAACTACAGCTATACAGATGAGAGTTTATTCGTTCGTAGCAACGTTCCATCCTGCTCTCTAATTAAAAGTAATAAAGCATTAAATATCTCGGGTTTAAAATGTAAAATGCAGTCAGCTGCATGAAAAAGGCACTTAAGAGATAACAAAAAGTTACAACACGCCGCCCGATGTACCTACGTTCTTGAAGCGTGCATGCGAGATCCATTATTTATTACCGAAGCGTATTATAATAGTGAATATATTTTATATTTGCCTGCACGCAACGCTGTATGCAACGAGTGCGTTTTTTTGGCAAGCGATTCGGCGGATTTCTGCGAATGATTGCGCGCGCTTCTCAACTTGATTGTTTTTCGGTCAGTCACCCGATTCAATGTTTGATTATAAATTATTGTCAGAATTGAATACTTCATCGTAAGCTTCACCGATGTCAGGATAAATCTTTAAGTTGGTACCTACTTAGACTTAATGTACCTACTCTTTGTACTTTCAGTTAGTAAACGCCATTCTCAGTCATTTTTCAGCACCATTTCTAATCGGTGGTCACGATCAACTAAAGAACGCATTTGCCCTTGGATTGAATCTTGAGATACCCTCTATTATTATTTTATCACTACTCTATCGTTGTATTCCCAAAAATTTACTTTATTCATTTAATTATTAACTTTATCTCTCGTCGTTTTTTTATTATCAATCTCAATTACCATATATTTTAATTTATTTCACTTCACAAATTTATACTTGGAATATTAACAATAATATTCTAAGAATTGGATCATTGATCAGGCAATATCGTTGACATTCCAAAGCGACAGATCTTAATACTAATAATGAACATTATTATAATCCCAGAAACAATGTTTGTATCCTTTATTATTGATTGGCTTCTAGTTGAACGACCGTTAATAAGTCTTGAACATGTCTTAGCCACATTAAAATGGATCACGGTCTGTGACCACGTTGATTTGCATAATCAATATCCGGGACTCTTCATTACAGTATGCATCTACTACTTGATCTGTGGGATGTTACTGGCATCGATTTTTATGTTGTTTATTATTTTCTTCAGGTTTCAGAAACATTACTTATCTCAAAAAGAATTACCACTTCACTTACTAAGATTATAAGTGTTCTTGTAAAAGAAATAAATACACGCTACATAAATTATAATAAATCAAAGAACATAGCTGCAACTGTCTTAGTGATTAGAAGTACCTACTTAAAGGACTAACATAATATCTTAAATTTTTATTATTTATTTACTAAACTATAGAATTAAATTATTTGTGTTAACCAAAAATCCTTCAATATTTTAAGTATTTTTTTTATATTATCAGGCTTTTATATCTAAAGGCAATTTATTATTATTATCTCCTACAAATACTCCTGCTACCCTCAAAAGTAATACTTCTTCTCCCATAGTTTATTCTTGTCTCATTGCTTCTACAAATATTACGTTTTCTTTCGTTTCTTGTAATTTTGTTTCTTCTATTCAGTTAATTGGCGGCACTTTCATTGAAAGTACAAATTTGTAAATTGCATTCAGTATATTTATTTACAAACTTAACGGAACATTTTTAGGAAAAAGTTTTGTTATTTCTTAAATAATACATTGCAAATTTTTATCCTTTAGAAAGTAAATAATAAATTGAAAATATTTGTTAAAGGCAACTTTACAACTTTATTTGCAGCTATCACAATTGGGATAAGGGTGATTGGACCAGCTCTTGGATTTCTTCTGGGAGCCTTGTGCACGCGCGTTTACGTGGACCCCTTGACTGATCCAGGATACCAGTACAACGACCCGCGATGGGTTGGTGCATGGTGGTTGGGTAAGTTTCTACATAAATTTACAAAAGTTAACATTGGGAGGGCTTTTGCTTCATAGATTTTCTTGATTAGAGGGATATATTTTGATATTGAGATGGTTTTATATATATATTTAAGAGCGGCTAATCCGTCATATTTTTCATACGAACGCTACGCCTAGTGCGTTTTAACGCATTTTTCGTATATCATATCTAAATTTCTATCAAAGCAGAAAATTTAAATTTCAAGAATCAAATCCAATATAAATCTCCAAATATTTTATTTTTTCCCAATTTTACCAGAACTTTGGCCGTTCATAATGTACTCATAAATTGTAAATGTAAAGAAAACATTGCAATAGTAACCTCGCGCATGTAATGGATATTCTATCATATTAGAAACATTTATTTCCTGAAAGAAGTTTTATTAAATTTCGGCAAATTATTTACAATGTTATCGTTTTCTCTTGCTTGTCGTCAACAGGCGGTGTGTCTTGGATGAGAGGACCCTCTTAATCATTTTGTACATATTTTGTAACCATCTAGCAATGTGTGTCATTCTGTATTGTTACAGAGTGTAAATATACTTGCTATATTTGTTAAATACTTCACTGTTCCATGTTCACTTCATTGTTTTGTCCATCTTCACGTGTAAATCGTAGGGTACCGGTGTAATGTTTCCATTGAAACATATTGTGTTGGCGCGACTCTTGGAATTCCTTCATACGCATCGCGGAACTGTCACCTACCGTTACACAACCATTGGCTCGGATTTGCGCGCAAAATCTACGAAGAAAGCACGAGCGTGACTTAAGTATTAATGGAATGCGTGCGTATGACAACGAGCTGTACGTACTTTGTGTATATTTACAGTTACATCTCTTATGCCAGTGTAGTAAGGTCTTCAATCGCCTGTCATATGCGTTTCAAATGCTAAATGCGGTTGAAATTTACAAAAACGTGTTCCGACTGCTAATAGTTCAAATTCGCAATTGATATCTTTGAATGGCTTCCGCGTATCTCCTTGTTGTCCAAGTAATATTACTTTGTCACTGACGACTGAATTTTAATAAGTGTTTTTATTATTCATTGCTAAGTTTAATATTCATATGTTGTCGGTACTCGATGTGAAACAAATCAAAGTCGTTGCCACTAGCGAGACTTTTATGAGACTGCGTTTATCAATTATTGCTCCTGTTCCTTTACGTTCATTTTATTTGTGGAAACTGAATTGAAATTCTGTAGTACCAACTATCGTAAATGAAGTCGCCACTTCGCATCAACTGACCATTTATTCCGCTTTGTCGCACTTACCAAATTGCTTCATCATGCTATATTTATATGCTGATATTATTTTTATATCAATCTCTCTACGATCCTTTAAATAGTATTTGTTTACTCTAGCAATAATTATTATTTTATTTTTTTTTTTTGGAAAAACTTGCAGTGTTGCAATAACTTAATTACTTTGAGAAAATTTTACACCATTTAAAAGTTTTAGCATACATAATCGACTGATGTACATTTGTATTGGACTATATGAGATCGGCCACGTGCTGTTAGAACTACAAAGGCTCATGCTATCAAATTACATATAAAACGTAAATAAAACTTATAAGGAACCAAAAAAAAATTAATCACGAGAAATGAAGCGTCCCACAATCGTATTTGCGTCAGCAAACAAGACTTATGTGAAATCATCGACAAACAGGACATATCCTAAATCAGTCCTTTCAGTTATAAAGGGTGCATCCATCCTATCGTGAATTTGAATGGTCTTTTTAACAGTTTGATTAATAATTGTCTGACATGGCACAGAGTTGAGTGGCGTGCATATGGCTATGAACGTAGTTTTGTAGTCAGCTGTGTAAGACATCGCATCTCGCCGATGCGATTTTCTCTCGACTTTCGCTTTTCCCCGCGTCGCATGACAAGGCGTCACGCTGCGGTCTACATTATGTAACGAGTCGGTCGTCATCGCGACTAAAATACGCTCTATCTAGTAGGCATGAGGCGCCCGGTCATGGCCAAGGCTGCGCGCCATATTGTCGACAATTACGCGATCGTCGTCCCGCGTCCGTAATGACTAATGAGGATTTGGTGGGTGGACCGTGGACTGTGGACAGTGGACATGCGCCTTCACTTTTACTTTTAAACCGGTCCACAGTTGACCTTCGCGTTTGTGTTCTATGTCAAGTTATTTTATTTGTGTTAGACACGCATGGACGAGCACCTCGCTCGATTGCTGATGTTTAATGATAGCCCCCGCCGATATCATCTTATGATGCATCGCCGATGTAGTGATTAGAGAGTATAGATTGAAGTCGAAAAATGCGGACCCTACTCCACGTTCTTGTTAATGTTGATTTTGAATAATGTAGAAATATCCAAAACAAAGCGTGCAAGAGAGAAGAATGTGTCTTACGGAGATAGATCAGAATGGAGAAGGAAAGCGAATCTATTGTTACTGTGACCGATTTTGATTGAGAAGTCATAAACAGTCAGCCACGCTTGGCATTAGCTCCTTAGTATTTAGAATAGGTATTAAAAAACTTGCTGACGCACACATTGACAAATTGAAATTGGTCACGAATTATCGAGCTGTCAGGTCGTCTATATGCTAGTATATTCTAAGTCTATGTTTGGGACGTACACAGTATGCATTAGAACACGCAGATCTTCAAAATCTCCGTTCCAGTTCTAACAATTGTTCAAAAACTGGTAAACATAGTTACCTAAATGTATTACAGCGCCTATTTCTGCCGTGAAGCAGAAATAGGCAGTGTTAGCATTTCTGTGTTTCGGTCTGAAGGGCGCCGTAGCTAGTGAAATTACTGGGCAAATGAGACTTGACATCTTATGTCTCAAGGGGACGAGCGCAGTTGTAGTGCCGCTCAGAATTTTTGGGTTTTTCAATAATTTTGAGTGGTACTTCATTGTAATGGGCAGGGCGTATCAATGAGTCCCTTATTTTCATAAAAAAATTATAGTTCAGTTCAGATATTGGTAAGAATAAAGTTAATCGTATCAGAGCGGCTCTCACGCCTGCCTATGTCTAGCGAGTGGCCTTGACTGAGCAATGGCCGAGCGACCTTGTAACAACAAAATATTATATTATACTCTGTTTTGGTGTTCCAGTGTTTTAATTTACTAATCAAACTTATTTGTGTTTATTTTTAATATTCACTAATATAATAAATGATATATATAATAATTAACATTATAAATCGTCGCACCATTCCCATTCTGTGGTATCATTAAGAAAGTCATTTATGTTATAGTAACCTTTACCACACAAGCGTTTTTTAACAATTCTTTTGAAATACTTACTGTAATGTATACATATTTTCTTTGATCATTTTCTGGGATCTTGTTGTAAAAGCATATACATCGCCCCACAAAAGACTTATTAACTTGACTTAGCCATTCGGATAATAATTAACTATTCAGTAGGCATTATAAGTTTATGTCTGTTCTTAAGCAATTTGAACTGATGATAATACTCCTAATATTATTGTTGTTATTTACGAAGACTTTTCTCATTAACTTGAAACTTGTATTTCATGATTTTGCGATGTAATTTACAATTTGTAATTAAATACGGGAAACGTACGTCTGACCATAAGTTCCGGTACTAATAAAAATTCTTCAATTCTTTATTTATGTAATGTAATATTAATAAATGTCGATCTATTAGATATAGCCACCATTGCTTACGATACAGGCCTCTAACCTGTCCAGCCTGAAATCTATAGATATCTGTACCGTTTCCATGAAAAACATTGACCAATGCTTCTTCTAGCGATTTTTGAGTGTATGAATATCTTCTCAAACTTCTCAAAATATTTTGTCGTCCTAAAGGTTCAGATCTGGGATAAATGAAGCACAATCTTCAGCTCCAGTAAAGTCTGGAAGCTAGGTTTCGAGCCAAGCTTGGATAGTGGGGGTAGGTGCAGAGTTTTGCTGGACACTCAACTGCATATTTTTAAAAAGTAAATTGGTGTGAAGTTTCACAACGCGATCTACGATAGTTCCTTAACAGACGCAGCATGATAGCTTCGCTGCATTTTTCCAATTACTTGCGAAGCTTTTTCAGAGCTATGGGTTTGTGATTTTGCTTTATCATCAATCATGAAAATGTTACAAAAAAAAATCCCACAGCGGTGCCTTTTTGTGCTATCAAGCATTGTGTTCAAGCATTTTTGTGTTTTGGTTTGAAGGGCGCCGTAGCAAGTGAAATTATTGGGATAATGAGACTTTACATTGTATGTCATCCAAGTGATGAGTGCAATTGTGGTGCCGCTTTTCGTTTTTCAATAATCGTGAGCGGCTCTTCATTGTAATGGGTCCGCCACACTATGTTCCTTGCGCTGCTCATTGCTATGCTTTTCACGCTATCGCGATGTCGCCCTCTCTGCCCACACTCTCGCTGAACTAATCGCGACGCTCCGCACTTGTTCCTTTGACTCTTTTTTTTTGACGAGGCGAGCATGACGTTCAGCTGTTGGCAATAGAAACGCCCTGCCCATTACAATGTAGTGCCGCTCAGGATTCTTGAAAAGCCCAAAAATTCTGAGTGGCGTTACAATTGCGCTCGTCACCTTGAGACATAAGATGTTAAGTCTCATTTGCCCAGTAATTTCACTAGCTACGGCGCCCTTCAGATCGAAACACAGTAATGTTTACACATTACTGCTTCACGGCTGAAATAGCCGCCGTTGTGGTACCCATAACCTAGCTGGCATCCTGTGCAAAGGAGCCTCCCACACGCGCTCAAAAAACGACAAAATAGGGACCTTGGGTACGACGAGGATTTTGCCACACTACATCTCCATACCTCGCTACTTCCCATGCCGCTCTTCGAGTGTGTGACTGACCCATAATGGGCAGGTCGTATCATTTATAAACAGGTGAACGTCTTGCTCGTGTCTTAATGTACTTGAAGACAGTTACGTGAGTGATGTTTTACCATTACTTAAAGTTCCTGTAACCCCTATCTGGGCCAGAGGGCCTTCACACTGCATCTCCATCGCCTGAGAATCTCTCTTGATTTCATTTTTCACTCCAGGTTTTTCAGATGCCTTTCACTTCGTCAATGACAGTCCGCCTTCAGGTTTCCTTAAGAGTTCTAGTCTATCATTATAATACTCTTGGTCAGACTTAGTGTATCTAGAACGTGTGACCCTGAGTTGACGCCGGTGCTAACGCGTTTATTCCGGCACTCTTATTCAAAAGGCGTAGTCCCTGATTCATGGAAGTCAGCCCTTCCATCCGATCCCAAAAAAAGGAGACAGTTCGGATCCGGCAAACTACAGGCCTATTGCTATTACCTCCCTACTCTCCAAAATCATGGAGAGCATAATTAACCGCCAGCTCTTGGTATTCCTTGAGGGTCGCCAGTTGATCAACGACCGGCAGTACGGCTTTCGCCATGGTCGGTCGACTGGCGATCTTCTGGTATACCTAACACATAGATGGGCGGCGGCTATTGAAAGCAAGGGGGAAGGCCTGGCAGTTGGTCTGGATATAGCGAAGGCCTTTGATCGTGTATGGCACAAGGCGCTCCTCGCAAAACTTCCATCATTTGGGCTTCCCGAGAGCTTATGCAAGTGGACCTCCAGCTTCCTCACTGGGCGCAGCATACAGGTCGTTATCGACGGTTATTGCCCGAATCCCAAGCCCGTGAACGCTGGAGTGCCCCAAGGCTGTGTGCTATCTCCCACGCTGTTTCTTCTGCATATCAATGATATGTTGGACACCGCCAACATGCATTGCTATGCAGACGACAGCACTGGTGATGCCGTATACACGGGCCATGCAGGTCTCTCTCGGGAAAACGTCGACCAGTGCCGGAAGAAACTTGTGTCTTCTATCGAGACCTCTCTCGAGAAGGTCGCGGAATGGGGTAAGTTGAACCTTGTCCAATTTAACCCCCAGAAGACTCAAGTTTGCGCGTTTACCACTAAAAAAACCCCATTTGCCGTATCACCGCTCTTCGAGAACACTTCCCTTAAAGCCTCGCTTAGTATCGGAATACTGGGTCTCGAAATCTCGAGCAATTGCCAATTCCGTGGCCATCTGGAGGGCAAAGCCAAACTGGCTTCAAAGAAACTGGGCGTCATAAATAGAGCACGGCAATACTTCAAACCGGCCCACATTCTAGCGCTCTACATAGCGCAGGTCCGGCCTCACATGGAGTATTGCTGTCATCTCTGGTCTGGCGCACCCCAGTATCAGCTCAATCCATTTGACCGCGTGCAACGCAGAGCAGCTCGAATTGTCGGGGACCCAGTACTCTGTGAACGGCTGGATCACTTGGCGTTGCGTAGAGACGTCACTTCATTGTGTGTCTTCTACCGCATTTATCACGGGGAGTGTTCCGAAGAGCTGTTCAACCTGATTCCTGCCGCCGAATTTCACCTTCGCACGACACGCCACAAGTTACGATATCATCCCCACCATCTGGATGTGTGGCGGTCCTCCACAGTGCGGTTTTCAAGGAGCTTTCTTCCTCGTACCACGAAGCTGTGGAATGAGCTTCCTTGTGCGGTGTTTCCGGGACGATACGACATGGGTACCTTCAAGAAAAGCGTGTACACCTTCCTTAAAGGCCGGCAACGCTCTTGTAATTCCTCTGGTGTTGCAGGAGAGTGTGGGCGGCGGTGATCACTTAACACCAGGTGACCCGTACGCTCGTTTGTCCTCCTATTCCATAAAAAAAAAAATCTATTCTCTTTCTGTTTCTCTGTCACTAGATTTACAGCATTTAAATTGACATTGTATCCAGTTTACATGTTATTTGCTCGAGATATTAGTTCAGTTATAGACATTGATAAGCAAATCTGATCATATCGGTTAGCGCAGATAGAATTGATAATAAGTGGGCGGTATTTTGTTTACTCTGGATACTGTACGTTGGTTGAACTAATTAGAACCTTTGCTTTTATAGTTTGATTCGTGTCATAGTTGTTGTAGACTTACTCATTGGCAAATAACTATTTGGCTAGTTGATATACCGAAGATTTGATACAGACTAAATGCCGACGATGAGAAAACTCATGGTCGCTCAGAGAGCAATGGAGAGCGCTATGCTCGGAGTTTCCCTGCGAGATCAATCAGAAATAAGGACAACCAAGTCGCAGATATAGCCCAAATGATTGTGAAACTGAAGTGGCAGTGGGCAACAATCTGAAGCTGTCCCGATATACCCGATAAGTCATTCTTATCGCCTTATATTGGGACGCTTGAATTGCAATTTCCATACAAACTTTGTATCGCTGGTAAGCTATACGTCGTCCCATTGACAGACAGCGTGCACGGATAAGGTGATTTACCGTCGATAAGTTCATTGGGACAGAAAAGTCAATGATAGTTACAATTTTTATCTCAAGTAAGAGATAGACTGAATATTGGTAATGGCCGTTAGCTTAAGCTCAGTACAATTTCAGCTGTCAAATGACTATAAAAACGAAATAATAGATTATGCTAAACTTACACTCAACTATGTTTTACGTGAGTAAAGTCTGAGTAGACTCTATAGATCTCTGACTAACTTCAAGGTTAAAATACTTAGTATAACTATCCGCAATATTTTATTTGATGATATAATATATAATATCCATAGTAGACAATGATCATTGCTGTTATATTTTAAATCTATGGATGTGATATAAATGGAGGAACATGGAATAAACTTGGTATAAATTTATAACTGTGAATAAACCAAGAATATGCAAAATGTTTACAAATAGACATTTGATTGGCCTATGATTGGCTTATAATGCCTGTCATTCGTAATGAAAGTGGACGAAGCGAAACAAGTATGTAAGGATCGTAGCAAGTGGAAAGAAGTGGTCTCTGCCTACCCCTACGGGAAAGAGGCGTGATTGTATGAATGTATGTATGTCATTCGGAAAACTTCAGAATTGCCAGTTGATTCTAACTTTATTCTAAGGTATAAGTTTATATCAATTTTATTTGTAAGGCAGTAAATGAATCAAATTTCGAGTATTTGAAATTTCTAAAGATTAAGTGTCAAATAAATAATTTCACAATAATACAGTTTTTTTTATAGAAGAGCGACTTAAGAGCCGGTCACCTGATGTTGTGATCACTGCCGCCCACATTCTCTTGCAACACCAGAGGAATCACAGGAGCGTTGCCGGCATTTAATTCCTTAAACCTTACACCTTCCGGTATAGACGCTTTTTTGACGGTGCCCATGTCGTGTCGTCCGAAAGAGAGAAAAGAAACACCGCACAAGGAAGCTCATTCCACAGCTTTGTGGTACATGGAAAGTTCCTTGAAAACCGCACTGTGGAGGACCGCCGGACACATTCAGTTTTTTTTGTACCTAATTGAATTGATTAATGAGAGAAACAATATTTATTTTCATTTTTGTTATTTAAATTACAGGTATGGTATTCATCGCTGGCTTCATCGTGATCCTGTCAGCGTTGATGTTCTGCTTTCCGAAGCAGATAAAGCAAGGTCCGATGCCGCCACCCATAAAGAAGAGCAAAGAAAAGAATGAACCGCTGTTCAAAGGTATTGTTTGCTTTCTTATATGGAATAGGAGGACAAACGAGCGTACGGGTCACCTGTTGTAAAGTGATCACCGCTGCTCACAATCTCTTGCAACACCAGAGTTATCACAGGAGCGTTGCCGGCCTTTAAGGAAGGTGTACGCGCTTTTTTTGATGGTACCCAAGTCGTATCGTCCCGGAAACACCGCACAAGGAAGTTCGTTCCACAGCTTTGTAGTACGTGGAAGAAAGCTCCTTGAAAACCGCACTGTAGAGGACCGCCACACGTCCAGATGGTGAGGATCTATATAGATATCCTAGGGTGGAATCATTTTCAATTTTTTTTATTAATAATAGGATTCAAAATCACTTATTAAAAGTCAAAAGTTCTTTGAGTATAATAAAATAATAGACTTTTTAGAAGTTAGGCTTACCTGGTTTTCTCTGTATATAGTATTTTTTTTTATTGACACACACAAATTATCTTTCTCCAAACTAGGCAAAGCCTGTACTATGGCTATAAGACCACGATCTATTATATATATACAATATACTCACACAATAAACATACATAAATACAAAGAAACATCAATGACTCAGAAACAAACATCCATATTCATCATACAAATGTTTATGCACTTATCAGATTCGAACCCGGGACCGCTAGCTCGGTAGGAAGGGTCAGTCACCGCTGAGCTATATGGGTCGTCTGAAATTGAATATTTTTGATATATTTTTCTTTTAAGGGCAAATAAAGCGAATTAAATTTTTTGTAGAGATTAATTCTGAGTTTGATTTCGTGGCATAATAATAGAAAATAAATAATAGTTTACATATATTTTTTTTATGATAATAAGGGACGAGACGAGCAGGACGTTCAGCTGATGGTAATTGATACGCCATGCCCATTACAATGCAGTGCCGCTCAGGATTCTCAAAAAACCCAAAAATTCTGAGCGGCACTACAATTGCGCTCGTCACCTTGAGACATAAGATGTTAAGCCTCATTTGCCCAGTAATTTCACTAGCTACGGCGCCCTTCAGACCGAAACACAGTAATGCTTCACAGCAGAAATAGGCGCCATATATATAAATAAATTATATTTTAAAATTATAAAATATTATATTATAAAGTATACATTATTTATTATAATAACTCCTTACCTTGCACCTCCCGCTGTGAGGTTGGTTAAATGTTTAAAAATGTAGTTAAAAATATATTAATTGTGCCATTATACCCATCAGTCCTGTTTCACTCGAGTGCCTCTGCCGACGGCCTGCTGTCGTTAAAAGTTGATGTTTGGACATCTGTCGTTCCACCGTTTAACTTCTGCAATATTGCCATGTACCGGATATTTCGATGACTGTCCTAGAAACCCTCATCTATAACATCTGTTTGAATAAAAATACGTTACGTCAGAATAAAAATATACAAACGCTATGATAATAGATTGATACCATAATAAACTAGGATCCCTTAACCCCTCTAGCCATTTACTGAGCCTTATAGCCTCAGTAAGCAACATGGCTTTGTCAGTATGACGCGAGATCTCGAGGTGAAACATTATCACAAAAATCTGCAAATGCGCTGCTTTGATTTATAAAAATAGTAGCGGACAGTCAAGAAATGTGTGGTTCAAGTCGCGTATATGTATAATTTCAACCAATTAATGGGAGCTACTTTTTCGTAAAGTAAATAAAATTTAACGTATAAGGTATTTAATATTAATAAAATATTGCTATATACGATATGAATTTTAGAAAGAAAACTAGAAAAACTAGAAAAAAAAGCGCTTCATGCATCTTCTAGGTCAGCAACGCTCCTGTGATTACTCTGGTGTTGCAAGAGAATGTGGATGGCGGTAATCACTTAAGGCGACACTAAATGCCAGCGACCTTGAGCGATATGAGTTCACGGCTGCCGGCCCGCCATCTATGTAACAAAGCCAATATTTTCAAAATTCTTGGGTGGAAAACAGTTTATATGCTTACAATTCTCGTTATTCACTACTAATCTGAATAAATGAACCTACACAAAAAAGTACAAGCTATAAGAATAACTTTTCTGAGAGAAGTACAAAAAAATGCGTTACGCCATGCCAAAAAACTTGTTTAACTTCAAAGAAAAGTGGTAGTTCAAATAGGCTCGGCAGTGTTAACTATAACCAACAGCAAGCATTAGCAACCTACAAATAAGACTTAAGGATATGTGTAACAGGATTAAGTAGTGTTCATAGCTCGAAATGCTATACTTTCACCACAAAACTTGTCTAAAAACACCATGTTTGCGTGCTTTCTGCTTACTCTTCGCCTTAACACCAGGTGATCCATTCGCTCGTGTGTTCTCCTTTTCCATAAAAAAATACTTAGTGTTTACATGTACATGCTTCAGAGATGTTGCTTATGTAACTTTTTTTAAGAGTGTAAGGGACGAGACTTGAAAAATCTGAAGCCACAACTTGAGAGTTGAACAGAAAGCATACAAGATTTTATGACGATACGTCACTCGAACGGTTAGCTCAGTTGGCAGAGCACTCGTACGAAACGCGAGAGGTTGTTCGAGTCACGCATCGTTCATAAAGATTTTGTTTCCAAATTTTATTTGTGTATTTATCAGTCTTGTTATTCTTCAAACGATCTGATCATAGAGACAAAATCGCGCGATTCGTACACATCCTGTGTTGTAGATTTGTCTCCCCCTTCCAGATTTCTTCGCGACCATCAAACGGCAGCTCACCAACGACATCCTCATGTGGCGAACTGCCAGCTCAGTGCTCCACCTGATGCCGATCAGCGGCGTCTACTCCTTCCTGCCCAAGTATCTGGAGAAGGAGTTCCGTCTGCCGACGCACGACGCCAATCTTGTCTCGGGTGAGGTACTAACATGAACTGAATTATGTGTTAAATTGTATTTTTTTTCTCTTAGATATGGCTGTGGCGTGGGACTTTACATACTAACCAAGAGCAAAAAGGTATTTAATTTCTCAAAATTGATCCCTTTTGGAATTATTTTTTATTATAAAAATTAAATTTCTAACCGACGTCTCGGGTTCGGTCCGAGCGCTCTTCCCAACTGGGACAACCGTTCGAGTACCCATGAGTCGTAAATTTTGGTAAATCTTCTTCAAATCTCAGGTCGTTGTTACATCTACAGGTTCTACTTAACAGTTGATAAACTGCTCAACCCCAATAATGGCATATTAAGAAATTTACTTGAGATGTCACTCTTACAAATCTTTACAATTAGAAAATAATTGGTAATTATTTGAAAAAACCTTAATGAAATAAAAATGAGGACCTAAATGATGTAAGTTAAATTCGTTTTTCGAAGTGTTGTTTCAGACTCTTCTTGTACACATAATTCCTACTTAATCGTAAGTAATTTTACAATAGACAAATAACGTAGATATTAATAGTTTACAAGTGCTAAGAGTACTTTGCTCTCAAATTTCAAATGTTCAAATTTGACCAGTAGAGCGTTGCATACATACAATTATGTGGAACATAAAAAGTATAAAACACAATTCGAACAAAACGGCAGACACCAATTTAATGTTAGTGTATTCATCACCTTTTTTGTGGAGTTACAGTATCATTGTATATGGTAACGTGTATTCAATAAAATAGCCTTTAAACGAGATAGCCGCTCATTATATGGTCAGTAACTACCCTCACCCATACTCTCCAGTAGAAACAGCTGAATAAATAAAGAAATAAATTATTTATACCCATACAAAACAGTTAATAAGAAGACATGTGTGTGTGTGTGTGTGTGTTTTTTTTCTGAGGGGAAAAATACTTTTACGTATCATGAGATCGTGGTCCTATTGATCTCGTATTTCGGGCTCGGTTTGAAGACCACTACCGACTAAAAAACCGCCTCTTCTTCTATCTCGCTCGTCCCCATGGAATCGCCGCAAGGCATTTCTTCACGGGGGGAGAATTAGCTTTTGCTACCTCCAACTAAACAAACTATAAGTTTACTGCCGCGGCTTTTCTTGCCCTCTCTAACCTACGCAAATATTTTTATATTTCTGCAGCGTATGCACTGGTTGCATCCCAGGCTACTACAGAAGTAAGCATTACGCTGATTAGATTATCAGGTGTAATGCTTGTATCTAGTATCTTCTCCCATTTGTCCCGATTGTGTGTGTGTGTGTGTGTAATAAGTGCCAATCTTCAAGGAGAATTAAAGCGAAGCTCCTTACAAGTTTGATTGTACTATCAAAGCGCGTTCGTTCCTTGTGAAGAAATAAAACTTGATAAGTTGAAAATTGTGTGACGTGTTGAGGTCTCTCCGTGATAGCGGCGATTGAAGACACATTAGACAGAGTGGCGGCGAAATAATTAACCTTTTCACTGTAGTACAAGATATGTCCTAAAGCAATAGCACAAATTCTTTTTTTAACTTCTTCAATGAGCATGACGGCTCTCATTGATTTTTTTTTATTGATTATATTTCCGGATGGACTTGACATATCTATATCACTCGGTATGTCGATTTACAAATTCAATCGTAGCGTATTGATAAAAATATGATACATTTTTTTTTCTATTACTATTTCCATAATTATTACTATTTTAGGGTTATGTATCTCCCTAGGTCTCTATCTTTGATGTCAATTACTATTACATCTTCTGAAACAATTCGCTGTGAGAGAGAAGAATCGGCGCATAAATTTTCAATGTGGTACTTCAGTCACAACAGAATTTTAATTTGACCCCATGCTGTCTCATCGCTACGATATTCCGCGGTTGGTTAGTAATATCTATATCACACCCTTTTTTAATAAACCCCTGAAATTTACTTATGTATATGAACAGCGACTGGGACTTTATTGTAAAGTGTATTAAGTGTGTATGAAATCTCCCCCTGCGTCGGATTCACCTACCATCAGGTGAACATGTTCGTCCTGTGATGATCAATATACAATATATCTTATGATATAACGATATGACTTCCAGGTCTGGGTGGTATATTGGTAATGGGACTGGGAATCATCACAGCTGGAGTGGTGATACTGAAGGTGGTGCCCACCGCCAGACAGGTGGCGGCGTGGACTGCAGCCACGGCGGCTATCTACAGTGTTGGTGAGTATCTACAGATATCTAAGCTGTTTTCTAGGGCTATTACGAATCGTGTCGTGCTTAGTTTCGACGACTTCCAGCCTCCCGAACAAGCCGGATTCCGAAAAGACTAGACCACATATATACGCTGCGGCAGGTTATACAGAAGACGCAGGACTATAACCAGCCACTATGCTTGGCGTTCATTGACTATTAGAAAGCCTTTGATTCGATCGAGACCGAGAGATCGAGATATTGAAGATTCGAATCGTTGAAGTGTTTGTATGCCACCATGTCAGTCCGTCTCCAGGATCAGTTCTCGAAACCTATCCGTCTGCAGCGGGGAGTCAGACAAGGCGATGTCATATCGCCTGAACTGATCACCGCAAGTGTATTTAATGAAGTGGCAGTGGGCAGGGCACATAGTTCTTTTTTTTATTTTATGGAATAGGAGGACAAACGATCGTACGGGTTACCTGGTGCTAAGTGATCACCGCCGCCCACACTCTCTTGCAACACCAGAGGAATCACAAGAGCGTTGCCGGCCTTTAAGGAAGGTGTACGCGCTTTTCTTGAAGGTACCCATGTCGTATCGTCCCGAAAACACCGCACAAGGAAGCTCATTCCACAGCTTCGTAGTACGAGGAAGAAAGCTCCTTGAAAACCGCACTGTGGAGGACCGCCACACATCTAGATGTTCAACGGACAGATAGCGGGTGGGGCAGTAGCCCTCGAATGGCGACCATGTAGACTGTAGAGGAAGACGCAGTGTTTATATGCCCCCCCACAAGGTGGACCGACGATCTAGTCAAGATCGCCGGTATATATACGTTGGATATGGGTCCAGGATCCATCGTCCTGGAGATCTTTGGGGAGGCCTTTGTCCAGTAATGGACGTCTTTTAGCTAAAATGATTATACATCGAATCTACAAAACCATAGTTGACAAAATAAACTTTATCCGATAACAATATATAGAGGATGAAGAACAGATGGTAGTTTATTATAGAATAGGGGAGAGGTGACAATAACATAACATATTGAAACAATACTTAGTATATTTCATGAAGCTTCATCAGTTCGTAAAGAGGCATTGATATGGGGAGAAGAACTGAAGGGAAACTCTCAGCCCATCTTTTAAATCACGTAACAGCTTAGCCTACTAAAATAAAATAGTACACAATTTTTGGTGGCCTGCGCAGCACCAGACAAGAACCATGCTCTATATAATATAATCTTACTATGCAAATATTCTTTGTGAAAGAAGCTGTAATATATTTTTTGAACTTGTGATCCTAGTACACTGTCTGGTGTGTCTGAAGGCATAAAGGCATTTATTTTCTCAAAATTTATTCCTTTAGAATTCTTTTTGATGTCATTTCTAATAACTACTAGATACGAGAAGAAGCGGCGCAAGAAACTCTCACAGCATTCTTTTTTTTTGCGCTCTTTTCAGTAAAAATACACAATATTGTACAATCATTTCTATCGCTATAAAATAATCACAATCTAGTCCCAGGCTGTTCGATCATTTAGATATTCAGCAGTGGAGTAATAGGATTTACGACAAAGCCATTTTTTTATAAAACATTTAAATTTATTTATAGATAATGCCTGGACAGTGGCTGGGACTTTATTATAGAAGTGTATACATCTACCCTTAAAGCTATTATGTATCTTATGAAGCCTACTAGAATTAGTTACAAGCAATTTTAGCATTTCTAGTTTTATAATAGTTTCCGAGAAGAAGAGAAGTTCCAAAGAACCGGCAGGATATTATAAATGATCGACGTATGTGTTTGTTGTGTCCAGGTATGGTCGTACTGATGTTTGTGAGTTGTCCCGAGGAGAACTTCCGCGCGCTGAGTCCGGCTGCCGCGGCTGACATGAACTGCAGCAGCTCCTGCTATTGTGACGGGGCACCCTACAGCCCAGTCTGCGGACAGGTACTCAAATTCAAATTCAAATATTTTCATTCAAAAAAGGGCGTGACATCACTTATTGAAAGTCAAAAACTACCACCCATTCCATAGGATATGCCTCAGACCTGAGAAGAACGGACGCAAAAAACTCAGTGGGCTTCTTTTTTTTATAAAAATATGGCTACTATGTAAAGTCGTACAATAAAGTTTGTTATTTAATAGCCTGCGGGCGGTGGCTCTATTCCCAATCGTTGGTATCATTAAGAAAGTCGTTTATGTTATAGTAACCTTTACCTTCTTCTTCTTCGGCGTTACACTCTTGTCAGAGTGGTCGTGGTCGTCACGTCGAGGTTAGTGGCCTGTTTCACAATGCGACTCAATGCCACTCGTCGCGAACTGCCGCTCTTCTCGTGCATTCATGCAGAGTACCGTCGACAGCTTGCCTCACTTGGTCCGTCCACCTCATCGGGGACCTGCCTCGTGGTCTAGTGCCCTCGACTTTACCCTGCACTATTAAGCGTTCTATGGAGTCGCTTCCACGTCGCGATACATGCCCGAAGAAAGTGAGAATGCGAGCTTGTACGGTAGTGGACAGTCTCTGTTCGATGCCGAGCTCCCGAAGAATGGACTCATTGGTTCGGAATTCGGTCCACGATATACCGAGCATTCTTCTCCAGCACCACATCTCAAGAGCATTGATCTTTTTCTTCTCACTTTCTCGTAGGGTCCATGTCTCAGCAGCGTAGAGGAATATGGGGAATATGAGAGCCCTTACAAGTCGTATTTTTGTGGTTTTAGTGATATTGCGATCCTTCCATATTTTCCTCAATTTATCCATAGCCGATCTGGAGATTGCCATGCGTCGTTTGATTTCGTCTATGCAGCCGCCATTATTTGAAATCAGTGCCCCCAGGTATATGTAAGTAGGCACTACCTCGAAATTTGCTACTTTCTTAACAAAGTTAAGAAAGTAAGAAAGTAACCTTTACCACTCAAACGTTTTTTAACAAATCTTTTGAATAACGTAATCCTTTTGTTTTGAACATTTTCTGGGATCTTGTTGTAAAAGCGTGTACATTGCCCCACAAAAGACTGACTAACTCGACTTAGCCGAGTAGTAGGCATTATAAGTTTATGTGTGTTCGTGGTATATACATTGCCCCACAAAAGACTTACTAACTCGAATTAGCCAAGTCGTAGGCATTATAAGTTTATGTCTGTTCCTGGTGTTAGCATTATGGTTATGACAGTTTCGATGAAATTCACTTATATACCTATGTATACATAAGTGAATTTCATAGAAACTGTCAAAGTATGTTACATTACATTCACAAATAAAATTTGAAAAACAAAACTTTATGAACGATGCGGGATTCGAACCCACGACCTCCGGCGTTCCGTGTCGGTGCTCTAACCAACTGAACTAACCGTTCGAGTACCGCCTCGTTATAAAATTCTGTTTGCTTTGTTCAACTCTCAGGTTGTGGCTTCATCTACAGGATCTACTTTACAGTTGATAACCTGCTCAACCCCAATATTTGCATATTAGGAAATTGATGACGAATCCCGCATCGTTCATAAAATTTTGTTTTTCAAATTTTATTTGTGTATTAATCCTAGAAGTGAGGGTTATCACTTTAAAAACATAATACATTACATTATCAAGAATATATTGAGAGGCAACAGTCAAGATGTTAATTTCATTGAATTTTGCTCTCAATTATTCTCTAGGACCTAGGTTATAAATAGCGCGAATAGCCCTCTTCTGCAGCACAAATATTGTATTAATATCGGCAGGGTTGTCCCATAGCATATTGTATACATAATAAAGTATCGCGCTGTGCTCCGAAAAGAACGTAAACTTAGTTCATATATTTTTGAAAATTTATTGAAGTAGGCGTTACTTTGCGGAAATCCATAGTTATACAAATGGTTTGAGTTTTCTTTAGTGCTAATTCCGCCAATATTTGTCTTTAAACAATTCGACACGTGTTTCGCCTCTACACGAGGCATCCTCAGGACGTGTTGTCTCGCCAAAATCTGGCACGAGACTCTGTGAATTTTAGGTTAACCGTATAAGATGGGGGGTCGCGGGTTCATGGGAACTACGTATTTTTATGTACTTGAGTCTGAGGATGCCTCGTGTAGAGGCGAAACACGTGTCGAATTGTTTAAAAGGCATAAAGGCATAAAAGGCATTTATTTTCTCAAAATTGATTCCTTTAGAATTCTTTTTGATGTCATTTCTTATACTATTAGATACTACTACCGCTTCGGAAACAAATGGCGCTCTGAGAGAGAAGAAGCGGCGCAAGAAACTCTCCCAGCATTCTTTTTTTTGCGCTCTTTTCAATAAAAATATACAATATTGTACAGTCGCTATAAAATAATCACAATCTAGTCCCAGGCTGTCCGATCATTTAGATATTCAGCAGTGGAGTAATAGGATTTACGACAGAGCAATTTTTTTATAAAACATTTAAATTTATTTATAGATAATGCCTGAACAGTGACTGGGACTTTATTATAGAAGTGTATACATTTACCCTTAAAGCTATTATGTATCTTATGAAGCCTACTAGAATTAGTTACAAGCAATCCCTTATTTCTAGTGTTATAATAATGAAAATCACTATTAAGAGCAAAAAGGTGACAATTTTTGTGACAAATATTGGCGGAATAAACACTAAAGAAAACTCAAATCATTTGTATCATCTATTTTACACACGGCTATTTCTGCTGAAGAATGGCAAACTTAGATAATTTATACGTATAGAGCTTCTTGCTCCTAGACAAACGATGAAAACAGGCCAGGAATATTAGTTTAGTGTGCGTGACAAGCTACGTCTTACACTCGCGTTTTGTATCTCAGTCTGTGTTAGTAGGCTAAGACGGCAACAGTTTCCTGTACATGACGCAGGAGCCGCTCCAGCCGCAGTTCGCATGTTTGTGTAAACGAATAAATATCGTGCCTTAGATAATATATACGTCTTGATAGACTGACAGCTGTGAACACGTTGAAAAAAATAGCGGTGAAAGGTTAGCCTCTATTTTCAGCAACTCGCTAGAACAAAGTGACTGGCGTACCGCGAGTGTAAGACGTAGCTGTCATTTAGACTCACGTAAAAAACCTGGACTGTTGTCATCCGTTGCCTTACAGCAAGTGGCTCTATATCAACGTTAATAATCTAAGTAACGCGCTTGCACCGTCGCTGCTCTGCCGCCGAACCAGTCGTTTGGGTTAGTTCATTAAAAAAAAACGAATTAATTTGAAATATTTTGATTATGCATTGTTAATGGGTGTTTTGTGTGTTTTTTTGTTTATATTTACGTTACAATTAAAAATATTTCAATATTAATATGAAAATTAAAATTCGCGTGAGCGTTGCTAAGACATTTGCGTCATTCATTATTTTTATTTGGTTTCTTCGTTCATTATTAGGACAGGCAAAGAGTTCAAGCCCATACAGCCGTATTATTTAGTAATTAATTGTCAAAGCCATCTTTGCAAGATTTTTACAAAATTGTTCTTTCTAAAAACGTAGTTTATAGCACGAGATATAAATCCTTTTAATAATTTTTGCTTCCTTGCGTGCATACCAACATAAGTACACACACACTTTTTTAAGCTATTGCATAGCTTCTATTTCGGGCCTTGAGCGTGGAGACCGAATCCAGAAAATCCGTAACGAAAATAACCTAACACTGACTTACTAGTAGACCTTTATAGATATTTCGCCACGTTCATTACAGTTGCCGTGGAACAGCGGTTACACGTGTGTTTTTTGTGCAGATGGTCCCAGGTTCGAGCCTGGGGTACGTCTTGATTTTTTTTAATTTCTAACACAAAATTTAATTTTTATTTAGTTACACCTGTCCCGTTGTCTGCCCGCATTATCAAAAATACTGCATAAATAAAATAAATAACTAATTATAATTGCATAAGTTGATAAAAAATGCTATGCAATAGCTTTACCGCGGCAGTCTCCGAGTGCCACAAGTCTTTTTTATTTATAGTTTATTTCGATTCATTTCATTTGCATATATGCATTAATCTATCATTGTATTACAGGATTCGTTCACGTATACGTCGCCGTGTCAGGCCGGCTGTGTCAGTAGTGAGCGACTCGACAACTCCACGTGGCTTTACTACAACTGCGCATGCGTCAATCACACACTACAAGGAGAGATGGCGCTGTCTGTGTGAGTCTCTCGCAACATTACCCTCCGATACCATTTATTATTTATTACGATACAGCACAATGCTTGTAATATGTAAGTAATGGTGAAATCAAAACATTATTATATCATCGAAGCTGTGAGTCTTGTTTGTATAGATTCTTTTATATTTCTATACACTTTCGTTACACAAATTATCTTGCCCCAAACTAGGCATAGCCTGTACTATGGGTACAAGACAACGATATGTTTAATACAATATAGTTACTTAAACATACATAAATACATATAAACATTCATGACTTGGAAACAAACATCCGTATTTATCATATAAATGATTGCACCTACCGGGATTCGAACCCGGGACCTCTAGCTTAGTAGTCAGGGTAGTAGTCACTAACCATTGGGCTATATCGGTCGTCAAATATATATACAGCCAGTTCGAATTGACTGCCTAGTATTTTAGTTGTTTTTTCGATGATTGCTGTAAAGTCTGATAAACCCGGAAAATCTTTTGAAACGGAATATCAACATGAATTTCTTAAAAAGCTAAATTATTCACATATCCTGATGTTTCGCTTACTTTACAGTAGGCATGGTCACGAGCGCCTCAAAATTGATTAGAGTGGACATAGGAAATTTAAAAGTTGTCGATAGTAAGCATCATTTGTTACCTTCAGGCACAGACTTTATTTAAAAAAAATAGGATGCGCACCATAATTTTGTATAAATATATATATATATATGTGTGTGTAATAGTCCTTATTATAGTGAGACTAAATTAAATATGTTCGTGCGTGCTAGTTTTACAGATGTGTTAGTGAAGTGTGTACTACTTTGCTTTTGATCAATCCCTATGACAAATATCTCTTTCTCACATCTCGGTTTTTATGTAAGGATAGTTATCTAACTTTCACACAGTGTTCGTCGAAACCACCTAGAAATAAACTATTGTGATGTTAATTTATTTTTATTAATGTATAGTAATACTAGGAATGTTTTAAATGTATATTGCCATGGGGCAATGCTGCCAACATCAATATATCAACAATCAGGCTATTAAATAATTAATTTTATTGTACGATATTACATTGTAACCATATTTTCATATAAAAAAAATAAAAATATAAAAAAAGAATGTTGCTGAGTTTGTTGCGCCCGTTCTTCTTAGGTTTGAAGCATACTTTACCTGGGGCTCCTTTTCACAGGATGCCGGCTAGTTTATGGGTACCACAATGGCGCCTAATTCTCATTGTGTGTAAACATTACTGTAACTAAATGAGACTTAACAACTTATGTCTCAAGGTGATGAGCGCAATTGTAGTGCCGCTCAGAATTTTTAGGTTTTTTCAAGAATCCCGAGTGGCATTGCATTGTAATGGGTAAGGCGTATTAATTTCCATCAGCTGAACGTCCTGCTCGTCTCTTCCTTTATTTTCATATATATATAAATATATACTTTTTCGAATGGATAGTTGTATATGACTTTCAATAAGTGGTATTATATCATATGTTAAATAAAAATATTTGAATTAATTAACTTTTTACAATCTGTATAGCCGAGTGGCTAGCGATCCTACCTACTAATATAGATGTTTGTTTCCGAGTCATGGATGTTTAAATTTATTTATGTATGTTTATATGAATACATGTATGTTTAAGTAAGTATATTGTATTACAGTACAGGCTATAATATAATATAACTTGGGGCATGATAATTTGTGTAAAAAGTGTGTCAATATTATTATTATTACTATTTAAACAAAAAAATAAAATTAAAAATAAACAGGTTGGACCGGTACGCTGTGAACCGCAGTGCGCAGTGGGCGGGGTTTGCGGTGACGGGTGAGTGCGGCGGCTCCTGCGACCGTATCTACGCGTTCATCGCCATCTTTGCGGCCATCATGTTCGTGCACGCGAGCGGGGAAGTAGGCGCCGTGCTGCTCATCATACGGTGCACCCACAAACATGGTAAGAATTGGAGCCAGCAGTCACCACCATAATATACATTACTAGTTGACCCAGCAAACGTTGTATTGCCGATATTAAAATCGCGATACAAAAGTAACTGTTGATCGTAGATGTCAATACTCGAAACAAACATAAACTCGCAATTCCATCTACTGGGCTCCGTAAAATTGCTAAATCTTTTAAAGTGGATTGTGTTATATTTTATAATAAACTCCCAAATGAAATTAAAATATTACCTATTAAAAAATTTAAATGTATCGTAAAAAATAAATTAACATCTTAGGCCTATTATAATGCGAAAGATTATTTGAATGATAAAGATAGTTGGAATTAATGTTCTAAATTTTTTTAATGAATATTGTTATACTCATTTGAATGCTATTGTAAGTTTTGTACTTCATCCTGACTTGCACTAAATAACTTATAAAGTTTTACAGTGAATAAAGATTTTTTTTCACTTTGACTTTGATGGGTGAATATTTGAAGTTGTATGTATTTTTTAATGCTGACTCATAATCAAACTTAAAAAAAATGTCAAAAAAAATCGTGTGGACCATTTTACCTTAACATTTAGGGGTATGAAAAATAGATGTTGTCCGATTCTCAGACCTACCCAATATGCACTCAAAATTTCATTAGAATCGGTCAAGCCGTTTCGGATAAGTTCAAAGTTAAACACCATGACACGAGAATTTTATATTACAAATTTATATAAATTTTTCTGTAAGGTTTGTTAAATAGTTATTTATGCAACTGTTATGTAATTAAGGACATTGGGTGTTTTAATGTTGTAACTAATGTTGTTGTGTCTAACTGTTTTAGAATCTTTAATAGAGTATTTAAAGCATGGATGTAGATAAATATATTTAAATAGTTTTATGCCACACATAATATAATTTCATTATTAATAAATAATATATATCTGTAATTAGAATTGTAATATGTGGATTTATACGATTTTCACTGTTTGTAGTTTACACCTTCACAACAGTATTTTTTACAACAACGCATGTTATTTTTACGGTTTATCATTAAAATTTATAGATAAAGCGATGGCAATGGGCGTAATACAGTTCGCGATCGGCGTGTTCGGCAACGTGCCGTGTCCCATAGTGTTTGGCGCAGCCGTGGACGCGGCGTGCCGCCTGCGGGACGCCGCGTGCGGCGTACTGGGCTCGTGCGCGTCCTACGACAATGACGACTTGAGGCACTTCTTCCTGGGTGAGTGCGAACAAGTTTTAATTTAAGTATACTATAGCTGAGTAATTTTTATAGAGCATGTTCTTATGAAGTTCTGTAGAAATTGAAAAGAATAGTTAAACGAAATTAATTAAATATAAATGAAACACTTTCTACAAAAAATACCATTTGAACAAAGCAACTAAAACGTTAAAAACAATTTTTTTTTAAATTTTTGTAACGGTTATAATTAAAATAAGGACACTCCGTACTTCAGCGTAATTCCATCATGAAATTTATCACACATAGAAATAGTTTTCTTATTAATATTTTCATATTTTTATATCCACGTATTCTACTTTTACAATTTTAAGTTATGGAAATACTACGCATGTAGGTAAATTCTGTCATTAAAAGTGTTTGATTTTATGAGATCAAGCTGGAAAGCTTTGTCTAAAAAAATATTTCTGTATAAACGTTTAAGTACTTTTTTTCCTTATTTGAAGCCATTTGAAAATATAATATAGTAAATCTACAAAATATATATCATCTTAAAATATATTTAAACTGCCAATTTCCGTACAGTTTGTATAGATGGGGTAGGAAAATAAATAAATCAAAGCTAGAATATTCATATAATTTTTATGCGAACTATATATTGAATTTAACTCATAAATTCTAGTTCGTTTTTAATATTTATTGGTTTGTATGATAGGTCTGTCAGCTGGTCTGATGTTCCTGGCTTTCATCATGGATATGCTGGTGTGGAGTCGTGCCGGTCGAATTGATATGAACCCTGCGGAGCGACCTGACTCCGGGCCTCTCAATCAACCCTCACCCGATACGCAGCTGTGATATCTCGACCCACAACTCAACATATGGAAAGTGTACACAGCGGCGGCCATCTTGTAAAACTGTCATTGTCATGAGTATGTGCACCCCTCGAACCAATTATTACACTGGACGGAGCCATAGCTTGCTTTGAGCTGTTGCCACTCTTATACTATGTGTACTGTCATCTTTGTCCATTTCTCGAAGTCGTTGCATGAGTGATAAGGATAACTCATGTAAGCTGGCAACGTCGCACTGTACGTGTAAGTTGTGTCAGGTTGGGTGATACCGAGTCGGTCTAGTCGGTCAAAACATTGCGATTTGGTTCGTAAATAAAGTAAAATATTCATACATTACGTTGGTTTTGTTAAAATCTATTGAAAAAGTGGAACATGTGAGGTGTAAAAGACCAAGAATTATCATTTATTATATATACTTAGTGATTTTGTATTAGATATTCGATAAAAATTTAAGATTTACTTGTTCTCAGTATGATAGTAAAACTACAACTACTACTAGTAGAAATGACATATGCACATAATAAAAAATTGGCACGCATTGGAAGCTATCAGTTCGTTCAGTGTTATAATTGGTCCGAGGTTGCACTCTGTCAATATAATATGGATAACTAGCGTAAGTTGTAGTCTGCCTGTAAAAAATATTAGCCATTTCGACATTTTTACACTATGTTGTATATTATATTATTATGTTACAAAAAATAGATTATTATAGATTTGACAAACATCACAATTTTACAATTATTAATTGAGGTATGATTTATTGCGCGGTGAGAATGAATATTTGTTGCTTTAGCACTAAATTATACATATGTTTACATTTTATTTAGAAACTTTAATGTATATTTCCAAATTATAAAACCCTACCTAATTTTATTGAGGGCTTGACGTAAATGTACACTAAGTGTGTATAGCAATATTTTAGATAATGGAATTGTATTTTAAAATTTATATGAAATTGTTTAGTACGAAACGAATCATCATAAATCGATTTTATTTTAATTATTACGTAAAAACGTAGAACTGCATCACAAATTTTGCTGATTCGAAGCTTTACTAGCTATTACAATGTTATCATATATGCGTGTATGCTGTTAAGCATCTCATAAGCTAATATAGGTACTTATATGTACTCCGAAATTTTATGATTGTCCTCAAATTTTCTTAATCACATGTGCAATTATTATTAAATGTACAAAAATAATTATTTACAGCGGCTTTATAAGTTCCGGGAAGTAGTAAAGAAACTCCACTTCAAAAAAAAATTGCGTGCGTACACAGTACACATGTCAGAAGTGAAACCTGCATTGTGCATGAACCTCGAAACTGCATATGAAGTCCTGGTACATATTGCGAGGATGATTTGCACCGCTATTAAAGACATTACTATCACCACTACAATATTTATGTTCTCCTGGTGTCTATGTAGTACTATGTCGTGCGCATGACTTCAGAATATATTAAGGTATACTCGCGTCATACATAAGACAATCTCTTCTTAAACTATGATCGCCTGGTACCAAAACACTCTATAATGCTTCTTATCTCATTTTCTCCCACGTTAAATCGTGTCTCTTTTTACTGTCTCGGTTTTTCGTTTCATTGACTTTAAAATCACAGCGATGCAAAATAAGTTTTTACTTCAAAAGTGTGTAGGTACGCAAGAAAGAAGTTATATTTCTTTGGCGTAACATAACAAAAATCCTTAAAATAAATTATTCCTCGTGCTATTTTACATTTTGTAGAATGAACAATATTCTTCCGCATAATTTAGTTAATTTAGTCTGAAGTGTGATACAAATGGTCTAGTTGACCAACTAACGTCAGAGTGTCGAGGTGCGCGCGCAAAAGAAACATTACGCGCCAAAAGAAGTATAGCTTCAATAAAATCGTGATTAAATCAAATAGATCAAATCTTGTTTAATTTAATTTTAAATTTAAATATTTCATTATATTGCAGAATATTTAAATGTAAGTTTTATGAAGAACACGAACAATGGCATGCAGCAATCTTAATTGTGCAATTTTATTATTATAAAATATTTTTACGTATGAATTATAATTATGTTGTACACTATTATGCATTTATTTGTCATAATAATATTACTTCGATAGTGAAATTTGTTTTTTTTTTTGGAGATAGAAATATATATATATACAGGTAACTAAGACAATGGGTCTTAAAATTTTTTAAAATTAAATGAAATTTATTTATTTTGTTGAATACATTATTGATTTTATATTGTAGTGTCTTCTATTCGGCTAATTTAAATAAGCATGCAAAAAAGTTTGCATAAAATTAAAAAAAAAATCTTACCAAATTAAAAAAATATCGAATCGAAAGTCAAAAACAAATTGATCTTGAAGTACCTGAGTTATTGCGTTACTTACCATTAACCCTGTAATAGAACAAAACCATATTGGAACGAAGCAAACTTTTATATGTAATATTGTCTATTTTGTTATGTTATACCAGTGTTAAAAATAAAAACGGCTACGGCTTGGTGCGTGTTTTTAGACTAATTTTAATGTGTGCAGTGTCGGCATAACGTTTATATTGTTGCATATTAGTTTAATTAAATATACGTTTTTTAAGTACTGCTAATACGATAATGTATTAAGCTTGGAGGGAATAAGGTCTGTTTTTGTGTGACTAGTGTTCGCTTCGGTCCCGAAGAAGAGATAATTTTAGTCGTTGACTCGCGTCGAATTATTTTTCTTTAAGGTACGGACAGACGTGCTCAAAAAAAGCGTGCTTTTAAGTATGCTTAAAGTTAGCATGCTCATGCAACTGTTCACATTTGCCAGCAATAAGCATGCTTGCTTAAGCTTATTTTACATATTTTCCAATAAATAAATAAAAAAAAATACTCATAAATATTGAGGGTTCAATTTTCGTTTTATTTTAATTTGACGCAAAAACAGTCGCCCGCCGCGGATAGAGATCAAATCGATGCCTCAGGTAGCATGCTCGAAAATCAAACGTCGGTTGATTTTTAAGCAGTTCTAAATAAGTATGCTCATTAAGGTACGGACACACGTGCTCATTACTAGCACGAAAGCATGCTTTTATTGAGCATGTGCTCATTAGTAGCACGTGTGTACTGTAATGAGAATACTTATTTAGACCGTGCTTAAAAATCGAACGACGTTTGATTTTCGAGCATGCTACTTGAGGCGCGGGTAGAAGGGGGCGTTCTCCTAGCGCGTTTGAACAGGCTTGCTTATTAGCATGCTATTATCGATTTGATCTCGATCCGCGGCGGGCGACTAGGATTATTTTTTTGAGTTCTGTATGGATATCACTGTCACTATATCTTTGTACATCCATTTTGTCCAAGAGCCTGGTGCCAAATAGCAGCACGTCTGTCCGGTACGTTTGCTTTGAGCATGCTTTTTTATGAGTATGCTTAAGCAAGCATGCTTATTGCTGGCAAATGTGAACAGTTGCATGAGCATGCTAACTTTAAGCATACTCAAAAGCACACTTTTTTTGAGCACGTCTGTCCGTACCTTAAAGCACGCTCTAAATAAGTATGCTCATTACAGTACACACGTGCTACTAATGAGCACATGCTCAATAAAAGCATGCTTTCGTGCTAGTAATGAGCATGTCTGTCCGTACCTTTATGAGCATAAGCTTATACAGAAACAGGATGGTACGTGCTATTGCCGTACGCTGTTAGGTCAATGCTTTAACTATCGTTGCTTCGTCACCGAACTTTAGAATTAAATATTGTTAAATGTTTTAAAGAATCACAATTATTGGGCTGATACTTCGCATTGTTGTGTCAGATTAAATCATTTAAATATCAATTAAGATATAATACTTACATTAAGGATTGATCTCCGCTGCGCTCCAATTAGATACCGCAGGCGTAGTCGCAAAGTGCGGCAATTAATACTACGCCCAAGTGGACATACTTGAGCCAGTCTCGAACAATGTGTGACGCTGACGTGCCAGATGTTCTATTAAACTTTGCTAATAATTGAAACTGAAATGTCCGGTTGAGAAGTAAATTAAAAATTAATACTCCAAGAAATGAGAAAGACACTGGGACTACATATCATCAATAAGTATTTTGTATTTTATTAATTTCAATGTAAAATAACAGGAAGCGTATGTATAAATTTGAAAGATGCCATTGAGTGTCAAATGCCAACGAACACAAGCATTTAAAAGTTACCGCAATAAAAAAGCTATTGTTCTTAGGTAGTGCGGTATCTACTAAGAGCGCAGCGGAGACCAATACTTAATCTAAGATATAATACTTATCTGAACAAAATTGCATTGATCAAAAATAGATATATAATATTTTTATTTTAGTCTCGTCTCTATGTTTTTCATCATTGCGAATTAAATGGCTAGTGATTAGTGTTTTATTTTAGTTTTTAGATAATTTTTTATTCGTAAATGTAAATGTAAATAAATTTAGCATAACTAAATTTTATATGAAACGGTAATAATATAGTTATTTTAAAATATTTTTTATATTTCCATAGGGTCAAGTGGTTTATGGATACGAACTAGAATATTTTACAGATTTTCATATATATATTATAGAAAACTATATGTATAATAATTTTTATCAATTTTTACAAATTTTTGTAATTCTAGAAAAATTAATAGAAAGTGGTTTCTAACGTTTTCCACTTTTTACTTACAGAGTTAAACTATTTCTATTTATGAAATTTGCTTTTTCAGAGCAAACACTGGGATTTTCGTACATTTTTGACATTTATATACAAATTTTTACACTGATATATAACAATTTTATAA
The DNA here is from genome assembly GCF_905404315.1 of Leptidea sinapis. NCBI lineage: Eukaryota > Metazoa > Arthropoda > Insecta > Lepidoptera > Pieridae > Leptidea > Leptidea sinapis. The sequence continues at coordinate 5,323,350 of NC_066304.1, read as the reverse complement.
TTTATTGTCCCACGATCAATTTTAAGCTAAGTTTTTTATTTTATAACATTTTTTTTATTTTGAAGTTTTGATTATACAATTTTATAAATCTTTGTAAATAGCGTAATCCAAATTTTTAACTTGTGCATTATTTTTGTGCAATCGATAGTCTATAAGAAATTGTTGTCCTAGATACATGAACTGATAATATCAAGGAAATGAAACGCACTTTGGCGGGATATTTTCTTTGTCGGAAAGTTTATTTTATGTTAGGTAATGCATACAAAAGTGCAGCTAATAATTGGTATATAAAAGCAAAGGGGTGTGATAAGCTCGTTTACATATATTGTTCAAATGAGTTGACTATAATGTATGTTGATTTTCTTATAAGCGTAAAATATTGTTTCTACTTTTATCGAACTTACCTAAAAATAATTATGTATATAAGTTAAAATAAGTGTTCCTATCATTTTATTAAACTAAATTAAATTTACACATAATGCGATTCAAGCTGAAATAACTAGATTGTTTCATGTCATATTAAATAAAAACAAGACGTGGGTGCAGAGAATCGGGGTTTTTGAATTATTCCGTTAGGTCTAATTGCTATAAACAATTTCATATAATTTATACGTCTAGAATCTAGATATCGTGTGACAGCTACGAAAACGTCGAAAAAAACTGAGGTTGACAGTTAAATTTTATTTTGAAAACATCTAACGCACACTAACAAAAAGTGATATACAAATCGCGAGTGTAAGACGTAGTTCGTCGAGCACACTAAAGTAATAAACTTGGCCTGTTTTCATCGGTTCTTTAGCAGGAAGTGGCTCTATCTAGAGGTTTACCAAACCTTTTTTAAATATCTAAGTAAACAGTAATTAGAAATTTTAAATTTTGCTATCGATGTTAACTTGATCCATAATGAATGTAAATTAAAAGGAATACTTTGTTAATATTTACCGAGTTAATGTGAATGTGTTTTATTGTAATAACATTTAAAAATTTTAAAAATTTTCAAGAAGTAGCTTTATCAAAGGTATCAACTGAACTAAAATTAAACGCACTGACCCATTAAAGTGATCTAAATAGGATGGCGTGATTGAAACTATAAAAAATATACAACTGTCAGAATGCGTCCCAATTAGAACAATTTGGTGTTATATGTAATATCAATGGATATCCCGCCAAAGTACGACCGTCAAGCCAGATGCTTAATGCATAATATTTTTTAAATGTAATTTGTTTTATGAAAATTGTTTGAACGACGACAATAGCCGTGTCGGTACAATCGTGTTAGTTTGTTAGTTACATTTTGTTGTCTGTTGTAAGCGAGTAAGTAGCATATACATAATAATGTAATCTATCATAATGAATTAAATTACTAGTCTACTTATAATAAACTGTAACATCGATACCTCTTGGGATTATGTGTTTTATTTTCCCCTGTGTCAACATTGAGCTAATGTTTTCTATGTAATAGAGAAGCCAACAAATTTTAGAGCCAAGCACTTACATTCATATTGATTCAATATTGAGTCGTATATAGATATCTAGTAGCCTATGCCTGAGGCCATTTTAAATTTTACCCGCCCACACACCCATTTCATTCATGTGAACTGCGAAAGCACTGCGGGCGGCGGCAAAATCGAAAGTTTTTTATTAATAATATACATCGTCCGCCTTATTCGTTTCAGCCGGCGCGCCGCACAGCTGATGCTCGCTATACGACATTGGACCGAGGTCAGGGCGATGACCTTAGTTTAATGGTACAATAAATACGTCAGGGGTTCTCAAGATTTTTGAAAACTATTACTATGAAATGTTCTTTTTATCTTTGCGTTTAATCTGAGGGGTTTTGATTTTTTATTTGATTTTTAATGATGCAAGTCAATAATCGTATAGGGTTTTTTTTTTATCATATTGTATATTATGTAAAAGGTGCCAGTTGTCACCATAATGACATGTCATCACCAGTTAAGTCTAAGTCGGACTTAAGTCTAATAATGGGCAATTATTGCCCTTAAAAAACTCCCTTAGGGAAATTCTTGAAACGACCTGATCAATTGATCGTACCGGCAGTTTTTGCAAAACAAAGATGCTGTTAATCTTATCAGCAGAATTTCCCCAAAGCAGAATACCATAACACATGATTGTACATTTGTGAACTGTCTAATCTTTCTAACGGCATATGCAGAGCTTAACTTTCCAGCTAGACAAGATATATGCCTACACTGTAGTAAGTAATAGTAAGTTTTAATCCCATGTTAACCCAAGAAACACTGTGGAATCTATCACTGTCTAATCTCACAGTTTCTAACACCTGATTGTTCATCAGTAGATTAGGCCCCAAATTGCTTACCTGCTTTAGGCGTGGTGAATTTAGTACATTTGGTGTTCTTGGCATTAAGAACTAGGTTATTTACCGAGAACCACTTTATTATCCGTGTGATGTACCGTTTTTTTTTGTCATAATTATTTCTATTTCAGTTCACTCTAAGCATAACTGAGATGTCATCAGAGAAGTACAACATCTCACAATTTTACAAGTCATTAATATATACCAAAAATAAAAAAGGACCGAGTATGGATCCTTGTGGTGCGCTTATAGCGACAAGCGCAAATGCGATGCCGCTCAAAATATTATGCCCTATCAAGGATCCTGAGCGGCACTGCGTTGTAATAGGCAGGACGTATCAATTACCATCATGTAAATGTCTTGTTCGATCTTGTCTGATTAGCACAGATGTTAAGGCTCATTTGCCCAGTAATTTCACTAGCTACGGCACCCTTCAGACCGAAACACAATAATGCTTAAACATTACTGCTTCACGGCAGAAATAGGCGCCCCTGTGGTACCCATAATCTAGCCGGCACCCTGTGCAAATGAGTCTCCCACTGGTGATTAATATACGTATTTTGAAAGTGATCTTAAATGCGTATAAATAATACTTAAAGGGTAAGTAAATAAATATTCCATCAAATCAAATCAATTTTGTTTTATTTGAATTAAAAATAATTGCGTAATACACTGTTATTTTGCTGACCAAGATAAGCAACTTCTGTTTGATCGCGTAAATCTTTTTGAATATGATACAAGACAAATTTTCTTATACATATTAAGTATGTTACTTTGATAATAAATTTGGAGAATGCTCCAGCTTTGTTAGTAAAACCGTCATCGTCATAAATAAAATAGTGGTATGTGTGAAGTACATGAAAGCATTTTACTAGCAGATATTTCAAAAAGAATACTCTCGTGTCGAGAAATATTTGTAAAGCAAGAAATATAATCTGTTTCTTTTAAATTTAATCAAACAAAATTGGTGCATCATGTGTTTGATATCATAAGTTGTTCGTATACCAAAGTAACTTAATATTTCTTTCCCTTATCGTTAGAATGTCCCCCATCACCTTTTCCTTTTGGATGTTCTTCACTGCTACTGCTTTCACTGAAAAATATGGTGAAGTAAATTATAAACAAGTTATTTTTTTATAGTGTTATGTTGTATCTTAAAATATGTATCATCTTTTAAATATATCTTTTTGTCAAATATAAATGTGATATATTAAAGAAATTAATAAAAGTATTATTCTAATGGTTGTAATTCTTAAAGCCGTTGTCAAAGATAGATTGTATTTCTTAGACTAAGGATTGATCTCCGCTGCATTCCAACTAGATACTGCAGGCGTAGTCGAAATGTGCGGCAACTAATACTACGCCCAAGTGGGCGTAATCGAGCCCGTCTCGAACAATTTGTGGTGTTGAAGTGCTACATGTCCTCTTAAACTTTGCTAATAATTGAAACTAAAATTCCGGGTTGCGTAGTAAAACTTTGTAAAATTAATACCTAAATGACATCAAAATGAATTCTATAGGAATGAATTTTGAGAAAATAAATGCCTTTTATGCCTTTTTACCTACTACAAGTAATAAGAAAGACACTGGGATCACATATCATCTGGAAGTATTTTGTATTTTATTAATTATTTCAATGTAAAAAAACATGAAGCGTATGTTACGAAATTTGACAGATGCCATTGAGTGTCAAGATGTCACGCACACAAGCAAGTAATAATCTAGTTGGAGTGCAACGGAAACTAATTCTTAATCTAAGATGTATTTTCAAAGAAGTGTGAACTGTAACCCAGACCCTAATAGGTACCCTGTAGGTAAAAGGAATAACGAGTCTAATTTATATGAAATACTGACCTGCTCTTGCTGTCGGATGAATCACTTGATGAATCCTTATCACCCTTGCAGCCTTTGAACCCTCCTTTATCTCCTTCTCCTGTGTTAACAAAATAATATTTTAATGGGAAATATTGTATAAAGTATGATTTATCTACATCAATTTTATAGATTTCAGAAAGGTACCTACTGAATATTCAACAAGGTAACAAAACACCCTTCAGAAACTTGTGTGTAAATCAAATACACACAAATGGAAAACCTGGTTTTAATTTTCAGATTGACAATTTGCACAGATTATTAAAAACACATTAAACTGCACGCCTCGTATATTATTCTTCCACGTCAAGCTTCTTTTACACAAAACCAAACTCTAAATAAAAAGCTTCTAAGTGGAGCTTTTAGTGTAGAACGACATGGTAACTAAATTATTAAAACTTTTAAATAATTTGACATTGTAACTGTCAACAAATACTTCTTATTTTTTTTAAATATAATGTTAACACTAAACTTTAGATTTAAATTTACCCCAAAGCACTTGTAAGGTCGGTCTTATTCCGCAGAGATAGCAAAAGAGCCCAAGCTCTTGCGCCAAAGCGTCGAATGTAAGATTTAATTTAATTATGAATAGGCACAAAATACAGCACCCAATTCGTAAAATATGCCTACATTAGAGAGTAGAATACTATAGATACCCCTCTAACTTCTCTCAAAGTTCATTCCGGTTTGAACAAGATTTTTCTAGCCAACACTGGTTGTAGGTAAATGTTACATTCAGAAACTTGTACTTACCAGGTGCTGCGAAACACATGCTCAATACCAGCACTATTATAAAGATATGTAAATACTTCATTGTGCCGATTGGGCGCAAGCGGGCGTTTTCCACTATTTATACCGGAGGATGACTGAGTGAGAGGACTATACGATCTCTTCATGATGCTAATTCACGGTCAGATTCAAGGCCAAAGGTTGCCTGGTGCTAATTGACTAACCATTTCTAATTGTTCAACAATACAATTGCTAAATTCATTGAAGCGTGACAAAATTCTATAATAGTAAAATTATTCTTAATCAGCAGAGAATGCTGTCAATGGACATTTAGTTACGAATTTGTCGCTAAGTGTAGCCAGTATTCAAGAAGGTGTGATCTGTGATCAAGTGTAACGTATCACTGTCTTCATAAATGAACATTAAACAAACTATATCAGGTGATCTGTACGCTAGTCTTATCTTCCTCTTCCATAAAGAAGCTGTCAAGTAGGAACCGTCGGACACCGAGGGTTCCGAAGTAAGAACAATAATGGTATGAGATGCACCATGCCAATTACACCCTAGTGGGTGGCGCTTTGCACAAGATGCCGGCTAGATTATGGGTACCACAACGGCGCCTATTTCTGCCGCGAAGCAGTCATATGTGCTTCGTTTTTATATTAAAAATTATTGTGTTTCGGTCTGAAGGGGCCGTCATAAGAAGGCTCATTAGCCCAGTAACTATACTAGCTACGGCGTCTTTCAAACCGAAAAACAATAATACTTACATATTACTGGTTCACAGCATTGCTGTCCTATCCACGTAGTCAGGATGATATAAATTTTTAATTTCCTGTCATGACACATCGTATTCACCTTTATTGGATTTCAATTATCCTTCTTTCAAGTAATAATTAAAAAATGTTAATCATTGCTACGCGATGTTTCTTCATTTCCGTTTTCTGCCACGTTTATCATTGAAGTGATCCGGCATAGGTATTTGACCTGATTTATATCGCCAAATTTAAGCGTCGCAAAATGCCACCAGCTCTAATGCTATGTACTATCGACAAAATTGAATCGTGAGCGTGACCCACATTAATGTCATTTTCCCACAGTCATAATAAACAAGTACATCGGTCGAAATTTGCTGGAACATACATCTCCTAAGTAACTGTTATCATTCTATTAGACATTGACAGTCCCTACCAATTGTAATACATACCTACAATCTGTTTCGTGCAAATATAAACCAATTTTTTATGATTTTTAAAGCATAATCAGAAAAGTTGGTCATAAATCAATTTTGTCGATGGTACATCTACATATTGTGTTGCGTTTATCAATGGGGCAATCCTAAAGGAGCATTCTACGTGTAGAGATTACTTCTGTGAGAAGACCTTCTTTTCTTTCTGCAGTATTTCCACGTCGATACAACATGGATAGTCTCGTGAAATAGTAAAGACGTCGTACAAGTCATTGCGGCAGTAGGATAGAGAATATAAACTTCGGCTATTTACATTGCCACCACAAGGATACATATGGGCAACCATTCTAGAGATGCCCAGACGTAAACCCACGATGATTGAAATGGTTGATTTGAAAATGACATATTATATTGATGCAATTCTTAATTGTGGAATACGCTCCCACTCCACAGTAATTACATTCCTTAGCAAACTGATGTTTGTATACTGAGCGGGCTGCAGCGATCTTATTCTTCGTTTAAGAACATCCCAAATGTACTCTATGGGTTTGAGGTCGGGACTTCGAACTGGCCATTCCAAACGACGAATCCCTACCTATCTTGAATATACGCTTCCACATAACCAGATCGGTGAGCGCGAGCGTTGTCTTCCATAAAAATAAATGTTCTCCAAGAACCGTTAATGTGGGTTGTACCTAAAGACTAACTCCATACGGTCCAATACATTAATCGCTACCCAAAACATAACTGAGCCTCCACCATAAGGGGTTATTTCTTCAAAGCAAAACTTCTACGAAGTGATCCCCTTGCCTTCGCAGTACTCGCCGACGTCGGTCCTCACCATACTCTGGCTTCATCCGAGATACAGATATGCCTATGATATATATTTATATCTCGCAAATGAATTTATGCCTATATACATAAAGCACAAAGACGGCGTTGGAAATTTTATTACTCAGCAACCACAATAGGCACAGATATATCAGCGGAAAGATTTTGATGAGTAAAGCTTAAATTCGTTGAGTTGGATTTGTAGGTGGTCGGGATCACAACATATCTATTCAGCCTCAAACTATTCATCTAGCCTACTTGCGGGACTACGAATTTTCAATCCCGCGGGATCTCGGTATTTGCGGGATCCCGCATATTGAAAATATGCACATTTTAAAACAATTAACTTATCAACTCCAAAGTTATTTATGTACATATTACTATTAAAATGAGATCAATATAATTATACTGATTTTTTCACAAAAAAAAACAATAACAAATTCTGAATAAAAAGCAAAACAAAACAAATCGTTTTCAAAAAATACACAACGTAAAATTACAAAATCAACCAAAAAAAAAATCACATTTTAAACTGATAAATTATTACATAATTATTAAGTTTTTCAGCTTTTAATATTAACTGAAAATGTTTGCGAAGGAAATACAACATTTCCAAACTGTCGTCTGCCAAACTACTGCGTATTTTACTCTATTGCCTGGCCAGAAAATGCCCTTTCTGCTTCCACACTTGTGGGCGCTATTCTGCTACCCTTAAATTTTTATTCTATTCTAAAAGGATGTATCAATAAACATCACGAAAATACGAAACAGTTGAGTTAACTTGAGTTATTAAGAATAATAATTCACGCAGATTATCCTATTTTGCATCGCATGCACGCTTTATTCAGTCCCGCAAATCCCGCGCCCGTAATCCCGCATCTCGCGGGATTGGAAGCCTTAGTGTCAACACCCTCTACCGACTATAATATAATATATCTCACATTTATATATGGACCTTTTGTTGTCTAAAATAAATAATAATAATGACGTGAAACCTGAAATAGACAAATTGTCGAAGTACCTAGACCTAGCACACGAGGTTACTGACATGTGGGATGTTAATTCAACAATAATTGTCCCAATAGTCGTTTCCGTAAACGGTCTTATAGCAAAGAGCCTCGACCATCATATCAAGAGGCTCTCGCTTAGTAACTGGATAAAGGTTCAGTTACAGAAAGCAGCTGTTTTGGGAACGGCACGCATCGTGCGGAAGTTCCTCAGTCTGTCGCCCTAACCACCGGCGGAATTGTCGTGAACCAACGCCGGCGGGACTCTATTTTTTATATTTATATTTGTAATATTGTTTTTTATAAATATATAAATGTAGAAAATAAGATGAAATTATAATAAAGAGAATAATAATAATAATAAGCCTCCTCTGTGCTATCAGCCCTAAAGTTTTTTACAGCGAAGCCAGTCCTTGAAGGCCGGTTAGAGTTAGTTTTAACTACCACCATTGCATAAGCTTAACCAGGCATGCCTATACCAGCAGGAGATACGCAAGGGATGAGTGTTATTGTTTTAGCTTAAATGGAAAATAAACAAAAAAAAAACACATGAAAGAATATTTTAATGATGTTGTTCTTCTTGAGGACTTAGTAATGTAGTAAGTTCGATTTAAATATTTGCTTATCTTTACATTTAATTAACCATTGATTGGCGGGAAATTGATATGTGCCGAAGGCGGACGTGACGCATTCTGGCAGGAAATAAATAAAATTAATGGTAGTTTGCAGTTTCTTGGCAAAAAAAAAGTCTGTTCGATCACATTTTGATTTTCAGATGAGGCTGTGCCGATTAGTAACCGCCTTGATCAGTTCTAACCTAATGCTTGATCAATGACCCACAATCTAACGTTAAATAAAAAAATATGCTCAAGACTGATAATGTAAACAAAAAAACATACAACAAAGTTATCCATACGTCTAGTCTCAAGACTTGTAAATTATAATAAAGAGAATAATAATAATAATAAGCCTCCTCTGTGCTATCAACCCTAAAGTTTTTTACAGCGAAGCCAGTCCTTGAAGGCCAGTTAGAGTTAGTTTTAACTACCACCATTGCATAAGCTTAACCAGGCATGCCTATACCAGCAGGATATACGCAATGGATGAGTGTTATTGTTTTAGCTTAGACCTAGCACATGAGGTTACTGACATGTGGGATGTTGATTCAACAATAATTGTCCCAATAGTCGTTTCCGTAAACATTCTTATAGCAAAAAGCCTCGACCATCATCTCAAGAGGTTCTCGTTTAATAACTGGATAAAGGGTCAGTTACAGAAAGCAGCTATTTTGGGAACAGCACGCATCGTGCGGAAGTTCCTCAATCTGTCGCCCTAACCACCGGCGGAATTGTCGTGAACCAACGCCGGCGGGACTCTATTAAGAAACTCTATTAGAAATCTCGAAGGCAATGAATGTGCTGACGAATTTGCAAGAATTGGTGCTAAAAGCACTCTATTTGGCCCTGAACCCTTCTGTAGGGTGGTCCCAAGGAGTCTTGTTAAATCAAACCTTGATACATCACATTTTTGACAAAAGCACTATCGATGTCAATGAATGCGCCTAAGATTGATAGTGTACGCGATAATCTTTCCTTTCGCGAGATGTTACACAATGTAGGACAGATTTGGTTCATATGCAGCGACCACTCAAGTATAACGGTTAACGCACGTGAACTTTTACAAAAAAGTCCTTATTCCAGAAAGCATCCAAAACGTAATCTGTCTCTGTCTGATTATCTAAGTGTGTTTTGTCACTATCTTCAGAATTATACATGAAATGTATGGAGTAGAGGCAAGGAGAAGCATCTGTGCATATGAAAAAGTGTCCGTCAAAAGTCGTTAAATTAGGGTGGCGCTACATTAGGGTAGATCTTAAAAGAAGAGCCAAATATAAAATAATACTAATCACTCTAGAGGTACGGTTCCCTATAATAATTCTATAAGGTTATATTTATTACATTATTTTGTACACCGTAAGTTGTTGAAATTTTCAATAATTAACTACTTTAGTCGACAATAATATTAAATTTTTTAACCTACTTCAATTCGATTACAATTGCTGCATTCATAAATCAATAGTTCATACCATACCCTGTGGCTACACCAGCGCCATTGTGGAAGCTTTAACTGTTATTTACAGCATAAGCTGGACACTTTTTCAACTTTTCTCCCATAAGAGATGATCCTCCTTGCCCTCCATAATCAAATGGAATAAAATCATAAAGTTTCTTTAATGTTTTCATTAAGAAGGACGTGTTGGTTTAAAGGATTTGAATTGCGTGTAGGTAGTCCTTTTCGCCGAGAACACGGGTGATGTAATAAATTGAAGACGTGAAGGTTATGTTCGATGCATAGGTATATAAATACTGAAAAACTAACAAAAGTAATTAAATTATTTCCGGTGCAAGTAACCTCAATCAAGTATTTTGAGCAAAAAAATTACGTAGAGAAAGAGTATATAAATGAAATGTTCCCCATAATGATTCGATATTTTACTGCAGCATTTCATTCATAATGGCGATCCAATCTATTATCAGTCATCTATTTATTTCAATATTTATTTTCATGTTGCTGCAAGACGTTGTGATGTCCGAGAGAGAGTCAAGTTCCAGAGGTAAATATAATTTAATTTTCATACTTTTATTAAAATATTAATTTCTGCTTGAAACCTTATCTGAATTGGCTTCAAAATGGTGGTTGATCACGCTATCACCTACAAGAACTACAATAATTCATCGGCAATTGGGTTTATTTAGCTAAAGTTAAGATATTTACACTGTTATTAATTGAGTTCAGTTGACCCTTTACAATTTTTTTTAGTTTATTATACATTTTCATTATTTTTACAAATTATTTAATAATTAAAATAATTTGTAAAACAATGAAGTTGATATTGATTTCAAAGAGTGGCAATAACTTTTTTGCCGTTGTTCCTCATTTAAGCTTAATCTTTTAAAAAGATTCGACATTTATAAATGTTATGTTTTCGCCTAAATGGATAGTGATTTCATCTGATTTGGCTATTACGTAGAGTTGCCACTTTTTCATATCTCTTCACTTAGTTAGTTATTTATTATTTATCTGTCTACATATACGTAAGCGTAGACGAATTTGTATATTAAAAACATCACAGGCTGTTATTGCTGTCGGTTTTTGGACATAATTTCATTTGTCCCTTCGGTGTTGCTATAACAGATTCTGGCTGCATATTATTCGCACCAGAAAACTCTAAAAAGAAAGTTTAATCGTACAATAGGTTAGCTGCAAGCTATAAATATTGTGTTAATGTGATTTTATATTTAAAATTCACAGGATTGAGCGAAACAATTAACAACTTAATGCAGAGTCTGGGATTAGGAGGCAACAACCGATAAGTATGAAAAATCTCTGATTTATTTAATAATATAATTAATCATACATTTTATATGTTTCTACGTCACATGTTTATACGAAACGTTTAATTATTTTATAACAATTCATATTATTAATTATAATTTTATGGTATCTTATTAAATTTACAACGCGTGGTCGTATACATGATAGAAACGACAAGAATATCGATATGCGGTCTCTTTACGATTACCGCAACATTGCGTGAAACATTTTATAAAAACCACAAAGCAATATGCTGATGTGTATTATGAGCAGTGAGAGATTTTTTTGTAAAACGAGCCTTTTTCATCTATGCAAGTAACATCAATTTATTTTAAATTTCAGGTAATAACCCAGTGAACAAATGAAGAACCGATGAATAACCACATTATGAACTACAATTAGTCACTTTGTTTTCTATTCCAATTAAATATTTAGTATTGACATTCATGTTTTTTTTCTCAAATAGCAACAAGTTCTACGTATTACCTTGCCATATAACAATTACATAGGACCCGAACGGGGCACTGCAGTTAATCTGCAAACACCTCTCAAAGCTGGCCACTCCAGGCGTTAGATTCTGAAATAGTGCAAATGAAACCCCGTTGCACATCCTCTCTGAATGTAATCCGTTAATGCGTAAAGGAAGTATCTTAGGAAGAGCAATTCTTCAACCACTTGAAATACGTCAGCTAAATGCAAAAGATGTAAAAAGAATCAAACTTGTTAGATATAATAAGCGGTGGCTATCATAATAGATGACGGTGAAACTGGACCACCCTGAACTCAGTCGCTTTACCAACTTTTACCAAACATCAACATGACACTGTATGTATTATTAGAATATTAAATCTAGTTTAATCATCAACTACCCTAATCCAAGACATTAGCAAAAAGGCTGCGCATGAGCAACTAGGGTTAAACTTAATCATCCTAACCAGGACACTAGGAAGGCACTGCAGATTAAATAAACACGTCAACCCTAAACCCAAAGGTTGCAGAGCGTGTATATTCTGAAAAAGTTAGATTCTAAAAGAAACCCCCTTTACACATCCTTTCTTAATGGAATCCGTTAAATCGTATAGGAAGTATCTTTTTGGGTAGAGCAATTCTTCAACCACTTGAAATACGTCAGCTAAATGCAAAATATGTAAAAAGATTAATGAAAAGAATCAAAGTTGTTAGCTATAAGCAGCAGTGGCTATCACAATAGATGATGGTGAAACAGGACTACCCTGAACTCAGTCGCTTCACCAACTTTTACCAAACATCAACATTACAAAGTATGTATTATTAGAATAATATTAGTTTAATCATCAACTACGCTAAGCCAAGTACAGAAAACTTACTCATCCTAACCAGGACACTAGGAAGGCACTGCAGATCAAATGAATACCTCAACCCTTAGCCCAAAGATTGCAGAGTGCAAATGAAACGCAGTTGCACATACTTTCTGAATGTGGTCCTTTAATGCGTAAACGAATCATTCTTTGAGGAAGTCCAATTAATCAACCTTTTGAGATACGTCAGGTTACTGCAAAAGATGGAGTAAGATTCAGGAAAATAATCAGTCTTAGCAGTGAGCTATATTTAATAGTGGCTTTAATAGTCGCAGTGAAAAAGGACTGAACTACCCTAATAACATTAATCATATAATGAACTATATTATGTTTACAAAAACCAGGTCACCTGATTTTAATAATCTCAAGTTTCTCTCTTCTTCATCGGAATACCTTATTTCAAGGTGAAATAACTATAATTTATAATTTATTTAAACGTTTCTATTCAAACTGTCCCCCCCCCCCCCCCTCCCTATATTACCATCTTGAAAAGGGAATTTTCCAAAATGACTTGTACAGATTATAATTATTTAAAGCTAATAACCTCATAAAATATCGATTTTCACTACTCTAAGTTCAAAAACATAGGAATTTCATACAACCTTCTAACAAAGGGGGCCCTTTTCACCCCCTTAGGGGAGGAGTTTCTTAAATCCAATTCTTAGCTGACACCTACGTCTTACGTCTTAGAAAGAACTTAACTTCCAAATTTTAAGTTTGTAGGCTTTGTAGTCAGTCAGTCAATGAATATATATTATGTTCAATACTTTATTCAAACAAAACAATGCTTATTACTAAATTCACAAATTTTTTTTATAGATAAGGAGGACATACGGGTCATCTGATGCCAAGTAATCACTGCAGCCCAGACACTCTTGTTTCAGACACCACCACAGATGACAGAATCGTTGCCGACTTTATAACTTGTCGGATAAACATACATATGAATTTGAAAACCGGAAACATATTGATACCTATCAGGCGGCCGAGGATCGTACCACTACTGTGATGAGAGTCAACGATTCATGTTTCAATCCATTGTGCCACCTACGCCTTAAATCCTGTGATGACATTAAATTAAAACTATCATTATGGGGAAGCGTACCAAGAATACTGGCAGCATTTCCGCGTCGGATAGCTAGGCTGATCCGTTGACCGAAATAGCCCGCGCTTGGGTTGCCAGTAGTCTTATTGAGGCGAGAAGATAGTACTTTGTACATTCTCCGCGCCTCTGGGCCCCACGGGCCAAGTGTCTCGACACCAAATGGCACATAGATGTAAGACTCTTTTGATTGTTATTATTGTTTTACAAATTTCTTATGAAAAACAAATTACCAATTAGAACGCTCGACGTCTCACACTGCTAACTTCATTTGCAGACATAGATTTATTATAATATTACTATTGAATACCCGTGATATTACAATGTCACTAAAACCAGGCCGTTAAATTGTAAGAAATGCAGTCGATTGACAATCTACTGTTTATTTGTAAAGTCAACATTGGAGCGTGTATGCAATTTTCCATATGAAATTATTGTTGAAATAGTAGTGAACAAGGGCCGATTGGGTTCTGGCACTCGCAGGCCACTGCCGCTTCACGCTACGCTCGGCTCGTCCGTTGTGCTTAACAGTGTTAATTTGTTTTTGGGTCCTACTAGTGAACAAGGGCTGATTCGGTTCTGAAACTCGCCGGCTGCTGCCGCGGCACGCTACGCTCGGCTCGTGTGTTGCGATTAAGAGTGTTAATTTTTTTGGGATCTACTTGTGAACAAGGGCCCATTCGGTTCTGGCACTGGCACGCTACGCTCGGCTCGGCTTAGTTTTTGGGACCTACTAGTTAACAAAGCCCGATTCGCTTAAATAACAATTAGTTGATTGGACTACTGCATTAATAAAAAATAGTGAATATATATAAATACAAGAAAAATACTAATCAGAGACGGCCTCATAAACTAACGACCAGTAAAATTGCCTTACAATATCACTATGGCATACCAGTGACATTACAATGTCACTAAAGACAGGCCGTTAAATTGTTAGAAATGAAGTCGATTGACAATCTATCGTGTAATTATAATGTCACTAGTGAAATTGTAATATCACGGCTTCGACAATATACTTGCGATATATATAAGCCATGGGATGTTCCTAGATTGTTCCTACTTTTCGTGTTATGATATTTTTTCTAGTTGCTGTGGAATCGTGACTTACAAGAAATTATTATTCACAATTTCATTTTAAGTATTGTGCTATATTGTTTCTTAATTAGGATTACAGCATACTTTGTCTGTCTGAATTATAACTCGAGATCCAAAACAATGAATTCCGGAACATAATATCTAGTCTGACCATAAATATTGTTGCAACTTGAAAGCTTCAAATTATATTTTTCTAATTCAAATTTGGAACGCATATTATTAAGTTAGAAACTTGGTACTCAAAAGCTAAATATAAGTCGTTTGTTCGTGTATCATACTATCGATAGACATAACCACATAATAGCCGTTTCACCTCTCCAGCACGAAAAGGGCGCTATTGCTACGTGAAAATAAAACGCGTTTTTGCTGCAAGTTGCTCACAAAGCAGAGTGATTTAAATTTCTAATCCTACGTGACCATACATCCCGAATATTACTCCGATTAAAAAAATAAACAATGTGATCCCGTGCGTTCCGAAACTCATTTTAGCCTAGCGTATTATCTCATCGTCACAAAAATTTATATGTTACTTATCGAAATTCAGATTTATAAATTTTACTATTGCCTTTTTAAAGACTTAATATTTAAAATAAATACTAGTGAATACTTACTTAAGAATATCATGTTTGGTTCGGAAGGATATATTGAAGATTCTATTGGGAGTAAGTCCAAAATTTGCAAGAACATTATACAGTCAATTAATTTAAAAACTCCCACGGATAGCTCACGCCCTTCTAGTTCGAAAGAGGACGTTATTATAGATGTCATAAAAGGATTGAAGTCCTCAGATATTAATAAAGGGTCAGGGTTAGATAATATTCCACCAACTTTTTAGAAAAATACTGCTCAATCCATTTTTAAACCTATACACTTAATATTTAATAAATGTTTACAAGAAGGTTTTTTCCCGTCAGTGTGGAAGTTAGCTCGTATAACACCAGTCCATAAAAGTGGATCTAAGAAAAATGTTGAAAATTATTGACCCATATCTATGTTACCTACTCTGTCGAAGCTTTTTGAAAAAATAGTACATGCGGCTATTTATCCCAGTTTGCATAATATCATAGGTGCTTATCAGCATGACTTTGTTCAAAGACGCTCTACTGTTACAAATATGTTAGTGTATACTACAGAGCTTTTTGAAAATATTGACAACAACACTCAAACTGACAGTGTATACACTGACTTCCGAAAGGCTTTCGATAGAGTGGACCATAAACTGTTACTAGAAAAGCTTTCATCTTATGGCATTTGTGGAAATCTTTGGCATTGGTTTAAATCTTACATAACCAATCGCTTTCAAAGGGTTGTCATTAACGGATATGAGTCGGACACAGTTCTGATAAGCTCCGGAGTCCCACAAGGTTCAATTCTTGATCCCCTTCTTTTCATTTTATTTATAAATGACATCAGCGCATGTTTTCAATTTAGTAACTTTCTTCTGTATGCTGATGATCTTAAGATATATCACTCCATTAGCAACTTAGATGATAGTCATCAACTACAAAAAGACTTGGACCGTTTGAGTGTTTACTGTGACAAAAATAAGTTGGATCTTAACTTAAACGAATGTAACTACATATCCTTCACACGTAAAAAAAACATTATTAACTCTACTTACTCTCTTTGTGGAACTTCTCTTGTTAAGGTCGATAATGTCCATGATTTGGGACTTAGTCTAGACAGTAAATTAATTATTGATACACATATTGATAGGATAGGTAATAAAGTGAACAAAATGTATGGTTTTATTATGCGAACTATGCGTAATTTTAAGAAACCCTCAACGTTGTTACTTTTATACAAAACGCTTGTACGATCACAACTTGAATATGCTGTTTCTATTTGGAACCCACTTTACAGTAAATACATACAGTATCTTGAATCAATACAAAAAAGATTTTTACGCAGTATGCATTACAGGTGTACAAGAGCCAATATTTCGTATGATCAATTGCTTGAAAAATACAATATTCTAGATTTAAAAGCCAGACGTGAACAACTTGAAGTAATGCTTCTATATGATATATGCCATAATAAATATGATTGCATTGATCTAACACGCAAGGTGTATTACCGAGTTCCTGTGCGTCATCTCTCTAGGGCTACATGCGCTCATCAACTTTTTGCCTTAAAAAAGTGTCGTACAAATGCTGGCATGCGCTCTCCAATTCCTAGGATGGTCTCATCTTATAACCAAAACTTCCTTGACATTGACATACTAGAAACAAGAGTGGGTACCTTTAAGAAACTGATATTTAACAAGTTGCATAAAATAATTTCGTAATCTTTGTGACTAATATTGTTATATAATGTGGATAAGTTTTAATATATATATTTGTATGATTCTATGTATGTGTATATGTATGTATTTTAAAACCTTTGGGATAAGGTGAGTTTAGTGAATTTGTTTCTCCAACACAAATAAGTAATCTGTGGATAACGTAGTTGATTATACATGTATTTATATTGTAAGAATTGTAATTATTAAGTAAGATGTCATGTATAGTTGTTTGATGTTCCCAATAAATAAAATAAAATAAAATAAAATTATTGAAAGTTGTCCACTTTCACCACGCTCTTTTGAATGCCCTCCGCAACGCAAAAACCTAGAGACAGGGGGCCTACTCCTAAAATCGATATTCGATAAATCGTCGCATTAGTCGTGTCGAATAAGTAATAAATGTCGAAACGATGATTGAACGAACGAAACATTATTCGATATTATCGGTCCTAACCCTACTCTTAGTTGAAAATGTCAGAGACGAATATTCGAATTTCACAAATAATCAAACGTCACTTTTACGATAATCTCAACGACATCTTCTAGGCTGTCGATGCTGTTATAGTTTCAAGTTGTATAGATATATTTGCCATATAATAAATATGATTGAAATATGTGATTTACTATTCAACAGGATTTTTTACTTATAAGTCATTTTGTTGATCGTTTATGCGTAGTAATAATGCAAATGGACGCCTGTGAAATAGGAAGTCGACGAGAAGGGTTGAGTCACTTTTTTTTAACATTTTATTATCCGCAAGTTTTGTATTATTTATTCAATTTTTAATGGTCATATTATATTCATTACATATTTTTTTAACATTTACATTATGTGTAAATGATACCAAATTAGTGGTGCAGAGTCTGGCATGGTCCTTAGCGCCATATTTTGACTTTTGACACTTAACAGCGACATAGCACAGATAATGTTTAGGTTTGAACATATTTCATTCACACTAACATCGTAAAAAATCAAAATATTAGTCTATGGTAACGATAAACGATAAGGATTTCGAACATTTGTTAGAGTAGGATAGTTGCGATATATTCGGAGTATTATCGTATCGTTCCGAATGTATCGTTGTCGATTTTGCGAGTAGACCTCCAGAAATCTTACGCAAGTAAATAATACGAGAACCACAGTTCCAAACAAAACTGTTACTTTTAATCTGCAAAATTGCAGTAATTTTACTTTCAACTTTTGATTTTTTTTATGAGGGTTTGATATTTATAATTAACATTGTTAAATATTATCTTAATTGTTTCTCTTACTATAACCTATAACACTTTTCTAGCTAGTCGAGGTGTAAAGTTGTATGTTTCACACGAGAGCAATTTTTTTTTGTCTCGTGCCTTTAAATCACTCACTACCTCAGTAGTCTATATTAGAATCACTCGCTACGCTCGTGAGTCAATTCTAGACTGCTTCGCCAAATCGTGATTTAAAGTAAGCACTCGCAGCAAAAAATAACTTAGCTCACTTGTTGAACAAATTACTATTTCCGAAAATAAACAAAAATAGAATTGAAGATCACTGCAACAAGGTTCCTTTGCACAGGATGCCGGCTACATTATGGGTATCAATCACAACGGCGCCTATTTCTGCCGTGAAGCAGTAATGTGTATACATTATTTTGTTTCGGCCTGAAGGGCGCCGTAGCTAGTGAAGCTACTGGGCAAATGAGACTTAACATATGTCTCAAGCTGACGAGCGCAATTGTATTGCCGCTGCATTGTAATGGGCAGGGCGTATTAATTACCATTAACGGAACGTCCTGCTCGTCTCGTCCCTTATTTTCATAAAAAAAAAACAATGATACTTTGTGCCACCCCTAACAAACCATAACTGATGCCGGATCATATTACCCCCGGATCTGTTCTATTTAAAAAATGATTCTCGTCCATTCCATCTTTAAATTTAAATTGTCCTAGAAATTAATTTTAACTATTTTTATCCTACTTACACATTTTCCATCCTTTTATCTCTGTTCGATTTGATCCTGATCTTACTAGAAATTTCCATTAACTTTACAAAACTCAAAATTTTCTATACTGTGTATATAAATTTGCTGAGCTACGAGTATTGCTGATGTAGCAGTCGAATTTATGGGTATGTCCGATATGCACTGCGAGCACTGCACAGTGCTATCACTGTAGAAAAATTCGTTCCGTTATGGACTGCCAGTATACTGCCGCAGTACCCTAAGGAAATATATGACGTCATAAATCGCCACCATATTCTACTGTGAGCACTGGCGTTTTCGAGGTAAGGTACTCGCAGTACTATGAACACGTGATCAGTCAAAACCACTCGAGTGCCTTACGTTTTATAAACAATACCTACAGTTTAATCCCAAATATTTTTAATTTGACAGTACTCCAACAACAGTTTTTTTATGAACTAGAAAACTTTAATACACTCATTTGAATGCTGCGTCAATAAATGCGGGTGACAGTATACGGGATTGCGTTTCGTTTTAAGCAGTAACCAGTATAACTAACTATAAAGGAACGGATTCACAGTATACTCAATTGACGTCACACTGTACAGTGGTCGCAGTGCATATCCGAACATACCCTATAAATACCTTGAAGTTTGACAACTCTCGTCATGCACGTCGGAGTGTTGCTACGCGACAATACGTAGACCTACTTGCTATACTTGCGACGTTTGCTGCCTTCGGGAGTCGAAACAGCAGCCCCAGCACTAACTGAAGTAGCTTGGACATGAGAAAGAACCAAAGTTTGATAGAATCATTCGTAGAGTAGGTTCTATAATATCTATCTATAGTATTTATATATTAATACAATATTTGTGCTGCAGAAGAGGGCTATTCGCGCTACTTATAACCTAGGTCCTAAAGAATAATTGAGAGCAAAATTCAATTAAATTAACATCTTGACTGCTCCTTCTCAATATATTCTTGATAATGTAATGTATGTTCATAGGCACATAAGTGAATTTGCCAGAAACTGTCATAACCATAATGTTAACACCAGGAACAGACATAAACTTATGATGCCTACTACTCGGCTAAGTCGAGTTAGTATGTCTTTTGTGGGGCGATGTATATGCTTTTACAACAAGATCCCAGAAAATGTTCAAAACAAAAGTATAACGTTATTCAAAAGAATTGTTAAAAAACGTTTGTGTGCTATAATATAAATGACTTTCTTAATGATACCACAGATTGGGAATGGAGTGACCGCCCTCAGGCTATTAAATAATAAGTTTAAATGTACAATATTACTTTGTAAACATATTTATTCGATGAAAAAAAAAGGCCCGCTGAGTTTGTTGCGCCCATTCTTCTCAGGTCTGAGGCATTCATTTTGGAATGGGTGGTAGTTTTTTGACTTTCAATAAGTGATGTCACAAACTATTTTGAATAAAAATATTTGAATTTGAATCTATAATATATCTATTACTCTTATTAATATATATCTATTATTAGATATTAGATATACAAGATTGGTAGAGTAGGTACCAAACACAAGAAAAATATTGTAAAATAGAGCGAGCTTATAGGTGCATTTTATTACAGATATGTCTTTAAAACATTACATTTTCTCCAAATGAATCTAAGCATTTCAAATCATCTGAATAACTATATTATCTATGTAGTATGATAAACAAAGGATAACTTTTTATCTAATACATCTCATAAGTCCCGAAGTTGGTCGACTGAGTCTAGGCCAAAATAAAATTTTGTTGATAAAAATTAAATAAATTAAATAAAAAATATTTATCAAATATGTTTGCAAATAGTGGAAGAGCGCTCGCACTGAACGCGAGAGGTCGCAAGTTCGAGTCCCGCATTGTTCATAATTTTTTTTTACAAATTTAATTTGTGTAATTAATCCCAGAATTGAGAGGATATCATTTTAAAAAAAAGTAACAAATTGTTAATAATATTATTCTAAATAGTACTCTATTTTGCATTCAGAGCAAAAGCATCACAACCATTTCATCAAAAATTTTCCAGAGACTCCTCTCGATTAATATCACTAAGCTCATTATTTATAACAATATAGTTAGCTTTATAGAAGTTATTCTTATTTTGAGGCTCAATAACAATATTTAGCGGGAGATGGAAATGGTCTATTTTTGTTAAAGGTACAGGTGAGAGTTCAATTTTAGCGCAAGAGTTATTGCTTAATACTAGGTCCAAAGTTTAACCTTCACCATTGTACAAAGCTGGAAAATCGACAAGACAATAATACATGTAAAATAGCTGGGTGTAGTGGATGTCTAAGCATCGATCTGATTAGCTGATGTTCCATAAAATTTGAGCAAAGTTAAAAACACCAACTACTAATACATCACTGTTATCTACCTGAAAAATAGTACTATTGATCCAGTCTAATTGATTTTTAAGCCCAAAACAGTGTTAAAGGTGGTGGCAAGTATACAGCGCAATATATACTTTTAAAGATATTTTTACCAACAATTTTTACCATTCGTGGAGTTATTATTATCCACAAATCCTCATTAGTACTTTCGTAACAAAAAAGTACATTCTAGTTAGTCCCTTTCGGAGATATATCAGGAATCCAACGCCATCAGATTTAGCACTATTCCGGGCATGACGCAGTAATCCTTCTCTCTCAGCACAAATGCGGCATCAGCACGGCACCTCGCACGAAGCTCAATGTGGACTTTTACAATATGAAGAGAAACCACAACTCAAACACCATCAACTCACACTTTGAGACGAAACAGCCGGCGTTTTTCTTTTTTTTGTTCGTGACTTCTGATTTATTACGTACACGCCAGATATCTCGACCGAGCTATAGTAGGATATCTGCTGTGTTCGTCAATTTTGAGGGTAGGAGAAATCTTTCTACTCTTTGCGCTTAGATTTAGCGCGTCTGCTTCTAAGCGTGTATCTACAGTTCCCATAGTGATAACGCAGAAATGGCTGGTATGTGTTGCGTTCAATCGGCATTCGGACATATCATTTACACAGATCCTCTCATCTCCTCCGTTGAAGACTTATTCTTGGGTAATTTCAACGGACATAATGCCGACTGGCTTGAGTCATGCCATATACTACGTAGGGCATATTTTTATCTGCGCATATTTTTTGGATTTGTAGCTTCAGATGAATACATCACTGCTCTAGTTCTATTGTGGCTCTGGGTCCAAAGAATGCTGCAAAACTTCAAAGATCAAATGCAATGCAATAAGCACGCCGTCTCGGAGAGCAGCTTTCAAGTTACCCGTCTGGAACACGTAAGTCCTGGGCTTTATCTAATCCACAAACTTGGATCTCCTGCTCACCACCTGGATATTATGCATCACATTAACATAGCATATCTTAAAACCAAACACCGGAATGAAAAGCGCATACAAATTTCTAAAAGGCTGGAAACGATGTGATTCCTCTGGAGAATGTGGACTTCGGTGATGAATGAACATTATTGTAACTATCGTATGGTTTAGATATAGAGATAGAAACAAATAGAAACCTAATGAAACGAGAGCATGTTTGTGACGTAAATCAAGCTAAAGGAAAAACAGGAAATGATGTAAATCAATTTACATTAAACAACGTAAGTAGTTTAAATCGAAAAGATAAGCTTGAGTATTTAAAAGTAAGCAATTAATTGGAAAGTAATTATTGTTATATACACGTCATGTTGTCGAGGTCTAAAATGAAGTTCCTTTATTCTTTAGTGAAATTCGTTGTGTTTCTTCAGGTTTTTCTGCAAAATGTAGCGTGGACTAGACCGGCTTTTAGTAATTATTATGTACCAGGATTTTCAATGGCACTTTTAGGGCCCGATGCTCTTTTACAAATAAAGATGAGTATGCCGGATATACCTAATCAATAAGTTTTATTCAAGATTACTTCACGAGCCCATTTTGGTAAGCAGTTTATTTCTTCAAGTCTTTCCCCCTTATTCATAATAGTCTGCTAACTAAAAGCATTGTTAATTCTCACTCTGTCTTCTTCTATTGACCTAAGTCAGAATGAGACTCCTTAGCGGCTGTTTAAAGTTAGCGGACCATTGTGAATAAAGGGGTTCCCGGGTGCTAGAAATGCATTATTGTACCTTTTGTGGTCTAACTTGAATTACGCCTGGATTTAAATACAGTGAAAAATTTACTTTATTATAATAGACTTAAGCCTAGCGCTTAAATATTACAATTTAAATATTACTGTAAAGTGATCGATTCTATTATTGGTTTTCAAACTAGAGATAGAGATTTGTAAGATTTTAAGCTTAGACTGACGATACATCTCTAACATTTACTGGTGTCTCGTGAGAATAGTTCTTTGATGTGGCGCAAAAAGGTATTAATACGGCTTGTCTCTGGTTAGCATTCCATTCCTGAACATTACATAGTGATAAAAAACATTCCTTTTTCGATTAGAAATGGCAATATCAAATAAAAGCCAAAAAATGTTCATACTCCCTATCTAGAGACTGCCATTGTCCACAAATAATATATATCACATCAATCAATTTGAAGAACATATACATAGTCTTTCTGACAAAATTCATAAGCTTTACTTTATTTTCAAACAGCTCAGACATGCCGCTAAAACGAAGGTTATAAGAATGGTATATATTTGGCGTCTGTCATATCATAATAATTGTAGGTGTGGCGTAGCTAAAACAAAAGTTATTGAACTAGAACGAGCGTTAAGGTTAATTATTAAAATCTGTGTGTTTAAGCCTAAGCCTTACAACATTTTAATGTTTTGTCTGTTAGGAAATTATATATTTTACTTACTACTCTTCGTAAACATGCGAACTTAGATTAAGGATTGGTCGCCACTGTGCTCCAACTAGATACCGTAGGTGAAGTTGAAAAGTGCGGCAACTAATACTACGCCCAAGTGGGCGTACTCAAGCCAGTCTCGATAAATGTGTGACGCTGACGTGCCACATGTTCTGTTTTGCTTATAATTGAAACTAAATTGCCGTTAAAGTTGCGTAGTAAAATTTTGTAAAAATAATACTACAAGAAATAAGAAAGACACTGGGATCACATGATATCATCAGTAGTTTGTATTTTATTAATTTCAGTGTAAAATAACACGAAGCGTATGTTACAAAATTTTAATCTGCCATTGAGGGTCAAGATGCCACGCACACAAGAATCAAATAGTTGCCGTAATAAAATAAGCTATTGTTCTTAGGTAGTGCGCTATCTAGTTGGAGCGCAGTGGAGACCAATCCTTAATCCAAGCATGTGAACCCTGAGCTCTATTCAAGTATCAAATCATGTCTGTGAACTGCCTATGCCTAAAACCTAATTTACACAATAATTCTATCCTTATCGCAGCGGTAAACTTAACAATTTTATGAACAAAGAACTCATTTTTTTTCTGGAATATGAGGACAAACGAGCGTACGGGTCACCTGTTGATCACCGCCGCCCACAATCTCTGGCAACACCAGAAGAATCACAGGAGCGCTGCCGGCCTTTAAGGAAGGTGTACGCGCTTTTTTTGAAGCTACCCAAGTCGTGTTGTCCCGGAAACACCGCACAAGGAAGTTCATTTCACAGCTTTGTAGTACGTGGAAGAAAGCTCCTTGAAAACCGCACTGTGGAGGATGGATGGTGAGAATGATATCCTAACATGTGGCGTGTCGTGCGAAGGTGGAATTCGGCGGCAGGAATCAGGTTAAACAGCTCTTCGGCACACTCCCCGTGATAAATGCGGTAGAAGACACACAATGAAGCGACTTCTCTACGCAACGCCAAGTGATCCAGCCGTTCACAGAGCACTGGGTCACAATATACAAATAATTGTAAACTCGAATGTAAATCAATCATTACAGTGGATAGAATACCTTACCTTCGATCATACGGAAGAAGAAGAAGCATTATTTCAAATCATCGTTTAATCTTAACGTATATTCATACCAAGTAACACACATACACTCACAAATCGTTTTGACTTTATTTTCAACTTAAATGTAAAATACAACCTTACGGTAGGCATTTTTTTTCTATGGAATAGGAGGACAAACGAGCGTACGGGTTACCTGGTGTTAAGTGATCACCGTCGCCCACATTCTCTTGCAACACCAGAGAAATCACAAGAGCGTTGCCGGCCTTTAAGGAAGGTGTACGCGCTTTTTTTGAAGGTACCCATGTCGTATCGTCCCGGAAACACCGCACAAGGTAGTTCATTCCACAAATTTGTAGTACGTGGAAGAAAGCTCCATGAAAACCGCACTGTGGAGGACCGCCACACATCTAGATGGTGGGGATGATATCCTAACTTGTGGCGTGTCGTGTGAAGGTGGAATTCGGCGGCAGGAATCACTGGCTTATTTTAGGCTGCAGTCTCTCGCTGTTGTACCTATATATCATTTTCCATCCATAGTATATTTGCATTGTATTGATCCATTCCGTAATTGTGTTGAGAAAATAAAGTGTCCTTAGATAAATTATACGTCTAGATACTGTCTCTTGCTGTTAGACAAGCGATAAAAACAAGCCAGGAATATTAGTTTAGAGTGCGTGACAAGCGCGTCTCGCGATTTGTATACAAAACGCGATTTGTGTTATAACACATTGTGTTAGTGTGCGTGAATTGCTCAAAAAAAAGGTTAGTTCTAAAGTCTATTTTTTTCAACGTTTACACAGGTGTATCTATCTAGACGTATAACGGCCGTTCCCAATATTCAGTCTATCACTTACTTGAGATAAAAATCGTAACTATCGTTGACTTTCTGTCCCAATAAACTTATCGACGGTCACACACCTTATCCGTACACGCTGTCTAGAAATTGCAATTCACGCGTCCTAATATAAGGCGATAAGAATAACTTATCGGGTATATTGGGACAGCTTCAGATTATTATAGTAGAAGTTAATAACTTATCTCTATCTGTAGATAGTAGTATATTGGGAACGGCCGTTAATGATCTGACAGTCTTATATATATATACAATAGTTTTATATTAGGTACAACGTAATACTTTTTTGCTCTTTTTAATGATATATTTTTCTTTCCAGGCATCTCTGAATATTTGGAATATAGCGTGTTCAATGGATATAAGTAATTTCACCCTTAGCAGCGAAACTGTGGATTGAAAATTACTACAAAAATAAATTACCATGGCTTTTATTTTGAATTAAGTTTCGATAACTCTCCCATTTCGTTACTTTCTTAATGTAACTGTAGAAAAAATAATAAATATTACGCACCTTAGTAAAAAATAAAAAAAATATGCTACAAAAGAAAATAAAACAATATTTCTTGTAATAATGTCTATTATTGCACAAAATACGACGTAATAAATCATAAATGGCGAACTTTAATACTAAAATATCACATTTAATTGTTTTTATTTGATTCCATTATCTTTGAGCAGCGGTTGCTTTGGTAACGCCATTCTTGTGTCGAAGCGTTTCAAATTTAACCTCTGAAACAATGAAACATTACAATTATAAAAAAGAAACAATGATCTATGTTTAAATTAGAAAAAAAAAAGGTTAATTTAATCATGTGTGCAGTAAATAGAAAACCTTTAAAAAACAGAAATACTGGGCTAACTTATACCGTCAAAAAATACATTGTAATCAGACCATAGAACTCAATTTTCTATCATAATAATCTCTATATTTTTTCTTTTGGAAGAGGAGAGCAAACGGGTCACCTTATGTTAAGTAATCATTCCGTGGCCATCTGGAGGGCAAAGCCAAACTGGCTTCGAAGAAACTGGGCGTCATAAATAGAGCACGGCAATACTTCAAGCCGGCCCACATTCTAGCGCTCTACAAAGCGCAGGTCCGGCCTCGCATGGAGTATTGCTGTCATCTCTGGTCTGGCGCACCCCGGTATCAGCTCGATCCATTTGACCGCGTGCAACGCAGAGCAGCTCGAATTGTCGGGGACCCAGTACTCTGTGAACGGCTGGATCACTTGGCGTTGCGTAGAGACGTCGCTTCATTGTGTGTCTTCTACCGCATTTATCACGGGGAGTGTTCCGAAGAGCTGTTCAACCTGATTCCTGCCGCCGAATTTCACCTTCGCACGACACGCCACAAGTTACGATATCATCCCCACCATCTGGATGTGTGGCGGTCCTCCACAGTGCGGTTTTCAAGGAGCTTTCTTCCTCGTACCACGAAGCTGTGGAATGAGCTTCCTTGTGCGGTGTTTCCGGGACGATACGACATGGGTACCTTCAAGAAAAGCGTGTACACCTTCCTTAAAGGCCGGCAACGCTCTTGTGATTCCTCTGGTGTTGCAGGAGAGTGTGGGCGGCGGTGATCACTTAACACCAGGTGACCCGTACGCTCGTTTGTCCTCCTATTCCATAAAAAAAAAAAACACCGCCGCCTACATTCTCTAGCATACCAAAGGGCTCACAGAAGTTCTTCCGGCCTTTTCGTAAGGTATATGAGCTACCCATATCATATTAACCGGGAAACACCGCACAAGGAAGCTAATGAGCTTCCAACAGCTTTGTTGTACGAATAAGAAAGAAAAATTTCTTCCTTGAAAACCGCACTGTCGAGAAACCCCAGACATCTAGACGTTGGGGATGATTTCGTAATTTGTGGCGTGTCTTACGAAGGTGGAATTCGGCGGTAGGAATCAGGTGAAACAGCTCTTCGGAACACTGTCCGTGATAAATGCGGTAGAAAACACACAACGAAGCAAGTCTTAACGCAACGCCAAGTGATCTGTAGATAGTGCTGTAGCACTGTATCGTCGACAAGTGGTTCGAGCTGATTGATACTGAGGTGCACCAGACCAGATGACAGCAATATACCATATTATATGGTCGGACCAGCGCTTTGTAGAGCGCTAGAATGTGGACCGGCTTGAAGTGAAAATTGACAGCAGTTGTTGTTAATTAAATCGATTTTTCTATGTATATACTACAGATTGACAAGGAATTCACAATACTATCAAGTAGCAAAATAAGTATAGGTAAGTAATAAATACATGAATTAATATATCTGGTATACAAACTTTATCTGTACTACTAAGTATATAAATCTGTAGCACTTAGGTTATGGATTAGTCTCCGCTGCGCTCCAAGCAACTAATTCTACGCCCAAGTACTCGAACCAGTCTCGAACAATGTGTGACGTCAATGAGACAGATGTTCTGCTAAACTTTGCTAATAATTGAATATAAAATGACGGGTTGCGTAGTAAAACTTTGTAAAAATAATACTACAAGAAGTAAGAAAGACACTGTGATTACATATAATCAGTTAATTAAATATTAATAATAAATTTAATTAATTTCAATGTAAAATAACACGGAGCGTATGTTAGAAAATTTAAAGATGCAATTGAGTGTCAAGATGCCACACAAACAACAATCTATCAGGCTATCCAAAGCTAAAACTAAGCCCAAAAAAGCTTTTGTATTTAGGTAGTGCGGTATTTAGTTGGAGCGCATCAGAGACCAATCCTTAATCTAAGCCTCTGCTTGAGAGATTTTTTAATAACTAGACGTTTTATGGCTCCGTTACACCAATTATAAGATTTTTGAGATTTCCGTCGATATTAATGAAAATTGGTATGTAGTCACATAATGTGACTGCAAATGCATCGTCTATTTAAACACGGAAGTTTAATTGAAGGTTATAGAGGTATACTATCATTGGTCTACTACCAAAAACCCCATGTCATTATCAAATTCGATCTACGACAAGCTTTATTAATAAATACCAAAACAGTGGTGTAAGTAATTTTGATGAGTAACGAATAAACAAAGACATGTTTTTATATCTAATACTGACATGCCGAGATAGATTTAAGTCCACGCCGACGAAGTAGCTGGCAGAGTTATATAAGTTATACATATAAGAAGTAGATAAACTTCATCAGCCGGAAGACGTCCACTGCTGGAGAAAGGCCTCCCCAAAGATCTTCACGACGATCGGTCCTGCGCTGCCCTCATCCAAACTATTCCGGTGATCTTAAGTTTGGGCTTTGCTTCTCCTACGGATCTCCTCATTTCTATTTCTCGATCTCGCAGGGAAAGTCCGAGCATAGCCTTCTCCATTGCCCTCTGAGCGAAAACGTGCATTCTCATCAGGCACATAGTTAGCGACCACGTCTGCGTACCGTAATTTAAAAACCTTCGTCTTCAAAGTGGTATAATAATAATATGTATGGTATATATAAGCTTACATCAATCATAATATACTATAGGTATCCAATTATGAAATCACTGCATAGACGCTGTAAATGGTTAATGTAAGAATTCTCAATATTCTTTTAAATTAAACTTTTAATCATTTTAATGTTTCATAAATATAAATGTTTTGTTACCCGTATTTTCCTCCTGAGCTGGCGCTTGATTGAGCACTGGCACTGGCTCCCCCGTAGCCTCCGTGTCCACCACCACCTGATCCCCCGTGGCCGCCCCCGAGTCCACCATCGCCGCCGTGGCCTCCTCCAAGGCCACCACCACCACCGTGGCCTCCCCCGAGTCCACCGCCGCCACCGTGCCCTCCTCCAAGTCCACCGCCACCACCATGGCCTCCTCCGATTCCAGCGCCACCACCGTATCCGCCCCCGAGTCCACCGCCACCACCGTGGCCTCCTCCGAGTCCGTCGCCGTGGCCACCGCCGTGTCCGCCACTATGTCCGCCCCCAAGTCCACCCCCGCTGCCACCGGAACCACCGTAAGCACCGCCGCCTCCTAGACCACCTCCATTACCACCACCTAGTAAATAAAAATACTAGTTTTACATTTACAAACTAGAAAGAGATCGCTGTAGGTATATTTATTGATTTAAAAAAGGCTTTTGACACCGTTTCACTCAGTATCTTGCTAAATAAGTTACAAAGTATCGGTATATCTGGATTAGCTTTTAAAATTCTTGAATATTATCTAACAAATAGACAACAAATAGTAAAAATCGAAAATTTTAAAAGCAAACCATATGACATTGCTTGTGGTATACGTCAAGGGTCCATCCTAGGCCCCTAAAAATAATAAAATTTTTGATCTACATAAATGATATTGGAAACCTGGGATTGACCGGAGATGTATCCTTATATTATGTTGATGGCACATGCTTATTTTATTTCGGAGATTCAATCCATGAAATCATCTCGAACGCACAAGCGGATTTAGATACACTAAATGAGCCATTCATACAGTACAATTTACTGAGTATAAATGTTGCTAAAACCTCTTATATGCTTTTTACTGCAAAAAACAAAAAAGTTCCAAAATTTGTTCCCTTAATTATAAATAACAAATAATTGAAACAGTCAGAAGCAGAAAATATCTTGGTCTTGTACTGGATTCTAAATTAACATGGCAAGCTCATTTAGATTATCTGCAGTCAAAAATTACATCATTGACTGAAGCTTTGCGTAAATCTGCACGATGTATACCACATCCATAGTATAATTTATAACTCGTTAGCCAAGCCTTTGCTGGAATACTTAATAAAAATTTGGGGATGTGCATATATAACTTATTTAAAATAACTTCAAATATCACAAAACAAACTGTTAAGAGTTTTGTTCCAACTCGATTATCACTTCCCGACTAGAGAACTATATAAGAAAACTAATCAACTATCAATATGTCAGTAATACAAATATAAAGCATGCATACTACTTAGGAAAATACTCTTAAATTCCGTACATACCCAAAACACTTAAACCCGAAACAAACAAACTAAAACTAACTAAAGCTAGGACAAATTATGGTAGGAAAACTATACAGTTTGAGGGAGCCCTACTATATAATGACTTGCCGAAAGATATATTTGAGCAAAAATCTTATCCAAAATTTAAAGCTAAATTAAAAAAGCACTGTCAATCACAATATATAGATTGTTACCATAGAACATAGCGAGTTTTGAATTTATTATTGTTTAAAGTCACCGTAACTATAAAACTATAAAATTTATGCTTTCTTTTATATTTATTTAGAATCATTGTTCTCATATAAGTGAACTTTTATTCTTTATGAGAAATAAACTCTAAACCTAAACCTAACTCACTTTGAGACATACTCTACGAAAATTTAAAAAAATATGCAATTATTTAAACTACTCTATGCGAGGCTTCTTTGTACACGATGCTGGCTAGGTAAATACCATAGCGATGCGTTTTCTGCCGTGTTCACGCCATTATCAAGCATTATTATTGTTGTTTCGCTTTGAAGGGCACTCTAACTATGAAATTACTGGCCTAATCACTAATGAGACTTAGCAATTATGAAAGTCCTGTTCGTGACGTCAATTTCTCCGAAAAAAAATTCAAATATCAAAAATTTAAATGCTAAAAAAGTACATTATTCTATGAGTTATAATAACTTGACTTTAAAAAACGTTTGTAGCATAGTTTTAATAGAGGGTTGACTTTCGTTTGAAATAAATAGAATCTATTTCTTCTTTTTTTGACATTGATACACACATATGATACATGATTTATTCTTTCGAATAAAATAATATAAATTGTACTGATCTCACAGTAACACAAACGTAAAATATTTAAGTTTTGCCCTAAGATTGAGAATAATATAGACTTTTTTAATATTAATTGTTAATCAATATTGATATCTAATCAATGGTATTAATACCATTTACTATTTTTTTTAACCTAAAAAACGTTAGAATAGATAGAAGTTACAACTAAATTATATTTTTAAAAAAATGTGCAAGTAGTCTTATACTAATTTTCGTTGGGGTGATACTATTCTTTTAAAGTTTTTCCGCGAAATATTGATTAGCAACCATTTGAGCAATTCTCGATAAATTTATTTTATGATTAGTTTTCAATTCTAATGCACGACCCTCGGACTATTAATTAATAAATTTTATTGCAACGAAATTCTATTTAAAAAAAGAAGCCTAGTAAGTTTCATGCGCCCGCTATTCTCAGTAATTTACAATCCTACTATGGAAAAAAGATATTATTTCAATTTGAATTTGAATACAAATACAAAAAAAAATATACCAACAGCACCTTTTCGGAAACTGCCTTCGTATTGACACATTGATGAGAAAACCGGACCGAGAGTAAATCATTTATCTCCTACAAATATGCGAGCGATGAAGAAATCTAAATATAACGCGTTTTTCATTTGTTTGTGTATCGAATATTTTTTGATATTGGTTTGAAGTAGTAGTAATTATAGTATCGCGATTGGCCATGAAGTGTAGGTAATTCGGCTAAGTTTGAAAGCGAACAATTGTTTAAAAAAAAAAAGTGGATTTCGGCTCCTTCTTTTACAAGATTATAGCCTTCATCTGTCAATCTATCAATGACTGCACGTTTCATACAATCTAGTGAATCGCTTTTTTCTTAGAGAGTTTCGACTGGCCTGCAAACAATGAATAATATTATAATAATATTGACACACTTTTTACACAAATTATCTTGCCCCAAGTTAAGCATATACAGCCCGTGTTATGGGTTACCAGACAATGATATATTTAATACAATATACTTACTTAAACATACATAAATACATTTAAACATCCATAACTCGGAAACAAACAAACATAAGCCTGTGACTGCCATTATCTTTTTTTTTGACAGAACAAAATGACTTCAAATCCCAAAATGACGTCCATGCGTTCAATTTAAATCGTCATGTCAAATTGATACTTGTAACTAATTTGCCAAAATTAAAATACTATATTGTGTATGTATTGAGACCCTTGACTACGTCTTGTGCTTACATCGCTAAGTTATTCCGCTTGGTGAAAATGTACTGTTTTTAACATCTAATTTACTAAAGTTTTAATATTAAATTGCTCAAACGTGGGCAATTCTCTATTTATGTCCGTTCCAATACTTGATTTCGATTTGCACCTATGATTGGATTGATACATAAAAAATATATCTAGTTATTTAGAAATTGTATTGGTGCTCACACTTCTGAGGGAGAAATTATTATTATTGCAGAACTAATTTGAGGTCTAGTATCCCTTGGCATATTCAAGACCAATGCCAGCAATGCTCCAGTAAACGAATTTTTGTTGTTATAGCTAACGAAGGACCTCGTAATTATGTTAAAAAAACATTTGTTGGCTTATGTGTGACGGTTAAATATATTACATTATAGGTACAGCCGTTAATATGTAATAACTAGTAGCATGTAATAATACTTACCACCGCCAAATCCACCACCACCACCTCCTCCTTTTCCAAAACCACCGCCGCCCCCGAAGCCTCCTCCGCCGCCGCCGCCGCCTCCCCCGCCGTAACCTCCACCGCCATTACTTCCGTAACCACCTAGAACAATGAATTTGGTGCTTTTGTAAAGATTTTTAAGTAAAACACAGTTCCACAGCTCGTAAATTGTAATATATATTACGAATTCCGAGCAAGGTACGTTAACAATAATAATGACTGCATTAAATATTATATTTTCAGAATGTGTTCCGTAAAAAATTACATTTGTTGTTAATTCTTTTTAGAAAAAGTCTTCTTTCATCGGTTTCATTCATAATGGGTTGCAGATAAGAAATACTTTATTATTACTTTATAATTAATAGTTCAGAGTTTCTTGCGCCGCTTCTTCTCTCTCAGAGCGCCATTTGTTTCCGAAGCGGTAGTAGTGTCTAGTATATTAGAATTGACATCAAAAGGAATTCTAGAGGAATCAATTTTGAGAAAATAAATGCCTTTTATGACTTTGAAAATGAGAGAAAATAAAATATTGTTGAGTATACTATTAAAATTCAGTGTATTAAAGGGGATAGCGATATGGAACAAACAGGTAAGAAACGACTAGTAGATTACAAATATATACATCATATACACACACGCAAACACAAACTCACACACACATGAAGTCGTACAGTATAATCACCAAAAACAAAATAGCAACAGGAATACTAGTTACTTCTTTTTGAATGGTATTTTACAAAATTTAAATTCTTTGATTGAATTTAATTGAATTAATTTAAGACATGAATTTGGAGAGAGAATGAGATTCAAAGGCCGACAACGCATCACCTGACCGCTACTTTTGTAAATATCTATATTAAAATAGATTACATTATGTGTTTAGATGTTTTATAAAACATGATAATGTCAGATGTTTTCCTTTGGGAAATATCAACTTATCATTTTTTTTGAACAATAATTTAGCATCAAATGTTAAAATTAATGGTGTTCCTTTTATAAGTAAATTACCCTTATGATGAAGCCTTTCGATCGGTATGATAAAGCTACATGATATTATTTTCTCGTATAGCGGGTTCTATTCCCGGTTCAATGAGGCAATTATTAAAAAAAACTAAGAATGCAGTATAAAATTGTGCTTTTAAATTTAAAAAAAGTATTCTCTCTGTGAAATGTTACATCTACAATATTTAAGCTACATCCCCCCATGTGGCATAGCCGTGGGATATACTGTATATATAATTTGTAAAATTTCCACATCAACAAAATCTACTCATATAAAAATACGGTGTTAAAATGTTAGTACCTGGCGCCGCTTGTATACAAGCCACAAGCCCTAAGGCCACACAGACTACTGCAAACTTCGCCATTACAAACAATACTACAATAATTCCCACTCACCTTCCACTATATATAGGCCAGTGCTTATGTCATTACCAGCTTACATGTGCTTCAGTTTTTTCGCTAACTTTTTGCAATTAATATGAATTAGGATGAGTAAAAAACTCAATCAGCACTTAGCTTATAGCATTCAACACAAATGGTAAAACTTCTTTTTGCATCTAATTGTGATTCTGTCTTCGTAAAGTTTCGCCTATCTTGAGGACTAATCATCTCCTTTTTTTTTGAAGTAAGTTAAAAAAAGTCTTGTTGAAATTATTTAGACCTTTATCAGATGAAATTATTGTAACAGTTAACCCATCTATTACCTTTCGTGGTCACCCTTCGGTGGAAAAAACTGACGAAAAATACTGGGAGAATAGTCTACTCTGGGGGTAGACTGTTCCAATGTGCTTTTTCAAAAAATATTGTGGTTTCATCGCTTTAGACATTTATTTTGTCTTCATCACCATCATCAGCTGGAAGACGTCCACTGCTGGACAAAGGCCTCCCCCAAAGATTTCCACGACGATCGGTCCTGCGCTGCCCTCATCCAACGTATTCCGGCGATCTTGACCAGATCATGGGGGTTTACTAACACTGCGTCTTGCGGTACGTGATCGCCATACGAGGACATTGTCTTAATCTTACAAAATCCATCAAATGAGTTACAAATACAGCTTATTTTTTAATTATTTCCCATAACATGGATATCATCCCCACCATCTGGATGTGTGGCGGTCCTCCACAGTTCGGTTTTCAAGGAGCTTTCTTCCACGTACTACAAAGCTGTGGAATGAACTTCGTTGTGCGGTGTTTCCAGGTCAATACAACATGGGTACCTTCAAAAAAAGCGCATAGATCTTCCTTGAAGGCCGGCAACGCTTCTGTGATTCCTCTGGTGTTGCAAGAGAATGTGGTCGGCGGTGATCACTTAACACCAGGTGACCCGTAAGCTTATTTGTCCTCCTTTTCCACAAAAAAAATTAAAACAAGTTCTGCAAAGTCTGAAAAAAGCGGCTTTCATGTAATATAAAAAATATGATAGCTCATGAACCCCGCTAGTTGGAAAAGTCAAATAAAAGGTGTAAGTATACTAAAACAGTAAGGTTTGTAATGGCATATGTTTTATTGATGCACAAAGAGTTTTATTTCAGTACCATGCCAATGTATGAGGATACATTGTGGTTGTTCTCATTTATAAGCTTAATTTGAAAACACAAAGTATTGTCAATCAGGTCAACTATGAATTGTTCGCTAAAATTTTGTGAATCTCTCAAC
Source organism: Leptidea sinapis (assembly GCF_905404315.1). Classification (NCBI taxonomy): domain Eukaryota; kingdom Metazoa; phylum Arthropoda; class Insecta; order Lepidoptera; family Pieridae; genus Leptidea; species Leptidea sinapis. The sequence continues at coordinate 5,287,425 of NC_066304.1, read as the reverse complement.
ATTCTCAACATTCTTTGAGGAGGCGAGAGCGGAGCCGCGGCTGGAGGACTCACATTCCATAAATAGCACTTATCGTAACTAGAATTAGATTAATTAATTAAATTGTTAAAGAATACGCAATTATTTTTGGACTTGTTTCTGCATATTATATCTATTGTTTTGGAATAATGTTTTTGAAGTCGGTTGTTTATTTGTTAAATTTTATATAGGTTTAAATAATTATACTAATAATGTACATACAAATTCTAATGTAGGTACTTACTGACATATTCCAGAATTTTAACTAAGAATAAAATATATTTAATATTTAATATCAATAAAATATATTTTTAATAAATAACGTTTCATTACATTATCATATTAATTTACATTAAATTTAAGTTACAACCTAAGCTTTTATTAAGTTATACAATTTCAATATTAAAAAGTTTAACTTAGATTAGTTTAAGTTATTACTTCTGTCGGGCGTTCCGAGATGCACACGTTTTTTATATTTTAAAATTATACATAAAATATTATAAATAAATCTACAACAAACATCACAGACATAATTATAAATTTAAATTGTCCGACTTATGGAATACTTACATTAAAATTTTATAAGGATAAAGTAGAATGGAAATTTAATCTAATGAACAAAAATAATTTCAATAACATTGGAATTAAAATATTAAAATAGTGTTTATTTTTTTTACATCTTAATATTATTGTCTAGCAACATTATAGTTTCAAAACTTTGGTCCTAAAAGCAGAAAACTTATCATTAAAAATGTCTATATACGTCATCAACTTTCGGAAGGTATACACTACAGGTGTGGAATACAGCATGAGTGGAACAATATGAATTGATTCGAATTTTTTATTATTAAAAACTGCAGAGCTATTGTGGCCCTTTTTTATATTAGAAAGGGCAAACGCGCACGAGACTCACGTGATGACAAGTGGTGAGAGAAGCGCTCATGGACATCCACAACACCAGGGATCAAGAATTGCGTTGCCAGCCTCCAAGGTGTCTCAGTGTCGATAATTTTTGAAACCAAAAAAATAATAGTAGGATCAAACCTATTGGAAATGGAAGAGTTTCTATTTCTAATGGGTTTCATCCTACTGTTTTTTTTAACATTTTCTAAGGTTTCGGCACTGATCTATATGCTCTATGCCTGACGAGTCGTATCGGTTCGGGAAAACTGTAATCGCGACTTGATTCCATAAAGTGGCTGTGCGAGGTAAGAATGCCAGATGCTAACATGATGCAGATGGATTTTTTTCCATTTGGTATCAACTCGAACAACTCCTTTCAGATGCTACTCCCTGTGATATATGCGGTAGAAGATGCAGACAGAAACCACAGCTCTAGGCAACGCAAAGAATCAAGCAAAATTTATTTCAATGTTCCATAAAGTTTTTGGTATTTCCTTATGAAAGTTTCGATTCCGTCAAATGTCCAATTAGTATTCGCTTGTCCAATTAGTATTAGGCCGGAAAGCCTCTTAAATTCCATTAAATCTTTGGCATTAATAGTTGTTTTACCTTTTAGGATTTACATTTGTTTTGACATAAGATATGAGGGAACTAACAATATAGGATAGCGAAGGAACTTGTGACTAGTAATAGTTAAGTAATACATATCAAGTCTCCTAAGCCCAAGGACATGCAAGAGTACTTGTTGCAAGCCCCGCGCTTTGTTGTTGACATGGCTGCCAAAACCGTCATTTGTCAAACTGTCATTTTATTATATTTTATATAAGGTTTTAGTGATATTACAAAATAGTTTATTACCTAAAGAAATTATTGTGTTATCGTCTGACCCGATGAACAATCACAATATTGTTTATCAATAACAATTTATAAATTATTATAATGCAACACATCCGTGAAGATCTATTTGCTTATAAAATATTCATATTAACATATATTAAATGTTCATTTTATCTCTGTGTACCATTGACTGAAGTATATCTGACGTAATTTATCGAGATGCGTTTAAAATCTTTATTTGTAGATACTTGTGTTACATTGACCTCGGAAATGCCCCCAATATTCAGTCTCTTACTTGAGATAAAAAGATAGAAATCGTAATAGTAGTAAGAGATAAAAATCGTAACTATCGTTGACTTTTCTGTCCCAATAAACTTATCGACGGTAACTAACCTTATCACGCTGTCTGTCAATGGGACGACGTATAGCTTACCAGCGATAGAAGTTTGTATGGAAATTGCAATTCACGCGTCCCAATATAAGGCGATAAAAATGACTTATCAGGTATATTGGGACAGCTTCAGATTATTGACAGCTAGTTACTGACAGTAGAAGGGAGTAATTTATCTCTGTCTATAGATAGTATATTGGGAACGGCTGTTAGTCTCATTAGCCTAAAGAATGACAAATTAGCCTAAAAAACAGAGTAAGAAAAACTGAATTAAAGAAAAATTGCGATTTTTATTCATTCAATTCAAGAAGAAAGAATAAATAACTTTACGTGCGGTTTAATAAGTAAACTAGAGTTAAGGGCTTTAATAGGTCCTGGTATTCAATTTTACAATAAAATACATGGCAATAGCATGATTCTTTTTTTGGTTCTGCGGAAGTCGTCTTAAATTGTATAACATTACTAGCTGACCCAGCAAACGTTTTATTGCCGATATTAAAATCGCGATACAAAACTAACTGTTGATGGTAGATGGGTGAAAATTTTAAGTTGTGTGTATTTTTTAATGCTGACTCATAATCAAACAAATTTAAAAAAAATTAAAAAAAAAAATTGGCGTGGACCACCCTTAATATTTAGGGGGATGAAAAATAGATGTTGTCCGATTCTCAGACCTACCCAATATGCACTCGAAATTTCATGAGAATCGGTCAAGGCGTTTCGAAGGAGTTTAACTACAAACACCGCGACATGAGAATTTTATATATTACTAGCTGACCCAGCAAACGTTGTATTGCCATATAAGGTAATAAAAAAAAATATATTGATATTAATTTTGGCGGTATAACAAAAATCATTATATTCGATTGCCATCTTGCAACTCTATTCCGTACCCGTGGATGGAAGAGAACAATATTAAAATCGCGATACAAAAGCAAGTGTTGATCGTAGATGGGTGAAAATTTGAAATTGTATGTATATTTTAGGCTGAATCATAATTAAACAAATTAAAAAAAAATGTCAAAAGAATTCAAAAAAATGCTAAGGGTGAACAACCCTTATCACTTAGGGGTATGAAAAATAGATGGTAGCCTATTCTCACACCTACTGAATATGCATATAAAATTTGGTAAAAATGAGTAAAGCCGTTTCGGAGGAGTAAGTTAACTAACATTGTGACACGAGAATTTTATATATAAGATTAAGATATTAACTAGTCTAAGTTGATATATGATTTAAAAGATGGGCTCGGAGTTCCTTATCAGTTGGAACTAATTGAAATTTTTAATGTTTTGAAAAATAGAGGCAAATTTAAAAGCTAATGTCAAGTTACCCTATTCCTAATACCACAGAGTAGGGATGAATACTTACGTACTAATACTATTATAGTACGTAAGTATTGCCGATACTAATACTATATAAAGTAAGTATCCATCCGTACTTTGTTTAAATAAGCAGCTATTGATTGAGGAGATAGGACTGAAATAGACAAATAAGAAGAACGACATGGGTACCTCCAAAAGAAGCGTATACTCCTTCCTTAAAGGCCGGCAACGCTCCTGTGTTTCCTCTGGTGTTGTTAGAGATTGTGGGCGGCGGTGATCACTTAACACCAGGTGACCCGTACGCTCGTTTGTCCTGCTGTTAAGAATAAGGAAAAATAGACAACAACGAAAATGGTTCAAGTAGGAATTGAAAATATTTCTGACTAAAACAAAATTGAACTTATTATAGTTGTAGCGAGAAGAAACATGAAATCAAAAACATTAATGAACAAGTTAAAGACGATATTAAATCCAACTTTCCGTTTTACTTTATCGTGTTTAGTCTCTGTAGGAAATCGTAATCTTAATCAAATATATAAAATTCTCGTGTTCCGGTGATTGTTACCAAACCACTCCGAAACGACTGAATCGATGTGTATAAAATTTTGTGTGCACGTCAGTTAGGTGTGAGAATGTGCCAACATCAATTTTTTATACACCTTAATGATAAGGGTGACCCAGCCCTAAATATATGTTTTTTGGAAATTTTTTTTTATATTTATTTTGTTATGATTCAACTTGAACTTGAACTTCAAATTGAACTACCGCCTAAACGGCTGGACCGATTTTGATGAATTTTTGTGTGTTCCACTCCATATAATATAATTCTCATGCTCATGTGTTTGTTAGTGAACTCATCCTAACGGCTGGACCGATTTTTCAAATTTAAGACGCGTGTACAGGATGGGACGGGATTAAATATTTTTTTATTTATTATGTACAGAACAACGTGTGTCGGGTCAGCTAGTATTATAATAATAATACAAACAGAAAATACGAATGAGCTATAAATTATTAGTTAATTTGTTTGTAGCTTCAATTTATCTACATGCAAATTATCAATCGTAATAAATTCTCAGAATGCTTAGTATTATTTGATTAGATATTCTAGGTCCGAGAACCTCACATAATATAGTCTCGGTAATAATACGTGGTACATTTAATGATTGTAATTGTTTTGTTAAATATTGATTGTTAAAGTCAGGGTTACATTGTCCTTTTTAGTGTTAGAAAGGAGCACCTGTCAAAATCAATGCTTTTTGAAAGGTTCCTAACTTCTATCGATATTATATTGAGAATATAATTACGTTATTCAAAAGAATTGTTAAAAAACGTTTGTGTGGTAAAGGTAACTATAACATAAATGACTTTTTTAATGATACCACAGATTGGGAATGGAGTGACCGCCCTCAGGCTATTAAATCATAAGTTTAATTGTACAATATTACTTTATAAACATATTTCTTCGATGACAAAAAGCCCGCTGAGTTTGTTGCGTCCATTCTTCTCAGGTCTGAGGCATTCATTTTGGAATCTGTGGTAGTTTTTTGACTTACCAATAAGTGATGTCACAACCGATTTTGAATAAAAATATTTGAATTTGAATTTATTTGAATTTAAATCAATGTTATAGGAATCAACAGTTAAACTATGGGACCATATATCTAGAAGCTTCTTAATTAGCTTGATTTAACCACTGCAGTGTGATGAGTCCGTTGGTCGAGTAATAGTTAATTATGCTACTGTTGTGTAATAAGAGGTATTAAAACACGAATGTGGGTTTGAACTCGGCTTCGCCTCGCGTGATAATAGTATCACATGAGTGTTTTAATACCTGATTATCAACAGTTGCATACAAGACTTTATCTACACCCATAATATGAATCCTCTATAAAAGATTCCGAAACAGTTACTGCTAATATTAAATATCCAGTCCTAGTAACCATAATATCATCCAAATGAGTGTTATTATGAAAACGGATGATATAATGTTGTACTGAATTTCATTACAACACTCGTTTGGATGATGTAATGGTTCAACTTATGAAGACATAGTATGTTTTTAGATCCATTGTAACATTTAAAATAACTCTTTTAAGATTAAAATAAAACAGCTCAAATTAATTGAAGAAAATGTATGAGGCTAATTGCCAAAAGTTGAACACACAGTTTCGCATTTTTAATTATTTTAAGGGCTTTATTTTGTTGCTTGTTAAACTTTAGATTTCATGCCCAAAAGTTGAACTTAGGAATATATTCACTTTTGTTCGTTCAACTTTTGTGTATCGCATCTTAAACTGAACGCTGAAGTAAATTTTGTACGTTCATTTTATGGTACTTTATCCCAAATAATGAATGAATAGAATAAAGAAGTTCAATTTTAGACTTATTTTACCATATTATGAACGAATAAGTAGGTATTGTGTCAATCAATATTTTTTTCTTTTCATAGAATGTGTTGTCTACCCCGCAAAGAAAGGAAAAAAAAATATGAACAGAGCTCTCTCGAAGAAGCTGTGAGAATGATAGAAGCACAATTTATAGAATACTATTAAAGATATTAATATTAAAAAAATATTGGATGGCGAAGTGCCTTACTTAATTTTTTTTACTTTTTTTTTTGTCAAAGCTGTAATTTTCTTTGTTGTGTTGATAAATAATTTAAAAGAACTTATGAATACTGACAACATTTTTTGTTTCTCTCAAACATACAAAATATATTATTTAATACAAGGCATACTGTCTATTAAAATGTTAGTCCACCTATTGGGTGCAAATTTGCAACCAATTATGAACAATTGTTCATAATTAGGGCTCATTGTTCAACTATAGGGGCAAACTCCTTATTTTTTTACAAATAGCAACTTTAAAAAAAGTATAGTAGATCTAGAACATTCTTTTTTTAATCAATCAATTCTTTAGGATACATAGAATGAAAAACAAAAGCCAGCAAGCATCAATATCATGAAATAACTGAGGGAAAGCTATTCAAAGTTGTTGAAAAAGCTTAATCGTTCATTTATTGGTTCCACTACCCTATATCCAATTTAAAACCGATCTAAATTATTTTAGCACTTAACATTCCAAGGTTGTAAGAAGTAAAGAAAAAGGAATAAATGTTTATTATATCTAGGTATGAACGGCTAGCAAAAATTATGATTATTGCATTATAATCCAACTTCATAACGTAGAAATAATTTTATGTAGATAATACAAACAAATGTGAAAGTTAATAATCGCTCAGAGGCAAAAGGAGAACCAAAGCCTAAACATAGCCCAAATGATTGCAAAACCGAAGTGGCAGTGAGCAGGGCACATTACTAGAAGGACAGATAGCCGTTGGGGCTGTTAAGTTCTCAAATGGTGACCAGGTACAGGGAGACGTAGTGATGGTAAGCCCCCTAGAAATTTCTACTGGTCTGATTTAGATCACCGGAATAGGTTGGATGACCTATCCTCGTGAGGATCTTTGGGGAAGGCGGGAGGCCTTTGTCCAGCAGTGGACGTCTTTCGGCGGAATTGAATGACAGTCTCTGTAATATTATTCTTAACATTACTCCATAATAGAGAAACATTTTTATTTATATAAAGGTCGTTTTGTATTATTTCCAGACGGAAATGATCAAATGCCTTTGTTATATCAAGGTGTTAAGCTCAACCGTTTTTTAATGCAGACAATTTGAGAGAAATCAATTTAACATGATAACTACACTGGCCTGCAAAAGTAAGTATCACACTTTTCAAATTATTTTTTTATCTTAACTATAGAAGGTAGAGATTTAAGATTAAAAACGTTTTGTTGCAAATTTTATAGGCTTTAATTCTTAGAAACTAAAATTATACATTAGTAACATTTTGACTTAAAAAAGATAAAACAATGAAAATAGACATTTTTAGTTTAGTGTAAAAAAATTCAACTAAAATGTATTACATGTTATTTAATTTTTAATAACTGGTATTGCCTCCTCGAGCTCTGATTACGGCTTCGAGCCGGTTTGGCATACTGAACACTAGGTTTCGGAGCCGATGTTGGGGAATATTCTCCCATTCTTCTACCAGGGCCTGCTTTAGTGCCCTGAGGGTAGTAGGTGGTGATCTGCGATTTCTGACTAGCCTCCCAAGCTCATCCCAGGCGTGTTCAATCGGGTTGAGATCAGGACTTCTTGATGGCCAAGTCATCACGCTGATACCGACCTCCTGAATATACTTGTACGATATGAGCCGTATGTGGCCGGGCATTATCATGCATCAGCATCGATCCATCACCCATATTTGCTAAATACAGCCCTGCATACTCATTGAGAATCTCTTGAGCATATCTTTGCCCAGTGAGGGTGCCATTTTCTATGGCTACTAGCTCTGTGCGACCTTCTGAAGATATGCCAGCCCATACATGTACACTGCCTCCACCGTATTGGACTCTTTCTGAGATGCAGGCTTGAAGGTATCGCTCACCAGGTCGCCTGTAAACACTTAGCCTTCCATCAGAAATGTAAAGGGAGAATCGAGACTCATCTGCAAACTAAATTCTTGACCATTCTTCTTCATCCCACTGCATGTGTTCACGGGCGTATCGCAGTCTTGCTACTCGATGCTATCTCTCGAGTTTTGGGCCACTCGCTGGTCTTCGGGGTTTCAAATTTGCTTCAGCAAGTCTTCTTCTCACTGTACTGTCACTAATGTTGTCCCTCCGGGTCTGAAGTAGCTGTAGCTGGACTTCAACTGCATTTTGGTGGCGATTTCTTAACACAGTGGAAATAAGATGATGTCCAGATCAGTCCTCCTCAGATGGTGTCCTGTCTCTTCGAACCTTCGCTTTACCTTCTGGACCGTTCCTACCGTCACACCCTCCATTTTTGCAGTGCGACGCATACTGATGCCTAGTTCCAGAAAAGCCATGATCCTAGCACATTCTTAAACTGAAAGAGGCATGATAAATAAATGTAATGTGCTTTTTAGCATAATTTTTTAAAACAAGACCCATCGATCTTGAAAAAAAATTTAAAACAGAAAGAAAAATGTGAATGGTAAAATTGTAATTCGGAAACGTCCACTTTGAAAAAGGAATGGTTTTGTTTAGGAAGTTTTTTTTCAGCCAATTCTTAAAAGAAAGTTTTTATGTACAAAATTAAATTCTCTTTGGAGTCCTTTTTATTTCGAAAGTTTATCTTGTGAACTTTAAACGTTATCCCAATTTTAAAAGTGTGATACTTACTTTTGAAGGCCAGTGTAGTTTATTGAGGGCATTTTTTAGTATTCTATAAAATCGACAGCACATTACAACACCATTAAGTCCTAGTTTATATGTTAATTAGCTTATAATAAAATAAAAATTAAAAGCCTTTTTATTTGCTCCTATGAACTAAGTAACATTTTGTTTAGTGGATTAGTAATTATAATGAAATAAAGTAATTTTTGTTAGTATTTATTAGTTATTTGATTTCATTCATAGGAACCCCCGTGCGGGTGTAGGCCTCCTCCAGGTTGTGCCATTTATCCCTATCTTGTGCCAATCCGAGCCAGTGTTTGCCTGCGGTCTCGCGTATGTCATCTGACCAGCGTTTGAGCGGACGACCTAGTTTGCGCTTTCCACTTCCTGGTCCTTTCCACTCTGTGACCACTTTCGTCCAACGCCCATCCTCAAGTCTCGCTACATGACCGGCCCACTTCCATTTTAGTCTTCTGATATGTTGTATAGCATCTCTAACTTTGGTACGATTCCGAATTTCTTCATTTCTGATCCTGTCTTTAAGTTATATCCCTAGGAGACTTCTCTCCATCGCTCTTTGGCATACCGACAGTCAATTTGCGTTAGCTTCTGTTAAAGACCAGGTCTGGCTACCATAGGTTTGTGTAGGTAGAATGATAGAGTCCATGAGTCTCCGTTTGTGAACAATAGGTAGCTTAGATTTAAGAAGATTTTTCAGGGACCAGTATCGTTTCCATGCCAGCGCCATTCGTCTATCTATTTCCTCCGAGTCAATCTCTCTGAACGAAACCAGTTTGCCTAAATATATGTACTCTTCAACGTACTCTATTACTTCGCCTTCGACGCTGAGAGTAGGTTTAGTATGGTTTGTAATGATTTTTGTTTTGTCAAAATTTATTTCGAGACCGACCTTCTCGCTGTGCTGATGTAGTGCTGTCAGCATGTCTTGTAGGTCTCTAGCGGTATTACTTAGAAGAACCAGGTCGTCTGCGAATCTTAAATGGGTTAGCCTTTTATTTCTGATATTGATGCCCCCCCTTTTCCAGTTTATATCGTGAATTATAAGCTCAAGTACTGCTATGAATATTTTTGGCGACAGTGGGTCTCCTTGTCTGGTTCCTCTTTGAATTGCGAACGGTGGTCCCTTTCTGTCTAACCTTATTCTACTTCGGCACTTACTATAAATATTCATTATTATATTGATGTATATGTCGTCGATTTCATGGTACTTAAGTGCCTTAACTATAGCGCTGTGAGAGATAGAGTCGAAAGCTTTTTTATAATCAATGAAGGCCAGGTATAGAGGCATATTGAATTCTTTGTATTTCTCTACTACCTGGCATAGCACATGGATGTGATCAATGGTGGAGGATGTTGGTCTGAAGCCAGCCTGCTCTATTGGTTGTTTGACGTCAATTTGTGGACCGATCATTTTCAGGAGACATTGCGAAAATAGTTTGTAGAGATTCGACATTAAGCTTATTGGTCTGTAGTTTGATACACAAGAAGGGTGTCCTTTCTTGTAGAGTAGAATTATTTCCGATTCACTCCATTGAGCTGGAACCGTCTCCTCTCTTAGTATTTCATTAAATAATCTATTTATTAGTCCTAATATTTGTTCTTCTCCTAATTTTAACGCTTCGTTTGTAATAGAGTCGGGTCCGGGGCTTTTGTTATTTTTTAGATCTCTAATAGATAACTGTATTTATTTTCCAGTAAAATATTGTGGTTTCTCGTTTTCAGTTCGTCGTTTTTTATATCCTGTGATAATTATTCTTTCGTTTGTTTCTTGTTTTTGTCTGTATAGGTGTTTGTAGAAATCAGTGGCCATTTGTACTAGATCTTTTCTATCTTCTGTAGTTGCTTGTAATGTTTTCAATTTCGGTATCCATGATTTATTATTATGCAATTTTTTATGAATTCTTTTTATTCCGCTAGTTTGCTCTATACATTTCTCATATCGTTTTAACTTGTAATTGTCATAGTCATCCTGTATTATTCTTGGTATTATTCTATATAATTCTTTAAACTCTATTTTTTCTTCTATTGTTCTATCTGATTTTTGTTGTAGAGTGTGCCTTCTCGATATGAGTGACTTGATGTTATCAGATAACGTAAAGGTCAAAGGGTCTTTCGGTTTTGATACTTGTGATTCAATTATGCTTTCTGTTAATGATTTTTCTAAGATATCATAGAGTTGTTGTATTGTTAATTTTTCTTTGTCGGTTGATTCATGTTTGTAAAGTTTCTCTTGCAAAATATTCTTATATCTTTTTTGCTCTCTTATTGACTGTAAATTTGGTCTTGGTTGTGTATATTTCTTTCTGTTTTTTCGTCTTTCATTTATTATTATTGTTCCTCTTAGTAACCTATGGTCAGAAGGGAACGCTAGTTTCCTTAGCATCTCTATATTTGTGAAGTAGTGTTTTTTGTTTGACAGGATGTAGTCAATTTCATTCTTAGTGTATCCATCTGGCGAAAGCCAGGTCCATCTTTGGTTTTCTTTCTTTTTGTACATTGTATTTAGTATTGTCAACTCTTGGTCTAAAGCGAATTGTTTTAGTTTTTCACCACGTTCATTAGAGGCGCCTGATCCGTATCTTCCTATTACTGAACCTATTTGTACGGGTGAAATACCGATCTTCGCATTGAAATCTCCTATTATAATTATACGAGTATTTTCCGTTGACTTTTCTTTCGCTCTACCTAAATCTACATAAAATTTATCTATATCTATTTCACTGGACTTCTCCATCGGGGCATAGCTTTGTATGATTGAAATTTGGGTACCTTCAAATTTTATGTTCAAAACTGCGACTCTTTCCGATATTCCATAGAAACCAATTATATTTAATTTGTGATCCTTTTTTACTAAGAAGCCCACACCTCTGTGTCCTTCGGTCTCTCCATAGTGGTAAAATATGCACCAATTTAGTTCTTCAATTTTTAAACCTTTTCTCTTCACTTCGGACAGTCCTATCACGTCCCATTTGACCCTTTCAAGGGCATATTCTAGCTGTAACATTCTATTTTCTTTTTTAAGTGATCTCACATTGTAAGTACATATGTAAATTTCTTGTTTAGTATTTGAAGTGTGGTTTGTTGTAACAAATTTTTTTAGAGGGTTTATTTCTGGAGGGTTGTTGTCATAGTCTTCCTCGGTGACAAGCCAACAACAAGTTAATTAGCTTAGCCTAGTAATAAATATTTTTATAATAATTGTGTTATTCATAAATTTTGCAATACTAAAACATTGGCCTACAGAAACTTTATATTATTAGTTTTGGTGCAAATTAAATTTATTAAACGCTGTTTAGAACAAGGATTGATCAAGTGCGAAGTCGATAGACCTTTTGTATCTAGTAACCTCTAGATTCCAACCATATTAAGTTGTATCTTTCCTTGCTGAAAATTGTGCCGCAATCTGCAGATACTTCGTTGCGCATCAGTGATCCGCTGGAACAGAATAGATACATAGCTATTTCTACATAGGATGCTTCATTCGAGATAGAATGTAGGCTTCATTCGAGATAGAATGCTACATTCTATCTCGAATGAAGCATCCCTTCACTTCTTAGATCACATTTTTTATTATGGATAATATGTAGATGTTCTGTCACAAATAGGGTAAGGTAAATTTCTAGGTAAATGGGAAAATATACATTTTGAAGAATTATATAAGCCAGAGTTTCCCATTGAGAGGGTTGCAACCCGGTACCGGGCCATCAAAATTAAAAAATACCGTGTCGCAACATTCCCGCCTTGTTTTAAAAAAATTCTATAGGATAAAACTTTCGTCATTTTCCGCGAAATTGGATTCGTTAGTAAAAGTTAGTAGCATTATTCGCACTTAAATTTTGTGACTAAATAGGCGATAACAAAGTATGTAGTACTAAAAATACCTTATTACTATTAATAAATGTGCATTATTTTGGCTTGGGTTTAAAAGTAGTCATGAAGGGGCAGTGTGGAAATTACCGAGCCGTGGCAGAATAATGTTTGGGAAACAATAAGCAAATATATCAGATCATTTGTAGCTTGACAAAGGTAAATCAAGGAAAATAACAAAAATAATAACTTGATTAACATCAATATCCTTATTCATCAAGTATAACTTATTATCTGACTTAGCACGACTTGAAGTATCTTATTGTGTTATCAATTATACTCGTATACATTTTATTTGAAGGCCACAATGCAAGTCATCGAGACTTTGAAACTATCAATAAATCTATTGCGTCATGATAAAATAGTTTTTTGGTCTTCTTTGAACCGATGTGATAACAGATCTTAGATGGGTGTTATTCATGCATAGGGTTGTCGAAGAGCCTAATAAATACAATAAAAAACTTTTACGAACTCCAAATTAAATAATAATAGTTAAAAAAACTGAAAACAAAATAACATAATGGCGATTACTCCTAAAAAGTATCTTATAAAAGATCTCTTGAATAAGCCTCCACCTCTTGATGTGTGGCTACAAGGAACTATTGAGCAGACTGTAGGAAATGATATTTTAATAATTTCAGATTCATCCGGCAGAGCTAAAATTCTTAAATGTGAATCTGCACACGGTGTAATTGATACAAAATCATTAAACAAAGGGAATTACTGTTGCATTCTCGGTGTAGCAGTAAAAACAAAAGGTTTACCTGAAGTTCAAGCCACCAAGTTTGTAGATTTAAGTTCTCAACCTCAAATGAAAATAATAGAAAATGCCACTAAATGGCAATACTTTTTTGAACCAAAAAAAATAATGATTGTGTAATTCACACTATTCCATTAAAACTTATTGAAAATTATTTTATTGATTGGTTTTGTATTAAAGCGTGTATTTTTTTAACTATTATTTGTTTATGCTTTTTAAATTGTAAAAGCATATATTTATTATTCAAACAAAACGAATCTAATAACTATATTTACAATACTACGACTACATAAAATTAAAACTATCACTACGTGGAAGCGTACCAAGAATACTGGCAGCATTACCACCTTGGATAGCAAGGCTGATCCGTTGACCGAAATAGCTGCCAGCGCTTGGGTTTCCAGTAGCCTTATTAAGGCGCGAAGATTGTATTTTGAACATTCTCCGCGCCTCACCAAACGCCACAAAGATGTATGACTCACTGAGACTAACATATTTGCGACGCTTGCTGTCTTCGGCAGTCGAAGCAGCAGCCCCAGCACCAACTGACGTAACTTGGATATGAGAAGGAGCCAGAGTGTCGACGCAAGTAGCGTCCCACACCAGCGCCCTTCCTCGTGCCCAAGCCACCAGCGTCATTCCATCAGGACGCTTGCCATCGCGGCGGGTAATACCATTTGGCTCTAAAACAGCTGGTATATTAAGAGCGGCAAATGCCCTGCGGATGACCTCATTAATGCTGGCGTGACGACTGATACGGCCTGCCGATTTTAGGCAGGATAACCCGTGACGTCCAAAATCGTAAAATTTTGGTAATTCGTTCCAACGAATAATCGGCTTTTTGGTGTCCGCATTTATTAGCTAGTGCCATGGATTTTGGCACTAAGACACTATTGGGGTACAGAATTTATAAAATGTTGAATCCCCATAGATCCCTAATGTGTGTGCAAAGTTTCAAATTAGTCGGACGTTTTGAAGGGGTCGAGTATTACCCTCAAATATTCTTTTACATACAGACTGACTTACCAAGCTAGTAAAAGTACGACAGACCATTTAAATTATTGCATGGTCATCCTTGTTGATGAGTGTGCAAAGTTTATTTCAATCGCAAATAAATTTTATTTGTCCAAGATTAAGTTACATAGTTACATATCAAGCTAATAAAAGCGTGGTATAAAAAAATTACTATCGCCAACTAATGTATACCGCTAAGATATATTTGTATCGCTAAAACCATATCTATCAGATTAGCTTTAAAATATATAAGATGACTCTAAAGATAGCTCTAACATGAACAACATGAAAAAGACCAGCCACCACAAGTAGCGCCCGTTCACGAGCATGACGCATGGACAAGCCATCGCCTCCCTCGATCATTTTTTTTTATGGAATAGGAGGACAAATGAGCGTACGGGTCACCTGTTGTTTAGTGATCACCGCCGCCCACAATCTCTTGCAACACCAGAGGAATCACAGGAGCGTTGCCGACCTTTAAGGAAGGTGTACGCGCTTTTTTTGAAGGTACCCATGTCGTATCGTCCCGGAAACAACGCACAAGGAAGTTAATTCCACAGCTTTGTAGTACGTGGAAGAAAGCTCCTTGAAAACCGCACTGTGGAGGACCGCCACACATCCAGATGGTGAGGATGATATCCTAACTTGTGGCGTGTCGTGCGAAGGTGGTATCATATTTTACGGATTGCTATTAGGACTTACACATTAATTAATTATAAGATACACTGACAGCCCTAACTGTGTCACGCATATCTTAAAGGCATGAGCAGTTCGTTTAAGTACTGTGGTACTCCCCACAGTTTTTTCCCTAGTGTTTTTGTTGAGACTGTTTGGGTACAGGTTTTACTCAACTGTAGTGTTGTTAATGTTAGGATGCTAAGTTTATAGCTTTGTTGTGATCTTTATATTAGATGCAAAACAATGCAACAGACTTCCTTGTTTCAATATAAGCATATATGCATAATGCATAAAGGATCTCTCAAACCTGCGCAAACTATCGTGGCAGCAAAACGCGTCTAAATTTTGAGGTTATAAGATTGATTTATAAAATTGCTTTAAATTGAGAATGAACTTCGCAATATGGATCTTTACGACGTTCTTACAGTGAAGGAAATCATTGTGAGGAAATCTACAAACTGCGAAAAAATCCAACGGTTGTGTGTGACGTCATCTAACTCGCACTTGACTCATGAAAGCTTGAATGCACGGCATTTAAACACAAAATAGGCGATGGGTGCATTGTTAGCCTTCAAGCAAATAAGTCATATGACCATGTTATAGCAATATTGTGTGTAAGTCGGACATTGATGTGTATTCAATTGTTCAAGTTAATCGGGAGTCATGAAGTGGTTAAAATTAAGGTAAAGATTATTTGCAAGTCATAATAATAGGTGTGTTGTTATGATAATTATCAATACGTGTGTAATAGAGGAGGGGTCAAGCTAAATCCTTCCAAAATCCACTTCGGGGGAAGGGGAGTTTTGGAAGATATCACGTAATTAGTTTTCTAGCAAAAACGGAGTAAAATATGCACGAGTCTCCATGGACTGATCAGAATAAATCTTTTCTTAATTTTAGTTTAATATTCATAATTTAACTATATGTAATTTCCTAATATGCAAATATTGGGGTTGAGCAGCCACAACCTGAGAGTTGAACAAAGCATACAAGATTTTATGACGACACGTCACTCGAACGGTTAGCTCAGTTGGTTAGAGCACCGGCACGGAACGCCGGAGTTCATGGGTTCGATTCCCGCATCGTTCATAAAATTTTGTTGTTTTTCATATTTTATTTGTGTGTTAAATATTTGTGCTGTTTATGTCTTTGCTAGTTTGAAGATTCTCGCGTGAGATTAGCGGGAGGGAGGAGGCAGTTCAGGAAAATCTAACGATATCTCACCAAGCGGGGAGGTCGAATAAAATATGCACTTCATCTAAGTAAGATATCATTCAAGAAGAAGCAAATTTTTGACGGTTTAAGACATAAAAAAAGGCATTCATTTTCTCAAAATTGATTCCTTAAGAATTCTTTTTGATGTCATTTCTAATAACTACTAGATACTACTACCGCTTCGGAAGCAAATGGCGCTCTGAGAGAGAAGAAGCGGCGCAAGAAACTCTCCCAGCATTTTTTTTGCACTCTTTTCAATAAAAATATACAATATTGTACAGTCATTTCTATCGCTATAAAATAATCACAATCTAGTCCCAGGCTGTCCGATCATTAGATATTCAGCAGTGGAGTAATAGTATTTACGACAGAGCCATTTTTTTATAAAACATTTAAATTTGTTTATAGATAATGCCTGAACAGTGGCTGCGACTTTATTATAGAAGTGTATACATTTACCCTTAAAGCTATTATGTATCTTATGAAGCCTACTAGAATTAGTTACAAGGTAAGTTGAAGCGAAGTATCTGGCTATGACATGCATTTATCGACACAAGAGCGTTTAAGACGCCATCAGGCATTTTAAACGCTCTTCACTCCGGCGCGCGTAGTGTTAGTTAGTATGTTATCACCTTAAAAGCGTATCAGAACATAACAACATTATATCTGTACTGGGAAACCATGGCTGCTGCATAGCAACGCAAAGATCAAAAGATCATTTCCATTATATTGAAAGCATGTTTGTTCGTTAAAAAACATAAAAAATTGTTTAAAACTGTTAGACAGGTTCATACACGCTGCACCAGAAATGGTCATACACTGGTTTTGGATAGACCACAACGTACTTCATTGCTTCAACGTAACGCATACGGAATGTGTGTTAAATTATTTAATAAAATACCCGAATGTGTACAAAATTTGCCGGAATATAAATTTAGATTAACTCTTAAAAAAATTCTATTGACATCAGCATATTATAATGTAAGTAAGCTAAATTTCTTATCTATATAAATAATTGTAAATCTCTGACATTTGCATGCTTTGTATAGAGCTGAATAGCAAACTGTAAACAATTGTACTGTACCATCTTGTAATGAAACCTATTCAATGCAAATAAAGTTTATCTTATCTTATGGCTTCATTTAAACATCGATATTATTTTAAAATTTGTATTAATTTTACTCGGCTTTACCAATGAACATAATTGAAATGACGTTTTGACACACAAAGCAAGCGAGTCCTGGACCGATCTCGTACCAGATGGACCAAATAAAAGACTCCCTGTAATAACTAGTAGTAAATACAATCACAGCTCTCCGTTATATTACTTTTGGTCAATACAGTTTCCATGTAGTAAGTAAACATTAGCCAATCATTTGTAACCAGTGCGGTCAATTCGTTACTCACCATAATGGTGACGTCAGCTAACTAGCTAGCTGCCATGGTCAAAATATATTTGCAAATAGTGTTTAGTTTTTTTTTATTATCAACCAGTCCGTGTCGTCAGGGGCGGATCTTGAATTTGTGGGGCCCTGGGCTAATACTGCTTAGGGGCACTACCTAATTACTCAACCAATTGCCATTTTGTCGTAGGTCTACATAATATATTATGTTAAGTACAGGAAGAAAATAGGAAATCCAAATATTTTATTTATTTATTAAAACATTATTTATTGCAAAACAAATTGACAGGTTATGAATGGTTATATTATATAAATTATAAAGCAACTTTTCTGCATTTTTGTGCTGCAAATTCTTTTATTTGGTCATTGCACTGTCTACTTATATAATATAATAATAATATTTCCTCCGAAACTCTAAATACTAAGCCTCTTATACTCAAAAATTTTTGTACTGCAATAACCCGTTTTAGAACATTGTGATAATACTCTGTTTCTTTATTTAATTGCTCCTGAAGCTGCTTGTCTAAATAAAACTTATTTTCTTTGCGTGTCAACCACACTAACATTGAATTCTTATGTTCTTTAGAATTTTCGTGATGTTCTAAACAAAATCCTATATGTTTCCAATCAGAAAATCTGGTTGTGTTTTGAGAAGGAGTTTTAGAAAAAGTTTGCAAGTCAAACAAAAAACAGCAGGTACCAACTCTTTTCGAATAACATAACCAAGATTTTTCTAGTAATTGGCCATTTTTCATTTTCCTAGTGCAATATCTATTTGGAAAAGATCTGTTTTGTTCTTTGTATTTCTTGAAGCTAAATATATAGTTTTCGGATCCTTATTTTGTAAGTCAGTCATTTCATGTGAGAGGACGTCATTAATAAAATCATTATTAAGCAAATCTGTCCACAAGCCCACGTCAATATATTTCTCAAACTCTCAGCTAAAAACTTAATATTTTCTAAATTTCTTTTCACCTCGGTATCCGTATTACCTTCCTTTTGCTGAACACCAATGTCGTTTTCAGTATTTTTGCGCAATTCTTTCTTTTTTTATCTCGATTAAACTGTAATTTTTTTTTACACCCATTGTAAAAATTGATATTCTTCTGAAAATAAACAAAGAACTTTAAATTTTAATACCTACTTTGTAATTAGTGTAGCAATTCACCAATTTTAATTAAATATTGAACGAGTTCGATTCATTTAGTTTTGAAAACTTAAATAAAAATGGTCATGTTATAGAGTTCTTTTTACTTACTGCCTACTAAAAGCAGGTAGTCTACTTTTTCTAATTTTAGTAAATTAAAAGAAGGGTCCGGGCCTTATAACTTTCATCATCTTTCATCATTTAGTAAACTAAACACGCACTAAACACATTTGTAACAATAACAAAGTCCATCCAGTAATATAGTCGACGATAGCAGAAGTGCGGAAAAATAACAAAATTGCGTCAGGCGATAAGCGGAGGGAAGTCCCCAGTAATAGACAATACACGGAATACACCGACAAGTTCACCGTTTGATAGATGAGCACACGGGTTGATTGATCGAAGTGCTGCCAACCTTATGATCAGATTTTTTTAATTCTAGATAATTATTATTATTGACAATAATGTCAACTGCTTTCAGTTCGGTTGGGGGCCCTGCCCCTTGGATACAAAGGCTGCAGCCCAAAAAGCCTTTAAGTAGATCCGCCCCTACGTGTCGTTGCTTTTTTATGTAAGAGGAGAACAAACAAGCGTACGGGTCATCTGATGTTCAGTGATCACCGCCGCCCATATTCTAGAATCTAGACGAATCACAGCAGTGTTGCTTGGCTTTTAACAAAATAATACGCGATTTTTTTGGAGGTACCCATGTCATATCGTTCTATAGACACAAGAAAGCACATTCTGTAGTTTATAGCTATTCAAAAGTAAAAATAAAATGAATGGCTCTAGGTATCCAGATAAATGCGTGAGGTTTTCGTGGTACTTATTTCATAAGAATGTTATGTACATGGGTAACACTGAAAATGTTTAGAACTGGCCAGTTAGAAACATTGCTAATGAAAACTTTTTTTATATTTCAATTTTAGAACTCTTTGGTAACTTAATATAGTAAAATGCAGCAACCCTAAACCTAAAGCAAGAAAATTTTCGGTCAATGGTTTATTATGACTTTCGTTGTGGGCTTACTAAACAACAAAGCTATGTTAGGCTGCAATTAGCATTTCTTAATGAAGCCCCATCTCGTGTCACTACTTACAATTGGTTTAACGAGTATAAGCATGGATTGTTGAGTGAGATTGCTCTCAATGATGATTCGCGTGAGAGACGTCCTTTAACAGCGACTACTGAAGATAACAACAGTGCTGTGCGAACCACGATAGAGGAAGATAAGAGAGTGACCTAGCAGCAGATACGCGGAAGCCTAGGCATTGGTATGAGTCAAGTTTAAAAAATATTACACCAACATTTAGCCGTCAGGATCTTGGTACCAGATAGATTCCCCATACTTTAACCGACGACCAGAAACACCTTCGCATGGACTGGTGTCGCCAAATGTCAGATAAGTTCAGCGGTGACACAAATGCTGTATTTGACATCGTCACATGTGATGAAAGCTGGATATATTGCTACGAAACCGAAACCAAAAGACAATCAGCTCAGTGGGTGTTTCCTTTCGAGGATCGGCCAACTAAGGTAAAGAAAGGAAGTAGTCAAGGAAAAATGATGATTGCCTCATTCTTTGGTCGGAAAGGTCATTTCACGACAGTTGTGCTAGAATATGGAAGGACAGTTACTGCAGACTGGTATGTCAATCGCTGTTTGCCTGATGTCTTGGAAACAATTTGATAGCAGCGCCCTTGAATCACGATCCTCCTTCACCACGACAATACTTGACGTCCCAGGCACGTCACGGTAGACCCTGAAGACGACATCACCATCGCGAACGCGGCATCCACACAAACACAGACATAGACACGCACACACCAACTTCGCAGGCGTAGGCGCGGTCAACCGCCGCAAACCACTGGCACTCGTCACTCTGACAATAGCCAGCGGCCCGCAACCTAGATACACCACACATTCTTTTGATACCCGACGAGACGTTAGTCCTCGTCCTATAATCGTTTCACTCCACTCACACTCACACACGGACTGACTGACGGACTGACACCACTTACAAAATCACAAACACACTCCACAAACAGACACAAACATAAATGCACACAAACATTTACACTACTTATATACATACAAACATACATATATACATACACTCATAAAGACATACATACACACTTACATACATTACACAAAACATCACCTCACTCGCCGGCGAGTGTGTTCTTCTCATCTTTTCATCTTTCATCTTCATTTTCATTCTCTCTCCTTCCCACAAGCACACAGCCGCGGCCGGTCCGAGGTTCGAGTCTCTTTAGGAGACGCCCCGCGACTGTTAAGGGCCAACAGCATAGAGGAGGTTTTAGTCGGTATGGGGTGTCCGCTTACGCGGACACTCGAGTCCGGGGTCGTTCCGGGGCGTAAATACGTAACTGTATTTCCTCCTCTCGAAAAAAAAAAGACAATACTTGATGCGCTCAAGTATTGTCTTCGCAAAACGGACTGTTGAATATTTGACTATGGCAGGTGTCGAGATAATAAGTCATCCGCCGTATAGTCCTGACCTGGCGCCCTGCGACTTCTATTTCTTCCCAAGAACTAAAGATAAAATTCGGGGTTTACGCTAAACGAACCCTGAAGATGCGGTGAAAGCGTACGAAAATGCCATAGAAGAGACCCCTAAGGAAGAATGGGCCCACTGCTTTTCTCAGTGGTCCCATCGAATGCAATGATATTCAGAGAGGAACGAGATTACTTCGAAAACTAAATAAAAGTATTTGCAACTTTCTACATTAAGCCGTTTTTCATTTTCAAAACATTCACAGTGTTAACTAGGTATTTTTTTCTGTGTTGGCCAATAAACAAAAAAAAAAGTTCTACGTGAAAGTTCCTTGAACACTGCACTTTAGAGGAACGCTAGTCATCCAGATGATATCCTAGTTTGTGCTCGTGCGAAGGTGAAGTTGGATGGCTGGAATCAGTTCAGATGGCGGAATACTCCTTGTAATAAACAAGGTTGAAGAACCACAATGAAGCGACATCTCTTCACAACGCCAACAGCCACATCTCCAAAGCAATAAAAGCATACGAGGAAAAAGTAAAGATTACTTATGGCTGCTATCTTGTAGCTCACTTGACTCAACTCCAACTATTACTGTGAGTTTCATTCTTATATTGATACTACATAACTACTATTGGCCCACTGAATTATTTTGAAATTAAGAAATAACGAATAAATAAATACTTATAAAACAAATAACGCCTGCCAGAAATTTGAAGCAAATATTACTGCAGCTATTTTTATTGTTCAACTGTATTGTTCAAACTTAAGTAATTCCGTGAGTTAACACCAAAATTTATTACTTTTACTGTTGATTTACATAAAATCTTCGTTTACATCAGATTTACCAAATAAGGTTGTACTCTATATCTATTATTACTATCTTTTATTTCATGTCGGCGTTTAAAGTATTTTTTTTATTATATGGGGTTATTCTTGATCAAACAAACTTATTTTATAATAACATAAAAACTTCATAGTTACTGAAAATTTGAATATTTTCTCTATTATGTATTTGGCATTGTTAAGTAAGCTAAACTAAGCAAATAGGATAAACTAAATTCATCTTCTATATCTTGGAATAATACACTAGAGATAATTTTGGAAGAATAATATATTTAGGACCTAGCTACTAGCTACTTATGGAAATACTGGGACCTATTTGAAAAAAATATTTTCAATTCAATATTATTATTTTTTTTTAATTGTAAGTAATTAATTTGCTCGCATTATTTTATTAACTACTAGCTGACCCAGCAAACGTTGTATTGCCATATAAAGTCATAAAACAAAAACAATAATTGAAATTTTTGGGGTATAAAAAATTTATGACGGCCGATTCTCAGACCTACCAAATATATCGGACGTTTATCGTACTACAATAATCATTATATTCGATTGCCATCTTGCAACTCTATTGCGTATCTGTGGATGGAATAGAATAATATTAAAATCACGATACAAAAATAGGTGTTAATCGTAGACAGGTGAAAATTTGAAGTTGTATGTATTTATATTATTATTATTTATAATACTAAAATATAAATAAAAAAAAAATTGCCAAAAAATAATTAGGGGTCCACCCTTATCATTTTATTTGCAATTTCATTATGACATGCTCGCCGTAGTTGTGTTTGATCATTTGATGTGCACAAACTCGTTGTGCATTCTAAGCCTATCTACTTCATTGTCACTCACTAAAGAACGCAATTCTGACATAGCAATACGATTATTTTCTTTATCTATCTCTCTCTGGCCATCATTGCGGTTAGTACGTGAGGTAGCTCTTTGCACATTTGATTGATTGCGACGATCTAACTCATGTCAAATCTCTATCTCAATCTCCTCGGCATCTTTAATTGTAATTAATCAAAGTGAGAAAACAATCACAAAATATCAACAAAAGCACGTAGCGGTAATCGACACTTACAACGATAGAAGGATGCACTCTTTGTCTAAGGTATCGATCGACATAGATGATGGATATTGGTTGTCAAATGTCAAATATTATGTCTAGGTTCAGAAATTTAATTTGTGACAAAACTTAAGATTTATCAGTCTACATAATCTGATAGATAGTTAACAACTGTAGCTAATCTACCAATTATAGTTAGCTAAAATTAAGTTTATGTTTTACCTCCTGATAAAGTTAGAAAAATATAAAAAATCTAATTAGTTATTCGTTTTAAACTATTCTTTCAATTTGATTTCTGAACGACGGGGGACACATCAAAAGAAAAACAAAATTGTTGTTTTAATTTAATTCCGAGCATTTTCATATTTATTCACCTTCTAAACCTTCCCTGGACTTCCACAAATAATTCAAGACCAAAATTAGACAAATCGGTCCAGTCGTTCTCGAGTTTTAACGACACTAACGAACAGCAAATAATTTTTATATATATAGATTTAATTGTGGAAACCTTATTGGTCAATTATTTACATTTTATGTATTGTTTGTAAGTGTATATTTGTACCGTTTGTTTCCTGAATAAAAGAAAAATTAAAACTAAAAGGAAATTAAAAAAAATACAAATATTTGTATATTTTTATTTGTATTTGATCGATATCATTCAAATTTCAATATCAAGAATTACTTTTGTACTATTCAGGACTTTAGTTAGGTAACTATCGTAATCAATATGTTATGTTTTTAAAGTGATAACCCTCACTTCTAGGATTAATACACAAAAAAAATTTTATGAACGATGCGGGACCCGAACCCACGACCTCCGGCGTTCCGTGCCGGTGCTCTAACCAACTGAGCCAACCGTTCGAGTACCGCCTCGCTGTAAAATTCTGTTTGCTTTGTTCAACTCTCAGGTTGTGGCTTCATCTACAATCTACAACTACCGTAATGTGCAATCTTTACTTTAGCCAATGTTCTTATAAACTATTCACAAATATATTGCATTTTGATTAACTAGTTATTTGGTTTTGAATTGAAGTGGTAAGAGATCTTTATGAGGGGTGGTCATGTTTATGCGAAACAAAGGAATACCTATAATAAAAAATTGTTCAGTACTGATCACGTTTATAAGTAAGTAAGTAAGCACCTACAGAATTTTGTGTATAATGCAAAGTTATTTAGAAATTACTTTTACAGACTCTCCCGGTACTTTTGAGCATTTTTCGAATGGGTGGTGGTAGATTTGACTTTCAATAAGTGATGATATCATATCTATTTTTTGAATAAAAATATTTGAATTTGAGGTATACATATCTATGGAAGAGCAATGAGGTATCCTGTACGATTAATCGTACTTTTTCCAAAAGAATGGGATTGCATCATCATTTAACAAGGATAGATATATCGATAGATATAAATTATAAAATTCTATTGTGTGTTTGTTGAGCAAAGTTGTTCTTTAATGCTATTTTTAACCTCGGCCCTAAAGAATTATTGAGAGCAAAATTTAAATAAATAATAATTAAAAAATAAATAAAAGAAATAAATTTCGAATGTTGCCTGTCCTCGTATATTCTTGATAATGTTATGTATGTACACAGGCACATAAGTGAATTTGCTAGAAACTGTGATAACCATTATGTTAACACCAGGATCAAATAAACTTATAATGCCTACTACTCGTCTTACGACCGTTTTCATGACCTATCCATCCTTAGTTTAACTTACTAGAGGTAGACAAATCTATCCTTTTACGCTTACTTCCATTTCAATAGCCTATCGACAGAAACCATTGGACTATAACTACTAATATGACTATATTGGAAATAACTGTGGATAGATAAGATCTTGTCATTTTTTAATGTCGATAGCAATGTATCCGTAAGTAGAGATACGATAATGAAAACGGCAGTAAGTAAGGGCGTTGTATATGCTTTTACAACAGATCCCAGATAATGTTCAAAACAAATGTTTTACGACATCCAAATAAAAAATTGTTAAAAAACGTTTGTGTGGTAAAGGTTACAATAACATAAATGACTTTCTTAATAATACCACAAATTGGGAATAGAGCCACCGCCAGCAGGCTATTAAATAATAAATTTTATTGTACGACTTTACATAGTAGCCATATTTTTATAAAAAAAGAAGCCCACTGAGTTTGTTGCGCCCGTTCTTCTCAGGTCTGAGGCATACTTTTGGAATAGGTGGTAATTTTTGACTTTCAATAAGTGAATGTCCTATTTTGAATAAAAATATTTGAATTTGAATTTATTTTGGCGTCTAATTGATAAAGTTGAATAATCACTACATATTATAAAATAAAGGCGTCCGCCACGTCTCTCTGTCTATTCGCAATAAACTCAAAAACTACTGCACCGGTTTTCATGCTGTTTTCACTAATATATAGCGTGGTCCCGAGGAAGGTCTTAGTATATAATTTGTTAAGTTTTTATAATCATATTTGTATAAATTAATGATATTTGTTGGAGGTATCGGAAAAAAATAAGCCGTCTGGTAGCTTTCAACGAAAACGTCAAGTAAACCCTTTGCGATAAAACAAAATAATGTATCTTATATAGGTCTAAAGTAAAGTTCGTGAGGGCCTATGTCTATCTCTTATGGACAACATCATCATTATTTAAGCCGGAAGATGTCCATTGTAGGACAAAGGCCTGCCCCAAATATCGCCATGATGTTCAGTCCTGCGCTGCCCTCATCCATCCTACTCCGGTGATCTTGACCAGATCGTCGGTCCAACTTGTGGAGAGCCTACCAACACTACGCCTTCCGGTAGGTGGTCGCAATTTGAGCACCTTACTGCTCCAACGGCCATCTGTCCGCAGAGCTATGTGCCCTGCCCACTGCCACTTCAGTTTTGCAATCATTGGGGCTATGTCAGTGACTTTGGTTCACCTACGGATCTCCTAATTTCTTTTATATATTTTTATTTATTTCTTTTTCATTTTCAAATCAAGTATAAATAAGTGTAAAGCGGTAATGAAAAAGCTGTTTACACAAATACGATATTTAATCCTTACCATTTTATGACTGCACTAGCCGTTCTCGCCCGCTTTGCTGGGCGAATTTTAAAAAGAAATATATAAAATTTTATTCATCTTTTTACAAATACAATATTTCGCATCGAATGGTGGTGGTTTCGTATCAAAGAGCCTCAAACAAAGACCATTTTCATTATATATATATATGTAGGTAGATAATCAACTTTGACTACATATTTCTGATGGATTCATATTATTGGAGAATCTACAGCTGAATACTTTACAATAGTCACATAACAAAATAATAGAAAGCCATTTACAGATTCTCACAAGTAGTATAGTAGTAGTTATTCCCGAACACTTAAACCTTTTTCTATCCTATTGACAGAACAGCGTCTGTCGGGTCAGCTAGTATAATTTAATAAAATCATTTGACAACTGCA
Organism: Leptidea sinapis; assembly: GCF_905404315.1. Taxonomy (NCBI): domain Eukaryota; kingdom Metazoa; phylum Arthropoda; class Insecta; order Lepidoptera; family Pieridae; genus Leptidea; species Leptidea sinapis. Next base: position 5,260,762 of record NC_066304.1, on the reverse strand, counting down.
ATTTAATTTTTTAATACATTGCCTTTTGTTTCATTTATAAATTATTAGTTACCTACTAAATTATCTACTACAATGCTTACTTTTATCGGTTTTTGGTAATTAGGTAAGTACCCACATAATTATTTCTAAATTAATTGTTATTGAACTATTGTCACATTGTCAGTTTTATTAACTGTTTTACATGAGCGTACATCCATAAACTTCTGTGAACAGAAGAGCGGAAGGCTACTTTTCAAGCATCCCTAGCCACATCGGCAAATGGCAACACACCAGTATATAAACACCACTACCACATAAACACTAATGACGGGAAGATTATACATACGGCTGATGCTGCCAAAAGGAAATGACAAAACTTACTGGTAAATACACTTAGAAATTGCTCAGATTTTTACGGTCTTACAATTAAACTTGGAATAAGGTTATACGCGAAATAAACGAAGAATATAGTAAATGTCGATAAGACTGTCAATACAATGATAATTCTGAAGATTTCCGAATGTCAAACAGCCTTGCAAATAAATGCGGGGAACGTAAAACGTCCGAATAAACAAATAATAACAAAATGTCTTTTGGTAAATATTTTGCATATTCTTGGCTTATTCCCATATATAACTTTATACAAGTTTTATTTTAATATTGTTTAATTTTAATATTTGGTCAGTCGCGAATGATCATTTATATTTAATTAATTCTAATAATACCGCATTAGTTTTTAGATTATTTAAGACATGTCTTCACTCATAAAATACTAACATTTGATTTATCTGATTATAAGTATTTATATAAAATAAATGAATCATGACTAATAGTTGATTTATTAATAAATCTAGATGCATGACTTCCTTGGTTGAGTATGTATAAAGCATCTCACAGACCTGCGTAATCTATCGCGGCGGTAAATTACATAAAATTAAGCTTCATCTTACGTCTACATTTTTAAAGTCATATGATTGACTAATAAAAAGGTTCATGACAGGACTAATAAGCAGTCAAGTTGAATATTTTTTTTATAGGCAAACGGGCATTAGCTCATCTGATGAAAAGTAAAAAAACCGCTGCTCATAGATACCCACAATACCAGAGGTCAAGAGTTGCGTTTCTGACCTCTAGACTTATGGTCCTGAACTCGTATCGGTAAAAGAGCAGCCGGGCTTAATTGATTGACTTAAAAATAAAATAAAAAGCCGAACACAATTAAATAGCCGCATCAAAAAGTAGAACGTATTTATTCTACAGCGATGAGTCCACTGGTTTATTATAATCTAAAATTATAAGGTTAACATTATGAGGATAGTAAGAAAAAAGTGTAGAAGATAAAGATAATAAATAATACTTAAATTTAAAAGAAATGCATTACAGTGCGGTCCTTGATATGTGTGCAAAAGCATTATTGCATCAGACGTCGAGGTGGTTAAATCTACGTTGAACTATAATTTTAAAAGAATATTTGCATTTGAAATTTTTTAAGTGAGATTTCATCCTATAAAAAGAATCGCATTAATACGAGCAGATGGTCCACTTAATGTTGTATCAAGAATAATATTATCATTAAAGAGATGAATTAATCAGATAGCAATTGAGAGAGAAATTGAGCCGTAACTCATTGCAAAACAAACAAAGGCGTATCAATATGTGAGACGATTTATCACATCATAATATAAAATAGCCTGGTGCCTTAGATAATTTAAACGTCTAGATAGAGTCCCTTGCTGTTAGACAACCGATAAAAACAGGCCAGGAATATTTGTTTAGTATACAAGCTACGTCTTACACTCGCAATTTGTATAATGTTGTGCGTGAATTGCTTAAAATAGAGACTAGTTCTAAATTTAATTTTTTTTACGATTTCACAGGTATCATAGTCTACCGAGACGTTTCAATGATCTTAGCCTGGCGTCATCATCCTTGAGATTTAATGTCATTTGAGATTGTTAACTCTAAGGATAAGAATCTCCACAATTTTAGCTTTAGTTATTATACAGGTAAGTATGTTTTTAGCGTTTACTGGAGTTTAAATTCAAATAAATGCTTCTTTGCGTCAACTTATTATGCAGCCAGTGTTCCTGCAATAAAGTATTTAATTAAGTTACCTCATGCAAATAATAAAATAAATTACATTGTTTTACGTGAGAAACTAAAAATTTAATTTTGAAGATTTATCTTGAATAGTAGGAAGGTAGCATTTTAAGGCGTCTTCCGCGGGATTTCCGTCGCGTAATTTTCGTAAGTATGGTGTTACCTTAAAGCTTATCGGCACATGATAACATTCAATCTCTACTTGTAGACTACAACTGCTACATAGTAGCCCAAAGGTCAAGCATCATTATAATGGCTTCTGATAATATGATGGTTTTCCCGATAGAGCATATGAATGTTTTATTGCCTTATACGCTAAATACTCGACCCCTCATAATTTTTTTTCACACATGTATTTTGGAGATGCGGTACATTATATCAATATATGTTGAATACTTCCTGTGGTAGTGCAATTTAAGCAAATTTCACGCTGAAGAATTTGCGGGTACAACAAAAAAAAACGATTTTAGTTATTAACATAATAACAAAAAAAAATCGATCCAGAACTAGAACTTTGAAGTAGAGTTCATAAATATTTTAAATAATATACCATCATTTACTTTTTTATTGTACTTATTTTAGAATTGGGAATCTCGTTAATGATACAAAAAAATGACATTTTAATTAATTTGAAATGGATTCAACAAACGACTTTGCGGCGTGACCTCTGGCCGTGACCGACCTTACAAAGAACTCTGTGGTCGTCTCGGAGCAGACTTAACCATAGACTTATACTAGCGTTTAGAAATGGCGTCCAGTTAACACATTCACGACTATACCTTTTGCCTTGACGCAGTACATTGAGTTGTTCCTTCCTTCGCAATTATTCCTTTTCCATCAAGATGGCGTGTTGGCGCGTTGGCGCGTCGCGCTGTTTTTCCATCTGCTTGGAAATCCATTAAGCCACGACAAACGCTTTATCGATTTTGACGTGGTGCTACTTCATCTATTTGTCTTGTTGGAGAGGTCGTGAATGCTCAGTTTTAGTAATAGTGTTCCTTTATGGTTATGGTTTGCAAAGCGGCTTTAAACTGTTAACAATAGCTCACAGCTAAGATTGATTCTTTTCATGACTCTAACAGCTAACTTTATATTTTGCAGTGAGCTGACGTAACTCAAATTGTTGAAGAAATGGTCTTCCCAAAGAGGTGCTACGTTTACGCATTAAAGTACCACATTCAGAAAGGATGTGTAACGGGGTTTCATCTGCATTATTACAGAATCTACACGCTCTGCAATCTGTGAGGCCTAGGATTGAGAGTTTGTTTAAGGCCGCTATCCCAAGAAATCGCTAAAATAGCGCGTTATTGAAACCATTTCGTGACGGTTTAATATAAATTTTATATTTTTACAAAAAATATTTATATATCTACACAATGTAAGACGAAAATTCATTTTTTCATTACATTTCTATTTTATATAGACAGTGCGAAAAAAAATCACCAAAATACCCCTAACTTTTACAGTTGGAGCCATTCTAATCATTCATATAGATAAAAATTGTACACAAATTTGTTAATTGTACACGAATACTATTTAACATGACATAGTTTTGTTTTGTAAAGAAAATTGTGTTATTTTTGTAATAAATAAAAAAGAACTAATTCTGAATTAAAACTATGGCGAACTTGTGCGAGAGAGGTAACCTAGCTCCGTTTAATTCCTCAAGGCCGTTGGCTCGGTCCTTAGCCTTAATCTGTAGTGCCCGGTTAGAGTCCTGGTTAGAATGCGTAAGTGTACATATATAAGTATATAGCACTATATATATATAGCACTATGGCTAAATAGCCCTAGTGCCTCATACGCAGCCTTCTTGTTGAAGGTTGTATTCCCTTGGTTACCTTTTTTACCTAAGCCCTAAATAACCAATACTATTGACAAAAAATACTTGATTAAGTATATAATTTGTTCTCTATTATCCGTGTTATTTTAGTCTTGTAGATTACCTACTACGTATCTAATAATACTTATCTATGTACACTTAAACTTATTACATGTATTTTTTATAACAAATTACAAATTAATTAATTACAATGAGTTGTAATTTTCCGTTGATATAACAATACTTGTGTGTGTTCTGTTGTTATTGTACGTTTCTAAAGCTTGGCTTTTTATTATTTTTCTTATGAAGCGAAGGTCGACCGCCGATCCATCATGATCCTCTGGTCAAGGTTATGAACGCTATACACGTGAGGTTCTGGTTAATGTTACTGTCTAGCAACTAATCATTTTAATAATTAATAAATATCAATAGTTTGTAAGGATTATATTTTGTACTTTGCTACTCATCTCTATACAAACAACATGGCTTTTAGCGTTATATTTTGCTCCAATTAAATTTAATTAACCGGTAAATTATGTGACGATTCATTAATATTCAGTTAAACGGTTTTATAAGGATTCAGGATTACAGAAGTCAAGTATGTATGACGAAGAATACTTCAAATATTTTTTTTTAATCTTAGGACCTAGTCACCTTATGTCATGTGATCACCGCCTGATGGTACCGAATACACAATATCACGTTAATTAATAAATAATAACCAGTGGGTGGCTCCTTTATGATGCCGGCTAGATTATGGATACCATGACGGTTTTTCGGTCTGAAGGGCGCCGTAGCTAGTGATATTACTGGGCAAATGAGATTTAACATCTCATGTCTCATGGTGACGAGCACAATAATTGTAGTGCAGCTCTGAGTTTTTAGGTTTTTCAAGAAATTTAAGGTTTAATAGGCAGGGCGTATCAATTACCATCAGTTGAAAGTCCTGCTCGTCTCGTTTTGGCAAAAAAAAAATATGTTTAGATAGATTTGTGACGCATATAAGATATTCATCTGTAAAGCAGGGTTTCCACTGTCTGAGTACACTCGAACTGGCTGCACAAGTTACGCGATACACATATAGAGTACACCGGGCAACCAAAGTTGGGAAATTTATACTATTAAATGTAGAGCCGGTTTTATCCTTCGGTTATATTGCGAATATTACTGAGCCGACGGTATTATACTTACACCATAAGAAAAAACGTGTTTTGGACATAGTTTTGTTTATGGTGATTACTTATTCGGTATCTTTATTTTTTTGACATAGAAATACCAAAATATTCGCAGCATAAATAATCCAGTTAATGACCTTTCCATTGCATATAACAATACATTTAAAGAGCGGGGCGAGGTACGTAATTTATATGGCAAAACAACGTTTGCCAGGACATCACTTGTAGTGTGTAAGTATAACACATACGCTATACCGAGGAGACATAAATGAGAAGTAGCGGTATGGGATGGCAGAGTAATCAAATGTTATAACAGCCAGAGCCTACAGATTTATGTAATAGTATAGATTAACACAAATAAAATTTGAAAACAAAATTTATGAACGCTATGGGGCTCGGACCCGCGACCTCAAGCGTTCCGTGCGAGCGCTCTTCCAACTGAGCCAACCGTTCTAGTGACGTCTCGTTGATAAATCTTGTATGATTTGTTCAATTCGCACGTTGTGGTGTCATCTACAGGATCTACTTAACAGTTGACAACCTGCTGAACCCCAGTATTTACATATTAGGAAATTGACTTGAGATGTCACTCTTGTAAATCTGAACTGAAGTTTGTTATGTTTTTAAAGTGATAACCCTCACTTCTGGGATAAATTACACAAATAAAATTTGAATACAAAATTTATGAACGATGCGGGAGTCGAACCCGCGAAGTATAGATTTATTTAGAAAAGAAACCAAGTTACGTATGACGAAGTAAACGATGCTCTATCGCATACCTACTGGTTTAGCACTAATAACCTACTGTTAAACAAGAAGAAAACTATATGCATAAATAAAAAATCGTTAAATTGAATTGAGGGTACTAATGAAAACAACAGTTAAAATAATTGCTTATATTTTTTTATAAAACCTATATATTACATTAAAATCACAGCTCTAGTTTCAATTCTATAAATGTTGTACCGACTCCAAAGAGGTTTTAGTACAGATTAGAAACGTCTCGTAATGGTTACAGCTAACATCAGTCGGGTGGGTGGAGAAGTGATCACTTTCCGTAGCTGCTGGCAGACGCACTCGCGCTGGCAGAAGCACTCGCGTGAGCTGAACTGTATCCACCCGCACCGCCGCAAGACCCACTCGCGCAGCCACCACATTTTGAACATCCTCCTCTACCACCTCCTAGGCCACTGCCGGAACCATCGCCGAGACCACCTCCATAGCCACCGCTTCCACCGAGTCCACTACCGGCACCACCTCCATATCCTCCTCCAAGGCCTCCGCCGCTGCCCCCACCAAGACCACTGCCAGTACCATAACTGCCTTGACCGTTTCCCCCGTTTCCTCCTAGACCACTTTTGGCACCACCGCCATATCCACCAGATCCACCAAAGCCTCCTCCAAGGCCACCACCACTGCCTCCTCCAAGGCCACCACCTCTACCTCCTCCAAGGTCACCACCAAGGCTACTGCTTATCCCGCCTCCGTATCCACCGGAACCACCATGACCTCCTCCAAGGCCACCACCATGGCCTCCTCCAAGGCCACCACCTTGGCCTCCTCCAAGGCCACCACCATTTCCTCCTCCAAGGCCACCTCCGAAACCCACGGAGCCACCATATCCAGTGCCAAGGCCACCGCTAGTACCACTTTCATATTTACCGGAACCTCCTCCATGACCACCTCCATTGCCCCCACCAAGACCACCACTGTAGCCAGAAGAGCCTCCATATCCACCTCCAATACTTCCACCAGTACCACCTCCAATACTTCCACCGGAACCACCTCCAATACTTCCACCGGAACCACCTCCAATACTTCCACCCGAACCACCTCCAATACTTCCACCCGAACCACCTCCAATGCTTCCACCGGAACCACCTCCAATACTTCCACCGGAACCACCTCCAATGCTTCCACTGGAACCACCTCCAAGACCACTTCCAAGGCCTCCACCAGAACCACCTCCAAAGCCACTTCCAAGGCCTCCTCCAAATCCTATGCTTAATCCACTGCCTCCTCCTAAGCCACCAGATGTTCCACTATATCCATTTGATCCTCCAGAGCCACCATAGCCTTTTCCTCCTCCACTCCCGTAGCCTGCTCCACTACCGCCTCCTAATCCTCCTCCATAACCTCCGGACTCACTAATTCCGCCACTAGAACCTCCACTTCCACCGAGTCCTCCACTCCCTCCTGTTCCTGAGCCCTTTCCATATCCCCCTCCAGAGCCACCTCCTAGTCCACCACCATATCCAGCACCACCTCCATTACTGAATCCACCACCGCCTCCGTATCCACCGTTTCCTGTAGTACCAGTGAATGCGAATCCACCTGATTTTCCATCTTCAGATGAAGTGTAAATCACTTTTTCTGTGCCTTTTCCACTTCCAAGACCAGCGCCGCCACCGAGGCCAGAACCCCCACCATATCCGGCACCACCTCCTGAACCCGAGCCGAGTCCACCATGGCCGCTGTGGCCAGCTGCAATATTGAACTTGAGTCCTCCAGCGTTGTGAAATCCGGCAGCTGCCTTGTCTAGTGCTCCGTGCACACCATCGCGGATCACGCCTAATCCAGATGCAATTCCAGCCAAGCCAGCTCCAAAGTCAAGACCCCCTCCAAGGCCTCCTCCCGACCCGCCTCCAAGGCCTCCTCCCGACCCGCCTCCGAGGCCTAACCCCGATCCGCCCCCGAAGCTTCCTCCCCCTCCGCCGCCGCCACCTCCGCCAAATCCAAATCCACCCCCGCCGCCTCCGCCAAAGCCGAAGCCTCCCCCGCCGCCTCCTCCCCCACCAGCACCACCGTATCTTCGAACTCTCTCTGAAAAAAAACAGTTACAACTTAAATTCAAATACTTTAGATATTTGTTTCACACATTGTTTTGAAGTTACAATCAACCCCCCCCCCATATGTCAATGATACTTGTGTAAATTTTTTTGATAATAACGGATGAGACGAGCAGGACGTTCATCTGATCGTAATTGATACGCCCTACCCTAAAATTCTGAGCGGCATTACAATTGCGCTCGTCGCGTTGAGACATAAGATGTTAGGTCTCATTTGCCCAATATCTAGCCGGCATCCGGTGCAAAGCAGCCCCTCACTAGTACAAATTGTGTCAAATGAAAAATCGTTGCATAAAAAAAGTTGTATAGTAGTATTTTTATAAGTCGATGTTTTATTTCTAATTTATCACCGATGCACTTACATTATACATTAAAATTTATTTCTTTATTATGTTTCATCGATAAGGTAGTTCGTAAAATTAATACATAACTAAAATGTAATTCTTTCTAAAGCCAAATTGTCTGGATGCGTTACGACTCAAATACTATAATACTATTGTCACTCACATAACAAACCAAATATAACATAAGGTATAAAAAAAAATCTAATTTATTTCTATGAAAATCACATATGTAATATTTATAATACCAATTATTGTTCAGTCATTGTTAACATTCTTTTAAATAATAATTGTTTAACAATAATTATGGTTATTGTCAAACAAATAATGTTTAACATTCTGGTAAATGGAAAATTCAGTACTAAAAGATGAAAGAGGTAATTAATTGTTACGTACTGTTTTTGAATAAACAACTATCATTGACATTGAAGTTAACTTAAATAATATTATGATCGGATCTATGGCTAAACTCTACTATGCTAATAAAAAAATATCAATCATAGAAATACACAAGCGTTTGAACCACAAATTATAAAGTCACATACATATCTAGAAAATTATCTTCATAAGTGATTATTTTTAAATTTGCTTCTATATAAACCCATAATAATATGAGCTTTAAGCTATCTTTAAGGACCTGGCGAAGAAACAGCTTAAGCCCTTTCATTACACAAAACTTTTATATTACCACATAATTTTATATCAATATCTTCAGTCCTGCTAGAGATTTTTTAATTTAATTATTTTAAACAACAATTTTTAATGCGACACTTATTTCCAACTTTAGAACTTAAAAATTCCTCATTGCATAAATGGTATATTGCAATTATTAAACTATTTACCTGATCCATTACAGGAAGCTAGTAGAATCCCAAAAACTAAACACACAGTTCGACCCATGGCTGTTTGTACACTAACAATGTTTACCACAACATAGTCCTTTTATATATCTTAATTTATTATAATCGACGCATGCGCAGTCGAGTTATTGTGAATACCAACTACGGGGAAATCATATGGTTTTTTCGATATTATTGTTACTGCCGCGCTATCTGATCGTTTTGAGAAATTACGGTTAATAATATGATAATAAATAATTTATTAACATTGATTATTAGAAGCAATAATAATAATCGTGATGTAATTAATTATAACAAGTGTATTGTAAACAAATTTAAATTCCCATTAATACTATTTGATAAGTACTGTTTTTTTATGAAAATAAGGGACGAGATGAGCATGACGTTGGCATAGTAATTGATACGTCCTGCTCATTGCAATGCAGTGCCGTTTAGGATGATTAAAAAACCCAAAAATCCTGAGTGGCACTACAATTGCGCTCGCCACCTTGAGACATATTCAAATTCAAATATTTTTATTCAAAATGGGATTCAAAATCACTTATGAAACGTCAACAACTATCACCCATACAAAAAAGACTGCCTCAGACCTGAGAAGAATGGGCGTTGATGGTGGCTAAGATGTTAAGTCACATTTGCCCAGTAATTTCACTAGCTACGGCGCCCTCGTCAGCTATAAGAGTATCTAAACAAATGAATGAAACCTAAAAAAAAACCTTAACAGTCTATTCGAGTTAATTATGTGTTATAAAAACATCTACGTGTTAAAGTTAATACTTCCATAGATTTACTAGCTTGATAATGTGTGTGATTAAACTGAATTCAAAACGTAAAGCCAATTAGTTATTATTAGTTCTCACACATCCAGTTGGGTAAGTCCAATTTCGGGAAATAGGTTACTCGTGGAATCAAACTCGGACGGGCAGCGTTCGGGAAGCTTCATAAAATCTTCTCGTTTAAAAAAATCCGACGGTTTTTAGTCAGGGTGTTTGTGATCACATACGGAATGCAAACGTGGTCGCAACCTATGGGCCTTATGAGAAAGTCACTCATTGACATTGTCCCTGAGAGGGCAATGGAGAGGGCTCCGTAGGAAAACCCAAGTCACCGACATAGTGCAGATGTTTGTGATACTGAAGTGGCTGTGGGCAGGGCACATAGCTCGACGGACAGATAGCCGTTGGGGCAGTAAAGTCCCCGAATGGCGAACATATAGAACATATACCCGAAGACGTAAAATGTTGGTAGGCCCCCTACAAGATGGACCGACGATCTGGTAAGATATGTTGGATGAGGGCAGCACAGGACCGATCGTCATGGCGATTTTTGGGGAGGCCTTTCTACAGCAGTGGATGTCTTCTGGCTGAAATCATGATGATGAGTTCTCACAAAAGAGAAGCTTATGTGGTTCAATTGGTGCTGCCAGTTCGATCCTCGCTCGCCGCGTTCTAATCTTTTCTGTGTTCAAGTTGTAATTCCTGGGGTAAAAAAAAGTATGGGGCGTGGTGATCATATACCATAAGGTGAACCCTATGTAACCTCCTCTTCAATAAAAGTAAAACAACTTATTCATAAATCTATCAAAATTAGCTATGTTCTTTTAAGTAAAACTGCTTGAACTTACTATAAGTATATTCTTTGGTAAAACTACCATTTTTTTCAAGTAATCACATAGGTATCGGTAGAACTCATAATATAGGTTACTACCTACATAAAACTACCAATAATATTTACAATATAGTGAATGTCGTAAATCTGTGAAGTTGATTGTCAATACAATCAACTTTAAGATGGTAGCTTATGTTTAATACATTCTATATGATAAGATTAAGTTAATACTAATCAAATAAACACAACAGTTATAATAACAATACAAAGAAATGAGTGAAATAACAAGATTAATATAAGATCAATATATTAACCTATTAATTGCCCACAATTAAATTAATTGATATTGGTTCGATTGAATTTGAAATTCGAGTTCTTGGTATGTCTGGGTTTCTCCGTACAAATGTATTTATTATTCTATTATAAGCATAACAATGAGATGTCACAAACATTATGAAAGAAAAAAAATTATAAGAGTTGTAAATCTTTGTATAAATTAACTGTTGTATGGAGTTGTAAAAGGAACTTAGTCTAGTCAAGATAGACATTTGACTTTGAAAAAAATAATAATAGTGGGATGAATCTCATTGGAAATGGAAGGGAATATAATAAAAATGAAAGGAAAAGAAACACCGACTTCAAAAACACTGTTTCAAAACAGTAGATATAATATGCAATAAAAAATTATTGCATTTTTCATATAATCTAATTAATCAATATTGTTATTTTTCACTTTTTTATCATTTTCAAAGGCTTCAGCACTGGTCCATTAGCCAAAATTCTCATAGAGCTGATAATGGGTTGGGACATTAAATACGCCATTATAAATGAAATGTCAAAAATTCCCTTTGATCCTACTTCTGCCAAAAAAGAATATTGACGGTCGAAGGTACAAAATTATGGTTTATTTCGTTTTCCTCAAAAACGGTAGATTTCATCGTGAAAATATGTCTGACAAAAGTTGTAGATCATACAATTCTTCACAAAAATTGTTCAGACATTTTTTTACGTTCGACTCACAATTCGTGTGATATGGCGGTTTTAGTAGTTCGAAAATTCATATTCAATTCAGATGAAAAAATAACATATTTTTCAACCAATTTTCAGTTCTGTGCGAATTTTGGCAGTTATGTCTTATTTTTGTTTATTTTGTCTGGACACACATTATTTTCGGGAAACACTTTTTTATGGAACAGGCATGGCAGGAGGAGATATACAAGATTTATCAAAGTTACGTTACTCGAACGGTTGACTCAGTAGAAGAGCGCGAGAGGTCGCGGGTTCGAGTCCCACATCGTGTATAAGTTTTGTTTTCAAACGGGTTATCACTTTAAAAAAAATAACAAATTGTTTACAACATTTGACTTCACAATATAATATTTTAAATCAGCTAGGTAACTACTCATCATGATGGTATTCCCCAAATATACCTGCAAGTTCATTATTCATTCAAGTCACGACGTAGGCGGTGTAGGTCTGTACTCGTGCAAAGTTCAATGTTACCGTCATTATTATTATAATAATATATTTATATATATAAATCCAGCATCCTGATGTTTGTTCCCAGTGAACTCCTAAACTAACCCCCTTATTCATAATAGTCTGCAAAATGCTTAAAGAATTGCTAATTTACACTCTGTCTTCTTCAATTGACCTATGTCAGAATGAGAAGAAACACTCCTTAGCGGCTATTTTAAGTTAGCGGACCATTATGAATAAGGGGTTAATTATTTAACGGATTTTAATGGGGATTACTTCATGGAGTGCAGTTTAGTCCAACTTGAGAGATAGGATAGTTTTAATTTCAATTTGGGACCCATAATTATTTTATATCCAATATTTGTTTTCTATGGACATATTTTCTATGAGAGAATTTATTGACGTACGGTTTGACAGTTCTGCTGTGAAACAATTTGATTATAACAACAGGGAGCATATTTTACGAAATAATTCTTGATGTTATGAAATTCATTGACAAATTCATATAAAACAGTATTTTATTTATTATTTACAGAACAACGTCTTTCCGATCAGCTAGTATTGTATATTTATGATCGTAATTATTATGATTTTTTGGAGGTTTGAAATGTCAAGGGTAAAAAATATCCATAGTCGCATATTAGAGATAAGACACACATTATCTCTCCGTTACAAATGTCTTTACTTATAAAAGCTAGAACTTGTGTTATGAACCGAATGTTATTTCTTTCACCTGTTCGTGATAAACTCAAAAGCTACTGAAATGATTATGAAATATGGTTTTCACTAAAAGATGAAGCGATTTACGAGGAAGGTTTAGAAGTAAACTGTGTGTAGTTTTTGTGTATATTGCTTGAAATATAACGATGTTTATTAAAGATGTCGGATGCTGGCTGGGTGATTTAATCGCAAACCCTGCCATAATCTCTTTGAGATTGTTTTTTTATAGGTGTTAAGAAAATACATAAATAATAAATACGTAACATATTAATTTAAGTATATAAATATGTAATATAAACACGTCATAAATTTAAAAAAAAAATTGAAAAGAGGTGATGCCTCCACATAATTTGCAATATATGTTTGTTTTATGAAATTGCTATAATATATCTTAACTAGCTGACCCAGCAAACGTTGTATTGCCGATATTAAAATCGCGATACAAAACTGTGTATCGTAGATGGGTGAAAATTTGAAGTTGTATGTATTTAAAAAAAATGTCAAAAAAATTAAAAAAAAATCATTTGGACCACCCTTAACATTTAGGGGGATCAAAAATAGATGTTGTCCGATTCTCAGACCTACCCAATATGCACTCAAAATTTCATGAGAATCGGTCAAGCCGTTTCGGAAGAGTTCAAAGTTCAACACTAAGATAAAAAATAATAAAAAAAAATATTTATCTGATAAGATAAGATAGGTCAAAACTAGTATTTATTGGGAGGTTGTAAGTGCCTGGTATTTGCGAATGTTTTTGATATTTTTATTAATAACTCAATATTTTGTTTTTCTTTTTTAAACTATGTAGTTACCATGAATTATTTTAAAGTTTTTTTAAGGTCACGTTTTTGGTTTGTGTTGTCAAGTACATACATCTGTGTTTGATTTAAATCAAATCGGTCTGATGCGACCTGATGTTCTGCGAATAGTGTAATGAATATGATGATGATCAGCAATTATAAATTATATCTACGTAATAATTAAATACTCAATTATCTCAACCGTTTCAATGAAATGAAACATGCAGTTTTCACACTTTTTTATCTGAATCTTACAAGAGAATTAAGGTACTTTGTCATGTCTTCGTTAGATTATTCTTTATTATTATATATAATAACTTACATAAATAAAATTTAAAAATAAAATTTATGAACGATGCCGGGCTCGAACCCGCAACCTCTCACGTTCCGCGCGAGTGCTCTTTCCACTGAGCCAATCGTACGAGTGACGTATCGTTGCTAAATTTTGAACGTCTTGTTTAACTGCTTCATGAGAGTTGAACAAGACATATAACATTTTACGATGGGTTCGAGTCCCGCTTCGTTCATAAATTTTGTCTTCAAATTTAATTTGTGTAAATAATACCAGACGTAAGGGTTATCACTGTAAAAAACAAATTGAATATAATAACTTATCCAAAGTACAGGTAAAAAAAAGAAAAAAGAAACATATAACATCTACTACACTAATTACCCACACACACACATACTTCATACACGCGCAAACACACAACACACACAGATACACACACGCACACCAATGTAACCTTATTTTGTTAAGTTTATATTCTAAGTAGCTTAGTATAGTAATTGTAAATTTGTTACCTTATTATGACTTGTTAAATCATAAATTTTACTCTTTGTTTAAAACAAATATAATGTTAACAGTTTTGGCTTTATCCATCTACTTTATATATTATTTATATTCTAATTTATAACTAACTGATGCCCGCGACTTCGTCCGCGTAGAGAAGGGGTTTTTAAAAATAATAAGCAGTTTGGAATTGAAGACTATCTCATGTCCTATTCCATTTACGGTTCCCGTTTTCGCTCCCGTTCCCAACATATAATAAGGTTCCTATTTCGAGGAAGATTGCTATTGCAAACTAAACCTACTATTGGGAAATTTGAGGAATCAAGGAAGTGACACAACATTACTATTTAAAATTACTTCTCGAAGTATTCTCCGCGAAATTTGACACTTTTTTCCATACGATGGAACCAATCATTGAAGCAACCATTCCATTCGGAAGTTGGGGTCTCCAAAATGGCCGTTTTGTAGGCGTCCACAGCTTCTTCAGGTGATGAATCTCTCTGAAAACTACTTTTTTACACCTAATTGTTCATGCAAGATTATTTGTATTTGACTCATGTCAATGTCTAAAGTTGCCTAAATTTCGCGGTATGTCACGTGTCGATCTTCCTCAACCAGCTTACAATTGTCAATTCCATTTTCTCACCGACTAAACAATTTTGACAAGACCTTGTGACAAGACCGAGAATCTTTTTTTAAATAAATAAATGGTATTCGATTTTTTAAACTAAGGAGTTTTCAATTAAAAAGATTTTAATATGTCAGGAACAGTGGAAATATTCCATTCCCGATACTTTTAGTGCAGCCCTCGTATAGGTATTTATAGCAAAACAATTTGTATTTTGTGGAAGATACACACATCAACAAAATCTAGGGATATTTTATATTTCATTGAATAACTAAAAATCTATGAAGAATTTTCTGATATACTAAATGTAAGAATGATAGGCTATTTTAAGGTCTTTTATGAAAACTAAAAAAAATTTTGTGATTATTATGTTTTAACTCAAATTGTTATTATTTAATTGCATTAGAAAATTAGTTTAAAAAAAAACTTTATTTCTTCTTAAAAAACTTTAAATTTTAATCAAAATTATAACAATCTTATTAAATATAATTATTAATAATCAGTATTGCCACCTCTCATATTAATTACATACCGACATCGATTGTTCACACTAAAAATAAAATTGTAAATGTCTTGGTGCGGTATGTGGTCCCATGTTCTTTGCAAGTGTTCGAAAAGCTGTTGTTCTGTCGTCAAATTTGGCGGAAAATCTCTTAAAGCCGTTCGTTGTAACATGTCCCAGGTATTGTCGATAGGATTTAAGGCGAAGAGTAAGCAGAACACACGAAAACAAGGTGTTTTTCGACAAGTTTTGTGGTGAAAATATAGCATTTGGAGCGATAAACACTACTTTATCCTGTTACACATACCCTTAAGTCTTACTTGTAGGTTTCTAATGCTTACTGTTAATTAAACTTAGCAGTTAAACAAGTTTTTTCTCGGCATGATGCATTTGTTTAGTATACTGCTCTCATAAAAGTTGTTCTTATAGCTTTTACTTTTTTGTGTTTGTACATTTATTAAGATTAGTAATCTATAATGAGGATTGTAAGCAATTAAACTGTTTGCGCCTGTTAAAATGTTAAATTTTCAACGCAAGAATTTTGAAAATATTGGCTTTGTTACATAGGAGCCGTGAACTCATATCGCTCAAGGTCGCCGGCATTTAGTGTCGCCTTAAATCGGGCGACTGTGCAGGCCAATCCAAAACTTGGATGTCATGGTCTCGGAGAGCAGCCGACACCAGCCGCGTGGTTTGGGAAAGAGCATTATCGTGCATGAGTACAAATTCCTGGCCACTTCGAATTCTGTGTGGGACAATAACAGGCTCTACTACCTCCTCGTTATATTTTCGTGCAGTCATGCTACCTTTGATCCAAACTAGTTGTGTTCGTCTGCCGAGACGAATTCCTGCCCACACCATGAATGTCCCGCCTTGGTATGAGTCCTCCTGAGGGTGCCATAGGCGGTTAACTCTCCCTGGAGTTCTCCAAACGCGTGTTCTTCGTGAATCCGGATGAAACCCAAACCGGGACTCATCGGTGAACAGCACCAAAGTCCATCGTTCGTCACTCCATGGTAAATGCTCCCAAGCCACGACCGCGATTGCCACTTCACAATGCTGGAACACGTAGCTGTCTACGAGCACGAAGACCAACTTCATACAACCACGCATGGTTTGGTCGCTCACCAGCAGCTGGTGGTCCGCCTGGAGCCTTTGTACTAGTTGCATCGCTGTGATATTGGGTTGTCTTCTGGCAGTCATTTGAAGAAAGCGATCCTGTCTCTGCGTATATATGCGTCAATGTCTACCCGTGTGCTGTTCAGCGACATCCCCAGTACTGCGATAATGTGACCACAACCTTGATATCAAGTTTTGACTGGTGTGTAGAGTCTCAGCCACAACGCTATTCAGCACCATTTTCTAACATGCCAATTGTTCGTAACATTTCATCTCGACTCAAATGACGTCGTGACATGACTCTTAAAGCTGACACGGCATGTTAAATTCAAAAATAAAAACAATAAAATCCCTTTTTATCAATTAAATTATTAAAACAGTTTTAATTTTCCATAACGTAACGAATTACTAACAGTTTTGCCGCCGTATTTTGTTTTTTTTTGTTATTTTTAAATTTTGAAAATAGAATAAAAGAGGTTTCAATGTGTACTTATATAAACTTTTTATGGAAACTTAAAAAAAAATCTAAAGTCGTTAATAATTTAGAATTAAGATATCCCTAGATTCTGTTTATGTGTGTATATCCCTCACTTCAAGGATTAATTATACTAATTAAACTTGTAACCAAAATTTATGAACGATGCGGGACGCGAACCCGCGACTTCTCGGGTTCCGTCTGAAAGCTCTTACCAACTGAGCCACCAATTTAAAATAACAAGATATTAACATAAAATAAATAATTGAAATATGACATTTTAACATGCGTCTTTTATAACAGCAAGGCTAACAATATTAAATGCAGATGGGGCTTGCTTGAGTCATGTTTTGATTTATAATCGTTATCATTTATAACAATCGCTATTGTTAATGCGATGACGTAACATGAATAACCCTTCAACAGGATGTAGCCACACCGGCTGCCGAGATGATCGTGCAGCAAGACTTGGCATAATATAGTCATTAATTTCTCCTAGAGGGTTATGCAGACCGTTATAGACCTTCCGCCTCCCTAGGAACAAACATAAACTTGTTATGCCTACTTGGCTACGTCAAATTCAAATTCAAAACACTTTATTCATGTAGGTCACGGAAATGACACTTATGAATGTCAAAAAAATAATAAAAATATTGTTTCTTATTGAATTTACCGCTACTTCGTAAAGGGTTGAGCTAATAAGAAGAAGTAGCAAGAAACTCATTGCCACTCTTTTAAGTCAAGATTTACATTTTAATTGTTTTACAAATCATTTCAATTACAATATATGCAAAGTGACGCAACAAATATACTCAAATGTCAAAAACTGAAAGGCTTACACGAGTAAATCAAAAAAATAAAAAAAATAATACTTATAAACACAAGAGTTATTGAGTATAGTAGATGCATCAATCCACACATACCGGAAATAAATAGAGGCATTATGTGAGCATTTCATAAAATATATAATAACTTTAAAGGAAATAATAATAATAAAAAACACATCAAGCAGACCTCCCGGTAACAAGATCATCCAGCCTCCACGAGTAGCACCCATTCACGAGCATGACGCATGGACCAGCCATCGCTTCCCTCGACCATATTTTAGGGAAGGGAACGACCCGCCACACGTCGCCGCCACGTCGAGTGAGTAACCCTTTTATTGTGCGATGTAATACAACATAATCCCAGAATATGTATGAAGCAAATGTTTTACGCAATTCAAAATAATTATTAGAAAACGTTTATGTGGTAAAGGTTACTACTCGTACAACATAAATCATACCTCAGATTGGGTATGCAGCGACCAAGCGAAGGTCAATTTTGAATTATCTAGGAAGATTCCTATGAATTGTGTCTTAATAATAATGTCACGTTGTTCAAATATCAATAATATAATTCATACATAGTAATAAATCAAATCAAAATCAGTTTATTCACGTAGGTCGCGGAAATGACACTTATGAATGTCAAAAAAAAAATATTTTCCTATTGAATTCATATTCAAATTCAAATTCAAATATTTTTATTCAAAGTAGGATGTGAAATCACTTATTGAAAGTCAAAAAAAAAACTACCACCCATTCCAAAGTGAATGCCTCAGGCCTGAGAAGAATGGGCGCAACAAACTCAGCGGGCTTTTTTTTTTCATCAAAAATATGTTTTACAATTAAAGTAACATTTACAAAGTAACATAGTACAATTAAACTTATTATTTAATAGTCTGAGGGCGGTCGCTCCATTCCCAATCTGTGGTATCATTAAGAAAGTCATTTATGTTATAGCAACCTTTACCACACAAACGTTTTTAACAATTCTTTTGAATAACGTAACACCTTTGTTTTGAACATTTTCTGGGATCTTGTTGTAAAAGCATATACATCGCCCCACAATAGACTTACTAACTCGACTAAGCCGAGTAGTAGGCATCATCAGTTTATGTCTGTTCCTGGTGTTAACATTATGGTTATGACAGTTTCTGGCAAATTCACTTATGTGCCTATGAACATACATTACATTATCAAGAATATATTGAGAAGCAACAGTCAAGATGTTAATTTCTTTGAATTTTGCTCTCAATGATTCTCTAGGACCTAGGTTATAAATAGCGCGAATAGCCCTCTTCTGCAGCACAAATATTGTATTAATATCAGCAGCGTTGCCCCATAGCAATATACCATAGGACATAATACTATGGAAATAACTAAAGTATACTAGTCGCGCCGTATCTATGTCAGTTAATTGTCTAATTTTTTTAACCGCGTATGCTGCAGAACTAAGTCTGTTCGCCAATCCTTCAATATGGGGGCCCCATTGTAATTTGGAATCTAGAGTTATGCCAAGAAATATAGCAGATTCCACCGGTTCTATCACCTCTCCGTTTAACAAAACATTTGCATTTACATTTTTGACATTTGGTACGGTAAATTTAATGAATTTAGTTTTCTTGCTATTTAACAATAGGTTATTAGCGCTAAACCAGTACACGATGTCAGATAAAATATCGTTCACTTCGTCATACATAGTTTGGTTTCTTTTCACTTTGAAAATCAGTGAAGTGTCGTCCGCAAACAATACTACCTTATGTTTTTTCTCTATAAGATTAGGAAGATCATTTATATAGATAAGGAAGAGGAACGGTCCAAGAATAGACCCTTGTGGTACCCCCATACTGAGTGGAGTCCCAGGAGATCTCCTGCCATTCACGTCAACCCTCTGAATTCTATTGTTTAGATATGAAGTCAGAAGATCGAGCGAAGTTCCTTTTATGCCATAGTGGTATAGCTTCCTGACCAGCGTTGAATGTTGAACACAATCAAAAGCCTTAGATAAATCACAGAAGATGCCAAGTGCATTCTGCGATTACTCCCAGGCATCAAAAATATTCTTGATCAGCTCAACACCTGCATCCGTTGTTGAACGTCCCCTAGTAAAGCCAAATTGTTTCAAATGAAGTAACTTATGAGAGTTAAAGTAAGTAAGGCTTTAAATTATTTTTTCAAAAATTTTACTAAGGGTCGGCAAAACCGACACAGGACGATAGTTGTTCGGGTCAGAAGATCTACCGCAACTTCGTAAAGGGTTGAGCTAATGAGAAGAAGTAGCAAGAAACTCATTGCCACTCTTTTATATCAAGATTTACATTTAAGTACATCGATTTACAAATCATTTCTAATTACAATACAATATGTAAAATGATGCAACAGACACACTCAAACGTCAAAATGTCAATGTCTTACACGAGTAAGTCAAAAAAGTAAATGTAAATTAATACGAAAGTTATTGAGTACAGTAGCTGCATCATCCATATACACCATAAATAAATAAATAAAGGTAATCTGTAATCCACCAAGATGGCATTGGATTTTATTCGTCAGCAACCGCAACGTAATGACTTTTTTGTAGTGAGATTTATGTATATATTAATATTAGAAATTATTTACTATATGACTAGCGCACTGTAACCGCTGAAAATCAGTGCTGTTTCATAGCCACGGCCGTGTCACAGATAATCCTGAGTGACCCATTTCCTGCACTGCACAGGAAGTCTCCAATATTAAATCAATTAATATTTAAATACGTTCTTTTTTTGTTTGTTTTGTACTTTTATCTTTTTATATTAAGTGTATCCTATGAGTGTTTTGGGAAATAAATGTTTATCTTTCTTTCAACGTGAAGACCGTATTGATGTATGGGTGTGAAACGTGGAAGGTCACCAAGCCCATCTCTCATCAACTTCAGGTTTTCGTTAACCTTCGCAATATCCACGGTATTCCCTGGCTCGACAAAATTTCTAACGATCATCTTTGGCAACGCTGTCATGAAGTCCTAATTGATCAACAGATAAAACGCCGCAAATGGAGATGGATAGGCCACACACTCCGGAGGGATACCATAGGAACTATATACCGAGACAAGCCCCAGACTGGAACCCTCAATAAAAACGCACACGTGGCCGTCCAAAGCAAACCTGGCGAGACTGTCATTGACGAAGCGAGAGACATCGGAAAGACCTGGAGTGAAATAAAGACAGATGCTCAAGACTCTGCCCCCATACAGGGGATAATACGGCTGTACGGGCTTGAACCCTTTGCCTATCCTAATAATGGACGAAGAAACCAAAAAACAAAAAACAGTCGCAAACGTCAGAAAGTTTTAGGAACCAACGCATTTTAAAATTTCACTCTCATCATTTTTTCATAAAGCGCCAAAAGAAGTATAACTTCAAAAATATAAAGCGGTTTTTCTAGTCATGTTTGAAATGAAAAATTTCAAAAATCACTTGACTAATAGAAAAATATATTATCACTGTGTAACATAATATGGATAATTTTTTATTTATGCTAAATGATTTTTATAGTTATAGAAAAAAAAAAAAAAAATTTTGACAATTTTGGTTTGCAACACTTCCGTGTCCAAAAGACAAGTAGTTCATCCTGTTTCTGCGTCGTTAGAGTCTCGTCGGAGTGTGCTACGCCATAATTCGATTGGTCTGATAATTGATGTTACTCTATTTCTGTGCTTGTTCTTCACCATATAAGCTTTAATACTTATAAACCCTTCTGTAATAATCATAGCAATTCCTTTCAGATACATATTTACATTGAAACTAGAACTAGACTTCATATGAATAACCTGAAACAATATGTCGACACCAAGTTCTGAACCTTATTTTGTTTACGAGATGGTTTATTTTGCATTGTCTTATTGATTGTTTCAATATCTTTCAGATACATTCACTCGAATTATCTTAACTATAAGCAATCTATTATTACCTATATTAGTACACGTAAAATAATACACATTGACAGAAAGCACAAATCTACACCGTACCGCGCGCCTGAATCTGATTATAGACTTTCCCACTTATTCATAATGGTCCGCTAACTTAAAACAGTAGCTAAGGAGTGTTTTTTCTCATTCTGACTTAGGTCAATAGAAGAAGACTGAGTGAGAATTAGCAATGCTTTAAGTTAGCAGACTATAATGAATAAGGGGGTTTATATTTATGAGAGCTTCATGCTCAGAAGAATAGACCGTGAGAATAAACAATAATCCTGTGATATCTGATTATTATGGGACTTAATTCAGATGATAAAACATTTAAAGCTCGTTTTAATAAAATCAATTTGATATAACATTATAAATTAATATGTTACGTAAATTTTAAAAGTAATTGAGATAGATTTGGCGTGTAATAAAGTGAAGTATGGACGCCTACTTTAAAGATTAAATTCTATTATAATGATATTGCTGTTAACTGAAATCAGGGATCATTTTTGTAATAGTTTTAGGACATCCTTTCAATGCTTTAACTTAATGAATAACATGAATCTATGTTTATAATGAATGAAATGCAACTGTAATTGTAATTCTTTATTTACTTAATCCATTTTTCTCCAAATCTAGTTAAAAATTATAGCGAGGGTGACAAAAGGCTAATATGTTAGTTCGGCGTACGGCTCCAACGATTTTAATGAAATTTAGTATACAGGCTTCGGGGGCGAGAAATCGATATAGCTTTATATAGGTTTCTTATTATAGGTTTCAATTTTAAAAAATGTAGTTTTAACCGTGTTTTAATGAGAAACGGCTATAATAACAATATAATACAAAGGTAAATTTCGCCACTATATATAAGACTATAATAGCTTAGATGATACATTGGGTGATCCGGAAAGCAGAAGACCCCGGTTCGAATCCAGATGTCTTATTAGTTTTTTTTTGTTCAAGTTTTGTACATTCTTAAAACTCCGAGCAAGGCTCGGTTGTCCAGATATTATAACTAAAGATATCACTGTTGTACCAATTACACAAGGCCGTCTGAATTTTTAAATCTAACCTATTTGATAAATTGAAAGTAATGCCTTTAGAGGAAAATAACCCCAATGTTTTATATAACTTTTTTTTTATTTATTTAATACTGAATTAAAAAATAATATTTACTTCGAAGACCACATTACAATTAATAATAATAGTATTACTATATCAAATTTAGTGAATAGGCTACAGCTGGAATTCAAATGAGTAAAATGAGGCTCTATGATGAAAAAACTTTCTATCATAATCCACTCATTCTGGTATATTTAAAAAAAATATTCAAAAACATCAAAGCATGTTTGTCAAGCAGCAAAATCTTTGTACATAAGAAATAAAATTAGAAATGCTAACGATAAAATCAAAACAACTTGGAAAATTATTAATAATGAAATAGGTAAAACAGAGGATCGTAGCTCGGAGTTTAAACCAAATTTAATAATGTAATTGTAAAATCAATCTTAAATTTAGCTAGGACTTTTAAAAATTTATTCTCTAATTCTTTCCCATATCTACCACTAAAAATTAAGACTCATGTCCAATTAGAGCAATAGCATTACTTTCTGCAAATGTTACTAAATGTTCAAATAATTTCCGATGTGAATATGTTGAACTTTCGGATATTATAAACTCTTTTAAAGAGATTAATGTTAAGGCGCGACTGACTTGGATTATAAACGCTACAACCAATAGTACAATATTTGTGTTGATCATGAGGCTAAGCTGCAAATGGGCATTTATTTTACTGGTTATCTTTTGTTTATTCAAAATATACATATTAAATTGAATAATTGTTCGGTTTAAGTTTTAAAAAAATACTAATTCTATTAAATTCTTTTTAAAATAGAATGTTCTTATCGCTGAAAATTCAGAGATTTTAAACTCCAAAGTTTATTTTTGGGAAGCATCTTCCAAATTTTTTATTGGACATTTCAAATTATATGTAAACATTCTATTCGGTTCAAATTTTTCTTTACGTCCTTCTTTTTGTAATGTTTTGTTATAATTATTGCTGTTTATTAAATTAAAATTGTTAAACTTGCCGTGCCTATACACTTACGAAATTAGTATTTATGTAAAGAGACATAAATATCTTTCCACCACTGCCAAGGAAATGTTTGGCCGGGACCAATGACATACAAATAAACTTGCTTACAAAAAAGCACCCAGGACTACTTTGTTTACTAAAACTTGTCATGCCATGTGTATTCAAATATTTAATAAACTTTATTGAAGTAGGCGTTACTTTGCGGAAATCCATAATTATCCAAATGTTTTAAGTCTTCTTAAGTGTTAGTTCCGTCAATATTTGTCTTTAAACAATTTGACACGTGTTTCGCCTCTACACGAGGCATCCTCAGGACATGTTGACTCGCCAAACTCTGGCACGAGACTCTCAGAGTTTGAAACGAACACTTAAGAAAAATTAAAACATTTGGACTTAATAAACTTCCCGATGCTATTAAAATGTTGAATATCGGTCCTTTTAAAACTCAATTATATCAATGGCTAATTAGAATTACAATTTCTATGCTGTATCTGACTTTTTATAATAATATTGACACACTTTTTACACAAATTATCTTGCCCCAAGTTAAGCATATATAGCCTGTGTTATGGGTTACCAGACAATGATATATTTAATACAATATACTTACTTAAACATACATAAATACATTTAAGCATCCATGACTCGGAAACAAACATCCTTATTCATCATATAAATGCTTGCACCTATCGGGATTCGAACCCGGGACCTCTAGCTTAGTAGGTAGGATCGCTAACCACTCGGCTATACAGGTCGTCGAAGTATAATCTTGTGTTTAACTTTGACTACATATTATGTATATGACATTTATTTTTTGTGAAGATGCTAATATAATGTAACAATGAAATATTATGTGCTGTAATGTTAGAATTTTATTATTATATTATAATGATGTAATTTGCATGCCCTTTTTGGCTAATGTGTTGATTCGTATAGGACATTTTTATTAACTTTTATACACGCATTATGCAAATATGTAATTATTATTATTAAGTCGTTAAAGAATAAATTTAAAGAAATAGGTGGCCTCACAATACATTTACGAGAATTTGATGTTTGTACAAAGGAATAAAAATAATTTCACAAAACTCAGTGATTTACATATAAGGTTAAACTTGCCATACGCCACAAGACTTCATAAAAGACGACGACCTGTATAGCCGAGTGGTTAGCGATCCTACCTACTAAGCTAGAGGTCCCGGGTTCGAATCCCGGTAGGTGCAAGCATTTATATGATGAATAAGGATGTTTGTTTCCGAGTCATGGATGCTTAAATGTATTTATGTATGTTTATATAAATTTATGTATGTTTAAGTAAGTATATTGTATTAAATATATCATTGTCTTGTAACCCATAACACAGGCTATATATGCTTAACTTGGGGCAAGATAATTTGTGTAAAAAGTGTGTCAATATTATTATTATTATTATATTATTATAAAGTCAGTAATTTTTTTTAATGTCAATGTATTTGTTTCTATAATAAACTCCCTGAACAAAAAGCAAATATGTCTATAAACAAATTCAAAGCGTTCACAATAA
This sequence comes from Leptidea sinapis, assembly GCF_905404315.1. Taxonomy (NCBI): domain Eukaryota; kingdom Metazoa; phylum Arthropoda; class Insecta; order Lepidoptera; family Pieridae; genus Leptidea; species Leptidea sinapis. Next base: position 5,235,104 of record NC_066304.1, on the reverse strand, counting down.
GTAAATTAAACAGCAAACGCGATATCCGAGATTATTTTAATGATAAAGAAGCCTGGAGTTTTTATGTGATTTTTATTGTTTGATGTTTTATCTGTTTGATATTATTTATTTACTGTTATGAAATTAAGTATATGACTGAACTTAGGCATTGTTAATCAATGCTTAACATTAATCTAATTATGTTTGTTACTTGTTTTCAAAAAAAAATTTTAAGTGTTGTCGTAGTAATCTTGGTCACCAGGCACCACAGCACCTGTCCGTCCTTGCCGCCCCCGACCCTCGCCGTCTTTTCTCGTTCGAAATCCATCTATACCTTAGAATAATGACTATTGTCTATTCTCTTTGTTTTAATTTTTTTATGTCAAACTATAGTGCAGATAGTTTCTTGCAGGAAATTGAGAGATACCTATACACAACAGACGCATTAGTGTCTGATTGGCTGATCTAATGCCAATTGTGACTCTCGCGCCGGTTAACCCTAAATTAAAAAAATCCTGTAAATCTTACTAGTCATCAACGGAATATCTAAGCGATTGGATTACTTTGGGACTATGATATGATTATTTTGTAACAATAGCAACGATATGGGACAATATTGTGTAAATAGTATTTATAAGAGAGCCCAAAAAAGAATACTGCGAAAATTTTGCCCTTTTTGCCAATTCGACCATCCATATGCACGCAAATTTTTCTGTGTAAATTTCAAAACTGGATTTTTTGTGATGAGAATTATTTCAGCTTTGAGTCGTGGACCGAGTGATATCCCAAACTTATCCATCTCGTAAGTTTTTACTTATGATATACCACGATATTATATTATATCAGACATCAGTCAAAACTTTTAAGATTAACGGCAATTCGACGAGACTACCAAAATCCATTTTTATGGTATATTGCAAAAAATATTTAAATTAAATATCATCCATGTTTATGAGGTATATCAATGATAACAGTCTTATTATTTGTGTAGATTTAAATATTGGTTGAAACAATTAAAAAACTTCTAGTTTCTTTCGATATTATATATAATAGTCTAATTATTAAAAGAATTATGCAATATAACTTGTTTACAATTACTCGATAGTGAAACAGATAAAACTTAAACGACTTTATTTATTTGTAGAATTTTAGTAAATGTTAAAAAACATAATATTATATTAGTAACTTAAGTTTATCCTAATTTTGATGATAACAAAAACCTTCATAGTTCAACACTCAAAATTCTCTTCAATTTCAATGTTATTGACGCATTTTGCAGAAGATGGCATGATTTGAAGTAACTTACAATTATTCAAATATTACAATACAACATATTATAATTATATATGTTACAAATTCTTTACAGCTTCGGTTCAGGCCTTGGTGGTCCATATGCTGTAGCATGGCTGGAAGCAACTCCTCCACGGCCTGTGCTAAAGGCATTAGCAATAGCTGTTGCACCACCTGGAGTACCATGAGATGATCTTCCATTCCAACCAAAGAACATAGGGAAGTACGCTCCGCTGGGTATTTTAGGAGGAAGATCGTCTCCCTCTTCTTCATCTTCATCTACAGGTTTTTTAACTTGCTTCTTTTTTGTAACTCGTTTCTTTGGAATTGGTTCAGGCACTTCTTCGAATTCGGGTTCAGTTATTTCGGGAATAGATTTTATCGTTGTTGGGGTTTCAATCTTCTCAGTGGGATCTGTGATATCGTTTTGTTCTGTAACTGGTTGTTCAGCTGGAACATATGATTGTTCTGGTGTCTGTTGGTCTGGAGTTTGGTAAAAAACTTCATTTTGCTGAGGAGGGGCGTAGTTTATGTCCTGTGGTGTCTGTCGGCGCCTGTCCGGGAGGTAATACTGGCTTGTCTGTGGTATGTAAGTTTGCTGTGGCTTGAACATGAATGCAGCCATACCGCCGCCCATGCCGTGGTTGTAATACGGATTGTAGTATCGGCTGAATGCTATACCGCCCCGATTACTGTCACCAGATCCGTATGAATCTGTAAAATATTTAAATTCATTGTATCAAGTTGAAAAAAAAACTTCTACATCGCCTATTGTAATAGAAAATCAATTAAAGACAGAGGCTACCAAATTAAAATCTGTGAACGTTTATAGATAGGAATACATATTACTTTTTAAAAACAGAAGACTGTTATTTGACAAATACTATAACTATAACTGATTTAGGCAATTGTATTAAATTGTTTTGTTTTATAATAATAAGAAGAAATGGTTGTGAAGATGACTTCATATCAGATATCTTATAAACGAATACTTTTGTCATAATTCCATTGCTGGACATCAATGAGGTATTTGATTTATTTAAACAATTTAAAGTAAACATAGACATGTACCTACCTACTTCTATTTTCGTCCCCAATTTATATTTTTTATAATTACGAATAATTCAATAAATAATAATTATTATTATAATCATTTATTCAAGACTAATAATATGTGGTATAGAAAAAAAACTCATAAAAATTAGGAAGACAGTTAATATATTTTTTTTTAATATAAGACGGGGCTAAATTACGAGATGGGCCGGCCCATAGACATCCACAGCACCAGGGATCAAGAGATACGTTGCCGGCTTTGATATATTTATATTTAATAATATAAAAATCTCATGTCGCTGTGTTTGTAGTTAATCTCTTTCGAAACGGCTTGACCGATTCTCATGAAATTTTGAGTGCATATTGGGTAGGTCTGAGAATCAGACAACATCTATTTTTCATCCCCCTAAATGTTAAGGGTGGTCCACGGCAACTTTTTTTTTTAATTTTTTTGATTTTTTTTTTTAATTTGTTTGATTTTGAGTCAGCATTAAAAAATACATACAACTTCAAATTTTCACCCATCTACGATCAACAATTACTTTTGTATCGCGATTTTAATATCGGCAATACAACGTTTGCTGGGTCAGCTAGTATTTAATATATAATTTTACATTGATCTCCTAACATTCAGTACAATTATTTTTCTAGTGAATCATTGCAGATAATATTTTAGTGTTTTTTTCTCGTAATGTTTATGTCATCTCTTAGTCTATGTACTCGTAAATGTAAATAAATCTTGATACTGTAAAGTGATATTAATATGCATCACATAAATATATACTGTAACTCGTTTTTTGAAATGAAATGAAAATGTAAGTTCATTTTCATTCATTTTGGAGGAAAAACTGACACATTCACACAAAAATGTTTATGAGAACAAAATATATGCTTAATATAATACTTAAATTACTTAATACAAAAGAAACAAAAGCAAAACTTGATGTGGCAGTGGTCTTCCAAAACTGGAGCCCACTCAGTTATAGTTGTGTCCATACATTATGAGCACAACACTGATTTTCAGTGACCCCATTGTGTGAAGTTTGGAGCTAATTATCTCAATGGCAATATGAAGACAGGTGATCACTCCCACTCATTAAATTTGATCGTATTGAGAAGGTTAACTAAATTAAACTTGCCACACTTAGTGCTGTAGGATTTTTTTTATGGAAAAGGAGGAAACGAGCATACGGGTCATCTGGTGTTAAGTGATCACCGTGAACTAGGTAACTCGAAAACCTAAGTAAATATATTATAACCAACTCACAAGTATCCAAATTTCCATAATACGGAAAAGGGTATCCCTTTGCTTCCCACAGCACACACGCCATGACGAGAGTGACTCCTGCCTTCATGTTGCACCAGATATCCCTTTGTGGACCGAAGGGTGTTGTGCTAATAGAAGTACTCGAGTTAATGTCGTGGAGAAGCAGACGTCGCGTTATATAGTCCAACTAGTCTGCTCTGATTATGATTCAGGGCACGTTGGAGTCGCGACTGGACAATCGTCACAACATTTCGGTGAGGTAAACTCTGACCGTTAACATCACATCCTAGAGACAAAGGATTGGGAACATCACGTATGATAGATGAACCGTTGGCTCATCTTACAGTCAAGTGTCTAAATAAGTCATATCACGGGCTAGAAATTGGTAAGTTCTGAATTTGAAAAATTTGCAAAAAATGTTTTAAAACTTATTTTTGAAGTGTGTATTTGTGATCAAATCTGGGACGTCTTGAAAAAAGGCCAGGTCAAGATTACCCTAAACCGGAGAGCATGTGTGAAAGGAATAATGAAAGTGGACGAAGCGAAACAAGTATGTAAGGATCGTAGCAAGTGGAAAGAAGTGGTCTCTGCCTACCCCTACGGGAAAGAGGCGTGATTGTATGTATGTATGTATAACCACATTGAAGTGTGTAATCGAGTATATTGAAAAATAATTTAAAATAATCTTCTTATTTTGAATATTTTATTAATTTTATTTTGGTTTGAGGTGATGGTGTTGTTACCGTTGCTCTAAATAAATAAAAGTAATTAAAAGAATGTTTTAAATGTCAATGATATTTTGATGCTTTTGAAAATGATAAAAAGTGAAAAAAACAAAGTACGATAAAACCTATTGGAAAAGAAAGAGAATATATAAAAAAAACAGTATTTTTTGGATCGAATTTTAATTTGAATGTAATAAAAATATTGACACTATCCTGCCCCAAACTAGGCATAGCCAGTACTATGGGTACAAGACAACGATATATTTAATACAATATACATACTTAAATATACATAAATACATTTAAACATCCATGACTCGGAAACAAACATTCATATTCATCATATAAATGTGTGCACCTACCGGGATTCGAACCTGGGACCTCTAGCTCAGTAGGCGGGGTCACTAACCACTAGGCTATAGGATAGGGGTCATAGGAGTCATAACAAAAAAGAAAGGAAAAATAAATAACGCGTGATCTGAGGTTGGGAAGTGGAAGTTGGGGGTAAGGGTAAAAAAACGGTTTATCTCGATTTCCGGCGAAACTACAAGTCCTATGGAAAAACATTGCAGGTAATAAAATTTTCCGAACACTTACCACAGTAATGTATATTTTTATTTACACCATCAAATAGTAGAAATTACAATGAACAAATACCCCACTATTTATTGGAATCTGATATTTGACGTGAGAATTGTTGATTAAAATAAGGGTTATTTTTTAATATTTTAGTCAAAGAAAAGAGAAAAAATAAAATTTTCAAAATATCACAGTGTATTTTGGAATATGAAAAATGGTTACTTTTCGCCATATTTCGTGACAAAAAATTTTGTTTGGTAAAGATAAAAATAAAAATCATTTCATTTTTGTTATATTCTTTCTTTTCGAATGGTTTTCATCCCATCCCAAAAATTATCGTGGTCTATTAGAATGTCACTAATTAACTCATTCCAGTCAATATTTATCATAAAATGAAATAAACACATAATATCCATATATCCCTAGGTTGTGGAACAATTTACATTTCATATATTGAAAACTTCTAAAGCAAATCAATTAAATACATTTTGTATAATGAGTATTGTTAAAAATATTATAAATAAGTTTACCATTGAGTATATAAATAATTGGGGACACCTAATGTCGAACTATTTATAGAACAAAGGAATATGGTACTTATACTAAAATGATTATTACAATAAAAAATATTTTATTAAATTTATATGTTGTTTTTCGTACATTGTACTTTCGGACTATTTAAGATAGAATACAATAAAACGAAGAACTGTGGTAAGCTTAAAATTTTTAATCACATTAGGGTTAACTAACGTTAAGAATGATAATTATTAGGCACAAACAATTACTTAATTTTTTGTGAAATGTTGTAATTTAAGACTATTTATACAACCAAGAAATAAAGTTAACATAAAACTTTCATTAACAGTAGGTTAAATTACAATATTTTTATTGTAATTTTAAAATTAAAATTAGGTAATATTTTGCGATTTCTGACTATTTATAGAACTATAAAATATTATAGTCAGCATAAAAGTTTCAACCGTAGTAGACGATAGACGGCGATCTTTTTATTATTTTATTACAGAATTTTAATGAATTCCCATTTTTGTAAAAATACAAAAATGTGCCGCTTTAGCTTCGGACCAATTTTCTAATCATATCAACTCATTAGGTGTATTTTGCACACAAACACTGACTCTATTCTTTCAGTTGGACGGTTTGTTTGATGTTTATCAAGTCATCATAATTATCAATAAGGTATTTTAGACACGATACCTGTACTCAAGGGGATGGAGGGGTAGATCGTAACAGACCACCCGCGTAACGCAATATTATAATTTGTAAAATGAACATTGCACTTATTATAAATACGTGGGTAACACTGAAAATGTTTCGAACTGGCCGGTTAGAAATATTGCTAATGAAAACTTTTTTTTGAATTTCAGTTTAAGAACTCTTTGGTAACCTGATGTAGTATACTGCATTCATTTGTCATTTGTTTTTGTGAATTGGTGGCAAATCTAAAACTGTTGTTACACGTGAAAATGAACCTAACGCGAGAAAATTTTGCAGTCAATGATTTATTATGACTTTCGTTGTGGGCTTACTCAACAACAAAGCTATGATATGCTGATAATGAGTCATCCGCCCGACAGTTCTAACCTGGTGCCCTGAGACTTTTATTTATTCCCAAGAACTAAAGATAAAATACGAAATATTTGCGTTACGAGCCCTGAAGATGCGGTGGAAGCGTACGAAAATACCATAGAAGAGACCCCTAAGAAAGAATGGGCCCACTGCTTTTCTCAGTGGTTCCATCGAATGCGACGATGTGAGAGAGGAACGGAGTAACATCGAAAAACAATAAAAGTATTGGCAACTTTCTACATTAAGCCGTTTTTCATTTTCAAAACATTTTCAGTGCTACCCAGGTAATATGCTAGAATTGAGAATAAATTAATCAAAAAAATTGGAATAAAATTCGATGTAAATAAAAGTTTAATGTTAACATAAATCATATTAAAATAAATACTTTTTAATATATTTTATATAGAGTGGATACTTCAAGACCTTATGGGTATAAGGTATTGGAGTCTAGGAATGTTCTTGTTAAATAGAAATATTTGAAAGTCTAACTTCAAAAGATGGCATTTATTTTTCTCTATTTTTTTTTTATTTTATATTTTGTAGCCTGTTTTCCCAATAATTATTACTACTGAATATTTTCTTACTTTTAATGAAAGCTTGAGTTTCTGTTATTGCATCTTTGCTCTAAAAATGATAATAGCTTATAAGCATTAACGTTTTATAATGAGAAAATAGTTTTTTTGTATGTACTATGACTTTAATAATATTGTAATTTTATGAGGTCATTAAAAAAATCACCATATTCGAAACTGTTGAATATGCCCTACGGTCCCCTACCTAGTATTGATGCTATCGGTATCTTTGAGATAGCATCGCTGGACGTATGGTAACTGTTCATAAAAAGTCAAATTTGCGAGTCCATACGCCTACACATTAGTATGCGTGTAGTACCCATTATAGTGGGCATTATGATAGCTAAACACCAAACGTTTAGATTGTAATCGGACAAAGCATAGTTGAAAAAATGGTGTTTAAAGATATCGATAAATAAATATAAGATAAACTGCAATTGCAAGAGTAAGACTTTCGGTTAGACTTAACAAAATTTGGTTTATGGCAAGCTGAATATAACTTTTATCAAAGGTCACGGAGTAAAAAAAGATGGACTCCGCGCCGTGATATTAGCAAGTGAAGCACCTTTATGCCAGTGTGAGGCGGTTATGGGATACTAGTTACACAATTTTTTCGCATATATGGCCACAAATACTTTTATAGTATCGTTTTTACACTTTTTCACAATGCACGACGGCATTTTAAAATATTTTATTGGGACGCAAACTGATCTGTCACAGACGATGGCAAATCTCATAATGGCGGCCGATTGGCTTGAATTAGTGTAAGTGTGTGCGTGGGGCTATGTATTTACACGTTTACCGGCTTCTTTTGGTGCTTGCTGCTATGTAAGGTGACACGGAGTCCTTCTTATTTTACTCGTCCGTGTCAAAGTGGTAGATATTATTATACTAATGTATGGGAAGACTATATGACATTATTATATAATTACTAGCTGACCCAGCAAACTTTGTATTGCCGATATTAAAATCGCGATACAAAAGTAACTATTGATTGTAGATAGGTGAAAATTTGAAGTTGAATGTATTTTTAATGCTGACTCATAATCAAACAAATTTAAAAAAAATGTAAAAAAAAATAAAAAACAAAAATCGTGTGGACCACCCTTAACATTTAGGGGGATGAAAAATAGATGTTGTCCGATTCTCAGACCTACCCAATATGCACTCAAATTTTCATGAGAATCGGTCAAGCCGTTTCGGAGGAGTTCAAAGTTCAACGCCATGACACGAGAATTTTATATATTAAATACTGTATCTATGATTTTTACGATCTATGATTTCGGCGTTGCGAGGTGTTATTTGGTAAGTGTTCCGAGGAGCTGTTTGAACTAATGCTTGCCGCCCAATTCTGCCATCACACCACATGAGACAAAATAAAATATCATTACCATTTGTGCATCTACAGTACTTTTTTCAAACACTTTCTCCCTTATTCATAATAGTCTGCTAACTTAAAGCATTGCTAATTCTTACTCTGTCTTCTTCTATTGACCTAAGTCAGAATGAGAAAAAACAGTCTTTAGCGGCTGCCTAAAGTTAGCGGACCATTATGAATAAGGGGGTTAAAAAACAGCTTACGTGTGTGTAATTCTTCGGTATTGCAAAAGAGTATTACAGTGATCACTTAGCAATTACTTACCCGTTTGCTTGTTTGTCATCCTCTTAAATGAGAATAAAAGGCTCGCAATATAATATTCAGTAATCAAAGGATGTCGAAAGATAGTTGCACTTACAATTGCCGTAGAGTGGTATGTTAAGAGACACTAGGAATTCTGCTAGGGTTGTTACTATCTCAATTTTTACTTACCCTACCCTAGCCTATCTTGACTTACCCTACCCTAGCTATACTCACACCAAAAATATATGCTTTTCAGTTAATATTTTAAAATGTGTATGCATAATATGTAATTTGGAAAAGTTGTTGGAAGCTAATAGGGATCACGAACATTTTTCTGTTTATTGCTTAAGTATCAACACAAATGACCTATGAAGTTATAAAAAATATCAGCTACTGGAACAAAATCAATTTAAATATAGTCAGGTCCTAACAAGAAAAAACTAGTTATATTTGGTTTAAGAGTTTCAAATCGTCCCTACAAACCGTTTTACCCAGTACTGTTGTTTATTGATGAAGTATAACAGTTCCAAGAATCACATCCACTGCATAATAAATCGATCACAGCAGACATTGAGGCTGACCTGTCGTGTCACAGATAAGCATCATTTATTGATAACTCCGTGCAACTACATAAGTATTCCTTGTCTTTGCAATCCTTTTGATATCGTTCTCTGTATTTCACTTTCATTTTCGTTACAGAGTTTGGCGAGACAAAGCTCTTAATAGTGATTTTCATACCCCTGAAAGAAGGCCCAAAGTTTGCATCTCAAGAAACGATTATAATAAATAGATATACTTCATTACAAATAAACTTGGTTTAAAGTTATACCTTAGAATAAACCAAGAATATGCAAAATGTTTACAAGTAGAAATTTTTCTTATTAATTTTATTTGGTCGTATAAAATTTTCCGCGTATATTTGCAAGGCTGCTTGACATTCGGAAAACCTCAGAATTATCATTGTATTCACAGTGTCGTCATATAGTCAACATTTGGGATATTCTTGGTTTATTCTCAGTTATTTATACCAAGTTTATTTGTAAGGCCGATAAACTTTTAATAGCACCTCATTGCATTCTTCAGGAGCTTTATATACGTGACAAATTCTAGTTATGGCCAGCACACACTCCCTGTTTGCATTTAAATTTATAATAAATAATAACAGGATCGGCCGTGACCTTACGCACGTATCCAGACTCGAGTTGATGTTAATGGCCAGAGTACAATGGACAGGAAAATTGTTCAACTTTATGTGCTAAGAAGATAAACATGGGAATTAAAAATATATTCTGTATTATATAGATAATGAATTCCAGTGTACAGCATTCAAAATCGCATGACATTGCTTAAGTTGAATAAAATACCGATTTTATTTTATATTATTTTAAATTAACGGAAGGAGTTCTAAAGAAAATATTCATTTCTAATACTAGTAGATACTACTACCGCTTCGGAAACAAATGGCGCTCTGAGAGAGAAGAAGCGGCGCAAGATACTCTCTCAGCATTTTTTTTTGCGCTGTTTTCAATAAAAATATAAAATATTGTACAGTCATTTTTATCGCTTTAAAATAATCACAATCTAGTCCCAGGCTGTCCGATCATTTAGATATTCATCAGCGGAGTAATAGGATTCACGACAGAGCCATTTTTTTATAAAACATTTAAATATATTTATAGATAATGCCTGAACAGTGGCTGGGACTTTATTATAGAAGTGTATACATTTACCCTTAAACCTATTATGTATCTTATGAAGCCTACTAGAATTAGTAACAAACGATCCCTTATTTCTAGTGTTACAATAATGAAAATCACTATTAAGAGGAAAAAGACTGACATGACTAGAAAGTCATAATAAACAATATTGTAAAAGTCTTGCAACGATGGCTTTGACAATTAATTATTAAATAACGAATACGGCTGTACGGGCTTGAACCCCTTGCCTAACCTAATAATGGACGAAGAACCAAAAAAAAAATAACGAATGTCGCAAACCTCAGAAAATTTTAATAACCAACTTCACCCTGTTACTTTTACAGTGATTTTAAAATTTCACTCTCATCATTTTTTCATAACGCGCCTTAGAAGAACTATAACTTCAAAAACTCTTATAAATTTAAAATCTAAACCAATGAAAGAAATAAAACAAAAACGTATTTATCAATGATCCATATAATATTATTATGTATTAAGGCACCCATTTTGTAAAATCCGTACTCGACGAAAGGAATAATAGCAATTTTCAAATTCTAACAAATTTCAAGTTTCTCTACGCCTTATGGCTCCAGTGATATTGTGATGAGTAAGTGTAAACTCTCTTATACCTAGGTAACACTGAAAATGTTTATTAAATGAAAAACGGCTTAATGTAGAAAGTTGCCAATACTTTTATTGTATTTCGAATTAATCTCCGTTCCTCTATACACATCGTCGCATTCGATGGAACCACTGAGAAAAGCAGTGGGCCCATTCTTCCTTAGGCATCTCCTCCTCTTCCTCTTCTATGGCATTTTCGTACGCTTACACCGCATCTTCAGGGCTCGTAAAGCAACTACCTCGAATTTTACTTTAGTTCTTGGAAATAAATAAAAGTCGCAGGGCGCCAGGTCAGGACTGTATGGTGGATGACTTATTTAATCGACACCTGCCAAAGTCAAATATTCAACAGTCCGTTTTGCGGAGTGCGCCGAAGCATTGTCGTGGTGAAGGAGGATCCTGCTTTAAGGGCGCTGCTGTCGAATTTTTTCCAAGACAACAGGCAAACAGCGATTGACATACCAGTCTGCAGTAATTGTCCGTCCATCTTCTAGCACAACTGTCATGAAGTGACCTTTCCGACCAAAGAATGAGGCAATCATCTTTTTTAGATGGGCGGCGGCTATTGAAAGGAGGGCGGAAGGCTCTAGCAGTTAGCCTGGATATAGCGAAAGCCTTTGATCGTGTATGGCACAAGGTGCTCCTCTCAAAACTTCCATCATTTGGGCTTCCCGAGAGCTTGTGCAAGTGGACATCTAGCTTCCTCACTGGGTGCAGCATACAGGTCGTTGTCGGATATTGCTCGAACCCGAAGCCCGTAAATGCTGGAGTGCCCCAAGGCTGTGTGCTATCTCCTACGCTGTTTCTTCTGCATATCAATGACATGTTGGACAACCCCAACATACATTGCTATGCAGACGACAGCACTGGTGATGCCGTATACACGGGCCATGCAGGTCTCTCTCGGGAAATCGTCGACCAGTGCCAGGAGAAACTTGTGTCTTCTATCGAGTCCTCTCTCGAGAAGGTCGCGGAATGGGATAAATTGAACCTTGTCCAATTTAACCCCCAGAAGACTCAAGTTGCGCGTTTACCACAAAAAAAACCCCATTTGTCGTATCACCGCTCTTCGACAACACTTCCGTTAAAGCCTCGCCTAGTATCGGAATACTGGGTCTCGAAATCTCGAGCGATTGCCAATTTCGTGGCCATCTGGAGGGCAAAGCCAAATCGGCTTCGAAGAAGCTGGGCGTCATCAATAGAGCACGGCAATACTTCAAACCGGCCCACATTCTCTCTCTCTACAAAGCGCAGGTCCGGCCACACATGGAGTATTTCTGTCATCTCTGGTCTGGCGTACCCCAGTATCAGCTCGATCCATTTGACCACGTGCAACGCAGAGCAGCTCGCAGGACCGATGGTCGCGTAGATCTTTGGGAGAGGCCTTTGTCCAGCAGTAGACAGCTGATGATTGTTTCCAATTCCATTTCAACTCATAATTTTATTTTCGTTATTTTTGTGCCATCATAACACAAAGCTATGATAGGCTGCGGTTAGCATTTTTAATGAAGCCGAGGATCGGCCAACTAAGGTAAAGAAAGGAAGAAGTCAAGGAAAAAATATGTTTTTTTTTATGGAATAGGAGGACAAACGAGTGTACGGGTCACCTGGTGTTAAGTGATCACCGCCGCCCACATTCTCTTGCAACACCAGAGGAATCACAAGAGCGCTGCCGGCCTTTATACTATTATTCATATGTGCTACCTATTGATAGGTTTTCAGCCAGTGCCAAGCCCTAAACAAAATAAAACTTTATATTATAAACAGCTTACTTACTGTAATTATTTAGGTTGTGGTGTTCGCTTTTGTTGTTTCGTTCTAGACGAAGCTATCCCGCTCAAAGTCACGTGTGGTGAGTGTAGGTGCCTTTATTACATTTGGCTTGGCACCGACTTCAAAGCTACGTAGCACATACAAATAATAGTATTTTATTAATATTAAAGGTAAAGGTTTGCATAAGAGGTGTATTAAATTAAATTTTTAGTTATTTGATACTTTTCAGTTTTTGAAGTCGATTTTTTTAAACGTAGTTTTATTTTTATTTTTTACGTTTTAGTGTCAGATAATAATAATATATAATCAACCTGAATGAAAACTTCAAAAAAAGCAGTACACAGAAAACAATTATGTCATCCAGATAGACAAAAAATTTCATAAAATTGCTCATAAAATGAAAACTACTGGGCCAAACTATGTAAACTTTTTATGGGACCAAATGGCATCTATTTCGCAACGAACAAAAGAATTTGCGTAAATCGGAGAGTAAGCGGTGTACATACATAAAAAAAAATACCGATTGAATTGATAACCTCCTCTTTTTTGAAGACGGTTAAAAATGTGAAATCAATTCTAAATATTATCAATTTATAATCTAAATTCTTCAATATTATATGCGTAGTTTTAAGAGAAGTAATATATTGTTTGTGTGTATTTAGGCCTATGACGTGCAAAATACAAGTCTTCAATAGTATGGTGTAAGTTATCTGAAATCTAATTTATGAATTGAATGAAAACTCGACTGACAATGACGTCAATGCCTTTTGTAAGAATGTGTTCTTTGTAATCACCGCTTTCAAACAATGCTTTAATTGTATCGCAGTTTGATGCTAAATATACCGGGAATTACTGAATATAATAAACCAAAGTGCTTAATTAACACAACATTAATTAAACAAACTGTTGTTGAGAAGTGTTTTACATCTTAATACATATAAATCTAGTGTCCTGATGTTTGTTTCCAGTGATCTCCTAAACTAATGAACGGATTTTAATGGGGTGCTTCATGGAGTGCAGTTTAGTCCAACTTGAGAGATAGGATAGTTTTTATTTCGATTTGGGACCCTTTATTATTTTTATTTCCAATATTTGTTTTGTATGGACATATCTTCTATGAGAGAATTTATTGGACACACGGTTCGACAGTTCTGCTGTGAAACAATTTTATTATAACAACAGGGAGCATATTTTACTAAATAATTCTTGATTTTTTAAATAACTGTACACAAATTCATAAAAAAATAGCAGGTATTTTATTTATTAAGTTTTCCCGAATAGATACGACTTAGGGACCTTCAAGAAAAAAGCATACTAGCCAGGCTGGCAACGCCTTCCATTGACACTTTTTGTTGCAGATGTCCATGGTCGGTTGCCTCACCTTCCCCACCCCGTGAGCCTCTTGCCCGTTTGCCCCATCTTATATAAAAAAAAAATGTATAGAACAATGTCTGTCGGGTCACCTAGTTTTTATATCAAATCAAAAGTGTCACCCGAGTAACCATTCAGTTAGTTTTGGTTGTAATTGGGAGGTTTCTTGAGTAAAGTAGTAATGTGTAACCCATGAAATTACTGGGCTGATACAAACGAAAATTTATTAATTACTAATTCGACTTACTACTCGGCCAAGTCGTTATTATTATTAAACACCTATAATTTGCTGTTCAGTAAAAGTTATGCATTTTGTGTAATATTTTAGTTTTGCCGTTAGTAAAATAAGTTTTGTTTTGATCAATTTTCACTTTATAGATACAAAAAATGTAATTATTGTATATCTTAGTATTAGTTCTTATCTTGCACAATTAAAATTCGTGTAGGTATGTAATATTTGAATGCGATTGTTAGCTGTAAGTGTAATAACACTTAGATTTAGATTTTATTTCATGTAATTAGTAAGTGATTATAACGTCGGTGATGCTAATAAATAAATCCACTCCAAATAAATAAAACCAGTGGGTGGCTCCTTTGCACAGGAAGCCGGCTAGATTATGCATACCACAACGTCACCTACTGCCGTGAAGCAGTAATGTGTAAACAATTACTGTGTTGGTCTGAAGGTCGCCGTAGCTAGTGAAATTAGTGGACATTACTAACATCTTATGTGTCAAGGTGACTTGTAGTGCCGCTCAGAATTTTTGGGGATTTTCAAGAATCCTGAGCGGCACTGCATTGTCAAGGGTAGGGCGTATCAATTACCATCAGATGAACGTCCTGCTCGTCTCGTCCCTCATTCTCATTAAAAAAAGTCATTTCCGAAGTTTGTATTCTTCATGCAAATGTCCAAGTAATTCGAAATCCTATTCGTACTCCGCCACGATTTCTTAGAAGCAACTTTTATTTATTTTCGCCGCATCATGTTACTCCAATGTAAAGTATCTCATTTATATAACACCGCTTTATTGTTTTAGTGACTGACAGCTTCAAAGTCGCCACACGTTTGTCCAATTTACTTGAAAAACTTTACGACCTTTAGGAATATAACAGTTTCGCTAGACAAAGTACCTTTTTATTAAAATGTCGAGAGTACCAAGTAACTGCTTTCTTGATTTTCTGTATTTCACTAATTCATATTGCTTACTTTTTTATGAAAATAAGGGACGAGACGAGAAGGACGTTCAGCTGATGGTAATTGATAAGCCCTGCCCATTACAGTGCCGCTCAGGAATCGTGAAAATCCCAAAAATTCTGATGGACACTAAATTGCACTCGTCTCCTTGAGACATAAGATGAAAAGCCTCGTTTGCCCAGTAATTTCACTAGCTATGGCGCCCTTCAGATCGAAACACAATAATGCTTACACATTACTGCTTCACTGTAAATCCTGTTCAAAGGAGCCTCCCACTGTTTGATCTTTTTGTCACCAACCAGTTTACCAGTGGCTTCTTTTCCCTTTGCAATATTGAAAGTCAAAAACTACCACCCATTCGAAAAAGTATGTAAAGCTCAGCGGACTTCTTTTCTTTTGTCATAGAAATATCGTAACAATGTAATATCGTAGAGTTAAATTTATTATCTAATACCCTGATCGCGGTCGCTCCATTCTCAATATGTGGCATCATAAAGAAAGTCATTTATGTTATAGTAACCATTACCACACAAACGTTCTTTGCAATGCAATGTTATTTGTTCAGTGCAATTCCTTAGAATTTTGTCATACATTTGGTTTTGAAAAAGCATATACATCGCCCAACAAACTCGACTTAGCCGAGTAGTAGGCATAATAAGTTTATGTTTATTCGTAGAGCTAACATTATGATTATATCATCAAAACCCAAGCTGCCGGTGGGAATCCCAAACGGAAGCTTTTTGAAATCATTTTAATGTCATCCTAAATTCAAATTAAAATTCATTGCGCGTCCGAATATTTTTATTATTCGATTGTAATGCGCACAGCTGCAGGTTTTGGAATTATAAACAGAGGACATCTCAGAATTCTATTAAAAAAAAACTTCTTTTTTATCTGTGCCATAATTCACTCTGTAATGTATGCAATTAGTCAATGAATATTTCATTATTTTTTTTTGTAATTGCGCAGATGGTATCAAGGCTTCATTCGAATAATTAGTAACGTGCAATTGGGTATGGATAAGAATTATCTATTATTGCTGAAATAAACCTAATATTAGCTATACATTATAAATTAATATCAATTATTGTAAGAAATACTAATAGCCATAAGTATCCAACAAGATATTTAACTGTCTAGCATCAAGACAGAGACTCTTGTTGCTAGACATCCGATTAAAACAGGCCAGGTTTATTACTTTAGTGTGTGTGACAAGCTACGTGATTCACTCGCGATTTGTGTCACTTTGTGATAGTGCGTGCATTGCTCAAATTTGAGGCTAACAGTCAATCTCGCTGCGACAGTAGACGTATAAATGATCTAAGGTATTTACGAGGTTTCTTCCGCAATTCATAATGTATGACTTCCACAGACCACAACTTGGTAATGGAGCGACCAATCCAAGGGTTTTTAATGAATTAATTTTAATGCAACGAAATTGTATGAAACAAAAAACAACATAAAACGCTTTGTTTGTTGCGCCCGTTCTGAGGAGAACTGTATGTAAGATACGCCATCTTGTAATATTTTTGGTAGATTTGACGTTCATTTGTGATTTTAAAATTCTTTTTTTTTTTAATTTAATTTTGAATTTGAGTCTACTGTGCGTCTATTTGGCGTGAAAACCCTGACTTCAAAAGCCTTTTTTGGGATAGTTTTTTGTCGACCGTTTAGTTAAGGCTTTCTCAGTGCGATTTTGTCAAAATCTCCCCGTAGTGTCGTGAAACACCCGGTAATTCCAGAAATTATTCTCCTTCTTCTATTAAAAAATTTAAATACTCAAAAACCTAACATAATTAATACATCCATCAAGAGACTCTTGAGAGCCTCAACGCATGACAGCTACGACCACCACTCGCGATACGTCAGTCTGTTTAAGTGTGCATGCGTTGCTGAAAATGGAGGCTAACAGTTCTCCGCTATTTATTCGACCTGTTCACAGCTGTCACAGTTCTATTGATTGTAGTGAAATTGGACTTATTTTATACTTCATTAATTTTTTTTTTCTTTTTTAATATATTATTAGAGGCGGCAGTCATGGATTATGACGTCAGAGTAAGATCATCCCGCTTTCTTCAACAGATGATTGCGTTTTGCTTACTTAACTATGTCCGTCTATTACAATAGCTGAACGAGTAGATGGATAGCAGGCAGTGAATGCAGTGAGGGAGAGATAGCGATTAACTATTCCCTTCGCCACAAGATGCCTTCTATAGTTCCTACCAAAATGACACCCTTATACCTTACTTACCTTTGTAGTAATATCTTTCAGTTGAGACCCTTTTCCCAGGAATTCTTGGAGGACTGAAGTTGAAAATATATTAGATACTCACATTGTAAAGTTTCCATGTTAATGAAGTAACAGTAGAGTTAAACTCATACTTAGTCAGATTTCAATCATTGAACAAGAACAACAATAGTCAATGTGTTTTGAAATGAAATGAAATTGAAATTAAGTTTTTATTATTTTTTTATGGAAAAGGAGGACAAACGAGTGTACAGGTCACCTGGTATTGACAATTCTCTTGCAACACCAGAGGAATCACAGGAGTGTCGCCGGCCTTTTTTGAAGGTCGTAACGTCCCGGAAACACCGCACAAGGTAGCTTTGTAGTACGTGCAAAAAGGTCATTGAACACCGCACTGTGGAGGACACATCCAGATGGTGAGGATGATATCCTAATTTGTGGCGTGTCGTGCGAAGGTGGATTTCGGCAGCAGGAACCAGGTAAAATAGCTCATCGGAACACTCCTCGTGATAAATGCGGTAGAAGACACACAATAAAGTGATATCTCTACGCCACGCCAAGTGATCCAGCCTTTCACAGAGCACTGGGTCCCCGCCAATTCGAGCTGCTCTACGTTGCACGCGGTCAAATGGATCGAGCTGATACTGGGGTGCGCCAGACCAGAGATGACAGCAATACTCCATATGTGGACGGACCTGCACTTTAAAGAGCGCTAGAATGTGGGCCGGCTTGAAGTATTGCCGTACTCTATTTATTTGTATGAATCAGCCTTTTACCATTCCGTTCTGCAATAATAACGTGTCCTTCTATAACCCTATCTATATATAGAATTTGTCGTCAATACAATGCACTACTACTCGAAATCAGTGAAGTACCTGACATCCACAGTTCATCTGTTTGTAAATGGAAATCTAGTTTATATAAATTCCTTAATTAGTTTAAATTTTTAAAAAAGCATCTTAATATAACTACCATAATTATTCACTTCTATTTGTCCAAATATATATTCTCTCTATCTTTTTCTTTTATAATACTACCTAAAGTTAGTTTTAAAATCGCTATTACTGTTGTATTTGCATAGTTATTAATTTATGCTAAACATGCTGAGTACACATCCTCGTGGAGTTGCAGCCTATCTTGTATTTAGCTGATAGTTTATTTTTTTATTATGTATTTGTTGTAATTCTGTTGTGTGTACCTATTAAATAAATAAATAAATCGTGGATCCATACTTACTTACATACGGATGAATGTACGGGAATAATGTCAGAATGCCTGAAGTACTATGAGCGAGATGAATTCCTGGATTAACAATGAATTGTCTGTAATTGGTGTTAACCGTTTTAATTAAAGCAAATAAATACTTAGTTCTTAAAATTCACTCATTCCCTTTGACAAAAAAAATATTACAATGGGAAGACTACAACTACTGTCAACTCCAAATGTCACGAGGGGCTTCTGAAAACCAGTGTTGTGTTGGTGTCTTCAGCACTGACCAACAACGTACTGAGACAGCTCCTTTTAGCAGGGAATCACGCGCCGCACAGTTCATTTAATTTTTTTTTATATTATAATAATTTTTGTTACTTATTTCAAATAATTTGTTATTATTTTAAGATTGTAATGAATACTGTAAATTGAAGGTGTATGTTTTTATTGCTAATAAGTTTTTCTATTCTATTCTATAATTGGTACTTGCAGAATACAACTTGCAAATAAATCGACATAAAAATATTAATTTATTGTCAATATTAAATTTTATTTTGCGTCATTTACACACATTATTAAGCTGAATTATATCATAAAAAGACATAAGCTTGTAGGTCTTACTTTAAATGAAAATTCCTCCCCTCCCTTTCCCTTTATATATTGTTATCCCTTTGGTAGGATGGTCTCTCCGACAATTAATCTTAAAGCAAAACTATTTATTGAGTAGGAAGCCCACTATTCTGATAATAGTTTATATTCTCTTAAGTGTATGTCACATCTATCAGTGGAACAAAAACAGCAGTACTTTGATGTTAATTTATAATCTAATTCTTGCGCATTATTAAAATCACGTCCACCAGTAGCCTAACATAAATAACCTGGACTGCAGAGCTTCCGTAAACAGATCGCTACGGTGATGAATGAAACTTTGGGTCCACGTGTAAACTTTAATCTATACTATTTAGCCCCAGTTCCACCAATGAAGTTGAACGCAATTAAAACACGAGTTTACAGATTGGTTTCAGATTTCACCAACGCCGAATTTTGGACGTTCAACATATTATTTGATCGCGTTCAAGAGCTATCGCTGTCCTTATAGTAATAGAAACATTGACATTTATAACACGCTCTTTATTAACGTCACCTGTATGTATGTTTGATTGGACAGGACTCATTTAGGCACGATTTTGACACTTTAAACAGTCAGATTTCGTCCAAACGTCATAGATTTATCGAGGACTGATGTCAATACATTAATTTGATCAAAATATTCAATTATTCCAAGATTTTTCTTCATTCATATAATTTTCGTCTATCGTCTATATGGTAGGAATTGATGTTAATTTTAAATTTCAACCATTATCTTTAACCGATTTATCTAATACTAGGAAATTTTCGAATATCAAAGAGAATGTTTAATTCAACAATTAATATTAAGTGCAAAAAAAGAAAAACACGCTCCTAGAAATAAACCAAACTAAACATTCTATAAAAAGCGTGTTTTTTAGGTTTTTTAACTACTATTTATAAATTTTTATTTTGTTCATATTCTTATCGTCAAAAGAACATAAAAGAAACTCAACAGCTACTCTTTTAAATATCAATGACTATTTTACAATTAATAGATGAAATATACATAACAAATTAGTTTGTAAGCTGCTGCATCCAATATATGAATTGTGTTCAAAGTTAAAAAGCGTTTTAAATTTGAAATATTTCATAAAATATAAAAACAATGAATTTGAATTTGAACATGATAAACGCCATATACAAACCAATTACTTACTTATTATATGTTCGTGGTGAATGTTCATTTAAATAATTGTATTATTATAATATATGTATATATATGTTATTATTATTTATATTAGTAGTATTATCAGCAGTATTTTCTTTTCTTTTCACTCTTATATTTCTTTATCATGTGCATCCTGCCCATGCTAACATAAGGTACATAGACACTTACAGAAAATCAGAAATTCAAACTCCAGGTTTGTCACCGAGCTATTGAGGGCAGTCCTTCAAGCTAATCTATCGATTAGCTTGACATAAGAAGTACGGTACTCCAGACCCGACACTGCTGATGTGGGAGAATAAACCGCCAGGCTAAAGTGGAACTGGGCTGGGCCATGTCCATCAGTGTCTGTGGCACAGCTCGTCACGGATTGGGTGCCTCAGGACGGGCAAAAACGTCGAGGCAGATCCCGAAACCATGGCTTGAAGATGTGGATGCTTATAATAAGACCTGGTTGGAGCTGAAACAGGCAGCGATCAACAAGGGAGGCCTTTGCACAGCAGTGGGATCCGATAGGCTTATAAAAAAACTCTTATGTTTTTCTCTTCCAGTTTTGTAAATCTGCGTAGTAATTCGTCATTCCAGGAATACATAAGTGTATTCAACATACGTATGTCCGAAATAAGTAATTGTGAGATGAACACTATGTTAACTGGTGTTGGCTGCTGCTTAGAACGCGTCTGATTGTATTCAAATTATATTTTTTTATGTTCGCTTATACAGGCTGTAACAAGTTTGAATTAATTCAGGGTTGTCTAAAATTTTATATCGTAGAAAATGTAGAGTTATACATAAAGTGATTATACAAATTGAGAATTTTATTTCTGTTACTTTAACTTTTTAGATTGACATCATAAATCGAAATTTTTTTCTATTGAGAGAATATATTAATTATTAAGGGAATAAGGGCGAGTTTTGTAAGTGGACCTAGCAAGTTTTTTTAAGTATTGGTCTTTCAGCTGACAAGCTAGTGAAGGCTAGGTTTTTTTAATGAAAATAAGAGACAAGACAAGCAGGACGTTCAGCTGATGGTAATTGATATACCCTGCCCATTACAATGCAGTGCCGCTCAGGATTCTTGAAAAACCTCAAAAATTCTGAGCGGCTCTACAACTGAGCTCGTCACCTTGAGACATAAGATGTTAAGTCTCATTTAAGTAATTTCCAGTAATTTCACTAGCTACGGCGCTCTTCAGACCGAAACACAGTAATGCTTACATATTACTGCTTCACGGCAGAAATAGGCGCTTTTACAGCTAACTAAAATATATAAATTTTGTTTTAAGCAATTATTGAGATTCTTCAGATATCGAATCTTCCATACAAATACATCGTATGTAATCATAATCTGTGTGACAATTTATTTTAAAGTGAAGTTTAAAACTCTTATACAAAGATAATGTGACTCTGATTTTAAGCAATACTTTCAAATGAACACAACATATTTATATAACATGCATAAGCTTATTAAAATTTATACGCAATGCGAAAATAATAACTAATTTAAATATTTACTTAGTAATGGGTCTGTATGGTTTTGCCAAGATGCCCACGAATATCCTAAGCACATCCTTCTGGTGTGTTGAGCCCCCAATATCCAAGCAGAGGAAAAGTCCTCAAAACTTTCCCCAACTACCTCATCACAACGAGGGTGTGCGTCCGAATACAAGTAGGGGGCAAAATAGATCTACTGATTTTAGTGTTCATTTCCCCAATAACAATAATAACATTTCACGCTAAATCTAGAGACGACAAAAACCCGGCTAGACATTCAAATATTTACAGTCTTCATGAAATACTGAACGGTATCGCATTTTCGCTAAATACTTTGATGCATAAAATGTTAAGCATCATTAGTCCAGTCTCAGTAATCGAAACATGGTGATGGCTGCAAAAAGCGCCACTGTGGTACCATCTACCCAGCAATCTCATCAATATCTCCAGTGCCAAGGAACCTCTCACTGATAGTCCAAACATACCTACTTCTTTTGCTTTTACAATTCATCTGTCTCTTCAACAAATTAATCCTTAATTAATCTGAGCTAGTCTCCCTCGACTTCTTGTAGTAATTACATTTTGACATGATATTACAAAGAAAATTTGCTATTCTGTTCAATATTGAGCAATAAAATTATTTATAGATTTACAAGGAACTTTCTTCCACGTGCGACCAAGCTGTGGCATGAGCCCTTGTGCGGTGTTTTCAGGACGATACGACATGGATACACTTTTTTAAAGGGCCGGCAACGCTCTTGCTATTCCTCTGGTGTTGCAGGAGAATGTGGGCGGCGGTGATCACCTAACACTAATGAAAGTAAATACAAACCTGGGTAAAAATTCTCCAATCGAGCGAATGGCAAGAGAATATAATGAGTACCTAAAAAGTGAGTAAATGAAATACCAGACTTGGACATTGATGCAGATGGGTTTACAATATTTATAAATAAATGTACTAAAATTTATAAGAGTAAATGCTGTTGTTTTTGTATTGGACTTAATTTTAACATAATATTTAACTTTAAACAAGTTGTATAGTATGGTCGGGAAGGTAACAGATAATGAAAGATGTGTAACCCTGTAAGTTATCTGTACACTTAGATATATATTTTTTTTATTTTTGTATGTAATTTATATATTAGTGTTCGATTGTTGGGTTTCCGAATAAATAAATAAGTAAACACCAGGTGACCCGTACTCTCATTTGTCCTCTCTTCCATAAGAATTTTTAGTAATAATTTGCTTTATACCTGAAAAAATACATTAAACGAAAATATAATCGAATTCAAATATTTTTTTCAAAAATAGGATATGGTATCAAATAATACTTATTTAACGCAGCCTGTATAATACCAGTAGCATATTATTCGCAGCGCGTGCGCACCTCATTGTCATGTCTGGCCGCGTACCGCTCTATGAATTCCATTATTGGATTTAGCACTTTTTAATCTCATACGCCGACCCGATGTCTAACCAGTGTATGTGAATACATTTGTATGCAAAACTACTACTAAAACATAAAATGAGGTTTGAATATTGTTGATTTAAGCGACGGATCGTTTGAATATTGGAGATAATATAATAATTAAGATTTAAGTGGTACCTTCTACCGCATTGGCATGTATAAGTGATATGCAGGGTGAAAAACTTCAAGAGGTAGATAGAGTACATAGGAGGTGCTCTGTGAAATCTTTGTAAAGTTTTGAAACTTTACGGTAAACGTCTAACATACTAATATATATCTTTAAAATATTCAGGAAATTGGTAAAAACCAATATCTTCTTCTATTTGTAATTATGTGTCGTCAGAAATTATAATTATATAGAAACAGCCCTGTAAGCAGACCACATTCTTAGAAACATAGAAAATAAAAAAAATACAACAAAAATAAATCATATATAATTGGTACCAATACCAATACGGGTAAGTCGGTCGTGGGAGACTTCGTAGAACATTCGTAGACCAAATTGGGGACGTTTTGGGAAAAGGAAAGGTCCGGAGCACCTGCAACCGGCGAGCATGTATGAAAAGAGTAATCAATGTAGAGAAAGTGCGTGAGGTTTGTAAGGATAGAAGCAAGTGGCATTCTGCCTACCCCGACGGGAACATGGCGTGAGTGTATGTATGTATGGTACCAATACTAAACGACGCGATAGTGTGATTAGTCAATATCCCGATCATTATTTTTGGTTATTATCAGTTCTTAAGGATTTTTCTGCTACTTTAGACGAATTGTTACTACTTACGTCGAAACTTTCTGCCTGTTGCAACCAAACTTTCTCTTACAATCTAAGTTACTGCCATTACAGCAAAACTTTCTATCACAACCTAAATCTCTGCTATAACAAACAAATTTTCTATCACAAATCTGGGTGTCAGCCATAACAACCAAACTTTCTTTCACAGCCTAAGTTTTTGTCTCAACAGCCATTCTTTCTGTCACAATTATAGGCTTCTGCCATAAAAAAGTATACTTTCTTTGACAGCCTAAGTTTCTGCTTTAACAACCAAATTTACTGTTACAATTTAAGCTTCTGCCTTAACAATCAAACTTTCTGTCAGTTTTTAAGTTTCTGCCCTAAAAATGAAACTGTCTGTCTCAACCTAAGTTTCTTCCAGAACGACCAATCATTATGACGAATCCTACATTCCTGCCTTAACAAACAAACTTCCTGACTTTTGATTTCAAGGTTACATTTGCCGAATTTGAAATTATTGCTTCGTTATTTTACGTGCAATTCAACAAAAGCACTAGTTTACCTTTTCTATTTTTTTTGTTTTTAGAATTTATTTTTGTTTCATAGCAATAAGCAGGTATACTTTGGGATATTTACCGACTTTTATTATGACTGTGTCTTAACTACTGAAGGGCATACCAAGAGTTTCACAGACTAGTGTCTTATGGGATATATTATCGTATAATATTGATGTTTGAGTATCATTGCTCAGTGTTTAGTTTTAAAATTATTTATATATCATTTACTTGTTTGGTCAATCATAGGATAACTCCATCTCCGCTGCCTGTTCATCAGTCACTATTTTTGCAGGAACGCATGGAGGTTATCGCCGGTGGATCATAACCTATGGGCCTTTTCAGACTAAAGCTGCAGATATGTCGACCCTTGCTTGCTCGGAAGCGCTTGCTTGGCTGTAGTCTGTTGAGACTTTATCGGTACATTTTTTAACAATTTCTTTGATCTAGAAAATCCATTAAGGCATAAAGGCATAAAAGGCATTTATTTTCTCAAAATAATTAATGATTTCTGATGATTAATGATTTGATTAACCTATTATAATTTTAGTGGCACAATAGGTAGAACCGCTGTATCTTAACAACGGTACGTCAGTTCAATCCTTGCCAGACAAGTATCAATGTGTTTTCGAATTACCATTTCATAATGCACACATGAAAAAAGTCTAAGCAACATGCATGATATTAGAAATATATCATTTATATTAATTAATTTCTTAGTCTTTATTCACTCAAAGTGCATAGGTATGTAAACTTTTTTATTATTGATGACATACTGGCTGGTTGTACTAAAAATTTCGATTATGATATATATATTTTTTCATAAGATATATATATCATAATCGAAATTATATAACAATATATAATCGATATTATATATTTTTTCATAAAATTAAATGAAAGGGATTTTTTTTTTATTTAAGTGCGTTGTTATTGCTACGTTTAGTCTTATTTTACAATTTTACCAACCATTTAATTAAAGTTAGCGACAAACTTGAATAGTTAGATATTCTTTACCTCATGGAGCGACGTCATTTGACGGCAAATGAAATGCAGAGAGCTGTAGGGATGTTGCAGGCGGGAAGTAATCAATCTCAGGTATCTCGGCATTTTGGCATTCATAGAAGTGTTATTTGTCGTCGTTGGCAGCGCTACAATAATATAAGGGAACCCGCTGAACAGCATTCAGGCCGTAAAAGGAGTACAACCACTCGGCAAGACTGGTATGCAGTAGGCCGTACTCATGTACGGCCTACGAGCTCGACGCCCAATTAGGTGCCCACCGATACGTCATGGGAATCGCGCTCGTCGAAATGAATGGTGTAGAGAACGCAGAACATTAACCCAGGAACAATGGGATAAAATTATGTTTTCCTATGAGTCAGGATTCGGGTTTAGGCCTGATAGGATGGAGGCAAGAAGGGTGCGAGTGTACCGTCGGCCCGGAAATACTGAAAGGCTCAGGTGCATTCAGGAAGTTCATCCATACAGCGGTGCAACAGTTATGTTAAGGGCGGGTATTATGAAGAACAGGCGAACTGAGCTCGATTTTGTAAATGGAAACATGAACGCTGATAATTAGCTGACGTTGAGGATATTCTCAGAGCTTATGTGCATTCATTTGCACAAACCTTTGGCTCCGATTTTACGTGAATGCATGACAATGCGCGTTCCCATACAGCTCGACGAACCAGTCTATACTTGGGAACGGAAAACGTCCGGGTATTGCCCTGGCCTGCACAATCGCCAGACCTCAAACCCATCGAGCACGCATGGGATATGCTCCAGAGATGTGTTTTGAAGGCCTTCGACGGAGTGACAACAACCCAACAGCTGAAGGATTTGCTACAATTCCATTGGGAGCGAATACCGCAAGATGACTTAAACAGTCTCATTAATTCAATGAATAATCGTTCGCCAAGTTCTGAATAGCAGAGGAGGCCATACTTTGTATTAAATTATCCTATTCTTTCACAATAAATTCATTTACTTTAGGAATTTTTACTACTTTTTACTTTAATCATTTTATTAAAAAGATGTTTAGTTGTTTATGTACCTTAGTTTCTGTAGTATATTCTAATATTGCTAATTTCTGTTATTATAAGAACTTATAAAGGCATCAGCTGTTATTTTTACATCATAGGACCATGAAAATCTTTATGTATATATAATTCTTGTGTGCGTGTGTATGTCACTGAACTCCTCCTAGACGGCTGGACCGATTCTAATGAAACTTTCTGTGTGTATTCAGGTGGATTCGAGAATGGTTTAGATTCACAATTGAACTACCTCCTAAACGGCTGGACCGATTTTGATGATATTTTTGTGTGTTCCAGTGAATTTGAGATTGGTGTGTGTCTTCAGGTGGTTTCGCAAATGGTTTAGATTCACAATTAAACTACCTCCTAAACGGCTGGACTGATTTTGATGACTTTTTTGTTTATTTCAGTGAATTTGAGATTGGTTTAGATTCTCAATTCCGCCCATATAATATAAGTCTCCTGCTCATGTGTATGTTAGTGAACTGCTCCTAACGGCTGGACCGATTTTTCAAATTTAAAACATGTGTACAGGACAAAGTCTGTTGGGTCCACTAGTATTATTTTAAAAGTAAAATACAACGTTATAATGTGAAAAACCATCCTAAAATTTATTTTAGTACATGTTGCTAGACTTTTTGACATGTGTACTCGTATTATGTAGGTACGTTTATTCAACACTTTATAAGGTCCGTTAATTCTGTTGTGATTCATCTGGTGTTGCTATAGAGTAAAGGTGGTAAAAACATACCATCAAATTGAATGTATGCACGTTTTTACTCCTCTCAAATAATAAAATCTTCCCATAAAAAGACTCTTTGAGTAAATAACTTTGTATCGCACTGAATCTTGCAGTAAGAAAAAATTTCTAAAAATAAATATGTATCTTTATGCTTAAAAATGTTTGAATTAAAGCACTGTTAGCGTCGAGAAAATATTGATAGCAAATTTTATTTCCTTCTATTTAAATTACTTTTTCTATAATCGAAATTATTGTATATAATCTAATTTAACGTATTTGTGGCTTCTTGTGCTTTTTAAAGGAATCAGCTTTACTACAGCCGTTAAAATTACTCAGTAAATTTTTACAGTAATCAAGTTGTGGACTTACCGTACCGAATTGGTAAAACATTTCACAACTCCGAGAATTTTGCTAACATTTTAAGAACATTTTAAGATGATTATGTCGTCTGTTGTTATACATCTATATATATACTAGCTGACCCAGCAAACGTTGTATTGCCGATATTAAAATCGCGATACAAAAGTAACTGTTGATCGTAGATGGGTGAAAATTTGAAGTTGTATGTATTTTTTAATTCTGACTCATAATCAAACAAATTTAAAAAAAAATGTGAAAAAAATAAAAAAAAAAATTCGTGTTCCCTTCACATTTAGGGGAATGAAAAATAGATGTTGGCCGATTCTCAGACCTACTCAATATGCTCACAAAATTTCATGAGAATCGGTCAAGCCGTTTCGGAGGAGTACGGGAACGAACATTGTGACACGAGAATTTTATATATAAGAGATAATGAAAATGGTCTTTGTTTGAGGCTCTTTCACGCCTAAACCACTGATCGTATCGACATGAAACTAACACCATTCGATGCGAAATTTATCCTAGCTCCTTTACTTGTCGAATTCCAACGTTCCTTAATTAATTTATATCCTTTTAAAATTCGCCCAGCGAAGCGGGCGTTAACTGCTAGTATTGTAGATATTTCTAAAATGCTAATCGGTATCAATGCAAGATTTCGAATCAATTTGTATTTAACAACTCTCCCATTTGTAACCACTAATTAGGCATTATTAAGAGCCCAGTCCATCCGCAGTCATAAAATCGTCTTCAATATAACGGTAAAATTATCACACATCCACGTGACATTATAAACTTCATTATACCTAATTGACAGGTCTGATAAAGCCATAAAATTTTTATTCACTTGTTTTACCAGAAAGATTAAATTAGTGCTCTCAGTTCAACTAAGTGGCCACAAATCGTCACTAAGCCAATCTGATTATATTACCAAATTCCTGTTTATGATATCCTATATAACCTATTTATAACATATTTGTTACTTGCTACTATTATTCTTATATATAATAATTTTTATTTAACTATGGTTTTCTTAAAACTGCAGCCGGTAATTTATTCCACAAAGTGGCTGTGCGTGGAAAGAAAATTCTTGAAAAACGCGCGGTTGTGGAAAACCACACGTCAACGTGATGTGGGTGGTATTTTGCATTTTGCCGTAAAGTCCGGTGGTGGAGTTCGGCCACTGATAAATGCGGTAGAAAATACCGGTAAAGAACCAACATCTCTAAGCAACGCCAAAGGTTGTTATATTATGCTTCAAAGGATTTTGTTGTTATTATTTGTTAAGGATAATGTGTAAAAACCAATAAAGAATTTTTATTTTATTTTATTTATTATTTTACAATATAATTATTAAACCACCCTCATAATATTTGTTAGGTAGGCCCTTTTCAGCAAAAGGGCGGAAAAGTATCACGAGCGGCCAATGCGTCATATTTTTGCTACAAACGCTCGTATGATTCTGGATGGTGTTTTAATGCATATTTCTTTAAAAAGTTACTGAGGTATCTTGTGCATTGTTTTTAAGTTAGGCTAGGTTTTAATCGAAGAAGAAAATAGAAATTCAGTATAGCCCTCCAAATATCTGCTTTTTTGCACAAATTTCATACTTCGGTACTAATACAAAACTTTAATGGCGCTCTCGCAATGCTTTCATACAAACCAGACACAGACATACACATCATCATTAGCCTACGTCTAGTGCTGGACGAAGGCTTTTCCGAAAGATCTCCAGGACGATCGGTCCTGCGCTGCCTTCACCCAACGAATTCCGGCGATCTTGACCAGATCGTCGGTCCATGTTGTGGGGGCCCTTCCAACACTACATCTTCCGGTACGTGGTCGCCATTCGAGACTTCCGCTTCATCTTCACAATCAACAATTATTTAATTTCTCCTTGCTTAGAAAATTTATACGTCTCGATAGAGCCTCTTGCTGTTAGACCGCCTGCCAGCAACGCATGACAACAGGCTAGGTTTATTACTTTAGTGTGCGCATTCACATCTACTGTCTAAGTGATTATAAGTACCTATTTAATGGGACCCACATATACTTTTTTTATTTAATAAAACCTTAGATTAAGGATTGGTCGTAGATGCGCTCCAATGCGTTCTTAGCTAGTGCGGTATCTAGATACCTAGCTTTTTTATAACGGCAACTATTAGAAGCTTGTGTGCTTGGCATCTTGACACTCAATGGCCTCTTTCAAATTTGTAACATACGCTGCGTTTGTAATATTTTACATTGAAATTAATAAAATAAAAAATACTTACTGCTGATATATGATGACACTGTCTTTTTTTATTTCATGTAGTAAGTATGCTTTTAAGAAAGTTTTACTTGGCAAACCCGGCATTTTAATTTCAATTAAGTTTAACAGAACATGTGGCACGTCAGCGTCACACATTGTTCGAGACTAGCTCGAGTAGGCCCACTTGGGCGTAGTTGCCGCATTTTGCGACAACGCCTGCGATATCTAGTTGAAGCGCAGCGGAGAGAGGCCAATCCCTAATATTAGAATAAAACTACATAATAATAATAATATTGACACACTTTTTACACAAATTATCTTGCCCCAAGTTAAGCATATATAGCCTGTGTTATGGGTTACAAGACAATTATTATTTAATACAATATACTTACTTTAACATACATAAATTCATATAACATACATAAATACATTTAAACATCCATGTCTCGGAAACAAACATCCATATTCATTATATAAATGCTTGCACCTACCGGGATTAGAACCTAACCTAACCACTCGGCTATACAGGTCGTCGTCTATAATTTAGTTACGAGTGAGATTAGTTAGAGAGTTTGTGTTTACGAAATATCCATACATATGTCTACTTTTATAAGTTTAAGAAGATTTTTTTTTAAAGTTTTTAAAGATTCGACTTCTTTTTAACTTTAGGCGATTTATTAGGTACATATCAGCGCACCTTCAAACGTAAACAACAACGAAAAACGAACCATAATGGGTTAGCTATAATTATGCCCTGTAAATAAATTTAAAAAATAGACATGACCTTTGTATAGCCATGTATACATATAGCCATTTTCCTTAAACACATTATGGGTGGGGACAAAACTCAGATATTAATATTTTATTGCTGATCTTTGATTTTTCTTATCTGACTGGATAATAAATGAAATGAAATGAAAATGAATTTATTTCAGAAGAAAATATTCAAACAAAATAAGTTAATAAACATAAATATTAGCTTATCTTACATATAAAAGCAAAAAAGATAACTAATACAATACTAAATGATCTGTGCGGCACTGGTCCTCCAAAACTGTGGAGTCTACTCAATTATAGATGTGTCCGTACAAAACTGATTTTTAGTGACCCCCATTGTGTGGTTTTTGGAGCTGAAGACATTATACATTGATACACAAACACGATGTA
Source organism: Leptidea sinapis (assembly GCF_905404315.1). Taxonomy (NCBI): domain Eukaryota; kingdom Metazoa; phylum Arthropoda; class Insecta; order Lepidoptera; family Pieridae; genus Leptidea; species Leptidea sinapis. The sequence continues at coordinate 5,203,717 of NC_066304.1, read as the reverse complement.
AACGCAGAGACAAATACAATTCTCATAAGAAAATTTATTGAAGTAGGCGTTACTTTGCGGAAATTCATAATTATTCAAATGATTTGAGTTTTCTTTCGTGTTAATTCCGCCAATATTTTCAACAATTCGACACGTGTTTCGCCTCTACACGAGGTATCCTCAAGACGTGTTGTCCGCGATGGAAAGCATCTTGATGGAATGAGTCTAGTGGCTTGGGCACGGGGACGGGCAATGGTGTGGGACCTTCATCGACACTCTGGCTCACGTCAGTTGGTGCTGGGGCTGCTGCATCGACTGCCGATGACACCAAACGTCGCTATATATGTGTATGTAATATGTTGGTCGCACGAGACGAGCAAGACGTTTAGCTGATGGTAATTGATACGCCCTGCCCATTAAAATGCAGTGCCGCAAAAGATTCTAGAAAAACCCAATAAATCTGAGTGACATTACAATTGCGTTCGTCACCTTGAGACATAAGATATTAAGTCTCATTTGCCCAGTAATTTCACTAGCTACGGAGCCCTTCAGACCGAAACACAGTAAAGTATACACATTACTGCATCACGGCAAAAATAGGTGCCGTTGTGGTACCCATAATCTAGCCGGCATCCTGTGCAAGGGAGCCTCCCACTGGTAATGGTACTTCTTTTAGCCGTTTGGTATCGAGACACTTTGCCCGTGGGGCCCAGAGGCGCGAAGAATGTAAAAATTACTATCAACGCGCCTCAACAGGGCCATTCAAAACCCAAGCACTGGCAGCTATTTCGGTCAACGGATTAGCTCTCTAGCTCTAGCCTCTTATGGATGCTTTTAATATGTAATCATAGTATTTTAAATATAGATAAAAGTTATAATTGTTTTATTGGAATAAGAAAATATTAATATTATTATAACAATAGCATGGATATTATAATATTATATAACTAGTGTGCTTCTGATATCCGTGAGCCATCTTGTAAGTTTGTCTTCGTGTTAGTTCGGGCTTGTCTTGACGACGGAGACTTGATGTGAAGAACAGATTCCACCACTACCTCTTCAATCACTGGTTTATTTTCTGTAATCATCAAATTTGTTATTAGATCAATTTCCCAAGTTGCATCTGTATATCCCGGTTTGGAAACCTGATTTGGCCACCCAGGTCCCCGGATTTCATAACATGTAATTTTTTTAATGGAGATACCTATTATCTAAACTTTATTATAACTATAAAATCAAAACAGAAATCGAAAACATCTTCCGCCGCTCTGTAGAAAAGTTTTCATCAACTTGCAGACTCGCTTACAGGAGACTGTACGAATGGATGGCAAGCATTTAGACGGCATTATCTTTAGAAAATAAAATCCGTATCATTATGGCTTTTTATTCGTGCCAATAAATATTTTATTCCATACGAAATTATTTGTTTTTTTACTGTTGAAAATTGAACTTTCCCAGTGGACACACTTGCGTGTTGCGTTTTGATACTGATTATTATTATGATAAAAATTAATGTAAGAATCTGGACTAAATAAAAAAGTATTTATTTTTCTGGCAGTAATATTATAGCGACACAGAACTACAACAAAAGTCAAACCGTAACAAATAAAACTTCAAAAGCAGTGATAGCATGAATATCACGACATGTACCTAACGGTAATTCAAATACAAATTCAAATATTTTTACTCAAAATAGGATGTGACATCACTTATTGAAAGTCAAAAAACTACCACCCATTCCAAAATGAATGCCTCAGACCTGAGAAGATTGGGCGCAACAAGTTAAAAAAAAAAAAAGCATAAAAAAAAACCCGCTGAGTTCAGCGGGTTTTTTTTTTTCATCGAATAAATATGTTTACAAAGTAATATTGTACAATTAAACTTAATATTTAATAGCCTGAGGGCGGTCACTCCATTCCCAATCTGTGGTATCATTAAGAAAGTCATTTATGTTATAGTAAGTAACCTTTACCACACAAACGTTTTTTAACAATTCTTTTGAATAACGTTATACTTTTGTTTTGAACATTTTCTGGGATCTTGTTGTAAAAGCATATACATCGCCCCACAAAAGACTTACTAACTCGACTTAGCCCAGCAGTAGGCATCATGAGTTTATGTCTGTTCCTGGTTACTACATTATGGTTATGACAGTTTCTGGCAAATTCACTTATGTGCTTATGAACATACATTACATCATCAAGAATATATTGAGAAGCAACAGTCAAGATGTTTATTTCTTTGAATTTTGCTTGCTTTGAATGATTCTTTAGGACCTAGGTTATAAATAGCGCGAACAGCCCTCTTCTGCAGCACAAATATTGTATTAACTGCAATGCAATGCAATGAAACTGCAATCCGTACTGACGCAACAGGACGAGCGCGAGAGGGTTCACCCTCAGGGGAACAGGAGGGGAACTTCACGTTCAAAGGAGATGCAAGATAATGTGGCCACGTAGTAATTAAGTATTGCGGACGCAGTTAGTTATATGCATATAGTAGATAGGCACGGCAACCAGTAAAACGTAAAGAATCACGTAGATAGTGATGCAAACTAAGCTACTAACGATTACATAAATTGTTTTAGGAATGTTGTTAACTAACAAGACTATTAACGTTTTTTAGTTTATTCGAGGTGTGGTAGAATTATTGTGCAGAGCAATTAAACGTAATCTTGTGTAGTGAGTTTTGACTCAACAGTGGCTCGTGTCGACTGTTGACGTCGACCGGCCCCGGTTGGTATGATTTTGATGCGATGGTGTTTTAAAACTACCCACTAGTATTATAATTTTTATAAAATATTTCTATTATAATTTTTATTTAATATTTGTATTAGAAATTAGAAATGTATATAAGCTATACTTACCTAACTAGCCTATTTTAATTACTTTATATTTACTGTACGCTTTAAGATGCAATTTTGTTACCCACTTTTTATAAAATAGCCTGTAAGTTCCATTTAAGTGGAAATTCTTTTATGGAACAATAAATGTCTTAAGCCAATTTATTTTCGGGTATGGACATGATTTTAAATGTAAATGTAATTTTAAATTATCTATTCTTTAAAAACAAAGTTGTCCTGGTAGGTATTACAACCATAGACTAACGGCCGTTTCCAATATTCAGTCTGGATCTGGATTCAAATCAGGGCCTTCTTTCCGGATCACGCAATGTCCCATCTGAGCTATTATAGTCTTATATAAAGTGGCGAAATTTACCTTTGTATTCTAATGTTATTGTAGCAGTTTCTCATTAAAACACGGATAAAACAATTTTTTTTCAAATTGAAAGCTACCAAGATCGATTTCTCGCCCAAACTACCTTTTTACTAAATTTCATTAAAGTCGTTGGAGTCGTTTCCGAGATTCAGATTATATATTTATAAATAAATATAAAAGAATTGTTCGCTTAAAGATATAAGATAAGTATTATTTCGATTGGTCCAGCAGTTTTCGAAGTATAACCGAAGGAAAAAAGCGGCTCTACATTTATTAGTATAGATAAATATAATAATTATACGTACGTATTATTATTTTTATCAAATTTAGTTTATTTGTCACGTAAATATTTTTACTTAAGTAATTTGTACCCGACAGACGTTGTTCTGTATATAATAAATAAAATAATGTTTTTATATGAATTTGTCAATAATATATCATAATATCAAAAATTATTTCGTAAAATATGCACCCTGCTGTCGTATTGAAATTGTTTCACAGCAGAACTGTCAAACCGTGCGTCAATAAATTCTCTCATAGAAATTATATATGGACACATCAAAGAAAAAACAAATTTGTTGTTTTTATTTAATTTAGCAGCATTTTCCTATTTATTCACCTTTTAAACCTTCTCTGGACTTCCACAAATAATTCAAGACCTAAATTTACCAAATCGGTCCTGCCATTCTCGAGTTTTAGCGAGACTAACGAACAGCAATTCATTTTTATATATATAGATTGCATAATTAATGTCAAGAGCTAATTAACTTGCAGATAACGCAATCTAAAGCTTAGGTTGACGACACGTAAGGCAGGACGTAACCTTTCGTGTTAATTATGATTGTTATGAAAATAAATCATTCTCATGACAATGAATGCTAAATTAAATATCCTGATTTATGCAATGACGTTTTATACATGTAGACAAACACTTCGTATAGACAAAGCCGAAATATTATGGAACATGCCACAAATTCACTGACCTATACTATATTATATTACTGGACTGGCGGCTGTCAAATTGCCTTTGTGCCTGTTTGATATTCGCCATTTTGGCGCTTTTCGCCACGAAGCAAAGATCAATAGGAAAGTACATATTTGTAAAAAAAATATGTACTTTATGACGTTGATTCCTGAAGTATAAATAACACGGAAAACGACCGAAATTAATTCAAAATGAAAAAATACTTCAGAGTATTGTATACGTTTCTCTCGCAGCCATTTGTAAAATACGTCAAAAATAGTTCTCTGGACGCTCGCGAGTGGCGCGTGGAACAGCCAGTCCAGTGGTATTTATACAGGTGCACAAAATACACTCATAATAGTTTCGACTTGTATGCGTATACATTGCAGGGTTCACTCTAGTTGCTTAAAATATTATTGGTCAATAAGCAACATTGTAAAACATTAACACGTGCAACCTGTGGGCAATGTACACTCAAAAATCCTACAACGCGCTTCGTGTTCAATATTACAATGCTTTCAGGGTTCTGATGGGGCTGCCCCGATTTTGTAGCGCATCAGGGATGTTCGCGGAAGCACGGGTCGACTGTTTTTATGCGACTGTACGCAAAAGATGTGGATCCCTGGTGAGCAGAGAGCGGGGCAGTACCAACAGCATTCTAAAGATGATTGCGAGCAGGTTGGATTAGAAGAGTCTCAAGGTCGCTCTGGAGAGGGATCTTGAGAGTAAGGAGGTAGATTGAGGCTATGATCAGAGACGGATGTCCTGATATGCCCAACTGACAAACGGTTGCTTGCATGTTGGTAAGCGCTGGAGTAGCGATTTGCGAGCATTGAAGGGATCTCTTGTAGTAAATGGCTTTGCCTCCGCCACGACGGTCGTCGGCTCTGCTATTGTGTACAAGAGAGTAGGAAGGGATCGATAAGCCCTTAGAAGCGTCGGGTTTAAGGAATGTTTCTTGGATAAGCAATAGGTCGTTGTCCTTATTGCGAACAAATTTCTTAATCTCTGGGAGGTTGGTGCGCAGGCCGCGCGTATTGAATGAGCAGATATGTGGGTCATTGCTGCAGTATTTCTAACGGAATGGTGCAGCGGTGACACACGTCTGTAACTCAATAATAGGTTTAGGATAAGTACTAACATAGAAAATAAGATTGCTGTATTACTAACAATTAATATGAGTCATGATACTCGAAATAAAGATTTATTATTATATTATTAAGTTCAGAATTGATTGAATTTAGAACCCGAATCGGACAGTGACAGTTGACACATGACTAACGATAAAAGAGCGCTTACATTGTCTTTAAGCACACTTTTGCCTTATATGTGTATAGAACGTCATTGTGTTGAAGTGAAAAATAATAAAAGGGCACTGAGCTCTCTAACTTGTGAGTATTGAATGAGTTTGATCCGTCTTCATAACGTTAAAATGTTACCGTTTAATTTGTCTTAAATCTTTACAATGTTATATATCAAATAATTATTTAAAATATTTAATTTAAGCATAGGTAATTTATACGCCTAGATAGAGCCTTTTGCTATAGGCAATTCATGACAATAGGCTAGGTTTATTACTCTCTTGTGCACGAAAAGCTACATCTTACCCTCGCGATATTTATGTCGCTTGTTTTATTGTGCGTGCGTTACTCAAAATAGAGGTTAACAGTCCACCAATTTTTTTTTTATCTAGACGTATTTTTTATCTAAGAATATAAGTTATTATTCTAACTTTTCTAATGTTCACTTGAACGACAGTGAAGCTGTCAAAATTAAGTGACCCGTGCAAATAGTTCGCACTCAATAACCGGTCTCAATAATCTATATTTGGTCAATAGGACAAAATATATCCTTTAAAATAGTGTTTAAATCACTTTATATGAAGTTATGGCGTTCTCACAATAAAAACAACTTTGAGAAATAATATAATATAGAGATAACATTAATATTAAAAATATATAAATTCGTTTTCTAAGTTTTCATAAGTTAGTGAAAAGTCTCTTACCATTGTCACCGAATTGCAGTTTTGATTGTGGTGCAGCTAAGGTCAATGACACAGTGCATAGTAAAATTAATAGACAAAGAAATCTCATTGTTGATAGACACGTGCGTCCGGCCACAGACTACTTACAGACTAGCGAGTTAGTGACTACTGAGTACTGACCAGATATTGTTGAAACGTCTCAATATTGGCTCACTGATGTTATCTCACTGGCCTTAATGTCAGCTGCAATATTGCCACACACAGTTGTATAATAATAACTTTGAAAAAGTCTTTTTGCATATTATCTAATATATAATATTAAAAAAATAAAAAACAAAGTGTTATTACTCGGACTAATAAGATTAAAAAAAAAACATACAAATCTGAATATACATTTAATGAGTGTGGTGTACCTCAAGGAAGTGTCCTGGGGCCTATTCTATTTTTGTTTTACATCAATGACATTATAGACGTTACAAATAATAAAATATTTACATACGCGGATGATATTTCGGTAATTTTCGAATCTGACATTTAAAACTTTGACATTATGAATTTTAACAATGACATAATAATTAATAATTGATAAAATGTCTTTTTATGGTTCTTTTTGTATATATCGGGTAGATCTGAGAATAGACTGTACATTATTTTTTATACCTCTAAATTTTTTATTGCAATTTTTTATTAATTTATATGACGCTACAACGTTTGCAGGGTCACCTAGTATACTTAATAAACTGACATGACAATAAGAAGCATCGCATAGAAGTTTTTTATTTGTAGAACAGCCTATTACAGACACTAAAAAGTAAAAAATTGAGACGTCACTCAAGTCAATTTTAGGCTCAGTTTGAAAGAGCGCTTGAACGGAACCTAAGAGATCGCCGGTTCGAGTCCCCGAGAACAAAGAATATATTATAGTTCAAGTACGGAAGTCCGCAAAATCAATCAAAGAAATAGCTACTCTTGCGGTCATGCAATAAGGTGTAATTCAGATAGCTCAGCGCTACTAACCTACATTCTTATTCACCTAGAAGTTGCCTCTCTTTCTATCGCGTGACTCTTACCTCTTCTGACGACATTAGGGTTGACTTCTTTACCTTAAACTGTACCTACCTAGTATAAGGTCATCTTATAAAGATAGCTCAGCTTTTCTATAATATAAATAGGTATGTTATCGTGATTTTAAATGAATATTCTTTTGTTGTCAAACCTACACTAGTTGCAGATAGCAATATTATATGCGTTGGAAGACCACGACATAGTCCAACCTACTTAATATATATGGGAAATAAATAGGGACCAAATGATAACTATTCCGCATTAAACTAAAGAATCACTTAAATCGGATCATAAATCTGAGCGTAATCGATGTACATGCACATAAAAATATGTACCATCAAATTGAAAACATCCTCCATCCTTGAAGTCGGTTAAAATGGTCAGATAAAAAAAAATCTTACGGAATTTGGTGTTTCAATCAAAAATACTTCGAGCGTGCGACCCCGATCTCTCAACCAGCTGCCATAATTTTGTTAGAATTGGTTAGATATTGCATAAGCAAATATTCGAGATCAAAACCTTGAGTTTGGAGTTTTTTCTCAGGATTTTTATCCGATGCTGCAGTTGCCCTTTTCGCACTGATTTTTGTCTAACGAGACAGAAATATTGTTTTAGAATTATGAGTGTGCTGAGAGAAGTTTTGGGGAGGCCGCGGCGCTTTAGCGCGTTTTTTTTTTCAAGAGGAAGAAAATATTTTTACGTATTACAGACCCCGAAACGGGGCCCATATGTTGGGCTTGGGTGTAAACCCACCCTACCGACGATAAAGCTCCTCTGTGCTGATAGCCCTAAAGGTTTTTACAGCGAAGCCGGGCGGTGGCCTTGGAGGCCGAAACTGCAGCGCGTCAGCAATGTTTGCGTTTGCTGTGGATGATTTCTATGCGGTTATGCGCAAACGCTATGTCCATGATGAGTAGACTTGCAAGTAACACTAACGCCCTCCTCAGCAATACTGGCATTTCGACTACATAGTTCTCTCTGGAGAACATGGAACGTGGCTCATGTTAGCACTAGGTAGATCTAAAACGTAGACTTAAGGATTAGCGGAAGCAACTAACATAGATTAAAGTGAATATCCTAACTAACAAAATATGTATTCTTTATATGGGTAATACCTATGCCTGAAATAAATGATTTTATTATTTATTATTATTTGAGATAAGCCTCAGCTAATGTAGCCTTGGGATCACCGCCATCCACAACTTTCTATCAAGGAGCACGAAGGTACCACTTATGTTGTATCGGTCTGAAATCAATGCGGCTGGAAGCTTATTTCAGACATCAAATGTACGTGGAAGAAAGTTTATTATAAACCGCACTGCTGAGGAACGCCACACATTCAGATGGTTATGTTCTTTTGCTGGGAGGACAGGTTGATCGGCTGGTTTTGGCTGGAAATTTTATGCTTAAAAGGAGACCCGTACACGAATGTTATCATTATATTTTATATTGAAGCAGTAAACAATTATCATATTTTTAGTTTCAATTGTTTTTTTGGATATCTTAACGAACTGTGAAAACTTAATTTAATCCGAAATCAATTAATCTCAATTACAAACTATCCTTAATTATTACTAGAGGTATGAAAATAATAACAATTCAATCTTAATGAAGAGTTTAATAATTTAAAATAATTTAATGTATGAATCTCTTAAATTTATGAATTGAACAATTTAAGAGTTTATTAATAATAGCCAGCATTAATTGCTTGAGCCTGCGAGACCTGGATACCAGGAGCTTCAATATGAGTTGCACCCGTTTTCTGCAGCAAATCTCTGTGGCTTTGTATAGTCTCAGCATCATTTATCTTATATCCGCCGATATTCTGTACTGATGTAATAGCTTTTTCAAAATGTGGTCCGTTTCGTCCAAATGGCTGATAGCTATTTGTTGCTGCAAAAGAAGAACCATGTCCAATAGGGTCCTGTACAGAAGACACTGCTGATTGATGGCCTGAATTACTATTAGTAGCGCCTACAATAGATCCGGCATTGGGGGACTGTACTGAAGAAACTGAACTTCCAAAATTACCGTGAGTCTGAGGATATAGTCCATGTCCAGTGTTAATCATAGATGCTTGGTGATGATTTGGGATGTTAGCTTGATGATTTGCTCCGCCTTTTTGGGACTGTACTGAGGATACTGAATTTACAAAATCCCCGTGTTGGTGAGCTCCAGAAGGTCTGTGTTGATTCGGGACTGACATTATTTGATAATTTGGAGTAGCCTGTTGATGTTTTGGCACAGTACTAATATGATTATTTGGAGCAACGTGTTGGTAAACTGGTACATGGTTAACGGCATAATGTGGTGCAGTATTTGTGTAACTGATTCCCTGTGCACTTCCATCAGAAGATCCAATACCCATGCCGTATGCCTCGCCTGCTCCACTCTGATAAGAGCTTCCAAAGCCACTGGATTGGTGAATGCCACCGATGTTACTGCTAAATCCACTACCGTATCCATACGCCACACTGGGTACTGCTGCATTTCTCAAAAACAGTCCGGAGTTATAGGGATCATCTGAAAATTATAATTAAACAATTATGTAAGTAAAATATCACATACATCATTAAATATCTACAAGATACTAAGTTTGAATTACTTTAGTAATATAACAGATGATAATGTCTCACGAAAGTTTTAGTAATATAATTTTTTGATTGATACTTATGATTGGGATTTGAAGATTTTGAACAAACACTATACTGCGGCAATATATTTCTTGTTTTAAATATTTTTTGTCAAAATAGGATTTTAAAATCACTCATTAATCGTAAAAAATTATCTATCTAAACGATATGTATCCTTTCTAAAGAGAACGGCACAAAGAAACTTAGCAGTCCCGTTTTTACATAGAAACACCTACCTATAATTCCCAGGGTAGGTATCATTGCAAAATAATTTGTTATAGTAACCTCTACTACACACATGTTTATTAACATTTTTTTTAAATTTAGCCAGATACCGACTGTATAGCAGTATTCTTAAATGTGGAAACATTATAAAAAAAACTTTTTACAAACTCAAAAAAAAATGTCTCATAAAACCAATAAAGATTTGAACTTACTCCGCCAAATTGGTACAGCATTTCCAACTCCAAGCTCAAATACTACAAAAAGGAAGACAATTTTCGATAACATTTTGAGACAAATACAGAGTTTTGTTCCTCAAACGCTAATAGGTACCCGTGAAAGATTACGAGATATTTTATAGGAGAAAGAATCCCCCACTTGTGACGTTGAATTTTACAGCCCGTGTGCCATTGACACTCATAAATTCATCTTTAATATTACGGTAAAATAATGAGACATCTTTGAGAAGCCATAAATTTAATAAAACTAATAGACAGGATAGGTAAGCTCGTAAAAGTTTTATATGCTAGTTTTTACAGAAGGATTAATTTAGAAGAAATTTGAATGTTAGTTTAGCTGTCGGGCGGTGATCAAGTAAGATATGCATTAATAACAGTTTTATATATTTATACTACTAGCTGTCTGTCTGTTCTTAGTACAGGCTTGGACCAGACATGTTTTTTGTGAATTAATGTAATTAATAATTATAATAATAATAATTAAAGGCGAGTATTAAAAAAGCTACTTATGAAGTGACAATTTTTTAGATGGGGAAAAAAGTACCTACGTGTTATGGATACGTCTTAGCCTAGTACCTAGGTAACACAGAAAATGTTTAGAAAATGAAAAACGGCTTAATGTAGAAAGTTGCTAATACTTTTATTGTTTTTCAAAGTAATCTCCGTTCCTCTCTACACATCGTCGCATTCGATGGAACGACTGAGAAAAGCAGTGGGCCCATTCTTCCTTAGGGGTCTCTTCTATGGCATTTTCGCACGCTTTCACCGCATCTTCAGGGCTCGTAACGCGAATATTTCGAATTTTATCTTTAATTCTAGGGAATAAATAAAAGTCGCAGGGCGCCAGGTCAGCACTGTTTGACGGATGACTCATTATCTCGACACCTGCCATAGTCAAATATTCAACAGTCCGTTTTGCGGAGTGCGCTGAGGCATTGTCGTGGTGGAGGAGGATCCTGCTTCGAGGGCGCTGCTGTCGAATTTTTTCCAAGACAACAGGCAAACAGCGATTGAAATACCAGCGCTTTTCGGAGGACAAACGAATCATCAACAACAAGGCACCTCGCTCCACGATTAATGTGGACTTCTGAATATGAGGCCATCACCCCTCTTACTTAATCGTCATCCACCAACATCTTGAGACGGCACAGTCAGTCTTATTATTTCATAAGGAGACACAAGTATGTCGACCAATCACCACAGCGTATTTAACACATCCTGGTTACAAAATTGTGCATAATTTTTCCTCACGCCAATGACGTGTCAACCACTCAATAATGTCGCCGGTCGGTAAATTTTTAGGACCTACTGTTTACTCTCTGGCTGCGCTTTGAGGACCGCGTCCACATCTACGCGTGTATCGTCAGGTCCCATAGGGTAATCCAGGGTCCCCAGGTCAATCATCTCATGGGTTGCGTTCAAGTGGAAATTGATAACGTGCTTGCACAGATCCCCTCTGCTAAAATCGAAATATGTGGTGATTTCAACGAACATAATGCCTAATAAATTTGTTTTTTGTGTCACGCAACACAGACTACGACAACACGGATAGCCAGCCACATGCCGTCTTTATCGGATATCGGCCGATAAATAAATAAACAGGCCTCACATGAAGTACTGTTCTCACCCCTGGGCGGACACTCCTCAGTACCAGCTTCTTCACCACTTATCACGGGGAGTGCTCAGAGAAGCTGTTCGGGTTGATTCCAGCACCAATACCACCGCATCACGTTGACGTCTGGCATTCCACAACCGCGCGTTTTGCAAGAAATCTCTTGCCTCGCACAGCCACTTTGTGGAATCAATTACCGGGTGCTGGTTTCTCGAAATAATGCAACTTAGGGACCTTCAAGAAAAGAGCATGCCATCTTAAAGGCCGGAACGCATATCTTGACACCTTGCGGATGTCCATGGTCGGTTGCCTTACCACTCCCCACCCCGTCAGCCTCTTGCCCGTTTGCCCCCTCTTATCAAAAAAAATAGTGACTACACATCCCGGTATTTACTAGGTCTCCATCGACAACTCTCTTCGAACGTCCAACCATTGTCTGGTTAATAGTGTAGTGACTACTACTTTTACCAATATCTTAATTAAATATTTATAACAATTTACATCAAACACTTACGCTTTTTTACTATAATAATTTTTTTTTTGTCAATCACACCATGTCTAATTGAAACTTCTTGTTTTCTATTTATTTAGTGCTTTTTAGTTATTTTTTAAAGTTTTTATTTATTTTTCAATAAAGATATGTCATACTTATAAGGATTAATATAATTATATGAAAGTCTCCAAATCAAATCATATTTTATTAGAAATTGTATCGAAACAATAATATTGAAAGATATACTACTAGTAATTATAAAATACTAGTTTAGTTGTTCTTTGTTTACCGCAGTAGTCTTCTCAAAGTACATATGAAACGATTTTAAGAATACATTATTCAGCAGGGAGAAAAGTAAATAAACAATGAATTAAACTATGTATAGAACGTCATTGATTAAACAGTACTATGACATGACCTTTCGGAAAGATAACATAGCAGAGATTGGAAACTTTGGTATCGATATCATCATAGGAGTTACAATTGCTTTGTTTTTCACTGCAACAAACAAATTGTTTTCTGAGGTCAATTTTATTTTATATAATTTCATTTATTTTATTTTATTCTAGTAGGCTTCGTAAGATACATAATAGCTTTAAGGGTAAATGTATACACTTCTATAATAAAGTCCCAGCCACTGTTCAGACATTATCTATAAAAAAAAATGTTTTATAAAAAAATGGCTCTGTCGTAAATCCTATTATTCCACTGCTGAATATCTAAATGATCGGACAGCCTGGATCTAGATTGTGATTATTTTATAGCGATAGAAATGACTGTACAATATTGTATATTTTTATTGAAAAGAGTGCAAAAAAAGAATGCTGGGAGGGTTTCTTGCGCCGCTTCTTCTCTCTCAGAGTGCCATTTCTTTCCGAAGCGGTAGTAGTATCTAGTAGTTATTAGAGATGACATCAAAAAGAATTCTAAAGTAGATTTTGAGATAATAATGCCTTTTATGCCTTTTTATACCTTTTTATGAATATCGATAAGTAACAATTTTGCTACTAATCAATTTACATGATTATAACAATAACTTTTACTTACGCAGTATTTAACGCAGAAGTGTCCGGGCGGGTTTGAAATTGTGGCCCGGGATTAAAAGTAGTCAAGCGATTCCCGTGAAGATCCGACTCTCAAATATTTTATATTACAAAACATTGGACTAAAGAACGAAATTTATTGAAGACTGAAACTGTCTCGTCGGCGATTAAAATAAACATAATTTTCAAAAATTATACATTAAATACTACATTGTAAGTTATCCATATTTTTATAAAGAAAAAAACCTGCTGTGTTTCTTGTGCCCGTTCTTTTTAGGTCTGAGGCAGTAGTTTTTGAAATGGGTGGCAGTTCTTGACGTTCAATAAGTGAGTGATTTTGAATCTTATTTTGAATAAAAATATTTGAATTTGAATAAAGTAGGTAATAAAATTGCGTAACCTACTTAATATAATACCATATAGTTTAAATGGCCTGCGCACAACCAATCAAGAATCATACATTAATATATTCTATACTAGCTGACCCAGCAAACGTTGTATTGCCATATAAAGTAATGAGAATAAAAACTTAATTTTTTTTACCTCCGGAGAAAGTTCGAACGATATAAAGATTCTAATTAGTTATTCAATTTAAACTATTCTTTCGATTTGATTTGTGAGCGACGGGGGACATATCAAAGGAAAAACAAAATTGTTGTTTTTATTTAATTTCGATCATTTTCATATGTATTCACCTTTTAAACCTTCTCTGGGCTTCCACAAATAATTCAAGACCAAAATTAGCCAAATCGATCCAGCCGTTTTCGAGTTTTAGCGAGACTAACGAACAGCAATTCATTTATATATGTATATATAAAGATTATAATCTGCCATACTATGTTAGCCTTCTGTGTCAAAGAAACTTAAATATATTTCGTAAATCTGTACTCAGTGACTGCTAGTATATAGTCCTAGTATAAACTGTCTGGTTTTTAATTGTAAAATTTTATACCAAGACCTACGAAGGAGCCCTTAACCCTATCTAACCGTAACACGTACAGTTTAATTTTATTTATTTATTTATACTTGAATAAAACGGTGCAAGCCAATTACAATATTAAAGTAAGAATTAATTACAAACTAAACATATGACACAAATAATAGTTAATAAATATACAGTTTTCTGTAAATAACTAACAATTAATTAACATCCAAATACCGTTCATCCATTTCTCTCACAAAAACGCAAGAACTCTGTTAAAATCGTCTGCCATCCATCCGCAAATAAATCACAAGCAGGGTTGGCTTCTAGAAGAGCATTGAGAGCAGAGAGAGACCTCGGTATAGGTGGCATGGTGCGAGCCACAGTACGATGGGTCGGATTTTAATAAAATCACTAATACAAAAACATACGCAGCATTTTGCCCACAATAACAAACCGTATGATATATGAAATGCTATCGAATTATCTGATCTTCCAACGACAAAAGCTGCAGAATTAAATATATTTGTCAAAGTAAGTAATGATATGTGGGCCTCACTTTAGTCTATATCTACAAGCTGATGCCCGCGACTCCATCTGCGTAAAAAGGGTTTTTTTAGCAATAGCTAATAGCATGGGCCTGTGCAACTTGGATACCAGGTCCTTAAATATTGGTGGCACCATTGTTCTGAAGCAAATCCCCATGTCGTTGGACACTTTCAGCTGTGTGTATCTAAAAACCATCAATGTCTTGCGTGGAAGTTATAGCTTTTTCTAAATGTTGACCATTACGTGGTGGAGGATGATAGCTGTTGGTAGCTGCATACGAAGATCCATGGCCTTTTAGATCCTGTATGGAAGACACTGCTGATTGGTGACCAAGGTTGCTGTTTGCAGCGCCTATGATTGACCCAGCGTTGTGGGACTGCACTGAAGATTGTGAATTACCGACGGTTCCATGATCATGAGATAGAGCTCTGTCTGGAGATAATCTGTGTCCAGAATTAATTACCGGCGCTTGTTGGTAGTGTGGGACAGCGTTTACAAGCTGATGCCCGCGACTCCGTCCGCGTAGATAAGGGTTTTTTAAAATAATAAGCAAGCTTGGAATTGGAGATTATCGCATGTCCTATTCCAGTTCCGGTTCCCATTTTCGCTCCCGTCCAACATATCTTATGAATCTTATTCCCAGGAAGATTGCTATGGCAAGCTAAACCTGCTATTGGTATAGTTATAGCTCACCTACGGGAATTCAATTTTTCACAAATCCCGCGGGAACCATGGTTTTTTCCGGGACAAAATGTAGTCTATGTCCTTTCCCAAGCACTAGTCTATCGCTGTACCAGATTTGATCAAAAACGTAACAAACGTAAAAGCGTAACAAATTTACATTCACATTTATAATATTAGTAGAGATGGTAATGCTAAGACAAACAGTCTACAAATTCCAGAATATTGGAATCTAGCATTACCTTAACCTTTTTTTATATAGAACAGAGTACAAATGAGCGTACGGGTCACTTGGTGTTAGGTGATCACCTCCGCCCACATTCTCTTGCAACACCAGAGGAATCCCAAGATCATTGCCGGTCATTAGGAAAGTGTACGCGTATTTTTTGAAGGTAGCCATGTCGTATCGTCCCGGAAACACCGCAAAAGGACACCGCACAACCTCTATTAGCAAATTTGATAGTTGGAATCTAATATAATTATATCTTTTACTATTTAATAAAAGGTTATTATTTGTGAACCTATGCTTTTAAAATAGTATCATTAAGTCTTACATCTAATATATAAAATTCTCGTGTCACGGTGTGCGGGACCGAACTCCTCCGAAACGGCTTGACCGATTCTCATGAAATTTTGAGTGCATATTGGGTAGGTCTGAGAATCGGACAACATCTATTTTTCATCCCCCCTAAATGTTAGAGGTTATTACACATATTTTTTTTTACATTTTTTTTTAAATTTGTTTGATTATGAGTCAACATTAAAAAATACATACAACTTCAAATTTTCACCCATCTACGATCAACAGTAACTTTTGTATCGCGATTTTAATATCGGCAATACAACGTTTGCTGGGTCAGCTAGTATTTTATACACATTATATTAGAGGGTAATCTTTATCCTATTATCGTATTTCGCAAGAATACTAGAAGCGCAAGTAAGAACATAATTTCCATTCGATCTCTTTTTTGGATGAATGAATAAATGAAGAAATGAATGAAAGTATAAAAAGTAAAATAATAGAATATTTACTGATTAATAATATCAATTATTTTCACTCATGTATAGTTTTCAGACAATAAAGGACGAGATGAACAGGAATTTCAGCTGATGATAATTGATACACCCTGCCCCTTACAATGCTGTGCCGCTCAGGATTCTTGAAAAACCCAATAATTCTGAGCGACACTGCAATTTCGCTAGTCTCCTTGAGACATAAGATGTTAAGTCTCATTTGCCCAGTAATTTCACTAGCTACGGCTTCTTTCAGTCCAAAACATAATAACGCTTATACATTAGTACTTCACGGCAGAAGTAGGCGCAGCCTTCCTCTGGTATAAGACGGCCTTACTTGCCCAAACATAGTTTTAACGGAAAATACCCAATAAATTTTGATTCCCATAAAAGTGTCAAATTAAACGTTTTTTTTGGCATAAATGGACTGATACATCTACTGTACTCAATAACTCTTGTTTTTATTTCTTAATTTACATTTTTTTATCTTTGGAATAATTTGTGTAACAATGATAACTATAAATGTTGATTTAAAAGAGTACCAATGAATTTCTTGCCACTTCTTCTCATTAAAGCTCATTCTTTTCCGAAATTGGTTATATGGGAAAAAGAAAAATTGACATCCATAAGAGTCATTTCATTGATCAGGCTTCTTAAGATACATAATAGCTTTAAGGGTAAATGTATACACTTCTATAATAAAGTACCAGCCACTGTTCAGGCATTATATATAAATTAATTTAAATGTTTGGTAAAAATATGGCTCTGTCGTAAATTCTATTACTCCACTGCTGAATATATAAATGATCGGACAGCCTGGGACTAGATTGTGATTATTTTATAGCGATAGAAATGACTGTACAATATTGTATATTTTTATTGAAAAGAGCGCAAAAAAAGAATGCTGGGAGAGTTTCTTGCGCCGCTTCTTCTCTCTCAGAGCGCCATTTGTTTCCAGAGCGGTAGTAGTAATGACATCAAAAAGAATTCTAAAGGAATCAATTTTGAGAAAATAAATGCCTTTTATGTTGCTTTTATGCCTTTATTGTCCTAGATGAATGATTTTGACCACAACAGGGATAAGATATTTGAAATAATATAACTTTTCATTTCAGTCTTAGATATTTTATTAGTAGAGTTAAATTACATTGAATAAGTCTTACGTAGTACAGTCTTATTGTCAAACAAATAGTTTATTAATAATATCCAGTACTAATAGCATGGGCCTGTGCAACTTGAATACCAGGTCCTTGAATATTGGTGGCACCACTGTTCTGAAGCAAATTTCCATGTTGTTGAACACTTTCAGCTGTGTGAATCTTATAACCATCTATATCTTGCGTGGAAGTTATAGCTTTTTCTAAATGTTGACCATTACGTGGTGAAGGTTGATAGCTGTTTGTAGCTGCATACGAAGATCCATGGCCTTTTGGATCCTGTATGGAAGACACTGCTGATTGGTGACCAAGGTTGCTGTTTGCAGCGCCTATGATTGACCCAGCATTGTGGGACTGCACTGAAGATAGTGAATTACCGACGGTTCCATGATCTTGAGATAGAGCTCTGACTGGAGATAATCTGTGTCCAGAATTAATTACAGGCGCTTGTTGGTAGTGTGGGACAGCGTTTACCTGATGATTTTGCGCACCGTACTGATATTTTGGTATGGAGCTAATATATTGGTTTGGAGCAACATGTTGATAACTTGGTATATTATAATTAACGGCATAGTTTGGTGCGGCATTTGCATATCCGACTCCTTGAGCATAACCATTAGAAGATCCAATTCCTGAGCCGTATGCTTCAGCATCACCACTTCGGAAGGAACTACCAAAACCACTCGAATGACTTACGCCGTTAATGTTGCTGCTAAATCCACTCCCGAAGCCAATTGCAATATTGGGTAATCCAGGATTTCTTAAATACATCCCAGAGTTATACGGATTTCCTGGAACATAATTGATGTTATAGTAGGTAAATAATATCTACAAATATTAAGAATGTTTGAAAGCTAACTAAACAGTCTTTTATTCCTTTTAATTGAGCAAAGATAGTAAGTACCTGTGTTACAGAGATTCTTTCTGTAGAAATTTGTTTCAATAAAAGATGGGCTATCGACAATTTAAATATCTAAAATTTATTTATCTTTATCGGTCATGAAATCAAACATTAAGGAAACAAATAAGTCCCTTAAATTAATTATTCTTCTTCAATATCTTCTAAAATTTAAAATTTCTAATTAAAATCTATAAACTGTATTGATAATTGGACAATCTCAAATCCATCATGTACTTACCCTGCCAATATGGTACAGCATCTCCGAATCCAAGCTCCAAAACAGCTAAAACAAAGACGATCTTTGCAATCATTTTGAGATATCTCCAGTAGTCCGTGGTGAGATATTACCAAAATGATACCGTTGAAAGATTTCGCAACATTTTATATGAGTATGTTCCCCCACTTTTGGTTGTATCCCATGCCATTGACACTCACAGATTCATCTTCAATATTACGGTAAAATAATAATAGCTCTTGCCGATACTATAAATTTTATAATGGATTGATGTCGTATCATTTTTATACACTAGTTTTGCCGGAAGGATACAATTAGAACTTCACAGATGGAGGATGGACATTGACCGAATTTATTAACATCAAATATCGCGGAGTTCTGTATTTCTTTATCTTTTCTAGAATTTTACTTTTATAATTTATTGATTTTTAGTGGCGATATTTAAATCTATCTTACGTTATTTCTCATATCTTTGATTATTTTACTCAATTCTAGTGGTTTGTAAAGTTCTTTATTTTGAAAATTTTTGTGAAATATAAGAACTTTTAGCGATAAATTATTACTCAGTAAAACTTTAAGGCTAAGAGACCAATTATGTACCTAATAAGAGCCATAAGCTATCTCCCATCTCATAGCATATGTATATGACAAAGGTCTCTCCCAAAGATCTCAACGACGATCGGTCCTGCGCTGCCCACATCCAACCTATACCGGCAATCTCGACCAGATTCTTCTTCGACATCTTGTGGGGGCCTACCAACACTGCGTCTTCCGGTATGTGGTCGCCATCCGAGGACTTTACTGCCCCTACGAACATTTGTCCGTCGAACTATTTACCCTGCCCACTGCCACTTCAGTTTGCAATCATCTGAGCTATGGTGACTAGTTCTCCTACGGATCTCCTCATTTCTGATCTCGCAGGGAAACTCCGAACATAGGCCTCTCCAATACCCTCTGAGCTATGAGCACATCAGGCCCATAGTAAGAGACCAAGAGAACCCCAATAGGGCTCAAATAAATCTATTCGATTAAATTGCCTCTCAATTAATTCAAATGTTCAAATAATTTGCATATTTCGAAATAAAACTTATTGATGCATATAATTAAATCATAATTAAGTCAAAACTGTACATTTATTATTATTGTTTCTAAAGAATACTTGCTGTGTCAAATGATACCGAATCCAAAATAGTACTTCATAAAATTTTAGTCTGTTTGTATGCCTGGGTAAAGCAAGATAACCACTTGAATGAATGGATTTATATTAACAAGAGGTAGGCATAACGAAATATATAAAATTTACCGTACCAAATGTCAAAAATATAGATGCAAGTGTTTTGTTAAACGGAGATGTCTTACCTAGGTCCTAAAGAATCATTGAGAGCAAAATTCAAAGAAACTAACATCTTGACTGTTGCTTCTCAGTATATTCTTGATAATGTAATGTATGTTCATAGGCATATAAGTGAATTTGCTAGAAACTGTCATAACCATAATGTTAACACCAGGAACAGACATAAACTTATAATGCCTACTACTCGGCTAAGTCGAGTTAGTAAGTCTTTAGTGGGGCCATGTATATGCTTTTACAACAGGATCCCAGAAAATGTTCAAAAAAAAGTATAACGTTATTCAAAAGAATTGTTAAAAACGTTCGTGTGGTAAAGGTTACTACAACATAAATAACTGTTTTAATTCTAAACGCGCTCTCTTCTCCCGCGTGTGAGGAGGACTCACGCGTTACAGTATGTACGTTTTAAATTTAACTTTAACAAGGAATACGATGGTGCAACCAGCGGTGCAACACTGCAGTCTATGTTAAGGTCAGTGTTAGTGTTACCATTAAATTTGACTTAAACCTTGACTATAGCAGATAATATGATGCAATCCAGCCTAAATTCGTTAATAATCATTAAAAAGCTTATGTATTTTGGCAAGCTCCCCGTAATATTTTACGTTCGTGTTACATTTTAAACAAGACACAAACAAAAGAATATATTACTTGGAATTTATACGCTGAAATCTATCCGGGCAAAATTAACCAATTAGTAAATAAATAACCTATTTTATTTACGGAAAAAGTTAAAAGTTAAACAGTTCCATAATCATAATAAAACCCATTATTCCCACTTTACATAATTCTAACCTACGTCTGGTCTAAGTTTAGAATTTTTCCGCAACATGTGATATATATTAATATTTATTTAAATTAATGCTTATCAAGCCTGTTATTTACATAATTATATCATCATATTTGCCAATACTACTAATTGACCGTTAGATGTTTCGATTTAGAGACGATCAACATAATAATGTCAAACAGATTGTTAATAAGGTAGAGTAACTCTTAACACGAGCCTCTAAAAAGCTTGGTGTACTCAGTAAGGCGAGCCAGTACTTCACTAAAAGCCACCGCCTGCAACTTTATAAGGCGCAAATTCGGCCTAACATGGAGTACTGTTCTCACCTCTGGGCGGGTGCTCCCCAGTACCAGCTTCTTCCATTTGACCGCATACAATGAAGAGCGGCTCGAATCATCGACGATCAAGTCATCTCCGATCGGCTTGATTCTCTAGCATTGCGTAGAGATGTGGGTTCTCTCTGCATCTTCTACCGCATTTATCACGGGGAGTGCTCAGAGGAGCTGTTCGGGTTGATTCCAGCGGCCGAATTCCACCATCGGACATTACGCGCAAAGTACCATCCGCATCACGTAGACGTCTGGCATTCCACAACCGCGCATTTTCTTCGAAATTTCTTGCCTCGCATAGCCACCTTGTGGAATCAACTACCGGCAGCGGTCTTCCCGAACAGATACGACTTAGGGACCTTCAAGACAAAAGCATACTCCCACCTTAAAGGCCGGCAACGCATTTCTTGACACATCTGTTGTTGCGGATGTCCATGGGCGGTTGCCTCACCTCTCCCCATCCCGTGAGCCTCTTGCCCGTTTGCACCCTCTCATATAAAAAAAAAAATTGTTACTGTTACTGTTCAACAGTGGAAGGCTCCTTTAAACAAGATGCCGGCTAGATTATGGGTACCACAACGGCGCCTTTATCTGCTGTGAACCAGTTATTATTCAAATAGATTATTGTGTTTCGATCTGAAGGGCGCCGTAGCTAGTGAAATTACTGGGCAAATGAGACGTAACATCTTATGTCTCGAAGTGACAAGCGCTATTGTATTGCCGCTCAGAATTTTTGTGTTATTCATGAATCCTGAGCGGCACTGAATTGTAGTGGGCAGGGCGTATCAAATACTATCAACTGTCCTGCTCATCTCGTCCCTTAATTTCATAACAAAAAAAACATATATATAAGGAAAAATAAATAAAAAAAAGTGAAAAATTTATCAACGAAAATAGAAAAAACATTAATGTATTGAAATAACTGTTGGCTAAAGATAAAGGTATTCATGGGCTATCTATCCGAAATAAAAAGTCCAGTTTCTACTGGTCAATTTACAAGTGTGTGCTGTTTTTATGGAAAAGTACGCTCGTTTGTGCTCCAAACGAGCGTACGGTACCTGGTGTTAAGTGATCACCGCCACCCACATTCTCTTGAAACGCTACAGGAATCACAGGAGCGTTGCCAGCCTTTAAGGAAGGTGTACGCGCTTTTTTTGAAGGTACTCATGTCGTATTGTCCCCGAAATACCGCACAATGAAGCTCATTCCACAGATTTGTAGTACGTGGAAGAAAGCTCCTTGAAAACCGCACTGTGGAGGACCACCACACATCCAGGTGGTGGGGTTGATATCCTAATTTGATTTTTTAATAATGTTTTCCTTCACCACAAGAGTTTCGAATAAATGTACATATGAATAAGGAAAGCCAAAAACTCATGCAACGGAGAATAAATGACATCTTCAAGAATTAGGTAATCGAAGTACTAAATAATATTTTAAATATAAATACAGGGATTCATATTTTAATTATTTATTAAGTCTTATGAAATTCACAGATAACATAATATAATACAATATTAGGAGTAGACCAGTATTCGTACAAAGATTGTTAATATACATCGTCGTAAATGAAACCACACCGTGAGAACGGAGAAAGGAGTTTTTGAATCAATTTTATTGTTATAAAGTTACCCCCTTATTCATATAATAGTCTGCTAACTTAAAGCATTGCTAATTCTCACTCTGTCTTCTTCTATTGACCTATGTCACAATGAGAAAAAACACTCCTTAGCGCCTGTTTAAAGTTAGCGGACCATTATGAATAAGGGGGTTAAGCTATAAATATGATGACTAGTCGATGTAAGGATGAGACGAGGATCGTACCATATTCGATGGTTCGGTTGGACCAAATCCGACCATATTGTGTTTAGGATTTGAGACCGGCTGGGTTTCATGCACCCGTTCTTTTTTGAGTTATAATAAAGTGGTATCTTTGGAAATACAATAATAGATTTTTAAGTATTTTTTTATTATTTCTTTAGCGATACTGATTTGACAAGACGATACATGACTTAAAGCATATAAAAAAGTACGGGTAGAAAAATACAAATTATAAGTTTAAAAATTAAATATATGAATATGGCACTTTATGTATATGGAGGGTTAAGATTACTTATCCGTTATGGTGTTAACATGCCTTCCGGTTTCATTATAAAATTAGTTCGATATATTATACACTGATTAAAATAATCAGGTGTATGCCTTCTATAAATGTATCTATTATTCTTCGTAATTTTGTGAAGTCTTATATATAACTGGCAAAAATATAAAAGACTGTAATTTATTTAAACATAAATCCTTTTTTTTTATATGAGAGGGGGCAAACGGGCAAGAGGCTCACGGGATGGGGAGAGGTGAGGCAACCGCCCATGGACATCCGCAACAACAGGTGTGTCAAGAAATGCGTTGCCGGCCTTTAGCGGACCATTATGAATAAGGGGGTTAAGCTATAAATATGATGACTAGTCGATGTAAGGATAAGACGAGGATCGTACCATATTCGATGGTTCGGTTGGACCAAATCCGACCATATTGTGTTTAGGATTTGTTTTGATTTAGGAGTATGCTTTTTTCTTGAAGGTCCCTAAGTCGTATCTGTTCGGGAAGACCGCTGCCGGTAGTTGATTCCACAAGGTGGCTATGCGAGGCAAGAAATTTCGAAGAAAACGCGCGGTTGTGGAATGCCAGACGTCTACGTGATGCGGATGGTACTTTGCGCGTAATGTCCGATGGTGGAATTCGGCCGCTGGAATCAACCCGAACAGCTCCTCTGAGCACTCCCCGTGATAAATGCGGTAGAAGATGCAGAGAGAACCCACACCTCTACGCAATGCTAGAGAATCAAGCCGATCGGAGCTGACTTGATCGTCGATGATTCGAACCGCTCTTTGTTGTATGCGGTCAAATGGAAGAAGCTGGTACTGGGGAGCACCCGCCCAGAGGTGAGAACAGTATTCCATGTGAGGCCGAATTTGCGCCTTATAAAGTTGCAGGCGGTGGCTTTTAGTGAAGTACTGTCTCGCCTTACTGAGTACACCAAGCTTTTTATAGGCCAGTTTGGCCTTCTCTTCCAAGTGACCACGGAACTGAAATCCTAGTTTGACTTAAATATTTTAGACGTACTCTTGCGTAACCTTTTGGGTTAATGTAAGGATTAGGCTTCATGCGAAGAAAGATAGAGATTTATGTAAGATGACGGGAGTGGAAACTCGGGAAAACATGGCTTCCCAGAATAAGAGATATTTCCGAGATATATTAAATATTTACAAGTATAAGAGATACGTATTTATATCAAACTACTTCGTTTAACTAAGTATGTAGTGTGAAATAGCCCAAATACAATATATAAATCTCTGACTAGCAATTATAGGTATAAATAAATAAATAAATAAAAATTTAATGGGTACCACCTAAATTACATAAATTTTACAAATATCTGTTAAAAAAGTATACATTGATTTTATTTACATTAATTTAACCCCACAGTAGGATCCCCGTTGTCGTAAGGTCCATTCTCTTCGAATAGAGTAATAAAATAAAAAATTCGAAGAAAAAATTAAATTCTTTGACTGCCGAGGACAGCAAGTGTCGCAAACATATCGTCGCCGTTTGGTGTCGAGACACTTGGCCCGTGGGGCCCAGAAGCGCGAAGAATGAACAATTTTTTTTATGTATGTACACCGATTACTCTGAGTTTTAGATCCGATTTACGTAATTCTTCTTAAGTTCGATGCGGAATAGATGCCATTTGGTCACATAAAAATTTTACAAGGTTAGGCCCAGTAGTTTTCATTATCTTCGCGTCTCAATAGGGCTTCTGGAAACCCAAGCGCTGGCAGCTATTTCGGTCAACGGATCAGCAACAACGCGGAACTGTTGCCAGTATTCTTGGCACGCTTCCCCGTAATGATAGTTTTAATTTAATGTAATCATAGTATTGTTAAAATAGTTATAAGATTCGTTTTGTTTGAATAAATCTAATATATAAAATTCTCGTGTCATGGTGTTAAGCATTGAACTCCGGCTTGACTGTTTCTCATGAAATTTTTTTGACATTTTTTTTTAATTTTTTTGGCATTTTTTTTTAATTTTTTTGACATTTTTTTTTAATTTTGTTTGATTATGAGTCAGCATTAAAAAATACATACAACTTCACCCATTTACGATCAACAGTTACTTTTGTATCGCGATTTTAATATCGGCAATACAACGTTTGCTGGGTCAGCTAGTATTAAATCAAAAATATTAGCTGTCAGGTATATCAAAAGTCAAATGGATGAAAATACTTTAAAATTTATTAATACGTTCTTAAATCTATGTGTAATAAAATCATTTATAATCTAGTCGTCATTCTTAGCTGACCTTTTTAAGCTTCGATAGCCATCTGAATATTCATCATAAAAACCGCTAAAGTGTGGTTGACGGTGTCCATAACCGGAACCTCCCGAGTAATAGTTTCCGTTAAATTGGTTGTTATAAGAACCAAGGCCGTTACCGAAGCTGGGTCCATGACCGTACCCAGCGTTGGGTCCTGCTAACACGGGATAGTTGTATTGGCTGTTATAGTAGGGATTATATCCTCCGTATCCTGCCGAAGATTGGGATTGGCTAATGCCTATGTTGATTGGTGGATATCCACCTTGATAGCCGCTGTAACCGCCGTGACCCTGGTATCCATGACCCCCCTGGTATCCATGATTACCCTGGTATCCGCCACAAAGTCCAATGAAGCACAATTTGTTTTTTAATAAATGTCTTGGTTCCCTGAAGCTTTGATCCGTTTCAGCATCTGTAATATAATTTTATTAAAACATATTTTTTTATTATTTATACGTACATAGAACAATAATACAAGCGCGATGTGGTCTGAAAGAGAATATTGTGACAAGGACTGAGAAAGGAATGCTGAAATGGTTTGGACAAGTGGAGCGAATGAGTGAAGAAAGAATGACGCATCAAATATATAAGGCAAGTGCGTGTGGGCAAGTCGGTCGCGGGAGACCTCGTAGGACATTCGTCGACCAAATTGGGGACGTTTTGAGAAAAGGAAAAGGTCCGAAGCACCCGGAACCTGCGAGCATGTATGAAAAGAGTAATGAATGTAGAGGAAGCGCGTGAGGTTTGTAAGGATAGAAGCAAATGGCATTCTATTGTCTCTGCCTTCCCCGACGGGAACAAGGCGTGAATCTATGTACATATAACAATGCTCCTACAGACAAAACAGAAAAAGTTATACGTACAGCCTAGGATTTATAAGAAATGAGTTGTTTTAATTTATTGTACCTGCTTATATTTTCATGTATTTCAAGGGTCGTATCGTCATAGAAACACCGTGCAAAGAAGCTCAATCCATTGTTTGGTTTGTGGTAAAGAGAGTGCCATGAAAACCGCACTATAGTAGAAAACAGACATCTAAATAGTGGGGATGGAATCAAAGTTTGTGTCGTGTCGTTTGCGAAGATTGAATTCGGCGGTGAAACAACTCTTCTGAACTCTACCTTTGATAAATGCGGTAGAAGACACACAATAAAGCATCACTAACTGATGTAGTCGTTCGGATAGCATTGGATCCCCGTCAACTCGAGCAGCTTGTATTGCACGCGGTCAAATGGTTCAAGCTGATACTGGATACCAACTTATGCAGACAACGTATTCTTTACTTTGGCGCAGATGCAGAAGTTTGAAAATATTTCAAATTCAAAATAGGATGTGATATCACTTATTGAAAGTCAAAAACTACCAACCATTCCAAAAAGTATGCCTCAGACCTGAGAAGATCGGGCGCAACAAACTCAGCGGACTTCATTTTTTTCTTAAATATTATGGTTACAAAGTAATATTATGCAATTAAACTTATTATTTAATAGCCTGAGGGCGTTCTCAAAATCTGTGGCATCAGTAAGAAAATCATTAGTGTTATAATAACCTTTACCACACAAACTTGTTGCAAAACAACAAGAACACATAAAAAGCTACACAAAAGACTTGCTAACTCGACTTAGTTGGGGTTGGAAATAGGCATAGATCGCGCGGTCGTTCTCCAACAAGATGGGCCGACCAAATTAAAGACTCGTCATCAAAATTATTAGGCAGCTTATACGCTTCAGATGCAACCCTCATGCTGACCACGATCCCCAGACATGAGGGACCGACCCCAGAGATAGAGATACTGGATCGCACAAGACCAGAGATTAAAGCAATTCTCCATATGTAGCCGCAATAGCGCTTGTTAGAGCACTAGAAGGGACC
This sequence comes from Leptidea sinapis, assembly GCF_905404315.1. Lineage (NCBI taxonomy): Eukaryota > Metazoa > Arthropoda > Insecta > Lepidoptera > Pieridae > Leptidea > Leptidea sinapis. Next base: position 5,176,087 of record NC_066304.1, on the reverse strand, counting down.
GCTTGTTACCTATTCCTAAAAAATACTGGAGTTGATGCGATCGCTACAAGACTTCACGCTATCACTAATTGTGAGCTAACATAAGCAGGACTTGAAAACTGCAACTAAATCGATCCAACCGTTTTGGCGTCCAAAGCAAAAATTCAACCGACTTCAAAACCGACTTTTTTATGTTTGTTACCTCACTTTAACTGACGGTGTCAGCCAAGGTAGGTTTGTAACTACATACATACATATAGGTGAGATGTGCTTGAGTCGCACGACGTAACGGGGCGAGAGCAGGATCGCGGCGGGAGTACTTGTAATTTATAAACGTTATATTGATATGTAATAGAATTTTTACTTCTTAGTGCATATTACATTGTTTTACAATAGATTTTTGAAGTCGGTTGCTTTGTTGTTAAATGTTTTTTAAGCAGTTAAGTAGTAGGATATTATAAAAAAAAGTCAAAAGAAAGTTTACCTTCTGCAGCAACAGTGCCCCATGAGACGACACAGAATAAGAAAAAGGCGGCTATACAGTATTGTGTCGACATTGTGTCTATAGATGTGATAATATTGTTTGGATTAAAGGATTTTATATAATTTGTAGCAAGGGCATCGCCCACTCAATCTAATATTTATCCGCGGAAGTAGTTTTTGCAAATGACACAGTTCTGCGGAAGATGGCTAAGGTCAAATTGAAATTATGTATCAATTAACACAACACAAATAATCTTTTATTTAGATGTTTTGACTTCGAAGAACAGATTTTGGCGATTCTCTTCTTATCGTTCGTTATCACTTTAAAAACATAACAAATTGTTTAGATTTACAAGAGCGACATCTCTTTATTTCCTAATATGCAAATATTGGGGTTGAGCAGGTTATCAACTGTAAAGTAGATCCTGTAGCCACAACCTGAGAGTTAAACAAAGCATACAAGATTTTATAGAGAGACGTCACTCGAACGGTTAGCTCAGTTGGTTAGAGCACCGGCACGGAACGCCGGAGGTCGTAGGTTCGAGTCACGCATCGTTCATAAAATTTTGTTGTTTTTCAAATTTTATTTGTGTATGTTCAAGGGTAGTTTGATGAGAGTTTGGTTCTGACTATGGGATCTATGACAAATTAACGAAACTCTTCAATTACAAACGATATTACTATTACACGTGTTTTAATTAATAATAATATTGACATACTCTTACACAAATTATCTTGCCCCATACTAGGCATAGCATGTACTACAAGACAACGATATATTTAATACAATATACTTACTTTAACATACATAAATAAATAAACATCCATGACTCAGAAACAAACATTCATATTCGTCATATAAATCATTGCCCCTACCGGGATTCGAACCCGGGACCTCTAGCTCAGTAGGCAGGGTCACTAACCACTGGGCTATAGGGGTCAATTCAATTCCTTAAATAATGTTTTCTTTAAATGTGTAATACTCGCGTTAATCAAATATAATACTATAAGACTCTACCTGTTCTAAAGACAGTTTTAACGAAAAGACCGATCCCTCCATTTGGACATTTCTGTATACCCAACATTTTCTTTCTAGGATCTATGATCCATTTTGTGAAGTCCAGATCCGCTTAGAGTCTCGTGATACTATAAAATTTTATTTACTACTCAACACCTCTTTCATGCGATTTCCTAAAAAATATCCTCTATTTTAGTCAGTCAGGTAATAAAATTATTTATTTCTTTAACTGTGAAGTACAATAAATCAAGTTCAAAAATGTTGAACACAGGCGTTATAAAATATTTGTTTTATAAAATACTTGTTTAGTGAATTTATTTGAATAAAATCAATCAACATCAACTTTTTCCGTGCTCTATAATTAATCACATATAAGGCAAAAGATTTTATGTTTTATTAAACCTGTTTGATGAGTCACTATTATATTTATACTAGCTGTCCCAGCAAACGCTGTATTGCCGATATTAAAATCGCGATACAAAACTAACTGTTGATCGTAGATAGGTAAAAATTTGAAGTTGTATGTATTTTTTAATGCTGACTCATAATCAAACAAATTAAAAAAAAAAGTCAAAAAAATTAAAAAAAAAAAGTGTGGACCACCCTTAACATTTAGGGGGATGAAAAATAGATGTTGTCCGATTCTCAGACCTACCCAATGTGCACTCAAAATTTCATGAGAATCGGTCAAGCCGTTTCGTAGGAATTCAAAGTTTAACACCATGACACGAGAATTTTATATATTAGACTAGCAGACCCAGCAAACGTTGTATTGCCGATATTAAAATCGCGATACAAAAGTAACTGTTGATTGTAGATGGGTGAAAATTTGAAGTTGTATGTATTTTTTAATGTTGACTCATAATCAACCAAATTAAAAAAAAAAATTAAAAAAAATCGTGTGGACCATTCTTAACATTTAGGGGGATGAAATATAGATGTTGTCCGATTCTCAGACCTACCCAATATGCACTCAATATTTCATGAGATTCGGTCAAGCCGTTTCAGAGGAGTTCAAAGTTTAACACCGTGACAGGAGAATTTTATATATTAGATATAAGCTTACGCGGCCATTTGTATGTTACTTAAAATAGCGGGAACCACAGATGCTAACAATAGTAATATACGGCGATAATATTATAGTATCGAGTATTCTTAGATTAAGGATTGATTTCTGCTGCGGTTCAACTAGATACCGCCCTACCTAAGAACAATAGCTTTTTTTTTACGACAACTATTAGATGCTTGCTTGATATTGCGTGCGTGGCATCTTGACACTCAATGGAATCTTTCAAATTTTGTAACATACGCTTAGTGTTATTTTATATTGAAATTAATACTGATGATATGTGATCCCAGTGTCTTTCTTATTTCTTGTAGTATTCTTTTAACAAAGTTTTCTTACGCAACCCGGCATTTTAGTTTCAATTATTAGCAAAGTTTAACAGAACATGTGGCACGTCAACGTCACACATTGTTAGAGATATGCTCGAATCGTTGCCGCACTTTGCGACTACGCCTGCGGTATCTAGTTGGAGCTCAGCGGAGACCAATCCTTAATCTAAAATTATAGAGTATTATATTATCAATATTCGAAAAAGATCGAACGGTATGTTATGGTCGAATTTATGGTAATTCAGATGTCAATTATAGAAGACATCTTAGTGATTTGCATTAATGTAATCTAGAATATACTGCAGATTTGGATGGCTAATAAAATAGTATGAAGTACCCAATAAATGTCTTCAATAAGCCGCCGGATACAAAATAGAATTAGGACAACATTATAACAGAACTATTCTAAGTAATATTGGAGTTTAATGACCTTGGCTTCTTGAGGATATAGCGTTAATTAGTATAACATGCTAGGGTTGTCGCACATGAATAATCCCAAAAATATTTTATAGCTGTTTCGGCGAACAAAACATAGCTTTTGTTGGTTTTTGTAAACAACTTTTCCTTTTCTTTCTTATTGTCAATTAATTAAAACAAACCTTAAAACTTAAATTAAATTTATTAATTGCGTCGAATACAATATACATCTTAAAGTTATTGTAGTGTCTCTTATTCGGATAATTTGTATGAGCATGCAAAAAGTTTACTTAAAATTAAAAAAATCCTTAACTCTATAATTTTTTTGTCCATTAGCCATTTAAACAGGAGTCCAGTAAATCATTTCTGTTATAAGTTTTTTATTTCTAATGGTAGATCATTGAACAATTTTATACACAGTGCGTAGCTATTATTTATTTATAATGTTGTTCTGGGACAGTGGCCATAAACCAGTCTATCCAGTAATCGGGTGGAAAGAGGATTCAATTAAATGCAGTGAAGTTTCGAAGCATTTTCCTTGTATTGACCACAAGGTGCGGATCCATTATTGAGGCTGTCGTCCCAACACTAAAAAACCTTCATTGTATGTTTTTATATGTTTAAGTTATTATTATTTGGTTCCAATTACACTTAAAGTTTTTTTATATTTTTTATTATTGGCAACCCTAAACAGTTTATTATTTTTAAGTGACCTCCCTCATTTCTGGGAATAAAAATACAAATTTACCGTAATGTACCTAAATTCATGCACGATTCGGGACTCGAACCCGCGCCTCTAGGGTTCCCTCCGACCGTTATTTTCAACTAAGCCAACCGTCCCGTTTTCACTTCAGACATTAAAAAAAAAGGTAGGTAAGTACCAAAAAAAACTGCACATAATTTTAACAACACACAGCGCGACAAGATAATTTGTTTGAAGAAATAGCACTTGATACATTTAAGAGTAAGAAAGTTAGTCTTCGTTCAAAGTAATTTGAGTTATAGCAACATTAAAATAAAACACATTTTAAAATATTATAACACGTGTAATAAGTCACCAAAACTTCGGGTTAATATTGGGTTGTGAAACTTTAAAGAGAATTTTATTTTACTTTAAGTCTACTCGTTAGGATGTTTTTTCCTTACATAATATATACATCTAGATAGGGCACTTGCTGCTTGCCAATAAAAGGCGAGGTTTATTATTTTAGTGTGCGTGACAAACTACATCTTACACTCGCGATTTGTATGATACTTTGTGATAGTGTGCGTGCATTGCTCAAAATAGCGGGTTAACTATCAACCTCAATTTTTTTCGACAATTTCACAGCTGTCTATCTACACGTATAAATGATCTTATTTATTTTCTTTTTCCAGTAGCTTTCGCGACAGCAATAGCCACTGCGTTCCCGGATTCACTTTGAGCGTTGCTGAAAGCTGACCCTGAAGATCCCGTGCAGCTATCACAAGGTTTTTCCTCACCGCCGTGTTGATATTGGTTGTTCTGGCTTAAATCTTGTGATCGTTGGTTGTTGGGGAGGGAGTAGTGAGCCCAGTAAGATGGTGGCGGTGGTGGGGGAGGGGGAGGAGGAGGTGGTGGTGGCCAAAATGGTGGTGGTGGAGGAGGAGGAGGGGGTGGTGGAGGCCAGGACTGCTGCTGGTATACTGAGCATTCGATAGGAGCCTGGTGACGCCGTAGTCGATTCAGGATAATGCCATCTGAAAGTACATATACAACAATTATTAAGTTAACGTTTAATGTGTGATCCAGCGAAAACTCTCAAAAAAAAGTTCCTCTCAGTGATCAACGGAAGAGCATGGGCATTCCCACCAGGGGGAGGCTAATTTGCACAGGATGCCGGCTAGATTATGGGTACCACAACGGCAACTATTTACCTGCCGTGAAGCAGTAATGTGTAAACTACGCGATTCACACTGAAACACAATAATAGACAGAAAAAGACGCTGGTTTTGTCTCTACCAGCAGGCATTCTCTTTAAATAAACCTGAAACTGATGAAATTAAATGGTTTGTATACTGGATAGTAAAATACGAATAATAATTTTATACGAATTTAATTTGTACCAAAATTTATGGACTTCGCGAAAATTTTCATTTCAATGCGAAATTTATGACTACTCTCCGGTTCCGTCCGAGCGCTATTACCAACTGAGTCAATCTTCCGAGTGACGCATCTAACGTAAATCTTGGTATTACTTGTTAAACTCTCAGGGTGTGTCGAGTCCGCATAGCCCATAAATTTTGGTATAAAGTTAATTTTATATTTAATCACAGAAGTAAGTAATAACAAAATATCATTTTAGCTACTAAAACATCATTCCCACGATCTGTATTCATTGGGTTCCTCTACAACGGTTTTCAGTGAGTGGAACTGTGGAATGAGCTTAACGCCGCGGTGGTTCCTGGTCAATTTGTTGTTGTTATACCCATTTCAGGTGCTGCAACGGAGTATGGGTGCCAGTGATCTTAACATTAGCTACTCCAAGGCCAGTATATATACTTATATTTCAAAAACTTAGTGGTTCAGATGAGCGAGTATTTAGCCTACTATACCCTAGCTCACTGGTGATTATTGCACCAAGGAACCAACAGGCAGGCTCAGTTTTATTCGGATATCCACCCTAGTTGAGTAAAATCAAGAGAGGACTTGGACACTTTGGATCCCCTTTGCCCCAGCTAGTAATTACAGGAACTTAAGTCAAATAAGTCTAATAGACTGGCGTGGGAACATTGCAACCCAATGAGGTGTAAACTTCAGACTGTTCTTCAAAGAAAAAGCAAAAGGCTGGTCAAATAGTTCAAAAACGTATTAATTTTTGATGAAGCTCTTAAAAATATGAGCGATGGCACTTTGAACTCGGAATGACGTCTAGAAAAATTTATCGAAAATGTGTATTAGCATATATAAATTCATATTTTTAAAGATACCATTTAGTAATAGATAATTCTAAAAATATTCCATAAATTATAAATTATAGAGATAGAGTTCGGAGATAAGGTGACCCTCCCGCTATTTGCCCTCCTCTTTGATAAAAAAGCCGTTCTACTAGCGAATACAAACTTAATTATATACCACATCCATCTAATGCTATAAATTATTACTCACGATCCTCCACGGCATCTGAATATTTGGCAATAAATAACACCGTGATGATACTAACACCCAACCTGAGCATTGTGCCAAATAATATGTCATAAACAACGATGTTACATTTTATACTCTCCTAGTATGTTTATCCGTCAAATAGGAGGAATTGTGACTCTTAATGCAAGCAAACACTCTGGTGGTAATTGATTTTACATACGGATTCAATAAACAATTGAAGGTGCGATACCATGTGGTCAATACCACGAAGTTTATCATTACGTAAGATATATGCAATCAATTAGAACTTGGGTATTTTCAGCATTGGTTTGAGGTTTTGGTGGGACTTTTTGTTTGCATTGACGCAATAGAATAATTTAATGGTGGTTTTTTTTTAAATGTCAATACGGGACGAGACGAGGAGGACGTTGAGCTGATGGTAATTGAAATGCCCTGCCCATTACAGTGCAGTGCCAAGATTCTTGAAAAACCCCAAAAATTCTAAGCGACACTACAATTGCGCTCGACACCTTGAGACATAAGATGTTAAGTCTCATTTTCCCGGTAATTTCACTAGCTACGGCGCCCTTTAGATCGAAACACAGTAATATTTACACATTACTGCTTTGTTGTGGTACTCATAATCTAGCCGGCATCCTGTGCAAAGGAGCCTCCCACTAAAGGTTATATTATAATTTAATGTGTAGCAGATAATTTTCAATGTAAAATGTTTTGGTCTAGAATTTTAAAATTCACTATACAGATGTATATAAGGAATGTGGATAAGTGCATGCGACAGTTTAACGTATAACTCATCACTTTAAACCCGGTTTTTCGAATTTTTTCCAGTAATTTTCTCGACTTGCCCAAAAATCATTCTTTATATCATATATAAACCCGTATATACCCGTAGCTGAAAAGGAAAAAACGAAAAGGCATAAAACGCATATTTTATTTTCTCAAAATTGATTCCTTTAGAATTCTTTTTGATGTCATTACTAATATACTAGGTACTGCTACCGCTTCGGAAACAAATGGCACTTGGAGAGAGTAGAAGCGGCGCAAGAAACTTTCCCAGCATTCTTTTTTTTGCGCTCTTTATAATAAAATGTACAATATTGTACTGTCATTACTATTGCTGTAAAATAATCATATTCTAGTCCCAGGCTGTTACTTACTTAGATTTTCAGCTGTGGAGTATTAGGATTCACGACCGAGCCATTTTTTAATAAAAAAATTAAATTAATTTATAGATAATGCCTGAACAGTGGCTGGGACTTCATTATGAAAGTGTATACCTGTAAAGCTATTATGTATCTTATGAAGCCTTCTAGAATTAGATACAAGCAATCCCTTATTTCTAGTGTGATAATAATGAAAATCACTATTAAGAGTAAAAAGGTGACGATTTTCATAAATGTACTGACAACCCCTTTGTCCGTAGGTCAGGACCCTTTATCTCAGGAACGCGTGTAAATGATATTAAAATGATATACTCAGTCTACAGTCCCTAGAAGCTGTAAAACTGTAAGCAAAAGCTGTAAGTTAACGTGAGAAATAGATCGGTCGTCAATGCCGCAATAAACGTATATTTCAACACCCATAAGGGAATCAAAATTTATAGGTTATTTCCTTATCCCTTCCTATACACTGAAAACTATACATTTGGAATTAAATCATACAAAATGCAGGCTTTAAAATTGATTGTTTTCATATTGGGTTCTGTTGTGGGGTATTTCCAATCTATTGGAATGAGCGTTATGTATATACAGACATTTTTAATTTTTTTGAAGCGATTAGCATACTCGTATTTTGAATTCTCGTCGCTTGACACGAGGTGTTTGTCACGCCTTATCACATAGGGTATGTGCCGATATGCACTGATACCACTGTACAGTGTGACATCAATTTAGTATACTGTGCGGTTTCACAGTATACTAAATATTCCTTCCTTTATAGCCAGTTATACTGGTTACTATTTAAAACGGAACGCAATCCTGTATACTGTCAGCCGCATTTTTTGACGCAGCATTCAAATGAGTTTTCTAGTTCATTTAAAAACACTGTTGTTGAAGTACTGTCAAATTAAAAGTATTTGGGATTAAAACTGTAGGTATCGTTTATAAAACGTTAGGCACTCGAGTGGTTTTGACTGATCACGTTATCAAAGTACTGCGAGTACCTTACCTCGAAAACGCCAGTGCTCACAGCAGAATATGGCGGCGATTTATGACGTCATATATTTCCCTAGGGTACTGCGGGAGTATACTGGCAGTTATTATGAAATGCTAGTATACTGCAGTTACTGCGGAACGAATTTTTCTACAGCGATAGCACTGTGCAGTGCTTGCAGTGCATATCGGAACATACTCATAAACAAAGCCCGCGATTTACAAAGAGGATGTAAATACTACGTAATAAGAGGCGAGAAGTAAAAATTGAAATTTAGTCTAGTATGAAACGTGCAGTGATTTGACATAACTTGGAAATAGTAGTAATTACAGTTTGGCGATTGGCGATGAAGTAAAATCCGGGTAAGTTTGAAAGCGAACAGTTGCTTAAAACGTAGCGGATTTCGGCTATCTCCGTTTTTTACAAGATTACAGCCGTCATCTGTCAATCTATCAATGACTGCACGTTTCATACAATCGAATGAATCGCTTTTCTCTTAGAGAGCTGGAAAATTATTCATTTGTTGTTAGGGGTATGAATATTGTTTTGATCAAGATTTTTTGAAAACGATATAATTTAATTATAAATTCGAAATTTCATACAAATCTATGACGCGAAATAAATGCTTCGTCATAAGATTATTTTTACTTGAACTGATAAGTTTAGTTTTCAGAATCTGTTAAGTATCTGTTAATCTAATACCATATTATTTAACTTATATTACTGCGACTATATTTTTCTGGAATAAGTCGTTAATATTATCATTTATCACGACCCCTATAGCGCAGTGGTTTGTGACCCTTCCTACTGAGCTAGAGGTCTCGGGCTTAAATTCCGATAGGTGCAGACATTTATATGATGAATATGAATGTTTGTTTTCGAGTCGTGGATGTTTATAAGTATTTATGTATGCTAAAGTAAGTATATTGATTTGAATATATTACATTATCATGTGCCCATAGTAACAGGCTATGCCTAGTTTGGGGTATGATAATTTGTGTACTCCGGTCAAATTAGACCAAAAAATAGGGCTGAGGTTACACAGTGTCAATTCAATGTGGCTGAAAATTGGTAGGATTGCTCAAAACGCTATTAAAAATGAAATGTGGAAAGTCCACATCGATACGACACCTGAAAAAAAAATACTCGGGGTCAAAGGTCACCTAAACGGGATTTTTCGCACTTTTATCATAAGAGCCACCGAGATTTAAGGATTCAAAAAGTTGAAAGAGTTGTAATCGTCAAAACATGCACACATTTCCACGCCACCTTAGAGTTTCTGTACTTGGCGTTAGCGTGTTTTTTTTTAAATTTGGTTTCTGACTGTGCTGTCGTCTTGAAGCCAAGTGCTGAGCTTAATAGTGACCTCCCTACTACTGCATTTCCATCTTTAGATCGCCTGTTGATCATTAGAATACAATGATTGATTTATAAATATTTTTCCGGATTTCTGTATAAATGTGCTTAGACGATTTTTATCAAAGCAAGCAAGCTTCTTATGAGCATATACAATCGAGTTTGAACATTAACATGACAAATAGGGTGTTAATTTAAATGAATGTGTTAATGATATCTGTATAAATTAATTTATATACAACGCCGTGCGGATTGGAAATCTAGTTGAACATAATACGTCACTGGATGCAAATGGACGAATTGTTTATGTATTGTGGATGCGTCGTTCTATATTTATGGCTTTGCTTTCTGAATAGATGAAACATAGTAAAATAGATCGGACTCTACCAATTATCTCACTTACGTTAAACCAATATATGTACTTCCCACTATCAATAAAATTGTTGAAAAATTTATTTTGTGTTAGTTACTGCATGATTGTCACAATATTAGATAATTTATAGCTCTAGATAGAGTCTCTTGCTGTTAGACAACCGATATAAAAAGGCCAGATATAATACTTTAGTGTGCGTGACAAGCTACGTCTTATGGTCCCCATTTGTATGGTACTTTGTGTAAGTGTGCGTGAATGGCTCAAAATAGAGGTTAACTCTAGACTCAATTTATTTCGACGTTTTCACAGCTAAGTGATCTGAGGTCACAAAAAAAAATATTCCAAACAGTATTGTTTGAGGCCTTTGTGGATTCTCGGGATGCGTTTGGCATCTTATCTGATTTATCGAAGGCTTTTGATTGTGTTGGAAGTGAAACATTAGTAAAATACTTCATCATATAATAAGATAATATGAATAATTTATATAGCTTTGTATATGACGATTTCCTACTAAAACTGCTAAGTAAGAGTACACGTTGATGTAATGTTTAATGAAAACAATTTTAAAATGGGAGTTACGCAGGGTTCAATTTTAGACATTCTTAAATATGGAATTGTTTTGTTTGCTGGTGACGCATCTGCAGTCATGTTTGATATAATCCGTTTTTAAATTTTACTGTATAAACAATGCGCTTAATGAAGTTGTACAGTAATGTGAAGGCAATAATGTACTTCAATTAATAAAGTAAAAAGACAAAAGTGTATTTAATTTTCAAGTAATATAAATTACTTTAGCAAATGTTAAGCAAGTCCCAATCATTTTACAGATAAATAAAGATTAACTAGTTATTATAGATTTTATTGTTTTTGAAGATAGGACTTTAAATGCTTAAAGTTTGTGGGGCCTTCATATAAATAATTTATCGATCCAAGTTCTACAGCACAGAATAAAAAAAAATCTATCGTCGTAATCTATATTGAAACTACAATTTTGGTAAAATTTGCGACATTTAGATCATTACGCCACTATAATATATTATTACTTAGTTAGTTGCTAATATCTAGATTTAAATATTTTAAATTGATGACTGTTTACAACTGATACGTTTACATGCTATGTGTGCTAACTTTTATAAAAAAAATACTAAAGATATTGGTTTGTAAAAAGTTTATTGTTTAACAAACATAAATAAGTACATGTATTAACGTCGTTTATTTTTTACATAGTATTGACGAAAGAAAAACTGTATCAATTTATAATTTAACATATTATATTAATTGTCCAACGAAAAACCGCAAGGTTTGCCCTAGCCTCCGATTGAAACAGCTACTGCAGATCCACTGTGACTCTTAGCATTGCTCAACGCGTAACCATTCTTACCACCACAAGTACTGCAGCCTGTGTCTTGGGCTTTTAATCCTTGGGATGCCAGATTTAAAGCTCCACCTACAGTAGACGATATGTCTTCTTTCTGGTTAGAACCCGACCCAGATGTATTGGCCAGTTCTGATCTTGATTGTTGTTGTTGTTCACTACCAAAGTCTGACTCATATCTAGAACTCTTCTCATTTTTCTCACTACCACTAAAACCACGCCCAAATTCATGGCTTTGATGGTATCCAAAATTTCCATTTTGTCCGCCAGCAGAATGTCCTGAAGATCCAAACCCTCGTTGACTTCCATACCCAGACCCGATTCCGGTATGTCCACTATTGAACCCACCTGTATTACTCTGGCTACTAGCAAACGACGAAGATTGTGAGGCTGCTGGTGGTACATTAATTTGCTCTTGACCTTCTTCCTGACTTTGTCCAAAACCACCGCTGCTATATTGTTGTTGATCATTTTGATCTCCTAAGTTTGATGAGGCACCGTGTACATTTCTATAATTGCCATATGCTCCAGCCTGAGCTTGACTACTGGCACCCAACCTATCTTGACCTGAGAATCCTAGTCCTTGTCCATTGCCATGGCTTTCACCTCCTTGTACTGCGAAATGTGACTCCTTAAAACTCTTTGAGCTGAAATGTCCTCCGCTGGAGCCACCATTACCAGAACCACCAAAATGTCCATCAGTTTTACTTCCTCCGAAGCCTGATTGGGCTCGTGAAGCTTCTTGTTCATCGCAGTCTCCTCTGTTATCTGACGATGAAGCCAAGGATACAGCGCCTACAGATGGTGCGCCAGAAGCGACAGCGGCTGCTCCACTGTACACTCCTTGCGGTAAGCTATCAGACCCCCGGGATATCCCACTCCAATTTTGCGTCCGGAATATTGGGAATGGTGGAGGTGGTGGTGGAGGTGGTGGCGGGACTGATCCGAAACCACCATAATGTGGCGATCTGGCAACTCTGTTCAGAACACCTGCAAAAATTACAAATAAATTTATTATATTATACATACAAGGCTTAAGTATACAACAATCCGTATCAAACGCTATATCATTTATTGGAATTTAATCAATTATTTCAATATTCTGTAGCTTTACTTTGTCTATATATTCATTATATTTTATCATAATGTTATCGAGTGGACCTGTTTCAAATTTCAGCAAAGTTTATTTAATAATAAAACAAACTTGACCATTTTCTACTTCGTTATGCAAAAAAAAAAAAAATATAAATAACGAGTTTCAAATCTGAAAATTTTAACTATCTTACAAAAACAATGATCAAATCTTACCAGGATGTCCTAGAACTATATTAAAAACAGCAACCAAACTTATTACTGAAATATTAAACACGTTTGCCATCTTGGATGAGGTACCAATCCTATCTGTTCCGATCTAAAATATTACTACCGTTTTATACTCCTAAGTGTAAATACAAATAATTTCCAAGAATGCTAAGTTTCATCTAGTTGCTAAGTGATAATGTGGCCAGTAAACAGATTTTATCGTTGGTTTAATAAAATTCGCACAAAGTGTTAGCACTGCATACAGTGATACGGGGGAAAACCTGTAAGGTTTTTTATTTTTTATTTCATCCATAGCTGATGTAATGAATCTCTAATGAACATTCTAGAAATTGAACCAATCTTTGTCTGACAGGTATGTTGTTAAACAGCAAACGCTGTATTGACATAAAATTAAATTAAAAATTAAAAAGCCTTTTATTCCCATACTAAATTACATAATTAAGTTAAGCTAAATTTAAAAATTAAAACAAACTAATAATTATTCTTAGTAAACTTAATTTAGCTAGCTGTATTGACATATAAAGTAATAATAATAAAAAAAAAAATTAAAATTTTTGGGGAAAAAGAAATATATGACGACCGATTCTCAGTCCACGAAGTATGTATATCGTACTACAATTATTAGGTCCCTAAGGAGCAATGAGACTTAACATTTGACGTTTTATTTATTTTATTGACTAGAGGAGGCCTTCACCCATTCCTGTATATTAAATAAAAATTAAGTAACTCCTAACACTATGATATATTACATAGAATACACAAAAATTATATTAAGTAAAAGACAAATAAATTTAAGATAAATAATTGAAAAAAGATTCTATAACTAACAAATAAATAGATTTCAAGAAATGTAAATTTACTGGAAATAAAAAGGCTTTTTAATTTTTATTTTATTTTATTTATTTATTTATTGAAGTCTTATTAGCCCAGTTTTGTTGCTACGGCACCATTCAAACCAAATCACAACAATACTGGAAATGGAGCGAACACCCTCTGGCTATTAGTTATAATTTTTAATTGTACAATATTACATTAAAACCAATATTTTTTATAAAATTTTCAATTATATAATAGTTTACAAAAACTAAAAACACGCTAAAAAGCACCATCTTTGGTATTCGAAAATTTACTAATATTAGATAAATCGGTTAAAGATGCAGAATCGGTAAGAACACCAATTCCTGCCTCAACGACGATAGATAAAAATTATATAAATATAAACTCAGAAAATAAGTTGTAGAAACATGAATTGCAGATCTAATTGGCATACCGGGGTCCGTAGCTACTACGTAAGTCGGTACTGGCAAGAAGCCGATCTAATTCTTAGCCAACAGATATGTTTGAAGCCTTTAAGCAAAAAGCAATCATATATCGTGAACTATAATGTCAATCATATATCGTGAACTATACCAAAGCTACCAGTTAAAAAGATATCGATACCTATCCATATGATACCCTTTACCCGGGGCGTAAAATGAATAGGGGAAGTCCCAGGCCCATGGGTGTCGTAAGAGGCGACTAAGGGCTTTTTAGAAGTGGGAGAGTCACGCTGCCGCCTTTTGACGTCAGCACAATCGGGCCAGACTCGTCCGGGTTAATTACCACGCTCGCGCAGAATACCGGCGTGAAGTAGCGGCCTAGTGCCGCTATGTTTCGCATAGGTTAGTGTCGAGAACCGGTGGCCATTCCAATTTTTATACCAAGCTCTGTAGTAACGATCGGTGGCAGATCATAGCCCTGGTTCGATGCGTCAGTTAAAGCAGCATCTGACTGCAAAAAACAGGCGTATCGAACTTGGGTTGCGGCGCTGGGCACAAAGGATCCGAACTGCATAGTTCTTAAGAGGAAATGCAACCGTGCCTCCAGATTTTTTAATCGGCAAATCGCCCGAGCAACGTCAAAAAACGTTGTCAAAATCGGCGAGCAGCTTTCCAGTTACTCGACCGGAACACGCAAGTTCTGGTCGTTGTCGAAAGCTGCTCTTGGTAACTTCAGTCAGCCATCCATGCCACCGTTGCACATGAGGAATGACACACTGGCCCATACGGCAAAAGAGAAAGCCGATCTCCTGTGCGCTCTTTTCGCCTCCAACTCGACTCTTGACGACAACGGAAAAACACCACCGACCACCCCGCGGAACTGAAGTACAGTACAGACAGAAAACTGTTAGGCGAGCTCTGTTTTCGTTGGACGTCAGGAAGTCGAGCGAGCCGGATGGTATTTCTCCAATAGTGCTTAGAACGTGTGCCCCTGAGTTGACGCTGGTGCTAACGCGTTTATTCCGGCACTCTTATTCTAAAGGCGTAGTCCCTGTCTCATGGATGTCAGCCCTGAACCAAAAAAAGGAGACAGTCCAGAGCCCCAAGGCTGGGTGCTATCTCCCACGCTGTTTCTTCTTCATATAAATGATATGTTGGACACCTTCAACATTCATTGCTATGCAGACGACAGCACTGGTGATGCCGTATAAGCAGGTCTCTTTCGGGAAATCGTTGACCAGTGCCGGGAGAAACGTGTGTCTTCTATCGAGTCCTCTCTTGAGAAGGTCGTGGAATGGGGTAAATTGAACCTTGTCCAATTTAACCCCCAGAAGTCTCAAGTTTGCGCGTTTACCACTAAAAAACCCCATTTGTATCACCCCCGTATCACCGCTCCTCGACAACATTTCCCTTACAGCCTCGCCTACTATCGGAATACTGGGTCTCGAAATCTCGAGTGATTGCCAATTTCATGGCCTTCTAGAGGGCAAAGCCAAATTGGCTTCGAAGAAATTGATTAATAGAGCACGGCAATACTTCAAGCCGGCCTACATTCTAGCACTCTACAAAGCGCAGGTCCGGCCACACATGGAGTATTGCTGTCATCTCTGGTGTGGCGCACCCCAGTATCAGCTCGATCCATTTGACCGCGTGCAACGTGGAGCAGCTCAAATTTCGGCGACCCAGTGCTCTGTGAATGGCTGGATCACTTGGCGTTGCGTAGAGATGTCGCTTCATGGTGTGTCTTCTACCGCATTTATCACGGGGAGTGTTCCAAAGAGCTGTTAAACCTGATTCCTGCCACCGAATTCCACCTTCGCACGACACGCCACAAGTTAGGATATCATCCACACCATATGGATGTGTGGCGGTCCTCCACAGTGCGGTTTTCAAGGAGCTTTCTTCCACGTACTACAAAGCTGTGGAATGAACTTCCTTGTGTGGTGTTTCCGGGACGATACGACACGGGTACCTTCAAAAAAAGCGCGTACACCTTCCTTAAAGGCCGGCAACGCTCCTGTGATTTTTCGGGTATTGCAAGAGATTGTGGGCGGCGGTGATCACTTAACAACAGGTGACCCGTACGCTCGTTTGTCCTCCTATTCCATAAAAAAAAATACTGGTTAATGGAAGAAAAGACGCTGCTTTGGTACCTTACTGGTATTCAAGTCTCCCTATGATAAACTATGCATAATCATAATTTAACAATCCTAACGCCTACCTACGTATTACTTATAGTAGTTTTTTTGATTGGTACCACGTGAAGTCTTTTTGATGCCAATGAAATCACTTTCATCACTTCGGATATAAAGAGAGAGAATAAGAGCCCCACAAAACTGTCCCAGTACTCTTTTTAGCACTTATTAGTCATAATTTTTTTAAATCATTTATTGGTTGTAAAGATAGTTCTTTACAACCAATAAATGATTTAAAAAAATGTGGTAGTCCACCTATTTAAAATAGTATTTTTTTTTATGGAATAGGAGGACAAACGAGCGTACGGGTCACCTGGTGTTAAGTGATCACCGCCGCCCACATTCTCTTGCAACACCAGAGGAATCACAAGAGCGTTGCCGGCCTTTAAGGAAGGTGTACGCGCTTTTTTTGAAGGTACCTATACCCATAGGTACCTATACGATACGTTACGATACGATACGATTTGTAGTACGAGGGTGAAAGCTCCTTGAAAACCGCACTGTGGAGGACCGCCACACATCCAGTTGGTGGGGATGATATCTTAACTTGTGGCGTGTCGTGCGAAGGTGGAATGTAGTATGCCTCAGTCCTGAGAAGAACGGGCGCAAGAAACTCAGCGGGCTTACTTTTTTTTTCTTAATTTAGTAACAATATAATTTGGAATCATACAATAAAATGTATAATTAAATAGCTTGAGGGCGTTATCTCCACTCTCAGTCTGTGGTCTCATTAATAAAATTATTTATGTTTTAGTAACCTCTACCACTCAAACGTTTTTTAACAATTATTTTGTACATTTTCTGTTATCATGTAAAAGTCGTCGAACAATCGACCTCGACCCAACCGTTGCAGGCATAACAAGCTTATGTTTGTTCCTATGTATTAACTACCATTACATTACGTGAGTAATTATTACTTATTAATCAATCCTCAATCTCACATTACTTTAGGCTATTTGATACGTAAATTCGTATAATCTTAACTAATTTTCAAAAAAAAATAGCGATCCATATTAAAATCCAATAATATAACGACAGGTCTGAAAAAATTTGTCATAAAAAATCTGTCATCGCGTGCGCTGCGAAACATTTGATGATAGAACAAAAAAAAATCTACAGTATTATAGAACGTAACAATACTGCTGAAGTTATGCCACTATAACTACTTTTTTATTTTAAAAGTTGATAAAATTGCCGACAGTAATCAAACCATATTAAAAAGCAAACGCTGTATTGACATAAAATAAAATAAAAATAAAAAAGCCTTTTATTCCCATACTAAATTACATAATTAAGTTAAGCTAAATTTAAAAATTAAAACAAACTAATAATTATTCTTAGTAAACTTAATTTAGCTAGCTGTATTGACATATAAAGTAATAATAATAAAAAAAAAAAATTTAAAATTTTTGGGGAAAAAGAAATATATGACGACCGATTCTCAGTCCACGAAGTATGTATATCAATTATTAGGTCCCTAAGGAGCAATGAGACTTAAGATTTGACGTTTTATTTATTTTATTGACTAGAGGAGGCCTTCACCCATTCCTGTATATTAAATAAAAATTAAGTAACTCCTAACACTATGATATATTACATAGAATACACAAAAATTATATTAAATAAAAGACAGATAAATAACATAGAATTTTAAGTTCATTAGAGATTCTATAACTAACAAATAAATAGATTCAAGAAATGTAAATTTACTGGAAATAAAAAGGCTTTTTAATTTTTATTTTATTTTATTTATTTATTTATTGAAGTCTTATTAGCCCAGTTTTGTTGCTACGGCACCATTCAAACCAAATCACAACAATACTGGAAATGGAGCGAACACCCTCTGGCTATTAGTTATAATTTTTAATTGTACAATATTACATTAAAACCAATATTTTTTATAAAATTTTCAATTATATAATAGTTTACAAAAAAATAAAAACACGCTAAAAAGCACCATCTTGCAAAGCATCATCTTTGGTATTCGAAAATTTACTAATATTAGATAAATCGGTTAAAGATGCAAGAATCGGTAAGAACACCAATTCCTGCCTCATCGACGATAGATAAAAATTATATTAATATAAACTCAGAAAATAAGTTGTAGAAACATGAATTGCAGATCTAATTGGCATACCGGGGTCCGTAGCTACTACGTAAGTCGGTACTGGCAAGAAGCCGATCTAATTCTTAGCCAACAGATATGTTTGAAGCCTTTAAGCAAAAAGCAATCATATATCGTGAACTATAATGTCAATCATATATCGTGAACTATACCAAAGCTACCAGTTAAAAAGATATCGATACCTATCCATATGATACCCTTTACCCGGGGCGTAAAATGAATAGGGGAGTCCCAGGCCCATGGGTGTCGTAAGAGGCGACTAAGGGCTTTTTAGAAGTGGGAGAGTCACGCTGCCGTCTTTTGACGTCAGCACAATCGGGCCAGACTCGTCCGGGTTAATTACCACGCTCGCGCAGAATACCGGCGTGAAGTAGCGGCCTAGTGCCGCTATGTTTCGCATAGGTTAGTGTCGAGAACCGGTGGCCATTCCAATTTTTATACCAAGCTCTGTAGTACCGATCGGTGGCAGATCATAGCCCTGGTTCGATGCGTCAGTTAAAGCAGCATCTGAGTGCAAAAAACAGGCGTATCGAACTTGGGTTGCGGCGCTGGGCACAAAGGATCCGAACTGCATAGTTCTTAAGAGGAAATGCAACCGTGCCTCCAGATTTTTTAAGCGGCAAATCGCCCGAGCAACGTCAAAACACGTTGTCGAAATCGGCGAGCAGTTACCCGACCGGAACACTCAAGTTCTGGTCGTTGTCGAAAGCTGCTCTTGGTAACTTCAGCCAGCCATCCATGCCACCGTTGCACATGAGGAATGACACACTGGCCCATACGGCAAAAGAGAAAGACTCTTGACGACAATGGAAAAACACCGCCGACCATCCCGCGGTGTCAGAGCTCTATGCCTGAAGTACAGTACAGACAGAAAACTGTTAGGCGAGCTCTGTTTTCGTTGGACGTCAGGAATTCGAGCGGGCCGGATGGTATTTCTCCAATAGTGCTTAGAACGTGTGCCCCTGAGTTGACGCAGGTGCTAACGTGTTTATTCCGGCACTCTTATTCTAAAGGCGTAGTCCCTGTCTCATGGATGTCAGCCCTGATCCAAAAAAAGGAGACAGTTTGGATCCGGCAAACTACAGGCCTATTGCTATTACCTCCCTGCTCTCCAAAATCATGGAGAGCATAATTAGCCGTCAGCTCTTGGTATACCTAGAGGGTCACCAGTTGATCAACGACCGACAGTACGGGTTTCGCCATGGTCGGTCGGCAGGTGATCTTCTGGTATACCTTACACATAGATGGGCTGTGGCTATTGAAAGCAAGGGGATGGCCTGGCAGTTAGCCTGAATATAGCGAAGGCCTTTTATCGTGTATGGCAGAAGGCGCTCCTCTCAAAACTTCCATCATTTGGGCTCCCCGAGAGCTTGTGCAAGTGGACCTCCAGTTTCCTCACTGGGTGCAGCATACAGGTCGTTGTCGACGGATATTGCTCGAACCTGAAGCCCGTGAACCCTGGAGAGCCCCAAGGCTGTGTGCTATCTCCCACGCTGTTTCTTCTGCATATAAATGATATGTTGGACACCTCCAACATTCATTGCTATGCAGACGACAGCACTGGTGATGCCGTATACACGGGCCAAGCAGGTCTCTTTCGGGAAATCGTCGACCAGTGCCGGGAGAAACGTGTCTTCTATCGAGTCCTCTCTTGAGAAGGTCGCGGAATGGGGTAAATTGAACCTTGTCCAATTTAATCCCCAGAAGACTCAAGTTTGCGCGTTTACCACTAAAAAACCCCATTTGTATCACCCCCGTATCACCGCTCCTCGACAACATTTCCCTTACAGCCTCGCCTACTATTGGAATACTGGGTCTCGAAATCTCGAGTGATTGCCAATTTCATGGCCTTCTGGAGGGCAAAGCCAAATTGGCTTCGAAGAAATTGTGCGTCATTAATAGAGCACGGCGATACTTCAAGCCGGCCTACATTCTAGCGCTCTACAAAGCGCAGATCCGGCCACACATGGAGTATTGCTGTCATCTCTGGTGTGGCGCAACCCAGTATCAGCTCGATGGATTTGACCGCGTGCAACGTGGAGCAGCTCAAATTTCGGCTACCCAGTGCTCTGTGAATGGCTGGATCACTTGGCGTTGCGTAGAGATGTCGCTTCATGGTGTGTCTTCTACCGCATTTATCACGGGGAGTGTTCCGAAGAGCTGTTTAACCTGATTCCTGCCACCGAATTCCACCTTCGCACGACACGCCACAAGTTAGGATATCATCCACACCACACCAAAAAAACTACTATTAGTAATACGTAGGTAGGCGTTAGGATTGTTAAATTATGATTATGCATAGTTTATCATAGGGAGACTTGAATACCAGTAAGGTACCAAAGCAGCGTCTTTTCTTCCATTAACCAGTATTTTTTTTTATGGAATAGGAGGACAAACGAGCGTACGGGTCACCTGGTGTTAAGTGATGACCGCCGCCCACATTCTCTTGCAACACCAGAGGAATCACAAGAGCGTTGCCGGCCTTTAAGGAATGTGTACGCGCTTTTTTTGAAGGTACCTATGGGTACCTATACGATACGATACGATACGATATGTCGTATCGACTCGGAAACACCGCAAAAGGAAGCTCATTCGACAGCTTTGTAGTACGAGGGAGAAAGCTCCTTGAAAATCGCACTGTGGAGGACCGCCACACATCCAGATGGTGGGGATGATATCCTAACTTGTGGCGTGTCGTGCGAAGGTGGAATGTAGTATGCCTCAGTCCTGAGAAGAACGGGCGCAAGAAACTCAGCGGGCTTACTTTTTTTTTCTTAATTTAGTAACAATATAATTTGGAATCATACAATAAAATGTATAATTTAATAGCTTGAGGGCGTTATCTCCACTCTCAGTCTGTGGTCTCATTAATAAAATTATTTATGTTTTAGTAACCTCTACCACTCAAACGTTTTTAACAATTATTTTGTACATTTTCTGTTATCATGTAAAAGTCGTCGAACAAAAGACCTCGACCCAACCGTTGCAGGCATAACAAGCTTATGTTTGTTCCTATGTATTAACTACCATTACATTACGTGAGTAATTATTACTTATTAATCAATCCTCAATCTCACATTACTTTAGGCTATTTGATACGTAAATTCGTATAATCTTAACTAATTTTCAAAAAAAATAGCGATCCCTATTAAAATCCAATAATATAACGACAGGTCTGAAAAAATTTGTCATAAAAAATCTGTCATCGCGTGCGCTGCGTAACATTTGATGATAGAACAAAAAAAAATCTACAGTATTATAGAACGTAACAATACTGCTGAAGTTATGCCACTATAACTACTTTTTTATTTTAAAAGTTGATCAAATTGCCGACAATAATCAAACCATATTACCGCTATATTAATCATTATCCGATTAAATGATATTTTATTAAAGAATGTTTCACTAGATGTTGAAATACGTTCTAAATTATTAAAATCGTTCATTCCTTTCAAACGTTATATCGAATTTAAAAATGTCAATCTAAAGAAAATAATGTAATAATAAAATAATAACTAAGTGAAATAAAAGTTTTATGGTAACAAAAACAAATCTATGGTCCGACTTACGGCCGTTCCCAATATTCAGTCTATCTCTTACTTAATCTTACTTATGATAAAAATCGTAACTATCGTTGACTTTTCTGTCCCAATAAACTTATCGACGGTAACTCACCTTATCCGTACACGCTGTCTGTCAATGGGACGACGTATAGCATACCAGCGATAGAAGTTTGTATGGAAATTTCAATTCACGCGTCCCAATATAAGGCGATAAGAATGACTTTTCATATTGGGACAGCTTCAGATTATTGACAGCTAATTACTCACTGTAGAAGGTAGTAATTTATCTCTATCTGTAGATAGTATATTGGGAACGGCCGTTAGTAGACTAGACTAGACTTTCCATTTACACGAGATCGGTATCTACATGAGTGAAACCGCGTGTCATTGCTAATATAACTATAAAATTACAGTATATCAAAGTCTGAAGTAATAACTCAAAATTTGCCGAATTTTTTTTTGCATAATCTATACATCTATACCTAGATATAAATAAAATTGGAGTGTCTGTTTGTTATATTGAAATAATGGTTTTTTACTTCATGTATATGATGATGATATATATACACCAAAGTATCATTTTTTACAATTTTGTCAGTCTGTCTGTTTGTTCCGGTTAATCTCTGAAATGGCTGGACCGATTTTGATGGGACTTTTTTTGGCAGGTAGCTGATGTAATAAGGAGTAACATACGCTACGTTTATTTTAGAAAAACGCTTTTAAATTTGGAAAAAAAATAAAGTAATGTTGCAATGTCCAAGAAACGGCTTAACTCTTAAAATAATTTATATGGCAAAACAACGTTTGCCGGGTCAGCTAGTGAGGAATAAAAATGAAATCCAATTTGGTGTGAATAATTTTATTTATACATAACACAAATAAGAATAGTTAAATATGTAAGTTTTAGTTTCTTATTATAATAGCACCGGGTCTACCCCCAATTACTTTTCTTCTATTTCTACGATACACCCAAACACCTCCTACAAATAAAAAAAATGAAGCAAAAAAAATGCAGTGAGGCATGAATTTATTCACAGGGTTTATGTACGTACATACATACATATCTGTCGCATACGTTATTCCTACAATATTATAAAACAACAAATTGTTTAACATAACAAATTGTTTAGATTTGCAAGAGCGACATCTCAAGTAAATTTCCTAATATACAAAATATCAGGGTTGAGCAGGTTATCAACTGCAAAGTAGATCCTGTAGATGAAGCCACATCCTGAGAGATGAAGAATGTATACAAGATTTATGAACTTTACGTCACTAGAACAGTTGGCTCAGTTGGAATGAGCGCTCGCACGGAACGCGAGGGGTCGCGGATTCGAGTCCCGCATCATTCATAAACTTTGTTTTCAAATTTTATTTGTGTAATTAATCCCAGTAGTGAGGGTTATCACTTTAAAATATAACAATTTATGAGACAATTTAATTAATATTTAACACAATTTAACAAAATTTATTTACCCCAAAACTAGGCATAACCGATATATTTAATATACATATTCAAACATACATTAATACATATAAATCTCGATGACTCACAAACAAAAGTCCATATTCATCATATTATAAATGAAATTCACTTACCGGGATTCGAACCCGGGATCTCTGAGGTCTATGGGTCGTCAACAATAACATTATTATAGCAACTTGTGTTTGTAAAAAAAATTTACTTTTCAGGAAGCTTCCTGGTAGAAACTTTCTTGGTTGTTTGGTGACGTAAATGACGACACACCAATCTAATAAAGAATCATATATATGTTTTATAGGCAGTATTTTTTCACTAGATTCCCATATTTTTGATGGTCGGTTTGAATGAGGTTTCAATATGTTTTCGTGACAGCAAATGCATAATTTGAAAGTCAATATAAAATTTGTTAATTTAGATTTAATTTTCAAATTATAAGTGTTTTTTTCATCGGCCTTTTGGATCACTTCCCAAAAGAACTAGCACTTGAAGCAGCTTGGCCGCCACCTCTACCAACGTTGATGCTTATGCTCTTCGCAATGCTCAAGGAACCACCCTGTCCAGAACTTCCGTTACCAAGTCTATTCGGTGCAAGTCCACCAGGTCGTTGTCCAAACCTACCGGGTCCGAATCCATTTTGCCCAAATTGACCACGTCCCAATCCTCCACCTATTATAGGTGGTCTCAAACCACCACCAAAACCACCAGCTTGGGCATTTGCTTGGCTGAACTGTGGCGATCTCTCAACTCTTAAAGCTGAAAAAAATAAGGAATAATATAAGATTAAAATATCGTAATAATAAAATAACTATTTCGTAGATTTTAGACACGGTTCACCGGGCTGTAGAATTCGTATTCAAATTCGAATATTTTTATTCAAAATAGAATTTTAAACCCTTTCGAAAATTTATGCGTGATACCTTAGATCATTTATACATCTAGACAGACTGTCATCACAGTGACTCAACCGTGTAGTAGGCATAACAGCCTTTTTTTTATGGAATAGGAGGACAAACGAGCGTACGGATCACCTGTTGTTAAATGATCACCGCCGCCCACAATCGCTTGCAACACCAGAGGAATCACAGGAGCGGTGCCGGCCTTTAAGGATGGTGTACGCGCTTTTTTTGAAGGTACCCATGTCGTATCGTCCCGGAAACACCGCACAAGGAAGTTCATTCCACAGCTTTGTAGTACGTGGAAGAAAGCTCCTTGAAAACCGCACTGTGGAGGACCGCCACACATCCAGATGGTGGGGATGATATCCTAACTCGTGGCGTGTCGTGCGAATGTTGAATTCGGCGGCAGGAATCAGGTTTAACAGCTCTTCGGAACACTCCCCGTGATAAATGCGGTTTGTTTGTTTCTATGTATTAATATAACATTACGTAAGTAATTATTATATATTGACCACTTCTCAATCTCTCCACATAATTTTAAGCTATTTGATACGAAAATTTGAATAATTTAAACTAATATTATAAAGCGGAAACATTTGTGTTTTTGTACGTATGTTTGTAATGCTTTCACACAAAAATTAGTGGACTGATTTCAAAAATTCCTTCACCATTAGCAAGCTGTCTTCACAGAGTAACACAGGATGTAATTACATTTAAAAAAAAATAGGGATCCCTAATAAAATGCTATAATATAACCTAAGTTGTCATTTACACGTCTAGATAGCCTGTGACCGGCTGTGAAAATGGCAAAAAAATTGAGGTTGACTGTCAACCTCTTTTTTGAGCATTTCACGCACACTAACGCAAAGTGTCATACAAATCGCGAGTGTAAGACGTAGCTTGTCACGCACACTAAACTAATATTACTGGCGTATTTTTACCGGTTGCCTAACAGCAGAATATCTAGACGTATAAATTTTCTAGAGTGATACATTTCGTTAGAATAAAATTTATTATTTAAACATGAGAATGGTCACTCCATTACCAATCAATTTAACACATAAAATTGAAAATTATTTTGAATTTCTTAATACATTTTTTTGTACATTTTCTGGAATCATGTTGTAAAAGCATAAACTACTGAACCGATCAGAATAAACTTAATATCTGCATATATACCATATGATGCAGATATGTTTCGGAGAAGGTTTTAGTATATAATTTATGGCTATTTATCCGCAACTTTGGGGGAAGGTTTTAATTATGTAATTTAGTATAAAAGGCTTTTTCATTTTATTTTATTTTATTTATCCGCAACTTATATTTTTTTATTTAGAAATACCTATAAAATCACAATATAAATAATTCGTTCAACAATTTATTACTTTTTATGAAATAGTCTATATTATTTAAACACAACTCATATATTGGACGCAGCACCTTACAAACTAATTTCTTATGTATATTACAATTGCCTTTGTTAAATACTCTAGGTATTGATTGAAAAGAGTGGCCGTAGAGTTTCTTGTATGTTCTTCTCACGAGATCAACTTTTTACGACCATATGGTAAATTCAGTAATTTTTAAGACACACAGTAAATTCAGTAATTTAAAAGAAATATTTTTTACAAATATTTGTTTTGTTGATTCCAAAGCGCTTATCTTAAGGCTAATTGAATAAAGTTTTTTTGACTTTGAGTTTGAATGACATTTCATTACATATAGTAATGAGCGAGCGCGGAAAACTTAATATATAGGCAAAACAACGTTTGCCGGGTCGGCACTTGTATAAAATAAAATTTTAAACACTTCTAGAACGATAAAGGAAATAGTTAAAATGATTAAGTATGCCATAGAAACAATGAGATAAGATAATAATAATAATAATGGTGACACACTTTTCACACAAATTATCTTGCCCCAAGTTAAGCATATATAGCCTGTGTTATGGGTTACAAGACAATGATATATTTAATACAATATACTTACTTAAACATACATAAATTCATATAAACATACATATACATATACACATACATAAATACATTTAAACATCCATGACTCAGAAACAAACATCCATATTCATCATATAAATGCTTGCACCTACCGGGATTCGAACCCGGGACCTCTAGCTTTTAAAAGCGGTTTTAAAAATATATATTACCTGCGCTACTTAAATTTATAACAACAAGAAGAACACACAGTACATAGAACCGATACATTTTGATATGTGTGTGGTATGAGACTGAAGTGAAGCGATAAATTATGACCAACTTATATTGTGAAAAAATTTACCTCCTGTTCGCACTTGTATGGCTATTATTTGAGTACATAAGACATTAAGGTATGTCCACACCATAGGCACGCATTGATTTTCTAGCATGGTAGGCACTGTGGATATATCATTATTATAACACTAGAAATAAGGGATTGCTTGTTACTAATTCTAGTAGGCTTCATAAGATACATAATAGCTTTAAGGGTAAATGTATACACTTCTATAATAAGGTCGCAGCCACTGTTGAGGCATTATCTATAAATTAATTTAAATGTTTCATTAAAAAAATGGCTCTGTCGTAAATCCTATTACTCCACTGCTGAATATCTAAATGATCGGACAGCCTGGGACTAGATTGTGATTATTTTATAGCGATAGAAATGACTGTACAATATTGTATATTTTTATTGAAAAGAGCGCAAAAAGAGAATGCTGGGGACTGTCTTGCGCCGCTTCATCTCTCTCAGAGCGCCATTTGTTTCCGAAGCGGTAGTAGTATCTAGTAGTTATTAGAAATGACATCAAAAAGAATTCTAAAGGAATCAATTTTGAGAAAATAAATGCCTTTATGCCTTTATAATAGTATCTAGAGTAAGAAAAATTTTATGAGTGGTTGTTCAATAGGTGTTTGGTAATAAAATAACGGAACCAAATTAAACTCAATTAACTTTAACACTAGTGCTATATTTGTTTAGGTTCATAATGAGTTGGACACTGCCTAATTGCCTATATAATACGCACGCCCCTACACCAAAGACTTACAAAATACTAGCGTAGAGACAAAGAAACAGTGCGATAGAAATGAACATCTCTAATGGAGATACAGGAAGATAGAAAAGGGAAACGAATCTATTGTTACTTATATTTATTTATTGAGACACACAAACAAACAACAATAAATTATGGTGATTTAATAATATAGTTAACAGCTTAGTTTATGGATTGGTATCCGCTGCGCTCCAACTAGTGGGCGTGCTCGAGCCAGTCTCGAACAATGTGTGTCGTTGACGTGCCACATGTTTTGCTAATAATAGAAACTAAAATGACGTATTGTGTAGTAAATATTTGTAAAAATAATACTACAAGAAATAAGAAAGACACTGGGATCACATATCATCAGTAAGTATTTTGTATTTTATTAATTTCAATGTGAAATAACACGACGCGTATGAGTTCAATTGAGTGTCAAGATGCCACGCACACAAGCATCAATAGTTGCCATAATAAAAAGGCTATTCTAGGTAGTGCGGTATCTAGTTGGAGCGCAGCGGAGATCAATCCTTAATCTAAGGTTTACTGTATATTTTATACTGTATTGTAGTTCACTAATAACGTGCACAGAGTGTATTTTAAAAAGGTTACCAAATTTTAGCATCAGAATATATCATAAGCATAAAAAATAAAATATATATATGACATTTAAAATTATTACTATATGTAAACAATCATCCACGGATGACATTACCTTTAAAATATTACTAAGTAAACGCACCACTGACCTGTATAAATACCACTGGACAGGCTGTTCCATATGTTTGACAGTAATTTTTTTGTGTCTATTTGAAGCGCCACTTGCGAGCGTCCAGAGAACTAATTTTGACGTATAATACAAATGGCTGCGAAGGAACGTACAATACTCTGGAGTATTTTTATATTTTGAATTAATTTCGTTCGTTTTCCATGTTATTTATACTTCAGGAATCAACGTAATAAAGTACACATTTTTTTTTTGTAAATAGTTTTCCTATTGATGTTTGTTCAGCTGCGGTATTCATCACTATTTTAAGTACCGCAGACTCTCGCTACATGGCCAACAGCGCCAAAATGGCGAATATCGAACAGGCACAAAAGCACTTTGACAGCCGCCAGTCCAATGGTAAATAGTAGGGACTAGAGGTAGGACAACGCACACATTGACAAACCAAAATAAGTCAGGCGTTTTCGGGCTGTCGGGTCGTCTCATCGATACACGCTGGTGTATTCTAAGCCCACAGAATAATTCAATTTACAAAGGGTTTGGATCATAATATAAGATTATAATAAAGATATAGAAATATCTTGAAATACAGAAGTGAAGGCCCCGCTAAGACCAGTTCTTGCCAAAACCCTTTTTTTTATATAAGAGAGGTGATAAGAGAGGTGAGAACAGTACTCCATGTGAGGCCGAATTTGCGCCTTATAAAGTTGCAGGCGGTGGCTTTTAGTGAAGTACTGTCTCGCTTTACTGAGTACACCAAGCTTTTTTGAGGCCAGTTTGGCCTTCTCAACCAAGTGACCACGGAACTGAACGTCGCTCGATATATCGACGCCAAGTAAGGCTGTGGCAGTTAGAGGAGTGATCTCGAATCGAGGGGATACGACAAAGGGAGACTTTTTAGTGGTGAACGCACAAACTTGTGTCTTCTTGGGGTTGAATTGGACTAAATTTTGTCGGCCCCATTCCGAGACTTTGCAAAGCATAGTCTCGATTTCAGACACAAGTTTGTTCCGGTTCTCGTGGACGCTATCCCGGGACATGTTGGCACGGCCGGTGTAGGAAGCATACCCTGTGCTGTCGTCATAGCAATGAATAATGCTGATTTGCAGCATATCATTGATATGCAGAAGAAACAGCGTAGGGGATAGCACGCAGCCTTGCGGGACAAAAGCGTTTATGGGTCTTAAGTCTGAGCATGCACCGTTGATAACAACCTTGATGCTCCGATCAGCCATAAAGCTAGTGAACCATTTGCACAACTTCTCGGGAAGCCCATAGGATGGCAGTTTCGCTATAAGTGCTTTATGCCACACCCGATCGAAGGCCTTCGCTATGTCCAAACTCTCACCGCCAACCGCCAAGGGAGAGGCCCTTCGACTCAACCGCTTGCGCCCATTTATGGGTGAGGTTTGCAAGAAGATCACCAGCTGAGCGACCCTGACGCAAACCGTACTGGCAGTCGCTGATCAGCTGGTGCCCCTCTAGGTATCCCCAGAGCTGGAGGTTGATGATCGACTCCATTACTTTGGAGAAAATGGAGGTAATGGCAATGGGGCGGTAGTTGGACGGATCTGAGCGTACGCCTTTCTTAGGGATCGGGTGCACTAAAGCCGCTTTCCATAATTTCGGGACTACGCCTGATGAGTAGGAGAGCCAGAAAAGACGAGTAAGGACCGGCGCCAGTTCCGGAGCACATGTCCGCAGCACTTTATTTTTATTTAATACTTAGTAATTAAATTGACATCCAAACCCTCAACCAAGTCTACTGCTACCATATACATTGGGCAATGAAAATATTAAAATAAAAAAAAGAAATCTCTATTAGATATCAATATACTTATTAATTTAAGGAACATAATAGTAGATCGGTAAGTAATAAATGTTTTCATACAAATAAAATAACAATAGGTTCGAATAAAAATAATAATAATATTGACACACTTTTTACACAAATTATCTTACCCCAAGTTAAGCATGTATAGCGTGTGTTATGGGTTACAAGACAATTATATATTTAATACAATATACTTACTTAAACATACATAAATTCATATAAACATACATAAATACATTTAAACATCCATGACTCGGAAACAAACATCCATATTCATCATATAAATGCTTGCACCTACCGGGATTCGAACCACCGGGATAGAGCCTCTAGTTTAGTAGGTAGGATCGCTAACCACTCGGCTATACAGGTCGTATAATAATAGGGAAGACACTTCTGTAACTTCGACCTTATAAACAAAACAAAATATATTCTTATGACAGCAATAACAACCAATCCCGTAGGGACAAGGTGAGCAGGACGTTCAGCTGATGGTAATTAATAAGCCCTGCAGTGCTGCGTAGGATTCTTGTAAAGTTCTAAGCGGCACTACGTTTACGCTCGTCACCTTGTGACATAAGATGTTACGCCTCATTTGCCCAGTGCACTAACTACGACAACTAAAATAATACTAACACATTGTTGTTTCACGGCAGAAAAAAGCGCCATTTTGGTACCCATAATCTAGCCGGCAAAAGTTAGAGGAGCCTCCCACTGTTAAATTTATATTTCAACTAGCTGACCCGACAGACGTTGTTCTGTATATAATAAATAAAATAATGTTTTTTATGAATTTGTCAATAATATTTTATAACATCAAGAATTATTTCGTAAAATATGCTTCCTGTTGTTATAATGAAATTGATTCACAGCTGAACTGTCAAACCGTGCGTCAATAAATTCTCTCATAGAGAATATGTCCATACAAAACAAATATTGGAATTAAAAATAATTATGGGTCCCAAATCTAAATAAAAACTATCCTATCTCTCAAGTTATACCAAACTGCACTCCATGAAGTAATCCCCATTTAAATCCGTTCATTAATTTAGGAGTCCATCGCGGACAAACAACGTGTCACGTAATTTATATATATTAAGATTAAAAAGAGTTAATTTAAATAAAACTACAAAACAATTCATATCTTTGGTTTTAATTCTGAATATGAACTGAAAAATATAACCTTCATCACATCACACAATAGTTCCACACAAACTTAAGTAATTAGTAGAATGTTCATTTCCCAAAGGAACCAGCACTGGAACTTGCTTGAGAGCCGCCTCCACCCCCGATGCTGATACTCTTCGATATACTCAGTGACGGCAGACCGAAGCCGGGACCACCAATTCCAAAACCAGGCCGACCGAAGCTTCCATACCCGCCACCTCCAAATCTGCCCCCACCAAAACCACCGCCTCCAAATCCACCTCCTCCAAATCCTCCACCTCCAAAATGGCCCCCTCCAAATCCTCCCCCTCCAAAATGCCCCCCTCCATATCCTCTCCCAAAACCTGGTGGGCCTGGTGGGGGGTAGTAACCACCACCGAATCCCCCAGCTTGGGCACTTGCACTGGCTTGGCTAAACTGCGGTGATCTAGCCACTCTGACAGCTGTAACAGATTTTTTTTTAATATATTAGTGGACAGACAGGGTTAGAACTAGACTAATAGGACTTTTCTGAATTTTAAGAAGTGTAATTTTTAGAGGTGCACTTAAATTCTAGCAATAATAAATTCTTAAAATTAATGGAAGAGGTGAACAAGTTAAAAATCAATCGTTTCTAAATAACGCAGCTAAACATGGTTAACAAAATCCGTATTGTACTAAAAAACAGATTATCCTACCTCCTTCAGACAGTCCCAACATCACTAAAACAACAAAGCAAGCTAAACGAATCATAATTGAATATGCTACGGATTGTTCCAACGAACTAAATCATCTTGAAAATATACCCACAATTTATATTCATAATGAATGAGTCGGCAAAATTCCCAATTAACACTTAGACAAATATTAGCAAAGTATACATTGACTTGGCTTTACCGTAATGTGTTGAAATACAAAACTTCATAAGTCACGTGTAGTTCTAGTTTTATTGGTTCTTTACTTGTACCATTGAGAATGTTAATTTTGTTTGCTCTTATTTATAGTTGTAGAAATAATTCCTTACGCGGTTTAAAATCCTTGCATTCCGCAAAGCTAAAATAAATATGGAATGGTGTAAACCTTGTTGTTATACCTTAGATGAAGCTGTTTCGGTGTCGGATTCGTTCAGACACTTAAAGAAGAAGAATAATATGGAATGTATTTTTTTTTTTGACAGATTTTATTTTCAAACCAACCTTTTTCTTTATGGAAGGAGGACAAACGAGCGTACGGTTCCACATTATCTTGCAGCAAAAGAGGAAACACAGGAGCATTGCCGGCCTTTTTGAAAGGCGTACGCGCCTTTTTTGAAGGTACCCATGTCGTGTAATCCTGGAAAACACCGCAAAAGAAACCTCATTCCACAGTTTAGTTGTACGTGGAAGAAATTTCTTTCAAATCCGCACAGTAGAGGTATGCCACACATACCAATTGGACGGACTCTTTTGAATACTCCCCGTGATAAATGCGGTAGAAGACGTTAAATGTTTCGAGCTGATACTGGGGTGCGCCAGACTAGTAGCATGAGTAGACTAGAATGAGGACCAGCTTGAAGTATTGCTGTGCTCCATTTATGACGCCCAGATGAAAATTGTAATGTACCCAAACAAAACACATAGACCAGTGTCGATAGTTTTTGAAACCAAAAAAAATAATAGTAGTATGAAAGCCATTGGAAATGGAAGAGAATATAAGAAAAAATTAAAGGAAAAATAAATTACACTTTTAAAAATATTTCATTATTTATTGAAATTGTATATTGTAGGGTCTTTTAGGTACAGCTTTACGTTGGTAAAATTAAATGTAGCAGTAATAATTGATTGTCATGACGAAACCACTGAAATATATGCATGTCTGTCAAGACAAAACATGTGCCTACTCTTAAATTCGTAACAACTTTACTTGTGAATGTTTCTGGCAAATAAATAATTTTGACTTTGAATACTTCTACGTTTATAAGAAAAATGAGGACCAGTCTATAGATAAAGCAAATGCTATAGACGCGATTATGGGGAATCCTCTTGTTTAATTTACCAATAATATTTATTTAACATACAACATATTGTTAGAACCAAGAATATCCTTGGTAATATTTATATTTTTAAGATCCAATTCAATCAAATATTCAGCAAAATATGTACCTAATTCATCTTGATAACCTCACGCGTCTCGCGTCGTATTCCTCATTGCTGAGGGTCCTCGAGCTACGACCTCTGGGGCGTCGTCCGTCTACCTTCCCAATAACCATCAGTTGTTCGAGGTTGTGGTCATCTTTTCTGGCGATATGTCCAAAGAACTCTAAGATTCTACGGTGGCTGATGTGTGATGAGAGCTGATTTTTACACCTAGAGTGAAGTATAGATTGGTTGGTGCGGAAGGCGTGGCATCTTGACACTCAATGGCATCTTTCAAATTATGTAACTTAGGTATATACGCATCGTGTTTTTCGCTTTTACTACGCAACCCGACATATTAGTTTCAATTATAAGCAAAGTTTAACAGAACATGTCGCACGTCAACGTCACACATTGTCCGAGACTGGTTCAAGTACGCCCACTTGGGTGGCCGCACTTTGAGACTACTCCTGAGGACTACCTCAGTACTAACTATAGTACGTAATTATATCATATATATAACAATATTATTTGACAAAAGCTGACAATGTGAGAGATCAATTGAGAGAGAGTACCTAATAATGAACTAGCACGATTGAAATTATAAACCAAAATGGTTATCAGATCATTAAAATGGTAGAGTCCTTGGAGCACTTCACTCTTTCATCAATAAATAAAAATAAAAGAAAACCGGCCAAGTGCGAGAAATAAAATGAATATAAAATTGAAAATAAAATAGAACTGAAAAAACAACCATGAATAATAAATCGCATAAAAGTTGCAGTCTTGATGGTCAAACTTAAATAAATTTGCACGTAACTCAGAAAATTCTGACTGAGTTACATGGCACTGCGTGCGAGAGAGAGGGCCATCTCTATCGGAGATACAGCAGAAGAAGGAGAAAGCGAATCTATTGTTACTATAAACGATTTTGATTAACATTTCGTAAACAGTCAGCAATGGTTGGCATTAGCTCATTGATATTTTGAATTTTAAACTAGCTAACCACGAGGTAACGTGTGCCATTGACAAATCATAAACGGTCACCTCACATCGGTATGTGAGGTTCTTGTAGTTGTTTGTTTCATTTATTTAGAGCATTAGTAATAAGACCATTACCTCAAACCGAAATACTTAGATAATTTATACATCTCAATAGAGTCTCATGCTTCTAGACAACCGATAAAAACAGGCGATGAATATTAGATTAGTGTGCGTGACAGGCTACGTCCTACACTTGCAATTTGTATGACACTTTGTGTTAGTGCACACTAAATTGCTCTAAGTAGAGGCAAGTTCAAAATATAATTTTTTTCGACGTTTCAGCTGTCATAGTGTATCTAGATGTATAAATAACCTAGAAGCCAAAATACAATTAAAGTAGACTATTTAAATCATTTTTCAATATACTCGATTACCTTGTCAGGTCCTCTTTTAATCTATGGTATGACCCCAGACAATTAGACTGAAGACCATGACCTATATTTACGTAGTATCGGGGGTAGAGGTAAGGAGTATGTTCTCTTATGGGAGAAATGTTTAAAGTGTCCAGGTTATGCTGTAAATAACAGTTCAAAAAACTTCCACAATGGCGCTGGTGTAGCCACAGGGTATGGTATGAAGTATGGTGAATGTAGCAATTGCAAACGAATTGAAGTATGCCGATTAAAAAAATTTATATTATTGTCGACTAAACTAGTTAATTATTGAAAATTTCAACAACTTACGTTGTACAAAATAATAAAGTAAATATAAACTTGAGAGTTAACTTTAAGAGTTATTGCAAGAAAACGTGCACCTAGAGTGATTAATATTATTTTATATTTAAGGCTTCTTTTAAGATTTACCCTGATTCTACTTTAGCGCCACCCTAATTAAACGTATTTTGGCGGACACTTTTTCATGTACACAGATAATTCTCCTTGCCTCTACCCTCTATAACGGCGATACACAGTTTTTTAAGTGCATTTGGTGAGTGTGTTCATTGTCATATCATATTCATATGCCTCTATTAGTACATCTGTGAGCAGTTTCCATGTTTATCCACTAATGAGGTTAAGGCAAGTAGCGACTCTTTTCCCAACATTCTATGATTACAATTCCATTTTTAGGAACAATATCGATCAAACTTATATAACGCATATATACAGGGCAACCTCTTTCATTTGATTATCATTGATAACGATGCTATGACATTAGCCATTGACAGATGTCATTTTTAATTCATCAACATTAATGTGAGGATTAGGATCGTATTATCATAAATATACTCAAGTTTTCAAATATAATTAAATATATCCATGATATGGGGGCACAAAAAAATATATCAACGTTGCATAGTCGATTTCAAAGGCATGTCACGATATTGTTTTGGAAGTCATATCTTCAGCGACAGTGAGTTATTATTTGTTAAACAATGTGCACTGGAAACTATCATAAATATTTTATAAGAGTTATAGTTCTGAGAAATATCGCTAAAAATGCTCTCCTATAAGCTCGCCACGCAGAAATGAATATAACGTATCTATCTTATCAATATATCGCTACAATCTATGAATTTCCAACTTGAAACTACGAATTCAACTAAATATCCTAGACCAGTAAAGCCACACCAGGCTAAGCCACACCAGGCTAAGCTACGCCAGGCTAGGCCACGCCAGGCTAAACCACGCCAGGCCAGGCCAAGCCACGCCAGGCCAAGCCACGTCAGGCCATGCAACGCCAGTCCATGCCACACACACGGACTAGTAAAAAAAGGACTCCGCGCCGTGATATTAGCAAGTGAAGCACCTTTATGCTAGTGTGTGTGCGGCTACGGGGTATACCAGTCACACAATTTTTTCTCCCTTATATAATCATATATCCACAAATACTTTTATATTATTGTTTTTACACATTTTCACAACCCACGACGGCATTTTTAAAATATTTTATTGCGACGCAAACTGATCTGTCTCAGACGATGGCAAATCTCATAATGGCAGCCGATCGGCTTGTATTAGTGTAAGTGTATTCGTGGGACTATGTATTTACACGTTTACGGGCTTGTTTTGGTGCCTCACTGTTATGTAAGGTGACACGGAGTCCTTATTTTTTTACTCGTCCGTGGCCACACAAGGTCATGCCATGACACACCATGCCACGTCAGACAAAAACCACCATGCTAAGCCATGACACGCCAAAACAAAATGATTGACAGGTTTTTCGAATACTTTAATTGCTTATAATTTTTCCCCCAGGCGTCGGTGGAGGCTACTCCTAATCGAAACAATATTCGCATCAATGTTATTCGTATTGTCAGTGTTCATTGCGAAGCCGGTATTCATGACGCCCATCCAAGTAACTCCCGAACCACCACTTACATCATCAGATATTCTCAATTCACTCAACGAGAAGAGTATACTGGGCTATGTGCCCAACATACCGCCTTATACTACAATCATGGGTACAGTTGCCAATCGCCTGAATATTGGTAAGTTCCAGTTGCTTTGTAATTCCGTAAAGTTATAGATATGCGTAAAATTTTAGTTACTGTTAAAAGCATAATACTAAAATAACAGCTTTTAATGGTATAGAAATGATTTTTTACAAATGGTGCATTCGTTTTGTATCCTATCTTAAAACGCACACGACTTATGGTACCATAAACAATCGTAGAATTATCATAAAACCCAGAGGACGTCCTTTTTCTGCCATCAAGCAGTAGATATTTATTTTTTATGGAAAAGGAGGACACAGGAGCGTACGAGTTACCTGTTGTTAAGTGATCACCGCCGCCCACATTCTCTTGCAACACCACAGGAATCAGAGGAGCGTTGCCTGCCTTACAGAAAGGTGTACGCGCTTTTTTGAAGGTACCCATGTCGTATCGTCTCGGTAACACCGCACAAGGAAGCTCATTACACAGCTTTGTAGTACGTGGAAGAAAGTTCCTTGAAAACCGCACTGTCGAATATGAAAGCATTATTGTGTTTCGGTCTGAAAGGCGCTATAGCTAGTGAAATTACTAAGCTAATGAGACATCTTATGATTCAAAGTGACACGCAACTGTGATGCCGCTTAGAATTAAAAGAAAAGGGTAATATCCCTTACCATCAGGAGTTTTGCTTTGCAGTGGGATCTTGCTCGTATTTTCATCACAAAAACGAAGTAGCTGAACTAGCTTCCGTGTCAAATCACGTACTGCTATTGCAATCATAACAAATAAATATCAAACGCTGTATATTTGCGCATCATTTGAAAACTGTTCATCCGATTTGATATTTTTACGAGGGCTGCACTAAAAGTATCGGGAATGGAATATTTCCACTGTTCCTGACATATTAAAATCTTTTTAATTGAAAACTCCTTGGTTTTAAAAATCGAATACCATTTATTTTTAAAAAAAAAGATTCTCGGTATTGTCACAAGGTCTTTTCAAACTTGTTTAGTCGTTGAGAAAATGGAATTGACTCGAGAAAATTCTAGAGCGATGATTAATTATGACTTTCGAAGTGGTTTAACACAAAAACAGTGTGTTGACCGGATGATTTCTGCATTTGGTGATGAAGCCCCATCCAAAACCACAATTTATCGCTGGTTTACTGAATTTCAACGTGGACGTGTCAAGCTCAGTGATGATCCCCGTCAAGGTCACCAAAGAAAACGTTGATGCTGTGCGTAAACTGATTGAGGAAGATCGACATGTGATATACCGCGAAATTCAGGCAACTTTAGACATTGGCATGAGTCAAATACAAATAATCTTGCATGAAGAATTAGGTGTAAAAAAGTTGTTTTCCCGAAGGATACCGCATTTGCTCGGTGAAGAGCAAAAAGCGGCTCGCGTTACTTGGTGCGTCAGAACTCTCGAAAGATTCCACGCAGGATCTTCAAATGCTGTATACAACATCGTATCAGGTGACGAATCCTGGATATACGCGTACGAACCCGAAACAAAAACCAGTCACGAGTTTGGGTGTTCGAAAATGAATTACAGCCAACAAAAATTGTTCGTTCACGGAATGTTGCAAAAAAAATGGTGGCCACGTTTGTCTCCAATTGGCCATGTTGCGACTATTTCTCTTGAGGGACAAAGAACGGTTAATGCAGAATGGTATGCTAGCATTTGTTTGCCACAGGTCATTTCGAAACTCCGTAAAGAGAACTGCAACCGCCGCATCATTCTCCATCACGACAATGCGAGTTCTCACATCACGCACAGATCAAAAGAGTTTTTAGAGCACGAAAACATAGAATTATTAGACCATTCGCCGTACAGCCCCGACCTAAGCCCTAATGATTTCTATACTTTCCCTAAAATAAAGAATAAATTGCGTGTTCAGAGATTTTCATCACCTGAAGAAGCTGTGGACGCCTACAAAACGGCCATTTTGGAGACCCCAACTTCCGAATGGAATGTTTGCTTCAATGATTGGTTCCATCGTATGAAAAAATGTGTCAAATTTCGCGGAGAATATTTCGAAAAGCAATAAATAAATTTTTAAATAGTAATGTTGTGTCACTTCCTTATTGGAAGTGACACAACATTACTATTTTTGAACATAAAAAATTTTTGGACATAAAAAATAGACAATTTGATATGTTTTCTAAAGTGATAACCCTCACTTCTGGGATTAATTACACAAATGAAACAAAATAGATCCTGTAGATGAAGTCACAACCTGAGAGTTAAACAAAGCATACCAGATTTTATCAACGGAACGTCACTCGAACGGTTGGCTCAGTTGGGAAGAGCGCTCGCACGGAACGCGAGAGGTCGCGGGATTGAGTCCTGCATCGTTCATAAAAATTTTATTTTCAGTTTTATTTGTGTAATAAAAATAGATTACGACCGATTCTCAGACCTGCCAAATATCCATATAATATTATTCATAAAAATCGATCAAGCCGTTACGGAGGAGTATGGTAACTAATATTGTTGTTAGATGTGAGATTTATACTCTCCTGAGTAAAAAATTAATAACTTGATTTCCTATAACTTAATTCCTTGGTATTTATTAAAATGATATTCTTGCAGAACTAATGAATGCATCCAGCGAAGAAGACCTTGATAATTTATTGTATAATCGATCGCAGGGCACGCCCATTAACAACCCCATCACGTGGGTGATTTGGAAGTTTGAGGTAAAAGTCACCTTCATCTTAGTTCAACCAATCGTGGAGCTCCGGTGATTTAAAGATCGATATATATTTTTTTATGACGGTAAGGGACGAGACGAGCAGGACGTTCAGCTGATGGTAATTGATACGCCCTGCTCATTACAATGCAGTGCCGCTCAGGATTCTTGAAAAACCCAAAAGTATGAGCGGCACTACAATAATTGCGCTCGTAGGTGTTAAGTCTCGTTTGCCCAGTAATTTCACTAGCTACGGCATCCTTCAGACCGAAACACAATAATGCTTACACATTACCGCTCACAGCAGAAATAGATGCCGTTGTGGTACCCATAATCTAGCCGGCATCCTGTGCAAAGGAGCCTCCCACTGGTAAACGATAATCCCGATAATTTTAATCGAGGTTAATATCACTCAAATTTGGCAAGACTCTCATGATCAGCACATTTTAACAGACGGTCTGTTAGTTTAGAAAAAAGAGAACGTTATAATTGAACGCTAATGAAATGAACATTGTAAATATGTAATACATTTGACTACGTACAACGCAGAGCTGCTCGAATTGTCGGGGGCCCAGTGCTCTGTGAACCGCTCAATCACTTTGCGTAGAGACGTCGCTTCATTGTGTGTCTTCTACCGCATTTATCACGGGGAGTGTTCCGTAAAGCTATTTCTGCCGCCGAACTCCACCTTCGCACGACACGCCACAAATTAGGATATCATCACCACCATCTGGATGTGTGGCGTTTCTCCTCAGTGTGATTTTCAAGGAACTTTCTACCACGTACTACAAAGCTGTAGAATGAGCTTCCTCGTGCGGTGTTTCGGGGACGATACGACATGGGTTTCTTCAAGAAAAACGCGTTCACCTTCTTGGCCGGCAACATTCCTGTGATTCTACTGGTATTGCAAGAGATTGTGGGCGGCGA
Source organism: Leptidea sinapis (assembly GCF_905404315.1). Lineage (NCBI taxonomy): Eukaryota > Metazoa > Arthropoda > Insecta > Lepidoptera > Pieridae > Leptidea > Leptidea sinapis. The sequence goes on along the minus strand of NC_066304.1, from coordinate 5,135,677 downwards.
TGATCACTTAATACCAAAAACATATTTCCATAAAGAAGGCTGTAGAAATGTTTGTATAAATTTTTGAAATGGCCCGAAAGTTAGAGGAGGCAAGAACATTAAATATCAAGCAAATCAGTGGCCCACGAAAATCTGGCTGATAATAACATTCAATGAGAATCTGCTTCAATGCGTCTCAAACCAGATTTATCGACACGCAAACGTGCAGCTCCATCAAACATATCTTGCGCATCAGCTTATTTGCCCAAGTAATCTTGGATCGCTTCCATTACTTTGACCATATCATGTTTTTCAACGAAATCCACCTGCATCAGAACGAGCATGTTAGCAGCGAAAATCCAAAGACTAATCATGAAAATGCCTTTCACTTGCCTTAGGTCACTTTATGCGCAACGTAGCCCAGCTAAAGGTAGCGCCTTTTCTTTGAAGGTTCTTGAGGACGCGCGGTCACAGTAAACTTTGCTAATTAAGCGGGAAGATCAGGGGAGTTTTACACGAAGTGTACGGCAATGTACAAGAATTTAACGGCTATAATTGAAATACGTGGTTGCAACTAGAAGCCACTAGTCACACCTCTTTCCTTGTCCCTGCTGTTGGGGTAAATTCCACAGCCTTTAAATTATGAATGTAGAAATCGCGACGAGAGGGATTCATGCCATATTATTTTTAGAACACAATTTGTTCACGAGATAATTTAATATTGTTTTTAGTAAAATAGAAACAAAATTTATTTTAAATTTACTAACAAATTAATGGCCTTCCTTTGTAAAAACTCCCATGGGGCTACCAAACGTGGTTAACAAAGATTGTGTTCCGTATCAAAACCCAGCCTTAACGTGAAATATTGTTCAGGGAGCGACAACTATGTGGAAATTCAGTATCCGAAGTACGGAACGAGCTCGATATGTCACCAGTTCTGATCAAGCTCACAGCAACCCTCACTTAAGGAGTGGCTTCCTGGCTGTCCAGCTCGCAATCAGTGAAGCCATCTTGGAATATGTCAGTACGACAACTCCCAAGTTTGAGGTATGCCTTCATAAATTAACTAAAAACTGACTCTCCAAGGTCATTTATTTCATCTATGTTACAATAAATTTAATTAATTATAATATGAACAAATTCAAGCATTTTCTTCTCCTCATAAACGACTTTTGCCGTTTCAACCAGCTTCAAAAAAGGAGGAGATTGGTACCATTGCTACAAACTTTAAGTTCATACATTCCGTGAAGTTAATTATGATTCCAAAATCCGAAAACATTTTTAGACAAGCAATGTACTTCAAACTCCTCGAAAAGAATGTAGATGGTATGATTACCATGAGATTGCATGCATTGCATTTACATTCTTTTGACTTTGTTTTTCTTGAAAAGGCAGCAACTGCTGCTGCCTTTTCAAGGTACAATTTTTACCTAAAACAATGGTTGTACCGTAATTCTCCTCTATTTACGCTGAAATACTTTGTTTACTGAAACTGACTTTTTACAGCAAACAGATTTTTTACATAAATCGTATCAAATCCTCCGTACAATTACAAATTTAAAAATAATTTAGGTACACCATTTACAAACACAAATGTTATATTGCGACATTTTCTTTTGCAAATACTGAGATCCCACAAGATCGAAATTCATCGACCTCGCAAACAAGAATATAATAATCTGAGGAAAAAAAATAAAAAAAAATATATAAATATAATACCAATAAGCTGAGGAACTAGATGTCCTACTTGTAAGATTGGTGTAAGGTCAGTGGGTATATTATTAGTAGACGAAAGGTTATTTATTACTTCATCTTAAAATGTATGCTTTTAAATGGTTTTTATAGTTTCAAAACATCATTAAAACAAATACTTTTATAGATTTTCTTCAAAAAAGTAATTCTGCCGAAACCCGGGATTGAACCGGGGACCTTTAGATCTTCAGTCTAACGCTCTCCCAACTGAGCTATTTCGGCTGTATTAGTGATGATAAAATAACTATATTGTTTATCATTTTTATAAAATGATATCTGTTTTATGCTAAATTAATGTATGTTATCTTTTAAATCGGTTTTAACTGGTTACATGACCATGTATATCTATAAAAGTCACATGTTTTGTTTTAATGTAATCGTAATTCGTATAAGATTCGCTTGTGATTCCAAATAAAAGAATACCAATGACACAAGAGGGGCTATTTATTATTGGTAAAATTTGAATTCTATTTGTGTTTTTTATAAATATATATTTTTAAAAATAACTGTCGCAATTTATTTTGTGATTAAATCGATAATCTGCTTGTTTTACGTCATCCTCTAAGTTCACTCTGTTCATCTTCTTTTTTGGGTTTCTTACTCAGGATACTGTTTAACTCTCAGGTATTGATACTGAGTCAGTAACATCGCCATTTTTATAAATATATATCTATATCTGTCATGCTTCCAATAGAATGATCAGCTGATTGTTAAAAGTCTTTTTATTCCATCACATCTATGATGGTGGTTTCTTCCCTTATCAATTCAAGCTTTATTTTATTCATCTATAGATGTGACGAGTTAGATATTTTTTCAGTTAAGTCTCGTACCAATGCCGGTGTCACCGCTGATGCAGGAAAATGAAGTCCGCAAGGCAATATCGCTTATATTACTCTGTTTTACGTTGGCACTGCTGCCTCCTGTTTTGGAGGCCGAAGCATTGGTTGTAAGTGAATCAAGAAATAGATTTAAGGTAATGTTAAAATTGGTAATAATTTATAATTATACTAGCTGTATGATGATGATGACTTACGATACGCAGACGTGATCGCTAACTATTTGCTTGATGAGAAAGCTCATGGTCGCTCATATGTCGAATCAGAAATGAGGAGATCCGAAGGCGAACCAAAGACACCGACCAAATGATTGCGAAACTGAAGTGGGCAGAGCACATAGTTCGATGGACAGATGGCCGTTGGGGCAGTAATGTCCTCGATAGCACGGGGCCGATCGTCATGAAGATCTCTGGGGAGGCCTTTGTCCAGCTGGACGGCGACTGGCTGATATGATGATGATGATTAAGATACTAGCTGTGCCTGCTATCATCGTGGACTTAAACATGTCTCGGTTTGTTAATATGAAATACTCTAAGACACCATTGCTTTGGCGTTCGTTAATTGAGCCCGGTGTAGTTTGAATGCAATAATGGCCTGCGTATGTAAAGTCGAAAAAGACTAAATGAGAATATTACAAGTAATTAGATAAATTTGCTAAAATTTATATCTATATTTTATATAAATGCATATGCATATGCATATCAGATTAAATAATAGTCTTAAAAAATCTGGATCTAGCAGAAACCACGACAATATCAAAACAACATACACATGGAATGATGAAAACAACCGAAGGCCTGGCAGTTAGCCTGGATATAGCGAAGGCCTTTCATAGTGTATTGCACAAGGCGCTCCTCTCAAAATTTCCATCATTTGGGCTTCCCGAGAGCTTGTGCAAGTGGACCTCCAGCTTCCTCACTGGGCGCAGCATACAGGTGGTTGTCGACGGATATTGCTCGAACCCGAAGCCCGTGAACCCTGGAGAGCCCCAAGGCTGTGTGCTATCTCCCACGCTGTTTCTTCTGCATATCAATGATATGTTGGACACCTCCAACATTCATTGCTATGCAGACGACAGCACTGGTGATGCCGTATACACGGGCCATGCAGGTCTCTCTCGGGAAAACGTCAACCAGTGCCGGGAGAAACTTGTGTCTTCTATCGAGTCCTCTCTCGAGAAGGTCGCGGAATGGGGTAAATTGAAAATTGTCCAATTTAACCCCCAGAAGACTCAAGTTTGCGCGTTTACCACTAAAAAAACCCCATTTGTCGTATCACCGCTCTTCGACAACACTTCCCTTAAAGCCTCGCCTAGTATCGGAATACTGGGTCTCGAAATCTCGAGCGATAGCTAATTTCGTGGTCATCTGGAGGGCAAAGCCAAATTGGCTTCAAAGAAACTGGGCGTCATTAATAGAGCACGGCAATACTTCAAGCCGGCTCACATACTAGCGCTCTACAAAGCGCAGGTCCAGCCACACATGGAGTATTGCTGTCATCTCTGGTCTGGCGCATCCCAGTATCAGCTCGATCCATTTGACCGCGTGCAACGCAGAGCAGCTCGAATTGTCGGGGACCCAGTGCTCTGTGAACGGCTGGATCACTTGGCGTTGCGTAGAGACGTCGCTTCATTGTGTGTCTTCTACCGCATTTATCACGGGGAGTGTTCCGAAGAGCTGTTTAACCTGATTCCTGCCGCCGACTTCCACCTTCGCACGACACGCCACAAGTTAGGTTATCATCCTCACCATCTGGATCTCCACAGTGCGGTATTCAAGGAGCTTTCTTCCACGTACTACAAAGCTGTGGAATGAACTTGCTTGTGCGGTGTTTCCGGGACGATTCGACATGGGTACCTTCAAAAAAAGCGCGTACACTGTCCTTAAAGGCCGGCAACGCTCCTGCGATTCCTCTGGTGTTGCAAGAGATTGTGGGTGGCGATGATCACTTAACAACAGGTGACCCGTACGCTCGTTTGTCCTCGTATTCCATAAAAAAAAAACAAATAAAAAAATAACTGACTACAACTACCAACGCAATCCAAATAAAGGATAGAATATTTATATGCTACAAGTACCATAAGATATACGACTGTCGTATTATGAAGTCAATTATATTACTACTTACCAACGATAACAGTGTAAAATAGAACCTAAAATATATAAAAGTCATAAACTTTGTGTCAGTGTATTTTACTCTTAGAGTATGTCCGTTCAGCTCCAAACGTCACACAATGGGGTCACAGTATAGACACAATTGAAACTGAGAAGACTCCAGTTTTGGAAGACCAGTGCCACACAGATAACTTTGTATTGGTTTCTTTTTCTTTTTTTTTGTATTTAAAATTAAGCTTATATTTCGTTTGCATTAACTTATTTTATATGAAGCGTGGTAAAGTTTTTCTTGCAAATTAAAATTCATTATACTTACACTAATATTATTTTAATTTATGATAATTTAAACAACATCACAAGGACAAAATATTTCCATAGCAAGCGTAGATTTGAGTGCGTGTTGCTTTTGGTGCTCCTATATGTAGCGCAAATAAGAACTATCTGCACATGTTATTGGAGATTTTAGAGATACACTAGCGTAGCCAGTGTCTTTGTTCAAAGGACGAGGGCGGTGACTAGGGCATATGAGTAGTATCATCATCAGCCGGAAGACGTCCACTGCTGGACAAAGGCCTCCCGAAACGATCTTCCAAGACGATTGGTCCTGCGCTGGCCTAAATTATTCCGGCGATCTTGACCAGATTATCGGTTCATCTTGTGGGGTCTACCAACACTACGTCTTCTGGTACGTTGTCGCCATTCGAGGACTTTATTGCCCCAACAGCCATCTGTCTATCGAACTATATGTCCTGCCCACAATTATGAGATGTATAATAAGGTTAAAATAATTATTGATGACTATCTGTTATTTGGAGAGATATTAACCGAACGTTTGGGTTTCAACTAAATATTCGAGGTTAATTTACTTAACTAAACTACATCAACCATCTCACGTATATCTTACACTATTTTATTTATTTTTTGTAGACCTGCTAGTTATATTAATTTAAAGACAGATTGAATTTTCGGTATTCAAAGTGAATTCAGGCCTTAAAATGCTTAGAAGGCTTAAATCAACGTTGACAAGACAACAGATACGGGTAGTACCTAGTAATTTTGATTTCTTATTGTTATTCCAGCGCGCTCTACGTCTACGTAATGTGGGCTATTCATCGATCTATCTCGGCTGGTTGCTCTACGCGTATTTGACTGTGTTGCCAATAACCATCATGGCCAGCATCACCCTCATCCAGATATTCAGATGGATTCATGTCTTTTACACGTTCGTGATGATTCAGACGTACGTGACGGTGACCATCATGTTGGCTCTCATCATGTCCATGTTTCACAGTAAACGTAAGATATTTATTTTTAATCTTAATACATATAAGTTAGTATTTTTTTCAAGTCCTTTTTTTATGAAAATAAGGGACGAGACGAGCAGGACATTCAGCTGATGGTAATTGATACGCCCTGCCTATTACAATGCAGTGCCGTTCAGGATTCTTGAAAAACCTAAGAATTCTGATCGGCACTACAATTGCGCTCATCACCTTGAGACATAAGATGTCAAGTCTCATTTGCCCAGTAATTTCTCTAGCTACGGCGCCCTTTAGATAGAAACACAGTAATATTTACACATTAATGCTTCACGGCAGAAATAGGCGCCGTTGTGGTACCCATAATCAAATCATTTTTTAATGTCTTGGAGGACAAACAGGTGTACGGGTCACCTGATGTTAATTGATCACCGCCGCCCACATTCTCTTGCAACACCAGCCGAATTACTGGAGCGTTGCCGGCCTTTTAGAGAGGTATGCGCGCTTTTATTGAAGGTACCTATTTCATGTCGTCCTGAAAACACCATACAAAGAAGCTCATAGTTTGGTAGTACGAGGAAGAAAGTTCTTTGACAACCACACTGTAGTGGACATGGACGGCCACACATCATAGGGATGATATCCTAATTTATGGCATATTATTTTGTTTCATTGAATACTGATTTTTGTTGCATTAAGTACTGCAGCGTGCGCTGATATAGCAATAGGGGGTGAGTGAGAAAGAATGATAAGCAACGCCAGTTTTGATTATCTATGTCTCTATTGGGTTGGCTTAGGTCTTGATATACAAAGAACGATGGTGAATGAAAGGTGGGAGACCTTCTTCCTCTCTTACTCACTAAACATACTCTTTCTCTTTTTAAATGGCAAAAGAGGACAAACGAGCGTATGGGTTACCTGGTGTTAAGTGATCACCGCCGCTCACATTCACTTGCAACACCAGAGGAATCATAGGAGCATTGTCGACCTTTAAGATAGGTATGCGATTTTTTTGAAGTTACCCATGTCCCGGAGACACCGCACAAGGTAGCTCATTCCACACACTTACTCTTTTCTCCATTGGCTTTCTTTAGCCATTGTTCGTATATTCGCCATGTTTTCAGCCTTATTGCATACTCAAAAGGCGGTACTTAAATAAATTATTTTCAAATAGCGTGGGTGGCGATTTCCTGGATGGCAATGTTCACTTTGATGCAGACATTTCTCGCCGAACTTGTAGTACACCATAGAATGGACCTGTTGCATCCTGTGCTTACGTTTTTCTTGCATCTACTGCTTCCTCCTCTGGGACTTGAGCATGGTTTCAACGAGTTTGCGCTGTTGCAAACTGGAGGTAAGTATCGGATTTCTTTCCCTTAAGGTGAATACCGCATGCTAAATTTTGTGTGAAATAGTTACATTAAATAAATATAAGTTATAAAACAACGATTCTATAATGTAATGAAATTAAGAAATTAACAAAATCTATTAAACAAGTCAAGATAAACGTATCAAACAAATCAAGAATACTTATAAATTATTTATTTACATTTTTGCGAAACCTTGGCAACGAATCACTGAATGGGTCCAAGCATTTATAATCGTTTATAATTTTGCATAATCGCGACACAGGTCAATTGATCCCCAAAATAGTTCTGCGAGAAGGTTTTTCAAATAAGTTCACAGGTTTACGTGGGCATCTAGGCACTCTTAAATTAAACATAGACACAAGAAAGGAGTTGTCATAAATGTTGTTAATACTTTTGTATAAGAAAAGTAAATCCAATATGTCCCTACGTTGTTACAGAGTTAGTATATTAAAATATGTAAATCTTTCAGAGTATGTTGCGAGTGATCTAGATTCCCCATTTTTATTTAACACCAAAAAGACAAACACTAACAAAAGTATAATAATATTATTACAATAAATAATAAATTCGAAATGTTGGCTTAATTATAGGTGTTACACACATTTCGAATTTGATAGAAATTATTTGTAAAACGATGAAAATGTAAATGTTGATTTAAAAGAGTGGTAATGAGTTTATTGCCAATTCGTTCATTAGCTCAACCCTTTACGAAGGGGTGGTAAATTCAATAAGAAAAATTATTTTTTAACATTCATAAGTGTTTTTCCGTGACCTAAATGAATAAAGTGATTTTGATATAATTTGAATCACTGAAACCTCATTGAAACTTGTCGTGTGAATCACACAAAATATTATTTAGTCCCTGATTCTATAGAGATGAGGTACCAATTTAATATACACACATCTAAAAAGTCTAAGCAACATGCATGATATTACAAATTTACCATTTATATTGATTAATTTCTAAGTCTTTATTCACGCAAAGTGCATAGGATATGTAAACTTTTTTGTTATTGATGACATACTGGCTGGTTGTAAAAAAAAATCGATTGTTTTGTTTTTTTCATAAAATTAAATGAAAGGGTATTTGTTTGAATTTAAGTGCATTTTTATTGCTACGTTTAGTCTTGACTTTATAATTTTACCAACCATTTAAATAAAGTTAGCGACAAAATTGAATTGTTAGATATTTTTTAGGTCATGGAGCGACGTCATTTGACGGCAAATGAAATGTAGGGATGTTGTAAATAGGAAGTAATCAATATCAGGTATCTCGGCATTTTGGCATTCATAGAAGTGTTATTTGTCGTCTTTGGCAGCGCTACAATAATACAAGGGAAAGCGCTAAACAGCATTCAGGCCGTAAAAGGAGTACAACCACTGGGCAAGACCGGTACATACAACTGACTGAGGGTGCGAGTGTACCGACGGCCTGGAAATACTGAAAGGCTCAGGTGCATTCAGGAAGTTCATCCATACACCGGCTCAACAGTTATGGTATGGACAGGTATTATCAAAAACAGGCGAACTGAGCTCGTTTTTGTAAATGGAAACATGAACGCTGAAAATTACGTTGAGGATATTCTCAGACCATATTTTTTAGATTTTACGTTAATGTGTGACAATGCGCGTTCACATACATCTCGGCGACCCAGTTAATACTTGGCAACGGAGAACGTCCGGGTATTGCCCTGGCCTGCACAATCGCCAGACCTCAACCCCATCGAGCACGCATGGGACAAGCTCCAGAGACGTGTTTTAAAGGACTTGGACGGAGTGACAACAACCCAACAGCTGAAGGATTTGCTACAATTCCATTGGGAGGGAATACCGTAAGATGACATAAACAGTCTCATTAATTCAATGAATAATCGTTGCCGACAAGTTCTGAATAGCAGAGGAGGCCATATTATACATCCTATTCCTTCACAATAAATTCATTTACTTTAGAAATTTAATTTTGTTAAAAAAATGTTTAGTTGCTTATGTACCTTACTTTCTGCAGTATATTCTAATATTGTTAATTTCTGTTATTAAAAGAACTAATAAAGACAACAGCTGTTATTTTTACATCATAGGACCCTAAAAATTTTTTTTTAAATAAAATACAACGTTATAATGTGAAAAACCATCCTAAAATTTAAATAAGTACATGTTGCTGAGACTTTTTTGATGTGTGTATTATGTTTAGCTAATGGACAACAGGCCAGGTTTATTACTTTAGTTTGCATGACAGCTACGTCTTACACTCGCGAGACATCAGTCACGTTGTTTTAGTCTTCCTGTTGCTGAAAATAGAGGCTAGCGTTTCGCAGTCTTTTTTTTCGACGCGGTCACAGATTTTGAGTCTATCTACACGTTAAAACTATCTAAGGTATTATCTTAGATAATATATACGTGGCTATGTGTAGATATTGCCCTTGCTGCTAGACAACTGATGAAAACACGCCAGGTTTATTACTTTAGTGAGCGTGACATGCTAAGTGTTACACTCGCGATTTGAATGTCACTTTTTGTTAGAGTGCGTGCATTGCACAAAATAGAGGTCAACGGTGAACCAATATTTTTCGACGTTTTCACAGCTGTCGCAGTCTATCTAGATGTATAAATTATCTAATGGTACTATGTTCACTTTGTCCATTGTGAAGATTTACAATATGTTATGGAAATTTGAAATATTATGTAGTTCTACAAAAACATTGCACTTCACGACAAACAGCAACACTGAAGCCTAGCGAAATTCTGTAAGAAAAAAGCGATTGTATGAAACGTTCAGTAATTGATAGATTGACAAATGACGGCTATAATCTTGTAAAAAAACGGAGATAGCCGAAATCCACTACGTTTTAAGCAACTTTTCGCTTTCAAACTTATCCGGATTATACTTCGTCGCCAATCGCCATTTATACTAACCTTAATTTCAATTTTTACTTAGGCAGTCCTTCCTCGTATTACGTAGTATTTACATCCTCTTTGAACACGGTGATTTAATCTAATTATATGTAACTAGGTATGATCATGTCATAGAGACGGCTAAAAATCACGCGAGCTAGAATAACCTGACTTGTTGTCATGTGTTTGATTTTGATTCACGAGTATCGTTTATATGTCAACACAATTTTCGATTTCCTATTACGGATCTTTGGGACAAAGGCCTATGTCCAGCAGCGGACGTCTTCCGGCTGAAAGGACGATGATTATAATTAACTTAAAGGGTTACAGCGTTTGTTTGCTATCAAAACTTAGTTGGAGTAGCTCCATCTTAAGCCGGTTGCACACCGAAAACTAAGCTATGCCAAGGCTAAACTAAGCTATGCCAAGCAAGCTAGGCTAAGCTAAGCTAGAAATAAATAGCATGCACACCAACAGCTAAGCCAAAGCTCAGTCAGTGTTGCGTAGTTGCTGGCGAAGGATGTGCAAAGTGTGTGCGGGGAGCGGGAGGGGCTTAGCTTAGCTCTGCGCATCGGCATACACAACTAACTTAGCTTCGCATATTTTAGTAAGCTCACATAGCTTAGTTCGCATAGTTTGCGGTCTGCACACAAGTATGGAAAACTGCGTTAGCTATGCGAGCTAAGCTATACTGACTTAGCTAAGCTCTTGGTCTGCAACCAGTATCTACCAAGGGGGAGAGGAGAGGAGATGTATTTCTATAATCAATCAGATTTCGTTATTTGGATCGTGGTTTGGTGGAAATGGATCAAGAGGGGAGGCGAGGAGACGTGTCATTTTTCTATAGAGTTTTGTGCCGCGTCTAGCGATCAAGCGGCGCGACGGAGCGGAATTGCGTGTAGACGGGCGGCCGGGTAGTGCCCTAACTAGCGCGCCCTCAGGGGGGTGCAACTTCCCTACATTGGCTATTGATTACTATCACACAGTGGGGCAATGCTGATGCGCTGTGCCGGATAAGAACTGTTTGGTACTTACCCAGTTAATTTTTCATAAACTGCAGATATTGTATGGTTACGTTATTAACTCAGCATTTTGTAAATTCTTTTTCAGTCACTTTACTTCACTTAATTTAGCTATGTAACAACTTTGTAATCTCTTGAATTAATGAGTACCTATATGTGTTATTGTCGTTCAAGCTCCAATGAATTTCAATACGTAAATGAACTTTCAACCTAAGTGTAAGCTCGTTAAATAGTAAAATATCAGGAACATGTTTGGACTTGCATCTTGATCATGAATTCGTTCGTGTTAAATCGCGTAAGCGTCAAATAGAGAGCAAGTCAAAACGTACCTGAAAGACGTACGGTCGAACTCATTAACTTGCACAAAACTTGTCCACACTGACTTGGCGAGTTTTTCATCTTGTACGAACTTGAGACTTTACATTACTATAACAATGCTATTTCCTAATTATTCTTAGTACTCGTAACACAATATAAACAATACATTACCGACCTACTTGAAAGTTTTAAATGAGAACTTGTGTTAATTTAATAGTGGTCGATTTTTAGACCTCGTCGACCCCCAAAATCAGTTTTCGTTTATGTCGACCCCTAGGAAACCGACCACTTTGGGAATCCCTGATGTAGGGAATGAAAATTTGCATTGAAAGTGCTGCCACCTATTCTATTAGGTACGCTGCAACTTCACAATGGCGATAATTTAACATACATGATAGATGGAGCTAGTGATAGCAAAAAACTCACTTAACTTACTTATTTCTTGACTATCGTGTTGTAGTCATTGAAAGGGTCTCCTTATTTAAAGGTGACTGCTGAACATAATAAACGAATAATAGTTTTCACCCAACAAAAAAAAACAAACATCAATATGCATTCGATACGGTCTACAACAATAGTAAAAAGTAAAAACTAGAAACATAATTAGCTCTATCTACCGACGGTACGCAAAGAGCGTAAAAATAACGCAGCACCATCTCTTGGCCTGAGTACACTGATTCTACAAAAAATCATGAGTTGCACATCTATCTCTAGTATACAGGTTGTCCCAAAGTTGTGGGACATGAAGGGAAAGTACCTTAAATATCGAAGATAGGCTATTTTACTGAAAGAAGACTTTGTGTTATTTTTAAAAGTAAGTAATTCTGCATACAAAGATTTTCAAAAAATTACTTGCCTCGTCTGGGAATCGAACCGACTTAAAATTAAAAAAAAACACCCCTACTCTTATGATGCCAATCGAAAGAATGGCCAAAAACTAATAACTCTTCTTAAGTGACATAGTATTTTAAAAGAAAGTAGTCAATTAAGTGGATATTTTTTTGTAAATTAATTAATTAAATGCTCAAAATGTGATCCCTCTTGTCTTACGCAAATCGCCAATCTTTTAATGAGTCCGCTGCCTGTTGATTTTCTTATCATTTTATGGTGAATACTCGATATGATATGACACAATTCTGTTTGTAACTCGCCCACGTTCTCGTATCGCTTTTTGTATAGTATATCTTTCACGTATCCGCAAAAGAAGAAATCTAATAGTGTAAAATCCGGGGATCTGGCCGGCCATCTAATCGGTCCATTCGTACCAATTCAAGTAGGAAAACATTCATTTTACGTTGTTCCTTTCTTTTAAAATACTATGTTACTTAAGAAGAGTTATTAGTTTTTGGCCATTCTTTCGATTGGCATCATAAAAGTAGGGGTGTTTTTTTTACATATAAGTCGGTTCGATTCCCAGACGAGGCAAGTAATTTTTAGAAAATCATTTAATGCAGAAGTACTAACTTTTAAAAATAACATAAAGTCATCTTTCAGTAAAATAGCCTATCTTCGATATTTAAGGTACTTTCCCTTCATGTCCCATAACTTTGGGACATCCTGTATAGTGTATTAACTATGCGCGCCCTTTTCCCAGCTGCCATCTCCCCGTGCCTCACACACCCAAAAGCGTTATATGACGTCTACTTTCATAGGTCACATAACTTGACTGATTTCGATCTATGCACAGCTCACATCTCCTCACCGCTCTGGTGGAAATAACCAGACGGCATCGCGGGTTATCTCCTCTCGTCTCGTCTCGTCTCCACTTTGGTGGATACTGGGCCTTAAGGTGGAAAATGTAGATTTTTAAATATAGTTTATTATTTAATGATACTTTGCCAAACAATTCATTGGCAAATTGTAAAGAATAGGTAGTTTATGCCACATATTCTATATTGAGACCAAAAGACCCTATTTCTGCGTTCGGAATAGAGTGAAATTTGACATTGTAAAAAATTACACAGAGGAGTGTAAAAAGATGAAACGAATAACATTGTAACAAGTATTACAAATTATTAAATTAAATTAAATAATTCAATGATTTGTGAGCGTTCCATTTTACAATAGTATATCAGATAATTGTTTGATGAAAAAAATGAGGTAACACTTAATGGTTAAAGAGTCTATTGTCTCCGCCATTGGCGAAAAAAAACTCACTGACTTCGTAGGCTTAGATCTTTTATAAGTCTAGAAAGACTGTGACAGCTGTGTAAATGTCGAAAAAACAAATTTGAGGTTAATTGAGGTTGACTGTCAAACTCTATTTTAAAGAATGCACGCACACTATCACAAATTGTCGTACATATCGCGAGTGTAAGACGTAGCTTGTCACGCACACTAAAATAATACATCTAGCCTTTTCATCGGTTGTCTAACAGCAAAAGAATCTCCCCCTTATTCATAATGGTCCGCTAATTTTAAACAGCCGCTTAGGAGTGTTTTTTCTCATTCTGACTTAGGTCAATAGAAGAAGACAGAGTGAGAATTAGCAATGCTTTAGGTTAGCAGACTATTATGAATAAGGGGGTCTATCTAGACGTATAGACTATCTAAATTCGCAGTTATATTATTTGTTCTAGAGGAGGGACTGTGGCAAAAGCAATCAGTTATATTCACGATCATATCGTGGTCAGTCATGACAGGCCTGTACTTCATTGTGTTGATGATACTGCAGAGGACCATGAAGCAAAGAGCTATTGGAGGTGAAGTTTCGTGGAAAACGGTTATATTTAGGAAAATTGAGGTACATTACATTTACATTACAAAGTTACATCATATAATATTGACACACTTTTTACACAAATTAAGCATATATAGCCTGTGTTATCGGTTGCAAGACAACGATATATTTAATACAATAAACTTACTTAAACATACATAAATACATATAAACATCCATGACTCGGAAACAAACATCCATATTCATCATATAAATGCTTGCAGGTGCAAGGGATTTGAACCCGGGACCTCTAGCTAAGTAGGTAGTATCGCTAACCACTCGGCTATACAGGTCGTCACTACAGTTACATTATATAGAGCATAATGATGCATGATTCTTGTCTAGTTAGTGCAGACCACCTTAAATTGTATAATCTTATATTAAAAACGCTAAGTTGTTTTATGATTTAGAAGATGGGCTGGGAGTTTCTTATTACTTCTTCTCCCCACGTCAAAACACCTTTACGATCTGATGTAGCTTCATGAATGAATGAATGGATGAATAAGCCTTTATTGCAAGCAATGTAAAGATTAGTTCAATATAATATATAATCTAAGTATTAATCTAATCTAAGTAAGTAAGCTAAGTAATTTTCTAATCTAAGTGATATTATTAATGTTCGATTCTATGCAATTATAAAATACTAGCTGAACAAACAGACGTTGTTCTGTATAATATAATAAATAAAATAATGTTTTTTTTATGAATTTGTTAATACCACAACATAAAGAATTATTTCGTAAAATCATTTGAAAATATTCTTTCAATTTGTTTTCTGAACGACGGGGGACACATCAAAGGAAAAATTTTCATATTTATTCACCTTTTAAACCTTCCCTTGACTTCCACAAATTATTCAAGACCAAAATAAGCCAAATCGGCTCAGCTGTTCTCGAATTTTAGCGAGACTAACTAACAGCAATTCATTTTTATATATATATAGATGAGTCTTAATCCGTAATGTAGCCTCATGACGTTAACCAAATGTTTTTGCAATATGTTATGCTATTGACACTCCCTATGGTAAATAAAAATATTTCAATTTCTATTCAAACTTTTCTATATAATGCATGTACGTTCACCTAAAACTCGAGAACCGTAAGCCCAATTGCAATTAAAGTTTGCACACATATAAAGGGCGACATGACGAACATAGTCTTGCCTCGCACAGCCACTTTGTGGAATCAACTACCGGCAGCGGTCTTCCTGAACAGATACGACTTAGGGACCTTTAAGAAAAAAGCATACTCCCACCTTAAAGGCCGGCAACGTATTTCTTGACACACCTGTTGTTGCGGATGTCCATGGGCGGTTGCCTCACCTCTCCCCATCCCGTGAGCCTCTTGCCCGTACTTACATAGTATTATAATATACACAGAGAAAAGGAAAGCGAACAATAGAGTAACTGATTTTGACTGAAAAGTCGTAACAAGTTCGTTAGCTACTTACACAGAAAGTAGGAATACTAATAGTAGTAATATTTATGTGTAAATACATCGTGGCTCAGGACTCTAACAAGTTGCACGTTATCGAGACACCAACAGGACGGGAAAGAGACAAACTTCAGCCTGTTGATGAATTAGTAGCGAAGAGTATTAGTATGCGGAACGTTTCAAAGGTGAGAATTTGCTCTTGCCATATGTGATATTATATTATAGGAAATTGGATCAAAAGAGTTTTTTTTAACAATTTTTAATACCACCTACTAAAAATTCACAAACAAGCTAACATCTAAATAAGTAACTTTTAAATCTATGCTGTCAGCCCTGAAGACTTTTACATAGGACGTGGGCCGTGTAGGCCGCAAAGACTACGCATCAACAGTCCCGGGGCGTCTCCTAAGGAGACAAGAACTTAGGACCGGCTGTGTGCTTCTGGGAGTGTGTCCACGCCAGGGAGATATCGCCTTTTATAGACATCTTCACCCTGTCACATCGTCACCCTTCACCCAACAAAATATTGTGAAATATCTCACATATATAAAAATCCAACAGTCACTCATTATGGAATTTATTTTTATTATGGAAACATTTATTTTATTACTACAAAATTAATGTTGAATGTTTATCGGATAGCCCATTCTTGCTGCTTCTGACATTCGTCAGTCAAGATTTTATAGGAACAAATTGCACTTTTTGTTATTAGAAGCTTATCTGGTAAATAAAATTATCTGCCTAATAACCTAAGTCCTGTATTCCTAAAGACATCGCAATACCAATAATATCAGCCCGAACCATTTGACCGCGCTCAACGCAGAGCTGCTCGAATTGCCCTGGCGTTGCGTCGAGACATCCATTCTAAAGCACGTGGAGTGGTCCGAAGAGATGTTAGACCTGATTTCTGCCGAATTCTACTTTATTCCGTGTAAAACCATACTGCGGAATGAGCTACCTTGTCCGGTGCGTCGAGGACAATACGTCATGGGTACTTTCAAAAAAAGTGCTTACATCTTTCTAAAAGGTCGACATCGCTCCTGTGATTCCTCTGGTGTTGCAAGAGAATGGCCACAGCAGTGATCACTTAACATCATATGACCGTACGCTCGATTGTTCTCCTTTTCACGTTCACCTGATGGTAATTGATACGCCCTACTCATCACCATGCAGTGCAGGATTCTTCAGAAATCCATAATTCTGAGCTGCACAATTGCGCTCGTAATCATTGATTACATTTTTGCCACAATGTTTTAAATTTAAACAAGACAAAACGTAAACAACAAATCAAAGGCAAACAAAATTAGACCTTACGACATGGACTATTAAGTCGAACCACCCTTGTCAATATGCATGAATATAAATGCATTTTTATATCAGTTCTTAATTACTGTTCTTAATATTGCTCTTATTTTAGAGTATAATGGAGCGTCCAGTTTTGACCAATGTCACATTGGATATGTACGGAGGGGATTTCACCATGTTGTACGCTGAACGGATCCAGACGAAAATGATGACGGTTGTCGAAGATCTCTTAATTGGTATGCCATCCTGCTGTTTGTCAGTCATACGTGAAATGTGGCCGAACCAGTTCCAATTAAAGTCAGAGCTTGTATCTTTGAACTTGGTTTCGTGTCTGATTTTATTACTACTTTGCTTTTGTTTTTTTCTTTAACCTGAAAATACCTCTTTTTCATTGCTCTTTATGAGCTAGTTATTTTTGTTAAACCGTTAGTAATAAATAAATAAATAATAAAGAAATAAACCTTGTTAAACAAATTAAAAACCCAGTCTTGCCAAACAAATAGGATATAATACAAGGTAGGGCAGGCAAGTATCCATCACAAGTCTTTTTTTACATACATACTATCGCTGTTCATCTGTCTGTTCGTCTTTGTTTCTGAATTTGTTGAAGATACTTGGTTACCGAGATAGGTATAGATATATCGACATATCATATGTTCTTATTATTCAGGTTTTTCGGATTCTGTACCTCAAATGGAAAAATACGGAACACTTTGTTCACGTTGTACGTTGTGTCATGACCCTTCATCTCTTGCACGCGTGGAAGTATCGAATTGAAATCAAAACGAAATACTCAGTCTATAGTCTCTTCAAGCTGTTAATTAACCAAACTTCTAAGTAAACGTTTTGCCACATAAAACGTATATTTGAACATACTCAAGGCAATCAAAATTTATAGGGTCCGTTGACCTAGAACTATGAAATTTGGCGAGTAATACTGTCTTATACTGCAAGTATAGGACTAGAAGTAAAGTCTAAAAACTATACATTAATAATTATAGTATAAAACTGGATGCTTATGGATGGAACGGCGCGGCGGTCTGAATTTGGAATTGAATTAACCGTGTCATGTGGGGTATCGTATGAAAGGTCTTCATTGGCACAAACTTAAACATATTTTAAGTTTTTTTTCCCGTTGATATCTGTTTAAATGAGAAAAATCCTTCTGCTGTGTAAAAGTTATGATAGATATTTCCACATTTTTCCAGTGTACTTTTTGTTCTCTGGCAAAAATGATAATTAAAATAATTAAGATTGTTATAGTTATTGAAATAAACTCCTTTGGCCTAACGAAGCAAAAATAATTTAAATGTTTTATTCCTCGTGCTATTCTACATTTTTGAAAAGAACAATTTTGTAAAAACCTTGCAAAATGGCTTTGACAATTAATTATTAAATAATGAACACGGCTGTATAGGCTTGAACCCTTTGCCTGTCCTCATAATGGACGAAGAAACGAATGACGCAAACGTCAGAAAATTTTAGGAACGAACTTCAACCTGTTACTTTTATGTTAGAGTGATGCGCGGGCTTCTTAAAATTTCACAATCATAATGTTTTCATAACGCGCCCAAGGAAGTATAACTTCAATAATAAATTAGAGTACCTATTATTAAACAGGGCTCACATACCCTGACAAAGGGACTATCTATGTGCTGGGCGAGGAGGTGAAGCCTGGCGTGTGTTTCATGACGATGCAGCAGAAAATGGGATACTGCCATCGAAGCGAGTTTCTCATAGACGACCTCACCGTCGAGGAACATATTACATTCTTTCTACAGGTAAGTTTAGTATTAACACTAGCGGCCGTGCAAATAAAGTTGGTATAAAGTTATACCTCAGAATAATATGATAAATATATGCAAATTGTTTACAAATAGACATTCTGCTTATGATGGGTTAATTCGGATATGTAACATTTCCCGCGTTTATTTGCAAGGCTGTCGGACATTCGGGAAACTTTAGAATTCCCATTGTATTGACAGTGTTGTCAGCGATATTCTTGTAGTATTATTTATACAAAATTTAACTTCGCAACCTGGCATTTTGTGCCACGTCAACGTCACACATTGTTCGAGGCTGGCTCGAGTACGCTCACTTAGGTGTATTATTAGTTGCCGCAAGTTACAACTACGCCTGCGGTTTCTAGTTGGTGCGCAGTGGAGACCCATCCTTAATCTAAGGGTTTTATAACCTTTTGCCAAGCTTATTTGTAAGGCCGAACATGATTTGCATTTTAATGTTGGTATTAGAGACATGGCTCCGTATATCAAAAACTCAATAGGAAAGAAATCCAGTGTGTTTTGTCACTGTCTTGATACTTTTGACGGCTACAATTAATAAATAAAAATCAAGGTATCCTTTCCGAGTGATGTTTTTAATTGCACTGCTTCTACCAAAGAGGATGTAAATACTACGCAATAAGAGGCTGAACTGCCTAGCCTAGCGGTGCGTTCAGTTGAGTTTTGGCCGCGCTTTGAATACAACGCCACGCAATGTCAAAGTGTTCAGTGAAAATTGACCAAATGGAGTGTCGTATTACAGCTAAGTGCCCCTTTTAATAATTAATAATTTTTATCATTCGCTAACTTATTACATTTCAGTTCTAAATAATTCTAAAACAAAATACATCGATGACGAAATGTGCGCACAATTTGTACTATGGTACTGATTATGATCAATGAGCTACTTATGAGCGTACACAATAGACTTTGAACATTACTGCCACGAAATAAGGTGTTAATTTGAATGACCTATTAATATGAGATTGGGAGCCTAATTGTTTATATTACGTCAATGTGACAAATTACATTTAAAACTTTGGCCTAACTCCATTAGACTTACAATATACTAGTGTAATATACGAACAAAGCGTGCGATAGAGAAGAACATCTCTAAAGTTCTCTGACACTCTATCTCTCCCTCTATCAAGATACAAAAGGAAAGCGAATCTATTATGATTGTAACCGATTTTGATTGACAAGTCGTAAAAAGTCAGCCACGCTAGGCATTAGCTCCTTAGTATTTTAAATATTAAACCACAAGCTAATGCACACATTGACGAACCAAAATTGGTCATGCAATACCGTGCTGCCACGTAATCAAAACGCTTGTATATTCTAAGTCTAGACTCAGGCTGAGATTTATAGAGCGTTCTTGAACTTTTCTCAGACTTTACTCTGCTAAGACTAACACTACTAAGACAGTCCAATGTAATAGTGAAGTTCGCGTTTTATCACACTCAGCTTTTTTTTTTATTTCAATAAGGGACGAGACGAGCAGGACGTTCAGCTGATGGTAATTGATACGTCCAGCCCATTACAATGCAGTGCCGCTTAGGATTCTTGAAAATCCCAAAAATTCTGAGCAGTATTACAATTCCGCTCGACACCTTGAAATATAGGATGTAAAGTCTCATTTGCCCAGTAATTTCACTAGCTACGGCGCCCTTCGGACCGAAACACAGTAATACTTACACATTACTGCTTACGGCGGAAAAAGGGCGCCGTTGTGGTACCCATAATCTAGCCGGCATCCTGTGTAAAGGAGCCTTTCACTGGTAGCAGCTAAGTTTTACGTAAGTAAACCCTGAGCAAAGTCTCAGTACGCTTTATAGAGCTCAGCCTCAGTACTTATTTCGTCTTTCTTGCAGTTGAGCCTTTGGCAAGAGAACAAGGACTATATTACGGAGTATGGTCACCTCCGCAGCTTGCGTCTCCTGGCCGAGTGTGACCTGGAGGGAGTGAAGTGGCAACACGTGCGCGATCTGGATGACTACTACCGGGCGCAGCTCTGTTGGGCCATTGCAATTCTCTTGGAGCCTAGAGTACATATTTTTTAATTACTAAAAGCCTAACAAATTCTCTACCCATGGTTGCATGTCATTTTTGAAGTTATACTTCTTTAGGCGCGTAATGAAAATATGATGAGATTGAAATTTTAAGATGCGCGTGTATCATTGTAACATAAGAGTTGGTTCGTAAAATTTTCTGACGTTTGCGAAATTCGTTATTTTTTTTTTGTTTCTTCGTCCATTATTAGGATAGGCAAAGGGTTCAAGCCCGAACAGCCGTATTCGTGATTTAATAATTAGTTATTGTCATAGCCATCGTTGCAAGAGTTGCACGAGGAATAAATAATTTTAAGGATTTTTATTTTGTTAGGCCAAAGAAGTATAACTTCTTGCGTGCATACATAAGTACACACACACTTTTTAATGGGATTAGAAAGAAAAACGGGCGCATGGGTCTCCTGGTGGTGAATATTACCGACGCCCATGCTCTCTTGCAACACAAGAGGATTTCAGCAGAACTTGTCAATGAAAGTACGAATATCGTTCTTATCGACCAGGTAGGATTTGTTCCTCATTCGCCTCGCAAAGTTTGTTGATAGAACTGTCTGTGATTCGATTCGTGATATATTATTAAAAATTCTTTATTTTATGTTGATTATACAATTTTATTTATGCTTAAAATCCAAACTTTTATGTATCGCTTTCTCCACCTTCTGCATGTACTTCAGAATCAAGATAATTTTACTATGTACTTGGTCCGTTTATGATATTGCCAAGTTTAATTGTTCTACTTTTGCCGCAATCTGCAGGAACATATCCTGTAATAGGATTATGAAATCTTTTCATGACATCATTTGGTCTCGGGTAAGCTATTGCCCTTATATATACCAGGGCATTAGCTTACCCGAATTAATTTAGAATATTGTAGTTATTCACTTTTTTTTCTGGCTGTACGAAATAATATTTTATAAAGTGACCCGAAACAGGAATGAAAATAAACGTGGCACGAAACAGGAGTGTGAGACGAAAACTTGGGGCGAAACAGGAACAAATCCCAGGAAGTCATTCTTCAGATTGTTTGTCTTTTGCCTTGTGTTTATCGGAAAGTGTAAAGTAACGCACTATCTCATCTATGATGAAGATGCCATCACCAACGCCGTGAGGGTTATCATAATATTTATGTTGTGGTGCGAAGTTGAAATTATTGAGAAAGAGAGAGAGAGATTTTTATATATTACTAGCTAACCAGACAGACGTTGTTCTGTACATAATAACTAAAATACTGTGTTTGATGAATTTGTCAATAATTTTTTATTGTAACATAATATACTCCTTGTTGTTATAATGAAATTGTTTCACAGTAGAACTGTCAAACCGCGCGTCAATAAATTCTCTCACATAAATTATGTCTATACAAAACAAATATTGGAAATAAAAATAATTATGGGTCCCAAATCGAAATAAAAACTACCCTATCTCTCAAGTTCGACTAAACTGCACTCCATGAAGTAATCCCCATTTAAATCCGTTCATTAGTTTAGGAGTCCGTCGCGGACAAACAACGTGTCACGTAATTTATATATACTAAGATAGATTATTTATAAATTTTCAGATAGTCATTATTCCGCATTTTACGGGGCTCGCAAACTACACAGCGGTTATAAAGGATAAATTGATGGTAAGTTTACGAACAGCTTAAAAAAAAAATAATGAATGGGAGATAATCGTATAAATTAAAACGCTTGTAGTTTTATATAACGGTAAACAGGGATTTTATTGGAGGCTTGAGGAAATTTAAAACTTGATTAGGTGATAAATACTTTTTTGGGGTGTAATTAGTAGTTTATTTGATGAACGCGAGTGTTGCCTACACATTTAAATAAAACACTTTTTACAGGATTACAACGCATTTAATTGTAAATTTGATTTTACATATTAAAATTTTTGCGGAAAAGTTACAGTGGAGTTTGCGTGGGTCAGGTTTACCAGTGGGACGCTCCTTTGCACAGGAAGCCGGCTAGATTATCGGTACCACAACAGCCCCTATTTCTGCCGTGAAGCAGTAATGTGCAAACATTAGTGTGTTTCGGTCTGAAGGGCGCCGTAGCTAGTGAAATAACTGGGCAAATGAGACTTAACATCTTATGTCTCAAGGTGACGAGCGCAATTGTAGTGCTGCTCAGAATTTTTGGGCTTTTCAAGAATACTGAATGACACTGCATTGTAATGGGCAGGCTGTATCAATTACCATCAGCTGATCATTTTGTTCGTGTCGTCCCTTATTGTCATAAAAAAAAGTTACATATCTGGTGGAGGGACGGGCGGATGGGCTCCGGTCCTCGAACCTTTCTTAAGCGAAACATAGCGGCACTAGGCCGCTATTTTACGGCAGTGTACTGTGTGAGTGTGGTACTTAATCCGGACGAGTCTGTCCCGTTCGTGCTGACGTCATAAGACGCCAGCGTGACTCTTCCACATCTAAAAGCCCTTAGTGACCTCTTACGACACCCTTGGGCCTGGGACTCCCCTATTCCTTTAACGGCCCGTGGATTCACAGCGCAAACAAAAATTTGGCCAAGAACTACTCTAATGTTAAATTACTTTTCCCGTTTCAGAGATACAGGCACCACGTGACGTTTATCAAGATCAGTCACACCAGCACCTACCTGGAGTATTCTGACCGAGTGTTCATATTTGATCACAAGAGTTTGGTGTTCGGAGGGACACCCTCATATTTATTCTTCAAATATGGTAACTTATACTGCACCTTTCTTATATTTAAATTTAATGGCAACCTTTATGGAGTTCCACTTTTTTTGGTGGGTTAGGGAAAAAAATGAGAGTGAATTTTTTCGATGCGGGTGCACACCGTCAAGTAAATTCGACACCCTGACGTTAGCTGGTCAACTAGACCTTTTGTATCATGCCAATGCCGGCTAAATTATGGGTACTACGACGGAGCCTTTTTCTGCCGTGAAGCAGTAATGTATAAGCTGTTCGAAGTAAATCCATCGAACATCATTATATTACAAATATTGCTTAGTAGATAATATTAATTACTTATAACCATGTGTTGCCTTTAGTAAGCAGTACGCGGGTGACCATTGAACGGGCCGGTCCTAGTTACCATTAACCATTACAGGACCGGCTCGACTAACCATTTTAACCATTATTATTTATTACCAATGCATAGTAGAGATGCAGTACGAGAGTAACCATTGATAGGTCCGGTTCTAGTTACCATTAACCATTTGTCTATAACCATTACAGGACTGGTCCGAGTAACCATTTTAACCAATTGTGCGATCCTTTTTCAATAGCACTAGCTATTAGTAATTATAACTATATAGGTATATGCAAGCGTTGTAACTTGTAATACTTTGTTTTTATATTAGTGTTCAATACAGCGTTGAATCAACTACACGTGTTTTCTTTAAAATCAATCACCTCAAACAAATCTCGACCTTAACTCCGCAGCATATGGTCCAAATTCGAGTCGGATATCAGCGTTAGTTACCTGTGTCGCCGGTCACCCGAGAACAAAAGGACGAGATAAGCGGCCGTGCATTCAATAGTATTGCGAGTTAAAAAGAAGTTTTAAAGCGTAATTATTTCATTACTTTAGCTACGATTGCAATTATTTTAACTTTATAATGGCTACAGAAGTGGAAAAATCGCTAAATATTTTGGAAAATATTGCACAAACACTTAAGAAGACACAAGTTAACTTGAAAAAATGTCCGAGAGCAAGTTTAACACGGAATTACATCGAATCACGTTTGAAATGTTTGAATGGGACGAATACAAGCAAGCGCATGCCGCGTTGATTCGCAATACCACGAAAGAGAAGAGAGAAGTTCTGCCGTATATTGCTAAAGATGAATTTTATGAACACGAAGAATTATACATCGGGTTAAAAAGTGAACTTCAAGATTTGTTAGGAAGCCAGCAAGTGACTGCGAGTGCTTCATCGCAAATATCCAGTGATCTCCAACAAACTCAAGTTCTTTTACCTAAAATACAATTGCCTACATTCAGCGGTAAATATGAAGACTGGTTAGCGTTCCACGATTTATTTCTTACACTCGTGCACAACAATGCATCTTTGAATAACGTACAAAAGTTACATTATTTAAAAACAAGTTAAGTGGAGAAGTTGCATCAAAATTAAAACATATATACAAGTTACCGATTTGAACTACGAGCAAGCTTGGAACATTTTAAAAGGAAGGTATGGAAATAAAAGAATAACCGTTGACGCGATTATGAAAAGATTGTTTTGGCAAAAGAAAATGATAACAAATAATTCAAATTCATTAAAAATTTTACTGGACACAACTTTCGAATGTTTACATAGTCTGGAAAATACAAATGTAAAGACTGAAAATTGGGATACAATTATAATATTTATGATAGTGCAAAAATTAGATATCGAAACGCACAAAGACTGGGAAAATCATGTCAGTAATGTTTGCCAAGACTTTGACAGCCTGCCATCGCTCGATATACTCCGCAAGTTCCTGGAAAACCGATTTCGTACATTAGAGCTCACAGAAAAACAAAAATCAAACGTTGTTAGCCTGCGAGAGAAGTCATTTCACATTACCACCAATGTAAGTAACTAGAAGAAGTGTCAACTATGTAGCGGTAGTCACACACTTAGCCACTGTAAACAATTTGGGAAGAAGTCACCAGAACAACGAAGTGAGTGGATAAGATCAAACAATTTATGCTATAACTGCCTTGCACCGGGACACTCTGTAAGGCAATGTCGCATATCAACATGCTGTCGTCTATGCAAGCGGCGTCATCATACAATGCTTCACGAAAACAAAGATGTGAACGTTACTGAATGTAACAATGAGAGTAAGGACACAATACAACATGAAGTAACATCCAGAAGTTTAAAGAAGATACAACTCTCATGACGTCACATGTAGCTACGGAACGTTGTACAGCATTATTAGCAACAGCAATCGTAAAAGTCAGAAGTGAACACAACTATTCTATTACTCTACGCGCCTTAATTGATCAAGGCTCACAAGCGAGCTTCATAAGTGAACGAGCTGCACAACAAATCAAGGCCAAGCGGTACCCCATAAGAGGTACGGTCGCCGGTGTGTGATCAACCAGAGAAGATATCAAACAAATCGTTCAGATTAACGTCGAGTCAATATGTGATGAAGCTTACAGCGTGAAAGTAAATACCTACGTTTTGTCAAAACAGCTGACTACCAAGATATCATCCCGTAAAATTTATACCACCGACTGGTCCCATCTAGAAGGTTTAGTACTGGCCGACCCAAACTATTTTAAGCCAGGTACTATTGATTTATTACTAGCTGTTGACGTGTATGCACAAATAGTACAAAACAACCTAATCAAAGGTCCACCAGGGTCCCCGTGTGCTCATAAAACAAATCTTGGATGGATTTTATTTGGGGAAGTGGAAGACAAACAACAAGAATTATCAACCTCAGTTGTCGTTATGCATCACCAATTAATTGCAAATAACTTCTTGAAAACACTATGGGAAATAGAACAAGACACTAAGAGAAAATACACGAAGGAAGAACAATTATGTGAAAGTTTTTATGAAGAAACCTACAAGAGAGACAACAATGGAAGATTTATAGTAAGACTTCCATTTTCTACAAACTACCCAATCTCACCTGAAGGAAAGACAAAAGAAATAGCATTGAAGCGCTTGATACAACAAGAAAGTAGATTACAACAAATACCAGAATTGAAAGAAGAATATGACAGAGTATTAGAAGAATACTTAGAACTGGAACATATGGAAGAAGTACCAATTGATGAAATAAACAACCGTAGTGTTTACCTTACATATCATGCTGTGGTGTGAAGGGACAGAGAAACTACCAAACTAAGGGTAGTATTTGATTCGTCATGCAAATGGGTTAATGGGGTCTCTTTGAATGAGGAACTCCTAACTGGGCCTATATTGCAAGAAGATATGAGAAGCATTTTAATGAGATGGCGCATGCATAAAGTATGCTTCGCCAGCGATATCACGAAGATGTACAGAATGGTGTTTGTCGACAAGAAAGACACAGATTTTCAAAGAATACTTTGGAGAAGAAAGAAAAATATTTCAGAAGAGAAACAAGAAGTTAAAGACTATAAAAGATAGATAATACTTTAGATTAAAAACAGTAACATTTGGTACAGCATCTGCACCGTACCTTGCTATCAAAACTTTAAAAAAGATTGCAGTTGAAGACGGTGGACAGTACCCGGAAGCTTCGAGAATCATTTTAGAAGATTTTTATGTAGATGACTTAATTTCGGGCTGTGACACTACTGAACAAGCAATTAATGTTGCTAGACAAATCTCAAACATATTACACCAAGGGGGATTCGAACTCCAAAAATGGGCTTCCAATGACACAGAATTTTTAAAATCTATCAATGCCGAGAAGGTTACAACTAAGTTGAACTTAGAACTAAAACTAGATGGCATAATTAAAACCTTAGGACTATCATGGAATTTAGAAGAAGATGAATTTCAGTACCAACTATAATTAGAATACATAACTTCAACCATTACAGAAAGAAGCATACTGTCAGATTTACAAAGATTATATGATCCTTTGGGTTGGATAGCACCGGTCATAGTCACAGCAAATTTTTGTACAAAGATTGTGGTTGGAAGGAGTAGGATGGTATGAACAAATTAATAAGGAGCTGGAAGAAGAATGGAAATTTTTTAGAAAGGATATAGAATCTGTAAAGGATATAAAAATAAAACGTTAGTAAAATACCTTAACTATTGAAAACCATACAATAACTCTGCATGGGTTCTGCGATGCGTCTGAGAAAGCATATGCGGCTGTAGTCTACTGCCGTGTGCACTTAAATGATGGAACAGTCAAGGCAAATCTCGTCACGGCAAGAACAAAGATAGCTCCAGTGAAGACAATATCACTACTACGACTCGAACTGAGTGGAGCAACACTTTTAGCTAAATTACTGCATAAAGTGAAAGAAGCTATGAGAATCTCATCACAGAACGTCTTTGCATGGACTGACTCCACGATTGTCTTAGCTTAGCTCCGAGGAGAACCTAATAGATGGAAGCCATTTGTTGCCAACCGTGTAGTTGAAATACTGGAACTAACAAACAACTCTCAATGGTACCATGTGCCGTCCAATCATAATCCAGCTGACATAGCTTCAAGAGGTATATCTTTATCAGATTTAAAGAATAATCTATTATGGTGGAATGGGCCTTTCTGGCTTACAAATAAAAACATAGAATATACTAAGCCTAATTATTTATCTACAGACTTGGAAAGGAAGAAAAATATACAGTCTTACGTTTATACAACAGAATATCAAGAAGAAATGATTAAATTTGAAGAATTCGATACACTTAATAATTTACTAAGGGTAATAGTACACTGCAAGAGACTTTTGAACATGAAAAGAGACCCAGAGAAACTAGAACAAAACATGACAGCACAAGAAATACAACAAGCTTTAAATATATGTATTAAGAGAGTACAGGAAAAAGAATTCTCAGAAGAGATAAAAAACCTGAAAGAGAATAAATTAGTTAGAAAATCTAGTATTTTAAAGTCACTTAACCCATTCATGGACGACGATCAAATTCTCAGGGTGGGCGGCAGACTCAGAAATGCAGATGCTGATGACAACCTGAAACACCCAGTGATATTGGGTAAAAGAAACGACCTTGTGCCCCTTGTTTTAGCTGATGCACACCTTAAAACCCTACATGGTGGAATAAAATTAATGATAACTTACTTGATGAGTAAATACTGGATTGTTGGCTGCAAAGGTCTAGTGAAAAAATACATACATAAATGTCTTACCTGTGCACGGCAGCGAGCTACTCAAACACAAATGATAATGGGTGACTTACCTAAGGCTCGTGTTACACCATCTCGTCCATTTTCTCGAAGTGGAGTCGACTTCTCTGGTCCTGTGTATGTATTAAAGTCTAAGGGACGTGGAGCCAAGACTAGCAAAGCTTATATTTGCATATTCATCTGTATGGCAGTGAAGGCTATTCACCTGGAATTGGCTAGCGACTTAACTTCTGAGGCTTTCATCGCAGCTTTTAAACGTTTTGTTGCTATAAGAGGGAAATGCAATGAAATATGGAGCGATAATGGCACCAATTTTGTGGCAGCCAATAAAGAATTGATTTCGATGTGGCAAGATGCCAGATTTCAAATGCCTAGCGATGCAGCCACAGAGCTGGCAAATGATGGCACGCAGTGGCACTTTCTCCTCCTTATAGTCCGAATTTTGGAGGGCTCTGGGAAGCAGGAGTAAAGTCAGTAAAACAGCACTTGAGGAAAATATTGACTTCAAATTTGACCTTTGAAGAGTTTACAACAGTTTTGACACAAATCGAAGCCTGTCTTAACTCAAGACCCTTGACACCAATATCGACAAATGTGGATTTGATAGATGACATGACAAGTGCTTACACCAGGTCATTTCATCATAGGAGAAGCACCTGTCACTATTCCAGACCGAGACTACACAAAGAGTAACATGAATTTACTATCTAGATGGCAACATACGCAACGTTTAGTTCAAGCATTTTGGAAACGTTGGCGCACCGAATATTTATCTCTGCTTAATCAGAGGCCTAAGTGGCTGAAAAGCGCACCAGAATTTGAAATTGGTGACATTGTACTATTAAAAGATGAGAATATGCCACCCTGCAAATGGGCACTAGCACGGATATTAGAAAAACATCCTGGACCAGACAACAAAACCCGAGTATACACGGTTCGATACAAGGGAAAATCAATCCGAAGATCAATATCAAACTTATGTCCATTACCAATAGTTATAGATTAATATCATTAGATTCAGATTAATCTTTTCTTTTATTTTTATCTAGAGATTAATTTCATTATATTCAGATTAATCTTTGTTATAATTTTGTTTATTAAAATGTACAATTCTTGCATAAATGCATTAAATAATTGTTCTCCTTCATTACAAGGAAATAGTTTGTTTGTAAATTTAGATAAGGCCTAAGCGTCCTTTTGGTGGGCGGTATGTGCGATCCTTTTTCAATAGCACTAGTTATTAGTAATTATAACTATATAGGTATATGCAAGCGTTGTAACTTGTAATACTTTGTTTTTAAATTAGTGTCCAATACAGCGTTGAATCAACTACACGTGTTTTCTTTAAAATCAATCACCTCAAACAAATCTCGACCTTAACTCCGCAACACCAATTAATATTAGAAATCCGCGTACTCACAAATAGAACCATTAATTATAGTTATTTAACAAGTGCCATAGTCTAATTATTTAGTACCTTAAGTAAATAAATACTTTACCATAAAACTAATATACATATATCTACCCCTATGTGCACCCCTTTTCATAAGCATAATTGTTATTCGGTCTGAAGGGCGCCGTAGCTAGTGAAATTACTGAGCAAATGAGACTTATCATCTCATGTCTCAAGAGTGCCGGTCAGAAATTTTGGGTTTTTCAAGAATCCTAAGAGGCTCTGCAGGGAGGGCGTATTAATTAGCATCAGCTGAACGTCCTGTTGCAAGACATTCTTGAGACAAATTTTCTTTTCGATCTATCCTGAACTTATTGTGATTAATTTTAACCTTATTTATTGTGTTTTAAGGTCGGGATTACAGGTTAAGAATAAGTTTTAAAGGAAACCCTTATACGAAAGAAAGAGACGACCTATTGCAGAGAGCGATCGACGTCGGTGGCAGCGTGAGAGCCGATCTAGGCTCCATGTTGATACTGCGGATCGCTACCAGTCCTACCCACGTTGTGGCTAAGCTTGTCGAACATTTGCACGAAAACTTACAGCACTACCGTATAGCAAGCTTTCATATCAGTGTACCGGATGCGGAGGAGGTTTGTAGCAGGTACGAACTTACTTATATATTTACCGCCGTAATGTCGGCATTTGATATTTGGCCCACGTTGGCAGTGCCGGATTTACCACGTAGCAAACGTAGAAATTGCTACAGACCACGCGTAAAAGGGACCCCGCCTCCGCATGTGCGTTTTTTAACTGAAATTTATTAATACATGGTACATACTACATACTAATAATGATTCATATCCTACAACCTTTCGCTGCAATAGACCACCAAGTCCTAATTCTGCCATATCGTATCTTAGACGAAGAGAAGTTGGAGATGAAGCAAACCCATTCGACCAAAAGTCGTCTTTCTTCAAAATGCAAGAGCAAGTAAAAAAACTAAATGAAAGCAAATTATCCTCCTATGATATTGAAAATAATGACATTAGATCAAATATCATTGGAGGAAATAATTACTTTGCTAACAAAAGCTGCAACATATATATATACGATGACCTTTTAAGTTTAATGAAATATTTAATTTTTAAACAGGGCTTATAGTAATTTACTTGCCTATTAAAACACTTGTCTACAAATAAGTAACTAAAAAAAGAAGTATTGAGTAAAGTTTTTACCACTTTAATCTCATAGCAGACCAAGGGCCTCAACAGTTATTGCTAAGGGCCTCACGCTTGCTTAATCCGGCCTAGTGCATATCCGTTGCCTAGTGTCAGCATTGCAAGTGACTGTGACTCATCGAAATTCCGCAAATATATATCCCATGAGTGACTATTTCAGCGCATTAAATGCCCTTAAAATGAAAATAATTGCTAAAATAGCAAAACATAGCTACGGGCCCCGCGCTTGCTTAATCCGTCTCTACTGACACGTTGCTAGTGTTAGCATTGCGAGTGACTATGACACATCGGAAGTCTGCAATCATACATCCTATAAGTGACTATTTCAGTGCAGTAAATACCCGTAAAATACTATAATAATTATTGTTAGAATAGAAAAACATTGTGAATTCTGCAAATTATATGGCAACATTACATGGTAGGTACAAATCCACAATCATTTGAAACAGATCCAATTAAACCTGCAAAAAGCATAGCACTGATTGTTGCAAGTCAAATTAATATATGTCTTAGAAGTTGGTAGGACGTGGAATTTTACTTTTTAGATTATATTTTACGATCGGTTGATGCATCGAAACTACTACACTACTTACCCATCTAGGAAGACACTTTATTAAAAATGTGAGTCTATGATAGGATTTAGTATTTCCTCCCAAATTCAAATTCAAATTCATGTATTTTTATTAAAAATAGGATTTATAATCACTTATTGAACGTCAAAATCTACCACCCATTCAAAAGAGACTGCCTCAGACCTGAGAAGAATGGGCGCAAGAAACTCAGCGGGCTTTTTTATTTTTTATATAAAATATGGATTACAATGTAATATCGTACAATAAACATTTATAATTAAAGAGCCTGAGGGTGTTCGCTTTAATCCCAGTCCGTGGTGTCATTAAGAAAATCGTTTATGCTATAATAACCTTTTCCACACAAACGTTTTTTAACAATTCTTTTAAATTTCGAAACACATTTGTTTTACATGTGTACATTTTCTGGGATCATATTGTAGAAGCATATACGTCGTCCAAAAAAAGACTTACTAACTCGACCCAACCGAGTAGTAGGCATAACAAGTTTATGTTTGTTCCTCGTGTTAACATTATGAATGTCACAGTTTCTAGAAAATTCCTCAATGTGCTTATGAACATACAAAACATTATCAAAAATGTATTGAGAAGCAACAGTCAAAATGTTTATTTCTTTAAATTTTTCTCTTAATGATTCTGTAGGACCTAGGTTATAAATCGCGCGAATAGCCCTCTTCTCCAGCACAAAGATAGTATTAATATCGGCCGCACTGCCCCATAACAATATACCATAGAACATAATACTATGAAAATAACTAAAGTATACTAATCTCGCCGTATCTATGTCAGTTAACCGTCTGATTTTCTTAACCGCATATGCTGCAGGACTAAGCCTATTCGCCAATCCTTCAATATGGGGGCCCCACTGCAATTTAGAATCAAGAGTAATACCAAGAAATATAGCAGATTCCACTGGTTTTACCACCTCTCCATTTAACAAAATATTCGCATCTACATTTTTGACATTTGGCGCGGTGAATTTAATATATTTGGTTTTATGATTATTTAACAATAAGTTATTGGCGCTAAACCAGTACACGATGTCAGATAGAGCATTGTTTACTTCGTTATATAAAACTTGGCTTCGTTTCACTTTGAATATAAGTGAAGTGTCATCCGCAAACAATACCACCTTGTGTTTTTTTTCTACAAGGTTAGGTAGATCATTTATATAAATTAGGAAGAGGAAGGGTCCAAGAATAGACCCTTGTGGTACCCCCATACCGAGAGGAGTCCCAGGAGATCTCCTGCCATTCACCTCGACCCTCTGAATGGATATTGTTTTTAGGATTCCCTACCTTAAAAATGAAAAAACAGGAGCTTTATATGACTCGTCATTAATATGCCTTATATCACTGGCATTGTGTCTGGCAAGTTATCTCGAGCACGCGTAGAGGTATCGAGTTGAAATTAAAACGATATCTTCAAGTCTACAGTCTCCTGAAGCTGTGAAAAAAAATCAAACTTCTTAGTTAACGTTAAAAATGATACGGCCGTTAATACCGCAATAAAACGTATAGGTATTTTGACAACCTCGCGGGAGTAAAAAATTATAGGGTATTTTCCGTTGACAACGGAAACAATACAACTATGAAATTTGGCTAGTAGTAGCGTTTTATACTAACCCCCTTATTCATAATGGTCCGCTAACTTTAAACAGCTGCTAAGGAGTGTTTTTTCTCATTCTGACTCAGGTCAATAGAAGAAGACAGAGTGAGAATTAGCAATGCTTTAAGGTAGCAGACTATTATGAATAAGGGGGTAAAAGTATAGTGAAAACTAAGCATTTGTAATTAAATCAATAAATAACAGAGTCGGTAGAACGGCGGTCTAAATTTTGAATTGATTAACCATGTAATGTGGGGTGTCGTATGAAAGGGCTTCATTGGCCCAAGCTTACACAGATTTTTGATTATTGTATTCGATTTATGACTAAGAATGAAAAATCCTTAGATAATTTATACGTCTAGATAAATTATCTTGCTGTTAGACAATCATCAAAAACAGGCCAGGTTTAATTCAAATTTCAAATTCAAATTCATATATTTTTATTCAAAATAGGATTTAAAATCACTTATTGAACGTCAAAAACTACCACCCATTCAAAAGAGACTGCCTCAGACCTGAGAAGAATGGGCGTAAGAAACTCAGCGGGCTTTTTTTTAAATAAAATATGGATTATTAATTATTTGATAATACTTTAGTGTGCGTGACAAGCTACGTCTTACACTCGCTTTTACAGCTGTCATAATCTATCCAGACGTGTTAATGATCTAAGGGAAAATCCTTTTCCTTTATATAACAAAATAATATGTACAGTTTTTTATCTTGGTCAGATCTTAGGCAGCTTTGGAGTGTTGACTATCAGTTGTGATAAAACAAAGTTGTGTTCATTTGGATTCATTGTTTGTTTGTTTTTGCAGAGCTATATTTGAGTCAAGAGCGGCCGAACGTGGAATTTCAATACCTCGCGAAAAGTCCCAAACAGCGCTGACTAAAGTTGGTATGTTTTATGCATTACTACTAGCTGCCGGTTGGCATTTAATTATCCCTTGAGACGCTACATGCTCACTAAACTTTATTACATTACTAGCTGACCCAGAAAAAGTTGTATTGCCATATAAAGTAGTTAAAAAAATTCAAAAATTAAAATTTTTGGGGTATAATAAATAGATGCAACTCGTTCTCAGACCTACCAAATATAAATATATATACATATGTTCTATTGAACAGAATAATATAAAAATCGCGATACAAAAATAGTTGTAGATCGTAGAAATACGAAAATTTGAAGTTGTATGTATTTTTCAATGCTAAATCATAATAAAATAAAAATAAATGTTAAGGGGTGGGTCGCCCTTATCATTTAGGGGTATGAGATATAGATGTTGGCCTATTCTCAGACCTACCTGACACCCAAAATCTAATACAAATCGGTTAAGCCGTTTCGAAGGAGTTTCGTAATAAACACCGGGACACGAGTATTTTATATATTAGATACCTTAAATAATTTATTCGTCTAGATAAACTGTGACAGCTGTGAAAACGTCGAAAAAAATTGAGGTTAACGGTGAACAATGTAGGCACACTGACACAAAGTGACATACAAATCGCGAGTGTACCTTATCACGCACACTAAAGTAATAAATCCGTCCTGTTTTCATCGAAGTAAATGTCATATGCAATGAAATTTCATTGACTGTGATGATGAGTATCCATCCTAAGAGATTTCCTGTGTCCTACAGGCCTTTTGGCTTTGATTTAGCAAAGCTTTATATTTACAAAATAGACGGACAACTACGTGCGCGACCGTCTGACGGGGTGACAGACGGTGGCGGGGACAGGGTACTAAGATGTAAGCGGGTAGCGGGTTACGGAAGTCTCACGCGTTGCCCTTCCCCGCAACACCACCTACCTATAATTTGAACTTACAATATACTATCGTGTATACGAACAAAGCGTGCAAGAGAGAAAAACATCATAACGAAGATACAGCACGACAGAAAAGGAAAGCGAATCTATATTTACTATAACCGGTTTTGATTCATTGATTGTCAGCCACGCTTGGCATTAGATCCTTCGTATTTTGAATACAAAACCATCAAATCATTCATCGCATGTCAGGTCGTCTCTACGTTACTAGCCCTCCGAAATCGGCAAGTGCCCCAAGGGCTAAAAATTTTTCAGATACTCTAAAATCGAATGTGCCGTACGGCACACTATTCCCTCACCAAGTTCTAACCCTTATTGTGTTTATATGATGGTTTATTTAGCATAGTCTTATAGCTTGTTTCAATAGCTTTAGGATACATTCACTCAAATCATCCTAATTATAAGCAATCTATTACGTGCGTAAAATAATACGCATTGACAGAACGCTGCGCGCGCGCCAAAATCACGCCAATCTGAGGCATACCACGCGCAATCAGTTTCCCGGAACGGAAAGGCTAGATTCTGACACTATGGTTGTTATGAAGTTTTATAATATTTACTTTGTTGTTGATAGATTCGTCGGAAACCTGGCAACGGGAGCGAGCTGGTGTCGGAAATTGGCTTCATCTTTCGTATATTGCACGGAAGTTCTCGTCTTTTTATAGATTTTATCGACTCTTTTTCTTTATAACGGTAAGTTAAACTGCGATTTTAAATTTTGTAATTCGAATAATCATAAGATCTAAATTGCATTAAGCTTTTTTTAAATACTTAAATTGCATTGAGCACAAATTTTCAATTTAATGGAGTCTCCATTACATAAGCTTACTTGCTGAGAAAAAATATTTTAAACGAAATTGAATTTTACCTTTATAGGAGTGCTTGGTTCGATGATAAATCCTTTTTTGTAACGTGTTTGGCTGTACGACTGACTACTGAAAACTCTATTTCTTAAAAAAAAGCGATTCACTCGATTGTATGTAACGTGCATTGATTAATAGATTGACAGATGACAGCTACAATCTTGTATAAATCGGAGATAGCCGGAATCCACTACGTTCGAAGCAACTATTCATTTTCAAACTTAGCCGGATTATACTTCGTCGCCATATTGTAATTACTAATTCAAACTTATGTAAGTACTCTCTGCACGTTTCATACTAAACTAAATTTCACTTTTTACGTAGGCAGTCCTCTTATTATGCAGTACAATGTACATACTCTTTGTTTGACAGCCTCATTTGCAACCGCTACCACCCAAAGACTTTTTTAATCAAATCAATTGATCTCGTGAGGTGATCACTGACTATTACCTATGCTCTTTTGTAACACCAAAGGTATAAGAGCACTGCGGTCTAGATTTAGACTCTAGCGGCCTTACAAATAAACTTGGTATAAAGTTATAACTGATGATAACAAAGAAAATGCAAAATGTTTACAATATCGTTGACAACATTGTCAATACAATGATAATTCTGAAGTTTTCCGAATGACAAGCTGCCTTCCAAATAAACGCGGGAAACGTCTGAACAAACCATTCGTAAGCAAATTGTCTATTTGTAAACATTTTACATATTCTTGGTTTATGGTTGGTTATAACTTTATGCCAATTTTATTTGTAAGACCGTTAATCTTTTAATAATCAGATTTGCTGACGAGTGCAACGTAGGTATACATTTATATTTATGCCGTGTAATGGTATTGGTTTGTCATAGGTATTACTAATTATTATATTATTAAAAATATATATGTTAAGCTATAAAAATAATTTATTTATTTCAGGTTTTATCAGCATTGATAACTGGTATTTTTATTGGGCTGTCGCTCTCTGATGTGTTAATTGCAATCGAAAAGGATCAATCAACTAAGAAAATAATACTTGGGGAGGTGGGTTTATGTGAATTATTTGTTGTAGTGTCTATATAATAATATGTATTATGGCCGTTGGGCCAGTTAGCTCCTCGAATAGCGACCACGTACCGGAAAACGCAGTGTTGGTAGGCCTCCCACAACATGGACCGATGCTCAAGATCACCGGAATAGGTTGGAATGAGGGCAGCGCAGGACCGATCGTAATGGCGATCTTTGGGGGGAGGAATTTGTCCAGCAGTGGACGTCTTTCGGTTGATATGCTGATGATGATGTATATATATCTTTTTTAATATTTAAGAGGGGGCATATGGGCACAAGGTTCACGTTACCGGAAATGTTGAGGCAACCGCCCATGGATATCCCCAACAGCTGATACCGGCGACTTCGTTCACGTACACACATGACTAAACACGTAGTACTTATACAAATCTTTATTTCTTAAAACTTTATTAACTTCATATTAAATGAAGATATCGCTATATTTTATCAATTTATATGAAAATAATCTGATAGATAGTTAGCAACTGTAAGTAATCTACCAACTATTAAGTTAGCTAAAATAATGTTTATTTTTTATCTCCTGGGAAGGTTATAAAAATTTAATTAGTTATTCATTTTAAACTATTCTTTCAATTTGATTTCTGAACGACGCGACGGGGGATACATCAAAGGAAAAATGAAATTGATGTTTTATTTAATTCCGAGCATATTCATATTTATTCACCTTTTAAACCTTCTCTGGACTTCCACAATTAACTTAAGACGAAAATTAGCCAAATCAGTCAAGCGGTTCTCGAGTTTTAGCGAGACCAACGAACAGCAATTCATTTATATATATATAGATTATATAGTAGGTAATATTTCACTTATAGATAAACTGTGTCGTAGATTCTAGCCGATTCTAGCCTCATATCTTTCGTATGTTTTAGATTATGAATGTTGAATCACACGACCAAAAAACAACATTGGTGCTGCGATCTGACAGTTCCGTGGCTGCACAAACAATCGCTACCGCGTAAGTGGTTTTGAATGTTTGATATCTGTATTGTAGCTTTTTTTATTTAAATTGCGTTACGTGCTACTTAGTTACTTAACAAAATTGAAGTAGGTACTAAATTTTCAAATGCATCTCGTAAGGCATAGCCATGAACATCAGACGGGCAGACATTCAAAAAAAAATTTTCCCCCTAGTAATTCATTAATAGAATAGTATTCTTTTTCCAAAAGTAACTTTTTTAAAGAGCTTATGAAGGCTTTTAAGTGCTTTGGTAACTTATTATACATTTTAATTGACATTGAGTAGAAACCGCAAATGTTAATTTAGATTTAGTTTGCAGATGATTATTTTGTAGCGAGTTCTGCTGCCGGGGCGCGTCTATGATTTAGGTGTAAACATTTGGGTGTTTTCTTAGAAACTTACATATTTCGAGTATATTATATGCACGTATTTGTTCAATGATTCACCAACAGATTAACATCATTAATACAATGATCGAGCAAACAATTATTTTAAACAAGCTGGCACCCGCGACTTCGTCCGGGTACACACATGACTTAGCACGTAGTGCGTATAAATATAGATATCGCAATATATTCGCAAGGGCCAAGTGTCTTATTTATTACCAAACTAGTTGACCCGACAGACGTTGTTCTGTATATATATATATTTTTTTATGGAATAGGAGGACAAACGAGCGTACGGGTCACCTGTTGTTAAGTGATTGCAACACCAGAGGAATCACAGGAGCGTTGCCGGCCTTTAAGGAAGCTGTACGCGCTTTTTTTGAAGGTACCCATGTCGTATCGTCCCGGAAACACCGCACAAGGAAGTTCATTCCACAGCTTTGTAGTACGTGGAAGAAAGCTCCTTGTAAACCGCACTGTGGAGGACCGCCACACATCCAGATGGTGAGGATGATATCCTAACTTGTGGCGTGTCGTGCGAAGGTGGAATTCGGCGGCAGGAATTAGGTAAAACAGCTCTTTGGAACACTCCCCGTGATAAATGCGGTAGAAGACACACAATGAAGCGACGTCTCTACGCAACGCCAAGTGATCCAGCCGTTCACAGAGTACTGGGTCCCCGACAATTCGCGCTGCTCTGCGTTGCACGTGGTCAAATGGATCGAGCTGATACTGGGGTGCGCCAGACCAGAGATGACAGCAATACTCCATGTGTGGCCGGACCTGCGCTTTGTACAGCGCTAGAATGTGGGCCGGCTTGAAGTATTGCCGTGCTCTATTAATGACGCCCAGTTTCTTTGAAGCCAATTTGGCTTTGCCCTCCAGATGGCCACGGAATTGGCAATCGCTCGAGATTTCGAGACCCAGTATTCCGATACTAGGCGAGGCTTTTAGGGAAGTGTTGTCGAAGAGCGGTGATGCGACAAATGGGGTTTTTTTAGTGGTAAACGCGCAAACTTGAGTCTTCTGGGGGTTAAATTGGACAAGGTTCAATTTACCCCATTCCGCGACCTTCTCAAGAGAGGACTCGATAGAAGACACAAGTTTCTCCCGGTACTGGTCGACGATTTCCCGAGAGAGACGTGCATGGCCCGTGTATACGGCATCACCAGTGCTGACATCTGCATAGCAATGAATGTTGGAGGTGTCCAACATATCATTGATATGCAGAAGAAACAGCGTAGGAGATAGCATACAGCCTTGGGGCACTCCAGCATTCACGGGCTTCGGGTTCGAGCAATGTCCGTCGACAACGACCTGTATGCTGCGCCCAGTGAGGAAGCTGGAGGTCCACTTGGACAAGCTCTCGGGAAGCCCAAATGATGGAAGTTTAGAGAGGAGCGCCTTATGCCATACACGATCAAAGGCCTTCGCTATATCCAGGCTAACTGCCAGGCCTTCCCCCTTGCTTTCAATAGCCGCAGCCCATCTATGTGTTAGGTATACCAGAAGATCACCTGCCGACCGACCATGGCGAAACCCGTATTGTCGGTCGTTGATCAACTGGTGACCCTCTACGTGATCCAAGCCATTCCGCATTGTGCCCGTTGAAATCACCCAAGAGTACGATTTCAGCGGAGGGGATCTGTGCAAGCACGTCGTCAATTGCCGCTTGAACGCAGCCCATGAGATGATCGGTTTCTGCGTTACCACTATGGGACCTGTAGACACACGCATAGATGCGGACGCGGTCCTCTAAATCTACGCGGAGCCAGAGAGTGGACAGGTCCCTACCCTCAAAATTGCCGAGACGGCGACAGCAGATATCCTCTCTAACGTACACACATACCCCGGCATGAGGCAAAAAATTGTGCTCAATTTTGTACCCGGGGTACGTTAAATATGACGTATCGCTAGGTCGAGATATCTGCCTCGTTTGTCCTTGGTCATGCGCGGTACTGTGCCCTCCCCAGAATACGAAGGGCAGCCCGAGCTAGAGTGCTCGGGGAGGGATTCTCCGACTCTGGTAGAGCCGGTACCCTCCTGGGGTACTATCTCTTTAGGGACCGCTTTCATAATCTTTGTTGGGGAGGGGGGGGGGGGGGGGGGATTGGCCTCCGGTCCTCGACACTAACCTATGCGAAACATAGCGGCACTAGGCCGCTACTTCACGCCGGTATTCTGTGCGAGTGTGGTAATTAACCCGGACGAGTCTGGCCCGATTGTGCTGACGTCAAAAGATGGCTGCGTGACTCTCCCACTTCTGTATTCTATAATAAATAAAATAATGTTTTTATATGAATTTGTCAATAATATATCATAACATCAAAAATTACTTCGTAAAATATGCACCCTGCTGTCGTAATGAATTGTTTCACAGCAGAACTGTCAAACCGTGCGTCAATAAATTCTCTCATAGAAAATATGTCCATACAAAACAAATATTGAAAATAAAAATAATTATGGGTCCCAAATCGAAATAAAAACTATCCTATCTCTCAAGTTGGACCAAACTGCACTCCATGAAGTAATATCCCCATTTAAATCCGTTCATTAGTTTAGGAGTCCATCGCGGACAAACAACGTGTCACGTAATTTATATATATTAAGATTTACCATAGGGAGTGACAGTAACAGAACATATTGCAGCAACACTTAGTAAATGACATGAAGCTACAACAGTTCGTAAAGAGGCTTTGAGATGATAAGAAACTCCCAGCCAATCTTTTATAGTTATTTATGCAACTGTTGTGTAATAAATGTGGATTTATTACACAACAGTTGTTGTATTCATTACTGATTATATTCAAATAATCTAAGTATTAATGTATCAATTATTTATTTAAGTATAGTAATTTACATTTTGTATAGTGCAATAATTAAAATTCACTCGAATATTCAGCGTTTAAAATGAATCGCTCATTATTTGTAAACAAAACAATAAAAATATCGAAGAAAAATGGCGGGGATTCGAATAACCTACTTTTTTTATTCGGCGCGCGACGTTCTGGTAGTGTGGAACGCGTATAAACGAATATGTTCTTTTTTTGAAATTCATACAGATACCACGCATCGAGGAATAAGAACGTGGCTCTCTGTTGAAACTCTTTGCGCATGAAGGGATCGAAAAAAAAAACATAGGAGTGTTGTTATGAAATTCAGTACAACATTACAACAATCGTTTGGATGATGTAATGGTTATTAGAACATTGGGTGTTTTAATGTTGGCAGTAAGCTAACTGTTTCATAATCTTTAATAGAGGATTTAAAGCATTAGTGTAGATGAAATCATATAAAAACTTTACCTATTAAATATAATATTACACAATTTTAGGTGGCCTGCGCAGAGCCTGACAAGAACCCATGCATTATTATCTTCTATACTATACAATATGTTATGTTTTTAAGTGATAGCCCTCACTTCTACGATCAATACAGAAATAAAATTTGAAAAACGAAATTTTATGAACGATGCGGGATTCGAACCCATGACCTAAAAACCAAACATGTTTAGATTTACAAGAGCGACATCTCAAGTCAATTTCCTAATATGCAAATATTGGGGTTGAGCAGGTTATCAACTGTAAAGTAGATCCTGTAGGTGAAGCCACAACCCGAGAGTTGAACAAAGCAAACAGAATTTTGTAACGAGGCGGAACTAGAACGGTTTACTCAGTTGGTTAGAGCACCGGCACGGAACGCCGGAGGTCGTGGGTTCGAATCCCGCATCGTTCATAAAATTTTGTTTTTCAAATTTTATTTGTACTATACTATAGAAAGCATTCTTAGTCAAAGAAGTTTTAATTTTCTTGAATTTGTACTCAGTGAGGTCCTAGATACTGTAAGGTATTTTGTTGTAAAATTTAATACCAAGACCTACAAAGGAGCCCTTAATCCTAGCTTATCTATTATTTCTAGTTATGTCCTGTCCGAAACTGGTGCCACCGAAAAAGAAGTTAAAAATATGGAGTATACAGCACTGCCTCACACGGAAGTTAGTTTTGTAACACTTAATATTTACTGACGAATAGATAATCTGCAGTGTGTGCGTTATCTACTGTAACTACCGTG
This sequence comes from Leptidea sinapis, assembly GCF_905404315.1. Taxonomy (NCBI): domain Eukaryota; kingdom Metazoa; phylum Arthropoda; class Insecta; order Lepidoptera; family Pieridae; genus Leptidea; species Leptidea sinapis. The sequence continues at coordinate 5,093,029 of NC_066304.1, read as the reverse complement.
GCTGACTGTTTACGACTTATCAACAAAATCGGTTACAGTAACAATACAATCGCTTACCTTTTCTTTTTAGCTGTATCTCCGTTACAAATAGTATTTTCTTTAATTAACACGAGTGTTTTAGTGTTTTATTCAAATAAAACACTTTTAAAGGATTAAAACGCGTGAAATTGTAGCTGTTTTTTACAGTAGATTTTTGCGTAAAATTTACATTTTTATTTTAGTTAAACCGACGTTTCAAGACCTTTCCAGATCTCGTTTTCAGGGGGACTGCAGATGAAATGAGTCAAATATAGTATTTGGCAAAGTTGTCATTATGAAGTTTAGCGCCATTTATTGCCTCGGAGGTGGTATTTGCTGTAGACAGATGGTTTTTAGCAAAATTTACTGACAGTGTTCTCTTCTTTTTTGGTATGTGTAGTTGTGGGTTTTCATTTAGAGATTATTGGATGCCAGGTGTTAGATAACTTTACCGTCTTCTCTATTGAAATTTTGGTTTACTACAATAATAATAAAAAATAAACTTTTATGCAAAATCTAATGTAAAACAAAGTTGCAATTACACGCGTTTTAATCATTTAAAGAGTGTTTTAATTAAATCCGTTACAGATGTTTTTTTCAATCGCACGCTTTGTTTGTCTATAGTCTATACGCTAGTATATTGTAATTCTATGATTTTATTAATAGAACCATATTTTAAATTTATATTATTATAAATAATAACTCATAATAATAAAATAGAACTCACGAGGAGTTAGACACTATTTTTCTCTTACGTTTTTAGTAGTAATGGTAAGCCGGCTACATTATGGGTACCACAACGGCGCCTACATCTGCCGTGAAGCAGTAATGTGTAAACATAACTGTGTTTCGGTCTGAAGGGCGCCGTGGCTAGTTAAATAATTACTGAGCAATTGAGACTTAACTTCGTATGTTTCAAGGTGACGAGCGCAATTGTAGTACCGCTCAGAATTTTACGGTTTTTCAATAATCATGAATGGCACTGCATTATAATGGGCAAAGCGAATTAATTACCATCAGCTGAACGCGTCACTGGTCCTCGTCCCTTCTTTTCATAAAAAAAAAATAAACTTTATGAGAGAGGATGACAAACCATCGTACGGATCACTCGATGTTAAGAGATCACCGCTGCCCACATTTTCTTGCAATACCAGAGGAATCACAGGAACGTTACCAGCCTTCTAGAAGTATACGCTTTTTGAAACGCACCAATGTTGTAACTAATTCTAGCAGGGTTCATAAGATACATAATAGCTTTAAGGGTAAATGTATACACTTCTATAATAAAGTCCCAGCCACTGTTCAGGCATTATCTATAAATAAATTGAAATGTTTTATAAAAAAAATGGCTCTGTCGTAAATCCTATTACTCCACTGCTGGCTGTCTAAATGATCGGACAGCCTGGGACTAGATTATGATTATTTTATAGCGATAGAAATGACTGTACAATATTGTATATTTTTATTGAAAAGAGCGCAAAAAAAAGATTGCTGGGAGAGTTTCTTGCGCCGCTTCTTCTCTCTCAGATCGCCATTTGTTTTCGAAGCGGTAGTAGTATCTAGTAGGTATTAGAAATGACATTAAAAATAATTCTAAAGGAATCAATTTTGAGAAAATAAATGCCTTTTATGCCTTTTTATGCCCATGTCATGGAAACACCGCACATAGAAGCTCATTCCACAGCTTGGTCGTACTCAGAATGAAGTTCCATAACCTCCGCACTGTGGAGGAACGCCACACACCCAGATGGTTTGAATGATATAGCAAATTGTGCCGTAAATTATTTTACTATATTTTAGAGCATAACAGAATACCTGATCACGCGCGCTGTGGATTCTCCGCAACATTACGTGTTCAAATTCGCGTACGGAATGGACGTGACTTCGGGAAATGACAGCCTAACTGTAAGTTTACTTTATAAAATATATACATATACTAGTCGCCCGGCTAGACTAGACTAGTGGCCCCGATTTTGACTGATTTTTATAGTACTTATAAGGAATGAAATAAAATCTGACTCCTTGCGCTTTTTAATAGCAAAGTGTTGCAAATCAACTTTAGCTACGTTGTTTACCTAATTTTTATATTTTTTTTATAAAAATAAGGTACGAGACGAGCGGGACGTTCAGCTGATGCTAATTGATACGCCCTACCTATTACAATGCAGTGCCGCTCAGGATTATTTAAAAACCCAAAAATTAGGAGTGGCACTACAATTGCGCTCGTCACCTAGAGACATAAGAAAGTTAAGTCTCACTTGCCCAGTAATTTCACTAGCAACGGCGCCCTTCAGACCGAAACACAGTAATTTTTACACATTACTGCTTCTAATTAATTAATTATTACATTACATTATATATAACACAGCCCTACCCAACTCATTTCCATACATTTCATTACATTAAAATCTTATCAGTTTAATATTCTATTCGATATGTTTCAGATTAAAGTTTTGTATAGTCCACTACATTCTGATCACGGAGCAGCGGCGAGATCGCTGGCTCGTGTGTACATGGCACTCATCAGGTATTACACCGGTTCCTGGGACTCCACCATACAAGTCATTGACGATCCACTGGCACTGGATCTTACTCCAGTGAGTATTTCACATTCTGATCACAGAGGCAATCATTTAAATTATTTTATCTACACCCATGCTTTAAAACCTCCATTAAAGACTCTAAAACATTTAGCTTATTGCCAACATTAAATCATCCAAACGAGTGTTATACGAGTGAAATTCAGTACAACATTAAATCATCCGCTTTCATAATAACACTCCTTTGGATGATATTATGGTTACTAGGAGTTTTTTTAATGTTAGCAGTAAGCTAACTGTTTCAGAATCTTTTATAGAGGATTCATATTATGGGTGTAGATCAAGTCTTGTATGCAACTGTTGATAATTAGGTATTAAAACACTCATGTGATATTATTATCATACCATATAAACCCACATTCGTGTTTTAATACCCCTTATTAGACAACAGTTGTATAAATAACTAAAAACGTTCGTGAAACGTTATGAACTTTATTTGTCTAAAACAGCTTTACTCACGGTTTTTGGGAGTTGGTACCGACTAGTTCGCGATGATATGCCGTCACCCTGATGTAGGACCTCCCAATGGTCCGAAACTAGACGGTACCAACTCCGACAAACAGTGAGAAAGCCATTTTAGACAAATAGAGAGACGATCATGTTTTATAAAACTGTAGTTATTATTGCTGTACAGGAATTCCCAAGCGCGCTGTTGAGATTTTATTTAGTGCTTTTTTTGTACCGACCACTTTCAACTATAGAGAGGCGCAGGGTTTCTAAATTATTGCATTGTTTTCAGCCTACTTATGTAATTGGTTTCTTGTGTAAGAGATTGTTCTTGTACTCCCACGATATATACCCCATATAAAACACATTCACTATGCCAAATTGGCTTCACGTGGTTCTTCTTGAGTGACGACAATAGTCATTCAAAAACCCTTGCAAAACTCTAGCCTTGTTGTTGTAATTAATATCTATTAACAATGAACAATTTCGTTACTAATCGTCGAAGCATCGCGTAGGTTCTCAGTACTAACTTATCATGTAACTAACATTACTAATCTTTTCTATATATATAAAAGAGAATGTATGTTTGTATGTTCCCTAATAACTCCTAAACTATTCGACCGATCTCAATGAAATCTTTTGTAATAGATTCGTTGAAGCTCAAACAACGTTTGCCAGGTCAGCTAGTTCTAAATATTGCTGAACCCTTGGCAAATTTTAATTTATTTTATTAGCAATGTAAACGTGGGACCCACTGGGAATCGAACCCTAGACTCAATTTTATATTTGTCGCAGTAAGAGCTTGATCTGTACCTAGTACTTAGCAGGAAGGATTGATTAAATATTTATTGGAAAACTTGAACGTATTGGCAAGAAAAATGCAAAATGACTAAACCTCTTTTAAAAGTTGGTTTAATAATTGATTGCTAACCGAGGGTCGAAAGAATCATTTCCCGAGGTATTTAGACGCCCGAGCGCAGCGAGGCCGGCTATAGTCCGAGTAGGAAATGATTCTTTTACCCGTGTTAAACACTGTACTTTTCATTTCGAATATGAGGAAAATAAAACTAGTTGTTTGTCTAAACTATTTATTCATAATATATAATAATCTTAGTAACACCTATTTAAAACTAATTGTCAAATTAGGACAATTCGTGAAATTAAAAGTTACATTTTTGTTTGGAATGTTAATGGTCTTTGATACATTATGACAAATTTGGCTGTTCTAGATATCTGTAAAAGTATTTCTATATACTCTGGTATTTCATCAGACGATGGATTCCATGGCGGATACTCCCTGGAAGTTGTCGGCTGAGGCGAATTAGGGCGTATTTTTATAGTTTCAGTTAATTTGGTTTTAATTTTAGTTTTGGACTGAATCTTCAATGTAGCCTTCGGCGACTGTGCTGGATTTCCAGCCTTCATGTCTTTTTAACGTTGTCATGTTTGCCCCAGCATCGGCTAAAAGTGTTGCTGACGTTCGTCTATAACAATGTCTGGTATTTTGCTCACAGTTTGGTAAATTCAAATATGTTGCTATCTGCATCGACATACCTGAGATTTTATTTTTACCGATCACTTGTTTATAGTATTTTCCCTTCTGATAGTTGAGAAAAAAACAGTCCGTTTTTACATCACTAGGTCTCATTTTTTGATATTTCTTTACTATTTGTGCAAACTCTTCTTTTACTACAAACGAGCGCTCAATATTTGTTTTTGATTTAGTCAGTTTTACTAGTAATAATTGGCCTTGACTTTCAATGTCTTTAATTGTCAAATTTGTGAGTTCACTGCTTCTGCAAGCGCCGTTTATACCGAGTATCAATACCACCTGTGAAACACGTAATTTTTTAGTATTTGTGTAATAAATACGTTCATTTTTAGAATAAATACATAAATACTTACCTTCACTGCCAAATATATCTCGTCAGGAGCATCATTTTAAAAAAAAATCACTTCATGAGAGGTGAAAACCTTAGATTTCCTACTCTTGAACCCCTGCGACTGTCTTTTCAAAAATTATGTTAAATTATGGAATTTTTTCAAATTTACATTGTGTTTTACACTAAGTGTACTCTTGAGCATTGAATATCGGCTCCATAGCGTAGAAGGCTGTAGTTTGCTACACAGTCCATTAAAATATGTAAGAAATACACTTTCGGAAAACGATTTTCTATTCTTCTCTACTCGCCACTTCATAAAATCATTAAATGTGTTTATATATCTTTCTTTTGAGATTTCTGGCAAAAGATTTTCAATAACACAATTAGCCTCGTCTCTAATTGAATCTGGTGTTAACATTTCAGAATAGCTTGAACTCATTTTTAATATTCAAATCTTAGCATAAAAGATTATTACCTATTTTTTGAATTCTGTCACAGATACATTACAGATCAGTATCCCGCCAATTTATGTCGACTTTTTAAATTTTAAATATGGAACTCACCGCGATATTGTTGCGGCTTATTCCGTTCAAAGAAGTTTGCGCTAAGTTCACAGTGGCTGTTTAGAAAGACACGTGGCATTTCTTTCAATTAGTTTAGTTTTTTTTTACATAAATCTCTTCATAGCTGAAAGCAGTTCTATTTTTAAAGTTCATTCCGGCCCTTAGGTGGGAAGTAATTTGTATGAGTTTTTCCCTCTCTATGGAGGGAAGCAGCATTTTCCACCCAATAATCAGAATAATAATCAGACCAAAACAACATTACTTTCCGAGTACAAGAAATGAAAAGATATATACATATGTGCTATATAACTTTCAACAGTGGATGAAATTTGCCGAAAGCCCGCCGATATTCGTTCAGTTTTTACTGATATTGACAATATCACACATAGTCCTGATACCGTCTATGGAGAGTGGAATCAAAAGGCACATTCAGGTATTGATCTTAAAATTTAAATCTAAAACTGTTCCTCAAAAAATTACAACAAATTAATTTGCTTACCTTCTTTCGTGGGTTGATTAATATAATTTCAAATGCATTTTGAAATAAGTAGTTTTTATTGTTTTTACAGAAATAAAAATGTCAATTAACGCTGCTGCCTGATTGTATTTTATTAATCCTAGGATAAGGTAGATTTGCTGACTGTCATAACCATAATGCCTTAACCTATAATGCCTACTACTCGGCTAAGTCGAGTTAGTAGGTTTTTTGTGGGGCGATGTATATACTTTTACAACAAGATCCCAGAAAATGTTCAAAACAAAAGTATTACGATATTCTATAGTATATTATAAAGAATTGTTAAAAAATGTTTGTGTGGTAAAGGTTACCTACTATAACATAAATAAGTTTCTAAATGATACCACACATTGGGAATGAAGCGACCGATTAGCCTGAGCTATTAAATAATAAGTTTAATTGTATGATATTACTTAGGAACCATATTTTTTTATATTAAAAAAACCCGCTGAGGTTGTTGCGCCCGTTCTTCTCAGGTCTGCATTCATTTTGGAATGGGTGGTAGTTTTTGACTGTCAATAAGTGATATCACATCCCATTTTGAATAAAAATATTCGAATTTGACGATTGTAGTTAGTATACATAATATATTCATGGCAGATTTTTTAGTTTTAATATAATCTAAGTAATCTCTTTCAGTGTAACACATTAAACTTCTCGCCGTTGCGTTACTGGTTGTCAATGCTCATATGCGACCTCATTTTGTACTTGATTCTCATTTGTTTGATGATGGCTGCTATAGTCACAATTATGAGTCTTGTTGCACCGCTTTACTTTGGCTTGGAGGATTTCAGTAAGTTTCGCTTATCATATTTTATATTATACTAGCTGACCCGACAGACGTTGTTCTGTATATAATAAATAAAATAATGTTTTTATATGAATTTGTCAATAATATATCATAACATCAAAAATTACTTCGTAAAATATGCACCCTGCTGTCGTAATGAAATTGTTTCACAGCAGAACTGTCTAACCGTGCGTCAATAAATTCTCTCATAGAAATTATATATGGACTTTTAAACCTTCTCTGGACTTCCACAAATAATTCAAGACCTAAATTTGCCAAATCGGTCCAGCCGTTCTCGAGTTTTAGCGAGACTAACGAACAGCAATTCATTTTTATATATATATAGATATTGAAAAACAGGAATTGCTATACCCACGACACTGTCTTATTAATAAACGCAATGTCAAGTTACTCTAATTTTTCTTTTTTTTCAAGAATATGAAAATAAGGCACGAGACTAGAAGGACGATCATCTGATGGTAATTTATACACCCTGCCCATCAGAATGCAGCGTGGCTCAGGATTCTTGAAATACTCAAAAATTCTGAGCAGCACAACATTTGCGCTCGTCACCTTGAGACATAAGATGTTAAGTCTCATTTGCCCAGTAATTTCACTAGCTACGGCGACCTTCAGACCGAAACACAATAATGTTTACACATCACTGCTTCACGGTAGAAATGGGCGCCGTTGTGGTACCCATAATCAATCCTGTGCAAAGGAGCCTCCCGCACTGGATCCTATAAGCGAATTAAAGTGAATTCTAGTTCAAATCTAGCAAGTCATGGAACTAATTGTATAATTTTTTGCATTACAGTGGTTGTATTTTTAATGTTAGCTGTGTATGGTCTGGGTTGTATTCCGCAAGCGTATATTTTTAGCTTGGGCCCTCGTGCAGCGCTTAATTCAATGATATATATCATCGTTAATATTATATTTGGTAAGTTTGTTTTTATTATTCTATTTTAATTTGTTTTTGGCTCCGTTGTCGTAAACATCTTTTTTAGTAAAAATTTTCCTGACAAAAGATTGCATATGGCAAATTTACTGTGTAGCAGGGGGAATCCCTTTTTACTGGATCGTTTTTTACTTCATCTCACAGTAAATTTACTCTTATAAAGATAACAAATTTTTCAAGCCCTTGGAACGAAAGAACAATAAAAGATATTTGTTTAAAATGTAGTTATATATAGTAAATCTTTGCCCACATCGCAGTAAATAGACTTTTTGCCTCGTACAGATAATTGGTGATATCTCATGCCGGGTATAAAATTTCGAACCAACAAGACTTGAGCACCTTCAGCCGTTTTCCTCCTCATCTTCATTAGAACAGACTCTACCTTGAAGACCAGCAACAGCCTTATCCTATAGTCCTTATTACTGCAAATGTATTCACTTATTCAGGGCAGCTTTTTTAGGGTTCCTTTTCTAGTTTACTTTGCCTTTCAGTTTGCCCCTTTATATTATATTTTGCTCTTAATAGTGATTTCCATTATTATAACACCAGAAATAAGGGATTGCTTGTAACTATTATGAAGCCTACTAGAAAGTAGGCTTCATAAGATACATAATAACTTTAAGGGTAAATGTATACGCTTCTATAATGAAGTCCCAGCCACTGTTTAGGCATTATCTATAAATAAATTTAAACGTTTTTTAAAAATAGGCTCTTTCGTAAATCCTATCACTCCACTGCTGAATATCTAAATGATCGGATAGCCTGGGACTAGATTGTGATTATTTTATAGCGATAGAAATTACTGTACAATATTGCATATTTTTAATGAAAAGAGCGCAAAAAAAGAATGCTGGGAGAGTTTCTTGCGCCGGTTCTTCTCTCTCAGAGCGCCATTTGTTTCCGAAGCTCCGAAGCGGTAGTAGTATCTAGTAGTTATTAGAAATGACATCAAAAAGAATTCTAAAGGAATCAATTTTGAAAAAATAAATGCCTTTTATGCCTTTTATAAAATCTAGTCACTATTGTATTCGTAGTAGTAATATACACTAAGTAATTGTTATTTCGTTCAAATTGTAGGGGAAACAACAGTGATTGCCAAAATATTTTACGGGAACGCACTTGATTACGCACTCAATTTCCTAAGTTTCTCACCTCAATTCAACATGGGTTACGCTCTGGTGAAGATCAAAAAGACGTTTCTATACAATAGTGAATGCAATATTTTTCACTCGAAAAATTTGTGTTCGTCCAAAACACTTCATAAATGTTGCCGTAAGTAGGATTTTTTCCAATTTCGTACGACCTTAACTTTTTCCTTTACATTTTTATATAATGTATATTTGTATACTTTTCTCTTTTTCTAAATACTATAATAAAACTGCAGAGTCGGCGTGTCTGTCCATTGGATATTTTTTCTAAATAGGTACATAGTTGATAAAGGGAGTGTAGTTTTTCTGAACAGCTACAAAAAACATCCACGAAAGCCTTCATCGTAGCCAAGAGCAAGATTTAGGCATTTTTTGATTAAAGTGGGTTCATGAAGAAAATTTATATGTTTTTGTTTGCATGGTTAACATAAAAACATATGCATTCATACAAACTCACCCTAGATTACTTGAACTAAATCGCAGGCATATCTTGTAAATACATTTTTAAAGGTTTTATACATAAAGGTCTTCATTAATTCTTATAACTCAATAATAGATAATAAAAACTCAATAATAAAGTAAAATAAATTCCTTTTACGCCTTTTCCGAATCATGTAATTATAAATAATTTTCAGCGAAATGTGGCGTACTGCAGGCTTGCTTTATGAAAAAAAATTACCTGGCCAGCGGGTCAGGTCTGAGAATGGAGATCGTGGCTATGTTCACAATAGCCATTTTATTTATGACACTGTTGTTAATTTGGGAGTATCGATATGTTCAACGTTTCTTCTCGCTTATTATGTCCAAGTGGATGTTTCCAAAAGAGGAACAAATTGAGGCGGTCACACATGGAGTAGCGCAAGAAAGAATGGATGTCATGAGTAAGAAAAGAGAGATAAAATCCAACAACCCTCGGACTAGTAAGTTGTGTTTTTCAGATGTAATGTTTATACATATTCCTTAGATCATTTACAAGTCAAATCAAAGCAAAATCACTTTAATTCATGTAGGCCACGGAAATGACACTTATGATTGTCAAAAAAATATTTTTTCTTATTCAATCTACCGCTACTTCGTAAAGGGTTGAGCTAATGAGAAGAAGTAGCAAGAAACTCATGGCCACTCTTTTATATCAAGATTTATAAATCATTTCAATTACAATATAATATGTAAAGTGATGCAACAAACATACTCAAATGTCAAATTGTCAATGCCTTACACGAGTAGGTAAGTCAAAAAAGTAAATGTAAGTAAATTAATACAAAAGATAGATAGCTGCATCATCCACACACACCGTAAATATGTAAATAAAGGTATTCTGTGAGCAAAATCGATTATAATATATATATATATGTATATGTATATATTGTAATCGATTTTCCCATTCTGGACAGCCAGAATAAGCATGAAATACGTGACATTAATTATAATTTTCGATAAAACTTTAAAAGTTGATTTTTTCCGTAGAAATAAGGAAAGACACATTTGGTGAATATTTGCTGGCATGCGATGTGTCTCGAGTAAGAAGTGGTGTGTTCTATGTTATACGGCACCTGAGCTTCGGCATTGGCCGTGGTGAGGTGCTAGCAATATCTGGACAATATTATCGTGGACGCCAGAAGCTGTGTGAACTGGTTGCAGGTACTTATACGAATGAATTTCATTCGCAGCAAAATCATACATTAATCAATTTATTTTTCGGACTTAATCCAGACTTGTATTTGAGTTTCAGTCTGAAGGGCGCTCAAAGTGAAATTACTGGGCAAATTAGACTTAACATCTTATGTCTCAAGGTGACAAGCGCAATTGTAGTGCCGTTCAGAATTATTGGGTTTTCCAAGAATCCTGAGCAGGCACTGCATTGTAATGGGCAGGGCGTATCAATTACCGAACATCCTGCTCGTCTCGTCCGTCGTGTTGTCCTGTCTAGTGTTGACCAGAAGCAAGAAATTTCTACCCGTGATAGATTAAGCCATAAATTTTCTAGACTTAACATAAGTATATATATTATTATTATTATTAAACACTAGCTGACTCGGCAAACGTTGTTTTGCCATATAAAGTATAATTCACGCGATAGTTTTATAAGTAATAAAATATTGCTAAAATATTATAGCCTGTACATCATTTTGTTCTATTGTCAATAGTTTTTGGAGCGCACGCAAAAATAGGTTTTCGATTTTACACCTTGTGTTACAAAATAGCAATTTTATTACGGATCCCTAATTTTGAAAAAAAAACATAGCCTATAGCCTTCCTCGATAAATGGACTACCCAACACTGAAAGAATCATTCAAATCGGACCAGTAGTACCAGAGATTAGCGCGTTCAAACAAACAAACAAACACTGCTTATAATATTATACAACAACTTATAATATTATAGTATAGATAAATAAGTATAAAAAATATTTATATTTTCAGACGTTAATTTCAAGATACCTGTTTATATAACTTAATATGTCAGTGTCTTTTTCACTTGTCTAAACATTTCAATGCCAATTTGTTTCATTTTAGCTCTTTTTTTTTCATTTTTGATAGCACAATCATTTTGGCTGATGTTGCAGGTTATAGACTTCCCACGTCAGGAAACCTCTGGAGTATGTCAAAATGGAGTATCAACGTCGGCCCTTATATGGTAAGGTTTTACCTGAGCAAAAACTTCACTAATAAACCAAAACATAAATTAAAATAAGCGGACAGACAGATACATGAGTGATCCTATATTAGTTCAATAATTTTTCACTTTGACGTACGTAACCCTAAAACATATTTATACGTATGTTTGTAAGTATATATGATGCATATGAAATTTTTATTGTCAATATGATAATTTTGAATTCGATGTCAGCTATGACATCATCATAAATATTGGAAACGATGTCCGTACTGTGGTAATTATAAATCATAACTTTACACGTTGGCCATCTTAGATTTCAAATATTATCCCAAATTCTATCATCAAAATTTGAAAACCACATGTTAAGGAAAACATTGTTTTTTGTTGTAACGGCCCTCTTCGATTTGAAAACTTTTCCTAAATTCCTAACACTTTGAAACCTTCGAAGGTTATCATAAGTCGTATTTCTAACTGACAAGTTTTCCTACGCCGTCATACGTAGGTCGACCCAACATACATTCGTAAGGCGCTGGCTCAAGAACTCTTTAAAATTGCAGGATAAATAGTAGGTACCCTATGTCAATTTCTGTACTACCTTGACATGTGCATGCACAATATCGTGATAATCATTTGAGTATTTAAGGCGTGACAGCATAACAAACAAATTACTAAGGAAAGCAAAAAAATTTTTTGAGTACCCGAGGGCTTTTGATGGGCTATTTGTCCAAAGAATGTAAGAAAAGATTTCAGAGCATGATGCCTATAAGCTCTATACAATAACATAGTTTTAAGATTCTGATTTTTTCGTTCTTGTCTAGTTGTTGTATCTTTGTAACGTCTTGGATTTAAACTCTGTAATGTCATAATGTATTTAATAATAAATAAATTTTCATTAATATTCACCCTTAGGCCAGTTGTAAGGGTTGCTTCATAATTCCTATGGTTTTGCGGGTGACAGTGACTACTTAGGTACCTACTCATAAAAAAAAACACAAAATGGGGCTTCATGTATTATTAGGTCACAAAAAGGTGACAGGAGAGTGTCAGTCATTTTAACACCTACCTAGACAAGCCCTTTAGTAATCTTCATTACTTTTGACGCACTTGTAGTTACCAGAATTCGAAACCGGAACGCCTAACACGGTAGACAGGCACTGGGCTATATGGCTGTTTCCTAGCAGTGAAACTGTTTGCTCTTTCTGTGCAGTATAGTCGCCAGATAAGTCTGAGCTGTAAACACAAGTCTCTACCCCACTGGATGACAGTGACTGAAGGTTTAAAATTGATTGCTGTTCTCCGCGGCGTGCCGAAGGAGTACATCAAACCCGAAATAACAAATTACATAAACGCTCTTGGTAAGTCAAAAGAAAAAACTTCAATAATGAGCATGAATTTCAACTTGCCATCGTGATACAACTTGCTAACGAGTCACATCTACTGCAGGATCTTCTTACTGTCTTAGGGACTTGACAGGCAGTCAGTCTTGCGAGTAGAAGCCTTCTTGACACATGTTAGACTTCTATTCTTTTTTTATGCCACAGTAGGAGCGAGAAACAAACCCTATATTTTTTTTCATTTTTTTAAATGAAGGAGGTTGTAATATCAGCAAAATAATTATACTCAAATTAGTTATGGGTAATTGCGGCAATTTTTTATAGATAACCTAATACATTGCATACTCCCTCACAAACATTAAATATTAGTTTTATCAAAAGAACAGATGCCTGCAGAATCTAGCAGTGAGATCTTGTACTAGGACTTAGGTGACACCTAATTAAGTTTAATGATGAAATTGCTTTAAGGTCTAGCAAGGAACGCCCATACGATTATACAATATCTTGACTCCAATGAGAGGTCGCGTCTCAACTTCGTCTCGGCAGTGATCGGTGCTCCGCCCGTGGTTATCTTTGACGAGTGCACGGCCTACCAAAAGTACTCCGTCCAACGTGCCATGTACTCCATAATACATGACCTGAGGAAGAGTGGACACGCAATTTTAATATGTTCAAGCAGGTAAGTCTAACCTTAAACACTGTGCCACATGCACAACCGAAAAGATAAATGAACTTCGTTATATATGCTGTTTCCTAGTCGAATTGACGATAATTTCAATAGAATATGTACCGCAATTGTAATACAAAGTAGAAACATGATTGTTCTAGCACATTAACATATTTGTTTATATAAACTCAAACCGAAGAAGGTATCTAAACGCGTAATTTGCGGTTAAGTGTGTTTATACCTAAAAAATACAATAGTTAATTAATAGTTAAGAGTACAATAGTTGTATCAATCCACACAAATTATACTTAAATATAAATCTTAAAGGGTTATGCGAACACATATTAAACGTAGTTATCTATATATAACATTCCCAACGGAAGCCGACTTCTCGAAGACAGGATGATCCAGCCACCATCCCGTTCACGAACTTTACGCATGGTCTTGCCATCGCGTCGTCGCCTCGTCGTAATCACGACCATCATTTTAACTAAGCATTCGTACACAAACAATGAATTAAAGCTCTAAATGTGTTTCAGTGTTGAGAGTCACTTGCCAGTAACAAGCCGTCTCGCCATATTTATCGATGGTAAAATCTTCGACATAGATCACGTGGACAACCTGATCAATAGATACAGCGCCGCTGGCTACACGGTTGTGGTCCATCTAAAAGACGACGTAGACATCAAGAAGTTGTTCGCGAAATATTTTGAAGTGTTCCACGTAAATGACGTCACTGAGGTATAGTACACATAAATCAGCCTAGTTTAACAACGGAGTGCTGCAAGAAGAGTCTTAGCTATATAAAGCGATATGTGGGCCAATTAGAAATCTTTTAGAAATTTTAAAATCACCTTTTTTATTTTGGATAAAATAATTTTATTAAATATTTTCAAAGTACTCTCCACCAGCCTCTATACAAAAAAGAAGTCACACGGTGCTATATCAGGACTGCAAGGACCTATGACTTTGACCGGTGTGATGTCCAGGGAGATATTGTATATATTGCTGAGGGTGCGTTGTCATGGTGAAGCAATAACCCGCGAAGTATTCGGTCGCCTGTCACTCATGGCTGTTAAAACTTGTGGCAGACATTTTGTAGTATACCATTCGACGTTAATACAGCTTTGATTTTGTAATGGAAGCAACACTAAATACCCCGTCACACTGAAGAAACTTGCGATCTAAATTTTACCTGTGCTTCTCGATCGCTGCACTTTGGTAGGCGTTGATTCGTTTGAATTAGCCTGTGGACTAACGCTTTGTTGCGGCATCGTATTGATAAATCAGGATTTGTCACCCGTAACAATGTCGTAAACGCGCCGAAACAAACCTGATTTAAGTATAGGTATTGATGTCACACCACTATTCCAAACGGGCCAGTTTCTCAGTTTCGGTGAGGTTTTGCGGCACCCAGCGCGAAAGTATTCTTCGGACACGAATATGCTCGTGTAGAATCTTTTGAACGCTTCCCGATCCAATCTACAATATATGCTGAATTTCCTTGTATGAAGTATTCACAGCCGCCATTTCTTTTTCCATTCCCCAACGATAGACGGTCGGACGAACGGTAGAGGGTTGGTTTAGAAAAGCCTTTTTTCATAAACGCCATTTGAGTCGATCAAATGGCTCGTCTGGTTTAAGGCCACATTTGAAATCATAAAAAATCATCGCACGAAAATGTTCCCGACGAATATCCATTTTTCAATGAAACATGTTAATTCAATTATTTAGCTCTCTTAAAGTATGAAGGATTTGCAATTCGAACGATGGTATTTTTACTCATAAATACCTGTTTTTAAATAATTACAACTAGCCAGAGCTTCTTACATAAAAACATTGTTTCGCAAAACTTTCTGAGTTGCCTGGCACTTCAAGCCGGCCCCCATCGTTGGCCGCCATATTATGTGGCCCGAGCCTAGCGCTCTACAAAGCGCAGGTCCGACCACATAATATTGAGTATTGTTGTCATCTCTGGTCTGGCGCACCCCAATATCAGCTCAAACAATTAGACCGCGTGCAACGCAGTCTTTTACCGCATTTATCACGGGAAGTGTTCGGAAGAGCTATTTGACCTGATTCCTGCCACATTCCACCTTCGCACGACTGTGAGAATATGTGCACCCATAAGCTGGTGCCTTTGGTAGCAAGTTCATAGAAACAAATTGTTTTTGATCTGTTTTAGTTTTCACAATCCACTCTACACATTGCGTGCTAGAAATATAATCTCTGCCGTTAATGATATCTACCCCGTAAGCTATGTTTCAGCAACATGTAAAGGGTCTGTAAACTTTGCAGGTACTCGCCAACGTACAGGTTCAAGACCCAGATCTAAACTGGCAGAAGCTTTTTGAGCGGATGGAGAACCTCCAAAAGGATAATAGTAGCGTCTATTCATACGTTGTATCCGCTACACCGATAGATTACGTTTACAACTCTTTGATAGCCAATGAGGGTGGTCACCAGAACTCTACTCAACAGAAATCAATATTCGAGAGGCTTTTCAGTCGATCGAACCCCAGAAAGAGTCCTTCTGAGCAAACTTTGACTAAGCTTTTACCACTCGAAACGAAATATTCTATAACGAAGCTCAAAGAGCTGCCGTGGTCCGTTATTTTTCATAGATAGTTTTAACACACTAATTATAAACTTAACTGCTCGGGTACTGCCAGTTTGAATTATCACATTGTATAGGCTTGGCTGTAAAATATTATAAACAGCTTTTTTCACTGTTATTTTAGTGGAATTTTAAGCAATACAAAAGGCATAATGACAGTATTAAACTTAGATAATTTATATATCTAGATAGAGTATCTTGCTGCTAGACTACCAATGATAACGGCCTTTAGATTTTATTATACGGTAATTAGAATACATAGTGTTGTATCTTGAGTAATGGCACGGCACCCATTGTTTGCAGTCCAATTCACTCACACTTGACCGGTTAATACGAGTATAATCTTATATATAAAATTCTCGTGTCATGGTGTTAATCTTTGAACTCCTCCGAAACGGCTTGACCGATTCTCATGAAATGTTGAGTGCATATTGGGTAGGCCTGAGAATCGGACAACATCTATTTTTCATCCCCCTAAATGTTAAGGGTGGTCCACACGAATTTTTTTTTTATTAATTTTTTCGACATTTTTTTTTTAATTTGTTTGATTCTGAGTCAGCATTAAAAATTACATACAACTTCAAATTTTCACCCATCTACGATCAACAGTTACTTGTGTGCAATAAGTTGTTTGAGACTGGCTTGAGTACGCCCACTTGGACGTAGTCCTAGTGGCCCCACTTTGCGACTACACCTGAACTATCTAGTTGGAGCCCAACAGAGACCAGTCCTTAATCTTAGCTTACAATAATATATTTAGTTTATTAAATTATTGATACATTACCGCATAATCATTATTCATCTAGATAAGACTGTGACAGCTATAGTAGAACGAAAAAAAAAACACCAAACGGTTAGCCTCTATTCTCAGCAACACAGCACACTAAAACTATGTCACTCTAAGTCGCGACTGTAAGACATAGCTGTTTACAAAATAAAACTGGCATGTTGTCATTTGTTGCCTAACAGTAAGACATTCTATCTAGACATATAAATTATTTAAGCCTTACATAAGAGAAGAGAAAGACAATGGGATTTTAATGTTTTTATTTTTAGTTTATGTTAAGATTGTGTATAAGCAAGAGTTGTTAGTGCATAATTAATAAATAATTACATAATGTAGATTGTGTGCTAATTTAATATTATTTTATATTAAAAAATGCAAATGCTTTGGAGGTTAGTGACAGCTAAAAGCAAATAAAAACAAAATACTTACATCCATAATCAAGCAAGGTAAGTAAACTAGTTCAATCTGGATTGAAGCGAATATGTTGTTCACACTTATAAAATTTTATGTTCATAACTGATATAAACTTATTTTGAGAGTTACAACTACAACAATTTGATCTTGAGAAGTGGAAAAATCTTCTAGGAAATCAAGTCATATTCAAATTTTAATAGCTGGCAACAATTTAAAAAACTTTGCTTGGACTAATCTGAATAATTGTTGTGACTCTTATTTATTGTTGCGTAAATACGTTTGTGATAGTTCACACAATGACTTATGGCCATTCCCAATATACTATCTACAGATAGAGATAAATTACTACCTTCTACTGTCAATAATTATATGTCAATAATCTGAAGCTGTCCCAGTATACCCAATTAGTCATTCTTATCCCCTCATATTGGGACATGTGAATTGCAATTTCCATACAAACTTCTATAGCTGGTAAGCTATATGTCATTCCATTGACAGACAGAGTGTACGGATA
This sequence comes from Leptidea sinapis, assembly GCF_905404315.1. Lineage (NCBI taxonomy): Eukaryota > Metazoa > Arthropoda > Insecta > Lepidoptera > Pieridae > Leptidea > Leptidea sinapis. Next base: position 5,075,153 of record NC_066304.1, on the reverse strand, counting down.
AGGTGAGTTACCTACGATAAGTTTATTGGGACAGAAAAGTCAACGATTGTTACAATTTTTATCTCAAGTAAGAGATAGACTGAATATTGGGAATGGCCGTTAGTGAACCATCAGTTTTTTATCCTATATCTAAAACTTTGAGATTTATATTATAAATACATTATAATAACTCATGGAAGGAATGTAATGTGATAATTACATTATAAATAAATTGTGAACAGGTAACCCATGAAGTGCTGTTCAAATTTTTATAACTAATTAAATTTAAAAATTAATTCATTTGAAAATATAGCTATGCAAAGTTTTGGCACAAATAATTGTATTGTTTAGTTATTTAGTAATATGCAAAAAAGGATGTGTGCTGGTGAGCTTGTTTTTTTTTCTATTAAATAGATGTATTATAACATATTTTGCCTCTTGTAATATTGATACACAGTATACATACATATCAACCTGTGATCTTGGCCAGATATTTTTTTTTAAATAATATTTTGAATGAATCTGTAAGATCAGTTTGAACTAATGCAAAGTAGTATGGGACCTGTGCAGTTCTGCATTAGAGCCTCTAGCATGTGCCATTATATTCTCTATCCTATTAGTAGTCTCCCGGACCATTGAGAATTCGGACAAGTCTGGAAGATCTAGAACAATATGAGCAGATAAACGTTTGTACACAGAGTTTGTATCTTTTTTATTTCTCCTAGTTTCCTCATATTTTAGCTGCTGTTTTAAGAATATTGACTGCTTCAGCATTTCTTGAATGTTTTGAAAACTTTGTGTGGCAGCATCCATTGATTTAACAGCGCTGAAATTATAACAGATTTAATATAATTAATAGTCAATTTTCTTCATGAAGAAAAAAAGAAACAAAACTGTCATACCTCAAAGCATATTCAACATCATAACATCTTCCCCGTAGTTCATGTTGCAGTTTGGTGACTTCAACTCTGCGCTCAACCATTGGTGGTAGCGCTTTACGGACATGTTCTTGTAGTCTATATAAAGCCAATGAGGGTTCATTGGCCACTATGTGCATATTTTCAGAGATACGTTCAGCCGCTAAAATCATATAATGTTAAAAAGTCAAGTGTAGCCTTCACTTGTCCAGAAGAACTGTTTAATGAATATTGAATACATAAAACCATAATTAATATTCAAAAAAGTTCAGTACTTTCATGACAAAAAGAAAGGCTCATTCACCTTTTTTAGCCTTCGCCTCTAAATCTGCGTCGCCTTGATATACAAATGCCATTATAAAGATTAAAGGTAATCGATAATATTTATTATTTACACAAGTGAAGAGGGGAAACGCATCTTTATTTACAATTCGCCTATAATAATTACTAATAAGTTGTTGACTTCATGACTTGATACACTCAGTTGTCACGAATGTCAATATAATTTTTACGTAAATTGTATAAAATATTATAGTAGGTAACTTCTATTCTCGATAAGAAATTATAATCACACTTAAATTTAAATCATTGGTAAAGAGACTATCAGCTCAAACTCTCAAACAAAAATATTAAAATACATTCAGTGAAGAACACGAAAGAATATTAGGTTTAATTTTTTTTTCATTTGGTACACTGTACAGTCTAGGGGTCTACACGTTAGGCTGGACACAAACGTTCGGATACTGGATCAGGAATTCAGATTCGGAATTCCATGAGACTACGAAAAAGCGCAAACGGCCGGTTTTATTTCGAAATTTTTTTACGATCAGTACGCATAGAGAAGCTTGTGAAAGCACACGCAAGTGTTAGTTTTCATAGACGACGAAGACACATTGTTTACGAGATTTGTTATTAGAGGTAATATCGCACTAACGCGCAAATTGTTGCAGACAAATTCAGACAATTGTCGTAATTTCATTTAGTCGGCTAATAGCAGCGAGCTAATTGGAACGTCTTCGTGGCGTTACAATAATAATCTAAAATGCCAACCTGTGTGTTAAGAAAATGTAAAAACTATGTTTGCAAGATATATAAGAGTGAAGGTATTTCATACCATACGAAAGTATATAAAAGAACGTCGTATTTGTATTTTATCACGATTTTATTTCTTATTTACAAATAAATCTCGAATTATTAACGTGGTGGTTCGAGCAAGATAGAGATTATGATGTCAACTGAAGCGCGACAAGGACAAATAGTATGTGTCATAGATTAATCTACCAGAAGTGGAATAGTAGGCAGAATACATAGCGTTCGTAACAGCTTGATTGCGGAACTTGAGTTTTCTTGTTAGTTAGTGAGCGTCTTTCTTAAATAATATTATGATGATTAGGTATAATAAGTTCTGGCTTTCAAAGTCTTATAATAAAAGTGGTATAGAATGAGATTAGTAATAGCAGGCTATTTGATATTTTATTAGTACTTAATCTTGGATGTTGTATGTAACGCACCAGGAGGTCTACTCTCAAAATCGACAACGACAAATTTGGAACAATACGATAATTCTCCGAATATATCGCAACTACCCTTTCTGCTGCGGGATGATCGAGGTAGTATATTTTAGGACAATTTAGGAAATGATGTAAAAAAGGCGTTGTTGCAATGAAATTTAATACTTTTTAATAACCAAGTGCGTATAGCTGAACTATAAAACTACAAAAACAAGTTTTAGGGTAGGTAGCGGACGTAGACAGTAAATGCTATCTGCTTGCGTAGGAGTTTTTTCAGTAACACTGCCCTTTTGGTATATCCCTTGCTAACTGCAGAAGAATCAATGGATCATTTTCTGTTTCTCCCATTATCTTATTGTAATAATTCCTCAACAAAAATACATTCATAAATAATATAATATACAAGAAATAATAATTGTAAACTTAAAACTTTTTGGGAGCCGTCGTTAATAAAATTGTAAAAATGGAACCCTTATAATTGTTAGTACATTTCGGTTTTGTTTTGATATATCTGTATGTTTTTTTTTTATGTACAAATAATTTAAGTCATCAATATGGCTATATATAATAATCATGTTATTGTGTTACGGATATTGCCATGGTGTATCTTCAAGAGCTCGTGCCGAATACACACGACGGTATTCCAACCGCCGCGCTCCAGATGTCAGTGTGTTTGATGGAGTTTACCGACGAGTTAGAGAGACTGGTTCAGTTTCAAGACGACGGTCTGACCTGGTTGGGTGTAAATGATGACGACGAACAAGAAAACGATATTACAACGATTTAGATCGGATCCAACTACAACAACGAATGTTGTTGCCCGAGATCTTGGATGCTCGCAGTGGAAAGTGTGTTTCACCGTCCATACAGCTGGTTTATACCCATACCATTACCTACACACCGCTACAAGGCATCGAAGAATCCTGTGAGGAGGTTGGATTTCTGCAGATTTATGCTGCATGCAGATTTAGAACACACAATTTTTTTCAAACACATTTTGTGGACTGATGAGTCCAAATTTGACAAATATGGTATTACAAATTACCACAATGCTCATTATTGGGCCGCAAAGGCAGACGGAAATCCAAAAAAGAAAAGAGCAAAGGGATCCCAGAGGCGATTCAGTTTGAATGGGGGGAATGGGTATAGTTTGTAACCATTAAATTGGCCCATACTTTCTTCCCGCAAATTCAAATGGAGAAACATATGAAAACTTTTTGACTGAAGAATTACCACAACTACTGCAGGACTTAACGGTGGAAATCACCAAAAATATGTGGTTCCATCCGCAACACCAAGGGTGTGGGGGCAAGAGATGCATAGCCTTTAAGGTGGGATTATGCTCTATTCTTGAAGGTCCCTAAGTCGTATCGATTCGGAAAAACAGCAGCCGGTAATTGATTCCACGAAGTGTCTGTGCAAGGCAAGAAATTTCTTGTAATACGTGTTGTTGTACAATACCAGATGATGCGGGTGCAATTTTGCATTTTGCCGTAATATCTGGTGGTAGTCCCTTCAAAACGAACACAATAATGCTTGCACATTACTGCTTTACGGCAGAAAAATGTGCTGCTGTGCTACTCACCTAGCTGGCATTCTGTGCAAAGAAGCTTCCCACTGCGGAAACGTAAAGTGTATAGTTATGATCCACAAAATAAAAACAGCCTTTCTGCAATTTTTTTTATTTATTCATGACATAGTAAGGGCTTTGTTTAGTCACAATAGTGTAGTCAATAGTTCGCTATTGTTTTCCTATAATAATCTATATCCCATATAATATTAGTATTTTAGTATATAAGAACAAAGTTAGAAACTTAGCTTATTTTTAAGTGCTTCATATTTATGTTTTTTTGAAATTTGTATAAGTTTTACCTTATTGTATGTTATAATTATAATTATTATTTTTTTGGATTGGAGGACAAACGAGCGTACGGGTCATAATATTTAGGATATAATTTTAGTTTGTGTGTTTTAAATTTACGTATATTTTTTTATTAGGTAACAAGTTTATATGTATTTGCTTACCTAAGTTGTGATAATAGCATAAAATTATTTATTGCATTGTTTAACTCTACATTTATTTAAGTGTTTCCATTTAATTGACGTATATGTTAATCATGGTTTACTTAAACTAGCGTTAGTTTGTAATTATTAATACATGTATGTTGTATGGGAACCAATACATAAATAAATAAAATATTATTTTGAATATTCGATTTTCTACATGTCTAATGTCTATGAATAAAGAATTCTACTCGTGCTCAATGCTCTTTGTATTTCCTGTGTGCACTGTGATTGATTTGATTGCGTGTACTTTTGGAGAATGTCAATTAATATAAAACCGGCGTTGGGCAAGATGAGGCTTAGTGGTGTATTTTTACTATATTTAGTGACTTTGTGTAATAGTAACAATGTAGATACTGTCTCCAGTGATATTAAATTAAAAAATGTAGACCGTATAATTGATTGCACATCACAACTGGTAAAGGTGACTGGAAAATTAACCTTAGAGAACACTGGAAATTCGCCGATAAAGAATTTCTTATTGGCCATAGAAAGTGCAGCAATTGATAACTTAGCTTTTGTTGGAGTTAAAGATAGCAACAACAAGGATCTTCGTTTAATCGATACAACTGTAAAAGGGTACAATTACGTCAAATTCTTGCGAGTTGAACTCAAAGACGCCATCAATGCGGGTTCATCGGCTGTTGTTGTAGCCGAGTTTGTTTATACTAAGGCACTCATACCGTATCCCACTGCTATCAGTCAACAGGAAGAACAACTTGTAAAATACAATGGTAATCTGTACTTCTTCTCACCATACTATGTTACATCTCAAAAGACTAATGTAATTTTGAATACAAAGAATGTTGAATCCTTTACTAAGGTAAAACCATTTAGCCAGGTCGAAGGTACACTAGTCTATGGTGCATATTCTAACATAGGTCCATTCACTGAGAAAGAATTATCTGTTCACTTTAAAAATAATTCACCATTCTTAACTGTAGTCCGAATTGAACGTCTCATTGAAGTATCACATTGGGGTAATATTGCTGTGGAAGAAAAAATTGAGATTGAACACACTGGAGCCAAACTTAAAGGACCATTTTCTCGCTATGACTATCAACAAGACCATCGCAGTGGCCCAGCCAGTGTACGCTCATATAAAACACTGCTGCCTGCGTCTGCTGCTGATGTCTACTACCGTGACACAAATGGAAATATCTCTACTTCAAACATGAAAGTGAAAAAGGACTCAGTGGAGTTGGACTTGAGACCACGCTACCCTCTCTTTGGTGGATGGAGGACACATTATACACTTGGCTATAATGTTCCTAGTTATGAGTACTTGTACCATTCTGGCAATGAATATTTGTTAAAAATGAGAGTTATCGATCACATATTTGATGATATGCAAGTAGATGAGCTAGTCACAAAAGTAATATTGCCTGAGGGTGTTCACAATATCAAAGTAAACTTCCCATTTGCTGTCACTAGGATTCCCGATAGTGTTCATTACACATACTTGGATACACAGGGCCGTCCTGTCATATCATTTAAGAAGAGGAATGTTGTTGAAAATCACATACAGGATTTCCAACTTCGATACACATTCCCAAATATCTTTATGTTCCGGGAACCGTTGTTAGTTGTTGGTTCTATTTATGCTTTATTCCTCCTTGTTATTGTCTATGTTAGATTAGATTTTTCTATTCACAAACCAGAACACCCACATAAAGATTAATATATTTTAGTGAAGTTTAATGTGAAATGATTGGATGTGTGTGTGTTCATGTAAATCAATTGCATAAAATTTTCAATAAATTATTAAGTTAAATAAATATATAAGAAAAATTCCATGTTTTATTAGATGCAACAACATCAACCACCCATCTCTCAAAAGTCCTTTTTAGTATAATTTGATTTAATTACTATTTTTTTTGTCAAACACTAATAAATATATTACCAATTTTATTAGAAATTCATTGCACATCCTTCAAATCAACATTTAAAACATCATTTAACAAATTATTTTAATTATAATCTATGTAAAGTGATGGAAAAATATTCAAACATCATGACTTACATGAATAAGTTAAAAATACATTGATTAATAAAAACCACTAGAGTCCTGTAGATGCATCTGTCTACACTCTACATCCAATAAATAAAAATAAATAAAGATATTATATAAGTATACAAATAATATAGAATATATTCTTATTTAACACATTCAGTGCCATTGACACGCCTAGCGTGTCCACACTAATTCTTATCTGCATGCCGCCAGCACGCCGGGCGTGCTCACCGTTTTTCATCTATATCTCAAAGATTAGACAATATTATTGTCCGAAAGACTCTGAGCATAAACTTTCTGCCGTAAGCTAAAGTATTCTGAAGTGGTTCCAGGATCTGATATTTTTTTAAGGTTCATCAAAAATAATCTATTATGTAATGCCGCGAACATACCAGGCGTGTTCATCTCCAGCAGTTCTCAATCTTTTATATTATTAGGTCAATTTACTACATTTATAATGCCAATAATAAAATATAGAATATTTTTTATAAGTTATCATTTATTTTATTCCTTGGCACTTAGGTTGAACAAAAAAGATAAAATAAATTGCATAAAATATTTACCTATAATGTACCCCTTTAGGTACCTAATTATAAACGCTTATCAGCTGTTGTGTAACTCGGATCTGTTTCCTTCTCTCTCTTTCACCAATATCTTTTCATTCATCGGAAGAAGACAAAACCCTGCCCAGGATCTATTCCAATGTTATAAAGCTGAAGAGTTTGTTTGTTTGGTTGAACGCGCTAATCTCAGGAATAACTGGGCCCATTTGAAAAAATCTGTCGGTGTTTGATAGCACATTTATTGAGGAAGGCTATAGGCTATTTTTTATCCCTAAAAAGTAAATGGTTCCCGTAAGACGTGGGTAAAACCGCGGGGCACTGCTAATATTAGATACGTTTGGCGATCGTTTATAAATAAAGTCCCTAGTAGGAATACCATTTACTTCAGTTGCTTGCCAATTATTTTTTTGGTAATAAAACAAACCCGAGTGTCATAAAAAGATTAGGTGAGCCGCACATTGGGACGTTACCATGCCTGCCGTAAGGTCTGTAACAGAGAGCGCAACAGGCGGCGTCCTATTCCCACGTTTTATTGCACCACGGGCAGCAAGTCTTTAACATTAGTATAGCTCCTTACATCAGTGTTCGAAGTGTTCGACATCGGATGTTTCCTACGATCTCTTCCTTTCACTGGATTTACGTTTATACTTACGAAGACCCCGGCTTGTGTTATTGGACCCTGTGATTGCTTTTGCAAAGACCCCGGCTAGTGTTATTGGACCTTGTGATTTCTCTTGCATAGACCCCCGCTTGTGTTATTGGACCTTGTGATTACTCTTGCAAAGACCCCGACTAGTGTTACTTTTGTGATTGTTTTTACGACGAGCTTTTTGTGAGGGTGGGCTATCTGCTTGCGTCGCATCATCATCATATTCCACTGTTTCTTGCACATATTTTGTTTTCCCTAAAAAATCATAAATAAGTAACCAAAGGTTGAAATTCACTGATCAAATTACGATAAATACTTACCTTGGAATCTACTAACTGCCATAATTTAACTTTCAAAAGCACAAACACTGCTAAAAACAAAATATCTCTTCAGTAACTCGAGAAAGACTGATCAATAAACACGGTTGAAGCCGAAATAACGCTTTCTTTGATTTTACCTCTTAACAGTGCCGGTGAACACGCCTAGCGTGCTACGTAATTCCATCCTGCAGTGCCGCGAGCACACCTAGCATGTTTGCGTTTTTTATAGGGCGGCATCGCTGGGAAGTATTAGAAAATCGTGGTGGCATTGAATGTGTTAAATGTAATATTTTGTTAAGTTTTAACCAACTTCACAAAGGAGGAGGTTCTCAATTTGATCGGTATTTTTTTTATCTATGTACACCGATTACTCTGTGATTTATGATCCGATTTACGTAATTCTTTAGTTCGATGCAGAATAGATGCCATTTGGTCCTATTCTGCATCAAACTAAAAGCCAAATGTAATAGTAGGTACCTACACTTGCCACGCGTGACTTGAGTGGGATAGCTTCAAAGCTTTGTCTAGAACAAAAAACCCAAGCGGACAGACACGCGTGGCCAGACATCCTTAATAATTACAGTAAGATTTTTATATTAAGTTTTTATTTTCTTTAGGGCTTGGCACCTACTCAAAACCTATCAATAGGTAGGACATATAAACAATAATATTTTATTAATATTAAAGGTATAGGTTTGCATAAGAGGTGTATTAAATAAAATTTTTAGTTATTTGATACTTTTCAGTTTTTGAAGTCGGTTCTTTTAAACATAGTTTTTTTTTATTGTATCAGTATTTATGGCCAGAGTTAGTATAAGAAACAAAAGACCATAGCATAGAACCTTGCCGAACACCCACTCTTCCTTTACCGTTTACGACGAATATTCATGTCAACTCTACCTCTGATTAAACATCTGCTAGCAAGAAGTTGTTAGTTTGCAAAGGTAGGCAGGTATTTTAGATAAGTAGGTCTGCTTGGAATTAATGTCACTTATCATGTCCCCTTCTCAATGCGCGAGGTTTATAATATATCAAATGCGAATTATGTATAGAATTGTATCATATTACGTCCCATATGGGCTAGTGGTTGGTGACCCTGCCTACTGTGCTATAGGTCCCGGGTTCGAATCCCGGTAGGAACAAACATTTATATAATTAATATAGATGTTGTTTCCGAGTCATGAATGTTTATAAGTATTTATGTATGTTTAAGTAAGTATATTGTATTAAATATATCATTGTCTTGTGCCCATAGTACAGCCTAGTTTGAGGCAAGATACTTTGTGTAAAGGTGTGTCAATATTATGTTTATATTGAAGGATTTTTGAGAATCCAGCTGCATTTGAAAATCGCAATTTTTTCGCACGATATATAAATATCGTGCGAAAAAAGATATGACAAAACATTAAACAACAAATTGTTATTGTACCAGCTATTTTGCTTACTAATTTAGTTGCATTTCATTTGTGTCATTATACTACTCTGGCAAATACAGTATCAAATTTAAAAAATATTATTATTACGTAAAAACTATAATCACTGGATAATTATTGTATACCTAATTATTCCATAGAAGCAATGAGCAAGATATATAAATAGATTGAATTTTATTTGATCAACAAATAAAATTAGAAATACAGCAATTATGTGACAACATGGCTATCGAGGTGCCAAGAACTTTGCATAGTTATCATAATGTTTATTAACTTGCATAAATCTGAAAATGACAAAATGGAAAAAGTAAAAGTCATAAGGGCATTCCAGAAAAAAAAATATATTTGCATAAATTTATACATTTCCTATGTTACACAATGTGAAAATCACAGATCAATCACAGTCCGTATTCCGACGACTTGAATCTCAAGACAACAGGGGCGCTGGTGCACGGTAGTATTGCCAGTTCTGTGACCACGGCAGTGACGAGGCTGGGCGGTGTGACGTCATACGCCAAATTCAAAAGAGTTAGGTTGGGATTTGAGTGCCAGTCCTTCAGCGGCGAATTACCGTCTGTTTTATCGATCAGAGCTTCCGGATCACCTAAAAATAAATATACACATCAGAATACACACTAGAAATAAGAGATTGCTTGTAACTAATTCTAGTAGGCTTCATAAGATACATAATAGCTTTAAGGGTAAATGTATACACTTCTATAATAAAGTCCCAGCCACTGTTAAGGCATTATTTATAAATAAATTTAAATGTTTTATAAAAAAATGGCTCTGTCGTAAATCCTATTACTCCATTGCTGAATATATAAATGACCGGACAGCCTGGGACTAGGTTGTGATTATTTTATAGCGATAGAAATGACTGTACAATATTGTATATTTTTATTGAAAAGAGCGCAAAAAAAGAATGCTGGGAGAGTTTCTTGCGCCGCTTCTTCTCTCTCAGAACGCCATTCGTTTCCGAAGCGGTAGTAGTATCTAGTAGTTATAGAAATGACATCAAAAAGAATTCTAAAGGAATCAATTTTGTGAAAATAAATGCCTTTTATACAACTTTTCCGATGAGACAAGCAAGACGTGATTATATTTAATGATAAATAATAAAACTTTGGAACAATTTAACAAAGCTAATACAAACAAGTAAAAACGACAATAGCTGCAAAAGTAGTAACTGCAGCGCAGCCAACAACGCCCTTCTCCGAATACAATAAGGAATGATGTTTCATGCACATAGATCTAAATAGTAAACAGAGTACGGTAATTGATAACAAGACATTAAACAATAGTACAGGACATGTGATTTGAAATGTATACATTATTACTATTATATTATGTGTTTAGTATATGGTGAAGTGTGTGGGTGAGTGTTAGAGATGTATATAGTGATTGTGAAGTTGGTTACATTTGTGCTGTGTGTGGTTTTCTTAGGTGTGTGATACCTCTAGATCACAGTTTCTCAACCTTATTTTGCTCACCGCCCACTTTGAGAATATGTTTTTTTCTAGAGTAATTTCGTGTATTTTTTTTGCCTTTTTAGACTATATTTTTTAATATAACCACGCCCCATCTGCGCCATTTCAATGCCCCCTAATTTTCTCTGGGTCTTCTACTGCCCCCGAAAGTCTCAAACGCCCACATGGGAGCGTTATCGCCCACGTTAACTAGATTATTTATACGTCTAGACTCCAGATAGATTATGAAAGGTGGGAACACGTTAAAAAAATTGCGGGCGAACTGATAGAAAACCTCTATTTTCAGCAACTGCATGCGTCACTAAAAATGACATTCATATCGCACGTGTAAGCCGCAGTTTTTCATGCACACTGAAGTAAAAAACCTGCCCTGTTTTCATGCGTTGTCTAACAGCAAGAGGCTCTAATATATTATTAGCAGTGCCGCTCAGGATTCTTGATATAACCCAAAGTTCTAAGCGGCATCACAATTATTACCCTCGTCATTTTCAGATAAAGATGTTAAGTCTCATTTGCCCAGTAATTTCACTAGATACGGCACCCTTCCGACCGAAACACAACAATGCTTGCAAATTACTGTTTTTGGCAAAAGTCGCCACTGAGGTTCTCACCTACCTGGCAACCTTCGAAAAGAAACCTCCTACTCTTTTTAAGGAAGAGGAGAAAAAACGAGCGTGCGGGTCCTGATGTTAAGTGATCACCGCCTCACACACATTTAAGAAAATAAAACCCTAAACATATCTAAATCAGATACAAATCATGATGAAATTAATCTAAAGATATGGTATATCAATAATATGATATTTAATCGACTAAATGACAATATCGTTTCTGATTTATATCAGAAACTAACAATACAAAAATAAACAGTAATAAACAATACACTGGAAATATGACATTTTTGAAGTGAAAACTTCTTTAGCATCGTTGTGATTTGAAAGTGGATGAAATGAAAAAGCGCCAGTTAAAAGAGACAAATCAAAATCAGTTTATTCACGTAGGTCACGGAAATGACACTTATGAATGTCAAAAAAAAAAATTTTTCTTATTGAATCTACCGCTAAAGGGTTGAGCTAATGAGAAGAAGTAGCAAGAAACTCATTGCCACTCCTTTATATCAAGATTTACATTTACATCGATTTACAAATCATTTCAATTACAATGACAGACACCCAAATTCATAAGATTTAACGTAGGAGAAAATGAGATAGGACGCATTATACAATGTTTCTTATGGTTGTGGTTCTCCTTTTTTTGCTTTTATTTTCTTTGCCACATACGAGGTCCGGTGGAGTTACAATCTGCCATAATTCGAATGACGGAGCCCGTGTTGTGTTTGCTCCACAAATGAAACTCAATAATTAAAATCGAATCGAAACAATTTGTCATGTAGTGAGTCTATGCTTTCATTGACTGTCAGTGTCATTTTTTGCGTACTAAATACCACAGAGTATTTTAAGTTATACTGGAAACGAATTACCTACACGTTCGCAATCAGCAAAGGATATTTGAATTTTATTTCAGTTCCATGCCGTTGTTTTGTATTTTTACGCCGAGTTGAGATACTAATTATATTTTCTCCGTAAATGCTGAAACTATTACAGTGAGTATCCAAATGTTTTAAGTTTTCTTAAGTGTTAATTCCGCCAATATTTGTCTTTAAACAATTCGACACGTGTTTCGCCCCTGCATCCTCAGGACACGTTGACTCGCCTAAATCTGGCACCAGTCTCGTCATTTTGGCAAAAGTTTTAAAACATATGGATAATTATGGATTTCCGCAAAGTAACGCCTACTTCAATAAATTTTATTACAGTGAGTGTTATTTATTATGAAATTACTACGCAGTACGAAGTATTGTAACTACTTACTTTATTATGTATGCGATAAGTTACTTATTTAAAGGTATACGTGGCTTTTACAACATTCTTTAAATCATGATTGGTTAATGGTTCAGAATAACTCTGTAGGCACTAACTAACTTAACCTAATATTTTTTTAAATTGTGATTCCAACCAGATATTTTTTTTTTGTGAATGAAAATAGAATTATCAAGCTTTGTTTTATTCTAACATTTATCGAAAATATTTGTAAGTGGCCCAAGCTCCACACAATGCTTGTCATTTTCCTTTTTATATTTACTCCTTTTCAAATGAAAATAAAATCTGATAATTATTATAACCTTAAAAAAAAGTAGTAAAATTAATTAACCATTATTGTAATTTATATTATGTTTTTGGATTTAGATTTTACTAATGAACCAAACCGAGTGATGTGTACATCTATTAGAGTCATGTGTCAGTGCTTGTTCCTTTATAAAATAAGACCCATTGTTTGTCAAATATAACATAATGTTGATGTTCTGTATAATAAAATATAAAGTGAGGGATATCACTTCAAATAACAAACTGATTTTTTTAAATGAAAATAAGGAACGAGACGAGCAGGACGTTCAGGTGATGGTAACTGATAAGCCCTGCCCATTACAATGCAGTGCCGCTCAGGATTTTTGAAAAACCCAAAAATTCTGAGCGACACCACAATTGCGCTCGACACCTTGAGACATAAGATGTTAAGTCTCAGTATGTTTGTTGCATAATTTTACATATTATATTGTAATTGAAATGATTTGTAAATCGATGGAAATGTAAATCTTGATATAAAAGTGGCAATGAGTTTCTTGCTACTTCTTCTCATTTGCTCAACCCTTTACGAATTAGCGGTAGATTCAATAAGAAAATATTTTTTTGACATTCATAATTGTCATTTCCGTGACCTACATGAACAAAGTTATTTTGATTTGATTTGCCCAGTAATTTCACTAGCTTTCACCCTTAGCTAGAACCCTTCAAACCGAAACACAGTAATGCTAACATTAGTGTTTCACGGCAGAAATAGTCACAGTTGTGGTACCCATAATCTAGCCAGCATCCTGTGCAAAGGAGCCTCCCACTGGTTACAATAATAATAAATCTGGATACTGACCGATCTCGTTGTAGACGAAAGCGTCGTACTGCACGCGCTCGGTGAACTTGTGTGTCTCGCACGCGACCAGCACCGGCACGTTGTGAGCACGAGCCACCAGGCTGGTCTGTAGTGTGCCGGCCGTCGCTACTACTGCGCCCGTCACTAGCAGCGACTCCGCACCAACCACTACCTTATCGATCTACCCGCAAATTTTTAAAAATAAGTTAAAAAAACTCGAATTGTGTGCTAGGAAACATTGTAGAAGTGAAACTTCAACTGACAAATTCAACTATTTTTATTCAAAATAACATGTGACATCATTTATTGAAAGTCAAAAAGTACCACCCATTCCAAAAAATATGCTTCAGACCTGATAAGAACGGTCGCAACAAACTCGGCGGGATTTTTTTTTTCACAAAATAATATGATTACAAAGTAATATCGTACAATTAAACTTATTATGTTAGCGTTGCCTAATAGCAATATACCACAGGACATAATACTATGGAAATAACTAAAGTATACTAGTCGCGCCGTATCTATGTCAGTTAATTGTCTAATCTTTTTAACCACGTATGCCGCCGAACTAAGTCTGTTCGCCAATCCTTCAATATGGGATATATATATATGCCCCATTGTAATTTTGAATCCAGAGTAATGCCAAGAAATATAGCAGATTCCACCAGTTTTATCACCTCCGTGTAACAACAACCGATAAAGTTAACAAACAAATATTTTCCAAGGAAAATATTTAAAAATAAGTATTGCCCAAAAAACATTCAATTAAATGTTGATTAAAAAATATTTTAAAAAATTCGATTAAATGTTGTTTAAAAACATTAAAAAAAAGGGTTGCTCGCTGGGATTACCGGTAGAAATGAAAACTGGAATATTAATAATAATAATAAATTAGTTGTGCATTTTTGAATGTTTTTGAATGATTAGGGAATAACTGCGCACGATTTCCTTTATTTATCAGTATAAAAGTACTAGCATTAATGTGGTTAAATACAATATTAATTTTACGCTATCGTACACAAAAATTACAATTAATATTACACAAAAAAAATCACTTCAGAACTGTTACAATTACACTGGCCTTCAATAGTAAGTATCACACTTTTAAAATTGGGATAACGTTTTAAGTTCACAAGATATACTTTCGAAATAAAAAGAACTCCAAAGAGAATTTAATTTTGTACATAAAAACTTTATAGTCGGTAACCTTCTTTTAAGAATTGGCTGAAAAAAAACATCAAAAACAAAACCATTCCTTTTTCAAAGTGGACGTTTCCGAATTACAATTTTACCATTCACATTTTTCTTTCTGTTTTAAATTTTTTTCAAGATCGATGGGTCTTGTTTTAAAAATTTATGCTAAAAAGCACATAACATTTATTTATCATGCCTCTTTCAGTTGAAGAATGTGCTAGGATCATGGCTTTTCTGGAACTAGGCATCAGAATGCGTCGCACTGCAAGAATGGTGGGTGTGACGGTACGAACGGTCCAGAAGGTAAAGCGAAGGTACGAAGAGACTGGACACCATCTGAGGAGACCTTGTAATGGCAGACCCAGGTGTACCAGTGCCCGAGAAGATATATTATTTCCACTGTGTTAATAAATCGCCTCCAAAATGCAGTTGAAGTCCAGCAACAGCTACTTCAGACCCGGAGGGACTACATTAGTGACAGTACAGTGAGAAGAAGACTTGCTGAAGCAAATTTGAAACCCCGAAGACCAGCGAGTGGCCCAAAACTCGAGAGACAGCATCGAGTAGCGAGACTGCGATACGCCCGTGAACACATGCAGTGGGATGAAGAAGAATGGTCAAGAATTTTGTTTGCAGATGAGTCTCGATTCTCCCTTTACACTTCTGATGGAAGGCGAAGTGTTTACAGGCGACCTGGTGAGCGATATCTTCAAGCCTGCATCTCAGAAAGAGTCCAACACGGTGGAGGCAGTGTACATGTATGGGCTGGCATATCTTCAGAAGGTCGCACAGAGCTAGTAGCCATAGAAAATGGCACCCTCACTGGGCAAAGATATGCTCAAGAGATTCTCAATGAGTATGCAGCAAATATGCTGATGCATGATAATGCCCGACCACACACGGCTCATATCGTACAAGAGTATATTCAGGAGGTCGGTATCAGCGTGATGACTTCGCCATCAAGAAGTCCTGAACTCAACCCGATTGAACACGCCTGGGACGAGCTTGGGAGTATAGTCAGAAATCGCAGACCACCACCCTCAGGGCACTAAAGCAGGCCCTGGTAGAAGAATGGGAGAATATTCCCCAACATCGGCTCCGAAACCTAGTGTACAGTATGCCAAACCGGCTCGAAGCTGTAATCAGAGCTCGAGGAGGCAATACCAGTTATTAAAAAAATAAATAACAAACAAAACAAAACAAAACAAAAAAATTTTAGTATTCCCATACTAAATTACATAATTAAGTTAAGCTAAATTTAAAAATTAAAACAAACTTATAATTATTGTTAGTAAACTTAACTTAAGACTAATATTATAAGAATTTAAAAAGAGAATAGTTTTATGTTAGTATTTTTTTTTTTCTATTTCTTAATAATAAATGTTTAATTAGTAGTATGGGCCCCTCTTTGGGTGAAGGCCTCCTCCATTTTTTTCCACACTATTCGGTCTTTGCCCAATATTAGCCAGTCTTTTCCAGCGTATTCAATCACATCATCAGCCCACCTCTTACACGGTCTTCCAACTTTTCTAATGCCCACCGGCCCTTTCCATTTCGTTGTATTTATCGTCCATCTGTTGTCTGTGAGTCGTGATATATGACCGGCCCATTGCCATTTTAGTTTCAATGCGTGGGTCAGTGCATCTTTTATTTTTTGGTTTTGTCTAATTAGAACATTTCTTATCTTTTGAATTTTTCTTATTTTCAATATACTTCTTTCTATTGCTCTCTGTGTCGTTCTAATTTTTTGTTTAACTTTATTTGTGAAAGTCCATGTTTGACATCCATATAGAAGACAAGGTAATAAGCATGTGTCAACTACAGTTTTCTTCAGCTTTAGATTGAAATCTCCCTTTAGAATTTCTTTCAAAGACCAAAATTTTTTCCAGGTTAAATTCCTTCTTCTTTCGACTTCTTCTTCGTTGGAATTTTTATCAAATGATATTTGTTTGCCTAAATATATATATTTTTCAACGTATTCAATTTCATTGCCGCTAGTGGTGATGGGTATTTGAAAACTGTTAGTCATCACTTTGGTTTTATTGAAATTCATTTTTAATCCAATTTTTAAACTTTCTTTGTCTAGTGAATTGATCATATTTTCTAGGTCTTTTGGAGTTTCTGCTAGTACTACGATGTCATCAGCGAACCTTAGATGACTTAAGAAACAGCCATTAACTATTATGCCTTTGTTTACCCAGTCAATTTGTCGAAATACATAATCCAGTACCAAAATGAAAATTTTTGGGGACAGAGGGTCTCCTTGTTTTACTCCGCGTTCGATTTTTATTGACTCTCCTCTTGTTTCCAATTTAACATTACTGGTACTATTAGAGTAGATGTGTTTTATTATGTTCTGATATTTTTGAGGTACATTAAGGGATTTAAGTGCTTTCCAAATTGAATCATGACTAATACTATCGAATGCTTTGTTATAATCAACGAAAGCTGCGTAAAGTGGTCTATTGTACTCTTTATATTTTTCGAAAACTTGTTCTAAGGTATGAATATGATCCATTGTACTGAAACCTGAGCGAAAGCCAGCTTGTTCTACAGGTTGTTCGTTATCAATTTGTTGTGTTATCCTTTTCAAGATTATTGAGGAAAATAATTTACATATGTTTGCCAGTAAATTAATAGGCCTGTAGTTCTCTATATTGTTAGGATCGCCTTTTTTATATAATAATATGATATCTGATGCATTCCATTGTTTCGGTACTACTTCTGTATCAATTATCATATTAAATAGCTTTGTTAGATGAGGAACAAGAACGGGTGCATAAATTTTTAGTATCTCATTACTTATGTTGTCCGGGCCTGGGCTTTTATTTGTTTTTAGGTTTTTAATATTGTCATATACTTCTGTTTCTTGTATTATAATATCATTTGTCTGTGTACATTTATTATTTGTATGTTTTGTTATTTCAGACCTCAGTTCCTCTTCCTCTGTTTTACGATATAATTCTTTATAAAAATTTGATGCTTGATCCATTATATCTTTTCTAGTATTTGCTATGGTTCTTTTATTTTCAATTTTGGGGATCCATGTTTTATGAGTACACAATTCTTTGAAAGCTCTTTTTACGCTTCTGTGATTTTCTAAATTTTTTGTGATAATATTTTTCCTATGAATACTGTAATCTTTTTTTATCGATTTTTAGTTTCTTTGTAAATTTTACTCAATTCTTCTTTAAGTTCTTTATTTTTATTTTTTGTATTTATCAATTCTGTTCTTTTTTTAATTAGATTGTCTGTTTTTTCGCTAAATATTCTGTTCCGGTTTTTCTTTATCTGCACTTTTTGTGGTGTAGGTCTTTGTAATATAGCCTCTGCTAGAAAATTGTAATAATTTTGTACATCAATTTCTTTTTCCCATTCCCGTTGTTTCTAATCCATGTAACATATACAGTTTTCTAAGTAATTCTTTGTTTCTTCTTCTGTGTAAGGGATGGGAAGCTTTGTTCTGTATGACCTCCTACATCCACGTCCATTTATTTTTTTGTTTTTTATTAAAAAACGTATTAGTTATTGACAGTTTGTGTTCAAGAGCATATTCTATTAATCTTTCTCCTCTTTCGTTTCTTTGTCCAATACCATATTTTCCCATGACCATACTTTCTCTTGTTTTAGGTTGACCTATTTTTGCATTGAAGTCTCCTATAACTACAACCTTGCTGTCTGCTAAATCATGCGCTTTTTGAAGGTCATCATAGAATTAATCAATTTCTGTATCACTTGCTTTTTCTGTAGGTGCGTATACCTGTATTATTGAAATTTTTATTTCAAATTGTAAAACGACATTTGTAACAGTGCTACTCTTTCTGATATTCCTGTGAAATTTGATATATTTTCCTTAAATCTCTTCTTCACCAAGAATCCTACTCCATGCTTGCCTTTAGTTTCTCCCATGTAACAAAATATATATTCTTGATATTCTTCTATACTGCAGCCTAGTCTTCTTACTTCAGCAAGTCCTATTATGTCACAATTAATAGATTGTAGTGCGTTTGTTAATTCTAAAAGTCTTTCTACCGAGGATAATGATCTCACGTTGTATGTACAAATTTTTAATAATTCTTTTTCTTTAGATGGAGGGTTTTGGTCTAAATCCTCACGATGACCAGTCGGATTGAGGATTGGTTTCTTATTTTCCTTATAATTATTGTGTTTTTGCTTGTTTTTTCTTTCCGGTTTATTGCGGTGACTGATGATTATTTCCTATGCTGTGTTTTTATCTCTGGTCATGATTGGCGTTAACGATGATAAAGTGCTGCTTCTTTCTCTCATCACATCAAACGCATTTTTTCTATTCACTTTGTTTGAGCTATTAGTTTGTTTGCGTATTTGGCTTAGAGGTGAAGATGGCTTTCTTTTATGTCGTTGGGTAGTTTCTGAGGAAGTACTATCTTTAACTATGAGTTTATCAAATTTGATAATTGCAAAGTTTCCTTTGCTTCTTTCTTCCATCATCTTTATTTTTAGTGCTTTTCTCTTTTCAATAACTTCCTTAGAGTAATCATCGGTGATATAAATGTCTTTAAGTTTCTTCTTGTTTTTTATTATTTCGTATTTCATCCATCTGTTCGTTAGTGAAATAAGTACTGGCCTTATTTTCTGTGTTCTTCTACCTCTTTCTTTCCTATTCTGTAAATGTAGTCAATATCACTGTTACTCAAGTTTATATTTAATTCGTTTTTTAGTTTTTCTACTGCTATTTCCATAAGATTAACAGTTGATCGTTCATTCTCTTTAAGTCCGTGTAATAATGTATAATTTTAGTTTCTAAGAATTAAAGCCTATAAAATTTGCAACAAAACGTTTTTAATCTCAAATCTCTACCTTCTATAGTTAAGAAAAAAAATTAATTTGAAAAGTGTGATACTTACTTTTGCAGGCCAGTGTATTTTGCATTAAAAAGTTTATCTTTTAGAAAAATCAACGTTCAACCATAATTTCAACGACTTTCTTACGAAGTTTCAATCAGGTCACGTGTCCTGACGTGAGTTTAACATTTTATACCCATCCCAAGAAAGGTGCTGAACGCCACTAAAGAAGTTTCAATAATCACAACTTCCCTTCACATGAGGGGCTTTACCCGCTTGCCCCCTATATATTATTATTAGCCTTTTAATTGGCCAGTTTATCATTAATAAATATCACTTTTTCTCAATTTCTGCGGGTCCGGTTGCCAGTTGAAGAAGACCTCCTCCAATCTTCCCCATTCCTGTTCCTGCCTTATTTCGGCATCCCATCTACTCCAAGGTCTGCCTCTGTTTCTTTTTCCATTCCTTGGGTACCATTGAGTGACAAATTTCTTCTCTCCATCTACTCCATTTGTATGTTCCTATAATCATATGTCCTGCCCATTTCCAATATTTTATTGTTATTTTGTGAGATACATCCTGAACTTTTGTCTGAATCTGATACTGCTATTCTTTGTCCATTCTTTTGTTATTAATTTATAAATTATTAAAATGTTCGATATTAAGAATGGACTGTAGATTATTTGGTAGGCGCAATAAAGCAACCGTGAAAAAAGGAACAATGCATGTACCACCTACCTTTACTGCTCCTCGCCACACAGCATCCACCGGTGCACGGCACTACAGGAACCCACGTGGTTCAACACTCGAGAGAACGTCTCGGCCGGCACCTTCTCGTACGGCGGTCGCAAGCGGAAGAGAGCTTGTGTAGGCCTATGAGTTGCGCCCACACAAGCGTACGTCACGCGATTGTCGCGACTAGCGCCACCGTTTGCTACCGGTTTCAACTTGGGGTTGAAGTACAGTAGCGATAGATGGCACCTCAGCAAGTTCGATCTCCACAGTTAAAATTAACTGGCACTTTACCAAATAATATACAATGCAAAGACCGAACACCTATCATACTTCTTTCCATGGCGCGCTGACATATAGATAGTTTGCCCCCTCTAATTTAAAAAAAACGACAGACAAGTATACAAAACATACCGTGTTCATGACGAAGCTGAGCGCGGAGATATCTACGTAAGTGCAGGTGACCCCACACACTGACAGCCGGCGGAGCATTTCGGTGCCGCCGCGGTCCAGTCGAGTGCCCACGATCACCGCGCGGTACTTCACGCCGCTGAGGTGAGCCTCGCGGAGGATGCGCTCTATTAACGAGCAACTGTTAAAATAATACAAACTATCGTTAGAAATAATTACATATTGTGAATTTTTATAGTTATTGGTCGACATTGTATTTTCTTTGATTAACTCGAGTGTTACACATTTAAATAAAACACTTTTACATCTCTCATATTCGGTAAGTAGGTCCTTATTACCCCCAAATTGGGCTTGTAGGTGACCAATTAGCGCTCTAGGGTAATAATGTATCTAGAAGAGCCTTAGGGCGGAAAGTAATTAAAAAAAACTCTTCACTCTTTCAGAAAGTTCGCGTACATCTAACCATCAAATACTGGCAATAGACATCATGCATTCAGCCCAATGACAAAAGAGGTCGCTTCGCTATTCAGCCTTGTCTTCGTATGAGTATAATAGTCATCAATTTTAAATATCGAACGGCGAAGCTCAATTTAGTTCTTGAAAAAAACAATTAAAAAAAAGATGAAAAAAGGCGGGAATAGAAAACTTTTACTTTAAATATTGTTTGTTTTTGGGATTTTTATAATTACGTGCTAATTTGGAAAAAAAACATGAGTTCTGCACCCGATTCGATGAAAATGGAAGCTGAATCAGCAATTAACAATATTTTGCCTGAAAGTTCTAATGAGAGATATTTGAAAACTTACGACAAGTTAATGAAGTGGCGTAAAGAAAAACGTGTAAAGTCTTTATCTGAGACTGTATTCTTAACATACTTTAGTGAGCTATCAAAAAAGCTGCAGCCATCTAGTTTGTGGTGCATTTACTCAATGTTAAAAGCAATTATGAGTACTGAACACGATATCAATATCAAGAACTTATCATCTTTTCTAAAAAGACAATCAGCTGGGCACAAAAGCAAAAAGTCAAAGGTTTTTACAGCGCAAGACGTGAAAACATTCATAAATGAAGCCCCTGATGACATATATTTATCTGTTAAGGTACGTAAAATAACAAATCACATAATGGTAATAATTCATCATTTATCTTTTAAATTCTAACAATCCTATAAAATTAAATTAAAATTTCGCTTGTTTTAGGTGGTTCTTATCTTCGGTATAACTGGCGCATGCCGAGGTATTGAATTGACAAATATAACAATAGAGAACATAGAACAACAGGGTCAGTTGTTAGTAATTCAACTACCGAACTACAAAAACTAAAATTGACGGAACATTTGTAGTTCCTCAATAATTCTCTGAATTCGTACAAAAATACAGAAATCTTCGTCCTGAAAATGTAAACACCAACCGATTTTTTTTTTTGAAGTACCACCAAGGCAAATGCTACAAACAGGTTATTGGAAAAAATACCACCAGAAGTATGCCGAAGCAAATCGCAAGTTATTTAGAGTTAGCAAACCCGGAATTGTACACAGGTCATTGCTTCCGGAGAACATCGGCTACACTTTTAGCCGATGCTGGGTCTAACTTAATCACTATAAAAAGTCACGGTGGGTGGAAATCCAGCAAGGTGGCTGAAGGTTACATTGAAGATTCCATACAAAATAAAAGTAAAATTACCAACCAAATAACGGAAACTATTCAGCTTTCAAAAAATGAAACATCTTTCTCAAGAGATGATCCGAAACCATCAACTTCTGCTGAAGAAAGCTTCATCCCGTCAGATTTTGTCCATGACCAACAAATATCACAATCTCAAACTATTAACATACCCAAAAAACACCTGTCCTTAAAATTTGAAAATTATTCTCATCTCACTATAAATTTTAACTAATAAAATGTTTTATTATTGTAATGTCGGTTTTTTTCTACTTACCTCACAATCGAGATGTAAAGCAGAGTAGTTAACTCGGGTGTAAGCATCAATTGCACCCTCGAACAATAGGCGCCCTCGTGCGCCTAAATATCTCGGGCTGCAATTGATGCCTTACAGCCCTTGGCTACTAATCTACTATTAAATCTATTATTAAGCTGGTGAATGCCTTACGCAAACGAGAGCGTTACGAAAAACGTAGCGTTACACGAACGGTGATTTCTTGACTTGGGGAGTAAGCTGGCTTTTTTTTTATGAAAATAAGGGACGAGACAAGCAGTAATTGATTCGCCCTACCTATTACAATGCAGTGCCGCTCAGGATTCTTGAAAAACCCAAAAATTCTCAGCGGCACTACAATTATTGTGCTCGGCCCCTTGAGACATAAGATGTTAGGTCTCATTTGCCCAGTAATTTCACTAGCTACGGTGCCCTTCAGACCAAAACACAGTAATGTTTACACATTACTTCTTCACGGCAGAAATAGGCGCCGTTGTGGTACCCATAATGTAACCGGCTACCTGTGCAAAGGAGCTTCATGGTAAACTTTCTAAGTATATTATGTTTCTTAAATTAAATTTGTAACAACGCTTATGAACCTTAATACTTCACTCGAATGCAACCCGAGAGGTCACAGGTTCGAGTCCCGCATCGTCAATAAATTTTGGTACAAATTAAATTTGTATATTCAATACCAGAAGTAAAGGATATTACTTTAAAATAACAAACTATTTTTATACACTAATTTTTATAAACTTACTATCCATAGGTTAGTATATTGTCTCCATTGCTAATCTTGTTCCTGACCGTGATGCTAATTGCTTCACCCGCCATATCTATCTGCTCTCTAATGTATCTGTCTATTTCTTCTTGAAGTGTTTTCTTAGCCTGCAAGTGAAACATACAAGTTTTAAATTGGGGCTATAACATCATTAATTCACACATTCAATGTTCTGCTATAAAGATAGATAAATAAGATAGATTTGAATTTAAGTTTTGATAATTATTAACAGATTTCAATTAAGTGCATTACATAATTAAGGGGTCTACAAATATGCCTGCGTTTTCAAAGGTTGATAACAGATGCAATTAGGTGCCCTTTAACAAAGTGCCTTACAAAATAATTAGAACTATCAGAGCTTCTATACCAAGTTCAAACTACTCTGTTAATTAGATCTCTTATAATGCCGCATATTGAGGATCCCCACTTTAAACATAGCATATTTTTCCACATGTGTTAATATTAGGAAGGGGCCTCAAATCTGAATTACCAAGAAAATTATTAGGCATAAGTTAGAATTAATAAGAATATAATCAATATGTAAAAATTTGAATTTAATATGTATATTTTGAATGATTGCAAAACTGAAGTGGCAGTGGGCAGGGCACATAGTTCGACGGACAGATGGCCGTTGGGACAGTAAACTCCTCGAATGGCGACCACCTACCGGAAGACGCAGTGTTGGTAGGCCCCCAAGATGGACCGACGATGTGGTCAAGATCGCCGGAATACGTTGGATGAGGGCAGCGCAGGACCGATCGTCGTGGAGATCTTTGGGGGAGGACTTTGTCCAGCAGTGGACGTTTTCCGGCTGATGATGATGACGTTGATGTTGAATAGTAGGAAGGTAACATTTTTAGGGCGTCTTCCGCGGCATTTCCGTGGCGTAGTTTTCGTAAGTATGGTATTACCTTAAAGCTTATCGGACGTTCCGGCTGATGATGATGCATATTTTGTAGATTAAAATTTGTAATCTCTTAATTAGATAATTTGATGTTAAAGACACGAGTAGTCTACCTACTTATTTTATACATCACAAAAGGTCTAATAGCACTAATATTTAGTTGACCTAAATGAGCTAATTATAAATTAAGTTTTAGTAATATAACATTTTTATTTTTGCTTACTTTTCTATAAGACTGGCACTTTTAGTATAAGTTTTTAATGGATAAATAAAGATTTATTATTATTTTTATACATTTAGAGGCACATCTTGTGTCAAACATGCCTGGGCACTGATACTCCACGAATTATGATGTTGGAGTAATCTACAGAGATGTTCTTTTTATCAAAATAAGGGACGAGACGAGCAGGCCGTTCAGCTGATGGTAATTGATACGCCCTGCCCATTACAATGCAGTGCTGCACAGGATTCATGAAAAACCCCAAAAATTCTGAGCAGCACTACAACTGCGCTCGTCACCTTCAGACATAAGATGTTAAGTCTCATTTGCCCAGTAATTTCACTAGCTACCGCGCCCTTCAGACCGAAACATAATAATACTTACATATTACTGCTTCACTACAGAAATAGGCACCGTTGTGGTACCCATTATCTAGCCGGCATCCTGTGCAAAGGAGCCTCCCAATGGTAGAAAGGTCTTACGTCAAACTCGTCCACATTGTTAGGCAGCTGCGTGAGATGGTGTCTGAAGTGTTTGAGCGCGTTGAGCTCAGAGGCGGCCGGAGCCCTGGCACTCCACAGATACTTGGTGCTGGACGCCAGCTGAGCCTCGAGGCCGCGGGCGAACTCTGTGCGGGCCGGAAGACTATAGTCGCGAACCATCTGTAACAACGGGAAACAATAATCTATACTAGTATTATAAAATCCAATCTTTGGATTACAAGTCCGTGGTTTATCTAAAGTACATACAAATATATTTTCTCAGATAAATGACACGCACCTTTTTAAGAGCATCAAGTAATGCGATACACCTTGCGTTGGCCCCTGTGATAACATGAGACGACAGTTGAATCCCAAGCTTGATGACTGCAGGATGTAAACTGAAAATTAATTCAAAGTCTTATAAAATTTTAATTGAATATTATACCTAGAATATGAAGGATTTATAACCGATTTCTAAGTAAGGGAGATAACCCCGACAGAGAAATCCATTCCGCAAGGTATGCCCCAGACCGCAATCCTGTAATCAGGCAGGCGTGGGGGTCTGAGTTTCACCACTTGGACTGCAAGGAAGGTAACCTCTTTAAAAAATCCCTTAATCCTACGGTGTGGATCACGTGCTAAGATGATGAATGGTTGACGGGATAGATCAGTCACTGGCGTCCAACCTCAACAGACCAGGCGCACCGTTGTTGCATATAGCCTTCTCTTGGGAATGGGCGTCACCTCATATCGGCCCTACTCGTGTGAACAATAACGGCAGAAACACAAAATCGAATTCTCTCAAATTCCTCCGGAATGATTGACCAGGCTTCGGATTCGGGAAACGTTACGGGCTCAAAAAACTCATACAACAAGCTTTTCATAAAAGTATGTTAGTAAGTCGACCAAGAAGCACCTCGTAGAGCGAGGCCACCCAAAGCTCACAGACCACTGGAAAAAATCCAAACCTGCCCTAGAACTGAATCAACTCCAGAATCACCACACACAAAAAATTATAATAGCTTATATTTCACAATCAATAAATTAATATGTATATTTATCTATATGTATACATCTACTATTATATATTTCTTTTTTAAATGTATTTTAATACTTTATTATATATTATTACTTATAAAAGTTCAAAATAAACCCAATCAATAACACCTTACTATATTATTCTCTGAAGATAAACCAAGTCAACAGTCTTTGTAGTCAACCCAAATGTTTTTAAGAATACCCTCAATTTTATTTCTGACCGCTCAAGTACAAACCAGTAATATGTATGATGGACAAATGTTATTTATTTTCTCGTAGAACTGTTAAAAAATGTTTTTCATAAGTTAAATTCTTATAAACGCTTTTATGTACTGAAGTAACTGTAAGAAACAATGTATCTGGAAGTAACTAGTATTAAAATACAGGCACGGCCTAGTTTAATGCTAGTGACAACTAAAATAATATAAAATATTTTAATTAACTATTAGAAGAACTACTTATGTAAAACTATAATAACTTTCGTCTTACGCTTATTTCTCGTGATAACCATATAACGTCTTCACAGCTATAATAATACGTTTTATTTTCATTTTTGTATTTTTCAGTTGTTCGTATTAAACTTGCAAAATTTTTACTGTTAAAATTTAGAATAATTAATTAATGATTAGTGTAAGATTAATAGTGTATCTAATGTTTATCTGGAACTCCCTCACCAGACCCGCTCAAAACGTTAAACCGATTCAGTAGATTGACAGTTGATATAACTGATGACTTAGAACAACCATTGCCAACTAAAAGCCTGACAAACCACCACCTATATAATCTTTTATGGTATAGAGGATGTGAACAAGCTGACAGAAGCTATTAAATCATCTGCTGAAAACTCCCGATTCACACATACAAATATTAATAAAAATCAACTTAAAATTACTACTGCTAATATAGTGCACAAAAATGTTATATCAAAAATTCGTGAAAAGGGATTAATTGGGCACACCTTTAATCGAAAAGACAAAATACCCTGCAGAATTGTTATTAGAAACCTTCATCACACAACCCCACATAGCTCAATAAGAGAAGCGATAAAGGAAACTGGTAATACCGTAGAAGGCGAAATAATAAATGCTAGGTATGGAAAGGACAAAAACCTACACCAACATTTTTTGTCAATGTTTCACCCAACAATAAGGCAGTGAAGAATATTAAAGTGATCTACCACCAAGTATGTAGTTGTAATAGAAGATCCGCCAAAAAGAAACACAGTTATGCAATGCCAAAGATGCCAACAATATATTATAAACCCACTAACATTAAAGAAGTAAATGGTGTTATTAGGCTAATGGCGGACAATAAAGCTCCAGGCTTCGATTTAATCGACAGAAAAGTTCTCATGGAGCTCCCACGGAAAGCTATCCTCTTCCTTGTTATGATTTTCAATGGTATCTTAAGAACTGGACACTTCCCAAAATTGTGAAAGGTATCCCAAGTAATAATGATCCAAAAACCGGGAAAACCAAGCCATGACATAAACTCCTACAGACCTATAAGCCTACTGAAAAGACTCTACCTAGAGCTCCAGAATAGATCCATTATACCTAACCACCAGTTTGGGTTTAGAAAAGAATACAGCACAGTTGAGCAGATACACAGAGTATGCAAAGTCATCCGAGATACATTTGAAAATAAGGAATTATACTTCTCATCTGTATTTCTGGATATTAAACAGGCATTTGACCGAGTTTAGCATAAGGGCTTGCTATATAAGATTAAAATACTCCTCCCATACCAACACTTTACTCTGATAAAAATCATATTTAACTAATAGGATATTTCAAATTAAAGAAGATCAAAGCACATCCAGATTTCAATAGATATTGGCAGGAGTACCCCAGGGCTCCGTTTTGGGTCCAGTCCTATACACGATATATACACATGATCTACCCCATTGCAACGAAGTGACAGTGGCTACGTTCACACATGACACCGCAATTCTAGTTCGTAGTATATGTTCTAGAGAAGGGTCCATGATTCTCCAACACAGCCTAATTCAAATTGAAAAGTGGCTGAATAAGTGGAGAATTAATGTCAGTACCCAAGTCAGTCCAAGTAACATACAGCCTCTGAGGAGAGAAGACTGCCCCCCCGTCATCCTCCGGAATACTCAACTCCCCCAAAACAACAGTGCAAAATACTTGGGAATGCATTTAGACCTGGACATGGAGAAAACACATACAGACTAAGTTGGTTAAAAACAGGAGTTTGTATTGGATGTTGGGACGGAACTCCAGACTATCACTGGAAAATAAATTGCTTATATATAAGAACATCTTGAGGCCAATATGGATCTATGGAATTCAACTGATGGGTCTGGCAAGTGACTCCAATATCAGTATAACACAAAGATGTCAGAACGACAAATTAAGTAATTGAATTTCAATGACTTACCCCCTTATTCATAACAGGCTGCTAACTTAAGGCATTGCTAATTCTCATTCTGTCTTCGTCCATTGACCTAAGTCAGAATGAGAAAAAACACTCCTTAGCGGCTGTTTTAAGTTTTAGTGTTATATAAGTGTTATGTGTTAGCAGATCATTATGAATAAGGGGGTTTCATTGCTTCCATCAATTATTGGACATATTTTAAAAAATTATGAAGTTATTAATTTTGAGAAAAATATTTGACATCTACCAATACTAGAATCGGTGCTATATTTTGTGGTGTCAGATTGACCTGTTATAGTTAAAAAATCAATGTACTTATTGGATGTGATTACTAATTATTATGACAGCACAACCATAATGTTCACGAAGCATATTTACACAAACAATAAATTCAATCTCTTAAAGGTTGATGCATCCAATATATGATAATTTATATTTATACAAGTAATTAATTAGTAATTAAAACGCATTTAACCAACACAATTCATATATTGGATGCAGCAACTTACAAACTAATTTGTTTTGTATATTACAGCCATAGTAAAATACTCTATTGATTGAAAAGAGTGGCCGTTCAGTTTCTTGTATGTTCTTCTCACAAGCTATACTTTTTCGAACATATGGCAGATAAAAGTAATATTTATAGTGACTATTCAAAAGCGCTTAATTTAAGCCAAATTGAATACATGAAGTTTATATGACTTTGACTTTAGTATCGTCAATATAATCTAAATTGTAACACATCATAAAATAAAAGCATACTCCAACAACATTCCACTGTATCCCTCACCAATCACATTTTAGATGTTAGTAATGCAATACAGCACCTCTGTGTGGTCGGAATAAAAAACGAAAGAACTTGCAGATTTTGCCTCGAGGCCGATGAAACACCTCTTCATCTGCTCTGCAATTGCGGCCCACTAATGCATAAGCGTAACACCATCCTTGGCGATTATACCCTACACCCAGATGCTGTTCGCAATACTCGCGTCAAGAAGATACTACAATTAACAAACGCGGCAGGGCTTGACGACGAGCTAAAGTATGAGTGGCGAACACAATAGTTCAATTCTGGATGTGGTGTTACTAGGACCCAATTAGGACTAGGCATATAGCCACCCTCTCCAAATAATAATAATAATAGTAATACAATCTTTCCAGCACCTTTGTTTTTGTTATGTTATTTATGTAGTTTTCAGACCGTAGAAATATTTGTGATTTCAAGTGTGTATTTTACAATTTAGCCTCCCTTTACAAGTTTTCACTTGGTCATTTATGTGATGTGAGGGGTCATACACCTACTTATCAGTGTTTTATTTCGAGTAGCACTCACAAAAATGATTTCCTTTTTTGTTACCTTGATACCTATAAAAAAACTTCGCCACAAACAATATATCTTATATAAGTATGAATTAAGGATTCAAATATGTTAATGAAAGAGGCTTGATTTATAGATACAACCTATATAGCCAATTGGTTAGTGACCCTGCCAACATTTATATGATGAATATGGATGTCTGTTTCCGAGTCATGGATGTTTATATGTATTTAAGTATGTTAAGGTAAGTATATATTGTTGTCTTGTACCCATAGTTCAGGCTATGCCTAGTTCGGGGCAAGATAATTTGTGTCAATATTATATTATATAACTTTGATTCATAGAATTCACTCACTTTGAGTTTAATGCCATTTGATTTAAGGACTCAGCATCCACTTGGGTACACAAATGTTGGAACCAGTTACAGGTACCATGAGATTTTAGTTTAGGCCTCTCTAATGTTTTTGGTTTTGGTGATTTCTCCTGCAATTAATAAATATTTTACAATTCACAAAAATATTTTTTTAATTTTACAATCTCAAGTCAAATCAATGGTGATTAAGATAAGCACACCTTTATTGAAGTAGGCGTTATTTTACGGAAATCCATAATTATCCAAATGTTTTGAGTTTCCTTTAGTGTTAATTATGCCAATATTGATCTTCAAACAATTTGACACAACACGAGACCTCGTGCCAGAGTTTGTTGATTCAATATTTCCTGAGGATGTCTCGAGTACAGGCGAACACGTGTTGAATTGTTCGAAGACAAATATTGGCGGAATTATCACTCAAGGAAAAATAGACAGAAGAAATACTGCTTGCTATTAATATGAAATAGTCATAACTTTTTGCCAGGTTGTTTGATAACTTAGATATATTAATATGCTTTTGGAGACTTGCCAATGGGATACAGCTAATTATACCATTATGTAACAGTTTTCTAGAAGTGCTCATTACATAATAATATACATGCACAAATGGTTTCAAAATTATTTCTGGTAGTTTTCTAGTTTTTGTCAAATTTATGAGAATGTTCAAAAATAATTAAAGGTTTAATTTAATACCTTGCTTATATCTTTAGCAATACTTGTTTCCTTTGCCTCTTTTGGCTTCTGTTCTGGTAGAGCTTCTTGCTTCTGTTGTGCTTGTTTTGCAGCTCTTTGTGCTTCTTGCTTGGCTCTCCTTTCCGCTTTCAACTGGGCTTTACTTTTCTCTTCTTCATTTGGCTAAAACAAATAAAAATCCATGATGTCAAGCATAGGGTCCATTTAATTTATTTTAATTAAAAAAATCATTAATTTATTATAATTAAAACAATCCATATCCATAAGATTTTCAAGCCTTGATCGAGTACAAAATGATTGCCCAGACAATTTTCGAAACTTAAGGTAAACAAACACAGAGGTTCTTATAGAGATACTATAATATGACTGCACATTATTTAGAACAGATATTGACTTCCATGTGGATATGATAAGCCATAATGATAATATTATGTTTTCTCAGTAATTCATTCAATTAAAATAAGAAGAGGTTATTTCAATATGATTTACAACAATCATTTTGACAAAAAATTTACCTCACAACCAAAGATTATTTTTTATGATTATATTACCGCTAACTGGAGCTAATTATTGTCAACAAGAAGTAACAGCAATTTATTTTAAACGTAACGATTATGGTTTAAAAATGCACTGAGAATAATTCCACCTCGGCATACACATCACAAATTAGGATATCTTCCCCACCATCTGGATGTGTGGCCATTTTCCACGGTGCGGTTTTCAAGGAGCTTTCTTCAACATACTATAAAGTTATGGAGTAAGCTTCCTTGTGTGGTGTTTCCGGGATGGTATGACATGGGTGCCTTCAAAAAAAGTGTGTACACCTTCCTTAAAGGCTGACAATACTCCTGCAATTCCTCTGCAAGAGAATGTGGGTGGTGGTGATCACTTAACACCAGGTGACCCATATACTAGTTAGTCCTCCTTGTCCATAAAAAAAATTAAACCACCCAAAAATTCAGTTTATGAAATATACTTATTGTTTTTGTGCAAATGTCTTAAAGCTGCAAAACACACTGCTTCAAAAAATATAAACATTATTGATGTTCAAATTAAGATAGGTGTTTTATTAGTGATTAGCCTAATTTTGAAAAAAAAATAGAAATCTGCTGGTATTAAAAATATTCAATCTAATTTTAATTACCTTATTTACATCCATTGCATGTACAAGAGCTGTTACATTTTCTACATCCTTGGCTACATTCACTATGTCCCTCAAAGTGTTCACCACATCAGTAACAGTCAAATTCTCATTTATCTTAACACCTTCATTCTCAGATTTTTCTGGCTTTAATTGTTTAAAAGTTTTCAGAGAATCTTCCAAATGTTGTATTTCAGCCCTATCCACTTCGTCCTTGCTTTTAATATTTCTTACTTTATCAACAGTTGATGCAGAATATTTGGGCTTATCTTCTCTAATAGTTTTTGATTTTGTTGGCTGATTATCTACTTTTTGGGCATCTTTTGAGCACTGTGACTTATCAACTTTTGTATCACCAATTTCTTTCTTCTTAGCTTTCATTTTAGCTAATTTCTTTGCCTCTCTAGCAGCTAACACTTCTTCGCGAGATTTTGCAGAAGGGTCGGACATTTCAATCGATCTCAATTGTCTTGATATTTATAATAATATTTTTCATATGAAATTGGTTTCACCTCGTCTCCGAGCTTCTTGAATTTCTAATTCTTATTGGAATAGTTAGTTATTAGTATGGATAAATATTAATGCATTATTATAGCAAAAAACTAAAAAAAAGATAGATGAAGAGAAGAAAGAAAAAAGTAATACGTAGGTATATTTTTTACAATATAACCTAAGAACCTAACCTTTTATACTTATTTATTCGATTATAGGATACTATAGTTAACTTTTAATATTAATCACATATACATTTTGGAATTTAGATTACTTACTTTTTTATTATTTATGAAACTACTAAAGTAAATATTGGAAATCTTTTATATTAAGACGTACACAAAAGTCTTCTGTCTATAATTAAAGTAGAGTTGAGAGCTACAAGACAATATTAATTATGAATTCGCAGCAAATATCAATGTATAAATAGATATTTCATCACAAAATAGAAAAACGCATATATTTTCAACTTGTTTGCTTACAACAATATTATTATACTCTTTGGTTTGCAAAAAGTGCTAAAAATTTAACACATTTTTTTATATTTATTTCATGACCATAGATGCTAGTCCTTCAGTTGGACAGAAATCGGAATAATAAAATGACTAGGGCTGCCACTTGCTACTCGATTGCAAATTGCAAAAAGTTCAGACTTCGGTATCTAGAGTATTTAAATTTTGATAGCTTACTAAAGGGATGTGGATGAGTGTGTCGATTACACACTCATGAATTAATGAATCTATTCGATTTTATTCTCATAAAAATTGCAATCGACAGTTGCAATTTATAGACGACGCAAATTAGGCGCACAGTAGACTTCAAGTTGCGGAGAATTGACCATGATTACCTACCTACCTAGCTACATATTGTATAAATTGTATGGATTTGGAATTTTATATAAATTCTATGCTATGAATGAATAAAAAATATTAATGCCATAATAACAGCCTTGTCACAATATTGATCCACCTCACGCATATTTTCAATCGGTCTTTTTAGATAGAATACTTGCGGATCGACATATTTTGTCTGAAAGGGCTCTTAGGGTGAAATAAAACAAGGAATTGTAACTTAAAGTTACTTAAGACCCAATTCATTGCTTACTAAAGTAACTTCAAGATGTGTTACGCGGCAGAAACAGGTCGCACTATCAATATTGCGTTTGCAGAGGGGACTGTTAATGAACGCACCGTGCGATTTTTCTTTAAACTCTTTTGTGATGTAAACTTTGATTTGAAGAACGAACCACGTGGAAGACCGCCCACACACAATGAATTGAAAGAGATGGTGGAAGCCGATCCGAGCCAAACTACCCAGGAATCATACCATGATTTAACGTTATACCTTACCAACAATAAATCACACATTTGCGTCAAATTAATCAAATAAAAAAATTGAAAAATGGGTGTCTCATGATTTAACTGATCTGCAGAAAGAAACGCGTGTTGAATCTTGTGTTGTCTTATTCAATCGATACAGAAATGATCGTATTGGGTCGAGTTTGTTACTTGCGATGAAAAGTGGATTCTTTACGATAACCGTAAGCGAAAAATGCAATGCAATGCCCCCAGGTCAAACACCGCAACAATGTGCTAAAACAAAGCTTAAGAAATAAAAAGCTAATTGTAACGGTCTCATCATGGTTTAATTCACTATAGCTTTCTCCAATCTGGTCAAGCAATAACGGCAGATGTTTACTGTGACGAACTCTCAACAATGAGAGCAAAAAAAAAAATTAAATTTTTAAGTACCTACAGATCGGCAAAATCATACTATAACCCCTTAAGTTACCCAACTAACATTAGAGTAACTATTACTAACAACTAAGATTAGAAAAATAAAAATCGACCATAAATTCAACGACTGTGTTATAAATTTTCCATCAGGTCACGTGTTCTGACGTGAGTTTAACATTTTATACCCATCTATATGAACGTCATTGTACCCATCCCAAAAAAACTGCTCAACGCCGCCAAAGAAATTTTCACTTCAAAACTACACTGTCGTCAACAGCTAATGGGCTCTTACGAGGCGTCCACAAATTACGTGAGGTGTTTTTTTAAATTTTCTGTCCCTCCCTCCCCCCCTGGTGAGATGTCGTGAGAGTTTATTCAACCCACTCCCCTATGCCCCAATATCACGTGAGATATTTCAAAATGTGGGTTTCTTATATAAACGCGTTGGATTGTTATTGTAAAGATGTTTAAATCCGGATTCTCTTTCGTCGGAATTTTCAAAAATTTTGGTGTACTAGTAGAAATTTAATGTTCTAATTTATATCTTCTAATATATAAAAATCTCGTGTCGCGGTGTTTGTTATAAAACTGCTCCGAAACGGCTGAACCGATTTGTATGAAATTTTGGTAGGTCTGACAATCAGTTAATATTTTTTTAAAACCCCATTTTTTTACAACTGTTTTATATTAAATTATATAGCAAAACAACGTTTGCCGGGTCAGCTACGCGATGAACTCCGTAAACAATTAAATGTATAAAATATTTTGTCAATAGGTGCGTATTGACATTAGTGATCCTCCCTCCGGTTCCCCTTTCACACCCTCGTGCTCGTCCTATTGAGTCAGGTTTGATTCGTTAGGTCGTTATATTTTAAGGCGCTATAGTCCTAAACACTAACATTTTTGAAAATCTACATAAAATACTTCTACAAATACTACGGTTCCAATTTTTTGACATGTTTATCTTCATTTCTTTATCTAAATTATGGCAGTTTCGAAAACACGATTACGAAAAAAAGTCTCGATAGATTTATTTTTATAAAAATAGGCTTTTTCATTTGAATTGTTTTATTGTGTGTGAAATAAATAAATAAATAAATAAATTAATATTATCATAAAACTATGATAGCTATCTACAAAAAACTTATTTTATTCGATAGTTTATTAGTA
This sequence comes from Leptidea sinapis, assembly GCF_905404315.1. Lineage (NCBI taxonomy): Eukaryota > Metazoa > Arthropoda > Insecta > Lepidoptera > Pieridae > Leptidea > Leptidea sinapis. The sequence goes on along the minus strand of NC_066304.1, from coordinate 5,039,382 downwards.
TTTATAATTTTTCCTCGTTGGTTTTATCAATACACTTTGTGAATTATTTTATATTAATTTTTTTCGTAATAAATCAAACGCGACGCCTTGGCTACATACTCGCTCATACCAGCACTCAGCAGTACGCCCGTGACCACTGTCAAGGACGGTACTGTGTTCATTTCTCTCGGGCCGAGGCCTTACGTTTATCGGGAAAGATGCCTGTATTAACGGAATGCCTTCAAATTATAGCAAGAGGTATTGCAAGTACCTCTGCACATGATTTTACAAATAGAGGAGAAATACCGTCACTTCCAGCCCCTTTGTTAATATTTAAATTACACATATATTTAATGTAATATAATTGTTTTTATTAAAATATTTAATAATTGTTAAGCTTGGTGAAAAAAAGTAAACCTTACACTCTGGTTACACACTTACTGATACTCTATATTCATCTCAATCTCTCACAGCCTGATTTTTTTTTAATTTGAAATTGAAAATAATGAAATTTTAACCGTTTTTAATAATCCTAATATTTTTTAAACGTATTTATAAATATACAGTTTACATGAAGCGTCTGTTTCTTTTTTTCAATACTTTTCAATGAGTATTTTTAATCAGGGACTTTTCAGAAGTTTCACTTCTACCGTGTGTGACTTGCACACACACACACATATTTTTTTAAACTATAAATAAGTATTAACTACATGAGTGTTTTACATAGTACACCTATATGAAATACTTATTATAAGATATAGGTTGGCAATCAGGAGTATACGTACCTGCACGATACAACGCTAGGAGTGAAGATGTTCTACTAACTCGCATACACGCGCTAAACCTGCACGATACAAAGCTATTGGGGAAGATGTTCTACGTATTCGCGGCCACGCGCTGAACCCTCGAGAACCTCGGACACGATACCCATATTGTTGAAATCATAATTTTGCGCGGCGGCCACCTTGGATTCCAAAAATGATCCCAAATTCGTTCTCTGCACCCTCGGATACGATGCACATATTGTTGAATCCTAATTTTGCGCGGCGGCCATCTTGGATTTCAAAAAAGATCCCAAATTCGTTCTCTGCACCCTCGAGAACCTCGGATACGATACCCATATTGTAGAAATCATAATTTTGCGCGGCGGCCATCTTGGATTTAAAAAATGATCCCAAATTCGTTTTGTGCAGCCTCGAGATACGATATCCATAACTTTGAAATCATAATTTTGCGCATAATATAACATTTCTCTCATACGTCGATAAAAAAGTTTCACTTCAAAAATGCATAAAAAATATCACAGTATTTCGTACTATTGGCAACTGTAAGTGTGTAAAAATATTACGCGGTCCTTCCGCAGTGGGGGTCGTTGACCCGCATCGCTCGTATCGTGTCTCAGCCATGCCCGTGTCTATCCGTACCTACTTATCTAATCTTATAGATATACGTTAGAGCGATTTACGCCTAGTGTTGGGAAAACCTCGCCTTAATGCTATCACTGCTTTGTTTTTGAAGTTTCCATTGTTACGTTTTGATTTTAATTGTTGTTTCTAGATCTCTAATTTCTGTTGGTCTATGTCGCTATAAATTATTACTGCCAGAAATATAAGTAGGTACTTTTTTTTACTACTTTCATTGATTTTTTCATCATCATAATACTAATAATCAGCATCACAACACAACACCTTTAGGTACTTACATCAATGTGTAATACTAATAATATCCTACACATGCTTGTTTTGCACACCGTAACAAAGCAACAATGTCACAGTCTTGTCACAGTAGACATGTGAATATGCATACGTACTACCAACCACCCGTCATTTAACATTCCGATCTGCAACGTCCAGATACCAGAGACAACTTCATACTGCTTGATACTGATAGTAGCAGTAGTCAATTGAGCAGATATATTCATTAAATTCTGCACTGACATGTCTTAAACAAGTTCAGCTACAAGCCTACAACAAGTATAAAACATAAGATATACCTACATGTAGACAACTAGTAGTTGACAAACAATTTCATCAGACAAGTTCCATAAAAATTTTGTCTACGACAAGTTTTATATTTTTGAATTTTGTAAGCATTGTATATAACTTGTATTTGTTTTATGAAACTTGTGAAATACATATATAATACCTTGCTGTAAACGAGGGCAAGGATTGTACAAGGTACCTATGACGAATGACGAGAACGTCATTGGGTAGGTACCTTGTACAATACCTACCTATCTATTATATATATGTACCTATCTATTCAACGCGTCAAATTGTTTTCTACATTTCAAATACTTACTTAAAAGTTTATTCGTATGACAAATGAACGTGAACATCAGACAAAGGTAAATTGATGGAAAGTGAGTGATTATTATTGAGTATATTATCTTTTTTTTTTATGAAAATAAGGGACAAGACGAGCAGGACGTTCAGCTGATGGTAATTGATACACCCTGCCCATTACAATGCAGTGCCGCTCAGCATTCTTGAAACCCCCAAAGATTCTGAGCGGCACTACAACTGCGCTCGTCACCTTGAGACAAGATGTTAAGTCTCATTTGCCCAGTAATTTCACTAGCTACGGCGCCCTTCAGACCGAAACACAGTAATGCTTACATATTACTGCTTCACGGCAGAAATAGGCGCCGTTGTGGTACCCATAATCTAGCCGGCATCCTATGCAAAGGAGACTCCCACTGGTTTATCTTCTGCATCTTTATCTTTTGAGGTATCTATTAAACTCTATACTTTACAAATATATACCATAATTTAAAAAAGGAAAAGACGAAATTTTATTAGAGCATTTTCGAGCAAAAGCCACGGTTGCGATTCCTACAGCTCCACCAAGTCGAGGAAAAACAAGCGGCATGGCCGTAACATCCTTTTCTCGAAGCAGTAGGCCATTTTCGACCAACTAAGTATAACCTCGTTGTAGATAAAGCTAGAAGCCTACAACTAAAGTACATTAAACAATCTAATTTAATATACCTAATATTACTTACCTAGATACATTGTGTTTTTAATTGTTTTTTTTTATAAGTAGCTTACCTAATGTTTTTGATGAAAAATTTTATACAGTACCTACAGTCCATAATTTCAGGCAGGATTAGTGGTATATGTAATAGGTATAAGGTGTGTCTGTTGATCTTGTGATAATTCGTGAAGAATCCCCAGAAAAGTAGGAATATACTCACCACATAAAAAAGGTAAATTCACTGTTAAAATATTATACAAAAGTTTAATATAGAAATCTTTAATAAAAGTTATATTGTTTATCGCGTTTTGGTTTATAATATAATAATAATAATTCCAGCCCGCTTCGCTGGGCGAATTTTAAAAGGAAATAAATTTTATTTTATTCTTCTTATTACAAATACAACAAAAAAATAAGTAGCTATAAACCATCTAGGATAAATTTCGCATTGAATGGTGATAGTTTCATGTCGATACGATCAGTGGTTTAGGCTTGAAAGAGCCTCAAACAAAGCATTATGTATATATAAAGATACTATGTATTTCTCATAACTGATTGAATATAATTTAAATAATTAAATGACTAATTAAATCATTTTTATAGATAAATAGAAGCTCCGAAGTTCGGCGTGGTTGCGAAAACATAAGATCTAGCCTTGCTCTTTTCAATGTTGAAATGTTTTACGTAATACTCGTCTATCAACATTTCCATATAGTCGTTTACTATGTTTTTGGGACATAACGCAACAACACATCCGCCCCAACCTGCTCCTGTCAATCTACAATGTACTCCCATCTTCACCGATAAATCTACAATGCGATCTAAATTATCGTGGGAGCATTCGTACAGGTTCCGCAAGCTATCATGGCTATTCGACATCAGCTTACCAAGAACAATAAGGGTGTTCTTCTTACTATCTCCATTAAGCATTCCGTTAGAATCAGCTGATTTCCCATTCATTACGCAATTCGCACATGTTCTTCGAAACTCTTCAACTCTTAGCGCTTCTCCGTATACATGGAGAGCTCTCTGTTTGAGCTTAAATTCGGTTAAATGTTTTGTATTTGGTGTTAAATATGTATTTTCTAATTCCTCCTCATTGATATTTAAAATTTTGCAAATTTCATCCTTTGCGTATTCAGTTTTGGGTAAATATTTGTTGACTAGCATAATCATTTCTTTCAAATCCTTATTGATGAGAGTTTGGGCTCTGCTTAGGGTTAATATTTTTTCATTTAATGCGAGACCTGATGATAAAACCAAAATCTTTGCCGCTAACCTGCATTCAATGACCCTCCTATTATAATCGTTAGTGGCGGCTTTATTGGCTTCTGCCAAACTGTGTGCTACAACAAATGCTGCATCTTCTGGCAACGCTACAGCAGTCGCCTTCAAGGGTTGCCAGGTTATATATTGGGCACAATACTTCTCTGCGAGGAATGCTATAGCCTGGTCCATCCCGCCACCTTGTGTTCCAATATATCTTTCGCTTTTCGCGCATAAATCTGCAATATCAGTTTTCTTCAACGAAACGTTTTGAGCGTGCAAAAATGCTAAACACGCAGCGCTGACTAGGGCGGAAGAACTGGATAATCCTGACGCTGGAGGAATGTTTCCATCTACTACAATCTGCAGACCATGTTTCATTTTATTATTTAGATACTCTAATGCGCCCTTAATTCCGCAAAGAACATAGTTATACCAAAATGGTTTACCATTACTATCAGGCTTTATATCTATATCATCAAAACTTTTAATTTCGAAGTCTATACTACTATATTTACAGTTCGAGTTGCGCAGATAAACTCTATGGTCGTTCGTTAATCCCACTGCTATCAGTATATCTTGCTCCAATGCCATGGGCAATACCGGGTAACCGCAGTAATCGATATGTTCACCAATTATATTAACACGGCCCGGAACTCGAACGACAAACGCAGGTTTAGAGTGAAACTCATCTTGAAAAATCTTATTTAAACATTCAATACGCTTACTATTAGGTATTTTAATGATTGGAACTTCTTCAGTATCACCATTTTCACTCATATTCTCAATTGTTTATAAACACAAGAAAGTACTGCACGTTATCACTATGTGTCACAGAATGCGTTGAGTTATTCAGTTGTTATCAGTAGTCAATCCAACCACAATAAGCGATTTAAATTTCACGACAATGTAAACTTTATGAGCACTTTAATCTCTTGTTACGAAATACGTGTAAAATAGTTTACGTGTATTTATTTATTCGTAATTTGTACGATTCCTTCACCATTTTAATTTCTTCGTGGATAATTCGTTATGAATATTAACGTCTTAAAAAGAAATGTAAACATAACCTTAAATTATTCTACAATGTTTTACAGTCAGGTTATGATGACGCGGAGGCAACAATGCGAATGGCCCGAATGCCATCCATAGCTGTTGAATAAATGGACAGCGTAAACATACCTACAACGGATACAGCTATAGGATCTATTATACTGTATGGTGTATAACTGTATGTACTCTCGACGCGTGTGTGACCTATATGATCACTGGTCAGTGGTCACGTTCATTTCTTATATTTGAAAGTACCTATTCACTTTTATTCTAAGCAAACAGCTTCACTGTAGATCGGATCATTTTTCAACGTCTTCAAGGTTGAAACTTAAAAATATAATTGAACGTAATACCTATCTATATTCTTTTATTAACGCGAGTGTTACACATTTAAATAAAATACTTTCCAAAGGATAATTGGAGGTTTATGAGCAAAAGTAAAAATTTTATTCAACCCGATATTAGAGCTTGCCTCCCTAGCAGTTCCCCTGAAAACGTGCTCTGAAAAGGTCACGAAACGTTGGGTTAAAGAAAATAAAAATAATTTTTTACGCAAAAACCTTATGTAAAAATACCTACAGTTTCAATTACTTACACGCGTTCCTTTGAAAAGTATTTTATTTAAATAATAATTGAACTTACTTAGGTACCTGTGTGCCTACCCGTTAATACCTATACATTGGTAGGTACATACCTACGTACCTACCTATACCTACATAGTCGTAAATTGAGAACGTATAATATATAAATTCGGAACTTAAGACAGCGTTGAAAGTAAACTTACTTACCTACCTACTTAATAATTTTTACTTTGAATGGCTAGCATTTTGTTATTTCTCTAAATATTCTAAGTAATCAATAAGTAGGCATTCTTCTATATAACAAAATACATACCTACCTTTTTCGCCACCATCTTTAAGCTGTTTTTATCGTTACAAACCGTACAAGTGCCACTTGTCATACAGGTCAAATACCTCAATGATAAATAAATATACTTTATCTAATACTTATCACTAATTACACCTTTATCGTAATGACTTATTAAACACTTATAAAACAAAATACAAATATTATGTAGGTTAGATATAACACAAGGATGTATGTTTATTGAAACACAATTGAATGCCCATATCCAATTACCTACTTAGGTACAACCATGTTACCTATATCTACGTATAAAAATATTATAATATTGCCTATTTCTAATTTTTTTTGTGCAGGTGGAGAAAACACCTTGGGTACGAATTAATGAAACACTGATTCAAAAAATATGAAATCAATCTATCAAATACAGGTTATGAGTGCATTTATTATGGTAATTCTTTATATCATAGATTTAGAATATATGTATTATATATACAGTCCCAAAGTTATGGGACATGAAGGGAAAGTACCTTAAATATCGAAGATATGTTATTTTACTGAAAGAAGACTTTATGTTATTTTTAAAAGTTAGTATTTCTGTATTCAAAGATTTTCTAAAAATTTCTTGCCTCGTCTGGGAATCGAACCGACTGAAATGTAAAAAAAACACCCCTACTTTTATAATGCCAATCGAAAGAATGGCCAAAAACTAATAACTCTTCTTAAGTAAGATAGTATTTTAAAAGAAAGGAATAACATCAAATTAATGTTTTCCTACTTGGATTGGTACGAATGGACCGATTAGATGGCCGGCCAGATTCCCGGACCTTACACCATTAGATTTCTTCTTTTGGGTATACGTGAAAGATATGCTATACAAAAAACGATACGAGAACGTGGGCGAGTTACAAACAGAATTGTGCCATATCATATCGAGTATTCACCATAAAATAATAAGAAAATCAACAGGCAGCGGACTCATTAAAAGATTGGTGATTTGCGTAAGACAAGAGGGATCACATTTTGAGCATTTAATTAATTAATTTACAAAAGAATACCCACTTTATTGACTACTTTCTTTTAAAATACTATGTTACTCAAGATGAGTTATTAGTTTTTAGCCATTCTTTCGATTGGCATCATAAGAGCAGGGGTGTTTTTTTTTTACATTTAAGTCGGCTCGATTCCCAGACGAGGCAAGTAATTTTTAGAAAATCTTTGAATGCAGAATTACTAACTTTTAAAAATAAAATAAAGTCTTCTTTCAGTAAAATAGCCTATCTTCGATATTTAAGGTACTTTCCCTTCATGTCCCATAACTTTGAGACACCCTGTATACAGGGTACATTTCATAAAATAAAATATATTTTATGAAATAAAATATATTTTATGAAATGAAATGCCTCTCTTTATTTACGGTATGTGTGGATTGATGCATCTACTATACTTAATAACTCTTTATTAGTATTAATTTTCTTTATTTTCTTTTTTTGACTTACTAGTATTTAGTACAAACAAATTGTGCTAAAGAGAAGAACATCTGTTACGGTGATACAGCAAGATTGATAATGAAAGCGAATCTATGTTACTCGCACACACTGACAGATCAAAATTAGTCACGCATTGAAAATAACAATAGTGTGTTAAGTATTTTATTATTTTAATTGTAGGTACACTTTTGTTTTATATTTTATATCTTATCCTAAAATTTTACTCGTATTTGTATCTTATTTGTAATTGTATTTTGTAATATGGACTTGCTCTTAAATAAATGACTATAAGTAGTTAATAAGTATATAATAGTATTATAATATTTGGCAGTTAGGTCGTCTATAAGTTATTATATTCTAATTCTATAATTTATAATAATTATGTATCGACCTAACTTCACATATAAGACGGCGACACACAGACGACTTGACATATAACTACTATGAAATTGCAGTGATCAGTTATTAGATATATTAATATCATCCTCTCCATCTGGATGTATGGCGTTCTTCCACAGTGCTGTTTTCAAGGAACTTTCTTGTATGTATCTACCACAAAGGCGTGGAATGAGCTTCCTTGTAGTGCATGAGAATGTTGGCGTCGCTGATCACATAACAACAGGTGACATTTACGCTCCTTTGTCGTCCAAAAAAAAATATTATGTGCTTAGATCAAAATTATATTATTTATGAGATTTCCACCCTGTATTGACTCATCACGATGTATTTGGAACAACAAGGCATAGAGATTTGAAATGTGGTAGGAATATTCCTTTCGCCGAGTAGAGGTCAGCTAAGAACGGATTTTATGAAATTTCACCCACAAGAGTTTTATTAATATGAACAGAACAAAATCTGTCTGGTGAGCTACTATGCATATGTATACCTACATAACTATGTATAGGTATAATTACACAATTTAAAAGTTACAAAGACAAATTAAAATGCTGCAATATGAAATCCTTAGAACTGCGAAGACGTATTTATAACCCAATAGGTCTCTATGACGCTTAAGTAAATCCCAATTCAGCATCTTGGGCTCCCCTACTATTATAGTAGTACTTTAGCTGTTGTAGCCCAGCATTAGTTTAGTTGTAGTATTTATAATAAGAATCACAACTAAATTACTGGTCAATGTAATTTTTTTTTATGGAATAGGAGGACAAACTAGCGTACGGGTCACCTGGTGTTAAGTGATCACCGCCGCCCACATTCTCTTGCAACACCAGAGGAATCACAAGAGCGTTGCCGGCCTTTAAGGAAGGTGTACGCGCTTTTTTTTGAAGGTACCCATGTCGTATCGTCCCGGAAACTCCGCGCAAGGAAGCTCATTCCACAGCGTTGTAGTACGCGGAAGAAAGCTCCTTGAAAACCGCACTGTGGAGGACCGCCACACATCCAGATGGTGGGGATGATAGGTGTGCGAACGTGGAATTCGGCGGCAGGAATCAGGTGAAACAGCTTTATGGAACACTCCCCGTGATAAATGCGGTACAAGACACACAATGAAGCGACGTCTCTACGCAACGCCAAGTGATCCAGCCGTTCGCAGAGCACTGGGTCCCCGACAATTCGAGCTGCTCTGCGTTGCACGCGGTCAAATGGATCGAGCTGATACTGCTCGATGACAGCAATACTCCATGTGTGGCCGGACCTGCGCTTTGTAGAGCGCTAGAATGTGGGCCGGCTTGAAGTATTGCCGTGCTCTATTGATGACGCCCAGCATCTTCGAAGCCAATTTGGCTTTGCCCTCCTGATGGCCACGAAATTGGCAATCGCTCGGGATTTCGAGACCCAGTATTCCGATACTAGGCGAGGCTTTAAGGGAAGTGTTGTCGAAGAGCTGTGATACGAGAAATGAGGTTTTTTTAATGGTAAACGCGCAAACTTGAGTCTTCTGGGGGTTAAATTGGACAAGGTTCAATTTACCCCATTCCGCGACCTTCTCGAGAGAGGACTCGATAGAAGACACAAGTTTCTCCCGGCACTGGTCGACGATTTCCCGAGAGAGACCTGCATGGCCCGTGTATACGACATCACCAGTGCTGTCGTCTACATAGCAATGTATTTTGGAGGTGTCGAACATATCATTGATATGCAGAAGAAACAGCGTGGGAGATAGCACACAGCCTTGGGGCACTCCAGCATTCACGGCTTCGGGTTCGAGCAATATCCATCGACAACGACGTGTACGCTGCGCCCAGTGAGGAAGCTGGAGGTCCACTTGCACAAGCTCTCGGGAAGCCCAAATGATGAAAGTTTTGAGAGGAGCGCCTTGTGCCATACACGATCAAAGGCCTTCGCTATATCCAGGCTAACTGCCTGTGCGTAATAGACTGTGAGTTATCTTAATATATTTCTTTTGTGCGTCTGTTGTAACTAAACTCCTCGTAAACGGCTGGATTTTAATGAAACTTTCTGTGTGTTTTCGGGTGGATTCGAGAATGGTTTAGATTCACAATTGAACTACCTCCTAAACGGCTGGACCGATTTTGATGATTTTCTGTGTGTTCCAGTGAATTTGAGATTGGTTTAGATTCTCAATTCCGTCCATATAATATAATTCTCCTGCTCTTGTGTATGTTAGTGAACTCCTCCTAACGGCTGGACCGATTTTTCAAATTTAACATGTGTGTACATGACAACGTCAGTCGGGTTCACTAGTTTTTCTATAAGATTTGATTGTATTTTGCTTATAATTGGCATATTAGTAGCCACACTATCCAACTTGTTTTTAAATTATCTAACAATAAATTAAAAAGTAATAATAAAATACTTATATATCAATTTATAAAAAAAATAGGCTAATCTATGAAAAATATACTTATGTTTACCTTAATGATTTTAATTTTAATGCTTGACTTAAGGCATCAGTTAGTTTTTGGGCCGGACACATCTCAAGACTTACAGACGCTAGATGGACCATTCATACCACAACATGGAAGGGACCTGCAGGAAAGAGAAATGTGGGCAGACCACATAAAAGGTGGACCGATGAGATTAGAGAGATTGGCGGAACTAACTGGCTCGAAAAGGGAAAAATTGAAAGGAATGGAAGAGGCCTTTACCCAACTGGGATCCATTTGAAAATTCTAAAGAAAACTAACATAGTGCATGCATTATAACTTACTAACATAAAAGTTAATAATAAAATAATCATGTTTGTCGACTAACCGTATTAACACCCTAACACGAAAATGTAGAAAATCAAATGGAAAATCATTAATAAAGGCTTTATTATTATTAAACCTTAATGATTTTCTGATGTTCATGTATTCAAAATATGTAAACTTACAGCTGTAATTACAGTAATAATTAATGCCAATGCTATGCATACCTATAAGTTACTTTTTTACACTTTTTAGTTGCCTAATACGGCAATTGATAAAATAAATTCAAGACCACATATAAAGTAGAATCGCGAAAAAGTATTACCCAGCAAGCATACGGCGCAAATGTGCGCACTTTTCAAACCATACTCAAACAAGCATTCTTGGACCATACTTTGTTCTCAATATGACTCCATTAGCTCAAGCCTTACTCTTTGCTTTAGAAGAGGCCTTTGTCCAGCATTGGACGTCTTCCGGCTGATGATAATTATGATACTCTTTGCAACAGATGGTCGGATGACGAATTCTGGATAAAATTTAACCAAGCCACGACCTGCCGAATTGCTATTTTTTAAAGAATCATCAAATCTGTCATCAAGCTTAGCAGACGCATATCCGTACGCCATAGTTTATCCATTAACTTTTATCCATTTTTTTTCAATGAACTACAAACTCTTACCCTTGCTGATCACTGAATATTGATGGCCATTGAATCTGTCACTTTTTTTTAAGGGCCGATAGATTTCACTTATATGGATGTAAAAGCAGCTCTTTTGCTTTTCCGATTTTGGATAAGCTTTTTTAAGTTTGCCAATTTGTTGTTTCATCACTGGTGCTAGTTTTATTTCTTATATAATTTCGCGATAAGATGACTGTAACATAAAATGAAAAAGGCGCGTACACTTTTCTAAAAGGCCGTCAACGTTCCTGTGATTCCTCTGGTGTTGCAAGAGAATGTGGACGGCGATGATCACTTAACATCAGGTGACCCGTACGCTCGTTAATCGTAAAAAAATAATAAAATTATGTTTACCACCCTTACAGCTTTATCACGATGATTCTCTTTGAACTTGGTTGGTTATAGTCGTTAAAATATTTTTTCACCACTCCTTAGTAATTGGTCTTCCTCATAATTTTTTCCACTACTATACCAAATGATCCTTTCTGAATACAGATGTTTGTTTTGTTGTTGAAAAAAGCAAAACCGCTATAAGTATGTGTTGTTGTAAATTTTGAGGAGTAAATTATTAGCCCGCGATTTCTCTTGGATTCCATTATGAGATCGGATATTTTAATGGCACCAACTCGGGACTGTAAGTTTTAAATAAAAAAAAAATTGCATCGGTCCATAAACTGCGGAGATATAAAGTAACAAACATACAATACAGTAGAATGGAAAACTATCTCTTCCTGTATATGTATATCTTGTTGGTAAGCCCCTTCTAAATAAATAAATATAGGGAATCTGTTGTACCTAGGCCAGTTTTTTAGATATCTATTTATTTTTTTGACGAACTGTAGGTACTCAAACGATTTTTGCTTATTTTGAAAGGTCAATTATTTGAGTATTTACCACCACAATATCCATAATGTATATTTCATACTTACAACACGGACGAGTAAAAAAAAGGACTCCGTATCACCTTACATAACAGTGAAGCACCAAAACAAGCCGGTAAACGAGTAAATACATAGCCCCACGCACACAGTTACACTAATACAAGCCGATCGGCCGCCATTATGAGATTTGCCATCTTCTATGACAGATCAGTTTGCGTCGCAATAAAATATTTTAAAAATGCCGTCGTGCGTTGTGAAAAAGTGTAAAAACTATACTATAAAAGTATTTGTTGGGAGAAAAAATTGTGTAACTGGTATCCCCCGTAACCTAGTGGTTACAGTTAGTACACACACGAGCATAAAGGTTATTCACTTGCTAATATCACGGCGCGGAGTCCATACTTTTTTACTCGTCCGTGACTTACAAGTGTTTTAATAAATAAAACGAAAAAAGGGATTTATGGCCAAGGTATAACATACCCTATGTACTTAGGACAGTAAATCAAATCAAATCAAATCAAAAATTTTTTTATTTCATGGGTAAGTCATATTACACTTGAAATATGTATTTTTTTTTCATACAGCTCATTTGGAAGGCGGGTTTCCTCAGAGGAGAATGAGTAAGAAACTCTAAGGTTGCTCTTTTCAAAACGAGCAAGATAAGATTTTGCAATTTCTTATTTTTATTGCACTTTAGAAATCATTTCATAATATATGCAAAGTGACACAACAAAAATACTGAAACGTCAAAAACTGAAAGGCTTACACGAGTAAGGCAAAAAAAATTATATTAATAATTATAAATACAAGAGTTATTGAGAAAAGTAGATGCATCAATCTACACGTACCATAAATAAATTAAGGCATTATGCGAGCATTTTATTAAATAAAATATATAATAACTTTAACTTTAAGATAATTAATTATAGGAAATAAAAAAAAACATGAAGTAGACCTCCCGGTAACAAGATCATCCAGCCACCACATGTAGCACCCGTTCACGAGCATAACGCATGGACCAGCCATCGCCTCCCTCGACCATATTTTAGGGAAGGGAATGACCCGCCCCACGTCGCCGCCACAAGCAGAGGCATTTAAGCGAGCATGACGATGCCTGTCACGAGAAATCTACCAAATAACAAAAGAATGTTTATCTACATATTACGCAATACTTACTAAATGCCTTTACTTACTATATAATACTATGGTGTACCTAGAAACTGGGAGTTATTTATGGAAAATATAAGTATTCTTAACTAAAACCGTCCAACTTCAACAAAACGGTGGATTTCAAATAATTTGGGGTTACTTTTCTCCTAACTTTATGATTGTTTTAATACTCGTTAAAGAAAAGAACCAATGGCATATTAAAGTTCAGTGACTATTATAAAACGTCTAAAACTATCAGTCTTCAAAGCAATATGCTTTACTACTTACTTTTACTTATATTATAACTATTTTTTAACGTCGATAACACCAAAAACCGGCAAGTGGCTACTTCCAAACTGAATAGCCAGTAGTGACGTACACAATACACTAGACAATAGAATTTAACATCGTAGGAATTTTTGAAACCAGTAGGTAAGTACAACAGTAGGTACAAGGTTCCCCTATATACAGTGCTGACATCATGGGCCAAGAAATTCCGACGCCTACGGCTTCATCAGTTCGACGGTCCTATTTTTAAGTCGCCTCACGAGCTAACTTAATTTTATTATTTACGATATGTGCGCGAACCGATCGGTGACCAAGTTCGAGAGGTGGCGTTCGCGTCGATATAGCCAATTGCGCGACCGTAAAACGATAATCTCGTTAGGTAATTGTGCTTACTGCTGGATGTTAATTATTTCAAATTAAATTTTTCAAAAATCCCGAAAACGAGTGGTTTGGAGAACAAAACGCGGAGCGAAGACTTCCTCTTTTGAGGAAAGGAATTTACGAATTAAATTGTGATTTTCTTTTAATTTTAAAATTACATATATTCTAAATAAAAAAGACAAGGCTGTATGGCTTAGTTCCCTTGCCTGCTCTCTCGAGCGAATAATAAAAATAACAACTAGTTGTTTTCTGTTTTCGTTTCTTTAGCATAATTTGTTATTTGTACAGTACTCCATACGATTTTTAATTATTTAACTTGTAAGTCTTTTTGGCTTTAAATCTTCCATGCGACGATACAATATTTTAAAATGTCTCAGTAATGTTAGGATTTAGGACTTTATTTGATGAAAAAAAATGTTTTATGAATAAAAAAAGCTGTTGTAAATAAAATAAGAATTGATACTATTAGGAATAAAATAAAATGTCACATATGTTGGACTTCAGCAAAATATGCCGTGCTTGCCTCTCAGATGCTGGACCGCATAAGGACTTATTTTCAGTGTGCACTGCAGGAATTTTTAAATATTGCACATCTGTTGAGGTAACATTGTAAAACAGCATATTTATCTTATATAAAATCAAGAATATAATAATTAATTCATTGCTTTTTCAGATTTCAGATATGGACTTATTACCAAAACTAATATGTCAATCATGCTTGGAACTGTTGAATAAATTGTATTATTTTAAACAAGTAGTTGTACGTTCAAATGTAATACTAAAACAGCAGAGTAAGTTACAAGTAAGTTTATAGTATAAACAGAAACATATTTACATTATCCCTGATACTTAAATTCGTTATATAATAAATGTGTCTAAAAAATATAAAATCATCATCAGCCAGACGGCATCCACTGCTGGACAACAAACTCCCCCAAAGATCTCCATGACAATTAGTCATGTGTTGCCCTCATCCAACATATTCTGGCGATGTAGACCAGATCATTGATCCATCTTGTAGGCCTATCAACACTGCCAGCCAAAAGATATACCAAATTTATATTATTTTTTCATATGATGATATAGGGTCCTTGGGGTTCATCGGCACAAAAACTCATAAAAGAGCTATCCAGGCGTCTAACCGATTTGACAGGTGACCCAAGATCTGGTACGTACCTCTATGAAAGGATAAGTTTGGCTATACAAAGTGGTGACTTTGCCAGCTTCATGGGCACCTAACCTGCCGATAGCGATCTTAATGATATTTTCTATTTGTAATTAATTAATTTTATTAGATTATTTGAGTTTTGTTTTATTATTTTTTATATAACTAGCGTTATTAATTATTAAGTCATATTATTATTTTTTAATAATAAAATTATAAATAAAATGTATATATATATGTAAAGAGTGTATATATAATAAATAAATAAATAAAATTTTTCATATAATAATATAATTATAGAAATCCTTTTAAAGATTCATATTGTTATGTTTAAATATAAATTTTAAATTTACAAACAGTCAATGATTAGCAATTTATATTTAATTACAGAACAAAGATGAATCACAGCAAGTTGATAAAGTTCTAATTGATATGAATAATGTTGATGTGGGAGAGAAGATTGTTACTCCCGAGAAAGTGCAATCTGACACAAGTAATTATGAAAACAGTGAACAGTCTGTTACAGCATCTCTTATTAGGTGAGGTAATAAGCATTCATTTAATAAGTTTTGGATTCAATCACTGTTAACCCGTCCGTTGGACGGCCTATGTCCAGAAAGAGCATGGCGCTATGGCCAGTCTTAAGCCGCCGCGCGTTACCGACACCAAGTTCATCAGGCTCGGGATACACAATAAAATTTATTGCTTTTGAAGTGTTGAAAGCTGAAGCTTGTTTTGAAAAACGAATGTCAATGCTTTTGTTATTAAACAAGCTAGCCCTTTGTTAGATAACATAAACAATAAATACTGCCTAATTTAAACAAATTTCATTTAAAGAAGGGCTGTCATGCATTTTTTATGATTTTTTAGATTTACCTACATTTTGATTATTACTAATGAATGTAGTAATTTTGTATAACTAAAACATACTTCAAAGTTACCAATTAGTAATAGAATAGTTACTAAAACATCATAGAAAATACAAAAAAGAATTTTTAAATCGACTGCTACAGATTTTTTTTACGGCTGACCACATTTTGACGGCTTGTCGTATTTTACACAGATAAAGTTTTAAAATTAAATATTTTTACTTTTATAGTCTGATAAATTACCTTTCTTGTGGTTTAATAATTGCACTTAATTTTTAAGTGGGTTGCTTATGGTTAGCTAGTAAGTTAATTATGTTAAACACTCCATTCCATTATCATGATTTAATTTTAGCCTTTAAAAATAGAATTAATCAAAGTTTTTAATATGATAAACACATTCCGATGAACCTTAAAGCCTTGTGGTTAGTGACCCTGCCTACTTGGCTGTATGTCCCATTTCACATCCTGGCAGGCGCAAATATTTATATGATGAATATGAATGTTGTTTCAGAGTCTTAGATGTTTATATGTGTATTTATTGTACTAAATATATTGTTGTGGGAGATAATTTGTGTAGATGTGTGTCAATGTTATAATTTTTTTATTTTTTATTTATGTACATACTAGCTGACCCGGCAAACATTATATTGCCATATAAATTGCAGATTTCTTTTCTACTTATCTACTTGACACTTATTTTATATTTTGGATAATTCACACTATAGTTTTATAAATTATAGCCTATGAGTTATTCTGGTGTGTAATCTATATTATTATAATGTTTCATCAAAATCCATTCAATAGTTTTTGTGTTAGAGGGACAAACATACATCCAGACATACAAACTTTCACATTTATAATATTATTAGGATAATATGGTCAAATAAAACTTTAATATGTGAAAAATATGTATAAAAAAAATACACATTGTAGTGTAGAAAAATATTGATTATTGCAAAAAAAAAATACAATGATTAATAACTTAGATTCAGTTTCATTAACATTTGAATTGCAGTAAATAATCATGAACCTATTTTCTTAAAGTTTAATTTTTATTAAAGCTTTGTGCTGGCTGAAAGATCTGTCAACAGCACAGGATGTTATTGAAGCATATTTAAACTTTTACATAATTCTGAAAATGACTAAAGACATGAGATGAATGAGAAAAGGCCGGCAACACTCCTGTGATTCCTCTGGTGTTGCAAGAGATTGTGGGCGGCGGTGATCACTTAACAACAGGTGACCCGTACGCTCGTTTGTCCTCCTATTCCATAAAAAAAAAGAGTTAGGGCTTAGGCAGTCTATTCTTTCTTGTTCCACACAGCATGATGTTAATTTGTTTTGGGTAAAATTCTTTGTTTTTTCCTGTATGTAGTTTAACTTTTGCTTTGCAATGTCACATTCAAAAATTTTCTCTTCAATAGTCTTGAAATTACCATTCAGTGAACTGGAAGAATTTTCAAGTGCCTTTATCTGGAGTGATAAAAAGCAGTTATTGCTTTTTATTTATTTAAGCAAATCTTTTTTTTTCTTTGGCATTGCTGTCATCCTCCCTCTCTCTCTGTTCTCTGAACTGGCTCTTGCTGCTGCACCGGTTTTCTGTGGCAAAACGCAAAATTTCATTAGTATTTCATGGGACTGCAAATCTTTTCAAAAAGGAATTATGAAAATAACTAGTTTACTATCTATGGCCAGACACACTAAAACCATGTTTGTTTATAATTAGAAAGTAAGATGTGTTGCTTAGTTAGTTAAATATTGTTATTAGTTAGCTAAGTAAATATTGTATTACTTTCATAGTTTTAATTTTGTAAAAAGGATTTGCCCATTTATGATATTTAAAAAAATATGGGTATAATATTTTTTATGTAATATTGTATGTAAGTACTTACGGTTTTAACGACTACTTTAAGCGAAAAATTAAAAATTATACTATTTGAAAGCAGTTTTGCAGAATTTTACCCTCAAACTCATATGTACTTGTGCATTATAAATATGGTTATTTTAATGTATTTCAAAAAACGAGGTATAATAATTGTTTCAATATATATAGCAACATTCATAATAAGAACCTTTGAAAGTACTGTAGGTTTAAATGGATATCAAAGTTACAAAAGAAAATATTTGTTTGGTAAATAATTGGAACCTATCAAAATTAGATTAGTTTAGGATTGTTTTAAGATTGTCATCTAATTCTTTTTCCATTAAAACTATAAAGATAAAAACCTTGTTACTATTAAATGTTCTTATTAGTCACTAAAGCTGATTCAAATTTAGATAATATAAACTACTTGGCTATTTTTGATAAGAAATTAGAACAAAAACGGTAAATATAACTTAAATTAAACTAAAAATTTAACTGTCCAACTGGCGTTATGGGAAAATCCTATTCCAAAAGACATACAGAAAGGCTTGAGTACCATATTTTGCTCCTTTTTTTGTGAAAACAATTTTGCCATAGTTATTTTTTCGTTTAAGCGAGTTGTACATATAAATGAGTCATATCGATGAAAAATTATTTTAATGTGGACAACTCATCTTCTTGTGTGGTTTTTCATTGCATGGGAAGAAAAATTTTGGACAGCAGCAGTTAAACTAAAAAAAAAACTTAAGTTAAAACCAGTTCTGATATTCAAATTCAAATATTTTTATTCAAAATAGGATTTATAATCACTTATTGAACGTCAAAATCTACCACCCATTCAAAAGAGACTGCCTCAGACCTGAGAAGAATGGGCGCAAGAAACTCAGCGGGCTTTTTTTTTATATAAAATATGGATTACAATGTAATATCGTACAATAAACATTAATAATTAAAGAGCCTGAGGGTGTTCGCTTTAATCCCAGTCCGTGGTGTCATTAAGAAAATCGTTTATGCTATAATAACCTTTCCCATACAAACGTTTTTTAACAATTCTTTTAAATTTCGTAACACATTTGTTTTGTACATTTTCTGGGATCATATTGTAGAAGCATATACATCGCCCAACAAAAGACTTACTAACTCGACCCCACCGAGTAGTAGGCATAACAAATTTATGTTTGTTCCTCGTGTTAACATTATGAATGTCACAGTTTCTAGAAAACTCTTCAATGTGCTTATGAACATACCAGAACATTATCAAAAATGTATTGAGAAGCAACAGTCAAAATGTTTATTTCTTTAAATTTTTCTCTTAATGATTCTTTAGGACCTAGGTTATAAATCGCGCGAATAGCCCTCTTCTGCAGCACAAAGATAGTATTAATATCGGCCGCACTGCCCCATAACAATATACCATAGTACATAATACTATGAAAATAACTAAAGTATACTAATCTCGCCGTATCTATGTCAGTTAACCGTCTGATTTTCTTAACCGCATATGCTGCAGAACTAAGCCTATTCGCCAATCCTTCAGGTCCCACTGCAATTTGGAATCAAGAGTAATGCCAAGAAATATAGCAGATTCCACTGGTTTTACCACCTCTCCATTTAATAAAATATTCGCATCTACATTTTTGACATTTGGCGCGGTGAATTTAATATATTTGGTTAAGGACGCGTTTACGAATCCGACAAAAATAAGATATTTTTCGGTAGAGTTTGTGATGAAATTAAACTAAGTCTAACAAAACTAAAAATTGCCACAAATAGATTACTTCTTTATCTCCAATTAGCGGTAAATGTTTGCTTTGAAATTTTGATATTTTATGTCGTAAAAACGATTATCCGTTACCTCTTCACACAAAATTGACGAAATGGGGCTTCATTCAGGATCAGTTTTCTGCTACCACTTACACAATTTTGGCTCTTAAAACTTATGTAAGGAAAGCAGATATAATATTTTCAAAAACACGGGAAATAAATTAATGAATATCTAATAAATAATCTCAGAAAAAAATAAAAATTAATCGTCTAAAATTCATATATATTTCTGATAAGCATGAGCTTTAATGTGTTGTATTAAGGGTTATTTTATTTTGTCACTCCGTACGCATTGCACAGAAAGATCTATCGATATAACCTCAGTCCGCGCTCGGCCGCCGTTGTGGGTAGACACTGTGTCGGTTGTAAGCAGCAGCTCGTACTCGGAAAGATCGCTGTACGAACATGAATATTTTTTATATGCTATACAATACTGTCTTTGATACTTTACATATTTTGTACGCAGTCAGATTTTCAATAAATTATGTTTCTGTATTTTTTTGAAGAATTAGTTATTAATTTATAAGTTCATCTCTAAATATAAGGTCTAATCGAAATCCAAGATGGCGCTTATAAAATTGGCAACTTTTCTTCATGGGTGTCATTTTCATGGTTTTCGGGGTCAACAATAACGAATATCGGATCAAAATCGAAATCCAAGATGGCACCTATGAATTTTACCAACTTCTCTTCATGGGTGTCATTTTCATGGTTTTCGGGGTCAATAATAACGAATATCGGGTCAAAATCGAAATCCAAGATGGCGCCTATGAAATTTACCAACTTCTCTTCATGGGTGTCATTTTCATGGTTTTCGGGGTCAACAATAAAGAATATCGGGTCAAAATCGAAATCCAAGATGGCGCCTATGAAATTTACCAACTTCTCTTCATGGGTGTCATTTTCATGGTTTTCGGGGTCAACAATAACGAATATCGGGTCAAAATCGAAATCCAAGATGGCGCCGATGAAATTTACCTACTTCTCTTCATGGGTGTCAGTTTCATGTTTTTTTAATAATATTAATTAATAATTAAAAACTTTATTTGGTTCAAAAATACAGAAATCTTATTACTAATAACAATATTATGGACATTACAGAACCAAAATGGTGTCTAGTCCGCATTATGTTGGGAATTTTACTTCTCAACGATGGTATTCTCTAGACACCGAGACACAGACTTTGAGAATTAAATATTTATATATTTATAATCCCCCGGGTCTACTGCTACTATAAACACTGGCAGTAAATTTATATAAGTACAAAAAATAAAAAATTAAATTAAATCTGTTAGTAACTAATACTCTTCTCAATTTAAGGAAAATATTAATAACATAACATTAAATCATAATATCATAACATTGGTAAGTAATCGGCAAAATTTTTCTTATAAGTAAAATAACAATAGGTTTGAATAAATATTAGATCAGTCATAACTTTGACCTTTTAAACAAAATAAAATATATACATAAGACATCAATAAATCAGCTATAAAACCCAATGATGTTCTATACACATGTACATAAATAAATTTAAATGTTTTATAAAAAAATGACTCTGTTGTAAGTCTTATTACTCCACTGCTGAATATCTAAATGATCGGACAGCCTGGGACTAGATTGTGATTATTTTATAGCGATAGAAATGACTGTACAATATTCTATATTTTTATTGAAAAGAGCGCAAAAAAAGAATGTTGGGAGAGTTTCTTGCGCCGCTTCTTCTCTCTCTCAGAGCGCCATTTGTTTCCGAAACGGTAGTACTATCTAGTAGTTATTAGAAATGATATCAAAAAGAATTCTAAAGGAATCAATTTTGAGAAAACAATTAATGCCTTTTACATAAAAGCCTATGAAACTTACCAACTTCTTTACATGTGTCATTTTCATGGTTTTTGGGGTCAACTATATCGAATATCGGGTCAAAATCGAAATTGAAGATGACGACTATAAAATTTACCAATTTCTTATCATGGGTGTCATTTTCATGGATTTTGGGGTCAACAATAACGAATAGCGGGCCTAAATCGAAATCCATGATGGCGCCTATGAAATCTACAAAATTTTCTTCATGGGTGTCATTTACATCGTCAAAATTAGAATTAATTCATAAACTTAAATTATCTTATAAAAGGCATGTCTAACAATATCCCACATGCTAAAATACGTCTTCATTCCCTAAATATAGAAATATTTACGTTTCGACTTTTCACTCACAACATGTACAAAACAAATTCCGTTACCAATCTAATTAAAAAATCTCAAAATTTGATTTTGAAAGACCTATCTAATTGTTCTCTGCACCCTCGATAACCTCGTATACGATATCCATATTGTTGAAATCATAATTTTTCGCGGCGGCCATCTTGGATTAAAAAAAACTGCGTTTACTGCACACGACGTTATGCGACAGAATTGCCATCTAAAATTCTAATATTCTAAACTACTAAACGAATACATCAACCAATTATCAAAAATACAAAGGTATTAAAAAAATAAAAATTCAAACTTGCTAAAGTATCAAATTCATTTGATTCCCGCAATTAACTTTAAGTACGTGTATGTGTTTGAGCGGTGTCAGTGTAGTAGTGCGATTCGATACCTCTCTGTTTTAAGAACGCGTCCTTAATTAGTTAAGTTATTAAAAACCAGTTCCTGCAAAGTACCTTAAAACTAAACACGAAATCTAATAAATGATTATTGATAGCCAGATACTAGCTAGGAGGAAGAGGCGCGGCCCTGGACGTCCACCGAAGGACCCTGATGGCGCTAAGCGACGACTGGAACGTATGCGATGCATGAAGTGTGGGAAGAGTTTCCAGAAGTATGACAACTTTGAGGCTCACATGCGGGGGCATTTTGGAAAACTGGTATATATTTAACTATCGTCTTTCTACATATACAGGTTGTATGTAATCGTTAAGTATGAGAGGCTCTTTTGCACAGGATGTATAGATTATAGTAACCACAACAGCTACTCTTTCTGCCGTTAAGCAGTAATGTGTTAACATACACCGTAGCTAGTGAAATTACTGGGCAAATGGGACTTAACATTATGTCTCTAGGTGACGAGCGCAGTTGTAGTGCCGCTCAGTATTTTTGGGTCTTTCAAGAATCCTGAGCGGCTCTGCATTCTAATGGGTAGGGCGTATCAATTAACATTAGCTGAACGTCTTGCTCGTCTCGTCCCTTATGGTCATAAAAAAAGTGTGACCAGGCGATTATTCCGTAACTAGAACAGATATCCAAAAACTTTAATTAAACTGATATCGAAAATACACACATCAAAAAAGTGTAAGCGACATGTACTAATTTAAAATTCACATTATAACGTTGTATTTTATTTATTAAATAATATTTTTAGGATGTAAAAATAACAGCTGTTGTCTTTATAAGTTCTTTTAATAACAGAAATTAACAATATTAGAATATACTACTAAACATTTTTTAACAAAATGAAATTTCTAAAGAAAATGAATTTATTGTGAAACAATAGGATAATTTAATACAAAGTATGGCCTCCTCCAGATGAAACGAACAGGAAGTTCAGCTGATGGGAATTGATACGCTCTGCCCATTACAATGCAGTGCAGCTCAGGCACTACAACTGCGCTCGTCACCTTGAGACATAATTCATTCTCATTTGCCCAGTAATTTCACTAGCTACGCGCCCTTCAGACCGAAACAGTTATGCTTACACATTACTGCTTCACGGTAGAAATAGGCGCCGTTGTGGTACCCATAGTCTAGCCGGCATCCTGTGCAAAGGAGCACCTCCACGGGTAAATTTTGGAACGGAGCTGTTAGATCTTATATTTTTCTCAAAAATTTTCAGCCAGATATAAAATGCAAGTGTTGCGACAAGACATTCCTATCGCTGCGAAGTTTGAGTAGTCATATGAGGATTCACACGGCTGTCCGCAAGTACCAGTGCCTCACTTGCGGCAAGAGCTTTGCCTATCTCAATGTGTTGAAGAACCACGAACTTATACACGCCGGGATCAAGAAACACGAGTGCCATATGTGTGACGCTAAGTTTGTACAGGCCTATAATTTGAAGGTTAGTATAGGTATTTATAAAAATACGTTCAAGAACGAGTGGGTAGTTTTAAAAACAAGTGAAAGAAACACAATTTTTGCTAGGCGGCCATTTTGGAATTCGCCATCTTGGTTTTATTATTGATGAAAATTTCAAATCTAAGTAATACAGGTACTTCCCATTATGAAAAGACATTTATTTTCTAAAAATTGATTCCTTTAGAATTCTCCTTGATGTCATTTCTAATACTACCACCGCCTCGGAAACAAATGGCGCTCTGAAAGAGAAGAAGCAATGCAAGAAACTCTCTCGGCATTATTATTCGCGCTCTTTTTTCAATAATAATTAAATATATAATGTCACAGTTTCTAGAAAACTCTTCAATGTGCTTATGAACATACCAGAACATTATCAAAAATGTATTGAGAAGCAACAGTCAATATGTCAGTTCTACCACCTCTCCGTTTAATAAAATATTCGCATCTACATTTTTGACATTTGGCGCGGTAAATTTAATATATTTGTTTTTATGACTATTCAACAGTAAGTTATTGGCGCTTGACCAGCACACGATGTCAGATAGAGCATTGTTTACTTCGTCATATAAAACTTGGCTTCGTTTCACTTTGAATATAAGTGAAGTGTCATCCGCAAACAATACCACCTTGTGTTTTTTTTACAAGGTTAGGTAGATCATTTATATAAATTAGGAAGAGGAAGGGTCCAAGAATAGACCCTAGTGGTACCCCCATACCGAGAGGAGTCCCAGGAGATCTCCTGCAATTTCACATCGACCCTCTGGATCGTATTATTTAAATATGAGATCAGAAGATCGAGCGCAGATCCTCTTATACCATAGTGACATAGCTTCCAGACCAGCGTTGAATGTGGAACACAATCAAAAGCCTTAGATAAATCACAGAAGATGCCAAGTGCATTCTGTGATTCCTCCCAGGCCTCAAAAATATTCCTGATGAGTTCAACACCTGCATCCGTAGTCGAGCGTCCCCTAGTAAAGCCAAATTGTTTTATATGATACTTCATATAAGTTATTCTTAGGAAATCATAAGTTACTAAAATAATAAGTTACTACTTATAAGTGTCAAAGTGAGTAAGCAATTGGCTTAAAATATTTTTTTCAAAAATTTTACTTAGGGTCGGCAACACTGAAACAGGGCGATAGTTATTCGAGTCAGAAGTGCGATATTGTACTGTTGTCCCAGGTTGATCACTTAGATATTCAGCTGTGAAGTAGTAGAATTTACAGAGCCATTTTTTAATCAAACATTTAAATTTATTCATAGATACTGCCTGAACAGTGGCTCAGATTTGAAAGAGCGACATCTCAGGTAAATTTCCTAATATACAATATTTACTAAGGTTGAACAACTGTAAAGTAGATCCTGTAGATGGAGCCACAACATGCAAGTTGAACAAGATATACCAAAATTTACAACCCCTGCGTACTCGAACGGTTGGCTCCGTTGGAAAGAGTGCTCAGTGCTCAGTCGGTATCGCCCCATAGGTCGCGGGTTCGAGTCCCGCATCGTTCATAAATTTTGGTTACAAAATTAATTTGTATAAGAAAGAATTCCAAAGAAATAAATTTTAGATATAATTGCCTTTTAAGCAATGTTTAAAAAGGTATGTAAGTTGAAAACGATATTGTAATATTCGAATTTGCAAACTTACAGATTCACTTAGAAACACACACAAATGAGAAAAACTACAGTTGTTCACAATGTGGAAAGAAGTTTGCACAGCCCGGGAACCTAAAAGTACATCTGATTAGGCATACCGGTATCAAGAACTATGCCTGCCACCTGTGCGAGATGAGGTTCTATATTAAGGTAATTATTATTGTATATTCCTAAGTGGCTTCATTGTAGTGTACTTATATAATTGTCAATAATGACATGTTGTGGAAGTCCAGAGAAGGTGTAAAAGGTGAATAAATAGGGAAATGCTGCTAAATTAAATAAAAACAACAAATTTGTTTTTCCTTTGATGTGTCCATACATAATTTCTATGAGAGAATTTATTGATGCACGGTTTAACAGTTCTGCTGTGAAACAATTTCATTACGACAGCAGGGTGCATATTTTACGAAGTAATTTTTGATGTTATGATATATTATTGACAAATTCGTATAAACACATTATTTTATTTATTATATACAGAACAACGTCTGTCGGGTCAGCTAGCTAATAATAAATAAGGAATCTCGACTTTGACAAGTTGACATACATTACTATTGTTGTATTTGTAAACAGTGTGCTTTCCAGTTAAAACTAGTGTGGTAGTGGTGATCATTGTTTATTTTAATTTTATTTATATAATAGGTTTGCACAACAGAACTACAACAAATACACAATTAACAAAAAAAAACTATCAGTTGAATACGAAATAGGCTGCAACTCCACAAGGGTGTGTAGACAGCATGCTTAGCATAAATGAATAACTATTAAAATACAATAAAAATAGCGATTTTAAAACTAGCTTTAGGTAATGTAATATTTATTATAAAAGCAAAAAACAGACAAAATATATATTTAAGATTTTTTAATAGTTATTTATGCAACTGTTGTGTAATAAGGGGTATTAAAACACGAATGTGGATTTATATATGTGGATGATAATAGTATCACATGAGTGTTTTAATACCTAATTATCAACAGTTGCATACAATACTTTATCTACATCTAGGATTTGAATCCTCTAAAAGATTCTGAAACAGCTTACTGCTAACATTAAAACAGCCAGTCCTAGTAGTATAAATTATATCATTCATTACTGATTATATACAAATAAACTAAGTATTAATGAAAGAATTACTTATTTTAGTAGTAATTTACATTTTGTATAGTGCAATTATTATAATTCAGTTGAATATTAGGCGGTGTGCTGTCAAAACTTGAATCGCTCATTTTTGTAAACAAAAAAATAAAAATATCGAAGTAAAATGGCGGGGATTCGAATAAGCTACTTTTTTTTAGGGCGCGCGACGTTCTGGTAGTGTGGAACGCGCATAAACGAAAATGTTCTTTTTTCAAAATTCATACAGATACCACGCATCGAGCAATAAGAATGTGGCTGAATTGAAACTCTTAGCGCATGAAGGGATCGAAAAAAAAACATAGGAGTGTTGTAATGAAATTCAGTACAACATTACAACACTCGTTTGGATGATGTAATGGTTATTAGAACATTGGGTGTTTTAATGTTGGCAATAAGCTAACTGTTTCAGAATCTTTAATAGCCTTTCCGCATCGGCCGTGCCCGCGGGCATTGGTAATTCAAAAAACAATGAGAGCGGCTGTGCCGCGGGGCACTCTTTTACCTCATCCAGTTTTCACCCTTATTAGGTGTACAAGATGGTTTATTTGCCTACGCAGTTATGAACGAGTGAATTCCCAAACACAATTCGATCCGTTACGATTCAAGGCCACCAATATTCGACGTCATAGCTTTACGGACAAAGCACTTATGTGTCCACTTGTTCCCGGCCGGCGCAGCGAGCGGTCGTTATCAAGACTTTACACGAAGATCGTTCTTTGTGGAGATTTAAGCTTTATTTTATAATTAACATATACTATTCATTACAAAAACATAAAAGGAAATAAATAAAACAAGTAATTAACAATAATAACAATATTTATTTTAAAATATACCTATTTTTACACTTTTTTTCGAATGAAAAGTCTGTGTGAAATAAAAAAGAAAGACAATGGTCTTAGTCTTTATACATGGTCTTATAGCTTGTTTCAATAGCTTTCAGTGACAGTCACTCAAATCACCCTAGTTATAAGCATTTTATAACTACACGTAAAATAATACACACGGGGAAAATGCCGCGAAAATGCCGGAAGCTTGCCGATCTACAGTGTACAGCGAGATCCGGAGCGCGCCGATTCGGAAAGGATAGAGGATTTAAAGCATTGGTGTAGATAAAATAATTTAAAATAATTAAAGAATTTATATAAAGTAGATTACCATTTACACACAGATGAACTGTGGATGTCAGGTACTTCAATATTTTCGAGTAGTAGGTCATTATATTGACGACAAATTCTATCGATAGGGTTATGGAAGGACACGCTATTATTACAGAACGGGAAAAGTCTGTTCATGTCTTGAAGACCGATTGGGAACTCTTAGATGAAAATCCGACAAGAGGGTAGTAGAATCGAGTATTTTAAAAAACCAAACCAAATCATCAATACGCGAAGAAGACGTCTTTGAATAGACCATAGTTTCTCAACCTTATTTTGCTCACCCACTTTGAGAATATTATGTTTTTTTCTAGAGTATTTTCGTGTATTTTTTGCCTTTTTAGACTATATTGTTTAATCTTCCCACGCCACATCTGCGCCATCTCAATGCCCCCTAGTATTCTCTGGGTCTTCTACTGCCCCCCCGAAAGTCTCAAACGCCCACGGGGAGGCGTTATCGCCCACGTTGAGAACCTATGGAATAGACTCAAGCATATCAGTATAAGTATCATATTGAGGTGACCAGACAAAGGAGGCGTACTCGAGTAGGCTCAACAGTAAACTATATGGTGTTTTCTCGGACCAATACGACTTAGTTACCTTCAAGCATACCTTACGTTAAAGGCCGGCAACGCATCTCTTGACACCTGTTGTTGCGGATGTTCGTGGTGGGATGCCTCACCCCTCCCCATCACGTGAGGGATTTTACATAAAAAAACGTACTACAATACTGTTCGTTGAGTACATATGTCTTGCCCCGTCTCTTTTCTGTTGGAGCGTCATTTGTGTCCGAAGCGGTCGTATCAGAAAATATATGCCTTATAACACTATTAGTATTGATATTAATACTTGAAATGATATGAGACTGGAATCAAGTCTCACATTAATTCAGGTAGTAGTAAAGTTATGTTTAATTTCCGCATTTATATCAGCACCTCTAAGATTGAAATGACCTCAAATATATTCATGACAAATAATATTTTCAGGCAGATTTAGTGAAGCACATGAGATCCCACTCAACAGACAAGCCATTCTCGTGTCAGTTCTGCGATAAAACTTTTAAGAGTAGAAGTTTTCAAGCGATACACATGAGAACCCACACTGGTATGTTAATTATAAACCACGAAAGACCGCTTATTTTTATATTGGTAACTCAACCTAGCCAAGTTTTACGGAGATGAGCTTTTTAGCATTTCAGATTGATTCAGGGTCTATAGTACTAGGGCATCACACTGGATGCTAAATTTGCCTAAACAGCTTTCGTTATAGCCACCAAATGTTGGAAAAACCTGCCTCCAGCATGACGTGACCTCAGTACAATTTCAAACTTTCAATGAAATATGGAGACATGTAATAACCAGTCAGATTGGTCAGCTCTGGTTAATAAATAATAGAACTTAACAGTAATAAGGTTTTTTTTTCTTTATTGATTAAGGGGCTTTTATACGTATGTACATGTCAGCCCCATTATAATCAAAGTACATTAAAAAGACAAAAGAAAATTCTTAACTTAACAAACTAAAAAAAAAGTTAATAAAACGAAAGGCAAGTTATATCTATAGTGTTCAACAAATAAGACTTATGGATTCAAACAGACTTATGGCATCAAATCTGTTCAAACCCATAAGTCTTACAATTTTGTCTCTACTAGACTGAAATCGGACACATTCCTTTAACAAGTGCTCAACATCCTCAATTGTTCCACATGACTCACATAGAGGTGACTCCGCAATTTTCATTAAAAATTTAAACTTAGTCAAAGGCATGTGTCCGGATCTCAGTCTGTGAGCAATAACAATCAACCTCCTTTTAATCCAGTAATTAGGTTGGATTTTGTCTTTGTTTTATTATTTAAGATATTATGTTTGGATAAATATTTATAAGTTTCTAATAATTTATAACTGAACATCGTGACGTCGAGGATCAAACGGGAGTTACTGAAAATCAGTGCTGTGACCATGGTCACTGATTTTCAGCTGCTATTTATTTTTGTTTTGTAAAATATGTTCTAGGCTTAGATTAAGGATTGGTCTCCGCTGCGCTCCAACTAGATACCGCACTACCTGAGAACAATAGCTTTTTTTGCTTGTGTGATTGGAATCTTGACACTGGCATGGCATCTTTCAAATTTTGTAACATACACTTCAGAAATAAAATTTCTACATTAAAATTAATAAAATACAAAATACTTACTGACGATACGTGATCCCAGTGCCTTTTTTATTTCTTGTAGTAGTTTTTTACAAAGTTTTACTACGCATCCCGGCATTTTAGTTTCAATTATTATTAGCGAAGTTTAACAGAACATGTGGGACGTCAACGTCACACATTGTCCGAGACTGGCTTGAGTACGCCCACTTGGGCGTAGTATTAGTTGCCGCACTTTACGAATACGCCAGCGACATCGTTGCAGCGCAGGGGAGACCAATTTTTAATCTAAGGTTCTAGTTTAGTTTAAGTTTTTTTAGTAAATAAAAATATTATTTAAATTTCACAGGAGAGAGGCCGTATGCATGCGATCTTTGCCCGAAGAAGTTCATGGCTCGGAAGGACTTGAGGAACCACCGGATGATCCATACCGGGGAGAAGCCGCACAAATGTACGCACTGCGGGCAGGCGTTCATACAGAAGTGTGCTCTCAACCGACACATGAGGGGACACGGGAAACACGACGAGACGCTGCCTCGAGCGGTGGAGGCGGCGCCACTGACCATGGCATACACGCACCATCAGTGGCATCCAGATGCTTGAAGTACTTATCCATCGTTCTCTTTTTTTTATGATAATAAGGTGCAAGACGAGCAGGACGTTCAGGTGATGGTTCAGCTCAGGATTCTTGAAGAACCCAAAAATTCTGAGCGGCACTACAACTGCGCTCGTCACCTTGAGACATAAGATGTTAAGTCTCATTTGCCCAGTAATTTCACTAGCTACGGAGCCCTTCACACCGAATCACAGTAATGCTTATACATTACTGCTTCACGGCAGAAATAGGCGCCGTTGTGGTACCCATAATCTAGCCAGCATGCTGTACAAAGGTGCCTCCCACTAGTAATTAAGTTTGCTTATATAGAAAAATCCACCTCGACACAGTGAATTTCCTGAGGTACTTTTTCTATTAATATACAATCGTATATACGTACATAGGCACATCTGTCATATCCATAATGTTAACACCAGGAACAGACATACACTTATAATGCCTACTACTCGGCTAAGTCGAGTTACTAAGTCTTCTGTGGTGTATAATAAGCTTTTACCAACAAGATCCCAGAAAATGTTCAAAACAAAATTATTACGATATTCAAAAGAATTGTTAACAACAAAATCATATCTGGGTTTGACAGTCTAATGGCTGTTCCCAATATTCAGTCTATCTCTTACTTGAGATAAAAATCGTAACTATCGTTGACTTTCCTGTCCCACTTAACTTATCGACGGTAACTCACCTTAACCGTACACGATGTCAGTCAATGGGACGACGTATAGCTTACCAGCGATAGAAGTTTGTATGGAAATTGCAATTCACGCGACCCACTATAAGGCGATACGCATGACTTATCGGGTATATTGGGACAGCTTCAGATTATTGACAGTAGAAGGTAGTACTTTATCTCTATCTGTAGATAGTATATTGGGAATGGCCGTTAGTCAAAACAAAATATTTATATGAACAGGATATCTGTATGTGTGTGTGTGTGTCTATGTATAGTTTTATGATTTATGTTGTATATATTATATTTAATTTACACAAATAAAATTTTATGTACGATGCAGGACTCGAACCCACGACCTCCGGCGTTGCGTGCCGGTGCTCTAACCTATAAGTCATATTATTTATTTTTAAGCTAATAATTTGTCAGTGAAAAAGTCTCATTAATAATTTTAATTCATTTTAAACATTAAGATAAAATATGTACACAATTTAATGATCTTTCGTCTGGTTCCTAATGAATAGAAAAAAATAATTGTAAATAAATATTATAATCGTCAAATATTAAGAGAAAAATAAAACATGATACAAATATATTGAGTATTTTATTTCAGTCTAATAATACAACTTTAAAATAAATAATTTATAATATAAATTAAAGATTAATGTATTTATAATTCATGCTTTCAATTTTTTTTCACAATTCCAAACAGATCATCCAATAGGAAATGGGATATGTGTATAAGATATCCAAAGCGTTTCCATAGTCATTCACTCTAAGCTTATAAGTAAATGCAAGGTCACCTTCCATAATGAGTGAGAAGTTAATAATAGATATAATTTTAAGTAACATCATAAACAACTTTTAGCTTTACTTGGTCAAATTATTATTGACAGAAACAATTTTTATTTAATACCTTATTTATTTGGCTATACTTACAGCAATTCACATCAGCACATTGACAATAATCAAAGAGGTTGAAAATACTACTTAAATAAGAGGGGCGACTGCCTAAATAAAAATTTAAATTTAGTTTAGTATGACACGTGCAGTCATTTGACATAAGTTTGAAATAGTAAATTGGCTTCGAAGAAGCTGGGGGTCATTAATAGAGCACGGCAATACTTCAAGCCGACACACATACTAGCACTCTACAAAGCGCAGGTCCGGCCACACATGGAGTATTGCTGTCATCTCTGGTCTGGCGCACCCCAGTATCAGCTCGTAGCATTTGACCGCGTGCAACGCAGAGCAGCTCGAATTGTCGCGGACCCAGTGCTCTGTGAACGGCTGGATCACTTGGCGTTGCGTAGAGACGTCGCTTCATTGTGTGTCTTCTACCGCATTTATCACGGGGAGTGTTCCGAAGAGCTGTTTAACCTGATTCCTGCAGCCGAATTCCACCTTCGCACGACACGCCACAAGTTAGGATATCATCCCCACCATCTGCATGTGTGGCGGTCCTCCACAGTGCGGTTTTCAAGAAACTTTCTCCCTCGTACTACAAAGCTTCCTTGTGCGGTGTTTCCGGGACGATACGACATGGGTACCTTCAAAAAAAGCGCGTACACCTTCCTTAAAGGCCGGCAACGCTCTTGTGATTCCTCTGGTGTGGTGAGGTGACCCGTACGCTCGTTTGTCCTCCTATTTCATAAAAAAAAAAGTAATTCCAATGTGGCGACGAAGTATAATCCGGCTAAGTTTGAAAGCAAACATATGCTTAAAACGTAGTGGATTTCGGCTATCTCCATTTTTGACAAGATTATAGCCGTCATCTGTCAATCTATCAATGACTGCACGTTAGTTAGAGAGTTTCGCTAGGCTGACAATAATATAATATTTAAACTTTGCCATTTTAAATATGCCTACAAATATACACAGCATTCTCATATAAAGATAAATTACATTTTTTTTTCACCATTTCATTGAGATCTTGAATGGAAATGTTTCCTTCAAACTAGTAAATGTGTAAAGCAGCAGCCAAGATTTTTTCTGCAATACAATAAATTTAATATCATTTAGGTTTATGTTTGATTATTATACAGCGTGTGGCTATATTGTCGTCATTAGGTACCTAAATGAAAACAGGGGTAGAGCTACCTAAATAGCTAAGCTAGCTAAGCTAAATCATAAAAAAATAATTCTAAAATTTTAAGTAAATAATTGAAATTTAGAAATTATCAAACAAACAAATTATATATTTAGGAAACAAAATTTTAATCACCTTGCGTGGTGTCGCAGAAGACGATACGAAGTAGGACGTATCAATACTTAAGCAATACGTAGTCTACGCTAGCGCACGGCTACTAGATTCCTTACAGGTTGTTCCGAAATGATATAATGGAAAATTGATTTATTTTGGTGAATTATGTATTTTATTTTTGAATACTTTTTAATGATCACGGTTAAGTAGTTCTACGCGTGTGTTATGTATAAGCTAATTGTGAATTTTAAAGACAGTTTCTTTACTTATAGAAAATCTCTTTAATGAAATGTCAAATATTTTAATAAAAAATGACTGCACTAATATTAAGCAGTTAGACTTCTCAAAGATATTCATAAAAACCTTGCTTCCCTTTCTACAACATTAACAATATCATTAACATTAATCGAAATTTGGAAGCACCTGTTATACCTCTTGTACTGAAATGGTACTTCAGTTCATTTGACATTGTTGATAGTATTTTAATATTATTAAATATAGATAATAAATGATAACTAGAACACTTGATTTTGCATTGCAGCCTTGATCACTCATATCGACAATAAAGGAGTGGGGAAAAAAAGAGTTAAAACTCATCATTCTGAGTGTATAGGATAATCTGTTATAATCGTGGAAAATAAATGGAAAAGAGCCATTATATTTTACTGATCTGTTATGTGTCAGCGATCAGTTTTACTCATAAACTTAGTATACTAGCGTAATAGACAAATACTCTCCTCGTTGCGGCGAGACTAAATTTACAGATGCGTTAGTGAGTTAGTTGAGTGTGTAGTATTTTGCTTTTAGTCAATCCCTATCCATATAGCCGAATGGTTAGTGACACTGACTACTAAGCTAGAGGTACCGGGTTCGAATCCCGGTAGGTGCAATCATATGATGAATATAGATGTTTGTTTCCGAGTCATGGAAGTTTATATGTATGTTTATGTAAGTATATTGTATTAAATATATTGTTGTCTTGTACCCATATTACAGGCTATGCCTAGAATGGGACAAGATAATAAGTGTAAAAGTGTGTCAATAAAAAAAATACTATGACAAATATTGATAAACAGCATCATATTCACGTATACAATATTTTATTTTCTAACACATATTTTTTTAAATTAATATAATCTTTAGAAAATAGTTGACTATGTATGTAAAATGTAATATTTTATTGCATGAAAGTAGTATTGAAGAGTCGGTATTTACCTGTGAAATGTTTCTTTGGTTTGATTGTTGCTCTATTATGTAACAACACAATCTGATACAGAACACGACACCATTATATTTTTAATTAAAATTTATCCATTAAAACACAGAACAATAACGATAAAAACAAAAATTAAAATGGGGTCCAATTTGACAGGAGACTAATGGACACTAAATTGTTTCAAAACGGTTTCATGGTATTCCGTCTGTTTCTCACACCTCGGTTTTTCCGTAAGGATAGTTATCTCACTAAGTTTATGGTTTTAGTATGAGATGACAGGCTATTACGTTATGTGAGTTACAAATTCTACCTAACTGAACATCAATCTAGCTATAGCATGTCTTCTTTTTTGTTTTTGCTTTTGTTTCTATACAGAAAAGAGTGTCTTAGCTATTTATAATAGTTACTTATTTGACTAGAGAAAGAAATCATGGGTACTGAGATGTTATACGGCATATTTAGAAATAAAATGTGAAAAGCCTCCAACAATCCAAAGATTTTACAACAATGCCTTACATAACAGGTAAAATCTTATCATGCACCTTCATATGACGTTTCAATGTTCCTCTCTGAGTAAAACTTTGCTCACAAACACTACACTTATGCAACCGTTCCCCTGTGTGTATTCTATGATGATCTGTTAGTCTTCGCTTCGATAAGAAATTCTTCGGACAATACATACAGCTATATGGCCGCTCTCCTGAGTGAATCCTTTGGTGTTCCACTAGAGTAGACCTTGTTGAAAATGATTTAGCGCACACTTCACACTTGTATAACTTAATACCTTCATGTATTAGCATGTGTTTGGACAGATTATACTTGTCCGTAAATGGATAGTTGCATATTTGGCAAATGTACCGTCTATCTGAGTGGCATTTGGCGACATGAGTTTTCAGGGTTCTTTTTGTAAAGAACTTCTTCCCGCAGTGTTCACAAGTAAAGCACCTTTCTCGGTTCTCCTTATGGACTTCAAGGTGGACCTGAGACAATATAATACAAATATTCTTTTGAAACCTTTAAAAAAGTTAATAATTCTAAAATATTTTAAATGTCCATTAGTATCCGTCTCAGCAATAGGTGAACCAAAATCGAACTTGCACTATAAAAAGGCTGGAGCACCTCAGGGCTGTGTTTTTGGTCCTATATTATAATAAACTTTTTCAGATCTCCCCATTGAAAACGACATCAAAATCACAACATATTATGCTGAAAATATAGACACACATAGCACATAGGACCTACTGCAGTTTATTTCCACACAAATTACTCTGAAGGAAGAAAATCCTTCCATCAAACAGAAAAGAGATTAATATCAAGTTTCAGAACCGGCACAGATATTGAATAATATATAGACTACCTAAAGAAATATCTGGGAAAACTTACTAAGAAAAACAACAATTATGAAGAAGTAAGCAACCAGATAAATATAGCATGTAAAAATTTTGGTCCCAAAATTTTGGTGCCAAACCTGGATTTACACAAAATAAATGCTTCAATCAAAACTATGGGCAGAGGGTAGGGTAGGTAGGGGTAGAAAGAAATGATCTGAAATGAATTAAAATGATTTAGCCTGGGTCTCATATATCAGCTGTCATAGTAAAGGTTAAAGTCAAATTTAACATTACCCGTAACTGACTTAAACATAGACTGGAATGTGTTGCACCATTGTATTCCGTGGCAACTGAAAGTGAAATATCAAGTCAATATAGAATATTTCTTATAAACTTTTGACAGGTCGCTATTTAACTACTAAATATTAACAATAGATAAAACCGGCCTAGATTGGACAGTTACGGTTCTAAAAACTGTCATATGGTGCAACTCATTTTTTCTTAGCTGATACTTTAACATGTTTGTTATTGCTAAGGTTAGTTGGTGCAAACCAGCCTAAGTTGAGTTAAAAGAGTGTTCCACAAACCTTCAATAAACAACTGCTGGAACAAGGCTTCCCACACACATGGCACACAAACACCGCTTTATTCTCATGCAGTTTTTCATGCGCCTTAAGTGTCTCCTTACTTTTAGTAATTTTACCACACACTCGACATTTAACACTGCTTAATTTTATCCAGCGGTGACAGTTTACTTGATGACGACGGTACCCACTCAATGTGAGGAATGTCTTGCTGCATGGAATACAGTTAAGTATCTTCCGAGGTTCCTAAAAATAAATGTTTGTAATATATATTATGTATGTTCAGAGGCGGAATGTTAATAAGTACGAATAAAAATGATACAAAACATATGAAGAACGTCATTCTGAACACAACTTGACTACACTGCATCATTGTAGACAAATTGAAATTGAATGTCTCCTCGAGAGACATTCAAAATGTTAACTGGTCACTACAATGTAAGAGATATAAAAAATATATACAATATATGCTGTACATATTTAGTATATGTAGGACATACATTAAAACTTACCACATCTGTTCGCTAGCAACCCTAGAAAGAACTTTCTACCAAATCGGGTGGTAAACATGTTTCCACATGTTTAACAGAAATGTGATTAGCGAAAAATCAATAAATAGCTAAAAAATAGACTTGATGAACATTTAAAAAATAACTAAATTGTAAACATAAGGGCAGTGATATGCACAAATCAGATCAATGATCTGCTAGTGAATTATAATAATAATAATAATCAAAGCATCTAAGAAAAACCCATAGAGACAGGGAGTGGGGCTTTGAGAAAAACTATAATATTATTAAGTAGCTGAAGCTCAGAAAATAGTACCGGAAAAGTAAAAGAGGAAACTACAAGAAAACACAGCAAGTAAGAAAATCCATTGTGGGCATTCACCAAGTAAAAGATACCGGAAAGGGAAAAAAGTAGGTCTTCTCTACAAAAGAAATGAGATGCCATCAAAAACATAAAAAAACCAAGTCTCGCAACATAGTTCTTCTACCATAAAAAGATGTAAGATCCATGTAATACCAAGTCGGTCAATTTATTCAGTCCCAAATTCAATAGTCCTTCTGTGTTAAGTTATTACATAATCAGCAAACCACACAACATCTTATAGTCACCAAATCAATTTTAAAAATCTTTTTAATAAATAGATAGACAGCCATTGCACTATACAATCTACTGCTTACTAATTACTGGAGAGATTTATATTTTAATGAAAAAAAAACACATTGTGTTTACATGTGTTAATCTATTTATTTAAAACAAAAGATTTGTTAAATTCAATCAAATTGTCTTTTTGTGCCTGTAGAGTCAGTAACATACACAGCCGTTGAAACCAGTACTGCAATGACATTGATAATATCACTTCAGTTGCACCATAGCAAAACAAAGCATACTCCACCCCTTATTGTGAAGTTTAAATATGTCTGGATACAGAGTAAGACATCTTATATCCATTGTTACTAAGTAACACAGTATAAAATAATAGTTTATTTTTTTACACGAGCAGTCTGTGGGTCGACTATGCGCAGAAGCAGTACAATGCCCTGCGTGTTCAGTATAAAAATGCGTTCAGAATGTTATTGGGACTGCCACAATACTGCAGCGCGTCGGTGATGTTTGCTGAGGCATGCATAGATTGTTTTTACGCGACTATGTGTAAGCGGTGTACGTCCCTGTTGAGTAGGGTCCGGGCTAGCCCTAATGGTATTCTGAGGGCATTCTCTCACAGGTTCGATTGTCAGTACCTGAACCACTGCTGTGTGATACATGTGCTGACAAGTCCTAGATTAGGAAGGTTTAGATTTTAAGATATCTTGTACTAACACTCGATTTTAAGGTATTTTGTTACTAACACATTATGATCCTTTATTGGTCGAAATAAAGAATTTATTATTATTATTATATTTAAAAGCAAATTTAAGTTTTTAAACTTACAACTTTCCTGTGTGACAACCTGTGTTTATTCAATTTTCTTGTAGATGTGAACTTTTTACTGCATACATCACAATTTCTCTCTTTGGGGCTGCAAAGTGAAAATATATTTCAAATTGTTAGAAAGTTATTAGAGCAGCATTTTGTAAAACATTTTAAACACATTAACATTTTCTTTAATTTATATTATTTAGCCTTAAAATAATACAAACAATATGTACACATTATTACTAGCTAGCTGCTCAATAATAAGAAACATAAGTGACTCGATAGAGATATGTCGCAACAACATTTAATATCTATGATTATACCTATTAAAATTATTATAATAAGAAGATCTAACCATAAATATACTCTTTTATTGTGGATACCTATGTGTGATATGAAGAATTCATTTTACATTGTATGTATTAAACTGATACTTCCAATACAAATCTGATAATCTGCCATAGAGGAAGAAATAATACTATCTTTGATATTACTGCATGAATAACAGACTGTCTAAAAACATATCCAAGTAAATAGAACTCACTGTTTATCATTTAATATGGATTCATAAGTTTCTTCACCAAAGTTAAATTCTTTATCTGAAATATAAACAATACACTAAGTAAATATAACATGAAAACAAAATTTGTTGAAATAATGAGCCTGTTTAATCGAGATGGAGTGCTAGAGATTACAGATTTTTAGTCTTGACATATCTGGTTATCATCCCTGGTCCATCCATTAATACAATTGTCCTTCACTACCTCATGTCATTGTAGAAGATTTACTTAGATTATCTTAACACTTTTTAAGTCTCCAACTGCAGTACTTAAATCGATTGATGTATGGAGCACAAAATAAATTTATATATTGAAGACCCATATGTCAGACTCTGGTGTCTTTGTAGTAGCAACTTTTCATAACACTTTTTGTAAGCCTGCCATTGCAGTACTTATATCTTTGAATTTATAGGGCACCTTTTCTATTTCCAAAAGCACATCCACAGATTTGTTCCCCTTTGGTGTTAATGTGAGAGGTGTGTTTTCAAACAATTTCATACACATTCACATAATAGGTTATGACAGGCAATCTATTTACAACAACTAACAAACATTAAAGTACAGGCTAAGAAAAAATGATTTGCACAATTTTTAGATGATGTTATAACTTTAACTGTTAACTGTAACTATCCAATCTTAACCGGTTAAAGCTATTGTTAATGTTAAAATATCTAAATAGAGACCTGTTAAATGATTCAAATAATAAATTGATATTGACTTGATATTTCATTTTTTAACTTTTTAAATTCCAAAGTCTATGTTAAAGGCAGTGTTACTGTTAACATTAAATTTGACTCTAAAACCTTAACTAATATGATGCAACCCAGCCTCATAGTATCTCACAACAGGCAAAATAAATCATTGAATAATAACCTGAGTTTCCATTACTTTCTAAATCCTCATTCTTAATATAAGCGAAAGTATTATCATTTTCTGGTATAGCATTTTCTTCATAAGGTACATCCTTTACTATTTCCTCAATTGCCTTGTCAGTTTTCACATCATTTTTAACAATATTTACTTGTGATAGATGGTTTTGTGATTCTATACATTTTTGTTTGAACTCTGCAAACTTTGTTAGTAGATTGAAACATTGTGGGCACAAAGAATGAGGTAAATTCTCTTCTGATGTGACCTGAAATTTATGATAGAAATTTGATATATTGAAAGATAAAAATATAAATATTATGGAATAGAAATTGCAGTACAACTTAATACCTATAAATTATACTTATAATGAATTTTCATCAGGTAAATAATGCATTAAAAAAGATGAACAAGCTCTCAATTTTTTTATAAACGTAAAATTTCATTCCAAAACATTTTTCTATTACAAACCTGAATGGAAGTGCAGAACCAAAATAGGTATGGAGATACATTTTTAAATAAGACGTGATCTATAGATTGAACTATAGTCAAACAAGCCCGACAAACATTTGTCATGATTGAATCCATTCAACAGTTACCTAATTAATTCTCATTATAAATAATTTACTCCTTAATAATTTATGCTGATAAAGAATAAAGGTTCATATGTTGTTTATTTTGTTTACAAATAAAAAAGGCCGCTAAATAAAGTTAATTTTTTTTTTTTTTTTTATATTAATTCGTTCTTTCGAACAGGCTATAGCCAGGGGCCTTACTGCCTTGTCGTTAGTATTTTCATTTCTTTGGTATTTATTATTTTCACTATTTTGTTTTACAAAAAGTCCAATCCAGTTTTCTCATTTCATCTTACATTATTTCCATTTTCCTTTTCCAATTATGTATATTCGATAGCGAATATTTATAGTAG
The DNA here is from genome assembly GCF_905404315.1 of Leptidea sinapis. Lineage (NCBI taxonomy): Eukaryota > Metazoa > Arthropoda > Insecta > Lepidoptera > Pieridae > Leptidea > Leptidea sinapis. The sequence goes on along the minus strand of NC_066304.1, from coordinate 4,998,467 downwards.
TTTCTTTCATCAAATCCAATCCAGTCTTAAAGTCATCAGTTATTTTACCATTTCCGTTAATGTATAATTCTCTAAAGAATATTTTCCATATTTTCCTTTTAGTAAGTCCAAATCCAGTAATATAGTCTCTAATAATTTTCCCCTTTTCTTAAAGTCAAATCCAGTGTAATTTGCATAACTTTTTAGAATAATACCTACCTATTTACATTATCTGTTCAGTTCGCGAATTGCGCTATGCTATTACTAGTTGTATATGTACAAGTTATAACGTATTTACATAATTATAAACAAATTTACAACGTATGTATCTACAAATTACAATGTATTTACAGTACTACATACAAATTTATACAAGGACATATAAGTTGATGTGTCCTTTAATAGATCTATTACTGAGAGCGGGATTATATTGGGTGCACCATATATTTCCAGTAGCTCATCCATCAGCACAAGGCGCTGTATGCCAAAGGACGAACAATCAAAAAAGATGTGATCCAGAGACTGATCTTGTTGCTTATTACAATGGTCACAAAAAGGAGAGGAGACAATTTTTTTGCGATGAAGATGAAAATTCAATCGATAGTGACCAATACGCATTCGTGTTATTGTAGTATAGAACTTTCTGTGAGCGTTATTTTTAAACTTACAAAACCAGGGTGTGCTATTAACGGGATTATCTAACAAAGTATACGAATGAGCCTTATTTTCAACTTCTGTACAATTGTACCAATATCTTCCCCAAAGAAGAGTCATACGCTGTTTTAGATTACTTATTATATCTGTATATGGTATGTTAATGTCTAGATCTTTGCAAATCAGGATATAGGGATAGATCGGATATATTAATGATAGTTCTAGCTAGAAAATCAGCGCTTTCGTTTCCTGCTACTCCTATATGGGACGGGACCCAAACGAAATCCACTTTAATATCGATTAAACATAGTTCGAACCACAATTCCTTTATAGCAAAAATGATGTAATTGATGTTAGCACTCATTTTGTTATTTGACAAACTTTTTAACACACTCATACTATCACTAACTATTACCCACTTCTTATTAAGTTGATTTTGTTTCTTAATATGCTTTAAAGCAAAAAGAATAGCGACGGCTTCAGCAGTAAAAATACTGGCATATCTATTAATCTTAAAGCCAATACCCTTCCTAATTTCAGGAAGGTAGATTGCAAAAGAAACATTATTATTGTTTTTTGCGCCATCCGTATAAACAAATTTACAATTAGACCATTCTGACAATAATACATGAACCTCCTCTTTTGAAGTTAAATTTGGATCTATTACAACATTAATTGCAGAATATTTACATCGAAAAGAACCTGCATGGCAGGGAAGTATATCATTATTCCGATGAATATTTAAATCTTGTAGAAATTTAAAAAATGAAGAAAAGTCTTGCAAGATAAACAACTGTCTCGGAAATGAAGACGATTGATAAGCAATAAGATTCTTAAGAAGATTGTTCGTCGGCAAGCTATAGAGCTTTAAAATAAATCTTTCTTTAAGATAACTAAATCTAATACACAAAGGAGGAAGGTTGGCCTCGATTTGCATAGCAGCTATTGGGCTAGTTTTAAGTGCACCCAATATTGTACGCATACATTTATTTTGTATTTTATCCAGACTATTAACAATTTTGCTGTCTGCGGCGAAACAATGAAAGCCATATTCAAAATGACTACGAATAAGCGATTTATACAAAATTAACAATATTTTAGGGTCCGCTCCCCACGACGTTGCACACAAAGATTTTAATACATTATAAGCTTTATTCGCTTTAATTATAACACTATCTGTATATTTTTTCCAAGAAAGTTTTGGAGTAAATGTTACACCTAGAAATTTTATGTCACATGAAATAGGCAGTGGAATGCCATTGTATAAAATGGGAGGCAATATGATGCGTTTACGACCAATCACAAAGACTTTTGATTTGGTTGGATTTACATTTAAATTAAGATAAGAAAAGTATTGATATAAATTTACAAGTGCTTTATTAATAGTAGCGGCTAAATTAATCAGATCAACTCCCGATACATAGACGACTAAGTCATCTGCATACTGTAGGTTTACTATATTTGGCCCCAAAATAAGGTTCAATCGTCTTATGTACATAATAAAAATTAAAGGAGACAATATTCCCCCCTGACAAACACCTAGAGAAGAAAGTCTGGTCCATACAAATGTTTATTAAATTTTACATATACTTTTCTGTCAGTCAAAAAGGATTGCATCCAATTTATTATTTTACCTGGTATCCCTAACATTGATAACTCGTCACAAAGCACGGCAATATTTACACTATTGAAGGCACCTGAGATGTCAAAAAATACAGACAAAAGATATTGATTACTTGCTAAACATTGATGCGCATCAAGCTGTAACTGCGCTATACTCTCCCTAGAAGACCGACCTTTGCGAAAACCAAACTGATTATTAGGCAAAAGACAATTTTGTTCTATAAAGAACTCGAGACGTTGTTTCAGAAGCTGCTCAAATATCTTCCCAACACAAGACGTGAGAGCTATAGGTCTATAAGAGTCAGGTAACATTTTATTTTTGTCTGGCTTTAAAACTGGGATTAAACAGTCTGTTTTCCATTCTGCAGGAATAGTATTCTTCTTCCATAGGCGATTAAGATTATTTAAAAAGATGTTGAGACTGTGGCAATTAAGTTTTTTGAGTAAAATATATGGAATGGTATCAAGACCGAAAGATGTATCTCTTCTAGTAAATAAAGCGGATTTTAGTTCTTGTAAAGAAAAAGGCTCTATCAAATATTTATTACTATCTTTAACAACATTTACATAGTTAGTTAACTCATTTGATACAAAGTCAGAAGTATACTTTTGTAGAAAATCTGGAATCCAACTATCATTCAACACACTGTCAGGAATGTAAGTTTTGTTAAATTTGCGCATGTATTTCCAAATTGAAGACAAAGGAGTACAACGATTAAATGAATTGCACAAGCCTATCCAGCTATTTCTTCTTTCACTTTTTAAGATAAGTTTTTTTAAAGCCCGCAATCTCTTAAACTCCACATAATTTTCATCAGTGGAGTTGTTTTTAAAATTAATGTAACCATTTTTAGCATTTAAAACTGCTTCTGTACACCTCTGATTCCACCAAGGCGACCAAGGATATTTAAAAGATTTTTGTGAACAAGAACTAGTAGCATTATTACTATTAGAACTTTTGGAAAACAGACAGCTAGGGATTGACAGCTTGGCAGCAGAAAGTAAAATATTACAAAAGGAATTAAAAGCATCTATTGAAGATAAAGTGTCAAATTTAACATCATCCAAATAAGAAACAACTAAGTTACTATACATATTCCAATTCACCTGCTTATAATTAGGGTGAGTGGGCAAATGTAGATTATTACATAATGTGTTTTGCAAACTAATACTATCACTACTTACTGCCATTTTTATTATTACAGGGAGATGATAACTACTGCCCAGAGGACTGTCAATAACTGACCAGTCACATAAAAGAGCCAAAGATGGAGTTACCAAAGTCAAGTCAAGAGCATTAGGACGCCAAGATGGAGATCCTATTGTGGTAGCTTGACCATTATTCAGAATAACAAGACCATTCTCATCTATAACCTCTAAAACATCTTTACCTCGAGGCAATGTATCAACACATCCCCACAACATGTGATGAGCATTGAAATCACCTGCAAATATCATTGGCTCTGGAATGGACTTAATTAAACTGTTTAAATTGTTTTTATTAAATGGAGGATTTGAATTGGAAGGACTGTAAAAACTCACAATACTCAGTTCTTTGTTATTAATTTTAATGCAAACATTTTGTAGAGCACTATCATAATATGTATTTATGTTAGAAAATGTGATATTATTATGAATAAAAATTGCTACACCATTGTGTTTATTACCACAATCATTCCTTATTGTGTTATAGCCTTTTATTAAAAAATACTGATGTGGTTTTAACCAAGTTTCCGAAATTATAGCAATATGGATATGATTTTCATATAAAAACCTTGTAAAAATAAGCCTATTACTAATAATACTTTGAGCGTTCCACTGCACTATATTCAATGTATCCATAATAACAATTAACTAGGTGTCTTTTTTCTAAAAGTGTTATTCAGAATTTCCTTAATACTATTTGAATTTATAGTTAACTTATCTTTATTTGTACAAATTTGTAAAACTGCTTCAACCAAGAGGTTCATAAATTTGTCAGATTTTATAAGATTGCTCAGGTGTGTGTCAATATACTTTGAGTTTAATTGAGGGAAAGCAGATTCATTGAAGAGATCTGAGTATCTAACACTACGGGACTTCACTTTGTTTTCTTCAATTTTTTGTTTTTTCAGAGGACAGGTAGATGAGATAGCTATGTGATCTCCACCACAGTTGGCACATTTTGTTAAAGTTTTTGGACACATTTTAAAATTGTGATTGTCAGAACATATGGAACAAACTTCATTGTTTCTACAAAATTTAGCAATATGGCCAAATTTCATACAGCGTAGACACTGTTTAATAGGGGGTACATATACATTAACCTCATGCCTCCAGTGATCAAGTGTTACATACTCAGGTAACAACGTTGATGCAAATGTGACTGCAACAGTTTGTGTTGGAACAAAGGAGACAACACCCTGTGGGTCCTTTACTCGCCGCATGAACCTTCTCACAGCAATAACTTTTTTACTCGATGCAATTAATTGATGAATTTTTTTGTTGGAGTAATCAGTGGGAACAGAAGTAAGAACTCCAGTGACCTCCGTTTCAGAAGCCGGAATTGAGGCAACCATCTCCAACTCGCTAAGTAACTTTTCATTTTTTAAAATTACATTCGCATTGTTAGGCAGGTCAAAGGTAACACCAACTTTAAAAGCATTAACAGACCTCAGGTGCAACACACCCGATACGCAATGCCTCCTGATTCCATTTGACAGACCCAACCTGTCCTTGTCTGATATTTTGACTTCACCCTGCTTGCGATTGAGAAATACAATAAATTCCTTCTTATTTGAATTTTCGTCGTATAACCTATAATAATTTGTCGCTCTATAAGGGGTATACTTCTCTTTATCCTTTCTTCTTACAATGAGACGTTCAGTCACCTCCGCGTTAGATACCGAGGATTCGGATAGGGGAAGTTCGTCTGCTGGTTCTGCGTCGCTCTGGCCGTTCTTCGGCCTTTTACCTGTACGCTTCCCCATGGCGATGGGGAAGCGCACTTAACAATTTATATATACAAAAATCGAATATTTATAAACCAGGATAAACAATTTACAAGTATGAAAAATATATGCACTATGAACAATAATTTAAACAATTTTTTTTTGTATAAGCGCGCCTTCCTTCGTTCACTCGTTCCCGCCAAAAAACTAGTGCCTAAATAAAGTTAAGGTTTTGGCAGTTGACACTTAGTACTTATACTTGACACTGCACCAAAGAACATATTTACTCTAACACACTGCAGGTCCTGTTTTGGCATCAACTGTCAATCTATACGAGGGGGGCACTGAAAATTTCGGGAATCAAGGAAGTGACACAACATTACTACTTAAAAATGTATTTATTGCTTTTCGAAGTATTCTCCGCGAAATTTGACACATTTTTCCATACGATGGAACCAATCATTGAAGCAACCATTCCATTCGGAAGTTGGAGTCTCAAAAATGGCCGTTTTGTGGGCGTCCACAGCTTCTTCAGGTGATGAGAATCTCTGACCACGCAATTTATTCTTTATTTTAGGGAAAGTATTGAAATCATTAGGGCTTAGGTTGGGGCTGTACGCCGGATGGTCTAATAATTCTATGTTTTCTTGCTCTAAAACTCTTTTGTTCTGTGTGCGGTGTGAGAACTCGCATTGTCGTGATGGAGGATGATGCGGCGGTTGCAGTTCTCTTTACGGAGTTCAGAAACGACCTGTGGCAAACAAATGCTAGCATACCATTCTGCATTAAAAGTTATTTGTCCCCCCAAGAGAAATAGTCGCAACATGGCCAATTACAAACAAACGTGGCCACCATTTTTTTTGCAACACTCCGTGAAGGAACAATTTTTGTTGGCTTTAACTCATTTTCGAACACCCAAACTCGTGACCGGTTTTTTTGTTTCGGGTTCGTACTGTTATATATGCACATATGTATGCTTTAATGCAGACATAACATTAGCGTCAGCACTTTAAGACCAAGGCGTCACTTAATTAAATATAAAGGCAGTCAGTCTCCTTCCGAATCCTGAGCCACTCATACATTTCAATTATATTTTCTAGTTCTAAATAAATTTCTTTTTTAAAAGTTCGTTTTTAATATTCCGTCTAACAAATGGTGGCAGCGCAAAGGATTTAAAATTTTATAAATCCGCGGTAAACGCCTCAAGTGAAAAGTTATAGTGATACCAAAAAGTGTAAAAGTGAAAATAATATCTGTGTTGGTTGGTTTTAATAAGTGGTTAACAAAATAGTACTAATCCAGAGTACTATACAAATCTTAGTGACCGCCTGAATCCAATGGTTGTGAACTGCTAACAAGCTTCGACCTGCTATACCGGAAAGAAATAACTATCTACGTGGTGCTCTCCAATATCGCTGAATCTTCTTCTCTTCATCAACGCCGAGTCCTCTGGTACCTAACGATTTACCATAAATTGAGCCAATTATGACTCGATTTGAATTCGCCGTGAATATCGCCGTGGTCCTGTAAGTCTTCAAATTTTAAATATTTCAAGTGTGAAAGTGCAAAACCCATAATAACTGAGATATTAAATAGACATATTTCTAAAACTACAGTGAAAGTGCAAGGTGTGAGGTCTAACAATACTTTATCCAAAGTTTATTGCATAAATATTATACTAAAGAGCGTTATTGTCATCTACATTCTAATTTAATTACATCATCTTAGGTTCCGAGAACATTTTGTCGAGTAGCTTATCGCATCGAATTTATAAACAATCTGGGTGGCCGTCTATCACACCGTAGTACATTTTAAATTTTATAAGTGAATATTTTATTTAATTAAACATGTCGGTTAAAGAATCTCAAATTAAACATGAAAAAAATGAGTTACAAATTAGCACTTTATTCAAATTCATTAGTCCTTTTGATGGGATACGCGAAAAATTAAATTCTTTTATTAATAATTGCAATAATGCTATTGGACTAGCACCGGATTCTCAGAAATCGATTTTATTTAAATTCATACTTTCTCAACTTGAGGGCAAAGCGGAATTAGCTTGCTCTATTAAGGAATTCGACAATTGGGATCAACTTAGCGATTTTCTCAAAACACAATTTGGAGAAAGAAAGCATTATGCACACCTTTTACTTGAATTGCAGGAATGTCAACAAAATAATACAGAATCAGTGTCACAATTTTCTTTACGCGTAGAGACATGTCTTTCAAAACTTTTAACAGAAGTAACTATATCGAATAAGAAGAAATCAGAGTTAACCGGTCGAATGGCAGCCATGGAAGACCTAGCTCTCCATACCTTTTTATTGGGTCTTAAACCCGAAATTTCAAATTTAGTTCGTTGTAAAGATCCACTAAATCTTAATGAAGCAATTAACCTAGCAGTCTCAGAAGAGAAAATTTTAAATTTATTTCATAAAAGAAGTTCTCAGCAATTATCATTGCACCGATTAATTCCTAAACCCCAACAGCCATTTAGGGGTCCTACACATAATAATACCCAAAAATTTCAAACCACAAGGCAATTTGAGAACAGAAGCCCATTCTGTCGCTATTGTAAAAAACAAGGTCATTCAATAGAAAATTGTTTTAGACGACAATTTAATAACAACAGACTACAACCAACCAGACCCAGAGCAGATAATGTTAATTTTGTCATAAATAAAAACTTAAATAATGATAACTCAGAGCCACGACAACTATGCTCTAATGATAATAATGACCAACAGCTTACCCATTTAAACGCGTAGTGGGCTCGCGAAGGTGTCACGCGAAGCCCTGCAATAAAAATCTCAAATCCAAAAATTATGTCGACACCATTCCCACTTTCAAGGCTACACGACAGGGTAACCAGCCCCAAAACGGAAGCCTAACGCTCAAGGCTACACGACAGGGTAACCAGCCCCAAAACGGAAGCCTAACCCTCAAGGCTACACGACAGGGTAACCTGCCCCAAAACGGAAGCCTAACGCTCAAGGCTACACGACAGGGTAACCAGCCCCAAAACGGAAGCCTAACCCTCAAGGCTACACTACAGGGTAACCAGCCCCAAAACGGAAGCCTAACGTTCAAGGCTACACGACAGGGTAACCAGCCCCAAAACGGAAGCCTAACTCTCAAGGCTACACAACAGGGTAACCAGCCCCAAAACGGAAGCCTAACTCTCAAGGCTATACGACAGAGTAACCAGCCCCAAAACGGAAGCCTGAAGTCAAATCCTCTAAATCCAATACCTAAAAAAGAAGAAAAAGTATTAAAATCTTACAACGTTAACACAAATCCATTAAAAAATTACTTACCTTATATTGAAATCCAAACATCTCTCTCCTCAGAACCCTTTCGACTCCTGGTCGACAGTGGAGCTACAATAAGTCTTATTAAAATACATATAATAGAAAATATGCCCGAGGTGAATAAAAACATTATAACATTCAGTGGCTTAGGAAATACCGACAATCCAATCAATTCGTTAGGTTGTATATCTATCGAAATTAATTCAATAGAACATGATTTCCACCTCATACCTAATTTCGACTTTCCATACGACGGTATTATCGGAAATGATTTCCTTTCTTTACATAAAAGTAAAATAGATTATACTTTGAAGGAACTTAGTATTGATGACGTAAAATTCAATTTAAAATTTAATAACCCCATTTATACAATTGCGCCTAGAACCGAAACGGTAATAGAATGCTCAGTACATAATCCCGAAATCAAAGAAGGTCTCATTCTAGATCAACATATGATGGATTCTCTATTAATCGCTAACTGTATTGTTAAAGTAAAACCTAATTCTAGAATTAATATATCCGTGGTTAATACATCCGAAAATCAAATAGAGATAAATTCAGACCTCAAATTAATAATTAATCCTTTAGAGTACAATGAAAATAACTCTATATTTTATTCGAATATTAATGATCAAAATATTTCAGATAGAACTGATAAAGTTTTAGATCTTTTGAGAGTATCCCATTTAAATTGCGAAGAAAGAGACGCTCTGTTTAATTTATGTTCCACATTCTCTGATATATTTCATTTGCCTAGTGATAAGTTAACTTTTACAGAAGGTATTCAGCATGAAATTAAAACGTCCTCCTCAATCCCTATACATACAAAATCCTATCGATTCCCTGACATTCACAAAGCTGAGGTTCAATCACAAATTAACAAAATGTTAGAAGAAGGAATTATTAAACCTTCAACATCCCCTTGGTCATCTCCAATCTGGGTCGTCCCAAAAAAGATGGATGCATCCGGAATAAAGAAGTGGCGGGTAGTAATCGACTACCGCAAACTAAATGATATCACAATCGGCGATTCTTATCCTATCCCAAATATATCGGATATATTAGACCAATTGGGCAAATGTAAATATTTCAGTACTCTTGATCTCGCGTCGGGCTTCCATCAAATTAAAATGTCGCCCCAGGATGCACCCAAAACAGCCTTCTCAGTTCCACAAGGTCATTTTGAATTCACTAGAATGCCCTTTGGACTAAAAAATGCACCTGCAACATTTCAAAGACTTATGAATTCCGCCCTATCTGGGTTACAAGGTATACAATGCTTCGTCTACTTGGATGACATTGTAATCTACTCCTTCGATCTTGATCAGCACATAAACAACCTCTCTAATGTATTTGACAGGCTCCGCACCTACGGGTTAAAGTTGCAACCTGACAAGTGCGAATTTCTCCGCAAGGAAGTTTCCTACCTTGGACATATCATTACCGATGACGGGGTAAAACCGAACCCAGAGAAAATAAAAGCTGTTGCAGACTTTCCTACACCCCAGTGCCCTAAGGACATAAAGTCCTTCCTTGGATTAGTTTCCTACTATCGCAGGTTCATTCCTGATATGTCAAAACTAGCTAAACCTTTAACCAATCTCCTTGAAAAGGACGACCCATTTCTATGGAATAATGAACAGGAATTATCTTTTAATAAATTAAAAAATTCTCTTATTTCCGCACCTGTTCTAGCTTATCCTGATTTCACTAAACCCTTTTTACTTACATGTGACGCTTCAAATTTCGCGATATCTGCTATACTCTCACAAGGATCCATTGGCAAAGATCGCCCCATTGCATTTTCTTCAAGAACATTAAATAAGGCTGAATGCAATTACAGCGTCACTGAAAAAGAATGTCTAGCGATCATTTATGGTACTAAAGTTTTCCGTCCCTACCTTTATGGTAGACGATTCATAATTATAACAGATCACCGTCCACTCAAGTGGCTCTTTAATTGCAAAGACCCGGGCTCCAAGCTCGTTAGATGGAGGCTCAAACTTGAAGAATTTGACTACGAGATTGAATATAAAAAGGGTAAAATAAACACTAACGCAGATGCATTGTCACGATACCCAATAAATCCATTAATTTCTAAAGATCCAACAAATAATACTGAAGATGAAGTCAGAGATCAAAGACCAAATTCACCCCATCTATCTATCCCTAGTTTGCCAGATCAAAACCTTGAAGATCTATTATCAACAGATTTTGACCCAGCTAATTTGAGTCCTTTAAATTTATCGCCCTCTGCGATTCCATTCTTTACGTCAGACATTTCACCTCATGAAACTTATTCTGATCCACAACCTTCTACTAGTAACCAAAATCCTGAAAACTTACCTTCACATATTCCTAATGACACCGATCTCCTTCAATCTTTACCTGAAAACTTACCTGTATCCGCTAGTCCATCAACTAGCGTCACTAGCCGGATAGCTGAAAATCAAACAAATATTAGTGAAGATTATTCCAATTATTTAAAATCTATTAAAGATAAAAACAAGATTTTTAATACATATATAAAAGAGCACAACGAGAGCCTTCTTAAGAGTTCTGCAAATGTAATTCTTCTTCCAGTATCAATAGATTTTGATGAGTCGAATCCTTACCTAAAATATCTGAAATCAATGGTAAAATTTACTATTTCCTATTTACTAAAGTTTATTTCTTTGATACTTGTACCTACTCTGATATATTTAAAGCATTAAAATCTGCTAGAGACAGTATTCTACTTACCGGCACAATCAATGAGATAGCTTCCGACTTTAGGAATTCATTTGAACAACATTCATTTGTAAAAATATATAGTATGCTCATGTATCTTTTTGATGGTACAAATATAACAGTCAATATCCATCACAATAGTATAATATATCCCGTGCCTACAGAAATTACAAAAATCTTGAAGGAGAACCACGATATACCAATAGCGGGCCATTTAGGGTCAAACAGAATGTTTAATCGCGTAAAAGAACGTTATTTTTGGAAAAATATGAGATCAGACATAGAAAACTATGTAAAAAATTGCAAGTTTTGCCAAACCAATAAAGCCTTAAGAAAAATTAATAAATCACCTATGCAAATTACAACAACATCTTCTAGACCTTTCGATAGAATAAGTCTCGATATCGTGGGACCTTTGCCTGAAGCTGGAATTTATAAATTAAAATATATTCTTACTTTACAAGATGACTTGACAAAATTTTCTATAGCTTACCCAATATCTAATGCTACGGCTGAAGAATCATGTGAATGTCTTGTTCATTTCATATCTTTATTTGGAATACCTAAGTCAATTTTAACAGATCAAGGAACAAACTTTACAGCCGAACTTTTTAAGAAAACTTGTGAATTTTTAAAAATCAAGCAGATTTGGTCATCTCCCTATCACCCTCAGACGCAAGGTGCTCTGGAGAGAAGTCATTCCACTTTAAAAGAATATTTAAAATCTTATATTAACGAAAACCAAACTAATTGGCATAAATATGTATTTACTGCCATGCTGACATATAATAGCACCGTCCATACAACTACCCAATTTACGCCTTTTGAACTTATTTTCGGGCACAAGCCCTACATTCCCGATTCCGTTTTTGATTTACGATCTGACGTCACATACCCAGAATATATTAAGATGCTTCACCATCGCCTTAAACTGTCTAGAGAAAAGGCCATACAAAATATTAACTCTTCAAAAGAAAAGTCAAAACATTATTATGATAAACATACTCGTCCAGTACAGTATAAAGTCGGTGAATATGTCTATATTAAAAATCATGTAAGACTTCGGAAGGCGCTATCTCCTATATGGAAAGGTCCATATAAGATCGTCAAAATACATGGCAATAACACCTTATCTCTTCTTATAAACCGAAGATATGTAAAACATCATTATGATGAAGTAAAACCTGCATACAACGCGGATACGTAACTAATTCTTCTTTTATTAATTATTAAGTTAAGTTTATTAATACTTATTTCATTTTATACAGCTATATTTTACTATATTATATTTTTATCATATACAAAGTTATAGGTTTATTTACATAAGCATGATAGTTTAGTTTAGTTTTGTCATTACAGAATGGTTAATACATACTGCGCCATAGCCGCTAGCGAGAATGAGTATATTAAATACATCAAGGAAGGTCCTGGCTTGCTCTTCGACCCAGTGGGCACTCTGAAGCTCATAGACGATTATCTTCATATAGTTATTCCGATAGATGTTACTTCTTTTGATCAAAATATTAAGTACACCCAGGATGTTTTAAACATTGTTAAATTACAGTGTCAGGAAAGTATAGAGATAGATATTTCCGTCTGTCAAAATATAATGCAACCCTTGGATTCACTCTATAATGATATACTTCGTGACTATAATTCCATATCTCATATCATCTCTAGCGAGAGACCCAAAAGATCTGCATGGTTCTCTGGCGTCGGTGTAGTTTTTAAGCATATATTTGGCACCCTTGATGAAGACGATGCGATAAATTACAATAGAGCAATAGAAACATTGTATGATAATGATAAACGGTTAGAGAATTCGATAAAGAAAACTATTCTAGTTTCGAAATCTGCTATTTCTAATATTAACCAATCTGTCAATGAAATATTGGAGAATCAATTTAAACTCAATGATGCCATTAATAATTTATCTACAAATGTGAGAAATATATCGAATTTAGTTACTATAGATAGTTTCAAATTAAAACTAATAAACATTTTAAATTGTCTTCAATCACATTTGTTTACTCTTGCGTTTAAAATTGAAGACTTATTGAATTCTATTTTATTCATAAAAAGCAATACTTTACATCCATCTGTCTTAACACCCAAGCAATTATATAACGATTTATTAAATGTCTATAAAAATATACCTAAGTATAGGGACTTACCTATTAATTTAGATTTAAGTAATATTCATGTTTTGAAAAATGTAGCAGATTTAATTTCATATTATTATAATGGTAAACTGATTTTTATTGTTAAGATTCCATTAGTTAATGCCTTAGATTATAATGTTTATGATACTGTTCCATTACCTATTCCGCATGAAGTTAATTCATCTTATTCATATGTTTGCATTATACCTACAGAACGATATCTGGCAATAAATACTGATAAGTCTACATTTACATATTTAAAGGATTTTAATGAGTGTAAAGTTATTTCTCCCAAAGTACACATATGTCAAATAACTAACATATTCTCTGTTCCTGGTAATCCGTCTTGTGAAATAGAAATTATGACAAAAGCTGTATCCAGTATTCCAAATACCTGCCAAACTAAATTTATACATGGTGATATAGATATTTGGCATAAACTCAATAATGCTGATTGGATATTTGTAGAATCAAATTTAAATAAAATAACAATAGAATGTAATCAGGATGTATTATTTGAAACAACCATTTCAGGAACAGGAAAACTTACCATTCCATATAATTGTACAGCTTATTTTAAGAATATTAAATTTAATAAGGTATCCAATCCAGAAATTAATATTCCACTCATAAAACCTACTTATAATATAATATCTGATAAATGTTGTAATCTTAACCGCTTCAATATGTCCAAAATTAACTTTTCTGAAATTAGTAATATTAACCTACATCAGTTAAAAGATCTTAAATTTAACATAAAAGATATCAGTGATGACCTATATATTGCAAATCCTGTTGATACCTTTAGTGATAATTCAAATAATTCTGTTATAAGTATAATTTCACTATTTCTAGTTGTATGTTTTATCGTAGTTTTTATATGTAAGAAATTATGTATCCTACTTTCAAAATATTTTGTAAAGGCTAAGGATTCTGAAGAAATAGATATTGAGTTTCAATCATCACCACCTCCACCGCAACTTAGAGTTGGTTAAAATATTCTGAAAACTTATCTTTATTATTTCCGATAAGTTTCCTCTTAAAGGGGGGGTTGTTATATATGCACATATGTATGCTTTAATGCAGACATAACATTAGCGTCAGCACTTTAAGACCAAGGCGTCACTTAATTAAATATAAAGGCAGTCAGTCTCCTTCCGAATCCTGAGCCACTCATACATTTCAATTATATTTTCTAGTTCTAAATAAATTTCTTTTTTAAAAGTTCGTTTTTAATATTCCGTCTAACAGTACGCGTATATCCAGGATTCGTCACCTGATATGATGTTGTATACAGCATTTGAAGATCCTGCGTGGAATCTTACGAGAGTTCCGACGCACCAAGTAACGCGAACCGCTTTTTGCTCTTCACAGAGCAAATGCGGTATCCATCGGGAAACCAACTTTATTACACCTAAATGTTCATGCAAGATTATTTGTATTTGACTCATGCCAATGTCTAAAGTTGCCTGAATTTCGCGGTATGTCACATGTCGATCTTCCTCAATCAGCATACGCACAGCATCAACGTTTTCTTTGGTGACTGCAGTTTTTGGACGACCTTGACGGGGATCATCACTGAGCTTGACACGTCCACGTTGAAATTCAGCAAACCAGCAATAAATTGTGGTTTTGGATGGGGCGGTCAACACACTGTTATTCTGTTAAACCAATTCGAAAGTCATAATAAATCATTGCTCTAGAATTTGCTCGAGTCAATTCCATTTTCTCAGCGACTAAACAAGTTTGAAAAGACATTGTGACAAGACCGAGAATCTTTTTTTAAAAAAATAAATGGCATTCGATATTTAAAACCAAGGAGTTTTCAATTAAAAAGATTTTAATATGACAGGAACCAGTGGAAATATTCCATTCCCAATACTTTTAGTGCAGCTCTCGTATATATATATGAGATTTCCACGTATATAGTCACTCATCGCGATATCTCTGGAACCATAAGGCATAGAGACTTGAAATTTGGTAGGAATATTCCTTTCGCCGAGGATTTTAAGAAATTCCACCCGCAAGATTTTTTTTTATTATAAACAGAACAACGTCTGTCGGGTCAGCTAGTTTCAAATAAAATGTTAAAGTATTTGATTATCTGGTTAGTAGATTGGTGATGCAAATCATCAAGTGAGACCAAAATCTGATTTTGGTACGTCCACGTACAGCACAAATACCTAACCATTTCCAACTTTTTCCAGGTACTTAATCTACTACTACTGCGGAGTATTTCCACAAAAGCAAGATTTTTTTCGCTAACGACAAACATCAGACCGTTACACACCGCTAGCGTGTACGGAAATGATCTCGTCTTTCTATTTCGCTCTAACATACTCTTATACTAGGTGTCGATATGCTAATTCTTTCACATTGCCAATCGTTTACGGTATAATAGTTTCGTTCAAACTTCAGAGACATATTATAAAAACATCGATATAGGCGTCCAAGCGTGGCCGTTTTATATTTGCATACGTATCTACATGACGTGCGTAATTAGGTCATACCTACTGTTAAGTTTATAGATTCTCATCATTATTATTATTATTATTTGAAGAGGGTGGCTATTTCCTGGTCCTAAAAGGTTCCTAGTAACACCGCGTCCAGAATTGGACTATTGTGTTCGCCACTCATACTAAAGCTCATCGTCAAGCCCTGCCGCCTTTACGAACCGCAGTAGTTCCCTGACGCGAGTGTTGCAAACACTATCTGGTGGTACGAAGTAGTTACCAAAGATTGTGTTACGCTTATGCATTAGTGGGCCGCAGTCGCAGAGTAGATGAATAGGTGTTTCATCATCCTCCAGGCAGAACCTGCAAGCTTTGTCGCTTCTGATGCCGACCACACTGAGGTGCTTGTTTAGGCGACAGTGCCCGGTTAGCATCCTAGTGAGTATGCATAGATTTTTCCTGTTCAATGATAGGGCTTCATTCGCATAGCTACTGTTGAATGCCCTTATCAGTGCTTTAGAGTGGTTTAAACCTGAAGAGTTGTTCCAGCGTTTAAGTGCTTCTTGTTTACATTGGTTACTCAGGGTGTGTCGGATGGCGCTCTTGGGGAGTCCACAAATGGGTTCCGGACCATATCGGACTGCTTTAGCCCCAGCTCTTGCGAGCTCATCGGCCATTTCATTGCCTATGATTCCGGCATGCCCTGGGATAGGTATAATTAGCCCTAGTCCATTGTTCTGGAAGATAGCCCCAGGCAAAGCTTACCCGGTATATCTTGACTAGTAGCGGTACTAGGATATCCAAGCCTTTTTGAAGAAACGCTGGAAAAATGTTGTCTAGACCGCTTGACTTGTAGGGTTTCAGAGTCTTGATGGCGCACCTTATATCCCGGGGTCTGATTATCTTTGCCACTCTACGCCAGTCCTCGTCAAGAGGCCGTTGTGTAGGCTCATTTCATTCTCATCATACTCAAATACGTAATATTATATCACACCCGTAATGTGCCGATAAATCGGAAACATGGATATCGTTAAAATTAACTGGACCCTAGTCCAGTAGTCAGGGTGATCACTGGACTGAATGAATAATTACTATTATTATAAGATACGAGACAGTTATTTTAATTTACTACATTGCTTTTGGCATTTTAATAATCTATCTATGGAACGTTTTGGTCTCATTTATCTATTGGATGACGTGAGTATTGGTATTTGTAGGAATGTGACAAATAATCATTTTCTATTCCTACAATATCGATTTGGAAATTATGAATGAAATTCAGATCCAGGATCAATTGACAGGTAATATAAAATTGATATTGCTGCGCGTCGCTTCACCTCGCTAGACGGTAGTTATCGCACTACAACTGTAGTAAGCGGCAGCTCGCGTCACTTCTGTAGCATTCTTCGTGCGAGCAACATTACAAGATGAGCGATAGTGACGAGAATTTGGTCATTATTTCTTTATTGTGTGCAGAAGAAGAACCTATTAACCGATGACAAAAAAAAATATGATTTCAAAGTAAAATAAGCTTTTTTCAATTAGGCTTAAACTAAGCGCTTTTGAATCGTCACTATAAATATTTCTTTTAAACTACCGAATCTACCATAATGTTTCCGATAAAGCTCTTGAAAAGAACATACAAGAAACACAACGGCCACTCTTTTGAATCAATAGAGTATTTTACAATGCCTGTAATATACAAAATAAATTAGTTTGTAGGTAAGGGTATTCATCCAAAATAAATGAATATAATAAAATTATTAATTTATTAAATTAAACTAATAAAATTATTTTTATTAAGTTATTACAATTAATTAAATTATAAGACAAAATTCTATTAATTTAACAATTAACAGTATGCATACTGAAGCGACGCGCCGCTTGCTGCCGCGGCGCGACTGTGGCGCCGCGCGTCAAAATATTCTCTCGGAGGCAACTATGACGCGACGCGCAGTGCAGCGCCTCTCTAGTGCGACATGTTCCATACAAAATGGTAAAATGGTTGAAATAATATGACGCTTAGTGCCGCGCCGCGCTAATGCGTTCCGGCCTTAAAAGTCGGAAAGTGAAATAGGCCGTAAAACAATAATAAAAAAGAAGATCGCTTGTGTTTGTAATAATATTACATTTATTTTACTTTTAAAAGTACGGCCACAGACCTTTTATACTAATTGTTGTAGGTGCACTAAAATATCTGCGTTTTGTACTTATTGTACATTTGTAGATAAAATGCGTGAAAACACCCTCTTGTATATCGGTAACTCTACCCGTACATATTAAATGTATAATTGTGACACGAGAATTTTAATATTAGATAAGTCCTTCTGTTAAGTCACCAAGTTAACTTACAAAGCTTAATGTATGGGACGAGATGAAGTAAAAAGTAATCAAAATATAAAATTTTATTTCATTATAATTATAAAAAAATACAAATCTCATCAATTGCTAGTACATGATACTAATTACTTAATACTAAGAAACTAAATCTCTGTACGGAATGTTTGCTTGTTGTTGGTATTTGAGCCACCACCATTTAATCTCAATAATATCATTTTCGATCACTCTAATAATTACAAATGCAATTTATGTATAACGATTATAATATATAATTAAATAAAATTGTACTTAGACAATTATTGCATTAATTGTTTTATTATCATTTTCAATATTTAACAGTTAATTGAACATAATCTCTAGCTCATACATAAAATGAATGCCTATTCCTATCTAAATGTATAAAATATAGTTAATTACAAAATTCAATACAAAAACTGAAAATATAATACTTTTAATTTCTTTTTATTGCACAGTGTTGTTGTAGAAATAAAATTTAATATTCATTTCATCAAAAAACATAATTATATTATTCAAAATATATTATAGCTACAAAAAATATC
This sequence comes from Leptidea sinapis, assembly GCF_905404315.1. Lineage (NCBI taxonomy): Eukaryota > Metazoa > Arthropoda > Insecta > Lepidoptera > Pieridae > Leptidea > Leptidea sinapis. Next base: position 4,979,725 of record NC_066304.1, on the reverse strand, counting down.
AATTTCAGTCCCAGAAATTCTTATAAGTACCCCTATTCCTTAATGTCACCTGCACCATATATGAAGGACGGTTTCTCTAATGTCAATGTCAAATGTACCTGAGAACAAAAAAAAATTAGTAATATCCACAGGGAGCCATTTAATTTGTTGATATGTGTTCACCTGGTGGTAAGTAATACGCACTGCCCATTACAATGCAGTGCAGCTCAGGATTCATGATTGGACCCAATAATCTGAGCGGCACCAGGCCTGTGGTACCCATATAGCTAAGTCTTTTTTTATGGAAAAGGAGGGCAAATGAGAGTACGCGTCACCTGATGTTAAGGGATCACCGAAACCCACAGTCTCCTGCAAGACCAGAGGAATCAGAGGAGCGTTGCCAGCCTTTAAGGAAGCCGGCTTTTTTTTAAGGTACCCATGTCGTATCGTTCCGGAAACACCGCACTAGGAAGTTCATTCCAGTGTTAGACAAAAGATAAAAACAGGCCGGGAATATTAGTTTATTATTCGTGTGCGTGACAACTTAAGTCTTACACTCGCGATTTGAGACTCAAAATAGAGCTTAGTTCTAAACTCAATTTTTTCGACGTTTTCACAGGTGTCACAGTCTTCCTAGACATTTAAATGATCTAAGATTTTCTTTATTACTATTTAAAAATTATGTGCTTACATTTAGATTATGTTTTTCTGTTACAAATGAAAAATTCTTTTAACATTTCATAGACCTCACTATTGAAATTTGTTCAAAGTGGCCTGCACTATCATTTATGTACATTGTTTCCATGGGGAACTAAGCAGTTAGAGCAACCGAAGATTATAAAGTAAAGCCTTCCCAATTTGAATTAAAAAAAAACCTCAAAAGTTTTGAACTTTTAAAATATATATAAATAAAAATATAGTGATAAGTTGGAGACATCTTAGTGTAAGATGCCTGCTCGAATTGTCGGGAACCCTGGCGTTGCGTGCAGACGTCACTTAATTGTGTGTCTTCTACCACATTATTTATCACGGGGACTGTTCCGAAGAACTGTTTGACCTGATTCCTGCGATTACTGAATTCCACCTTCGCACGACACCCCACAATTTAGGAAATCATTCCCACCATCTCAACAGTGCGGTTTTCAAGGAACTTTCTTCCACGTACAACCAAGCTATGGAATGAGCTTTCTTGTGCGGTGTTTCCGGGACGCTACGACATAGACACCCTCAAAAAAGCGCGTATCCTTAAAGGCCGGCAACGCCTCTGAGATTCCTTTGGTGTTGCAAGAGAATGTAGGCGGCAGTGATCACTTAACACACCATGTGATCCGTACGCTCGTCTGTCCTCCTTTTCCATAAAAAAAACAGCAAGAGACTATCTAGACCAATAAATGATGTAAGGATAAAACCAACGCCCAAAAGATATAAAATCAACATACCATAGTTGTTGTGACCATTCAAAGCTTGCCCTGCATCAGGGGCTTGAGATAGTCGTGGAAGGACTTGTTGACCGGCTCTGCGTTCAGCGGACTCTTCATAGCTTCCTCCATCAGTCGCTCGTACGCTCGACCGTCAAACGCACCCAGCGCCGAGTTAAGTATCTACGAATATATCATTGAAGTAACACAAAAGTAACAGGTTGAAGTTGGTTCCTAAAACATGTCAAATTCAAAAGTTCAAATTAAAACTTTATAAGTTATTTAGAGCAAGTCAGAATGAAGTACTAAAGTTACAATAATATTCAAATGAGTATAACAATATTCATTAACAAAATTTAGAAACATTAATTCCAACTATCTTTATCATTGAAATAATCTTTCACATTATAATTATAGGCCTTAGATGTTAATTTATTTTTTACGATAAATTTAAAAATTTTAATTGGTATTATTTTAATGTGATTTGAGAGTTTATTATAAAATATAACACAATCCACTTTAAAAGATTTAGCAATTTTACGGTGTCTAGTAGATGGAATTGCGAGTTTATGTCTGTTTCGAGTATTGACATTATGTACATCACTATTCTTTTTAAATTGGCTAATATATTTATAAGCGTCTGTCTTTTAAACTATTACGCTCTTATATTATTATCCTCTTAAGGATGTAAGTACTACGTAATAAGAGTTGGGACTGCCTAAGTAAAAATAAAAATTTAGTTTAGTATGAAACATGCAGCAGTGTATTGATTTAAGTTTGAAATAATAGTTTTTACAGTATGGCGATTGCCGATTGGCCACGAAGTATAATGTCGCTAAGTTTGAAAGTGAACAGTTGCTTAAAACGTAGTGGATTTCGGCTATATCCGTTTTTTACAAGATTATAGCCGTCATCTATCAATCTCTCAATGACTGCACGTTTCATACAATCGCGTGTATTACTTTTTTCTTAGAGTTTCTCTAGGCTGTTATTACGTTGCGCGCGCACAACGACATGTAAAAATAAAAGTTTTCAGAAATTCGTTTATTTATTTTTGGTTTCTTCGTCCATTATTAGGACAGGCAAAGGGTTCAAGCCCATACAGCCTCATTCGTTAATATTCAATAATTAATTGTCAAAGCCATCTTTGCAAAAATTTTACAATATTGTTCTTTCTACAAACGTAGATATAGATAGCACGAGGAATAAATAATTTAAGGATTTTTGTACATACACACTTTTTATTTTAAGCCAAATCTTTATTCAAACCGAAACTCAAACAGTGTAAGAACAACAATACCTAGTTGGCGATAGAAAAAGGTAGTTTAACCGGTATCGTAGGTAGGCAGGTATATATTCATTGGTTATTTCCACTCGATGTCGACTGTATTTTGCGTGCAAACGGCCCTGGTGTCAAACCTTCAACCTAACAGTAACCTAAAGTTCTCGACTAACACGACACAGCGCGAGTTTAACTTCACACACATTTTTTTGAATTCCTTCGGTACTAAGGTGTTAATTTTAATTAATGTTTTACTGTTATCTGTAGGTATAACTTAACGTATATACAACGCCACTCGGACATTTTTTATGACCTTTTAATAGGCGATAAGGAGTCGAGTTGTTTATTGCACGTCAATGCTTCGCAGTTGCAATTTAGCACAGTGGGAGCGTCGAATAAACGTATAAATTAATTCAGAAATCATAAATTAACTGTTAACAAAAACTCGGATGAGAAGCAACGGCCCCTGCCTTTCCCCGACCAACCTCCTACCCGGTATCATAAAGCTAACTCATGGTGGTGATGGCATGAGGGACTCACCTCATCTCTGATGTCGAAGCCGTCCACTAGCCCCACGGCGTTGACTCGCAGCTTGTTCAGCAGATCCTCGTACCAGCTCTGCAGCTGCTCTACGTCGCGCTCTGATATCGATGTAAACTATAACGTTGTAATACTCAATATGAACAACACATACATACTCTGACGTGCATAAGCGTTCCGAGAGTGGACTGAACCAGTAATCTTTAACAGACTTCGAAAGGAAGGGGGTTTTCAACTCCATTTTATGATTTTTTTAATGTATGTACACCAATTACGCTGAGATTTATGATCCAATTTTCGTAATTCTTTAGTTTGATGAATTCAAATTCAAATATTTTTATTCAAAATAGGATTTAAAATCACTTATTGAACGTCAAAATCTAGCACCCATTCAAAAGAGACTCAGCGGGCTTTTTTTTTATTTGATGCGGAATGTTTGCCATTTGGTCCCATAAAAATTTGTCATAGTTTGGCCTAATAGTTTTAATTTTATGAATATTTTTGTTTACGTGGATGATGTTATTAAAGTTTGTGTACTGCTTTTTTGAGTTTTCATTTAAATTGATTATTTATTCTTATTATTAACCCGTTTGCCGATAAGTGGGTCTCAGTGGCTCACGCGAAATAGGAGCTTAAGGCACGCGGAACCTTTCGTAGGCCTACCCATAGCCTACTAAAAAAAATTACTATATAATACCTGATTAATGACACTAAAAAGTAAAAAATAACGGTTTTCGGTGCGATTATTTAAACTAAGTTTTTTTTGCTTACAACAAGCTGGTGGCTGCAACCTTATGTTTCAATAGTATTAAGCGTATATGTATAATGAAATGGCGCGTGAAATCATCAGCCCTCAGTAGGGAACCAATCAGTAAGTATGGGTATATCGATCTTAGTGTGCGTAATAGTTATTTATGCAACTGTTGTGTAATAAGGGGTATTAAAACACGAATGTGGATTTATCTCACGAGGCGAAGCCGAGTATGATAATAGTATCACATGAGTGTTTTAATACCTAATTATCAATAGTTGCATACAAGACTTTATCTACTCCCAAAATATGAACCCTCTAAAAGATTCTGAAACAATTAGCTTACTGCTGACAATAAAACAGCCAGTCCTAGTAGTAACCTAATATCATTCATTACTGATTATATACAAATAAACTAAGTATTAATGAAAAAATTATTTACTTTAGTAGTAATTTACATTTTGTATAGTGCAATAATTAAAATTCATTTGAATATTATGTTCTTTTGGAAATTAATCGCTCATTTTTTGTAAACAAAACAATAAAAATATCGAAGAAAAATGTCGGGGATTCGAATAACATACTTTTTTTACGGCGCGCGACGTTCTGGTGGTGTGGAACGCGCGTAAACCAAAATGTTCTTTTTTTGAAATTCATACAGATGCCATGCGTCGAGCAATAAGAATGTGACTGTCTGTTAAAACTCTTTGAGCATGAAGGGAATGAAAAAAAAATAGGAGTGTTGTTATGAAATTCAGTACAATATTACAACACTCTTTCGGGTGATGTAATGGTTATTAGAACATTGTGTGTTTTAATGTTGGCAATAAGCTAACTGTTTCAGAATCTTTAATAGAGGATTTATAGCATGGGTGTAGAAAATCTCATTTATCATCTATATGTGTTAAAAATCCAATGCAGCTACGACTTTAAAAATATATTATACTATTTAAAAAAAAACTAAAAAGCACGCTTTATATAAAATTCAATTAAAAAATATAAATAAATTTAAATTGAAAATACTGTAAAAAAAATATATTTTATTGCAAAAAAAAGCGTTGGGTGTAGAAGAATTATTATTTTAATAATATCTTAAAAAGCACCCCACGCTTTTTTTACAATAAAATATATTTTTTTTAGGTTTTCTTTAACTATTATTTATTTTTCATTTTTTACTTAAATTTTCTATAAAAGCGTATTTTTAAAACTATTAAGTACTTTAAAATCAATTCCTGCCTTATCGACTATAGATGAAAATTATATAAATTAACAAAAATCATATTTTGCAAATTGAAATATTTAATAATTTTATCAAATTATTGTAATGTCATTGGTCCTCGATAAATCTACAAAGTTTGAACGAAATCTGGACGTTTAAAGTGGGTCAAAATCGCGCCCAAAGAAGTCGGTTACAAACATACAAACATACAGGTGAAGCTAATATAAAGCGTATAATGAATCTTAATAGCAGAAATCTAAAGAAGCTCTCTGTGTGATTGAATCAACTTCTGTACTATTTATTTATTCTGTGGCCCGGGTAAAAGTCCTAAAAATAAAGGAGATAAACAATTTGTTGTTTTTAAGTTATTTAGGTACATAACCAAAATGTATGTACCCACGACTCCATCGCTCTTAACTCAAGTGTGAACCAATAAGCCAACTGTCCGATACAACACCATAAGTCTTGATTCGTTTATTCAAATCTCCAGTTATAGCTGCATCTACAGGATTTCCATTACAATTAATGAATGAGCTATACAAATTAAATTGGGTAACCAAAATTTATGAACGATGCGGGACTCGAACCCGCGACCTGTCGTGTTCTGTGCGAGTGCTCTTCCAACTGAGCTAACCGTTCGAGTGACATAAAATCTTGTATGCTTTGTTCAACTCTCAGGTTGTGACTTCACGAATGAATGAATGAAGAAAGAATTTTATTTTCAAATTTTGTTTGTGTATTAATCCTAGAAGTGAGGGTTTAACATCATAACAAATTGTTTAGATTTGCAAGAGCAAAATCTTAAGTCAATTTCCTGGGGTTGAGCAGGTTATCAAATGTAAAGTAGATCCTGTAGATGAAGCCACAACCAAACAACGCTTTTATGACGATACGTCACCCGAACGGTTAGCTCAGTTGGAAGAGCACTCGCACGGAACGCGAAAGGATGTGCATTCGAGTCCCGAATCGTTCATTAAATTTTGTTTTCAAATTTTATTTGTGTATCTCAAGTCAATTTCCTGATATGCAATTATTGGGGTTGAGCAGGTTATCAGCTCTAAACTAGATATACCAAACTTGACGAGCCATGTGTACTCGAATGGTGGGCTCAGTTGGAAAGAGCGCTCAGACGGTACCCGAAAGGTCGCGGGTCATATCACTTTTAAAATTTTGCTTATATGAATGAGCTTGTATAAAAAGTGTTGATTGTAAGTGGAAGTACTGTGTCTGAAGGTCCCCTCACCCGCAGCAGGTCACCGAGTCGTGCCAGCGCCCAGTACACCACGTACAGGTCAACCAGCTGCAGCAACACCTGCTTGAGCGCGGGAGAAGCAGAGTCCACGCGGATCTGCGTCTCTTTGAAGTACGTCGCCAGTATGATGGCGCGGCAGTGGGCCTGGAAAACACAAAAACTCATATACAGGATGTAATTGTTAAGTATGACCAGGCGATTATTCCGTAACTAATTTAGATATCAAAAAACGGCGACATCAAAAACTTTTTAAAAAATCAAACGAGAAGTATCCAAATTTTGATTTTAATCACTCCCATACATTTAGTATGAGATTAGTAGAAAGGTAATTGTATAGCAACAAAGTCGTCACTTCGAACATTTTTTTTAAATGAAAATAAGGAACGAGACGAGCAGGACGGTCAGCTGATGGAAATTGATACGCCCTGCCCAACAATGCAGCGCCGCTCAGGACTCTTGAAACACCCAAAATTTCTGAGCGGCACTACAACTGCGCTCGTCACCTTGAGACATAAGATGTCAAGTCTCAATTGCCCGGTAATTTCAGTAGCTACAGCGCCCTTCAGGCGAAACACAGTAATGCTTACGCATTACTGCTTCACGGCAGAATTGGTGCCGTTGTGGTATAATACATAATCTAGCCGGCGTCCGCTGCAAAGGAGCCTCCCACTGGTAAAATAGAAATAAGTAGTAAACTCATTTATTAATTATTAATTTAAGTTAAGATTGTTTGTATATCTATAGGTAATGCCTGAAAATAAATGATTTATTATTATTATTTTTCTAAATTGGTTTAAGCATTATTTCCTAAGTTTAGTAACGTTGTGCATACCTTTAATTTAGTTATATAAATAGTAAAACTTATAAATGTTATCTTATTCGAACATGTTATATTATTTATCTAGTTGGTAAACCTAAATAAATAAATATCGGTAACGGCCTGGTGTTCAGTTAATTTATGTTATGTCTACTAAATATAATATCGCGGTCTTGTACCCATAGTACAGGCTATGCCTAATTTGGGGCAAGATAATTTGTGTACAAGTGTAAAAAAAATCCTACAATTTGGTGAACCATCAATGGCGACCTGTATAGCCGAGTGGTTAGCGATCCTACCTACTAAGCTAGAGGTCCCGGGTTCAAATCCCGGTAGGTGCGAGCATTTATATGATGAATATGGATGTTTGTTTCCGAGTAATGGATGTTTAAATGTATTTATGTATGTGTATATGTATATGTATGTTTATATGAATTTATGTATGTTTAAGTAAGTATATTGTATTAAATATATCATTGTCTTGTAACCCATAACACAGGCTATATATGCTTAACTTGGGGCAAGATAATTTGTGTAAAAAGTGTGTCAATATTATTATATTATATTATTATTATCAATGGTTTTAATTAATTTGCTAACTTACCTCAGAGGCTGACGCCAGCTGAACGGAGGTCATATTCCAAGCATCCTCGTAACATAGACCTGCTTTTTGTCGCTTTTCTATTTGATTCACACAAACGCCAATCTTCCTGTGTAACAAAACATACAATTATTCAATGCTCAAGGGCTAATAAATTTCTACGGCCGGAACCACGTACAAGCGAAAGAGGACGAGAGAGAGAGAGAGAGAGAGAGAGAGAGAAACGACTAAGAAAAGTCATTTTTTTATGAAAATAAGGGACGAGACGAGCAGGACGTTCAGCTGATGGTAATTTATACGCCTTACCCATTACAATGCAGTGCCGCTCAGGGTTCTTAAAAAACCCAAAAATACTGAGCGGCACTACAATTGCGCTCGTCACCTTGAGACAAAAGATGTTAAGTCTCATTTGCCCAGTAATTTCACTAGCTACGGCACCCTTCGGACTGAAACACAGGAATATTTACACATTACTGCTTCACGGCAGAAATAGGCGCCGTTGTGGTTCCCATAATCTAGCCGGCATCCTGTACAAAGAAGCCTCCCTCTGATAACTGGTGGTGTGTGTGTGTGTTTGAATCTCACCCAGCGGCGACCACGTGGAAGCCCTCTATGATGCCCTCGATGGTGTTGTCCCATGGCGGCATGCGACGTCCACTGGCCACGCGCCCGATGTATGACACGGTCGGTGTTAACGTGCCGCTGTCCTGACGGGCCTGGTGCCATGACTTGACCAGATACCTGACACATAAAAAAATATTATTATTATTTATCTTCGTCAATGTTCAAAACAATAGCTCTGTGAAAGGCTGGATCAAATTCAAGTTCAAATTCAAATATTTTTATTCATAATAGGATTTAAAATCACTTATTGAACGTCAAAATCTATCACCCATTCAAAAGAGACTGCCTCAGACCTGAGAAGAATGGGCGCAAGAAACTCTGCGGGCTTTTTTTTAATATAAATATATGGATGTGATATCGTACAATAAACTTTTATAATTAAAGAGCCTGAGGGTGTTCGCTTTATTCCCAGTCCGTGGTGTCATTAAGAAAATCGTTTATGCTATAATAACCTTTCCCACACAAACGTTTTTTAACAATTCTTTTAAATTTCGTAACACATTTTTTTTGTACATTTTCTGGAATATCATATTGTAGAAGCATATACATCACCCAACAAAAGACTTACTAACTTGACCCAACCGAGTAGTAGGCATAACAAGTTTATGTTTGTTCCTCGTGTTAACATTATGAATGTCACAGTTTCTAGAAAATTCCTCAATGTGCTTATGAACATACAAAACATTATCAAAAATGTATTGAGAAGCGACAGTCAAAATGTTTATTTCTTTAAATTTTTCTCTTAATGATTCTTTAGGACCTAGGTTATAAATCGCGCGAATAGCCCTCTTCTGCAGCACAAATATAGTATTAATATCGGCCGCACTGCCCCATACCAATATACCATAGGACATAATACTATGAAAATAACTAAAATATACTAATCTCGCCGTATCTATGTCAGTTAACCGTCTAATTTTCTTAACCGCATATGCTGCAGAACTAAGCCTATTCGCCAATCCTTCAATATGGGGGGATCACTTGGCGTTGCGTAGAGACGTCGCTTCATTGTGCGTCTTCTACCGCATTTATCACGGGGAGTGTTCAAAAGAGCTGTTCCACCTGATTCCTGCCGCCGAAAGGCCACAAGTTAGGATATCATCCCCACCAACTGGATGTGTGTCCTCCACAGTGCGGTTTTCAAGGAGCTTTCTTCCACGTACTACAACGCTGTGGAATGAACTTCCTTGTGCGGTGTTTCCGGGACGATACGACATGGGTACCTTCAAAAAAAGCGCGTCCACCTTCCTTAAGGGCCGGCAACGCACCTGTGATTCCTCTCGGTGTTGCAAGAGAATGTGGGCGGCGGTGATCACTTATCATCAGGTAATCCGTACGCTCGTTTGTCCTCCTTTATCCATGAAAAAAAATTATTCCGAAATTTAAAAGAATTTTATAAAACTTGTATGGTAAATGTTACTATAACATAAATGACTTTATTAATGATACCACAGATTGGGAATGGAGCGACCGCCCGCAGGTTGTTAAATAATAAGATTTATTGTACGATATTACATTGTAACCATATTTTTCGAATGTCTGAGGCATACTTTTCGAATGGGTAGTAGTTTTTGACTTTCAAAAAGTGATATCATATACTATTTAGAATAATAATATTTGAATTTGAATAAACTTTGATTATTAATTATTAAAAAGTAAATATAATGAGACAGTTTCGGTAGTTCTGCAGTATTAATAAATCTTAGTTAAATGGGTTCTAACAGGTTAACAACTAGTACAGTAGTACAACAAAACTAGTATTGAAGAGAATAGTTAGGTAATAAGTTAAAACGTATTAACTTATAATGTATAATTCACTTAATTTTACTATATATAAATACTTACTATATTATATACTACTACTAGCTGACCCGACAGACGTTGTTCTGTGCATAATAAATAAAATACTGTTGTTAACTATAATGAAATTGTTTCACAGCAGAACTGTCCAACTGTGCGTCAATAAATTCTCTCATAGAAAATATGTCCATACAAAACAAATATTGGAAATTAAAATATTTATTGGTCCCAAATCGTAATAAAAACTATCCTATCTCTCAAGTTGGACTAAACTGCACTCTATGAAGTAATCCCCATTTAAATCCGTTCATTAGTTTAGGAGTCCATCGCGGACAAACAACTTGTCACGTAATTTATATATATTAAGATTATACTATATATTATATTACAAATACTTGTATTAATGTTATTATGACAAGTGAGTTAAATAAATAAATATATTATTAACATTTTAATTGTGCAGTTGCATTTAAAACTAGTTGGCTTCTTACCCGCAAACTCATTGCATAGAACACTCTCCTATCAAAAACATACACAGAAACTGAAGATCTCCTCAAGATATGTAACTTATAAAACTAAAAAATATGGAATATTTTACACATATTATGAATTATTGTAAAATGTTGTTTAGATGAGATGTATGTGTGCTTCTTCATTTTAATGTTATTATTATCTTAAACCAATATAAATTGATTTACACAAACACTCGTACCCATAACACAAGTAAGATCTTATCATGGGTATCAGAGTTTCAATTCAACACTGTATTTTATTTAAGATAAATTAATTTTTAAGACGTAGTACATATATATTTAAGTGTTGTGAACCTCTGTTTTTGTGAAATAAAGTTTATAATTATTATTAAATATTAGATAATTTAAAAATAATACAGCTAAGTATATATTATTGTATATTATATAAACTTTAAATTGTTTTTTTTTTATTGGCAACAAGTTGGCGAAACGGAGTCGTGCTGCGGTCTTTTGCGATATCCTTACGACTCATATTGTCAAGTTTCGGCAGATGGTCTGCCATAATATATATTCCAAGATGGCATTTAGAATACGACATGGGCACCCGAAGTTCAACTTGTGGTGCCAGGTCGACCTGTTATAGTTAATAAATCATTGTATTTGTTGGATGCGATTACTAATTATGACAGTAATCACGACCATCATGATTACGAACTCAATCTCGAGTTATGTGTTCAAATTTTTCCGAACATAATATGGTAGATTCAGTAATTAAAAAGAAATATTTATAATGATTATTCAAAAGAGCTCTGGATGGGTCTGGAGCGCAAGCCTAATATCATTGTCGTAAGATTAAAAAAAAAGCGGCGGGAAACAGGTCTTGTTTTTTCGTGCGTTTATTAATATCGTCAAATTTGCTAAAATTGTTAAAAATGTCAATGTTGTACAACTGTTTTATTTCCTCGCAATCGAAATGAAAAGCAGAGTTTGTATCTCGTCCACAAAACCATTTTATCCTCGATATTACTATCAGCTAAAAGTCTCGGATAAAAATGGTTCGTTTTGTGCACTCGTTGTAAAATCTACTATTGTTTTGTTAGGCCAAAAAAGTATAACTTTTTGCGTGCATACATAAGTACACACACATTTTTTTTAATGTAAATTAGGGACGAGACGAGCAGAACGTTAAGCTAATGGTAATTGATACGCCCTACCTATTTACAATACAGTGCCGCTCAGGATTCTTGAAAAACCCAATAATTCTGAGCGGCACTACAATTGCGTCCGTCACCTTGAAACATAAGATGTTAAGTCTCATTTGCCCAGTAATTTCACTAGCTACAGCGCCCTTCAGACCGAAACTGAAACCGAAAACTGCTTCACGGCAGAAATAGGCGCCGTTGTGGTGCCCATGATCTAGCCGGAATCCTGTGCAAGCCTTCCACTGGTGAACTGGTGGCACGAGTTGTAGGGTACTGTTGGTGCTGTCTGAAGGTGGTACCTGGCAGTCTGCAGCAGCATGACGGTGTTCTCTCCCTCGTAGGTGCAGGCGGCGGTGACCAGCCCGTACATCAGCGGCAGGTTGGAGCTCAACATGTACCCGTGTCCTCCGCACGCCAGCCGACATCGCTCCACGCACTCGGCCGCGTCCGCCGTGCTCACCGCCTTCAGGCAACACGACAATGCGTGCAACTGAAATTCAATATTCAACAATCAATCAAAATTGCGAAATCTGAATTCAAATTCAATTATTCTTACGATAATAAGGGACGAGACGAACGGGACGTTCAGCCCATCACAATGCAGTGCCGCTCAGGATTGAACGATGATCACTTATTGAACGTCAAAAACTACCTCCCATTCAAAATAAACTGCCTCAGACCTGAGAAGATCGGGCGCAAGTGACTCTGCGGGCTTCTTTTTATAAAAATATTGATTACAATGTAATCGTATCGAATAAATAATTATAATTAAAGTAAAAAAATCATTTATGTTATAATAACCTTTATCTACAACCATGCTATAAATCCTCTATTAAATATTCTGAAACAGTTAGCTTATTGCCAACATTAAATTAATTAACACCTAATGTCCTAATAACCATTACATCATCCAAACGAGTGTTGTCATATTGTAATGAATTTCATAACAACACTCCTTTGTTTTTTTTTCGATCCCTTCATGCGCAAAGAGTTTCAACATACAGCCACATTCTTATTGCTCAATGCGTGCTATCTGTATGAATTTCAAAAAAAGAACATTTTCGTTTACGCGCGATGCAAGCTACCAGAACGTCGCGCGCCGAAAATAAAAGTAGTTTATTCGAATCCCCGCCATTTTTCTTCAATATTTATATAGTTTTGTTTACAAAAAAAAGGGCGATTCAAGATTTGACAGCACACCACCAGATATTTAAACGCTGCAAAAAAAACAATATTCAAGTGAATTTTAATAGTTGCACTATACAAAATGTAAATTAGTACTAAATAATTATTTCATTAATATATAGTTTATTTGTATATAATACAACATTACATAGGGATGGATGATATTAAGTTACTACAAAGACTGGCTATTTTATTGTTAGCAGTAAGCCAACTGTTTTAGAATCTTTTAGAGGATTCAAATTCTGGGTGTAGATAAAGTCTCGTATGCAACTGTTAATAATTAGGTATTAAAACACTCATGTGATAATATTATCACACGCGGAGTATACCATGAGAGAAAACCCACCGATTAGAACCCACATTCTTGTTTTAATACCCCTTATTACACAACAGTTGCATAAATAACTATTACCACACGAACGTTTTATAACAATATTATTTTGAGTATGGTAACATATTTGGTTTGTACATTTTCTGGGATCTTGTTGTAAAAGCTTTTAAATTACTTATGAGTTATTAAAATACATTACATATTTTAATAAAAAAAAATACATGTAATGCGCGGGCCAAGTTATGATCTATTTATTTCAAAAATAAAATAGTTTTAATATTTATATAGTCACTATAAGGTGTTAGGTTTGCTAATTACGTAATAACTTAAGACAGAAGGACCCTTAAGTAGGGCCTGAATTAATTAACCGACTCGGTATTACATGGATCTCACAACTTTTTACGGTAGAAGAACTGAATTGCGAGACTTGGTTTTTTTTACAAGTTATGTTTTTGATGGCATTCTTTATATATGGCACACCCTAGTAGCAGCTCGAACTATTTGAGTGATCAGTTTTTTGAGACAAAAAACATTGTCAAATTTGTGATTTTTACTTAATCTGTAGATACTCTTGATTGACTCTATTTCTTCTAGAAAAAGTTGGCAAATCTATGTAACACCCTGTCTTTAGCCCAATTTGATGATAATAGGACAATGAGAAATAACCGCTCGGTATTGATATATCTGCGGGATACACCTAATTGATTGGTTTAATTTAGATCAAAATTCTTTTTTTTTTTAGTTTCGAGGGTCTTCGTCTACTATTTCGTCTTGAATAAAATATAGTTTTATTTATTCGACGTAATTTCGGTCAACACACATTTATTGATTAAAATAAATTTAGAAGTATCATCTCATTATATAACAACAAAGTCACACTAAGCGCTTTTATTGAGACAAAGGGAACTCTAAAAAATTTATCAAACAAAAAAATTAACTGTTAATTTATTCTTTAACCATCTGCAGAGAGGAACGATATTGTAATACTTGTTCTACACAATACAACATAACCAAACGACCTTGAACTCCAAGTCAAGGGGATCCACTTTTTCATTCTTTTGAAATGCCGTAATATCAACGACGAACAATAAAATCATTGTTAAATCATATTATTACATTGTATTAGGGCTTCCAATCCCGCGGCCTGTATTCAATCTCGGCATTTGCGGGACTACGAATTTTCAATACCGCGGGATCTCGGTATTTGCGGGATCCCGCATATTGTAAATATGCACATTTTAAAACAGTGAATTTATCATCTCCACATCTATTTACGTACATATTACTATTAAAATGAGATCAATCAAATTATACTATTTTTTTCAAAAAAAAAACAATAATAAAAAGCAAATCAAAACAAAACAAATCATTTTCAAAAAATATACAAAGCAAAATTAAAAAAATCAACCAAAAAAAAAACACATTTTAAACTGATAAATTATGAAGTTTGTCAGCTTTTAAGCTTAACTGAAAATGTTTGCAAAGGAAACACATGTACAAACTGTCGTCTGCCAAACTACTACGTATTTCAGATGCGATATAGCCTGCAGCAGAAAATGCCCTTTCTGCTTCCACACTTGTGGTACAAACCCTTAAAAGGATATACCATTAAACTCAGTTACTAACTTGAGTTATTAAGAATAATATTTCATTCAGATTAACCTATTTTGCATCGCATGCACGCTTTTTTTCAGTCCCGCAATTCCCGCGGATCCCGCGCCCGTAATCCCGCGTTTCGCGGGATTAGAATATGGCGCGGGATCTCGGTATTGCGGGATTGGAGGCCCTACATTGTATGATGGCTATATAAGTATGCGTCTTTGAAATATTTGAAAGGATTGAAGATCATCTGTGTCAAACCTACTGTTTAAGACTTTCTTAGATTACAGATTAGGAATAGAGCGACCGCCGGCTATTTAATCTTTTTATTTTATGATATTATATTGTAACGAAGTTTTATTTAAAAAATGGCGAGCGTACAAAGTACACACGTCAGAAGTGAAACTTCTTTGGAAAACTAATTTTTTAATCTCGTTTTTTTTTGGAATATTAGGACAAACGAGCGTACGGGTCACCTGTTGTTAAGTGATCACCGCCGCCCACAATCTCTTTAAGGAAGGTGTACGCGCATTTTTTGAAGGTACACATGTCGTATCGTCCCGGAAACACCGCACAAGGAAGTTCATTCCACAGCTTTGTAGTACCTGGAAGAAAGCTCCTTGAAAACCGCACTGTGGAGAACCGTTTATATTAATCATCTTAATTTGCTCTCATAACCAAAAATGTTTTTTGTCAATATTAGAAATTAACAGATGTTCTACTTACTCGCTGGCACGCGCGAAACCTGCACAATCCAACGCTAGTAAGGATGAAGTTCTATAAGATTTTGCGTGCATACATAAGTACACACACTTTTTTTTTATTACCTCAGGGAGTCTCTCCAGATCGCCACTCTCCAGCTCGGCGGTGACGTTGTTGTACATATTCCAGATCCACTCGGAGCTCAATTTGAACGCGTGTACCGACGCTATGCCGATGAACAACTTGTGGCGTTGCGTCAGGAAGTCTATGATCTGCGGCTCCGGTTCACTGAGGTGACAAGGATATTCAGATTCAAATTTAAATTCAAATACTTTTATTGAAAATCACTTTGAACATCAAAAACTACCATTCAAAATAGACTGCCTCAGATATGAGAGGAACGGGCGCAAGAAACTCAGCGGCCTTTTTTTAAAATATGGATTGCAATGTAATATCGTACAATAAATATTTATAATTAAGAGCCTGAGGGTGTTCGCTTCATTCCAAGTCTGTGGTATCATTGATAAAATCGTTTATGCTATAGTATCCTTTCCCATACAAACGTTTTTTAACAATTCTTTAAAATTTCGTAACACATTTGTTTTGCACACTTTCTGGGATCATATTGTAGAAGCATATACATCGCCCAATAAAATACTTACTAACTCGACTTAACCGAGTACTAGGCATAAAAAAAGTTTATGGTTGTTTGATTATAAAAATACACTTTTATATAAAATCCCACAAAAAAATAGAATATAAATCTTAATAAATTTGAATTAAAAATAGCGTAAGAAAAAAAAATGATTTTATTGTACAAAAAAGCGCGGAGTGCATACTATCAATAGTTATAAATATTTTATGAACAGATATGAGCAGAAGGTTTATTTTGATAATATCCTGAAAAGCACGCCACGCTTTTTTTTTACAATAAAATCATTTTTTCTTACACTATTTTCAATTCAAATTTATTAAGATTTTTTTTTCTATTTTTGTAGTGGGATTTTCATTAGTTTTTTTTTTAAACTATTATTTTTTTTAATTTTTTTTGGTATATTGAATTGCCTTCCCAGCCACTGTTCAGGCATTATCTATAAATAAATTTAAATGTTTTATAAAAAAAATGGCTCTGTCGTAAATCCTATTACTCTAATGCTGAATATCTAAATGATCGGACAGCCTGGGACTAGATTGTGATTATTTTATAGCGACTGTACAATATTGTATATTTTTATTGAAAAGAGCGCAAAAAAAAAAGAATGCTGGGAGAGTTTCTTGCGCCGCTTCTTCTCTCTCAGAGCGCCATTTGTTTCCGAAGCGGTAGAAGTATCTAGTAGTATAAGAAATGACATCAAAAAGAATTCTATAGGAATCAATTTTGAGAAAATAAATACCTTTTATGCCTTTATGCCATCGGCCCTCAATGAGTATGCCAAATTTCTAGTTAATCCGTTTTGAAGGGGGTCAAAATCATGTTCAAAGATTCCGTTACATACTTACATACGTATGAAGCTAATAAAAGCGTATTAAAAAGGAGTGTTATTATGAAATTCAGCATACAACATTACATCATCCGTTTGGATGATGTAAATTTGTACTGGTTAATGTCCTAAGGATTATTAGGACATTGGGTGTTCTAATATTGGCAATAAGTAACTGTTTCAGAATCTTTAATAGAGGATTTAAAGCATGGGTGTAGATAAAAGTTAAAACGACGGACGTAACACTTACTCTGGCTTCATCTTCGACTGTCTCCTAATAGCGGAGTACCGGGTGGCGATGGTGACGGCCTTGGCGATGTAGTTACACATGTCATTGACGATCATCACGCGGACAAACATCATTGTCCCGTAAGTAAGCTTGGAGTTTGGCGCGTTGACGTATGTACCATCCTGCGAAAACAATCAAATTATAGTAAAAGGCATAAAAGGCATTTATTCCTTTGGAATTCTTTTTGATATCACTTCAGACCACCGCTTCGGAAACAAATGGCACACTGAGGGAGAAGAAACGACGTAAGAGACTATCCCAGCATGATTTTTTGCGCTCTTTTACAAAGTATGGACAATATCTGAGGTTAGGGATGAATGAACATAGGCTACATAGTTTTACCCTGTAATATTTCTTCTCGGCTGATAAGCTCTTAATAGATCGGTCGTGGTTGTTAAGAAATTTCAATAGACGGGCAGATGTTGCAGACGCCTAAAAATTTCTCGCCATCTCTGTGTTAGAGATCCTTCGAGTGCGCTCATGCATGGGGCCACCCACAGCAGATTGACCTCTCAAATTCAGAACTTCCACACGGTCAAATTCTTTCCTCTTTTCCCTGGCCGACAAGGCGTTAGGCGCCTGTAATTAGGCGCCAAGAAACAGCCGAATTTTAAGCTGAATAAGTCATAATTTTATTGGGTTTAAAACAACAAAGTTTAAAGATTCCTTTGTTTCAGCAAAATATTTTTTAAATCTGAATTTTTTGACTCAGAATCCCAAGTGGTACTCGAATCACTTCCCATAAAAACATCATCGCAAGTAGTTAGAGATAATTTAAGAGAAACTGCACTCACCTCTAAAACCTTCGAATTCTTCATCAGCATGTGATCCCTTGGTATCCTGACATTCTCAAAGCCCAAGAAGCCGTTGTTGGTGCCGTTCATGCCAAGTTTGGCCCCAATCTCCCCGACCTTGATGCCACGCAGGGGCATGTGGCTTTCCTCGTCTCGTAGCTGCACTATGAACGGGTGGATGCCGTGGCATTTGCCTTGTGTATACAGCTGGGCCATGACGATGCAGTAGTTGGCTGTGTGTGCCACTATAACAAGATGATTGGGGGTTAATACAAGGAATAATAAGTATTATGAAGATATTTCTAGTCGGACATAAGAGAAGTTATTTGGAAGTAAGAACTTTTATTAAATCTATATGATTAGGTACCGGAATTACAAATTATTATTTTCGAAGTTATACTTTCTTTGGCGCATTAAGGAAAAATTTTCAGTTTGAATTTTTATGATACACCGAAATTCGACATTCTGACAGTAGTTAGTCAACTAGACCGCTTGGTTATTTCAGCTATCCATAAACCTCTTGCAACTCATATATGTACTGAACCAAAAGTAATGGACGAGAATTAGGTAAATAAATTTCAATATATAAGTTGTAAAAAAATCTAATTGTATAACAATAATTAAATGATATTTAAATAAGCGTTATTAAACCAAATTATGCGGTACAATAGTATTTTCATTGGCTGTATTTGATATCTTGGTTGTATTATCACAATATTGTTGTTTCTACAAACGTAAAATGGCACGAAGAATAATAAGTTTTAGAATTTTTTGTTGCGTCAAGGTTGCGTTGAGCATTTTTTTGGGATGGGTATAAAATGTTGAATTCCCGTCAGGACACGTGACCTGCTCGAAAATTCGTAAGACAGTCGTTGAAATTATTTATGAAAGATTTATACTTCTAACTAATTATAGTTCGCCTATTTAAAGTTAATGATCATACGGCCATTGGACCAGTGGTTGAATCATTTGATTGCGAAGCCGAAACACCGCGAGGTCGAGTTATGCTGGGGCAACATAATGCTTAACTACGTTGATTTAAAAGCGATAATGTCCCTGTTGATTAATGTCCATATTAAACAGGTGAGGAAATAATTTTTCAACGCAGTTCGCCGCTTGCTCGACCGGCTGTTTTTGATGTAGATATAATGCGAATAGTGGTTATCTACCGTATGTCAATGACCTGTTAGCGCGTCAGAATCAAACAGGATGTTCAAAATTTAAGTAAGTAACTAAGGTGATTTTTAAATCGTAAAATAAAAATTATACTTTATATATAATGTAGGTTTTTTATACAGCACTTTAGCGCCTACAATAATATGTAAGTATAGTGTAGTGCCAAAAAATTCATCTAGTAAAGGAGACGGATACCCTTTCATACATTATTGGGCCAAGATGTAAAAGGATGAAATTAGAATCAATAAATTAAATAAGTTTATAAATTAAAAAAGCATCACTGAAAATTTGAGGATTTTTGGCAATCTGAGAGCTGAGTTATAGGAGGTTTTGTAAAATTGAGGTTATGTAATATATGGGCAAAAACCTATATTAAAACAGCTGATTTTTGAAATGTGATGGTTATTTTGTTTTATGATAATGATTCTACAAGTTTTGCAATATCAGAAGCCAAATAGAACGAAGCAAAATATCAATAAAACAACGGGAAACACTCAAATGACAAATCGCGTAGTTATGAAACAAGTGATTGACAATTGACGTTCTAGACAATTCTGTGGCTGTCAGTGTCAGCACAGATAAAAAATACAAAACAAGATTCAGAATCGACTTTTCTTCGATCGATTTCTTTATAATATTTAGTTGATATTTATTTATTTTTAACAAAAGTCATTATGTTATGTTAATTATAATGTATTTTTACTAAGGTACTTTTATTGAATCAATCATCTGGTGCAAGTGTTTTGGGTTGAATTGTATAAACTCATTCACATTAATCGATTATAGTAATCGATATCCCATTTTAATCGTCAATTTTAAGATAATGAAAACTTAATTTTTTGATTTCTCGTTTTCTAGATTGTGAATTAGGCTAATTTTGTATATTTTGAAATAGAAAAGTTAGACAATTTTTTTTAAACCATATCTCAACTTATTACATTTTGGCCCAGAAATCCCCGTCTCCTTTAGTATAGACACTCTCCACTGCCGAATATTTCCCCGTCATAAAACACGACACTGTTATAAATTCTCTAAAGTACTGTCTACTAGTTTTTAATAACAAAAAAACGTTCGGATAGAAAAGATAAGATCGTTAACTATGGAGTAAATTTTCTTTTGTACTGGATAGTAAAAGAATTATTACCTACACATAAAACTTTTCAAAAATAGTACATAAAATTATGGACACATAAAAATACTATGTGCCGTACGTAGCGGTGTATAACACTTTAATTAATTACAGTGGGAGGCACCTTTGCACAGGATGCCGGCTAGATTATATGTACCACAACGGCGCCTATTTTTGCCGTGAAGCAGTAATGTGTACTCATTATTGTGTTTTCTTATGTTTCAAGGTGACGAGCACATTTGTAGTGCCGCTCAGAATTATTAGGTTTCTCAAGAATCCCGAGCCGAACTGCATTGTTATGGGAAGGGCGTATCAATTACCATCAGTTGAACGTCCTGCTCGTCTCGTCCCTTACTGTCATAAAAACAAATGCAGTCCTTCGCTTTTCATGCCCTTCGTTAAGGCGAAGGGTAAACGAGAAAACATGCAAACAAGGTGTTTTTAGACAAGTTTTGTGGTGAAAATATAGGATTTGGAGCTATGAACACTACATTATCCTGTTACACATACCCTTAGGTCTTGTAGGTTGCTAATGCTTATTGTTGGTTAAAGTTAGCACTCCAGAGCTATTATGAACTACCAGTTTTCTTTGCAGTTAAACAAGTTTTTTTCTCGGCATCATGCATTTGTTTAGTATACTACTATCATAAAAGTTGTTCTTATAGATTTTACTTTTTTATGTAGGTACATTTATTAAGATTAGTAATCAACAATGAGGATTGTAAGCTATTAAGCAGTTTGCGCCTGTTAAAATGTTAAATTTCGACTCAAGAGTTTTGAAAATATTGGCTTTGTTACATATGAGCCGTGAACTCATATCGCTCAAGGTCGCCGGCATTTAGTGTCGCCTTAAGGGGCGACTTTAGACGTTACGCTTTAATATGGCCCCTTTACCTGATGGTCGATATTCCATTCGACCAATTCGCCAAACATTTCCAACTCAATTTCAATAGAGTTAATATATGTTTAACAACACATTATTTATTCGTGTATATGACTAATTACTGTACATTGTACTTTTACACTGAGTTTTGACCTTAGCCTTTGTAAATATTTTTATGTAAGTGCAAATGTGAGTTCGTTTCAACACAGTGGTGATCTAACAAACGGTAATGATAAAATTTCACTGGACGGTGAAATTAACATATTCCGAATCAAAAATACCTCAACTTTAGGTCTTTCACCATTTTTCCCTAAGTTAAGGGGATTCTAAACGGTCTATACATTGACAAATGGAAAGCATCAGTTCACAAGCTTTTAGCGATTATGTTCAAAAGAAGCTTTGATTTAAAGTCGATTAATGTCAAAATCAACGTTTTTTTTTTCTCAATAAATTTTAATTGCAATCATATTTATTAATTAATAGGCTGGAAGCTGTCGCTCCACTCCCAAGGTACTATCACTAATACACACAAAGGTTTCTTACCTAATAATTATTTTTAATTTCTTAACACATTAATTTTTTTAGCACAGTAATTAATAAAACAATGTATATTCACAATTATGTTAAACTGTATTGCGTTAACTTTAATTACTTTGCATGTATCTTAATTTTGGTAATAAAAATTTAATTATTATTATTAATATGTTTAAGTATGTACATCGCCCAACAAAACACTTATGGTCTTATTACAAAAAATTTAAAACATGTGTTGAAAAGTTTTTTACAAACTGTACACTTCAGTTTATGTTGTGCTTATCGGCGTTTTAGTTAAACACAAGCTAAATAATGTTTTTTAATAGAAAAGGATAAACTATATTTGAGACGTCGTTATTGTTAGGTCACTGTCTAACAAAACACGTGTCTAAGCCATGTTTAAATTATTTTTTGTACCGTTACTAACTCGACTTAACCGAGTAGTAGAAATAACAAGATAACGTTTGTTCCCAGGAACACCAGTGTTGACAAAATGATTATCACAGGTTCTAGAAAATTCTGTACATACATTGTATTATCAAGAATTTATTGAGAGGCAACAGTTTATAATAATATGTTAATTTCTTCATAATACTATAACTTAAGTCAATTAGACGAGCCATATCTGTCAGTTAATTGTCTATCTAACCTTGCTGCATAACTTACGGCAATTCAATAAAGTATCTCCAGTTACGGATATATTCCTATCACCGTTGAATGACACGATCTTATCTACCATAGTTATGTTCAATATAGTAATATTATTAGTTATAGTCCAATGCTATCTGTCGATAGGTTATTGAATAGCAAGTAAGCGTACAATGATAGATTTGTCTACCTCTAGTTAGTTAAACTAAGGATAGATAGGTTATTGAAAACGGCCTAAGTCTATTAGCCAATCCTCAATCAAGAGAAATGCTAAGAAAGATAGCAGAATCCACCGATTTATCTCCTCTCCAATTAATAAAACACTCTCCTCTACATTTAGAGACCCCGCAAACTGCATACTTTTGATAGGCCGATTGTTTGGTTGGTTTCTTAATCAGTAGGTACGATGATGTATGAGTGTGCGCACATTATAACGATTCGGTATTGGCCGACAAAAAACTTTGATGGGCTACACGATTGCGTTCGAACTGAACCGTCAGCAAACTATCGGCCGACTGTTAAATCAGTACAGCGCTCTTCTAGGCGCGCACACCACCGATTGTTTAGTCGGCCAGACTCGTCAATAGCCGATTTAAAACTAATAGCGAATCGTCCCTAAAACTGTCGGCCGATAGTTGTCTATTGTGCGCACTCATCACAGACCTAACTCTTTAGTCGGGCCAGTGTGCGCACTTAACAGCCGAACTCAACCAAACTATCGGCCGATCGAAAGTCTGCAGTTTGCGGGGTCTCTTATAGCATTAGGCGCGATAAACTTTGTATATTTGGTATTCTGAGATATATTGAAAATTGTTTCGATATCAAATCAAATCGATATACATGTCGCACATACATTTAGGTCGTTAAGTCATTCTTATCTCATTACAAAGTTCAATAGAACAAACAAACTGTAATTACATTAGCAACCTAACTGTTAATACCTAAACAATATGTTATGTTTTTAAAGTGATAACCCTCACTTCTAGGATTAATACACAAATAAAATTTGAAAAACAAAGGTTCGAATCCCGCATCGTTCATAAAATTTTATACATACCTACATAGTAATTTTTAATACATAAATCCTAGAAGTGAGGGTTATCACTTTAAAAACATAACAAATTGTTTAGATTTACAAGAGCGGCATCTCATGTCAATTTCCTAATATGCAAATATTGGGATTGAGCAGGTTATCAACTGTAAAGTAGATCCTGTAGATGAAGCCACAACCTGAGAGTTGAACAAAGCAAACAGAATTTTATAACGAGGAGGTACTCGAACGGTTAGCTCACTTGGTTAGAGCACCGGCACGGAACGCCGGAGGTCTTGGGTTCGAATCACGCATCGTTCATAAAATTTTGTTTTTCAAATTTTATTTGTGTGTTAATAACTACATTTATAGACGTGTCAGAGACAATTCTATTTTATTATTTAAAATTTTTTACTATACAGTAAATCGGCGCGGTGCTACTACCCTACAAATTTCGTATGTTCTTCTAAATCGTAGATTAATAGAATAAGTCACAATATAAGACGTGTTTCTATATGTATAAACAGGGCACCCCACGGCTATACCACATAAAGGTATTATTTATTTTCATAAAAATTATTCCGTAATCATTCTTTTTGCGATGTCTCTTCTAACACTACCACCGCTGCGGAAACAAATGGCGGTCGAAGAAGCTGCGCAAGAAACTCCCCCAGCCTTCTTTTTTGCGCTCTTTTTAATAAAATATGCAATATTGTTATTGCTATAAAATAATCGTAATCTAATCGCAGGATGGGTACCTTCAAAAAAAGCGCGTACACCTTCCTTAAAGGCCGGCAACGCTCCTGTGATTCCTCTGGTGTTGCAAGAGATTGTGGGCGGCGGTGATCACTTAACAACAGGTGACCCGTACGCTCGTTTGTCCTCCTATTCCATAAAAAAAAAGGATGTCCGATCTAGATATACTAGACCTAGATACACTCAATCAGGCAATTATTTAAAAAACTATGAAAGCAGTATAAGGCATAAAAGGCATTTATTTTCTCAAAATTGATTCCTTTAGAATTCTTTTTGGTGTCATTTTTAATAACTACTAGATACCTACTACTACCGCTTCCGAAACAAATGGCGCTCTGAGAGAGAAGAAGCGGCGCAAGAAACTCTCCCAGCATTCTTTTTTTTTTTTGCGCTCTTTTCAATAAAAATATACAAAATTGTAGTCATTTCTATCGCTATAAAATAATCATAATCTAGTCCCAGGCTGTCCGATCATTTAGATATTCAGCAGTCGAGTAATAGGATTTACGACAGAGCCATTTGTTTCATTATAAAACATTTAAATTTATTCATAGATAATGCCTGAACAGTGGCTGGGACTTTATTATAGAAGTGTATACATTTACCCTTAAAACTATTATGTATCTTATGAAGCCAACTAGAATTAGTTACAAGCAATCCCTTATTTCTAGTGTTATAATAATAAAAATCACTATTAAGAGCAAAAAGGTGACGATTTTTGTGAACGTATATTAAATTTTCATAAATGTACTGACAATGAATTACTAATAAATTGAAATAAAGTCTTCTTTCAGTAAAATGTTACATCTAAAATATTTAACGTACTTCCTTTCGATGTGGCATAACCGTGGGACATCCTGTATATCCTATTACTATGGTAACTTTGAGTTGCAGTTGAAAAATCTTATATTTCTTCCGCTTTATAAACATTTTATGATTATAAATGATTATTGCCACATTGATATGTATCCGTGAAGTCGCAACAACATATTTTTTCGTTTGTCAAAGGAGACAAAAGCTATTTAGGTAGATGGTGACCGAGCCAGCACTAAATCATTGACTTATTGTACAAAGTTCATTCTGATAAACGATACTTATACAGTATTCTAGTATTATTATCATTACAATAACAAATTGTTATTAGTATTAAAATGATAATCCGAGATTTATATCTATACTATGCTCAGATCGAATTCCACAAACGCGTAATCCGTAGACTGGAAACGCGTCAAAAACAACATACATTAGACATTTTTTATTTTATTAAAATAAGGGACGACACGAGCAGGGCGTTCAGGTCGGGTGGTAATTGATACGCCCTGCCCATTACAATGCAGTGCCGCTCAATATTATTGAAAAATCCAAAAATTTTAGCGGCACTACAACTTCGCTCGTCACCTTGAGACATAAGATGTCAAGTCTCATGTGCCCAGTAGTTTCACTAGCTACGGCGCCCTTCAGACCGAAACACAGTAATGCTTAGACGCTTCACGGCAGAAATAGGCGCCGTTGTTGTACCCATAATCTAGCCGGCATCCGTTGCAAAGGAGCCTCCCACTTTTACATCAATGATGTTTTTGTTTATAAGAGCAAATCATACGGCCTTAGATCATATAAACGACTAGATAGACTACAGCTGTGAAAACGTCGAAAACAATAAACTTTCGAACTAACCTCTATTTTGTGCAATTCACGCACACTAACACAAAGTGTCATTAAAATCGCGAGTGTAAGACAAAGCTTGGCACGCACTCTAAATTAATGTTTTTGGCCTTTTTTATCGATAATCTAACAGGAAGAGACTCTATCTAGACGTATAAATTATCTAAGAATACGGCCTGCACAATTCATATCAGTGCTGCTTGGGATTTGATTGAACCCAAAATTATAATCGGCATCGCAATTAAACTTGTCACTAAATAGAACACGCTGAAATACTCTTCTAATAAAAATTCCACCTTCGCACGACACGCCACAAGTTAGGATATCATCCTCACCATCTGGATGTGTGGCGGTCCTCCACAGTGCGGTTTTCAAGGAGCTTTCTTCCGCGTACTACAACGCTGTGGAATGAGCTTCCTTGTGCGGTGTTTCCGGGACGATAGGACATGTCCTATCGTCCCGGAAACACCGCACAAGGGTACCTATGGGTACCTCCAAAAAAAGCGCGTACACCTTCCTTAAAGGCCGGCAACGCTCTTGTGATTCCTCTGGTGTAGCAAGAGAATGTGGGCGGCGGTGATCACTTAACACCAGGTGACCCGTACGCTCGTTTGTCCTCTTATTCCATAAAAAAAACTAACTTTTTTAGCACGTGCTTATTAGTGAAACAAAAAGATTTGCCTTTTCTGAACTAAATATAGAAGTTGATATTCACAGCCGCAGAACTCGGGTGTCATGTCAAATATAATGTCGATGTGTCAAGTTGTTGGAGGTTTTTACATATCATTATTAAAAAAAATATATATATGATACTCTGTTGCATTAATACTCTTTTATTTGCCCTCTCTGAAATCAGAAATACTCTACGTCTTCCAGAAAAACTTATAACAGGCAACCCTGGCTAGAGCTACTTCGAAGTATTTTTGATAGCCTTGAAAAAAATTTTAAGGGTTGTCATGTGTCACTAAAATTGTATTTTTATACATTGTATTCAAAAGGTAAACAAAAACAAATGAAAAACAATTATTTAGTAGTAGATTTTCATACAAATTTTTTTTCATTGAATTTTTCTGCCTTGTATTAATAAAAAAGGCAGTTTACATTAATACCGGTTCACTTTCCGAGCAGGTGTTGGGTAATAGTTATTTATGCAACTTTAGAGTGATACAGTCTGTATTTACAAACAGGATTGACGGCAAAAGGCTGACCGTTTTAGTAAGTAACTAATGTGACACAGTTTCTAACAGTAGATCTGCACTGATGTACAATAATGAGCCAGTTTTATTAGATTGAGTTTCTCTCCGTAAAATTCTTACTAAAGCTCTCTGTAACACTTATCGAACGTCAAAAAATTATACATCCGTTCGTAAATATATGCCTCGGAACTGAGAAGAACGGGCGCAATAAACTCAGCGGGCTTCTTTTTTTTTTAATATGGTAACAATGTAAAATCGTACAATAAAATTCATCATTTAACAGCCTGTGGGTGGCCATACCCAATTTGTGGTATCATACAGACTTACTAACTCGAATTAGCCGAGTAGTAGGCATATTAAATTTATGTTTGTTCCTGGCGTAAACATTATGGTTATAACAGTTTTTAGCAAATTCACTTATGTGCCTATGTACATACATAGCATTATCAAGAATATATTGAGAGGCAAGAGTCAAGATGTTAATTTCTTAAAAATTTTCTCTCAATGATTCTTAAGGACCTAGGTTATAAATAGCGCGAATAGCCCTCTTCGGCAGCACAAAGATGGTGTTTATATCGTCATAATTGAATATAAATATGAGTTTATTTCCCTTGCGCTAATGTTCTGTTACACATAAGATGTCAAAGATTTTTCAAAAACAAAATTGCGCTTTTAAATCGTCACGTGCTCGTGCGAATAACATCCAAGAAACTCAACGACCACTATTTTCATCATAGAGTATTTTACAATGGTTGTAATATACAAAAAAAATAGTTTGTAAGGTGTTACATACAATAAATGAATTGTGTTAAGTAATAGTTATTTATGCAACTGTTGTGTAATAAGGGGTATTAAAACACGAACTATTATCACATGAGTGTTTTAATACCTAATCATCAACAGTTGCATACAAGACTTTATCTACACCCAGAATATGAATCCTCTAAAAGATTCTGGAACAGTTAGCTTACTGCTAACATTAAAACACGTCCTAGTAGTAACCTAATATCATTCATTACTTTGTATATAATCATACAAATAAACTAAGTATTAATGAAACAATTATTTATTTTAGTAGTAATTTACATTTTGTATAGTGCAATAATTAAAATTCACTCGAATATAATGTTCTTTTGCAGCGTTTAAAATGAATCACTCATTTTTTGCAAACAAAACAATAAAAATATCGAAGAAAAATGGCGGGGATTCGAATAACCTACATTTTTTACGGCGGGCGACGTTCTGGCAGTGTGGAACGCGCGTAAACGAAAATGTTCTTTTTTTGAAATTCATACAGATACCACGCAACGAGCAATAAGAATGTGGCTGTATGTTGAAACTCTTTGCGCATGAAGGGATCGAAAAAAACATAGGAGTGTTGTTATGAAATTCAATACAACATTACAACATTCGTTTGGATTAATGGTTATTAGAACATTGGGTGTTTTAATGTTGGCAATAAGCTAACTGTTTCAGAATCTTTAACAGAGGACTTAAAGCATGGGTGTAGATAAAAGAGTTTTAAATACTAAATATTTAATAAAAAGTAATAAAGAATAAACGGTATAAATATAAGTTTTCCTATATTGGACCTTTAGACCTTGAATTCATTGTTTGTGTAAGGTTGCTTCGTTAAGATGATGGTCGTGATTACCATAATAATTAGTAATCGCATCCAACCATTACACTGATTTTTATAACTATAACAGGTCGACCTGCACACAAGCAGCATCCGTTCACGAGTTGACGCATGGACTAGCCTTCGCAAATATTTGAGGAATGGAGACTATCCAGCATACGACGCTAATAATTCTCGTTTAAGTTATTTTAAATTATTTAAAGCCTTTAATGAAATCCCAGATGAACATCTCGTACGTCTTACATCAGACGCCAGATAAAATGGTAATACGACTAAGTAAATCAAGTTATTAATGCAATAAATTGTTACGGTTACACAGATCTTGTGCAGTAAGTGTGTACGGTACTTGCTGATTTTATTAGGAATCATGAGGGTAGTTGTACGTGCTCCACTATCCGATGACACAAGTCGCGCTTGGGTTGACAAGCGCGCAGAGACAATTGATCTTTGCTCGGGCGTGGTCGATAGCACTACATATGTAAACCGTGTTTACCCTGAGTAACCAGTGATCATCAAGTCTAGTGTTGACGTTCAATACTAGTGTCTACATATAAAACTTTGCAAGCTTGCGATCGCCAGTGACGTTCACCTGGAATACCGGAGTCAGGACCGCTGGGGCTGCTGCGCCGCCGCCACCTGAGTGACGTGGGAGTGTTCAAAGGTTAGTGGATTGCATTTACCTCTTTCCTCATGATTCCTTGGTTGATTGCAAGTGCTTACATAAATTCATTTATTTTTAAGAGCCAAAACCGGCGACTATAGGAAACCTTAATACAGTCCCAGATATTATTCCTGAGCCCGAACAAAGTGAGACCCAGGGGCGTGCATTGCTTCTCTAGCAAGGTAGGCAATGTAGATACAAGTAACTATCTTAATAATATAATATTTAAATATTGCATTAATATCTTAATAATATAATTTATAAATAAGTAAGCTAAAACTTACTGGGTGGATGTTCAATAGAAATTTTGTTATAGAATTATAGAACTAAAATATTACCTAACACTAGTGGCATATCTAAGTTTAGGCTCTTATTAAGGTAGGCATTGCCTGAATGCCTATAAAGAATGCACGCCACTGGTGAGAACTAATGCACAAGTGTACAGTCGCGTTTTTTTTTTATAATTTGGAAAACTTTAGTGTTACAATAACTTAAGTACCTACTATACAATAGTGTTAACATTTTACAGCATTTAAAAGTTTTCGCATATTTATTCTAATAACACATAGCATAATACAGGTACAACTTTTTTTATATAAGTACTAGCTGACCCAGCAAACGTTGTATTGCCGATATTAAAATCGCGATACAAAAAAAACTGTTGATCGTAGATGGGTGAAAATGTGAAGGTGTATGTATTTTTTAATGCTGTCTCATAATCAAACAAATTTAAAAAAAAAATGTCAAAAAAATAAAATTGGCGTGGACCACCCTTAACATTTAGGGGGATGAAAAATAGATGTTGTCCGATTCTCAGACCTACCCAATATGCACTCAAAATTTCATGAGAATCAGTGAAGCCGTTTCGAAGGAGTTTAACTACAAACACCGCGACATGAGAATTTTATATATTGGATTATATAAAATATGTTGATGATTACATAGGATTGTTTATGGTACGGTACATTTATTATGTTCAAAGAGAATTTAAACACTACGTTCAATTATGTTTATATTAACAGTTAGCGAAACACATTAAACCAATTTTTGATAAAATGCTCTGTAGACTAACGCTAATTGCGTGAGGTATGCACAATGATACCTTCACCCTTCCGCGTTCTCCGCCAGTCAAACCTTTTTTTACTCCTGAACATTCAGTGACTTCGCTTGAGATCTGTGCTAGTACTTATACGATCTGCTTAAGTATTATTTGTTAATAATTTGTTATGATAGCTCGCATTAATCAGTGATTTAGTAATATTACACATTGTTTTTCTTTTCAGTCCTTATCTTATCAGCCTTTAAGTAGGTAATGCCCTTCGCATGGCTTCAGATACTTAATCTAATACTTACGATTTAGTGTTAATGATTTGATTTGTAAAAATCTGCTACATGACTTTCTGTTAGGTATCTTATGTGCTGCAAATTTAACAGTATTTTTTTATGGGCCTGGTGTAAAGTGATCATCGCCGCCGACATTCTAACACAACACCAGAGTAATGACAGGAGCGTTGCCGGCCTTTAAGAAACGTGTACACACTTTTTTTGAAGGTACCCATGTCGTATCGTCCTGTAAACACCGCACAAGTAAGATAATTCCACAGCTTTGTAGTACGAGAAAGAAAACTCCTTGAAAATCGCACTGTGGAGGACCGCCACACATCCTGATGGTGTGGATGATATTCTAACTTGTGGCGTAACGTGCGAAGGTGGAAAGCAGGAATCAGTTGAAACAGCTCTTCGGAACAATGCGGTAGAAGACACACAATGACGCAACGTCTCTACGCAACGGCAAGTGATACACTCGCTCATAGAGCACTGGGTCCCCGCCATATGACGTATGACACCACTTCACACTCACATATGCCGTAGCGAATGAAATGTAAATAATAAGCTTACATATAAATGTTATAACTGCTAATTCCTTGCGGCACGACAGTGGACTGTATATACTTACATCCAAAACATTGCTACGCACGTATGCAACGCTCCGGATATTTAAGACTTGTGCAGCAAGCCTCCGCTACCCGTGCCCCGCCTCCGGTCGCCTTAGCCGATCATTCGGTAAACACAAAGGCAAGTTTGCGGCAAGGAAGTAGGATAATAACTTTTATCTCGATATCGGTCCCTTACAGCCGAATAAAACGTTATGACTTGTGAGAAGTTAATTGCGCCGATAAAATAAGAGGTAAAATCAGGTATTGTTTGTTTGAAATTATAAATTTATTTTTGTTTACGAAATGGACATGACAAAATCAGCAATTCCTAAAGATGTGATTGAGGTAGGCTATATCTATAGTAGATTCAAGAATTGTAATTATAAACTGCGGTGTGCAGATTGATGTACTATTTATGATTTGTAATGAGTTGGAAGAGTACAGACTAATAAAACACATGAAAACGAAATGATAATTATCGAGAAAATGGAGGAAAAGGAAATAACCGAAGAAGTACATCGATACAAACCAGAAAACGCAATATATTCATTAAGAAGTAATTGATACGATAGTGACAATTTCGAAAAATATCAAATCTATCCTGACAATAAGCAAAAATGCAAAACTGAATTTGGAGAACCAGGCTGAAAAAAGGAAACCTTCAGGTAACAAATATCCAAACATCAAAATTGGCAAAAAAGATTTAAAGTAAGTGACATAGACAAATGTCCATACATTTACCAACCCATGTTGATAAATCTTAAGAAATACCAATATATGGGCTTTTACAGTAACAGATGTATAATGATGTCGAGACACTTGTACTTGGTGAG
The DNA here is from genome assembly GCF_905404315.1 of Leptidea sinapis. Lineage (NCBI taxonomy): Eukaryota > Metazoa > Arthropoda > Insecta > Lepidoptera > Pieridae > Leptidea > Leptidea sinapis. The sequence goes on along the minus strand of NC_066304.1, from coordinate 4,947,302 downwards.
TTCCAGCTTGAAGGTTTTGCAATGTGCATCTATATTTCCGTTTATCTGTCTACATAGAGCCTCTTGCTGCTAGACAACCGATGAAAATAGGCCAGGTTTAATACTTTAGTGTGCATGACAAGCTACGTCTTACACTCTCGATTAGTAAGTCACTTTGTGTTATTATGTGTGCAATGCTCAAAATATAGGTTAACTGTAAATTTTTTCGACGTTTTCACAGCTGCCACCATCTTTCTAGACGTATAAATAATATAAGAGCTAACGGTCCAATATCGCTGCTTTGTTCATTCATTTAAATTTAGTTTGGTCGGATATACTCACATCCCCCGGGCCACCACTTGTATGAGGTAAGCGTTGGGCTATTCAACACGAACTCCTTCGTAGATGGGTCGTACGTGGCCGTCGTCTCCAGCCCGCGGATAAATGTGCCGTGTCCCAACTCTGTCTGCGCGAATATAAAAAAAAACACTTTATTCGGAATAAAAATATCTACAATCGTTTTATTTTTAATGCTAGTTGTTTTGTCGCCATATTACCGGTGGTAATATAGCAACTCAAGAAGGCTGTATTTAATTTTATGTGTCCGAACGGTTTGGTGTCAGCCGTCCCACAATACAGATGACCTGTACTAGGTTTAAAGAAACTTTAAACTTTAAAGGCCGGCAACGCTCCTGTGATTCCTGCTCTGGTGTTGTCAGAGAAAAAACTGTCATGCTATGTGTGTAGAAATATTTAATAAGTTACCAAAAGAAATAAGAAAGGAGACAGTGTTAAATAGATTTATATTTAAATTATTCACACTATTAAAAAAATATTATCAAACGAAGTAGTAACCGGCACCAATAGGTACTATTTTTACCAATAATGTTATATTTTGTTGTGATTATTTTTACTACATTATCTCTTAGCATTTCATTTATTATTGTAAATGTGTATTGTAGGGTCTTTTAATAGGCTGTAATTACTGATTGTGTTATGTTTATAATATCGTGAAGTGAAACCACAAAAATATTTGCATGTCTGTCAAGTTGAAACATGTGCCTGCTCCTAAATTTGTAACAACTTTACTGGCAAATAAAGAACTTTGACTTTGAGAATGTGGGCGGCCCATATGCTGGTTTGTCCTACTTTGGTTCTATGGTTCAATGGTTCATGGAAAAAAAGACTGGGATCAGGAAGAAAACAATTTAAGTGAGCCCAGGGACAATCAATATAAACCATTGGAAGTCTACCAACAATAAAATAATGAACATCCTTGAAGATGTAAGAAATGTGAGTGTCAATACTGTCAGGAGGAGACTTCTAGAAGTCGATATACACAGTTAAAGACTGACTAGGTGTCGTAAATAACTCAGTAGGCACCATATTGCAAGGTTAAGAATTGATGTATGATGGAGCAAGGTTTTATATTCCCATGAAGCCAGAATCTGCTAAAAATACCAGGAGAGTATTATCCAGAGGTATGTTTTGAAGAAATTACGCCGTACGGTGGGGGCTCTGACATTGGGCTGTCATAACTTTTGAAGTTTGTACAGAGTTAGTTTTCGTAGAAATTGCACAACAGTACATCTCGGAAAATTTTAATTGCTCATGTATTGGGTTGTACATTGTGATGGACATAATTAGTGATAAGATTTGTGAATATATATTGTAACAAGCGTAATTATTTTCAAATAATACGTATTGGATGTTATTGTCGCAATTTATTTTAGTAATTGTAGCAGTTATACATTGTCTTAACGAGATTTATATTATTATGTTTGTAAAAACTTTAATAGGCGTTCCTTCTTTTTCCTAGCCTCAATGTTGTTTAGCCATTCTCATGTTTAATATTGAAACGTAAATCGCTGTACATTTCCGTTGTATTATCATTTATTAATAAAGAATTTTGAAATGAAAAATGAATTAAATTGCTCATGTACATACAGCGTTAACTGTTACAGGAAGTGCTGTTGTATTTATGGACGACAATGCTTGAGCCGTCGACGTAAACGCTTACATAAGTGTAAAGTAAAATTCATGTACAAAAACCCAATATATAGAGCTTGGCATAAAAAATAATTAAAATCATATGAGATAGAGGTCGTATCGCGTTACGCCACGCCTTGTTGTTGATGCGTTACGAAATACAACAAAGATCTTAATATTGTAATTATAGTGAGCATTATGCTGCCGAACATTAGCTGACGGGTTATCTGCTTGAAGCATCAGTTATTGCCATAAAAAACTGAACTTTGTGCTTTGTAACCGACTTCAAAAAAGGAGGAGGTTCTTAATTCGTCGGTATGTTTTTTTTTAAAGTATTTAAATAATTGCGTTATTTTATACAATCTAATTCTAGTTACGATTATTGTAATTTTTGGAGTCGGTGTCATCCAAGATAGGTTTGTAACTACATACATAGTTGTAGGTGCTTGAGTTGTGATGAGGCGAGAGATAGTCGCGGCGGAATCCAACACCGATTCCAAAAATGACAATAATCGTTACTAGAATTAGATAAATTAATTATATTGTATAAAAATAGGCAATTATTTTTATACTTTTTAGTGCATATTATATCTATTGTTTTGAAGTCGGTTGTGTTTTTGTATATATTTTTTAAAGAAACAGCTAATATTGTTAATGTTGTGTACCTGTGCATATGTTCCAATTATGTTTAGATTGAATGCCCTGCCAATCCAATATGCTTGTTGTTCAACAGTTCCTTGTCCCATAATTGTAGGGATGAACATCACATAATGCAAGGTTATAGGGTTGCCATCGCCTAGAATTGCTGATCCAAGGGACCCACCAAGCACAGCCCTGTTAAAAATACAAATATTTATATAAGGTGGAATTATAAGGCGAGTGGGGGAACAGAGAATGGTCTTATAAATGCACACTCTTCATATGCTTTTCAATACATTTGTATATAATATAATTTAAATTGTCTTAGTTTTGTTAGCTTGTATGTCTGTTCACTCTGTTTGTATGAACCACAAATATTTGAATATGACTTTCAACCCCTTCAAAACGTCGGATTAATTAGAAACTTTGCACACTCATCAAGGACCGAAAATTCAATAATTTATTGACATAGTACTTTAAAGATAAAATTTGTAAACAACATTTATGAATGATGCAGGACTCAAACCCAAGACCTCTCAGGTTCCATCAGAGCCATATTCCATTAACCCAACCGTTCTAGTGATTTATTATTCGTAAATGCTAGTATGTCTTGGTATGGTATAGGGGCTCCTGTTTCCGCAATTAGACCACTAGCATGGGTCCATTTTGCGTGCAGTAATGGCCAGTTACTCCAACCAGTCCAGCTCCTTCCAGAAGTTCAGAACATTCCTGGGGTGTTCGCAGACTTCCTGGAGCGTATTGGTTAAGGTTTTTGCCCGTTGGTTGGCCACCCCCGCACATTCGTGAGCGACCGTTTCGTCTTCGGCCAGACAGCCTCTGCACTTAGGACTGTCTGTTACGCTGATTGTGAAAAGGTGTTTGTTTAGTGATGTGTGACCCGTTAGGGTGCCCACCATTATATGGATGTCATGTCTGTTGAGGCTGATAAGTCTACGTGTCAGTTTGGGCGACAGTGCAGGTATCGCCTCCTTCGACTGTCTACAGCTTGAGAAATTCATCCATCGGGTGTTGAGTAGGTCGTTTGTGAGAGAGCGTATCCATGAGCGCATTTGGCTGAAGGCCAGTGGCAGAAGTGGCAATGGACCAGTCACTAGATTTGCCGATGCCCGCCTTGCAAGCTCATACGCTGCATCATTTCCCAATTAACCGCTATGTCCCTTGATCCATTGCAGAGTTACCCGGTTATAAGAGGCAACTTGTTCCAGGCTTTGGTGACACTCATGTATTAGTGCACCCTTCAGCGGCTGGTATGTCTTATTCAACTCTCAGGTTGTGGTTACATCTACAGGATCCAGTTTACAGTTGATAACATGCTCAACCCCAATATTTGTATATAAGGAAACTGACTTGAGATGTCGCTGTTTCAAATCTAAACAATTTCTTAATTTTTATTATATCAAGATTTATGTACATTACGTCACTCGAACGGTTGTCTCACTGGAAGAGGGCTCGTGTTCATAAATTCTGTTTTAAAATTTAATTTGTGTAATAAAAATTATTCAATATAAATTTCATTATGCAAGCCTCACACAATTTTTGCATTCGCTATTTCATTATTTAACAAATAGATAATTATTATACTAAAAATAAAATGTTACTATCAATTACTGATAGTGAAACTTTATGATGCACTTATACAGTACAATAGTGCTCTATTAAATATTTAAATTAATAAAACTTCTGTGAGACATAATTAACTATATTTATTTAAAAATCTTTACTCATTGTTTGTCAGTGCTAGTGCCGACTAGTTTCGGAGCATTTGGAGGTCCGTCATCAGGGTGAGTGTATTAAGTTCATGGTGACATCCTGTTTCAAACTAGTTGGTATCACTACTGACAAAATGTGAGTTAATAAATAAAGTTAATTAAGTATTTTATAATAAAGTATAAATAAAGTTCAATAAGAGATGGAGCGATGACATGTAGAAACAGCAGGAAAAATGTGGACAAGAATTGCAAGAGACAGGAACAAGTGGAAATCAATGGAGGAGGCTCTTACCGGTAAAGGTGGTCCCTTATGTCGAAATTAATAGCTAATTATACTAACAAAATTGGTATTTTTTTATTTAAAATTGTGAATTACTAACACATACTAACAAATACAATTTATAAGTAAATATCTTAATGCATAGATGTAAGAAAATAAAGCTATAAATAAATAAAAATAAAATAAAAAATTAAGTATTTTATAATAAAACATAAGCATATTAGATATTGTGAGAAAACTTACATATAATTTTCCATTCCAGCGTTTTCTTCTTCTTGAAGACGTTTTATCATTTTGAACAGGGCACATGATTTTTTTACAGCAAGCTCATATTTTTCTTTATGGCTTAAATATACAGCAGGTACTGGTTCCAAATGTATGCCCTCTTTTAGGACCATCTCCTCTGAATACCAAAACATTTATAATATTTTAAATAACTTCTATAATAGTTTATTTAAGATTACCTACAGAAACTACCACATACATTCCACTTAATCATACTGAAAAAAAATGATAACTGAGTTTCTACTTACAGGCAATCAGACATGCATGAAAAATTGTTATGATTATGACCACTAAAACAGGTAAATATTAGGAAAGTAAGTATATACTTATTTGGAACAAACATTATAAATACAGGTGAACATTTACAAAATATAATAAAAAATAATATGAACAGTATTTGAAAAATAATTACGATCTAATTAAAACTAATATACATCAAGAACCAAAAAAATCTAAAGTAAGGCATATTCTATATCAACATAATAAGCTGGTGACTGCAGTGTTATGTCCGAAAGACTAACTAAATTAGACTGTAACTCATCATTTGATATATTTTCATTCATATATATAATAGGAGACATTGGATCTAGATATTACAAAAACAATTGGATTTAACTGGTGTAAGTCAGAGGTTCCAGTGCAATGTTATTATATTATGTTGCTGTCTGTCCACCTTCATATCAATTTCATCAGCCTTTCAAAATCCGTGAAAAGTATAGCCTATTTACAGGCTTTCTAGCTTCATGCAAAGTAAATACCTAGTACCTATACACTAGTTTATTGCATAACCCATATTTTTGAAGATATAATATGAACTTTACCTCTTTGTTTCCTTTCTTCTGTTTTTTGAGCATCTCCATCTATTAAATTTGTTAATTCAGTAACACTAAATGTACAATTATCTCTTTCTCGTTGCAAATCAGCATTTACTTTATTTAGTAGTGACATTTTACGAGCAATATAAATCAACACAACAGCCTCAGCTGAGGGTTTCGCAAAAACTAAGTAGCCCGAAACAGTGAGCTCAGAACAATAATACAGAATATATCATTAATGTTTACTGTATTGAATAGGAAACAATATCATTTATCAAATTACCTATCAATACTTCATGAATACTTCAATTTTCAACCGTTACTGATGTGATGACTGATGTCTATTTTTTTTTAATTTATTTTGTGGCACGGGATGCAAGTACATAGGCCGACTGATATCTATTGTATTTGTCTGCTATCTGACAGTCTGATTTTTTTTTTATTTCTCTTTCCATAACTAGGACAGCAAAAGGCTTAAACCCATACAGCCAAGTCTTTGGATTTTTTTTTAATTTCTTTTTCCATAACTAGGACAAATTATTTGAGTTTTCTTTAGTGTTAATTCCACCAATATTTGTCAATAGACAATAGTTAGGATAATAGTCTCATGACAGATTTTAGCGAGACAACACGCCTGAAGATGCCTCGTGTAGAGGTGAAACACGTGTCGAATTTTTTACACACAAATATTGGCGAAATTAACACTAAAGAAAACTCAAATCATTTAGATAATTATGGATTTCCGCAAAGTAACGCCTACTTCAATAAATTTTCTTAAATCAACAGGTATAGGTGAAATTATACATCAAGTTGACCAAACTTCAGCGTCTGGCAGCCCAAAACGTTTGGTTCAATCAACATTGTAAACATCTAAAAGTGATCCCTAATTTCATCTACATCCGATCTAACACACATTCACGCGCAAGCACTATAGCCGTAAATAAATGTAAACAAATATGGTTAAACGAAGAATGCCGATATTGGTTTTCAGTTAGAGACAATCACAAGCTTCACTTGAGAGTGTTATATTCCAAATTGATATTCAAATTACATAATATCGAGTTTGACATTTTAGACAATAAAGGAAGGGAATTAGCTAATAGACTAGTTCAAGAAAAATATCAAATACAGTCTAGGAAATTGGCACAGCTATTAGGTAATAGTCAAAATGATAACTCCTATCGCGATGAAGCACCAAACACGGTCCACCAATTCTATACGCGCGTCAAAAATCTTTCAACAGCACAACTTTCCCCCCCGAAATGACAATTACTAAAAAAAGGCCTTAACAACAATATCAGACCGGGTCTTAACCAAAAAACAGTAGTAGATGCAGAAGTGGCGTGTGTAAGAAGTTAACAAGATATGGCCGCTATATCATGTCTCGTGCCAGATTTTGGCGAGACATCCCGTCCTGAGGATGCCTACACTTCAAGAACAATATTTAATGAAAACAGCTGGGATGAGCATGAAAATAAAAGCCATAAAGGAAGATAAATAGACATTATACATTATAATCAAAAGCTGATTTTAAAATTTCTATTTCCATAGATTCGTCTGAACTACTACTGGAACTATCATCCTGCACACTCCTGATCAATGGTTCTAGCTCTTCTTTCCATCCCACGTTTTCCATTATTCCATCCCACGTTTTGTTCTGAACTTCAACATGAAGAATATGCTCTGTCATTGTCTTTCAATGTTCTGTTATTATACTTTCAAAAGCATCTTTTATGACTGTTTGAGCTACTGAAATGTATGTATCGTCTAGGTATATTATTTGTCTTGATCGCAACTATCGTCAAGATTATCTGAAATACAATATAATATTCAATACTTTCTAGTGAAGAAAACTAATGAACGTTTAGAGACTGAGCGTTTGGAGGTTGAATAAAACAACTGCTTGAGTAGTATAAGGAATGTGAGGAATATATAATTTATTTCAGTTACACGATATATATACAAAATCCTTAAAACTAGTTAACGAATTACAATTGTTATTAAAAAAATATTTACAAGTCTAGAAATATCACACCAATACTAAAGCTTACATTTTGACCAATAGACGTTTCATTCAATTAGAATTGAGAATAATATTATGTGTTCTATCTCGCTCTAAAACTAATGCTATCGTAAGTAAGCCGGACAGCGGGCGCTGTGTAAACTCGCGTCGATGCTCGATCACAGGTGTCAATGATCACTCACTGCTGTGCCTCATTGATTAAAATTGAATAAATAGAAAACTACGCACTTAAGTAGAGTACACTCGGCCTTGCTGTGAGGTTGCGTAACGCGGAGCATATGACTGGTCACGTGAGTATATCTGCGGTCTTCGAGAGAACGTGATGATGCTTGTACTTCGATGAGCTGACTACTGGTGATCTGCATGATTCTAGGACTTGATGTACAGCATTATTAAATGGTTCTTTTATCAGAGCTAATATTACGGTCTATAAAATAATATGTTATTTTTAAAACTAATCTTTCGGCATACGCTATTACAGCTAATATGCACGATTTATATTTCTACGATCTATAATGCTATGAAGGTATTACGTTACAGGTTAGACATCAGACATTTATATTAATTGATGTTATTTTTTGTAGGTGCAGTTACCAACAGAAATGAACATTTCACAGAAACAATACTGTGATAATAGTAGGTGAACTATGTGAAACACAAGCAACATAAAATTTTTAACTATTATCTTAAATCAAGTATCAAACTCTTTACACCGTACTAACATACGAATTCAGTCAAGATGTCTAAACATTTATTTTTTTGCCACAACATGGCTTCCTTCTCTCCTTGTTCTTGCTTAAATTTACTCAACATAATAAATAACACCCGCCGCACGCCACTATTTATCGTTATACCCATGTTCGCTTGGAAATATTAAAGAAACTCGATGTAAGCAGACTCCGATGTGAACTACATACAACAGATTGATTGACATTGTGATAATGATGTTTTATTTAATATTGCCATTCCTCTAAATGGCTGGGTTCAGCTTTCATTAGCCACTCTATATATATTTGAAGTCATACTTACGTGTGAAAGTAATTCTGAAGATCTTCTTTCTTGGATGAGTTAAATCCAGGTACAGAACACGTAACCATTTCCAACCACTTCTGGTTAATCTACTTCTACTACGGAGTTTTCCCACAAAAGCGAGATTTGTATCGCTAACAACAAACATCAGACCGTTACAGGTCAATATCGTGTACTGAAATGGTCTTTTATGTCTATCTCGCTCTAACACACTCTTATACTATAAGCTAACTCTTTTGTTTAGCCAATCTTTCAGTATAATACATCTATGGTCATCACATGATTCTTCATAATGAAAACCATCTGTATGCCAGTTAGTCGGTAGCAATTATAATTTCATAGTCATTACACAATATGTTAAATTTAAGATCGCTTGTACGTAGCCCACGAAAATTTGTTACCGGTACAAATAGTTTCAAAATTAAAGTAAAAATTGTTTTGTATTTAGTTTATGTTAGCAGATAACGTTTAAAAATAAGCAATAAGACGCTACGTCTGTTAATTTGTGTGTTGTGTAGGATGCATTTAGAGAGAAAAATATTATATAAATTTTGATTAACAAATGAATTAAAAAACATCGAGTTAGATATTTTCGTAAAACATAAGATCACAGTTGTTGTATAGCTAAGGCAGGTAAATCCTCGTAAAAAATAAAAAAAAATTCTTAAAAAAATAAAGTTACTATACTAGAATAAATGACTTTCTTAATGGGAAGAAAATCGGGAATCGGAATATCTTATAGTTTATTTTTACGCGAATTTTTATTTTAGGCGAATATGTTTATTATATAATAACCTATATAATAAATTTTATTCTCGATATTACGATTCGATATTACATTGTGACGATATTTTTATGAAAAAAGATAATGATTTTAAATCCTATTTTGAATTAAAATATTTGGTTAATTACTAATCCTTGGTTTCACGGATATTTGTTTACTTTTTTGCAACGATTTCATTTTCCTATAAATTTATTAATTACTCAAATAAGATCAAAAACTTAATTACAACAAATCAATCTGTTGAAACAAATTTAGCGGTGTATATTTCTGACATTTCGAGCATTCTAGACAAAGGCGGCGAAGTGCATGCCATTTACACCGACTTTAAAAGTGCTTTATGTTACTTTTAAGAAACCTTAAATCAGTTGCAGTTCTTAGGTCAATATTGCACTGGTTAGAATCATACTTAAGTAACAGGCCACTGATAGTAATAACAAACGGTTTCAAGTCACACAGATATTATGCGAAATCAGGCGTTCCACAGGGCTCTCATCTAGGTCCGATATTATTTTTGCTATTTATTAATGATATTTGCAATAACATTCATAATTCAAAATACTCCCTTTTTACAGATGATCTAAAATTATATATTGTTGCCTCTCCATCTAACTGTAATCTCCTTCAATCAGACCTTAACAATATTCACCAATGGTGTGAATCGAATAATATATCATTCAATATAAATAAGTGCTATCATACCAGGTTCTCCCGCAAAAAGAATACTTTAACATATATATATACAAATTGAATGGCATTGCGCTTCAGGAAGTTATTGAAGTACGCGACTTGGATGTAATTCTAGAAAGTAAATTGACTTTCAAACAACATGTAGATGCTATTGTTAATAAATCAGCAAAAATGCTTGACTTTATGAAGCGCAATACCAGAGATTTTCGATCTATTAAAACTAAAACAGTACTATATAATTCGCTGGTGAGGAGCCATTTAGAGTACGCTAGTGTAATTTGGAACCCGTTTTACAGTGAATATTCACAGCGAATAGAATCACTCCAACGATCCTTTACACGCCATCTTGCATTTGTTTCTGAGGGAATATCATATAGGCATGCTTATGAGCAACGGTTACGCATTTTCGGAATGCAATCCCTTAGGTCCGTCGCAAAAATCGCAACTTATTATTTCTTTACAAAATGATGAATGGGAAAATTAACTGCATTGAAATATGACAAAATGAAATATCTCTTTCAGTTCCATACAATATTCCTAGACAACCGATGAATAACATTTTCCATACCCCCTACTATAGAACTAATATTGGGCTTAACTCTCTTATTGTTAGAATATGTAAACAGTATAACGAATGTAGCACTAAATTACATGTAGACATTTCTTATGAATCAGCAAATAAGTTTAAAAACAAGAAATTGTCACCATTCAATTCCTAAGTGTTTGTTTTAACTGTTAGCTCTAATCTTTAAGATGCGCTTTTATTCATTTATTACTCCTTATTATTTCTTTATTACTCCTTTTAAAAAGAAAACAAAATGTGATAATGTGTAGCCTTATAACCTTAAAAAATTTTTTTTTGAAAATCAAAATTAAATACTTAAGTTGATCTCATAACCATTATTGTTATTTAGTTATATGTTTTTGGATTTAGATTTTACTTATGAACTAAACTGAGTGATGTGTTTATCTATTATAGTCATGTGTATCAGTGTTTGTTCCTTTATAAAGTAAGACTCATTGTTTGTTAAATATAACATGATGTTGAAGTTCCGTATTAATAAATAAATAAATAAATAAGTGCCGGAACCTAACCAGCCCCTATTCATCATTGTAAGGCAAAGCTACCCAGGTATCGTTCAGGTGAAACTCGTCCCTCATTCCAAATCATTGCCAACCGATGGGGGGCTACTTGTGTTGTTTAAAAAAAAAAATCATATGACATCAAAATGGCTTTCCGTTGCATAACATTAATAAGAAAAAAGGACGCATCTCTGTGGGGTTGTCGTTTCAAAAGGCAACGATGAATATGACCAAACTAGGCTAACCAAATTCGAGACGCAAATTTCAATAAATGGCAGCACATTATTTTGTACATAGGAATTTCTTTTCACAGCTCGTTTATAAATAATATGCAAAATTAATATTCACAAATTATTAGTAGGTACTATCTAATTTTAATTTATATGATGATTTATATTTCGATAAAACGAATGGTAATAAAATAGATATTACAATAAATTAGTTTGCTTATTTTGTATATGGCAATTTTTAACCATATGCCAAAATTGGTGTGCGCCATATTTCTTTCTTGTGTGCGTTGGATCTCACCGAATCAGGATGAGGTTAGATTTACTTAAATATTTAATTTTACTGTTAATTTATCGAAGAAAATACAATCAATTGAATCTACTTGCGTTAAATCAACTCATAATATAATATTCGTTCTATTCGGAATATTATATAACGAAAATATGATTTGTGAATACTGTCGGCCAACAAAGCCATGTGGTTCATCATTTATTTTAATTTTTCAGTTCCCTCAAATTACAGAAGAGGCTTGCAGCCTCTGTTATGAGATGTGGTAAAAAGAAAGTGTGGCTAGATCCAAATGAGATCAACGAAATTGCGAACACTAATTCCCGTGAGTAAAATTTTTTAGCAGTGGAATCTTGTTACCATAATAATTATTTTATTTATACATTATGTTTGCCTAAATTTTCTTATGTTTGTAATTCGGTATAATGTAGCAGGGGTTCTACTTTATGTATGATAATGTTTACAGGACAGAACATCCGTAAGATGATCAAGGATGGTCTTGTCATTAAGAAACCAGTAGCCGTTCACTCCCGCGCTCGTGTTCGTAAGAACACAGAGGCACGTAGAAAAGGTCGCCACTGTGGCTTTGGTAAAAGAAGAGGTACAGCAAATGCGCGTATGCCGCAAAAGGTAAGTTATACCATCAATCATAAATTAAAAAAAAACACCTGCTACTACAACACCTTGACCTACAACATGTATTGTGTAGTTTTTATTTTTTATCAACATACTTAATTATATACACCTAAAACTATTGCAATACCTGTGGAAAATGATTTTCTAAAGCATTTTCTTACAAGAATTTTCCCGGTGCATCTGCATGCAGGCTTTTTTTTGACAACTTTTTTTTCTTAAAGGTAATAGAAATTTAGCTTTAGTCAGTTTATGTTTTTTATCCCAACTTGCCCAGGCTGTCCCAAATAGTTAGCAGCCTCTTCAGGCTGGTACAGGTGTCTGATCCCTTTTTGATTTGTCTGCAGAAGCATTACCCAGATAATTGTTGTCCGTTGATTTATTGCTTTAATCTGTTCAATGCATTGAGTGTGTTGTGATATTCCAGTTTAAGGATAGATGTTATGGTTAGCGATCCTACCTACTAAGCTAGAGGTCCCGGTTTCGAATCCCGGTAGGTGCAAGCATTTATATGATGAATATGGATGTTTGTTTCCGAGTCATGGATGTTTAAATGTATTTATGTATGTTTATATGAATTTATGTATGTTTAAGTAAGTATATTGTATTAAATATATCATTGTCTTGTAACCCATAACACAGGCTATACATGCTTAACTTGGGGCAAGATAAATTGTGTAAAAATTGTGTCAATATTATATTAAAAAATATATATATTATTGCTTTGTAGCACTTGAAGTATCCATCTGCCATCAAGTCTTATGCTACTTTTGTTATTCCAATACAATCTGCCTGTAGATAGCCATAAAAGGCCAGAAAATACATGTCGCTTTCCCATGAAAGGCTCTAATAAAACACAATAGAAAATAAATAAATAATTAATTTTTGTTTATGTGCAACATGTTTTACTATTACTTGCCACTTTTAGGAACTATGGGTTCAAAGGCAAAGGGTACTCCGTAAGTTATTGCTCAAGTACAGATCAGCTAAAAAGATTGACAGACATCTTTACCACTCGCTGTACATGAAGGCAAAGGGTAATGTTTTCAAGAACAAGAGAGTACTGATGGAGTATATCCACAGGAAGAAGGCCGAGAAAGCTAGAACCAAGATGTTGAGGTATTTGTTATTTTTGTATGTCGACCAATGTAGGTTTAACTTCTGTAATGTTATGATATGATATAATCATTGACATAGCTTGATATCTTCCTGAGCAGTGTAATTTTTTAAACACTTTGAATAGTGTTGTAAATTGACAATAATTGTGTTGTACAAATTTTTATTTCATGACCACGGATGTAGCATAATTTCCCTTTAATTGTGTGACCAGTCATTTGAGCTGATGTCATTAATTGTTACCAGTTTGATAAATAATTTATTATGCCAATCATCAAAATTTTCATTTTCAAACTTTACTATTTTTAGTTTATTATATTATTTATATTCATTATTATCAACAGTGACCAAGCGGAAGCTCGTCGTAACAAGGTTAAGGAAGCACGTAAGCGGCGTGAAGAACGTATTGCTGCTAAGAAGGAAGAGCTATTACAAACATTTGCGAGGGAAGATGAAGCCGCTATTACCGCTAAGAAGTAACTTGTTATAAAATGATCCAATAAATACTTTGGGTCGACATCTTGTTTTATTTTTAATATTGTGAATTTCTAAAGAAACTCCTCACCATTCCTATAATTTGTATGTGTCTTATAATTTATTTTGAATTACAACTTGACAATATTTAATAATCTGTAGTAGTTTAGCTGCCTGAGGTACTTCTTTTTGTACAAAGCAAACAAATAATTATTGAGGAGTTATATTAATATTATACATATAGAATTAGAATACAGTATTGAATATAATTATTAAACTCAAATTTTTGGTTTCCTTCAAACATTTACTATTTGACTAGTTAGGTGCTGTAATTGTGTGGGCCTTTGGTGCTCATGTGAACTATTTAGATTTAAAAACCAGAGGTGTAATTTGGTGGCAGGAATCTGGTCAAACAGCTCTTTGGAACACTCCCACCCAGTGATGAGGTAGAAGACACAATGAAGTGACTAAATTCAGATTGGTAAAAAAGAAAATTAGTTGTGCTCTATTTAATTTTTAAATATTATAATAACAATATTATTAAAGTTATAACTAACCATTCGATACCTAGTCAAAGTAGGCTATAGTCCAACTGGAAGTTGATTCTTGCTTACTGTTAAAGTGTTAAGTTACAACAGTTTCGAAATCGATGAATTATTTTATTATTTTTCAAACAGAAATTGACATGTTCGACAGTTTTAAAATCATTGTTATTAGCACATACCACCTGTTTGTGAGTGCCAACTGCATAAAACAACAGTGTCATACCATATACCTACTTAGATATATCTTCCTAGAAGTTGCAATAATTATAAGACATGAACGGACCTAAAATGCTGCCTTGCCTAAAAACTCTTTGTATGTAGGTACATTTTTTATGGAAGAGGAGATAGGAATTACAGGAACGTTGCCGGCCTTTTCGTAGTGTACACGCCTTTTTTCAAGGTAGCCATGTTGTATTGTCTCGTAAACACCGCGCAAGTAAGCTCATTCCACAGGTTCGTTGTACGTGGAAGAAAGTTCCTTTCAAACCGTATTGTGGAGGAACGCCACATATTATCTAGATGGTGGGGGATGATATCATAATTTGTGGCGTGGTATGCCAAGGTGGAATTCAACAAAAGAAATAAAGTCAAACATCTATTCGGAACACCCCATGATAAATGCGGTAGTCACGTAATAAAGCGACGTGTCTAGGCAACGCCAAGTGATCAAGCCATTCACAGAGCACTGGATCCACGACAATTCGAGCAGGTCTAATAGTTCGAGATAATGCTAGGATATGCCATACCAGAGATGATAGCAATACTCCATGTGGCCAGACCTGCGATTTGTAGAGCTCTAGAAGTCTAAGGGGCCGGCTTGAAGTATTGCCGTGCCCTATTTATAACGCCCAGCTTCTTCGAAGCCAATTTAGCTTTCACTTCTAGATGACCTTGGAATTGGCAACCGTTCCAGATTTCGAGACCAAGTATTCCGATACTAGACGAGGCATTAAGGGAAGCGTTGACGAAGAGCCGTGATACGATAAATGTTTTTTTTTTCTTAACATATTACTACAAGTCTAGGGATAGTAAGTTATCACCTGATACAAATTTACCTTGGTAAGATCCCAGCACAGGTACAATTTTTCGGTGTTTATTAATTGCTTCGGTGCTACTTCGCTTATGTAATAAGTACCACCATAGTAGTAATACCAGTAGGAGGCTCCTTTGCTCCGGATATATTTATGCCGTGAAGCAGTAATGTGTTAAGATTACTGTATTTCGGTCTGAAGGGCGCCGTAGCTAGTGAAATTACTTGGCAATTGAGACTTAACATCTTGTCTCAAGGTGACGAGCGCAATTGTAGTGCCGCTCAGAATTTTTGGGTATTTCAAGAATCCTGATTGGCACTGCATAGTAATGGGCAGGGCGAATAAATTAACATCAGCTGAACGACCTCCTCGTCTCGTCCCTTATTTTGATAAAAAAAGTACCTTTATGTAATATACAAATACAAATATTACACTTAATACAATAAAAATTTATAAAAAGATTTTAAGCTAAATTAGCCATAGATACGCGTTGGACGGTCATATCGCTCTCTTCCAGATAAACCAAAAATATACTGGACACAGCAGACAATTTATAAGAAGCAGGTATCTTGAAATAAATGTAACCAAATATAAATATTATTTTTTATATGTAATATAAATTTTTAAACATAAATAAAATAAATTCATAAATGGGTGGGGTACTTATGTATCTATAGGGTACATAAATAAACACAAAATAATATTATGCTACATATTAAATTAACCTAAAAATAATTTCAATTGCCTAAGTACATAGAAGTACTGGCACTTACATAATAATATCTGTTATACATTTGAAATAGTTGTTGAAAAGCAACATTTTGAAAGAATGTAAGGTGTACTGGACGGCAAGATATTGTTCCATTCTAGATCAAATGTTAATTTTAACTAGCCTTATTCATTGATATTAGACACTAAAAACTGTGTTTGTTACTCGTAGCCAGAAAAAGAAATCGCGTCAGGCGATAGCTGATAGATTACGTCTTAAGTATACGTATTCAACTCTATAATACACGCAAGTGATTTCTCAACCTCTTGCTAGGTACTTTAACTGATAATGATTACATAGTGACCACAGTTTTAGTGCCCGAATAGTGTTGTGTGTTTTGATAATAATCGTGCAACTTGTATTTTTTAATAAAATTAAGTTTTAACTGACTGCATTTTACGTAAATTTAGCACAGCGTTTGAATTAATATCAGCATGACTACGAATTATTGTCAATGTGTGTGTAATTAAGTGTATGATAATGATTGCAGGCAGAGTGACCAAACAGGTTTAGCATCGGATAGTGTAGTGTTGTGTTTTGTTATGAATCACGCAACTTTTATTTAACAATGTTAAATTTAAAATTTGAGCTGTTTGCATTTTGCGACAATATAGCAAAGCGTATGAATTAAACATTCACACACAATCAAGATTCAAGACTGGGTTTATTTAATATTAATAGTTAATACCTACTAGGCACCCAGTACTTACAGTACAGAGTACAGACACAGTTGCGTTTTAGATTCCGTGCCAATGACACGTTCCGATAAGAAAATGGAAATAAATAAAGACTTACAAAGAGAACGTGAGAAATGCACGTTTAATATCGAAGAAATGACATCTTATATCGATGGTGGCCAAGAGAATACAAAGAAAAGGCGAGAAACAGGTAGGTAAAAGAAAACTTTTACTTGCTTAATAATTAGATCCTATGAATAAATCTCTTAGCGGATAAACTGTATGTGGCAAAATTACATCAATGACATGTTTGTATAAATTGTACGTACAAAATCCTACTTTGGATTTAGCGGGAAAATTTAAAACAATATATTACTCAGGATGTTCTTAGGAGAAATTAATAGTAGCTCTCTACTTCCAGTAATTTTAGTAGGTTTGTCTTTTACTGCTTTGGTATTTTAGTCTTTTTGGCAATTCGATTATACCTACTATTTTGCAAGTATTAAATATTTTGCAATACGTTTCATTCAAATAATATTGAAGTCCTTAGCGAAAAATTTACTTAAGTCTTTGCACAATTTTTTGTGAATAACGCGTATAATAATTTCAACTGAATCGACTTTCTACTTTATAACGGAACTTTGATATATCGAACAATGATTGTGTAAAATAACTTTAGATTCTTACGGCTAACAGTTAAAACAGTAGTTTTACATTATACAGTGTATACAATAGCACTTAAGTATTTTTATTAATGAGGGGCGGAGGTCAAGTGCACAAGATTCTCCTTTAAGGCAGTACGGTACTTGATGAAGTAATGATGATCTAATGAAGTAAAAAAATGTTTTTTATGTGGCGCTAATAAATGAGCATAATATCCTTCAAATACACTAACTAATTTTGAGTGTATGATTGGATTGATGCGAGTGAAAAAAGTCAGGCAGGTATGCCAGGAAGTCCATAATCACTGCCTCCCTCTCAAGGAGACAGGAGCGAAATTCTAAAAAAGGGATACCTAGCCGATTTCGCTCGGACCACATCTCAGCTCTAGCTAACTAAAGATATATTTACATGTTCCTGTTCTGGAAAAACGTGGAGAGGTTTATACACGTCAGCTCTGGGTATACCTAGATGATCTCCATTGCTCGATAACTGTCATTGGCTGGCAACTTTATGGTATGCCTTGTAAGTAAGGGAGACATTGGCAGTTGGATGGAATGAATATGAAATTTGAATTTGAAGTCTTTCGTCGTATATTGCACAAGGTATTCCTCTCGAGTGATTTGGCCAGCACCATATTATACACATAGCAGGCAAAGCTTTATAGACGGCGTTGTTACTTTGACTGCGAACTAAAAGTTCTCTAAAAACACGAAGAACACGAATACTATTCACACACTTTCGCACGACACGCCACAAGTTAGGATATCATCCCCACCATCTGGATGTGTGGCGGTCCTCCACAGTGCGGTTTTCAAGGAGCTTTCTTCCACGTACTACAAAACTGTGGAATGGGCTTCCTTGTGCGGTGTTTCCGGGACGATACGACATGGGTACCTTCAAAAAAAGCGCGTACACCTTCCTTAAAGGCCGGCAACGCTCTTATGAGTCCTCTAATGTTGCAAGAGAATGTGGGCGGCTGTGATCACTTAATGCCAGGTGACCCGTACGCTCGTTTGTCCACCTATTCCATAAAAAAAAACTTTAAAACTCCGTGTTATTAATAAACACGAAGTAAAGTTATTCCAAGTTTACAACTTTTTCTCTTTATCTTACCTTTGTCACTGCAGAATCACGTGACAGGGCGAAGTAATTGTAAACTTTGAGTAACTTTACACGTTTATTGATTAGACAGAATATGTTTATCTAACATTTTATGTAGAGCACCTTTTACATTTGATTGCACTTAACAGTAAGGTACGTTTTTTTTCTCTCAGAGGCCGTCCTGTCTAAACCTGAATTCTGCAATGATTCGTCGCAAGATTATCTAAGTCACACAGAGAAGTACGAGCTCGCTATCAAACAATCAGTGGAACTTTTTAGTTTACTTCGAAAATTCCAAAATGAGAGAAATTTTTCTATCACGGATGATGATTATCGGTAAGTATGATTTTTAGCCTTGCTCGATTGGTTTATCAAAGCATCCCTCCCCCCTTAAGATTTTAAGAAGTAAGATTTTAAGAGAACTTCTTAAAACCTTACTTCAAATTACTTAAAATCTTACCCTCATCGTAACTTTTAACTCAGATCTTATCCTCGTCGTAACTCTTAACTCAGATCTTTTATCCTCATCTTAAATTTTACCTCAGATCTTAACCCCATCGAAACTCTTAACTCAGATCTTATCCTCATCGTAACTCTTAACTCAGATCTTATCCTCATCGTAACTATTAACTCAGATCTTAACCTCATCGTAACTCTTAACTCAGATCTTAGCCCCATCGTAACTTTTAACTCAGATCTTATCCTCAACGTAACTATCAACTCAGATCTTATCCTCATCTTAAATTTTACCTCAGATCTTAACCCCATCGAAACTCTTAACTCAGATCTTATCCTCATCGTAACTCTTAACTCAGATCTTATCCTCATCGTAACTATTAACTCAGATCTTATCCTCATCTTAAATTTTACCTCAGATCTTATCCTCATCGAAACTCTTAACTCAGATCTTATCCTCATCGTAACTCTTAACTCAGATCTTATCCTCATCGTAACTATTAACTCAGATCTTATCCTCATCTTAAATTTTACCTCAGATCTTAACCCCATCGAAACTCTTAACTCAGAGCTTATCCTCATCGTAACTCTTAACTCAGATCTTATCCTCATCGTAACTATTAACTCAGATCTTATCCTCATCTTAAATTTTACCTCAGATCTTAACCCCATCGAAACTCTTAACTCAGATCTTAGCCCCATCGTAACTTTTAACTCAGATCTTATCCTCAACGTAACTATCAACTCAGATCTTATCCTCATCTTAAATTTTACCTCAGATCTTAACCCCATCGAAACTCTTAACTCAGATCTTATCCTCATCGTAACTCTTAACTCAGATCTTATCCTCATCGTAACTATTAACTCAGATCTTATCCTCATCTTAAATTTTACCTCAGATCTTATCCTCATCGTAACTCTTAACTCAGATCTTATCCTCATCGTAACTCTTAACTCAGATCTTATCCTCATCGTAACTATTAACTCAGATCTTATCCTCATCTTAAATTTTACCTCAGATCTTATCCTCATCGTAACTCTTAACTCAGGTCTTATCCTCATCGTAACTCTTAACTCAGATCTTATCCTCATCGTAACTATTAACTCAGATCTTATCCTCATCTTAAATTTTACCTCAGATCTTAACCCCATCGAAACTCTTAACTCAGAGCTTATCCTCATCGTAACTCTTAACTCAGATCTTATCCTCATCGTAACTATTAACTCAGATCTTATCCTCATCTTAAATTTTACCTCAGATCTTAACCCCATCGAAACTCTTAACTCAGATCTTATCCTCATCGTAACTTTTAACTCTGATCTTATCTTCATCTTAACAATTAACTCAGATCTTACTATTCTTTAAAAGTAGTTAAATTCGTGTGAAAATATTTATCTATATTATGAAAGTCCTGCCTGTTTTTGGAGAGTTATTCTTGTATCAGAACAATGGAGCGAAGGTACCTAAGTATTTAAAGGTGGCACTTCACATGGCTATTTGTATTTGTGTATTTGTTATATTTGGCAAATAATTCCCATGTATGGACAGTTTATTTGACAAAGTGTTGGCCTTATTTGCCTATTTGACAAATAAGGCCAATACCAAATATGCGTTACCGTGCGCTTGTCAGTTTTTCGAGGCACATCAAAGGAGTCAAACAGGCAAATAAGCAAATAAACCGTCCACACAATGGCCATATTTAGAAGCGCACGCACCGTGTACTAGTCCGGACGTGCTTTTGTGTCTGTGTTGTGAGTGAGAGAGTGTCTGTGTGTTTGATATTTGACTGCCATGTGTGGATGGTTGTATTTGCCTTTATTTGCATGTTTGCCTGAACGTCATATATTTTGCCAAATACAACAAACACCCAATAGCGAACACAAATAGCCATGTGAAGTGCTACCATCAAAGATAATGTAATATTTTAGAGATGTGTTGACGTCATTGCTCGGGTCTTCCACAATGCGGGATGGATCACCATTAGGCGTGCACTACATTATGTTTATGCCGGCCATCCTCTCCCTGGGCACCAGCGAGCAGCAGAAGTATTGGCTACCGAGGGCGTGGTCGTGTAGCATTATCGGTGCTTACGCCCAAGTATGTAGTATTCAAATAGCAAATATAACCTTGAATGTAGCGAAATATATAAATATAAAATACTCATGTTGGGGTGTTTGTAGTTAAACTCCTTCGAAACGGCTTGACCGATTCTCATGAAATTTTGAATGCATATTGGGTAGGTCTGAGAATCGGCCAACATCTATTTTTCATACCTCTAAATGTTAAGGATGGTCCACGCCAATTTTTTTTTATATTTTTTTTAAATTTGTTTGATTATGAGTCAGCATTAAAAAATACAAACAACTTCAAATTTTCACCCATCTACGATCAACAGTTACTTTTGTATCGCGATTTTAATAGCGGCAATACAACGTGTGCTGGGTCAGCTAGTATAATATATATTTCTTTTGTGCGTCTGTTATAAATGAACTCCTCCTAAACGGCCGGACCGATTTTAATGAAACTTTCTATGTGTCTTCAGGTGGATTCGAGAATGGTTTAGATTCACAACTGACCTACCTCCTAAACGGCTGGACCGATTTTGATGTTTTTTTTGTGTGTTCCAGTGAATTTGAGATTGGTTTGGATTCTCAATTCCGTCCATATAATATAATTCTCCTGCTCATGTGTATCTTAGTGAACTCCTCCTAACGGCTGGACTGATTTTTCAAATTTAAGACGTGTGTACAGGACAACGTCTGTCGGGTCCACTAGTTAACTTAAAATGACAAAATTATTTAAAAAAAATATGATTTGCCTAAATTTGTTTGTTTGTTTTTCTGTATGCTTATAATTATTTAAAAACATTCTTTACCCATAAAAATTATGGGTAAAGAATGTTTTTAAAAATTATGGGTAAAGAATGTTTTTAAATAATTATAAGCATACAGAAAAACAAACAAACAAATTTAGGCAAATCATATTTTTTTTGAAGACACCAGCTGTGTAATTAGCAGGAGGCATATCAAAATTACTATGTAAATATAACTCAAGTTGTCAAAAATTTGCCTGTGCAAGCCTTTGACATGATTTAGGCTTTATTTTAATTTGATTACAAAAGCATAGTGGAAGCAGGTTATTTTAGTTGTATTATATTTTCACAGACCGAGTTGGGACACGGTACATTTATTCGCGGGCTGGAGGCGACAGCGACGTACGATCCGACTACCCAGGAGTTCGTATTGAACACTCCCACATTGACCTCGTACAAGTGGTGGCCTGGAGGATGTAAGTAATATAATATTGATAACTAGCTGTTCCCACGATCCACGTATAAATATAATATTTAGATATATCGTTAAGTGTGTTTCAATTGTTCAAATTCAATTATCGTTAATGTTCAAAACAAAAGTATTACGTTATTCAAAAGAATTGTTAAAAAACGTTTGTGTGGTAAAGGTTACTATAACATAAATGACTTTCTTAATGATACCACAGATTGGGAATGGAGTGACCGCCCTCAGGCTATTAAATAATAAGTTTAATTGTACAATATTACTTTGTAAACATATTTATTCGATGAAAAAAAAAGCCCGCTGAGTTTTTTGCCTCCATTCTTCTCAGGTCTGAGGCATTCATTTTGGAATGTGTGGTAGTTTTTTGACTTTCAATAAGTGATTTCACATCCTATTTTGAATAAAATATTTGAATTTGAATTTGTGACCAGGCGATTACTTCGTAACTATTAAAGATATCAAAAAACTTTAAGCTGACTATCATATCAAAATTACGTTACCCAATCAGTAAAATGACATTAATAACCTTTGATATTAACAGGTTAAACCAAACTACGCTACAGAGTTATTCGACATTTTTTTGTATTTGTATGCGATTATATGTTCTGGGATTCCAATAATTTCTATATTGCGTTGCCTTGCAATTTGTTCCAAAGAAGTAGAGAATAAAGTAGAGAATAAACACCATTTATCATCAGTCGAATGTTTTTCCTCTTGTCACTTCTTCCCATAAACGAAGTCCTCTGTTTCAGTGGGTCGTACAGCCAACTATTGCATCGTCATAGCACAACTGTACACAAAAGGCAAATGCCATGGCGTCCATTCATTTATCGTGCAAGTTAGAGACGAGGAAACTCACCATCCTCTATCTGGAATCAAAGTTGGTGACATTGGTTCCAAATTAGGATTAAATTCCGTTGACAACGGATATCTAGGACTAGACAATGTCAGAATACCTAGGAGTCATATGCTGATGAAACACGCTCAAGTTTTGGAAGACGGGACGTATGTCAAATCCAAAAATAGTAAATTGAACTACGGTGCTATGATGTTTGTAAGGACAGTTATAGTCCGTGACACGGCGAACTTTTTATCAAGAGCTGTTACAATTGCTGTAAGGTTTTCGGCTGTGAGGCGACAGTGTCAGTTAAAAAGTGGGTAAGTTATTTGACAAACGTACACTAATATTATTGTTATTAAGAAACTTTTTACATTTGCAACTTTGGCTGATTTTGATTTTTATATCAACAATTAATGTCCATAATTATATTTTCTTTGGAGATTCCATAATCATATGGTCTATTCAAAATTTGATACCTTGTAATCATCTTGTAATTGCTTTTTTTACAATCGTAATAAATTTATTATTGTTCTATAAATATCATCTCTTTTGAAGCACATTTTATTCCCAGTTCTTTATAAGTAAGATTGGGAACAGAGACGGTTTCATTCAGCAGATTCGTAATTCATTTAAATATTTATATAGTAGTGTATTTATTAACTCTTCTGAGATTTTTCAAAATATGCAAGCAACGTGGCTATAGGCTTCGAACAAGCTGGGCGCGACAATATCTATGGCAAGCACATTCTGGCGCTCTACAAAGCGCAGGTCCGGCCTCAAATGGAGTATTACTGTCATCTCTCTACTGGCGCATCCTAGTATCAGCTCGAACCATTTGTTTGCGTGCAACGCAGAGCTGTTCGAACTGTCCGGGATCGAGTGTTCTGTAAAAAGCCAAATCTCTTGGCGTTACGTAGAGACGTCGCTACATTCGTTGTCTATATTATGTAATACAACTAAATACTTGTTTATCTAAAAATAGACGTAAGTATCTAATTAACAATTCTTAAACGTAGATATTACAGCACAACAAATCTCGAAGAAAAAATTAATTCCTGCAAAAACAAAATCACATTGACCATGTGATTTTCCTCTTAAGTCATAATTGCAATATTCGAATCCTATAATGATAAGATTTAAACCATCTTATAATATACAGTTTATTTTTATTATAATTAATATTTGTATTAGAAGATTATCCTTCTTTATATTATTAAAATCATCTTCCGTATGTTTTTGGTCACATAATATAAATAAATCTCTGAAAATAGTTGCTCGTAAATAGTGTATTGAATAAGCATATCACTGACTTTCTATATAAAAGGTTTTCTCGCGGCTACAGCTGCCGTTACAGCGCATTAACTCGTACATCTTTCGATCCCCAGGTGGATCCCCAAAAACTCGTAATAAATCTATTAATATATATCTCGGAATCAGCTTCGGATTAATGATTTAGATGAAATTTACCACATGTGGTTTTGGGGGTGAAAAACCTAACAAAAAATATGTTTTAGCTCCCTTTTTTCGAGTTTTCATATGCGGCTAGGTCAGCCAAATCTTAGGTTTTTAAACATGATTTATTATTCTTATGCAAACATAACAAGTATTTATTTAGTTATAATACATAGTCGCTATTTATGCATAACTGATGACATACGGAATGCAGACGTGGTCGCTAACTATGGGCCTTATGAGGTAATCACTCATTGTCATTGTCAACTCATTGTCGCTGAGACGGCAATGGAGAGACTATGCTCGGAGTTTCCCTGCGAGATCGAATCAGAAATGAGGACGTAGGAGAACCAAAGTAACCAACATAGCACAGATGGATGCGAAACTGAAGTGGCAGTGGGCAGGGTACATAGGTCGATCGGACAGATGGGATACGTATGGGAAGACGTAGTGTTGGTAGGCCCCTCATAAGATCTGGTCATGGTTGCAAGAATACGTTGGATATGGGCAGCGCAGGACCGATCGTCATGGAGATCTTTGGGGGAGGCCTTTGTCCAGTCTTTTCCGTTGATTGGACGTTTAACGGCTGAAATGATGAGAATGATGAAATGACATAATTGCCAGAAAGTGGGTGGCCGTATTCAAGCATGGTACTATAATATTTGATACAATAATTATTTTATTATATGTCGTACAGGGAGCCGGAATGTCAGATATTGGATTACTTCACTCAACAGCATAAGTTGTTTATTGCGATAGCGACATGCCACGCGATCAGAATCTCGGCGAACAAGCTCTGGGAAACCTACAACGCTTTCAACGAAGAACTCGAAGCCGGAAGCCTGGAGAAACTGCCCGAAGTAAGTATATAGCCGTCCTCTTAAATTGTCATCAATCAATCTTGAATCTGCATTTTAATATAGGTAATACAATAATAATAATACGATAATTTTTATTTATACAGTTTATTCTTTATTACTTTTTAGGAAATATTTAATATTATTTCAAATGGATCCTTACATACTTATTTGTTATATATATTACAGGCATTGTAAAATATTCTACACCTTTGTTTCTTTTTTCTCACGAGCTATACTTTTTCCGAATATATGGTTGATTCACTAATTTAAAAGAAATATTTAAAGTGACGATTTGAAAGCGCTTAATTTAATCCTAATTGAATAAAGTTTGTTTGACTTTGAATATAGCTTCGTTTTGAAACCCATATAAACATAGAGTACGCTTATGTATGAATTCCAGTCATACAAATAACAATACGTCACGTCACTTATGGATTGGAAAAATAAATGAGGAAAATCATCCATAGATGGCTTATTGAAATACAAAAAGCTAGATAAAACTACCTATACTGCTCAAACGGTCGATCGCGAGTGCTTTTTGAGTCGATCTCGAGAAGAAAATCCGGTATAATTAACTAAAATCAGTAATTACGTACCATCTTATGAAAAGTATGCTCAGGGCATGCAGTGTCACGCTTCAACATCCAAAGTATTCTTTAGTTAAGCTTAGAAATTTAGAACGCGTTTGTTTTGTAAGAACCAAAAAACTCGCAATTTTGAATAATATTTGTTTTTTCATTGACATTTAAGAGCAGACCTACACTTACCTTGACTAAAAAAATTCATATTTTACGCAAAACTAATATCTATGTCACTCTACCTAGACGACAATGCATCATCACACGTACTTGAAGCCTCTCAGAGCCGATCGATCGAATTTTGAGGTAGATCGCCAGCAGTTCAAGCTTGAGCACCCCTGACCTATACTATTGAGTAGAGAAATTGGCTGTAACGGGTACTGTGAATGAAGTATTATTGAATGCCGATGTAGCATTTGCAGAGGCAGTTTGCAAATCTCTGCGGAATACAAAGTTTGCGACGCATTATTCATGATGTTGGTAATAAGTGGCGACCTTCCACTAACAGTTGCTATTTATCATTTGAAGGGTGTCTTGTCAGAAAAAAATTAATACGCAGATTAAATTAAACCTACGAATAGGGACATCAACAGAAAAGCATAAATTTATTGGCGGTCTATGATTTACGGTGTTGCGTTCTGCAAAGGGAAGGGTATTTTGGAGAACCATTCCATTCGATCTTAAACGTAGAATTCTAGCATCACACCAGAAAATGAAATGCCATCCTTATTATCTGGAATTGTAGCATTCCATAAGTTCAATTTTCCTTACTTGCATATAATTTCCAACCAAACTGGATTGAACAGTAACGCAGTGATTCTAAATGTATATGACATGGTTACTAGTGGCTCAAAACTTTTCTGTGATACCATTGGTGTTGAAAGCTTGTTTGGTGGTGATTAATTACAATAAGTTCACTTCTGCTGGCTAAATAAATTCAAAGCGTCAAAAATAATAATGCTGTAAATATCTTAGGAAGTGATGCTGGTGCATCAAACATTTTTTTTATAATAATAACGGACGAGATACGCCCTGCCCATTATAATGCAGTGCGGCTCAGGATTCTTGAAGAACCCAAAAAATCTGAGTGGCACTATAATTGCGCTTATCACTTTGAGACTTTATGATGCTAAGTCTCATTTGCCTAGTAATTTCACTAGCTACGGCGCTCTTCAGACCGAAACACAATAATGCTTACACATTACTGCTTCACGGCAGAAATAGGGACCGTTGTGGTACCCATAATCTAGCCGGCATCCTGAGCAAAAGAGCCTCTCACTGGTAAAAACATATTATATTTAAAGTGCCTACCTAACGTAAGGGAATGCTAACTTGAAGGTAGGTTTTAGTATGATGTAAGGAGGGTACAAAATCTGAAGGAATGTAAGGATTCGCCAACAGATTCAGGCAGATTCACATCAATAAAAATAATAAATGAAACTCTAAATATTTTCAGTTGCACGCGCTAGCTTGTTGCTTGAAGGCGGTGTGTACGTCGGACTCCACAACGCTGATAGAGCGGTGTCGACTGGCCTGTGGAGGTCACGGCTACATGCTGTCCTCCAACCTGCCTCTCACATACGGCCAGGCCACAGCCGCTTGCACCTACGAGGGAGACAACACCGTGTTACTGCTGCAGACGGCAAGGTAGAGTTAGATAGACATCATGCTTTTACGCCATTTTGTGACGCTGCAACTGCTGATCTTAAAAAAAAAGAAGGAAAAAAAGAGAAGGGAGAAATTTGTCTGGCTTTCGTTTGCCGTGGTTTTTTGTATGATTTGGTATGCCAGGAAAATAATTTTTAACGTAAAATAGAATGGTTTGGTATAAAAGGATCAAATTCTGTGAAGTAATGTATGTAGTATTTAGTAGTGAAGAGTAGGGAACAACCAACAATTCTGACAGAAGAGAATAATTATTTAATATTAGAATTTTATTTAATACAAGGTGTCTCAAAAGAAATGTCATTTTTAAAACTATAATTTTAAAAGAAGTAAGTGAAGAGAAAAAAATGTTTATTACATACTAAAATACACTGTTTGGGAATTTATTTTTTAATAATGTCGTGGAGATCTTTGAGGGAGGACTTCTTCCAGCAATTGATGTATTTCGGTTGAAGTGACCCATAATTAAAAATTTTGATATCAGAAAAATTTAAATATATGGAATATTAATTATGTCATGTGTAATATGTTTTTAGGTTTTTAGCAAAAACCTGGCAAAGCTTAGATGCGGTGAAATTGACGCCAACCGTAGCTTATTTGAGAAATACCAGAGAAAAAGGTTTTCTCAATAAATGGGAGAATACCATCGAGTGTATTATACGGGGAATGCAGGTTGTGGCGATGAGGTAAGATTCTTAAAATTTCCTTAATACGAGAATGAATTCCCGTGTTATTATATATATAAGTTATACCCATGTATAATAAAATAATATTGACAGACACACATAATCTTGCCCCAAACTAGGCAAAGCATTTGGGGTATAAATTAACAATATAATAGTACAAGAATGGTAACTAAATAAATTACGGCCAAATATTTCATGGTTCAAAAGTTCATGGTCGACACAAAAACACCAATTATGTATTAGGGGTTTAAGTATGAAGTTCACATTTTATACTGAAAATGCCAAACATCTTTTGTAAGGTGAAATATTTTTATTTAATCAAAGTATTTACCACAGTTATCTTTAAATTTCTACCATCTCACGGGAATGTCATTAATGCCTTTGCGGTAAAAATCTGGACACCTGGACTCCTAATTTTATACAATGCAAAAAATGGTCTTGCAATTACAGAGGATGTCGGAGGTCTTGCAAGTCCTGTAGATTTGGAATGACGCGTGCTTCTATCTGTAGGTCAGTTAAATTATGAAATAGGGCTATTAACAAGCTGTTTCACTTTTCAGATTTGATTCAAATGGGTCAATATTGTGAGTAGGCTTACGTCTAACCATGCCGCTAATTTTGTAGTAATATAATGCGACTCGACTTCTACCACCACATTCAACTCATCATCCGCAACGACAAAAAAAGAAATGCGTTGCCAGCCTTTAAGGCGTGAGTATGTTCTTTTCTTATAGGTCCCTCAGTCGTTTCGGTTCGGGAAAAAGCAGCCGTTAGTTGAATCCACAAAGTGGCTGTGCGAATTTCCTGAAAAACGCGCGGTTTCGGAATGCCGGCTTCAAGATGATGTAGAGTTAGATAATATCTCCCCTGTCTTGGCGTGCGTCCGTGCAGAATCGGATGTTGCTATGCCAACTTAATGGCTGACAGGCTTGCCCTGCATGTTTCAGTTTGACAACTCTCTCTGTTATCCATACTTAAACATTTTATTGAGAAACCTTTAGTTGCGAATGCAACGGGCAACTATTAGTATTATATAAAGCAGTCGCTAATCATACACATATAGATTATAATAATATTATAATATAAGTCTCATAAGCAGATTATGTTGCGAGTGTTTTCGGTAGTAAACTTTAACTAAACGAGTTTAATTATTCGACTGATAGTACAAGGTCATTTTTCATAAGCTTATGTATGTTTAATGTATTTAATTTACAATTATGAATAAGGTTTACAACCTTCGACCTCGACTCACAAAACTGCCAAGGTCGTCTATTATTGCACGAACTTTACTCGTTCCAAAGTACTAGGTGCAATTTTTAACCAAAAATCGATACTTAGCACCAAATTTAAGCCCCGAATCAAACTTGGAATGCCACTGCATGTGCAGTACAGTTTTGAAGAAACATTGTATTTATTGAAGTATGAAGAGTAAGTCTTCGAGTCTTATCTAAGGGCAAGTTGGATCTTCAGTGCAGCCGGCGTTCATCGATTTATATGTCGTTGTCACGTGAAATACTCATCATCTCCGATCCAAAGGGAATAAAAATGTATTATTTATATGTTGGTTATCTATCTTTATAGGAAGATTCAGACAAGTGTGGAGATGCTGGAGCACCGCGTGTTATCAGGCATACCGATGGAGGACGCATGGAACATGACTTCATTACAGTTGGTGGCTGCTGCGGAGGTGAATCTCTTACTATTCCTCTGCCAACATAAGTCTATAGGTCAGAAAGAGCAAAACAATTGAAGGTCAACAAGTTCTTTAGTACCTCCTTGAATTGGAATACTTTAAGTAGTACCCGTGTAGGAAGATATCTCCACAGACATGGATCCAAATAGATGCCGCGAGTGTATTTTTTGCGTGTCAAAAAGACGACAAAAAGAGAAGCAATGCTTCCTTTGACGATTTTATTTTATTTTTTATTATGATTTATAATACATTGCCGATTGTAGTAATAAGCAATACCGTCTATTGATGTACTGAAAACGTCAACTAATGATGAGGTGAGTGGCTAAACGTTAGGCTCGATGCACTGGCATTTTTAACGACGTCACAGTATGTACAAAAAAAGGGCACGCTTGGTTTTCATACAGACGGAGTGATTTGCGTTATCTACTTGGATGTATGTCTGTGGATATCTCAGTATGTGACGTGTAGTTTGAAGGTGGAATTCGGTGGCAGGAATCAGGTTAGACAACTCTCCATGATAAATGCGGTAGAAGAATAAAGGAAAACTAATCTTTTGTTACTGTAACTGATTTTGATTGACAAGTCGTAAACAGTCAGTCACGCTTTTTTTTTTTTTTTTTTTTTATGGAATAGGAGGACAAACGAGCGTACGGGTCACCTGGTGTTAAGTGATCACCGCCGCCCACACTCTCCTGCAACACCAGAGGAATCACAAGAGCGTTGCCGGCCTTTAAGGAAGGTGTACGCGCTTTTCTTGAAGGTACCCATGTCGTATCGTCCCGGAAACACCGCACAAGGAAGCTCATTCCACAGCTTCGTGGTACGGGGAAGAAAGTTCCTTGAAAACCGCACTGTGGAGGACCGCCACACATCCAGATGGTGGGGATGATATCGTAACTTGTGGCGTGTCGTGCGAAGGTGAAATTCGGCGGCAGGAATCAGGTTGAACAGCTCTTCGGAACACTCCCCGTGATAAATGCGGTAGAAGACACACAATGAAGCGACGTCTCTACGCAACGCCAAGTGATCCAGCCGTTCACAGAGTACTGGGTCCCCGACAATTCGAGCTGCTCTGCGTTGCACGCGGTCAAATGGATCGAGCTGATACTGGGGTGCGCCAGACCAGAGATGACAGCAATACTCCATGTGAGGCCGGACCTGCGCTTTATAGAGTGCTAGAATGTGGGCCGGCTTGAAGTATTGCCGTGCTCTATTTATGACGCCCAGTTTCTTTGAAGCCAGTTTGGCTTTGCCCTCCAGGTGGCCACGGAATTGGCAATTGCTCGAGATTTCGAGACCCAGTATTCCGATACTAGGCGAGGCTTTAAGGGAAGTGTTCTCGAAGAGCGGTGATACGGCAAATGGGGTTTTTTTAGTGGTAAACGCGCAAACTTGAGTCTTCTGCAGTATCACATCGGCTACTGCAACGGCGCAGGCACTAGGATCATCTGAAAGGAAACAAACCCTGCCCCAAGGGTAGGATGCAAAAAAGGAACGCATCCTATCCCAATCTGCTGACTTGTAGTGCCAAACGCGGCGGGTCGCTGGTGATCTGCGACGTTGGCGTCGGATAGGCACTACAGTCCTGACCAGGCAATGGTCGGACGTTCCGAGAGGGGCGTCGACAGAGACCTGGTAACCATCGGGATGTGTAGTCAGCAGAAGATCTAATAAGGATGGCATGTGGCTATCCACATCCGGGAGCCGCGTCGGCGACTCAACCAATTGGGACAGACCATACGCCAATGCAAAATTATGCACAGATCGCCCTGCGTAGTCTGTGGTACGTGATCCAAGCCATTCGGCATTGTGCCCGTTTGTTGTAAATCACCCAAGACTACGATTTCAGTGGAGGGGATCTGAGCAAGCACGTCATCAAATGCCGCTTGAACGCAGCCCATGAGGTGATCCGTTTCTGCGTTACCACTATGGGACCTGTAGACACACGCATAGATGCGGACGCGGTCCTCTAAATCTACGCGGAGCCAGAGAGTAGACAGGCCCCTACCCTCAAAATTGCCGAGACGGCGACAGCAGATATCCTCCCTAACGTACACACATACCCCGGCATGAGGCATGAAATTATGCTCAATTTTGTACCCGGGGTACGTTAAATATGACGTATCGCTAGGTCGAGATATCTGCGTCTCCGTAAGGAAACACAAGGCCGGCTGCGCCGTCTCAAGGTGGTGGTGGACGGCGTTTAAGTTGGAGTGAATTCCCCGGATGTTACAAAAGTCCACATTAAGCGTGGAGCGGGGTGCCGTGGTGTTGCTGCCCTGTTTGTCCTGTGGCATACGCGGTACTGTGCCCTCCCCAGAATACGAGGGGCAGCCCGAGCGCGAATGCTCGGGGAGGGATTCTCCGGCTCTACAAGAGCTGGTACCCCCCTGGGGTAATTTATTTTTTAGGACACTTTAGGACGCTTGGAACTACCTCCTTAGTATTTTGAATATTATTTAACTATAACGCACACATCTAATTCAAAATTGGTCACTCATTATCGGGCTGTCAGATCGTGTACTCGTTAGTATATTCTAAGTCTATGGACTGGAACTGCGCTTTTTAGGGCGCTTGAATGTGGGCCCTTGGTAAGTTTATCCTATTCTTATGACTTTCTCAAGAGAGGACTTGATAGATACAAGTTTCTTCGGGCACTAGATGACGATTTCACCATAGATGTCTCTCATCAGCATCTTCAGCACTGTACGATACCTGCAACATATTAATATGAAGAAGAAACAGTGTAGGGCATAGTAGACAGCCTTGGGGAACTCCATCGTTCACGGGCTTCGAGTTCAAGCAATATCCGTCGACAGCGACCTGTATACTGCAACCAATGAAGAAGCTGGTAATCCACATGCATCTCTCGGGAAATCCAAATGATAGCAGTTGGTTACCCAATGAACTGAACTGACGTGAGTTATCCAATGCTTAGAGTCAAATTAATCCAGGTATAGGAAAACGTACGGGTGAATTGTTAGTAAATAATAATTTATTGAATAAGGCGTTACTTTGCGGAAATCCATAATTATACAAATTATTTAAGTTTTCTTTAGTGTTAATTCCGCCAATATTTGTCTTTAAAACAATTCGACACGTGTTTCGCCTCTACACGAGGCATCCTCAGGACGTGTTGTCTCGCCAAAATCTGGCACGAGACTGAGTCTCGTGCCAGATTTTGCCGTGTAGAGGCGAAACACGTGTCGAATTGTTTTAAAGACAAATATTGGCGGAATTAACACTAAAGAAAACTTAAATAATTTGTATAAATAATAATTGTAAAAATATTTAATGTTTTAGGCGCATTGCAGAGTTATCATATTGTCATCATTTTACGAGAACTTAAATAGAGTTCAGACAACCTCATCACCTGAGTTGAAACGGGTTTTGAACCAATTAGTCGAGCTTTATACTGTCTACTGGGCTCTTGAAAAACTTGGGGATCTACTGCAGGTAATTAACATTCAGACCATTTAGAATTTATTCTATTGCATGTCCTTGAGTATTGGAGGAAGCCTTTGCCGACTGGCAACCGGACACGCAGAGATGGAGAAAAAGTGATGTTTACTAATGCGGTTAAAAAAATTAGATAATTAACTGACATAGATACGGCGCGACTACTATACTTTAGTTATTTCCATAGTATTAAGTCCTATGGTATATTGCTATGCCGATATGAATACAATATTTGTGCTGCAGAAGAGGGCTATTCGCGCTATTTATAACCTAGGTCCTAAAGAATCATTGAGAGCAAAATTCAAAGAAATTAACATCTTGACTGTTGCTTCTCAGTTTATTTATCATTTGTAATGTATGTTCATAGGCACATAAGTGAATTTGCTAGAAACTGTCATAACCATAATGTTAACACCAGGAACAGACATAAGCTGCATTTTGGAATGGGTGGTAGTTTTTTTTTACTTTCAATAAATGATTTCACATCCTATTTTGAATAAAAATATTTGAATTTGAATGATAAACTGTCCACTTAATGGGCGGTATTTGACATAATAATAATGTCATTGACTCATTCGACTCATTCAAATTCAAACAATTGTGGAGTTTAAAGAGTTTCTTTCGCTGTTCCCGAAACGGTGGTAGTTAATTAACGACAAAAGAAAATTGAAAATTGTGATTGAAATAAATAATTTCTGTGACTTCATTTCAACATGACATGTTAGCCCATTTTTTTATTGTTTTTTTCTTAACCATGACAAATGACAATATCCTGCTCAAGTGGAGTATCTCAGGGTTCCAACCACCCGCATTCTCTTGTAACACACGAGGAATCACAGGAGCGTTGCCGGCCTGTAAGGAAGGTGTACGCGCTTATTATTTATTATTAAAAGGCATGAAATGCATTTATTTTCTCAAAATTAAGTCCTTTTGACTTATTTTTGATGTAATTTACCAGAAATCTGCTTCGGTAACAAATGGCGCTCTGAGAGAGAAGAAGCGGCGCAAGAATCTCTCTATTTTTATTACGTTTTCTCTAGTTTGTATATATTTTTTATTTTTAGTGGGTGCCTATAAGCCAGAAAGACATTGAAGGATTAAAATTATGGTACGAACAGTTATTGGAGAAGCTGCGTCCAAATGCTGTAGGCCTGGTCGATGCTTTCGATTTAAGGGATGAAGTAAGTGTTTATTCATACATTAAACAAATACCTTCCAGGCTCATCATCAGTTGAGTCCTATTTCATCACAACCTTATTACCAATTTGTTATTTTTTTAAAGTGATAACCCTAACTTTTGGGATTAATTAAATTTGAAAACAAAATTGATTTAGTATTGAATTTTGTTTTATTTATTGATTTTTAAATTATCTTATCAAATTTAATTTGTGTAACCTTATTACCCTAAAATTGAAAAAAAATGTTTTGAAAGTAAGAGAAACATAAATCACTTCTTTGTATCGTTGTAGAATCAAACAATTTTCTTCTCTGGTAGCTATTTATTTTAATTTATTCTACTAAATAAAACTTTTATACAATATTTTACGCAATATGAAATATTAGGTCGCAGGCCGACCGTTCTTACCTCACTTCCTAGATCATTTATACGTCTAGATAGACCAAATTGGCTTCGAACAAACTGGGCGTCATAAATCGAGCACGGCAATACTTCAAGCCGGCCCACATTCTAGCGCTCTACAAAGCACAGGTCTGGTCACATATGGAGTATTGCTGTCATCTCTGGTCTGGCGAACACCAGTATCAGCTCGATCCATTTGACCGCGTGCAACGCAGAGCAGCTCGAATTGTCGGGGACCCAGTGCTCTGTGAACGGCTGGATCACTTGGCGTTGCGTAGAGACATCGCTTCATTGTGTGTCCTCTGCCGCATTTATCGCGGGGAGTGTTCCGAAGAGCTGTTTCATCTGATTTCTGCCGCCGAATTCCACCTTTCGCACGACACGCCACAAATTAGGATTTCATCCCCACCATCCGGACGTGTGGCGGTCCTCCATAGTGCGGTTTTTAAGGAGCTTTCTTCCGCGTACTACAAAGTTGTGGAATGCACTTCCTTGTGCGGTGATTCCGGAACGATACGAGATGGGTGCTTTCAAAAAAAGCGCGCTCCTGTGATTCCTCTGGTGTTGCAAGAGAATGTGAGCGGCGGTGACCATTTTAAACCAGGTGACCCGTACGCTCGTTTGTCCTTCTTTTTCCATAAAAAAAACCTATAAATTATCTAAGCCTCACTTCATGATCTCTATTTATTGTTTTTCAATCGTGTCAATTTAAATCTAATTTTAAATTATATTCTTACCCCCTTATTCATAATGGTCCGCTAACTTAAAATAGCTGCTACAGACACGGATGAGTAAAAAAATAAGGACTCCGTGTCACCTTACATAACAGTGATAACATAACAAGCCGGTGAACGTGTAAATATAGACGCGCATACACTTACACTAATACAAGCCTATCGGCCGCCATTATGAGATTTGCCATCGTCTGTGACAGATCAGTTTGCGTCGCAATAAAATATGTTAAAAATGCCGTTGTGCGTTGTGAAAAAGTGTAAAAACAATAATATAAAAGTATTTGTGGATATATAAGGGAGTGATTATATAAGGGAGAAAAAATTGTGTAACTGGTTTACCCCGTAACCTCACACACACTAGAATAAAGGTGCTTCACTTGCTAATATCACGGCGTGGAGTCCTTCTTTTTTTACTAGTCCGTGGCTACAGAGTGTTATTTCTCATTCTGACTTAGGTCAATAGAAGAAGACAGAGTGAGAATTAGCAATGCTTTATGTTAGCAGACTATTATGAATAAGGGGGTTAAGCTTTACGGCCAAACTAAATAATGAGTTCTTACGTGCGAATAACAACTCCTTGTTATAATACCTGTCTCTGCGCCATTCTGTGGTCTTCATCAGGTCCTTTTATGAACTTTCAAGAAGAGGACAAACCATACCTGATGGTATTTGATAACTGCGACCTTTAAGCATGCCTTCATCAGTTCCATTTATGAACTGTCAAGAATACGTCAAACGATACCTGATGGTATTTGATAACTGCGACCTTTAAGCATTCAATAAACCTGCAAATGACTTCGAAAACCGAAAACATATTGGAACGTGGCGAGAATCAACATTTCTAACTATTATCACCAAGTAATATAATAGTATACGATAGTATTGACACACTTTTTACACAAATTATCTTGCCCCAAGTTAGTCATATATAGCCTGTGTTATGGGTTACAAGACAACGATATATTTAATACAATATACTTACTTAAACATACATAAATTCATATAAACATACATATATAAATAAATTTAAACATCTATGACTCGGAATCAACCATCCATATTCATCATATAAATGCTTGCACCTACCGGGATTCGAACCCGGGACCTCTAGCTTAGTAGGTGGGATCGCTAACCACTCGGCTATACAGGTCTTCGCATATGCAAATAAGTTATTTCTTGGTAATAATACAAAAATGTGTTCCTTCAAGGCACTGTGAAGCAAACTGGAAGGAATCCGAACGAACGAATATAAAAAAAATTTACGAAAATAAATGAGACTTAACATCTTATGTCTCAATTTTTGGGTTTTACAAGAAGGATTGGCTTGAATGGAGCGGCACTGCATTGTAATGGGCAGGGCTTATCAATTACCATCAGCTGATCGTCCTACTCCTCTCGTCCCTCAAAGTCATAAAAAAAATTGTAATTATTATGTCGTGTACTTACGTGTATAAATTATATATGGACGTCGTTTGATTTGATGCCACGTGGACAGATTGATGTACTATTAGTGTCAACTGTCAATGTGTCAAGCGTCTCTCGCCGCCTCCGCA
Source organism: Leptidea sinapis (assembly GCF_905404315.1). Taxonomy (NCBI): domain Eukaryota; kingdom Metazoa; phylum Arthropoda; class Insecta; order Lepidoptera; family Pieridae; genus Leptidea; species Leptidea sinapis. The sequence continues at coordinate 4,909,601 of NC_066304.1, read as the reverse complement.
GTTCCGCCGCGACCACGATTCGTGCAATTTGATCCAAATATCGGCAACAAATTAATAAAATATATATCGTGGGTACCCGACATAATAATTAGGTACTATCTTAAAGTTCCGCGATGATAGAAGCTTAAAATCATTTCAAAAATCATTTAAAAAAAATACACATGAATCTCTCTCAAAAAGGCGAATTTTTATATTATTATCATTTACAGATATTACGGTCAACAATAGGCGCGTACGATGGCCGTGTCTACGAACGACTAATGGAAGAAGCTCTGAAGAATCCAGTAAACGCTGAACCCGTCAACAAAACCTACCACACATATCTAAAACCTTTTATGATGGGGAAATTATAATCTGCAGTAAGCCTTTAAGCGTTACAGTAATTATTTATTCAATGGCATTGGAAATATAAAGAAGTGGTTGCAATGATATCGCAAATGTATATGTTATATAAATCCAAAAGAGGGCGTTTTATATAACGCGATTTCAATATGCTGTATAACACGGGAATTATTTCCTATAACGCGTACATTTCCCATATACATATTTCTGTACTGTGAAATTTATAATGATTTGCACCGTTCATAATTAGCTTCGCGTACGTGTCAATTGTGTTATTTCAAAATTAAATTATATTATTAAATTTGTGTATTAAAAACCTTAATAGTATAGTAAGACTAGGCAAACAATCGGAAATACTTGTTACGAATTGTGATTAATTTTTATTGTTACGAATTACGAGCTCGTATAAACGCGTTGTAGGGATAGAGGTCTATAACGCGTTTACCCCACATTTCTGTGTTATAGAGAGCATTAGCTGCATATAAGACTATATAGTCTTGATGAGAAAATCTTAACTGATTAGTTATTCAGATTAGGTGTCAAAAGCTATTCAGGTTAAATCATTTCCCATAGCGTTTCTTACTTTGAAAATTATATTGGTAGAACGTGCCAACAATGGCCTCTTGGATCAAATTGTTTTGTCAAAGTTGTTAAAATTTAATATTATAGTAACATAGTAGTGGAATAATACTAATATAGTACCCTTATTATATTCACACTCTTAGGCACTCTTAGGCTCTTCACACACGACAGCTATAATATAAATATCTACATCATTGTACGATACATCTCATTACATCTTTCCATAGACATCAACAGAAGACCACACACAACAGCTTTAGTGTACATTTTCACATTTTCACATCTTCATATTTTAAGATACAGAGCGATACGAAAATATACATTTATATTTCGATACATCCTTAAAAATCTCAATACAAAATCGGGTCGTATACGAATACAATGAAGAGAAGGATTCATTATAATAAAATATATATTTTTTAATAATATTGACACACTATTACAAAAATTATCTTGCCACAAACTAGGCATATCCTGTATACTATGGGTACAAGACAACAATATATATAATACAATATACTTACTTAAACATACATAAATACATATAAACATCCATGACTCGAAAACAAACATCCATATTCACCATATAAATGATTGCACCTACCGGGATTCGAACCCGGGACCTTAGTAGTCATGGTCACTAAACATTCGGCTATATAGGTCGTCGATTATATTACCTGTTGTGTGTGTGATATACATTAAGATAATTTTAAGCTACACATCCCGGAAAGTAATGTACCTTAATATACATTATAGCTGCCGTGTGTGAAGCCCTTTATGTGTAAGGAGATGGGTGAGTCTCCGAAAGTAGTCTGTAGTCAGGACGACCACGCGTATCGTAAACTCCTCCCAGCCACTGTTCAGGCATTTTCAATAAATAAATTTAAATGTTTTATAAAAAAATGGCTCTGTCGTAAATCCTATTACTCCACTACTGAATATCTAAATGATCGAACAGCCTGGGACTAGATTGTGATTATTTTATGAATGAAATGACTGTACAATATTGTATATTTTTTATTGAAAAGAGCGCAAAAAAAGAATGCTGGGAGAGTTTCTTGCGCCGCTTCTTATCTCTCAGAGCGCCATTTGTTTCTGAAGTGGTAGTAGTATCTAGTAGTTATTAGAAATGACATCAAAAAGAATTCTGAAGGAATCAATTTTGAGAAAATAAATGCCTTTTTATGCCTTTTATCGTCTCACCTATATTTAAGGTGTATTGCACCTTGTTGTCGGCGCAGAGTTGGGCAACATAAGTCCATTTCGCCTTATCCCGTTTTGTAGTAGAAATAGTAATATAGTAATGGAATAATAGTAATATTTGAATATATGTACAGGAGACACGCGAGGGTTCAGAAGGTCATCACTAGATTGACTATATATAATTCACCAAATATTTACAATGATCGCGCGCTTAGTTTAACCCTGTTTGAATAAAGATTATTTGAATTTGACTTTTGTACATTTAAATTTATATAAATGTTAAAACGTCGTTTATACTGGAAAATTTTTTTTTTGAATTTTTGCCTTTCTCGTCTCGTTACTACGGCGCGCCGCTACATAATTATGTTGAACATATCTTCTCTTGCAATAGTCATCGAGTACTCAACATTGGAACCTGCCAAAAAAAGATAACAGCAATTTTTCTAAACTCACCTCAAATACTTGACATATTTGCTTTTTGAACCTTTTTTTAATGTAAGGCCATTAAATGGGGAGGCGGAAAGTAGCGGAAGGTTTTTCTCTTGATAATTCAAGTAAAATGTTCACAGAATACTACCAATCAGCTAAAATAGCTTAACTCTATTTATCTCTATAACAAAAGTGCTCAATAATATTTTTAAAGGGAATTATTTGACTGAAAAATGGTTATGGCTGTTTTTGATACTAAATAAATGAAAAAGTGACTCTTAATGGTCAAGTTATGCATTCAAAATTATGTACGTACCCATGCCTGAAGAATCCATGAAAATATTTTGAATTTGCACTAAGCAGAATAGATTTAAACAGCACAGAAAAGTATTTAAAAACAATTAGCTTCAAATTCAAATTCAAATATTTTTATTCAAAATAGGATTTATAATCACTTATTGAACGTCAAAATCTACCACCCATTCAAAAGAGACTGCCTCAGACCTGAGAAGAATGGGCGCAAGAAACTCAGCGGGCTTTTTTTTTATATAAAATATGGATTACAATGTAATATCGTACAATAAACATTAATAATTAAAGAGCCTGAGGGTGTTCGCTTTAATCCCAGTCCGTGGTGTCATTAAGAAAATCGTTTATGCTATAATAACCTTTCCCACACAAACGTTTTTTAACAATTCTTTTAAATTTCGTAATACATTTGTTTTGTACATTTTCTGGGATCATATTGTAGAAGCATATACATCGCCCAACAAAAGACTTACTAACTCGACCCAACCGAGTAGTAGGCATAACAAGTTTATGTTTGTTCCTCGTGTTAACATTATGAATGTCACAGTTTCTAGAAAATTCCTCAATGTGCTTATGAACATACAAAACATTATCAAAAATTCGAGATAGCAAACGTGTAATTAGCACAACAGATGAGTTCCGACTCAAAGGGCCGGTGCAGGTAGCGTGTTAGCGGCATTGTTTAACCGGTTTTATATGCGCTAGGGTGTCCTTTTGTTATTCCGGAACAAAGGCTAGCTGTGTCATAAGATTTGTAAAATTGACTTATGGCCAGATTTTCCTGTAGTATACCCGTATGTGTGGCGTATCTGCGCAACCACTCGACCGATTTTTGACTCCGCTTAAAGCATAAGATAAAATGGGCTACTCGATTTAGTTAGGGATCTCTGTAAAAGTGTAAATTTAAGTTTATAGTAAATTACATATCCGAATACTAGGTGAACGCTAAGTTAGCTCGCGGGGGAGTTGTAAGTAATTTATAAAGATAACCAAATATTTTTATTTAATTGAAGTGCGGGTAGAAAAAAAAAAGTTAAAAGTATGATAAATGTAATGGGATTACCAAAAGAATCATGTATTTAGTTGTATTTTACCGTCTGATGGACAAATAACGTACTATTTACACTCGGTGTATTGTAAACTTTCTTTTGAGTTTATAATAAAGTTTGTACAAAATATAGAAATGCTTTTTTATTGACAGCTACCTGAAACCAGCCAGGATTGACTGTCGTTCATTTTTATAGTACCCATAACAAGTATATTAGTAGTGGTAGTAGGTTGAATGCCTACAAGTAGATCTAGTAGTGTAGATGTACAGTATAAGTAGAGAAGTAGAAGAAGAAGAAGTAGACGTATAACGAATAACGACTAACGATTCACTAATAACGACAATCAACCTTCTTCGACCATAATATAATAATAATTAATAATATTGACACACTTTTTACACAAATTATCTTACCCCAAGTTAAGCATATATAGCCTGTGTTATGGGTTACAAGACAATGATATATTTAATACAATATACTTACTTAAACATACATATATTCATATAAACATACATTAATACATTTAAACATACATGACTCGGAAAGAAACATCTATATTCATCACATAAATGCTTGCACCTACCGGGATTCGAACCCGGGACCTCTAACTTAGTAGGTAGGATCGCTAACCACTCGGCTATAGAGGTCGTCAATAGTCACCCGAACTCTCTTTATAACCAGCCGTAACTCTCTTGGTAATTGACTGCATACAACAGTCTTTGTAATTGGAATAGCACTAGCGAAAGGGCTAATAAGTTAAGAAAATCCAATCTTATGCTAATGCATGTCATATGAAATAATAATTAACGATTTACGACTAACCATCTTCGACAATATCGTCACCGTCACCGTAAACGAGCGTTCGGGTCACCTGGTGTTAAGTGATCACCGCCGCCCACATTCTCTTGCAACACCAGAGGAATCACAAGAGCGTTGCCGGCCTTTAAGGAAGGTGTAAGCGCTTTTTTTGAAGGTACCCATGTCGTATCGTCCCGGAAACACCGCACAAGGAAGCTCATTCCACAGCTTTGTAGTACGAGGAAGAAAGGAGGAGTGAGGAGGAGGAGAGTTTTCAAGGAATGAAAACCGCACTGTGGAGGACCGCCACACATCCAGATGGTGGGGATGATATCCTAACTTGTGGCGTGTCGTGCGATGGTGGAATCTAATAATGCATGTTATATCAAATAATAGAAGAATGCAATATCACTCAGCTATTATTTTATTAGTTATTAACATATAACGTGTTTAACAATGACATCTGACCTCAAGAATAGTAAAGTTTTTCTCTCATTGATGAACTGGTAAGCTGGGGTTGACGTTTCCTATGCACTAAAAATTAAAAGCAGTCCGAAAAATACGTTCGTTCGTAACGCTCGCGTCACTCATTCACCTTACTAGTGGGAGGCTCCTTTGCACAGGAAGCCGGCTAGATGATGGGTACCACAACGGCGCCTATTTCTGCCGTGAAGCAGTAATGTGTAAACATTACTGTATTTCGGTCTGAAGGGCGCCGTAGCTAATGAAATTACTAGGCAAATGAGACTTAACATCTTATGTCTCAAGGTGATGAACGCAATTGTAGTGTCGCTCAGAATTTTTAAGTTTTTCAAGAATCCTGAGCGGCACTGCATTGTAATAGGTAGGTCTTATCAATTACCATGAGCTGAACGTCCTGATTGTCCCTATTTTTCATTAAAAAAACCAGCTTACTCCCCAAGTCAAGAAATCACCGTTCGTGTAACGTTTGTTTGTAACGCTCTCATTTGCGTCATACATTTACCAGCTTAATACCCAAGACAAACATAAAGAAGTTTTTACTTCAAAAATGTGCCAACACCACCTAACTAGCCGCCAACGCTCTTGTGATTCATCTGGTGTTACACTCGTTTGTCCTCCACACCCATAAAAAATGTCATATAGAACTTGCTGATCTTGTGATTATAAAAAACAAAATCTAATTCTCCCGACCTACTAGACTCATGAAACACGTTAGGTCGGTACGAAATATTTGCAACACTGTACCACTCTTTCCGAGCGTTAGAGCTAAAATACAGTTTACATTGTACTTGAATCAATGTCGGCAGGGTTGCCACTTGTCAAATGTCTTCAGTTACCTTTTTACCAACTTAAAAAAATATTTAAGATTAATCGATAGATCTGTATTGTTTATGTGTACGATATCTATTCACTCTCTAACACTTCGTGTTATTTTACATTGAAATTAATATATGTGATCCCAGTGTTTTTCTTATTTCTTGAAGTATAATTTTTACAAAGTTTTATTAAGCAACCCGGCCCATTTTAGTTTCAATTATTAGCAAAGTTTAACAGTAACCCCTTTATTCATTATTATGAACTGCTAACTTAAAGCATTCCTAATTCTCACTCTGTCTTCTTCTATTGACCTAAGACAGAATGAGAAAAAAACACTCCTTGGCGGCTGTTTAAGGTTAGCGGACCATTATGATTAAGGGGGTAAGTCTTTGGGGGAGGATTATAACAGTGTAGTGGCAAATTTTATAATGTGTTGTAAAAATATATTGTAATATATAATGTGTTGTGTGTTATAACGCCCACACTAACGCGCACTTTGCGACTACGCCTGCAGTACCTAGATGGAGCGCAGTGGAGACCAATCCTTAATCTAAGGTAGTATAAAATTAGAACAGGGTTTGATAATTTTTTAAAACCAAAAAAAATAATAGTAGGATGAAACCCATTGGAAATGAAAGAGAATATAACAAAAATTAAAGGCAAAATAAATTACGGACGATCTGAGGTCGGGAAGTGGAAAAGGGTAAAAAACAGTTTATCTCGATTTCCGGCAAAACAACAAGTCCTATGGAAAAAAAGTCAAATGGCTAAGTTGTAGGTAATAAAAAGATTTACAACTTTGCTTTGATGTTTTCACACTTTTTTCACATAACCTCATAATTTTTGTGAAAAATACAAATAGCCAAGTTTTTATTTTTATCTTTTACAAAATAATTTTTTCCACGAAATTTGATGAAAAGTTAATGTTCAATATCTCAAATAAACTGTATTTTCATTTTATTTGAAATATCTATTTTTCACCTTATTTTGATTCAAATATCGAAAAAGAACCCTTATTTTCAACCAAAACTTCTACTGACAAAATATCAGCTTTTTCAAAAAAGTTGGCTGGTTTTTTGTTCGTTGAAATCTTTACTTTTTGTTGGTGTGAAAAAAATATACTAATGATCGGAAAATTTAAGTCCATCAAAAGGCAATTCATAAAGAATTCACATACTTGTTATTTCGTAGCAGCAAAAATATGAATTACAATTAATCAAATCTTTTTATAAATGTAAAAAGGATAATGATTTAGTGTAATATTATCGTTTTTTTTTTATTTATAATTATTTCAAAAATATACGATTTCCCACAGTGATTATTGTGCAGCAGTAAGCGGTGGTATGACGCCATCTTGAGAATAAGCATCCATCAAAACGTCTTCTCGTAATAAAATTGAATTAATCAGACTTAAGATAAAATTTACGTTTTTGCCGATAACTGAGGGTTGTAGCATGTGAATAATATTGATACTTATACTGTATATTAATATAACCAATGAGGTACATGAATTATTAGTTCGTGAATTAGCCGACACATAAAACGTTAAGTACATACACGACGATCTATATCGAAACAATATGTAATAAATAGTTATTTTACTACTTGCAAGTGTAGTTTTGCCTTTCGGCATTAACACGTTTTTTTATGATTTATTTTATGTTTTATTAAATAATAGAGAGTGTCTGAGTAAGGCTATCGTTGACGACATCACTAGCGTGCCGACAGGGCAGGCCGGAATAAGTGAAAAACAACGCATTGTTCTAAGCATTGGATTTTTTTATGAGAAAAAGTGGCTATGTAAGATCAACTGTTTGAACTATTTTTTTTCTAATCGTTTTTAAATTTATCTGTTATATGCAAGCACATGGTGGATATGAGTCGTCGAGTCAAGCATGGTCGCTCAGAGGGCAATGGAGAGGGTTATGCTCGGAGTTTCCCTGCGAGATCGAATCAGGGAGGAGATCCGTAGGAGAACCAAAGTTACCGACATAACCCAAATGATTGCGAAACTGAAGTGGCAGTGGGCAGGGCACATAGTTCGACGGACAGATGGGCGTTGAGGCAGTTAAGTCCTCGAATGTCGACCACGTACCGGAAGACGCTGTGTTGGTAGGCCCCCACAAGATGGACCGACGATCTGGTCAAGATCGCCGGAATACGTTGGATGAGGGCAGCGCAGAACTGATCGTCGTGGAAATCTTTGGGGGAGGCCTTTTCCAGCAACGTCTTCCGGCTGATGATGCAAGCATACGAAAATTATCGATTCATTAGATTTCGTGGTGCAACTCATACATGCCGGAGGTAATATTCAGGCATGGCTCCGTGCTTAAAGCATTTTGCATTTATTGTGTAAGGCGGCTTTACTGCACCCGACTCCTGAGAAGGTGTTCGCTCGGATGCGTCCAACTACCGCCCCATTGCCATTACCTACATATTCTCCAAAAGTATGGAGTCAATTATCAACCCCCAGCTCTTGGGATACCTAGAGGAGTACCAGCTAATTCGTACTAGCAGTCACTAATCAGTGATTCCGTCAGGGCCACGCTGGTGTAGATCTTCTTGCATTTCTTACCCATAAATGAGTTCAAGTGGTTGAGTCAAAGAGAGAGGCGTTGGCAGTGAGTTCAGACATAGCGAATACCTTTGATTGAGTGTATCACAAAGCGGTTATAGTGAATCTGCAATCTATGGGCTTCACGAGAGGTTGTGCAATAGGGTCACTAGTGATTTAGCGGATCGGCGCATCAAGGTTGTTATCAACGGTGCATTCTCCGACTTACAAGCTATATCCGCTGGTGTCCCGCAAGGCTGCGTGCTACCCCCTACACTTTTTCTTCGGCATATCGATGATATGCTGCAAATGCAGTAATATTTATTGCTATGCAGACGACAGCACAGGGTATGCCTCTTACACGGGTCATACGAACATCTCTCGGGATAACCGGGTGCACCGCGCCTCGGCCCATGCTAACGCATTTGATTGATAAGGAATAACAACCAGGTCATAAACTTAGCGCCTTACTTTGTTTTAAAGTAGATAAAACTTAGAAATTTTTCTTTCCACCTCCTCTCTTCGTGAATAAACGAACCGTCTAAAATTTGAGTCGGAAATGTAAGTCACGATTCTTAGAACGACAAAAACAGATTAGCTTTGGTTGCATTGGTGGTGAAAATATAGGTGTAGTCCAGTCAGTATTATATGCTTCTTGCTATATGTTTCTTTGAATGTTACTTTTTTATTTTAAAACATCTAATTATATTATTATAGACTTTTTTGTATTGAGATATATAAATATATTATTATTAATGTCTTATTGAATTATGAATATAAGTAAATTATTTATTATATGTCGAGCGCGTATCTCCAAAGTCAAACGGGCACCGCTGAAAATCAGTGTTGTTTCATAGCCACGGCCGTGTCACAGGTAAACCTGAATCGGTTACCCATTTCCTGCACTGCACAGGAACTCTCTAATGTAAAATCAATTACTATTTAATTACGTTCTTTTTTGGATTGGCTTGTACTTTTATCTTTTAGTATTAAGTGTAACCTGTGAGTGTTTTGTGAAATAAATGTTTATCTTTCTTCTTTCTTTCTTTATTCAAGCTTTTTTTTATCAAATCATATAAAATATAATGGTAAAAATTATAAACAAACTTATAAACAAATAAACTAACTTAAAAAGCGCAGCTGCGCAGGTCCGGCCACATATGGAGTATTGCTTTCACCTCTGGTCTGGCGCACCCCAGTATCACCTCGAACCATTGCTTGCTCTGTGAACGGCTCGATCACTTGGCGTTGCGTAGAGACGTCGCTTCATTGTGTGTCTTCTACCGCATTTATCACGGGGAGTGTTCCATAAAGCTGTTTCACCTGATTCCTGCCGCCGAATTCCACGTTCGCACACCTGTCATCCCCACCATCTGGACGTGTGGCGTTCCACCACAGTGTGGTTCAAGGACCTATTTTCCACGTACAAAAAGGCTATGGAATGGGCTTCCTTGTTTCCTTACTTGGGACGATACGACATGGGTACCTTAAAAAAAGCGCGTACACTTTCCTTAATGGCAACGCCCCTGTTATGTTTGCTGTTGCAAGAGAATGTGGGCAGCGTCTTCATTTGCAATAAAAAAATTATATAAAATGCAAATTGCATATAAATTGTATTATAAAATTCTTGACAACCCTAACTGCAATTTGTTTTGAAATCCGTATCGCCACTATTTCTTATGTTGCTTTTTGCATCAACGTTTGTACGATAGTGGTTCTGCGATTAAATAATTTATACACAATTTGAAAAATTAGTTATGATGTTGTATGAAATTATGTTCGGAATAAACAACTTATTTCAATAAATAAACTTAAATGGTTCCATTTCATATTTCATCTCAAGATTCTTAAGATGTACCTATATTATTATCTGTGTATAGCAGTTATAGTGAACAATAAAATAAAATAAACGGAAGCAAGAATTAAGTCAGTGCATTTTAACCTTAATTAACCGAAAATTCATTTGACTTTCAATGTGTAGTGTCTTATTTATTCACACAGAAGTGCTTGCGCCGAACGGTTTGAAATAATTGAAACGCGTTGATAGTAATACCAAAAAATGAGTTTGAGCAAAACTGAAGTGAACAAGGATCTTCTAAAAGAGAGATCAAGATGTCAGTTTGACATTCAAGAGCTAACTAATGTTTTGGATGGCGGAAAGAGACAAACTTTGAGACGAAAAAAAATGGGTATGAATTGTTTTTACGAGATCTTTTTTCTATTATGTTTTTTATTCAATTATTTTTTTTGTATAACTGATTAAATTCTCAAACTAAAGCCGCGATACATTCTGCAATATCATATTATGAAACCTTTAAACAAATGGCAGCTTATATTAATTTTCCAATTACATTACATTGACCTCTATTATATTTTTAATTCTCTTCGTTTTTTGCCTTTAAGTAAGTATTTAATTATATTATAAAATGTAACTAATCCATATAATATTATGTATTGCATTGAGCAAAGTGGACTTAAGTATCGCAAGTATATTATTTAAAACTCGTTGATATTATCGAAACCGCTGGACTAATTTTGATGGAATCTTCACTGGCAGATAGGTGGTTTTAAAGGGAAAAGTAGTCTTATGAAACTTAATAGGGATTTTGAGTAAAATTTGCTGATAGAACCATAGTGATAAGTAATAGAAAGAAACACTTGTAGGTAATATAGATTTTCATATAATTTTAAAACTTAAACTCTGGATTTTGGTCCAATAGAAACTGTTTTTATATTTGTACTATTTTTGTGTTTTTACACGCTTTTTATTAGCTTCACCTAAATGCATATTTATTTGTAACCGACTCATTTGAGCGCGATTTCGACCCACGGCCAGATTTCGTTCAAACTTCGTAGATATATCGAGGATCGATGACAATACATTAATTTGATAAAATCATTCTATTTTTCAATTTGCAAAATGAGATTTTTGTTTATTTATATAATTTTCATCAATCGTCTATAAGGCGGGAATTGATATTTAAAAATTAGTTTTAAATTTTTTAGTTTGGTTTTCTATAAAAAGCGTGTGCTTTTAGTTTTTTTAATCCTATTTATAATATAATGTATTAGTACATTTTACGGGACTGTGATGGCTAACATGAATCATATTATATAATTAATGTGGTACATACAAGTTTGACAACGCTAAAATATTTTTATTTATTATTTTATCCTGCTTAGCGGTGCCTCCTAACACAGGCGATAGTCATAATGGGAAACAATTGCCCCTAGTTTTTAACTAATTAATGTTAATTGTTAGTTTTGGAGTTTACTCCTTAAGAATCGATTATAAGGCGCCCGGTATGAGAATAATATGGAGAGTAAAACCTACTAATCAAATGGGATAGTAACGTTTTTGGTGCGCATCAATTCTCGCGCCCCTTTCACTTTTCAGTTGTGTGTGTGTGTGTGTGTGTATATATACTTGTGTGTAGCCAGCATACACAGTATTCTGCGTGTGATAACTTACGCATGTAGTATAATATACCTACTAGGGTATGCCAAAATGTAACTTCCTTGATGGACGCCCTGCACATTACAATGCAATGCCGCTCAGGATTCTTGAATATCCCAAAAATTCTGAGTGGCACTACAATTGTTCCTTGAGACATAAGATGTTAAGTCTGATTTGCCCAGTAAATTCACTAACTACGGCAACCTTCAGACCGTACCACAGTAATGTTTACACATTACTGCTTCACGGCAGAAATAGGTGCCGTTGTGGTACCTATAATCTAGCAGGCACCCTGTGCATACGAGCCTCCCACTGGTTCCACATTCTCTTGCAACACCAAGGAAAGGAGCATCTCTATTAGTGTAACCTCATTGCTCTTCAAAATCATGAAGATCACAATAAAACACTATTAACAATTCTTTTGAGTTAAGTAATACATTTGTTTTGAACGTTTTCTGGGATCATGTTGTAAAAGCTTCATGTTAAATACATCACCTCACAAAAGACTTACCATCTCTTAACCGAGTAGTAGGCCTAACAAGTTTATGTTTGTTCCTGGAGTCCGCATGCCTAGGCAACAGTTAAAATGTTGATATCTTTAAATTTTGCTCTTAATCTGATTCAACCTGATTCCTGCCGCCGAATTCCACCTTCGCACGACACGCCACAAGTTAGGATTTCATCCCCACCATCTGGATGTGTGGCGGTCCTCCACAGTGCGGTTTTCAAGGAGCTTTCTTCCTCGTACCACGAAGCTGTGGAATGAGCTTCCGTGTGCGGTGTTTCCGGGACGATACGACATGGGTACCTTCAAGAAAAGCGCGTACACCTTCCTTAAAGGCCGGCAACGCTCTTGTGATTCCTCTGGTGTTGCAGGAGAGTGTGGGCGGCGGTGATCACTTAACACCAGGTGACCCGTACGCTCGTTTGTCCTCCTATTCCATAAAAAAAAATCTAGTCTTCGTTAACGGGCGTTGGGACAGTAAAGTCCGATGGACCAACGATCTGGTCAAGATCACGGGAATTCATTGGATGAGTGCGCGGGACCGATCGTCATGGAAATCTTTGACGATGAGTCTTCCTTCTATTATTGTTTGATATCTAACGCATACATGGGCGACTAAAAACACAGAAGGAGTATTACTTTTATCCCGGTCTAGCGACCTCAGTACAGCCCAAACTAGTGCAGAACTTGGGGCTGCTCAAAACTGCGATGATCCAGTACCTTGTTCGAACTATCTTCGATGTTTCTCTTATTATCTGGGATTTTACTTAATTTGTACAATAATAAATCCCAGAAGTGAGGAATATCACTTTAAAAAAACACAGTATTATCTTCCATGTACCACCAATCAATGGTATCAACATTTTGCAGCTTTGCAATAACAGCTGCAGTTTTAATTTTTTTATTATTATACTTTACAAGATTTTGACAGACAACTTGCACCTTTCATTGTACTAAAAACCGAACCAAATGGAAAACAATTGACTCAATAAAATACTTATTTATAAACGTATCAACTTGCAACCGTAATACATAATAGAATACTGATTTTCGATTATATTACCAATATTTTAAGCGAGCAATGACCTGTAATGATACTAATAAAATAGTTAAAGTATTTTTTAAGATATTGTTCTCATAACTTTATTTATATACAACTAGTTAAACCGACAGACGTTGTTCTGTAAATAATAATTAAAAAACTGTTTTTTTTATGATTTTTCAATAATATTTCATAACATCAAGAATTATTTCGTAAAATATGAAGGCCTACCATCAACTTTTAATAAGCGATGCGCTTCCGATGCAGTTCAGTTTAGGTACCTTAATTGAATCGCTAGAATACGTACCATGAAGTGCCTTTTACTGAATGGTGTTTGGATCGCTTATGAAGAATGAACGAAATACATTTGTCTGTGGTCCGCGGTGTGAGAAAGAGATGACGCTCTACAGTCTTTGCATAAGTTTGTCTCTCTTACTCGAACCATATGCTTTCCGTTTCGAAACCTAAAATTATATGATTTTTGCAGTTTTTTTTTGCGTAGAAATTACTGAAATACATTTTAAAATTGCGCTTTATAGCGTCAAATTATAAACCACTAAGCCTTTTTTTGTACTTATTAAATAATAGTGATATAAATATATATAGTTCTTTGAATTACAAATTAAATGTTTGCTTATGTGCTTTCGTAAAAATAACGAGTTATGAACGCACCTCCATTGATGTTTGATATGACAGGAGCACGGAGTACATTTTTTTTAATTCGTTCTTGCGAACAGGCTATAACCCGGGCCCTTACGACCTCGTCCTTAGTATTTTCATTTTCGGTATTTATTTTCAGTATTTTGTTTTACAAAAAAGTCTAATAAAGTATTCTCATCTCATCTTTCATCAATAAAATTTTTCTTTTCTGTATGTTTTCAATATTCTGAAAAGTTATAAACAACACGATTCACTTTCCTCTCAGGAAGTAGCAACTTTTTTCGAAACGCACATTTTGACACTTAAGCTATCCAGTTTAGGTTGAAATATTAGTTCATGGTACGAATGAATTAACGAACTAAAACAGTTTGCGATTTACTTTTAGACTTGATTTGACGTCAATCTAAATTAAATAGCTCTAATCACGTCGTGGTACGAAATAGCAAAGCAGTTCATTTTAGGTTGTCAGTTGAATCGCAATAAGAGTTCATAGTAGGCCCGCTGTTGTTATAATGAAATCATTTTACAGCAGAACTGTCAAACCGTGGGTCAATAAATTATCTCTTACATATAAGGAAGATGTGTGCAGTTTCATCTAATCTAGTCGTAACTCTTTTGACTATTCTTGAGATTATTCTCCTGTTTTTGTGCAAACCTGACGGAAAGTGAATTCCACCCAAACATGTACAACATAATACCAGAGGTCGAACAACGCGTCACCGGCTTTTAAGGTCTGGTATGCTCTAATCCTGGTGGCCCTTTGGTGGTCGTTGGCTTTGTGGATGTCCACGGGCAGTTATCCCACCGCTTCCCATCACATGAGTTTTCAGTAGGCAGGTTGGTAGGAGCACTTTATGCCACACTCAGTCGAAAACTTTCGCTAGGTCTGCGACCAGTCTAACCACTAACTCCACTCCCTACGACTCACAAGTTTTCGCTTCATCTATTAGTGAGATATACAGGAAGATAAGAGAAACCATACTGCTAATCGGTAACAGTGAAAGTTGGACGAATTCGAGCGTACACCTTTCGGAAGGGATCGCGTGTACTAAAGCCTACTTCCACAATTCTGTGACTACACCTGTTGGGTGCTGGTGTGGGAAATGACTTGTGTCGACACTATGGCCCCTTCTCATTTCCAAGTTACGTCAGTGGTGCTGGGGCTACTGCTTCGACTGCCGAAGACAGCAAAAGTCGCAAATATGTCGGTCTCAGTGAGTCTTACATTGTTGTGCCGTTTTGTGTCGCGACACTCGGCCCGTGGCGCCCAGAGGCGCTGAGAATGTACAAAGTACTACTATCTTCTCGCCTCAATACAGCTTGTGGCAACCCAAGCGCTGGCAGTTATTTCGGTCAACGGATCAGCCTAGCTATCCTACGTGGAAATGCTACCGGTATTATTAGTACGCTTCCCCGTAATTATAGTTTTAATTTAATGTAATCATAGTATTGTAATTAATATAGTTACATAAACCTTTTTTAATTTAAATAATGATTTTGTGAAATGCAAAAAAGTGTGACACGGATTTCTTGTCACATCTTCTCATTAAAACTTATTTTTTCCGAAGTGGTGGTAAATAAAATGTATAACGTTAACATTAATCAGTTCTTTGACCTTATTGGATACTGAATTGAATTGAATTAATTTGTTATAATGATTATAGAGGACTTTGTACTCAGTGGTGATGCACATAAGGACGAAGTTCCCGATGAATGTCTGAGCATAAAGGAACGATATGAAAATGCGGTGAAGAAGTCTTGTTTATATGGATCCATGCTTAGGCCGAAGTTGCTTAAGATGAGAGGCCTCGATAGTTTTGGGTACGTTATCAGTATTTTTAGATCATCATTAACTTTACTTTTTTTAATGAAGATAAGGCTCGAGACGAGCAGGACTTTCAGCTGATGGTTATTGATACGTCCTACCCATTACAATGCAGTGCCACTCAGGATTCTTGAAAACCCCAAAAATTCTGAGTGGCACTACAATAATTTTACTAACTACGGCGCCCTTCAGACCGAAACACAGTTATGTTTACAAATTACTACTTCACGGCCGAAGTATACGCCGTTCTGGTACCCATAATCTAGCCGGCTTCCTGTGCAAAGGAGCCCCCAGTAGAATGATGTACATCTGATGGTGATACGCCCTGCCCGATGCATTGCCGCTCAGTGTTCTTGAAAAAATCAAAACTTTAGAAAGAGCTTTGCTCTTGTTTCATTGAGACATAAAATGTTAAGTCTAAGAATAATCGATCACCAAATAATCACGAACACATAGTTCACCAAATTTCATACATTTTAAAATGGCACTAAAATAAGTTTGTTTTGCTTCTCCTGAACTAGTTCATACTAGGATTTGGACAGCCAAATAGCCCAGTAATATCAATAGCAACTGCTTCCTTTGAACCGAAACACAAATAATGCTTGCATGCCATTTTCGCCAACATGCAGTACATGTCGGCAGAAAAAGGTTCTGTGGTCTCTTTTTTTGCCAGCACATTGTGCTATGAGACTTGTAAGATAAACAAAAAGATCGAATCTAACCTAAGATTTTGCGGGTCGCTGGTTCTGCGAAGTAGACGTCAGATAGGCACTTCTGACCAGGTATTGGTTGGACGCAGCAAGAAGAGCATAAAGTGAGACCTAAGTAGTATCTTTGGATGAGCTGTCAACAAAAGATACAATACTGACTGGATCGTATCAATCTACGAATGTAGTGTCAATGTGATGCAATTCACGCATAATAATTGTTGACGTGGTCCTCAAAATCAACGCTCAGTGTATGAGTTAACATTGTCATCTAGTTACGCCACTGACCTCTACTATACACCACTGGACTGGCGGCTCTCAAAGTGCTTTTGTGCCTGTTTGATATTCGCCACTTTGGCGCTGTTGGCCATGTAGTGAGAGTCTGCATAACTAAAACTAGGGATATCAACCTCAGCAAACATCGATAGATGGTGGTATTTATAAAAAAAAATGTCTACTTACGTTGATTCTTGAAGTATAAATAACAAGGAAAACGAATGAA
Source organism: Leptidea sinapis (assembly GCF_905404315.1). NCBI lineage: Eukaryota > Metazoa > Arthropoda > Insecta > Lepidoptera > Pieridae > Leptidea > Leptidea sinapis. The sequence continues at coordinate 4,892,338 of NC_066304.1, read as the reverse complement.
TTGTACGTTCCTTCGCAGCCATTAGTATATACGTCAAAATTAGTTTTCTGGACGCTTGCGAGTGGCGCTTCAAATAGGCACAAAAAATTTGCTGTCAAACATATGGAACAACCTGTCCAGTGGGATTTATACAGGTCGGTGTGTTACCCAATAGAAACTGATTAGTTACATTAGTCTGTGTTAGTTATAAATTTACCATAGGAATTGGAACCTTAATTATCTCAGTAATTAAAATTATAATTCATGTTTGGTTGTAGGACCCCAACGATCAGAAGATTGGCTGATGCATACTTTAAGGAGATATCTCCGTTCCTTCTACACATGGGAATGTTTATACCAACGATAATAGGCCAGGGTAGCCCGGAGCAACAGGCAGAGTGGTTACCAAAAGCACTTAGTTTTCAAGTCATCGGTACATACGCACAGGTATGAAACAACTATGAATATTGTATTATGAAAGAGTCTGCACCCAGCGCTTTCATCTTCAAATGAAAATGGTTTGTCATACAGCGTGACAGGAGAGCAAATCAGCCGTAATCATAAAAAAAAATATGGTAAATAATTGAAGTTTTGAAATTTTCAAACAAAGTAATTGTACATTTAGAAAACAAAATTTTTAATCACTCTCACGTGGGCGCCGGGTGGGAGAAGTGTCAGTGCATAAGCTATCTCGCGGCTACTAGATTATGTACAGGCTGTTCCAAAATGATGTTATATAAATTGGTTTATTTAGGTGTATTTTATATATTTTTTATTTTTGGATTTATTTTTTTATGTTTAAGGTTAAGTAGCTTTACCCGTGTGTTCATTTAATGTCGCTATTGTGGCACCACGCTGTATAAACCAATACCTAAAAGAAAAAGTTATGTGGTATCCTGGAGTTTTAAATGTACTTACTACAAAGTATCAATGGGAGGTTCCTTTGCACAGGATGCCGGCTAGATTATGGGTACCACAACGGCGCCTATTTCTGCCGTGAAGCAGTAATGTGTAAACATTATTGTGTTTCGGTCAGAAGGGCGCCGTAGCTAGTGAAATTACTGGGCAAATGAGACTTAACATCTTATGTCTCAAGGAGAAATTATTGTAGTGCCACTCAGAATTTTTGGATTTTTCAAGAATCCTGAGCGGCACTGCATTGTAATGGACAGAGCGTATCAATTACCTTGAGCTGAACGTCCTGCTCGTCATGTCGTAGGTATGGTACCTAGGAATATTACATTACTTTTTTATGCCAACTACTAACTTAACAAAAATAAATATTTTGGACAGCTGCGTACCATTTTTTTTTATTTCACCATCGAAAATCCCGTCAAAATCAGAAATTTTACCCGCATCTTGTCAATGTCAATTCAACAACCGTGTTTTGCAAGAAACACGGTTGTTGAATTGACATTACATGACATTGGTTACGGACAATCACTTTGTGGAATAAGCTGCAAGCCAAACCGGTACCACTTAGGGACCTTTAAGGTTAGAATAATTGAGAGCAAAATTAAAAAAAAACTTGACTGTTGCTTCTCAATATATTCTTGATAATGTAATGTATGTTCATACGCACATAAGTGAATTTGCTAGAGACTGTCATAACCATAATGTTAACACCAGGAACAGATATAAACTTAAATGCCTACTACTCGGCTAAGTCGTGTTACTAAGTCTATTGTGGGGCGATGTATATGCTAATACAACAAGATCCCAGAAAATGTTCAAAACTAAAGTATTACGCTATTCAAAAGAATTGTTAAAAAACGTTTGTGTGGTATTAGTTACTATAACATAAATGACTTTCCTAACGATAACATAGATTGGGAATGGAGCGACCGCCCTCCAGCTATTAAATAATAAGTTTAATTGTACAATATTACTTTGTAAACCTATTTAAAAAAATAAGTTTGTTCCGCCCATTCTTCTCAGGTCTGAGGCATTCGTTTTGGAATGGATGATAGTTTTTCACTTTCAATAAGTGATGTCACATCCTATTTTGAATAAAAATATTTGAATTTGAATTAGAGCATTCCTACTCCCAAAATCTCGTGATCCCTGGTATTGTGGATACCCATAGTTGTATGGTATTTCACCTCCCATAGCTCTCCAACTAGCCAGGCCCTCTTGCCCATTAGCCCCCCTTTCAAATAGATAATCTTTCCGAAAATGATGTTAATTTGGAACTAATTTAAAAACTAATTATTAATTACAAAAAAATATACTAATATTAATGTGTAATGTTCACGAGCCAGGCGTGAAGCAAAAACGTTGATTATCAAGTTCCATAATCAAATTAGATTTTATAATTACATCAATAATCTTATCAAGGCCAGAATATGTTTAGACTTAAGTGCAAAATGTACTTTAAACGTGTAACAAAAACATTATATAGAAGCATACACCTAATCGTCATGGAATCTTTGGGGGGCTTTGTCCAGCAGTGGACGTCTTCCGGCTGATGATGATGATGGTACATCTAATAATGGGTTTACGGTTACGAAAATTCCATTCAGTGTAGATTTCATTTATGTCGGAAGTACCTCGAAAGTGGTCTAAGTTTATCAGTTGATAGTGTGCTGGTATTTAGGGTTCTGTATTACTAAGACCAGTGGGAGGCTCTTTTACACAGGATGTCTGAAGGTCGCGGTAGCTAGTGAAAATTACTGGGCAAATGAGTCTTAACATCTTATGTCTCAAGGTGACGAGCGCAATTGTAGTGCCGTTCAGAATTTTTGGGCTTTTCAATAATCCATTAAACTGCATTGTAATTGGCAGGGCGTATCAATTACCATCAGCTGAACGTCATGCTCGTCTCGTCCCGTATTTTTATAAAAAAGTACTAAGACTCCAATGTCTATCCCTCCGTCTGTTTCTCAGTAGCATCTTGGACCGCAGTAGTTCATCACTTCAGCCGAAAGATGTCCCCTGCTTAACAAAGTCCACCCCCAAAGATCTCTGTCACTGTCATTGCATACAACAAATACCATATTATAAATGTAACTAGTTGACCCAGCAAACATCGTATTGCCATATAACATATTAAAAAAAATCAATTATTAAAATTTTGATGCAACCGATTCTCAGACCTACCAAATATATCGTACTACAATTATTGTATTCGATTGCCATCTTGCAACCCTATATCGGTTTGGTGGATGGAACAGAAAAAAATAAAAGTCGTGATAAAAAAATAGTTGTAGATCAAGAAGAAAATTTTAATTTGTATATATTTTTCAATGCTGAATGATAATAAAAAACAAAAAAAATGTCAAAAAATAAAAATAAAAATGGGGTGGACTACTCTTAACCTTTAGGGGGATGGAAAATAGATAGTAGCCGATTCATAGACCTACTGAATATGCATATAAAATTTGGTAAAAATCAGTAAAGCCGTTTCGGAGGAGTAAGGTGACTAACATTGTGACACGAGAATTTTATATATAAGATAAATATGTTTATTTAACATACCACCATTGATATAAATCAAGCTAAAATTATATTACTCAACTAGATATTTTTTAGTATTTTACTGCATCATCATACAAAGTTATTTAACCACAAGATTGTGTTGTTGGCAATTCAACAACTTATACCAATCAAACAAAAACATATAAATTACTAAACTTTCTAGAAATGTATGAAAGTATTCATGAATATTCGATTGTCATTGTATTAACGAATTGAGTTCAAATCAGGTCACATTACGATGTTTATTGTTCTGGCACTGTTCTATTTTGAGGAATAAATGAACGAACAAGTTACCGGGGTCTCCTTATGGCAAGTGATCATCGCCAAACCAAACTATCAGGGTATCATCACTAAAATTTTAGTAACAGGGAGGATTATATGAAAGTTCGTTATGTTAGCGAGTGCTAATAGTAACTACAATGATAATAAGGGACGAGACATAATTGATACGCCCTGTCCAATGCAGTGCCGGTCAGGATTCTTGAAAAATCTAAAAACTTTGAGTGGCACTACAATTGCGCTGAGACAAAAGGTGTTAAGTCTCATTTGGCCAGTAAATTCACTAGCTACGGCACCCTTCAGACCGAAACACAGTAATGTTTACACTGCTGTGGTACCCATAATCTAGCTGGCATCTCGTGTAAAGGATCCTCCCACTTTTATTAATTAAAGAATTAAAACGCGTATTGTAACTGTACTTTTACATTAGGGCTTTGTGTAAAAGCTACATTTTCATTAGGTGATTGTTGTTTAACCAGTAGTTATTCAGTCCGTGATATTGGAAAGTTCAAGAAAGGTTACGGGTCACTTAAATAATTTAAAAAAAGAAACTTGAACGCAAAACCCTATCGTAAAAAGAAGTTATAGTCGTGTTTGAATTCTTTAAAAAGTATTTTATTTATATAAATATACAATACTATTCACTTTTTTCAATATTTTGGCCCTAAGAGAGAGCGTTATTGCTTGAAATAATTTAACTAATCCATAATAATGACGTGTTAATAAAATAATGTGTTATATATACTTTTGATTTCAGACAGAATTGGGACATGGTACATTCATTCGTGGGCTGGAGACGACAGCGACGTACGATCCGAACTCAGAAGAGTTTGTGCTACACAGCCCCACTCTGTCATCGTACAAATGGTGGGCTGGAGGATGTAAGTACAGAAATTTATCTTAATTAAAAAAAATATTCATATAAGGGTTATTAATTAGTCCGTAAATCCCTTGCGTTTTGATAATAGATAGACATGTTGTTCAACACGTCTTTAACTATTACTTTTGGCGAAGAGTAAGCAGAAAACACGCAAACATGTTGTTTTTAGACAAGTTTTGTGGTGAAAGTATAGCATTTCGAGCTACGAACACTACTTAATCCTGTTACACATATCCTTAAGTCTTATTTGTAGGTTGCTAATGCTTGCTACCACATTTCTTTGAAGTTAAACATGTTTTTTGGCCATGACGTGACGCATTTTTTTGGTACTTCTCTCAGAAAAGTTATTCTTATAGCTTGTACTTTTTTGTGTAGGTTCATTTATTCAGATTAGTAGTGAATAACGAGGATTGTAAGCATATAAACTTTTTTTTTATATATGAGAGGGGGCAAACGGGCAAGAGGCTCACGGGATGGGGAGAGGTGAGGCAACCGCCCATGGACATCCGCAACAACAGGTGTGTCAAGAAATGCGTTGCCGGCCTTTAAGGTGGGAGTATGCTTTTTTCTTGAAGGTCCCTAAGTCGTATCTGTTCGGGAAGACCGCTGCCGGTAGTTGATTCCACAAAGTGGCTGTGCGAGGCAAGAAATTTCGAAGAAAACGCGTGGTTGTGGAATGCCAGACGTCTACGTGATGCGAATGGTACTTTGCACGTAATGTCCGATGGTGGAATTCGGCCGCTGGAATCAACCCGAACAGCTCCTCTGAGCACTCCCCGTGATAAATGCGGTAGAAGATGCAGAGAGAACCCACATCTCTACGCACTGCTAGAGAATCAAGCCGATCGGAGATGACTTGGTCGTCGAATGGAAGAAGCTGGTACTGGGGAGCACCCGCCCAGAGGTGAGAACAGTACTCCATGTGAGGCCGAATTTGCGACTTATAAAGTTGCAGGCGGTGGCTTTTAGTGAAGTACTGTCTTGCCTTACTGAGTACACCAAGCTTTTTAGAGGCCAGTTTGGCCTTCTCTTCCAAGTGACCACGGAACTGAACGTTGCTCGATATATCGACGCCAAGTATGCCAATACAGGCTGTGGCAGTTAGAAGAGTGATCTCGAATCGAGGGGATACGACAAAGGGAGACTTTTTAGTGGTGAATGCACAAACTTGTGTCTTCTTGGGGTTGAATTGGACTAAATTTTGTCGGCCCCATTCCGAAACTTTGCAAAGCATAGTCTCGATTTCAGACACAAGTTTGATCCGGTTCTCGTCGACGCTATCCCGGGACATGTTGGCACGGCCGGTGTAGGAAGCATACCCCGTGCTGTCGTCTGCATAGCAATTAATATTGCTGATTTGCAGCATATCATTGATATGCAGAAGAAACAGCGTAGGGGATAGCACACAGCCTTGCGGGACACCAGAGTTTATGGGTTTTAAGTCGGAGCATGCACCCTTGATAACAACCTTGTTGCTCCGATCAGCCAAAAAGCTAGTGACCCATTTGCACAACTTCTCGGGAAGCCCATAGGATGGCAGTTTCGCTATCAGCGCTTTATGCCACACCCGATCAAAGGCCTTCGCTATGTCCAAACTCACCGCCAACGCCTCTCCCTTCGACTCAACCGCTTGCGCCCATTTATGGGTGAGGTACGCAAGAAGATCACCAGCTGAGCGACCCTGACGGAAACCGTACTGGCAGTCGCTGATCAGCTGGTGCCCCTCTAGGTATCCCAAGAGCTGGCGGTTGATGATCGACTCCATTACTTTGGAGAAAATGGAGGTAATGGCAATGGGGCGGTAGTTGGACGGATCTGAGCGTACACCTTTCTTAGGGATCGGGTGCACTAAAGCCGCCTTCCATAATTTCGGGACTACGCCTGATGAGTAGGAGAGCCGGAAAAGACGGGTCCTTAGATCGGCGCCAGTTCCGGAGCACATGTCCGCAGCACTATCGGGGGAATGCCATCGGGCCCGCTCGATTTGTGAATGTCCAAGGTGAGAAGCGCCTTAAGCACGGCACCATGCCGGATTTTTACCTCCGGCATATATGAATCGCACCAAGGAATATGCGGTGGTGGTGCACCTTGGTCATCCAGAGTCGAGTTGGACGCGAAGAGGGAGCCCAGGAGATCAGCTTTCTCTTTCACGTCATGGGCCAGCGAGTCATCATGCCTGTGCAGTGGTGGAATGGCTGGCTGGCAGAAGTTTCCTTGGACAGCCTTGGCGAGCGACCAGAACGCACGAGTTCCCGAGGGAAGGCGTGCAAGTCTCTCGCCAATTCTGCCAATGTGCTTCGACTTTGCGTCAGCAATAACTCTTTTGAAGGACCTGGAGGCATGATTAAAGTGTTTTTTAAGTTCGCTGGAATTCACATCCACACATCAATAGATACCACCGCATTGACCCAAGCCTGATAGCACTCCTGCTTTCGGCGAGAGGCCATTTTGCAGGAGCGGTCAAACCATGGTTGGGACCTGCCACCGATAGGCACAGAGGAGGATGGAATGAAGAGCCATACCTTGCAGTACCACATCAGCAACAGCATCAGCAGCGGCATTTGGATCTCCCAGCGAAAAACAGATCTGCCTCCACGGGTAGGATGCAAAAAAGCACCGCATCTCGTCCCACTCTGCTGACCTATAGTGCCACACGCGGCTACAGCCTAAGAAGTTGGGCCGTGTTGGGCGCGTGATCGGCACGGTGCTCCGGATCAGGCAGTGGTCCGATGACCCCAGAGAAGGGTCAACGGAAACTAGGTAGCCGTCCGGATGTGAGGTCAACAGAAGGTCCAACAGTGAAGGTGTATGATCTTGCACATCTGGGATTCGCGTTGGCGCAATAACCAGTTGCGTCAGACCATATGCTAAGGCGAAGTCGTGAACAGATCTCCCTGCATGATCGGTGGTACGTGAGCCTAGCCATTCGGCGTGGTGGGCGTTAAAATCGCCAAGAAACACGATCTCTGCAGTGGGGATCTGCTCCAACACGGAATCTGTAACCATTTGGATGTGTTCGAGGAGCCGGTCAGTCTCTGCGTTACCGCTATGGGACCTATACAGGCATGCGTAGATTCGCGCATGGTCATCGCAGTCTACACGCAGCCAGATGATGGATAGGTCCTGTCCTTCAAGAAAACTCAGGGGTCAAGAACAGACATCCTCCCTGACGTAAACGCACACGCCAGCCCGTGGTATAAAGGAGTGTTCCAAATTATACCCCGGGTAGGAAAGGTAAGATGAATCAGCTAGGGAGGATATCTGTGTCTCGGTTAAAAAGAGCAGGGCTGGCTTCGCCGTCTCCAGGTGAAAGTGGACGGCATTTAAATTTGAGCGAAGCCCCCTGATGTTGCAAAAGTCCACAGCGAGTGTGGAGGAGGGTGGTTTGAGCCTCCTGCTCTGTTTGCCCCGAGTCAGCGCAGATTTGCCCCCTCCAGAATACGCGGGGCAGCCTGGGCAACCACTGTTAGGTACAGGCCCTAATTGTGGACGCCCAGGGACGGATTCTCCAGGGCTGCATAGCCTGGTACCGTCCTGGAGTAGTCTCGTTTTAGTCTGTGCTGCCATTTGTATTTGGGAGGGGGGGTGTAGGCCTCCGGATACCCCACTCACCGGACGAAACACAGCGGCATAGCCGCTATTTCACGCCAGTTTCAAGTGGGGGAGTGGTATTTCTCCGGGCGTGCCCGCCCAATTCGGTGGTGTTCGTGAGGACCCAACATGGCACTACCACTCTTATAAACTGTTTTCCACGCAAGAATTTTGAAAATATTGGTTTTGTTACATAGATGGCGGGCCGACAGCCGTGAACTCATATCGCTCAAGGTCGCTGGCATTTAGTGACGCCTTTAGTATTCATCATTAATAAAAAATGAGGCAAAGACAATCAAAATACAGTTTATATAAGCAAAACCATAATAAACTTCCCACATGTCGTTAAAAACAATGCAAGAGAATAAATAAAGTACAATGATTAAGCTATAACATTCAACAGGGTAATTAGCGAGCGGTAGGTGTTATAAAATTCTTAAAACAAGGAAAGCAATAACATCATAAACGAAATATTCAATTTAATTCAATTCAAAAATTCTTTATTTACTGTTAAACTTTATAAGAAACTAGCTGACCCTGACCCTGACATTAAAATCGCGATACAAAAGTAACTGTTGATCGTAGATGGGTGAAAATTTGAATTTGTATGTGATTTTTAATGCTGACTCATAATCAAATAAATTAAAAAAAAAATTCGTGTGAACATTAGGGGGATGAAAAATAGATGTTGTCCAATTCTCAGACCTACCCAATATGCACTCAAAATTTCATGAGAATCGGTCAAGCCGTTTCGGAGGAGTTCAATGTTTAACACCATGACACGAAAATTTTATATATTAGATTTAATGCAAGTCAGGATGAAGTACTAATTTTACAACAGCATTCAAATAAGTGTTACAATATTCATTAACAATAAATTTAGAAACATTAATTACAACTATCCTTATCATTCACATAATCTTTCACATTTTATGGAGCCTAGTAGATGGAATTGCGTGTTTATGCAAAGAGAATTTAAACACTACGTTAAAGTTTATGTTTGTTTCGAGTATTGACATTATTTATCATCACAATTCTTTCTAAATTGGCTAATTTGTTTATGAGCGTATATGAGGTTCTCATGTATGTACTGGCAGTGTACTGTCATAATATTAATTTCACTAAACTTTTCTCTCAATGAATCACTTGAACGCATTTTATGGACTGCTCGAATTGCCCTTTTCTGCAGCACAAATATGTTCTCAATATCTGCGGCCCTACCCCACAATATAATTCGGCTTCACTTATCATTATATAATCACTTAGAAATTCAGCTGTATATTCTTAAATAAAACATTTAAATTTATTTATAGATTATGCCTGAACAGTGGCTGGGAGTTTATTATAAAAGTGTATACATTTACCCTTAAAACTATTATTTTTCTTATGAAGCCTACTAGAATTAGTTACAAGCAATCCCTTATTTCTAGCATTATAAGAATGAAAATCTGTATGCCGCAGAGTTGAGTCTATCTGTTAGTTGGGCAATATGTGGACCCCACTGAAGCTTTTTATCCAACGTAATACCCAAGAAGACCGTAGTGTCCACAAGTTCCAATCTCTGGTCATTTATGAGGATTAGGTTTCCAGTTAATTTCGGTTTCCTGTTATTGAATTATAATATTATGACTTTACTACAGTTTATGGATTATTATATTTCACTTTTTGTAATAAAATGGTACTTTATTCGATAATAAAATCACGTTATCTTTCAAGAGACACACGCATTGCTCATTTACCTTGGAGAATTTTTATAGTACAATGTTAAAACCTTATTCATACGAGGTTATTTAGGTATAATTATTATCAATAGCAAAAAAATTATTAAAATAAATGTATATTTATGAGTAAATGCGCGTGGCTTATAATTTCAAACTCGTTTAAATATAACTAACAATTTAGTGTCTGTGATATTAATGTTCATAGTTTTATTTTTCGGAAGACTGTGGTGATCACCGCCGCCTACATTCTCTTGCAACACCAGAGGAATCACAAGAGCGTTGCTCCATAACCCTCTCTTTAGTAAGATAGAAATCAGTGGGTAAAAATCCAGATCGTAAGACCTTTATTTTTAATGACAATAAGGGACGAGACGAGCAGGACGTTTGGTAATAAAAAATATTCTGAGCGGCACTACAATATCGCTCGTCACCTTGAGACATGAGATGTTAAGTCTCATTTGCCCAGTAATTTCACTAGCTACGACGCCCTTATTTCTAGCTGAACCAGCAGACATTGTATTGCCATATTATAAAGTAAAAAAAAGAGATGTCGCTGTTTAAAATCCAAATAATTTGTTATTTTAAAGTGATGTATCTCACGTCTGGTTTTATTATAATATTAATTTGTTTTTGTCAATCTCATTTCAGTGGGCAAGACTGTGAATCACTGTATAGTTGTTGCCCAGCTTTATACTCAAGGCAAATGCTATGGCGTTCACCCATTTATCGTACAAATCAGAGATCTGGAAACTCACGAGCCACTGCCCGGAATCAAAGTTGGAGAAATAGGGCCTAAAATGGGATTCAACACAGCTGACAATGGGTTCCTGATACTTGACCATTATCGAATACCGCGAGAGAACTTGCTGATGAAAAATGCACAAGTTTTGAAGGTATGTTTTTAAATATTATTTTGTAGCGTTTTATCTTTCTTCGATCTATATATATAAAAATGAATTGCTGTTCGTTAGTCTCGCTAAAACTCGAGAACGGCTGGACCGATTTGGGAAATTTTGGTCTTGAATTATTTGTGGAAGTCCAGAGAAGGTTTAAAGGGTGAATAAACATGAAAATGATCGGAATTAAAGTAAAATAACAATTTTGTTTTTCCTTTGATGTGTCGTTCAGAAATCAGAAAGAATAGTTTAAAATTAATAACTAATAAGAATTTTTATATCTTTCCAACTTTCTCAGCAGGTAAAAATAAACTTAATTAAAAAAAAATATGAACGATAAATGTTAAGTTTTGTCATGTGTGTACGCGGACAAAGACGCGGGTATTAGCTAGTAAACAATTATATTCAATTGTACCGGTGGAACTATGGTTGGCGAATAACTTACCGATGCCGATTATTACAGTGGTTTTTATTCGACTTTAAAAATCTGAATCTCCACCACCACCTTGAGACGGCGCAGATGGCCTTGTGTTCCTTACGGAGACTCTGCGTCTCCGTATCTCGACCTAGCGATACTTCACGTACCCCGGTTACAAAATTGAGCATAATTTTTTGCCTCATGTGTGTATGTTAGGTAGAATATTTACTGTCGCCTTCTCGGTAATTTTGAGGGTAGAGACCTGTCTACGCTCTGGCTCCGTGTAGATTTAGAGATAGTAGTAGAGATAGTTTCCATGTCTCTGTCAACGCCCCTCTTGGAACGTCCACCCATTGCCTGGTTAGGAGTGTAGTGCTTATCCGACGCCTTGTCGCAGAACACCAGCGACTCGCCGCGTTTGGCACTACATGTCAGCAGATTGGGACAGGATCTGTTCCTTTTTTCTATCCTACTCTTGGGGCAAGGTTTGTTTCTCCTCAGATGATCCCAGTGCCAGCACCTTTGTAGTAGCCGATGTGATGCTACAGGGCATGGATATTTTTATACCAAGCTCTGTAGTATCGATCGGTGACAGATCACAGCCCTGGTTCGATGCGTCATTTAAAGCAGCATCTAACTCCAAAAAACAGGCGTATCGAACTTGAGTTGTGGCGCTGGACTCAAACGATTCGAACTGCAAAGTTCTAAAGAGGAAATGTAACCGTGCAATGTAAGCACGTCGTCAATCGGCGAGCAGCTTCCTAGTTACCCGAATGGAACACGCAAGTTCTGGTCGTTGTCGAAAGCTGCTCTGGTAACTTCAATCAGCGGCCCCAAACGGCAAAAGAGAAAGCCGATCTTCTCTGCTCTCTTTTTACTTCCCACTCGACACTTGACGACATCGGAAATACACTGCAGTGTCAGAGCTCTATGCCTCAAGTACAGTTCAAACAGAAAACTCTTAGGCGAGCTCTGTTTTCGTTGGACGTCAGGAAGTCGAGCGGGCCGGATGGCATTTCTCCAATCGTGCTTAGAACGTGTGCCCCTGAGTTGACATCGGTGGTAACGCGTTTATTTCGGCACTAACGGTAAAAATGGAGACAATTCGGATCCGACTAACTACCGGCCTATAGCTATTACCTCTCTGCGCTCCAATATCATGAAGTGCGTAATTAACTGCCAACTCTTGCCATATCTATAGAATGGCCTCCGGTCCTCGACACTAACCTATGCGAAACATAGCGGCACTAGGCCGCTACTTCACGCCAGTATTCTGTGCGAGTGTGGTAATTAACCCGGACGAGTCTGGCCCGATTGTGCTGACGTCATAAGACGGCAGCGTGACTCTACCACTTCTAAAAAGCCCTTAGTCGCCTCTTACGACACCCATGGGCCTGGGATAAGGGATAGGGATACACAATAAGTAATGAATACTCGAATACCCGGCGGGATAACGACGGGACGGGGAGGGAGGTGGTAAATGCTCATGCATACCAACGCAGCCTAAATGTGTGTTGATTATGTGGGACTCACGTAAAACCTAAGTGCCTACCCACTAAACACCACCTTAGGTTGGCCAAAGCCAACCAGCCTTCATCGAAGGCGACCTTCTCTTGGGGAGAGAGACGCAAGCGGCACTCCCTATGGAATATCCGCTGGAATATATACGAACTTAGCACTCCAGCGTATATAGGGCACGACCGCTAATAGTGGTAAGTAATGCTACCAACTGTTAGTTGACACATCATGTAGTGCCAACTAACATTAACAATTATAGTTATTTTTTTTATGGAATAGGAGGACAAACGAGCGTACGGGTCACCTGTTGTTAAGTGATCACCGCCGCCCACACTCTCTTGCAACACCAGAGGAATCACAGGAGCGTTGCCGGCCTTTAAGGAAGGTGTACGCGCTTTTTTTGAAGGTACCCATGTCGTATCGTTATAGTTATTTCTAATCATAGTGATAATTTTATAAAACAACATTACTGAAACAGTAATGAATAAGAGTTGTTAAATAAATGTAATTATTAATTGGGATATTTTATGGCTACATGACGTTGGTAACGCTTATTTACACATTAACCAATTAATCAATATAATAAAAAGACGTGTGGCATTCGGGGACTGCCGCGGTAAAGCTATTGCATAGCATTTTTTATCAAATTATGCAATTATAATTAATTATTTATTTTATTTATGCAGTATTTATTTTTTTGATAAAATTAATTATAAAAAAAGCAAACGGGAAGTGAGTAAAATTTAACTTGCAAAATTTGATTACAAACAGACAACGTGACAGGTGAAACTAAATAAAAATGCTTGGCATAATAATAAAAATTAAAAAAATGTGGTAAAAAAAATAAAAAAATTAAAAAAAATCAAGATGTACCCAAGGATGTACCTGGGACCTTCTGCACAAAAAGCATACGTGATAACCGCTGTTCCACGGCAACTGTAATGACCGTGATAAAATATAGATATTTCTAGTAAGTAAGTGTTAGGTTATTTTCGTTACGGAATTTCTGGATTCGGTCTCCACGCTTGCATAGCTTAATAGTATTGCCGACAGTCGGCCTTCCTGAATAAAAAGTACGTCCTCGTACCATTGACAACCTGGCAGCAAATTGCTAAAAGCCTATAAGAACTGTTGCCATTCAATGGCAACAGTTCTTATAGGCTTAACAATTTATAATTTTACTGACCATTATACTCAATACCCTCTATCCAAATACAATCATGGTGTTTCACTATGTGTTGATTGCTTAAAAATTCAGGCCCTTAAAATATTAATCCCCTTTATTATTATGTATAATTAAATACTTAGATAATTAATTTGAAATTGTCATTTTCAGGACGGCACGTACAAGAAATCATCCAAGCATGGTAAACTAGCATACGGAACCATGGTGTTCGTACGGGTCACTCTCGTTAGTGATTCCGCGTTCAATTTAGCAAAAGCAGCAACGATAGCTGTCCGATACTCCGCTATTAGACGACAATCTGAAATAAGACCAGGGTAAGACATAACATATTAAATATAACAACAAAGACAATGCTATATTATTAACAACAGTGGGAGGCTCCTTTGCACAGGATGTCGGATAGATTATGGGTACCACAACGGCGCCTATTTCTGCCATGAAGCAGTTATGTGCAAGCATTACTGTGTTTCAGTCTGCAGGGCGCAGTATAGTGAAATTACTGGGCAAATAAGACCTAACATCTTATGACTCGAGGTGACGAGCGCAATTGTAGTGCCGCAGAATTTTTGGGTTTTCGAGAATCCTAAGCGGCACTGCATTGTAATGGGCAGAGCGTATCAATTACCATCAGCTGAACGTCCTGCTGGTTTCTTACCTTATTATCATAAAAAATCTATATATTTCAAACAAAAATAACATAAAAAAGGTATCAAAAAGACAACTATGAATACTGCGCTATCATCTGATGCTGAAAATTATACGAATTTTGAATATTTATGGCGCGATTCGGAACGTCACATGTTTGAAATTATTCTTATACATTTTTTTAAAATTAAGAACCATCCGGTCTGCGACTTTGCAAGTGTAATTTTAGTTTTTATTACTCCTGCATATCAATGATATGTTGTATGTATTCAAAATTAAGCTGCTAAGCTTACGATACTATCGTCTGGAGGTGCTCTACCCGCCAGGAATGAGGTTAAGCGTATGCTGACGACGCAGGTGGCGCATGATAATGTATTGAAGACCCCAGGAACGGTGCCCATATGTCGGGCTCGGGTAAAAACACTCCCTACCGACTAAAAACCTTCTCTGTGCTGATGGCCCTAAAGGCTTATACAGCGAAGCCGGGCGGGGGCCTTGGAGGCCGAAAATTTAGCTCACAGGCGCGGGGCGTTTTGGAAGGAGGCTCGAACTTCCGCCTGTACACTAGGCTGGATGGAGAGAGAGATTTTTCAAGGCAGGGTAGACGAGGCAGATAGGGGCCACGACCGTATGCTGCGACGCAGCAAGACCCGTTTAAGCGTTGTCTAGAATATTCAAATTCAAAATTCAAATATTTTTATTCAAAATAGGATTTATAATCACTTATTGAATGTCAAAATCTACCACCCATTCAAAAGAGACTGCCTTAGACCTGAGAAGAATGGGCGCAAGAAACTCAGCGGGCTTTTTTTTTTATATAAAATATGGATTACAATGTAATATTGTACAATAAACATTAATAATTAAAGAGCCTGAGGGTGTTCGCTTTAATCCCAGTCCGTGGTGTCATTAAGAAAATCGTTTATGCTATAATAACCTTTCCCACACAAACGTTTTTTAACAATTCTTTTAAATTTCGTAACACATTTGTTTTGTACATTTTCTGGGATCATATTGTAGAAGCATATACATCGCCCAACAAAAGACTTACCAACTCGACCCAACCGAGTAGTAGGCATAACAAGTTTATGTTTGTTCCTCGTGTTAACATTATGAATGTCACAGTTTCTAGAAAATTCCTCAATGTGCTTATGAACATACAAAACATTATCAAAAATGTATTGAGAAGCAACAGTCAAAATGTTTATTTCTTTAAATTTTTCTCTTAATGATTCTTTAGGACCTAGGTTATAAATCGCGTGAATAGCCCTCTTCTGCAGCACAAAGATAGTATTAATATCGGCCGCACTGCCCCATAACAATATACCATAGGACATAATACTATGAAAATAACTAAAGTATACTAATCTCGCCGTATCTATGTCAGTTAACCGTCTGATTTTCTTAACCGCATATGCTGCAGAACTAAGCCTATTCGCCAATCCTTCAATATGGGGGCCCCACTGCAATTTGGAATCAAGAGTAATGCCAAGAAATATAGCAGATTCCACTGGTTTTACCACATTTTTTACATTTGGCGCGGTGAATTTAATATATTTGGTTTTATGATTATTTAACAATAAGTTATTGGCGCTAAACCAGTACACGATGTCAGATAGAGCATTGTTTACTTCGTCATATAAAACTTGGCTTCGTTTCACTTTGAATATAAGTGAAGTGTCATCCGTAAGCAATACCACCTTGTGTTTTTTTTCTACAAGGTTAGGTAGATCATTTATATAAATTAGGAAGAGGAAGGGTCCAAGAATAGACCCTTGTGGTACCCCCATACCGAGAGGAGTCCCAGGAGATCTCCTGCCATTCACCTCGACCCTCTGAATCCTATTATTTAAATATGAGATCAGAAGATCGAGTGCAGATCCTCTTATACCATAGTGGCATAGCTTCCTGACCAGCGTTGAATGTTGAACACAATCAAAAGCCTTAGATAAATCACAGAAGATACCAAGTGCATTCTGTGATTCCTCCAAGGCCTCAAAAATATTCCTGATGAGTTCAACACCTGCATCCGTAGTCGAGCGTCCCCTAGTAAAGCCAAATTGTTTTATATGAAGTAACTTATAAGTGTTAAAGTGAGTAAGCATTTGGCTTAAAATAATTCTTTCAAAAATTTTACTAAGGGTTGGCAACACCGAAACAGGGCGATAGTTATTCGGGTCAGAAGTGAGTCCCGATTTAAATATTGGTGTAATTTTACTATACTTCAGAAGTTCAGGAAACACGCCATGTTCAATACAGCTATTAAAAACTAGTGCTAGATATGGTGCTATGACGTCAATAACAGAACTTATTATTTTTACAGATATGCCCCATATATCAGCAGTTTTTTTCATTTCTAAGGATCTGAAAGTTTTAATTATTTCTGCTGGGCTAACAACACTGAATTTGAAATTTTGTTTACATTCCTTAACATTTTCCAAAAGAAGTGACTCGCCAACACTGGTGGAAGAGACAAGGGTGCTTGAGATGGAAACTGGAATGTCAGAAAAAAATTTCTCAAAAGCAGAAGCTACTTCCTGCTCAGAGTGGATTTTTGTATTGTTTATTATTAGATTATATTCAAACTTGCAGTCTTTCAGATTCCCAGTTACTAACTTTCCAAGTCATTTTTATTTTATTTGAAGCATTTTTAATTATTTCTCTAATATGCATTGACTTAGCAATATAGCATACTTTCTTAAATAATTTTGAATAATTTTTCACATATACAAGGAAAGATGCATCATGATTACATGATGATCTCTCACTATATAGCTCATATAACCGTTGTCTGCTCCTATGAATACCAGCTGTTGCCCAGTTGTTAAATGACAAGAGACCACCCGAGTTGATTGTCTTTGAAGTAAATATAGAAGCAAACTCTGTTTTAATTTTTTTAAATAACTTACCATACATCTCATTTGGAGTACTGTTATAATTCAAATACAAGTTTAAGAGTTTTTCTGAAACATTGCCTCTATATTTCTCCATTCGCCTATTGTTTACCGGAACAAACATAAACTTTATAGTTGAAGTACATTTGTTCCCTGCAATATTAAAAGAGGCTAATTGACCAAAGTGGTCTGAGCTCAGTTTACTAATTATTGATTGAGAAATAGGTTTATAATTAGATAAAATATTATCAATACAGCTTTTAGAGGTGTTGGTTACTCTAGTAGGTTCTAAGAAAATATTTGATAAATTATATGATTTAAACAAAGATTTGAATGTAATACTTGTGGTGGATTTTTCTAATAAGTTAATATTAAAGTCACCACAAATCATAATATATTTCTTAGATTCTGATAATTTTGATAGAACCTCCTCCAATACACTCTCAAATAACTCATATAATGCATCGGGGGGTCTGTATATACTTACAACAATGGCACACTCAAGCTCTGCACAGGCTATTTCAATGGTACGTTCAACAGAGAGGCCCACAATATCTTTACGGTCTTTGAATTTAAATGATTTACTTATAAGTATAAGAGAGCCGCCACGTGTTGCCTTTTCTCTGCTAAACACACTTGCCACCCGATGACCACTGGAGTTAAAAATGAGCTCATATTTTCTAAGCCAGTGTTCAGTAAGACATAAGATATCAATATTTTCATGGTTCATTAGTAACTCCAGTTCCAGTTCTTTACCTAACAATCCTTGCATATTTTGGTGCATCAGGTTTATAACTTTACAATTAATATGTTTACTATTACTTGTACATTGTGTATTTATATTGCTAGAGGAGTCCCCTATTGTCTTATTGACTAGTTTAAATAATTTGGAACATATTCCAAACCAGAAACTAAACTATAAGGAATAGACGTGTTCAAGTTAAGGAGTAAACACGCATCTAGATACATAGATTTTTAATTATTTCATAGTCGTAGAAAAATAATTGTATGCCACATGTACTAAGCCATTTTAACACTTTTCACAAGCTAGCAGTCACTACTTGGCAGTGGAATCAATAACTATTTGAGGACCACTGTCATTTTACGGTTGAGGGATGGGACGATAAATGGCCAACACCCATTTCTCTTCTTAACACAAAACATAAAAGGCATAAAAGGCATTTATTTTCTCAAAATTGATCCCATTACAATTCTGTTTGATCTCATTTCTAATATACTTTATACATCTACCGCTTCGGAAACATATGAGCGCCATTATGAGAGAGAAGAAACGGTCCACGAAACTCTGACAGTATTCTTTTTTGTGCGTTTTTTAAATAAAATATACAATATTGTACTGTCATTACTATTGCTATAAAATAATAATAATCTAGTCCCAGGTTGGCCAATCACTAATACATTCAGCTGTGGAACAGTAGGATTTACGACAGAGCCATTTTTTAATAAAACATTTAAATTTATTTATAGATAATGCCTGAACAGTGGCTGAGATTTTATTATTAAAGTGTATACATTTACCCTTAAAGCTATTATGTATCTTATGAAGCCCATTAGTTTAGGTTACAAGCGATTGCTTGTAACGTTAGGGATTCCTTATTCCTAGTGTTATAATAATGAAAATGAGAGCAAAAAGGTGATTGTTTTTGTGAACATGGCGGCATTAGGCCGACTTCACGACGGATCTGTGTGATTGAGGAGCTAATCCGGTATAGTCTAGCCAGCAGCCTGACTCTACCCCATAAAGCTTATGCCCTTAATCACTACAATTATCAACGAGACTCTAGAACGAATTATAGTCACATTTTTTGTTCCCTTAATTTTTTATTACTTCCGTCAGTTTATCCTCATGATTTCCAAATTTCAGAGAGCCAGAGCCCCAAGTTCTGGACTATCCAACACAACAGCACAAATTGTTCATCAGCATAGCAACAGCACAGGCAATGCAGTTCACCGCGAACTGGCTTTGGGCCACTTTCACTAAAGTCCAGGCTGACATGATTAGTGGTAACACGGATACCCTACCGGAGGTAAGAGTTTTTGGGTTCTGTACCTTTAACATAAAGGGAATTGCAATAGGTTTACTTCATTGCACGTCATTTCGTCTAGCAACACCCTTTGTATCACGAACTCGTGGAATATCAAGTCGACAATAACATCAAAATATACAGTCAAAATATTCATTCGGAATAAATTTACTCAATCAAGAGATACGGCTACTTAAACAACACAACACTCGCTTATTTATTTATTTGTAAACAAATACAGATACATCCTTATACATAAACCCCCTTATTCATAATAGTCTGCTAACTTAAACAATTGCTGATTCTCACTCTTCGTCACGTCTTCTTCTATTGACCTAAGTCAGAATGAGAAAAAACACTCCTTAGCGGCTGTTTAAAGTTAGCGGACCATTATGAATAAGGGGGAAAGTAGATAAAGTAAAAATAGAAATATGGACACAAGGATGTCTCCTTAAACAGTTTCACTAAGTACACTTAATATTTAAATTTACACTTAAATTACACTTAGTAGCAGACAACCAGTTAATAAATAAATCTAACATGCAGTTGTAGACGTTGTTACAATTTAGAAGAAATTTCGTGATTTATAACTTACTGTGTTTGTGCCAGGATATGTTTTATTCTGAGTTTGTAAGTTTTAGAGGAACACGAAAACATATCTACATCATTAAATATAGAGTTATGGAGAGCAAACATTCTGTGCAGTGGCATACGTATACCAGTATTTGTCCTGTTGTTTGAGAGATGAAATAAATTTTTAGAGCGTATAGCACGGGCTGGTATATGAAAATCGATTAGATGAAGTAATTCTGAGGATATAATTTCACTCGTACATATTTTTCTTAGAGTGACTAATTCAATTAAACTTCGTCGCTGGCTTAATGAAAGAATATTAAATTGTTTTCAGAGATTCTTACACGTTAATATGAGTGCACTTATTTCAAGTCAAATAATCTATGAGGAATATAAAATATATTTTAATAACAATTATTCGGATTTACATCGTTAATAATATCTAATATTAAATGTAATCTTTTCTGGGCGTCCGTGTGTCTCTGTTTATGGATAAGTGTGTGTATGTGGTAGGGAAATTAGTTTAAAAAATATCGCACCGGAAAATCTTTTTTTAATAAAGTAACACCCTGCGGACTTTCTGAAATTCACTGCCCTTTAATAATTAATAAAACAAACTAAGATTCAACTGTGTTTTTTATATTTATCTATACATTTTATTATAGTATTTTTTTTCTTTAGAATATAGTGGAAGATAAAATTATGAGGCATTCACTTTTGCATCTTTCAAATATTTTAAGTTTTCTTGCTATTTAAAAATTACAGGTTACATTCATTGGCACTAAACCAGTTGACATTGTCAGATAGAGAACTGTTTACTTTGTCATACGCACAACTATGTTTCTTTTCACGTAGAACTTAACGCCTTACAGATTATCAATGTAAAAAATAAAAGCAGACAGATTTGCAGGGAAATAATACAAAATATTACGATGCCAAGAGCAAAGTGATCGGAATATCATTGCAATACGTTTTTTAAGCTTTTTGTTTGTTTTGTGTTTATGTTTTAACTCGGATCATATCGTCATTAATAGATGATATAATTTTTGATAGATAATTGTAATAGAAACAGGTCATGCTCATCACACGGTTATTCACATAGTTCGAGGGACAACAGATAGCCATTGGGACAGAAAGTCCCGAATGGCGACCACGTACCGGAAGACGCAGTGTTGGTAGGCCCCCACAAGATGGACCGACGATTTGGTCAAGATTGCCGGAATACGTTGGATGAGGGCAGTGCGGCACCGATCGTCGTGGAAATCTTTAGGGGAGGCCTTTGACCAGCAGTGGACGTCTTCCGGCTGATGAGGATGATGATAAACATTTATCTATAATTGACGCGAGTATTGTGGAAATAAATAAAATATTTTGTATTAAAATGCATATTAATGAAACTATTTATATTTATAAATTCAGTTTAATTTGAATTGAATGAAAAAAGTCAAGTACATGCGTTATAATAATTAAAAGTGTATTTTATTTCAAGCACCTTTAACCTTTTAATGACCAATTTCATCAATTGTGTCATTTTATAAGAATAATTACGCCAGGTAAAAAATTATTCGCTGCATTTACTCTCAGTATTAGTTATATTACATTTCACCACTTTGTAACGGCAAAAGGTTCTCCGGGTATTCTTGATAAGTTAAAATGCAGACAAATTAAATTGGCTGGTCATTGTCTCAGTAAACTTTTATTTAGTCGTCACCTCGTTCAAGTGATATTTTTTCAAACAAATTAAAATCCTTTTCATCTTAGTTGTAAAAATGTTCATTTATTTCTTTAATCCACCTTGGACGTCACGAAATTAAATTCTTTCCTTCATTGAATTCACTATCGCGTTCAATATCCGATAATATTCGTCTCAAACGCTACATTTTTATTAAATTTTCTCTGAATTGCAATTCAATGTGTAGAATTATGAATCAATGGTCGCTTTCACATTGACCCTAAGGTCTTTAGTCATCTCTTAAGACACATTTCGGGCCGGGGACACCCCCTATTCATTTTACGACCCGGAGAAGTACAGAGGGCCTACCATCAACTTTTAATAAGCGATGCGATTCCGATGCAGGTCAGTTTAGGTACCTAAACTGAATCACTAAAATTCGTACCATGTGCCTTTTACTGACTGGCGTTTGGATCGCTTATGAAGAATGAACGAAATAAATTTATCGATGATCCGCGGTGTGAGAAAGAGATGACGCTCTACAGTCGTTGCGTAAGTCTGTCTCTCTTACTCGAAGCATATAATTCGTTCTTGCGAACAGGCTATAGCCTGGGCCCTTAGTGCCTCGTCTTTAGTTTTATTCTCATCTCATATTTCATCAATAAAATTTTCTTTTTCTGTATGTTTTCACTATTATTTAAAAGACAAACAACACGATTCACTTTCCTCTAAGGAAGTAGCAACTTTTTTCGAACCGCTCACTTTGACACATAAGCTATCCGTTTAGTTTAGGTTGAAATATTACCTCATGGTACGAATGAATGAAGGAACTATATCAGTTTGCGATACAATTGATATCAATTTTGACATTCAATTGACATCATTGCGATATCACTTGATTTGACGTCAACCTAAATTAGATAGCTCTAATCACGTCGTGGTACGAAATAGCAAAGCAGTTCATTTTAGGTTGTCAATTGAATCGCAATAAGAGTTCATGGTAGGCCCGCAGGGCTGACAGAGACAACGTTACGAAGAGAATATAGAAATCAATTTGAGAATGTAATTGAACAATTGAAAGACCTTGACTATGTAACTTTATTTATTTGGCATGATTTATTTTATAGCTCCACGCTTTGGCCAGTTGTCTCAAAGCCGTTAGTACATCAGATGCTGCAGCATATATAGAGGAGTGTCGCTTCGCTTGTGGAGGCCATGGGTATATGCACTCCTCGCGACTGCCTCATATTTACTCCTACGTTGTGGCCACACGAACTTATGAGGGTGACTACACCGTTCTTCTATTGCAGACGGCTAGGTAAGATGAGTATGCAATTTATGTCATTCATTAAAAGAGGAATAGGTGCAAGGAATTAGTAGTAGTAGAACTTTTTGTATGTTCAGTGTCGACCAGTGCAAATCTGCCACCACACATATTTATTCCGTAAATCAGCATGGCATGACGATTGGCTCTGTTAGTAAGAGTACTTGGACGGAATCCGAGGGGAGCCGGTTCGAGTCCCGCATCGTCCAGGATTTTAGCACAAATTAAATTTGTACAGCATGGAATTGTTTTATTCTGGTTCGAATTATCTGGTGCCGATGTAAGTACAGGCTTATGGGACATCAAAGTATTATTATATTATACTCCTTCCCATGTCCAAGTTAATTGGTGCTCGGGCTGCTGCTCCGACTGCCGAAGACAGCAAGCGTCGCAAATATGTTCGTCTCAGTGAGTCATACATCTTTGTGACGTCATCGAGACACTTGGCCCGTGGGGCCCAGAGGCGTGGAGAATGTACACAGTACTATCTTCTCGCCTCAATAGGGCTACTGGCAACCCAAGCGCTGGAAGCTATTTCGGTCAACGGATCAGCCTAGCTATCCAACGTAAGAATGCAGCCAGTATTCTTGGTACGTTTCCCCGTAGTGATAGTTTTAATTTTATGTAATCATTGTATTGTAAATATTGTTATAAGATTTGTTTTGTTTAAAGTATTGTGTTATAAATAGTGCTTCAGTCAAAAATTCTGGCCTAAATTAGGGACCATGAGTTGTTTACATATGTTTTGTCATAGCGTTGTAAATTTGGATTTGCAGATTCCTTGTCAAAGCATGGGAGCAAACTGAATCCGGAAATGCCACTACACCAACAATTACTTATTTGAATCTAGCAGTTAATGGAGGAACAAACGGTTGGGACAATAGTGCTGAGGGAATCATTCGAGCGTTCGAAGTTATATCTGCCAGGTAAGTTAACAGATATTTGGGTTTGTGTCTCCCAACAATTAACGTTTAATCTTGTTACGAGAATACGCATTACATAGATTTCCCAAAAATAAGGAGATCCGTAGGAGAACCAAAGTTACCGACACAGCCCAAATGATTGCGAAACTGAAGTGGCGGTAGGCAGGGCACATAGTTTGACGGACAGTTGGCCGTTGGGGCAGTAAAGTCCTCGAATGGCGACCACGTACCGTAAGACGCGGCACAAGATGGACCGACCATCTCGTCAAGATCGCCGGAATACGTTGGTTGAGCGGGCAGCGCAGGACCGATCGTCTTGGTAATCTTTAGAGTAGGCCTTTGTCCAGGAGTGGACGTCTTCCGGCTGATGATGATGATGATCATCATCATCATCCGTCCCAAGCCTACGCTCACTCCATCTACATCACATACACATTTATCTATTATTGACGCGAGTATTATAGAAATCAATGAAAAAATTGTATTAAAATGCGTATAAATGAAACTATATTTATAAATTCAGTTTAATTTGAATTGAAGATTCCCCTAAATCGGAACTGAACCATCAATTTGTTTTACAAGAATACGAAATTTCACTTAAGGACGCGTTCTCAAAACAGAGAGGTATCGAATCGCACCACTACACTGACACCGCTCAAACACATACACGTACTTAAAGTTAGTTGCAGTAATGAAATGAATTTGATACTTTAGCAAGTTTGAATTTTGTTTTTTTTTTAATACCTATGTATTTTTGATAATTGTTTGGTGTATTCGTTTAGTAGTTAAATATTAGAACTTTAGATGGCAATTCTGTCGCATAACGTCGTGTGTAGTAAACGCAGTTTTTTTTAAATCCAAGATGGCCGCCGCACAAAATTATGATTTCAAAAATATGGGTATCGTATCCGAGGTGCTCGAGGGTGCAGAGAACGATTTTGGGATCATTTTTGAAATCCAAGATGGCCGCCGCGCAAAAATATGATTTCCACAATATGGGTATCGTATCCGAGGTTCTCGAGGGTGCAGAGAACGATTTTGGGATCATTTTTGAAATACAAGATGGCTGCCGCGCAAAAAAATAAATAAATGACACCCATGAAGAAAATTTTGTAGATTTCATAGGCGCCATCTTGGATTTCGATTTAATATAGACCTTATATTTAGAGATGAATAATAAATCACTAATTCTTCATAAAAATACAGAAACATAATTTTTTGAAAATCTGACTGCGTTCAAAATATGTAAAGTATCAAACACAGTATTGTAGAGCTTATAAAAAATATTCATGTTCGTACAGCGATCTTTCCGAGTACGAGCTGCTGCTTACAACCGGCACGGTATCTATCCACGACGGCGGCCGAGCGCGGACTGACGTTGTTTCGATAGATCTCTCTGTGCAATGCGTACGGAGGGACAAAATAAAATAACCCTTAATACTACACTTTAAAGCTCATGCTTATCAGAAAAATATATGAATTTTAGACGATTCATTTTTGTTTTTTCCTGAGATTATTTATAACATATTCATTAATTTATTTCCCGTGTTTTTGAAATTATTATATCTGTTACCCTTGCGTAATTTTTAAGAGAAAAAATTATGTAAGTAGTAGCAGAAAACTGATCCTGAATGAAGCCCCATTTCGTCAATTTTGTGTGAAGAGGTTAACGGATAGTCGTTTTTACGACATACAATATCAAAATTTTAAAGCAAATATTTCCCGCTAATTGGAGATAAAGAAGTAATCTATTTGTGGCTATTTTTAGTTGTGTTAGATTTAGTTTCATTTCATCACAAACTCTACCGAAAAATATCTTATTTTTGTCGGATTCGTAAACGCGTCCTTAAGGTCGCTTCGATTCTATTCTTGTTTTGTTACTAGGCTGCAGTTCATTATTTTTACTTACATTAATATATTTAATAAAATATTTGATTTTAGGAGAATTAAAAATTGCGTCGAGGTGATCAGACAAAAAGTGAAGTCAGGTGTCGGTTACGAGGATGCATGGATTCAGACAACTATTCAGCTTACTGCTGCAGCTGAGGTAACAGGCTATTGAAGTGAAAATTTCATTCATTCATTCACGTTTGGAACTTCACATGGGGAACTGAACTCTTTGTTTTGTATTTTGGTTATGATAAACCTATATAATCAGTATAAAAAAAGGCCAGCTCCTGTGATTTCTCTGGTTTTGCAAGAGGATGTGGGCAGCGGTGATCACTTAACATCACGTGACTCGTACGTTTACATCTTCCATTGCAATAAAAATCTGAATGTCCAACTGACACAGCCAAATCGTGAGTCAGTGCAAGACTGACTCACTTTCTAAGACTTCCATAAGACTTAAATGTTAAAATAAATGTTTTAATTGGCTTTATGATGAAGTTATTTTAAACTTGATTCCAAGTATGAAAAATAGTGTTTATAGACAGAGAGATGGCCATAATATTGTAAATATCATTTGATATACAAATAAAATTTGAAAACAATAATATTTTAACCTTTACCTTAACTTAAAATATTATATATAACCATGATTTTCTCTTGTATAAAAAACAAAAACACAACAAAATAACATAGTTACTAAAGTATTTATTAGAAGAATTAATAATTTATAAGTTTATGATAATATACTCTTCCACAAACAACAAAAATCGCACTCAGCCCTGCTCTGTGTGAAACATAGAAAAACACATATTTTCAAAAACCCCATTCTAGTGAATTATATAAAAAAGCGATGTGACTCGTCCATGAAGGGTAAGCAAGTAACATAATATAAAAGTTATATTGAAAGGAAAATGATATTAAATAATTTAAATGGAATGCTCAAAATCATACAGTGCAAATGAGCTCTCATCATTTATAAGTATTAAAAAAAAACTACTTACTAGATCTCGTTCAAACCAATTTTCAGCGGAAGTTTGCATGGTAATGTACATCATATATATTTTTTAAGTTTAATCATACCCTTATTTTAGAAGTAACAGGGGGGGGACATTTTACCACTTTGGAAGTGTCTCTCGCGCAAACTATTCAGTTAAGAAAAAAATGATATTAGAAAACTCAATATCATTTTTAAAGGCCTATCCATAAATTGTCCCATAAATCCCATATATCAAGATACTCTCTTCGCAAGTCCTGTCTAATAGCTCTTCCCTCATATGGAAGAGCTATTAGACAGGATGGAAAACGTTACTCTAGATTTGGCCTCAGAATAAATCGCAGCAAGACTAAAGTGATGATTGTCGACCGTGCTAAGAATAACTCGCCAGAGGTTAAGATAGTAGCAAATTGCGAGGTAGTGCCTCCTTACATATACTCGGGGGCACTGATTTCAAATAATGGCGGCTGCATAGACGAAATCAAACGACGCATGGCAATCTCCAGAGCGGCTATGGATAAATTGAGGAAAATATGGAAGGATCGCAATATCACTAGAACCACCAAAATACAACTTGTAAGGGCTCTCATATTCCCCATATTCCTCTATGCTGCTGAGACATGAACACTACGAGAAAGTGAGAAGAAAAAGATCAACGCTCTTGAGATGTGGTGCTGGAGGAGAATTCTCGGTATATCGTGGACGGAATTCCGAACCAATGAGTCCATTCTTCGGGAGCTCGTCATCAAACAGAGGCTGTCTACTACCGTACAAGCTCGCATTCTCACTTTCTTCGGGCATGTATCGCGACGTGGAAGCGACTCCATACATCGATTAAAATTGTGCAGGATAAAGTCGAGGGCACTAGACCACGAGGCAGGTCCCCGATGAGGTAGACGGACCAAGTGAGGCAAGGTGTCGACGGTACTCTGCATCACAGAACAGAAAAAACTTTTTCTGTTCCGTGCTCTGCATGAATGCACGAGAAGAGCGGCAGTTTGCGACGAGTGGCGTCCCATTGTGAAACAGGTCACTAACCTCGACAAGAGTGTAACGCCGAAGAAGATCCATAAATGGTCCATGTATGGTTTTGATAAAACAAAAATGATTTTCAGTTCTAAGTATGGGGAACCCCCAAAATTTATTGTTTTTTTTTTCTATTTTTGTATGAAAATATTAACGCGGCTTACAGAAGACATCTACTTACCAAGTTTCAACAGTTCTTATAGTTTCGGAAAAATATGGCTGTGACATACGTACGAACAGACAGGCAGGCAGACATGACGAATCTATAAGGGTTCGCTTTTTGCCATTTGGCTAGGGAACCCTATAAAATGGATCAAGTCCTTTTTGGGTTAAGCGAACGAAAACTTTATTGAAAATAAAAACACACACATTTTTACAATATTAATTTCAATCTTACAATAATAAATTATATGAGATAGGTAACTAAAATTATCTAATAGATAAAATTCTCGTGTCGCGGTGTTTGTAGTTAAACTCCTCCGAAACGGCTTGACCAATTCTTCATGAAAAAAATATAAAAAGAACTGTGCGGCGTGTGATTCCCTGCTAAAAGGAGCTGACTCAGTACATTGATGTGTTAGTGCAGAAGACATCAACACAGGTTTTCAGCAGCTCCCGTACACTTGGAGTTGACTGTTGCTGTAGCCTAAATACAATTTACTCAATTTATAGTATATGATGTATCTCAGAAGCAACAGCCTGTGAACAGCAATAATTGTAAATGTAATATAATAGTTACTTAAACATCAATATTCGCGTTCGAATGAATATCACAAGGCCGTACAGTTTCTAATTATATACCGTATCGGTAAATATAGTCTTCATGTAAATTAGCTTGCCTTTTGAATATTTGTATCTGAAACACTTAACATAAGAATTGTATAATTGGGCATAAGGAACACCTGGTCTTGCAAACAGTAACAAAAAATATTTACTTTCAATTTTATTCATAAAAATTATTATTGATAGAAAACCTATTAATTATGTATTTTTTAATTATTGACGACCCATATAGCCGGATGGTTAGTGACGCTAACTACTAAGCTAGAGGTCCCGGGTTTGAATCCCATTGCAATCATTTATATAATGAATATGGATGTTTGTCTCCGAGTCATGGATGTTTATATGTATTTATGTATGTTTAAGTAAGTTTATTGTATTAAATATATCGTTGTCTTGTACCCATAGTACAGGCTATGCCTAATTTGGAGCAAGATAATTTGATGAGATTTAATTTTAATATTATTATTATATAGATTTTTTGAAGGTTCTGGCGTAACTTACTCTTTCAAATGTATGCACAGGCGCACTGTAGAGCAGTTCTGCTCAGAGTCTACTTCCAAGAGTCACGGCGGCTGACGACAGACTCGAGCGACGGAGTGAAGCGAGTCGTGAACCAACTGGTCATGTTGTATCTGACGTACTGGTGTCTGCAACGAACTGGCGACTTGTTGTTGGTGAGTGATATAGATTAAAATATGCTTAGGGAATGTCGACTAGCCTTTTTTATGGAAAAGGAGGACAAACGAGCGGACGGGTCACCTGGCGTTAAGTGATCACCGTCGCCCTCATTCTCTTGCAATAACAGAGAAATAACAGGATCGGTGTCCGAGAATTTTCATATTTATTCACCTTTTAAACCTTCTCTGGACTTCCACAAATAATTCAAGACCAAAACGAACGAACGAACGAAAAACAAATTTTAGCGAGGCTAACGAACAGCAATTCATTTTTATATATATAGATTGTGAGTTTCTATATACATTCTATAAAGCTTCGCATTCTCTATTCAAATGTTTGATTGTTTGATCTCGGAGAAGTAGTTCATATCATTTCCGCAAAAGAACGTGTGGCGCTACTATTATAGTCGTCTTCACACGAATTTGATCATCTCAGCGCTAAATCCGCTTTTGAGACTCGAAATGGTGTTACCCAATGGTACTTACCTTACAGGCCAATAGTACTAAGACTTAGAACTATAGATCGTACTTAGATTTTGCTCACACTTTACTTATGTAAAACTTTGCTGAGTGTGATATAGCGCGAATTAGACTTTTACATTGGGCTGTCTTACCTTATGCTCAGTATAATTTACAGCTGTCAAATGACCATAAAAATGAAACCAAAGATTATGCTAAGATTACACTCAGCTATGCTTAGGTTACAAAAGCGTTAGTAAAGTCTGAGCAAAGTCTAAGTACGCTCTATAGATTTCGGAAGAAGAAGAATTAGCGAGCCAAGTTATTTGTAACAGAACCGTGGCATTTGGATGTTTTTTTACCTACCTCTACGGAAAACAGGCGTAGTTGTATAAATGTGGGAGGAGTGGGAGGCTCCTTTGCATAGGATGCCGGCTAGATTATGGGTACGAAAACGGCGCCTTTTTCTGCCGTGAAGCAGTAATGTTTACAGTGTTTCACTCTGAAGGTCGCCGTAGCTAGTGAAATTACTGGGAAAATGTGACTTGACATCTTACGTCTCAAGGTGCGCAGTTGTAATGCCGCTCAGAATGTTTGGGTTACAATCTTGAGCGGCGCTGCATTTTAATGGGCAGGGCGTATCAGTCACCATCAGCTGAACGTCCTGCTCGTCTCGACCCTTATTTTCATAAAAAAAATGTAGAGTAAGAAAAAAAATTAAGAGTAGATGTAAATGAAATAGTCTCTGAATATTGCAGTACTCTTCAATATCTGAAAAGGACATAAGTGTACTACAACAGCGTTATGAAGATCTACTGACTGCCATTCGACCAAATGCTGTTGGTTTGGTGGACGCTTTTGACATTCGTGACGAGGTATTTATATCTTCTTTTATCTGCAAATCGCATTGACATACTATAAACAAATAGACTCCTATCGCCTAATAAAAGGTCGTCAAATATGTCAGTGTGGCCTTGTATATATGTATGCATTAACTTAAAAGATAACATTAAAACATTCAATCAATTTAAAACCTTATTTCGTGGCAGTAATGTTCATAGTCTATTATTATATACGCTCATAAGAAGCTCATTGACTAGGTATGGAGCGATGGCGATGTAATTGCTAAACCAAAATTTGTTTTAAAAATTGAAACGTTATTATCTTGCAAAATGATAAAAAACAACAAGTTAGTAACATAAATTGGAATTTCTGAAATACGTGTCGTATTTATTCCATCCATTTTAAGTTTGGATATGCTGTTATTTTGACAGTTTTTTGCTGAACACTTTGTAACTGCGTGGCGTTGTATTCAAAGCGCGGTCGAAACACAACTGAACGAAAGCTCAGCGTAGGCAGAGTTTTGCTTCAGACAATCTTTGAGCGTGATTGTGAGACTAGTTTTTTATTGTATATCAATAGCAAATCTATAATATTTTTTAGCAGCCCTTAAAGTTCATTTTTTATTTTTTTAAATTTGACGTTTTGACAGATCTTACAATCAACACTGGGTGCTTACGATGGTAGGGTTTACGAGAGGCTAGTAGAAGAAGCTATGAAGACACCGCTCAACGCTGAAACGGTTAATCAGAGCTTTCATAAATATATTAAGCCATACATGCAGGGGAAATTGTGATAATTTCGATTATTATAAACAATACAAGACTTCTGCCGTGGCTTCGCTTAAAATAATATACTCATATGGACCTACTAAATTAAATTTCATTTAAAATCATTGGGCAGTTTAGACGTGAAAGAGTAACAGATAGGCAAAGCTACCTTCACTTTTATATTGTTAACTTAAATAATATTAGGGGTTAAAGTATCAATCGGATCGGATCCACCATCTCTTACAATTCATTGTTATCCACCTGTGTGGGCGGACTTCCACGTGGTTCGTTCTTCAAATAAAATTTTCCATCACGAAAGCTTTTAAATCAAAGTCACGCGGTGCGTTCATTAGCAGTCCCCTCTCCAAACGCAACATTGATATTGCGAGCTGTTTCTGCCGCGTTAGTTCCGCGTCGGAACTCGTATTCAAAAATCACACGAATTTTCGAAGTATACAACTTTCTTCTCTTAGCTGAATAAAAACAACTGAAAGCCAATAATGTTGCACATTTTATAAGAGAAAAAAACATCGGTACCATGTGGTAAATTTTCACTCAAAAATCTCAAACCATGAAGGTTCTATGACAATTAGAAGTACCTATTACAATAAATCGAAAATTTGATACTTTAACCCGTATTATAATAACTAGTATAAATATATATTAATAATAATTTGTTTGTGAACCACTTTTTGTATATGTTTTATATATCATTTCATATCGGAAAACTAGTTTTAAAAGTACCTAAGTTATATAAATGCAATGATTATTTAATAATTATGTAACTTTTAGATTTTACATAGTTCCTGTAATCCAAGATGGACATCCATAAATTTTGTATTAACGGTGTTGTTATAAATAAATAATGTGGTTGAATTTTTACTTTTATTTTGTTGTCCGCAAATTGAATGATTAGTAACAATGAAGTATAGAGTATATAACTGCACAGATGAATTATTATACAAATGATTTAAGTTTTCTTTTCATCGTCTCGTGCCAGATTTTGGCGAGACAACACGTCCTGAGAATGCCTCGTGTAGAGGCGAAACACGTGTCGAATTGTTTTAAAAACAAATGTTGGCGGAATGAAAACTAAAGAAAACTTAAATCATTTATATAATTATGGATTTCCGCAAAGTAACGCCTAATTCAATAAATTTTCAGATGAATTATGTCCACAATACTGCATTATTCTAGTTGGTTTGTATATTTTTAATTTTTGAAGTATTCACTTCTGGGATTAAAAGTATACAAATTTAATTTGTATCATAATTTACGAACTATGCGGGACCCTAACCCGAGTCTCTCGGGTTTCGTCCGAGCGCTCTTACCAACTGAGACAACCGTCCGAGTGACGGCCCGCATCGTCCATATTTTTTTATTTTTTTATGGTGTGTATTGATTGATAAGTCTACTGTCTTCAATAACTCTTGTTATTATACTTAATAACTTACATTTAAGTACCTTTTTTTTCTAAATTTGTTTGCCTAAATATTTGGTTCGGCCGGACCATCGGTCCGGTTGGCGTGGGTGGACGCGTCGCACCAATTGGTCTGTCATCGTACTCGGTATAGTCCAGACGGTAATAATAATAATTTTAAGCAATTTGTACGGTACCATACCGCATCCGATGGTTCGGACGGACCAAATCCGACCATGTGTATAGGCTATTACTCGCCAGGGCGAAGCGCCCACCGACTGTACTAATCCGACCATGAGTTCAGGCTAGGAAAGGACAACCGTATGGCCATGAATAAACGGCTAAGGAGGATGTAAATAATCATTATTTATATACGGTACAGATACCACAGTAAATCGTCACATGTCTATATTAACGATTAAAACATAGCTAATGTGAAATACTTATATTAGCTTTTTTTTTATTTATTTATTTACATATATCTACTTACATTTATTTACTCACCAAACGTTACGTTTATCGGCGATAGGCGAGATGATATATTTATATACTTATTACCTAATATTATCTATTCTATATATATATGTAAGAGATTTCCACGTATATAATCACTCATCACGATATCTCTGGAACCATTAGAGCTAAAGACTTGAAATTTGGTAGGAATATTCTTTTCACCGAGTAGAGGTCAGCTAAGAAATTTTCCATAATTCCATCCGAGTTTTTTTTTATTATGAACAACGTCTGTTGGGTCAGCTAGTAATACATACTTAAGCTTTTTCTTAAGTAATCCAATCTTTATCTTGGGGGTCTGTCTTAATATGTCTAAATTATTAAATAGATAAGTTACCGTATATCTATCTGTACGTTTACCGTAATAATTTGATATTTTATTATTAATTAGTTTTGTTCCCTAGCCCTTCTAGTATTATATTTATTATGCAGAGTCTCTTTATACTTTTCACTATAGTAGTATTCTACGCCTATTAAATATTCTACTTTCTGTTCTATCGGTAGTATTTCACATATATAAAATAACTTATGGTACTCTTTTTTGCATGCTATTTTTACTTTATATATTTACTAGCTGACCCAGAAAACGTTGTATTGCCGATATTGAAATCGCGATACAAAAGTAACTGTTGATCGTAGATGGGTGAAAATTTGAAGTTGTATGTATTTTTTTATGCTGACTCATAATCAAACAAATTTAAAAAAATGTAAAAAAATTAAAAAAAAAATTGGCGTGGACCACCCTTAACATTTAGGGGGATGAAAAATAGATGTTATCCGATTCTCAGCCCTACCCAATATGCGCTCAAAATATATATATTAATAATGATATATTAGACTAGCTATATTCTCTAATAATTGTCAGAAACAATGCACTTTGCCCTCAATATATATTTATCTTCGAATAACAAACGCAAGATTCAAACAGAATCGTATTTGTAATCGTAACACGTACAAAAGCGGTAAGTATTATCTAATCATCGTACGCTGTCTCGATTATTCAATATTAGCTTATTCTGTGTTTTATATCAGTTGTGCCAGTGACATTCAAGTGAACATGACGTCAGTTAAAATAAATCCGGACTTACAAAAGGAGCGGGATTCGTGTACTTTTAACACCGAGGAGCTGACAAATTTTTTTGATGCTGGTGATAAATACACACGAAAGAGGCGCGAGCTGGGTAGGTAACCTGTTTTCATTATATAAATACATATTCTGTGTCAAGTTCTCATTGTGATGACATTATTATTAAAATAAACAATCTTCTGTGACTTGATATTTCATATTCTTTTCTTATAGCTTGTAAGATTGCATATATTGTTATCGAGTGATATGTAAACTTTAATACGTAGATAAATACATGTATATACTATCTGCGTACCCGACTTTCCAAACCAGTTTAGCCTAGACTGGTCTAGTTGCGCCTAATCTGTGTTATGACTAAACGCGAAGAAAAGTAATTCTTTTTTTATGAAAATAAGGGACGAGACGAGCAGGACGTTCAGCTGATGGTAATTGATACACCCTGCCGATTACAATGCAATGCCGCTCAGGATTCTTGAAAGACCCAAAAATTCTGAGCGGCGGCACTACAATTGCGCTCGTCACCTTGAGGCATAAGATGTTATGTCTCATTTGCCCAGTTATTTCACTACCTACGGCGCCCTTCAGACCTAAACACAGTAATGCTTACACATTACTGCTTCATGGAAGAAATAGGCGCCGCTGTGGTACCCAGCCGATATCCTGTGCAAAGCAGCCTCCCACTGCTAAATTCCAAACTTAAAAATATTTAACATTATCTTTGTTACTTACCTTACCTTTGTCTTTACAGGGAGAAATATTTTAAGCGTAAAAAAAGCTTAAACGCATTGAAAAGAGTATTTTTTCAATGCGTTTATTAATAAGACAGAATATAAATAAGTACAGTTCAGGATAAACTGGTTTGGCCCAGTCTATACTAGTTCTTTCTCGTCTAAAGAAGAAGCAGTGAAGGGGGGAAAGAGAGGGCATAACAGATATATTATGGCGTTAACAATCCTGATTTATATTCATATTAGACTCAACTAGTTTAGCTTAGACTAAATGGGTTGGTCCTAAGGTGGATAGGCGAAATTACTTTACCTAGTCTGTACCGATTATGCCTAAAGAATGAACTAATGTGGCATAGGAAAAATTAGTTTGTTCTATAATCGGGTTTGGCCGGTAACGTATAATATAACATAACGCCATCATTATAAGGCTAGCAATCTTTACAAAACACATTTCTGCTTCCAACTAGTTTTACCAGTGAGAATTAGCACTGGTACCGGCGCCTTTTTCAGCCGTGAAGTGCTAAACTTATTCACCCTTATTCATAATGGTCCGCTAACTTTAAACAGCCGCTTAGGAGTGTTTTTTCTCATTCTGACTTAGGTCAATAGAAGAAGACAGAGTGACAATTAGCAATGCTGTAAGTTAGCAGACTATTGTGAATAAGGGGGATTGTGTTTTGGTTTGTAAGGCGCTGTAGCTAGTGAAATTAGCCTTAACTCTGGCCTGCCACACACTCGACGAGTGGCATGAGAAGTAGCGTGGAGGTAGAAACGTAGGCAGTATGGCAACATTACTCGTCATGATGGACATTATGCTCCTCTTCGTGCCCACCGCTCTCTTTTTTGTCGGGTTTTTGAGCGCAAGTCAAATAACACATTATGTCTCAATGAAACGAGCACAATAACGATGCCACTCAGAGCTTTGCCTCTATCCTTTTATGCCTTTTTATAAATATATATCCATATCTCGAACAGCGACCAAGTAGCGGAAGACGTAGTTTTGGTAGGCCCTCCACAAGATGGACCGACGATCTTGGTCAAGATCGCCTTGATAGGTGGAATGAGGGCAGCGCAAGACCAATCGTCATGGCGATCTGTGGGATAGGCCTAGCAGTGGACGTCTTCCGGCTGAAATGATAATGATGATATCCCAATAAAATACATCATTGAAGTAGCTTAAACTACATCCCCTACATTCTTGTTGCGTGTAGAAAAAAAAGTTTTGCTAAATTAATTAATATTTATTCCTTAATCAACAGAAAATAAAATATTCAGCATAAAGGAACTCAAAGATGAAATTCCCGATGAGTATTTAAGCCACAAAGAAAAGTATGAGAATGCCCTGCGAAAAGCAGTCCTTTTGTTGAAGGCACTGAAGAAGATTGGATACAGCAGAAATTTTGAAGACGTACATAAGTAAGGCTAACTAAGTATACATTTTTTTGTTATCAGTAGAAATTTATTGACTAGAATATCTGGAAATGTAAAAACTTAATTGCCGAATAATATTTGTTTTACAAAAAGCATACTTAAAGTCTGTTTGCTCTACACTACATTGAAACAATCGGAAAATATAGTTATTTGTCTTTGTACGAAGTAATCTGTCTAATAAGTTCATCAAATAAATACCTAAATTGACAAAAGTGTTTCAAAGTGTCAGTGCACTATTGCCCAACTTGACACGTCGAGTTATCTGCACAAACATCATCATATGCTTATAATGGTGGGAACCCTGATGGACTCACACCACTAAGTATTTTTTCATAATCGGCAAAATAGAGAGTCATTAGTGCAGAGGATGTCTCGTTGATGAAACGTTCACTAATATTATAATCCTGGACTGTACAGGAGTGGCCACGACGAGCAAAAACCTGCGAACATCCCAGGAATGTATTGAACTTCTGAAATGAGCTGGGCTGGTTGAAGTAACTGGGTAACACTGCAAAGCAAAACGAACCCAAATAAGGGGTGTAATTGCGGTAACAAGAGCTCCGACACCATTGCCTATGATAAAAATCCCACGCTTAATAATAATATTGACAATTTTGTGGTAGTGTTGTTACTTATAAATTCATGATAAATTCAAATATCAATGAGCTGATAAACCATACTGATGAAAACTAATTACGAATAAATAAGAATTTATTTTATTGCTACAGTAATTGTAGGTGTTGTCAATACAAAAGTTTTTATTATAATCAAATGATAATTTAGATAATATTTTCATGTTTATTGCGTTGTTATCTTGACAAGGTGTTGCGTAATGTTATTTATTAGATAATACTGCTATTCAAACTGTAATTATAATAGGAAATAAGTATGACTAGGCTAACACAGCTGAAACTGCCCACAAAATGCTATATTTGGAGAGGATAAGGCTAATGAACGCATCGTCCGTTTTTTGCTAACCGCTTTCGTAGGGAAAAATTTAACTAGAAGAATGAACCACGAGGAAGGCTTGCCACTAAGGTAAACTTAATGCGATTGCATGAGACTACCAAAGTATTAGCAGAATGGTTTGATGTTAGCATAGCCTCAATATTGACCGATATGCGTTAGATCGGTAAAATAAAAGCTGGAAAAATCATTGCCCTATGATTTTACCCACCTACAAAGAGTGCATGCGTTGAAGATTGCCTTATCATGTTGAACCGCGACAGAAATGAAGCTGGGTGTGGGTGAATTGTGATTCAAATAGATTTAAGTCTAATAAGTCGAAGCGCTTATGAATCGTCAACAGTGGATTCTATACAATATTCGCAAGTGGAAATAGTAATGGCTGACTTTAGGTCAAGCGCAGCAACAATGCTCAAAAGCGAAGAGAGAATTGATGGCTGAACTGTCGATCTAACTGCGAGTTCCCAACTTGAAAAAAAAAGTGCAAAAAAATAAACTTAAGGTTGCCGGTGAGATAGTCTGCCTTATAATGAAGCAATAAGCTGAGAGTATATTGTGCAATAATAAAACTGACCTATACTTACAGTATTCATCTGTGGTCGGTAGCCAGGAAGTCCGACGATGTGCTTTCATTGAGCTCAAAACAATATTCTTTAGGGTCGTATCAGCGGCCTGGTATACATTAAACAGTAAAAGAGGCACACATTCATTTTTTTTATTCATAAGAAACATCAGTCGTTTACATAAAAGAATGATGAAGTACTGTTTAGAATAGGACCTTTTCTTAATTTACATCATCTGGAAATATCAACCGTTTAGGAAAATTTAAAGTTACAGCGACTCATTGTACAAAAAAAAATTGTCTGTAGAGTCGGCTTACGTATGATAACGTAATTCGAAAACGTTGATGAAAAATTGCATACTGTAATGAATTGAATTATTATCACTGAATTATAATTATTTTGTATAATAAAAAGAACGAGTTACAATTTATTCGATAAATTACCGTTTATTCGCACTTGCGTGTCTCTATCGCTTGTTCCGTGGTCTCGCAGAGTGCAACTCTGGGCTCAGGAGAACGTGCCATTGAGTCATGCTTTTATATGCCTGCAGCCGGTATTCATCATTTTTTCTTATAAAAATTAGTTATCAAGTCAAAATCTCAACCGTTTTGGACACATAACAGATAAAGCAAATGAATGTAGAAAAAAGTTATTTTGCTAGACTTGCAGTGTCTTTAAGAGGTCACGCTAACAGAGTTATTCCATACAAACATATTTCCCACTTTTTCTGCCTGGATAATGCTTTTAGAGTGGAGATTTTTTTGTCACAAAATCTAGATATGCTAAAGCTATGTCTGTACGTTATGTTTTTTTCAATCAACTAATGATATCAGAAATATTACTCTTCAAACATCGTAGAAAATGCCATTATTATACAGCCCTGTTCAGATGAATACGTAACAATTTTAAAAGGTTATTAAGAAAAAAGGAAAACGTACAGACATAGACTCGTTCTTCCTGAAAATATTGTATCAAAAATTTTTTAGGTAGGTTCGATATTCTAGGGGAAAACAAGAGAATACGAAACCTCTATTGAGTCAAAATTTTGTAGGTAAAATCAGTCTGAGCTGCATTTCGCTATCGTCCCTATCGCACTCTTCGGGGCAATGCTGGAGGTGAGGGGCGTTGGTTGGCCAGTCCGTAGTTTAAATGATGAGTTATGCACATAATATAAAGTGCATCACCCAGATTCTATGGGTTTTTACGTTTTACACTTACGCATGACCCGGGTCCCCTCTTAATCTCAAATTTGGAAATCTCAACCGTTTTGGACAATTTAAAGTTAAAGCGACTGATTGTAGAAAAAAGTGATTTTGCTAGATTTGTACTGTCTATTATACTTGATTTATATCACAAATTGAAATTTTGTTAGAATATGGCGCTGGTGCATTTGGAATTTTTCGTGTTAATTTAAGAAAAGTCATATCATCATCAGTCTCATTACAGATCATCCTTCCGTGAGTCAATCCACACTGGCATATTTAAAGATGGATCGCCGTTTATGTTGCAATATTCAATGTTTATTCCGACTCTGCAAGGAATGGCCGATGAAGAACAGAAGCGACGTTGGCTCAACAGAGCCATGAATTTTGAAATAATTGGCACGTATGCACAGGTGTGTTTACTTTTGTTAAATTAACTATTTAATATCGTTAATATATTGTGTTATGATTCATATGTATGAGCGTCGAGCGACAAGATGTATTCTTTTAAGTTATTGTACACTTTCCTACAAATGCTCTCCCAAACGCAAACAACCATTCACAGGGCGTACGACATCGCGTCGCGGTCTTGTCTCGCCGTCGCGTGGGTTTGATGAAAAAAAATTTTGAGTTTCAGTTCTAAGTATGGGGAACACCCATGCTTTATTTCTTTTTTTGTTTGAATATGTTAGTTCTTATAGTTTTGGAAAGTGGCTGTGACATACACGTATAGACAGGCAGACATGACGAATCTATAAGGGTAATTTACACGGCGGCTAACCAATCTTGGGGAGACAAAACTATGGAGTGCCGCGCCGTCCGTTAACTCTTCGTCAATCTTTTTGTATGTACCAACCCTAGCGCTCCGCCCAGACGTAGGTCTAAATTTCAACGAGACTGCTTAGTCTCGCTACTGATCTTTTACTTGTCCGTAGGTCACACTAAAAGTTTTGCGTAACTTAAAAAAGCAACATGTTATAACCAAAATATTATGTTTATTACTTGTCAAAATACTCTCCTTTACATTTTAAACATTTTTTCATGCGATCGAATCATTTCTTAAAACAGAAGGACCATAGATCTGAAGGTATGTTTTCTACGTGCTGATTGAACGCTATCACTGCCTCTTCGGAATTAGTAAAAGTGAAACCTCTCTGAAAATACAGAAATCACAGGGTGCTAGGCCGGGGCTATGTATAGAATGGTTGAAGAGTTGTACTTTTTCAGAAGCTAAAAATGACTTAGTTTTGTTGGCCGTGTGTGAAGAAGCGTTCTAATGATGTAGGAGAACGCGGCTTTTTGGTCGTCTTTCGCGAACATTTTTTAACACCCTAACTAAACAAATGGTAGAATACCACTTGGCATTAACACTCTTTTGATCTTCAAGTATAATTGTGCAGATGGAAAAAAATGCGATCATTTTTTTACCAAAGTTTCTCGCCTGCTTCACTTTTGTTGGTCTGTTCTCATTTTCCACCACCCATTCACAAGATTGCTGCTTTTTATCGGGCTAAAAACAATAAATCAACGCTTCGTCGTCCTGCGACAATGTCATAAACAGCATTAGAATGTCCATGGTCTTACTTCATTAGCATCTTTGAGCACCATTCCACGCGAGCCCGCTTCTACTTCGCTGTCAGTTCATGAGGGATCCAACGAGAACAAAGCTTTCTCGTTGGATCCCTCATGAACTGACAGCTTGCTCCGAACTTTCAATTCTCCGTGTAAAATTTTGGCTCATAACAATCCCCAATAGTCCTCGAATTGTCTCATAGGTAATCCACGCGTTTGCTTCAATTAGCCGCTTAACAGCAGCCACATTATTTTCGTTGACGGCAGTTGAAGGCATTGTTGAAGGCCGCCATTTCCAAAATTCGTCATGTAAAGAAACCCGACCTCTCTCAAATTCAGCAAACCATCGCCTCACGGTACTCAAGCAAGGTGCTTCTT
Organism: Leptidea sinapis; assembly: GCF_905404315.1. Lineage (NCBI taxonomy): Eukaryota > Metazoa > Arthropoda > Insecta > Lepidoptera > Pieridae > Leptidea > Leptidea sinapis. Next base: position 4,851,018 of record NC_066304.1, on the reverse strand, counting down.
TCCCAAAAACATTTACAACAAAACGAGCGTCACAGTCTTGCGGAGAGAGAGAACTTTTAAAATCATAAAAAATCATCGCTCTTAAATCTTTTCGACTTAATCAGACTTAATTCTATTTTCATTGCGTACGTAGAACTTTGATGTGTGATAAAAATAAATTGACAAATGATTTCCCGCCAATTGTTTTTTTTTTATTACTAAGAAGGTTGCAACGTGTCAAAAATTATAACATTCGAAATTCAAATAGTTCCGATTAGCTAGAATTGCAAAACTTTTAGTGTGCCCCATGTATTGTGGCTATGATGGTAACGCCCCATTCACAGTTGGTTGTCTCCAACGTAAATATTGTATGACGGCTACAATGTTGCAAGGTGAAGGTGGCAATTGTATTTAAATATAATAGTTAATAATACTTTACTAGCAAAAAATGTATATCCACACATTTACAGTTTACGCAGCCCCTCGTGTCGTCTTCGTTTAGTCTTCCCACGGTAATAAGCTTATGTTGCAAAGAAAATTTATATATTTTTTTTATCATGCTGTTATTCTTTCAAAATATGTAGTTATGTTGTTGTATTTATGTGTATTTATATGTTTAGATAGAGCCTCTTAGATAACCGATGAAAATAGGCCAAGTTTATTATTTAGTGCCCGTGACAAGCTTCGTTTTACACTCGATTTGTATGTCACTTTGTGTTAGATGCGTGCATTGCTCAAAATAAAGGTTTACTGTCAACCTCAATTATTTCGACGTTTTCATATCTGTCAAAGTATATCTAGATGTAACTATCTAAGATATAATTATATTCGTCCATATTATTATTTGATCCTCAATACCGCTCGCGTACGCGTACTGTATATATTTGTTATACGTATTAAGATTTGGCTACCGTTCATATTTGAAATATCACAAATTTTCCTTTGTTGAAAAGTCAGCCCGAGATTGGAATCCACAAATTAAACGTGAAAATGACCGCCGCTGAGCAGACATTTTATCAGTGGGGGGCTCCTTTGCACACGAAGCCGGCTAGATAATGGGTACGACAACGGCCGCGGCGCCTATTTCTGCCGTGAAGCAGTAATGTGTTAACATTGCTGTGTTTCGATCTGAAGGGCGTCGTAGGTAGTGAAATTACTGGGAAAATGAGACATAACATGTCTCAAGGTGACGAGCGCAATTGTAGTGCCGCTCAGAATTTTCGGGTTTTTCAAGAATCCTGAACGGCACTGCATTGTAATGGGTAGGGCGTATCAATTACCATCACCTAAACGTCATGCTCGTCTCGTCCCTTATTTAATAAAAAAATACATAGCTATGAGCGGTCATTTAGCAGAAGAGAACAGTATTAAGAGTACTTGGTGTGAAGTGGAAGAGCACTGTGAACGATCTCTCCTCTTTTTACTCCCTTTTAGGGGCACAGGACCTTAAGTCAAGTAACATAAATCTTAACATGGTCGATCTGTCTCACTCCCCGTAAAGGTATCGATATCGTAAGTACTTGCGGGGGCCTCTACAAAGTAGGCCAGCAAATAGGGACTCACGAGCGAGTTGTGACGCACGCGCGAGCTTTGTTGTCACTTATTCACAGGTCTGACCGATATTTTAAAAATGGAGATAAAAAAATAAAGCATATTAAAGGTCATTGCCATCCACATTTAAATTTTTAAGCTTCCAAAAGACGCTGAAACAATTTAATTTAAAGTGATTATTATTATACTGAAATAACCATTCATGATAGCTACCTATTTATTTACTGTACTTAATTTATGTAGGTTTGACTATGTCGTGGTCTACCAAAGCATACATTACTATCTGCAACTAATGTAGGTTTGACAACGACAGAATATTAATTAAAATTACGATATCATACCTATTTATATAATAGAAAAAACTGAGTTATTTTTATAAGATGACTTTATAATAGGCAGGTACAGTTTTAGGTAAACAAGTCGTAGTCGTCAGAAGAGGTAAGATTCACGCGATAGAAAGAGAGGCAACATCTAGGTGAATACAAATGTAGGTTAGTAACGCTGTGCGATCTGAGTTACACCTTATTATATGACCGCAAGAGTCCTATTATATCTTTAATTGATTTTGCGGAGTGAGAGTTCCGTACTTGGACTATTATAATATATTCTTTGACATGGCACTTATACTGTTGAACCACTGAAAGTTCTATCTTATGTGGGCTATAACTAATAGTTTTATGAGCACGCCTTATATGAAATTATTTCGAGTATGTTTGTGTTGGCGTAAAACAGTTAATTTTGTTTTCTAGACGGAACTTGGTCATGGCACTTTCATTCGGGGATTGGAAACGCAGGCAATTTATGATGAAAAGACTGAAGAATTTATATTGCACAGTCCTACACTAACTGCATACAAATGGTGGCCCGGAGGATGTAAGCATTTATTTATATTTTATAATTTGTGGTAATTAACGCAAACCTCTTCTTCTTTGGTCTTGAAATGAATCATGTGTAGCGTTCATAAACTGCCAAGAATGTCTGAAAAGGTTATTTGCCGTTGTATTTGAGCTATTTCTAATTTCTTCTCCGATTGCATATTTGTTAATTCGCACTTTATTGGGTAATAGTAGATTTTAATGTTTAAGAAGAGTTGTTTGACCTGATTCCTGCCGCCAAATTCCACCTTCGCACGACTTGCGACAGATGAGGATATCATCCCCACCTTCTGGATGTCTGGCGTTCCTTCACAGTGCGGTTTTTAAGGAACTTTCTTCCACTTACGACCAAGCTGTGAAATGAACTTCCCTGTGTGGTCTTTCCAGGACGATACGACATAGGTCCTTCAAAAAAAGCGCGTACTTTTTTTAAAAGGCCAGGCAAGAGATATTGGGCGGCGGTGAATATCTGTATGTACTCATTGTAAACAATTCAGTTAACCAACTGAGGTGAGCAAACGCGGAATACCGAATGCTCATTGTTCAGGTAATAATCACAACATTTCGTTAACAATTGTTATTGTGCCATTATTTTATCTCAAAGCGTTCGCTATTTACTAAGCATCTATGGGGTATACGCGTCTATGGTCTCATAAATGGCATATGATATTAAATCTTGGTGCAGAATGAGGATTATGATATGATTGTTGCAAATTGTAATCTGATTCAACATAACATAAGTATATGCGTTAAATTGGCTTGTTAGAAATGAGTAATTACTTCGACTTACAAAGGGTTCGATGACACATTACTTCGTGTCGAGGTTTTCTACTAGTTTAGTTCTAGACATACAACGATTTGTTTGTTTCAGTGGCTCATACAGCGAACTATTGTATTGTCATGGCTCAACTGATAATTAAGGGCAAAAACCACGGTATGCAGCCCTTCATCGTTCAGATCAGGGATGAGGAGACACACATGCCACTGCCAGGAATCAAAGTGGGAGAGATTGGTCCCAAACTTACATTCAGCGGAGTCAACAATGGTTTCTTGGGGTTTGAGCACGTGAGGATACCCCGGGAGAACATGCTAATGAAATACAACCAAGTACTTAAGGTACGTTAACAGAAAAACATGCTTAGATTTACTAAAAACACATAATATAATGAAGTCATCCGCAGGGCATTTGCCGCTCTTAATATACCAGATGTTTTAGAGCCAAATTGTATTTACCTGCCACGATGGTAAGCGTCCTGATGGAGTGACCCTGGTGGCTTGGGTACGGGAAAGGACGCTGGTGTGGGATTCAACTTTACACAAAAGTCTGGCTCCTTCTCATGTCCCAGTTACGTCAGTTGGTACTGGGGCTGCCGCTTCGACTGCCGAAGACAGCAAACGACGCAAATATGTTGGTCTCAGTGAGACAACCGTTTTGGTTGATACAGTTCGCAAAAGGGAACCAGAGACGCGGAAAAAGTACAAAGTACTATCTACGCGCCTCAATAGTGCTACTGAAAACCCAAGCGCTGGCAGATATTTCGGCCAACTAATTATCCAACGCGGAAATGCTGCCAGTATTCTTGGTACACTTTCCCCTAACAATTATTATCATAGTTTTATAAATATATTGACATAAACTTAAATGGCATGTTCACATGACTAATATAGAAAATAAAGAAAATCCTTTCCACTCGAGAAATTTAATATTTCCATTTATTTTGGAGCTAATCTCAATAAGAAATAAGATAAAATAGAAAACCGTAGGCAAAGGAGAGTTCTAATTTAGTCCTTGTATATATTGAATTGATACTAGAAACAATGTTGGAGTTATTGGAGACTTTTTTTTATTAAAATAAGGGATGAGACGAAAAGGACGTTCATCTGATGGTAATTGAAACGACCTGCCCATAAAAACGCAGTGCCGCTCAGGATTCTTCAAAAACCCAAATTACCCAGATTCTCAAATTTCGCTCGTTACATTGAGCAGTAAAATGTTCAATCTCATTTGCACTGTAATTTCACTAGCTACGGCGCCCTTCAGACCGAAACACAGTAATGTTTACACATTAATGCTTCACGGCAGAAATAGGCGCCGTTGTGGTACCCTGTGCAAAGGATCCTCCCACAGGTAATCTGTATCGAACACTCGTCGGGCAAGCTAATAGTAACCCTAGAAGACAACTACCAACCCTAGAATAGCTATGTGGTACAAGCCACCCGAAACAGTAATATAAAATATAACTCGGTCGTTCTCTTTTTGTGATCTGTGGTCAGTATTCATCAATAAAAAACCTTTCTTCTTCAGTCTTATTTTTTTTTATGGAATAGGAGGACAAACGAACGTACGGGTCACCTGGTGTTAAGTGATCACCGCCGCCCACACTCTCTTGCAACACCAGAGGAATCACAAGATCATTGCCGGCCTTTAAGGAAGGTGTGAGCGCTTTTCTTGAAGGTACCCATGTCGCATCGTCCTGGAAACACCGCACTAGGAAGCTCATTCCACAGCTTCGTAGTGCGAGGAAGAAAGCTCCTTGAAAACCGCACTGTGGAGGACCGCCACATATCCAGATGGTGGGGATGATATCGTAACTTGTGGCGTGTCGTGCGAAGGTGAAATTCGGCGGCAGGAATCAGGTTGAACAGCTCTTCGGAACACTCCCCGTGATAAATGCGGTAGAATACACACAATGAAGCGACGTCTCTACGCAACGCCATGTGAGCCAGCCGTTCACAGAGCGTGTAACAAAAAAATGTAACAGAATTATGGATATACGATATTAAAAGGATTGAGAAAAATATTTCGTGGTAATTTTTAAACAATTCTTGTTTGTGCGTTGTTCCCGCTAGTTTCAGAGACGGCTCAACTGATTTCGATGTGGTTGTTACTGTGTAGTAAGTTCTGGCTAACAAATTAACAATTATTGTCTTTGTTTCTATCTGTTCACATCACGTAGCGGAGGCGTAGTAAGGCAAAGCCACGTTGAAAATTTAGCTTAGTTATAGACTTTATTAAATACCTTAACACTTATACATTTTCGTATATGCAGTCCACTTATATCGAAGTAATGCTGGTATCACTGTTTTACGTTAGCATATGATAAGAGGCGCAAACAATGAGTAAACAATTGAAACAGCTTTGATAAGTCTTTTTATATTTATGATTAAATATCAATAATATTGATGTATTTGAGATTAAATTAAATATTTTGATAAGATATAAGAAGCTGTTTTTATTATTATATTTTAAAAGGTGACATCAACTCCTGACAATAACATCCCTGTTGGTCGATAAAGGCACCAATGAATTGATATAAAACAACTAGAAGTACCACAAATATCCTTTTCTTTAATTCTTTTATATATGTTTTACTAGCCCGAATAAGTGCTGTCAAAAATATTTTTACGTCAAGATAGTGTGACTTATTCGAGATACTTTGAGAGGGTATATCGAATACTCGTTTTAAATTGTAACTTTGATACCGTCAGCTGAAATTTGAAAAATCTTTGGGACAATCTCTGCGCGCTCTACTCTAAACATTGTCAATATTTAAAAAATGTAAACAATGAGTCATCGAACTTGTTTCAATACATTTGCAATATATCTTAATATATTTAAATTACGTGTCAAGTTTTTTTGTCCGCGATGGACTCCTAAACTAATGAACGGATTTTAATCGGGATTACTTCATGGAGTGCAGTTTAGTCCAACTTTGAGAGATATCCTATCTCTGTTATTTTTATTTCGATTTGGGACCCATTATTATTTTTATTTTCAATATTTATTTTGTATGGACATATTTTCTGTGAGAGAATTTATTGACGCACGGTTTGTTTCACAGCAGAACTGTGCTATGAAAGAATTTCATTATAACAACAAGGAGCATATGTTACGAAATAATTCTTGATGTTATGAAAAATTATTGACAAATACATAAAAAAAAAACAGTATTTTTTTTATTATCTACAGAACGTCTGTCGGGTCAGCTAGCATAATATACTATAATATTTTGCACTGCTTCTTATAAGCGTTAACACTGCGATAAACTTCTCTCCGTAAGCGACACTGACTCTATTTATAGAAGGCCTAAAAAAAATTTCAAATTCCAAATTTCTGTATTTGATAGTAAAAATATATATCGAAATTACTTATAATCTACTTATTAAAGTAATTTACAATTAAGCCTTATATATGTAGGTATCAGAAAACTTATTTCTACAACCCTATCTACGTGTTGAGGGATAAAACTTTATTATGCTTAAAAAACTAGTACATATGGTTTGTGGGGGAAAATCCAGGAAACTGGGAAAATCTGGCTATTTGCTATGTTATAGAAGGCCTGGTTCTAGTAGAAAACTCTATACCAAACCATAGGATGTAAGTTTCCTGGTTAGTAAGTTTCAGCGTATCGAATTCGCAAATCGTTATACGAGACCCTTAATTAGAATCAAAATAAGTTTGTCGACGTTCAGGAGAATGGTTTTAACGAACAATTATATGTTACGTGGTCATTGCCCAAATTAATCCGTGAACACCGAGTTGACACAAGAGGACTGAGATAGTGTTATAGGTCACCTATGAAGATCTCCCATAATATATCTCTGTATAGTTAAAATGTGTTTTATGTTTCAGGATGGCACGTTCAAATCAAATCCAAACAGCAAGTTAACGTACGGGACCATGGTGTACGTTCGGGTAACCATCGTGTTCGGAGCTGCCACGCAGCTCGCAAGGGCTGTCACCATCGCGGTTCGGTATTCAGCAGTCAGGCGACAATCCCGGCCAAAACCCAAGTTTGTACAGAAACGACATTTCCAGCATCCCTTTTGTTACATACATTATAGCTTAATTATAATAGTAATAAAGCCTTTATTACAGTTAACAAAACATAATATTTACTAACTAATACACACAATATAATAAACATTTTAATTAATTAGCATAACTTATATAATTTAAATATAATTATGAACTTTATTATCAATTATATGCAGTAATTACAGTTTTAATCAGTCTGTGTCCTCTTTCTGTTAACTGTTTGTCCTTCGACAAAAGCCTACTCGAAGGTCTTCCATTCTTTCCGGTTCCTTGTTATTCTAGTCCATAGTGGTCCTCTTATCTGTTTCAGTTTATTCTCCCATCGTACGAACTGTCTTCCTCTATTCCTCTTATCTCCTCTGGGGTACCATTCAGTTATTGCTCTAGTCCATTTTAACCTTTTGTAACCCTTCTGTTGAATTATTTTCCGTTGAATTCTTAGTAGCTATCACTTGTCCGAGATAAATATACTCTTCTACATATTCTATGGGTTCGTTATTGTAATTTTATCAGAATTTTTCATTATTTTCCTGTTTTCGGTGTTCATAGAGAGCCTAGCTCTTAACGCTTTCTTCTGCTAATTGCTGAAGCATAATCCCAATTTTTTTATAATTTTCAGATAATAGTATCAAATCGTCTGCGAAGCGTAGATAGTTTAGGTATTCTCCATTTATTTTCATGCCATATTCCTCCCAATTCATTTAACGTTAATTATAGCTTGAAGGAAACGAAACATAGATGTATAAAGTTCACTGAATTTTTTTAAGTATAAATAAACTGCAGGAATACGTCAACGATTCAGTCCATTTAAACTGCGCACAGATTTGCAATGACGCTCGCACTTCAGAGCTTTAACAATAAGAATGTCATTCGAAAATGTCGCGAAGTAGTTCAATAAGGTTTGGCCTAACGTCTTAACATTTAATCAGTCCTTCCACTCAGACCCCTCCGGTAACATTTCGGAGGACACTAGGCGTCTAGCGTCAATATATAGCACCGCACCGAATAACAATACAAATATACAAACGTTTTTGTCACAGCGAAGACTGAACTTACTCATCGAATAGACTCGTCCAATTATGTTCCAGTGAACCAGAACCCCAGATCTTGGACTACGCCACGCAGCAACACAAACTGTTTATTGGTATTGCCACCAGCCACGCGTACACCTTGCTAGCATACTGGCTGTGGGATATCTACACCAGTTTCAAAAAGGATTTGGAGTCAGGCAACTTGGATAGATTACCCGAGGTAATGCTTATGCACTAAATAATTTTATTTTGAAATGTCATTTATTTATAAGTCGGTGAATATTTTGCAGTATTAGGGTTGAATACATTTTGTGGCAGAAACTAATGTGATTGCAATCCTGTTGGAACTTGGCTCACACAATTAGTTCTACTGCTTTAAACAATCTCAGATTACTAAATGCCGAAATCAATTTGTAAACCATTTCAGGTTTAAACTTCGAATATAGCGATCTCATGTGTCACTGTTACTGCAGGTTATGTATCTGATGTCCGCAATATACTGAACTGATTGAACATTTCTTCCGCAGTTACATTCGCTGACTTGTGTCCTGAAGGTGGTCAGTTCAAAAGACTGCACCCGACTGGTTGAACAATGCCGTATGTCTTGCGGTGGTCACGGCTTCATGATGTCGTCGAGCTTGCCACAGATATACGGACTAGCTACTGCTGCTTGCACCTACGAGGGAGAGAATACCGTGTTACTGTTGCAAACTGCAAGGTATATAAATAAATAAATTTAAGATGTCTGTTGTGAGCAGGGGCGTGCATTGGTTTTCTAGCAAAGTAGGCACTGTGAATCCAATTAATCGTAGTTGAGCTTTGAATTAGCAAAGATTGCTTACCGTAGGAATTTAGTATCTAGAGTAAGAAAAATTTTTATGAGTGAGTGTTCAATAGAAGTTTGATAATAAAATAACGGAAACAAATGAAACTAAATTCACTTTAACACTAGTTCTATATTTATTTAGGTTCATAACGAGGTAGGCACTGCCTAATTGCCTATATGATATGCACGTCTCTGGTTGTGAGTATGAAATGTGTAAAGGAGACTTATCACATTTAATACTAACTTGGGCCCAAATGCTTTTCATTCGTTAGCCGAAGCCTTTGGTTTCTGGTCCTAAAAATTAATGGTCACATTTACTAGCATCGCTATTTTCTTTACGTGAATTACGTATTTAAATTTATTTTGAAGCTGTTAGTCGTTACTTATCTATCATCTAAATAGAAAACTTAATTATAACACACTTCATCGATTTTATTGACAAGAAAAACTGTATTCTATTGTCAGAATTAAAAAAAATAATACTCAATTCGGAAATCAAACGGCTATATCAAATGTCCCGCAAGTCATCCAATTTAAACTAGATTATTAATTGTGGCATTACGTTTAATGAAGTGTAGAAAACAATCTACAGCATACGATTGAAGATCTAAGAGTAGCCATAGAGGCAGTTTTGAACACAAAATCACCTAAAGATAGAGAACGCAATAATGAAATCGTACCCTGAACGAGTTCATTGTTGTATTGAAATAATGTTTGTCATTTCGAATAGCTACTTAATTAAATTAAAGAATATGAAAAAGAATGCATTTAATTCATTTTAGATTTAATTTTCACTGTTATTAGGACAGTTTTACACTGTACACTATTGTCATTGCATGGCGTTGTATTCAAAACGCGGTCGAAACACAACTGAACGAAAACTCTGCCTAACAAACGCCAAGGCAGAGTTTTGCTTCAAACAGTTTTTGAGTATGATAATAGTTGTTTATTGTACGCCAATGTCGACAAGTGAAAATTTATTAAACTTATGTACCTATAAACTAATCTTAAATAACTGAAATTGAAAAGTGTTTAACAATAGGTACATACATTGTAAGAAAATAATTTACTCGTATGTTTTCATTGTGATTACGTATTCAAAAGTAACATAAAACCTTTGGTGCAATTGGTAGAACTGATGACTCTCACCACGGTGCCCCAATCGATCCTCTCCCACGGTGTTTTCGGTTTTCGAATTTGTATGATTTTTAGTATGGGCCGCGGTTATCACATACGATCATACAATCCATATCATGCTCGTTTGTCCACCTCTTCCATAAAAAAACTTTTTACTCCCAAGAACATACAAAGACATTATCAATTTATTGTAACAGTAGGTACTTATTTGAATCCACAAAGGTAATAATATAATAAAAGAAGAACAAAAAATCTCTCAAAAATATTATAACCATATTCAATTTTGTCTTTACTAATTATTGTAATAGAAATGAAACAGTTTTGTTTGAAATATTGAAATTAACAGGTCAATGGTAAAAGCGTTGGATCAAGCAACGAAGGGTAAACCTCTAAGTCCGACAATGGCGTACCTCGGAGAAAGATCAGTGACAACAAAATGGGAGAATTCGGTTGACGGCATCGTGAAAAGTTTCCAGAAGGTCTCAATAGGGTATGTAAAAATAAAATATCTTCATTTCTTCCAAGTATTGAAACACCACTTGCTTTGAAACACCAGCGATAGCAGGGGCTGAAAAAATTATATGCTGCCCAATCATTCAGAGAAATCATGCCTCGAGTAAAGGAAGATGGTGAGAATGGACCCACATAGTTTAAAAATAAAGCAGCACCGTGCAAGTACTAGTTTATATTGATTATAAACTTAAGTTTATACGATGTTTATACAAAAAAAATTGAGGCGCCAAGACCACCTTCGCACGACACGCCACAAGTTAGGTTATCATCCTCACCATCTGGATGTGTGGCGGTCCTCCACAGTGCGGTATTCAAGGAGCTTTCTTCCACGTACTACAAAGCTGTGGAATGAACTTCCTTGTGCGGTGTTTCCGGGACGATACGACATGGGTACCTTCAAAAAAGCGCGTACACCTTCCTTAAAGGCCGGCAACGCTCCTGTGATTCCTCTGGTGTTGCAAAAGATTGTGGGCGGTGGTGATCACTTAACAACAGGTGACCCGTACGCTAGTTTGTCCTCCTATTCCATAAAAAAAAATGGGAGTCAAAAGAAATAAATTATTATAATTTATTAAAAAATAAGTCATCTTGCACTTACGCAACGTTATGCGCAATTGACATCTACATTTTTTGACATGACAGTAATTTTTTAAATGGATGTTCCGACACGATCAACCTATCTATACCTACTCAAATCAGTAATTCAGTTTAACAATAAAATTCAATATGATTATTATCGTTTTTTGATACTAAAATTAGTAGGTAAATAAAAGTCTTTAAAAGATTTGATACCTGCTTGAAAAAATAATGAATTGTGAATCCTCAATTATTAGCTGCTGGCCAATCTTCCACATAATATATATTATTTAATTATATTTTAGCAGACAGTAATCAGGCAAAGACATAAGATATAAATTATTGATTGAATATTAAATATTGATTAATACTTTTAGGTTTATCTTTTATCTCCCACTTTTTTAGACTTACTTACGATTTGCTTTTTCCTTAGTTTTGGTACGTTCTACAATTATTAATAATTTTCCATGAAGTACGCCACTTCTTTCAGTGGATCCCAAAATACATCCATTCTCGCCATCCTCCTTTAATGCTATATTATATGCTATAAATTATGCTATTTATGCCCATTAAAACTATATTCTTTTGCATCTTATTACTATGTATTGCCCACAGAACAGGTAATCTCCCTAAATTGTTCTGTGGTATTTATTACCTTATAATGATGCTTAATAAAGCGTTGCATTAATACTAGATATAAATAATTAAGGTTTTCTTTTCTTTAGAAAACTAAGGGCTGCTGTCTCCAGTCTGAAGCAATATGAGAGGAGTGGCCTTTCTCCAGAAGACGCATGGAATAAGAGCTCTGTACAACTAATTTCAGCAGCTGAGGTAGGGCGCTAGTTTTAGCGGGGTGTAGTTTACTAAGCGTAAATAACTTAAAAAGGTCCTACTCTTCTTAATAGTAATAATGGAGTAGTCGTCTACGCCCATGGCCGTCCATTCTTAGTTTTAATGAAAAGAAAGCGCGTACCGAAATCATATTCACCCGTTCTAAACCATCAGTTGTATATTTAGGTTAAATCCCGGGGATGGTAGGATCTATATATGTATTTTGAGAAATGTGGGAGCGAAAATAAATAAATTCATTTGATAAAATATTATTGAACACTTATTTTAGTATTAAATATCTCAATCCCTGTCATGGCCTTTTTCTTGTGACAGTAGATCAGAATAAAATAGGTAATAGCAAAAAGGAGTTACAAATTTTTCCAAAAATTGAGTTTTTGATAGATACTCGAGTTTTAGTGAAACGGAGATGTAATTTTTTTTTAATAGCACGCTTCTTGATAGAACTGGAAATTGCTATTTCTCTACAAATACGCCAATTCATCGCATATGAACAATCGACAACGCTTTAGCGTATTACACTAAATAGAACTTTGGCAGAAAATGTTCCACGTGTATAACTTGTAATTGTTTTATCAATTGTTAATATTTACAGGCACACGGACGTGCGGTAGTTATGTCGGTGTATAAGTCTGAGATAGACAAATACGCATCGACTGTATCCACCGGACTGAAGACTGTCCTCTACCAATTAGTAGAGCTGTATGCTATCTATATGGTATTGCAAAAAATGGGAGACATGCTATTGGTAAGCATATAAATATAATATACAAGACAGATTAATAAGAGCATAATATTATTTTTGTAGACTCCTTACTGTAATTATTTAGGTTGTCTCTCCGCTTGGTTCTAGACGAAGCCATCCCGCTCAAGGTCACACGTGACGAGTGTAGGTACCTTTATTAGATTTGGCTTGACACCGACTTCAAAGCTAACAATATGTAGCACATATGAATAATAGTATTTTATTAATATTAAAGGTAAAGGTTTGCATAAGAGGTGTGTTAAATTAAATTTTTAGTTATTTGATACTTTAGTTTAAATTTTTGGAGTCGGTTTTATTAAACGTAGTTTTTTTTTTTAATTTTTTTACGTTTTAGTGTCAGTTAATAATAATATATAATTAACCTGCATGAAAACTCCAAAAAAAGCCGTACACAGAAAACGGTTATGTCATCCAGGTAGACAAACATTTTCATATAAATGTTCATAAAGTGAAAACTACTGGGCCAAACTATGTAAATTTTTTATGAGACCAAATGGCATCTATTTTGCATCGAACAAAAGAAGAATTACGTAAATTGGATCATAAATCTCAGAGTAATCGGTGTACATACATAAAAAAAAAATACCAATCGAATTGATAACCTCTTTCTTTTGGATGTCGCTTAAAAATGGTTCGTCAAACACATAGTTAAGCTGCTTAAGCGACATGGAAAACGTCTATCTACTTTATCTTAGGATATCTTATATTTAAAAAATACGTAAAGCAAATAATGAAGGTTTGGTGAACAACCATATGCACAAACTCATTTAATAATTCAACGTACGCAATGATCGATGAATTTGCCAGAAATTGTGATGTAGGTACATGATATTCTCAATATTAGTAACATATGTTTCAACTCAGTAAACTACTCTGTTACCCCGAATTATAAAATGGATTTTGTTGATATATTGGAAGAATATACATAAACATGTATATTTTCTACAGGGTTCTACAAATATACAAAAACCATCGACTTTCGATAAGTGATTGTAAGCTATAACTTTGAATTAAATTTGCCATTATTTACAAAGTCTAAATCAATGCGATAAGCAGCAAATTAGCTGGGCTTATAAAAAATGTTAAATATTTTTCAGTATGGAAACCTTACCGAAGCAGATGTAACTGTATTACAGAGAAGATATGAAGAGCTGTTGGAATTGTTGCGACCGAATGCTGTAGGATTAGTTGACGCTTTTGATTTTAGGGACGAGGTAATAATACCAGTTTTTTATTTCCTTCTAGAGAAGTAAATGACAAACAAAATTGTTATCTTTACTTGCCTCTGATAATGTTCTTGTTTCTCCAAAAAGCTTGAGGCACTTACTAAGGCGAGACAGTACTTCACTTCAAGCCACTGCCTGCAAGTAATTATGTATACTTCAAAGCGCATATTCGTCCTCACATAAACTGTACTAGCCTTTGCGCTGGTGCTCCCCAGTACCAGCTTTTTACATTTGATCGCATACAACGAAGAGCGGCTCGAATTATCGACGATAAAGTCATCTCCGTTCGGCTTAAAGCTTTGGCGTTGAATAGAAATGTGGGTTCTCTCTGCATCTTTTACCGCTAATATCACGGGGAGTGTTTAGAGGAGTTGTTGACGGCAAAATTCCATCTGCATCGCTTTCGTGATTGAAAGGCCGGTATGCATCTCTTGACCTCAGCTGCTTCGGATGTCCATAGGTGGTTGACACTTCCCGACACGTAAGCCCCCGGAATGTCGGTTAAAAGAATGGCAGACAAAACAATTCAAAACTACACGATTGAAGAGGTTTGTAGCTTAAAAAACTTGTAGTTAATGAGTAAAAGACCAAAGTTACGCCATCGTTATAAAATAATAGGATTTATGGTCCATTTACTCCTATTTTCGACCTAATGATAAATAGAAAAGTGAAATTGGGAGGTAGTAGTCACATTCAAAGACCACCTGGGGTTCTCCGGAAGACCAGCGCTGATCATATGCTTAGGTCAATCCAATTCTGTATGTTAATATAAATTAATAAATAAGTCTACTTGTATACTTTAAGTTGCAGAATAAATTATTTTCTATGTTTCTTTTTTCTATTTGAAATAACTGAAGATTGAAAACATTTGTTTAGAAGTTTCGCCTTCTTCAGAAGTTCTTCTTTTTATGGATTAATGAATGTATTTTCAGGTTTTAAGTTCGACACTAGGCTCGTATGACGGGTTTGCCTACGAACGTCTGATGGAAGAGGCTATGAAGAGTCCCCTCAATGCTGAACCAGTGAACCAAAGTTTTGAAAAATACATGAAGCCTTTGATGAAGGGCAAACTGTGATTATTTTGATATAGTTAATTGTTGTTTGTTTCTTTATACATATTTTTTATAATAAATATTTATTCTTGCTTTTTATTCTCTTTCACGATAAACCAACGGTCTTTATTATTGCTATTTAAAGCTTAGCTTATACTATATTATATTATTATACTAGGCTTATACTATTACCCCCTTATTCATAATAGTCTGCTAACTATAGCATTGCTAATTCTCACTCTGTCTTCTTCTATTGACCTAAGTCAGAATGAGAAAAAACACTCCTTAGCGGCTGTTTAAAGTTAGCGGACCATTATGAATAAGGGGGTTAGTATATTAATTTTACATTATATGTAATTTCGAAAAATAAAAATAAGAACATTTTATGGAGAAATGTTTACAAATGAAAATAAATATAATAATGAAGGAAATAAGATTTTGGTATTATTAGTGAAGGTTGAATACCAAGAAATAGGTCTGTTGAAATTGACACTTCAATGTATTTACTGTATTCAATACCTCAGCCACCTCAAGTGGTTCTACTGCAATGGAAGAAGTGCTAAGGAAATGGACAAGTGAGAATATTTGACAATGAAACGGCGTGGCCAGTTAGATTATTTATTTTCATAGTTTTATATCCTATGGTATATTGTTATGGGGCAGTGCAGTCAATATCAATACCATCTTTGTGCTGCAGAAGAAGACGATTCGCGCTAGTTATAACCCAGGAAGAGAGGTCTTAAAGGAAGAGAAAAATTAATAAAATATACATTTTAACTGTTGCCTCTTAATAAATTCTTGATAATGTTATATATGCACAAGGATACATAAGTGAATTTTCTAAAAACTGACTCATAATCAAAATGTTGACAGCAGGTACACTTGTAATGCCTACTACTTGGCTAACTCGGGTTAGTAACTCTTTTGTGGGACGATGTGTATATGCCTTTACAACATGGTCCGAGAAAATGTTCAAAACAAATCTGTTACGAAATTTAAAATAATTGTTAAAAGATGTTGATGTGGTTCACATTACCCATAATATATGAGTAAATTTAATAACTGGTTGCAGACATAATAATTAATTATGTTAAGGATGGATGATGTAAGTATTCTTTTATCAATCAACACACACTTCTATTTACCTAGGTAACACTGAAAATATTTAGAAAATGAAAAACGGCTTAATGTAGAAAGTTGCCAATACTTTTATTGTTTTTCGAAGTAATCTCAGTTCCTCTCTACACATCGTCGCATTCAATGGAACCACTGAGAAAAGCAGTGGGCCAATTCTTCCTTAGGGGTCAGTGATGTTATGCGGAGTGCGCTTCAGCATTGTGGTGGTGAAGACAAAAGGCAAACAGCGATTGACATACCAGTCTGCAGTAACTGTCCTTCCATCTTCTAGCATAACTGTGGCGACATGACCTTTCCGACCAAAGAATGAGGCAATCATCTTTTTTTCTTTACTTCTCCCTTTCTTTAGCTTAGGCCAACTAAGGAATCCTCGAAAGGAAACACCCACTGAGCTGATTGTATTTTGGTTTCGGGTTCGTAACCATATATACTGCTTTCATCAACTGTGACTATATCAAAAACAGCATATGAGTCACCGCCATTGAACTTATCTAACATTGGGCGATACCAGTCCATGCGAATGTAGTTTCTGGTCGTCGGGAATCCATCTGGTACAAAGCTTCCTGACGCTTAATGTTCGTGTAATATTTTTTGAACTTGACCCATACCAATGCCTAGGCTTGCCCGTATCTGCTGATAGGTCACTCTCTTATCTTCCTCTATAATGCGTCGCACAGCACTGATGTTATCTTCAGTAGTCGCTTTTAATGGACGTCCATCACGCGGATCATCATTGAGATTGCTACGTCCACGCTTAAACTCGTTAAACCAATTGTAAATAGTGGCTTCTTGAAGAACTTCATTAAGAAATGCTAATCACAGCCTATAGCTTTGTTGTTGAGTAAGCCCACAACGAAAGTCATAATAAATCATTCACCGAAAATTTTCACGCGTTAGGTTCTTTTTCATGTGTAACAAGATTTTAGATTTGCCGCCAATTCACAAAAACAAATGTCAAATGAATGCAATATACTACATTCGGTTACTAAAAGAGTTCTAAAATCGAAATTCAAAAAAAGTTTTCATTAGCAATGATTCTAACTGGCCAGTTCTAAACATTTTCAGTGTTACCCACGTATTTACTATACCTTTATAATTTTTGAGTGTAAGAAAAAATACTATAGTTATGTGATCTGTTATTACTATGTATACATACGAATTAGGCTAGTGAAATTACAGGGCAGATGAAACTTTACATCTTATTTCTCAAGGTGACGAGCACAGTTGTAGTGCTGCTTAGAATTTTTGGGTTTTTCAAGAATCCTGAGGTGATTAGGAAATTAAATATCTTATCACAAATATATTTTTGTGCTGCATAGAATTGTTATTGGGCGATAATATTTAAACATTTTTTTCGACCTTTTCATATAATGGTCCTACTATACCTATGAGGGGTGTAGTTACAGGGACCATCTTGTCAGTAATATATGTATATCACAGTAACATACCCGTAAATCTTCACAGTTTGGGTTTTTATTGGTATTGTATATCTGCGCGAAGCGCCTAACTATTTATGTTCTATTAGGGCTTAAAATGCAAAATTCGAACGTTTTGTCGCATTAAGTCGTATATAACAAATTGTACATATTATGAATGACTATAATAAGCATCGTCACAGAGATAAGTGATTTGTGAAGTTATTATTATTTTTAAAATAGGTTTATTTCTATTTTTACATTAAAAAAAATCGTTTTTGTGGATTATTTTAACACGATAAATTCTGAAAATATCAATTTTAATCTCAACCTTTTTTTAAATCTCTTCATTAATTTTATGTGGGAAGCCATGTAATGTAAATGTCAGTATAATTAAGTTTTCTTTAGTTATAATTCATATTTTGCGCCCGAGACATGCCAAAACTTTCGGTCTTTGGGCAGCCATTTGATATATTTTTTTTCTAAATAGAGCTTGAAGACAGCTGATACTATACAACCATATTGTCATTATGATAATTAACTTTAATCGCTATTCGTATACAAATAAATAATATTCGCAGAAATATTTTAATGAAGTTTGAAATTAAATTTAAAAAAAACCTCATAACTTTTTGTATCTTTCAAATTATTCTTATGGAGTCAGTAGATATTTTTTTTTTCGTTCGCTGTAATACATAATGGCGTTCAACTCGTTTAATAATACTATTCAAAACTTTTATTGACGTTAAGAAAATTTGAATAAGGTTATAATATGTTTTTGAAAACCTGTTAGTATTTACTTAAGTTTCGTGTTTCCCTAGCTGGGGCAATGGGTATCCACAGTGCATCTCCATCGCGATCTGCTGTAAACATCTCTCTTGATTTCAGCAAACCTGGTGGCGCACTGTCTTTCGCTTCGTCAATGACAGTGCGCCACCAGGTTTGCTAGCTGTCTAAAACGTTTGCGTTTTCCTTGATGGTTCCAATCTAGGGCTCGCCTCGGTATATGGCTGGGATCCCTCGGGAGTGTGTGGCCTATCCAGCTTCATGTGCGGCGTTTTATCTGTTGGTCGACTGGGACTTATTGACAGCGTTGCTAAAGATGATCGTTGGAAATTACTTAAATTACTTTAAAAATATAACGTTTAACATGAGCGCTTGAAATCGTAAAATTGTTCAATCAGGAATTGGAAATTGAAACAGTTATACGATATATACGATGAGATGTGTTTAACGATATCAAATCGACTAACAGTACAATAACTGATTGCTCTTAATCTAGTTCAACCAACCAAACATATCATTATAAAACTAATATATTATCATCGCTTCTCATAAATGTATCCTGCCGAGCACTGTATATTTGATCAGCAGTTTATCACATAAATTTATAGCCAGATGTTAT
Source organism: Leptidea sinapis (assembly GCF_905404315.1). NCBI lineage: Eukaryota > Metazoa > Arthropoda > Insecta > Lepidoptera > Pieridae > Leptidea > Leptidea sinapis. Next base: position 4,831,861 of record NC_066304.1, on the reverse strand, counting down.
AATTTCTTGTATTTATGCTAATCAAGTGGAAACATGTGTGTTTTAACGTCTTTAAAATAGTTGTTCGGCGTTGCTTTTATTAATGTATTATTTAATCAGTTGGTATTAATTCTAGAATAACACGCCATCTAAAAATTTATACGATTCTTTTTATTTAGAAAATAATATAAAATAGGAAATTTTGGTGATAATTCTTGTGAGGTATGAAAGAGGGGGAGGATGACTCCCGCCCATTCTCATATATAATACCAGAGGAATCACACAACTTAATAGGACCTGATATTAAAACTAAGAGAAAAATTTAAAGAAATAAACATTTTTACTGTTGCATCTCCAATATATTGTTGATAATGTTCTATATGTTCATAAGCACATTACGGAATTTGCTAGAAACTGCGACTCATCATAATGACTGTTAACACAAATAACAAACATAACTTGTTATGCCTACGACTCGGTTAATTCGAGTATGTAAGTATTTTATTGGGTGATGTATGTGCTTTTACAAGAAAATCCCAGAAAATGTACAAAACAAATGTGATACGAAATTTAAAAGAATTGTTAAAAAATTTTCTTAATGATATTAAAACGATTTTATAACTGTGAATGAAGCGGACACCCTCAGGCTCTTCAATTATAATTGTTTATTGTTCGCTATAATAAAATATTATTAATTAAATAAAAAAAGCCCGCTGAGTTTCTTGCGCCAATTCATCTCAGGTCTGGAGCAGTTTATTTTGAATTGGTTTGACGTTCAATACGTGATTGTGAATCATATTTTGAATAAAAATATTTGAATTTGAATATACTTATGAAATAAAGATTATTTTTCAATGAAAACACCTACACAATTTATAACATCTATCTATCATTCGCCTTTTCAATGACTCGTCTGGCCATAATAACAGTTACAATAAAAAATAAACAAAATATTACATTGGAATTTGGAACCTGTCATTTTTTATATGATTGTTCATTGCGTTTTTTCATTTTGGCGCCAATACATTGTACAATATTTTGCAATATTGAAATGGAGTGGGGTGATAAAGAGAACCGAATCGCTGTGATTGCATTATACAAAGTAGGCTTTGAGCCAAAGGCAATTTTTAAAACTCTGCATACTCTTGGTATTAGTAAAATGTTTGAGTGCCTCTGTTTGTGAGAGAAAAAGATCGGGCCGTCCACGTAGTGTTCGTACGAAAAAGGAGGTCAAAGCAGTAAGGGAAAGAATTCGAAGAAATCCGGTAATTTAAAAAAGTATAGAATGGTAAAATCGAAACAACTACTGAAGCGGTACATAAAGAGAGGTAGCAGAAAAATTTTGTTTACAGATGAGAATTTTTTTACAACTGAGCAACATTTTATCAAACAAAATGACCGTTTTTATGATCAAAGCTCTAAGGAAGCTTCCCAATTAGTCTACAGAGTGCAACGTAGGCATTATCCAACTTCAGTGATGGTTTGGTGGGGTATTAGCTATGAAGGAGTGACTGAGCCATATCAAAAGATAATGGTAATAAAACATCGGCACAAGTGTATCAAGATATCATTCTTGAGAATTTAGTAAAGCGCCTTAACAACACCATGTTCAAAAACCAAGAACGGTCCTTCCAGCACCGGTCTACGCAGTCTTGGTTGGAAACGAACGTTTCGGACTTCATCAGAGATGAAGACTGGCCGTCGTCTAGTCCACTGGATTATGACTAATGGTCAGTTAACACCATGTCTAATAACCAAGAATGGTCCTACCAACAGCGGTCTACGCAGTCTTGGTTGGAAACGAACGTTTCGGACTTCAGCAGAGATGAAGACTGGCCGTCGTCTAGTCCGCTGAATTATGACTAATGGTCAGTTAACACCATGTCTAATAACCAAGAATGGTCCTTCCAGCAGCGGTCTACGCAGTCTTGGTTGGAAACGAACGTTTCGGACTTCATCAGAGATGAAGACTGGCCGTCGTCTAGTCCACTGAATTATGACTAATGGTCAGTTAACACCATGTCTAATAACCAAGAATGGTCCTTCCAGCAGCGGTCTACGCAGTCTTGGTTGGAAACGAATGTTTCGGACTTCATCAGAGATGAAGACTGGCCGTCATCTAGTCCACTGGATTATGACTAATGGTCACTTAACACCATGTCTAATAACCAAGAATGTTCCTTCCAGCAGCGGTCTACGCAGTTTTGGTTGGAAACGAACGTTTCGGACTTCATCAGAGATGAAGCCTGGCCGTCGTCTAGTCCACTGAATTATGACTAATGGTCAGTTAACACCATGTCTAATAACCAAGAATGGTCCTTCCAGCAGCGGTCTACGCAGTCTTGGTTGGAAACGAACGTTTCGGACTTCATCAGAGATGAAGACTGGCCGTCGTCTAGTCCACTGAATTATGACTAATGGTCAGTTAACACCATGTCTAATAACCAAGAATGGTCCTTCCAGCAGCGGTCTACGCAGTCTTGGTTGGAAACGAATGTTTCGGACTTCATCAGAGATGAAGACTGGCCGTCATCTAGTCCACTGGATTATGACTAATGGTCACTTAACACCATGTCTAATAACCAAGAATGTTCCTTCCAGCAGCGGTCTACGCAGTCTTGGTTGGAAACGAACGTTTCGGACTTCAGCAGAGATGAAGACTGGCCGTCGTCTAGTCCGCTGGTTTTTGACTAATGGTCAGTTTTAGAGAGTCCAACTTACTCTAAACGTCATGATAATTTGGAATCCCTAAAACAATCCGTACGATTGGCAGTGAAGAATTTTCCCATGGAGAGAGTGTGTGCTTCTATTGGTAACTGGCCTCAAAGTTTAAAGTACTGTATTGCTAATGGGTTTTGTTATGTATGTATTAAACTAACACCTGTAAAAGTAATAAATGTTATTTGCAATAGAATTTTTTTTTCTTTGTTTCAGTATTTATGGCAAGACTAGGTATTTTTTTTTGAAACAAGAGTTGATGCTTTTCTATTTGGTTTAAGTCCAGAGTCCATCTCTGGACTGATATTTACTCATATAATTATAACTCATTTATTCCTACCTGTATAAGGTATCTGTAAAGGTAGGATAGGTAGGCATGAGGTAGCACAGCTTCAACTTAGATTTTGTCTATATTTCGTCCTGTCTAGATTTTGCTCAACCCCCTCACCTACCCCCAATCTTAGATCAAATTATTCAAACTGCGTGTTTTAAATATACTTAAGTAAGTTTGCTTGTACTTAATAGCGTTGGATGTCTTCACTTACAATTTTAATTGGATGGATTTTTTTTATTTGAGTCTTTTCACAATTTACTTTAATTTGGAGCCCACTCCCCTCGTGAGATTGGATGAGATTCAGTTGAACCTCCTCTCTGTCCTAACCGCCACACTAGGTTAAGTTTCATTTACACTGACTCAAAAACACTGACTGAAAAATTTGCCTAAAAATCGAACAGTGTCCTCCCGCCGCAGCCCCGCTCTCGCCTCCTCACGACTCAAGCACATCTCACCTATAACTATGTATGTAGTTACAAACCTACATTGGATGACACCGACTCCAAAAATTACAATAATCGTAGCTAGAATTAGATTAATTAATTAGATTGTATAAAAATACGCAATTATTTTTATACTTTTTAGTGCATTTTATATCTATTGTTTTTCAATAGTGTTTTTGAAGTCGGTTGTTATTTTGTTATTTTTTTTTTATTTTATGATTTTTAGTGAATTTGAAGTGCACTAATTTTTCAATACAGCAATGATTTTAAGCGCTTTGCTATTTGATTAGACAGTTAGAAATTCTGCCACAGATCGCACCCTTACTGTAAGTCGTTAAGGAGTCCCATTGATCATCATATTCGACTACGACAATTACTTGACCATAACTAAGTTATGGTAGATGACTTAAATATCCTAATAGCATAAAAAAGATTTGGCCTCGTATCGTTAATTTGCTCCTAAGAATTGAAGAGTTCTGTTACTTTGTCACATATTCCGTAATCAGAACCCAACTAACTCTCAGCAAACTATCTTTAAAGTACATCCGTTTCAATAAAAAAAGAATCATCGAAATCGGTTGGTTGGTATATCATCCTCATACGTGTAACAAATTTATGGCTTTTATTGTTTTCTCATGGACGCCATTGTCATCATAAAATTACAATGGGACCACACGGGAAGCACCAGCTTTCAAATAAAAAAAGAATTATCAAAATCGGTTCACCCAGTCGAAAGTTTTGAGGTAGCAAACATAAAAGAAAACATACCGACGAATTGAGAACCTCCTTTTTTTAAGTCGGTTAAAAATACTGTTTTATATGAGTTTGTTCCTATATTTTTGAAGATATGCTCCCTGTTGTTATAATGAAATTCTTTCACAGCAGAACTGCCAAACCGTACGTCAATAAATCCTCTCATAGAAAATATGTCCATACGAAACAAATATTGGAAATAAAAATAATTGTGGGTCCCAATTCGAAATAAAAGCTATCCTATCTCTAAAGTTGAACTAAACTGCACACAATGTAGTAATCCGTCAATTTAAATGCGTTCATTAGTTTAGGAGATGACTGGAAACAAACATCAGTACACTAGATTTATATAAATATCAAGATATATTAAAGTTAAAAGCAAAAAAATAACATCCGTTCTAATGAGCACGTTTTTATATTATAATTAATTTATGACACTAATGTTGGTTCGCGATTTATTTTGTAACTGTAAAAGCGGTTTTATAAAATAGAAACTCGACAAGCAGAACTGCTAAATCATTTTTATATCCAAAACTGTTTGCAGTATTTAATTATGAATTGTATATTTTAAAATACGACGTTATATTATGGTAATACAGCCATAAAAATTTCAAATAAACAATTTATAAAAGGGGAATCCTATAATGCCGAATTTATACTGTTAAATAAGATTTAAATCACTTTAATTTCTTGTAAATATTGTGAGTGTATGGTCTGCAAAGTTTTTTCGCTTTGTGTAGTTGTATTAGAGAAAGATTAAAAAACTGCGGAGGTTGAGTAAAATGAGGGGTATGTTAAGGTTAGGTTGGTAAGGCGGCTTTATTATAGTTCATAATGATCCTATTTCACTGCAACCAATGTAATATAATCGATAGTCACTGTAAATGGGGTCGGCAACTGTCAAAATAGCGCATTTATTGAATTTATAGTGAAATGACTCGTTGTGCAGTTCTTCATTGTAGTGGAGTGGGACACCATTTTTTTTCCAAAGACATAAAAATCAAAAAACTTTGGCTAAAATCATCGTCCAAAATTTGCGCCGACAAAGTATTCGAAGCTATGTCGTGGACATTTTATTAAAAGACTATGAACATCAAAGCAGATATACAAATACACAGATCGCACCGATCCATACCCTCAGTTCCCTATCATAATTATTATTTTCCTGGTGTGGAACAAATATCGTAAGAAAATAGCAATTACATCTGTATTTTCTTGAATAAAAAGAGCCCGCGAAACAAGCAGAAGATATATTAAAGAGATTGCTAACTCGAAATCCCCGGAAATGTTTATTTCAAGACCAGCTATCAATTTCCTCTCAGAGGGAAAAAGATATTCTACCTATTGGTGACAAAGAAGAAGACCATTCTCCTGAGGTAAAAATAAAAACAATTTCAACTAAATTAGATAGATCTGCAGGAGCAATAGAGGCAGTGCCTAATTCAATTGTGAGCCAAACATCAAATGTTCGGTTGTTTTCTACAGAAATGTTGCTGGCAGATGATGAAATGGTACTATTTTACACTCCAACAACTTGAAGTTTCGACTTCAAATCTTCAAACAAAATGACAGGGAACAAGCTATAATAGTGCTATCTACGATCAGCTTTGACCGTCGGCCTCATTGCTAATATTGATAATATTAATCATGAATCTTATTATATCTTCCGAAGTGAGCTGAGGTATCTCAAGTGACTGAAGAATTAGTCTTCTTTGTTTAATCTGCAGTGCCCCGTTTGGGTCCCGGTAAGAATGCGTAAGTCTTCTCTACTTAGCCATACTTCAGCCTTTTTGTTGAAGACTAGGGTTTTGGAATAGGTTATGTTATGGAAGCGGACAAATGATCATACAGGTCAACTGGGCGATAAGCCCACATTCTCTTGCAACACCAGAATAATTATAGGAGCTTCGCCGGCCTTCTAGGAAGTACGCGCTGTTTTTTAAGGTTTTCATGTCGTATAAATTGACAACACGCTTGTGAAAACAAAACAAATCACTGTCTGTTTATGTGTGTTGAAGAAAGACATAACAAAAATTTGAGATTTAATGATAAGGTTAAAATCATCAGTTGATTATATTGTAAAGTGGAAAACTTGAAGCATTGTTTAAATTTATCGACACACTCTTAATTATGGTCATCCACAATAATTAGTGAGACAGGTATGACTGTATGTATGTTTATAACATTTTATCATGGTAATAGATCGACCACATTCTGAACTAAATAGGTAATACTCCGGGAATTACATCGTATACCATGCTTCAGAGTGGATGCATCCAAAGAAGTTAATTGGTTAGCGATGCTTTAAAATTCCTTAGATAATGAAATACTATATCAATGAAAGTAATATACTGCTGTTTGTCATATAGCATATGGTGCTGATCAGGTTAAAAACTCTTCGTTCAAATATGCAATATTTCAACGATCTTGTAATTCTTATGGTTTTCAAGATGATCTGCTCATTAGCAAATCGCGGTACCACTCATAATCTTGTATTTCCCATAATTCTGAGTAAAATAGGACTGAATAAGGGACGAGACTAGCAGGACGTTCAGCGGATGGTAATTGAAATGCCTTGCCCATTACAATGCAGTGCCGCTTAGGATTCTTGAAAAAACCCAAAAATTCTGAGCAGCACTACACTTGCGCTCGTCATCTCGAGACATAAGACGTTAAGTCTCATTTGCCATGTAATTTCACTCGCTACGGCGCCCTTCAGCCTGATGCACAATAATTATTTTCTTCACGGCAGAAAAAGGCATATTGTGGCCTAGCCGGCACATGTGCAGCTGTGAGTCTCCCACTGGTAAATGCCCTTAGTTGCCTCTTACGACACCATTGGGCCTGGGACTTCCTTATTATTTTTATGCCCCAGGAAGCACAGGCCTCATAAAGATCTTGACGATCTGCAGTCCTGCCAACTGCAAGTAATTTAGTGGTCTACTAGGATTAGAAGTATTCTTGAAGGGTAATTACGACAAATAGAAGAAAGAAAGAAAAACTAGTTGCCTATTCATAAAAACCATAAATAGAACCGCTACTATTATTTATATACAACGGTACAAAGATACTGATCAAGATAATTCTCTAGGTCATTCGCACAATATCTACCTACATCACGATATCTAAATATTATCTCGAAACGTTTTATGAGCATCAAATAATAGACCAGTGTAACATTAACCTTGACAGAAAGGTCTCGGTTCTGTTAGGTGGTTCCGGGTCATTGGACGATTCACAAAAAATTGTAAATAACTGACATTGATAGCCGTTAAATGATCTTCTAATTGGGTAATTTACAATAACTTAACTAACATATTGTACAGTTTAGGTAGGACGATACATCATATCGGCCTTACAAATAAACTTGGTATAAATGACCTGAGAACACAGAACAGAAAAAACTAGTAGAAGTGGCATCATGTCATTTTACTATGGAAACCGATGTCGCCAAACTCACACATTTATCTATTCAATATACAAAGAGAATTATAAATACACAAAGAGAATTTAATACACTACGTGTAATCGACACATTTAATTACGGCTTTATTATAATATATGTTTGATAGTCTAAATTCACAATCACGGAAAGACATAACTACAAATATATTTACATCAATTTCGAACTTAAGACAATTACGCTAATCTGATTCTTTCTTAAAGTGATTATGACAACCTCAGAAGTATTTCTTAAATTAAGAACAATAACATATAAAAACATGAAGTAATAGGAACTCTGTAACCATAGATTTGACTTCTGTCAAAATACCTAGTGTTGTACGAAAATGAATAGACTTATCGATAAGTTGGTGAAAACTAGAAATTATTATGTAATCAGGATTGATATAGTATATTACCGATACTTACCTACATCGTAAGCTAAGCCAATATTTTTTCATATGTATAGTTTTATTTAAAAGGATGGACAATATTTAGCTCAATTCAAATAAAATCAAGACAAGACATTGGAAAGTTACAATACCATTATTATATTAACTGGGAAACCGTCTCCTTAAGATCTAAAATGATAAGTCTGATTTGCCCAGTAATTTCACTAGCTACGGCGCCCTTCAGACCGAAACACATTAATATTTAGGACACGTTACTGCTTCACGGCAGAAATAGGCACTGTTGTGGTACCCATAATCTAGCCGGCATCCTGTTTAAAGGAGCCTCCCACTGGTAAAATTAAAACAGCCCAGGTTTAATACTTTATTGTGCGTGACGTCGTACACCTGCGATTTGTATGTCACTTTACGACAGTGTGCATTGCTCAAAATGAGTATGAATTAAAAGCGTTGCAGAGACACGCTGTGTTATTTATGGGTCTTTAGCGATTGTATCTTTCAAATATAACACTTTCAAAGGATCGGATTTTTGCGTAAAAGTTACATTTTTATTATTATTTTAGTTATCCCGACGCAAAGAGAATTTACCAACGTTTAAAGATCTCGTTTTCAGGGGGACTGCAGATGAAATGAGTCAAAGGTAGTATTTGTCATGGTTATCATTAAAATTTAGCGCCATTTATTGGCTCGGAGGTATTTGCTGTAGTTTTTGGCAAAATTTAATGACAATAGCCTCTTCTTTTTTGGTATGTGTAGTTTTGGGTTTTAGTTTAGAAATTATTATATAAAATTTGAAAGTATGATTGATGCAGTTTTAACTGCCAAAATCATTGCTCAATATCTCACGCTGTATTCGTTTTTGTTTGAGTACTTTCAGATATAATGTTCCGAAAAAATGTTGTAATAAAAAATGCACTAACTTCATAAAAAAAAAATTCAAAAAACATTCGAATGACATTTCAGCAACGTCTCGAACGAATAAATCTCATTGGTTGAATTGCGAATGACGTGTACGACGTCATGACGTGTTTCTTGAGTGCTCCCTAACATTTTAATTGTATTTAAGTATTTTGAATAGTGTGAGGATGTTTACGGTGTAAAATACTAAATTTTGAAAGATAATTTAAAGTGTGTGACAATCCAGTTTATAGAATCCTTATTTCATCGAGTAATATTAGTATTAATATTTCAATATTGTGTTTCGACTTTCGAGTGTCATGGTGTCAGTGAGCGGTTGCCTCCGTAAAAGTTGAAGTCAAATGATAAGTAGAAATTATAAATTAAGTCTGTTTTACATTAGTTTTATAAGAAAGTTTAGTATCGATGCTTCAAATACAGGCGTTACTCAACAGAAATTAACCGCTCATCCTGCACTAAATACCTTTGAATTCCGAGTGCACTCTTCGACGTTTCATTTATTGCTGTTACAACAGGGTGATTATGATTGTTATCATTAGATAACTATCGTAATAATTAAACAAATACAAGGGCTATTCATTACAAGGTGGAACCAACAGTAACGGTATTATTCAACTAAATTAAACCATTGTGATTTTGCGCTCAAAGACATTAAGTAAATTTGTGTTGGTGTAAAATAACTTGCGACGGTACTTCAAAATCCGTGCTTAATGCTTATGACGTCTGAGCCTATATTTGACGTGGGCTTGTTAACATAGATTCACACATTTCAAACCGCTCATTAATTACTGAATAGCTTTATCGTTTGACATTGGACTAACGAGTTGGTGATTACGGTTCGAATCTTATGAGGATTTTTTTTTATTATACATGTAACGTGTTTTTTATTTATATGTCTTGGCCAATTTTAATTTTATTGTTGTTTATTTCATTGGCATTTTATTTGAATAATAATAATAGTTTTTAAATTTAGTAAGTAAGGTCTCTCAAAATGGACAATAATGTGATTGTGACACGCAAAATGTCTCGCCAAGCAGATTCCCAACAACTAAAAGTGGCTTTACAAGAATTAAAGCTATCTAAAGAATTGTGTAACCAATTGACTAGTGAACGTGAAGAGAACGAGAAAATATTGTTAGAAGCCCTAGAAAATAATACTAAGTTAAAAAGTGAGTTGTCTGCTTTACACTTACAATATGACTGTATCATCGAAGAACGAAATAAGCTACAAATGATTATGATGGTTTTGATCAGTGTGGTGCAGAGTATGAGAATACCTTAAAGCGAAACTCTATCCTGGAACGAGAACTGTGTGATGCCCACAAACAAATAGCACAAATGGAAGAGGAGTCTCGTTTTTCAGCCGCACAAGAAACTCAGAGCTTATTTAACGAATTACTATCAGCGAATAGCGTAGTTAAGCAAGTTTCCGTTTCAAGCAATGATGTAGCCAGCTCCGTGATTGACTTGACTCATGATAACACAGTGGTGGGAATTAATTCTGTATGCAACAAAAAGACATCAAAAGTATATGGTAAAATAAAAAAACACAGAAACTCCACAACATCAAAGATATTAAAAAATAAGAAAAGTCTCAACAAGAGTAATAATAATAAGAATAAATTAGATTACTTAGACAAACTAAAAATTTGTACAGAAGAATTAAAAAATAACAGAATAAAATATGAAAATGACATACATCATCTCGAGTCTGAACTAGCCCGTGTTGAAGGTAGTTTGAGGTCAATTACTAGTCTTTATGACAAATTTCAAGAGACGATTCGGGAGTACTCTGTGAATATGGATGAGCTACTTAAATTATCTCAAAGAAACCAGGAACGATTCGATTCCTTGATGACCAATTATTTGTGTGACCGCCAAAATTCTGCGAATTTAAAACCAGATAGAGCAGCTCTCCCCTTAACCTAATGAAATTAACATCGGATCCAACACTACAACTATGCGTAAAAAAAAACAATTATAAAACTGTAATATTTTGTTATGAAATAGGGAAAAATTTAGGCTTCTGCACAGTAAAATAGAACACACAGTAATAAATAACTGCTTCCCAAACACCAGTTTTCATGATATTATTCCAAAAATATTAAGTTCAAATTTAACACATGTAACAAACTTAATAATATGGTTTGGAAATAGAGGAGACATGAACAGACGTGACCTTATCAAATATGTTGAGACACTATGTCCACTAAATATTAATAAAATTGTAATGTTTACATTCCCGTTCAGCAAAAGCCTACCACAAGCTGAAAACGAACTTAGATATAATTTAAATTTAACATTACATACTATTCTAAATAATAATAAACTAATTCACCTGATCGACACCAACAATTATGTTAAAAATAATTTATATTTGAGAAAAGGTAGTTACGACCTCTCAGACTTTTATAAACGACAAGTAGCTGTGTCACTGTCTTACTACTTTAGTATAACAGCCAGGAATTTGGCTAACCAGAAAATGCACACTATTTGTTCTGAAGTGATTCGTGACAATCTCACATTGGAAGCTATTCCAAGTAATTTAAATTAGTTGATGTCTCTAGCATTAATAAGCTACAAAATAAATTATTTAAGACAACGGAATTATCCTCTAGCAACATCAAAACAAATAACAATTTATGTAATATTAGAAGTAGCAAAGAAAGAGGAATAATAACTTTAGTACATCAAAACATCCAGTGTTTAAGAGGCAAAGATTTAGAAGTAGAATTATTTTTTGAACAGCAATGGTATTGATTTTTAATGTATTACTGAACATTGGCTAAGAGATTATGAGCAAATGTTTAATTTTAGCAATCACATAGTTGGAAGCTCGTTTAGTAAAACCAACTTTATTCATGGTGGTTCCTTGATTATAGTCAACAAACAATTTCAGTGCAAAAATCGTAAAGATATCGAAGCATTATCTGTTGAGCGTGTAGTGGAAATATCTGCAATAGAGATAAAAAAAAAATATGTGTAAATTTTGAAATATTTGAAAAAACTATGGAAAATGTGTTATTGAAACTATTTCAATCGAAAAAGAAATTAGTTGTATGTGGTAACAAGTTAAATGTACTCCTGTAACAAATTATCGCTTAAATCAATTGAAAAATTGCCTCAGTTACAATTCTTCTATTCCTACCTCAACTTAACTTAGATGCCAATGCAATGTACAACATATTTTTTGAATCATTTACTAAACTGTTTAACTCTATTTTCATTTCACAATCATTTATTCTAAAGAATACTTTATTTTTTAATGACTGGGCTTCCGTCGATTTACACAAACGTAGACAAACATTGTATAACTTATATGAAGAGAGGCGATTTAATACAAGTGCAAAATTTAAAAATTATGTAAGGTTATATTCTAAAGAATTCAAGAACGATTGTAAATTAGCTAAGTCTCACAACATAAGTTTAAAGATTAAAAATAGCAATGACAAAATAAAAACAACTTGGAAAATTATAAATGAGGAGATCGGTAAAAGTAATAAGAGAAATATTGAATTCAAATTAAAGATTGCTAACAAAAACATAAAAACAGATTCTGAAATTGCAGATACATTTGAAAAGTTTTTTACTGATATACCGGTCTCTACGACAAAATATCTAAATTCCTCACCTATATCTGCAATGAAACTGCTACAGAAAAACGTATCTTTATGTAATACAAACTTTAAATTTAAGCATGTTGATCACATAGAGATTATTAAAACGTTTAGACTAATTAGCGTTAAGAAAACTAAAGATCTCTGGGGAATCTCTGTTAACGTAGTGAAATCTGTAATAGAAATTGTAGGCAAAGACTTAGCTTATATTTTCAATAAATGTGTAGATTGCGGTATATTTCCAAACCAAATGAAACAGAGCACGATCACTCCTCTATTTAAGTCGGGAGATAAAGCTGACCCCACCAATTTTAGACCCATATCAGTAACCTTTAGCAAGATTTTCGAAAAAAATATGTTAACGCAATTAATTAACCATTTTTACAATAATAACCTCATGCATAATAAACAATATGGTTTTACTAAAGGTCTTTCAACCACAGATGCTAGTATCGAGTTAATAAGAAATATTTTGGATGCTTGCGAGGATTCACGTGATGCGTTAGGAGTGTTTTGTGATTTATCCAAGGCATTCGACTGCGTCCATCATGAAACCTTACTTCAAAAATTTCACCACTATGGGGTTAGAGATGTTTCACTAGATTTAATAAAATCATACTTGTGTAATAGGATTCAAAGAGTAGACATTAATGGAAAAAGATCAACTGGCTCTATCATATCGATGGGTGTACCGCAGGGCTCAATCTTGGGTACTTTTTTGTTCCTGGTTTACGTCAATGATTTACCATACCTTATTCAAAATAAACATGATATTATACTGTTTGCTGACGATACATCTTTGTTATTTAAAATAAAACACCAGCAAAAAACTTTCTGTCAGGTTGACGACGACATTGCTGAAGTAGTAAATTGGTTTAATGTTAATAACTTACTTTTAAACGAAAGGAAAACAAAATGTGTAAACACTTCCAAATATAAAGCACCAACCATCACCTATAAAAATTAATAATAACAAACTTGATGTAGTAGAAACGACAACATTCCTATGCATTACATTAGACTTTAAGCTACAATGGGGTGCTCACATAAAAAACTTATGTAATCGACTTAGCTCTGCAGTATTTGCGATAAAAAAAATTAGGCAGCTGACAGATGTTGAAACGGCTAGACTTGTATATTTCAGCTACTTTCATAGTGTCATGTCTTACGGAAGTATATTGTGGGGTAGGGCTGCAGATATAGAAAACATATTTGTGCTACAGAAAAGAGCAATTCGAGCAGTCTATAAAATGCGTTCAAGGGATTCATTGAGAGAAAATTTTAGTGAAATAAATATTATGACAGTACACTGCCAGTACATATACGAGAACCTCCTATACGCCCATAAAAATATTAGCCAATTTAAAAAGAATAGTGATGTACACAGTGTCAATACTCGAAACAAACATAAACTCGCTCCATTCCATCTACTAGGCTCCGTAAAATTGCTAAATCTTTTAAAGTGGATTGTGTTATATTTTATAATAAACTCCCAAATGAAATTAAAATGTTACGTCTTAAAAAATTTAAATGTATCGTAAAAAATAAATTAACATCTAAGGCCTATTATAATGTGAAAGATTATTTGAATGATAAAGATAATTGGAATTAATGTTCTATATTTTGTTAATGAATATTGTTATACTCATTTGAATGCTATTGTAACTTTTGTACTTCATCCTGACTTGCACTAAATAACTTATAAAGTTTTACAGTGAATAAAGATTTTTTGACTTTGACTTTGTCTTTGACATAATTTATATCTATCTATGATATACTTATCAAAAGAAGCGGAACTGATATCGGCCTTAAAAATAAGCTTGGTATAAAGTTATACGTGAGAATAAGACAAGAATATGCAAAATATTGACTATATCGACAACACTGTCAATAAAATGAAAATTTTGAAGTTTTCCGAATGTCAGACAGCAAATAAACGCGGGAACCGTTATATGTCCGAATAAACCAATCATATAGTAAACATTTTGCATTCTTGGTTTATTCTCAGGTACGGAACAGAAAAAACTAGTGGAAGTGGCATGTGGGTGTTACCCTGTCGCCACTATTGTGTACAAATGTACCTACTCGAGGCTCAAGTGAGACCAATCATTTAGTGTCAAGTGAAGCATAATTATCTTTTAAGAGAATACAAATATTCCTTATTGTGCCATTTTAGACTGTAGAAATCATAGCCGCAATAAAAATATGTCCAACGAAGGGATATCTTATAATCGGAAGTCATAATTTTCCGATTTAAATACAATTAATATTATTTATGTGTTGTGCAAAATATACAATTAAAAATGATCCACAACATTACGAGGTATGGGTCATTTACCTTTACGTTTAATTGATGTAACTTATGTTAGAATAATTAGTGTGTAATGTAATTAAATAATAAGTGCTTGCATGTATCATATCGATATAATTTTAGCGAAATTAATTTTATCTTTATAAATTGTATTCTAGCCCTTTTCCATGCATCATGCGATAAGGGTGTAAGTAAGCAAAATGTTATAATATGGTTGTGGTAATTGTGCACAAGAGAGACTACGATGAATTCAAATTAATAGTTTTAATTGTCTCGTAATATAAGATATCATATATCGTAAGACTAACAAGATTGTTAATACTTCATCTCTACTTATTAGCTTCTCTTTTTATTAATCATTCGTTACTGCTTGTTTTGGAAATTTTTCTTTCCGCACGCGCTTTACGTATCGCAGTACGGCTTATAAAATCTCATGTCTTACTGGCCTCTGTGTTTATACAGAATAACGATGAATACTTAAAAAAAACTATGTTTTATGCGTGTATTGCTTCCCAGGTAAATATAATAATGGTATTGTAACTTTCAAAGATGATTCGTGTACGCTGTCTTGATTTTTTTTTAATTGAGCCTTTTTGTCCGAAACTATAAGATCTATACTGTTGAAACTTGGTAAGTAGATGTATCCTGTAAACCGCATTAAGATTTTTACACAAAAATAGAAAAAAACAAACAATAAATAAATAATACGTCATAAATCGACTTTCAATGTGAGGATCTGAGTTGATTTGAGATTTTTGATATTTTTTTCGCTATGAGTCTAAAAATCTCTAGTTTCTGTTGACGCCTGCCATTAAAACTCGCACAATCTATGCGAATTATATGAATAATATTAATGTGATGGATGAAATAAGACGAAATGAAATAAACAAAGGATACTTCCTTTACTTACTTACTCCTTACTTCCGTCCTGTCAGGACGGAAAATATTTGCTGTGATTTTAAGGAAGAGGAGGACAAACGAGCGTATGGGTCACCTGATATCAAATGATCACCGCCGCCCACATTCTCGTAGCAAAATCTTTGATTAATTTAACACGGATAAAGCCTTAATGCGTTTAAATGCTGGCCGCCAAATCTTAGAAGTTATTTTTATGAAAATAAGGGACGAGACGAGCATGAAGTTCATTTGATGGTGATTGTTAAGCCCTGCCCATTACAATGCAATGACGCTCAGGATTAAAAAAAATAATCTGAGCGGCGCTACAATTGCGCTCGTCACCTTGAGACAAAAGATGTTATGTCTCATTTGCCCAGAAACATTACTAGCTACGGCGCTCTTCAGACCGAAACACAGTAATGTTTACACAATACTGCTTTACGGCAAGAAATAGGCGCCGTTGTGGTACCCCATAATCTAGCATAGGAGCCTCCCACTGGAAGTTTAAATATTATTTGATCGCGGTCAAGAACTTTACTGTCTTTATCGTAATGGAAAGATTTTTAACAATTTTTATTTTCGTAATACTTATCTATGACAGTTTTGGCAGCTATTTCATATA
This sequence comes from Leptidea sinapis, assembly GCF_905404315.1. Classification (NCBI taxonomy): domain Eukaryota; kingdom Metazoa; phylum Arthropoda; class Insecta; order Lepidoptera; family Pieridae; genus Leptidea; species Leptidea sinapis. The sequence continues at coordinate 4,815,418 of NC_066304.1, read as the reverse complement.
ATATATTATGATTTCTTTTCAGTTGTCAAAACGGTTTTTATGAACGCGCTTAAAATAAATTCGCTTTATCTTCAATCGAGGTCAAGACTGGCATTTGAACTAGTTTCAGTAAAACTGAGTTTTATTAATTTCCGTTTGAAGTGAAAGTAATTAAACCACATGTTCAGAACTTGACTATTTTATTGCTTCAATGTTGGGCATGAATAGTGATACAAAATAAATAATAAATTAAATACTTAAAGATACTGCAGGTGCAAAGACATCAAGACAAGTAACTGGAGTCGTCTTAATGTTGTTGCTGTGAGCTATTTAGTTTAGAGCGCTTGTGCGTTAGCTTTAGCGGTTCCATAACCAGAGGAGTTAGCTGATGAGTTGATTCTGTACCCATCAACAGATGATGCAGCAGAACCGTTGCCAGAAGTCTGGGCATTCGTAGCTGAACGTGATCCAGTGTAAGGAACATAAGCATTCCTCCAAACACCCATTGCAGGTCCGTTTGCCGATGATGAAGCTGTTCCAAAACCGTTAGTGTTGGCAGTTGATCTCAATCCCCCAAGTCCGTTAATATCAGAATTGGCATTGGCTGTTCCGTATCCTCCATTTGAGTTTGCAGTTGATTGAACAGATCCTAAGCCAGTGTTAGCTACTGAGTTAGCTGTACCATATCCGTTGGTGTTCGCAGCTGTTTTTGCTACACCATTTGCAAAACCATAATTGTTTGCCACGTAGCGGGTATAAGAACCATCGTTTAAGTTAGCAACGGCGTTCACGATGCCTTGGCCTTGAGCATCAGCAGATGATTGTGAAGAACCTAGACCGTTAGATTGTGCAGTAGACTTGGCAGTACCACCGCTTGCTTGGCTAGAAGCTAAAGCTTGTCCTGGAAGGTAAGATGGAGTGTTGTATAGGGTTCCAAATCGCCAGCTGATTCCTTTGCGTCCAGTATACTTTGGTACTTCGTATCTTATTTGTTGAGGGATTTCATAGTTGTGATAGTAAACTTGTTGGTTTTGAGCATTAGCAATAGCTTTAGCTAATTCATATGACGAAACTTGAGGTGAATCAGAAACCTGAGCGTTAGCTACTACTTGACCTGGTATGAGTTCACCAGTACCAACGTTTCTGATGAATTGGATTCCATCTGATGTTGCTGACCCTTCAGCATGTAGGGTACCACCATTGATTGTTGCTGATCCACTAGCTTGACCGCCGTCAGAATATCCTTGACCAATCGAAAAGCCGCGTCCATCCCGAACTATGTAGCCTAAAACAATAGGAACTATTTAAGGAGGAATCACACATTAAGAAGTTAAAACTATATGCAGGAAAAGATTGAAATAAATATTTTACGCAGTGATTGCTCTTGTAATTTTTACGTGAACGGGCGCTTCTTGTGGTGGCTAGATGATCCTGTTACCAGGTAGTCTGGTTGATTTCTTTTGTATATCAAAGTTATTATATTTATTTATATTCGCTAATAAAATGCTCGCATAATGCCATCATTTATATAGGATGTGTGTGGATTCATGCATCTATTGTACTCAATGACTCTACGTTTTTTCTTAATAATTTATTATAGTATATGACGTTTGAGTATTTTTGTTGCATCGCTTTGCATTTATTATTTTGTGATCGAAATGATTTGTAAAACGATGAAGATGTAAATGTTGATTTAAAACAATTAGTTACATGCCACTTCTTCTCATTAAAGCTGAACATTTTCCGAAATAGTATGAAAAAAAAATATATTTTCCTTGACATTCATGAATAAGGTGATTTTGATTTGACGTGAATCTGTTAACATTACGAATATAGGAATGATTCAAAGTCAGGTGTAAAATCACACACCCAATATCAGTAACACTTAAATGTTACTGAAAATAAGGAACGAGACGAGCAGGACGGTCAGTTGGTGGTAATTGATACGCCCTGCCCATTACAATGCAACGCCACTCAGGATTATTGAAATACCCAAAAATTCTGAGCGGCACTGCAATTGCGCCCGTCACTCATTTACGCACTAATATCACTAGCTACGGCGACCTTCACATCGAAACACAATATTATGCACATTATTACTTCACGGCAGAAATAGGCGCCGTTGTGGTATCCATAATCTAGCCGGCACCCTGTGCAAAGGAGCCTCCCACTGATGTGATGGTAAGTGGTGAGACAACCTGGACAACCAGCATGGACATAGAAGTCGTATAGATTTAGGAAAACTGCATCCGGTAATTAATTCCACCAAGTAGCTGTGTGAGGCAAAAAGACAAACTTTAGCAGCCTTATACTATATACAAATGATTTGAGTTTCCTTTAGTGTTAATTCCGCCAATATTTGTCTTTAAACAATTCGACACGTGTTTCGCCTCTACACGAGGCATCCTCAGGACGTGTTGTCTCGCAAGAATCTGGCGCGAGACTCAGTCTCAGTCTGAGTTAACGCTAAAGGAAACTCAAATCACTTGTATAATTATGGATTTCCGCAAAGTAACGCCTAATTCAATATATTTTCAGCCTCATCTTTATATATTTATCTAGCCCGCATTTTTTTTAAATTAAAATAAAGGACGACTCGAGCAGGACGTTCAGCTGATGGTAATTGATACGCCCTGCCCATTAGAATGCAGTGCCGCTCAGGATTATTGAAAAACCCAAGAATTCTGAGTGGACTACAATTGCGCTCGTCACCTTGAGACACAAGTTGTCAAGTCTCATTTGCCCAGTAATTTCACTAGCTACGGCGCTCTTCACGGTAGAAATAGGCGCCGTTGTGGTACCCATTATCTAGCCGTCATCCTGTGCAATGGAGCCTCCCATTGGTAATAAAATAATAATTAAAATAAGTAAATTAATCCACATACCTTTTAGAACAGTTGGACTAGAGTTGCAAAGCGCAACCAATGTCAAGGTTACAATAAACTTAGCGGCCATTTTGTTATTAAAATGTAGCGTATAAGATCTGATGTCGAAGTGAATATAGAGAGAGCATTTCTCCGAGCTTATATACTAGAGTCCACCAATCCCCACGAAGTATCTTAATAGCCGCAAACTCCTGCATAAATTTCGACGGTCGTAAATTTTAAACTAATAAATTACCAAGTAATAAATATTCCTCCTTTAATAGTCTATGCCGATTATTTTAAATAATTAATTGTTTCACCAACTCACGGACTGATTTTTTTATGTTAGATAGAACTTGTTGTCGCAGAAAAATTTAAAAGCTTAAAGTGACTTAGGATACATTCGTATAGATGAACTTACATCAGAATGATCATGACAAGTATTGATTTGTTTAAGTTTGAGGATTAGTCTCCGCTCCAACTAGATACCGCAAGCGTAGTCGCAAAGTGCTTCAACTAATATTAAGCCTTAGTGGGCGTACTCAAGCCAGTCTCGAACAATGTATGACGTTGACGTGCCACATGTTCTGTTAAACTTTGCTAATAATTGAAACTAAAATGCCGGGTTGCGTAATAAAACTTTGTTGAAAGAATACTACAAGAAATAAGAAAGACACTGGGATCACATATCATCAGTATTAATTTCAATGTAAAATAACACGGAGCGTATGTTACAAAATTTTTAAGATGCCATTAAGTGTCAAGATGCCACACACACAAGCAACTTTACAAATACCAAATATACAATATAAAGTTGCCGTAATAAAAAAGGTTTTGTTCTTAGGTAATACGGTATCTAATTGGAGCGCAGCGGAGACCAATCCTTAATCTCATCATCAGCCGGAAGACGTCCACTGCTGAACAAAGGCCTCATCCGAGTTTACCGTAAATCTTGGTATGTCATGCTTAACTCTCAGGTTGTGGCTCCATCTACAGGATCTACTTTACAGTTCACAACCTGCTCAACCCCAATAACTACATATTATTAAATTGACTTGAGATGTCGCTCTTTCAAATCTAAACAATTTGTTATTTTAAAGCGATATCCCTCACTTCAGGGATTAATTTTAATAATTTGTTAAGTTCTTTGTATAATAGACTCGAACTGTTGGCTCAGTTGGAAAGAGCGCTCGGACGAACCCGAGAGGCCGTGGGTTCGAGTCTAGCATCGTTCATTGTTTTATGGAATAGGAGGACAGAGCGTAAAGGCGACCTGATGTTAAGTGATCACCGCCGCCTATATTCTCTAGCAACACCAGAGGAATCACACGAGAATCCTTAATCTAAGGGTTGTCAATTATAAAATACGTATTAAGTGACAACAGAACAACGAACAACCATAGACTAACAACCCATAACTGAACTTTAGGTGAGTAGTATGCTGGTTTGTCTTCTTGCTAATTATAAAAGAAATACGAGGTAAGCAAGACATTCAAGTGATTGGCCCTGACCGTAACAGTGCGGTGTCACTGTCACTGTCACATAATCAAAGGCATTTATTTTCTCAAAATTGATTCCTATAGAATTATTTTTGATGTCATTTCTAATATACTAGATACTACTACCGCCTCGGACACAAATGGCGCTCCGGAGAGAAGAAGCGACGCAAGAAACTCTCCCAGCATTAAATTATTGCGCTCTTTTTAATAAAATATACTTTTAGTATATTGTACTGTCATTGCTACTATGAAATAATCATAATCTAGTCCCAGGCTGTCCGATCACTTAGATATTCAGCTGTGGAGTAATACGATTCCCGACAGAGACATTTTTTAATAAAACATCTAAGTTTATTTATAGATAATGCCTGAACAGTGGCTGGGACTTTATTATAAAAGTGTATACTTTTACCCTTAAAGCTATTCATTTATGGAGCATACTAATTCTAGTTACAAGCAATCCCTTATGTCTAGTGTTATAATAATAAAAATCACAATTAAGAGCAAAAAAAGAGACGATTTTTGTGAACGTATATTAAATTCTCATAAATGTATTGACAATGAACAGTCATAATATTAATTTCTTTAAATTTTTCTTTGACAGACTGTCTATAACCAAGCTGATATATAGCACGAACAGCTCCATTTTGCAGAGCAAACACTTTATCAATGTCAACAGCATGAAACCACAGTAAATACCATACGTCATGATGCTGTGAAAATAACTGAAATACACTTCCTGTAAGGCAACGCATGACAATAGGCTAGGCTTATTACTTTAATTTACGTGATAAGCTACGTTTTACACTTGCGATACGTTTGAAGTGTCACTAAGTTCTGTGTGTACGCGGACGAAGTCGCGTATCAGGTATCAGCTTGTATTATATAATTAGTTAATTATACTTCATATATTAATTAATACTTCATTTTACAGATAACATGTTACTTGACTCACTATCTACGGCGGCCTTCAAATCGAAACATACCTACATAAATAGAGCGACGCCACAGTAGGAAGAACATTCACCCCCTTCTTCATAATAGTCTGCTAACTTAAAGCATTGCTAATTCTCACTCTGTCTTCTTCTATTGACCTAAGTCAGAATGAGAAAAAACACTCCTAAGCGGCTGTTTAAAGTTAGCGGACCATTATGAATAAGGGCTTCAGTATATAGCTCACTATACAGGTTGAAATCGTTAAGTGTTAAAAAGCGATTATTCGGTAACTATACGGTAACGAACAGATATAATAGAAAACTTTAAACTGATATCGAAAACAATAAGTAGGAGATGAATACGTTACCCTATCTATACAATGACGTCAATTACTTTTTAAAAATCAAACAATAAGTTTCCAAAATTTTGGTAATAAACACTCCCATACATTTAGTATAAGATTAGTAGAAATAGATAGATATAGAAAGAAAGAAAGTAGACGTTACTTCAAAAATAAGACAAATGAATTTGCATTTTTTAAGACAAGTAGGGATGAGACGATCAGGACGTTCAGCTGATGGTAATTGATACACCTTGCCCATTACAATGCAGTGCCGCTCAGCATTCTTGAAAAACCCAAAAATTCTGAGCGGCACTTCAACTGCGCTCGTCACCTTGAGACATAAGATGTTAAGTCTCATTTACGCACTAATCTCACTAGCTACGGAGTCCTTCAGGCTGAAACACAATAATGCTCACACATTTCTGCTTCACGGCAGAAAAAGGAGCCGTCGTGGTACCTAATCTAGCCGGCATCCTGTGCAAAGGAGCCTCCCACTGGTAAAACCTCCTAAAAAATTCATTCTACGGAGTTTCCAGATTATATCTACATGGTTTAGAGTAACTTTGATGTGTTACTTATAGTATAATACGCCAATGTAATATAGTCACTCAAAATAAGACTTGCATTTTCGACTATTGAAATTAATTGTGTTTTGGGAACACAATTAAACTAATTTATTTACAAAGTCTTATATATATTATGCTAAAAGTATTCCGTTAGATACATTCTGAAACGTGTATTAGGCCGGCAATGAAAGTTAAACATATTATTATTATTAGGTGTACCTCTCACTTTCAATGACAGTTATAGATTGTCGTGATCCGCAGTCACCTGGAAACTTTGGCGACAAACAATTGAGGGGACCTACTGACCGAAAGAGTCGTTGAACAAGCCCAGCTGTGACAGATCTTATCAATTACTACCGATGACGTAGACATCCATTGAATCATTTAACGATCTACGGGTTGATCAGTTCACATAGATAGCGTTCAATGAAATGATGGCATTGGTAATCTGTCTACTAATTCAGATTTAATTTTCCAAATGAATTAAATACCCCGCGCCCGCTCATTGTATGAATTGTCATACGTAATGAAATGTCATTGGCTGAATTAATTGTATTGGGAATATAAAGGTATTTCTACGTCAAAAAAATATAGGTTCTGGATAAGTAATCACCAATAAACACATACTAAATTTAAGTTCATTTATACTGTACATATATTAGATAGACTTTGACAGCTATGAAAACGTCGAAATCAATTTAGGTTGGCCTCTATTATGAGTAATGCACGCACACTAACACAAAGTGACATACAAATAGCGAGTGTTGTAGCTTGTCACGCACACTAAGTAAGTAAGTAGACGTTACTTCAAATATAATACAACTGAATTTGCTTTTTTATGACAATTAGAAAAAGAGACGATCAGTGCGTTCAGCTGATGGTAATTGATACGCCTTGCCCATTACAGTGTAGTGCCGCTGAGGATTCTTAAAAAACCCCAAAAATTCTGAGCGGCACTACAACTGCGCTCGTCACCTTGAGACTTGTTTCGGTCTGAAGGGCGCCGTAGCTAGTGAAATTACTGGCCAAATGAGACTTAACATCTAATGTCTCAAGGAGACGAGAGCAATTGTGGTGCTGCTCGGAAATTTTGGGTTTTTCAAAAATCGTCAGCGGCACTGAATTGAACGTCCTACTCGTTTCGTCCTTATTGTCATAAAAAAAGATACATCTAAAGATATATAAGACTAAAACCTTTTCCGAAACACACCTCATCTTCTGTTATAAGAATTATTCCAATCGGTTCAGTAGTTTTTGCAGTATAACCGAAGCTAAACCGACTCTCCGTTTATTAGTATAATTATACGGGGCCCCCTGACTACGCGAGCCCACTACGTGCGTAAGCATAAATCAATAAAAACCTTTTATTTGCTGCTTGTCGAAGAAAAGGCAAGGAGATTGTTTATTTAATTTCAATTATATGTAAAAATTTTGGAAAAAGTGGCACATAGATAATTATGATGACTAAAAATTTCTTTTAATTTTATGCAAATATTATTTTCTTTTGTGAGAAATCTTTATCCTTCATAAGGGCCCCAAGCAAATTTTATGGGTTCCGCCGAGGCACGCCAAGCCACTGCGTTTCTTAGACTTGTGTGTCTAATAACTATAATGTATTGAAATTGGACTGATACTCGACGTTAAGATTTTTTTTTATTCAGGAAAACATACAGTTATACATTTATCGATTATACAAAGTATAATATTACTTATAAAAGTAATATTATATTCATATTATAGGTTTATACCTATAGCTTCTCAGAACATATAAATATGGGAAAGCTCGCTAAAACGGGTTACTATGCCGAAGGGGTTACAAATTTAAATATTAAAATCACACTAAGACAAAGAAAGCTATTTAAAGAATCGAGGGCTAATTAATACCAGTGGCTAATACATTTTTTTTTACAATACCAAGGTATATGTACAGAGCAGTCTTTCACTTAAATTATTTTTATAACTTTGCAAAGAGAGGTGAAATGTATCAAGATCATTACCAAATATATTGAAGTTCCGCTTGGCACGACTTAGACAGGAATTAAAGCATAATTCGTTTTGCAGTGACTGGTTTAAAATGTAAGCTTAGAACGTGAGGAGAGAGTATTTTTAATGTTGATTTTTATATTATATGTATAGATGTGGTTAGCTTATACTGACCAGAATCACGTGAAGTCAAGTCAACCCGGTGGCCGAATAGAAGGTGGTTGGTTGATATTAATATTTTATTATTTATATTATATTAATATTTATTATATTAGTTTATTATACAACCCCACATCCCAACATACCACTATTAACAAATACAGAGAATATGCCCGTGAAAGAGATAGTATGAAATATAATCCTTTTCTTTGAAATTATGCAGGTATTTAGTACTCTCACTTGAAGAATATTACCAGGGAATATAACAGATAACATGATCGTGTTGACTTATGAGATCGCTACTTAAGCAATTTTGAAAAAAATAAATATTAAATGTAGTTCTTTCAAGGGTAGGATAAACTCAATCTATACCTAGTCTGCCATAAATACTGAAACAAAGAAAAATAAAAAAATTCTATTGCAAATAACATTTATTACTTTTACAGTGTGTTAGTTTAATACATAAATATAAAACAATTAAAAATATAAAAAGCTTATTCAAAGTGGTTTCCATTGGCTGCAATAGTCCTTTAAACGTTGAGGCCAGTTATCAATAGAAGCACGCACTCTTTCCATCGGAAAATTCATCACTGCCAATCGTACGGATTGTTTTAGGGACTCCAAATTATCATGGCGTTTAGAGCAAGCCGTACCCTCTAAAACTGATCATAAATCATAATACAGTGGATTAAGATCGGGACTAGACGACGGCCAGTCTTCAGGTCTTCGTCGTTTCGTACGTTCTTTATACTTGTACGTTCGTTTCCAACCAAATCTGCGTAGACTGAGCTTTATTACCCGGCGCCGAGTCTTGTTGGAAAGACCATTCTTGGTTATCGAACATGGTGTTGGTAAGGGGCTTCACTACCTTCTCAAGAATGGTATCTTGATACACTTGTGCCGATGTTTTTCACAAAAGTATGGCTCAGTCACTCCTCCACAGCTAATACTCCACCAAACCATAACTGAAGTCGGATAGTGCCCTTGTTGCACTCTATCGACTAATTGGTAAGCTTCCTTAGAGCTTTGAGCATAAATACGGTCATTTTGTTTGTTAAAATGTTGCTTAGTTGTAAAAAAATTCTCATCCGTAATCAAAATTTTTCTGTGACCTCTCTCTGTGTACCGCTTCAGTAGTTGTTTCAATTTTACCACCCAATTCTTTTTTTAAATTATCAGTTAAGAAATGACCAGTACGTCTCCTATAGACTGCAAGTCCTAAGTCATCTTTTAAAATACGCGATATGGTTCTAGGTGCTATCTTCATCTCCCGAGATAAAATCTTTTGCTTTAGGACAGGATTTCTTCGAATTCTTACCCTTACTACTTTGACCAGCGTTTTCGTGCGAACACTACGTGGACGGCCAGATCTTTTTCTGTCACAAACAGAGGAAGTCTCATTAATGGCCCGGTACACAAACATTTTACTAATACCAAGCGCATGGAGAGTTTTAAAAATTGCATTTGCCTCTATACCTACTTTGTGTAATGCAATCACAGCGATTCGGTTCTCTTTATCACCCCACTCCATTTTAATATCGCAAAATATTGTAAAATGTATTGGCGCCAAAATGAGAAAACTCAATGACAATGACTCAAATTATAAAAAATTTACAGATTCCAAATTCAAATGTAATATTTTAAATTGTAACAGTACTTATGGCCAGACTAAGTATTTTGTGTTAACCTATATAAATTCATCTATAGATGTAGAACTTTTATTTTCTTTTTTGGCTCAGTTATATATTTTCGCCTATGACTGAGGTGATCACTTAACGTAACTTATACGTATACCTTGAGCATCTGTTTTAATTTTTGGAAAATTAATAAAAAAAAATTAGGTAAATTATACAGACATACAAATTGCAAGAGAGATGAACATCCCTAACGTAGATACAGCAAGACAGAAAACACATTTTAATTGACAAGGCGCAAACAGGCTGCTATTCTTGTAATAAGCTTTTAGTATATTGAATATTAAAATAACTACTACAACACACACACAACCACAACATGGACACATTGACAAATAAAAATTGACAGGACTATCAGGGCGTGTATACGCTAGTACCTATGTCTGTAGGTTATAAAGTTTTAACAGTGTTTTAAAAATTCACTGACTCGCCTTTAGCTAAATATAATTCATACAGTAAGTATTGCTAAAAATATTTTAACTACAGGGAATAAATGACACTTACTTAATAAAAGCACATATTTAGAACTTGACAATTTTAATGAATCAATGAGTTTGTTTTTTATGACGGGTGACAAAATAAATATTAAATTAAATACTTAAAATTACAATGAATGCAAAGACACCAAGACAAGTTACTGGAGTCGTCTTAATGTTGTTGCTGTGAGCTCATTAGATCAGAGTGTTTGTGCATTAGCCTGAGCAGTTCCATAACCGGCGGTATTAGCTGACGAGTTGATTCTGTATCCATCAACAGATGATGCAGCAGAACCGTTGCCAGAAGTCTGTGCATTCGTGGCTGAACGTGATCCAGTGTAAGGAACATAAACATTCCTGAAAACACTCATTACAGGTCCGTTTGCCGAAGATGAGGCAGTTCCAAACCCGTTAGTGTTGGCAGTTGATCTCAATCCTCCAAGTCCGTTAATATCAGAATTGGCATTGGCTGTTCCGTATCCTCCGTTTGAGTTTGCAGTTGATTGAACAGATCCTAAGCCAGTGTTAGCTACTGAGTTAGCTGTACCGTATCCGTTGGTGTTGGCAGCTGTTTTTGCTACACCACTTTCAAAGGCATAATTGTTTGCCATGTATTGGGTATAAGAACCATCGTTTAAGTTAGCAATGGCGTTGACAAAACCTTGGCCTTGAGCATCAGCAGAGGATTGTGAAGATTCCAGACCATTAGATTGCGCAGTAGACTTGGCAGTACCACCGCTCGCCTGGCTGGTAGCTACAGCTTGAGGTAGTACAGCTTGTTGTAGGTGAGATGGTGTACCGTATAGTGTTCCGAACCTCCAGCTAATTGCATTGTGTCCGTAATTTTTAGTAGCGGCCAAAGAGTTGTTAATATCAGCGTTTGAAGATACAGCGCCGTATCCTTGAGCATTAGCTGTTGCAACTGGAGAATCAGCGGCATTATTGACACTTGAAGAGGCAGTACCATATCCACCATTCACTTGTGAATTCGCAGATGACACTCTAAGACCGTCTTGATATCTCAGGCCAGAATAATCAATACCTTGTGTCTTAGCTGAAGTAATAGTAGATCCATAAGCATTATTTGCATTAGCTGAAGCAGAGCCAACTCCACCGAAAGTTTTTGCGTTTGATGAGGTCAGTCCATATTGTCCAACGCCTTGAGTCTGGGCTGATGATTCAGCAGAGCCAGATGCGTCACTAGCTACTGAAGAAGTCAAACCATTAGCAGCACCGTTAAGAACAGCCGATGATTCAGCCTTTGTCAGACCGACAGGAATTTCATATCTTATTTGTTGAGGAATTGCATAGTTCTGTTCATAAGAAACAATGGTAGCTGGAGGCGGAATTGGGTAATACATTTGTTGATTTTGAGCATCTGCAATTGCTTTAGCCATTTCGTATGATGAAAGTTGAGGTGAATCAGAAACCTGTGCGTTTGCTACCACTTGGCCAGGCATAGCTTCACCGAAGCCAATGTTTCTGATGAATTGGCTTCCATCTGACGACGCGGATCCTTCAGCATGCATTGTACCTCCACTGATTGTTGCTGATCCACTTGAAGTTCCACCACCATTTGTAAAGCCTTGGCCACTAGCAAAGCCTCGTCCATCTCGCAATAAATAGCCTGAAACAAAAGTGGGATTCCTTGAGTAACGTAGTGCTGATCGATGACTTAGCTGATGATAATGATGACGTTTAGTATAGATTGAAAAAACACAATATTTACTACCAAAATACAATGATATTGTGCTGACCCACTTAATTTATACAGCCAGTATGATGTATACATCAATGCGTCATATGAATTTGTTTATTCCCCAATGCCAGATCGGATGTTCAAACATATAGTACCGGAAGACGCAGTCTTGGTAGCCCCCGCACAAGATGGACCGACGATCTGGTCAAGATCGCCGGAATAGGTTGGATGAGGGCAGCGCAGAAAAAAATCGTCGTAGAAATCTTTGGGGGAGGCCTTTGTCCAGCAGTGAACGTCTTCCGGCTGATGATGATGATATATTACTATAGTAAATTGTGCTCTGACTGAACACACTGCCCTTAGCTCAGCTCTTAAGCTCGATTCGAGCCAACTTAACCAAACGATCGTTACATACCTGAGCGTGTCAGCTCAGTTTGATTAAGGAGCTCAGCGCCCCTAGAGAAGCTTTCACAACAATATTATAATGATATAATTTACGTACCTTTTAGGACGGCTGGACTGGAGTTGCCAAGGGCTACAAGCGCCAAGACTACAGCAAGCTTGGCAGCCATCTTGAAATATTTCATACAAATGCAGATGTCCGAGTGGATGCGGAGAAAGCATTTCTCCGCGTTTATATACAAGAAGTCCACCACTCCCCATCACGTAACATACAAACGACCACGAACTTCACCTAGATAAAATTCAATAGTCGTAAATTTTGCCGACATATTACGGTAGATTAATGAACTGGCTCCGTATCAAGATTTTGGCAAGATTTTATGACAGCTCGACGTCTCTAGCAACAAGATTCGATACATAACTAGATCAGTGTAAGTACAATGACCTATTCGTGAGATCGCGGACCTATTTTTAAGTTTTTAAACATATTTTATTTCGTCAATATCGAAAGTGTTACTAATAATCAAAAGGGTGCTAATATTTTAGAACATCATTAATTCAATACAATCTTATTGACTTCTGTTGATTGATATGATAGACTTACAATATACTAGCGTAAAGACAAACAATGCGTGCAAAGATAAAAAAGGATTGTTTTTATTGACAAGTCGTAGACAGCCACGCATGGCGTTACCTCCATAGTATTTTGAATACTAAACCACTAGCTAATACTCACATTACAAATCAAATTTGGTCAAGCAATAACGGGCTGTCAGGTCTTCTATACGATAGTTTATTGTAATTCCATGATTGATATTATAGCGACTAGCTAATATTTATATTATAAAGAAACTAACCAAGTTTAGTTAGTGTCTTAAAGCGCTTCCAAACTTATATAATTAAAATAGGATTTTCAATTACTTTTACAATTATAATGAATACTAAAATCTACACCTACTCGAATCATCATCAGCCGGAAGACATCCACTGCTCGACAAAGCCCTCCACGATGACCGGTCCGGCGCTGCCGTCATCTAACGTATCCCATCGACGGTCCATCTTGTGGGAGGCCTACCAACGCAACGTCTTTCGGTACATGGTCGCCATTTGAGGACTTTTCTGCCGCACCGGCCATGTCCGTCCATGTGCTCTGCTCACTGCTACTTCAGTTTCGCTATCATTTGAGCTATATCGGTGACTTTGGTTCTCCTACTGATCTCCTCATTTCTGATTCGATCTCGCAGGGTAACTCCGTGCATATTACACTTTTACTCTAATATTACAATAATATTAATACCTAATTAAGTAGCCTGGGTGTATTAAAATGGTCTTTCATAATATCATAGTAGCATTTACCACCCAGACGTTTTTTAACAATTCCTTTGATTTTCGTAATAAATTTTGTGTTATCCATTTTCTGAGGTCAAATAAAGAGGCACTAATGTTAAAGTACAGCATTTATTCGTGAGCAGTGAGTTTTTTGTATAAATTTGTCTGTTTATCTCATTATTATCTGCTGATAAATTGGCAATTGGCAGGCCATTTACCAGCTGTTTTAGATGCCAAATGTACCCGCCGCGATATGAAGCGTCCTGATGGAATGACGCTGGTGGCTTGGGCACGGGGAAGGCGACTTGCGTCGACACTCTTGCTCCTTCTCATGTCCAAATTACGTTAGTTGGTGCTGGGGCTGCTGCTTCGACTACCGAAAATGGCAAACTTCTCAAATATCTCAGTAAGTACCAGGGGACCCAATGGCTGGGAGAATGTACATCTAGGCGACTCAAAAGGGCTACTGGAAACCCAAACGCCAGCAGTAAAATTTCGTTCAACGGATCAGCCTTGCTATCCAACGTGGAAATGCTGCCAGTACTCTGGGTACACTTCCCCGTAATGATAGTTTTTATTTAAGAAATCATATTGTGAATATAGTTATAAGGTTTGTTTTATTGATTACACCATCTTAATAATTATTTTCATAATAATAATAAGTTTCTTACTGTTTCTAAGAATAATTTTTCTAATATAAATTTCGCAAAGTATATAAGTTGAATATTGAAGTATTAAAATTTTTACAGACATAAGATTTAGAATGACAATCACTTTATGACTCGAATTTTCTATACATATATTTCTATTCTATAAATAAAATAATACATCTTTTAGGGCAAATAGTCCTAATTCAGATGCATTTTTATTTTGTTTGCATTACGTACACAGATAACAGAACCGCGATACTCGATAATGTGTGTGCTCCTTGTTAAACAAAAAAACTAGATTAGAATATCGGCTACGGTTATAACGATTACTGGTCCAAACAATCACGGCTAGCGGTATTGACTATAGAAGTCATCGATAAATCGGTTCTAAGTACTACTAAGTGCAGCCGGCGTGTCTGATCTTGACAACATTACTGTTCTGTGTGGTCTAGCTATAACCTAACGACACCACTAATCAGCATGCGGTTTGCCAGCAGTTTTTTTGCTGCAATAAATTGGTGCACTTTCGGCAATGTGTTCCGGTTAGAAGAATGTGGAGAGTTTCAATAAAGACATGAGATTCTATCTTTAATCGTTGTATCGTCCACTACGCTTGTTTGCTTACGCGTGGAATAGTTACTTTGGGCAGTATTTTATTTTTTTAGGATACTTTGCAAATAATACATACAAACTTCTCTTTCCGCTGCTGGTGGCGCTACAGCACATATCCCTTGTCATTGTAGACAGTCTCTTTAATAGTATTTCCCTACGGACTTTAATATCTCATCTAATTCCCATGTAGGTCAAATTTTCAAAAATGCTCGAACAAATGTTTATAAATTACTACTTATCAAGTGTAATTTATAAACATTTTCATAAAAAGTCAAAACAGGAATCAAAATTATACCTTTTAATAATTATTACAAATACCTAGAAGAAGTTGAGCTTTAATGGGAGGATTGTTAAATTAATATTTACGAGTCGTTTTATTATTGAAGCAAGGTGATGCAAAGAAAATGCTACAATATTTTAATTTACTTAAGTAATTAAAAAGTAAATAAATCATAATAAGACTCAAAAGACATAATTATAAGTAGAAGAGACGTATTTTTGAAATAATTAAAAGCAAGTACAATAAAACAGCGTACTTTACTTTTAATTCGGTCAGAAAGTTACATAATACACTTAAATTAACATTTTTTTATGGAAAAGGAGGACAAATGACCTTACGGGTCACCTGGTGTTAAGTGATCACCGTCGCCCACAATCTCTTGCAACACCAGAGGAATCACAGAAGTGTTACTGGTTCTTAAGGAAGGTGTACGCGCTTTTTTTTCGTACCCATTTCGAATCGTCCCGGAAACACCGTACAAGGAGGCTCATTCCACAGCTTTGTGGTATTTGGAAGAAAGTTCCTTGAAAAGCGGACTGTGGAGGAACGCCACCCATTCATGTACTATCATAATAGTATATAGTATAATATAATTGCATAATATCATAATAGTACAATCATAATATCCATTTACTACAACCATAGCGAATAGACACCGATGATATTTTCGTCTTTGCTGGACAATGCCTTTCCTTGATACATTTCCATTCTTATCGATCACTGGCTAATCTAAATCTAGTATTTGTGGTTCACGATGATGACGTTAGCTATTTTCTCGATTATAAAAATAATCAGTTGTAAAAAAGGATAAAAAAGATATTAATGTTAATACTTAAATATCTGGCTATAATTATGATAGTTAGAGTAACTTAGTGTGCTTTTTTATTTTCAAACTACATATTTTAGTCTTCATACCTGTGTAGGTCAACTACAATATAAAAAAAATTATTCCTTCCACGAAATACTGGAACAACAAAAAACACTTGTAGTGAATTATTGTACAAATAAAAATTGAAAACAAAATTTTATGAACGACGCGGGAGACGAACCCACGACCTCTCGAGTTCCGTGTGAGTGCTCTTCCAACTGAGCTAACCGTTCGTGTGACGTATTCGTAATAATACAACAAGTATTCTTATTACTTGTAGTATTATTTTTAGAAAATTTCACTACGCAACCCAGCATTTTAGTTTCTATTATTAGTAAGACATGTGGCACGTAAACGTCACACATTCTTTGAGACTGGCTCGAGTACGCCCACTTGGGCGTAGTATTAGTTGCCGCACTTTGCGACTACGCCGGCGGTATCTTGTTGGAGCGCAGGGGAGACCAATCCTAAATCTAAGTTTGAACCTTATTAGGGTTTATTTATCAAAGACTATACCTCTATATTGTAATTATTATGACGGGTACTCACAATATATATTTTATATATTTGATGACGATATTTCGATCCAATTCCATGAATCGTGGTCACGGCGGAACTGAATCGTGAGTACCCGTCATAATAATTACAATGTTAAAGTTCCGCGATGATAAAAGTTTAAAAACATATATCCATCTATAATTGTTATTCGTTATATATGTGTTATTCGTCATTCAAGTAGCATGTGTTATATATATTTTAATGTATTTTTGAGGCATTTTATATAAGAAAAATAAATTTATGCACTTCTGCACCATATTATAAACTTTAACTGTGTTTAAGTTTCACGTTCATCCATTCACGAATAGCACGCTATTGAAGAAAATTTATTGAATTAGGCGTTACCTTGCGGAAATCCATAATTATACAAATGATTTAAGTTTTCTTTAGTGTTAATTCCGCCAATATTTGTTTTGTTTAAAAACAAATACTAGCACTAAAGAAAACTTAAATCATTTGTATAAGCACGCTATTTGTTAAAATATGTGACAAAGTTTTCGCATTACGTATAAATATATAGATGATTAAAACTTGTTTTGGTATTTTTTTTTTATTTTTAATTTTTCGCGTAAGATATAAGTAGATATACATTTTTCCGTAATGGGCATCGATTAATTAAAGCTTTCTTCTGCGAGTAGGCAACTATAAAGTTTCTATTTTATTACTTATAACTTTCAAGTCATCGGTGTCAAATGTCACTGGTCAATGGAAAAAAAAAACTTAACACGAATAATAGAATTAATCGCGCCAATTGCATGGGGTGATTCAGGAAGCCAAAGACGGTGTAAAATCATTATTTACGAATATTGTTGATAAGTAATTTAATTACTCTTAGTCATCAACAAGCTGACTTTACAAAGCTGACTTCACTTAAATTCTTATCAATCCTTACTTTACGTCTGTTTGTTTGTCACGCTTTCACACATTTAGTACCCTTCATATACTTTGCTCTGAAACCTAAAACTTAATCGCGTTACGAATTTTAGGTCTGGTGAACGTATGAGTGAAAGTTTCGATAATTTCATGCATGCATTCATGTTTTTTTATGGAACATAAGCAGAAACGAGCGTACGGGTCACCTGTTGTTAAGTGATCACCGCTGCCCACATTCTCTTACAACACCATAGAAATTACAGGACTGCTAGCCTTTAAGGTGTACACTTTTTTTAAGTTACCCATGTCGTATCGTCCTGGAAACACCGCACAAGGAAGCTCATTCCACAGCTTTGTACTACGTGCAAGTTAGTACTTGAAAACTGCACTGTGGAGGACCGCCACACATCCAAATTGTCGGGATGATTTCCTAATTTGTGTGTGTGTGTCGCGTGAAAGTGGAATTCGGCGGCAGGAATCAAGTGAAACAGCTTTTTGGAACACTAGAGACACAGAAGCGACGTCTTTAAGCAACGCCAGATGATCGAGCCGTATAAAGAACACTGGGTTTGCGTTGCACGCAGTAAATTGGATCGAGCTGATACTGGGGTGCGCCAGACCAAAGATGACAGCAATACTCCATGTGTGGCCGGACCTGCGCTTTGTAGAGCGCTAGAATGTGGGCCGGCTTGAAGTATTGCCATGCTCTATTACCAAGCCATCCCATCATTCGCTTCTCAACAACTTCTATAACTTCATAGTCATTTTATTCATTCATTGGCAATCGCGATTTCATCCGCATTGACTTATTTAAAATACTAGCTGACCCAGCAAACGTTGTATTGCCGATATTAAAAACGCGATACAAAAGTAACTGTTGATCGTAGATGGATGAAAATTTGAAGCTGCATGTATTTTTAATGCTGACTCACACACACAAAATTTCAAAAAGATTAACAAAATAATTTGGCGTGGACCACCCTTAACATTTAGGGGGATGAAAAAAGGATGTTGTCCGATTCTCAGACCTACCCAATATGCACTCAAAATTTCATGAGAATGGGTCAAGCCGTTTCGGAGGAGTTCGGTCCAGCACACCGTGACACGAGAATTTTATATATTAGATATATACTTTGTCGATCCATCATATCTATGTATTAACAAGGCTTTTCCCTTGACCGTAACGTTTTAAAGTCACGGATCTCAATTTTATTTATTCTTTCTAATTCATGTTTCGTGAGTGCAGCCGGCGTTCATCGATTTATGATAAGACAAGATGCACTATGGACTACATATTGAACTGTA
This sequence comes from Leptidea sinapis, assembly GCF_905404315.1. Classification (NCBI taxonomy): domain Eukaryota; kingdom Metazoa; phylum Arthropoda; class Insecta; order Lepidoptera; family Pieridae; genus Leptidea; species Leptidea sinapis. The sequence goes on along the minus strand of NC_066304.1, from coordinate 4,796,343 downwards.
TATATTTATTATCCATACAAAATTCGAAATTGCCATGTATTTGAACATTATCAAACAATCATAACTTTAAACGTTTATCAGACAGCCAAACTCACATTCGCAGAAATAATAAATAGGTATAATATATAAATGTGAGAGTTGGTCTATTTGAATGTTTCTATTATCACTCCAAAACAGCTGTACCTATCATAATAGTATCTAAATAGACACATGCATAGATCTCTTCTTACCATAAAAAGGGCTTACGGGTTTTCCGTTACATAGTTAGAAGTTTTTTGTCTCCTAACTATATTTTTTAATAAGCCGCTGGGGACTTGTATCCTGCCAGTTTTTGACTTAACTGGAGAGATCTTAAAAAGGGTATGGTAAACAATAATATTATAAATTATAATAATATTATTTAAGGAATCAAGCGTAATACAATATTAAATTTTAAATAGTATTACACGACGCCATCTAGTGAAACAAATATAAACTATAAAAATGTATTATCGTAAGAGGATCTACCTATATACTTGTCTTGTCAAAACCCAGCGTGGTTTCTCGTGGTTATAACCATGTCGATAATTCAAATATGCATATTATAAATGAAAATTTAACAAAAACGCATAAAAATTTATGTATTCAATTGAATAAGTATTACTTTGTAAATAAAGTTATAAAACTTAAAACAACTCTTGGTATTTTTATGTCAATATTTGGTGATTGTGTTGCTATGTTGTCCTGACATCAATAATTAATTCCTGTGGTAACTGGTATTCGCAAGTCGGCTGTGAACTACGAAGCCGTGATTGATGACCGCAAGTATTAAACGGAACTCGTTTTCCGCCTGTTTTTTGTATCTATTTGAAAGTGGAGTCTAACTTCCGATTTTTTAAATTATAATAAGGTTGATTAAATTTGAAATTAAACACGGCTAAGAGGCAAGGGTTCTATAGATGAAAACTAATTCTAATAGTTCAAAAATCTATCATCGAATGAATTGAAGACGAAAAAAAAGTTTGACAGCGGTGGGATTCGAACCCACGCCCTTTCGGACTGGTGCCTAAAACCAGCGCCTTAGACCACTCGGCCACGCTGCCTGTGTCGATAGTTACGAAAATATTGATCCTTATATTTTATTTGATACAGTATAGAAATTTAATTTAATTTTCAGTTATTCCGTTTAATATGTTTGCCGGTACACGACGGAAGATTAGAAATTTAATATAAACAAAGCTATCAGCAGTCATTTTGATAAAACAGTTGAGTAGATGCTAGAGTAATTATAGATGGCGCATAACTCTTAAATATAGATCACCAGCATTGTAATAGTGCTGTATAGTGTTTTTTTATGAGAAAAAGTTCAACGAGACGAGCAAAACGTTCACCTACTGGTGAGTGATCTTTCTGTCAACCAATCTATGGACTTACGAACTGGTTTCATAAGAACGTTGGCCACTGTGAGTTGGGTTTGCTCAAATGTAGACCAGATCAACAAAATGCTTTTATTTTTAAAAATGAAAATAAAAGTATGTGTACTTGGCCGTTCTACTTCCAACAACCTATATAATGCATAACTTTTTACTTTGTTACCTTCTTATCGTTTACTTTTAGATTATCAATCGGTATGCAAGCTCCGCCATCTATCGCGGTCGCGTTAACACAATTCTTCTATACCAGTTTTGTTTTCGTTACATATTGTGTAGGCTACATAGTTATGTTTCATTGCAAATAGTTTTTATTTGTTTCACTAGATGGCGTTGTATACTACTATCTAATACTTGAATATTGTATTACGCTTGATTCTTTACAATATTATTGAGTATGTTTTCTGATAATATTTTATATCTTATATAGGTATATATTATTAGATTATAAGAATATATACCTTTTATCATATAATAATACAAGGGACTCTTGGGCATACATACAATAAGATGCAATTCAGATCGCGCAGCGCTATTAACCTAAACTTTTACTCAAGTAGAAGTTGCCTCCCTTTCTAACGCTTGACTCTTACCTTTTCTGACGACGTTAGGGTTGTCCTTTTCACCAAAAATTATACCTACCTTGTGTAAGTACGATTAACGAAACAACCATTGACCCTAAGTACTTGATATAGGTAAGTAGGTACCTATCATGAATGGTAATTTCATAATAATAGTGCTGGGTTAATAAGCACTTTACTAAGATTGTTTCAGCGTCTTTAGGAAGCTTAAAAAATTTAAATTAGGATCGCAATGCCCTTTTTTATTTTTGTTTATTTGTATGTTTCTCCATTTTCAAAATATCTGTCTGATCGCTGAAGTAGATGACGAAGAAAACGTGCATCACTGCTCGCTCGTGAGTCCCTACTGGACAGCCACACTGGCGTGGCCACCGCGCGTATTAATACTACAATAAGGTAAAGTATTGTGCCAGTTCGCAAGTTCTCCACTCATAACTCTTGAGTTAACTTATTATTTAATTACTTACACAAGTAGATAAATCGAAGAGACGATGTTCTGTAAATATTAGGTAAGATGCTGAAACTTTTTTCCCATTAAATATCAACTTTTTCAAAGTTGTTTGAAATGGTGGAATGTTTTTTTTACGAAAATAAGGTACGAGACGAGCAGGACGTTCAGCTGATGGTAATTGAAACGCTCTGCCCATTACAATGCAGTACCGCTCAAGATTATTGAAAAAGCCCAAAAATTCTGAGCGGCACTACAAGTGCGCTCGTCACTTTGAGACATAAGATGTCAAGTCTTATTTGCCCATTAATGTTACTATTTTACTATTTATTTTCGGCGCCCTTCAGACCAAATGCTTACACATTACTGCTTCACGGCAGAAATAGGCGCCGTTTTGGTACCCATAATCTAGCCGGCATGCGGTGCAAGGCAGCTTCCCACTGGAGGGTAGTAGGTAAATTAATAAATTTGAAATTCATTAGTCTCATTTTCTACTCAATTAAAACTATATGCTTTTGAGTAGGTACGGGAGTTAAAGCTAATAAGTGATCACCGCCGCATCAAAGGAGCATTTAAGGCTTTTCGAAGGTATCTTATGAGCCGTCTATGAGGGTATAAAGAAATAAAACTGCTCATTCTATAATTCACCTGTATAATAACCTAAGTGTAAAGGAGTGTATTTACAAGGTGGACATTGGAACAATAAACGATAACTTAACTAGGCTTAGAGAGTAACTATAGCAAACAATTAGTCTAAGATTATAAGAATATGCCTTTCTACGTAATATCTGTCAGTAGTGACAATGTTCAATAACTGTGTTATGACTTATAGAATGAAATAATAAAGAATGTTTATATATATTTCAATATAGATAGTAAAAAACTTTCAAAGATCCTCTAAAATATTTCAACAAAAAGTGAATGTTTCTCTCTCAGAGTTCTAAACAAGACTTAAACACTTATTTGTTGTTCAAAGACGTCTGAACAGTACCTAATGATTACATAAAAAGGCATATAAATATATCTTGTTTTATTAAAAAAATCAGTTTTTAAATGAAATAAGGATTTTACAAATGTAAGACGCATATTGTATTTTTCCTTATGAAAACTAGCAAATGGTCTTAATATTTTTAATTAGCTACGCGGAGCTGCATCGTTTGAAATTATTTCGTTGGCAAGTATTAGAAGTAAACATATCGTTTTAATTAAGCAAAGTGTAACTTAATGAGGCCACGAGAGCCTGATTTCAGAGTAATAAATGAAAACATTGCCAAATATTTATATACCAATAAATATCTAAGTGGCTTAAAAACGAAAATAGGTCTAAATGTCGTTTCGAAAAATATAATGTAGGTACTTAGACCGTTGTAATTTTTAGACAAGTTGACAATGTATAATATTTAAAACGGATTAGATTATGCAAAAAAAAACTTAAACTTTATTATTTATTTAAAAGATAAAGGAAGTAATTTTATTTAATACAATATATGACTTAAGAATATAGTACTTCGATAAAACCACATATATTATATTATTTCGATCTAAGATACATATATTATGTAGAATTCCTAATTTTATTTATATAAATGAATCATTAAAGAGATGAATATTTGATTCAAATTTACAAAAATACAACTAGGTAAAAAGGTGAGTACTAGAAATTAAAATCTTACTATTAAATGACGTCATTATTATTTTCAATGTAGCATGAGATAGGCCGAATATGCTGGCAATGTATCGAGAGTCGAATCATTTTTCTGTACTGTGGTTTTAAGCTAATTCAGGGCTGACTATAGTACCCACCTCAAGATAATAACTACAATGAAAGAGAGATTAACCTTTAGTATATTTATTTGGTTGATATTTACGACTATTTATAAATAACTTCATTAGTTCTAAAAGACTTTACAATTACAATATACACTTCTTATTCTAAGTGAGCGTTGTAAATCTTTTACTGATTCGAGGGAATGTATTCCTATTGTTTTACTCAAATATTGGTTTCATTTTGGGTCAAATTTATTATACATCAATAATCGATTGAATTTATAATTAAATATAGGCTATAGAGCTTCACAAAATCAATTATTTCAAACATCTTGTTGAAAAAAAAAAAAATTAACGCGTTGCATTGCAAGTGAAAACTTGATCATTAACGTTGTGCATTTTTGAATATTTTGGAATGATTAGGGAATAATTTCGCACGAATTGTTTTATTTATCAGAATAAAAGTACTAGCATTTTTGTGGTTAAATACAATATTCATTTATATTCCTACACAAAAGTAAAAATTTATATTACATAATTCAGCTTCCAAAATATATTTTCGTAATTATATTATATATAGTTTATAATTGTCAGAAAAGACTCGAGTCCCTCCGCCTTACGAATTTTCGATCAGGCCACGTGTCCTGACGCGAGTTTAACATTTTATACCCATCTCAAGAAAAGTGCTCAACGCCGCTAAAGAAAGTTTTCACTTCAATATTTAGAAACTTATCAACTTTCATTCCTTTGCATGATAAGTATAATATGTTTGTGTATAGTAAGTCACTTAGCTCAGCCAAATATGTTACCTAACTTGAACCCAGATGAAATCATTACTGAATAAATTCAATATGTTAGTCGTGCTGCGTGAATTATAATTAGATAAACTTTATTCCTATAATGCTAGTAGATCCTATAATATTTTCTCGTAAAATATCCACTAGACAAATAAATATAGAACTGCTTACAGTAAATTAAATATTCACAATAAATTAATTGACTTAAAACTGGCTGCCGAAATTCAATTAGAAATCGAAGCAAAAATAGGCTTTATTGTGAGATGGCACAAGGTATAGATTAGACTGGAACGCACAACCTGATGTTTATTAAATATAATAATCATTATAATACAACAGATGCCTTATTTATGAAACCAAATATTTTTACATAATAATATGCTTAAACAGTATTCAAATCAGAACCTGAAAGGAATTCATTTAAAGGTAAAAATTGTTTTAAAAATTTTTTGTAAATCATTAAAAATAAGGCGAAATATAAAATTCTTAAACAATATTCAATAAATCATAGCCAAAGTTAACATAATTGTTATTCTTAAAACTAAAAAAAAAAACGTAAAATATCGTAAAAAACTAGATGTAAAGAGAATTTAGAATATATTAGGGTCAAAGGCTGAATAGGGGGCCATGTCTGAGTATGTTATACTTCATACTTTTATTTTAATAAAATGTAAATATTGTAGGTACATTTAGAAATCTTAAAAAAACATTCATAATTTATTCAACTTTAAATTTTTTAACACATAGCAATTTGACAAGTTATGATAAAAGAGACTTAGCAATTTTCTTTTTTATACAATCAAGTTGCATCTGTTTGAATTTTGATATTAATAATCATTTGATCCGACCGACCTATCCATTAAAATCCATATATTGAGTGTACCTCCTGCCATACAAAACTTTATACTAAGCGATGTAGGCCCTTTTACATACACTAAAACAAAACACTACCAATTTTATATTTAGCTAGTGACATATGAAGAAGAGTCAATTTATGAGAAAACCTGTCAATACATAAAAGTATTAATAAAATATAATTACACTAGAGGAGCATTCAAGCGAAATAATTATATAAGAATAAACCGTTTATGTATAAAAATGAAAAGCTTCGATGCAAACTCTATATAAGTTTCTTTAAGCGAAACAACTTTTAGGAGTTCTACTTACACAAATATAAAAAAAAGTAAATTCAATGTTAGTTATAGAGTTAGTTTAATTGATATCATATTACATTTACTAATTTATCATATGAGTAGGTATCAATAATTATTTCATAAAGCATTTACTAGGATTTTAAACAGATACACATTAAGATCTAATATTTATATACATAGATTGATATTTAGTTTATTTATTTAAAATGGGATATGGACGTAGACTATAGAGAGAACTACGAGTAGGAAATGTACAATAGAATGGTAAGAGAATGGCACATTCTTAGAAATAGTACAAGTGTTTCCATTCAGATTCAATTACACTCCAAAAACATTGGTCTCAAGGCGAAATACGCGTTTACCGAATTGGTCTTATGAAACAATAATTTACTTAAAACATTGATTCGACAAACAACAAATGAATGTACAATGACTGTACACACAAGTACAATGAGTACAAATATAGTGTTTACACAGAACAAATTTAGCCACGTTCGAAAAATAATCGTATAACGGATCTCATCAGAGTCGAAACTAAATATTGTATCAAAATGACGTGAGGCCATTTTGAGTGTCTGACATTTGTAATGGTGGCATCGTTTGTTCTGTGTCTTCTCACGCGTAGAATTCGCGGTTGTTGTGACCCTTTCCGTACGAGGCGGCCGCTGGACTCCTCTTGGGCTCATCCAGAGCATACGAGCCCTCGTCCTTCTTTCTCATGCGGTAGACTATAAACATTACTACTAGTATAGCGCAGAGGAGTCCCACCACTGCTCCACCGATAACCGCTGAAATCAGAAAATATAATATGCTACATTTATTGACTCAAAAAATGTCTGAAGCAAAATTCTGCCTACGAGTCTATTAGGCAAAGTTCTCGTTCAGTTGTGTTTTGACCGCGCTTTGAATACAACGCCACGCAATGACAAAGTTTTCAGTGAAAAACTGTCAAAATAACAGATTTTTTTTAGTTTTTAATTTTAACTCGTGACCCTTAATATTTTTTAATTTCATCTCTGTATCAATAATTCTAAAGATGAATTTTTGACGCACAGTTTGACAGCTCTGCTGTGACATTATAAGCTACTCTCATAAGCTCTCGTGTACAAGTGTACACGGCAAGGCAGCTGTCAAAAATTTACCAATCTCTACGTATCCCTAGACAAAAATTCCAGAGAGAATTTTTTACCGAGTGTATTATTAATTGCACACATTAAAAGAAAACGGAACGCTTTTGAAGACAAAATATATTAATATTTAACTATTTGAATTTAGCTGGCGGCGGCCATATTTTTTGACCTTACAACGGGAACATTAAAATGTGAAATTTTTTAAAGAAAAAAAAAAAATGTTTTTAAAGTTATCGTTAGATCATATTATAACGTGTCCACTATACTAAAAATAATACAAAGAATTGCAGTATTTTTATATTGACTTGTTAAGCAAAATAGTCACAATTTATCGTACAAGTCTGTAAGAGCGGCGATATCACAGCACAAATCTATCACAAATCACGTTTTACAAGAACAGTGAAAAAGGAAATTATTATTGTTATCATTGAACTTCTGCAAATTTCGTAATTAACAAAACAGGTTTTATATTTCGATATGATATTTTGTATAAATGCATTTGTAAAGCGAAGCGCATCACCATCTAGTAATATATAGAGGTGGGTAGCTGTTCTGAAATGTCACAGTGATCTATCCCAAACTAACAACGTGCCAAAGACACAGCGTTCTTAAAGTCACTGTCAATGTTACGGTGTCATAATATATCAACCAACCGGCCGGCAACCCTTTTGTAATTCCTCTGGTGTTTCAAGATAATGTGATCGGCGGTGATCACTTAACATCAGGTTACCTGTACGCTCGTAATGTTTTGTGAGTTTGTCGTAAACTAAATTTTACTTTATTAAATAACTGTACGGAACTATGAAGTCATTGGAATCTAAGTGGCAAAGTCACGGTGACTTAAAAGTCATAAATGGAACTGGATCGAAAGTCACGGTGACAGTAAAATAACGATTTTCCCCATCGCCAGTAGGAAATAGATTGAGTCATACTCACCGGCAAGTATGCCGGGCTGCGAGAAAAAACTTGCCGCGCGATCTTCGTGAGCCGGGTCCATGATGAGCACGCCGTTGTCAGCCGGGCGCTGCTGAGGCTCCAGGTTCGAGCCCTCTGGACTCTGATCCTGGAAGAAGCGTCAACAAATGTTACTCATGAAAGTCAATCATTTAACCTTGGATAATTTATAAAGGCATATCTAAACATCATTAGAACTATAGAAATAATAAAGAAAGAGAAATTTAATAATGTATATAATAATAGGGCTTAAAGTTGGTATGAAATTGCAGATTTGTGTGAAAAATTGAAATTGTTTTTTTTTTTAATTTAACATATTTATTTAATCAAAATAATTACTATCATAATCTATACATTCCTGCCACCTAATAGAAAGGTCATTTATACCTTTGCAATTGTGATCTAGATTCGACAAACTGTGTGAAAGCATTTTGTACTGCCTCCAGAGAAATTGTCTAAATCACGAAAAAAATGTAACTCCGTAGGAGCAAGGTCTGGCGAATATGGAGAGTGAATGGTTTCTATTTGCAATTCCGGTAAAATTCAAACGGTTTCTCGTGCTGTATGAGGTCTAGTGTTATCATGGAGATATTATGGTGAAGATCGATTCATAAGTCAGGGCTTTTTCACTGCTAGTTTTGCTATCATTGTTGAGAGTTCTTGCTTGACCAGATCGCAGAAAGCTATAATGAATAACACCACACTGAAACCGCCAAACAGTTACCATTAACTTTTTATTGGTAAGCTTTGCTCAAGGACACTGTTGCGGCGTTCTACCTGAGCTCAGCTCGAATTTTTCGCTTTCGGTTATCGAAAAGTATCCACTTTTCATCGCACGTTACAGTTCGATCCAATATTTCTTCATTTCTGTATCGATTCAATAAAGCAACACAAGTTTCAACACGCGTTTCTTTCTGCAGATCATGAGGCACCTATTTTTCATATATTTTTATTTTATTGATACGACGCAACGAATCAATATCATTGGTAAGGTAACGTTAAACCAAGCCGCTAATTCCTGGGTAGTTTGGCTCGGATCGGCTTCCACTATCTCTTTCAATTCATTGTTATTCACCTGTGTGGTCTTCCACGTGGTTCGTTCTTCAAATCAAAGTTTCCATTACGAAAGCGTTTAAGCCAAAATAGCACGGTTCATTAGCAGTCTCCTCTCCAAACGCAACATTGATATTCCGAGCCTTCTTTATCAATGAAGCTTTAATATATTTTTTGAATTTGGGTTCTGTGGAGGCCTATCCACGTACGTACAGTTTATTTTTTATTTATGAATTGAATGAATTCAAATGAATACAATAATACAGTAAGTATTCTAAAGGAATCAATTTGAAGAAAAATGCCTTTTTATAGAATCTCATATAAACCGATCAGGTCACACCATCGAAATAACTTTCGTTGGATTGTGAACGATTCAAACCCTTATCACAGCGGTGTGATATCTAGATTATGGTCAACAGATAGTGTTAATTATATCAACAACAAATAACTATATAATTCTACAAATCAATAACAATCTGAAACGTAGACTTAGACTTACAATAATATCTCCAGATAAATTGATATCTCCAGAATCTGGATGCGAGGGAAGATCCACGCCAGCACCGCGTGGGTCTACTTCTCCTGGGCCGCCAAACAATATCCTCGCTGAAATCACAAAACAAGCAAATCAGTACCAAAATTTACAAAAGCTCCAAATTTAGCCAAATTATATTCGATTTTAGCATCTACAAAACCAGAAAATCTTTCCTGGTAGGCCAAATATTAGTATTTTAACACAAAAACTGAAATCAAATAATTCATTTTATGTAGTAGATCTAGACAATTGAAATAAAAACAATAAAATTTAGAACTAGGATCTTATTTTGATGATGTATTTAGTTAAGCGTAGATAGCGGAACAATTAAAAACAAGTAATGAATAACACTAAGAAAATTCAATCTACGTAAATATAAATATGAACAGAAATGGGCTAGCTTACATCGAGAGAGTAAATATGACAATTGCACAATAAAACGAGGTAAATACTCAATTACATGCGAAATAATTGGAAAACATGATGAGGTTTGAAGTATTTGATGTGATTATGAATCATGCGATGATATTAATGAACTTCCTTGGATGAAGCAAGCATTTTGGACTTACCAAATTCCTGGGGAATTCTCAAAGTTTACAAAATTCAATTAACACTTTATAGATCAGAATTATTATATGTTTTGTAAATATAATGAGAACGGATATGACCAGTTAGATGATTAGTCAGAAGGAAACTAATGCAGGAATTAGTTTTGATAAAGTCTCTGGGAGCTGTGTATTAGCAATATTCAAGGCTAAACTACGCAATAATTATAATTTTTTAGGTTAATCGCATTCAAATTACTCATAGAATAATAAATTTTGCAGAGTTTTCTGTATTCATTGCAATCTCTGAGGATAACATTAAAGATTTTATATTTAATATATCTACCAAAATACTGATCACTCAAGAAATTATTTGTACATATTTTGGTTTCTTTTAATAAACACAACCGTTTTGTATTATAATAAATAAATATAAACCTTTAGAACTATATGCCGGGTACAGATTTACTAATTTAAAAAAATTACCAAAATAGAAACGTGAAATCATTCTTAGGTAAATAACAGATGAATAATTATTACTAATGCATCTAAAGTAGTTTAGAAAAATCAAAGAGAATAATTTACTGAGCATATCGAATATGCAATTATAGGCTTGACAAGAAAAAAATATTATGCTACAAATCATTTATATTTCGCCTTAGTCATTATGACTGGAAAGATAGTAACTAGTCGACAAAAATAGACATACGACTCTGCAACCTCTGTTGAATGAGTTCACGTTATAAAACTAAAAAATAATAATGCAACAAAACTGGCATGCACGGCCACTACTCACGACTGACTATATCGAACAGCTTGTCTACTGGTTGTGGGTAAACAGGCTCGGGTGTCGAAATCGGACTGTATATATCCGGGACTGGATATTCTCCGTCGAATTTCGGAGCCTCTGTTGTGGTTGAAGTGCGTGGGCGTGCGTAATCCTCGTCATCTTCAGGCGCGTAGGGAGCGTCACCTGAACCACGCCCGTCCTCGTCGTCAGGACCGGGTCCGAAACCGGAACCCGAGCTCTCGTCGACTTCTAAGCCGGAGCCGTCATCATCGATGAACAGGTCCTTGTCAGAAGCGAGAGGACCGTCGTGCTGTATGTGGACTTCGATCTCCGTTGGATGAACGACGGCTGCAACGTCCTGGAAATTGAAATGCAAAGGATTTATAACAGGCAACACAGGAATATCTTATTTAGGTGTATGTATGTATCATTAACTAGAGTTAAGTTTACTAACTTAAAAACCTTCAACTTTAATTAGATATTAGGTAAACTTTTGCATTTGCTAGAAACTGTCATAATCATTATGTTAACACCAGGAACAAACATATAGTTTTAATGCCTACTACTTTGCTAAATCTTATTAGTAAGGCGTTGTATATTCTTTTACAAAAAAGTCCCAGAAAATGTATTACGAAATTCAAAAAAAAATGTTAAAAAACGCTTCTATTGTTAAGGTTACTATAACATAAATGAATTTCTTAATGATACCACAGATTTGGAATGGAGCGACCGTCCTCAGGCTATAGAACAATATTTGTTTTTATACGATTTTACATTAAAACAATATTTTTATAAAAAAAAGAAGCCCACTGAGTTTCTTGCGTTCCTCTCAGGTCTGAGGTATACTTTTTTGGAATGGGTTGTAATTTTTGACTTTTAATAAGTGATCGTCACAAAATAATTTTCAAAAACAATACATTACATTGCGTCATAATTTAAATTAACTATATTATATATTTATAAAGTGACAATAGTTTATTTAACGTCATACATATGCAGCATTATTACATTTTTAACCCGCAAGCTACGTAATTGGTCGAAAGGGTTTGCGTACTAACTGCATAGTGCATATTATAGCATCTACAGACGCGACCTACTTCCAGAACCTTCACATAATTAACGTAAAACAACAGAATTACACACAACACAAAAAAATTAATGATTACACATATTATAAGACCAGAAATATCGACTTCGAGTGGTTTACACAATGAAAACAATAGGCAAATAACACATTTGAAAGCTAACACGCACAATAATTATTTATTATTAAGTTTACAAAATGCACGTTGTAAACACAGGTTTCTATATAACAGTTAACCCACCTGAATAACACAGCGATGTTATAGGATTTAATTTGTAATTAGGCCTTATTTGCACCGTAACAAAGTCGGGCAGAGCTTTTGGTTAACACTTGTGAGGAGGATCGATAACAGCCGGGGCTATGTGGGAGGAAGGGGGGACGAGGTTGCACGTTCCCGACAAACGTCAGCAGAGGACGGGATGTCTGAAGGCTTTCGAGGAATGGTGAATCACGTTGTTTACGCGAGAGGGCGCTGTAGTAAGGCTCGTGGTTCCGATAATATATGATAGGAGGCATTTTGGCTAAAAGTGATTCATTGTGTTTTTCGTTAAGATATTAATAATTATTTTAGTCAATGTTAAATCTATGTCTATATTACATCTGCAGATATAAAAATATCAGATGCTTTCGTACAACCAGTTTTTTGCATTATTGCAAGAATTCATTCAGCAAAACTAATTACAGTTGGATGGATTAATTAGTTGAATTTTTTTAACAATGAAATGTAAAGCAAAATTCAAGCCACAATAGAATAGGCTTACATCAGAATCGAAAATCTTAGAGAGGAGATTTCAATTACAGACTGAGTAAATTTCTAATAAACTACATATTATACAAATACTAGCTGACCCAGCAAACGTTGTATTGCCGATAGTAAAATCGCGATATAAAAGTAACTGCTGATCGTAGATGGGTGAAAATTTTAAGTTATTATATGAATATTTTTTAATGTTGACTCATAATCAAATCAAATTTAAAAAAAAAAAATTGGCGTGGACCACCCTTAAAATTTACGGGGATGAAAAATAGATGTTGTCCGATTCTCAGACCTACCAAATATGCACTCAAAACTTCATGAGATTCGGTCAAGCCGTTTCGGAGGAGTACGGGAACGAACATTGTGACACGAGAATTTTATATATAAGATTAATTCGAAAATCAGCATTTACAAAAAAAAGGAATGACTTACAGAAATCACTAATTATAGTTTTAAATTCGTTGAACAGTTATAAAATTAAGTGAAATTACACAATTTTTTACAATAAGTGCAGTTTATTTATGTTGGGTTCACGGAAACAAATGTATGCCTATTTTAGTTTTTGGTCCATTGATTAACTAGAACCTTTTCTCTCCATTGGCAGTGAATGGGAAAAAGGGAATCAAGGAGGGACCCTGTCCTACAAATGGCAACCTTTTTAATCTACTACCTCTAATCATTACTGAGACTAAGTAATTAATAGAATACATTTATAATTAGATTTATTAAATCCAGGATGGGTCCGGGTCGTCAGAGTTGGAGAATTCCTCCCTTAGCCTACTCGTTCAGGCTGCCTGTCGTATTCTGGGGAAGACACAGAAAACCTAACTAAAAGGTCGGCAAGTAATCACCTACAGTGCTATTTGTTCTTGGGTAATACGGTATCTAAGTAGTTGGAGCGCAGCGGAGACCAATCCTTAATCTTAGATTTACTTGATTGTACATATATATATATATATATATATATACGTTTATATACGTTTGGGACACCAGACAGACACACACAAACTTTCTCCTTTAATAAATTAATATCGAAGTACATGTAAAGGTCCTATACGCTAAGTGTGATCTTTTCTCTATGATAATATAGTATTCATTCATCATCAACCGGAAGACGTCCACTGCTGGACAAAGACCTCCCCCACAGATTTCCACGACGATCGGTCCTGCGCTGCCCTCATCAAACGTATTACGGCGATCTCGCCCAGATCGTCGGTCCATCTTGTGGGGGGCCTACCAACACTGCAACTTCTGGTATTTGGTCGCCATTCGAGGACTTTACTGTCCCAATCTGCCCGTCGAACTATGTGCCCTGCCCACTGCCATTTCAGTTTCGAAATCATTTGGACTATGTCGGTGTCTACCCATCTCCTGATTTCTGATTCGAACTCGCAGGGCAACTCCGAGCATAGCCCTCTCCATTGCCCTATGAGCGACCATGAGCTTTCTCATCCCTAGTTAGCGACTACGTCTGCGTACCGAAACTCATTTCTTGCAACACACACTGGTTGAAAACTTTCGTCTTCATACACTGTAGTATTCATTATAACAATATAATTTATTCTAACGGTTCTTGGTGTGAGATATTTTCACAAATCATGTAATGTTACGACTGCGCAATTGACGTAGCGGTAGCGAATGCTTGCAAGCAAGTTTGAAGGCTCGGGTTCGAGCGTACGGGTCACCTGTTGTTAAGTGATCACCGCCGCCCTCAATCTCCCGCAACACCAGAGTAATCACAGGAGCGTTGCCGGCCTTTAAGGAAGGTGTACGCGCTTTTTTTGAAGGTACCCATGTTGTATGGTCCCGAAAACACCGCACAAGTAAGCTCATTCCACAGCTTTGTAGTACGTGGAAGAAAGCTCCTTGAAAACCGCACTGTGGAGGACCGCCACACATCCAGATTGTGAGGATGATATCCTAACTTGTGGCGTGTCGTGCGAAGGTGGAATTCGGCGGCAGGAACAAAGGATAAACAGCTCTTCGGAACACTCCCCGTGATAAATGCGCTTGATATTTTTGTGATCTTGTAATGTGATTAATGATAATATTAACATTTGCTTTGGTGTATGTCTCTGTGATAATGATAGTGAGATATATGACATATACACAACCAGCGAAGACTTTGTCTTAATTAGCCGCTTGAGTAAAATGATAAATAAGTAAATTGCAAAGGACATTAACAATACAATTTCCGTTATGCAAGTATCGCTGTAACAGCAAGTTTAATCGCAATGCGAGCGCAAACAGTAATGAGAAATATAATTTATCGCGCTCAGATAAACTCGCAACCGTAATGCAGCGTTTATTATCCCGCTACCTGTGTGACGTGACCCTAATAACGCCTCATATTTTATTGGTTCCTGCTTCAGCGAATTTAAAATGCATGCACAAAGGGAGGATTTAAGCTGGATATTCTGTGGATTTATTCGGAATTTACATTGTAACAAAAATATTTATGTATTAAATTTAAAATTGGTGGAATATTGGGTGAGTTGGTGCGCGAAAACCAAAATTTTTAGATTTTTTTTATGACAATAAGGGACGAGACGAGCAGGACGTTCGACTGATGGTAATTGATACGCCCTGCCCATTACAATAAAGTAACGCTCAGGATTCTTGAAAAGCCCAAAAACTCTGAACGGCACTACAATTGCGCTCGTCACTTTAAGACATAAGATTTCAGGTCTAATTTGCCCAGTAATTTCACTAGCTACAGCGCCCTTCAGACCGTAACACAGTAATGTTTACACATTACTGCTTCACGGCAGAAAAGTACATGTCATGAGCATATATAAGAATTTATCCATTATGAGAGCCCTTTTCGGTCCTGTTTATCGTCAATGGACGAAATGGACGAAAAACATGTTGTTTCATCCAACGCATACCGCGTGTTGACGACAAGAATAGTGTGCAGAAATTCCATAAAACTTCTTCTAGGAAATACATGTTTTTGAGTAAATCTTACAAATTTGTGAAATAAATGTTTTTCATATGGAATCTTCATTATATGCGCGAGGTTTCTATCCTACTGTTATTACATTAATTACAATTTATGAGTACATTAAGAACGGCACAAAAGCAGATAGTTGGACGATTATACTGAAATTGTTTGATAAAATTTTTATGTTCTGTTTTAATATAAATTTAAAAAATTAAAAAGATTAAGTAATTAAATTTCGAAATTCAAAAGATTTTTTAAGATCTTTTATGTGGTAGAGCGTAAGGTTACTATAACGTAAATGACCTTCTTAATGATACCACAGATTGGGAATGGAGCGATCTCCCCCAGGACATTTACTAATAAATTTTATTGTACGATAGTATATTTTATTTGGGACGAAAAATTATTTTAAAAAGAAGACGCTTGCTGAGTTTCTTGCGCCCGTTCTCCTCAGGTCTGAGGCATAAATTTTAGAACGGGTGGTAGTTTTTGACTTAAGAAAAGTGATTTTAAAGCCTATTTTAAATAAAAATATTTGAATTTGGATTATGTTTCATAGTGCATGAAACAAAGTATCTTAACAGAGTAGAACACATATCTACTTTTAAATTTAATGTATGTTCATATACTGCAGTTGTGCTAAAATTATCATTTTTATGACTGCAGGTGAACAAAGCCTCGTTTCCAAGTTAGTTATGATATAATATTTTATCAAAGTTTCGCAATAATTAATGTCGCGGCACTGTATAGTCTAATGAGATTTTCCTATCGAGTTTATCTTAATTAAACCCTGTGTGGGGGCCCCTTTACTTCCTTACTTTATTATGATAACTGCTTTGTTTGAATTTTATTATATATTGTTTAAATTACTAAAGTTATAAAAGAATATGTCAGCTGACTTTTTTATGTTTCTTTTCATAATTTCACTAGCCATTCCCGCCCGCATCGCTTGGCGAATTTTAAAAGGAAATAAATTAAACAAAAAAAAGTAGCCGTAAAGCATCTTGGATAAATTTCGCATCGAATGGTGGTAGTTTCATGTCGATACGATCAGTGGTTTAGGCGTGAAGGAGCCTCAAACAAAGACCAATTTCATTATATATATATAGCAGCCGTTCCCGCCCGCTTCGCTGGGCGAATTTGAAAAAGAAGGAACGTTGGAATTAGGAAACCATTTTCATTATATATATATAGATGATAAAAAAAACTTAACAATTACTTTACGAACAGCCTTCACCAGTGGAAAGCTTCTTCGCACCGGAAGTGAGCTAGGTATGGATATTATTATAACACTAGAAATAAGGGATTGCTTGTAAGTAATTCTAGTAGGCTTCATAGGATCCATAATAGCTTTAAGGGTAAATATATACACTTTTATAATGAAGTCCAAGCCACTGTTCAGGCATTATCTATAAATAAATTAAAATTTTAT
Source organism: Leptidea sinapis (assembly GCF_905404315.1). Classification (NCBI taxonomy): domain Eukaryota; kingdom Metazoa; phylum Arthropoda; class Insecta; order Lepidoptera; family Pieridae; genus Leptidea; species Leptidea sinapis. The sequence goes on along the minus strand of NC_066304.1, from coordinate 4,778,963 downwards.
AAAAAAAAGGCTCTGTCGTAAGTACTATTACTCCACAGCTGAATTGATCGGACAGCCTGCGACTAGATTGTGATTATTTTATAGCGATAGAAATGAGTGTACAATATTGTAAATTTTTATTGATAAGAGCGCTAAAAAAGAATGCTGGGAGAGTTTCTAGCGCCGCTTCTTCTCTCTCACAGCGCCATTTGTTTACGAAGCGGTAGTAGTATCTAGTATATTAGAAATAACATCAAAAATAATTCAAAAGGAATCAATTTTGAGAAAATAAATGCCTTTTATGCATTTTATGTACCTAGGTATGTATGGGGGCACGCTTACCGTATATATGCGGCAATTATGCAGTGCCTACCTTAATAAGAAACTACATAAATATACCGGCTAGTGTTACGTTTAATTTGGTTCTGTTATTGTATGACCAAGCTTCAATTAAGCATCTGTTCAGTAAATATTTATTTAAATTGCGTTACTTAGTTACTTAACAAAATTGTAGTATTTATCAAATAATTATCACATGCATGCACCTCGTAAGGCATTATGAACAACAGAGGGGCAGACATTCTAATATTTTTCGTCTAAGTATTTATTAATAAATAGAATAGTAACTTTTAGTAAACTAGTTACTTTTAGGTAACTTTTTCAAAGAGCTCATGAATTTTTTAATATATTTGAGCTTTTAAGTGTTGTGGTAACTTATTATAAATTTTAACTGACAGTGGGTAGTGACCGGAACTGTGTAATGTTAATTTAGATTTAGTTTGAAAAAGATTATTTTTATAGCGAGGTGTGTTGTTCCGGAGCACGTCTACGATTTTGGTGTTTTCTCATAAACTAATTTTCCTTACGCTAAATAATTAGTGGTCAAAGTAATGCCACTAAAGGAAAAAATTATATTTTCTTCTTTATATAATATGATCGCATAATATCATGACCTCGAGTATAGTAACCATCTCACCAGTCATACTGCCCAAAATTATATCATCCTTTCGCACCACAAGCATGTTTGGTTCTATTAAAACAATACATTTCATCCTCACCTTTCGTATAGCTTTCAAATTGATTCCAGATATGTATTTGCTATATAAATAAAGAGTTTACCTACCTATAAAAATTAAATTTGCAACCAAAATTTATGAACGATGCGTGACTTGAACTCGCGCTTCTCGGGTTACGTCCGAGCGCTCTTATCGGTTGGTAAATTTTTGGTTTGGTTTTTGGTAAAATTAGTTGGTTGTTCAGTTGAGCGAACGCGTCCGAGTGACGCATGGATCGTAAATCATTGTATGTTTTGTTCAATTCTAAGGTCGTGGCTCAATCTACATTTACCTATACTAATATTACAAAAAAGTAAAGTTTGTGAGGTTGTATTATCTGTATCTACTGAATCGATTCAGAACATTCTGTTACCAATAGAAAGCCTCATTATAAGTGAGTATCATAAAGCATATTTCTTAATCCGAAAAATTTATATATATATTTTTCGTGTTTATCGGATAAACAAAATGCATATGCCGAAAAACATAATTTAAAAGAGTGAAAAAACATAGAAGCTATTTTATTCGGAGTGACCGAAATACCATAAGCTCGCCAAAAGCCTACAAGGTAAAGGCTCAACAAAAATAATTGGCCACTTAATGAAAATTCCTAGTTAGAATAAATGATAAGAATGTCACACAGTCACCGGCCAAGCAGCGACTGTTCAACTTAAACAAAACACTTTGCGGAACCTTTAATATGGCGATGAATTTTGAAACAGGCGGTAGAGGCAACTGTTTAAAATGTACAAAGTTTAATGGAAATTCGTCCCGTTGGAATATTAAGAAGATAATGACGTCGCCGACACAAGCCCCCGGTCTTTATGGTAACTTGTTTGGAAGTTGCCACTTATTGATTTAGTGCTGATAATTAAAGGCAAGCGAACCGTGTTTCGGCACCTGAATGAAGTATTCACTGGCTTTATATATTGCTTTTAATTAATAATTTGAAAGAGGTACTTCAAATATATAACCTTCATCGTGGGGATTTTAATGTGTGTGTGGTTATAATGTATTTTATAAGAAGATATTTATTGTTTAATTTTATATTCACTTATAGTTTTAAGTAGTTAAATACCTTTTCTGTTTTAATATAATTACTCAATTAACAGCGTCAATTTTGACAATATGTATTGATTCTATCAAAATTTATTAAATTAAGTATTCTTTTGAAAGAAAGAAAGAAAATAATCATTTATTCTGCAACTTAAAACTTAAGTATACAAGTAAACTTAATTATTAATTTACATCAACATGCAGAATTGGAGTTCACCTCAGCATAATACTGATCATACCCACAGGTGATATGATCAGCGCTGGTCTTCCGAAGAACCCCAGGTGGTCTAGCGGATTGTCAAACTACTTAAAGGTTATACATATTATATGAAGGGTTACCATTCTAAAATAATAATATCACAATAAAAAAGTAATACCAACAAAACAAAAATTACATAAAATTTCATGACCTGACCTAATTCAATAATTAGTGATATAATTAAGAACACTAAAAGCAAAAAATAATGTGATTGAATGAGTGCTAATTCTGCTGATATTAATAAGAATCTCACTTAAAAGAAATCATAACAATAACAGGTCGTATAATTTATTTTTAAATAGCACTGGTGTCAAGTAAAAGAGTTTCCTGTACTTTTTGATGAGTATTAAGGAACACTTTAAGTTTACTGCGAAAACCTAGTTTATATTGGAGGTTCCTTATTGGAAAGGGGATATTTCGAAGTCGATTAAAGCCACTGCTCCGAAAATAAATTGTACGATAAGAGAAGAAACGGCGCAAGAATCTCACCATAACGTAATATGTCTCTCTTAAACCCTCTAATTACAATCAAATAGAGACTTTATAATCAATTGTTAAGAAACTTTTTCATAAATATATTTCGCCACAATATTAATCAGCCGGCTATCTATTCGAAGCCAGACTATAAAAAGTAAGCACTTGATTTATTGTTTAAACATTATGCTATAAATCACAAGAACCCCGGTCTGGAGTAAGAAAAATTGTGCGGAAAAATTGGAGGCTCTCTGACGGACAGCTTACAAGCCCGCCCCGGTTATTAATTAATTTGAGCTTTTATTAATTAGCGGTTTGTTATATTTATATCTGTACAAATTACACTGGCTTTATTATCAAATTGTTTTTTGATGTTATTACGAGACTTGATTTTTTTACAAGTTATGTTTTTGATGGCTTGGATTTTCATTAATTATTTATAAATACAATGAATGATAGCAATTTTCACTTGCGCGCGGATCACAGAAAAGCTATTCCACCTTCGCGCGACACGCCACAAGTTAGGATATCATCACCACCATCTGGATGTGTGGCGGTCCTCCACAGTGCGGTTTTCAAGGAGCTTTCTTCCACGTACTACAAAGCTGTGGAAAGAACTTCCTTGTGCGTGACGTGCTTCCGTGACGATACAACATGGGTACCTTCAAAAAAGCGCGTACACCTTCCTTTAAGGCCGGCAACGCTCTTGTGATTGCTCTGGTGTTGCAAGAGATTGTGGGCGGCGGTGATCACTTAACAACAGGGTGACCCGTGCGCTCGTTTGTCCTCCGATTCCATATAACAAAAAAAAAGCAAATGGATAGATTTCAATTAAGTTATTAAGTTTTTGTTTCGTGTTTGTTCTTTTAAAATATAACATGATGATATAGTTTAAAGTATTTTGTTGGTATCCATTTGCATCACGACAGCATGCACCCAAAGGGTTTTTTATATTTTTTTATGAAAATAAGGGACGAGACGAGCCGGACGTTCAGCTGATAGTAATTGAAATACCTAAAAATTCTGAGCGGTACTACAACTGCCCGCGTTACCTTGGGACATAAGATGTTAGTCTTATTTGCCCAGTAATTTCACTAGCTACGGCGCCCTTCAGACCGAAACACAGTAATGCTTATACATTACTGCTTCACGGCAGAAATAGGCGACGTCGTGGTACCCATAATCTACCCGGAATTCTGTGCAAAGTTTTCACGATATAATACGTATCACGTATGTTATCCTTCCAGTACAAATACGACTCGCATCCGTCTGGTTTTATGGAATAACGAGATTCACGTGTCCGCCTTAATTAGTGAGTACCTAAAGATTCCCTTTTCTTTTCTCAATATTTTATTAGTGAAATTACTCTGCAAATGAGACTTAACATCTTACATCTCAAGATGACGAGCGCAATTGTAGTGTCGCTCAGAAGTTATAGATTTTTCAAGAATCCTGAGCGGTACTGCACTATTACCATCAGCTGAACGTCCTGCTCGTCTCGTCCTTTAAAAAACAAAAAATAATATCACAAGCACGAAACAAAGAATTAAATAACGTATGATCTTTTCAACTAACCGAATTTCCGATATTTATGTGTATATTATGTATATGGAGTGACGTTAGGAATTTTACTATCCATGGCGGACAATATTTACCCAGAATGAGTGGCAAATCAAAAGCTGAATAAATAATATAAAACCAATTGAAACGAACAGAAAGTAGGTTGGGCATTATCAACGCAATGACAACAAGAGATTCTCGATTTTAATTCGCCAAGTCTTCAGGGAGCGGAATAAATTATTTTCCGGTTTCGAGACACTCCGCTGTTTCCCGAGATATTATTTCTTCGTTTAATGACTCGTTTACTTGTTTCTCTTTATTGGAAATACAATTATTACTTGTTTTCAAATTAAATCCCAAGTCATGCTGTCATATAACTATTATGAGAGCCTGGTATGTATCAATTTTAATTATTATATAAATATCATAATAAACATCTTTTCTGCTACAAACCAAATAATGTAATGTGTGGTCCTATGACCATATATGTGCCTATGCACATAAGTAAATTTGCTAGAAACTGTGATAACCATAATGTTAACACCAGGAACAGACATAAAATTATAATGCCTACTACTCGAGTTAGTAAGTATTTTGTTGGATTTTTTTTAATAAAATAAGGGACGAGACGAGCAGGACGTTCAGCTGATGGTATTTGATACGCCCTTCCCATAACAATGCAGTGCCGTTCAGGATTCTTGAAAATCTCCTTAATTCTGAGCGATACTACAATTTCGCCAGTCACCTTGATTCATAAGATGTTAAGTCTCATTTGCCCAGTAATTTCACTAGCTACGGCACCCTTCGTACCGAACCACAATAATGTTTACACATTACTGCTTCACGGCAGAAATACGCGCCGTTGAGGTACTCATAATCTAGCGGCATCCTTTGCCAAGTAGCCTTTTGGTATAATAGTGTTATGCTTTTAATTATTTACAACATTAGCAAAATTTTATAATAATCAAACCATTTTTGAGTTCTAACGTGTCTAATGATATAATAATAGCTCATTCTGATGCCTTCTTTTATCCAACCCAATTGGAAATAAGGTATAAACTCCAGACTATCCCTCTGTTAAACCTCAAAGCTTTCCACTTAAACTTAGGAGCGATTCCGACGAAATAAAATGAAACTTACTTGAGTTTGGAGAATCATTAACCTAATTCACAATTATTTGTGTTTATCTCAGTTCTAGAATCATTAATACGTTGTTTGCGTGAAGCGGTAATGTCTTTGTATCGTGTACTTTCGTGGTTCTACTCAAAAAAATTATCTATGATTGAACTGATGTAGCGTTGAGGGGGAAATACTCGATTTGTTTGTTTTGCTTCTGTGAATAAAAAAAGGCATAAAAGGTACTTATTTTCACAAAATTTATTCCTTTACAATTCTTTTTGATGTCATTTGTAATATACTATTTTTTTTTTATATAAGAGGGGGCAAACGGGCAAGAGGCTCACGGGATGGGGAGAGGTGAGGCAACCGCCCATGGACATCCGCAACAACAGGTGTGTCAAAAAATGAGTTGCCGGCCTTTAAGGTGGGAGTACTTTTTTCTAGATACTACTAACGCTTCGGAAACAAATGGCGCTCTTAGAGAGAAGAAGAGTTAGATAAGTTCTATTCCTAGGATAAAGCTGTTATTTACACCTAGATAACCATGTCTTCATTTTACAAACTACTTATCCTGAGAATAACAAAGTTATACAGGAGTTACTCTTATACCACCAATTTTTAAGGAATAACTGGCTTATTCTTCAGATAAAATCAAAATGGCGTCAAATTTTTATGTTAGCTGAGTGCACAGAGTACATTATAACTGAGCGACCGGCCTTAGATTATGGATTGGACTTCGCTGCTCCAACTAGATACCGGAAGCGTAGTCGCAAAGTACGGCAACTAATACTACGCCCAAGTGTATACACTCGAGCCAGTCTCGAACAATGTGTGACATTGACGTGCTACATGATCTGTTAAGATTTGCTAATAATTGAAACTAAAATGCCGAGTTCCGTAGTAAGACTTTGTAAAAATAATACTACAAGAAATAAGAAAGACATTAGGATAACATATACTCAGTAAGTATTTTGAATTTTATTATTTTCAATGTAAAATAACACGGAGCGTATGTTACGAAATTTTAAAGATGCCATCGAGTGTCATGATGCGACGCACACAATCATCTAATAGTTGCCTGAATTAAAATGCTATTAGTCTTAGGTAATGAGGTATCTATTTGGAGCGCAGTGGAGACCGATGCTTAATATAACTGAGCGATCATTGATTCCTACTTCTACACATTGAATTGCGTTTAAGATAAAATATTATTAAAAACGCAGCATTTACAAAAATAATGTAATCCTACAGTGAAAGCGATGACATATCCAAGGTGCTCCAAAGAAAGAATGAGCATTATTACAACTGCGATAAAAAGGATTCGATTGAAAAAATGACGCAGGTACAAAGTGATGACTACATTAAAAATGTCCTGTTATGCTATACTGTACCGAGACAATGATAAACCTATTTAATTTGTATGCATTTACAATAATTAATTTAATAGTTATTCTAGGAGTAACTTTTTGTCTTTACAAAGTGGTGAAAGATGCGATATTAAACATAAGCGTTCACTGGGTGAAACGTACTATGAGTCATTCTGGGAGTAAATGCAGCGTATAATTTTATACCTGGAATACTTATCTCGTACCATTGGTGAAATTGAACCTTAGTATCATCATCATCAGCCGGTAGACGTCTACTGCTGGACAAAGGCCTCCCCCAAAGATTTCCACGACGATCGGTCTGCCCTCATTCAACGTATTCCAGCGATCTTGACCAGATCGTCGGTCCATCTTGTGTGGGGCTTACCAACACTACGTCTTCCGGTACGTGGTCGCCATTCGAGGACTTTGCTGCCCCAACGGCCATCTGTCCGTCGAACTATTTGCCCTGCCAACTGCAACTTCAGTTTCGCAATCATTTGGGCTATGTCGGTGACTTTGGTTCTCCTCATTTCTGATTCGATCTCGCACGGAAACTCCGAGCATAGCCCTCTCCATTGCCCTCTGAGAGACCATGAGCTTTCTCATAAGGCCCATACTTAGCGACCACGTCTGCGTACCCTAAGTCATCAGCGTTGAAAACCGTCGTCTTCAGACACTGTGGTATTTGGGACGAGAAGAATTTACGAAGCTTCCCGAACGCTAAATGATATTTTTTATATAAATAAGTATCTCTAATTTAACTTATTCGACACAAATTTACAATTAGCGTTACTTTATAGACCTTGAACAAATTACTTAATACATGAAATAAATTTAATAATGGAGCTTATACTCGTAATGACTTTAAACGATGTGAAAGCTGTTACAGGAGAACGTCTGTGATTGACTACTCATCAGACACGAAGTTCTTTTGTCTCTACCATAAAAAATAAACAATTTTAAGGCTGTGTTTTATGTCAATAAAAGTTACGTTTTGCGAGTTATATATTAAAATCACCTATTCTGCCGCCATTCTCAAATAGAACAAGCCCAATGAAAATCAAATTGAACGTCCTAATAATAAGGTACAATTTCATATTATAATTCTTCACTGAATTCTTAATGTAGGGCCAACAATGAACAAAGGAATTCTCAAGTCATTTTTACATCTATTTGTGGATTTATAGAGGGGATGCGAGAGCGAATCTTACACAAAGGTTCCGATGAGGGATAATAATAATATTGACACACTTTTATACAAAGTATCTTACCCCAAACTAGGCATAGAAAACGATATATTTAATACAATATACTTACTTAAACATACATAAATACATATAACCATCCATGACTCGGAAATAAACATCCATTTTCATCATATAAATGTCGGCACCTCTGGCTCAACAGGTAGGGTCACTAACCACTGAGCTTTATAGGACGTCTGGATGAAGAAAATGTTTAAAGATTTCTGGAAAAATATAGCGTTGAAGCTATTGTTGTCAATGAGTTATTGAAGTATCTGATAGGGACCAGTTCCTAGAATAAATAATACTTCTAAATATCAGTGCAGCCGGAAGATACTGTGATCGGTAAGATTTCTTATAATTTTAATATTATAAACTTAGATAATTTATACGTCTAGATAGAGTCTCTTACTTCTAGATTACCGACGACAACAGGCCAGGTTTATTATTTTAGTGTGCGTGACAAGCTACGGCTTACACTCGCGATTGGTAGCTTAATTTGTGTTAGTGTCACGTACACTGGTCAAAAAAGAGGTTTACTGTCAACCTCAATTTTTTCGACGTTTCGACAGCTGTCACAGTCTATCAAGATGTATAAATGATCTCCATATAATGAGATCCATATAGCCCAGTAGTTAGAGACAGGTTCCCAATTTAGCTTGAGGTCCCAGGTACGAATCCCGGTAGGTGCAAACATTTATATGATGAATATAGATGTTTTATTCGAGTTATTGATGTTTATATAAGTTTAAGTAAGTATATCGTACAAACCATAACCATGCCAGTATGGGGCCAAGATAATTTGTGTAGTGCGTCGAGGCATTAGGAGATCCAATATTTGTTATAGTTTGTAACTGAAGACTAGAACAAACACCAAGCTCTTAACCAACCCGCAACTGCCTCACCAGAACTGGTAATGCGACGCCATCTTTTAGTATTTTTAGTTGTAATGGGCAATTGTTGAGTTCATTGCCAATTCTTCTCAACAAAAGCAGCGTTAAGTACACCGGAAGTATTTAAAAATATTGACGAATCAAAAAAATTTTAATAAGATTAATTTATTGTATTATAATCTAATTGAATAATACTTGAGTTGAGGTGGACATGTACATATTTGTGCACGGCCATTTGCTAATAAAATTAATTAATAGACGGATATACGGAATAAATTTACCTACACAAAAAAAGTACAAGATATAAGAATAACTTTTCGGAGTTTCGTACTAAACAAATGCTTTATGCCGTGAAAAAACTTGTTAAACTGTAAATGATAGTTCATAATAACTATAACCCACAGCAAGTATTGGCAACCTACAAATCAGACTTAAGGATATGTGAAACAGGTTTAACTAGTGTTCATAGCTCCGAATGCTATATTTTCACCACAAAACTTGTATAAAAACACCTTGTTTGCGTGTTTTCTGCTAAGTAAAGAAAGTTTTATTAACGATACAAATATTTAAGCAGTACTTACAATATTATTACATATAACCTTTGGAATTAATTTTGTTTGTTACAATTAATTCAATACATCCTCCTCATATTTTGTTTGTTTATTTACATGATTAAATTAAACCTTGTTCACATTCAATCCCGTTCACAGGGCACCGAGTGATTGAGCAAAAACGTAATAAATAGTGATTTTCCTTATTCGGGTAATACGTTTCGTTTCAATACGTTTGCGTAAAACGGTCCCAATGCAGTAAACAAATATTATTTATTATTTACAAGCATCACTCTTCTCTTCTTCTCCCGTATAGCGCCTCCTCGGTATGTCATTTTGTGTATGAGAGATTTGAAATATCTCAATAAATATTATAATTTCTAACAACTTAATTTAAAAAATATAGCTCACTGGTATAATTGGCCTCTGTGTTCGCGATATGTATATATGTATATTTCGTCTGTCTTAACAAGATTAGATACAATTATAGTTTCTTGTGTACTTCAGGTGTCGTGTGCAAGTAGTTGAAAAAAAAAAATCAAATTCCAAATTTCTATATTTGATCTTAAAGTATATATACAAAATTACTGAAATCTACTTATTAAAGCAATTTACAATTAAGCCTTATATATGTAGGTGTCAGAAAACTTATTTCTACAACCCTATCTACGTATTGAGGGATAAAAACTTTATTATGCCTAAAATAACTAATACATGAGGTTTGTGGGGGGGGGGGGGGGGGGGGGATCCAGGAAACTAGGAAAACCTGGCTATTTGCTATTGATATAACGTAATATTACTCGTAACCTATCACTTAACCTAACTCAAGACTAATGACTAGAACTTAAAACTAACTTAAAAACTAAGGTAAATAAATACATAGATATGTATACATATATATATATATAATATATAAATATAAGAGGGGTGTGGCGAGGGGGATCTTGGGAAAGGGAAGGAGGCAAGTAGTTGATGAAGTATGAGTGACAGAGTGGGTAAACGGAGTAATATTAGAGTAATATTAGGAAATCTGGCGTCGACACCTTGGTATAAATAACGTTAGGAAGGTGGGAGGGAGTAAAGCGCTAAATGTGACATTGTATGACAAGGGACAGAAGGGATTACAATGCTTTGTAAAATCGCATCAGACAGTCAAAGAGACGTGGGAATCTGAAAAGGATATCACTTAACGGATCGCCTAACCACGAGCAACCACTGCACGGCTTCGATCCGTATGGCAATCACGGAAACTGACACGGAGAGTTATGTTCAAAATATTGCGGTTCAACGTGAAGACCGCAGAGTTGAACGTTTTACTTGACTAAAAAATAGAGCTCTGTTAGCTGAAGCACGAATTCAAATTGTCATATACGACAATTTGCTCTAATGAATAAAAAATAACTATATATAAAACAACTACATCTAAAAAGTGGGGGATTGCAATTAGACCATGATTGGCACTGAAAATATCAAAAAATTATGTTGCCGGTTATTTTAAATGTTTTCAGAATTAAAATACAATGTAGTCCATTTGTCAACCATAGCTATCTAATAAATTATATTATTTAAAAAAGCTTTTTTAAAATATTTATAAAAAAAACCTACTTATAGAAATTGAATAAAGAAATGATCCAGTTATAGATAATTCTACGGAACCGGGTATTCGGAGGTTGTCAGGTTAAATCCTGTATAATCTATGGACATAAATCGAATCAAATCAAAATCACTTTATTCATGTAGGTCAAGGAAATGACAATGTCAAAAGTGTTCTTTTCTTTTTATATTTGCCGCGACTTGGGAAAGGGTTAAGCTTTATTGAGAAGAAGTGGCGAGAAACTAATTGCCACTCTTAATATCTATAGTTTGCCGTTTCAAATTTAATTTGAATCCGTTGTATATTCTCATAAACTTGTGTTTCAAATAAAAATTTTACTAAAAAATTTGCCCTTTACAATGCGAATGAAAGTATAAAGTACAGTAGGTATGGTAATTATCATGAATCGACACGGGAACTTAATTAAGACGCTCGCCCCACCGACTGAACGGTAACGGCAGCAATTGATTTCCAATGAAGTGTAAAATTAAGCATAATGGAATGACTACGAATAATGGCCTCTCCATTTTGATAAATTAATTTATTTCTATTGACAATAATTTTCCAAATCATTTCCTCCATAACGATACTTGAGAGGAAACCCCTGTCTGTTTATATTATTGTTACGGGTCATTGCAGCCGATATCAATACCATCTTTGTGCTGCAGAAGAAGGCTATTCGCGCTATTTATAACCGAGGTTTAAATTTCGTCGAGAAAAATTTAAAGAAATAAAGATTTTAACTTTAGCATTAGAATATATTCTTGATAATGTTATGTATGTGCATAAGTGAATCTGTGATAATCACAAAGTTAATACTAGCATCAAAAACAATCCTAAAAGTAAAAAATATAGTATATAATAAAGAAAATATCCAAAAATTATGTAATGCAGGTAATTTTTAATATTTTCAGAATTAAAATACTGTTATTGTTACTATTCGAGTTAGCAACTTTTATCGGGCGATAGGGACAACTACTAGGGACTAGGGTGTGTTGCTTTTACAACATTATCCCAGAAAATATACAAAACAAATGTTACGAAATTCAAAAGAATTGTTAAAAAACGTTTTTGTGGTAAAGGTTCCATAAATAAATGACTTTCTTAGTGATACCACACTTACACCCATATTCTAAGTCGTAAACTCATGATTTCCTCGACTCGACTCAACCTCACTGAGGGGTTTTCATATTCACAGTTGTAATTTTTGTCCTTACCTCAAACACCTTCCTCACTCGAGGTGAGTTTGAGTCGAGGAACCAACTGTCAAATGTAAGGTTGATCGCCATCTACCTTGAGGAAGTTTATAAGTAATTGTTAGCTACAAAAGACATTATTTCATTAATTTTTTATAATGTCTTTCGAAAGTTTTATTGAATATATGTACGATAGTCCTTACGACTACTTATCGCGACGATATTTACGAGATGCAGAAAATCCGATGGAAATTTATGATGAAAATGAATTTCGAATAAGATTCCGCTTCACCAAAAATATTGTGGCAAGCTTTTTGTTACCCCTGCTCTTCCAAAATACTGGAGACAGCAATCGTGGATTGCCGATTCCACCCGTGATCCAAATAGCATTTTAGCAAGGCAGCAGCCTTACGATTTTACGCAACTGGAAACTTTCAAGTAAGTATTCTTATAACTTGTCTACATTCATAAAATTGCAATACAAAGCTTTGTATGTATACATTTTTACTTTAATCGGTATTTTTACAGATTGTTTGCGGCGACTTCCACCAAATAAGTCAATCAGTCGTTTCAAAGATTGTGGCCAATGTATCGAAAGCTTTAACTTTAAAAATAAGGCGCTTCATTAAATTTCCTGACGTCCCTGAGCGAGCTAATGTGAACATTCAATTTCATCGTGTTGCTGGATTTCCTGGGGTTATTGGATGCATTGATTGTACCCATATTCCAATAAAAAATCCAAACCGACAAAACGGCGAAGTATTTCGCAATCGTAAAAGTTGGTTTTCAATTAATGTGCAAATAGTATGTGGCCCTCGGATGGAAATATATGATATCGTAGCACGCTGGCCTGGATCTGTCCATGACTCTAGAATATTTAATAATAGCAGGTGTTATATGAGATTTGAAGAAGGGGAAATTGCAGGTTTACTGATTGGTGATAGTGGTTATGCACAGTCACCATACATGTATACACCAGTCCATAATCCACAATCACAACCTGAATTCAAATATAATAGGGCCCATATCAGTACTAGAAATATTATAGAAAGGTTTAATGGTGTATGGAAAAGAAAATTTGCATGTTTGAATAGAAAACTGCAAAATAATCTGTCAAATACATGTAATATTATAGTGGCATGTGCTGTGCTACATAATATTAGTATTGAGACCAATCAAGAAATGATTGAACCCTTAACCAATCTTGCTGTAGTTCCAGTACCTCACACTGGTGATACAGCATGAGGTAGTGTTATAAGGGCTGCATTTATAGCAAGACATTTTAGTTAACACCTACATCTTATTATGTTTTTATATATACATTTTTTTATATGTTTATTTTTTTAAACGTTACTTTAAGGAAAATTAAAATATTAATCTTTACTATTATTGTTCTATTAATAAGTTTGTTAAATACTGTTCACAACTAAATTTTTAATGATTTATAAATGAATGAATACTAAGCAATAAAGTTTTTTATTACACAATAGAATTGAAATAAACATATACATACAACCTAATACTAAATTAATTTTCAAAATTTTTATTTTTAAATATTCTTAAACTTAATTCAGCCTCTTCTCTTTTGGCTCTATTGCAGAGGAGAAGTTCCTCTGCAGCTTCTCTCTCAGTTTTGGCTTTGAGAAAAATCTCCTCTTCCCTTTTCTGAGATTTTCCATATGTTTGTTGACGGATATGAAATTCTTCTTGAATCACTCTGGTCCGTATATTTCTTGACTCTGAAATGTAAATCATATAATAAGACCTATATTGTAAATGTAAAACAACAATTTCAGACATTTATTGATTTTTTTTTAAATAATAACAATAGGCCTGTGGTCTCCGTCTCTCTAACCATACCATCAATAGAGAACAAGTTAAACTGTCGACCCAGTCACTACCACTAACAACTGATAATAAATGTAAAGAGTTGCAATAAGTTATCTAAGCCCATCAACCAGTATTTAATCAGCATGGCGAGTTGAGGCTCTATATCCCCTATCTTCAAATAATAAGAAAAGACACCAGTGATGAACAGTCAGACATTAATTAAGTGGTTGATTATGGCAACTATTTTGCCTATCATAATGTGTTCAGGTATAACATTTTTTTTATTTAATTGAATGTACATTCATTTTAAACTTTGACAAAATATTTTTATAACTACCATGTGATGGAGCTGCACTATAATCAGTCAACCGGGACTCTGTCAAATGTGGAGGAGTGTTTATAATGTTTTCTGTAAAATTACGTATAACATTAATACTTAACAATAAACATAATATATAATAACATAATATTATTTTTTATAATTTTAAAAAGGTTGGTTATTTTACCTCTTTCTGACACATGTTCAACTGCTGGTACTTGAGATGACATGTCTAACAACATCACATTATCAATTTGGATTACTGCCAAACAGAAAAACAGTCATAAAAAATCACAAATGGCAATAAACTTAAAGCAGTAAGTACCAGAAGTACTTTAATGTTATTTACCTGCACTACAAGGTATGTTATCACTGTCGATTACATCTGCCAACTCCACATCTGTCTGTTCAGCGAGAGCATCCTCCAGTACAGGTACTAGGTATGTAAGCATTAGAGGAACCACCACCGGTCCTCATCCTTTCCCTTTTCTCTAAGGCCAATATATTTTTACGCCTGGTCCCAACATTTTTTAAGTTGAGCTTCAGTCCTCTAAAAATAAAGTGATAAAGAAATAATTGCTCAAATGTTTCGTAAAGTTTGCCTTAAGTGAATATAATAGAATAAAATATATTTTCAACTACAGTAAGTACTTACTTTTGAATTCGTTTCTATGGCATTGTACTCCTCTGTTAGGCTAAGCCAGGGATTTTTTTTAGCCACTGCGCTCCCCATAGTGGCTATTGAATTTAATTTGTATTTTATCACTAACTCCTGCAGACAAATCTTTTCGGCTTCATTGAAAAGCTGTCTTCCAGTTGCAGTCATTTTAAATAATTGCTCAATAAGAACAACACACGATTGAATTCACTTGTATACTGCGAAGCGAACAAAATATTTTCTTCTCCAAGCCACCCACTTCACAAATATCACAGTATTTTTTGCGCAAAACATGGGTTTTGTTTTCAAGTGCATTTAAGGAATTCGAATTACGCTGCGTTAATATTTGTTTATTTATGTGTTCGCTTTCATTTGACACTTCACTAATCACTTGACACAAGAAGTTGAAAGCCACAGATAAAAAATCGTCAATAATAAGGTTAGCATTCCTCCAAACGATGACGTAATTCATGAGTTTTACCTCGACTCACACTCATTCGAGGAACCTCATGAATTCCTCAAACTGACAACTATGAATACCAAACTTGAGTTCCTTTCAAGTCATTCCTTGAGGCCTCCTCGACTGAGTTCGAGTCGAGGGACTTTCGAGGTAACGACTTAGAATATGGGTGTTAGGGAATGAATCGACCACCCTCAGGCCCTTTAATAATAAATTTTTATTGTACGATTTACATTGTTATTCATATTTTTATAAATAAGAGCCCTTCGAGTTTCTTGCGCACGTTCTTCTCAGGTCTGAGGCACACTATTTTGAATGGGTGGTAATTTTTGGTGTTCAATAAGTGATTTTAAATCCTATTTTGAATAAAAATATTTGAATTTGCATATATTATGATGAACTTCATTGATTGACTGGTGATAATTCCTTTTTTATTTGACGCGATATTTTGTTGTCTTTGCAGAACAATGTTTTCAGGTGTGAAAAGAGATTAAATGTTTCGGAAACAAGGCGATTTTTAATCGTAATCCTCAGTTCCTCACTCATGAAAAAATATGCATAGAATCAAGAATGTAAAGAAACATTTATAAAAGAAGTCACACAGATTCAGATCACAGTAGGATGCGTTAAACCGGGTCGCGTGCACCATTTTTTTAACAAAACATGTTAAAAAAATATGATAACATAACAGCCCGGCCGCTGCATCTGTTTTTGTTTCATTTCAAAAATGAGTTCCGACGAAGTGCATCTAGCTTTTTGTATTTATTTTTATGATCTACCAATGTAACATCCCAAAGTACCATCCATTCTGTTATCAGTTGTATAAAAAACAAAGTATTTTCTTAATTCCACTCCATCACAAACAAACCAAATAGAATTATCGCTAACTACGAATGATAAATACGTCTTCATTCAGTAAACGCTTACAAATTATGCGTTAATTTCCCTCCCTTTAAGTTATTCGTTTCTCGCGGTAAACATGTTAACAAAACTGTTAAGCCACGTCCCTAATCTGTTTATAAAACATGTTTTTGTGTGAACAAACACGAGAACACGACGCAGCGGACGCGGCTTTAGAATTGGCTTAACGGAGAGTTCTATTTTGTTTCGCCACCAGTACACTGACACGTGGTTGTCAAAACTTGCGCACACAATAAAGGAGTTGTCAGAAACTGGAAAGACAATCATGACGCGAATATATTTACAAAGTTCTAACTCTTTGTGCTCCTTGCCCGGATAAACTGAACTGGCAAAGTATTTAAACTTTCGATATTGGCTTCTACAAAAGAAAAAGGTCTTTATTTAAACATGCAACTTTGTTATATTTTGATTCTGCTATGATTTATAAGGTTCCGTTGTTTTACAAAACAAATGTACTATCATTCTATGTACTTATATTGCATTTTCTTTTAGTAATTTATTTTAATAGTATATAGGCTTTTTGTTATTTATGTTTTTATACTATATAGGCAAAGAAAATAAAATATCTATAAGTAGAACGTCTTCGCGATAAGGCGCCAGAAATGGGAAGATGCTGTGCTGGGAGGGGGGGAGAGGAGTGTCCTTAGCACTTCTGAGTTATCGATTCAGAAAAATTTAATAGGAAAATATTTTTTTTTCAATCTGCCAATTATTAAAATGTATAAGAGCTTTATGCAATGTCAGTCCTCTAGAATCGTGTAGACCATTATTCAAAAAGCAACGTCTGTTAACGCTTACTGGTCTATATATATTATAAATTTGTATGTTCATTAAAAAACATGGTAAACTTTTAAACCAGCAAAGGACTATTCCATATTAGGATTAAGAGATCCAACTCGCCTTCTGATGCCTTACTGTAGAACAGCGCTTCATCAAAATAACGCAAATGTTATGTGTATTAGGGTCTTTAACCACCTTCCAAAGAATATAAGAGAGATGCCTAAAACATTAATGCAGAAAAAATTTAAATTATGGCTAATAGATAAATGCTTTTATAGTTTAAAAGAATTCTTTAGCCAAAATAATAGTATTTAAATGTAATTTTTTGAGAGGCACCTACAAACTAATGTTTATTTTATATTATATTACTGAATTAAAGCTATGTAATGTGTTTTAATGACGTATAAATTTAAAAATTCCAATATTGACAATAAATATTTGTATGCCGATATATTGGCGAATTGTGCTGTACACCAATTAATTGTTAACAACTATGTTACCACGATTCATACAAATAAATCATTTCATTTCAGTTCATTAATTATTTCCAAATAGGTAAGTCAAATATCAAATTTCGGTGGAACGATAATATCACTCCTAAGGATGCCTCGCGTTGAGGAGAATCATGTGTCAAAATTTATCAAGGTTTCACATTAACAACTAATCCACTGGTTCTATCGAGAATTCAGCGGGATCCGATTCTTCAGTACAGGCCGCGTTTAACCCCTCTGTAATGTCTATGCCTTGTGGGCGGATGGTGATGCAAGCTGCATATAAATTTACAAAAGATTCATAACAATAACTTTTTAAAGAATGAGAAGGTATCCAAAACGTTACAGAAGTTTAATGCGTCTTTTAAATTTTATGTTTCAAGAAGATCCGATGTTGACATCCCTACATAAGTTGATTATTAACTAATCAATTAGACTGTCCATTACTTCTATCCATGATTGGATTATGTGTACCACCTCATAATTGTCGTATTAGTACATATCTGACAGTACATGTACGATTTTTCAGAAACAATTATGGCTCAAATTCACCTATCCAACTTATTTCATAATTATATATCAATAAATTCCATACTAATAGTAGGAGATATAAATATTAATACATTTGGCAATTTTAAAAAATACGCTTTTGAACCCATAATATTTTGTAATTGTATATCTAGTTAGTACGTCTTTATAATAAATAAAAAAAAAATAAGTCTAGCACTACACTTGTGTGAATCAACGCTAATAAGGAATATGTTCTACTTACTAGGGCCGCGCTAAGTACTTTGATACAGGTATGTGGAATTGATGTCTCATTAATTCTTAATATTATCTAACTCTTGATCGCTTATGGCTTGAAATACCGCCATGCAATTAATAAAACTGTAGTTTAATCTACGAAGGATTGAAAGTGTTCCGTTATTATTATTGAACCAACGTTCAAAAATAGTGAAATAATTTCGCAAAACAGACGTTTCATTTTAATTGGGACATAAAAAAAATTACACACTAACCCCCTTATTCGTAATAGTCTGCTAACATAAAGCATTGCTAATTCTCACTCTGTCTTCTTCTATTGACCTAAGTCAGAATGAGAAAGAACACTCCTTAGCGGCTGTTATAAGTTAGCAGACCATTATGAATAAGGGGATAAATGATTACATTACAAAAAGAAATAACATAAGCGGTACTAAACGCCTACTGCAATATCCATACGGGTTATTTCATAAGTTTTACATTAAAAGAAGAAGAATCTCTATTAATTACGCAGTAATCAAGAGGTTATTAAAACCGTATATTGCTTGCAATGTTATTATGAGATAAGATTAGATAATAAGTCTCCATTGAGAATAATTAATTTAATAATAACGAGATTAATTACATTGATGCTGTTTCAAGAATGATGAAATTCAAGCCATAATAAAAATTTATTTTGTAAACAATCAAAAATAAATGCGCTTGTTTCTGTTGACAAGAATTATAAGTACCTTGAATAAGACCCAAAAACGTAGAGTACACTAAATGTCAAACAAACCCGCTTCCAAAAGTAGCAATTAATCCGACGAACAAAAGCGCTTAAGCCTTAATTACCTTGATTTGATTTACGAGCAATAGTAACGTATAAATCACAGGAGCTCAGCTGTAATGACAGTTTATCCCATCAGTAAGAGTATTCTGCGGACCAGAGGCGACATCTCGGACTTATCTTTGCCCAGCACTACTTTAAGGATTTTCTCTTCGGCCAATTACATAGAACATCACTTACGGAATTATGTTATAAACTTGGTATAAAGGTATAACTGAGAATAAACCAAGTTTAAGCAAAATATTGACTATATCGCTGACAACAGTGTCAATACCTACTAATATTATAAATGTGAATGTAAGTTTGTTTGTTACGCTTTTACGCCGGAGCTACTGAACCCAGTAGCTCCGGCGAACAAATTTCATCAAAATCAACCGATTTGATGAAATTTGGTCCAGCGATAGACCGGAGCTTGGGAAAGGACATAGGCTACATTTTATCCCGGAAAAATCCATAGTTGAACTGAAATTCACCTCGATGAGCTATAACGATACCAATAATAGATTTAGTTTGCCATAGCAATCTTACTCGAAATAAGATTCATATATTATGTTGGGAACGGGAGCGAAAACGGGAACCGGAACTGGAATAGGACATGAGGTAATCATCAATTCTAAACTTGCTTATTATTTTGTAAAATCCTTTGTCTACGCGGACGTAGTCGCGGGCATCAGCTAGTACAATGATAACTTTGAAGTTTTATGAATAAACGTACGTCGGAATAAACCAATCATATGGAAAATGTCTATATGTAAACATTTTTATGTTTTCCCAACCCAGTAGTCCTGAAACGTAACAATAATAATACAGAATTACTGCAATGTTATTAACTAAATTAAATCACGAAGGAGACCAGTAGGAGGCTGCATTTTACCAGTAGGAGGCTGCATTTTACCAGTGGGAGGCTCCTTTGCACAGGGTGCCGGCTAGATTACGGGTACCACAACGGCGCCTATTTCTGCCGTGAAGCAGCAATGTGTGAAAATTACTGTGTTTCGGTCTGAAGGGCGCCATAGCTAGTGAAATTGGCAAATGAAACTTGACATCTTATGTCTCAAAATGACGAGCGCAATTGTGGTGCCGCTCAGAATTTTTGGGTTTTTCAAGAATCCTGAGCGATACTTGTACATTATAATGGGCAGGGCGTATCAATTAGGTACCTGTCTAACGTCCTGCTAGTCTCATCTCAATCTCGTTCAAAATAAGCTCCTTTTCATAGCATATGAGAGTCAGCAAATATATCTAAGTATGGTTTAATCATTTAATGTATTTAGCGGTATTAAAGTTATTCTAGGACATGCAAAATCTAGCTAAAAGGTGATGAACGCCTAAATTATTTCCAAATCCTGGTAAATTATATTAAATTGAATATTATCTTAAAAATATTGTACATCTCATAATTAATAAAGGTACTAGTTAACCTATCATCCATGATAAATGCTTTTTAATTTCTTTCGTATTAACGAAGTAAATATTCAATTTTTACAACAATTGTATTTTGTGATGGAAAGTAAACATAATAATATTTTTGTTACTAGTAACAAAGGTTTCTTTAAAAATGATTAAAAGCACACGAACACCGGACCGGTAGATTCAGCGGCGGGAGAAGTGGCGAACAAAACAGAGGTGAGATTACGCAAATTTCGCCGGCGGCGGGCAAAAGTGGAATAATAATGGTGTCGGATTCTGTGACCTTAAATGATGCTGTAGGGTGTCTTTGTTGATAAATTTCACTTTTTTTTGTTAATGGTTCTCGTTCTACCCTCGTATTTTTATGGGATTAAAAGCACACAATGGATTTGTTTTGATGACAATCTAAACAAAACTCTAAAAGACTTGGAGATTACTTTACTATGTGAAATTCGGCAAATACATTTTTTTTAGGTTTATAAGGGACGAGACGAGCAGGACGTTCAGCTGATGGTAATTGATACACAGGATTCTTGAAAAGTCCAAAAATTCTGAGCGGCTCCACAATTACGCTCGTCATCTTGAGACATAAGATGTTAGGTCTCATTTGCATCCACTGCAAAGGAGCCTGCCACTGGTCCCACACAAAAAAATCTTGTATATTTAATTATCATGTTATCGTGATACAAATAAGCTCAATTCATGAATTTTTAAACATACAATATGTTAAAATATAAAGTCAATTGGCCACAACTAGGCATCGAAAGACTTACATAATAATATGTGTTGCACATTCGTCCATCAAATTCAAATTCAAAAACACTTTATTCATGTAGGTCACAAAAATGACACTTATGAATGTCAAAAAATATATATAAATATTGTTTCTTATTGAATTTACCGCTACTTCGTAAAGGGTTGAGCTAATGAGAGGAAGTAGCAAGAAACTCATTGCCACTCTTTTAAGTCAAGATTTACATTTTAGTTGTTTTACAAATCATTTCAATTACAATATATGCAAAGTGACGCAACAAAAATACTCAAAAGTCAAAAACTGAAAGGCTTACATGAGTAAGTCAAAAAAAGAAAAAAAAAGTAAATTAATACTTATAAACACAAGAGTTATTGAGTATAGTAGATGCATCAATCCACACATACCGTGAATAAATAGAGGCATTATGTGAGCATTTCATAAAATAAAATATATAATAAATTTAACTTTAAAGGAAATAATAATAATAAAAAAAACACATCAAGCAGACCTCCCGGTAACAAGATCATCCAGCCCCCACGAGTAGCACCCGTTCACGAGCATGACGCATGGACCAGCCATCGCCTCCCTCGACCATATTTCCATCAATAGCCTTTATTGCTGGCCGTTGCACTGTTGTACTATTAAGGGATACTAATAAAAATGCTATTCGAAGTATACTTGATAGATGTACTAAAAGTTTCTTCGCACAAGTACTTGTGGTTTCTGTACTAACGGCAGCTACAGTAAAAGTATTTTTTGGGAATCCTGTTTTCGCAGACCATTCAACCGTGATTCAAGCACAAAGACTGCCAACAGATTGTGAACTATTTTCCTCGGACCCTTTATAGAAAAATCATATAAAAGTCGGACCCACGTATATTATTTGAATAATACAAATAGTTTCGAAATCTCGTAGACCCGGGCGTGAAGTGAATTCTAAAGGGTCGAAGGGGATTGCCATTTTCCTATGTCACGGCCCTTTTTACATTAGGTTTTTTATCGATATACATTAGTGCGGGGATTGTACGGTACCGATATTATTTATAACCCCTTTTCTATTCCATTACATATATGAACATAATGGAATAAAATTAGTAATTATTTTTATGTATATGTAGATAAATTATTGGAAATCCTTTTACTCTTTTAATCAATTTTTTTCTTTCGTAAATCAAATCAAAATCACTTTATTAATTTAGGTCAAATAAATGACACTTACGAGTACGAATGCCAAAAGTCATACCTTTTACCATTTACCACGTTCAAAACCGTGTTGAAGGTGCGATAAAATTTCCATGACATTTTTTTTTATTATTAGGAAAAGCAATAACTACAAAGTAGGTACATAAAGAAATAACATAAAAGTCTAATAAAATTGTAGTGAGATACGCTATCCACATCTTACTATGTAAAACTTTGAGGTAGATATTCAATGTTAGGTACAAAAAAAAGTTTATGCAATACTAACTGAAACTAAAGAGAAATAATCAATGTTCTTAACATTATGGCTAGTTGGAGTAAATTAAATTAATAAAAATCAAACAATAAACACAAAAAGAAATAATTATCGACTTGTGTCGATAATATAATAGACATATAATCATTACAAATGTACACTAAATTATGTCTATATTTAAAGTATTAACCTAAAGTACTTATGATGTTCAGTAGGTATTTAAAAGTATGTATGTAAATAAATCAAATATTATCCAGTATTTTTTTTAATTTGGCACTTGAACTGGCTCTCGGATAAATGCAAAATATCAACACTACCGAATTCGTTGTTGTAATTGTCAACGAATTGATGCAGAGGTGATCTTATTCCTGCATTAGTACGAAATTTACCAGTTGCAAAAAGTTTACGATTACACAGTCCTCAGATATGGGCTGTTCTAGGAATAACATAAATTAATTTGTTGGTCAATTCTGTATGTAACCATGTAACTTTTAAATCTCTCCTCCATTTACACAAATGAGTTATTGCAGTATAAAGTTTGCCATAATTAAATTCCTACCTTATCCAAAAGCCATATTCTCTAGAAGCGGGCTGAAATGAAAGCTTTGTTGAAATTATGACGTCATTTGTCGCGCACGTGTGGCCATGCAGGTGATTTAAGTCATTTAAGCGTGTTCACATTAGCAGTTAAACACCGTGACTCGACTCAAGTTATGGTACGGACGTGTTAACTGAAGATTCTATTGCACTTCTGCAATGCTGAGCTGAACAATTAAATTTAATATTTGTTATGGCATGCCAATTGAAATAGAAAGAATTTAATGGTTTATGAATATTTATTTCTCATAAGAATTCACATTTCAATTACTGAGAAGACTTAAAATATCTTCAAAGTAAAAAACGCATAAGTAACAAATGTGTTCACTAGTATCTAATAGCCCACCTATTAGCCATACATTTCATAATATCAACTACTTTACAGTAATAAAATAAAATTATTTAGTTATAATATGACAAAAATATATGAAAATAAGTGAGTAGTCAGAAGCCACTAGAAAAATAAATAAAACATTATAGCACAAAGAGCGTAAACAGAACCAGATCGCGCGACACTTTCTAGAAGAATCATTGAAATTGTCTTTCTTCCCTTTCGTGGGGTTTTTTTTTGCTTTCACAATAATTCAAAACAATTTATTGCGGGTTGGTTCTCACATCAGCGCGGCGTCCCAAATATCGCAGTGTCTGAAGACGAAGGTTTTCAATAGCGTGAGTTGCCTGTGATGAGGAAGTACATGGTGGCTCAGAGGGTAATGAAGATGGCTATGCTCGGAGTTTCCCTGCGAGATCGAATCAGAAATGAGGAGATCCGTAGGAGAACCAAAGTCACCGACAGATGGCCGGTGGGGCAGAAAAGTTCTCGAATGGTCAAGATCGCTGTAATACGTTGGATGAGGGCAGTGCAAGACCGATCGTTGAGAAGATCTTTGGGGGACGCCTTCTGGCTGATAATGATTTATGATGATGGTTCTCGCAACAGAACAGAAATAACTAGAGCTCATCTAAACTCACAAAGATGTTGGAAACCTTATTTTTTTATTAATTGAATAGGTAACACACCCAATACAAACAAACCTAATTATTTATAATGGGAATGTTTGTTAAGCTTTCATTTCTTAACTGCTCAACCGATCTTAATGAAAATTCACACACGCTGCCAGGGATATAGAAATGGAAATTAAATAAAATTGTATCCACAATTTTTTACAGAAATCTCGAGGGAACGCAATAAGAATCTTAGGTCGGGAGCACATAATATAATGAACGACAAAAAGGAAGCTATGAACTGAGCTTGGAAGAGTATGTGCAGCAAGGGAAAAAAGTCCGTCTTTTTTTCCGGAGAAGCGATATTTTTATCTAGCTTTACTTCGCCGTTGGTCTATGGATGTGAATAAGGCTTAATACGAACGAAGTCACACACAGAAGGTAACTATCGTTGACTTTTCTGTCCCAGTAAACATATCAACGGTAAATTACCTTATCGGTACATTCTGTCTGTCAATAGGACGAAGTATAGCTTACCAGCGATGAAAGTTTGTATGGAAATTTCAATTCACGCATCCCAATATAAGGCGATAAGAATGACGGGTATATTGGGACAGCTTCAGATTATTGACAGCTAATTACTGACAGTGGAAGGTAGTAATTTATCTCCATCAGTAGATAGTATATTGGGAACGGCCGTAAAATAACACATGTTTCTCAGGGTGCAGTGTTAGTTGCCTTAAACATACTTCGAAAACATACAATGGGCTTCGTCAGGAGTGTGTCACTCCACGCTTCTGGTGCTCATATACACACATACCTTCGGGCGCGTGGAATCCTTGGTCGGTTGTCAACTGCTCAATTCGACGTGCGTGTCGTTTTTATTTCAGTACCATTATTATAACTACTTTATACCAAAGTAGATACTTTGAATAATAATTAAATAAGGACTAGGGATAGATATCCCTAGTCCTTATTACTCTTTTTTTATAAAAATAAGGGTCGAGACGAGCAAGACGTTCAGCGGATGGTAATAGATACGCTCTGCCCATTACAATGCACTGCCGCTCAGGATTCTTGAAAACTCAAATTTTGTGAGCGGTACTACAACTGCGCTCGTCACCTTGAGACATAAGATGTTAAGTCTCATTTGCCCAGTAATTTCACTAGCTGCAGCGCCTTACAGATCGAAACACAGTAATATTTACACATTACTGCTTCGCGGCAGAAATAGGCGCCATTGTGGTACCCATAATTTAGCCAGCTTCCTGTGCAAAGGAGCCTCCTACTGGTAACCTTACTTGTTTAGTAGTAATGAATTACACACACGGTAGGTAATGAGGAACTGGGTAAATAACTAGTAAATCTGAACGTGAAAATGGTGCCTGCTTTTTTTAAGGCGTCAATAGTACGTATGAGTAGATCGTAGCACAGAGTAGGGGTGGACACTTGCATATCGTATTGTCAATCATATAATTTATCAATATGTTAAATGTCAATCGCAGCTGCGAGAAAAGCACCTTATTAATAGGCAGCTAAAGTAGATTTTCATTAAAATATTTAAGTAAGTGACACTTCTGAACCAGTACTCTATATTCTGTGGCTTCGTTGCTAATAATTGTTACCTTATTATGTCTTAGGTTTAATTATTTATAGTATACTAGCTGACTCAGCAAACGTTGTATTGCCATGCAAACTAATATAAAAAAAAAATTAGGGCAAAAAAACATTTATGTTGGCCGATTCGTTCTTTCGTTCCGAACATTTCCTACCAATTGCTTCAACCGTTTCGGAGGACTGTAACAAACACCGCGATACAAGAATTTTATATATTAGATTTTCAGTTCTATCAGGCGCTGTTATACTGAAATCAATAAATATATATCTGACACGGAAACATACTTTATAAAGTTTGTTGCAAACCTAATTGGAGTTGTAGTACATAGAAGGACTTATGGCTATAAAAACCCAGCAAACATTGCGCGCTGAGCTGCTTAGCTCGGATCAAGTAATGTTTACGATCGAAACATTTCTAAGTTTAAATAGAATCGACACATTCTGAACATTATAACTGACTTTTACTACACTAATAGCTGTGTCATCCATTATGAAAATTTGGAAACTGTACGTAGAATATAACTCTTATGATATATCTCTTATTAATATAAAACTTATATGGCGAAATTTTATTAATTATTATAGTCTAAGTGAAAGTCAAATATATACATATCTAATATATAAAATTCTCGTGTCATGGTGTCAAACTTTGAACTCCTCCGAAACGGCAAGTCGATTCTCATGAAATTTTGAGTGCATATTGGATAGGTCTGAGAATCGGACAACATCTATTTTTCATCCCCCTAAATGTTAAGGGTGGTCCACACGATTTTTTTTAATTTATTTGCCATTTTACTTTTAAATTTGTTTGATTATGAGTCAGCATTAAAGAATACATACAACTTCAAATTTTCACCAATCTACGATCAACAGTTACTTTTGTATCGCGATTTTAATATCGGCAATATAACGCTTGCTGGGTCCGCTAGTATATATATATATATAAATACCAAGGGGAAGACTACAACAGCTGTTTACTACAATTGTCACGAGGGGCTGCTGAAAACCAGTGTTGTGTTGGTGCCTTCTGCACTGACACAACAATATACTGAGTCAGCTCCTTTTAGCAGGGAATCACGCGCCGCACAGTTTATTTAACTTTGTTTGTTTATATTGTTAATAAAGTGTTTCTATTCTATTCTTAATAAACTTTTTTCAATTAGGCTTAAATTGAGCGCTTCTGAATCGTCACTAAAAATATTTCTTTAAAATAACTCAATTTACCATACTATGTTCGTAAAAAGTTGAGCTCGCGAGAAGAACATACAAGAAACTCAACGGCCACTCTTTTCAATCAAATGGAGTATTTTACAATGGCTGTAATATACATAAGAAATTAGTTTGTAAGGTGCTGCATCAAATATATGAGTCGTGTTAAAATAATATAAACTATTTCATAAAAAGTAATAAATAATGAACTCTATAAATATAAATGATCGTATATTGGATGCATCTAGAGAGATAAAGTTGTAATCATTGTTTAAGTAATGATGCTTCGAGAACATGATGGTCGTGATTACTGTCACAATTAGTAATTGCATCCAACAAATACAATGATTTTGCATTTATATATTTAGCAAATATATAGATAGCATTATAGATTTACGGCTGTTTTCAATAACGTATCTCTAGTTACGGATATATTGCTGTCACCGTTTAATGACAAGATCTATCCATAGTTATATCCAACATAGTTATAGTCCAATACTATCTGTCGATAGGTTATTGAAATGGAAGTAAGCGTTAAAGGAAATATTTGTCTAACTCTAGTAAGTTAAACTAAGGATAGATAGGTTATTTCAAAAGACATTTCATTCGTGTGTTCTGCTGTAATTGACTCATTTAAACAATTATTGTTAATTTGAATTTTTCATATGATCATCTCCCATATCAAATAACAAAAGTTTAGGTATTAGCAAATTTAGTAAATTAGAATTTAAATTATTTACGAACATAATTAAGTTAATGATTTACCTTTGTCTATGTTCGAAGAAGGGTTCAATTTAACCCCTTACTATTTAGAGCACGATACAATAAACAGGATTAACCATTCAAACTTAATTTCCAGTTTCATTATTTATATCTTTAATTTCTACCTATTCTGCAGGCTTTGTACGTATTCACAGGTAGGTTTAAATTGTCAGATGATCAGGTATCTTTATTTATTTTAATTGAGTTATATGGGGCTTAGTCAGTAAACAAAATTGAAGTACTAAATTATCACATGCACCTCGTAAGGTATTTGAAACGAATTGATCCACATATTAAAGCATGCTCCTGAATTACGAATTTAAATATATTATATTTTCCACCATCTTTATGTTATTTTGTATTATATATGAACAACAAATGTTCTGTTGCAAAATCTTTTAAACTCATTATATCGGGACAAATTTAGATTTGTCTGTCTTTCAAACTTTTCATTAAGTTTCTGAAGAACAAGTATTGGGTATTTATAGAGGATCGATTGGACCCATAGATATAGAATATACTAGCGTGTCAGTCAGTGACAGCTGATACTGCGTAAAACAAGTTGATTTGTTAATGTGTGCCTTAGCTAGTGCCAGAGCTCATTCCAGGCGTGACTGACTGTTTACGACTTATCAATCAAAATTGGTTACAGTAACTTTTGATTTGATTCTATCTTGCTGTATCTCCGTTCGAGATGTTTAGTATATCCTATATGTGATACTTTAGTATATCGTAAGTCTATGAATGGACCACATTTTTACATACTACGATAATAATATTGACACACTTTACACAAATTATCTTGCCCCAAATTAAGCATATATAGCCTGTGTTATGGGTTACAAGACAATAATATATTTAATACAATATACTTACTTAAACATACATAAATTCATATAAACATACATAAATACATTAAGACATCCATGACTCGGAAACAAACATCCATATTCATCATATAAATGCTTGCACCTACCAGGGTTCGAACCTGGGACCTCTAGCTTAGTAGGTAGGATCGTTAACCACTCGGTTATACAGGTCGTAATACATGATACATTAAAAATGTCAGTGGGTAGCGGGGGGTGAAACTGCCGTAACCCGCTACCCGCTTACATCTTAGTACCCCGTCCCCGCCACCGTCTGACACCCTGTGGGACGGGCGCGCACATAGTTGTCGGACTATAGCATACTTACTTTTTGAATATAGTTATATCGTAGACCAATAATATCAACATTAAACACAATGTTGTTGTAATCCACGTGCCTTAAATCACTGTCTTTAAAAACAAGAGCATAATTATGATAAAACGTTCTTCTTCATACTCTGCATGAACTAAATTAAATAATTGAAACACATAAACAAGAGTTGATTATATCGCCATCTACGTTCTGAGTTTACCAACTAATGTGCGAACTAAACACATTAAAAGATTATTCTGAACGGTAGAGTCATAAAAGAGGCGAGACGCGAGCTTTCATTACAATTGCTGGTTTGCAGAGAGCAGTGTGCCAACAAACTTTACACGACTATACACTTAGGGGCTAAGCGAATATTTATAGAAAACAACTAAAGAGAGTTCAAGTTGAGAAAACCTGACTCAATTGAACTTTGCTATTAACTTTAAATGACTATTTTCTGACGTTGCTAACGTTGTTAAAATGGGACGATGTCCGGATTGATATATCTTCTACTGCATTTATCACGGGGAGTGTTCTGAAGAGCTGTTTGACCTGATTCCTGCCGCCGAATTCCACCTTCGCTCGACACGCCACAAATTGGAATTTCATCTCCACCATCTGGATGTGTGGCGGTTCTCCACAGTGCGGTTTTCAAAGAACTTTCTTCCACGTACTACAAAGCTGTGGAATGAACTTCCTTATGTGGTATTACCAGGACGATACGGCAGGGGTACAACTCTGCGTACGCGTTTATTAAGTTAAGAGTTTTCATTCAGTTATGTTTCGACCGCGCTTTGAATACAACGCCACGCAATGACAAAGTGTTCAGTGAAAACCTGCCCAAATAACAGTATATCCAAACTTAAAAAAGATGGAGTATCGTATTTCAGGTAAGTGCCAAATTGTGTAACTAGCTTCACGTTTTTAATTATTTAGCTAAAAAATACATTACCTTTGCTAAAATAAAATGTTCTTGCAACGTGTTCGCGTCCGTCTCGCGAATCACGTAGTATTACTACTTCTTATGAGCGTATACAATAGATATTCAACATGACTGCCACGAAATAAGGTGTTAATTTGAATGAATGTATTAATACGTGAAAGGTAATATATACATTTATACAAAGCCGCTCGGACACTTTTGTCGACCTTTCAATATTTGGAGGCGATTTGGAGTCTAGATGTTTATTGTACGTTCCATTTCAATACCTCCCGCACTATTTTGGAAACGACACCGTAACCAAAATAATATTATTAACAAGGAAAATACTTTAATATATGCAGAAGGTTCGCGGTCCCGAAATTAACACATCAAAGAGCCAGGACTGTTTTTAAGGCACTGATTTGCATATCAAAAAGATCCGAACGAATTTATAAAAAGCTGCGTCCAATAGCCCTACCGGGGTTACTTGGAGTCGATTGTATAATGCAATTAGGTTTTTTGTTACATTGAGGATTGGGACTGACGGCCATCTGAAGGTTGATTTAATTCCAAATCGAAATTTAAAGAAAAAATAAACAAAATTCGACCTACACTGATTGCTATTTAACTGCATAAAAATGCTTGTAAAGGTTTATTAGATGCCGCCTAGCATTCGAACCATAACGTAATTATGAGTTTTAGGAACGTCTTACGGCCGTTTTCAATAAACTATCTATACTAAGTTTAACTTACTAGACGTAGACAAATCTATCTTTTTACGCTTACTTATATTTCAAAAATCTATCGACATAAAGCATTGGACTATAACTATCTATATTGGACATAACTATGGAAAGATAAGATCTTGTCATTAAACGGTGAGAGCAATGTATCCATAACTAGAGATACGTTATTGAAAATGGCCGTTAGCTGCATGAGTTTAATATGAACAATTATCCGTAGCCAGACTTTATGTTCGTCAACAAACGGACAAATTCAAAGTTCGACGCAGCTTTGTTGATAATACTCGTTATAATCGAAATAAAAGTAAAAAGAACCATTTATAAGACCACAACAGGAACTCAAATAGGCAAACAACTAAGTATGATAATACTATGTAATAACAAAAGCGATAATGCAACGAGGATAACATTTATGTGATTTTATCATTGAAAACAGAAGTTGCCTCTGAATGTTTCGATAACATTGTTTGCCAGTTTGTGAATACAGGATCAGTTTGTACTCAGGTGGCGCGGTAGAATACTTTACGTAAACCGGGATCACGAGCGATCGCGTTATTCTTTGTGATTTATTTAATTCTATCCGTAAATAAGTGAAGATAATAATAAATCGACGGCTTCGCTTGATTTTATTGAAAATTACTATAGAAATCTGAACAGAAAATACGTGTTATTACTGTTTCAACTTTAACATGTTCAGGAAGTGGGGATTGACGTGATGAAGCAACCAGCTCATGGACATCCGACATAGTAGGTGAAGAGATACGTTTGTTTTGAGCTTAAAGCTTCTAATTCGAGTCAAGACTCTTAATACACTGGCCTTCAAAAGTAAGTATCACACTTTTAAAATTGGGATAACTTTTTAAGTTCACAAGATATACTTTAGAAATAAAAAGGACTCCAAAGAGAATTTAATTTTGTACATAATAACTTTATAGTCGGTAACCTTCTTTTAAGAATTGGCTGAAAAAAAACTTCAAAAACAAAACCATTCCTTTTTCAAAGTGGACGTTTCCGAATTACAATTTTACCATTCACATTTTTCTTTCTGTTTTAAATTTTTTCCAAGATCGATGGGTCTTGTTTTAAAAATTTATGCTAAAAAGCACATAACATTTATTTATCATGCCTCTTTCAGTTGAAGAATGTGCTAGGATCATGGCTTTTCTGAAACTAGGCATCAGTATGCGTCGCACTGCAAGAATGGTGGGTGTGACGGTACGAACGGTCCAGAAGGTAAAGCGAAGGTACGAAGAGACTGGACACCATCTGAGGAGACCTTGTAATGGCAGACCCAGGTGTATCAGTGCCCTAGAAGATCGTTAGATTATATCCACTGTGTTAAGAAATCGCCACCAAAATGCAGTTGAAGTCCAGCAACAGCTACTTCAGACCCGGAGGGACTACATTAGTGACAGTACAGTGAGAAGAAGACTTGCTGAAGCAAATTTGAAACCCCAAAGACCAGCGAGTGGCCCAAAACTCGAGAGACAGCATCGAGTAGCGAGACTGCCATACGCCCGTGAACACATGCAGTGGGATGAAGAAGAATGGTCAAGAGTTTTGTTTGCAGATGAGTCTCGATTCTCCCTTTACACTTCTGATAGAAGGCGAAGTGTTTACAGGCGACCTGCTGAGCGATACCTTCAAGCCTGCATCTCAGAAAGAGACCAATACGGTGGAAGCAGTGTACATGTATGGGCTGGCATATCTTCAGAAGGTCGCACAGAGCTAGTAGCCATAGAAAATGGCACCCTCACTGGGCAAAGATATGCTCAAGAGATTCTCAATGAGTATGCAGGGCCGTATTTAGCTGATATGGGTGATGGATCGATGCTGATGCATGATAATGTCCGGCCACACACGGCTCATATCGTACAAGAGTATATTCAGGAGGTCGGTATCAGCGTGATGGCTTGGCCATCAAGAAGTCCTGATCTCAACCCGATTGAACAAGCCTGGGATGAGCTTGGGAGGCTAGTCAGAAATCGCAGACCACCACCTACTACCCTCAGGGCACTAAAGCAGGCCCTGGTAGAAGAATGGGAGAATATTCCCCAACATCGGCTCCGAAACCTAGTGTTCAGTATGCCAAACCGGCTCGAAGCTGTAATCAGAGCTCGAGGAGGCAATACCAGTTATTAAAAATTAAATAACATGTAATACTAGTTGAATTTTTTTACTCTAAACTAAAAATGTCTATTTTCATGTTTTTATCTTTTTTAAGTTAAAAATGTTACTAATGTATAATTTTAGTTTCTAAGAATTAAAGCCTATAAAATTTGCTACAAAACGTTTTTAATCTTAAATCTCTACCTTCTATAGTTAAGAAAAAGAATTAATTTGAAAAGTGTGATACTTAATTTTGCAGGCCAGTGTAGTATCGTTCAGGAATTCTGCAATCGGTGATTGATTCCAAAACTAGGAAAAGCGAGGGAAAAGTTTATCACTGTTGAAGAAGGCTAGACGTCAACAAAATGCTGGGCTAATTTTACATTTTGACATTACAAAGTTTCGAATAGTTAATACAAACAATGAAATACAGAAAATAAGTAGATAACTATCTACGAAAGGAAATGAAGCTAAGCAAGTGGTTAAAAATTATGTGAATATTAATTGAGTTTATAATATTATTTCCTTATAAGTATAATATAATAAGACAGTTTTTATAATTATTAGATAAAGAAACTGACCTTCTAAACTATTTATTGTTCTTAGATTATTAAAATCAATAAATAGTAGAGTGTATGGATATTACTTTAAGACTGAAAAGGAATAACATATAATTATGTATAACGGTATAACTAAACTCCAATGAAGAAACTGTGACTTAAGATGAAATATTAATAACGTTAAAAGATGAATTATCAAGTAAAATTAAGGAAACAGTTCATATATCTATTTAGTTGTGACACTTATACCAGTGGGAGGCTCCTTTGCACAGGATGCCGGCTAGATTTGGGTACAACAACAGCGCCTATATCCGCCGTGAAACAGTAATGTAAAAACTTTACTGTGTTTCGGTCTGAAGTGCGCCGTAGCTAGTGTAATTACTGGGCAAATGAGACTTAACATCATCTCAAGGTGGCGAGCGCAACTGTAGTGCCGCTCAGAATTTTTGCGGTTTTTCAAGAATCCTGAACGGCACTGCATTGTAATGGGCAGGGCGTTTTTATTCAATTAATTTTAATCAGATGAACGCCCTGCTCGTCTCGTCCCTTATTTTCATAAAAAAACACTTCGTGAAAATGTAAATAAACTTCCTTCCAAAGCGATAATACTTCAGTTATAATAATTCTAGCAAATAAAAGCCGATTTGAATCCGCGTACATTTATTTCCCGTACATAGTAGCGCAGATGTTCAAATTGTTTTCAATATTCTTTAAATTGAGCACTCCTCGAGTACTGGCTAGTTCATTTGATTGCAATACAGATTTCAAGTTATATTTGCTGTATTTTCCGTGCCATACTAACTCTATAATTTACAGTGTACGCTTCATTTATGATCTGAAAAAGTTTCTAGTAGATTTTAGTTACATATTTTAAAAGTTTTGTTTGCGTATATTACATTAAAAGTCTGTTATAATTTGTTTTAAATAATTGTAGGAATTTTTCAGATATAACACTTTGAAAGAGCCCTTACCCAGATTTTTTTAATTAAGTAAGTTAAAGTACCTTTATAATGAAATATTACTAATTTTATCAGCAAATCCTTAGGGACTACTGCATTTAGTTATGTACCTAGCTGATATTTGTTAAATGGAAAACGAGGTCAAACGAGCGTACGGGCCCCCAGGTGTTAAGTAACTACTGCCACCCGAATTCTCCTGCAATATCAGAGGAATTACAGGAGCGTTGTCGTTCTTAAAGAAAACACGCACTTTTTTCTGATGAAGACTCTTCTTCAGATTAAACTTTTGAAACGGCCTCCTGGTTGATTTTTTCTGGTTTTACAGTAGACTGTGGGTAATGGTGATTACTAACCATGAGGGGCGGCACCTCGATTCTTGACCTATTCAAAACACATTACATAGCTGGAGATATATCGTATATTTTTTCATCTATATCTTTCATTAATCGAAGTCGGAGCATGTTGTTTGGATTTCTTTATTTACTACACAAGGGATTTGTAAGTGAAAAACTTTGTCCCATCTCTGGGAAAATGTGTTTTTCGTAGTTTTCAATTTCTTGCACTTCAACTCCGAAGCGAGTTAATCACGTATAGAGAGCAATCCACGGAAGGAATGTGCACGAGCGAATATCAGAGTTCTCGAAAATGGTTTGAATACAAGTTTCCGGCTCTGAAGCAATTTGCGATGAAAGCATTCTTCGGACAAAAGAGAACATCCGCGTCGCGGGACGGAATACTTTTACATCATTCTTATTTGAAGCCATGCTCATTTCTACGGTGACCTCGATCAAACCTTTTTTAATTAAAACTTCATGTACGACGTCATGCTTTTATCTCATTTCCAATGGCCTACGTTTCTCTTTTAGAGTTATTCTTCTTAACAATTCGGACGTACGTTGTGGCATTTTTTATTTAGTTATTTTTTTATGTTCCCAATAGTTCATAAAATAAATAGTCCTTAAGGAACGCTCAGCAGATGTGAAGCCATAAATGTATTTACATCGTCCAAAGAACACACATATGAAAGAGTCATTCATTTGATGCCTCACCTCATTATACCTCTTCCACCTTACTAATCACTAACACACACCCAACACACACATATATCTTATCTCATAGTACACATACTTCTTAGTAATTAGAATATTATTATAATTGTCTGTAAATAATGTTATATTAATAAGCTATAGAAGAGCGGAGTCTTCTAACACAGGCGCTATAGAGTTTAAAAGAAGGCTCTAATAATGAATATTGATTTAAATACATACTTCGTAAATAAAATAAACATTTTGTATTTGTACCTCTCTGTAAGTGAAAGAGTGTGAAAGCACCTTCCATCCCAAGTCTTACCACCATCATCTGAATAGTCAAAACAAATTTTGGGATATTTGTATATTAAATATCTATTACTTACCGTGTCATGCCGTAGTTATTTAAAGAGATAAAAAAAAGATAAAAATAACTAATGTAAAAATAATTTAAGCAGGCAACCGATAATAATTTTACTGTTTTATTCTGTTCGGTTCAAATAGGTAATAAAACAGTAAATTAAATAATACTCACCCGATTTTGACGTAATGAAACATTTAGAAATGACATAGGCTGATTACAATATCCATAAATATTGATGACTAGTTGACCCTACAGACGTGACCCTGTATATAAAAAATAATGTTTTTTATTAATTTGTCAATAATATATCATAACATCAAGAATTATTTCGTAAAATATGCTCCCTGTTGTTGTAATGAAATTGTATCACAGCAGAACTGTCAAACCGTGCGTAAATAAATTCTCTCATAGAAAATATGTCCATACAAAACATTTAATATCGGACGACGGGGGACTTTATTTAATTCCGAACACTTTCATATTTATTCACCTATTAAACCTTCTCTGGACTTATAATGTTGTGAAAATTAAAGTATACTCTTTTTATTTTCACAATTATTTGTGTCTGAAAATGTGTTCTTTTTAAAACATACAAAAACCGTCATTAATATATCGTGGTATGGACACCCATAGGACACTATGCCTAGTTTAAGATTTTTCTTCAATTTACTCAAGTATTTACACATTTAAATAAAACACTTATTAAAGGATTAAAACGGGTGTTATTATAATTTTGTTATTACATTAATTTTGGCATTTTTTATTTAGTTATTTTTTTTTGCGTAAAAGTTACATTTTTATTATTATTTTAGTTAACCCAACGTGTCAAGACCTTTCCCGATCTCGTTTTCAGAGGGAGTACAGATGAAAAATTCCCGCAATTAACTATAATTGATTAAAAAGATATAATATTAATATTTGCAAAGATAACTCGTATTAAAGTACATCAATTAATGAGGCTAGAAGCTAAATCTAAGCTAAATTTCGCTTTTCTTGCCGCGCAACTTCTGCAAGACTGGCTTTCACACAGTATACACTAGCTAGTAGGTATAGAGGCTGTCTTGTCAAGATCAGCACTTGGAGCCCTCGTCACTGTTTGCCACTCGAGACGTCTTCACTCTTAAGAGCCCTGGTATTTATAAGTACGATTATTTTTGCAGTAACGCTTAATTTTAGAATAAGGTATAGAATATTCCCATGCTCTGTACAAGAGATGGCCAAATAAATTTTAAACTTTAATTTTCTTTTAATAAACAGATATTTACCAATTTAACTATGTACTTAAATTTGTTACAATAAGTAAAACCTAAAACCTAAAAGTTATAAGTATTAAATTTATATATTTTTTTAAAGTTTGTAGGTATATAAGATAAATATGTAATTTAAAGTGATATCCTCACTTCTAGGATTAATTAAACAAATTTAATTTGAGAGTTGAACAAGACATACCAAGATTTACGATCTATGCGTTACTCGAACGGTTGGCTCAGTTGGTAAGAGCACTCTCACGGAACTCGAGAGGTCGCGGGGTCGAGTCCCGCATAGTTAAAAAAAGTTGTTTAGATTTGCCAGAGCGACATCTCAAGTCAATTTCCTAATATGCAAATATTGGGGTTGAACAGGTTATAAACTGTAAAGTAGATCCTGTAGATTAAGCCACTACCCGAGAGTTGAATAAAGCATACAATATTTTATAAACGACAAATCACTCGAACGGTTGGCTCATTTGGTAAGAGCGCTCGCAGGGAACGCGAGAGGGTTCGAGTTCGAGTCCCGCATCGTTCATTTTGTTTCCAGTTTTATGTGTGTAATAATAATACAAATGAAAAAATTTATAGAAATAGTCATAATGGAATGAACATTGTGAAAACATGAACCGTAAACGTATCCCAAGCGGACGAAGTCACGTGTAGAACTAATATCGTTGTAGTTACAATGAGCAAATGAGTCTATAGTTGACCAATGAGTACTTGAACACGGCGAATTCAACGAAATATAGGCACTCGAATTGAATAAACAGAAGCCCAAACGTTTAAGAAACGATGAAAAACAACTTCCGAGCATAACATCTTTCCCACACATGCTTTCAACTTTTTGTACATTGACAATGGAGTCCATTAATACTTCGAGAACTTTCGAGATGTTTTCTTACAAGAATAGAGTAGAATCGTTACGGCTTATTAATTTACCAAATGTGAGGGACATTTGTTAGTGTTATAGTGGCCATAAAGACAATAATTTGTTGTGGGCTCAGAGAGTTTTCTTGATACGCCCTTACATTTAGGGCTAGCGGATAGTTTCATATTAAAGATGTCTATTAAAGGGAAACGGATTTAGGAGCAATAATAAAAAAAATGTGTAACAAAGAAACGAATACGAATTGAATGAAATTACTTTCACTGCATTTTACATAACAAATGGGAAAGGGAAAGATATTCTTATATATTATCGGACCTTTTTGCTCTTAATAGTGATTTTAATTATTATAACACTAGAAATAAGGGTTTGCTTGTAACAGATTCTAGTAGGCTTCATAAGATACATAATAGCTTTAAGGGTAAATGTATACACTTTTATAATAAAGTCCCAGCCACTGTTCAGGCAGCCTTTACACCACAGCTGAATATCTAAGTGATCCGAAAGCCTGGGACTAGATTATGATTATTTTATAGCAATAGCAATTACAGTACAATATTGTATATTTTTACTAAAAAGAGCGCAAAAATAGAATGCCGGGAGATTTTGTTGCACCGCTTCTTCTCTTTCAGAAAGCCATTTGTTTCCGAAGCAGTAGTAGTATCTGGTATATTAGAAATGACATCAAAAAGAATTGTAAAGGAATTAATTTTGAGAAAATAAATGCCTTTTATGCCTTTTTCTTAATGTCAATTATCATAATGAAAACATTAAAGAAGCACAACTTGTCAATTTTCTTGGTATTACTTTAGACAGCAAATTGTCCTTCAAGTCACATGTTGATAAAATTAGCAAAAAAATTAACCAACATGTATTTGTCCTCAGACGCGTATAAAAAACAATAGGTGAGAAAACAGCGCTAATGGCATATCATGCATTCGTGGTTTATCATGCTTTACGATATGGATTGGTCATATGAGGCAACTCGGTGAGCATAGGGCAAAAGAAGTGTATCAGGGCGGTTTGTGGAGCCGGCTTCCCAGATTCTTGTCAACCTCTCTTTAAAAAATTGAAAATTCTCGCGTTGCCAAGCCTATACATTTATCAGATAAGCCTATTTGTTCAAAAGCATATGTCTGATTTCTATACACCAAAAGCCAAAAGGTTTTGAACACAAGTTATCCGAATAAACTCATAATATCCTTCTGCAGCACTGCATCTTTTAGTAGAAATTGTTATCTCATATCTACTCGTATTGAAATATATAATAAATTGCCTAAGGATAACATACTATATCCATTTTAATACTTTGCGATTTTTATAACGGCTTTAGACTACATTATAATTAATAATTCTTACATATTTTTTTTCTATTAACAGAACAGCGTATGTCGGGTTAGCTAGTTTATTAATAAATGTATCAAGATCCTTTAAGTGAGTCAGAATTTTATACACTAAATTCAAATTCAAATATTTTTATTCAAAATAGGATTTAAAATCACCACGTCAAAAACTACCACCCATTCAAAAGAGACTGCCTCAGACCTGAGAAGAATGGGCGCAAGAAACTCAGCGGGCTTTTTTTTTTAATATAAAATATGGATTACAATGTGTTATCGTACAATAAACATTTATAATTAAAGAGCCTGAGGGTGTTCGCTTTATTCCCAGTCCGTGGTGTCATTAAGAAAATCGTTTATGCTATAATAACCTTTCCCACACAAACGATTTTTAACAATTCTTTTAAATTTCGTAACACATTTGTTTTGTACATTTTCTGGGATCATATTGTAGAAGCATATACATCGCCCAACAAAAGCCTTACTAACTCGACCCAACCGTGTAGTAGGCATAACAAGTTTATGTTTGTTCCTCGTGTTAACATTATGAATATCACAGTTTCCAGAGAATTCCTCAATGTGCTTATGAACATACAGAACATTATCAAAAATGTATTGAGAAGCAACAGTCAAAATGTTTATTTCTTTAAATTTTTCTCTTAATGATTCTTTAGGACCTAGGTTATAAATAGCCCTCTTCTGCAGCATAAAGATGGTATTAATAACGGCCGCACTGCCCCATAACAATATATCATATTACATAATACTATGAAATTAACTAAACTAATAATGACTAACTAATAACTAATAATTAGGTATATAAGAGCTTTGCGAACAAAAATGCAATATTTTAAAATTGATGTACATTTCCATGATATTGTAATTACGGAAATTGCGAAACAATAAAAATTCCTGACAGCCTTTGTTAGAAAAATGTGGAGCATTCAACTCAACCCCTATCTAAAATGTATTCAGGGCGAAACTGGCAGATTAAAAAACCTAAGAAAATTAAAAGCGATGCTTCTTATTGTTGGCAATAAATCACTTGAGAACTCGCCTAATTGTTTCATAACTTATTACTCCGTTATATTTTTCATAAACTCTACATAGTAAATTGATTGTTCACTATACTAATAAAGTCAAAGACAAAAATATTTTATTGACATACGTAAAATCAAAAAACTGCTCGTCAACGTCAATCACAAAAAATACGACCTAGATACATGTTAATTACACAATAGTTTAAACCTATACATATTTTTAAAATAATGTTATCCACTAAAACAATACAAGGATGAACCATAAAATATAGTAGTATATAGTAGGTATATTAGAAATGACATCAAAAATAATTCTAAATGAATCAATTTTGAGAAAATAAATGCCTTTTCCCTTTTAAAATATACTACAACTGTACAGGAAGTTGTTGAAGGTTCAGTCATGTCGCAGGAGTGAATTCCTACTGAATTCGGAAAAATAACTGCGCTTCTACAGTTACAGCCTAAAAATGCGAATAATTCGGCAATCTACTTTTACCAGTGGCAGACTTCATGGCACACGATGACGACTGTACTAACGGCTGCTACCGACTGTACTATGGGCTGTTCTATCCACTGTACTATCTGTACCACAGCTACACCTTTTTCTGCCATGAAACAGTATTTTCTGCTTGAGTTTGAAGAGCGCTAGTGAAACTACTGGGCTTATGAGACTCATATAGCATATCCGGTATCGTGTTTATCGCCTCGTAAGTTTATCTCACTATAAAAATTTCAGAAATTACATATTATATCATTCGGCAGAATCGAAGGGACCTGAGAAGAACGGGCGCAAGAAACTCAGCGGGATTTTTTAAAAAAAAATTTGGATTACAATGTGATATCGTACAATAAACATTTATAATTAAAAAGCCTGAGGGTGTTCGCTTCCCAATCTGTGGTATCATTAAGAAAATCGTTTATTCTATAGTAACCTTTCCCACACTGTTTAAACGTGAGTGTCTAGCGTAGAAATTGATTTTCTGTGAAATTGCAAGAAAAGTGCATTAACTATATCATTCTTCTTAATACTTAACACCAGTTTTCCATGATGAAGCTTTAGAAAAAAAAAACTCTCTCACACAAACGTATAAAAGTAAAACTTACTGTACCTATTTTTTGCTATGTTAACATTTCACGGGGGCACACATAAAACATTTTCCATCTGCAGGATGAAAAAACAAAATAAAAATCTTAAACAAACTTAATCCACTAACGTTCGATCCGGCAACAAAGTCCGGACAGAGCTGGTAGCCGGATAAGTGCCGGATAGAGGTCTTACAAAGGCGGATGGAATACCTGCGCCTTTGTATGTTAGAACAATGATCGGTTCAGCGCTTTGCAAACGTGTTAGTTGAGTTCACTCTGGGAACTTCTAGTGTTGTATCCGTTTGTTGTTGATGACATAACGGAAGGAAGCAAACAGTTTAAGATAAATTGAGGTGTCTTGTATGTATGTTTGCTGTTGATAGAAGTAATTAAGAGTTGTTTGAATAAAAGAGGCCGTCCAAGACATTCTTAAAATTATACAAATTAAATTTGAGACCTAGAAAGATTGACATCTCAAGTCATGTTCCTAATACGCAATTATTGAGGCTGAGCCACAACCTGAGAGTTGAACAATGTATACCATGATTTACGAAGCATGCGTCAATCGAACGGTTGACTCAGTGGAAGAGCACTTGCAAGGAACACGTGAGGTCGCGGGTTCCGTGCTAATTTTGTTTATATAAATTTAATTTGCGTAATCAAGCCCAGCAGTGAGGGTTATCATAACTTTAAAAAATAACAAATTGTTCAACATCTATTTATTTGCAAATAAATGTCACGCATATGCGGTCGAAATGGCAATAAGTAGCGTATTTTAATAATAATTAATAATGTGATGTTGATAATGAATTTTGAATCTAGACTTTAATAGTATAATAATACTCGAGCAATATACTCATAAAAGCTTTCAGTATGACCCTCGTACTTAGATTAAGCATTAGTCTCCGCTGAGCTCCAACTAGATACCGCAGACGTAGCTGCAAAGTACGGTAACTAATACTACACCCAATAACTCGAGCCAGTTTACAACAATGTGTGACATTGACTTTTAAATAACACGAAGTGGTGTTACAAAAATTGAATGAGGCCATTGAGTGTCAAGATGCCACGCACACAAGCATCTAATAGTTGCCGTAATAAAAAAGCTATTGTTCTTAGTGCGGTATCTAGCTAGCGCAGCGGAGACCAATCCTTAATCTAAGCCCTCGTAATTAATCGTGTATCGGCCATTTCTGTACACTACATAGTACTATCCTGTCCCTTTGTGGATACCATATTGTTATGTTAGAATAGAGATCTTACTGACTCAGTGCCAATATAAATGTAGGGATCACTGTAATTAACATACAAACCAAATATAGTAACTCCCCTGTGAACCGACAAATTCATTGAGGATGTTTACAATGTACCCGCATAATTGTAGTGTGGAAACTGTTTGAGTTTGTTGTCCTAAGTGTAATCTCACACATGGAGGAGTCCTCTTCTTTTCTCAGTGTTTTAGATACTTAAGTGTCGGTGGTGCAATAGGTTGAACAGTTGACACACACTATGACGGCCCCGGTTCGATCCTCACCCGCCACGTTTTTTATTATGAAAATAAGGGACGAGACGAGCAGGAAGTTCATCAGATAGTAATTGATACGCCCTACCCATTACAACGCAGTGCCGCTCACGATTCTTGAAAAATCCAAAAATTCT
Source organism: Leptidea sinapis (assembly GCF_905404315.1). Lineage (NCBI taxonomy): Eukaryota > Metazoa > Arthropoda > Insecta > Lepidoptera > Pieridae > Leptidea > Leptidea sinapis. The sequence continues at coordinate 4,735,691 of NC_066304.1, read as the reverse complement.
GAGTAGCACTACAATTGCGCACCTTGAGACTAACTACAGATGTTAACTCTCATTTGCCCAGTAATTTCACTAGCTACGACGCCCTTCACAACGAAACACAGTAATGTTAACACATTACTGCTTCACGGCAGGACTAGGCGCCGTTGTGGTATCCATAACCTAGCCGGCTTCCTGTGCAAAGGAGCCTCCGACTAGTAAAACGTACCAACATGTATTCGGTTTTCGAATTCATATGTTGATTCGATGCCTTATAAGGTCAAAATCGATCTTGTGATTCCTTTGGTGTTACATGTCATAATAACAAGGCTGGGCTGCAGTGATAACATACCATCTGCAGGTAGCTCGTTTGTCCTCCTCTTCAATGAAAAAAAATCCCTTAGACATTTTGAAGGCCTGAACATGATGGAGTCATTAAAATATATTTTTTTTAGTTTCTTTTAAGGCTGACAAAATGTATATTGTAGAACATACATTTTGTCAACATCCCTAAACGCGTGCTAGAAGTTAGTAGTAGTAAGTATGATGTTCTACTTACTCGATGCCACGCGCTTCAAGTACCTTGCTAGTTGTATAGATTGCTATGATATTAAATATCGTGGCAACAATGAAAATATTCAGCACACGAAAGAGTAAAAAAAGAAGGACTCCGTGTCACCGTAACAGTGAAGCACCAAAACAAGCCGGTAAAGGAGTAAATACATAGCCTCACGCACACACTTACACGAATACAAGCCGATCGGCCGCCATTAACAGATTTGCCATCGTCTGTGACAGATCAGTTTGTGTCGCATTAAAATATTTTTAAAATACCGTCCTGCGTTGTGAAAAAGTGTTAAAGCGATACTATAAAAGTATTTGTGGCCATACAAGTATATGATTATTTAAGGGAGAAAAAATTGTGTAACTAGTATCCCCCGTAACCTCACACACACTAGCATAAAGGTGCTTCACTTGCTGATATCACACGGCGCGGAGTCCTTCTTTTTTTACTCGTCCGTGATTCAGCACTGTTAAGTAAGTCCTTACGATAGGCCGCGAAGTTATGCCAGTTGTCATATCATACCTGAAACAATAAAATAAACATTTTAATAAGTAAATATGTACACACGAGGGATTCAAAGCGAGGCCAGCGTAGTTAAAATTTACAGAGGTAGTGTACGAAAAAGTAAGTATAAAATAATACGCATAAAAGGCATTTATTTTCTCAAAATTGATTCCTTTAGAATTATTTTTGATGTCATTTCTAATATACTAGATACTACTACCGCTTCGGAAACAAATGGCGCTCTGAGATAGAAGAAGCGGCGCAAGAAACTCTCCCAGCATTCTTTGTTTTGCGCTCTTTTCAATAAAAATATACAATATTGTACAGTCATTTCTATCGCTATAAAATAATCACAATCTAGTCCCAGGCAGTCCGATCATTTAGATATTCAGCAGTGGAGTAATAGGATTTACGACAGCCATTTTTTAAAAAAAAATATTTAAATTTATTTATAGATAATGCCTGAACAGTGACTGGGTCTTTATTATAGAAGTGTATTACCTCTAAAGCTATTATGTATCTTATGAAGCCTACTAGAATTAGTTACAAGCAATCCCTTATTTCTAGTGTTATAATAATGAAAATCGCTTTTAAGAGCGCAGGAATACAATACGTATAATTCGCATCTATCTATATATAGAACAACAGATCGCCACACAAAATCCACAACAGTCTCAAGATTTATTTGAGGAACACAGAAGAAAAGAAATTTATTGCGCAGTCGTAATGCCATTTATATTGTGGATTTAGTTTGCCCTAACAAGCAAAAATTCCCGTAGATTTGGTTTGTTGTAGCGATTAGCGACAGATCTCCGCCAATAGTCCGAGAAATCCAATAGTTTGTTCGCTCGGATTCTATTTGTTCTCGTCTCTTTGTTTTGTATCTCATGATAGTTTAACGTTGGTATTTATTGGGTACATACAAAAAGGCATAGAAGTCATTAAAAGTCAGTAAATGCAAGCTTGGGTAATAAAGATGGATGAGATATTAGGTGGGTTTAATTCCACGACGTTTAGAACAATTCTCTTGAATTAAATAAGAAATATGGACTCATTGAGCACAGAGGAGATGAACATAAAAGGTATAGTCCTGTGCCCCCGAATATACGCACATAAAATCTATGTTTGAAGAAGACATCTTCTAGAACAAAAGTAAAAAAGGTTCATATTGCTCAGCAGATGTGAACAATATTTATAGAGGTTTAAAGAAGTTGTGTAACTACGGCAAAATTGTTGTTATATAAATGTACATATATCGGGATAATTATAATTTGTATTACTATGTATATCAATCAATAATTATACAAATTATTTAAGTTTTCTTTAGTGTTAATTCCGCCAATATTTTTTTTTAAACAATTCGACACGTGTTTTCACACGAGGCATCCTCAGGACGTGTTGTCTCGCCAAATTTGGCACGAGACTCGAGTCTCGTTCATTTCAAATATAAGTCATTTCAAATATATTCAATATAAAATCATTTGTACAATTATGGATTACCGCAAAGTACTACGCCTACTTCAATAAATTTTCAATCAATAATTACCAAAATGTGATGATTTTTAATGAGTGAAAATTCCGCTTAGTTTTATCTTCAATTAATTCGACACGTGTTTCACCTACGAGACATCCTCAGGAGACGTTGACTCGCCAGCATTTGCCGAAATTTACACTAGATAATAATCACAACATTTGGATTCTGAAAGTATGTTCTAATAAGAACTATTTCCCACAACTGTATTAATACACGGGTGTGACTTTAAATACCCTCGTCCTGAGCTCCGGCCTGTTAATGACACCTCGTTTGCAAGAACCTACTTTCCGCCGCTATATCACAATAAACTATTCCATCTCAATAAATATCACTGCCTCTATTTTAAGTCCACGCCGCTCTGATATCATTATATTTTATACTAAAAGTTTAAAGTAAATTTAAAATGTGATTTAACCACAGCGTGTTTTAATATTAAAATGGAGTTGTCGTGTAGAGGCAAACTGCGAGGCATATTATTACGTTCATAGTTTGCACTCTGCCATCAAAAACTCATTAACTATAAAAACTTTGAAAGAACCGAGTCGCGATTTAAGGAAAATGTCACTTGTTTGTTAAAGCGAAGTCGTGTTGTAAATAAAGTGTTATTTGTAAAGTTTAGTGAGCCAAGGGTTGGCTTAAATGGATCTTTGTTATATTATGTATATTTTTTGGACGATTTGTGTAGAGTATTATTTAGTAGTGGACTGTTTTTTTTAATGGAAAAAGAGGAGAAACGAGCTTACGGCTAGCCTGAGGTATGTGATCACCACTTCTAAAACCAATAAAAATACTATGGTACGTGGCGAGCAAGGATCGAACCGGGGGCTTCGTGGTAAGAACGGCCTGGCGTTGGTAGACCGTGGCAAGTCCTTTTTTATGAATAAAAGTGACGAGACAAGCAAGATAGTATCTGCAAGATTCTTGATGGAACCCAAAATACAAAATGGCAACGCAATTGCGTTTGTCGATTTAAGATTGTGTAATTAAGCCCAGTAAGTTCATTTGCTACGACACCCGTCAAACTGAAACACAACTACTGCTCCATGGCAGAAAAAGGCGCTGTGCACTATAGTACCCACCTAACCGGCATGGTGTGCATAGAAGCTTTCCACTGGTATAAGAAGCCTCCCACTGGTACATGAAGCTACCCACTGGTATATGAAGCTACCCACTGGTATATGAAGCCTCCCATTGGTATATGAAGCTTCCCACTGGTATAAGAAGCTTCCCACTGGTATTAAAATCCTACCATTGGTATAAGAAACTTCCCACTGGTATAAGAAGCTACCCACAGGTATAAGAAGCTACCTACTGGTATAAGAAGTTTCCCAGTGGTATATATCTATATCCATAATAAGAAGCTAAAAAGTAGGAAGGTAGTAGTAATACTATCGCGTGATCTGGCCGTTTGCATTTCCAATACACATGATAAATTCTCAAATAAAACTCTCATCTTGTGTGATGATTGATTAATTGTTTGTCTGTGCACACACTCGTCAACATATTGCGATATTTTACAAACGATAAATGGCATTAACGTTTCAGAAACCATTTTAAATATCACACAATTATATAAAGCTGTAGCGGTTTTAAGTGAAGCTGTAAAATCTCAGGCAAATTTTAAAATTGCGGCGTCAGTGGTTCCCGGCGACGCGAACGAGCGAGTACGTTGATTCAATTATATAGTTGTGCTACTATGTACTAGAGGCTGAATACAGGGCCGGCGGTTCCCAAATGATTAAACAATTATAATTCGAATAAAACAAATCTTATAACTATATTTACAATACTATGACCACATAAAATTAAAACTATCATTACGTGGAAGCGTACCAATAATACTGGCAGCATTTCCGCGTCGGATAGGTAGGCTGATACGTTGACCGAAATAGCTGCCAGCGCTTGGGTTTCCAGTAGCCTTATTGAGGTGCGAAGGTAGTGCTTTGTACATTCTCCGCACCTCGGGGCCCCAAGGGCCAAGTGTCTCGACACCAAATGGCACAAAGATGTATGACTCACTGAGACAACATATTTACGACGCTTGCCGTCTTCGACAGTCGAAGTAGCAGCCCCAGTACCAACTGACGTAACCGAATCAATTAATTAATTATTATTGAAATTCAAATATTTTTATTCAAAATAGGATTTAAAATCACTTATTGAACGTCAAAAACTATCACCCATTCAAAAGAGGTAGTTATTTATTATTGCCCAATAACAACTTTTTTCTGCAGTCAATAACAACTTTGTACCTATAACTATAAAAAACGAGTGTGCTTTAGACCCCACGACTGAAGTAAAATAAAATATTAAATAATATAATTGTTGAAGAAAGAAATTAAATTCCAAAATAATCAAGAAATCACCGTTCGCGTAACGGTAGCGTTCATTTCTAACGCTCTCACTTATAACCCAAGTCAAGTGTGTGTAAAGAAGTTTTACTTCAAAAAACTATATTTGGATTAGTTCTCGACAATATACAGAAAAAGATGTATAAATGTTTATAAAACAAATATCATTAAGTTAAAATATGGTCGAGAATTGGGGCGTGGTGTCGCCATTTCCAATTTAAATATACTTCAAAATACTTTCTTGTTCAACACAATAATAATTATTACTAAGATATATATAGAAAGAAATATAAATACATCTTTATGTTTGAAATAGTCCTTGTGTCTTCATAATGAGAGCTAACTCTGGTGATGAACTAAATTGATTAAAAAATTATCTCCTTTGCACAGAATGCCGGCTAGATTATGGGTACCAAAACGGCGCCTATTTCAACCATGAAGTAGTAAAGTGTAAACATTTCTGTGTTTCGAAGGGCGCCGTAGCTAGTGAAAATACTGGGCAAATACGACTTAATATCTTACGTCTCGAGGTGACTAGCGCAATTGTAGTGCCGCTCAGACTTTTGGGTATTTCAAGAATCCTGAGCGGGACTGCATTGTAATGGGCAGGGCGTATCAATTACCATCTGATGAACGTGCTGCTCGGTTCGTCCCTTATTTTAATAAAAAAAAATAAGGATCTAATCAAAAGCGCGATCCACACCTGGACAAAGTTATGCAGAGCGTTATAATAAAAGCAAATTGTAGTTTGAATGCGTAAGAGTGATATTTCACACAACTTAGGGAGTTACGAACAGTATTATAAATACAATAATAAAACGTTGTTTATTGTTCAGTTCGTATCGAAACATTTTTGTTAATCGCTCAATGGATGAAATTCATTTTCAGTAATCTTTCTTTCAAATGGTGCACTACTGTAAATACTACTTTAATAATTGCGGCATTAACAAATCGGAATCATGCAACAATTTAGATTTATGCAGTGTTTGTTCATTTTTAAAGTGATCGTCTCAAACTTTTTCGTCTGTGTGTTACATGTCGCGTGACGGTCGGGCGGCGCCTATAGTTCGCAGCAGCTGACCGTGTAGTATATAGACTATTGAATGAAACCCTTATAAAATATTGTTTTCAGTTTTTTAATATGAGTATATACTCTAAATTCTAAATAATTGTTAAGTATTATGTATGTCGTACTCTCCCCGATTAAAAATATTGATTGAAAAGTATTGGGAAGCAGTCACCCCACGTAAACTGTATATCTATATATACATGAAAAATAATTGAAAGTATTCAAAAGTATTAAAATTTCATCATTTTTAATCCTTTTCAATCAATATTTTTAATCAGGGCTAAGACACAGAGTTCAATAAAAATATTAGTTTGAGACTTAGTCTACTTTTATTATTTCCCATTATCATTCCAATTTTCTAAGTATAAAATTAAGGTTGATAAAGCGATTTTTATACCCTTAATGGAATATTATTCCAAAAATTTTTAGTTAAATGTCTATAATGTAAAAAACAATTATCACTTTTACCGTGGTTTCATAAAACCACACAATCCTTTTTTCTTTTCGGGGCTGACATCGATAGAGCGGATTTAGACTTTGCTCAGTAAAAGTTATGTTCGCGTTCTATCATACTCGGCAAAGTTTTACCTAAGTTACGTAGTCTGAGCAAAATCTTAGTAAACAAAACAACAAAAAACAGCAATAAATGAATTCTTCTTTTCTTCTATCTTTAAATAGAAAGTGGTGATAATTTCAAAAACCCCTCTTTGTTATGACAATTTAATATAGACATAGACATATTTTATTTGACATCATCATCACACAATTTAATTTACAAAGTTTTATTATACACCTTAAAGTAAAACATAACAATATCGCTTAAAGTTAAATAATATTTGTGAACATAATTATATAATTTACAATAGAATCAAGAATGATGCGAAAATGGACACCGCTCAGCGTATGCTGTAGCAAATGCTACAGCGCTGGTTTTCAGCGTAGCCCATTACGAGACAAACTCGCGCTGTGGTTTAGAAACGTTTGAAAATTTTTAAATACTTACAGCATAACACCTACTTACTTAAAACTGAAAACCTACCCAAATACCTTATACGTAGAAAAACCAACATTAAAGAATAAAGAAAGAAAAAAATTAAAGATATATATAAATATATATGCGGTCTGTTGGATTATTAGAATATATCACGCCGATAATAAAATCTGTACTCATAATAAAAACTTGATGTTTTAGAATGCGATTTCTTATATATTATTATTTTATCAACCGGTCGGATATGAAAAAATATTTTTTTATATGATAGAAAGTCTCATGAAGAACAATATAGGCTAACTAGCATTAATAAGGCCACCCCTCTAAGCTTATTTATGTGAAAATAAGGGACGAGAGAAGCAGGACGTTCAGCTGATGGTATTTGATACGCCCTGCCCATTACAAGCTAACCTCATTGTTTTATATATGAGCATGTGATCGCCGTGGCTCGAATTCTCTTGAAGACAAGAGGTAGCAGTGAATATTGAGCCTAATAAAAATATAAAAAAAAAGTTCGCGATACCATTTGGTATTTACTTATTCTTAAATAACATGCTGCAATACTTATTTCATGAATTAAAATTAGTATACGCGGTACGATCCACGAGGTACAGATAGCATATAAATTTGAAAATCACGCGAATGAATTGGTTTGGAGCGTGTCGATAACAACTCTAAAACAATTTGTCGAGAAACTTGTGCAGCGGTGTTTGTAAAGTTGGCAGTAGGTTCTATCAGTTGGAACTAACTTGTCAAGCGTCTCAGTACTTTCTAGTTATGCTTACTGCATACTTGGCGATACCGATTACGTTTTACCCTTCAAGTGGATACTTACCGGTAACACAACTTTTTTTTTTTGGATTTTATGGCCTGGTAACGAGACCTTTAAGCCATGTCTTTTTTCGGTCACTTTCGCTTCACGACTGTTCACTAACTTTTAAATGTTATTTAAGAGTAAGTAAGAGTACAGCTCTTAATGTATTTGTACAAAGGCTTGAAATTATATACATCACTTAACAATTTTTCAAGCGGCGGCGGGCGGGAAGAAAGATCATAATTATTTACTTCACTCAACTCGGTAATACAACTAAAAAATCTTAACCCCCGCAAAGCTTTTAGCTCTACTTAGCGTATGGTCCCAGAAAAACTTTAATTATATTTTAAAAAAATGCACACGCCAGTTATCATTTTAATTTGAGATATTTCTACGGTTCACTTTGGTTATATATGGTTGTAGTAAAAGTAACTTAGTCATTTATTTATTACAGGAATATCTTTCATTTTTTCCTCGTGTACTTATACCTTGGACTAATGAAAATAAAATGTGCTTTTATATAAAAAAACAATTTTATATGAAAAGGAAAGCGAATCGATTGATTCGTTTGATTGATCGAATATGATGGACAAGTCGTAAACATTCAGCTACGTTTGGCATTAGCTCCTTAGTATTTTGAATATTATACCACTAGCCAACGCACACATTGACAAATTAAAATTGGTAACGAATGATCGCATAGCGCATATAATGTGCGTATGTTGTCGGAACAGAATAGCACCACCTCATCTCCTCCCGTGGCGACTAAGGGAGACAAACAACGGGACTACGATCGCCAACTCGCCTGCAAGCGTGGCGACTATGGCAAAAGCCCCCCAAAATATGACAAGATACTATAAGGCCCCCGCTCGTGGTGGCCGCGGTAGCAGCAACATAAGCGACAGGGCAGGGGTTTGGTAAGAATCCCCGGGTGCGGCAGCGGCTACCACAAACGACGCAGTGTTGGTAGGCCCCCCACAACATGGACCGAAGTTCTGGTCTAGACGTTGGATGAGGGCAGCGCAGGACCGATCGTCGTGGAAATCTTTGGTGGAGGCCTTCGTACAGCAGTGGACGTCTTCTGGCTGATGATGATGATTCTAAGTCTGCTCTGACTGATCCCACTCCCTTTTTCGACTCGAACCGAATTCACCTGAACGACCGTTACATAGCCGAGCTTGACAGCTCAGTTTTTTTATGGAAGAGGACGAGAAACGAGCGTACGGGTCACCTGATGTTAAGTGATCACCGCCGCACACAGTCTCTTGCAACACCAGAGGAATTACAAGAGAGAAAGGTGTACGCGCTATTTGAAAGGCATCGTGTGTCCTGGAAACACCGCACAAGTAAGCTCATTCCACAACTTGGTTGTACGTGGAAGAAAGTTCCTTGAAAACCGCACTGTGGTGGAAGAGACGGTGGGAATGATATTGTAATTTATAGCGTGTCGTACGAAGGTGGAATTCGGCGGCAGGAATCGAGTCAAACAGCTCTTCAGAAGTCTAATCTTATTCAGTACTCACAAAATAAGCTTTCATTAACTGCATTAAAATATTGAAATACTATTTTCTTTAAATAAACATTCAAGCTTCTTAAGAGAATTATAACTAGTTAAACCTAAATTGAGTTATGAATATAACGTTGAGTGGAATTAACTTGGTTCTATAAAAGCTATAAATTTCTATATAAAGTAACCCGTAGTTAAACCTACGCGGGAAAGTTCATTTTGCGAGATGAAAATTTATTTTTTGCGTTTTATCTTTGCACAACATATTAATTGTACTCGTAAATTTTGCATACAGTTTCAATGTTATTTTAAAAGAGGTTTTAGATTTTTTTTGCATTTTTTAATTCAAGTAATTTTGTTTTTATTACGTCATACTGGAGACGGTTGTTAGTAACAATGTCAATCGAGGCTTTCAACTTATTACAGGATTATTTTATGAATAGTGGGAGTGACCAGTGGGATTCTCCTTTAGAGTACCACAACGGCGCCTATTTCTAACGTGAAGCAGTAATGTGTAAGCATTACTGTGTTTCGGTTTGAAGAGCGCTGTAAATGGTGAAATTACTGGGCAAATAAGACTTGACATCTTATGTCTCAAGGAGACGAGCGCAATTGACTGAGCGGCACTGCATTGTAATGGGCAGGGCATATCAATTACTAATCAGCTGAACTTCCTGCTCATCTAGTCTCTTACTGTTATAAAAATATAAATAATAGTTTTGAAGTGGATACTGCACGTTTTGAGACATAATTTTATAACCTTCCCAGTAGGTAGGTGCTGAAAATTAAGAAATAAAAAACATAGGCCGACACAAGAGAAACCTTGAAAAATTACGTGCGTATTTTTTGAATGGTCAAGAAATATTTTAAATTGAAGAGTTTTAGGAAATGGTAACGGTAGCAGTGTCACGAGTTCTATGGGTTTTTTCCATCTCAAAAAAATTTCCAACACGCCTATTATAGTTGTCACTTCAAAAGCATAACTGTATCAAATAGCTCATAATATGTGATCAAAGTACCCAAGCGCACACACGGGTCATTGCAGAGATAGCGTTTTGATTGTGGTCGTATGAGAAGCATCCCAGAGGAAACCACTTAAACGTCAGAGTAATTTAATTTAACAATTGAAACCGCAGTTAAATCTCTCAATTCTCAAAGCTGTTATGCTTGGGATTGTTGCCTTAGAATGTATTACACAGATTTATAAATATGTATTAGTTAACGTATATCGTCTTCTGTTTTTGGTTAGGCGTCGCGCGTAGGTGTCTGTCTATAGACACTGTAGTTATGTAATTACTAATTATCATATCTGAATAATAAATTAATATGAATATTATTAAACGATATCAATATGTTAAGTTCTGTAGTATATTTTCAACTCACCACATATCGTTTCCGTGGTGTAGCGGTTATCACATCTGCCTAACACGCAGAAGGCCCCCGGTTCGATCCCGGGCGGAAACATACTTTTTGACTTCTTTGTTTTTTTTTTTTTTTTATTTTGTCTGTGTTGTAATTAAAACTGGTCTAGATACTAAGTTCTGTTTAAACTTTACATATTCATATTTTATATTTGCTATCATAGAATTTATAATATGATTTTATTTAAATTAATTCTAAAGGGTTGGTATATATTGGTCGGAAGCCGGCAGGTAGTATCAAAACTCTTTTAGAAAAAATTGTGTAAGTACCTAAGACCTGCCTTGGCTTACCTATCGGAATCGTTACTAGATGTTTCTTCCTTCTAAGATTGTTATTATTGTGTCATTAGGTTAATGTTTATTCATAATTTAAAATAACATAGGGTATGCTCAAGACACACGACAAAATCAAAGTCAAATATTATTCTTATTCAATTATTATAAGTCTTTTAAATACTAAATCTACCATATGTTCGCAAAAAGTAGAGCTCATGAGAAGAAGATACAAGAAAGAAAGAAAGACAGAACTTTATCAAGGCAATATATATATTCATATTAATAGTATATTAATTTTTCTCTCACTCTGGTAAAATTAATTACTCTGACTAATCGCGATCCCCGGCTCGGGTCGACTTTACCTCAACGAGCGTTATATATCCGAGTGTGACAGCTTAGTCTCATTCTAAAATTGCTTATCACGCCTTAAAAAGTTTTTAATCTAAAGAAATATAAGAGAATTATTTTATTGAAATAAATGGAATTTTCCATAGTACATAAGACATCGATTAAAGAAAGTTATTTTATATAAAAAATCTAGAATATTCGCAACACATCTATGTAAATTACATCAAAACCTGCAGCAAGCTGTTGGCTTGTATTGATCTTAACTCAGCGATAACAGCTTTGATCTTAACTAGAGAACACACAACCTGCTACAGGTTCGCAGCCGTGTGTAAACTTGCTGTAAATCAACAGGAGCAACTACGTAATACTCCAGAAAGTTCTATAACAGCTCTGCATTTTCAAGCATTATGTTTAATTAATTAGTCTTTGTACGGTAATATTTCGAATTTTGAGGATTAGCTGAAACAATTCCGGCAAAGTGCTAACCATTAGTTTGCGTAAATGTGTAAACTTATATAAACTATAGAAGAGGTATTAATTATACATATATACATTAACCTAAAGCTACCTTAAATTGCTATATGATTTAAAAGATGAGCTGCGAGGTTTTTATCACTTCTTCTTCCCATGTTCGTAAAAGGCAAAGCCCCTGATGTAGCTTCATGACGTTTACCAAGTGTTGTTGCAATATGTTATGTTATTGTTGCTTCTTATGGTAAATAAAGATATTTCTTTTCTATACGAACAGAGTGAAAAATTAACGAATTTGACTAGTTATTAAGTTTTTTGTGGGGCCTTGTATATGCTTTTACAACAAGATCCCAGAAAATTTTCAAAGCAAATGTATTACGATATTCAAAAGAATTGTTAAGAAACGTTTGTGCTGTTAAAGTTACTATATCATAAAAGACTTTCTTTATGATAGATAACACTGATTAGGGATGTAGCGATCGCCCTTTTTTTTTGCCGATTTCTTTGTAAACATATTTTTTTTTGAAAAAAAAAAAAGCCCGCTGAGTTTGTTGCGCCCGTCTCTAACAGGTCTGAGGCATTCTTTTGGAATGAGTGGTAGTTTTTAACTATCATTACGTGATGTCACATCCTATTTTGAATAAACATATTTGAGGAGGGGTAGATACTCATCTGCATGACATATATTCATCTACATGAATTTGTACAGGGATGCACCAAAATTACTCAAACCTTTGACAAGCCCTGTCACGAGAACTCAACTAAAAAAACTTAACAGATGTGTGATATATTTATTTTATTACTAGCTGATACCCGCGACTTCGTCCGTACGTAGTACTTATAAAAATCTTTATTTCTTAAAACTTAACCTTTATATTAAATGAAGATATCACCATATTTTATCTATATTTAGTTACTATAGTTAGCTAAAATTATGTTTCTTTTTTACCTCCTGAGAAAGTTGGAATGATATAGAAATTGTAATTAGTTATTCATTTTAAACTATTCTTTCAATTTGATTGCTGAACAACGGGGGATCATCACATCAAAGGAAAAATGAAATTGTTGTTTTTACCTTTTAACCCTTCTCTGTACTTCCACAAATAATTCGAGACCAAAATTAGCCAAATCGGTCCAGCCGTTCTCCAGCTTTAGCGAGACTAACGAACAGCAATTCATTTATATATATATATATTACCTCGCTATGAACCTAAATGAATATAGTGTTAAAATTAATTTAGTTTAATTATGTCATCTTATTTTATAACCAAAGATCTTTTGAACACCTACTAATAAAAATTCCTTATTTACCTTATGCTAGATACTAAATATCTACGGTAAGCTTTCTCCAGATCGTATATTCCAAAGCTCAACTACGACTAGTTAGATCTGCAGTGCCTATATAAATACTTAACTAGCAAAAATTTCACAAAACAACATTATAATATTATAATTATGTTCAATATAATTAAACAATCCTCAAAACATACTGAGAGTTTGGATTTATGAGGATTCACCAAAGTTGACGTCATCAATCATTAAGTTGGGGACATAATTGTTTTGTTCCAACATTTTTGTTGCTCTGAAGTGGAGTTTTATTAGGTATTGTTATTAGTTCAAAATACGATTTATGTTTTAACAGTTTGTACTATTTAGGAGCATATTTTATAAAACATATTTTTTTCAGTATTCAAATGTCACAAATAGCATGTGTGTACGATGTGCATATTATGTATCTGTCGACACAGGAGTGGATATTTCAGTTATGTTATACTCAACCATGTTCATATATGTACGTATAGCACGGTTCGTCATGTTCACTAAAATGGCGCCGGAGTCGTGTGCCAGGTCATTTCTTTTTCTCAAATATGTGCAAAGGGAACGATGATTGGTCCATGCGTCAAATCGTGAACGGGTATTGGTTCCGGTGCTAGGTCGACCTAAAATACTTTATTGATTGAAAACAGTGGCCGTTGAGTTCCTTGTATGTTCTTCTCACGAGCTCTACTTTTTCCGAACATTTGGTAGATTCAGTAATTTAAAAGAAATATTTATAGTGATGATTCGAAAGCGCTTAGTTTAAGCCTAATTGAATAAAGTTGTTTTGACTTTGACTTTGAAACGTAAATGCTTGGATAATTTATGTCACGATATACTATGATAGCTGTTTGTGAATACATCGAATAAGGCGAACTGCTAGCCTCTATTTATATCTATTTAACGCTGTCATGCACACTAAAGTAATAAACCTGTTAATACGTTGCGAACAGCCAGAGGCCCTTTCTAGAAGAATAAATTATCTAAGCGTAAATGGAATAATAGGATTTCATAATTAAGAATGATAGAAAGATTACCGTTTCGCTTCGATTTACTTGGAACAGATTTTATTCCATTGAGAATCCTACAATTTCTTGCTCTGTAAATCGCTAAGTCGTATTTGTATATATTTTTGCCCACATATGTTTTAGGTTGTTGTTACTGTTTTTATATACTTTAGTATAAAATAATATTGACACACTTTTTACACAAATTATCTTGCCCCAAGTTAAGCATATATAGCCTGTGTTATGGGTTACAAGACAATGATATATTTAATACAATATACTTGCTTAAACATACATTAATTCATATAAACATACATAAATACATTTAAAATCCATGACTCGGAAACAAACATCCATATTCATCATATAAATGCTTGCACCTACCGGAATTCGAACCCGGGACCTCTAGCTTAGTAAGTAGGATCGCTAACCACTCGGCTATACAGGTCGTCAAATTAGTATAAAATAAATCAAGACTAAGAATAAGTAAAACTTTACTAATTTCTCAGATCTGATTTAAAACATCAATCAACCAGGATATTCACTATAAGTGGCAGTGGACACAAAGCTGGAGGGACAGAAGGCCGTTGGGGCAGTAAAGTCCTCGAATGGCCACCACGTACCGGAAGTCGTAGTGTTGGTTGGCCCCCCACAAGAAGGACGGATGATCTGGTCAAGATTGCCGGAATAGGTGAGGGCAGCGCAGGACCGATCGTCATGGCGATGATTGGGGGAGGCCTTTGTCCTGGCTGAGATGATGATAATGATGATGGACTAAAAGATATATATAAAAGACGTTTCTTTATTCACTAGCAGCTAAACGAAATATCAACTAAGATAAAAATTTCAAAAGGTAAACTTAGAAAAGTTCTTAAAAGCGCGAGATAGCAAATGGTCGAAGTTGCCAGCAATTAACGGTTAAGTCTAAGGGGCTAAGTGCCGCCTTAAAGTCTTCTTTACTCTTTGCAACGACCATTGTCACTTGCCTTTTAAAAGCTTTCAGAATTATAGTAACATTGGAATGAAACTATAATGAACTTAAGAAATAGGATTCTTATTAAATTCTTAATTTTTAGAAGTCGTTGGAGTCAGATCAAAAAACTTGCACTACTACACTACTTACAGTCTGTGTTTCGAAAATGATAGAATAAAATTAAACCGAGTACATAATTCTATAATTTCACCAAATTGACTTATATAAAATCATTCTGTTTGTTTAATCGAAATTTGTTTTATTTCGCCGCTGCAATGAAATATTAAATGGAAAACGTTCACATTTGATTTGTATTTATAACAACGAATGTAAAAACGTATTCAAATTCAGGATGACACAGTTCATAACGGCAGGTTATATAAAATATTCACATAAATATATCACACTCTGTCAGTTTGTCGCATTGCCGCGAAATTTATAACGCATCTACAATATAAACTTATTTATATATCAAACCGACCGTACAACTCCTGTTTTTTAATGACAATAAGGGACGAGACGAGGTTGTTCAGCTGATGGTTATTGATACCGCCTGCCCATTACAATGCAGTGCCGCTTAGGATTCTTGAAACATTCAAAATTCTGAGCGGCACTACAATTGCGCTCGTCACCTTGAAACATAAGATGTTAAGTCGTATTTGCCTAGTAATTTCACTAGCTCAGACCGAAACACATTAATGCTTACACATTACTACTGCTTCACGGCAGAAAAAGGCGCTGTTGTGGTACCCATAATCTAGCCGACATCCTATGCAAAGGAGCCTCCCACTGGTAAAATACGAGAGTTGTGAAATACGAGAAAGACTTGAAGGTCTATTGGTAGATACACGTGTCTAACTGATGAGTAGCAGGTTCAATTCCCACTGTGAACATAGCATATTTTTCCAGGTCTCTTACTATTTTGTACAATAGACAGGAGCAGAGGGTGAATATGTCTATAAAAGGCTATGTCTCTCTGGCGTCAGCACACTACACAAACACCGACACACACACACACCGCCTTCGCAGGCGCGCGTAGGCCCGGTCAATCCCAGCAAACCGCTGTCACTCGTGACTCTGACGATGGCCAGTGGCCTGCAAATTAGATACAAACAAGCACACACATTGTTTTAATACCCGACAAGACGTTAGTGGTCGTCCTGTTTTCGTTTCACTCACACTCACACACGGACAGACTTCACAAACAAACACAAACACGTAAATATATGCTCACAAGCATATACACTGATTTACATACACAAACACAATACATCACCGCACTCGCCGGCGAGTGTTTTCTTCTTACCATTTTATATTCATTTCATCTTCATCTTCTCTCCTTCCCACAAGCACACAGCCAGTCCGAGGTTCTAGTCTTCTTACGAGACGCCCGTAACTGTTGTTGCGTAGTCTTTGCGAACTCCACGGTCCACGTCCTATGTCGCTGTAAAAGCCTTCAGGGCTGATAGCATAGAGGAGGTTTTAAGCCAGTAGGGGGCGACACCCGAGTCCGATATATGGGTCCCGTTCCGGGTTCTTCAATACGTAAATGTATTTTCCTATTATCGTGCGCAAAGTTCGATTTTGCGCATGCATTTGCGTTCGCAAAGTACCACTTTCTCACACGTTGACAAGAGCGTGTGGGAATGCTGCTGAGCGTGCGGGAAAAAAAGCGTCGACACATTTCTACTTCGACCTTTGACGAGTTAGTGCGTTACTCTGTCCGATTGCTGTTTAAATATTCATCAGTGTTATAATTCACAATTTATTGTTAATAAATTTTACTAAAATCTGTTATAAAAATTCCCATTTGAACTTATTTCCTAGAATATTATTATATATTTGTTGTTATTCAGTAGCTGTTTTCTTCTGATTTACTTTACGAAAACAATCATTAAGACTTGTTGAGAGGTACACCTCTATATATCCTACATTCCATGAATCTCCTCTCATTGTCCTCATAGACATACATTACATTCGCATGGATACGCATAATACCTATGGTTCTTATGTGTGTTTTATAACCACATAATATATTATGTTAAAGTAAGTTAAGTTGAATATTCACATTCATTTTTTTACTTAAATAGACCTATAATAAGCCGTTAATACCCACGCAAATAATTAAGACCTATTGTAATATTGTTGGTCTTTTGAATAAATAAATAATAATCGTATAATTTTAAGTTTTCAATGCCCCGACATTCAATCAAACAAGCTCATAACTCTACAGTATCAATAGTAATCAGTAATTTGCACAAGTTTTCACATTAAAACTTTACACGTGGAATTGTATTTGCTACAAAACCTCCCGTTCCGACATAAAAACGTTGAGCAAAAACACAGCGAAGTCTAATTTAAAAGAGCCCTCTAAGTACTTAATGGTATTCGAATTGTTACGTGGGAATATATTGTTTAACATGATTACTTCTTAGTTTTTTTTTTTTTCGAAATATTCTTTTTTATTAGTCCTTTTATTTTTTATCTATTTCACTACACATAAACAATTGTTTCTACACTAACATATTAAATGTCAATACTATTGTATTCTTATACAATTTATATACCAATATGTATGAAATCAATTATATAAATTATACATTTCAATATGTCAATTTATATGAAAATAGAGGTTAACAGTTAGCCGCTATTTTTCAACGTATTCACAGCTGTCACAGACTATCAAACATATGTTTTCTTTTTATTTATTTTCAATTTTTTTTATTAGCCTATCGGATCCCGGAGCTCCGTCTAGATCGTCACACCCTCGATTTCGGGGTAATCACTTCCCAAATCATTTTTTTTAATTTTCGTGATCGAAAACTGTGTATACCTTCAAGAAATAAATAACACGCTTGTCTGGCATTAATAAAGTATAGTAATATCAAATTAGTTTTTTATTTTATACATTGAGCACGAAATTACTGTGTAACCTCTTTAATTTCTGCGAATAGTTTAGGCTTGGAATATCGACAGTGAGGCCTGCTATACACGAATAATTACCGAACATCACTCCTCGACAGCCTAACTTCGTGTTACTCTATTTAAACTTGGTCAAGCGCTGTCAATATCTCGATAATTGGAGCGAACTCCGACAAACATTAATTATTCTATGCGTTTATATGAAAATGAAAATATTAACACGGACACGAAGTATTGGGACAGTTTCAATACTTTCTATTCATTTTATCATTATATTACTTTGATAAAATGAATATTCTATGTTTATAGAACGACGAGGGCTGAAAGGATTATCCATATAGTTTAGGCTTATCCATACTAATATTTTAATCAAATTTGGGTAGGTAAAGCTTAACATTCGATAGATCATGTGTTTCATCATCATCATAATCATCAGCCGGAGGACGTCCACTGCTGGACAAAGGCCTCCCCCGAAGACTTCCATGCCAACCGGTTCTGCGCTGCCCTCACTCGCCCACTGCCACTTGAGTTGCTTATACAAAAAAAAATTGTAATCGTAATTTATAAACATCCATCTTATCAACTAAGCCAAGGGTAAATCTTGGTGGGTCTTGTTCCTCTTATTGTTTAAATTTGAAAGAGCGACATCTCAAGTCAATATCCTAATATGCAATTATTGGGGTTGAGCAGGTTATCAACTGTAAAGTAGATCCTGTAGATGGAGCCACAACCAGAGAGTTACACAAGACATACCAAGATTTGTGAACCATTTATTTGTATGATTAATCATGAATACCATAATATATAGTTAATTACATTTTATGTTTTAAGACAAGAACAACATTATCGGTTTTACAGTATATGTTTACTATCTGGTTTTTTTAGGGTGGGCAAACGTGCTTTTGGCTCATTTGCTGGAAAGAAAAAAAGGCGCTGCCATCATTTGAGAAGGGAGTACACTCCAGGCTTTTAGGTATCTAGGCAGTATCAGTTGGGGAATATAGCAGCCAGCATAATATTATGGTCTCACACAGCGGCTGTGCGAGGAAACATTCAGGTATTTTTCTTTCTAGTCAGTGTTTATTTCCTATTGACAAAGTAGACGAATAGAAACTAGTTTCTAAGCAAACAATAACAAGAAAATACTTTATATTAAATGTGAAATTAACATAATTTAACACAGAGTGTATAATTTTAGAAACCGTCAAACTGCGGAGGTTGTTAATTGGTCTACACGCTACGACACACTCGTAGTGCTACGGTATTAACGGAGAGCCTACGAATACTGTTCTAACACTGCAAGGGCTAAGCTTTATATGAAATATGAGTAAAACTAAATATTATATTAAACTATAAGATCGATATTTACATTTATACTATAAAGTGACATCTATGTTACTGGAATATTGCTCAAAGTCAATCTCTACTTCAGTTCCTAGCCGCTTTATTAGCTGATTGTGATAATATAGTTAGTTAGGCGAAAAACTAACTCGTTATATAGGTTTTATTGCTCTGCTATTACAATACAACAAGTGGTGGTGTAAAATAATCTTTTTATTCAATCGCTCTTTTAAAATATTTGTAATTATAATGTTAACAAATCTGGTTTAAGGCGGATTATATTTCTGTGATTCTTAACGGGTCTTATACAACGCTTACGCGTCTAAATAGGCTAAAAATAGATTATCGCTTTAGCTTCGCTGCTGCGGTACACTATCATCATTATGAAACGTAAATGTAGCAGCTCAAGAGAGCGGAAGGCAACCACTTCGAAATCATGGCTGATTACTTTCGTTTATACAGCAGAATGCTTGTATTTCGTGCTTAACTCATGAAATATTATCATTGGTTACAACTGAACATATTATCTATCCAAATACCCACACTTAAAGGAATCTTCCAAAACAGGCAAGTGCCCCCGCACCGCGGTATGCCTCAGATCGGCGTGATATTGGCGTGCGCGCAGCGTTCTGTCAAAGCGTATTATTTTACGTGTATTTTTTATACCTAATATTTCATGCAAGATTATTTGTATTTGACTCATGCCAATGTCTAAAGTTGCCTGAATTTCGCGGTATGTCACATGTCGATCTTCCTAATTCAGCTTACGCACAGCATCAACGTTTTCTTTGGTGACTGCAGTTTTTGGACAACCTTGACGGGGATCATCACTGAGCTTCACACGTCCACGTTGAAATTCAGCAAACCAGCGATAAATTGTGGTTTTGCATGGAGCTTCATCACCAAATGCAGAAATCATCCGGTCAACACACTGTTTTTGTGTAAAAATATTGCTTATAATAAGGATGATTTGAGTGAATGTATCTGAAAGCTATTGAAACAAGCTATAAGACCATGCTAAATAAACCATCTTATAAACAAAATAAAGGTCAGAATTTGGCGAGGGAATAGTGTGCCGTACGGCACTTTCGACTATCGTGTATTCAAAAAAATCTAGTGCCCTGGGGCACTGGCCCATTTCGGAAGGTTAATATGATTAGATGGTTTTATTTTTATTCATGTCTAATCACCATCTGAATTGAAGATTGGATTTACTGGCACTTCCCATATTTGTATGGCATCCAGAAAGACAGGCTTCAGTATCACTCTATATATAAGCAATTTGTTGTCAATATACAATTTCCTAATGCGTCCTAGCAACCATAAGATATTCTTGTTGCGAATGTCTATCTCTTCTCTTTTGCAGAAATTGAGCAAAATATGAAGAAACAGAAAAATAATCATTAGTGGCTACACATATTTTTGTCTTCTGCGTGGACATTTGTAGGACACAAGATCGAAAAGAGGAAAATAAACTCTCTGAAAATGGTTCACAAACGTTTCCATACTCTAGAAACTAGATAGACATCAACCTGTGTTTATCTGACATAACGCAGTCCCGGTCACTCGCCTTCTTTGGTCACGTATCGAGGCGAGACAGCCAGTTCATAGAACGCCTTGTCGTCCAGGGTAAATTGGAAGATCACACATGGGATGGACCGACCAAATCAAATCTGCTGTCAAATCAACTTGAAAGACATCTATCAGTGAGAGATGCCAAACCACTCTGTGGCGCATTAGATCTGTCCCTTTAAAACTTCTTGACAACAATGATCACTCTGTCAAGAGCTTTTAAAAAATCTCCAATATCGCGATTCATATCCCAACTATATAGTCTTCGAAATTTCAGTAAGGAATGTTTACAATGCTAGGTGTAAGAATTAAATGGTGCAATTACCTACAAATAAGTAACACACTCGTAAAACAAATCAATGCAAAAGGAACCAATACAAAATGCGTCACTCTCAATTTTTGGTCATTTACTCTGACGCTACAGCGACAAAATCGCTTTAACAACAAAGTTGAAGGTGTAGTCAACCTAACTAAAGTTATTTATTATTAATGATGGCCTGTCCAAAGTTGTGAGCCGTTAGGAATTTCAATTGCCTTCAGTTTCATTACTTTGAAAGCGTTGCCTGTTCTTATTTATCGCAAGTTTATTGTGTGTCAGATAATAAAATGTTTGTGATGTAAGGCTCTTAAGTCATCTCTCAAGCTAATGTGTATTGACTTTATATACTTTGCGTTTGACAGTAGGCCGTTTTTAACGTTCTTTATGTTGATTCGGTAAAATATAAGACACTCTTGGTTTATAAAGGTCGATGTCAGAGCCATATTACTTATGAACAACGTGTGACTGGCATTCTAACAGTTGATTTTCTTTTTAGAAGTTTGTGGGAATTTTATGGATTTTTTAAGATGATGGCACCGTACTTTACCCATGAATCCCCGTTAATGTTAATTAAGCTAACTTTAAATATTAAATACACCTGAGTCAAAACCAAACTCAAATCGGTTAGCTATTTTAGATACAAGCGTACACAAACAATCACATAAATAGTAAAAATATATTTTTTAACAAAATCTAATTCACATATTTATAAATCAGGATTTTAAATCACTTATAAAACCTCTAAAAGCAACCACCCATTCGATAATACATGCTTGAGACTTGAGAAGAACGGGTGCAAGAAACTCAGTGGGTACATTTTCTAGGATCATGTTTTAAAAGCATTTTTTACATCCAGCAAAGGATTTACAAACTCGACTGAACCAAGTAGTACGCATAACAAGTTTATGTTTGTTCTTGGTGATAATATTATGAATACCACAGTCGTTGGAATGCTTTTGTAAATTTATTTAATCATCAAGATAATATTGAAAGGCAACAGTTAGCATGTGATAATTTCTTTAAAGTTTTATTTGTATAATTTTTAGGACCTAGGTCTTCTTCAGAACAAATACAGTATTAATATGGACTGCATATATTACTAGCAATATAATACTGTCAACATAACTAAAGTAAACTAAATTTAAGTCCAACGTGCAAACATCACGCATAGCTTGCTCTTCTAGGCTGACCTATTCTTTTAAGCGCAACCACACACAAACATTTTCCGATTAGATTTTCCGATATGGACAAAAGCAAAAGGTTTTCCAGTACGTTTGTATCATAAACTAAGTTTACTACCGTAATAGACGAACCCTGTGTGAAAGTGGAGATAACTATACATACATAAAAACCAAGGTGTGAGAAAGAGACCGAAAAGATGAGGACCATGAAACCGTTTTGAAACAATTTAGTGTCCTTTAGTCTCCTGTCAAATGGGACCGCGTTTTAATTTTAGTGTTTTTATCGTCATTGTGCTGTGTTTTAACAGTTATTAATTAAATCGTCGTGTTCTGTGTTAGACTGTGTAGTTACGTCCAATCTCGTCTCACCGTAATGAGGAGAGTCCTTTTCTATTACACTAGTATACTACGTTTATGGTTGGTATATACCAGCTGTATGAAAATATGCCCTACGGAGAGTTTGATAACTTTTCTTCTCGCAGAAAAATATGTACGTGCACGAAGTACGTATATGTGCATATAAATTCGAAAAAGTGAACTAAAGTTTCCATGCTAAACATGCACTTGATAAATTTGAGTGAGCAAGTTGTTCAAATCTTATAACAATTATTTTCATTTTATAGAGACTTCGAGTTATGCGAAGTACAAAATCCATTAAACACAAAAGTATTTCTGAACTAGAATGAAAACTTCAAAAGTCCGTGACTCAAAGTTCCAAGTGAATTCCAATTCTGCCGGTAAACGATCCTAGCTTACTATACACTTCTGGAATTATTGAATGTTATCAGAATATCTTCGGAAATAAAAGTTTATCGCATCAAGTTGTGAGTACTTCGCGGGGTGCGGTTTTATTGCACGAGCGAAGCGTTTATTTCTCACCTGTCCTCGCAACACAGATTTACCGCAGATATATGAGACATTAAGGAAGTTGAAACGGTTTCAACAGTCCCAGAATATGTTCTTTTACAGATATAAAGTTTAAATTCAAGCGCCTAAATGCTATTACGTTCAGTTAAATCATAAATATTGAACCATTACTAATAACGTTGAAATTTGTTATTTTTACGTTATTGGACATACATTTAATACGATTGTCAACTGTGCTCTATATTATTCAAAATAAACATAAATATGACATACCTATCAGACATAGTATTTTGGATTTATCAAGGAAGGAGAAGTTTTTATAAATTTTAGTTTCTTTAATATGAATATTATACAAACGAATCAATGAACAGTTATACTACAGACTACATTATGATCTAATTAAAACATCTGTGTATATTCGCAAGTTATTTAGATAACATATAAAATAGTATTTAATGCAACAGTTTTCACATCGCACTGGACATACAATATTTTTTCTACGACATTTTTAAATTTATTAATGAAAAAATAAATACCACAAGTTTTCGAATTGCCACCTAAATGGGGGCGAAATGTAAAAAAAGTATTTTGGCGAATTATGTCAAAAAAGTTTCTTTCTAAATTTCACATTAAAAGACTAATTATTTAAACACGGAAATATTATGTATCTAATATAGTCTACGTAATACCTAACATCTTTATGAACCTACCATACCTAGCCTAGATTTAGTTGTATGTGGCACCATAACAACTGTGCTTTTTTGGTGACATTACACTACGGTAAACAATGTTTTTTTCGTCCATAGAGTATAGACTTTTTCAAAGACTCAATAAAGCATATACTTATATTACTGGTGCTGTATAAATGTCAGATTAAAGAAGAGGAGTAGAAAAAAAATATATATAATAATCTTTTTCCGCAGTAGCTTAACCTGGGTTGGTATAACTGCTAGCGATTTTTTTTAATAGAAAAAAAATGAAAAAACACGCTCTTTGTATTCCGCTATATTGGATTTATAATGAAGACACTCGTATTGTTTTAACATTTAGACAAAAAATACTAACAATATAATACTGACAAATACACAGACAATCGGACACATGAATTTTGATAAATAAGATTAGTAGGGGATTAGGTATGTAGCGTCGACGGAATTAAAAACGACTCAATAACAATAATCGCTTTCTTACGTTTTGTGGTATATTAAGAAGTGATAAGCGACCAACGAGGCATGCTGTAATTAAAAATACCTGCCACAGGAGCTAGCGAGCTCTATTTATCCCGGTTGCAATGCCCGCCCCGCGCCGCATTAATTGGACCGGAATGAAGGCTTCCCGGCTCGCACCTGATCGCCCACACTCTAGACACACCCTATTTTCTAGTTTCTCATTTACTGTTCTTAAGATTTATGGCTTTACTTACAATTTATTGGAAACTCTTTGTTCAGTACAAATTAGTGTTTATGAACTTTGTTTAATCTTTTACAATTTCTGGGTTGAGTTTTAAATTGAAAATTCACATTTCTCGTCTTCTTGATTTAATATAGACAACCTACTTAAATACTAAAACTAAGAATCGTTTGAATTCAATTAAAGAACCGGCTTAATATTTGACTAAGATAATAAATAGCACCTACATAATTATGAACTCAACACAACTCGTAGAGTGGAATTAATTAATACAAGTATATTTTTATTTTGAACTCACAAATAATTACTCGCTTGCTTTCTTTGAATGTTTAAGAACTTCCTTGCCAACGCTACTCGGCTTGGCTCGAGAGCAAATATTTTTTTTTCGATTACTTTGAGAAGGTTTATTATCCTATTTTGATAAATGTAATTTATTTATACATACATCATCATCATCATTTCAGCCGGAAGACGTCCAATGCTGTACAAAGGCCTCCACCAAATATCGCCATGACGATCGGTCCTGCGCTGCCCTCATCCATCCTATTCTGGCGATCTTGACCAGATCGTCGGTCCATCTTGTGGGGGGCCTCCCAACACTACGCCTTCCGGTACGTGGTCGCCATTCGAGGACCTTACTGCCCGCCGAGCTATGTTTGGGCTATGTCAGTGACTTTGGTTCTCCTACGGATCTCCTCATTTCTGATTCGATCTCGCAAGGATATTCCGAGCATAGCCCTCTCTATTGCCCGCTGAGCAACAGTGAGCTTCCTGATAAGGCCCATAGTTACCGACCACGTCAGTGTTCCGTATGTCATCACTGGCAACACTCATTGGTTAAAAACCTTCGTCTTCAGACACTGTGGTATTTATACACACAATTGCCCAAAAAGCAGCCTTTCCATGTATGTAAAGTGTGCAGATTGTTAATATTTTCCGCACTAGTGCTTTTTGTTTACCTTCACGCCGAATGTATCTTCGTATCTATATAGCATGAACCTAGGTCCACCTTCATCTGAATAATATAACTCACACTTAAAAACCAAAAGTATACCAGACAACGCTGTGTGACGTAAGCAATAGTCTAAATCAAACCTTTAATAGTATGTTTCATATCATTCTCAAAAATTGTTCAAACTGTAATAATTCTTTATCTAAGGATTAAAAACTGTATTTCATTGTTTTCTTTTCGTTGTTTTATATTTTTCACAAACTTGCAATGCAAGTGCGGAATTGCTACTTTCGCATATTTTCCGCACTTGTATCGAAATGTACTATTCTAACACGTTCGTTTTAGATACTTACGGCGTTCTCTCCGATAGACACTGTCACAGTATTATTTTATGCGTGTGAATTATAACACTTTACTTTATCTTAGAAGCATTAGAAAATTGTATTTGTTTTTTTTTCAGTACAGTTCACTAGTATTAATGAATAAATATTTAAGACCGTGATTGTTAAATTGTAAGACACATGTTCTAACAAATAAAGGGAGATAAAATTATTTCTGGTGTGATAAAAATACATACAAATAATTTTCTAATCAATAATCACTCATACTACTTCGTTTCAGATATAATTGGAATAAATCCATTTCGTCTGATCGAAAAATAACAACATTTTCAAACAAAATCAAACCCTACGATAACACCAAACAATTTCGTTGTAATAATTTGCGTGATGGCACACCTTTAATAATTTAATGTCGATACTTTGGCAGCAAAAATTTTGTTGATGGTAAAGGTCGATTAATGGAACATTTGAATTTATCGGAGGATAATATTATATCGATATCATATTCACGTCACCCCTCGTTCCGTATGGACGGATAAACACGAAGGTGGATCCCAAAACCCTTTTAAGTAATGTTATTCGATAGCATTCAGATATCTTAAATATTTACCTACCTATTTATTGCCGCACTTAAAATCTTCATCCTTTTTAAATATCAAAATGCTAGTATAGGACATATATAATTCAAGTTATTATAAGCATATTAGTGAATTTTTGAGGTTATATTTTTTTGCCGCGGGGAAGCGAATAACTATTAGAGTGAATTTATACGTTACGCGGGCGCAATACGCAAATTCAACACCCTGACGTTAGCTGGTCAAGTAGACCATTTGTATCATACTTCAGCTACGAAAAGCCTCTTATAATTCATATGTCTACTGAACCACCAATGGTCGAGAATTAAATAAATTTCAACATTATGTATAAACTTATAAAATATAAATTATTTTTTTCTAATTGTATAAAAATAACTAAATGATATTTAAATAATCGTTATTTAACTTAATTATGTGGTAATAATAATTTCATTGGTTTTATTTAAAACCTTCTTTATATCGATTATATTAAGAGATTAGATTATATAGAATATATTAAGATTTTTGTTTTGCTAGAGAAGTTTAACTTTCTCTCAGTTGGTAAGATCGATCATACGGAAGCCGAGAGACGCCCGGGTTCCATATGATCAAGTCCCGCATCGTCCATGAATTTCACTGTGCATCATTGATGTATTACTTATTACTACTATTACAAGAAGAATTTCAAAATAATGAAGAAAATAATTAAGATTGATAACTATCAGTGTAAAAAGAAGAAAACTAATATGTACCTAATACTGTAAAGTATACAAAAGTAAATAGAGCGAATCATCTAAACAATGTTAAAAAAGCCATTTCGCATGAAAAGGTTGTGCAAACATATTTAACTGTAACACATATAGCAGAAGCAAATAAAGAGATAAAAGAAACGGCGAACACAGAACATACACGGAGCACAAATGGGAAGTAATCGGACGAATTTATATGTAAAGGTAACGTGACATTTAGCTGTTACTGTGAGAGTTCGAATACACGCAATAATACAACCCTAAATAAAAATTTTCGTTTTATATTCAAGAGTAGGAACAATTACTTTGAAAACAATAACATCTGCGGCTCCTTTTGAATTTTATAACCATTGTCTTTTTGTTAGGAAAAATGAATCCGTGATAAAGTATTTTTTATGACATAACTTTTGGAATTGGAATAATCCTCATCTATTTACTCTACTATTACTATAAGAATTTATCCAGATTTTCAAATACATCAGGTATACAATGATACCTGCACCAAAAGAAGTAATACCTCGGCCATGATCGATAACTTTAATTAAACATATCGTTTCAATGCCCATTTCACTAAATACATGATTAATTTGGATCGCGTAATGAAAGAATACTTGAAAATTGAATAACCACTGGTGCAATCAGCATTTCAGACTGAAATTAATTAAATTTGTTTTGGTATATTCGAAAAATGTTAACATATTTACGTTCTGTAATGTACCTGATGAAGTTCAGTTTTGAGTTTTGACTACAAGTAGACTTCGTTAAGTAAATCAAAAAAAAATCTACTTAACACAGAAAGATAAATCTTATATATATACATTTTCGTCTCCAAATTATATTTGTTGAGTTTCGTTTCAAATTCGCGCCAATCATAGGAAACCCCGCGACCAGAGAGCGGAGATTCTCTCATTGGTTTATCAAGCTGTCAATGCATTGTACTAAACATTCCTGTCATTCCTGTCATTGACAATCAGTTCACCGCGGGTAACGCTTTAACATGTTTTTGTAAATCGTGAGTGATATTATTATACTCGTATATTTGCAGATATTAAAAACGAATTGGAATTAGTGAAAGCACTACACAAGTTCTGTATAGTGCTTCAGTGTACAACTAAAAAGAAGCCAATTATTATATTTATTCCAAACAATAAAGAAATACGGAAAAAGGTAAATAAGATATTAAATTTCAATGTCAAAACCTCACGGTTCGTAAAATAGAATTAAATAGTGAATGAGAATCCTTATTCAGGTTTGAGAGAGATTCCGCTAAACTTTCTGTGTCTCATAAGCCTATCCGTAATATTTTAAATAATTTCTTTGGTATGAATCATCTTACCGCTCCGCTAGTCCGAATAAATTTTCTCCAAAAACTCAATTGCATAAGAGTTACTAAGGTCATGCTAGAACGAGTCAATTTCGATCCAACATTCAAAAAACGCATTTATTATTTATGACGAGGGTTTATGATATTGACATGCAAGCCAAACCCGGAAAAACCACACCAATATCGATAAAAACTTAGCGATACTTAAAATTATTTAATACTAAGAATTGGGAATGTGGGCAATCTGAGAATAAATCGGTTATCACAAGACAACAAAAACAAACGTTCGCACGTTTGAAAACACTGCATTGTACAAAGTATGTAAACTAAAATCTGGTGCTAACGTTTACAGAGTGTGAGTCGGAACTGTCACAAAGTCGACAATACTTAACGGCACTTAGTCCCGTTCAAACGTTCGAGAACACTGCACTCTTGAAATATAAATTCGCTTAATGACACGGCTGCGCTCGCATCCAATCATTTTCATATTTCTCTCAATGTCATTTTATTTTGCTTTTCAAAGATCGTTTATTCGTTCGTTCTCTTCATAATTCACAGTTCTGCTGTGAATACATTTATTGGAAGTTTATAGTTCCATTTTGCTTGTACAAAAAAGTATTTTCTTATAGTACCTCAAAGGTCTGAATGTAGACTGACAAATAGTGACTGTAGGTAACAGATTGTGACACTATAAAATACAACGTTGTTGGATTTTCAAATAACGGTTGAAGAATAAAAAATTAAATGTCATTATTGGTATGTGTCTATATTTCTTTTCTTTTTTATGAAACTGGATGAAACCAGCGTACTTGTTTTTTAAGGAACACATGTAGCATCAGTCTGGGAACATGGGATAAACAGGAACAGGGAAGTTCATTCTACAGTTTAGTTGAACGGAGACGAATGTTCTATAAAAAATGCATGGCGGAAATCGGGAGCTGGAATCAGCTCTTCGGATAAATGCAAGAAAACACACAATAAGGTGTCTCTACGAACCGCGGATCGATCGATTTACGTTCCTCAATCGATCAATAATTTAAGAAATGAGAAACTCAAATTTAGTATTTAAATAAAACACAAAATGAAATAAAGAATCTATTTCAACTATATTTTCACTATTTATAAAATATCTGGACAAAGTCGCGAATCGAATGCAATCAACAGCTCGTGAAACACACAATAGTAAGTAAGCATTATAAAATACTCGACTGCACATTGAAGTTGGCCGAATGATAAATTGTTTCTAATCCAATTAAACTTATATCATCCCGACCCGATTCGATTCAAGTTAGAATTAAATTACGAACAAACGTATCACGTTAATTAGATTTTCTCCCAATGCTTTGTTTGCGATTTGCTCAGATTCGAAGTTTCTCCTATAAAATTGCAATAATCATTTGAGCATTATCAGTTCCAATTTCATACAGACATGCTTTAGTATAAAAAGAGTGTATGTTCAGCTAACAAATACTATTGAGGTTAATTATGTTTGATTTTAGGACTTAAAAAAATACAGCTGAAATTGGCGAGCTTAGAGTTTTTTTTTTCGATCCCTATAACTCCGCAGTTATTTTTGTAGATACAGGAAAAGATTTGAAGCCTGAAGAAACTATGGTTCCACGGGTCCTCAAGTGCGGAGTAAGAAAAGAAGTATCTCTATTTATATTGGGATGCTGCCGGTCCTTTTGTATTCTGAAACATGCAGACTATATCACAGTTTAATACTCTGGATCTAACAAATAATAAAGAACAGATAACGTATTTTAAAGATCTCAATAAATGCTACTTTAACAAGCTGAAGATAAAGATAACTACGAGTGGCTGTTATTTGAGAATCGAAGTCTCTAAGTAGGCATTATGCTTCAAGGCATTCAGCTTACAACTAAACAACTCTTTGGAATACAATCGGAAGTCAGTGAAGCATAGAGGATTATGTCTATACGCTGCACGAAATATAAATATCTAGATGTTACCCGTGACTTCGGCCGCATTCACTAGTGTTACCATATTCGTTTCTGTTCCAATGTTGCTACAGACATATATATGTACAAAAACAATCGTAATATATCTCTCATTGTTATGGCAGCTTTTGTAAGAAACGTTTGCGTTCGACCGTTTTTTCTCTGACTTACTATCCGACTACCACGACAAAGTCAAATAATTTTTCAGGTTAATATATAGGCTTTCTATTGGTAACAGAATTTTCAAAATCGGTTCAGTAGATATATAGATTATCACCTAAAATCTTACAAACTTTACCTTTTTACTATATTAGTATTGATAAGGAAAAGCCAAATAAAGTTATATTGAAGTATAAGGATTCACCATGACAATATTTAAAGAGAAGAATCTGGATGACCGAAGTCTGCTCGGTATATGTAAAGGGTTTAATTGGTTTGCTGTTACATAAAATTCTTAGCCCAGAAGAGTGAAAGAAAGAAAATTATAATGGTAAAAAGAGAGATAACTGGAAATCGCTAACATGTTGATATATGGACTTCTTCAGAAGAACACGTGCAAGAAGCGAGTTGAAAAACTGTACAAAGCTGTAGCTTATATCCTGCTAAATTTACTTTGGAGAAGAATCACCTTTTTAAACCTAATATTTTAAATCTTATATCTTTTTTTGAGTTATTCCTACTCTACTCAGTGTTCTAAACTCAAAATAGTAATCTGCAGTTCATATTGCAAACTAAATTAGGTAAATTATATTATAGGTTTGCACCAGCGATGTTTTGGTCAGAATCACAGACGCGATGGATGCGTTTGATAAAATAATGAACTAAAATCTACCTGAATTTCCTACATTTGGAATTCCGAAATATTTATTGCGAAAACCGTACCCGACGATCCGTTCACGCGTCGATTTACGATTGACCTGTCGCAACATATCCACTGGCTTAAAGGTTAACTGTAGAGGGAGCACAATTGAAATTGACACCAGTTGGTAACCAACAAGTGTGTTTTATATAATATGTATTCCAACTAGTCACAATTTAAATTATTTGTGTGATCTCTCCAACGGATAGAAATGTCCATATAACATTGATATCTGCTATTTGCTGGGTGTAGCTATATAGCAGTTTTTGATTTTTCAAACTATAACCATGCTCAGGCGATACTTTAAATATCGTAGTATCGTAACGTACCTATAAACTTAAAGTCTGAAAATACGTGTTATATTGATTTTTTTTTTATAAAAATAAGGGACGAGATGAGCAGGACGTTCAGCTGATGGTAATTGATACGCCCTGCCCATTACAATGCAGTGCCGCTCAGGATTCTTGAAAGACCCAAAAATTCTGAGCGGCACTAAAACTGTGCTCGTCACCTTGAAACATAAGTTGTTAAGTCTCATTTACCCAGTAATTTCACTAGCTACGGCGCCCTTAAGACCGAAACACAGTAATACTGACACATTACTGCTTCACGGCAGAAATAGGCGCCGTGCTACCCATAATCTAGCCGGCATCCTGTGCAAAGGAACCTCCCACTGGTATTAATTTGTCAATGTGTGCGTTAGCTAGTTTTATATTCAACTAGCGGGCTAAATCAGTTACAGTAATAATAGATTCGCTTTCCCTTTCTATCTTGCTGTTTGTCTATACATTAGTTTATTGTACGTCTATGATTTTGACCAGTTTTTTTCAATGTTATTTACTTCGCGACCAAAATTGTGGCGACCCCCTTGTCAGTGAAATAAATAATTTAAAGTTACATTTTAAAAGACTACCATAATCATTTTATGCACCAAGTGTCGACGACGTGTTTTGAATGAAAAGAAAACTTACAAGAGCTTACAAGAGAAGCTCAAACTTATTAGTAGCATTCGCCACTTTATACCTGTGTGATCTGAGATTCTCGTCAATGGTGATCAAAACTAAAAAGAGAATAAGACTTCAATTAGAATGATTTAATTTTTAAAATTTCAAAATAGCTTGACGATTTGACAATGCTTACTACTCGGCTAAGTCGAGTTAGTAAGACTTTTGTGGGGCGATGTATATGCTTTTACAACAAGATCCCAAAAAACACAAGTATTACGTTATTCAAAAGAATTGTTAAAAACGTTTGTGTGGTAAAGGTTACTTACTATAACATAAATGACTTTCTTAGTGATACCACAGATTGGGAATGGAGCGACCGCCCTCAGGCTATTAAATATTTAAATTATATTATTTTGTAAACATATTTTTTGATGTAAAAATAAAGCCCGTTGAGTTTGTTGCACCCATTCTTCTCAGGCCTGAAGGTTTCATTTTGGAATGGCTGGTAGTTTTTTTTTGACTTCCAATAAGTGATGTCACATCCTATTTTGAATAAAAATAATTGAATTTGACAAATTTTCAAAAATTAAAGTATACCTTGCCTTTTTCCTTCTAAGGCTTTGCAACGGGACCCACAAATTGAAAAACACTGATTTAGACAGAAATAATTTCAGATAGTATCATAAATCTAACAAGGTTTTGTTGGTTCTAGTTTTAAATTTTAAGCCCGAAGCTTTACCACTTCAAAGGATCAAGGGAAAATATATTTAACGAAACTGCCATTCGTTAAGTGCTTTTTCGTGGAGTAATATTAGTAGACGTGCCTAATCAGGAGCAGACGATAGAAACCTGATAAGGCCCCATTAACGAAATTACTTAAGATCGAATGGAATTTGCTGAACTTTGCTCTCCATTCGTTGATTTGCGAAACGTGTCTAAACAAAAATACCTCCATACTATAGTAATTGGATTAGTTTGTTTACAGCTTGCATATTTACATCATGAAAGCATGGATTCTCGACAAAATCGCCATAGAGTTTATAAGGTGTTGGAGTCAATGTCTATTCATTCCGTTTTCAATTATTCAACTTCCACTATAAGTGTCCCATATAACAGTAGAAAAAAGCTGTTGCGCTCAACATTAAAATAACCTAATGTTTATATAGTATAGTATATATCTTTAATTATTGTGGCAATACCGGGCCTTCATCTTACCCTGCGCCGAAAGATTAATATCAGGAAACAACGAACATACCTGAAAATAAAAAAATTGTAATTAGAAATATTTTGATGTTTTCTTCTTTATGATAATAAGGGACGAGACGAGCAGGACATTCAGCTAATGTTTATTGATACGTGCTGCCGCGCTTCACCGCAGAAATAGGTACCACAAGGTACCCATAATAATAGCCGGCATCCTGTGCAAAGGAGCCTTTCTTTCTTCTTTGAAAAGTAAAAAATTAAATGTATCTGAAAAACATTCACGTTCATCATCATACTCAGAAACTAAATATAAAAAATATTATTATTGTTGTATGTCTTAACTCTACTTATTTAAAAATTACTTTCTATTATTTATTTCAGGTTGATATTGAAGCGTTCTTTTAGTTATTTAAACTATAATTAAATTTAAATTTCTTCTTAGTCTCAAAAGTACTTACTAGTGTCGATTAGATCCTAGTAGTTATGAAAATATTGTAATGTTGATCATTGCTACGTGAGCAAATCTTCAAGTGTTTGGATGTCTCAAAGTTGATGAAGATTACGTTTAAACAATCATTAAAGTGCGATATTAGAATAAAATCAAGGAAATGAGGAAATCTGAGACACTGAAATGATACTCAAGACATAATTCTGTTTCTGATTCGCACCAGTTGCAATAATTCTATAAAATCGTAAAACACACGTTAAACTTTTATAACTTGACGCTAGAAATGTTTTCTCCATACGGGAGTATAAAATCTTGCGACATTGGATTGCACTATCTTGAGAATCTAGGATAAAGTTAATAGTTACTGATGCCACAAATAAAAATACTTAATAACAAAAAATTATTTTGTAATCGCAATAGTCGGACGGTTTTTTAAATGGATATGTTAAAATATTGCCGTTTTAATAACAAATAGATAATAATAACGAAGAATGTCAAATACTAAATTGGCAGCCATGCAAATAACAAAAAATGCACAATAGTGCTAAACCATTCCAACAGAGTCGCATTTGATCTTTTTGTAAGGTAGCAATTACACAGACTGTTAGCTAAAGTTAGATTTATAAACATAGGGCTAGCTTTAAGGGGCGATAAAATACCACCATAAAAACTCGCCTCAAAAATGCGTTCTTCGAGTTTTCACATCAAGCATATCTTAGTTATTTGATATCAAATGGCAATTTTATTTTGAAACTTCAGTATGACATGGGAACTTACGATTTTAAAATTACAACAATTATCTTTTCTATCCTTCTTTATATGAATACAAATCAAATACACAAAATTTATAAAGTTTTCCCACTAAAATGTCTACAAATACCCATTAAATTGAGCCCCACGAACGACGAAATTCTTAAATTTTAATTATTAGAAATAGTTTTAGAATAAAAAGTACATTTATCAGAATACAAAATTGAAACGGAAAACGAGGATTTTAATATGGTAAAGTTTGGTTTTGGTTTTGATGAAATATTACGATTATTTTTCTATTATTCAAACACAAATTAAATTACAAATAATTTCTACAAAAACCCCCTACATTGTGTCCCAGAAGATCTACCATCAACTTTTAAATAAATATTTTTATAAGTATTTTCATTTTCGGTATTTATTTTCAGTATTTTGTTTAAAAAAAAATACAATAAAGTATTCTCATCTCATCTTTCATCAATTAAATTTTCCTTTTCTGCATGTTTTCCCTATTTTTTAAGTTATTAACAACACGATTCACTTCACGCTAAGAAAGTAGCAACTTTTTTTGAATCGCTCACTTTGACACATAAGCTATCCAGTTAAGGTTGAAATATTACGTTATAGTACGAATGAATGAACGAACTAAAACAGTTTGCGATTCAATTTCCGACTTAATTTGACGTCAACCTAGATTAGCTCTAATGACGTCGTGGTATGAAATAGCAAAGCAGTTCATTTTAGGTCGTCAATTGGATCGCAATAAAAGTGCATGGTAGGCGCACGGTTATGGCGAAATTCATGTTTGTTTCGAAAATATAGCCCGTAGGCAAAAATCCGCAAAATTACATAAAGATTACAGCTCATAATACAGTAAAGCCACCAAAGGAGAGTTCCTAAGTCTAAAGAAAATTAGGGATTACAGCGTGATACATCGTAAAAGTCCCCAAAAGAGAGGATAATAATGTTTTGTACATACAATACAGAGAAATGTTCGGAGACTCGTGGTCAACAAAGGATAAGGGTTTGTTTGTGATGCGAATTTGTAACGGAAAATGAGGATAAACTTTTTCAATTCCAAAATTCCTTATTGCAGTGAATAGATCTATATCTATGTAACCAAGGTAATTATTTTATTGATGGAAATAAAATACTTTTAAAAATATTATTAGGATAATCCTTCTAAGTGTGTTAACTTCACGTTACTAATTTTACGTATATATATTTATAAAGGAAAATTTTCGAAAAGATTTAGAATAGAAAGTGCATTTACCAAAAAATAAAAGAAGTTCGGTTTTGGGTTTGATAAAATACTATGATTATATCTCTACTGATCAAAAACATATTTAATTTATTGAAGTAGGCGTTACTTTGCGGGAATCCATAATTATCCAAATGTTTTGAGTTTTAGATAATAAATAAGTATAACATATTAAATTACAAATAGTGTGGTAAGTTTATTTCGATAGATTTTCATTTATTTTTTTATTTTTTAAAAGAATTAGCAACGGGATCAGTACCTACCGCATACCAAAACTATTTAAAATATTTCTTTTAATACGCGTTATTAGAAGAAACCCCCCTTGCACTGTTGGTTTCTTGAATAGGTACTCAGCTAAATGATATCCTATATTTTCTATTAGTAATTCTGCACACGCTTCGAACAGCCAAGTTGATAATTCCAGAGCAATTAACTGGGACAAAAACGCGTGGAATCGATCGCGCATTTTTTAGAATCTGGAGACGGACAGGAATGATGGATCGTCGGCCGGCATATATGTTGGATGGCGCCATGAAATATGGCGCATTGATAGCATAGGAATGTTGTAGAGAGTCCGAGGTGAAAAAGACCTTTTATTTTTGGGAAATCCCTAGTTGCAATTTTTAGAAAAGTTTTTCATTTAAAACCTTAAACATGTTTTGAAGGTTTCTCTTTCTAATCAATTTGGTTTCAGAATGTCCTAGGTTTCTGCATTAACAAAAACAAAAAGATTATGGGGTTCCCTATCATAATGAAAAAGAAAAATTGAATATATGGAAGCTAAGCTTATAATTTGTACCTTAAATAGTTAATAATAATGAGAAAAAGCTTGTCTTCTACCGCATTTATCACGGGGAGTGTTCCGAAGAGCTGTTTAACCTGATTCCTGCCGCCGAATTCCACCTTCGCACGACACGCCACAAGTTAGGATATCATCCCCACCATCTGGATGAGTGGCGGTCCTCCACAGTGCGGTTTCCAAGGAGCTTTCTTCCTCATACTACAAAACTGTGGAATGAGCTTCCTTGTGCGGTGTTTCCGGGACGATACGACATGGGTACCTTCAAAAAAGCGCGTACACCTTCCTTAAAGGCCGGCAACGCTCTAGTGATTTATCTGGTGTTGCAAGAGAATGTGGGCGGTGGTGATCACTTAACACAAGGTGACCCGTACGCTCGTTTTTCCTCCTATTCCATAAAGAAAGACGCAGTGTTGGTAGGTAAGATACAAATACAAAATATTTATTTTCTTTATCAAGTATGTACATGAACCAATATTCATGATTGGAGCCTCCTTTAAGATGATGAGACGATGACCGATTTATTAAACTTTCTTTTAGTAATGACGATATTATAGATTTCGCATGACGCATATTTAAACACCCATAAATTGTAAAACAAAAATACAAAAAATATGACAAATTGCTTCGATAGATCTCGCGACAGCTCCCTAACAAAATACCTCCAACACATAGAGAGCTATTCACATCCTTTTTATTGTAACCAACATGGATAGATAGATTGTGCTCGTTTTTGTGCAGTTACTTGCTCTCGCTGTCGCCGTCAGTACGGCCGACTGTCCACGTCGGGACGTGCGCTGAATGTCTGATGTACACACACTATGCAGATATGTGCATCATGCTATGGGAAGAATTCTGGTCGATACCCGTTCAATTGGTTTTTTTAGTCTGATTTGCAAGAGCCATTCATTACAGTACTGCCTTAACAGTGAAGTGCAAATTCAAAGTTTTGGTACATTTTTCGGCATGTTTTGTACAGGAATGTTGAACTAAATGTTAAGGTGAATATGGGTATTCGATTAGATATATATTTAAAAATTTATCTCATTGCATTTCTAAAACGATTATTATTACTTTTTTTTTAGTTTTGCTATTTACATGCACTGACAAAATTTGATTTAAAAAAATATCGATGGGGAGCCATTTAGGAACGGACTTGGACGGAATATGATTTGATATGGTTATTCTATTTGATTGTGTATATATATATTTTTTTAAATGTGGCTATGTAGGAATAAGCGGGAAGCCTGTCACACAACTCATCATCTAACCGAAACACGATTAGCGTTATGTCCTATATAAACGTTCTTTCTCTGTTTAAGTTAAAGAGCGGCCAACCCCTCATATTTTCATACGTAACGCTCATACACGATTATGGCGTCTTAACTTCTCTTTCTTCCAAATATTTTTACCATCTAGGTTTCTTTCTATGGGAGTAAAAAATACAAATTTCAAGACACAAATTCAATATAACCCTCCAAGTATCTGCTTTTTTGCCAACTTTTACCTAAGCTTTGGCCTTCCATAATTAACATTAAAATAGAAAGCTCGAGCGTGTAATGAAGATTCTATACGATCGACATATATTTCGCAAATTTGTAAGGATTACTCAACAACTCGTATTTCCTGGAAGAAGTTAATGGAATATCTGCACACTCTTTTGCGTTCAATATTATTGCTTTTTCTTGCTTGTTGTCAGCAGGCGGAATGAGTTGGATCAAACAAAATACTTTTCGACCATGTTCGCGTTGACGATAGACAGGACCGGGAGAGGCCTCTTAATAAAGCAAACTCACGACTAATATCAAAGATTTTAATAATGTTTAGTGAGAAATATTAATAATTAAAATCTAGTTATTTAATTTTGAATTATAAATTACAACAAACAAAAAACCAATACAAATATTAAAAAAATGATGTGGTGTCGTGGGACACCAGGTAGGAACGAAATTCCTTCGGCTAATGTAGAATCGACAAAAAGAGGGAGAAAGAGAAAGGTATTATACACTACTCGCTTGTGTATGCGACTGTCGCGCCTGCGCACGTCTCATTTAACGGTTTTATTCCACGCACTTTTCCACGCACTTTTTTCCACGGATTTTTTCTTACGGTTTTACTATCACATTTTTTTCAGTTCGGTCGCGCAGCAAAATCCCTATCCCCTCCAAGCCTGCCGTAAGGAACTTCGTTCCAATTTTTATTTTTTATTATTATTATTATTAAAAAAAAAAATAATGACGGCTGGCGTTTGACGACGATAACCGGCATGGGGGGCATAACGCTTTTTCGTTACGTGACATTGTCTGATAGTTCACTAATAGAGTAAAAAAAAGTTATTCGCATAAAAGTTGTCGTACCAAAAAAATTTAACACAATCTCATGCCAAATGTTGAAAACATTTTACACTCAATCTAAATTTAACTACTGCATAAACTGCACGTGGAAAATTCATTTGCCGTTGGTAAATTTTAAATTCTTGGTTTAAATAACTTTTCATAACCATATTTATAATACTATGATTACATTATATAAAAACTATCGTTAATAATTAAAACATCCAGAAATTATTGCAAATATTTAAAACTATATTAAATTTTAATATTTATAAAATGAGTTATATAGTTATATCAAAATATACACAACATATAGTAATTTTAGTTTTGTATTTTTTAATAAAGTCTTACAATCCATGCAAATTTCGACAAAAAAGACCTACGACTCGTATTTTATAGCACCGAGCCGTCAATAAGAAAATCAATCTAATCCGAGTTCTACTAGGTCGGCGGCTAATCAAAATCAATCCAAAACTTCCCTCGCAATTTAAGTTCGATTAAGCCGGAGCTACCGAAAAACTTCGAGTGACTACGAGGGTTCTTCACGTTTGAGAAATTCGACAAACTTTTTTGATTACTCGATTTGCTATTGAAATGTGAAATTCGGGTTTAAATAAATTCGGCCGGAATTTACTGGTTCTCTAATGACGTCGACAAGGATTGTTTGAAATCATATTACGTTTTTCTGCCTCTAATTGAAGTACCTATACATATTATATGATGTATATATTTGAAATATTAGCCGGAAGACGTCCGCTACTTGACAAAGGTCTCCTCCAAAGATCTCCTCGATGATCGGTCTTGCGCTACCCTCATTCAACGTCCAAAGACTACCTCCAACAGTTTCCATTGAACCCTATCGCAACTCATCTCCACTTCGACCAACTGTGAGTCTCAGCTCGTTATGCCACCATTTTTGCTGCTGACCTCTTCTTCTTTTACAATCTCATATTATAAGTTATCTTGCGTCTAAAGTTATTTTATCTTCTCTCAAAAGATATTAAGAGAGTTGCCTTAAACTTAAATGCGTAAAAATTTAAAATTATGGCTATTAGATTAATGCTTTTATAGTTTAAAAGGATTCTATTGCCACAAATGTTAATATTTAAACGTATTTACTATTTTATGATGTGTGTTAATAACGCAAAAATATATTAAATAAAATATTGACAATTAAATATTTTGTTTTAGATTAATTGGCAAATTGTGCTGTGCATCTACAAATTTGAAGAAGTATGTAACCATGATTCAAGCAAATAAATAAAACATCTCTGGGGTGCCATTCTGTCACCAATTACCACCACTTGTCCTGTGTGCTTCGCATCATTTGATTTATCTATATCCACTTGAGCTGATATATTTTTTATCACTTTTTATTGTTTATTGTATACCTAACCAACGTTGAATAGAGTATTTATTAGCAATACAAGATTGGTTGTAGTTCATTGGTCACTGATAATAACATCTGCTGCTTAAAGGTTTCGCAGAGAATGAATTCGGCAGAAGATTTATTATTCCTTCAGATTAACATCTCAATACAATCAAGATTTAATCAGATCTGCGGCTTTCCATGAACTGGCAAGAATTAAGGTCAATCTCTAGGATTACTGACTGATTACAGAAGCCTCTAGTAATATGGGTTTCATTCATTGTCTACGTTTTATTTCACATATATGTGTTTTGTAAATAAATAATAGTCTCTAATCTATCGTTTTCTATTAGTATGAAACGATAAATCATTGAACTATAATTATATTTTTAGTAAACTTTGAAAAATATTTTCAAAGTCATTAATATGGTAATTAATGAAACATAACTCTTTGATTGTAGGCGATACCGA
Source organism: Leptidea sinapis (assembly GCF_905404315.1). NCBI lineage: Eukaryota > Metazoa > Arthropoda > Insecta > Lepidoptera > Pieridae > Leptidea > Leptidea sinapis. The sequence continues at coordinate 4,694,613 of NC_066304.1, read as the reverse complement.
ACTCGGGGGTTTGTTTTACTTAGATACTCAATTATAAAGCCAAAATGTACAATTATGTTAAGTGTCTTTCTTTCGGCAAGTCGATCGATTAAGAAACGGAAAGATCTGGAACCGGCGAGCATGTATGAAAAGAGAAATGAATGTAGAGGAAGCGCGTGAGGTTTGTAAGGATAGAAGCAAGTGGCATTCTATTGTCTCTGCCAACCCCGACGGGAACAAGGCGTGAGTATATGTGTGTGTGTGTGTGTCTTTCTTTCCATCTGTTCATGGTCGTATATTGAAATGTATTATGATATAAAAAGCATACTCCGAAGTATAAGGCCGGCAACTCAACTTCTGAACCCTGGTGTTGCAGATGTCCATGAGCTGTTGCCCCACCACTACCCATCACGTGAGTCTATTGCCCGTTTGCCCCCTCCTATGAATAAAAAATATCGCTTCTTGAGGTTACTCAGAATATTATTGAAGATGCTCCTATCATTCCTTCTTTTTTTACAGTACTATATTCACATTTACCTTTCACAGTATGTTTAAAAAATCAAAGTATTGCATTTTCATTCTCGCTCAATACATATTTTATTGTAGTTACATCACATAAATCATATTTGCACTACACTCTTTGGCCATATTGAATTCCCTCTTCCATATATTTATGTAATAACATTATTTTGCAAAAATCGCGACGTAAATTTTACTACGCTATTGACACTTAAATGCATGTTTAATATCGAATTCCGCATTTCCTTCTATCATTGTGAGCCTATCCACAATTATCTCAAATGCTAGGAGTGTTATCTAATCAATATAAGCCTGATCCAGCGTCCAACAGTATCGACAAACAATAAAGTGGCCCTAAACGTTAGAACCGGATAGTTCCATTAAGCGCGCCACAAATTACAATAGTTCTGCGACCAGAGGCCCGAATTGCGGCCGAACGAATTAAGTTTCCAATTGCAATCAAGTGCGAGTGTTGTAAATAGGGCTGTCACTAGTACTTTTTTATATACCTGGAACATTGGTATTTTATACTTTCATGGTTTTTGCCCGTTCAACCGCGTTAAATGCGTATCGCGATCTTAAAGGAATTAGAAAAATTTGGGATAATCCAATATTCCGAACTCCTGAAAACATGTGTTACAATGGTCGGTGCGATAGTTAAGGCGTGAAAGTTTAACAAACACACTTACAATAGCAGTAAATATTATTTGAAAAAATAGGATTGACATGACACGAGAAGATGCTGTAGAAGAGAGAGAGAGCATCGCATCTACTCTAGGTCCAATAATTATAATATGACAATGTCAAGTCTAGAAGGGCGTGGCAATGAAGAAGATCAACTAATGATATATTATCTACCTTTTATTTTGAATAATTTAAAAAAGACTACCATGAATTTTAGTAGATAATGATCATCTTAACCAGGTATTGTAATTTATTTATTAATTACTAATATGTGGCAGCCCTAGCTGTAGCTATTCCTCTAGGGGTGCGGAATATATCGATGATCAGTCAAATGGGTAATTGGCTGTAAGAGTCGATTACGATTTTGCTCTCGATTCAAACTTTAAAAAATACTTTATATTGTGGGTAAAGATTTGAGTTTGGTTTAAAATCAATCCAATAATTCTGCTTAGCCCGGCCGGATTAGCAGCTCGGATTGGGCCAAAGTAATGAAATTTCCAATTGAAATAAAGAGCGACTATTGCTGCGAGACCCCACTAAACAGAAGCGCTTTATATCGAAATTTGTCAGGCAAAGGATTAAATAATCAACTCTATTTTTGATACATACTTTATACCCATCGAATACTGTTTGGGTCAAAGAGCATGAAGAAACATGATTAAATTGTCAGAGTTAAGGACATTAACTACAAACGCGGAATCAATAAGATCTTTTTAAAGCTTGTATTTTCATTTACGAAACTATCGATATTTTAAGAAAACGAATCCTTTATTTTTAATATTGTTTAAGCTAAACTGTTTCTTGTTGGCACAGAGGACTCTTTCACATGAAAATGCGAATGTAATTTAATTAAATAGAACTTTAAGATAACTTTGAAACATGATTCGCACTCCTTCAAATTCGCAAATCATCAGCAGATTCAACGGCAGCAATGAAAAACCTTTCATTAGATAACGGTCTCAAACTATTCTTTTTATATTCCAAACAGATACATAATAAAAAGACGTGATCATTTGATGTGATATTATGTCGGTGAAAACTTTTTGAATGAATATACAAATTAAAATTGAATCACATGGTACGTAAATCTTAGTTGTTTAACTCACAGCTTCTAGCTCCATCTACATTATAAACCATGTGTCACTAGAACAGTTAGCTCAGTTGGTAAAAGCGCTGGGATGGAACCCGAAAGATCGGGGGTTCGAGTCCCGAGTGCTTTAGAAATTTTGGTTACAAGAATTTGTATAATTGACACCAGAAGTGAGTGGTATCACTTTAAAAATAAGAAATTGTTTTTCAATGATATTATACTTATAGATAGGCAGGTAAAACATGCTAGTTTCAGCTTGATGTGTTAACAAGGGCTACCAACGTCATGAACTGCCATAAGATGTCCCAAATAATAATTGCATTTACTTAACTACTTACTGTTAACTATTATAGCATATAATATTCAGATCTTTAGTTAACTTAATTCGTGAAGTTAGTTGACACTGCAGCAGTGCCAAATAACAGTTGGTAGCATTGTCACGGTGGACGGTCGTGCCCTATATAAGCCAGAGCGGTAAGCTATTACTTATTGTGAATTCTAAGGGGTAACGCTGCCCTAATTGTATTGAGTCAGTTATTATAACAATAATTATTATTAGTGGAAACTGTAAAATAAAGATATATCCATTTTAAGTACGTTTAAATTACCAACCCCTTCTACACTAGTATAAGCTATTCCATCAAGCATCCAATTCGATACATATCTGTAGCCATACAATAAATCCATTCAAGCAGCAATCTCGCATAACATTACGAATATTAAGAACAGCTTTAAAATCCAACCCCGGAAAAAATGTTCCAAGTTGTTTTAATTAATTCCGAAGAGGCTTATCGTATACTCTTGCAAAGAAAATGAATTGCTCATTGGATTGACTTTAATTTGCGTAAAATATAAAACGCCTTTTATAAAAGGACCTTGGGTAAAAATGTATTTCATATTTTTAACCACTTTTTATGAATAAGGAGGATAGGCTATTAGGTAATAAACATCAATGTTTCACTTGTGTTCTCACTTGAAAAGTGACAGCCCAAAATGTTTTTGGATGAGGAGGGTAAACTAGCAAACGCATCACTTGATATGAAACCACAACCAAAAATTCTCTTGCTGTTGCAAGGAGTCCAGAAGTATCACAGGAGCATTTGAAATAAATCAAACCAAATCAAAATCACTTTATTCACGTAGATCAAGGAAATGATACTTATGAATGTCAAGTTTTCTTTTCTTTTCATGAATTCACACTCCACAGAGTGATATAATAGCTTTGGCATATGACAGATATATTTGAAAGGAAAAATGTTATTTATCTTAATTAATTTATTATCTATATATATATATATAAATGGTCTTTGTTTGAGGCTCTTTCACACCTCAACTCGATGCGAATTTTATCCTAGATTATTTATGGCTACTTATTTTTTGATTGTTTAATTTAATTCCTTTTAAAATATGCAGTATTAAAATATTAATTTTTACTTGGTCAATGTTCTTATGAATTTATGATTATTGTAATTTAGTCTTTATGTCTATTTAATTCCAGCGGACTCGAAGCCACCATCCGTTGCCTGATAAAGATGAATGAATAAAATTCAATTAACATATAGCATAAGTACCAAAAGTATTATTAATAGCATTGAGGTCATGATCACTTTTATACATAAAATTTTGTGTTTCTAAACGATTGCACACTGCTCGGTTTTCGAAACATGATCAGATATTCGTAAAAACGATTGAAATAAAATAAAAACTAGTTTACTAGTCTATTTATCTAACAGGGCTTAGTTGATTTATTTCAACAAGTTGTTTGAAGATAATTCGTGGTAGACGTAAAAGGAGTTTATTTCCGGTGCACAGCGTCGATAATCTTCAGAGAAACAAAACACGCTTTGACTTATACCGGCACAGATCCGATTGGCAAGCACTTTGACAGTTTCAAAAGGATACTTTGCCGCTCTGTACATGATTTAGGTCAGCTTCTCACACACGACAGTATATGCATAAAGTTTAAATAGAAAATGTTTGAATTGGCTGTTTTCATGTTAAAAAATAATAAAATTATGTCATAAATATTTGATACGGCTTTTTACTCGTTTAAAAAGTATTTTGAAGTGAAAACATCCTTAATCGCGCTGAGTACTTTCTTTTGTGGATGAGTGACACTGAGCTGTTACACTCGACTTTGTTATGCGTGTTCGGGTAAAAACGCCTCGGTAACTCGAGGGCCAAGTTAATCTAATTTATTTGAAACATAAAGGATTTTTAAAATTGATATGGTCACACATCATCCATAATAATGGTAACTATAAGATGTTGCTAGATAAGCTTATTAACTTATGAAAGACCGTTTAGTTGGGACTGAATTGGTATTAAATGAATCTCACAACATTTTACGGATGAAAAACTGAGTTCCGAGACTTGGTTTTTTATATTAAGTTATATTTTTGATGCCATTTTTTTACAATAAATTATAAAATGTTGGGATTAAACCATTAGACAACTTAAGAAGCAGGACGGACGACATCGCCAACAAATACTTGTCTACATTTAACTTTAAAGTTCAAAGAAGTGTCATCTGCTAACAGAACTACTTCATGTTGATTTCCCACAAAATAAGGTTAATATACATACGTAAGAGAAATGGCCCTAAAATTGGGCCCTTAGGCATCCCCATTGTTACAAGTGATCTAGGTGACAATTTACCTTTGATATCAATTCTCTGAATTCTATCACATAGACAGAATGTGATTAAATTCAGAGCCATAGCACTGTTTCCGATATGGTGTAGTGTTTCAGTAGGGTCTGATGTTGTACGCAATCAAAAGCCAAGCCTTTCTCCTAGTCACGAAAACACCATAAGAGTCATATGACTGCTCCCAGGTATCAAAAAAGTTCTCTAGCAAACCGGATATCAGCCTCAATCGTAGACTTGCCGCGAGTGAATCCAATTTGTTACCATAAAGCTTGTAATTAGGTTTACCTTCCAAGCGAAGCTTATACAGGAAAATAATGATAAACAGTTAGAGGACAATTTGCCGAAAGCAAACGATATAATTTGGCAAATAACGTAAACACGGCAGATTAATGAACCCGCTCGAAACTTGCAACTCAGCCATCAGTTGTGAACATTTGGTAAATATTTGTTATTAGTTTACAGTCTCCGCTCAGCAGCCCTCCCCTATGCATAAGTTTGATACCTATTTCAGGAATATATTCTGTATGTATTAAGTTTAAATATTAACCTCAGCTTTTGGATATTTGAAATTCCTCCACAGTGCGAGTTTCAAGGCTCTCAATGTATATACTTTTAGAACATGATGTCAGAAAATGTACAAAACAAATGTGTTACGAATTTTAAACATTAATTTGATAAAGGTTACTATAACGTTAACAATTTTCTTAATGATCACATGATCACAGATGAAAAGTGGGAATGGAGCGACCACCCTCAGGCTAATCATAATAAAAATAATTATTGTACGAAGTTATATTATGAGGAAGTATAATTTAAAAAAAGGGAGAGTTTCTTGCGACCGCTCTTCTCAGGTCTGAGGCATAAATTTTAGAACAGGTGTTACTTTTCAGTTACTTTAATAGTTGGTTCAATAAGTTATTTCTAAAATCCAATGATGGATAAAAGTACAGGTAATCATTCTATAACGCGGTAGTGTGGTTCCGCGTTATAGGGGTATTCCCGTAAAACGCGTTCTTACGTCCTCGTAATTCTAATAATAATAATAATTAAGTAATCAGAATTTATAACAAGTATTTTCATTTGTTTTCCGAGTTTTACTATTTTATGAGGTTTTTTTTTAAATAAAATAATTTAATTTTGTAATAACACAATAATAATGGGCTCTGGTGCACTACCTAGACTTGCCATAAATACTGAAACAAAGAAAAAAATTTTTATCGCAAATAACATTTATTACTATTACAGTGTGTCAGTTTAATACATAAATATAAAACAATTTAAAATATAAAGAGCTTATTCGAAGTGGTCTGCATTGGATACAATACAGTCCTTTAAACGTAGAGGCCAGTTATCAATAGAAGCACGCACTCTTTCCATGGGAAAATTCTTCACTGCCAATTATACGGATTGTTTTAGGGACTCCAAATTATCATGAATTTAGAGCAAGCCGTACTCTCTAAAACTGACCATTAATCATAATTCAGCGGATTAATATCGGGACTAGACGACGGCTAGTCTTCCATATACCAAATTGAAATTGACGACCCATATAGCCGAATGGTTAGTGACCCTGACTACTAAGCTAGAGGTCCCGGGTGTATTAAATATATTGTTGTCTTGCAACCATAGTACAGGCTATGTCTAGTGTGGGGCAAAATAATTTGTGTAAAAGTGTGTCAATATTATAAATGTTATATTTTGTTGGCCAGACTAACTATATATAATTAGGGAAAAAATTACTTCAGTAATTTCAAACAATTATAATTAAATAGCGAGAACAAGGATTTATTATCATTTTAAAACTATGATTATTTGTGCCTCACTAATTATTATGACAAGAATTTTTGGGGGTTTCAAGAATCCTGAGCGGCACTGCATTGTAATGGGCAGGGCGTATCAGCTGAACGTCCTGCTCGTCTTGTCCCTTGTTTTCATAAAAAAAAAAATGACGTCAGCAAAAACACAATATTATGTGTTTATAGAGAATAACTTTACAAAACATACACAACGTGAAATGATCAATCATTGTATGATACAAAATATATTACGACATTATCAGTATTATCTTGATATAAAATCGTATTAATAAAATAAAAATAATCGAAAAACGATAACACTTTTAATAATGTAATCCTTGTAATAGAACATGTTTTTGCATGGATTAAAAAATATATAAGATGAAGATAAGTTAATACTTGATAAGTGAAGTAAATTAAATTCATTGGAGATGGAAGAATTTGGGTTTCTTTTAAGCTATTGCATAGCTTCTATCGCGGGCCTTGAGCGTGGAGACCGAATCCAGAAATTCCGTAACGAAAATAACCTAACACTTACTTACTAGATGTATACAGATATTTCGGCACAGTCATTACAGTTGCCGTGGAACAGCGGTTATCAGGTATGCTTTTTGTGCAGAAGGTCCCAGGTTCGAGCCTGGGGTACATCTTGATTTTTTTTAATTTCTTTATTTTTTGATCACGTTTTTTTTTATTTTTTATTATTATGATAAGCATTTTTATTTAGTTTCATCTGTCCCGTTGTCTGTCTGTAATCAAATCTTGCAAGTTAAATTTTACTCACTTCCCGTTTGCTTTTTTTAAAATTAATTTTATCAAAAAAAATACTGCATAAATAAAATAAATAAATAATTATAATTGCATAAGTTGATAAAAAATGCTATGCAATAGCTTTACCGCGGCAGTCCCTGAGTGCCACACGTCTTTTTTATGTCCTAACTTGACAAGAAGAACAAGACATCCAACTGATGGTATTATTATTATTATTATTTGAAGAGGGTGGCTATTATCTAGTACGAAAGATCCCTAGTAACACCGCGTTCAAAATTTAACATTAATTTAATTTTGCGAGTGTTGCAAACACAATCTAATGGCAAGGTGTAGTCACCAAAGATTGTATTACGCTTATGCATTAGTGGGCCGCAATCGCAGAGTAGATGAATGTGCGTTGAAAATGCGTTTCATCAGCCTCAAGGCAAAATCTGCAACTCTGCATCTTAACTGATGGTACACCATACACCATGACCATTACTAACGCAGTGTCGCTTAGGATTCTTGATTGAAAATGAAAATTAGCCCAATTAGTCTCAATAGCCCAGTAGTTTCAGTAACTTTGGCGCCCCTCAAACCAATACACAATAATTCTTGCACTATCGACAAAATTGAATCGTGACCCACCTAAATGACATTTTCCTACTAGGTCGAAATTCGCTTGAACATACAATGTATACTTGAACGTAACTGTTATCCAGTGAACGCATAAAAAAACTTGGATATTTTCATAATATCTACCGTTGATTACTAGCACTGAAAATACACCCAATTAACGGCCGTTCCCAATATTCAGTCTATCTCTTACTTGATATAAAAATCGTAAGAATCGTTGACTTTTCTGTCCCAATAAACTTATCGACGGTAACTCACCTTATCCGTACACGCTGTCTGTCAATGGGACGACGTATAGCATACCAGCGATAGAAGTTTTTATGGAAATTGCAATTCACCCGTCCCAATACAAGGCGATAAGAATGACGTATCGGATATATTGGGACAGCGTCAGATTATTGACAGCTAATTACTGACAGTAGAAGGTAGTAATTTATCTCCATCTGTAGATAGTATATTGGGAACGGCCGTAAGTCACAATACAGTAAACTATCACTGCATAGAATAAAGAGTGTTAATGATGTTGAATCTAGATCGATATTAGAATATGCTTTGTCATGCGCCCAACGCGATTTACGTGATTGGTTCTCGGCATGACATGATTACAGTATCCAAGGGTAACTGGTTGTCAGATATGTGGAAGATGTACGTGTTAAGTATGAGGGGATCAGTCATGATAAAGAAACGGATTTTTGAACTATACATATCAGCTAGATTAGTTTAAAAAAAGGCGTACATTTTTCTAAAAGGCCGGAAACGCTTCTGTGATTCCTCTGGTCCTACAGGAGAATATGGCCGGCGATTTTTTCAAATTTAACAATTTTTGAGTATTATTTTTTTTTATTTTCAAATAATAAATGAACTGTCAATAATACATTTTCCGGCAATAACAATCGACAAAGATACAAAATTAATTTTTTTCTTGAAAATGTTGGTATTCCTAATTAGATGAGTCATGCTGATAAAAATTGATGAAGAATCTGATAAAGTCGTTCGAAAGTGTAAATAGAGCAGGGCTTACAGAAAACACATAAATAATTATATCCAAAAAATTTAAAAGTGCACATTATTTCAATAGCATAAGGTTAAATTTCGTTTGCGCTCCGTGATATAAAATCGAAATAGTTAAAACATTGATAATTATTGGTATTGGATGTAATTAGCTGTAAGCAATTGCATTCATCAATCATGTGGATTATGGCAAATCCAATAATACAACAGTATTGATAGCCATCTAAAATTGTCGTTTCGCGTCTGACACAATCCAAAAAAACAGTAGTGTTACTCAGCAGTCTCCTTGAAATTTATACATACGTCTAGGCGGGGCGCTAGGGTTGATACATAAAATAAAAAAAAAAAATAAAAAAGCCGACTTCAAAATCTGAAAAGTGGTGGTGGTAGGTTCCTAATGTTACATTTGGCTTGGCATCAAATTAAAATCTGTCAATAGGTAGCACATAATATAAATAATAGTATTCTATTGATATTAAAGGTAAAGGTTTGCGTTAGAGGTGTATTAAATTAAATTTTTAGTTATTTGATAATTTTCAGTTATTGAAGTCGTTTTATTACACGGATTTATTCTTATTTTTTAATTTTTTAGTGTCAGTAAATAATAATAATATATAATCAAACTTAATAAAAACTCCTAAAAAAGCCGTACACAAAAAAATAATTATATCATCTACGTAGACTAAAATTTTCATAAAAATGTTCTTAAAATGAAAAGTAATGGGCCAAACTATGTTAAACCAAATGGCATCTATTCCGCATCGAACTAAAGAAGAATTACGTAAATCGGATCATAAATCTCAGACTAAACGATGCAAGTACACACACAAAAAAAATACCGATCCGATTGAGAACCTCCTCCTTTTTGAAGTCGGTTAAAAAGATTAACGATTAACAGTGACAAGTCGCGGCAGCGTACGGCATGGCACTCAATACATTTTCCTTCCCAAGATTGCTTAGCGGCCGTTTAAATCGTGTGTATGTGTGTGTGCGTCGACTCGGGTGCTCTAGTTACTAGTACGAGTTTAAGTACTATTCTATTACTGTATTGTGTCACTGACGACCTGTTACCTGCATCTATATTTCTCCAGTAATGATTATTTCTAAAAACAACTGAGTGTGTTTTCTAATAAAAAAGATTTGCAACAGAAACTTTATAGAGACCTACGCACATTACCTATATATACATACATATTAAGCTCTAGAGAATTTGTACGGCTTGATCGGGTTAGAACTAAGTTGTAGTACGACAGAGCACATGCTAAGTGAGTCAGAAAGTACACGGCCAATTTCTCAATAGACGTCGGCATGGTTATCGAATTTATTGTTCACGAATGATTTTTTGTGTTCCATATTCGTGCTCTTTATTTTCTTTTATTAAAAAACACAAAAAACTTGTCATCTCAACAGACTAGACGCAAACGCTGAACGTCCTGCTTGTCTCGTCCCTTATTTTCATTAAAAAAATAAAGTTTATCGAAATTTCCGAAAACGTTTGTATTCATCATACCCAAATTTTCCCCCCAAATGTAATTATGTGGCTATTGTAAGGTATTAGCAATTAGCAACGATAGATAGATGATATATCAAGCATAGCCGGGCCCGCACGAGCTGTCTGTAATCGGACGTGACGTCATCGATCAACGGAAGCGGCTCGTTGATTCATGTATTGTTAACGCAGCCTTTGTATAGGTAGCCTATGTAGCCTTCACTGCCGATTGATCTGCGTAATATTAATTGAGGATATCTTGGGAAATGAGCTGGCAATCATCATTGTAGTAATAATGCTAGTTGATGGAAACCTGATTCTTAGTATAGGTACGTGGGAGCACAATTAGTTAAAGTAAAAAGTAGTATGAACATTATGTAAAATATTCTCCATAAGCGTTAATGCTCTTTTTCATACGAATAAATTTATTTTGAAAAAATTTATGCCACACCTCCGTGTCCTGAAAACAACTTGAAAATGTTATATCAAAAATACTACCATAATTTAAACAGGGTTGTGACTCTGTTGCACAGGATGCCGACTAGATTATGGGTACCACAACGATTCCTGTGTAAGCATTATTGTTTTTCGGTGTGAAGGGCGCCGTAGCTAGTGAATTTACTGGGCAAATGAGAATAAAATAACATCTTATGTCTCAAGGTGACGATCGCAAATATTATAGTGCTGCTGAGAATTTTTGGGATTTTCAATTTGCAATGAATTCCACTACAATAATGGGGAGGGCGTATCAATTAATCATAATAAAACATAGTAAAAAATTCGCCAGACAAGAAGAAAACAAAACGCAACAATCAACAAGTTTTAAAACACATTTAATTAAAATCTCCGATATAAGTAATCCATGTCCTACGGCTATATGTTTCATTATAATCCGAGCAACAGCCGTATCCGCTCGGAGTTCGGCACAATAAAATTATTTTTACTGCTCTGAAAATCAACGACAATGAATATTCATGCAGATGGGATATCGACTTTTGCTGTAGTGTTATGCAGGAATAATTGCTTTAACGATATGTCTCGTTATTGCGCTTGGACTGGCTAACTTGTCGTATTGATTGCCGAGGAACCCAATCGAATGTGCCGGCTTCTAATTACGATATTTAATAAATGGAGAAAGAAGTCTGTTTCAATTGCTACATATTATGTGGTAATACATAGAAGGAAAACGAGCATTCCTCCTTTCGGGTACTATGTTTTGGGCAAATCGTCTATTTAATTTTAGAATATATTTATAGTATAAGAGTAACTTACACCTGTGATATTGACTATTTTACTTATCAGCTTTATTCTTGCTTTGTATCCATTCTTGAACAATGATCCTTGTATTATTATATTTTTGGTCACTATAATAATAAATCAGAGTCTGTATTTAGTTATTCGCTGTTGCTAGTCATACGATTGTCGTATGAATAGTATATAATTATTTGTCCGAAAATTTTAAGGTTAAATCTTAACACCAATATGAAGTAAAATATATTGTAATTGATTTAGTCCACAATTATAGTACTACCACTCTTATTACAAGGTAATACATTATTAGGTATATTATTATTTATTATTATTAGAAAAAAGCATTATAATCTAACCTCAAATTATGACATTTCTAAAGATTGGGACATTTTTATGGGGAGAAAGGAAAGGGAAACGCCTACAATTCGTTTCTGGCACTCGCCGGCCACTACCGCGGCACGCTACGCTCGGCTCGTGTGTTGTTTTACTGTTCTAACTTAACCTATCCTAACCAATTTTTATAAATTGTAGTTGATAGGGCTTTGGTCCACAATAAAAGTGCTAATAATCTTTTTACGAGGTTATGCAGTTTTCAAGAAGATAAAGAAAAAAATTTTAACATCTAAACGGGTAAAACACGTAAATAAATTTTGAATGTATTTATTTTAAAAATTATCGGACAAATAAATAAGTTATTCGTACGATAATCGTATGATTTAAAAAAATAATCATCCGAAAATCGGATGAATAGACACTCCCTTAGTTCATCACCAATTTCGTGATTTAGATAATTATAGATTATTATATTAGTATTAGAGTAAGCTCTCATATTTAGTTAATGTTGCTGTTTGGCTAAATGGAGGCTCGTGTTTAAACACTCTCCACGGAAATTTTTGGTTTAACCTTTGCCATACAAAGGTTAAACCAAAACTTTCCGGTGTCTTTATTAACATGCACTACGAAAGTAATGTAGTATTAATTCGGACATATTGAAAGAAGCGTCTGCCTCTCAGTAGGTAGGTAGATAAAAGAAAAGACCACAGATGAGAAAAAATACTTTTTTCCACTCTTGATGAAAATGAAGCACAAATTATTAGTAATCGTAACCGACAGAAATTCAGCCATATTTCAATTTGTTAGGTTATTATTTCTCTTCAAGAACGTCATTGTAACAATGCTTTTAATTTAGATTGTGGTGTGTTGTATAATTATTACATAAAAGATACGGCGAACTTTATACAATGAACAGTTTTTCTGTCCAGCAGTGTCTCTTGGGAATCGGCTACTTTATTAAGCCAAGGTTTAAGTAAACAATCTTTATTAAATGTACTTTTTTCAAAGAAGGTTAAAATTTTCTTTCTAATAAAGCAATCGATTTATAATGTTCTTTGTTCAAACTTAAAACTGTATGCCGTTATATTGCGGTAGGCTTGGTGGCAGTTATGCCCGGGACGAACACTACATGCAGATAGTCATACTGCTAATAAGACTTATCAACAGAAAAGTGAAGGCTATTGTGGTTATGATTGGTATAGAAGCTTTAGTTCTTGTAGTTCAAGGTAGCAATGTGATATTTTGTCTGATAGCCAATAGCTCTCTGCTAAGATTTACTCTTCTTTTGAATCTTATTATATGTTTTGCTGTGAGCTGATGTATGTAAGCTGTTTGAAGAATAGGTCTTCGCAAAGAGATGCTACATTTACGCATTAAATTACAACGGGGTTTCATCTGCGCTATAAAGAAACTACACACTCTGCAATATTTCAGGCCTAAGATTGGGAGGTGTTTGTTTAGTCTACCGTTCGTGTCCTAGTTAGAATGTGCAAATTTTCCCTACTTAGCTCTAGTGCCTCATACACTTTTGTCTTTTCGTTGAAGGCTTGGATTAGAGTTTTGGAAAAGTTTAAACACGAAAGTCTTGCTCCAGAGTTTATTACACTCTTGTCAACATGTTGTATCAAGGATTGATTTAATAAGACTCCTTGGGACACCACATAACCATAAGGCTATTTTAAAGCGGTGGAGTTTGGCGACATAACAAGTCAAAGTCAATTAACGGCCGTTTTCAATAACCTATCTCCTTTGTTTAACTTATTAGAGGTAAATGAAATCTATCCTTTTACGCCTACTTACATTTCAATAACCTATCGACTTAAGTATTGGACTATAACTTTACTGGATATAATTATGGATAGATAAGATCTTGTCATTAAACGGTGACAGCAATGTATCCGTAACTAGAGATACGTTATTGAAAACGGCCGTAAGTAAAGGTATTATTCATTTTGTTAATACATCCACCACAATGCCTTGAATTTTATATGAAGTGTAGCAAATGGCAATCAAAACATCTCGTTAGTTTTCTTTGTTTGATTTTGTTTTTTTTTTCAAGAGACTTAGCTTATCTGTTTACAAAATTGTCTAGACTATGTACAATTAAACAGATTCGCGATATTATTGTTGATGTAGGTACGTAATTATGTTATCGGTAGATTATGGTGTATCACAACTGATTTGGTATAATTTTAATGGTTTTTTTTTATAATATTTATTTAAAATACAATGTAGTTATAGCTTACAATATAATAACACAAACTTAAACTTTAGGAAGCTTATCTCTGTGTGAAGCCACTTAAAATTTAATTACATAATATTTAAAAAGAAAAGAACAATTATTTTCAATTAATACAGTTATTACAAGATCTTAATTTAAACAAAGTAGTATAGAAATCAATAAAATACAAAATAAAAAATAATTATCAACTAAATGTTAGTAATTACAAATAAGTTGTCTACTTAGCTTACCGCAGATAAAATTATATAAATGAAGGATTTTTTAAAAAGTGCTTTTTTAACGATGACTTATATTTATTTTTGTTTATATATAATATATTTGCTGTTTTATATATATTTTTTTTGAGAAATATTGACAAGGCAAATGTAATGGCAGATGATACACCTAACACTAACAAAATTCTCAGCGGCATCGCAATTAGACATAAGAGCTTAAGTCTCATTAGCCCAATAAGAAAGTAAGGGCAATTACTTGTAAAAAATAAAAGTTTGCCCTATAGTTACGATTTTGATGAGTGTTTTTGGACGGGATCGCACTATCAGACATCGAAGCGAATTAAAATCACAGCCTCAACTAAAAGCATTTATTTTCTACGCATATTTTTTTAAATGAAAATAAGGGACAAGACGAGCAGGACGTTCATTTAATTGATACGCCCTGTCCATTACAATGCAGTGCCGCTCAGGCTTCCAGAAAAACCGAAAAAATTCTGAGCGACACTACAACTGCGCTTGTTACCTACACTATAGCATATTGTCTATCTACTTAATCATACACGCCTGCGTACCTCATTCTTATAATATCTAAAGCCATAATACAAAAGTGTACAATAAATACAAAATATAACTAACAATAGAGACAATAGCATATAAGACTCGTTGACTATCGTTAAAATAGACGACGAAATAAAAAACAACGAAATACAAATGCTATGAAACATGAAGCTAACAGTTTGATACCTTCTCAAAGGCCGTTTACGATTAACATAGTTTAAACATATCAGTAAAGTTCCTCCAGAAAGATTTACACATAGTAAGACAAATATAAATTTCACAATGGTGGTGGTTTGGCGTTCGAAGTGAGTCTTCTCAGCAGCTAAAAGAAGGAGTATTGCTGTGAAGAAGAGTATTGGTAGCACTGCAGATGCGGCGGTAATTAGGAATATCCTGCGAACCTCGATGCAATTCGAACACGGAAATTCATTTGAATCTTCTATGATGATAGTCATGCTATATTTCAGTTTTGTTGCTGATAAAAATATTTAATTATGGTTTTATTTAATACAATATTATATCAAATGACATATATCAAGAATACCCCAGAGTATAATATAAAGGCATAGAGCAGATGATATAATTACGGTATAGAAAAAATAGAAAGAGGAAACTACGCGTTTTTAAAGTAGTTTTTACTATAAACTTAACATATACTATCTGCTGTTAACTGTTTTGATTGGGAAGTCGTAAAGAGTCAGCCACACTGTGCATTAGCTCCTTAGTATTTTGAATACTGAACCAGTAGCTAACACATCATCAGCATTTCAGCCGGTAGATCTCCATGACGATCATTCCTGGGCTGCCCTCATCCAATCTATTCTGGCGATCTTGATCAGATCATCGGCCAGTCTTGTGCCTAACAACACTAGGTCTACCGATACGTGTGAACCATTAAAGGACTTTACCGGCCCAATGGCCATTTTGCCTTCGAGCTATGTGCCCTGCCCACTGCCACTTCAGTTTCGCAACTATCAGGGCTATGTCAGTGACTTTGGTATTCCTACGGATCATCTCATTTCTGATTTGATCTCGCAGGGTAACTCCGAGCAACCCTTTCCATTTCCCTCTGAGCGACCATGAGCTTTCCCATAATTTAGTGACTACGTCTGTGTTCCATAATATGTCAGTTAGCTAACATACACATTGACAAATCGAAATTGGTCGCGCGACAAAGTTTATCTATTTTAGGTAAGCCTGTTAGCAAACTCATGAAAACCGTTTATTACTTTAGTGTGGTTGACACTGAAGCTGCGTCACACATGCGATAGTATGTCACTTTGTTTTAGTGTTCGTGCGTTGCTGAAAATTAAGGTTAACAGTTCATCGCTATTATTATCGACATTTTAACAGCCGGTAATTTAATAACTAAAAGTTCATAGTTTCAAATATTCAACCTTCAACTTATTTCCAATCATAATTAATCCAATAATTATTTTAGTATATTTAAAAAAAAGTTATTGTAGTGACAGCAAGTACATAAAGACCGTAATATTTTATTTCGTACATAAAATAATTTACTTCAATTATTATTTTACTTATTTTAATAATTTTATTGTAATATATTTGGTGAGTAAATGCTTTAGTTATGTTAAACATGATAGTGAGTATATCTATCATCTGAACGCTATTAGCGGCAATCTCGACGGCGCATATATCATACACATTAACCTGTCGAGGCTTCCATCAATCTCCCATCTTATAAACATGTCTGCATTAGTGATGTGCCAAAATAAGTGCTGCGATGTCCTTAAAGGGGATTTATCTTCGGAATTCTAAATTTAGTATTAGATACATAGCTTTAATTTTTTCACAGGGTTGGGCCCAATTGTTAGCGACATAGAAATAACTCTTAACTTCATTACTATGACGTGTACATACCTATTGTATTACTTATGTGATGTAAGCTCGCTTGTGTGCCTAATAAACAGGTAACGTCCATAAATTACGTGAGGTGTTTTTTTGAATTTTTTGTCCCTCCCTTCCCCCCTGGTGAGATGTCGTGAGATTTTATTCAACCCCCTCCCCCATCCCCCAGTCTCACGTGAGATTTTTCAAAATGTGGGCTTCTTACGTGAAAAGAAAAAAAAATGCTCCGTGCTTTTATTTACGATTACTTAAGAGTTATAAGTGAAGTAAATTAAATTAAATCGTAGCTCCTGTGATTGAAAAAAGAATATCTACTCTAATTCAGTCCATGGAGATTTATGCGCGGTCTCAAGTGAGACTATTGGAACCAACTTGTTCATATGATTAAATGAATCAAAATAGTATATTTTTTTTGTTTTAATCAGAAAAAAATTGCGTGATATTTGCCGAGACCCCCCGTCTCTCTAACTTAAGATTAGATCAGAATTGACTCGATCCCCTCCCCCCTTAAACATCTCACGTAATTTATGGACGCTTACGTCCATTTAAAAAAACCTCATTCTGAAAAGTAACTTAAACACATTTTGAAATTATGTAAATACTCTACAATACTCTACTTTCAATGTCAAACAAAAAAAAATACTTTTTTTATGAATCACGAATTCGTAACATTACACATAGCAATTACAAATTTAAAAGAAAAATAATAGTTCTGACGAATGTGTATGTATTGTGAATGAATGTGTGTATATCACTGTTTTATGTGTTTATCCATCGCAGTCGTTCCCTCACTGCTGCTATTCCCATCGGTTTCGGTTCATCGCCTTTTGCGGTGCTTATGGGGGATCTTCAGATTTTCGGCGAGTTGCTCCGACCATCGTTCAGGACTACGGCCTCTAGGTCTTTTTCCCTCTATTTTCCCCGTCACCATCAAACGCTCAAGGTTGTCGGCTTCTCTGCGTGCAACATGGCCCAAGTATCGCACTAAGCGCTGTAGGCAGACCGTCTCAGTAGCTAAGCTAAGCTAGTTAAGTCTGAATGTTCTACGCAGCCCAGTATAAGTATTCAAAAATATTAGAGATTTAATGTTGGAGGTCGCAAGTAAAAATTACAATACCTAATTAGTTATTGTTAGTCAGTTTTGCTTTAATCTAGCTAGAGATTACTTTAATAATCTAATACGTGCGATAAATGAGTTACGTAACGGCAGATTTATAATTTTAAACAAAATAAACAGGTAGGTACAGAATATCTAACGTTTAGCTCAGTTGGTTAGTTTGTGTAATAATAAAATCATTTTATTGCAGGTCATATAAAACATGTTTACATATAAGTAGATTGTCAAAATATTTAGAAATTATAAAAAAATAAAATATGTATCATCATTATCATCATCAGCTGGAAGACGTCCGCAAAATATGTATAAAGATAATTAATTAATTAATATTAAATTGTGGTCACTTAAAAAAATTAATAGTCATTTTACGTTAGTAATCTTAGCCAGTATGTGTAAAAGACATTGTCAGGGGATGCCTGAGCGACGACTTTAATCATCTTATTATTAGAATTGCGGACGGTTTCCCTGAAACCCACTATTCTATTCCGCATAACAGCGTAGTAGTCCGGGACCCAAGCGTCGGCGAACATGTGCGACGCGCTACAATACCTCGGCATTTTTACTGTTAAGAAGTAATTAATAAGGAATGAGATCTGAATTAAAACATTCACTTAACAGTAATATTCCCACAATTATAATACCGTCTCAATTCACTGAAGGATATGGTGCAAACATTTCGCAAGTATATAAGGCATGACAAAAGCATGCATTATTGTAATGAGGACACGGCCCGCTTACAAGCGCGGCTTAAGAGATTATCTGGCGGTGAGTACGGCCAATTCCAAAGAGGATTCGCTTCGGGTAGGTATACAATGATGTATTCAAACTGTGCCGTCGTGTTATTTTAACATATCTAAATGATTTCAGCGTCACAGCGTTTATTATACATACGAGGGCGGCACTGAAAATTTCGGGATTCAAGGAAGGGACACAACATTACTATTTCGAAATGTATTTTGATTTTCGAAGTATTCTCCGCGAAATTTGACACATTTTTCCATACGATGGAACCAATCATTGAAGCAACCATTACATTCGGAAGTTGGGGTCTCCAAAATGGCCGTTTTGTAGGCGTCCACAGCTTCTTCAGGTGAGGAAAATCTCTGACCACGCAATTTATTCTATATTTTAGGAAAAGTATAGAAATCATTAGGGCTTAGGTCGGGACTGTAAGGCGGATGGTCTAATAATTCTATGTTTTCTTGCTCTAAAAACTCTTTTGTTCTGTGTGCGGTGTGAGAACTCGTATTGTCGTGATGGAGGATGATGCGGCGGTTGCAGTTCTCTTTACGGAGTTCAGAAACGACCTGTGGCAAACAAATGCTAGCATACCATTCTGCATTAACTGTTCTTTGTCCCTCAAGAGGAATAGTCGCAACATGGCCGGTTTTGGAGACAAACCTGGCCACCATTTTTATTGCAACACTCCGTGAACGAACAATTTTTGTTGGCTCTAACTCATTTTCGAACACCCAAACTTGTGACTGTACGCGTATATACAGGATTCGTCACCTGATACGATGTTGTATACAGCATTTGAGGATCCTGCGTGGAATCTTTCGAGAGTTCTGACGCGTAACGCGAGCCGCTTTTTGCTCTTCAGAGCAAATGCGGTATCCATCGGGAAAACAACTTTTTACACCTAATTGTTCATGCAAGATTATTTGTATTTGACTCATGCCAATGTCTAAAGTTGCCTGAATTTCGCGGTATGTACATGTCGATTTTCCTCAATCAGCTTACGCACAGCATCAACGTTTTCTTTGGTGACTGCAGTTTTTGGATGACCTTGACGGGGATCATCACTGAGCTTGACACGTCCACGTTGAAATTCAGCAAACCAGCGATAAATTGTGGTTTTGGATGGGGCTTCATCACCAACTGCAGAAATTATCCGGTCAACACACTGTTTTTGTGTTAAACCACTTCGAAAGTCATAATAAATCATCGCTCTAGAATTATCTCGAGTCAATTTCATTTCCTCAACGACTAAACAAGTTTGACAAGACCTTGTAACGAGACCGAGAATCTTTTTTTAAATAAATAAATGGTATTCGATTTTTAAAACCAAGGAGTTTTCAATTAAAAAGATTGTAATATGAGAGGAACAGTGGAAATATTCCATTCCCGATACTTTTAGTGCAGCCTATGTACTATTGAGTTAAATGTAACAACTGTTAAAAGCGCGTTGGTTACTTTTGGGACGGAACATTCAATGTTGCGTCACCGACATGCTAATGGAACTATTTATCTGTCGGCGAAGTATGACAGGTTGTGCATATTTTTATTAGACTAAGGCTGAGATCTATAGATAGAGCGTACTTAGACTTTGCTCAGACTTTACAGTTCACGTTTTATCAAACTTGGCTATGTAAGTAACTATTATTTTATTAATTAGTGAATGTGTAAACAAGCGCTACCAACGTCATGGAGCCATAAGATATCCAAATTAATAGTCACATTTATTTTACTACTGTTATTCAATACTGTCTTACGGCCGTTCCCAATATACTATCTACAGATAGAGATAAATTACTACTTTCTACTGTTAGTAATTAGCTGTCAATAATCTGAAGCTGTTCCAATATACCCGATAAGTCATTCTTATCGCCTTATATTGGGACGCGGGAATTGCAATTTCCATACAAACTTCTATCGCTGGTAAACTATACGTCGTCCCATTGATAGACAGCGTGTACGGATAAGGTGAGTTACCGTCGATAAGTATATTGGGGCAGAAAAGTCAACGATAGTTTCGATTTTTATCTCAAGTATGTTATTTAATATAATTATCACTATAATTAGAAATGACTATAGTAACATATATAAATTAAATTGATTCGCGTAAGTTAGTTGGCACTACCGCACACTACTAACAGTTGGTAGCATTACCACGGTTGACGGTCGTGCCAATATAAGCTAGAGTGCTAAGTTCGAGTATTAATTACTTTTTGTGAATTCTAAGTAAAACTCTGGCCAAATACAGTAATTTTAAGTATTGTGTGTGTTTAAATTACCAACCCCTTCTACATATATGAGCAAGGAAATAATGTAGCATACATAACACTTTCACCAGCGATCGCGTGCCGTATCAAAATTGAATTAAATATTGGAAGAGTTTCACGTTGTCCTCGGCGCTGAAGCGTGATCACTTTGAAGTGAAAACGAACATGAATTGTAAATTTGACAATTTTATACAGTGCACGTAACGAGCTGTGCGCTTGAAAGTATGTTTATTACATATTACATTTTTGGAGTAAAAACTTATTCAGCGCACTGTGCTGTAGTGGGTTATGAATGAGATTAAGCCGTCACGGATGGCTTATATAAGAGAGAGCAAAAAGCATGAGCCTCTTGTTCATGATGGAGAGTGGTTAGGCAACTGACCATGGACATCCACAACAACAGGTGTCAAAAGATGCGTTACCGGCCTTTATAGTGGGAGTATGCGCTTAATATTATTATTATTCTTATGGGAGAGGACGAAAAACGCGATGTTAAGTAACCAGTGTCGCCTACAGTCTCTTGTAACACCAGAAGAATCATAAAAGCGTTATCGGCCATTTGGAAAGGTTGTTGTGCATTTTTTAATAGTACCCATGTCGTATCGTCCCGGAAACACCGCACAAGGAAGCCCGTTCCACAGCTTAGTTGTACGTAGAAGAAAGTTCCTAGAAAACCGCTCTGTAGGCGAACGCCACACTTGCAGATGGTGGTTATGATAGGAAAAAGTCGGCTCGAATCGACCTACAAAAACTACCAAAATACACAATAATTATAATTTAAATAACTGCCTGCTACTATGACAGCGTGGACATGAATATTTATTGGTATGTCAGTATAACATAATACGATGCCTTTGCTTATCTGTTAGTACTCGAATGACAGTTTATCCAGTGGGAGGCTCCTTTGCACAGGAAGCCGGCTAGATTACTAGATTATGAGTACCACAACGGCGCCTATTTCTGCCGTGAAGCAGAAATGTGTAAGCATTACTGTGTTTCGGTCTGAAGGGCGCTGTAGCTAGTGAAATTACTGGGCAAATGAGGCTTAACATCTTATGTCTCAAGGTGACGAGTACAATTGTAGTGCCGCTCAGAATTCTTGGGTTTTTTGAGAATCCTGAACGGCACTGCGTTGTAATGGGCATGGCGTATTCATTACCATCAGCTGAACGTCCTGCTCGTCTCGTCCCTTATGATCATAAAAAAAATCAACTGTTTTGGTGGTTGTTAATTGAGCATGCGTAAAGTCGATAAGAATACTAGTATGCCTCTATAATCTCCAATGAGACTTCTCTGTATATTTAAAAGTCGAAGTTCCAGTAACGTGCGCATAGTAGTTATAAGCGCAAAAAGCAACTTGCACTCAAATTTACACAGATCTGGGAGCACACGGGAAGCACCAGCTTTCAAATAAAAAAAGAATTATCAAAATCGGTTCACCCAGTCGAAAGTTCTGAGGTGATGAACAAACAAAGACATACCGACGAATTGAGAACGTCCTCCTTTTTTGAAGTCGTTAAAAAAAAAACAAAACTATTGCAATTTATTTGAAGCTTTAATATGCGGACTGATTCTACTAATAGATGTATTCGTATCGCCGCGCCGCGAATAACATCGCGTGCAGCATCTGTAACGTGGTATTGAATGCTCTATGCTTAGAGTCTTATATGTATATGTAATAGGGTTAACCTGCGGCTTCGCTCGTGTTCATATCTTTGAATAAGTAATAGGCATAAAAGGAATTTATTTTCTCAAAATTGATTCCTTTAGAATTATTTTGATGTAATTTCTAATATACTAGACACTACTACCGCTTCAGAAAGAAATAGCGCTCTGAGACAGAAGAAGCGGCGCAAGAAACTCTTTTTCTCTAGCAGTCTTTTTGTTGCGCTCTTTTTAATAAAAATATACAATATTGTACTGTCATTGCTATTGCTATATTATAAAATAATCATCTAGTCCTAAGCTGTCGGATCACTTACATATTCAGCTGTGGAGTACTTTACTTAGGATTTACAACAGAGCCATTTTTTTATAAAACATTTAAATTTATTTATAGAGAATGCCTGAAAAGTGGCTAGGACTTTATGATATAAGTTATTATGTATCTTATGATAAGTGTCAAACATTGAAATGAAAATTATAAAAAAAAACATATGCACTTACTCAGCTTCAACTTAATACGAGAGAAATGTAGACATACCTGCAAAGAAAATAGAAATTAATAATTTATTTTATTTGTTACAGCAATCAATAATAAAACAAAATTAATTGATAAAAACATTCATTTTTATTTTCAATAACTCTGCATTGTATCGTTGTATGTGTTTCATTCCTCTAATAAAAGGGTCTCATACGAAGGGGTCCATACGATGATACAAGATACACGTTTTTTGAACGAAATTTAAAGTTAATACTTGAGCACTTGAGCACGCGTTGAGCAATTTCTGGGTGAACAAAAATCATGGAACTCGCGTTATCGTCTCCGCACGCTTTCCATGAGCTATATGGCGACCTGTATAGCCGAGTGGTTAGCGATCCTACCTACTAAGCTAGAGTCCGAGTCGAAGCATTTATATGATGAATATGGATGTTTGTTTCCGAGTCATCAATGTTTATATGTATTTATGTATGTTTATGTGTATGTTTATATGTATTTATATATGTTTAAGTAAGTATATTGTATTAAATATATCGTTGTCTTACAACCCATAACACAGGCTATATATGCCTAATTTGGGGGAAAGATAATTTGTGTAAAAAAGTGTGTCAATATTATTATTATATTATTATTATTATATGTATAGTGTGTATATATGGACATAGATATAGGTACCTCCGTGCTTTATTAGTATACATTATATATATAGTATCGGTGTACATTTAATAAAAAAAAAAATCAAAAATAATAAACTTAAGAATCTATCGGTAGTCCTCAATGTTTTTTTTCACATTATTTTTTTTTATGACAATAAGGGACGAGACGAACAGGACGTTCACCTGATGGCAATTGATACGCCCTGCCCATTAGAATGCAGTGCTGCTCAGGATTCTTGAAAATCCCAAAAATTCTGCGCGGCACTACAATTGCGCTCGTCGCCTTGAGACATAAGATGTTAAGTCTCATTTGCCCAGTAATGTCACTAGCTACGGCGCTCCTCAGACCGAAACACAATAATGCTAACACATTACTGCTTCACGGCAGAAATAGGCGCCGTTGTGGTACCTATAATCTAGCCGGCATCCTGTGTGCCTCCCACTGGTAGAAAATAAATGCGGGCATTTTTAATTTCCTTTCTTAGTTTTTATTATTGATCATACAACAGTAATGAGATAGTAGTAACACAAACTCGGACGCTCCTGCGATTCCTCTGGTGTTTCAAGAGAATGTGGACGGCGGTGATCACTTAACTCTTCCATAAAAATTATCTTTTCATGTTGTCTTGTCTCATGTTTCTCCTTAACATCGTTTAACAAGTAGTCATTTCTTTATCCTTTTATTTATAATTCTTTATCTTTCATTGTTATGATTATCACACTTGTAAATGTTGTTAACACCTGTATAGGCATGTCATATCGTACAATCTCTCATGTACACTAATTACAATTAGATAATGACTTCGTGTTTATGTAATTATCTGAATAAATAAACATCTGCACAATTCCTAACAGGCGATGTTGGTTCGGCCAATTCATGCAAAACTACCAAGAGGCAACAATAATACTGATACGGGAGTAATAATATATACTGAACTGACAGTAATACAAAAAAAATGTGTATGTACTTATGTATGCACGCAAGAAGTTATACTTCTTTGGCCTAACAAAGCAAAAACCTCTAAAATTTATTCCTCGTGCTATTCTACGTTTGTAGAAAGAAGAATATTGTAAAAAAATCTTGCAACGATGGCTTTGAAAATTGATTATTAAATAACGAATAGGTACGGTTGAACGGGCTTGAACTCTTTGCCTATCCTAATAATGGACGAAGAAACCAATAAAAAAATAAATAACGAATATCGCAAACGTCAGAAAATTTTCGGAACCGACTTCACCCTGTTACTATTGGGTTATAGTGATGCGCGCGCATTTAAAGTTTCACTTTCATAATTTTTTCATAACGCGCCTAAAGAACTTCAAAAAATAATTGTGTGAATCATCAGGGATAAAGTTATACTATATTGAGATATCTGTAGTGGACTGTATTTTTAGGGCTTAATCAGCTCAGATCCACACTACAGGAGGTATTTGCTTCTAATCCAGTCAAACCCTCTTTGATTCACATGAAAGTAAATAAAAGCAAATAAAAGCCAAAAATACACTGCAATATATCTCAGTCAATACATTCGATTACGTTATGAAATGCATTGACAACGTAATTAAGGCCGTCTTAAACGAAACATGCGCTGCGTAATTAAGCCAGATTTAACTGAAACTCAACAAATACGTATTAATTAGTGCAGCTTCTGTGATCATGAATTGCACAATAATTTTAAAACGTTATTATTACTAACAACATTATATAATAATTTGTTTAAAGTCGATATTTATGAATCGTGCAATTGGATCTAAATATTAATAGATTAAATAATGGAATAATATTGACACACTTGTAGACACAAAATATTTCTTTAAGTGATGAGACGTTTACTTGAAAGCGAATCATACACCTTTTTATAAATAATAGGAAACCACGCACCGAGCGCACAGGTCACCTGCATCACCAGAGGAACCACAGGAGCGTTGCCAAACTTTTAGAAAACGTGTTTTTAGCCGGCATCTTGTACAAAAGCCTACCAGTAGTATAAACAATCTTCCCCAAACTCTATAGTTTGCGTCTATACGCAAAACAACGATATATTATTTAACACAATATTCTTACATAAACATACAATATCCGGACGACAGAGAGTTGCTCGGATTTTTAAGAATTTACAAAACTTGAAAAAACTAATAGGACATCTGGATTCGAACCCGGGTCTTCTGCTTTGCGAATCACCCAATGTCCCATCTGAGCTATTAAAGTCTTGTATATAGTGGCGAAATTTACCTTTGTATTCTAATTTTACTGTAGCAGTTTCTCATTAAAACACGGATAAAAACTACATTTTTTTTAAATTGAAACCTAGATAGATTTCCCGGCCCCGAAACTACCTGTATACTAAATTCATTAAAATCGTTGGAGCTGTTTCCGAGATTCCGATTATATATACATATACACAAGAAATGCTCGTTTAAAGATATAAGATAAATACATATCCATAGAAACAAACAACCGTACTCATCATATAAATGATTGATTTACCAGGGTTGAAACCCGGGACTTCTAGCTCACTGGGCAGTGCCAATAGCTATTGGCCGTTAAACATTTTAAATCACATAATATCGCTAGTACCTGTAATTTGTTCCGCAATGTAAAGAGTTTAATACGCCCGTTCTTCTCAGGTGTAAGGCATACTACTTCGAATGGGTTTTAGTTTGTAACGTTCAATAAGTGATTTTAAATCTTATTTTGAATAAAAATATTAGAATTGGATACCGCAAAAATTAAGGATGCTCGCTGTACTAACTATACGCAAAAACAATTACTAATAGTGTTCAAATAAACATTATCTATATTTTATTTGTATTAGTTAATAGTCATTACTTTGAAGACATTGTTTACTTATACTTAACGTGTAGATTAATTTATATCTTTTTACTTTATTAAGTTTCTTTTTTTTGTGATTATTTAGTTTTAATATAAGCTCTTTACGCCTGAAACACAGGTTAACCTAGTTCAAGCACAGTGCTAACTAGCTTTTAAGTAAAACTTGTATTATTATTCTTATTTTGTATTTTAATAATCTCTTAATAAATAAATTGAAATTGACTATACGCATTTGCCAAAAATCTTCGCAAGTTATAAATAAAAGCATTCTCACTCGGAAATAAAACGCAATGCAAAGATATAAAATGGCAAATTGGATTCGCTGAATAAATAAACAATTTTAAGTAAAACAAAGTTTTGCGGGGCGCAGCAATAAGCAAACTTCTGTGCATATTGTAACAGGCACTTGTTTGTACCAAGCTTAACTTAACACTTTTGGATAGCCATTAAAAGTTTTAATTCATTTAGGTGCGTTATACAACGGGCCTGTTCATTGCTGAGCTCTCGCCTCTTGTAACAATGTTTTGATTAGTACAATATTCATTGTAAAACGAATTAAATTCATTAATTTTAATCAAATTTTGAATTTAGATGAGTTATTCGATGAATGTGTAATAATGGGATCAATAACAGAAAGGCTGGGATGAATCAACTAACTTTTTTATAATTATATTAAAATTATTAACTTTAGCTTTAAGGAATACGATGGTTAAACACATTCCGCAGTCTATTTTAAAGACAGCGTTAATGTTAACGTAAAATTTGACTTAAATCTTAACTATAACAGTTAATTTGATGCAACAAAGACTTAAAGTAAAACTATGTAGTTTTTCAAAGGTTCCATGACTCCAATTCTTTTTGATGCCAATTAAATTTAATTACTACCGCTTCGGAAACAAATGGCGCTCTAGGAGAGAAGAAACTGCTTAGGATATGTCCCTTCCAATTTTATTCTTTTCTTTTTTGTGCTATTTTGAATGATATAAATATTAAACTTAACTATTCAACTGGAACAACGAGAGGAAAATAATAACGAATAGCCTAAAGAATAACCTCACGATTAAAAAGAAACATTATTTGCCATTTTCCATAAGAACGTTCTCGACTCTTTTTTCATTGGCTGCAAACCCTAGATCGATAACATTAAAAAAAAAAACAAAAGAGTCCGACACAAAATATGTCCTTGCTATTATCATTTACTTTGTGTCAAGCCTATTTTAAAGTACAAATTGTTTTTCGTTACAACTTAATTTTATAGGTAGTAAAGTATCTAACTATAGTAATGCTGGGAGAGTTATTTGCGCCGCTTTTTCTCTCTCAGAGCTCCATTTCTCTCCGAAGCGGTAGTAGTATCTAGTATATTAGAAATGACATCAAAAAGAATTCTTAAGGTTTCAGAAAATAAATGCCATTTATGCCTAATATTGGGGAATACTCTAACGTTTTGTATTGGTTTTATAATTATCAGCAAACACTCAAACTCACATAATAATTGTTCCTTTATTAATTTTCCGTAAATCGAATGATTCTATTTACTTCTAATCTAATTCGTAACAAGTGTTTAATCTATGTACGAATGAGATAAAACGATTAACAACAATTTATCTATAACGAATATAATAAAAGATATCCTTGAAAAAACCAACAAAATAATAGAACAATCTAGTAGAAGAATCTGCTTTGATATTGGCTATGACATAAAAAGGCATAAAGGCAGAAAAGGCACTTATTTTCTCGAAATTGATTCCTTTAGAATTCTTTTTGATGTCATTTCCAATAAACTAGATACTACTACCGCTTCGGAACAAATGGCGCTCTGAGAGAGAAGAAGCGGCGCAAGAATTTCTCCCAGAATTTTTTTTTGCGCTCTTTTCAATAATAATATACAATATTGTACAATCATTTCTATCGCTATTTTAAACAAGGGTATTTTTAACAACACAACAGAGATTTCACTGTGGGTAGTTTAATTTTCTTTTTAGTAATAGTAGTAATATGAATAAATGTAATAACTCTAAGTTTGTTGGTCTACCGAAACGTGACATTGGCGAGTTGTGGTGCCCCTTCCACAGAAGCCACTAGAAATAATAGAATAGAATAGAACTTTTGTGTCACGTACACCAGACAACATAGAAATAATGGTAAATAATTAACACTTCCTGCTTCCTTCAATCATTGAAAGCTAATACAATGTTCGGGTCCTGATTAATACTATCCCAAATACTTCGGAAGTTAAAAAAAATCGCATATAGGTATATTTTGAAGGAACAGGAAATAAAGGGGGGACAATACAGGATATGACAGCACAATATTGTATACTTTTATTATAAAGAGGGCAATAAAATAATGCTAGAAGAGTTTCTTGCGCCACTTCTTCTCTCTCAGAGCGCCATTTGTTTCCGAAGCGGTAGTAGTATATAGTATATTAGAAATGACATCAAAAAGAATTATAAGGAATCAATTTTGAGAAAATAAATGCCTTTTATGCCTTTTATGGTCAGACAAACTAAGAAAGATGCAATGCAAAAAGAGTGGAAGAAGTTGGAAGAGGCCTTTGTCAATAGACAAACAGATAGTGATAGATACTTAGTTAGGGATAGTATGTAAATATATATGTAAATTTTACCTATATTAATTTAATGTTTAATAATTTAATTTAAAGCGCATTAAATGCCATACTTAGTTTGTATTGGGATCAGTTTTGCTTACCGAGCATTATTTACCAATGTCATCGTATTAACTGTACTTTCAAAAGAATTAATTGGTTTTCGCATTATATTTTTTATAATACCCAAGGCTCATACGTTTCTTAAAATTACGAGATTACAAGATTACGACTTAGCCTACGAGAATTATAATAAGGTAGTGATATAATTAACAGGCCAAATTGCTAATATTATTGTTTATCAGTGTCTCCTGTTGCTTATTTGGAGTATAATTTACTGACGTGTTAAAATGATGTTATTAAATGATCAATTAATAAATTAAATTGATAAATAGAGATTAAGTGCATCTTAAGTGGACCTTTCCCGGTCCTGTCTGTTGTTTCATCCAAAGCATACCGCCTGTTCCTGTGCAGAAATTCCATAAAACTTCTTTCAGGAAATAAGCTTAGGTAAAATATACGCAAAACGGCAGACATTTGGAGGGTCATACTGAATTTGTTTCTTGAAATTTGTTTATTTCTGCTTTGATAGAAACCTGCATACAATACATAAGATACTTATCATTATTTTTTTTTAAGAATGATCCATTAAAATGCCATTATTACGTGCGACCGTTTTTATGAATAATGTGACGGGTTGGCGACTCTTAAGCTTAGAATTTGCTATTTTACACAAACAAAATTTGAAAAGCAAAATTTTATGAACGATGCGGGACTCGAACCCACGACCTCCGGCGTTCCGTGCCGAAGTTCTAACCCATCTATTTGCTATCCTATTTCCTATCTTATTTTTTTAATATCTATAGCAAATAGATTAAATTATCTAAACGTTTCACCAACTTACAATCTGAAAACAATTGATGAAATTCTAAGCGATATTATAAAAAAGTTAAATGATTTAATAAGATTATGAACACCTGGAAATCACACAGTATGAATAAATCTGTTTCCTAATAATCAAATCTCTGTGATTACAGAAAACATATCAGCTAATTGATATATGATAAATGAAAAAGACAAGAAACTATGATTTATCGTGGATGGAGATAAGGTAAAGCATAAAAGAATAATTATTTGGGAAGATCTGGCAGTACGGATATAGCTATGCTGTTTGTATTGTCCTTGGTGACATTTGCTGTTAGTGCTCAGGCACTCATACCCAATGGGACAGTTCCCAGACCCCAACTCACAACAGTAAGTAATTAAAAAGTTTATTTTTGAAGTAAAACTTATTTAGGCGTGACTTGGGGGTAACAGAATATTTTTCTGACGGAAGTAACGTTAGTGCTTCCGGCAGTAATATTAATAGTAATAGTAATATTCAATAACAACGTTATATTGATATGTGTAATATTAATATTTTTATTCAATAATTTATTAATAACACGGCCTTAATTAATGTAAGTATATATTTAATGGTATAAATTAAATCTTCTTGTTTTTAAATTTTTTAGGAATTATAATTATATACTGGATGTGCTACAATAGATGGTACAAACAATCGCAAACGAAAATAACATATTTTGTCTATGAGCTTTCAGATAAGCAAAAAAATAATAATGTATCTGTTAATTATTCCTAAAGTAAATTATAATTAAGTTTTACTTCAATCGCGCGTAAAGATTACACGCACACACTTATTTTTACCTCTCTTCTGAAAATATAAACTTCTCATCAATAAAGTCGAATCGGTACTGAAAGTACTTTTAGGGCGGCGATTAAAGTAAGAGAAGGATTGATGTCATTAAAAGATAACGCTAATAAATAGCTGACAGTTTAGTCTAAACAATTGTGTTCTACACTTCCAAATTTGAATTTGAATTTAAGTTTTCGAATTCTCATTCCATAAATAATTATAGAGCTTGTTGTCAACGTTAATTCTTTTGGAATTTCTACATCAAATCACATTATTTGCAATTAGACCGTGATTATTAACTACAGTCTGTTACGTGGGGAAATAATGCTGCGGATGGTCATATAGTATTTTAGTGCTCCAAAAGAGGGCTAATAGAGCAATTTATAATATGCGACCAAGAGACTTGCTTCAGGAGTCATTCAAGTTAATAAACATCCTTACCCTTTCCTCAGAATACATATATATATATATATATGAAAGTATATTAGTTAAAATCAAGAAAAATTCTGATTTTAATTCATTTAATTCAAGAAGAAAGAATAACCCGTATGTGCCGTTTAGTAAATTAACTAGTTAGATAAGGGCTCCTTCATAGGTCTTTGTGTTAAGTTTTAAAATTAAATACCAAACAGTAAACTAAAACTGACTAAAACTGACAAATTCAAGAAATATATATTAAAGCTTGTTTGAGCAAGAAGGCTTACTATAGTAAGTGGATTATGTAGAGGATAATGATGCATGGTTCTTGTTTGATTTAAAGATGGTCTGGGTGTTTCTTATCTTCTCCCCATGTCAAAGTCCCTTCACCATCTGATGTAGCTGATGACAGTGATAACCATGACGTTTACCAAGTGTTATTGCAATATGTTACGTTTTTGTCACTCACTTTGGTAGATATATAAGTATATATATATAAGTATACTATTTCATCCTTTCAAAAGTTTTTTTTTTCTCATCAAGTATGGCTCGCCGATGTAAATCACCAGTGTCGTGGGGTTTGCTAAATTCAGGGCACAGTCAGCGTTTTCATCCATGCCATGAAAAACCCGCACGGTGATTCCATGCCATCGAATCCGTGAAGGACATACGCGATAATGTATAAGCATTTCTTAATATTTGTTTACGTTTTTGATTCTAACATTATCCAAAATATTCTTTAAGGGTATAATCATACCTGACATAACACGATATCTAATTAAATATAATTTTAATTCAAAAAAATAATATTATATTAACAGCACCTTATAATTTTTGATTTTATGTTACAAAAAAAAAACAAAACTCTAAATCAAAACTATACAGATATGTTCAAACTATTCGAAAATAACGCAATTGACAAGCTAATAGAAAAAATAAACATTTTGCCAGGAATTTCACTAGCAGATAGTTATTACTAACTTTAGGTTATAACAATAATCTCGGAAATAATTAAAAACCCATAAAATAACAACAAAATCAAATTCAACGGCTAGTGTACATTAAACTGCTTTATAGTTAAAATCTTCGCAGACGAAACCGCAGGGAGAAACTAGTTCGTAAAAATTAAATAATGACACATAAGCCTTAATCCCGTTTAACATTGAACTTATTACGACCACAGAGCCTATCTACGCGAATTCAATTTTATCTATTATAATGATGTGATTATATTTTTTTTTATCAAATTCCGACTAAGCGATTTGCGATTGCTGCACATCAGGTCAATGACGCAACACGGATTTAATTTTCTAATTTGAGAATTAGGAATCGTTTATCGTTTGGTGTATGGTCTAGCGAAGTCCTTCAGCAGAAGCAGCATTGGAAGGTCTTTAGAGAAAAAGTCGGTTGTATAGCTACTTACATTTGACTTGCAATTGTTGACTTCACAACAACACAATCAGTAGCTTTTTCTGAGCCATATTTCTATATATATTTTTTTTCTTGGGGCATTCTGCCCTTAGCTGGTTCATATGGATTCAATTAATAATGTATAGTATAGTATTCAATTAGTAATGTTATGCAGCAATCAGTGTGTGTTTGTATGTGCCTCATTTAAATCACATGGTACGTATTATTTTTTATTGTTTACTTTTTCAATTTATTTGTGCGTTAACTAAACTACTAAATTAACAGACACACCTAATCCTATCGAAAACTCTGACGTGTTTGTGATGGATCGATCGATGATTGTTGATTCTTAGTTATCAACCAGGTCTCCAAAGCCCACGTTTGTTCTTTAGGTCAAATTTAACAGAATTTTGGAGCCAAAACACCACAGTGTTTTCTTTTGATTAGCTTCTGGTTACTGCCAAGGTAAATCTCGTATTCGTTTAAAAGTCAAAGTTTTCCACTTAGTGATAAAACTTTTAAAGAATATAATTTGGAATTCCAAAATGCCAATTATAGGACTCGATAAAACGTCAATTGTATTTAAGAACTTAAAATTTTTACATATACCAGCTATTGGGTCTAAAACAATAATAGTTTGTAATAAATTGTGTATGATAATTAGCGTTGCCATACTATCATAAATACAAAAACGTATAATAATAAAAACAAATTCCTTTTGTAACCAATTGCGCACATTTCTGCAATAACTGATGTTGTTAGTTTTCCAAGCATTTGCGACATTAATTTTTTGACCGGTAAAATTATCATTTCAGCATCAACGTATTTTAAGCGATGGGTATCCAGCAGAGTCTTACGATGTGACAACAGAGGATGGCTACATTCTGGAGGTGAACAGAATCCCTCGGGGACGGAAAGATTTAAACAACGGTCGCCCTAGGCCGGTTGTATTTATGATGCATGGCTTACAAGGCTCTGCTAATGCATACATTGAGCTTGGTCCAGAAAACAGTATGGGTATGTATCAATAGTCTCAGTAAATGCTACTAAGGCGAAATATGGGTGATGTTTAGAGTAGGAACAGATGT
This sequence comes from Leptidea sinapis, assembly GCF_905404315.1. NCBI lineage: Eukaryota > Metazoa > Arthropoda > Insecta > Lepidoptera > Pieridae > Leptidea > Leptidea sinapis. The sequence goes on along the minus strand of NC_066304.1, from coordinate 4,660,553 downwards.
TATTCTCAGTTTTCAATGTACGTATTCCAATTATTAGATAGTTATTATTGATAATTATTTTTGTACTAAAGTTGTACACTGCAGAATTTAGGCTGACAGCGTCTAAAGCGTATACCTAAAATTAATATTTATACACAAACCTATAATAAAATTTTAAAGCAAAATTTTATGAACGATGCAGGACTCGAACCCACGACCTCTCGCGTTCCGTGCGAGTGCTCTCCCAACTGAGGTAACCGTTCGAGTGCCATATAGTAAAAGTGACATTAACATTTTTATAGATTCCCTTGATTCTCGTTCCATTGACGCTATTTTAATTTACAACTTATACAAAACTTCGATTTGTCTAAAACGGCTTTTCTATGGTTTGTCGGAGTTGGTACCGACTAGTTTCAGACCATTCGGAGGTCCTTCATCAGGTTGAGTGTAGTGAGTTCGCGGTGATGTCCTGTCTCAAACTAAGTTTGAGTTTATTGACGTCATTGATTTTATTCTGTACCAACTCCGACAAACCGCGAGTAAATTAAAAATAAAACGATGTATTTATCACTTTCCAGCTTACATACTTGCAAACTATGGCTTTGATGTATGGCTAGGAAATGCTAGAGGTGTCGAGAGGTCCAGACGTCACGTGTCCCTGGATCCAGACAGTATTTTACAAAAGCGCAAATTCTGGGATTTCACATGGGAGGAAATTGCACTTAATGATCTCCCTGCTATGATTGATTTTATTCTAAGCAAGACAGGCCAAGAAAAACTTCACTACGTCGGTCACTCTCAGGGAGGCACTGTGTTCCTTGTACTCAACTCTATGAAACCCGAATATAACGAGAAATTCAAATCTGCACACTTACTGGCAGGAGTTGGCTATAAACGATTCTTCCCTAATCGGATTCTTACGAAAGCTGCTCAAAAGGTTGATGAAATCCTGGTGAGTAGATTTATTTAAAATATAAGCACTTTTATATTTCTTAACTAAAATTAAGACAGCACCATTGCTTTGTAACATTATGTTCTGCTAAGCAGAAATTTGCACGTGTGAAATTTGGAAGCTGGGCTTTTTTCTCAAACGATTATTTAATATTTGTTGCAAATAAAATATGAGTACTTTTGGATCCTGGGTATAAAATCCAAATAAATAATAAAATGATCTTAATGATTGATCGAACTGAACTTAAAACTAAAATAAAGCCGATTTTACATTTCTGCATATATGGCGTATACAATAATTGTATTACAATTTGATAAGTTTGATCCGTTCTCACAAAATGACTTCATTTGACCAGATGTAGATCAATTAGTTTGGTTTCCTTACATCTAAAACTTAAATGGAACACTTCGCTGTCTATCTTTCTCAGTCTGTAAGAACACTTTTTCTCAGGAGCACGTTGAATCGTGTTGAAATTAAAATCAAATAATACTTTGAAGCTGCAAAAAAATCAAATTTCTTAATCAACCTAATGAGAAAACGTAATACTTAGAATAAACCTTCCCAGATAACTCAAAACGTCTAAGGATAGTACTTCCTAGCTGAGAATTGAGAATTACACGTAACGCGGTTAAATAGTTTATTACAAGGAATTAACTGTAAGTAACTGTAAGTTTGTCAAATCAGTAGACAAATAAGAACACAGTGAAGAGGAAAACAAAAAAAAATGTTTAATGTTGGTACATTGTAGGTTTCTATGGATTAGGTATCGTTTATAAAGTATGTGCTTATTTTCTTTCTTTCATTAGAACAGAACCTCAAACAGACTAGCAATTATCCGCTTTTTTTGTTACATTAATTCATCGTATTTAATAGGAATGTTATCTTTACAGTTCGTTACGAGAGCATTAGGATTCGTAGAATTACTTGGACCAGGATTATTTTCTGATGGAGTAGCTCCCGACACTATTGACGCTTTGACAAATGAACAGGAAATTCAATCATATGGATTGGTTGATGCAATCCTCAATTTATTCAAAGAAGCCTTGGTAAGGATTAACATTACAAATACAATTTTATTTAACAGAAGAATTCCCAAATTAAATTTGAGAACAAAATTTTATGAACGATGCGGGACTCGAACCCACGGCTTCTCGCGTTCCGTGCGAGTGCTCTTTCAACTGAGCTAACCGTTCGAGTGACGTATCTTCATAAAATCTTGTCTGCTTTGTTCAACTCTCAGGATATGGCTTCACATACAGGATCAATTTATAGTTACCTAGAACCTAGAAGAATTCAGTAACTAATTGCAAGTTATATATTTCCAGGAAGAATTATCACGGTCCAAGGCAATGGTGGGTGGAGCAGCAGTGAAGCAATATGCACACTACGGCCAAAATATCAGGGATAAGAAGTTCAGACGTTGGGATTATGGAAAATGGGGCAACCTTTTGAAATACGGATGGGTCGACCCACCACAATACAATCTAAGAAGGATAACCGTAGATATCACCATGCACTACACCCTAGGCGATAATCTTCTGCATGAACTTGATGTCATCGGCATGTCTTTGTCTATTCCAAACTGCAAAATCCGACGTGTTGCCAGACGTAATTTCTCGCACACAGATTTTGTAGTAGCAAACGATTCTAGAGAGCTAGTAACGGAATATATCCTGAATGACTTGGCTAGAAGGAACCAATAAAATACTAAGGCTTAAGGTTTGAAGATAATAAATGAAGCGAATCAATATATTTAGACTTTTTATTTAAATCTTAGTATAAGTTCTGTATTGTGAATATTAAAATTATATTTGATCCCTATGGATCAAATATAATAGTTTTACGTTGTTGTTTATGTCATTTAATCAAAATTAAATCTAATTTAAATAATGTCTCACTTATTCTGGGAATATATCAATTAATTGCACATAGTCTCCCCTTATTTACAAAATAATACCACCTGCGTGGCAAAAGATGGCGCTAAATATCCTATTAAAAACAACGAATGTTGTACATGCTACGCCTCTAGCTGTCTTATTTATAAACGCAATGTAAAGTTACTACAAGTTTAAAATTACTTCTCCCTGTCATGTAATTCTGTATTGATAAAGGACAAGGACAAAAAGATTTAAATATGGAATAACTTTACTGCGCTTCTATTAATAGCACAGTAGATGTCTAAAAAGAACAGTGTGTATTATTTTTACCATCAATAGCAGAACCTCACACTCCACAAAAGTCTCGTGATCTAGGCATGGTGGTTGGGAGGGCAATCAATTTATGGCAATCTAGAGCAAGACGTCAATAATATCGCTTCCCCAATATTCTCCGAAAATTGTATAGAGCGGTGAGAACTACAAACTACGGTACTTGTAAACATAGAACCCGTCAAAGTACAGTATCATAGTTAGAAATGTCAAAGTAACGTTAAAACTAAACCTTCCCTAAACCCTCAGATTTGCAACAAACTATTTAGTGCATGTAAATTTAAAGGATCTTCATCTACAAAAAAAGGGGCAAAAATTTTTTATCGAAATTGCATTGATGCAATAGAAAGAAATCCTCCAAATTTTTCTAATAAACAAACATTTACGATGATCCTATTATCTTCAAGATTTTATTGATTTATTATAATTTTTTAAACATTTACTTGTTTTCGTAAGTCTTAAGTTATCCTCATAATAATAAATACTTAAGTTTGAATTATCTATAGTTTATCTGCATTAGTGTCACTAACCTGAGCGGTTAATCTTTTTCATCCAAGGGACAAGTAACACCTTGTGTGAGTGGGGTTCGGTATGATAATGTAGATTTAGTTTTCGAAATAGGCAGTTTGATTTGTCAAATTAAAATCAATCAAATCAAAATCAGTTTATTCACGTAGGTCATGGAAATGACACTTATGAATGTCAAAAATTGAAGAGGACAAACGAGCATACAGAGCTTCTGAGAGGATTTATCAAAAACTCCTCAAGGAGCCCGAATACACAAACTGCTAGCCAAATCGGCCTGCTTAAGAGACCAGACGGATCTTTTACAGCCAACGAGATAGAAAACGTAAGAGTACTGATGGCCCACCACTTTCCGGGGGCTACTCATCAACCATCTATAGCAAAGCCTACACAACGGCCTCTTGTCGAGGACTGGCGTAGAGCGGCAAAGATAATCAGACCCCGGGACATAAGGTGGGCCATCAAAACTCTTAAACCCTATAAGTCAAGCGGTCTAGACAACATTTTTCCACCGCTTCTTCAACAGGGCTCGGATATCCTAGTACCGCTACTAGTCAAGATATACCGGGTAAGCTTTGCCTGGGGCTATCTTCCAGAACAATGGACTAAAACAGAGGTGATCACCTCAGCCCAGACTCTCTTGTAACACCAGAGGAATGACAAGAGCGTTGCTGACCTTATAAGGCGTCGAATAAACTTCAAATGAATTGGACTATGAAAACTGAAAACACATTGGTACATGGCGGGCGAGGATCAAACCGGGGGCTCCGTGGTGAGAGTCAACGGTCCAACCTAACCTTACCTAACCTAACAAGTTATTATCTACTCTTCTAAAGTCTTATAACCTAATAATCTAACCAATATCCGGGCGACCGAGCCTTTCTCGGATTTTTAAGAAAGTACAAAACTTGAAATACTATATATATATATTACAAGAATTGCTCGTTTAAAGATTTTTTATGAAAATTAGGGTCGAGACGAGCCGGACGTTCAGCTGATGGTAATTGATACGCCCTGCCCATTACAATGCAGTGCTGCTCAGGATTCTTGAAAGACCCAAAAATTCTGAGCGGCACTACAACTGAGCTCGTAACCTTAATACATAAGTTGTTAGGTCTCATTTGCACAGTAATTTCACTAGCTACGGCGCCCTTCAGACCTAAACACAGTAATGCTTACACATTACTGCTTCACGGCAGAAATAGGCGCCGTTGTGGTACCCATAGTCTACCCGGCATCCTGTGCAATGGAGCCTCCACTGGTTAAAAGATATAAGATTTATGTAGCATAAAAATAGTTTATACATCGGCTGAAAATAATATAAGTATTTTGAAGTGAGCGTGTCTATGTCGGTTAGTTCTCTTATGTTGTTTAATCGCGTATGCAGCAGAGTTATAAATATTGTATGTGCTGTTAATAGACCACTTTGGAAAGATGGATGTAGTAATTATTCAAGAAAAGCTACCATCAAATCATTATATCGAATATAATAACTGAAACTCCTAAATAAATTAACATGCAATTGTTCATTCCTCAAATACAACTGTTAAGATACAAAAGTGCCTTCGTAACTGTTCAATAGAATAAGCCGTTGAAAAACAAACTATTCGAATCCGTCCAATTTGAGCATGTCACTCAAAAGGATATGGAGTCTTAGATACACTGAGGGGCAATTCCAGTAACTTGTAAAGGAACATATTATACCTACATACAATTATCATATATTTACATATCATACTAGTCAATACTTACTGCTAGAAAAATGACAGCCGAGAATGGTGCAGCGGTTAGGACTGTGTATTAATTCACATAATTTTCCTAAATGGCAAAGAAAGAGGAAGCAGAGGCAACCGCATTCCTTACGACAAAGAGAAAGAAGAATTGATGTTCGAAATCGGAGACATTTTCTTTAAAAGTCATTTAGTAAGCAAAGTTTTTAATAATGTTGTAAATAAGTTTTTAATAATGTTGTAATTACAGTTTACAATAGCTTCTCCCCTTAACGTAATTCATGTACAAAAAAGTATCTCTAGTGGTTAGTATATGTAGCAAGAATAGTGGCAACATTATCGAGGAATGGTAAAGCTGTCGTGTAGTCCCTAAGGTAACAATCAAATCTTCGGTAACCATTCCAGTAGAGCTTTTGCTAGTACCTACTTGGTACAACTTGGCCCGTCTGAGCTCTACAGCCAAGTTTAAGCTAACATGAAACAGTTCAAGCAAATGTCAGGTAGTATTTTAATTAAAAAAATCTGCAATCTGTTAAAAGTAAAAAATTAGGTGTCAGATACATAAGATGTTCTGCTTATATTCATCTATAACGCTCAAAGAATAAACGACAATTTGGATATACCATATTAAAGTAACTTAAAAGACTAAAATCTAGTATAAACAATGACCGAATTATAAAAATACCGAAAAATAAAAAGTGAAAAAATAATATATTTTGGTGTGAGATAGATTATTTTTTTTAATGAACATTGGAACACTATTCTACAAATTATTTTGCCCCAAAGTAGGCATAGCTTGGGTAGAGCACCCACGCTTTTACTATGGGTAGGGGTGCCAATCGTACTATAAAATAGAGTTTTGTACTCTATTTTATAGTACGATTGAATGATTGATCGAAGATATCTTGTAGGTATACTCTTTAATCTATCAATGTTTACTAAACTAGTGCCAGTCATAAAATATTATATAAACTTAGTCGACTACTTACTATTAATATGTTGGTATCCCTGATTACCCAAGCCACAATCGGACGTTTTTGAACACAGCCACTAATGCTAAATTATATCAATGCCATGCAGAATCAAATACCTTTTAAAAAAATATAAAATAAATGTAGCTCTTTTTTGAAGTCCGTACGTTTTATTTACCTCTTTTGAAATGAGATATACTCTATTTCTTCTAATAAAACCAGACAACGTTATATTTAATACAATATACAATACATAAACATACATAAATATATATATATATATATATATACATCCATAACACGGACAAAACATAGTACAAGTAGGTTACGAAAAATAACTCATGTACCAACGGGTCACGGCCCTTTATTTTTTTTTTATGGAATAGGAGGACAAACGAGCGTACGGGCGTTACACCTGGTGTTAAGTGATCATCGCCGCCCACACTCTCCTGCAACACCAGAGGAATCACAAGAGCGTTGCCGGCCTTTAAGGAAGGTGTACGCGCTTTTCTTGAAGGTACCCATGTCGTATCGTCCCGGAAACACCGCACAAGGAAGCTCATTCCACAGCTTCGTGGTACGAGGAAGAAAGCTCCTTGAAAACCGCACTGTGGAGGACCGCCACACATCCAGATGGTGGGGATGATATCGTAACTTGTGGCGTGTCGTGCGAAGGTGAAATTCGGCGGCAGGAATCAGGTTGAACAGCTCTTCGGAACACTCCCCGTGATAAATGCGGTAGAAGACACACAATGAAGCGACGTCTCTACGCAACGCCAAGTGATCCAGCCGTTCACAGAGTACTGGGTCCCCGACAATTCGAGCTGCTCTGCGTTGCACGCGGTCAAATGGATCGAGCTGATACTGGGGTGCGCCAGACCAGAGATGACAGCAATACTCCATGTGAGGCCGGACCTGCGCTTTGTAGAGCGCTAGAATGTAGGCCGGCTTGAAGTATTGCCGTGCTCTATTTGTGACGCCCAGTTTCTTTGAAGCCAGTTTGGCTTTGCCCTCCAGATGGCCACGGAATTGGCAATTGCTCGAGATTTCGAGACCCAGTATTCCGATACTAGGTCCGCGGCTTTAAGAGTGTTCTCGAAGAGCGGTGATACGGCAAATGGGGTTTTTTAGTGGTAAACGCGCAAACTTGAGTCTTCTGGGGGTTAAATTGGACAAGGTTCAACTTACCCCATTCCGAGACCTTCTCGAGAGAGGACTCGATAGAAGACACAAGTTTCTCCCGGCACTGGTCGACGTTTTCCCGAGAGAGACCTGCATGGCCCGTGTATACGGCATCACCAGTGCTGTCGTCTGTATAGCAATGCATGTTGGCGGTGTTTAACATATCATTGATATGCAGAAGAAACAGCGTGGGAGATAGCACACAGCCTTGGGGCACTCCAGCGTTCACGGGCTTGGGATTCGAGCAATAACCGTCGATAACGACCTGTATGCTGTGCCCAGTGAGGAAGCTGGAGGTCCACTTGCATAAGCTCTCGGGAAGCCCAAATGATGGAAGTTTTGCGAGGAGCGCCTTGTGCCATACACGATCAAAGGCCTTCGCTATATCCAGACCAATTGTCAGGCCTTCCCCCTTGCTTTCAATATCCCCATCTATGTGTTAGGTATACCAGAAGATCGCCAGTCGACCGACCATGGCGAAAGCCGTACTGCCGGTCGTTGATCAACTGGTGACCCTCAAGGTATACCAAGAGCTGGCGGTTAATTATGCTCTCCATGATTTTGGAGAGTAGGGAGGTAATAGCAATAGGCCTGTAGTTTGCCGGATCCGAACTGTCTCCTTTTTTTGGGATCGGATGGACAAGGGCTGACTTCCATGAATCAGGGACTACGCCTTTTGAATAAGAGTGCCAGTTTTAACCAGCATCTGTTTTATATAGGTGTCACCAGACAGTCCACTGTGCAGAGCCTGCATGGATGCAGATGAAACAGCCGCACACATCATTCTAGAGCGTAGGAGTGTGGCTACGTACCGGGCCAAACACCTGGGGTCACCGACGACTCTCCCCGAGGTCATGGGTGACATCAGAGGTTTGATACAATACCTTGAGGAGCTGGGTTGGCAGGATTAGCCGCGCACCTCACCACGCAAAATAGGCGCGCTGTAGTCGTCGAGTTGCGGATAATAGCCCGTGATAACCTATAACCTAAACACGTACACAAACATCCATATTGATAATATAAATGTTTGCACCTACTGGGATTCAAAACCGCGACGTGTAGTTTAGTAGGTCGGGTAACCACTGGGCTATATGGGTCCTCAACTTTCGTCGTCAGTTTATTGATAACATTTAAAAAGAAACGTTACAGGGAATACAATCAAAACAACCGATGTACATGACCTCACTTCGAATACGATACGTGCCCTTGCCATTGTCCACTTAATGTAGACGCCTCCTATATTATGTCGTCTAATGACTTTTGATAGTGACATTTTTTTTATTGTTTGATTTATTATACCCTGGTTATCTTATATGAACGATTAAATACAAATTAATTAGTAGATATCTGGTAGATATCGTGTGATGAGGAAATTCTTGTTTGACTTCATACTTCAGACTTTTATGCACATATTTTACTGCAATTTAAATTTTTTAGTAGGCCACAATGTAAACAAAGTAAAACTAAATGTTAGTAAATGTATTGAAGTACGTGACAAAAACATTCATAGCTTCCATCAGAAAGACGAATACCTACATAAAATATACACAGAGTCGAAAGCATAATAATAAAATTTCAATATCTGCGATATAACCAGATTTTTGCTTAAAATTTAATACGTTTATAAGGTCTGTCTGTCTGTTCCGGTTAATCTCAGTAACAGTTGGAAAAATTGTAATGTGACTGTTACTAGCAGATAGCTCATATTGAAGGGAAAGCTCAAGAGTCCTGCGAAAAAAATACTACGTACAAAATCGTGAGCAAGATGCTCTTCAAAGTTCAGTTTTCCACGCATTCAAACTAATTTAGTTTTAAACTTAATGTGCGAGGTAACTGAGCAACCCGAGTGTGCGTAGCGACCTTGTGGAGCGATTTGAGTGTTACCACTAGAGCTGTTCGAGGTATCTTAGCGCTGCGAGAATGCGTAGTAACGTTATGGAACGATGTGTTTGATTTCACTAGACATGTGCGAAGTAGCTTAGCGCTGTCGCTTAGCGCGACTGTGGATCGATTTGAATGTTTCAAATAGAGATGTTCAAGGAAGCTTAGCGGCGCGAGGATTCGTAGCGACGCTGTGGAACGATGTTACTGTTGTTAATAGAGATGTGCGATGTAACTGAGCGGTGCAAGGATGCGTAGCGACGCTGTGGAACGATGTTACTGTTGCTAATAGAGATGTGCGATGTAGCTGAGCGGTGCAAGGATGCGTAGCGACGCTGTGGAACGATGTTACTGTTGCTAATAGAGATGTGCGATGTAGCTGAGCGGTGCAAGGATGCGTAGCGACGCTGTGGAACGATGTTACTGTTGCTAATAGAGATGTGCGATGTAGCTGAGCGGTGCAAGGATGCAAAGCGACGCTGTGGAACGATGTTACTGTTGCTAATAGAGATGAGCGATGTAGCTGAGCGGTGCAAGGATGCGTAGCGACGCTGTGGAACGATGTTACTGTTTCTAATAGAGATGTGCGATGTAGCTGAGCGGTGCAAGGATGCGTAGCGATGCTGTGGTACGATGTTACTGTTTCTAATAGAGATGTGCGATGTAGCTGAGCGGTGCAAGGATGCGTAGCGACGCTGTGGAACGATGTTACTGTTGCTAATAGAGATGTGCGATGTAGCTGAGCGGTGCAAGGATGCGTAGCGACGCTGTGGAACGATGTTACTGTTCCTAATAGAGATGTGCGATGTAGCTGAGCGGTGCAAGGATGCGTAGCGACGCTGTGGAACGATTTGAATGTTTCAAATAGAGATGTTCAAGGAAGCTTAGCGGCGCGAGGATTCGTAGCGACGCTGTAAAACGATGTTTCTGTTGGTAATAGAGATGTGCGATGTAGCTGAGCGGTGCAAGGATGCGTAGCGACGCTGTGGAACGACGTTACTGTTGCTAATAGAGATGTGCGATGTTGCTGAGCGGTGCAAGGATGCGTAGCGACGCTGTGAAACGATTTGAATGTTTCAAATAGAGATGTTCAAGGAAGCTTAGCGGCGCGAGGATTCGTAGCGACGCTGTGGAACGATGTTACTGTTGCTAATAGAGATGTGCGATGTAGCTGAGCGGTGCAAGGATGCGAAGCGACGCTGTGGAAAGATTTGAATGTTTCAAATAGAGATGTTCAAGAAAGCTTAGCGGCGCGAGGATTCGTAGCGACGCTGTGGAACGATGTTACTGTTGCTAATAGAAATGTGCGATGTAGCTGAGCGGTGCAAGGATGCGTAGCGACGCTGTGGAACGATTTGAATGTTTCCACTAGAGATCTTCAAGGTAGCTCAGCGGCGCGAGGATTCGTAGCGACGCTGTGGAACGATGTTACTGTTGTTAATAGAGATGTGCGATGTAGCTGAGCGGTGCAAGGATGCGTAGCGACGCTGTGGAACGATTTGAATGTATCCACTAGAGATCTTCAAGGAAGCTCAGCGGCGCGAGGATTCGTAGCGACGCTGTGGACAGATGTTACTGTTGTTAATAGAGATGTGCGATGTAGCTGAGAAGTGCGAGAATTCTATTCCTTGTTTTGTATATAAAAAAAACTTCGCCCGCTGTAATAAACTTAGTGATTGCATTGGTTCCTAACAAACACACCTCTCGATACGCATCGTCTTATATATCTGGTGGACATAGAGCCTGACACGTGCGAAATAACGGTCGGTGACTCATAATAAACGGCATTTGATTCCTGATAAGGGTTTTTTTTGTTACCAATAAAGAAATCTAAATCGCACATTTCCGTTGAATAAACCAATACTTAATCTACGTAAGTTTTATAATAAATCTTCATTCATAAATATTTCAATTAGTATCTAATTTTATATAGGCCGTAATAAAAGACACCCACGACTGTATCTATATTGTAAGTACTGTTTTATACATTTTAAAATAACAGTGAGATATTATGGCTCAATTGAAACTTTTAAAACTACAGTTTTAGTGGCTTTCTCTTCATCTACGTATGTACTAGCTGCTCCCCGCGACCCCGTCTGTGTAGACGCCATAAAGCAGCAAAAATAAATCCTAAATCTACCTGTTGTACCAAACTTTTTTTTTATATAAGAGTGGGCAAACGGGCAAGAGGCTCACGGGATGGGGAGAGGTGAGGCAACCGCCCATGGACATTCGCAACAACAGGTGTGTCAAGAAATGCGTCTCTTGTTAATATTCGAAATAAATCTTTACAGGAGTTTATGCGTTTACCAGGACATACATTCAGAAAAACGGTCAAACAAACAAAAAATCTGCAAAGTATTTTTTGGATTCACTATTGTTTAAAGAACACAAAGCAAATATTCTTGATCAGAAATGATACTTATGAATATCAAAAGTTTTGTTTCTTTTTTACATGTACCATATAATATGTAAAGAAAGACGGAAGACGCAGTGTTGGTAGACCAAGTACAAGATGGAACGATGATCTGGTTAAGTTCGTCGGAATACGTTGGATGAGGGCAGCTCAGGACCGATCGTCGTGGAAATCTTTGGGGAAGGCCTTTGTCCAGCAGTTGTCGTCTTCCGGCTGATGACGATGATGATCTGATCAAATTATAACCACCAACGTTTCAAAAGCACTTACCTTGTTGATCAATAAAAGAATTTAAGAAAGTATAACATATCAAATAGTACCCACTATAAGTCATACTATCAAAGATAACACCGTGAATGTAGCTACTGAGTCACCATGTAATCATAACGCGTAAATATCCAGTGCATTATCCAAATAATCCATAATTAAATTAGCATAGTATAAGTAATCCCTACAATAATTCTTTATGGCGCTATATGTGATCTTGTCCGTTTAATAACATAAACATTTTTTTGTGAAAAGTGTAGGTTTACCTATATATGTAAAGGAAGTTTTATATTTATACAAAGTAATAAAAGTAAAACTAATATTTACAGGAAATTATTGACAGACAGACAGAACATGTTTTTTTTAATTAAGGTTTGGGGTTGAATAATACATAATATTATGTAATAATTTAATTAAAAAAATGGTGTATAATACTTTTGAACGTAATAAATTAAAATATATAGTAAATATTGATTAATGGTAAGGGAATAAAAAAAAATTTAAGATAAAAATATTTTCTGCTTTAATTTGGCATCCGCCAGCTTTGAAACTCATAGGCACTATTGAGGTTAAAAAAATGCGGCAAAGGAAACCCAATTTTCATTAATATCCTAGTAGATATACAAAAAATATTGAAAATGAATAACTAATAACTATAGAAATTTAATTTGTACCAAAATTTAGAGATGATGTGGGATTTGTTACCACGCGTCCGAATGACGCATGATCTGTAAAAATTTGTATGTTCAACTCTTGGGTTGTGGCGCCATTAGGCGATCCCTATGAGGGCGATCACTTAAAGATAACAAATATTTACGAATAACTGAATTGGTTTAACAGAATTCAAAGTTAGATATATATAGAAGTTAGATGAAAAGTTCACAAATTCAAACAAATATATACATAGTAGTTTGGTCTCATTGCGGCGAATGAAATGAACAGGCGCTGACAGCGGCAGCATTTTCTGTGAAATTAATAGGCTGATGAAATGTAACATCTTATGTAAAGCTTACAATTATTGTCAGTCAAACAAGAACCCTGAGCGATACTGCATTTTAATGGGTAGAGCATTAGTTGAATTTAGATTTATTTCTGCTTATCTGGTCAATATTTCTAAAAACAAACACACACAACTCCTAAATAAATTATATAATATCTGACTCTGTTCGCTGTGAATTATTATTAGTATACTTTCATATCTAATTTCTGAGCTGTACGCAAAAATTTTATTGCTTTGTTATGATAACCAAAACAGTAGCAAATAGACCGCAATTAAGAAATTATCGAAATAAACTCCTCGTATATGAGTTTATTGATGTTAAGATATGCAATCTGGAAAGATTGATATTCTGTAAGTCGTCGTTGTTATAAAAAGAATGGGACAGCCAGCGATACACATCAGTCAGAAGAATATGTTTGTTGTGCTACCATTGGTATTCTTCGTAGCTTGCTCCCAAGCTTTACCAGCTGAGTTTAGTTCAGCTAGGGACAAGGTTTACGATGTGGTACGTCATACATTAAGAAATTTATTCGTTTGTATATTTATAGCAATCATTCATTTAAAATAATTAAAATTTCCATTTTCTACTACTGAGGTAGGGTTTTTCCGATTTCTTTTTAAATTAAAATTATTATTCGGTTAGAAAAAAACCAAACCCCTTCAAAATATAGGCGACATGAGGTTGTTCCATTAAAGCTTTGTTACACCGCGTTGCATTTTTTCGTCCATCTATCGCATGTCGCATAACAGCCGTCTGCGGAGTAGGGGTAAAGTTGGATCATTAATTTCAACGACTGTTTCAAGTAAGGTTGGCCGAGTAGCCTATATCGCCTTCTACAAGTGACTTGTAAAGTTCATATTTAAGTTTAATATACTATTTCAGCATGAAACAATAGTAAAAGCGGGCTTTCATGTCGAAAGCCACGATATCGTCACTAAAGACGGCTACATTCTGGAATTGATCAGAATTCCATTTGGAAGAAATGGTAATGAAAATGTACGAAGACCTCCAGTGTTGATGATGCATGGATTAACAGCATCTGCAAACGCTTATACGCACCTTGGGCCTGAGGAAGGTCTAGGTAAGATAGATTTTAAAGTATTCCTTGGCATAAATTAATATCATCGAAACTTTTATTTATATGATATATTTTCAAGTCAATTTATAACAGAAACTTAAATATAAGTGTCTCAGTTAGTCTTACATCTTTGGGCAGTTTGGTATCGAGGCACTTGGTCCCGTGGTGCTCAGTGTCACAGAGAATGTACAAAGTACAGCCTAGCTATCCACCGCGGAAATAATGTCATTCTTGGTACACTTCCTCGTGGTGCTACTTCTAATTTCATATGAAGTAATGTAAATATTGTTTTGAGCTTAATTTTGTTTTGGTTAAATATTAAACTATAAAGCTTTAACATAATCATCATCTCTCCAAAGATCTCCAGGACGATCAGTCCTGCGCTGCCCTTATCCAACCTATTTCGGCAACACAGTGTCTTCCGGTAAAAATAATATAAGTAATTTATTTTCGCAGCATACAACCTTGTGAACGAAGGATTGGATGTTTGGCTGGGTAATGCTCGAGGTGTTGCTAATTCAAGGCGTCACATTTCACTCAATCCTGATAACTCTCGAGACAAGTTGGAATTTTTTGACTTTACGTGGGAAGAAATCGCCATAATTGATGTAGCAGCCATGGTTGACTACATCCTTGAAAAAACTAATGAAGAGAAGCTTCATTATGTCGGCCATTCTCAAGGTGGAACAGTGTTCTTGGTTCTTAATTCATTGAGACCAGAATATAACGACAAATTCATATCAGCTCACTTGCTGGCTGGAGTTGGGTACCAAAATTATTTTCCCGATGCATCAATAAGACTTCTAGCTAGAACTACAGATATGATTTACGTAAGTTTCAAACAATTTAATAGTGTTACTTTTATAATTTAATTTCTATTTACTCATTATTTGTTTTTATTTTAGACTGTAGCTAGAATTTCGGGTAATATTGAAGTTAACGGTCCAAGTCAAAATAATCGCATGATTGAACTAGCAGCCCTTAGCCAATGTGAGAGCAGTGACGTTGATGGAGATATTTGTGGAAGATTCAGTATTGAGGACGTCTTTGTAAGTATTCTCCTTATTTATGATTTTAAAAAGATATCCAGAGTACAAAAAGTAACACATCGAACTAAACTGAAATATTTTTGAGAAATAAATTCTATAATTATAGTAGAAAACCTATAACAGATTAATATTTTTATGACAGGATTCTGTGAGTGAATTGGAAGAGTTAGCAGCAGGAGCTTCTCTGAAGCAATTCGCACACTACGGACAAAATATAAGAGACAAAAAGTTCCGCAGATATAACCACGGAAGCTCCTCAAATCAAGCCAAATACGGTTCAACAACCCCGCCTGAATACGACCTATCTAAAATAACCGTCAACATGACAATGCACTACACAGTCAGTGACAACTTACTACATGAGCAGGACGTTCTGGATATGGTTGATGTAATCCCTAATGCAGTCGCAAGAAAAATTGCCCGTGAAACATTTTCTCATACTGATTTCATTGCGGCACCTGATGCGAAACAATTAGTAGTCGACTATATTGTAGAAAGATTGTCTAATTACATCAATAATAACTAAAGTCATAAAATAAATGCAGCATCTAAAAATAATAATGTGTTTCATTTAGAAGCCCTCATAAACGATGAACCTCAAAATTATAAAGGTATTAAAGTATAGAAGTTATCTTAATGTTTTATTTCGTTATTTATTACTGTTACAAGCTATTTCTTCAGCATTATTCAGTGTTACCATTTTAGTTGGTGTTCAAGTGTTGCCACATGCATATATACAAAACAGCACCAAAAAATTCAGGCAGCATTGGTAAGAAACGTTTGCTTTCGACCGCTTTTTCTCCGATTAACTTTTGCGAATCCGACTACCACGAAAAGTCTATTAGTATTTCGGGTTTATATATACCTCTATAATATATACGTGTATAAATACAGTTCGGTATAATAAAATAATAGTCGAATTTTATGGAAATATTTTGACCTTGTTTGTTTGTTTGGTACATTTTCACGCCTGAACTGCACAGCTAATTTTAATCACACACAATGTTATTGCAGAAAGACCAGAAAAGTGCATTTTTTATTAAAAAAAATCAGGAGTATCAACAGACCTTGGCTCCCACTAACACGTCAATTCTTGAGTCAGTGATCAACCATCATATTCTTAACAATGAGCTTGTGTCTCGTTTTCATACTTATAGTTTTGTTGTAGCATTAATAAGACAATAATCCAACAAAACGTAGAAATATCAAATAATAAATAATGATATTATCTTTAATATAAGAAAAGATTGCAGGAGAAGGGAATCTAAGAAGGGAGTAATAACTTATAATTACGTGACGATAAACTCTGTGATAAGAAATCCTAGGCAAAACAATCTAAGTCGCCATTTATTCATTGTGTTTTTAATGTTTTGCAACTAATCCTAATTCTCATTGATCTAGCAATAAATTATAACGCGTATATCTTAAACATGCCTACGATTAGATAAATAGAAATGTTATAAAATAGAAAATTTTACACTTGTACATAAGGTAATAAATACATGAACCACGAGATGGACAGTCAAAAAACAAGTTGCTTTGTCAGTGCCAGACATTCTCAGCTCATGTCGATAATTTTGTTACTACAATTATTATAGAATTGTTAATCTCTTCGTAATTAATGCAGTATACCTAAAATTTTACCACCAGTGGTGGTTTTTACAATCATAGTGATCAAAATAAGAAAATTTTCTCATTCCTAATAAATAATACCCCATACTGATTTGTGTCAGCTGTAAATATACAGTGTGGAGCAGCAATACCATATTAAAAGAACGTACGGGAAGAGCTACTTAACTCTAAAGAAAATAAAATAAACAAAATTCACCTCATAAATCAACTTAACATAATATCATATAGGATTATTATATAACGGCCGTTTTCAATAACCTATCTATCATTAGTTTAACTTACTAGACGTAGACAAATCTATCCTTTTAAGCTTACTTACATTTCAATAATCTATTGACAGATAGCATTGGACTATAACTATATTGGACATAACTATGGATAGATAAGATGTTGTCATTAAACGGTGACAGCAATGTATCCGTAAGTTAACTAAGGATAGATAGGTTATTGAAAATGTCGGTAAGTATGCTAGGAGCCAGGCGCTACCGTACTAGTACTGACACCTAATTGTCCCACACCGGGCCGTAGCCGTTCAAAACTCGTAGGTGAGTAGAGCCTACGTAAAGGTGATTAAATTTTTATTAAAGATACTAGTATAATCTGTTCATTTTTAAATATCTATTATTTACTTAAATTTTGAATAGTTAACGAGAACATGGTCGCAAAGCATTTTGTTTCATTCAATGCATACCGCCTGTTGACGACAAGAAAGATAAAGCAAACAAGCAAAACATTGGAACGAAAAATAGTGTGCAGAAATTCCATAAACCATTTCTAGGAAATACGTGTATTTGAGTAATCCTTACAAATCTGTAAAATAAAAGTATTTATTATAGAATGTACATTAGATGCGCAATATTTTTTACTTTTACAATTTATGAGTTCATTATTAACGGCCAAAGGAAAAAATTGTTTCTTGAAATTTGTATTTGTAACTATTAACATTTTTTTTAAAAGATGCGTCATAACGCCATTATCACGTTCGAGCGTTTGTATGAAAAATATGACGGCTTGCAATCGATAGGAAACGTGACAATTTAGTAGCATTAGAGTCAATTATATGTGCAGTGCTCGTGCACTATGGTTGAACATTACTTTCAATTGCCGTTTAAGATAAGAGACTACGTATAAAAGACGCTTATAATCGCACTGATACCGTTGTCACCTTGACAATGAAATGATAAATAACTCTAGGTTTTGTTATTTTATCACAAATGATGGATCCTTCGTCTCGAGTGGTCCTTTGTCGGAGGCCGGTCAATATATTTGTCGAGGAAGTTTTACCGACGACTCAGTTTTTTATGAGGCCTGTTTTTGCAGAATTCTATTAAAAGAACGTTGATTACAAAAATAATACTATAAGTAATCAGATCATCTCTCGTGATTGTAATTATAGCAGTGCTGCAGCTAAGAATATTAACCATCAGTCAGGATAAAATGTTTCGTGTGTTGCTGTTTATCGTTTTGTTGGCATTTTCGCAAGCTATCCCTGTTGAAGTGGGATCCGCTTCTAAGAAGCTTTATAAATATGTAAGCTATCATATATTTACCTTGGTAATTAACAAGAAACCTTACAAGCTGACACAAAAAGGTAGCACAATATAACCGTTAAATTTTCACTTTTTAGGGAAAAGGAATAGAAAGAATCATACATAATCGTCATGAAATGGAATTCCACAACAACAATAGTGGCCTTTAAGGTGTGGTAGGAATATGAATATTTTTTTTTGAAGTAACAAGCGCCCTATCGACCTGGAAGCACGGTGCAAGTTTATTCCACAGTTACTATGTAAGTCAGAGAAAGTTCCTTGAAAACCGCACTGTGGAGGAACTCAACACATCCAGATAATGAGGATGATATTTTAGTTAGTGGTTCTTCAGAACACTCCCACGATGAAGCGAAGTCGCTCCGTAACACCAGGCGATCAAGCCTTTGTATGTGTTTCAAAAACTAGGGAGGAACACGTCACTGGAATCTCGACATTTTTATCTTATATTCTCGATTCGAACTTTTATATGTTGCACGCGTTCAATTGATTCGAGCTGATACTAAACTCGACCAGAGTTAAGAGTAAATCGCTAAGTCTCAATCATATTTACTCAGAAATTTTGCTTAACTTTCCACAACAGTTGATTATATTTTATGTTTAACTAGTGGGAGTCTTTTTTGTACAGGATGCGGGCTAGGTGGGTATAAGACCTGAGCATTTTTCTGCCACGAAGGTGTGAGTAATGTGCAAACACTGTGTTATTGTGTTCCAGTTTAAAAGCCGCCACAGCTAGTGAAATTATTTGAATATTTTTGTTTTGTCTACAGGAATCACAATCTCATTTATTTTAGGACGAAATCATCAAAGACGCAGGTTATTCCGTTGAGACCTATGATATTGTCACAAACGATGGATACATTCTCGAATTAATAAGGATCCCATATGGCAAGAACGGTAACAGCAGCTTGCCAAAATCTCCCGTTCTACTGATGCATGGATTATCAGACTCTGCCATAGCATATTTTCAACTTGGACCAGAAAAAAGTTTTGGTAATTAATTAATTCTATCTATATATACTATAATACTACTAATACCATATAAAAATGAATTGCTGTTCGTTAGTCTCGCGAACGGCTGGTCCGATTTGGCTAATTTTGGTCTTGAATTATTTGTGAAAGTCCAAAGAAGGTTTAAAGGGTGAATAAATAGGAAAATGCTGCTAAATTAAATAAAAACAACAAATTTGTTTTCCTTTGACGTGTCCATACCAATTTCTATGAGTGAGTTTATTGACGCACGGTTTGACAGTTCTGCTGTGAAACTGTCTGTCGGGTTAGCTAGTAAGTAATAAATAAAATATTGAAAATGATATATAAGCCCTCTGTGATATGATTTCCCTTAATAAAACCAAAAGTTATTTTTCAGCATACAATTTGGCAGATAAAGGTTTCGATGTCTGGCTCGGCAACGCCCGCGGTGTTGCTAATTCTAGACGACATATATCATTGGATCCAGATAATGAACAGGAAAAATTTGAATTCTTCGACATCACTTGGGAGGATATCGGTGTTGTTGATATGCCTGCAATGATTGACTTCATACTAGAAAAAACAAATCAAGAGAAACTTCACTATATCGGCCATTCACAAGGAGGCACAGTATTTTTGGTGCTTAATTCAATGAGACCAGAATATAACGATAAATTCATTTCAGCTCATCTTCTAGCAGGAGTGGGTTACATGAACAATTTCCCGAATCTAGCGATAAGAACGTTAGGAATATGCATTGATTTGATTTATGTAAGTTGATTTCTATGAATTTTATATTGTAGGGCGCAATGCTTTTTGCGATAAACTAGTTTTCAATAATCTATGTATTAATATTTATAGACTGTAACTAAATCCGCTGGTAAAGTAGAAATATTGGGTCCAAACTGGATTAAACAGTTGGAGGATTTCGCAGCTTATAATGCACGTAACGGAGTTAATGGAAATGGTAATAATTGTTCGCGATCTAACATCGGACATATTATAGTAAGTATTATAGTATCAATTTCAACATATTCTTAAATTTTATCAGAGGATAGGCTTATTAGAAGGAAAATAAAGATTTGAACAAGAAAATTAATGACGATATAAAAATTTTCTTCATATAATTAGAGAAGAATGATCACTTTAGTTTGATAATGATTATATTGTCTGGTTATTTTTTATAGAAGAGGAGAATGTAGTAAAAAATTATATTAATGATATAATTGATAATTCATATTAAATATAATGTGAACTCATTGTGATAAAAAAATATTTTGAATATTTATTTTGTTTAAAAAAATATTCTCAGAAACAGTATTTAGATGAAAATTTTACGTAATTATTATTATTTTATGACTTCTAAGCACAAAACACACAAGTAACAAAGTGATTGAATCAATATCTATACAAAGTTAGAAATACACAAATAAAATTTGAGAAACAAAATTTTATGAACGATACCAACTGAGCTAACCGTTAGAGTGACGTATCGTCATAAAATCTTGTATGCTTTGTTCAACTCTTAGGTTGTGGCTTCATGTCCAGGATGTACTTTACAGTTGATAACCTGCTCAACCTCAAATATTTGCATATTAGGAAATTGATTGAGATGTCGCTCTTGTAAATCTAAACAATTTGTTATGTTTTTAAAGCGATAACCCTTACTTCTAGGATTAATACACAATTTTTTTATTTTACAATTTTATTTGTGTACTAGCTGACCCGGTAAACGTTGTTTTGCCATATAAATTATTTTTAGAGTTAAACCGTTTCTTGGCCATTGCAACATTAATTTATTTTTTCTAAAATCAAAGAGTTTTTCTAAAATAAACGTAACCTAAGTTACTCCTTATTACATCAGCTACCTGCTAGTAACACTCCCGTCTAAATCGGTCCAGTCATTTCAGAGATTAGCCGGAACAAACAGACTGATAGACAGACAAAAATTGAAAGAAATGTTATTTTAGTGTATGTACCGTATATATATTCATATACATGTTGTAAAAAACGGTTATTTACATATTACAAACAGACACTCCAATTTTATTAATATATATGTAGAGATTAATCCTAGAAGTGAGGATCATCACTGTAAAAACACAAATTATTAAAGTTAGTAATTCAAAATCGGTTTTCTTATTTTCAATGTGTATTTGAAATTCAGCTAAAACTTTAGTAAATACGACGACGTCATTATTAACTAGTACCTCTGTGTAGATATCAATTAGATAACATTTTTTCCAGGACTCCATATTTAATTCAAAAGACTTATTGCCGGGCGCTGCATTAAAACAATTTGTCCACTACGGTCAAAACATACGAGACAGGAAGTTTCGTAGATGGAACTACGGAGTGTTTAACATTTTCAGGTACGGACGAATTGCACCACCTGAATACGATCTATCCAAAATAACAGTTGAAATGACCATGCACTACACAGTGAATGATAAGTTACTGGACGAACAAGATGTGCTTGCTATGGTCAAAGATATACCGAAAGCAGTTGCAAGAAAAATTCCACGAGAAACATTCACTCATGCAGATTTTGTGATCGCCGATGACTCCAAAGAGCTAGTTGTGGATTTTATAATTGAACAACTCTTATCGAATAACTTGTAAAACAATAAATCATGCATTATTTTCATGCAGTCAAACGATTAATTTCTTTTTCTAGCCAACAAAACTATAACTTATCCAAATATAAAGTCTATAGTCATCCTGATGAAAAATCTCAATGTAAATGTAATAAAAAAGTAAATTAGGAACTACGTAGTTCGATAAAACTGATATTATACATTTATCTTAGGAATTAAGAAAGGTTGTATCGTTTTTATTAAATTAAAATCAGAGGTTAAATTCACTGCACTGTAAAAAATGGTTTTAGCTTTTTGGATAGAAATAAAGAGACCGGAAGGTGTGTGGTTTATAATTTTTAAAGATTTTATGTAAGAAACATAAGAACTAGACCAGGCTTACCATCAAAATCAAACATGGCTGAGATTCTTTGCTTTACTATTTGACCATATGGATTGCAAAGTGTCATACCTTCGGGGATCCAGTAGTCACAGAACAGCTCGAATGACATTACGTTTAGACATCATTTTATTGTATGTATTCGACCACATTTATCACATGGATTGTTCTAAATAGCTGTTTGATTCCCGCCGTCACATTCCATTTTCGTATCACACCCCAGAAATTTAAATATACCAACAAAATGGAAGGCGCTTCATTTGATTTTTCCAGGTCAATTGGTAACGTGTTATACAGTAATAAAATTATATGTGTTATTAATCAGCATCCTTGTATTTCAATAGAGGTTACTCTGAAATACATATACCTACTGTACCCTAAGCCTCAAAGTTGTTATTTAGTAGCCCAAAAACCCGTTATAAGTTTAGGATTATTATTAAGTTTTGTCTAATTTTTGAAGTATAATTTTCCCCAGTAAAAGAATCGTAAGTCCATGAGAGCTGTGTCATCACTTGACGACAACAGAAGTAAAACTTAAGACCCCAAATAGACAGTGGAATAAATCAATTTGACGCAGGTCTACACAAATATTTTTCCTGTTACAATTCAGGTCACGTATAATTCGACCCTGAAAGTGCTCCAAAGGGATACGGCTTCTGTAAACGAACTAACATTTAACTCAAAGTATCCAATATTTCACTGAGTATTGCGTGATGTGCGTAGATGTTGCTTTATTATTTGCGAATCGCTTACGTTTCATAAGGGGAAGACATCCTAACAGTGAACTTTGTCGCCGCTTCGTTTTCATCAGTATTTCCTTTCGCGTTGTTTGATCTAAAGGCTAAATATCTAACCCAAGAAAAAAAAAATATAAAAAGTTTTTCCATAAGATATTAAATACAGGCACAGTTATTATGTTAAAAGATTTATTGATAAACTAGCATTTACTTGCGAGCTCCCTCGGGAACTTATTATTTCATTGAGATATGCGAAATCTTAAAAAGTAGGTTGCGCAAAATCGTTAATATAGATGTTTTAATTCAATCTCAGCTACCCCAAGAACAATGGAAACGAAATCTATTCCATACTCTGATAACTATAGCTATACATGGCGACAATCTTGGATTTCACAAATAATCCAATTCGATCTAAGGCCATTCCGAGAAACTTGGTAATGATTCTCCTTCGTTTCTCGAGCTGTCTTTCACTGTCATTTTATTACATATGAACCCGAGGTAAGATGTATATCGCGCTTCCTCAAATTTCGGGCTAAGAGTAAATACCCTATCTACTTTTCTGTACGCCTGAAAACGTGTGTGGTAAACAAAACAAACAGACTCACATTAGCGTTTCGCATATTAGTAAGGATTGGCAATGTTTTGATAGGAGCCGATTTTCATATCCACAAAATTTCTTTGGTCGTGTATCTTTTAATAGCAAAATATTTAAAGAAGTATAGCGTCTGGCCTAAAATTATTACATACATGTCCACAAATCACGATTTCACTGTCGAGTGACCTTCAACATTCATGTTGTCGACTTCGGCTACAAAAATATGAAGAATTGTTTTTTATTCAGGTTTTGGAGCTCGCAATTGGGTCAATTGTCATCCAAAATGTACACATGAGTTATGGCTCTTTTAAGGTTGTTTTGACAAGCGCTTTTTATGCGTTTGCAAAGTTTATTTCAGTATTTAATAAGTAGTAATTGTATCGTTAAATTTAAAAAGAAAAAAATGCCTACATTGAGTTTGAGCTTTATTCGATTGCTTAATGAAAAGGAAAACATGAGACCTTATAGGTATTTTATAATTCATCAATACACTAACATTAAAGATATATTCACAATTAGTAAAATCTTAATAAAGTAATAACTGTGCATTGATTTTTTTTAAATAATAATTGTTGTGTGAAAAACATTACATTAACATAACATAACACCTTATAGGAAGTATCTATCTTAGCGAAACTTATCCTGTTTTGTGCCATGTAGATTATAATATTATATTTACTTTGCGCAAATTGTCTGACAAAGCATAAGCCTAAAGTAAATGAAGTGTATCTGTCATAATATTAACAACAGGGATATAAAGGTTGAGTCCACTTTCAAAGCTCGATAGCATAGTTAGGTGCAATCGATTTCGAATTGTTATCGAGCATTTGTGCAAGCTATAGCGGACCACAAATTACACGCCTGAAAATGAGATGTGACGTCCAAATAGTTCATTAATTATGCTTCGTGTAAACATTTAAGTGTTTGCATTTGGGCTGATTTATATTGCTAACGAGGTTCTGGCTTGTGTCCAAATTAATTAAAAATAATAAGACGCGACGGTACAAGTGGCCATTCTGAAATCAATGGGAGTTATTAGCAATGACATTGGTACAGAATATTATTTGTAGCAACTAGGGCCTTGTGCAAAGATCCATTGTGACTCTTCCACGGGGAACTATCGATGAGTAATACGAAGCTTAAGTGCCTTTTCACATACATACATAGAAAAATCACAATTAGACATGGATTTTTAACAGTGGGAGGCTCCCTTCGGAGGATTCGGGCTAGATTATGGGTACCACAACGGCGCCTATATCTGCCGTGAAGCAGTAAAGTGTAAACATTACTGTGTTTCGGCCTGAAGGGCGCCGTAGAAGTGAAATTACTGGGCAAATGAGCGCAATTGTAGTGCCGCTCAGAATTTTTGGGATTTTCAAGAATATCAATTATCATCAGCTGGACATCTTGCTCGTCTCGTCTCTTATTTTCATAAAATGGCAAGCGAATAGACACACGTGGCCAGACAACCTAAATAATTACAGTAAATAAAATAGTTCTACGAAATAATATTTCAGAATGCAGAATTTTGCGTCCGATGAAGTTGAGAAGTGACGATAATATGCTTGAAATAAATTAAAATATTTATTTGAGTTCAAGTCTCAGAATTCAGTCCAATAATAACTTGACTTAGCGAACACCAAAGTTCCGCGGTTTTGATATTCCGTGAACTTTTTAATGCCCTTTGTGACAACAATGTTTATATTTTGATTAAAATGAATGTTTTAAAGGAATCCATTTTGTCAAATTAACAACAAACAGAATCTGGTTTTATTTTCTTTAATAGTTTTATTACAAAATAATTATAAAATTTCTTATAATTAAATAAGTCATTCAATTAATAATGTGGTGTTTAAATTATCGTTTATTTTAACACAATGTATAGACTATTAATTATGGTTTAATTCCTATACTTGTTTTTAAACAATTCGACACGTGTTTCGCCTCTACACGAGGCAACCTGGCACGAGATTGATTTCAATCTCGTGGCAAATTTTGGCGAGACAACACGTCCTGAGGATGCCTCGTGTAGAGGCGAAACACGTGTCGAATTGTTTAAAAACAAATATTGGCAGAATTAACACTAAAGAAAACTTAAATCATTTGTATAATATAGAGTTAACATTAACAACAAACGTGTACAATACAATAACTTTAAATATTTAATTCCCGATTCGTAACAAGATTACATAAGATTGAGAAATTAATTTATTTTAATAAGGTAACCTAAAAACATCTATTTGTTATAGGAATTAAGTGCTCGTGGTATAAAGCTATTCAAAGTATATTTTTTTGTATAACGTGGTGGAACAAAAATATTTAAATTACGGAGTGGGTAGGAAGTTTGGCACGTGATGTTAATGATATTTTTCAAAGTAGATAAGGACAGTCAAATTATTATTTAGAATTTTATTGATAAACATAATATCGATGAATTTACGACGACTAACTAAGCTAAGAATATTGTATTTTTCAAGTGAGTCTGCATAAGATACTACTATTTGTACGATATATTGCAATAATATGATCTTACCGATATAATAATACTATGTTCTATTCTATTTGTGCAAGTTCAAAGTACAATGCATGTGACAATTATGTAGCGATCCACGACCTGTGGTAAAGACTAATTAGTAGCTTGATTTCGAATGGGCTACTCTAGCATTAATTGCATTTAATGTTATTGATAACCTTATCTATCTGTTAGTAATGTAAGGCTAGGTTGCATCGTATTAGCTGTTATAGTTAAGTTTTAAGTCAAATTCAAATTTAACAGTAACGCTAACTTTAACATAGACTGCGGAATGTCGTGCACCATCAAATTCCTTTACATAGTTAAAATTAAATATCAGGTCAGTACCGAATATTTATCTGAAACTTTTGACATGTCGCTGAAGATTGGATTGTTACGGTAAACAGTTAAAGTTATGACGTCATCTAAAAATTGTAGAAAGGTGCTACATATTTTTTGCTCAACCGGTATTTTAGCATTGCTATTAATTATTATTGCTAAAGCTAGTTGGTACAACCCAGCCTTAGTTAAGCTATGAACGTTACCGTCTGCGACAACTGTAAGCTAATATACAAATATGTATGTAATATTCGCATGCAGTTCTGTTTACACTTTAATTTTCGCTATTATATGGCTGCCTTGACCATACCATCAAGGATCGCCAATCGAGACGCCAGAGTGTGACGTACGTGCGTTTCAAGAAGACATCGAGACTCATTGAATAAGTCATAACAATCTAGCGATTAGCAGTGATGCCATTGGTTACGTGCAAGTTAAAAGAGCAGGTGATTTTCGTATAGTAAAATGTAGAATCACATCGGAACACCGCGTACGTGTAAAAGCATATCATTGCTGTTTGGGTTTTAGAAAGCTATGAAAATGAGAAAGACATTTTAGGTTAACTTAACCTACGAAGATTATGCCGCCAATATAGGTGGCTGTTAAGATGCCGTAGCATTGTAGCAAACGAGGAGCAGTCAATAATTTCTTTAAAGTGTTACTGAAAAGAACTAAAGCGTTCAGGTTTCGACACTACATTGAAAATGATTAAAGCTAAAGATTTTGGTCCTACATGTCATAAAGTAGAGCAGAATAAAAAGCGTATTTTTGACAAAATAGTACCAAATATAATTTTTACACTCAAATCTTCTAAGGAGAATACGAAAAGCTAAAAGTCATAACGAGTTGACATTCTTGATTCAAATGTTCAAGCCAAATAAATACTGTATTGACAACAATACTTATAATAAATATTTTTAATGATATTTTAATGAACTACTAAGTATGTTAGATTTTTTTTTTACTTTTATCACATTTCATTAAACAAGTAAGAAATAATTACTGAGTGCAAAGCCTTTAAATAATGAGTGCTGCAATGCCCAAATACTGACTAACAGCAGAACAACTAACCACCACCCTGATCTAGGGAGTCACAGAAAAAGTGTAAACGCGCATGGATATATGAAAATTTTTAATAAATATAATCCAATATTATTGAAACAAAAAGAATTAAGTACTTTAGGAAGAGAATTTTCGAAACGCAAAGGCATTTATTATTAATATACGCAAAATCATTAAAATAATATTGAAAATTACATAAGACCTGTTCTTGAATTCGAACACAATGTTAAATTTCGTATTCCGTTCTAAAGCTGATAATACGATCAACAAAATTGTTTTCACTGCTCACAATTTAATCCGTTATAAATATTTATCACTACAGTTACATATTATTTATCGACGTA
The DNA here is from genome assembly GCF_905404315.1 of Leptidea sinapis. Taxonomy (NCBI): domain Eukaryota; kingdom Metazoa; phylum Arthropoda; class Insecta; order Lepidoptera; family Pieridae; genus Leptidea; species Leptidea sinapis. Next base: position 4,632,599 of record NC_066304.1, on the reverse strand, counting down.
TTGTAAATCAAAAGCTTTGTCGACTTATAAAAGTCACAGATTATTATTTATCAATATTTATTAGGTAATCGCACACATATGTATAAGTTAACCAAGTTGGGATCTGTACCTTTGTATTTGTACCTCATTTTCCTTTAAACTTGAAATACCTTACAACACTGCGTCTTCCGGTACTTGAGTGAAGTCTTTGAATAGCGACCACGTACCGGAAGACACAGTGTTGCTAGGCCGCCCACAATATGGTCAAGATCGCCAGAATACATTGGATGAGGGCAGCGCAGGACCGATCGTCGTGGAAATCTTTGGGGGAGGCCTTTGTCCAGCAGTGGACGTCTTCCGGCTGATGATGATAATCCAGTCATATTGTGATGCTAGCTTAATTCATCAACATTATTTTTTTATCTGACGTTAGAGAAATGATTGTTGAACCCTAAAGGAACTATACCTCTAATATTTATGGAATACGTGATTAGCTGATGACAATATCAAAAACAAACTGATAACCCTCACTTCTGGGAAAATTATAAAAATTTAATTTGTAACCAATATTAATGAGCGATGCGGGACTGGGACTCGCGACTTGTCGGATTCCGTCCGAGCGCTCTTTCCAACCAACCAAGCCGTTTGAGTGCGCATGGGTCGTAAAGTTTAGTATATGTTGTTCAACTCTCAGGTTGCAGCTCCTTCTACAGGATCTACATTACAGTCTGCCTGCCTGCAACCTGCTCAAATTGACTTGAAATGTCGCTCTTCAAATCTAAACAATTTCTTATATTAAAGTGATACCCTTACTTCTGAGATTAATTATATAAATTATTTTTCCGTATAAATTAAATTTGTAACCAAAATTTATAAATTATGTCATATCAGTCATTATTATACCCGCAATAATAAAAACTTGTCGTGGCCTTATACCCGATAGCAAATACAATGGCCTAAGACGAAATCTTAACAACGTGCAATAAATAAATATATTGGGAAATCATAAACTAATAAACAAATTTGCACATTGCCAAACAATAAGCTGCCTTAGAGTTATAGCAATAGAGCCGCGCGGGGGAAAACGAAAGTAATAATGCATCGCGATAAATACTTATTATATCAAATGTTATAAGTAAAGGTTGAAGAAAACTCGGTTCAGTCGTCGCACATATTATAGTGCAATCGAAGTTAGTGTATTGAAACACGCGAAAATGTTCACGTCTGTCAAAAACAGTGGCAGTGAAGATAGTGAATAGTTTTTTTATTAAATAATAGTATATTTAGATCAGTACGTGCACATACTACGAATTACTACGCAATTTCGATCTTAGCTCACTCGTAGCAGTGAGCTAAGATCGAAATTGCGTAGCGAAATTTTTTGCTACATTTAAAATCCAATGCTACGTAAATAAACTCGATGTTCCCAGCTACAGACTACGTAGCTCTACGCAAAACATGCACTATATTTTCTGTTAAACTTAATGCATTAGCAGTCCTCAAAGCAAAAGTAAATTTATTAGGATATTTTGAGATAAGATCAAGGAAGATATTAATCCTCCTTTTGGATTATGGAGCTATACTAAACTATTAGTTTTAGAATTTATGATAATTTTACCCGGTCGCAGAATGCATCCGAATACGTAGCCACAAGAGAACAATTAAGGTGAGTTATAAAAAAATAACATGAAAACTAATACCAGTTCATTTGGTTAATGAATTTAATTGTAATGCAAATTCATTTAAAAAAAATCTCAGCTCTAAAGCATATTAATTACTCTCAAGAATTATATAAGTAAATATAATTATTTTAAAGAAGCTATTTAAAAATGGAACTATATAGTAAAATATTTGAATTTGAATGAATAATTTTAAATCATAGTCAATATCTTCACATTGATATAAAATATTCAAACTATCAAAAGTAAGTAACGAAAATAAATTCAATACTCAAGTTTACTGCGTCAAAATTATAAGTTTCCAACGAAGGCTATTTACTTTATGAATTTGAATTAATAAAGCAATTTGAAAATAAAACAAGGCTCGGTAACAGCCCCTTAAAGTATAACTTAACCTTCGCATTCCCTTTACTCGCTCATCGTTTTCTTGTGAATTTAATGTCCTAATTTCTTTTGAGGATAATTTTACTTAATGCCGTCTGTTTGAACTTTTATGAGATACTTGTTATATTCAAATAATAATTTTATTAAGTATCATAATAAGTAGAAAGAAGCAATTAAGACGCTATTCCTGTTCGTATCATTTAGGTTAGAGCTTTTTTATATTAATAATTTATATTGAATAAAAATTTATTAAAATAGTATCTCTTTTAAATATTCAATATCTGAGAGACCGTGAAGACTTAAAGTTATACATTTATTTCGGAGCAATTAATTAATTTCTTTAATAAATTGATAAATGACATGTATTATAAAGTACAGATTAATTATGAACTTCAAGATAGGGTACACTTTTTTTCTCGTTGCATTGAAATAACAAAAAAAAAAACTACTCTTCAAACAAACATATTTTTTATTTAATCTTTTTCCATGACACATGTGTAAATACTAAGATACAAAGTGGGCTATCTCTCTCTCTCTGGAGTGGGCAACCCATTTAGTTTGTTTATGTGTTAGCTTAAGATACGCTAACAAAAAATAAGTTACACAGTGTAGTATTAATGGATAGTTAACAATGAATTACAAACGATCTTATTCTAAGAGCGCTGACCTAGCGCCTCTGTTAGATTACGGGACCTTCATGTAGAGCTGTGTCAGCACTTTAAGTGGGATGCCAAGATTTAACTATGTTATATCTATGTTGATTGATATTTGTTTATTGTCATCAAAATCAAATTCAAATATTTTCACCAATGATAAATGAAATATTTAGGAATAAATTATAGTAAATAAAGAAAAAATGTTTGGTGTTTTGTAATTTTTATATTCCTTCATCGTTCACAGCGCTCCATACCTCTTTCATTAATATATAGACATCCACACACATACAATATGTTAGTTATTTTTTTCTACCTTAAAAATTCCAAAAAGATTGTTGCCGGGTTACCTCGTCTAAACATAAAAAGCAATGCCTTTTCTCAACACAAAATGTTATCCAATTTTGTTGGGATACAGCGTTAAATTTATGTAATATTTCACATGAATTGCTGCTCCTTTTAAATAAGATATTACATTAACTTAATTAATAAGTTGGTTCCTTCGGTTATGCCTCTTAATTTCTAATCTCACGCTCATCCCGCGTTCATGCCTCTTGCAGAAGGGCTGAAATATCGAAACCCATGATATATTTAAATTCAAAACTTCAAAACATTTTTATTCAAAGTACGATTTTTAAATGGATCGAGCTGATACTGGGATGCGCCAGACCAGAGATGACAGCAATAATACTCCATGTGTGTCCGGACCTGCGCTTTGTAGAGCGCTAGAATGTGGGCCGACTTCATGAATTGCCGTGCTCTATTGATGACGCCCAGCTTCTTCGAAGCCAATTTGGCTTGGAGTGGCATTGAGTTTCTTGCCACTTCTTCTTCTTCTTCAAAAGAAAAGAAAACTTTTGACATTCATAAGTGTCATCATCTCCTGTCATCTTTGACGTTCATAAATAATTTGATTTTGATTTATTCTAACGTCAGTAAGTCAGGAGGCTCCTTTGCACAGGATACCGGCTAAATAATGGCTACCACAACCAAACAAAAAATCCTGAGCGTTACTGCATTGTAATGGGTAGGGCGTATCAATTACTGAACGTCGTGCTCGTATCGTCCCTTATTTTCATAAAAACACATATTAATAATAATAAAGGAAAGGTGTACTCATTTACAAACATATACATTATGCTTATGTTTAAAAAATAAAGTTTTTTTTAAAACTTATTTTGTTACGAACATGAATATTGCGTCTGATATAAATTAAAAAAAAAAACAAAACACTTATTATCCTATTAAACTTCTTCACCTTTCTGATATCATGATTTTTTCCGATCCCGGAGTAGCCCCTTTCGTAAAAAATGGAGACTCCCTTACCTATGCAGCTTTATTCAAATTCAAATATTTTTATACAAAATAGGATATAGCATCATTTATACAAATTAAAAAACTACCAGCCATTCGAAAGAGTATGCCTCATACCTGAGAAGAACGGGCGCAAGAAACTCATCGGGCTTTTTTTTTTTGTTAAAATATGATTACAATGTTTAATTTATTATTTAATAGCCTGAGCCAGTCGCTCTATTTCCAATCTGTGGTACATCATTAAGAAAGTCATTTTAAAAGTTATAGTTCTTTAATAATTATCTCAAATTTCGTAATATTGTTGTATCATATCATACGTAAAACACATTCAAATAATGAAATGAAAGTTTATCGATTTTCTCATTCAATATAATATCTTGAAATTGATGTATGATAAGAGTGACCTGCTGTTAATCAATGAGATATTATCAGGAATAGTACAAATAAACTTATCAGTTGAATAATTAATGTTGGTAATTCAACTATAAGCGCTTAGGTACTGAGCCTTAAGGCCGTTGATATGTCGCAAACATATAATGAATCAACATACTAAAATTACTGAGGTTATTTATTTCAAGAGAAAAAACAAGGACGTAATAAAAATGTTATATGTTTTATCTTAATATTTACTTTTTAATGATATTTAGTACTTCGTTTTTGTTTTTTCCTGTCGTCAGGAAAACAAAAAGATTTAAACTGAAAATGTACGTGAAAACTTGAAGGTTAACAATAATTTGTTTGAATGTTTTAATTATTAGAACTACATTCCAAAAAGTAAAACTTCCTAATTTGTTTTTTTAATTTGACGACCCATATAGCCGAATGGTTAGTGACCCTGACTACTAAGCTAGAGGTCCCGGGTTCTAATCCCGGTATGTGCAATCATTTATATGATGAATATAGGTGTTTGTTTCCGAGTCATGGATGTTTATGTGTATTTATGTATGTTTAAGTAAGTATATTGTATTAAATATATCATTGTCTTGTACCCATAGTACAGGCTATGCCTAGTTTGGGGCAAGATAATTTGTGTAAAAGTGTGTCAATATTTATTTATTATTTATATTTATTTGTAAATTAAATTATAATAAATAAATATTTTTTTCTCATAGTCAAGGGAAACTCCTTTTGTTTATAGTTCATAGATATACTATTATTATACTATATGACGCAACCCGGGTATAAACTAGTTTTCACTGCAATAAATTAGATTGGCGGGATTATAAGTAATAAAGGCAGGAGTGATACTTCTCGGGCTGCCTTAGCGGACTCAAGCCGATTTTACCCGAACTAGCGTTAGATAGCCGAGCGTGACGGTCCAATTAAGGAAGTTCACCTAAAAAAAACTTTGGTGGTGTGATGGCTTCTATCGTTAATTCTTCTCAAGTTTTATTTTATCATACGAAACGAATTTTCAAAAAGGTGTGTGTGAACATACGAACATTAAATTCGTTTCAGAACAATGGAAAGTATCGTTTAGATTTGACTGCAAATATGTCAGGCTTAAATGGTTTTTCTTTTTGGAAAATAAGAGACGAGACGAGAAGAACGTTCTGCCCATTACAATGCAGTGCCGCTTAGGATTCTTGAAAAACCCCAAAAATTCTGAGGGGCACTACATCTGAGCAGGAGCTCAGGTGAGGACACCTTGAGAGATAAGATGTTAAGTCTCATTTGCTCAGCATTTCACTAGCTACGGCGCCCTTCAGACCGAAACACAGTAACGCTTACACATTTCTACTTCACGGCAGAAATAGGCGCCGTTGTGGTACCCATAATCTAGCCAGCATCCTGTGCAAAGGAGCCTCCCACCGGCTTAAGTGGTTTTATCTTTTGATTGAGTCGATACAGTTGCTTGTCATTTTACTTTTATCTACGTATGTATCGAAATCTTTGACGTGAGTTTAAACGACATCAAGGATCAGATCAGATCGATCAGGTAAATCTGAATTACTTGAAAATAACATATAACATACACTGAAGACAATACAATATTTCCATTACTAAAACCTTTTATAGGGCAATAACAAAATATGTTACACCCATTTTACATTATTAGAATAAATTGAGTTTTTATAATAAGTATTAAATTATATTATTTTTTTGTTATATCGAAAGGGAGAGAAAAAAAAGAGAGAAGTGCAAATAATTTGGTTTTTATAGTTAAAAATAAAACTTTTTTAGAAGCTTTTCGTTAGCTTCAACTGTATATATGTTTGCTTGTAGCCGACCCATTTTGGCGCGATTTTAACCCACTTTAAACGGCCAGATTTCGTTCGAACTTCGTAGATCTATAGAGGACCGATGACAATACATTAATTTGTTAAAATTATTGCATTTTTCAATTTGCAAAATAAGATTTTTGTTATTGCCTTTAAGGCAGGCATTGTTGTTAATTTTAAATTCCTTTTTATATTTTTTTATTCGGTTTTCTATAAAAGTGTCTATTAGTTTTTTTTATCTTTTTTTTATTAGTACACTACAGATAGAAAATTGTAGACTATGCTTAATTTCATTGCCACGCCATGCCTACAGCTTAACCAGGCGTAAACAAAGACACAAAGTCATAAATTAAGATTTAGATAAAAGTAGCGAATATAAATATAAGGAAATCATAATGAACACTGAATATCATTTCCTAAACAATGTTGATCAGAGTGTCTGTGTTGTTTGTACTTTGTGCGTCGGCTTGGTCCGATAAAGTAAGAAAATCAGGAGTGGCCGGATGTGGCACTGTAAGTAAAAGACGTTAAAGGACTTTTTTTTTTTCGAAAAATTGAATTTGATGTCAATTAAAACACTACCAATCTTCGGAAGTCATAGATTTTTTAATTCATAATAAATGTCACAATATTACTTATTGTCAAATAATATTGTTAAACCTTTTAAAAATAAATTAACTACATACTTTAAAACTTGTATGACCATAAAGTCAGCGAGATATATATGTATTTTACTATCTACCTATTTCATTCTCTTGTTTAATAAGCTTATATTGTTTTAAGTCGAAATATTTAACCAAGACGTAATTAAAATAATTGCTTTTAAATGATTATGTACAGTATCCATTGTATTAGGGCTTATGTATACATCTATACACATAAATAAAATTGGAGTGTCTGTTTATAATATTGAAATAACTGTTTTTTACTACATGTACACTTACACTTACAACAAAATAACAATTTTTTGGAATTTTTGTCTGTCTGTCTGTTTGTTCCGGTTAATCTCTGAAATGGCTGGACCGATTTGGATGGAAATTTTATTGGCCGGTAGCTGATGTAATAAGGAGTAACTTAGGCTACGTTTATTTTAGAAAAAATATTTTATTTTAAGAAACATAAAGTAATGTTGCAATGTCCAAGAAACGGTCACACTCTGATAATAATCTACTGCTACTATCTACTTTTTGTGGTAAATAAAGACCTTTTATAAACTAAACTAAATACTAAACCACTTCGGAACCAAATATAAACGGATTTTTTTCGTGGTTCTTCTTTAGTTTGATTCGGAACTATTGCCCCAGTAGTTTCTATTTTATGAACATTTTCTTGAATATTTTTGTTTACGTGGATGATGTTAGTATAGTTTGTGTACTGCTTTTTAGAAGTTTTCATTTAGTTTGATTATATATTATTATTATTCACCCGTTGGGCGAAAATTGGGTCTTAGGTTACCCATCATTCATGGCAGACTAACGTAGTTTTTTTTAAACATTTTCCAGCATGAGAAAATCCTAGAATTTGGATACCCAGCCGAGCGCTATGATGCAATTACCTCAGACGGGTATATTTTGGAAGTGAACAGGATACCCCATGGTAAAAACCAGGGTCCTCAACGAGACAGGCCTATCGTGTTCATGATGCACGGTCTGACGGGCTGTTCTAATTCATTCGTAGAGTTGGGCCCTAAATATGCTTTAGGTAAGTTTATAATTGGCTAGGTGAAGGACTAATGCAGGGATTAAGTTATTAAAAATGTGTATTCGTAATTACATTAAGTTGTAAGTACGAAAGAAATTATATTTCTTTGGGATAGCAAAGCCAACATAACTTCAAATTCTTTATATAGCTACATTAATTGAATGACAAAACTCTGGCTAAGCGTATGTATGGCCGCACCATAACTTAAAACTACTCCTCTGTAGTCCTCTGACCTTTTTTTACATAAGTCAGCTAATTTTACTTATTATTACTTATTATTGTTCTTACTTACTTATTGTCACTGGCTAAATAAATATGTTGAATACAGGTATCACTTCACAAAAATATAAAAGTACAATTAAGTATGAAAAAATAAATTTCCCCTTTATTTTTGGGAATTCCTTTAAAAGGAATTCACTATTAAGCAGGTGAAATACCTGAAATAATATATGAGACAAATTGTTTCCAGTTATTGCTTTTGACATTATTTATTATATTTTCACGGCAAAAAAAGAACGCGAAATACTTCTAAGCTATCACAGCAATTGTATAAAGGTACACTATAATTTTTGTATGTCTGACACATCCTACTATGTCACTTTCTCGTATGTTATTACCTAATGGGAGTAACTTATGTTGCTTCCATTTAAGAAAACGAGTATTATACGGTTTTAAGTAAAACAATAAAATTGTAAATAAAAGTTAAAACTATGCAGATAAAATCACGGAAGGTTGCTCGTATATTTATTTTTAAAAATAATTAGTTACCTATTTGTTAATTAGGTTTCAACTTTGCGGATGCCGGCTATGACGTGTGGATTGGTAATGCAAGAGGTGTTGGAAACTCCCGCCGTCACATTTCTTTGAACCCCGACAATAGAATCGACAAATACGACTTCTTTGAATTCACTTATGAAGATATTGGTCTCAAGGATCTACCAGCAATGATTGACTTTGCCTTGAATCACACCGGACAAAGCAAGATCCATTACATTGGCCACTCGCAGGGTGGTACTGCATTTTTAGTTCTCAACTCCATGAAACCAGAATACAATGATAAGTTTATCGCTGCCCATCTACTGGCTGGTATTGGATATATGAATTACTTCCCAAACTCATCGCTGAAACGCGCGGCTTATTTCACTAACACTATCTATGTAAGTAACTTTTGAAGAACATTTCAATTAGAGCTATATTATTTGTAAAGTGGGCAAATCTGTGATTATTTGGACAATTCACTAAAAAAAAAAAATTTTTTTGACAATGTAACGCTAATGTTCAGTTTTAGTTTTAAGATCATTTTTTGAGGAGGAAATAAATAGAAATAGATAAAACGAACAGTAATGCTAGCATGATAAATGTTAATCTACATATAAACTAAGACTTCCTAATTGCCTAAGTACCTACAAATAAGCTTATTAGATAACTTGCCTGTCTTCACAAAGCTGATCAAAATCTGTTGAAACACGTACCGGGCTACATTTTATGGAAAAAAATACCCTTTGTGTTATATATACTGAATATATATTAAGCTTTCTATTTAGTATGCTTTTTCGAAAAAGTGATTCTCAAAGTTCTCTAGTTCATATTTATTCTTGTTATTAGTGTGACAAGTAATTCAGTCTTTTATTGCTTCCTGTTTGGTTTTAAATTAATAATATACGTACACAATATTCGTTTCTGAATCTCAAAATATATCCTTTATATAAATGAGCTTTGTTTTACAGCCAAATTTTTTGTGATGTCTTTTACGCCACAATAATACACTTTCTTGATCAATTTTGTCGCCCGATACTAATAAACTAATCGAAATTTCCAGACTCTTGCAAGAACAAGTGGTATCGTAGAGATTTATGGACCAGACTGGGATGAAAGCCGCTCCAGCGCTGCAATGAGTAAAGCTGACAATGGCCAGACTGCTAGAGAATCATTGGAAGATATTATTGTAAGTAGCTTGACAGCAGCAGCCAATACGAGTGACAATATGATCACAGAGCACTAAAAGAGTAGTAGAATTAGAGATGGCCATGAATATCTCATGTGCCTGTAATTACTCCGACAAATTGCGACACAGCAAACTCTTTGCTCCTATTTTGCAGCAGTAATAGCAGTACAGCCCGTATGAACACTGCATATATTATCGTTAGTTCTACTAATACTACTATGTTTTACTAATGATCGAGTGTAATAATAACCTAAAGATCCGTGAAAATTTTGTCCATTACAATGCAGTGCCGTTCAGGATTCTTGAAAGATCCAAAAATTCTGAGCGGCTCTACAATTCCGCTCGTCACCTTGAGGCTACGGCGCTCTTCAGGTTGAAACACGATAATTTTTACACATTACTGCTTCACGATGAAATAGGCGCCGTTGTGGTTCCTATAATCTAGCCGGCATCCTGTGCAATGGAGCCTCCCACTGAGCATCAAACATAGCCCATGATCATAACATTACTTTTTACAGGAGGAACTAGTTAGTGATGCAGATTTAATAGCTGGATCGTCTGTGAAACAATTCGCACACTATGGACAAAATATAAACGACAGAAAATTCAGGAGATGGTACTATTCGCCACTCACAAATCTAATTGTGTACGGCAGATCTGTCCCGCCAGAATACGACCTCAGCAAAGTTACCGTCAACACCATCATGCACTACACCATTGGAGATGATCTGCTTGATGAAAGAGATGTAATTTCCATGGCGAATGCTATGCCTAATGCAAGAGTCCGCAGAGTTGCTAAGGACGATTTCTCTCACGTTGATTTTGTCGCGTCTTCCTACGTTAAGTATCTCGTTACTGAATACATTCTTGATGATCTACGTAGACGATGATTTTAAGAAAAATAAACATGTGAAGATATTGAATATTTTCATTTAATACGCAAAACTTCATGCTTTCTTCATTTCTAATTAATGTGAAATGTTTGAATAACAGAACTATTTTAATCAGGAAACTGACACAATAATAACTAAAGATTATTCTTTCACGCTAGCATGTAGCATTCCGCATCTTAAAGCAACGTCAAATGTCAATTGCCAACAAGGTTTTCCATTTCGCCTTAATTGCTTTTATGTCATCGCTGCGGCTGGTGTCTCGTATGCCAAAGCTGGAGACTTTGTTCTGCAATCTATGTTGCTATATTAAACTACGGCTAGTTTGATTACAATTTCAAAACAATTACGTAGTTTTAATATTTTTAGTAGTTACCTAATTCGTATTTTTTCGTATTTGTAGTTTTGCAGGTATATGTATTCAGCAAATGGCGTCCAAATGTTTTCATGATAAAAGCATAGAGGATTTTTCTTTCACAAGCATACAAATTTTCAAAACCAAATGAGTAATTTTAACTTCTGTTAATAAATGCTTTACTTGTACCAACCGGATTATGTTCGAATACAATTAATAGCCTGATATAACAGAAAGACGTACAAAAAATCGATCAGTATGTCGCAAGATATTGTGTCCAATTATAAATATCGAAGCCTAGCAACCCTGGCTTTTATATCAAATATATATACTCTGTGGCAGATCTGATGTCCGTCGATGTTACGTCAATTAATTCTGTTTGACACGGGTCCATTAATGTCATTGTGATTTATTCCCACGTAACCTGTCCCTTCAATGGCTCCTTTCAATTGATTTCGACTTTATGTCATTTGAATTAATGATATGAGTATTTTCGGAACGTTTCGAAAAGTATTTTTTAATACATGTTTATAGTCACAGATTTCTAATATGTTTGAGACAAAGTTTCTTTGAATTTTATAATAGGTAGGGGAAAAGGTATTCATTTATATCTGGCAGTTCTATTCTTATCCGGCTGGTATAGATGACATTAAAATAGGTGAAATTTCAAAAAAAGAAACAAATTAGTTAAATTCTGTATTTTATTTAATCAAAATGAGTGAATATAATGAAGAAATTCATTTCATTTTAAAATTATAATACAAACAGTTACAACACAAGCCGCGAGAAAAGTTTGTGACGTTTATAGCCCTAATATAGTGTCAGTAAGAGTAGCAAAAAGATGGTTTAAATACTTTCAATCCCTTAATTTTACTTCTATCTAAATATAAAAGAAAAAAGTTGTGACAGAATAGCCTTGTGCCGAACAGTGTGCTATTTTCATAAGGCCGAGATAGATACATACAAATCTGAATATACATTTAATCAGTGTGGTGTACCTCAAGGAAGTGTCCTGGGGCCTATTATATTTTTGTTTTATATCAATGACATACACGTTACAAATAATAAAAAATTTCTATACGCGGACGATATTTCTACAAGTCCAAGTTGATGAAGTAGAGGGCATAACTAGACTTATTTTAATAAATCAAAGTACACCGTTGAGCAATGCTCTATATTGAACCATCCTAGATAAAAAATAAAAATACAACCAACTAATGAACCCACTTCACACAAAATTCAAATCCAATAAATAATTCAAGGCAGAGTTGCCGTATTTACAATAAAGTGGCAAATTCATTTAATCTAACAAATTGTCCAAGTTTAGCCAGTGGATGTATTCGGCACACGGCACTGCTCAGTACACCGGTCACGTGCGTCCGTTCCGCCTCACAATGGACTTGCTTCCGAAGATCTGATTTTTACGAAATACACGAAGATTGCTATTGTGAGACGAAATGGGGGATTGCGGTGGGTTTATAGAAATAATTAGTTATGAAGATTTATTTCTACGTCATATATCATTTTTAATCGTCCGACGCAGACGCTTTTTGTAAAAACATAATTAACTATCGCCGTATTCACTGCGGAAATTCCTAGAACTAACATATCAATGTCTGTTTTACATCGTACCTTATAGTAATAATATTGTCTTCATGGTGATAAGTTTATTCTATTTGTTTGGAAATTTCAGTATTGTTTGACAATATACTTTTACACAAATAAAATTTAAAAACAAAATTTATGAATAATGCGGAACTCGAACCCGCGACCTCTCGCGTTCCGTGCGAATGCTCTTCCAAGCCAACCGATCGAGTTACTTAAAGTTCATAAATGTTGATATAAATAAAATATAAGTACTTTTAACCAATTTAAACAGTCTCCACTAATACCTCAAACAGTGGACAGACACGTCCTTACAAATAAACTTGGTATAAAGTTATAACTGGTGATAAACAAAGAAAATGCAAAATGTTTACAATATCGTTGACACCACTGTCAATACAATGATAATTCTGAAGTTTTCCGAAAGACGAGCTGCCTTGCAAATAAACGCGGGAAACGTTATATGTCCGAACAAATCATTCGTAAGCAAAATGTATATGTGTAAACATTTTACATATTCTTGGTTTATGCTTAGTTAGAACTTTATGCCAATTTTATTTGTAAGGCCGATAGTGTTTTAGTGTTTACGAAATCTTATGTCATATATATATATATTGAAATATAGGCCGCCATAAGACATAACTTAAATCAGTTGAATTTTTTCAAAATTCATCAAAAGTAATAAAACCAGAATGGTAACGCCATATCTTTCTTTATGAATGAAATGAATGGTCGTTTATTCTCCATAGAATGTTTGGAGAGATACGATTAGTATAGGTATGTTATATATTATGAGTTGTAGTTGGTTAATAGGACGTTATTTATACTGACCATACAGTTTGAACATTGTCCAAAATAATAAAAATTATTTTAATAATTGAATAGAAATATTTTATATGAAATATTACATTAAGTTTACATACAATTACATGAAGCAACGTTAATTAAAAAAATTGAAAATTTAAACATAAAATATATTTTTTATAGAAGTTAGTAATTAACTTGTTTTATACCTATTTATATTAAACAAATTAAATTTGAAACCAAAATTCATGTTATAGTGCATGAAACCCGCGACCTCTTGGGTTCCGTCCGAGCGCTTTTACCGTTCGAGTACACATGGGTCGTAAGTTTTGGTATATGTTGTTTTACTCTCAGGTTGTGGCTCCATCTTCAAGATCTACTTTACAATTGATAACTTACTTAACCCTAATAATTGCAAATTATGAAATTAACTTGAGATGTCGCTCTTTCAAATCTAAATAATTTATTATTTTAAAGAGAGTTAAAAATAAACAAACTACCTATTTATATTTCCCGGGCATTATAAATAGTGCCCCGACATTCAACACACACGATTGCTTTAAAACAAACTGAACGATAAAATTGTAATTTCACGTAACCAGCACAGATATTTATATTGTCGCTGAAGTGCATATCCAGTTTCATACTTATAGTAGATAGTAGCTCGAAAATTTTAGATATCTCTGTACTGAGCGCTGCTACGGACATAGAATATATCAGAAGCAATATTATATGTGTCTCGATCCCAATATCGAACGTATCGTGACTTGAATGACAACGACTCGCTGCCTGTGCGGAAAACACACCGCGCTCGTATTATATCTAACCACTGACTGTGTTATTGCTAAACAAAGTTAAACATGTGTTGAACACTTGTTCTAAAAGAGTTTTTTTACAAATCTGTGTCTTTCTGATGTTTAGCGATCAACATTCTTTAGACATTCGTTATATTTAAACACGCATCAAAGCTTGTCTAAGGTGTGCCTAACGTATAGATCATAGTCATAAGGAAGATTTAGATTATATGATGACAGATAACAGTTGTCAAAAAAATTGCGTTCCGTTCCTTTAATTGTTCCTCAAACTAAACACTGTTTTTGTAATGAGTAATAATAGAAAAACATAAATTCAATTTTAGACGTTATTATTAGGTCACTGACGTTGTTATATTTAGATAACTGTCTAACATATCACGTGTCTAAGCCTTCTTTAAATTATTGTTTTGTAATACCACAGTGAAGTGAACTTATCAATACATATATATACAAAATCGTAACAAAGAAATAAAGCAATTGTGTGGTTTTATGACTCCACGATGCAAGTGAAACTTTTTTGAAAAAAAAAAAAAGAATATGTTTTTACTTATTCATAAAATAAAAATAACATGTAACAAAAAAATTGTCAGGTCTGGGGTTCGAATTTAATTTGGAATCTGGCGAGTTATCCTCTCGGCTTGCTGTTTTGCAAATCAAATCAAATCAAATCAAAATAACTTTGTTCATGTAGGTCGCGGAAATGACAATTATGAATGTCAAAAAAAAAAATATTTTCTTTTCCTTATAGAATTTACCACTACTTCGTAAAGGGTTGAGCTAATGAGAACTAGTGACAAGAAACTCATTACCACTCTTTTAAATCGAAATTTACATTTTCATCGTTTTACAAATCATTTCAATAACAATATATGTAAAGTGATGCAACAAACTGAAATATATATTCCCACGCAAGCCACGTCTTTGTATCGCATTTTATGTTAGTGTGCGTGAATTGTTCAAAACAGAGGTGAGATCTAAAGTCTATTTTTTTCGACGTTTTCACAGCTGTTATAGTCAGTCTAGACATATCAATTATCTAGCCTACAGACTTACAAACATTCCTCTTTACAATATAAGTATAAAATGTCTTGGAAAACACGACGAAATACGGAATTACCTCTTTGAATTTATATTCAACATACCAGGAGGACATGAGGTGATAGGAGATCAATAACAGGCAGTCACGAGACCGCAATACCGATGGCACGGGCTATCAGAGACGTGATGCGCGTATCTGATACCAGTAAATACTTTATGCGAGCGATACGGGAAATTGGTTTCGTTTGGCGTTCGTACGCGCATAATGTGCCTAAACGCCGTTTATATCGGGAATAATTTATGGCTCCCAATAAGCTCCAATAAGCTCATATTACGTCTCTACAGACAATACTGCTCGATCGTTAGTATTATTATTAAAGTTCATTGCTTTACTCATTTTAGCCTGCACTTCTTCTAAAAGTTGCGATAATGTAAGAAGTTGCGAAAGTGGTATTATATACGTATTATCTTAGATAATTTATGTCTAGATAGACTGTGACAGCTGTGAACACATCGAAAAAAATAGCAACGAACTGTTAACCTCTATTTCCAGCAACGCACGCACACTAAAACAAACTGAAATACAAATTAGCAAGAGAAAATGATTGAAAGAGTGAACTGTACTTTTTCTCTCTTGCAATTTTTGTTCATTACTATTTTATTTTTAATCTGTGTATTAAACATGTGGTACTAATTGGTCCCTGGTATATATGGTCTTGTAATAACCACATGATTTAAACCTGGTACCAGTTTTGGTACCGTAATAAAGTTGGTTTATTTAGTACTGGTTTAAGCTCGTACTAATATTGTTTTTGAAGTGATAACTTCTCATTCTAACCAATTGTTACTTTTATAGTATTAAATAATGATACTAATAAGGTACCTATATACAGAAAATTATAATGTATATATTCAGGAATTTTATCAAGAAATAAGTTTTCTTTACGTTTTATCATGTTGATATACATAAAATTTAAGTTATGACTCAAGCTTAACAATTTCAATATTAAATAGTTCAACTCAGATTAGTTTAAGTTATAACTTCTGTCGGGCATCCCAAGACGCAGACTTTTTTTTGTAATTAGGCGGCTTATGTCTCATAGTGACAAGCGCAATTGGGAAAACGCCAGAGTTTTGGGTTTAATCAAGAATGGTGAACGGGACTGTATTGTAATGGGCGCAGTGTATCGGCGTTACGTCAAAAATTGGCCTCAGTTCCAAAGAGGATGTAAATACTACGTAATAAGAGGCGGAACTGCCTAAGTAAAAATTGAAATTTAGCTTAGTATGAAACGTGCAGTCAATTGACATAAGTTTGAAATAGTAGTTATTAGTACAGTAAAGTTTGAAATAGTGGTTATAACTGTATGGCAATTGGCCACGAAGTATAATCTGGCTAAGTTTGAAAGCGAACAGTTGTTTAAAACACATAGTGGATTTCGGTTATCTCCTTTTTTGACAAGATTATCAGCCGTTTTCAATAACCTATCTATCCTTAGTTTAACTTACTAGAGGTAGACAAATCTATCCTTTTACGCTTACTTACATTTCAATAACCTATCGACAGATAGCATTGGACTATAACTAATAACAAACTATATTGGACATAACTATGGATACATAAGATCTTGTCATTAAACGGTGTTAGCAATCCATACGTAACTAGAGATATGTTATTGAAAATAGCCGTCATCTGTCAATCTATCAATGACTGCACGTTTCATACAATCGAGTTAATCGCTATTTTCTTAAAAGTTTCGCGAGGCTGCTCTGCTCTTCCGTTAGTAGTAGTGAGAATCAGGTGAAAAAGACGTCAACATCAAACATTATTCCATGCAATTTGATCGAAAACGACTTATTAATGCATTCACGAATACGAGCTTGAATATAAATAGACGAGGCATCTTTGTATCTGTATTGTTAATACAGTGCTCTGAGTTCAGTGCAGTGCTGTGACAAATCGAACTTGGAAAGTAATAGTACAATTTCCTTTAAATACGAACCTTGAGCGCTACTATATCTCAAGTAAATGCGACCCGCTGCCGCTACAAAGTGCAACCAGGGTTGGCACGCTTCAGAAAACCACAATATAATGTTTAAGTAACTTATTAAAGTGACTTCTATCACATGAAACTCAATTACTTACAAAAAAACATATGTGCTTAAGATTATACTATAGAAATGAAAACATCATAAAGGCGAGGCTTGTTATAAGAAATATGAAAAACTTAGTGTTCTATATTGATTAAGTCATTAAATTTACACACACACACACACTCACGCCTTTTTTCCGTCAAGGTAGGCAGAGACATGTTTACAAGAGACGGAAGATGTGAAGGAGATATTGAAAGGAGTGAGTGCGGGAAAACGTGTGAGTGTGAATCAAGCGCTGCATGTCTTTATGAACGGCCAGACTGTGCCAAAAGAGGTGCGACTGGCAGTTCATACCTAATAGAGTGCTTGTCGCTATGCCGATGTAAGGAAGTGAGAGTTGGGTATGGCAGAAGAAGCATAAAAGAAATAACACAGTTGAGATGTGATCATTGCGTAGCATGTGTGGGATGAGACTGATTGATATAATTTCGAATGCTGTGGTCTGAAAGAAGATGTCGTGACAAGAATTGAGAAAGGAATGCTGGAATGGTTTCGATACGTGGAGCGAATGAGTGAAGAAAGAATGACTTATCAAATATATAAGGCAAGTGTGTGTGAGCTAGTCGGCCGCGGGAGACCTCGTAGAACATTCGTTGACCAAATTGGGGACGTAATGAAAACAGGAAAGGTCTGAAGCACCCGGAAACGGCGAGCATGTATGAAACGAGTAATGAATGTAGAGGAAGCGCATGAGGTTTGTAAGGATAGATGCAAGACTATATAAATAATACTCTATGTATATAAATTGCTCTAGTAAATTCTGCTATGACTGGTCGCGCTCTCTTAGTCAGCTCGAGCCCAATTTACCTAAACAAACGTTACATAGCGTGATAGGTGAGTCTTATTGAATACGCACACAATAATTTGCTCAGCGCGTCTAAAAGAGATACGAAGAAATCAGGCCTGTGAGATGAACATGTGTGTACAAGAAACTAGCCACACTCTTTACAATATATAAATAAAAAAATATACGATTTATTTACAATACTATGACTACATAAAATTAAAACTATCATTACGTGGAATTACTTTAGGATATGTGATGAGACCGTTAGTAAGTAATACGCCCTGCCAACTATCATGCAGACTCACTTTGTTGATTTTTACTCAGTAGGACATAAACTTCACTAGCACTACAGCTTTCATCAATCCGTAAGACACTATTGCTTGAAAAAATAGGGGACCTCAACTTTGATTATAGTTTCCTTCAAATATAAGTGTAAATAAGTAGTTCTTTGGAGAGATATTTACTCAAAGCTGCGTGTGACAGCCCTGGGTAAGCCGCACACAAAATCCTAGGTACCTGAGCGACGGAGCGGAATCTCGATAAAAACGCTCATCGACAGTCGCGCCCTCTACGCCACCCCTTACCTGTATCTTCCTATTTATTCCACACCTAATAGCTTGCATTTTATATCTCCCACAAGATTAGCTCTTCTTCTTTGTGAAGTTAA
Organism: Leptidea sinapis; assembly: GCF_905404315.1. NCBI lineage: Eukaryota > Metazoa > Arthropoda > Insecta > Lepidoptera > Pieridae > Leptidea > Leptidea sinapis. The sequence goes on along the minus strand of NC_066304.1, from coordinate 4,613,607 downwards.
AATCATATTTAAATGAAACTTCTTTTACTGTTCGCTGTAATTTGATAATTACTCACAGGCGAAGATAAGCAGCTTAAAAAGAAAAGCAAAGCAAAAATAAAATATTTTATATCTGACGCATTAATAAATTAATATGTCATAAATCTATAACTTTATAATTAATTTCATATTGATTAAATTCTGACAATTTATTAGCACAGTTTATATAGCTAATAATATATAAAAATCTAAATAATCAGAATGAAACAAAAAGTATCCATTTGTGTTAATATGAAATACTTAGTATCGTCCTGTTCTTCGGTAATAATGATCTAAAAGAAACTCGCTTTTGTAATCAGCCTTACCTGAAACAAATAAGGTCACATTTAAAGGATAATTTTAGAGATTAATTCAAATGATTACAAGAGATATATTATGCGTTCGCATTATATTATAAATATCATACAGGAATTATAGTCATTTTCAGTACCATATCTACTCTGTCTTAATAAACGCAATGAAAAGTTACTCCAAGTTTAAAATTACTTCCCACTGTCATGTAATTCTGTATTGACAAAGGTAGGATAAAGACCCGTAGGTCGTAACGTTATAAATAAAATTGGCATAAAGTTATACCTGCTAATAAACCAAGAATATGCAAAATGTTTGCAAGACATTTTGATAAACTTTATCGTGCCTATTTGCAAGGCTGCTTGTCATTCGAAATACTTCAGAATTATCAAAAGAATTATCATTTCGTTGACAGTGTTGTCAGCGATATACGGCCATTCCCAATATTCAGTCTTTGACCGGTTGTGGCCTACTTGAGATAAGAAATCGTACCTATCGTTGACTTTTCTGTCCCAATAAACTTATCGACGGTAACTCATCTTATCCGTACGCGCTGTCTGACAATGGGACGACGTATAGCTTACCAGCGATAGAAGTTTGTATGGAAATTGCAATAGTGAACTGGCGATAAGAATTCCTTATCGGGTATATTGGGACAGCTTCAGATTATTGACAGCAAAATACTGACAGTAGAAGTTTATCTCTATCTGTAGATAGTATATTGGGAACGGCCGTTAGTCAACATTTTGCATATGCTTGGTTTATTAACAGGCATAACTTTACTTCGCGTTTATTAATAACACAGACTAAGTTTACATTAGTTGATTAACTTCAAACAACTACAGTACTGCAACGAACCGACCGTTTCGCTTAGCGTTTACCAATACTAAGAAGCTTTAATAGGAAACTTTATGTCATCAATCAAGCCACACAACTATTGTAGTAAACTTAAAACAAAGGACATTAACAAACGCTAATGATCTATTAAGATTATTTACGCCACAGAGCAAATGACTCGGAAAACGGTGTTAATACAAGGAAAGCACAATATCCAATACATTTACAACAAAGTGAGCTCGGTAGGGCGTGCCCCCGTCAAAAGCACGCGCCCATTACGCGCCCGCGCCCGGCTAAGATATAGCTTGCCCTAAGTTATAAGCGACAGCGCTTTGGTCAAGTAGTAGTTATGTAGATATGCTTGTCAATCAACATGTTGCTTGACTTCATAAATAATCAAATAATATAAAATAATGCATATTTTTTTTTACATAATATAAAACTGGGTGAACTGCTTTTGAACGGAAAATCTGTATGTGCCATGACAAAAGTGAAAACTTCTGCAGGGCGAGGTTAATGAGAGGAAATACAAACTAATATTTTGAAAGCCGTTTTAGAAAGTAATAACATTTACAATATATAAGAGTAATTGTTTATATATTACTCTGGTCAACTTTACCCAGACTCTCACCTAGCCGACTGGAACCAAACTTTTTCGCACGAGCGTAAAAATGTTGTTGCATCAATAATATCAATCACTCGTCTGATGATGCCATCATTCAAATGCGATAGAAGCTATCTAAGTTAGGGATGCAAATAAAAATATATTTTATGCCTTGCAACTTATAAAGTAAAACAAGGGAAACTTAATTTAAAACTCCTAGTACAGCGAGTACAGTTCCAGCAAGCACAGACTAAGAAGAACCAGCCAATAGCGAAACGACTGAAAATGGAAGAAGAGGTAGAAGCGACGAAGAGGAATGCCTTTCCGACGACAGCATTTCAGTCAGCAGAAGAATTTATATCAATACGTTTGGCACTTATACTTTGGACTTTGTGGCATCATTTTTTTTTTTTTGTATGGACATTAAGTTCTTATGCGTACTTTGCTAATTTAGTAGTAAAGTATGAATTAAAATAGAAACTAAAAAAAATATTCGGTTATTCTAATTGTTCGAGTTGTTTAAAAGATTGAATAGTCGTCAGTCTATAAAAGCGTATCCTAATTCTGGATAAAATCTAAAACGCACTTCTTACTAACTTGGAGCATACAATAAGTAATGCCTTACTAATGACGGTGTGTCGAGATTTTTCACCCTACTCATAAATATACATTAATGATGGGCTTTCCGACGTAGTGGGTAATTTTAAATTTAGTCTACGCCTATCCTCAATGATATTACCTCCAAATACTTAACCAAAGTCGAGTAATTGCTAATTTGAATACAGAATAAGTGTGAACAACATAATATTATCTTTATCACACCGTAATAAGAGTCAATTTTATGAAGCCCGTGGTCCTTAGGCGTGAAGATCAGTCTTGGTTTCGATAGCCAAAAAATCATATGACACAGAATTATATTTGAAGCGAAAACTTCTTCGATCGAACACCTTATTGTGGGTTTTAAATGAGACTGAGAAGATACTTGGCTATATAATGCTGAATAAAGACATAAAAAATATTTATTTTCTAAATATTGATTCCGTTTGAATTATTTTTGACGTCATTTCTAACACTACCACCGCATCGGAAAGAAATAGCGCTCTGAGAGAATACTCGTAATAATATCATAAGGTTCTAAAGCCACTGTTCAGACATTATCTATAAATAAATTTAAATGTTTTGTTGAAAAATGTCTCTGTCATAAATCCTACTACTCTACAGCTGCGTATCTAAGTGATAGGCTTGGGACTACATTATGATTATTTTATAGCAATAACAATGACAGTACAATATTGTATAGGTATTTTATTAAAAAGAACGCAAAAAAAGAATGCTTGGAGAGTTTCTTGCGCCGCTTCTTCTCTCTCAGCCCGCCATTAGTATCCGTAGCGGTGTTAGTGTTTAAAGTGATATCATAAAGAATTCTAAAAGAATCAATTCTGAGAAATTAAGTGACTTTTATGTTGTGAAAAACTTGTGAGTTAGTTATAGTACAGTGACGCAGTCTAGTCATATCTGCAGTGGAACCCACATACCCGCATTACGATAAGGACATGTCGGAAGAGGAAGGGCTTCCTGGCTTTCGCACCACGGCGGGACTATTAATGTACTCGTTTTATGGACCCTACCGAATTTATCACGCAGTTATTGACCCATATACAGTAGCTTTATGGACGTAACAAACTCTTGTGACTTACGTTAAGATACTAAATTTAATCGTTGAGGTTAGAAGAATTTATATCAATACGTTTGGCACTTTCGACTTTGTGGCATCAAAATGTTTTTTATATGGACATTAAGTTCTTAAATGATTTAAATACGCTAAGATCGACTGTAACAGCTGTGAAAATGTCGAATAAAGAATGAGGACGATAGCTAACCCCTATTTTGAGCAAAGCACGCACACATTCTGATTTCTAGACTACTTTTTAATATTGTTTTAATTATAATAATTGAGTTGTTATCATTACTAAATAATTATTTAAGTAATATTTATTGAAATTATAAAAATAACGAATGTTTATTTGCAACACTTTTCTGTTAAAAAGAGTGAGACGTTGCATTGTTCATTTACCTTTTATGTCACCAAATTCAGCCTAAGTCCTCCGCAAATATTCAATCATCATTAAAAAAAAACGGGGGTGCTTAGGAGGACCAGTGGGAGGCTCCTTTGCACAGGATGCCGGCTAGATTTCTGCCGTGAAACAGTATTGTTTACACATTACTGTGTTTCAGTCTGAAAGGCGTCGTAGCTAGTGAAATTATTTGCAAATGAGACTTAACATCTTATGTCTGAAGGTGACGAGCGTAATTGTAGTGCCACTCAGAACTTTTTGGGTTTTTCAAGAATCCTGAGCGGCACTGCATTGTAATGGGCAGGGCGTATCAATTACCATCAGCTGCATCCCTTATTTTCATAAAAAAAGACGACATAAGTGAAAAGTTTATCATCAAGGCGAGGTTAAGACTACGTTATACAACTATTCTCACTGAGCGAGTTTCCTCTAGTCAGCTTGAGCCGATTCAATTTAGTGTTAGTTCATATAAGTTTTTTTAAAATCAATACACGCATGTCGCCTCTACATGAGACAACTTCTTGAGCTATAGAATCGTCAACGCCGGACGGGAATTGACTCTAGATTTACGGCCGTTTTATAGAACCTATAGATCTTTAGTTTAACTTACTAGAGTTATACAAATTTATCATCTTACGCTTACTTACATTTCAATATCCTATCGACAGATAGTATTTATATTTGAGTCTCGTGCCAGATTTTGGCGAGACAACACGTCCTGAGGATGCCACGTGTAGTGGCGAAGCACGTGTCGAATTGTTTTTGAGACAAATATTGGCGGAATTAACACTAAAGAAAACTCAAATCATTTGTATAATTACGGATTTCCGCAAAGTAACGCCTACTTCAATAAATTTTCTTATAACTAATAATATAACTATATTGGACATAACTATGGATAGATAAGATCTTGTCATTAAACGGTGATAGTAATGTATATGTTACTAGGGTAACGTTATAGAAAACGGCCGCTAATCGAAAAGGACCATCTACCAGTAAACGATCACCTGAATTTAAATTAAATACTTTTAACTGTTACTGTATTTTCTATATTATACATAAGAAGTGTTATTAACTATCGCGAAGTAATGTTATTCCAAGCTTAAAACTTTTCGTTTTTATCTTACCATTGTTACTACAGAATTACATGACAGGGAGAAGTAATTTTAAAATTGGACTAACTTTAGATTGCGTTTAATAAAAAGACAGAAGGTATTTGCGTAAAACGTTTAAAGGGGAACCTGAAAAGGTCACAAAATGTCAGTTTAAATAAATAAATTATGAAAAATACAACTTATTAATACCTCATGTTAATTAAAGAAAATACTATCACCTGAATAAGTGGTTAGTGACCCTGACTACTAAGCTAGACGTCCCGGGTTCGAATCCCGGTAGGTGCATTCATTTATTTGATGAATATGGATGTTTTTTTCCGAGTCATGGATGTTTATATGTATTTATGTATGTTTAAGTAAGTATATTGTATTAAATATATCGTTGTCTTGTACCCATAGTACAGGCAATGCCTTGTTTGGGGCAATTTGTGTAAAAGTGTGTCAATATTATTATTACAAAAAGTACTGATGGCCTAATTAAACAAATAACACTTATACAATTAATTCAAACAGTTTCGGATGTAGGTGATTAAAATGTATTTGAAACATCTGTTATTTAATAATATAACTCGTGATTAGTATAATCAATGGATTAATAATTTCATGTGATAAATTATCGCTGAGAATTAACATGAAGTTTGCGGCAATATAATAATATATACAGCGTGCCTTTCTAAATAGTTTTTATTACAGTATAATAAGTATTTACTATTGGTTTCCTGCAAAAATAGTCATTGCATTGTCTCAAAAGACAATTATCCTTTCGAAACTTTGCAATCTTGCCAAAAAATATATCCAATTAAGTGAACCTAGAAATCGTTACTAATAGCATCAATCTGCATATTTTTTTTATGAAAATTAGGGACGAAACGAGCAAGACGTTCAGCTGATGGTAATCGATACGCCCTACCCATTACAATGAAGTGCCACTTATGAATCTTAAAAAACCCAAAAAAATTTGAGCGGCAAAACAACTGCGCTCGTCACCTGAGACATAAGATGTTAAGTCTAATTATAACAATCAAATTCAAAATATTATTAATTTTAACCTTACTAGACTAGTTGTCTTATCAGCTTCACATGTAATTATCGTTGTTCAAAGGCCGAACCTGTTATGTCGAGTTTATGAAGCGCCTTTTGAAGTTGAATAGCAAAATTAACTTTCTACAATTTAAATGTGTCTACTCCACAGTTTATATTCACATAGAATCAAATACACGGAACACTAATACATTTGGCACACATATCCGTCTGACTGTCTGTATCTCCATGAATCCGTATGCCCGGGGTATCGCTTTAGACATATGATGCTAAGTCTCATTTGCCCAGTAATTTCACTAGCTACGGCGCCCTTCAGACCTACACACAATAATGCTTACACATTACTGCTTGACGGCAGAAATAGGCGCCGTTGTGGTACCCAAAATGTAGACGGCATCCTGTGCAAAGGAGCCTTCCACCGGAGAGCTGTGTGAAGAATATTGTGAAGAGCTGCTTCATCTGATTTCTAGCGACGAGTTTCAGGACCACACTAAAGGCCGCATATATGAATAATAAAAGCAAGAAGTTAGTTGACTAACTTGACCTTGACGTAAGAAAATAAACATCCTAAAAAAATATTCCTCAATTTAATGCAATTTACTTAATACTCGTCCAGTGATTGTGGTTCAATAGACTTATGACTTATAAGAAGCTTGGTAGCTGAAGTATGATACAAATGGGCTAGTTAAGTTTCTCAAGTAGCTTACTTCCAATCTAAATATGCAACGAAATTTACTCCACATTCAATTAGATTTCCAATGAACCTTCAGAGATTATCGCAAAGCCACCTCAAAAATGGCAAAGCTCGTTTTTGATGTTCTCTGTTGTCCTGCGAAAGACTTACTTACTATGTAACCAGTAATACATTAGTATGTTATTAATTATCGCGAAGTAAAGTTATTTCAAGTCTCTATCTTACCCTTGTCACTACAGTATTACATGACAGGGAAAAGTAATTTTAAAACAGAAGGTATTTTACGTAATTTACATTATACGTTTAAAGGGGAACTTGAAAAGATCAGGATAAATAAATAAATTATAAAAAATACAACATATTAATACCTTATGTAAAATATACAGTTTTAATTACACGCGTTTAAAAAGTATTTTTGATCTCTCTTGTCCAGCGAAAGAACATGGTAACTAGTGATAACTTGTGATCGTTTGCTCTCCATATACCATAAATAAACCCCTAAAATTTCTAATCCACTAAAGTACAAATACTCAACAAAAACTTAAAAGATAAATAAGAATTGTAGTAGATAAAAATATATGAAAACATTGATTACCAGTGGGAGTAGATTATGGGTACCACAACGGCGCTTATTTCTGCCGTGAAGCAGTAATGTGTAAGCATTAGCCTGAAGGGCGCCGCAGCTAGTGAAAATACTGGGCAAATGAGACTTAATATCTTATGTGTCAAGGTGACCAGCGCAGTTGTAGTGCCGCTCATAATTTTTGGAGTTTTTCAAGCATTCTGAGCTGCATTGTTTTGGGCAGGGCATATCAATAAACATCAGCTGAACGTCCTGTTCGTCTCGTCCCTTATTGTCATAAAAAAAATTGATAAACGCAATTTCAATTTACTGAGAAAATTGCATTTTTCTTCTATCTAGGTAACTAAAAGCCTTAATACAACGCAATAAGATAGCCGTGACGCGACATCACAAATAGCATAAAACCGTTTGCGTGAGTCGAGAGGCGGGGCTGCACTAAAGGAACAAAACTTCTAGTCTCCGTGAGTGCACTCTGATAAACTAACGAAGATGTGAAGAAAAACAGAACTCCACGCCGAAATGCGCTTCGTATGAGTTTGTGTTTAATATATTCGAGGCAAGTTTATAATTACTTTCTTATGTGTATCTTTGTAAAGGAGCTCGGATATAAGTTTGCGCCTAAAATAAAGAGACATAATATAATACTCGGCAATATTGTTGATCGAGTGGTGTTCAGTTCTGGCGTTTTTAACCGACTTCACAAAAAGGAGGAGGTTCTCAATTCGTCGGTATGTTTTTTTTTATACGCTGTTGATATCATTTGATTGATCCTTTATACATTTCAATGACTGTTATTTTTTTAACTATTCTTTGTTTTTGGTTTTAGCAATATAGTTTCAATTAATTTCTTTTTTTTTATGAAAATAAGGGACGAGACGAGCAGGACGATCAGCTGGTGGTAATTGATACTTGAAATACCCAAAAATTCTGAGCGAACACCCTTCAGACCGAAGCACAGTAATTCTTAAACATTACTGCTTCAATGTAGAAATAGGCGCTGTTGTGGTACTCATAATCAATCCGGCATCCTGTGAAAAGGATCCTCCCACTAGTAAAAGTTTTTGGGTTCGAAGCGAAGTCCAAATGAGAATTAAAGCTAATTGCCCTAATGCAATATCCGTTTTTGCCATTTGGCTACGGAACCCTAAAAAAAGTCCATGGAAAATATTTGTAAAACTATTATTGAACCGATTCATCACGCAATAGATCTCATCACCAAAACCCTTAAGCTTCGCATGAGTGACGACAAAATTTAATAAAAAAAAAATATACTTATAGTTGGCACTACAGCAGTGCCAACTAACAGTTGGTAACATCTGCCAGAGCGCTTAGTTCGAGTAGGCATCCCAGCGGAAACTCCATAGAGAGTGCCGCTTGCGCCTCTCTCCCCAAGAGGAGGTCGCCTTCGATGTAGGCTTAATGGGCACCTGCCCAAAGCCAACTGCAGGTGGTGTTTAGTGGGTACGCACATAGGTTTTCACGTGAGTCCCACATAACCAACGCAGACTTAGGCTGTGTTGGTATGCATGAGCATTCACCACCTCCCTCCCGTCGTTATCCCGGAGGGTAGCCCTTACCCTTGTTTGGGCGCAATAAAAAAAAAACGAGTAGGCATTACGTATTGTGAATAGTAAGGGGACACATTGCCCTTATTGTCTTTTAATTTTTAATAATAAATGATTATTGTAATTCTAAGTGGAAACTTAAAATTCAGATGTAACAGTTTTAATATGTTCGTTTAAATTACCAACCCCTTCTACATTATTAAACGCTGAATGTTATATATTACTAGCTGACCCGACAGACGTTGTTCTGTAGATTATAAAAAAATACTATTTTATAGGAATTTGCCAATAATATTTCAAAACATCAATAATTATTTCGTATACAAAGCTCCCTGTTGTTGTAATGTAATTGTTTCACAGCGGAACTGTCAAACCGTGCGTCACTAAATTCTCTCATTGAAAATATGTCCATACAAAACAAATATTAAAAATAAAAATAATTATGGGTCCCAAATCGAAATAAAAACTATCCTATCTCTCAAGTTGGACCAAACTGCACTCCATGAAGTGATCACCATTAAAATCCGTTCATTATTTTATTAGTCCATCGCGGACAAACAAGGTGTCACGTAATTTATATATATTAAGATATTATTTGATGATATAGACGGTAACGTTAAATTTTAATCTACACATCAAAATGCTACGAATCAAATTAAAGCTATTGGAACCGACCAGTGTGACCTTAATAGTTAAATCCATCACACAGAAGCCATACCTACGTTATACTAACAGAAATCAATATCTCACAGCGTTTACACAACATGCGACCATGGCATAATTTGACGTTTGCAGCTATGTATGATAGTTTAAAGAAAAAAGGCAAGAATGGAGTTTTCGTCAAGTTTTCAAATAACAAGAAAGAAAACTTAAAAGCTTAGATTTATACACGTCTAGATAGTGCCTCTTGCTGTTGGACAACCGATGAAAACAGGCCATATTAATTTAGTGTGCGTGACAAGTTATGTCTTACACGCGATTTCTACGTCCCTTTGTGTTAGTGTGCCCGTATTGCTAAAAATAGAGGTTAACCTCAATTTAATTCTACGTTTTCACAGCTGTCGCAGTCTTTCTAGACGTATTTAAATGTTCTAAGCTAAACAAATGAATTAAGTTTTCTTTAGTGTTAATTCTGCCAATATTTGTTTTTAAAACAATTCGACACGTGTTTCGCCTCTACACGAGGTATCCTAAGGACGTGTTGTCTCGCCAAAATCTGGCACGAAACAAATATTGGCGGAATTAACACTAAAAAAAACTTAAATCATTTGTATAATTATGGATTTCCGCAAAGTAACGCCTAATTCAATAATTAATGTTCTAAGCTTTAAAGCAATCTTGCTCATCATGTTACAAAAATCTTTTCAGTAGTTTTAAAAATTAACGATTCTCTGATTTTCCATAAGCTTGTACTGCGAGAAGTAGCCCACAGGTTTTGATTTACCAGCGAAGTAGCTAGAACTGCACCTAAAATTATTAAGATAGACCTCTTTCAATACAATTATAAAGCGGGTACAGTTTGATAAAAGGTCGGCAATGCTCCAGTGATCCCTCTGGTGTTGCAAGAGACTGTGGGCGGCGGTGATTACTTAGCATCAGGTGACCCGTACGCTCGTCTGTCCTCCCTCTTCTATAAAAAAAACTGAGACTGTTTAGGTTGAAAGAATCTATCAACAATTTATTGAAGAGGGTTTCATCATCAGCAACTCTCACCATCGCGTCACATAACATTCAGCTTATCATGTCATTTCTTCGTAGCCTTCCGTTTCCCTTTTTGAAGTGAAAACTTCTTTAGCGGCGATGAGCACAGTGTCTTGGGATGGGTATAAAATGTTAAACTCGCGTCAGGACACGTGGCCTGACCGAAAATTCGTAAGACAGTCGTTGAAATTATGGATGAAAGATTTATACTTCTAACTAATTATAGTTCGGCTATTTCAACTTATTGATCATACGGTCATTGGACCGGACCAGTGGTTGTGGTCATTGTGATTGCGAAGCCGAAACACCGCGACGTCGAGGGAGGGATCGTAATCAATCTCAGCCGTGATATATTTTTAAAATGAAAAGAAAAAAGTTAATGTTTGAAGTTTTAATTTAATTGAATAATTTTAATTTAATTTCAAATATTTTAATTAAAAACATTAATATTAAAAATACACAACGTCAATGTTTAAGTTTTCACTTCTGCCGGCAATCCCGGAGTGTAACCATTTGTTATGATATTATTGTTTTACGGTAAAAACAGCCCTGAAGTTGATGTTTATACAAATGTGTTCATATTTTCCGATTGCGGCGTTGTATTGCCCCGAGCAATACGTCGGCATTGGTTTGTCAGAGCCAAGTCTTTATACTTTGATAGAAATGTACGAAATGCGATATTTTTATAATAATTAAAACAATATGGAACTCCAATTATTTGTTAGTGTTATTGTTTATGTTTTCGACAAAGTAAACCAGAAATTTGCTAAATAAAACGCATCAATAAATTTTAATGAAAAATACCTACGTCTTACGGCCATTCCCAATATTCAGTCTATCTCCGGTTGTGGCCTACTTGAGATAAAAAATCGTAACTATCGTTGACTTATCTGTCCCAATAAACTTATCTTATCCGTACACGCTGTCTGTCAATGGGACCACGTATAGCTTACCAGCGATAGAAGTTTGTATGGAAATTGCAACAGTGAACTGGTGATAAGAATGACTTATACCCGTATTGGGACAGCTTCAGATTCTTGGCAGCTAATGACTGCCAGTAGAAGGTAGTAATTTATCTCTATCCGTAGATAGTATATTGGGAACGGCCGTTAGTTAAGTGATTTATTATAATAGGTGGGTAGTAATAGTCGGCTATGATACTGTACATTGTTAAAATCCTGTTTTGATTTTGTATTGAAATTTCAAATTTTGATATTAAAAGTTCCAAGTTTTTACTTCTATCCACAGTCTCTACAACTGCCAATTTTTTAATCAAACTTAGAGTCAGATTTGCTTTATTTTGTTCGGATACAGTCTAGTTCGCTCAGAGTGCCGGGGGATTTAGTTGAATTTCACGGTAAATTAAATTGTAGAGCTGTTACGAGATTGAGAAGCTTCTGCCCGCCGTCGGATGTGAGATTCGGCTTAGCTGCTTCAATAAGCTTGTATTATGTAATAAATACTCCTTGAAGCATCGCAAACTCTTCAGTCTTAAAATAATGTGTAGTGAAAGTTTATATAAAACATTTTGACGATCTGTTAGTAAAACTATTCGATAAAGAGGATCTGAAGACTTGTGACTAGATATTATATCGACCATTAGCCAGCATTGGTGAGGTATTCACTGTGGCACACGAAGCAAACCCTATAACAACACTAGTAACAATTTTAATTGAGTAATAACGCATAACAAAATGTTCTCTGAGTTCACGATCACATCCCATTCCTTTACAATGTTGAAACTTGAAGATGAACTGGTTGATATATCATAACAATTTGTTATATTTTAAAGTGAACCATAACTTTTGGGATTAATTTAAAACAAAATTTGTTTAGTTGAAACCAAGTGTACCACTCACCAGCTAGTACATATATATAAGATATTTCTAAAATTATACTCAATTAAAAACCAAACTATACTCGTATCTTTAAAAGTAAGATTTACAACAAATGTAGAGTTACAATGTGATGTATTTAATGACAAACATAGGAGCTTAATTTAATTCAATAGTATCTGGTTTAACACAATATTAAATCAAACCACGCTCCGCCCCATTGAGAGTGTAAACGAACAAACGAGAGATCAACATAAGTGTTAGGAGAACGCAAACTGTTTTACCATTTCATCAAGCAACACGGATTAAACACACAGGATTCACAGCGAAAATCCGAGCTTTATATACATAATTCTGCATTAGATATGCTCTTTAGTAGTGTACGAATCCTACCTGAAGTTCCACGCGTGTTTAGAACTACACTTCTATAATAGTATTCTAATAAATAAAATCAAAAGGGTTTTTTTACAACGCTTAACAAATTAATACCACCTACAAAAAAATCACAAACAAGCTAACATAATTAACTTTTAAATGAAAAAGATCTGTTTGTCAAGCTTCTAAGAATAAATTTCAATTAACAACGGGTATTGCGTGGGATGTGTGGCGGTCCTGCACAGTGCGGTTTTCAAGGAGCTTTCTTCCCCGTACTACAAAGCTGTAAAATGAGCTTCCTTGTGCGGTTTCCGGGACGATACGACATGGGTACCTTCAAAAAAAGCGTGTACACCTTCCTTAAAGGCCGGCAACGCTCTTGTGATTCCTCTGGTGTTGCAAGATAATGTGGGCGGCGGTCATTACTTAACACCAGGTGAACCGTACGCTCGGTTGTCCTCCTATTCTATAAAAAAAATAACACAATGACTAATATTCGAACAGAATTTGGGCAGAGTGACGCCCTAACTCGTCAGCGATTGCAGCGGAAATGTGTCAACGCCAGGGAGACATCGCCTTTTGTAGACATCTTCACCCTGTCCACCTGTCACTGTCAACAGTATTTTATGCAATAGTTCTATAAGAAGTGCCAAAAAACGTGAGTGGCGTGGGTTGATGCCACGAACGTTTTCTGACCATACACTGACGCATATAATAATTTTTCTACGACTAAGTAATTTAATTTATTAATATACAAACAAATACCAAAAGTTTTCGAGATGCCGCTTAAATGGGCGGGAAATGTATTGTATACTAAGGATATGTCACTAGTAAGTGGCTTTATTTTTACTTCATTGAATGGCAAAGGAACACCACCTATCCTACCAACCTACCAACGCGGGAATTGTTATATTACAGAATATACCTTGCAGCATCTTGGCAAATTATATTGTCAAGTTTATTTTCTTAAGTTGACATTAAAAATTTTAGTCAAATGATTTAAACATGGAAATATTATGTGTGTAATATAGTATGTACTACGTATTTACCTAATATATCTATGGCCCTACCATACCTAACCCAGATTTAGTTGTATGTGGTATAATGCTTGTTATAGGCCGTAGAGTATAGACTGTTTCAAAGACTCGATAAAGTTTATACTTATATTAATGATTGTGGATAATAAATGACAGATAAAAGTAGATTAGTAGAAAAAATATAAAAAGTGACTCCTCCTTATTATAAGTGCTTTTGTGAACAATTAATAACGCCGGTAAATTTCTATCAGGCGTTATAATTTTAATTTTGGTTTAATAATATTTCTCTCCGATAACTTACCCGTAAAAATTATCAAAATCTTATAATAATGACGATTCTATTTACTCGAGACAATTACACAATGGTACATTACAACACGAGTATTATTCTAATACACAAGTAATTTGCAAGAAACTGTTGTCTAGACTAAGCCAAGGCTTGTATCATAGCACACTTCAGTGTCTGTCAAATTCCCATGCCAGGTTTATCCAATTCACAGGTAAGAACGTAATAAATACAAATTGTATTTCACATTAATGCTAGGAGAGTTTCTTGCGCCGCTTCTTCTCTCTCAGAGCGCCATTTCTTTCCGAATCGGAATTAGTGTCTAGTATATTAGAAATGACATCAAAAAGAATTCTAAAGGAATCAATTTTGAGAAACTAAATGTCTTTTATGCCTATAATATTGTAAATTATTATTTCATTGAATTTAGCAAACGTTGGTTGCTCAATATAATCGTAACATTAAGAAGTTATGATAAATTCTCTTGATGCGAACTTCGAGAATTTGATCGAAATTTCTGTATGTTGCAATATAATAATACAAAGGCTTTTATCTTTATTTCCTAATACGCAATTGACTCTCTATGCATAATTCATTAAGTCATTCTGCGGATCTCTGTAAGATCAAAATATTGGAATTGATTACACACAGGCCACAATTCAACTGTAAAGGTAAAAAAAATCTCGGGTCTTGGGTATACCTACTTAAGATTTTGTTCATCCAGGCATGTTTTTTATATAAAAATCATGCCTTCAACGAAATCATTCTGCATATACGCCACCTGCCCTACATTTTTATTAAAATTTTAATCTGATCAGACCTAATTTCCGAAGAAATTGCAAAACTTTTTTTTTTATGGAATAGGAGGACAAACGAGCGTACGGGTCACCTGTTGTTAAGTGAACACCGCTACCCACAATCTCTTGCAACACCAGAGGAATCACAGGAGGGTTGCCGGCCTTTAAGGAAGGTGTACGCGCTTTGTGTGAAGGTACCCATGTCGTATCGTCCCGGAAACACCGCACAAGGAAGTTCATTCCACGGCTTTGTGGTACGTGGAAGAAAGCTCCTTGTAAACCGCACTGTGGAGGACCGCCACACATCCAGATGGTGGGGATGATATCCTAACTTGTGGCGTGTCGTGCGAAGGTGGAATTCGGCGGCAGGAATTAGGTTAAACAGCTCTTCAGAACACTCCCCGTGATAAATGCGGTAGAAGACACACAATGAAGCGACGTCTCTACGCAACGCCAAGTGATCCAGCTGTTCACAGAGCACTGGGTCCCCGACAATTCGAGCTGATACTGGGGTGCGCCAGACCAGAGATGACAGCAATACTCCATTTGTGGCCGGACCTGCGCTTTGTACAGCGCTAGAATGTGGGCCGGCTTGAAGTATTGCCGTGCTCTATTAATGACGCCCAGTTTCTTTGAAGCCAATTTGGCTTTGCCCTCCAGATGGCCACGGAATCGGCAATCGCTCGAGATTTCGAGACCTAGTATTCCGATACTAGGCGAGGCTTTTAGGGAAGTGTTGTCGAAGAGCGGTGATACGACAAATGGGGTTTTTTAGTGGTAAACGCGCAAACTTGAGTACTCTGGGGGTTAAATTGGACAAGGTTCAATTTACCCCATTCCGCGACCTTCTCAAGAGAGGACTCGATAGAAGACACAAGTTTCTCCCGGCACTGGTCGACGATTTCCCGAGAGAGACCTGCATGGCCCATGTATACGGCATCACCAGTGCTGTCGTCTGCTTAGCAATGAATGTTGGAGGTGTCCAACATATCATTGATATGCAGAATAAACAGCGTAGGAGATAGCACACAGCCTTGGAGCACTCCAGCATTCACCACTTAACCTTTTAAAGAAATTATATCATTCCGACAACTTTGTAAATACTGTAAAAGCCATGTGAAAGGTAAAGGCTTTGAAATGAATACAAGTGTCGCTTGCAATGGACAGTTTGCACTTTACTATTGAAAATATAACAGAGTAGTAAATATAGATGGGCTTGCCTTATGGAGGCACAATATATTATTCACTGGCCGCTATCCAATAGCATGCGTCGTCCATTTTGGCCTGCAATATTTCACTTATTTTCGCGTTGGTCAATACTGACGCTTTTTTGGAAGCGACTGGAACGTGAACTGTTAAATAATGTCCAAACACGTTTAATAGAATTAAATTAAGATATTATACGATTTTATAAAAAAAATCCCTTTTTTTACAGAACCTCGCCATTGGCTTGAGTAGACTCGTTTTTAACTCGTCAGCCCTGCCAAAAGCGAACCGAAAATAAAAAACTCCTCAGAAGAAAATTTATTGAAGTAGGCGTTACTTTGCGGAAATCCATAATTATACAAATGATTTAAGTTTTCTTTAGGGTTAATTCCGCTAATATTTGTTTTAAACAATTCGACACGTGTTTCGCTTCTACACGAGGCATCCTCAGGACGTCTTGTCTCGCCAAAATCTGGCACGAGACTAAGTCTCGTCGCACGAGTCTCGTGCCAGATTTTGGCGAGACACGTGTCGAATTGTTTAAAAACAAATATTGGCGGAATTAACACTAAAGAAAACTTAAATCATTTGTATACTCAGAAGAACTCATTTACTGGCTGAAAATGGGATAAATAAAATTGTCATTGGAGAAGACGGAACTCTTCGATTAGTGGTTTTACATAACGGTTGTTGATCACACTTGAAAATTGAGTCATAGCGAAATGTGTGTATTTCCTCAAATGCATCGAAGTAATTTTAAAACAAGCGATAGAAAATCAATGCAAAACAGTTTAATCCTTGCAAAAGTAATAATTACAATTTGAACAATTATTGAGGAATCGTTAAAAAACACAGACACAAATTCAATTAAACCAAAAAGCTTGTGATCTGCGGAAAATAGTATGCACACGCTAAACACATGGATAGATTTTGATCAAATGTATTAAAAATATTGTTTATTTTCTCTATAATATATTTCTCATTTAGGGGTATGAAATATTGGTTTTGGCCAATTCTCAGACCTACCCGACATACACACAAATTTTCAAATAAAATGGTTTGGCTGTTTCGGAGGAGTTTGGTGACAAACACCGGAACACGAGAATTTTATATATAAGACTAGCTGACCCAGCAAACGTTGTATTGCCGATATTAAAATCGCGATACAAAACTAACTGTTGATCGTAGATGGGTGAAAATTTGAAGTTGTATGTATTTTTTTATGCTGACTCATAATCAAACAAATTTAAAAAAAAATGTCAATAAAATTAACAAAAAAAAATTGGCATGGACCACCCTTAACATTTAGGGGGATGAAAAATAGATGTTGTCCGATTCTCAGACCTACCCAATATGCACTCAAAATTTCATGAGAATCGGTCAAAACGTTTCGAAGGAGATTAACTACAAACACCGCGACATGAGAAGAGAATTTTATATATCTCAAATAATTTCCCTAAACACAAACGCTAAATGTTAGCGCCATTCATTTGTGCTCGCCGCAAACAATATTATAATAGATAGATTTCCCCCCCCCCCCCCCCCCCCCCACATCTTCCGCAACTAGATTTAGAGATATACTTTATCATCATAAAAGCATAACTTTATGAATGATAGACCAAGTTTCACTGCACCTTTTGTTTGTTGATAACTTCATAGAATAAAAGTATTATTACAAGACGGTTTTTGTACTTATGAAAACACAGTATTTCGAATGATGTAGGTATATTAAGTAGATTTCGACGTATAATATAAGCATAAGAAAGTAAGTTTGTTTAGATAATTTATACGTAGGCAGATGGAGTCTCTTGCTGTTAGACAACCGATATAAACAGGCCAGGTTTAAATCTTTAGTGTGTGTGACAAGCTGCGTCTTACACTCGCGGTTTGTATGACACTTTGTGTTAGTGTGCGTGCATTGCTTAAAATAGAGGATGACTCTAAACTTATTTTTTTTTACAACGTTTTCGCAGCTGTCATAGTCTATCTAAAGTCTAGACGGATAAATGATCTAAGCTTTGACTATGTAATCAATAATCATAAAAATTTCCAAACATTTTGTCAGGGATACAAAAAAGGTATAGGGTACATTTTATCACAAAATATTAAAACAGGGTGGGCGGTACAAAGTCGCGGACAGAACCTTATATATAAAATACACGATAAATTTTCAAAAGAAATCAGTTCAAGTAAAATTAAATGAAACAGAGTCAAGAGATATAGAAATATTAAATTTTAATTTCTGACGTATCAATCACATATTTAAAAAAAAAAAGATTAACATTGATCATAGTCTTGATTGCACATTAATGCTTCACGGCAGTAAAAGGCGCCGTTGTGATACTCATAATCTATCCGACATCCTGTGCATAGGATCCTCCCACTGGTAAATAGTAAATTTTAATTAGTAAATAGGAAAAAAGTGTCTAGGAGTTCAGATGTATCCCAAAGTGCTAAGACAAAGCAACAGACACAGGAAACCATTCAAAGGGCCCCAGTTCGTAGCACTATTGGAGAAATGCCATCCGGCCTTCTATAAACGGTTAAGGTAAATAGGGCTAGTCGTGCAGCTTTTTGCCTGAACTAGATGGATGTGCTATTCAATATTAATGAGCGAGAGGCGTGTACAGAGGATCTACACAATGTCAAATTATTATTATTTATGAAATTTAACCCGTTACGGGGTTACGGTTTGGTCGCACGTACCAATGTGACTATATTAGTTGACATTTCAATGCTGCCAAATTTTAACAATAGCACGGCCCCGTTTGACCTAGGTATATATTATATAACTAGCTGTTACCTGCGACTTCATCCGTATTTTCCAGTGTAACCTTATAAGTTGGTGTTCAAATCACACGCATATATACAAAACAATCATCACATATCTCTCATCGTTAAGGCAACGTTCGCAAGAAACGTTTTCATTCGACCGTTTCTTCTCCGACTTACTTTGCCAATCCTACTATCATGAATAAATAGTAGTTTAAAAAAAAAACTAAAAAAGACGCTTTTTAAGAAAACCGTACTAAAAAATAGAAAATATTTCCTACTTTTTAGTTTGGTTTATTTATAAAAGCGTGTTTTTTATACTATAATTTGTATTCTTAAATTAAAAGTTCTCCTTAATATTCGAAAATTTCTTAATATTAGATAAATCGGTTAAAGATAATGGTTGAAATTTAAAATTTACATCAATTCCTGCCTTATAGATGAGAAATATATAAATTAACAAAAATCTTATTTTGCAAAAATGGAATAAGTTTATCAAATTAATGTATTGCCATCGGTCCTTAATAAGTCTACGAAATCTGGCCATTTAAAGTTGGTCAAAATCTCTCCCAAATAAGTCAGAATAAAAAGCGTGTAAAAAGTCTTTTCATTTGTCGGGTTAACATATAGTTTATGACATGCACAAAGATCGTGGCTTTCGATTGGTAATTCCAAAATAGGTTCAGTAGATCCAGAGATTATTCCCTACAAACTCACAAATTACTAAAACAGTAGAAGCTTTGAAATATTGCACCAATACAGATGAACACAATCACAAAGTAGTCATTGAAATATCTAAATACTAACTAGAGAAAAGGAAATGTTCCAATGGAAAAGATAAATCGATAGCAATTATACGTGGGATAGCACAATTGCAGTCCGGTGGACATTTTAAACCGGCATATAATATATGAAATCAATCATGAAATTTGACAGCAAAGGCAGCTGACAACACAGCGCCAACGCATTGAAATTAAACTACATACATTATGTACATATTCGAAATATTGCTAAGCTTTCATACAGTGGAATGAACAATCATAAGTAAGCTGCAAAATATAAAATTAATTAAAAGTGTTAACTTTATTACAACACCGCCTAGACCATTGTATTATTATGTAATAACTTAGGTTAATTTAATATTTACTAAGAGATTAGTTTGATTAGACTAGAATCAAGATATGAGTTAACATTAAAGACAACCTTTGTTTTACCACAGTGTAGGGATGGATACTCGGTTACTAACGGTTCCCAATATTCGGTCTATCTGCAGTTGTGGCCTACTTGAGATAAAAATCGTAACTATCGTTGACTTTTCTGTCCCAATAAAGTTTTTGTTGTTCCGTACCGACAGACAGCGTGTACGGATAATATCCGTACACGCTGTCTGTCGTTAGGAGGACGTATAGCTTACCAGCAATTTAGCAGCATTTTCCTATTTATTCACCTTTAAACCTTCTCTGGACTTCCACAAATAATTCAAGACCTAAATTTGCCAAATCGGTCCAGCCGTTCTCGAGTTTTAGCGAGACTAACGAACAGCAATTCATTTTTATATATATAGATAAGATATAGGATTTGACGATCTTGACAGTTCACAAGGTTCCGAGTAACATATTAACTAGACTATAGAAGCGGAATATATTTCTTAAATATCGAGGTGATAACCTACACGATTAATAATTAGTATCAAATACTTTATATATGAATCTCTTGTATAAAAATATTAAAAGAAGTGACCAAAGAAATAAATTACGAATTGAAATAACAATTTTAATTTAACTAGAACTTTTATCACAGTGATGCTATTTTGATCCATGAATGCGGTAGAGCGCAAGCATTATTGTGGTTTCTTTTCATATTAGAGGGGGCAAACGGGCAAGAGGCTCACGTGATGGGGATTGGTGAGGGAACCACCCAAAGACATCCGCAACCACAGTTGTGAAGAGATGCGTTGCCGGCCTTTAAGGTGGTATGGTACGGGAGTATGCTCCTTAAGTCGTATAGATTTGGGAAAACAGTAGCCGGTAATTGATTTCACAAAGCGGTTGTGCGAGGCAAGAAATTACTTGCAAAAGGCACGGTTTTGGAATGCTGACGTCAACGTGATGCGGGCGGTATTTAGCATTTTGATGTAATGGTGGTGGAATTCGGCCGCTGGTTTCGAGGTTTAAAGCGAGCCGTAGCTTGAAATAACTAGGCTAATGAGTCTCAATATCTTATGTCTCAAAGTGCGATGATGCTCAGATTTGTGGGTTAAATCCGGAATCTTGTATTTATTTCTTATCAGGTGAACGTATGCTTGTATCGTCACTTAAAACTCATTAAAAATTCATACTGTCCTGTACTTTACTGTAAAATATACAGTAACAAAATAATATAAAATCTTTTGTAATAAAAAGCACAAAATGGGGTTGCGGAGAATATTGATGTCGCCGAATGGATTTGATTGAGAGTTGAAAGTTGATACTTTCCATTGCCTGCGGTTGTCAGATGTTCGAAACGACTGCGAATATCTTGTTGACATGTCGACACAATTTATGTGAAAAGCCGGCGCGGTGACTGAAACAATTTCAATGAGATAAGTGAATCAATAATAAGAGATCCGTAGGAGAACCAAAGTCACCGACACAGCCCAAATTATTGCGAAACTGAAGTGGCAGTAGGCAGGTGACATAGTTCGACGGACAGATGGCCGTTGGGGCAGTATGGTCCTCAAATAGCAAACACGTAGCGGAAGACGTAGTGCTGGCCCCCACAAAAATAGACCGACGATCTGCTTGGAGAAACGCAATGTCCTACTTCAATTACTGCGTTATTATCGCAGCAGTGTGTGACTCTATGGCCATCCTAATACAAAATATACTGAAAACAGATATCTCCACAACGCATGCAATATTATCGACCTATCGAGTAGCCTGTGTGGGGGAGACTTTAAATACAACAATTACATAGTAAACATATCATTCCATACAACATAACAAAATTACGTTCGATGCATCACTGGGACGGTTGGCTAAGTTGGTAAGAGCACACGGACGGAACCCGAGAGGCGGGGGATCGAGATATCACTTAAAAATAAAAGTTGTTTGGATGTGTGCGTTAACTAGTGGTTTAATATTCAAAATATTAAGGAGCTATTGTCAAGTGTGGACTTACGACTCGTCAATGAAAATCGGTTACAGTAACGATATATTCGCTTTCCATTTCTACCTTGCTGTATCTCCGTTATAGTAGACGACTTGTATAGCCGAGTGGTTAGCGATCCTACCTACTAAGCTAGAGGTCCCGGGTTCGAATCCCGGTAGGTGCAATCATTTATATTATGATGAATATGGATGTTTTTGTTTCCGAGTCATGGATGTTTAAATGTATTTATGTATGTTTAAGTAAGTATATTGTATTAAATATATCGTTGTCTTGCAACACAGGCTATATAATTGTTAATTTGGGGCAAGATAATTTCTGTAAAAAGTGTGTCAATATTATTATTATCGTTATTCTTCTCTCTTATTTAAATTTGTATCAAATTGTGATTTATGTGTGTAAATCTAGAGCTGATTATTTTATTACATTCAATTTTGCACGGTATATGCATTACATGTATGAAGCTTGTACGAAACAAGCACGGCTCGATAAAATAGTGATAAGTTTTGATGATTTGCCAAAACTAGAGTGTTGTAGCCCACAGCTTGCGGGTGCCAACTTCTCACCACACCCTCCGCAATCCGGCACACGTCTGTCGTCCGATCCCAAAAGTTTGCCGTGCCTCCTATGTAAGAGTCCCTTTGGATTACATTTGGAAAATATTTTTTATACATTGTTTCGGAGCAGTTCTCAAATTATTCAACGATTGGGGTCTCTACAGCTACCTTTTTTTTGTTTTGGAAAAAGGAGGACAAACAAGCGAACGGGTCGGCTGGTATTAAGTGATCAACGCCGCCCACATTCTGTTGCAACACACAGAGGAATCACAGGAGCATTGCCGGCCTTTTAGGAAGGTGTATGCACTTTTTATAAAGTACCCAAGTCGTATCGTCGCGGAAACACCGCACAAGGAAGCTCATTCCACAGCTTTGTAGTACGTGGAAGAAAGCTCCTTGAAAACCGCACTGTGGAGGACCGCCACACATCCAGATAGTGGGGATGATATCCTAATTTGTGGCGTGTCGTGCGAAGGAGGAATTCGACGGCAGCAATCAATTGAAAGGAATTTATTGAGGTCTATTCCTGTGATAAAATTAATCAATTTGAGGAATTTTAGAAGATATTATAAAATTAAATAATTTGATCAATGATTATGTTTCTTCTGGTTATAATGTTTACTGCGGTTTAGAAAATATATAGTATTAAATATACCTAATAAATATGGTATAACCAATAACCTACTTATTTGATTTACCGGATTACTTCATAGTCTCAAGTACATACGAAGCCTCGACTTAAAACGGATAAATAGAACGAGAGCTAATGAGCCTTTGTTTTCATTCAACAACAATGTATTCATTAATTAGTAATTACGCAATGACATTGATTTTGTCGAGTATCACAACTCCCCCACACTGGTCTGTAAGTACACCGTTATCGTTTTAATGGGTTTGGGACATTGTATGAGATGGAAGTAGGTGACGGAATACAAATTGTAATATTATTTTATATTAATAAAAAGGGCCCCTTAGGCAATGTTGGTATCCACCCTAATAGGCAATAGGGATTTTGGGAAAAATTTAACTTGGATAATGTATGCTAATATACTGTGAATGTAAAAGTATAACCATTATCACCAATGGGAGGCTCCTTTGCACAGGATGCCAGATAGATTATGGGTACCACAACGGCGCCTATGAGTAAGCATTACTGTGTTTGAAGGATGCCGTAGCTAGTGAAATTACTGGGCAAATGAGACTTGACATCTTTTGTCTCAAGGTGACGAGCGCAGTTGTAGTGCCGCTCAGAATTATTGGTAATTTCAAGAATCCTGAGCAGCACTGCATTGTAATGGGCAACGCGTATCAATTACCAACAGCTGAACTTCCTGCTCGCCACGACCCTTACTTTCATAAAAAAAAAAACAAACACGTTAAGACACAATACTAATACTGAGTCTAAGAAACAATGAGTTAACAATGAATAGAAGCAAAGAAAGAACAATATGTACAACAGGAATGAAAGATAGATAGTGTAGAGCAGGTAGTTAGTAAAAAGAAATATATTTTACAGTTCACGATTTAAGAGCTGTATTCATAGATACCGACACTGATTAAGACTTAGTATTCTTATTATATATAATATGTTTCTTTAGGTAAGCATTTTTTTAAAGTATTAACCTCTTCACCTATTTTCGGTTTCACTTCAAATATGGTGTTTTTATTTGACTTCCTAGTTATCCTTTTTTGTAATTATATTGATTTTGTTAATAAAACGTATAAATGTGTCCTTAGAATAAAATCCAAATTAAGCAATCAACATTAAGCATAATAAAAATTTAAGGAAATAAATATTATGACTGTTTTCAGTATAGTGATTTTGTTATTATATCTAACACTAGAAATAAGGGAAAGCTTGTAACTATTTCTAGTAGGCTTCATAAGTAAGATACATAATAACCACAGAATAGCTTTAAGGGTAAATGTATACACTTTTATAATAAAGTCGCAGTCGCTGTTCAGGCATTATCAATAAATAAATTTAAATGTTATATAAAAAATGGCTTTGTCGTAAATACTACTCCAAAGCTGAAAATCTAAGCGATCGGACAGCCTAGGACTAGATTATGATTATTCTATAACAATAAGAATGACAGTACAATATTGTATATTTCAATTTATTAAAAAGAGCGCAAAAAAGAATGTTAGTAGAGTTTTTTGTGCCGTTTCTTCTCTCTCAGAGCGCCATTTGTTTCCGAAGCGGTGTTAGTGTTTGAACTGACATCAAAAATAATTTAAAAGGAATCAATTTTGCGAAAACAAATGCCTCAATTTTATGCCTTTATTAATACTAAGAAGAAAACCTTTCGAAAAGATTGTAGGATACTTTGCATCTGTTTAAGTAATGATGCAAATAAAACTAGTTAAATATTTAGGTCCATTTGAAGTGTTCATTAAACATCTAATAAATGTAAAATGTTTATGAAAATTTATTAAAGCAGGTGTTACTTTGAGGAAATCCATAATTATACAAATGATTTAAGTTTTCTTTAGTGTTAATTCCGCCAATATTTGTTTTTAAACAATTCGACTCGTGTTTCGCCTCTACACGAGGCATCTCAAAATCTGGCACGAGACTGAATTTTGGCGAGACAACACGTCCTGAGGATGCCTCGTGTAGAGGCAAAACACGTGTCGAATTGTGTAAAAACAAATATTGGCGGAATTAACACTAAAGAAAACTTAAATCATTTGTATAAAATGTTTATAATAAATAAGCAAGTCTGATGTTAAATGAAAATGTAATAAGAAGACGTCTCAGTTATTGAAATATAGAAAATGTTTACGTCGAGCTTCGAGTTAATGATTCGTAGGAGAAAATTTCTAACAGTAACGGTACATATTTCTATTGGACAGATACATTAATTGGAATTTTAAACATAGCTTTTTGCAATTCCTCTGCTTTTCATCCTTTATAGATTTATTTTTTGTATTAGTAAAGTCATTAAAATTAAAATTAAATTTCGACTTTAAAAGCTTCATAAGTATTTATATAATACTTATTACTTGAGTTCTGGTAGCGGCGTCAAGGGGTCTTACTGAACCTGTGTAACTCGTGTTTTTTTTTATATTTCATTGTGTTAGTCGTGAAATTAAATAATTTATAGGATTATGAAACTGTAAATATTAATTTTAAAGAGTGAGTTGCCACATTTTTTCATTAAGTTCAACTTTTCTAAAAGTTAGTATTCTATTCTTACTGCTGTGTGTTTTGTATGTATATTATGGTATATTAAAAGTATTTTCATTAAAAATTATGAAAATAAATTAATATAAACTTTTCCAAATTAGTCCTTAAACGGCCGAGACACGAACTAGTATACATACAAAAAAATACAGTGAAATTGTATACATCCTTTTTTCAATACCAAATACATCAATCAATATCTAAGTATCTAAATAATACGCCAAGTAATGAAGTCATTATTAAAAGTAGGTGTGTTCCTACGCAGTGTTCATTTTTATCAAAATACTGACATAATCATAAGATACATAATAGCTTTAAGGGTAATGTATACACTTGTATAATAAAGTCCCAGTCACTGTTCAGGCATTATCTATAAATAAATTTAAATGTTTTATAAAAAAATGGCTCCGTCGTAAATCCTATTACTCCACTGCTGAATATCTAAATGATCGGACAGCCTGGGACTAGATTGTGATTATTTTATAGCGATAGAAATGACTGTACAATATTGTATATTTTCATTCAAAAGAGCGCAAAAAAAGAATGCTGGGAGAGTTTCTTACGCCGCTTCTTCTCTCTCAGAGCGCCACTTGTTTTCGAAGCGATAGTAGTATCTAGTAGTTATTAGTCTATTATCTAGTAGTTAAATTACATCTAAAAGAATCAATTTTGAGAAAATAAATGCCTTTTTAATGCCTAAAGTATAAAATTGGACAAATATTTCTACAGTTCTAATACGTGCGGGCACTCAGCTAGATAGATCAAGTTAAACCGTTTGGGTCCATCGCTCCTTAGTAATTTGCATACAAAACCCTTTAAATTATACGTACCTACCATTATACAGAAGATTTTATGAAGATTCATTATACTAACAGCTATCTCCCTATCTCAATGTTTAAGAGGATTTTTGCATAAGATATCAGCTCTCTCAGACAATGTTTACGATGGAGGTTGTGAACTGCGAAAATACAGCACACATTTATTATTTGCAAAATCAGAAGATGCAGTTGAACAATATAAAGTAGGGAAATCTATTTTTGACTCTCTTAATGTGTTCCTAGAATGTTTTCTCAGGCACATACAAGTTTCACATCTCCCTATATATTTGAGGGTAGACAGTAAAGTCTGAAATTAGTGATGTTATACTTAGCACTCTAGAAAAATACGTGATAATTGAAATTTGGGTTTTTATTTTTAAGTATTTTCGTAATTAAATTGTAAACGCCTAATATACACCTAACGTGATGTATATATTATTTAATTATGTTATTATATTATTCTAGCTGACCCAACATACGTTATTCTGTACATCTAATATATAAAATTCTCGTGTCGCGGTGGTTGTTACTAAACTCCTCCGAAACGGCTGAACCGATTTGTATGAAATTTTTATTTGATCTTTTTATTTGTTAGACATTTTTTTTAATTCATTATGATTCAGATTAAAATATACATAAAACTTCAAATTTTTGCCCTTCTACGATCTACAATTTTTGTATCGCGATTTTTATATTATTCTGTTCCATCCACAAATCCGCTATAGGGTTGCAAGATGGCAATCGAATACAATAATTATAGTACGATATATTTGGTTGGTCTGAGAATCGGTTGCATCTATTTTTATACCCCAATTTTTTTTTAACAATAAGCTGTGTTATTACAAAAAAGTGAAAAAAGTGTTTCAAAATAAGTTCATTACAAATCTGTGTCTTTCTGTTGTTCAGCGTTTAACATATTAAGACATTGCTTATATTTAAACACGAGTCGAAGGTGTGTCTAACGAATAGATCATATTCGTATCGAAGATTTAGATTATATTATCATGACAGATAGATGACAGCTGACAAAAATTGCGTTCTGTTCCTGTACACTTCAGTTTATGTTGTGTTTAACAACGTTTCAGTTAAACACAGGCTAAACACTGTTGTTGTAATAGAAAATGATAAACTACATTTTATCACGTCGTTATTGTTAGAGTCACTGACGTTGTTATAGTTAGGTCACTGTATAACAAAATACGTGTGAAAGCCATGTTTAAATATTTTTTTTGTTATAACACCGAAAGTGTTTCAGTAATAGATGACAATTTAAAAAGAAAAACAAGTAAAAACCTTCATGAATGTAGGCTTAGACAGGTTATTTAGTATCGACTGTTTATCTTGCAAACAACTTGTTCAACCCTTGCCTGAGCATGACACGATATTAGTTTCTTTTATGCGATGATATACCCGCGAAGGAAGAAAGGTTCGCCTGTTATTCTCAAGGGAAATTCCTGTTTCCAGAAAAACAAGACTCACACAAACATTAACATTCACGGGTGTTTAACAGAAACTGAAACTATCTACTTAAAAGGTTTTTAAGGCAAGTTTTCATAATATTTTTTTAAATACAAGTACCAGTATTAAGGCTGGGCACCGAACCAATGACCTTGAGAAATTAAGCGGAGCTAGGTTACCTACCTCTCGCACAAGATTTCGATAGTTTTAATTCATAATTAGAAGCATTTTTAATTTATTACAAACATAATACAATTCTCTTTACAAAAATAACAAATCTAACCTTAAAACCTTCGCACGACAAACCACAAGTTAGGATATCATCCCCACCATCTGGATGTGTGGCGGTCCTCCACAGTGCGGTTTTCAAGGAGCTTTCTTCCTCGTACTACGAAGCTGTGAAATGAGCTTCCTTGTGCGGTGTTTCCGGGACGATACGACATGGGTACCTTCAAAAAAAAGCGCGTACACCTTCCTTAAAGGCCGGCAACGCTCTTGTGATGCCTCTGGTGTTGCAAGAGAATGTGGGCGGCGGTGATCACTTAACACCAGGTGACCCGTACGATCGTTTGTCCTCCTATTCCATAAAAAAAACTAAAAATAATTTTTCATACAATTTTTGTCTAGATCAAAAAGTCAATTTTAGTCTATTCAAATGATTAACACAACTCCAACTGTAGAAGTTAGAGGTACTTTGGTGATTTTTTTCTCAATGTCTATTATAGATAGAAATGAAAATGAATTTTCTACTCATACTCTGTAGACATATAATTATTTTTTGTATCAAAATAAAAGCTTTCTACAGCTACCTAACGGTTTACCGTTATGAAATGGTTTCAATTATTAGATATTTTCGATTTATTGGAAAAGCGGCCTTCAGACAATTTTAATCAATTTAACAGTTAAAATGATGTTGTTGTGTAAACTAATGAAATTGAATTAGAAGGTGGTAAAAACTACTTCCAAACTGAATATAGATTACAAATAAGACGATTATCATTTGCTGCTTCAAAAATCACAACTTACTTGAAAGTTTCAAAAAAACTTACAAAGACTTCACAATTTGTAGAATTTTTGGTAATGTTATTGGTTTGAAATGAAACAATAAAACCAGTTTTCAATAGAAAAAGTATAAAAGAAAAAAGTCCACTGAGCAAATTGAAAAGACCGTTTGAACAAAAGGGAAAGGTTGACAATATGGAACTTAACGATAAAATTAGAAACATAATTATAAATACGTTACTAAATTATTCGTTATATGATGAAAATGAACAGTAAAACTTAGGCCAGCTAAGCAAAAGGAGCTTAACAGTTTCCGAGGTGTTAAGCTGTAAGATATAACTTAATGTAGATACTGTCTTGAATGAGTAATGTGTAAACTGAGCGTATGAGAAAGTTTATCGTTGCGAGTGTTCCATATAATGAAACAACCTTAGCAGAGCGAGTTGTCTTTGAACATAAAGTTATACAGGACTGAATTTTGAGTGAACTACAAATATTTTACCACTGGCGTTTCTACCAGTGAGCGGCTCCTTTGCACAGGATGGCGGCTAAATTATGGGTACCACAACAGCAAGCAGTAATGTGTAAGCATTATTGTGTTCGGTCTAAAGGGCGCCGTAGCTAGTGAAATTACTGCGCAAATGAGAAATTACATCTTATGTCTCAAGGTGACGAGTGCAATATTGTAATGCCGCTCAGAATCTATGGGTTGTTCAAGAATCATCCAGAACTGCATTGCAGGGCGTATCAATAACCTTCAGCTCCACGTCATGCTCGTCTCGTCCCTTACTGTCATAAAGAAATTAGGTTATATTAAAAATTAAACGGCAAGATAGTGTTAATGCTATCAAGATTTGAAGAAGTATATAATTGATTTGAAAAGTCCCGGCAAATATAAATAAAAATTTAAATTTTAGTAGTCGTAGACCTGCTGAATTTCAGAGTGAAATTATACTGTATTTGAATTAAGCAAACTTATAACATAGCAATTTCGTTTGAGAGCGTGTGAGTATTTTATTTTTATACCTCCACATGATAATGTAGGGAACGTTATTTAAAATAAAGCACTTCTGAAATGTCTTCCCAAATGTAAATTTGTTGGTTGACTCCGCCACTCCACGCGAGGGGGCACTAAATAACTCACAAGAACCGAATCGAGTCAACTCTCGCTCATTATAAATTCAGGCATCCGAAATTGAACATGCGCAAAGTAGAGTAATCGAGCTTTCATAAGATGCACAGATTTTATCAGAAGATAGTCATTTACTAGCTTAAAACTTCTGAGGATCAAAAGGAAAGCAAGGAAATTATTTTAAGGATGAAACTTTTCATGTTCACCTGCACATATATTTAGACTGAAATAAGGTACATGAACAAATTCTAAAAGGTATTTGTTTTTGATATAGTAAAATTGTCAAATATGTTCCCAAATATTTTAGTAAAGGAACATTGCCTGATTTTTATTTGAAGAATTAAAGAGATTGATAATTGAAGAATTAAGAGAGAAGATATGACGACATAATAATACGATCATTTTAGAATATATTCTAAGACATTTCGTCTTAAAAATGTTAAATTAGCGCCCATTGTATGAATTGTCATATGTAATGAAATGTGATTGACTGAATTATTTCTATGGCAAATATATTTTAAGTAAAAAATTAAAGATTCTAGATAAATATTACCAACAATTCGATTAGAGAATACGCGCGCGGTGTCAACAAGTACCTGCTTAGTTAACGTAAAGATAAATATTTAAATTAAAATACTCATTGGAAAGTCTTACCTTACATTTTAATCGGTAGTACAGTCACCGTAGTGCATCAATTATTATTATTCACTAATAGTTATAGTAAAACGTAAAAATATCCAATTTATACTGTGACACTGTGTGTTAGTAGTGAAGCAAACATATTAAATTCTGTGATAGTGCTCAAATTATCCTTAACAATATATCCACAGATTTCCACAATAATAAACATAATTATCACGCACAGCTTACAATGTAATTATTAGCAGATTACAATAGAATATTAGTGTCTAAAAATACAACATAAATAAAATCTGTTGTGTATAAAGTGAAAGAAAGTGGGTACTAACAAAATACTAATCAGCTGACGGAATCCACAACAATAGTGACAAGTAGTGACAACATCAGCAATAATTTATCGCTTGCCATCAATTGAATGTAAAATTTCAATCTTAACTAAACATCGTGAATGGCCTAATCATTAACAGTGTGTTACACTGAGTCAGCTCCTAGGTCACTAGTTCTGATCTCAGTAAACTCATATTCTTTTTTTTTTTTTTTTTGTGTCTTTCTTTAATTATTATAATTTTTTTTTTTATATAATTTATTATAATAAAATATTTTATAATTTTAATTTATAAATTGAAATAAATTTAAAAATATTAAGTATCTTCAATTCAGGCTAGGTGTGCATTGAACTTTTAAAATCTCACCTAATAAATCTATCTATAATAAACCTATCTAATATATAACAAAACCGCGCTCATCCCCCTACCACGTTGCGACAACATAAAATGGACGGCGACAATATACACAACCAGGTACGGACATCAGGAAATGTCACCCTCCAAAAGAACAATTTGCAACGAAACCGGCCGGACGAAATGCAATCACTGGTTTCAGAAATCCGCTTATTGAGAGAAGGTATGGCAAAGCTTCAAACTGAATTCACAAGCCACTTCGAGACTTTATCAGAAAAACTTCAGAACTACAATACACGTATTCTTAAGCTAGAAGAGCAAGAAAAGGAGAATTCTCAACTGAAAATAGAAGTTTCTGAGCTCAAACGCCAGCTAAACCAACAGGCCCAGCTATCTCTTAACTCAGAGCTAGAAATAATAGGTCTCCCTGAAACTCCCAACGAAAACCCATTTCACATGGTTCTAACTACAGCCACAAAGATTGGGATGAAGCTAGAAGAAGCTGATGTGAACTTTGCATCCCGAGCAGGCTCACGCCATTCCAGCGGTAAAAATGACAGTCGACCTCGTCCCTTGGTAGTATCCTTTGTTCGGAGGGCGAAGCGCGAAGAGTTTTTCAAAAATGCGAAAATGCGGCGCTCGGCCCTAACCACCAAGGACATAGTACCAGCTGGACCCGAAATGAAACTGTTTGTAAATGAGCGCCTGACCAGTACTAGCCGGCGGTTATTTCGTGATGCCCGGGCTTGGATTAAGGAGAATGGATTTAAATACTGCTGGACCCAAACTTTAGTAAAACATATATGTATTTTGTTTTTTTATCTTTAGAAATTTTGTATTTAACTTCGTTCAAAATATTTCTTTTGAATTTTAACACTCTCACTCAACTTAACTCAACACACACCCAAACAGTCACACATACTACAATATTTGAAAGAAAAAATCTTAAACAAACACTTACCTTTAAAACAAACCCCAATGTACGTGCACGTCCTCTTACTTGTATGGGCGCTTTTACATCGTGGTATTTATTACTTAGAAAACAAATTTATTTTATAATTATCCATTTTCTATGGCTGCTTTAGATCTTATGACTGAAATTGATAATTCTTTTGACATTAAATGCCACATTATTTCTAGCCCGGAAGTATGTTATCCCATTATAACAAAATATACACTTAAAATTCTTCAAGTAAATATCAGAAGCATGCAGCGGAACTTTGATAATTTCTTATTGACTTTAGCTAGAATCGATATACCGTTTGACGTTATTATTCTCAGCGAATGTTGGATAAATGATTACACCACAATTAAGCAAATAAATGGTTATATAGCACACAGCACAAAAAAGTACATCAACAAATCAGGTGGGGTCATCGCTTACGTAAATAACAAATGGTCTGCGGAAGTTTCCGAACCTGATATAGCCGAAGCAAACTGTTTGAAGATAAGTGTATGCAAAGTTTTCACAGTTCTAGGTATTTACCGTTCTCCGTCGTTCCCTAACACTGACAACTTTATTCAGTCCTTGGACCAGCTGCTCAAGTCAGTTAACCGACACTCTTGTCTCATACTGTCAGGTGACGTGAATATTAACATTATAGAAGAAATAACTACTGAGCAAACATCAAGTTACTTGGAAGTACTTGCTTCACATGGGCTACTGTCGTCTATCAACAAACCTACACACAGTAAAACCTGCATCGATCACATATTCGTCCCATGTAACCTTCAAGCCGAATCGATTGTGTGTACCACCGATCTTACTGATCATGCTCTAATCATGGTTGGTATCAAAACAGAACAGCAGAAAATCACAACTCAGGTGAGATCAAAACTGAAAGTAAACTACGATGATCTTAATAAAGAGCTAGAACTGCTTGACTGGTCTTCAGTTATTCAAGCAAACTCTGTTGACGATGCGGTGTCTATTTTCACGACTGCTGTATCAGCTGCGATAGCTAAAAACACCAAAACTATTAAGGTAAGTCGTTCAAAATTTTGCATCCACCCCTGGATGACTCCTGGCCTCATTAGGTGCTCCAAACAAAGAGATAAACTCCACCAAATATTAAAAAAATTTCCTCATGATGAAACTAAAAAACTAATCTATTCAAGATATCGTAACTTCTACATTAAACTCTTAAGAAATATTAAAGCTGAACACGAAAAAAAGGAACTAGTTGCTCACAAAAAAGATCCAAGAAAGCTCTGGCAAACAATCAATAAAATAACACATCGCAATTGCACAGCTCCTCCGGCGCAAGATTTAAAATACATAAGAAACAATCAGACAGAGGCCTTAAACATTTGTAATGAGTATTTTACTTCAGCTGGTCAAAACCTTGCAAATACAATACTTGGTCAAGAAAATGAAACCGAAGAATCGCTTGCAGCCAAGGTCAAAATTAACTCATCAGCACTAAGCTCAATATTTATAGCGCCTACAGATAAACATGAAGTTCTCGGTCTCATTCAGAAATTAGACCCTTATAGCTCCCCAGGTCTTGATTACCTGAATAATAAAGTCCTAAAGTCAATGGGCCCTGCAATTGCTGAACCGCTAGCGGCGATTTTTAATCAAAGCATCGAAAGTGGTACATTCCCTAAGGCATGGAAAGTTGCGGCAGTTGTACCGATCCATAAAGGTCAATCAAAGATGGAACCCAGTAATTACAGGCCGATATCACTATTAGGGTCTGTCTCAAAACTATTGGAGCGCATTGTGAACAAAAGAGTAGTCGCTTACCTTGAATCTAACTCCCTTATAGCGAATCGGCAGTTTGGATTTAGAAGGGGCAAGTCAACAGAAGATGCAGTGACTCTTCTCACAAAAGTTGTTGCCGCCCATTTAGACGAAGGAAGGGCCTGTGTAGGAGTTTTCCTAGATTTATCGAAAGCCTTTGATACAGTTTCAATTCCCATCCTACTGCGAAAACTCGAAGCATACGGGTTCCGAGGAATTATACTGGATTGGTTTACCAGCTATTTGACGGATAGAAGCCAATGTGTTAAAGTTGGTGATAAACTTAGTGATCTGAGACCAATATCCTTCGGGGTACCACAGGGCAGCATTTTAGGTCCTACTCTGTTTTTATTATATATTAATGACATAATGTTTATCCATTACAAAATGCTGAGATCCTGTGTTACGCTGATGACACAGCTATTGTTTTTCACGGACTCTCTTGGGATACCGTTTACGAATATGTCGAGCAAGGTATGTCACTGGTATCATACTGGCTGAAACAAAATATTCTAACTTTAAATTCTTCTAAAACTAGATTTCAATGCTTTTATAAGACTTCTGCTTCATCACCAAGCCAACAGCAAAATCTTAACGATTCACAGTACAAACTGTACAAGACGTCCAGCTCAAAAGTGCACTTGTGACCACATTAAAAGAGTTAACGCAATGAGATATCTTGGAATAGTCGTAGACGAAACATTAAGTTTCAGAGATCACGTTGCTGCTGTCTCAACTCGTTTACGAAAATTGGTATACACCATTAAATTGCTTCGAGAGTCCGCTGAGCTTTCATTATTAAAAAGCATCTATTTAGCCCTCGGACAATCAATCATAAATTACTGCATTCTAGCCTGGGGAGGTACAAATTCCACCAACCTCATAAAATTGGAAAGAGCGCAAAGAGCTGTGTTAAAAGTCGCTTTGAGGAAACCGATTAGATACCCAACGAATGATTTGTACAGCGACGCTCAGGTACTCAGTGTTCGAAAGCTGTACCTGATAAGAGTGGCGATGCATGTCCACAAAACAGCTCTGAACTCAAAAGAATACAACACATTGCTTAAAAACCGAGTTTACAAATTGCCTGTTACTAATGTCAAAACTGCACTTGCATGTCGCTTTCCAACCTTTTTGTACCCCCGGATTTATAATAAACTGGTCCAGCTATGTAAATTTAAAGAACACTCCATCTTCAAGGCTAAAGAGCTTCTATCAAAATATTTAATACAACTATCCTATATGGAAACTGAAAATCTTCTTAAGGTACAATCCTAAAAAATACACACAATACATATACACAATACACACACTTTCATACACACAACACATATACACACAATTAATACTTGTATAGTTATTACTGTTACTTTATTTCTTTATATGATTGGTAAAATTTTAGTAATCAGCTTGTTGTCACTAGCCGCTTGTATATCTTTATTTTCTGTTAATTCTACTATTTCCCCCACGAGACAGGCAACGCCTAGTGTGGGGGTCAGTATAAAATGTTAATTTGTATATGAAAAGTGCGAAATAAATGATTTTGTATTTTTTTTTTGTATATCATATACTAAAACCTCCGCGCAATACGCCACATCTTATGGTGTAAAGTATTATTCCAATCGATTCAGCAGTATTCGCAGTATATCCGAAGGAAAAATGATTCTCCATTTATTCGTATAGATTTTGGCTCTTGCTTGTACTATAAGGATGACAAAATTATTTTAATTAGTATATTCATTTGTCCACATTTATAATTCGTGTTACATTTTATCATTTTGTTTTGATGCACTAATTTTAAATTAGATTTAAATTGCGTAAAATTTACATTTTATATTTCATTTAACCTGTTTCGTGATGTTTTCAGTGGGAAATATTTTGCAACAATATAGTTCCAATTATAATTGTTTTAATCCGATAAAAAGTATTTTATTGTGTAACACTCAAGTTAATCAAAGAAAATACAAAGAGATCCAAAGTTATCGCATCTCGAATGAATGCATAGATAATATCCTGTATTATGTTTTGATTTCATATTCACGAACAAGAATATATGTTGCTCCGTGTATACTGACTCTCCACGGTACCAGCGTGTTTGGAACACTCTCTGGCTCTTTAGTCTGACTATACTTTAACACATTTATGGGACCTAATTGCCTTTTAATAATACGAAGCTAATATTTAGGTAATGCTTTTTTCTTAATGATACCACTGGGAATGGAACCTACCACACAGGCTATCCCAATACTATCAAATCTATATTAATATTATAAATGTGTATGTAAGCTTGTTTGTTACGCTTTCACGCCTGAACCACTGAACCGATTTTGATGAAAGTTATTACAGAGATAGACAAGAGCTTGGGAAAGGCTACCTTTTATCGCGAATAAAAGGCTTGACGGGGTTGAAATAGGGGCTGGAAATTTGTATGAAAGTTCGTCATAACGTAACACCATGAAAATTTGTATTTAGGCACTTGATAAGAAATAAATATATATATGCGTTTTCAAAATTTAGACATGTGTGCGGTGAAAAAGGGGGTCAAAGTTCTACAGTTGGTAGCTTATAAAAAAGTATTAACCACAGTAGTTTGTAGTATATTATTTGCAAAGTGTGTATTTTAAAAAATAAAAAATGCTGCCCAAAGTAACTGTGGCACGC
The DNA here is from genome assembly GCF_905404315.1 of Leptidea sinapis. Classification (NCBI taxonomy): domain Eukaryota; kingdom Metazoa; phylum Arthropoda; class Insecta; order Lepidoptera; family Pieridae; genus Leptidea; species Leptidea sinapis. The sequence continues at coordinate 4,576,724 of NC_066304.1, read as the reverse complement.
GCAAGAAGTCGCAGGTAAGAGCAAGTTTTGTCCAATTTTGTATAAAAATATTTAAATGTGAATTGAGAAAGAATCGACTTAGCGTTGGCTGTTTATAGTGTGGATACTGTGAAATATAACAATAAAAAGGTCTCTTCCCACCTTCGAATGTCGAAACATGAAACACCTAATTTACAATGCTTTAGTTTTAGTTACAAAAACATGTTACGTACAAAAATTTCACATTTCATATGAAACAGATTTCAGTATTTCAAATTGTTTTCCCGCACAGATCGCTACATGTTTCCAATATAAATTCTTGTTACCTTCAAAAATAGTATCCATTGTGCTGACTTATAAATATCTCATTTTACACAAAATTTTACGTGTTTTCCTGTACTCAACCAACACGGGACTTTATGACACTATCCCGTGAAGCATATAAAGCGTGGTAACACTAGTATATCGTATGTTAACCATTTTGTTTACAGGCGAGAGGAGCGGAATAACTTTTCTTATTTCCTTTGTTTTCAAACCAGCTTCGTTTTCACATATGCAAGCATTATCCTTTGAATAAATTTAGAGCAAGCATATTTTGTTAGACATCTTATAGAAAATACACTGTTTCTCATTAAATTTAAATACAAATGTAACGGGGTTACTCCATTACCGCAGACACGCACTGAGTTCGTACTTACGCCATAGATCATTTATACGTCTAGATAGACTATGACAGCTGTGAAAGCGTCGATAAATTTGACTTACGAACTGATCTCTGTGTCACAGTAGACATGTGTCTATTGTGTCTATGTTGAGATATTCACGCACACTAACACAAAGTGTCATACAAATCGCGAGTGTAATACGTAGCTTGTCACGCACACTAAACTAATAATCGTGGCCTGTTTTTGTCGGTTTTCTAACAGCAAGAGACTCTTTCTAGACGTATAATTATCTTAACTCAATATACTTGTATTTGTGATAAAATAAAAGGTAACTTTTACATTTAAGCTCATTATTAATAGAAATGTAGAAATATCTAGAGCTTACACTACATTTTGCGAGCCAATGATATTAAGTACAATGAAAATATAAATTTGCAAATTCAACAATGAAATTTTCGTATTGTTTCGGCGCGCTCTATTGTCCAGTAATATTATAGCAATTTAAGTCGTGAAAAGTGCAACACCGTCTCGATTTTTTAAATCTCCATTGCCCGATGTTAAAATAAAGTCGATCAATTTATATAAAATCATATCATTGAAAAATTTCTTGCCTCGCACAGCCACTTTGTCGAATCAATTACGGGTGCAGTTTTCCGTAACGATACGATTTACGGCCGTTCCCAATATCTCTTACTTGTGATAAAAATAGTAACTATCGTTGCCTTTTTTGTCCCTATACACTTATCGACGATAGCTCACCTTATCCATGCACGCTGTCTGTCAATGGGACGACGTATAGCTTTCCAGCCAGCGATAGAAATTTGTATGGAAATTGCAATTCACGCGTCCCAAAATAAGGCGATAAGAATGATTTATCGGGTATATTGGGAAAGCTTCAGAATATTAACAGCTAATTACTGACAGTAGAAGGTAGTAATTTACCTATATCTGTAGATAGTAAACTTGGAACGGCCGTTAAAGAACTTCAAGAATAGAGCTTACTCCCAACTTAAAGGCCGGCAATACATCTCTTAAACTCTAGTATACCGGATGGCCATAAGTGGTTCCTACACCACTTTCCATCACGTGAACCTGTTTGCCCCGGTTTTATATAAAACTAGCTGACCCGGCAAACGTTGTTTTGCCGGGTCAGCTAGTAGTAGTATATAAAGTATAATTCACGCGATAGTTTTATAAGTAGTAAAATATTGCCTATATTATAGCCTGTACATCATTTTGTTCTATTGTCAATAGTTTTTGCAGCGCACGCAAAAATAGGTTTTCGATTTTACACCTTGTGTTACAAAATAGCAATTTTATAACGGATCCCTAATTTTGAAAAAAAAACATAGCCTTCCTCGATAAATAGACTACCCAACACTGAAAGAATCATTCAAATCGGACCAGTAGTACCAGAGATTAGCGCGTTCAAACAAACAAACAAATAAACACTGCAGCTTTATAATATTAGTATAGATAGCAGCACAGAATTGTTGTTGTTGGCGGGGAGATCACCTACCTTTAACACGGAGTGAAGAACAGAGATATTATGGAGTATATTATAGTCATAGCTCGGTGTCGCAGATATTACGTAGAGTTACTCTCTCTCTACTCAGACCTTTAAATATACAGTACACCACTGGCAGTAGAGTTTGGAAGGCCCTTACGTTCGTCTTCCTATTCTAATAGCCCAAACACATGGTCGGATTTGGTACGGCCGCAATATCGGACAGTTCGGTGGAAAATAATAATAATTTTGTGCGACGGACAATGCAGAATACCATCGAATTACATCCGCTACCAGACCGAAGGTTCGGCTGTACCAAATCCCATCATGTGTTTAGGCTATGAAAATTCGACAAAATCCAACATTCTCAGTTAACAGTGGGAGGCTCCTTTGCACTGGATGCCGGCTAGATTATGGGTGCCACGGCAGTGCAGTAATGTGTAAGCATAATTGTCTTTCGATCAGAAGGGCGCCGCGGCTATTGGAATTATTGGGAAAATGAGATTTAACATCTTAGGTCTCATGGTGACGAACGAAATTGTAGTGCCGCTCAGAATTTTTAGGTTTTTCAAGAATCCTGAGCGGCACTGCATTGTCTCATTTCTTACTAACATAAAAAAATATAACTTTACTAAAAAGCATCTACAATTTTAAGTTTAGATTACATTAATTGGTAGGTAAATATCTATATAAAAAAACTTATCACAAATTATGTAAAGATAATACAAAGAGCCTACCAGCTAATTAGTAGACTAGTACTGAATATTCACAAAAGTAACTAAAGTGGTTAAAAAGCTAGACGTTAAGTTGGGAATAAGAGAAACACTAGAGCACAAATTGCTCTTTTATATCTAGATCAAGGCGAGAGTGAATGAGGCTGTTCACGCTAAGTGCATCTCCCGGCCGACTGCCGTTCGACAAACACTTCGCGATACCACGGCACACAGTAGTACTCAATTTAATTAACCTTAAACGCTAATAAAAATTTTCATTACTGAGTTTGATTATCTTTCACTGCGCCTAGAAAGTATTGTTTGACTCTTGGTAAAAAATCTTTTTTTTTCCCCAACTCGATGAAAAACTTTTAGTCTCTGGTACGAGGTAGAAAAGTGGCCGATTCTCTTCCGGCAAGGCGACTTTTGTTCCATGTATCAGGGACTAAAAGCGAGCTTTTTCATCTAGGTGGGAACGTATATGCCACCCGCGATTGTCTCTTGTCTCAATTTACCGCGGGTGAGAATGACCTACTTTTCTCCCTAGGTGCGTAAAATACTATATTCAAATAGCCACAGGATTGCGCTTATGTTTCCGTGTGGATAAAATATTTGGACCGAACAATCAACAGTGGTCAAAGCCCGTGGATATGATCTGGAATACTACTAGTTTTTAAATGTGCTCTTAGCCTAAACCTTAAAGGGAGTCCTAGAACAAAAGTTTTACGAAACGGATAGGGGCTTTATTAAATAGCGAATTATCGATGCGAATGTGCAAAATCAGAGAAAAAACTACGTTGTTGATCTGGTTGACATAACAATCAAATTATTTTTTGTAAAATTTGGTAGTTGAAAAGAGTTTTCTACCAAACTACAAATTTCATCAGAAAAATATACTCAAACTCCAACGGTCTATATGTCTCCTGATCACACGTTTGGGGAACATTCACAATACAATAAATTAATTGAATAACCATAATAATAATATATTACTACTTCCATCATATTGCACTAACAATAATTCAACATTTTTGGACCATCTATAGTTTTAAAACATCAATTGCTTTCAAAATGGTGGTTGATTCTTTCAATTATTGTAACTTTTAATTTTTAATTTCATTAATGAAGAAGAATTGTTATGGCGTTCCGACAAAAAAACACCATTGAGGAATGTAATGATGACAGATTTTGGATTTCTCATCAATAATGTCGGTACACGTAAATCTAGATACTTCTAACTGTTCAAAAACGTACATGGTTGCGGATTATGACGTCACGCCTCAGAAATCAATGATCACGCATAGCAACAATCTATACTTCTAGCAACGCGCTGATAATAACTGAGATGTGACGTCATTTAAATAGGCCGGTTGCCGTGGTTTTTTCCCCATTATTAGACTAGCTGATACCCCGCGACTTCATCCGCGTACATACAGGACTGAGCAAGATAGATATTTCAATTAAATTTTCAATACACTTATAATTTTTTTACATCTTGGGTCACCTTATTGGAATTTTACTAACGATCCCTAATTTTTTTGAAAATAAAAATAAAGCCTATGTCGCCCGGGGATAGTGTACCTCCCAAGAGTGAAAGAATTGTTCAAATCCGTCCAGTAGTTTCGAAGCCTATTCAATGCAAACAAACAAACAATCAAATCTTACCTCTTTATAATATTAGTATTAATTAATATCTTATATATAAAATTCTCGTGTCACAATGTTAGTTACCTTACTCCTCCGAAACAGCTTTACTGATTTTTACCAAATTTTATATGCATATACAGTAGGTCTGAGAATCGGCTACTATCTATTTTTCATCCCCCTAAATTTTAAGGGTAGTTCACCTCATTATTTTTTATTTTAATTTTTTGACAATTTTTTTTATTTTTATTTTATTATGATTCAACATTGAAAAATACATACAATATTAAATTTTCGCCCTTCTACGATCAACAACTATTTTTTACGATTTTTATATTATTCTATTCCATCCACCAAACCGATATAGGGTTGCAAGATACAATAATAATTGTAGTACGATATATTTGGTAAGTCTGAGAATCGGCTGCATCAAAATTTTTAATTATTGATTTTGTTTAATATGTTATATGGCAATACGACGTTTGCTGGGTCAGCTAGTATTAAATAAAACTTAATATTTTGAATATTTATACAAAATTTGGTAGTTTTTTGTGCTCCATTCATAATTTTTTTTTCTTTGTATTTGTTTTTACTTATTTTAACTGCCATTACGGTGCGATGAATATTTGAGCGACCCGATCATATAATAATTGAAGATAACATCAGCGGGTGCAATCTAATCTTATTCCATACCCAATATCACGGTTGATATAACGGCACCGTTCCCGATATGGGAAACATCTGGAAGGTTCACATAAATTTACAGATCCTGATTCATGACCCATGCTGGCGAAGATATCGCGTCTTTCCTTATTGGGTAGCGGTATGCGGGTACTTTAATAACGCGCCTTTTGATAACTAAGGGTACTTTTATCTATAGGATGCAGAGGTTTACGGCACTTTATTAATATCGACTAGCAAAAAAATATAGCAAGATATATTTTTTACTAGCTGACCCGGCAAACGGTATTTTGCCATATAAATTATTTTTAGAGTAAGACCGTTTCTTGGACATTGCAATGTTAATTTATTTTTCTAATATAAAACAATTTTTCTAAAGTAAACGTAGCCAGTTACTCCTTATTACATGAGTCAAAATCGGTCCAGCCATTTTAGAGATTAGCCGGAACAAACAGACAGACAAAAATTGTAAAAAAATGTTATTTTGGTTTATGTACCTTATATATATTCGTATGCAGGTATACGAATATACATGTAGTAAAAAACGGTTATTTTTATATTACAAACAGACACTCCAATTTTATTTATATGTAGGTATAGATGTAAGAGAGAGATTCAAAATTGGGAAATGCGTTTGGATTATTAACTTAAATACACATTCAGTTCATAAATATTATTCAGGAAATGGTTTTCATTTCGTTTGTTGCTCCACAGAATTTTTTCAGGTTTATTTTTACAGCTACACTTCGGATCTACTGTTTAATTTTCAATACAATTTCTCAAAAATGTATGTTCAGAGTGCGGAAAGTTAGCCTTTTCCGCACTAGAGCGTTTTGTTTGATAAAATTAGTGTTTTTTTTTACTTTTACCTCAACAATTGTTCGAATTGTTATTATTACTTTTCCAAAGATTTAACTGATTTTTTTTTTATTAAATTGTTTCTTCCGTTCGATGCTCGTCCGAAATTGATATTTCGAATCGTACCTTTTGTTATCGCAAGCTGAAGGCGCGGGTAAACCGGGATTGACGAAGAAATTAATTTTTTTCCGCACGTGTATCGAAATGGACTAAAAATAAAAAATAAAAATGTGAGCGTTGTATTTTATTTAATGACTTACATATATCGAATATAGAAAAAGTTTATTATGTACTAACTAGTTAAATTCAATTTCAAAACCTTAACAATATGTCAAGTATCTACGTAATGCTTGGCAGAAATTATTTCGGCAAATACATGAAACCTAAGGAGAGACTTAATAGAAAAATTGACATTTCAATAATATAACGTATTCGACTCGTAAGCCTGTGAATGGGAACCAAGAGACCGCTATAGTAAAGATTAGCTCTTAAATCCTTATTGAAGCAGGTAATAAAATACATTTCTCATGTTTTCTTCGCCTACCTACAATACAAATTCGGATTAGAATAAATAATATTTCTGTAGATATATGTCTTGTCGTTTCAGTTTGTTTAGAATTTCAGGATGATTTCACTGACGTACAATAAACAACCGGATAAATAATCACGCTCAAAAATTGTCTGAAGCAAAACTGTGCCTACGCGTCAATTAGGCAGAGTTTTCGTTCAGTTGTGTCTCGACCGCGCTTTGAATACAACGCCATGCAATGACAAAGTATTCAGTGATAAGCTGCTATGGCTATTTTATTCTTATATATATGTATAGAACGTCATTGCATAGGTCTAGTAACTTTACAAGTTACGGCACCTTTCTAACAAAAATACAGTAATACTTGAACACTACCGTTTTTACGCCAAAAAAAGAAATTTTGTATCGAATATTGAAAGATTAAAACTAAAAACGTGACAAAAGATGATCGTAAAAGTGAACGTGAAAACATGATGATGATATAGATCGTTTTAATAACATAATCTTGCTCTGATTCACACAAGGCTAACGAAAATAGACAAATCATTCAAGGGACAATGTGTCCGTTTTTATAATAAAATCCCTGAAGAAATTTCCAATCTACAATTAAAAAAGTTTAAAATATTTGTTAAACAGAAACTTTTAAAAAAAGCTTATTATACAGTTAAACATTATTTAACAGATAAAAGTGCATGGGATTAAAGCAATGTAAATAATTTTAAGGCCTGCATACTATTTTAATTTATAAGCAGTAATGTTTTAATACAGTTAAGTTTTAATACAGTCCGTATTTACGTATTCTATTATTAGTATATTTTCTTGGCTTCAAAAACTGATGCAGTTATCCTATTTTGAGAAATAAACTATTTGAATTTGATGTTTGGTCTAAATCCGGTCAAATAATATTTGGTTTGCAAGTGGGACAAAATGTACCCAAACATTAGCCAAGTCCGTATAAAAAGGATTCCACAAGTTTTTATTGTTTTACTATGTAGTGAACAGCATTGCAACACGCTCTGACCATTCCGGCTTATTGGCTGTTTTTGTAGCTCGCGCCAGCTTAATTTCCACTTGGCATGTCGCCAGCGATGGCGTCGCAAGCTTATAATGTACAGAACATTAGAGTCCCATGCTCGTGTATTGTGGACAGACCTATATTTTATCTCTGCGTATAAAAAATATTGAATAAATTACTCGCATTAAGAAGAAGCTTATCAATCACACAATCTTATAACTCATAAACTCTCTCTGTAAAAATGTGGATTATTTTGATTTTTAGCCGCACCCCGAGGGTTCCATACTGATGAAATAACAAGACATAGAGTTTAAGATGAATTTATGAATTTTTGATGTGAAATATCTATAAGCGTAACTTGGAAGTAAAATCTAGCAGTCAGCCGACTCCCTTATGTGTGAGTTAAAAAATCAATCGAATAACAACATGGCAACTTTTTTCACGTCAAAGTTATCTCCCAGAAACACTTGAACTAATTTTAAAATTTGTGCGGGTAGCGTAAGATCACCTTGGTTGTATAAACATGATGTCATAACGTCCGAATCGTCTCAATCGGTGTCTTGGACTAATATACTAAACCCATTTGCAAAGAACCCACAAAACAGCCGAGAACTTAAAATTATTATTACAACCGAATGGGAGACCACAACCAAAGCATGCCACGAAGATTTGCACCAGTTTTATTATTTATTTAATTGTTTGTAACTTTTAGTAAATAAAGGAGTCAGTCAATTTAAGTTACCTTACTTTTTATCAAAATAATTAATTTCCTAAAAATCAAAATAAGACAAATTCAGAGAAACTTAATTACCAAACTAAAGTGTTTATATATCAGTAAGTAATATTTATTTTATTTTGTTTCAAAATCCTTTTATAACAGTTAATTCTAAAAGTATTCGAATAAATCAGAATGCCCGTGCCCGTTTTTCTTGCAAAGGGGCTTATAATATTTTCACTTTCAGTCGTTAAGCACTTATCGTTATTTTTATTTTTTATAAACTCTAAGTGTAGCCCTCGTTTCACTCGGCACCTTTTTACTTTTGATATTTTAAAATATTTAAGCTAGCCACGAATGTTTGCCCCCGAAAAATGTTTATTCTACATCACATTTCCACTCTATTTAATTGAAAGAAACCCATTATTATAACTAATACGTAACAGAGCGTATAATCCGGCTGGATGTACTGGAGCAATTTACATGAAACATGCATGGGGTCTTCGGGGTCTACTGAAATAAATCGCATTATACCGAGCGTGAAGGATCGCACGTTTATGAATAAATGAGAAACCCTGCGACATGTCGCTCTACATAGCCGCGTTTATTTTCGCGCTCTTTTATATCAACCATGCGAAATTTCTATCTATATTCATTATTTTAAAGATATATTCCATAGAAAATGTACGCAGGGGTGCCTGATTTGTCTCTTCTTGTTATTTCTTTTTATCATCTACATATATTTTTATTTTAAACTTGTTAAATAAGTAATTACATACATGTTAACTCTCAAAATGTGGCAATTTTCGAAATAATATATAGCAATTTTAGTTTGCTTGGTGAATCAAAGTGCAGAGGTAAACCTTACTGGAGTAATTTTAATGGGAGTAGGTTTAGCAATATAAATTAGGTATTTTAAAATCTTTTGTTTTTTTTATTAGCCTATCGGATCTCACTGCTAGACAAAGGCCTCCCCCACTTTATTCATATTTTATTTATCCTTTTATCCTTTATAGGCATCCATATCGTCACGCTATCGTTTCAGGGTCTGCCTCAACGTCTTTCCCCGTCCTGAGGCACCCAAGGTATATAAGTATACTGGTAAGTGTATTCTTCAAATTATTTTATATTTTATATATCAGATGTAATAAAAAATAATGATCAGAATCGAACGCGAAAAGTGTGACCAAACCCTTATAGCTGTCAGTCAAGCACATAACAGATACAAGTGTCGCGTGCGCTGCGCCCGCGCATTATGATTCAACAATCCGTTTTCCATTTCATTGCGCACGTTTTTGCGTACGAAAAGTTAGTGGCATTGACAATGGCACGCAACATATGAGCGGACGGGTCAACGATCTATTTAGGTTCGTGAATATTATGCAGTCAAATATGTTTGTTCAGTTTCTAATCGATCCGAATGACATTGTATGCACGACTTTATTTGATGTTTACCTTTACGCTTGTCTGACCATGCATCACCCCTTTCTACCCCATAGAAATATCAGGAAATCACCAAGAATCGTACACCTTTCTAAACCGGCAACGCTCCTGTGATTTCTCTGGCGTTGTAATGGCGGCGATGGTCACTTAACATTAGGTGACATTTACGCTCGTTGTTTTAGAAAATAATCATTCTGTCTTTCATTTATTTGAAATGGAAAGTTCTTAGGCTTGTTAAGCATTTCATTTTGTGTGCTGATAGCGGCGATAATAAGACACGCTGGGCTACATAACACTCGGTTGGTAAAGTCGTCTCGACTCGACGATGGAGCGTAAATTTGGAGGACTTCACAGTCGTGCCTCTCCAGTTTCATCCATATATTCTTGTCCTTTGCTGTTCTAGTCTAAACAGCAGTAGTTTTCTTTATATCATCTTCCCATCTCATGACTTGTCTGCCCTGCTTCCTCTTTCCATCTCGTCATAATCGTATATATTTTCTTACACTCTAGATCTTTCATGTATCTCTTATACGAACTTTTCATCAGCAACTATGACTTTCTGATTAACTTTGCATTATATGATGAGATTAGTAAGCTTTACCACTATAGTAACTCACGCCAATAGTGGTACTCACACACAAAGTACGCAACAGTTAAATGTGCTGAAATTCGTCAACGTCATAAAGACAGACTTTGGTACGAATTCTGCTTGTGTAGAGACAAACTAAAAAAACAGCGAGGGCAGTTACCTACGATATTTGTAAGATCTGTCAAACACGTTCAAAATGAATGCCTAAAAATTTGTCTAAGGAACTATCATGACGTGAGTCTTAAGTTTACTATTGTGGTTACTTCTGTTATAGGAATTATAAGACGGCCTGTAGCAAATAGCTAGCTAGATATATAATGGACCAATAGAATTATTACGTATAATCGTGTAATTTTTGACTTCGTACAAAATGAGCAGGCAGGGCGCCATTTTGTTTCGCGTAAAATAATGTCATTTAAATTCGTTGGATTCAATTAGCAAAATAATTGTAATAGAGGTTGCCCGGGGCGCTCGGCGGGTTATGTCAGCGGTTCAGGTTTATGTGCCACAAAGGGAAACTTTGTAAATATTTTATGTATCTACATTTTATAGGCGGTGCGATGCGCCATTTCGTAAAGGAAATGTACCTAGTTACCTTAATATGGAACACATGGAAGAAATCATAAAAAAGTATAATGCTGACAGAGAATTTATCTTTATAATATGTTAATGAACAAATAAGGCTATGCTATGATGCCAGCCAGGATATGCAGGAGGATGCCCAGGGACGTGTATTAGTTTTCTAGCAACTGTGGATCTAACTAGCCGTAATTGCGCTTTAGTACGACAGTACTAGGTTTCGAGGTCTTATTATTGAAGTTGCATACCGAATATACATTCTGGAGACAGCCTACCGTAGGTATTTAGTATCTAGCGTAAGGAAATATTTAATTAGTGGGTGTTTGTCGAAGTTTGGTTTTAGAATAACGGAACCAAATTTAACTAAATCAATTTTAACACTAGTGCTATATTTATATAGTACCTACCTCTTTTTTTATAAAAATAAGGGACGAGACGAGCAGGACGTTCAGTGCCGCTCAGGATTTTTGAAAAACCCAAAAATTCTGAGCGGCACTACCAGTTCGCTCGTCACCTTGAGACATAAGATGCTACGTCACATTTGCTCAGTAATTTCACTAGCTACGGCGCCCTTCAGACCGAAACACAGTAATGCTTACACATTACTGCTTCACGGCAGAAATAGGCGCCGTTGCGGTACCCACAATTTAGCCGGCATCCTGTGCGAAGGAGCCTCCTACTGGTAAAGGTTACTGGTACATCGCAAGGTATGCACTGCCTAATTGCCTATATGGTATGCACGAAGGGGCGTGGGGGTATAAGCAAAATATATCATTATCACTCAATCGCCAAACTAAATCCTTAAACCCTGTAGAAATCCAGATGATATATATGACATATGAGACATGTAAAAGTATAAATGAGTTCTATATACAAGAAAGTCCAATTTTCTAGACATATTATTATGCACATAATTTGAAAGTTATTTAACGCTTGGTTGCCTTCGACTTGCGAATGTTCTGCTTTATTAATTGACTATCTAATCCTGCAGACATTAATCTGAACAAATAAAAACTAATGTGTGGTGATTTTGTGAATTTTTCAGAAACCATTGGAAATGTATAAACAAAGTAAAGATGTGGGTAATAAATTCGAAAGTCGGGTAGATATTTTGTGAAACCGGTTGCCGGAAAACTGTCTACAGGAACGTAAAACGCTCCAATTCCTATACAAAATTAGCGATTTATAAACAATAAAATGTATATTAAAACAGTTCTCGTGGATCACACCGATGCGGCAGTAAAATCTAGTGGTACTTTTTGAGTTTATTACATTCAGGCAAATGTGGGGTGGCGAGTGGGGAACTATGCTTTATGATAGAATTGACTAATTAATCTGGGTGAGATGTATTTTGCGCTCTTTGAAAATACTAACGGGAAATCATCCCAGAAGAATCAGTGGCTGAAACTAAAACTGTGCCAAACAGTTATGGAAAGGAGCATGATGAACATAAATAAATTCGATAAAAAAAATTACCCATTTAGTACCCCAGAAATGGAAAAAGAAAACGAAGTAGACACTTTAGAGGGTGTGAAGATGAAGGAGGAACGATGGAAGGACGAAATAAAGGCCATACCAGGAAATAATAGGACTAGGAAAGCGCTGGACAGAAATGGTGTAGGGCTTTGCCAAAGTTGAACAAAAAGGCCAAGTTGTCGATGTTTTCGACACACCAGAGTTGTGAACATAATTAATGCAAATTATTGTAAATTGACTGTGTCTGAACAAAAGCAATTATTATATTGTTGGGGCAATCAACCATTTAACCTGTTTAACGCATATTAGCGACCACCGTAGAGACTTTTTTCATATATAGAAATTTGGACGTCGAAATTATATTGTCATACTTCCAATATTGGTACCGAAGGTTACGTTGCATATTTAAACGATTCGATACATTAATATGACTAATTATTTCATCTGAAGGCATTCTTAATCTAATTCTAATCAAATGACTGCGAAATTATATCAATTTTAAACCTGGAGGAATATCAATACCGCAGGATCACATTTGAAATGTGATCACTAATCACTAACGATCATGCTTTTTTGTTTACAATAAAGGATTCCTTTTGTGAAGACAAGAGCGTTCCCGGCTTTTTTTTTTAAATGTCGAATTGACAGTCTAATTAATAATTTTATTGAAGTCTACGTATTTCTAGCTTTCCTCACGTTATATACACCGAGAATTTATTGAAATTGGTTAGGATTCCACACGCGTCAGCTCAGTACAGTCTGCGGTTCCGGAGCGCTCGGAATGCAATATTGGTTATTCAAAATATGTAATCGATTCAAGTTTATGGCTATCGAAGGGGTTTTGGTATAGACTTAATTAAAATTGTAAATAGATGAATGTTTGAGGTGAAAATAGAATAGTTTTTTATGTTATATTATAAATCTGTTAGAATACATGAATTTGATAGAATTATTTATAAGCACTAACGCAAAGTGTTGCGTGAAATGGAATTAGTGTTATCGGAAATGCAGATTGAGAATTAAGAACAACTATATCAAATAATGCTAGAAACAAGCAATATTTTTATAAACCTGAACTTCTATATGCGCGCTTGCCATCTTATTTATTTAGTGGATAAATTAGTTGGATGAGAGATTAGTCTTTGACTGTTTTGATTGAGTACCAGGCGATCATAGGTGATGAAGTGATGGAAATCTGTTTGTATAATATAGTAGCTCTTGACTGACGTATTCTTAATAGTTACCAGGTGACCATAGTAGTGAAGTGTTTGATAAAAGCACAGAGTAGGGATACTTACGATAATAGCGATGGTAATCACGTGTCATTCTAACGATATGTACCAGGGCTTCATACTTAGTTAAGACGCTTCTATGAAGGTTTAGAAGACTTGACAGTACTACAGACGTTTGTAATCAATATTTTTTTAACTTCTGAGTAATTCTAATATTGTTAAATCTAGTATGATAATATATTTATTATAAAAATTATACCCAAATATTCAAAATACTTTAATAAATTAATGTATATGTGTATGTGTACATATGTATGCAAGCAAGAAGTTATACTTCTTTGGCCTAACGAAGCAAAAATTCTTAAAATTATTTATTCCTCATGCTCTTCTGCGTTTGCAGAAAGACCAATATTGTAAAAATCTTGCAACGATGGCGTTGACAATTAATTATTAAATAACGAATACGGTTGTACGGGCTTGAACCCTTTTGCCTATATTAATAATTGCCTATATAATAACCAAAAAAGTAATGAATGTCGCAAAAGTCAGTAAATTTTAGGAACCAACTTCAACCTGTTACTTTTGTGTTACAGTGTTGCGCGCACATCTTAAAATTTCACCCTCATCATTCAAAAATGTTTGTATATTATTTAGTAACCTCGCTTTAATAAAGTTTCCACAAGTGTCGTGTGCAGCATTTTTTTTATTTACTTAACACAATGCGAAATTCATATATTTCATTTACGATTTGTTTGAATCGAATATGAATTAACTTCACTTGGTATATATTGCAGGCTTTCACGCCACATCGGCATTTCAATATTGTTTGTTCAGTTTCACTTGTGAACACGCCAACAGACGTATAAGGGTAGTGAGAACTACTGTTGCATTATATAACATAATAATGAACAGCATAATATCGTTAATTGTACACAAAAACATTGCATTTAATTGCGTTTTGGAAGAAATATAAACCAATTTATATTATAATGTTACTGAGCCAGTTAAATAACACGGAGTTATAAATTACGATATAATTTTAAAATGCCTGTCATTTATATAAAGTACATGTCGAACTGACACAGGAAGGGTTCCATGCCATATACAACGGAGAACAAACGAGCGTACGTGTCACCTGGTGTTAAGTGATCACCGCCGCCCACATTCTCTTGCAACACCAGAGGAATGACAGGGTAACCATGTTACATCGTCCTGGAAACATGTGATTGGCAGCTATCTTGGAATTTGCCATCTTGTTTCAAATGTGTCAAACATTCACTTCGGAGCCGTCGGTGGGCGATACTTAACGTAGTGTTTAAATTCTCTTTTCGTCGATACCGACTTGTACGGGTTTTTTTTGATATACCTATTTAAAACTAAACTTCTTTTTTAGTATAACTAATATTATATAAATAATGTTTTAGAACTAACTAGTACTAAAAACATTATTTATATAAATATTGACATATAAATAAATTTAGTTCTAAAAAACGAGGCAAAACTTCGCCATATGCATTTGGCATGAAAAAGAAAAACGTGGTTAATAGTATCCACTACGTAATGTAGATTTGTGTTAATTAGTCAGCCTAGGATTGTATTAAGGTCAAATATATTTGCTTCAGATAAAATAACATTTATAACACTTCAAATTAGTAATTAAAAACCAAACAAACACGATTTCGGTAAACTGATCAATTCCAACGTTACGAAAAAATACCTTCCTGTATCTAGGAATTAATTTTCCTCGAACGAAATTCGGAATGATTGGGTCGACATGATAATAAATCGGGGAAATTGTGAGCGCCTCAAGCGAGTTGTCAAAACGTCGATATCAAAGGATTTTGTGCCGAATTGACAAACGAATGGCTGGATTATCAGACGAGTTTATGATTAGTTGGATCACTGAACATTTATTTTATTTAATTAGCAAGATAGTAAGCCAGAGAGCAAAAATAACGTAATACGTAAACATTAGTAAAATATAAATATACGGGAAATAACATTCAATTAAAAATAACATTGTTAATTAATTTGCCAGTGGGAGGCCTTTTCCTTTGCACAGGATTCCGGCTAGATTATGTGTACCAAAACGGCAACAAATTTCTGCCGTGAGGCAGCAATGTGCACAAGCATTATTGTGTTTCGCTCTGAAGGGCGCCGTAACTAGTGAAATTACTGGGCAAATGAGATTTAACATCTTATGGCTCGAGGTGACGAGCGTTATTGTTTGCCGCTCAGAATTTTTTTGTTTTTCAAGAATCCTGGGCTGCAATGCATTGTAATGGGCAGCGCGTATCAAATACCATCAAATCAACTGAACTTCCTGCTCGTCTCGTCCCTTAATTTCACAAAAATATATATATTAATAACAGTTAACATAAAATTTAAATATCAGTGTTATTTTTTAAATGAAATAAAATTTTAGAATTTGTTAGTATACTTCAGTGATTCCCTCACATCTGTGATTAAATAAACAAATTTGATTTGTATCAAAATTTAAGGATGGTGTTAGGTTCCAATACGCATTTATCGGGATACGCCCCAAACCTGTTACCAACTAAGCAAACCAATCGAATATGAAAATGCTTCGTTGGTAAGAGTCCTGAGAGGCGCGGTTTCGAATCAAAACAAATTTTTTTAGTATTTACCTAATTGTGATTTTTAGAAAAAAAAAATAAAATCAATAGTTCTGTACAAACAAGTACATCAAAAAGCGATGGACCTTATCAAACCTTTTAATACACATTTTCTCTATTCTCCATTAGGAATCAAAAAGGAATTGATGAAATATAATAAACCAAAAACTATTTTCAATATTGATAATCGTAATATTAGAAAAGTTCGTTCATATCCGTACAAATAAATGTCCCAATCACTAACTCTGTGATAACATTTCGTCCAATATTAGATCGTATAGCAAATTGATTGATTTATATGTAAGCAATATTATTATTGTTTCTGAAGTTACTATAAACAGTACCACATATAATTATTCTGGTAAAGATTTCGAGAGTTCTATAGGCGTATACCAGTGGGAGGCTCCTTTGCACCGGATGCCGGCTAGATTAGGTGTACCACAACCGGCCGACAGGTCGACGTAGCTAGTGAAATTACTGGGCAAATGAGACTTGACATCTTATGGCTCAAGGTGACGAGCGCAGTTGTAGTGCCGCTCCGAATTTTTGCGTTTTTCAATAATATTGAGCGGCACTGCATTGTAATGGGCAGGGCGTATCAATTACCATCAGCTGAACGTCTTGCTCTTCTCGTCCTTAAGTTTCATAAAAAAAGGTACTTACAGGTAAATAAACCTCGACTTGCATTTGTTTACAAAAACAAGTTTCTTGTTGTCGTTTTCTTGTTACTACATACTACAATACAGTAATAGAACAGTACTTTAACTTCATACTAGAGGGCCAAATCGACGTACGCACACATTCACACGATTTACACGGCCGCAAAGTAATCTTAGGAAGACAACTATTGAGTGTCACGCCGCACTGGTTGATGTCCAAGTTAAAAAGGATGTGACTCCCCTTCCGCGTCATCAATATTTTTGAAAGTACCAACCCTAACGCTCCGACCAGACGTAGGTATAAATTTCAAAAAGACTGCTGAGTTACGCTACTGTTATTACTTGTATTCTGCATGTACAATGTGATCGACATCATTCTAGAATGGTATTTACTGTTACATAAAGGAGCACGTATTATTCACTGATTCATTCAGAAATATTAATTGTACGATAATTAATACGGCTTACAGGTACGGTACGTCTCCGACGAGACTTGAGTAAACCGGTATTAATAAATAATTTAATTATAACTCGAGAAAGTTTTAATAATTTAATTGTACGATAAATTTTAAAGCTATACTTGTTAATGTCTAGTGTTAACACCAGGAACAGACATAAACTGATGATGCCTACTACTCGGGTAAGTCGAGTTAGTAAGTCTTTTGTGGGGCGATATATATGCTTTTACAACAAGATCCCAGAAAATGTTCAAAACAAAAGTATTACGTTATTCAAAAGAATTGTTAAAAAACGTTTGTGTGGTACAGGTTACTATAACATAAATGACTTTCTTAATGATACCACCGATTGGGAATGGAGTGACCGCCCTCAGGCTATTAAATAATAAGTTTAATTGTACAATATTACTTTGTTAACATATTTATTCGATGAAAAAAAAGCCCGCTGAGTTTGTTGCGCCCATTCTTCTCAGGTCTGAGGCATTCATTTTGGAATGGGTGGTAGTTTTTTGACTTTCAATAAGTAATGTCACATCCTATTTTGAATAAAAATATTTGAATTTGAATTTGTGTGATATTGATGACTGCAGCTACGTATAATAGATCATTTTCATAATTATACTGGTGTTTTCCGAATCCCGTAGTTCTGAAACGTAACAATATTATAAAACAGATTTAATCTTATAATAAAGTTACTGTGATTCGGACGTTCAGACCACAGTTTAAATAAATATGTTACCTTACTATCGAACCGTACTGTTGCAGAAGCTCTACGTACCTGTAAAAATAATAAAAATGATATCAATTATGGGTAATAAATTTAAATTTGATGTAAAAAAATCCAGAATGAGTTTTTTTTAAATACTAGATAGATTATTCACCTCATAATTAATAAGAACTATTATTTTATTAATAATAAATTAACGTAATACAATCTCTTCTTACATGGGCTGCACTAAAAGTATCGGGAATGGAATATTTTCACTGTTCCTGTCATATTAAAATCTTTTTAATTGAAAACACCTTGGTCTTAAAAATGGAATACCATTTATTTATTTAAAAAAAGATTCTCGGTCTTATCACAAGGTCTTGTCAAACTTGTTTAGTCGTTGAGAAAATGGAATTGACTCGAGAAAATTCTAGAGCGATGATTTATTATGACTTTCGAAGTGGTTTAACACAAAAACACTGTATTGACCGGATGATTTCTGCATTTGGTGATGAAGCCCCATCCAAAACCACAATGTATCACTGGTTTGCTGTATTTCAACGTGGACGTGTCAAGCTCAGTGATGATCCCCGTCAAGGTCGTCCAAAAACTGCAGTCACCAAAGAAAACGTTGATGCTGTGCGTAAGCTGATTGAGGAAGATCGACATGTGACATACCGCGAAATTCAGGCAACTTTAGACATTGGCATGAGTCAAATACAAATAATCTTGCATGAACAATTAGGTGTAAAAAAGTTGTTTTCCCGATGGATAACGCATTTGCTCTGTGTAGAGCAAAAAGCGGCTCGCGTTACTTGGTGCGTCAGAACTCTCGAAAGATTCCACGCAGGATCCTCAAATGCTGTATACAACATCGCATCAGGTGACGAATCCTGGATATACGCGTACGAACCGAAACAAAAAACCAGTCACGAGTTTGGGTGTTCCAAAATGAGTTAAGGCCAATAAAAATTGTTCGTTCACGGAGTGTTGCAAAAAAAATGGTGGCCACGTTTGTCTCCAAAACCGGCCATGTTGCGACTATTCCTCTTGAGGGACAAAGAACGGTTAATGCAGAATGGTATGCTAGCATTTGTTTGCCACAGGTCGTTTCTGAACTCCGTAAAGAGCACTGCAACCGCCACATCATCCTCCATCACGATAATGCGAGTAATCACACCGCGCACAGAACAAAAGTCTTTTTAGAGCAAGAAAACATAGAATTATTAGACCATCCGCCGTACAGCCCCGACTTAAGCCCTAATGAATTCTATACTTTCCCTTAAATTAAGAATAAATTGCGTGGTCAGAGATTTTCGTCACCTGTGGACGCCTACAAAACGGCCATTTTGGAGACCCCAACTTCCGAATGGATTTAAATAGTAATGTTGTGTCACTTCCTTGATTCCCGAAATTTTCAGTGCCGCCCTCGTATGGAGTGATAGTATTTTGTATTGTATGAATTTTTGACGCAAATAATTAACGGTAGATAGTATGACAAGACTGCTTTCATGTTTTATATTGGTTCACTATACTCACATGTATGATAATAGTTACTTATTATTAAAAAGAGCTCAAAAAAAATGCTTGGAGAGTTTCTCGCGCTGCTTCTTCTCTCTCAGAGCGCCATTTTTTGCCGAGGCCGTAGTAGTACCTAGTATATTAGAAATGACATCAAAAAGAATTCTAAAGGAATCAATTTTGAGAAAATAAATGGCTGTTATCCCTTTTATGCCCTTTTATATAATTTATGTTCAAGCCAATTTCGACCTTTTCTCTTTTATGAAAATAATGGCCGAGAGGAGCAGGACGTTCAGCTTGTATTAATTGATACGCCCTGCCCATTACAATGCAGCGCCGCTCAGGATTCTTGAAAAAACCAAAAAGTCTGAGCGACACTACAATTGCACTCGTCACCTTGAGACATAAAATGTCAAGTCTCAATTGCCCAGTAATTTCACTAGCTACGGCGCCCTTTAGACCGAAACACAGTACTGCTTCACATTACTGCTTCACGGCAGAAATAGGTACCCAAAAGCTAACCGGCATTTTGTGCAAAGGAGCCTCCCACTGATTGTACGTCGCTTAAGGGGAACCATTAGCTGAGGTTACAGATTTACGAATTCTAAAAGAACATACCGTCGCGTTAACACGGGCGAAACATCATCAGTGTGATAATAAGACAGCTGCAGCGCCGACTAAAATAATAAGTTAAAAAAATAGAGTTTCGTTCTTAGCTAGTTAATTTCCTTTCCCAAAATTAACCAAAAATATCGAAATTTTGGAAACTGGGAAGGAAATATTCAGTGTCGAACTGAGTAATTTTGAAGTATCTACTCTAAAAAATATCAAAAAAAGCAAAACAGAGGGAGGGACACAGATAATGATCAAAATATTATTGATCTTATTTAAAATAATTTTGATCTATGATTAAAAACCAAGGAGAATCGAGTCATCTTTAGCAGGATTTTTATGTCGCAGAGTAATGTTGGGCAGCATTAATGATTATTTTGCTATGCATAATGCATATTTCCCTTTTACTTAAAGTCACATCAAATAAAAATCAAATCTTACCTTAATATCAACTTTTTTAGATGCAGATAACACCATTCAGGATTCACAAAACGATTTCTTTTTAATCTATTTGTGGAAAGAGAGAGCAAACAATGATTTAAATAAATAATTAAGAATGTAGAAATTATGATGCTAAATCCGCGCGAATTAAATCTCTAAATTAAAAAATGAAATAGCCGTTAAAAACCGAAAAATAAAAGTAAGTAAGAGTATAAGTGCTTTTGTATACTTTTTAAAATATTTATGCAAGAGCACGCAGTTTCCTGCGAACACAAAACGAACCTCTTGACCGGCTTTCGAAGACGAAATCTTAACATTTAACACTGGATTCTATAAAGTAACAAAAATGAATGAATGCTTTTGTTTTGTTACTTACTAGAAGCTGCAGACTTTGTCCTTCATCGAGGCAAATAAATATAAAATGTAGCTTTTTTTATATTACATCTGTAAGTTATTTTAATTGCAGGAATTTGGTATCATGGTATAATATGAAGCGTTAGTGATATTTTAGAGTTTGCTGTAAAATGGGAGAATTCCTGCTTGTATGAATTTAAAACCCAAAACTTAAGCGTTCAATACATTAATTAAAAAATACATGTGGTAAAAATTATGAATCCAAGCCAGTTTGAAATTCTCATAAAGCTAGTAAGTTCCATCTTTAGCGACGACACAAAGTGGAAAAATAAATATGAATTTTGTATTAGTTTTTACTTTACGAAAACTCAGCGAAGTGCTTTCAAAGTGCTATGTAAGCTTTTCTTTAAAAAACTTATAGTATAACATGATCCCATCGTATAATAATAAAACAAGCAATTCTTGTTAATATTTTTTATGTTTCACCAAAGTGGGTCGATTTTTTTTTATATATTTACAAGCGGATTTTTGGGGCCAAAAACCAGATAAAACAAGATAAATCCAGGTGATCTCTGGGAAAATGGGTAGGTAACAACCGTATTCTCCACGTATCTCTCTCTCTCTTTCTTAAACTGAAGCTTCATCCCTTATACTGTTTTTGGTAAACCTTTTTTATAGCAGCAATCCCAGGTACAGTTTACATACAACGAGCAGAACTCGGTCTTTAATACTTATCAGAAAAAGTACACATAAAAACCAAAACATGATAGGTCATGTTCATTACCGAAAATCATAACACCAGTAGTTTTTAACTTCTAAAAAAAATCGGATTTTGAATAGTGATGGGATCCTAAAATACTCTGTTTTATCCTACTAGAATATAAGGGAGTAATTACATATTTATCTGCTCTAATAAGTGTATAAAAAAAAAATGTGAAGTTTGCCTCGAGTAGCGATTTCTGAATAAGATTGTGAATTGTACGAGCGCACACAAGCACAGTCATTGAAATTTTGTCTATGATTTGCTATTTCTTTTGATAATTTTCGACATTGTTTTATTTTGTGTTTAGTAATGGATAAATCGGTATGTTTACCGCATTAGGGTGCCGAATTTTGCATGAATGATTATAGGGCACAAGTATTTTGGATTCTAATTTTATTTCAATTTCGTTTTTTATGCCATAAAATTTGTGGTATGTCTACAATTCGCTGTAACTATCGTACATATAAAACACGATATTCTGGACCACACCACAACATTATTATAAATAAGTACCAAATCAACAATGAGATGGATGGATTATCATTAGGATTTGATTGAATCATCGAATGTTGATCTCCATATACGGCAAAAAGGAGCAGAAAGTAAAATTTTTGCCGATATATTTATACATAGAGTAGAGATACTTACACATCGATATACACACAGTATTGCACCTGCACGTAGGGTTACCCTCCATCCGGATTAATCCGGAGTCCGGACTATTAGAGGGTAGTCCGGATTTTGTCCGGCACTCTAACTTTTCCGAATTTTATTTTTAACTAATTGGAATATAGTAATACTACAACTACATATTAACTAATATCTAAATAAGTATTTAATCTATACGAGAAACGAAATATAAACGAGATCAACTTAAAAGTCGGGTCTTTATTGAAATGTCAGGCTTTTTGTCAGGACTTTTCAAATTAGTTAATGGTAACCCTATTTGCACACCAACGCGTGTCGAATGCTTTGTGTCCACTACCTACGGAACATAACTCCAGTAATGGAATCTTATATTTACTTCTCACCACACCGAGAAGTGCTGAATAAGTACTTCTATCAGTATTAGATAATGATAAAACTACATTATGCAGTCATATTTTAAGATAGTTTTCGATAAAATTAAACGATGGAATGTTAATGTTATAGCTATGGCGGAATTCAGTCGCAGACACTCCTACTTCCGAAAATAGATTAATATTTAGAATTTAGAATCAGTCTCTCGGGTTCTCTCTGAATCTTCTACCGCATTTATCACGGGGAGTGCTCAGAGGAGCTGTTCGGGTTGATTCCAGCGGCCGAATTCCACCACCGGACATTACGTGGAAAGTACCATCCGCATCACGTAGACGTCTGGCATTCCACAACCGCGCGTTTTGTCCGAAATTTCTTGCATCGCACAGCCACTTTGTGGAATCAACTACCGGCAGCGGTCTTCCCGAACAGATACGACTTAGGGACCTTCAAGAAAACAGCATACTCCCACCTTAAGTCTTATGTCGATCCCGTTGCCTTTAATTACCTCAATTGAATGAGTTGAAATGAAATTCGAGTTGCATCGCTTGAATTTGCCCCTTCGTGAGCGTTCACTTTCGCAAAGCAAACCGCATGCCACGGTTCCTGTTAATGAATACAATTCACAATTTATCATTAGTAACAATGCCACGTCGCGTGAATATTTGTAGTTTCCTGTCAACGTTTGCATTCAGCTCTTCAATGCTGTTGACTCGACTCAACTAAATTAATTTAGCCGCAACAAAGGGTGATGTTTACCTTGGTACTGTTGAAATTCCACCTGTCTTGATTGTATAAATACAATCATTCATATTCGTGTTAACTTTATGAATATTAACAGTTCGATTCAATTAATGTTTATTCAAAATAGTTTATTGTTTCATTAGTGTGACTACGGAAAATGTTAACATTTAACAATGTGAACAATTTATATTCATTTTTAACAAGTTTCAATCTATGTGTGTGTTCATTTGCAGTAGTTACAGTAAAATATCGCTACCGTAGCAGAAAACATCGTTTGCTTTTCGATTTAGGTACTGAAAATACCTTTATTATAAATATAAAATACACAGGCCTTCAAAAGTAAGTATCACACTTTTAAAATTGGGATAACGTTTTAAGTTCACAAGATATACTTTCGAAATAAAAAGGACTCCAAAGAGAATTTAATTTTTACATAAAAACTTTATAGTCGGTAACCTTCTTTTAAGAATTGGCTGAAAAAAAACTTCAAAAACAAAACCATTCCTTTTTCAAAGTGGACATTTCCGAATTACAATTTTACCATTCACATTTTTCTTTCTGTTTTAAATTTTTTTTTAAACAGCATCGAGTAGCGAGGCTGCAATACGCCCGTGAACACATGCAGTGGGATGAAGAAGAATTTTTGCAGTTGAGTCTCGATTCTCCCTTTACACTTCTGATGGAAGGCGAAGTGTTTACAGGCGACCTGGTGAGCGATACCTTCAAGCCTGCATCTCAGAAAGAGTCCAATACGGTGGAGGCAGTGTACATGTATGGGCTGGCATATCTTCAGAAGGTCGCACAGAGCTAGTTGCCATAGAAAATGGCACCCTCACTGGGCAACGATATGCTCAAGAGATTCTCAATGAGTATGCAGGGCCGTATTTAGCAAATATGGGTGATGGATCGATGCTGATGCATGATAATGCCCGGCCACACACGGCTCATATCGTACAAGAGTATATTCAGGAGGTCGGTATCAGCGTGATGGCTTGGCCATCAAGAAGTCCTGATCTGAACCCGATTGAACACGCCTGGGATGAGCTTGGGAGGCTAGTCAGAAATCGCAGACCACCACCTACTACCCTCAGGGCACTAAAACAGGCCCTGGTAGAAGAATGGGAGAATATTCCCCAACATCGGCTCCGAAACTTAGTGTTCAGTATGCCAAACCGGCTCGAAGCTGTAATCAGAGCTCGAGGAGGCAATACCAGTTATTAAAAATTAAATAACATGTAATACATTTTAGTTGAATGTTTTTACACTAAACTAAAAATGTCTATTTTCATTGTTTTATCTTTTTTAAGTTAAAAATGTAACTAATGTATAATTTTAGTTTCTAAGAATTAAAGCCTATAAAATTTGCAACAAAACGTTTTTAATCTTAAATCTCTATAGCTAAGAAAAAAAATTAATTTGAAAAGTGTGATACTTACTTTTGCAGGCCAGTGTAGTTACTTACCTTTTGCAAGATAATATGATCTATATTGACTACTTAAATAAAACACCTTTAAAGAATTAAAACGCGTGTAATTGTAACTGTTTTTACATTAGATTGTTGCGTAAAAGTTACATTTTTATTTGCTAGATAGTAATAACAAGCAGGGGGACACAGTCCCCCTGTAAAAAGATCTGGAAAGGTCTTGAAACGTCGGGTTGACTAAAATTTGACAATTGACTATGTCGTGATCTTCAAACGCATACCTAATTACTATCTGCACATATAGGTTTGACAACGAAAGAATATTGATTAAAATTAAGATAATATAACTATTTATATTATAGACCAAACCAAAACTGATTTTATATGTGACCGTATACTAGGTAGCAGTACTTACTACGCAGTTCAATAGGTGTGACAAAGTGGATATTTATATCTACTAATAGGTACGTTTTATTTTTGTCATTATAAATGTCTCTTAATAGGTACTTAAAACACAAATTTTATTTGAATGTAGGTAGTAACAGTCAATTTTATTTGTATCTAGGATTCCCTAGGTCAGCCTAAGGTTACTTTATTAGGGCTGTGCGAGCTGAATTGCACCTAATTGTATTAGACTAAGAGTCCCTATTTCTTTAATTGACTTTGCGGAGTGAACCTTCTGCAACTTTTTATACTTTTAAGAATAATTTATAAAGGTTCTGTTAAGTATTATAATATTTCAATCGGTATTTATTCAGTTTGCAGAAAATATTCGTTCTGTAAAGCCAATATATTTTTTTTAAATAAGCTCACGTTTATAATCATAATTGAATTTTAATATTTACTATTTGGAAAATAAACTCAATTCAATTTTTACCTCGTTGATTGAAAACTTCTTTTTCATAAAATCATTTGATGGCCTGATGTACAGCAAATAATTATAAATAAAATATGTATCAACAATTTTTTATTTTTAACCTACCGTTATGTAAAGCCTTGAATTGCTAGTATAATTTCACGGAAAACGTGAAGTAGCTTCGCGACTTATTACGCATTCTTGTCTCCGTAGAACTAAAGTAAGCTAGCAGTCCAACTTCGAGCCTGTTGCTTTTTTCTGCTGAGGCCAGTTTCTGTCTAAAGAATTATTAATATTACGTTTGTTCTAAGTTTTTATGGATATTAATTATTAAATTTACTTGTTTTTGTAGTATCAACTTTCATAGCACATTATCCGAATAATTCTGCTTTTTGTGGGTTATGGATTCGTCATGTCTGTCTTTCTTTACGTTCGTATGTCACAGCCACTTTTTTCCGAAACTATAAGAACTATACTGTTGAAACTTGGTAAGTAGATGTATTCTGTGAAACGCATTAAGATTTTCACACAAAAAAAAACAACAAATTTTGGGGGTACCCCATACTTATAACTGAAACCCAAATTTTTTTTCTATGCATAGGTCTTCAAAAATGATATTGACGTTTCTAATATAATTTTTTTCTAATCTGAATAGTTTGCTCGAGAGACACTTTATAATTGGTATTTGGTGTCTCCCCCTCTGTAACTTCTAAAAAGAGAAGGATAAAACTAAAAAAAGTTACAACAAACTACAAGAACTTGCTGCTATGGAACCATTCATGGGCGAGTCCGACTCCCACGCAAGATAATAACACGCTTTAGTTAGCTTGGTATACAGATTTAAACAATCTATTTATTACTGAATGCCATTAATATTACATTTAATACTATAGAATACCAATATATACTTTATCCTCCAAATGTTTTTTTTCTGCCATGTTACCCTGTCGTCGCAAAACAAAGGGCCCATGACACAATTCAAGAATAGAACAGTAGCGTAACTCAGCAGTCTCCTTGAAATTTATACCTACGTCTAGGCCGAGCGCTAGGGTTTGTACATACAAAAAGATTGACGACGCACACGGCGCGGTGTAGCTAATTTAACTCGGACAGCGACCAGTCTCGGGGACGTACGGCGTGGCACTAATCGTTTTGTCTTCCCAAGATTGCTTAGCGACCGTGTAAATCGTCTGTATGTGTGCGTGCGTCGATTCGGGCACTAATAATATGAAATTATGTACTATTCCAATACTGCATTATGGCGACTGTGGACCACTTTGTGTAACATTAGTTTAAGGAATAGATATAACAATATACCTTTCTTTAACGCTAGTTACACACCAATATCCGGACGACCGAGCCTTGCTCGGATTTTTAAGAATGTACAAAACTTGAATAAAAAAACTTATAGGACATCTGGATTCAAACAGGGGTCTTCTGCTTTCCGGATCACCCAATGTCCAATCTGAGCTATTACAGTCTTGTATATAGTTGCGAAATTTACCTTTGCGTTGTAATCTCATTATAGCTGTTCCTGATTAAAACACGGATAAAATTAGATTTTTTAATTGAAGCCTAGCTAGATCGATTTATCGCCCCGAAATCCCCTGTATACTAAATTTTATGAAAATCGTTGGATCCGTTTCCGAGATTCAGGTTATATATACATGTATACAGGAATACTCGTTTAAAGATATAAGATTAAGTAGAATTTGTTGAAGTTGCAGCCCTACTGTCTGTACAGTAAAGTGTATACTATAATTAGTTGTAATCCACATTAAATATGAAACCAGAGTAATTCCACGCAACACTACTAGTAAAACTTGAAATATCCAGATTTGCATTTAATTAAGTTAAGGGAATTAATTAAGAACTAACTAAGAATTCTGCACCAAGAAGCTTGTTCTACGAACCGAGTTAAGAATGAAATTACGTTCACTTTGAGTGTGTTGGTATTGTGGAAATACCCCTTTTATAATTTAAATTATAAACAACTAGAAATTTATTTTACTTAAAATTATTTTGTAGGTTCCCACTTCGATTATTTTTTCTACACTTGCAACAGGTAAGTACAAGGAGTTCTTTGTGACTAAACCTTTTTTTTTCTTTCTTTTTTTTTGAACAGATTTCGGGTAGTTACCTATATTAGTTTTTATTTTATTTTATATTATCATTGAGGCGACGTTACAAAATGGCACAACGGAAGAGCAGCGCTGGTTTTCAAACCCGCAAACACGCTTTCTTTCATTCTTAAACCTTAGCCAGATAATTTTAATTATAACATTTTTGTTATCTCCAAGGTAATTCGTCTCCTTATTTATGTAATGATAATATGTTGGAATCTTCGATTTTGCATTGTTTTTGCGACATAGCAGTTGTAATTTTGCAAAAATTTGTTTTCTCAGACGAGGATATGAATAGAGCGAGACTCTACTTCTGGCCGGCTCACAGACTAGCATTCTATCAGAGGCAACACCAGCCATAATGAAGTATTGGTTTCATTATTGGTCTGGTCCATCCGGTATCTGGTTGAGCCATTTGACCAGTTGTCTATGAACTGCTTGATTCTTTGTAGTTGCGTTGCACCATTGCGGCTTCTGCCGAACTGTCTTCTAAAACGGGAAATTCTCCGAAAAGATTTGACCAAGTTATTGCAAAACAAACACTGTAATATCATTCTCAACATCTGGATGTATATCATTTATCCACAGTGTTCCTCTAGGAAGTACGCCGTTTATTATAACTTAACTACGTAGATCAGTAATGGTCAAAAATTTTAAATAGTTTTTTCTATTATCCTAATTCGCTGGTATTGTTATTGTTTACGATTATGTTACATCTTCCAGCAAACAATGAACAATTTGTTATGTTTTTAAAGTTATAACACTTCTAGGAATAATAGAAAAATAAAATTTGAAAACAAAATTTTATGGACGATGCGGGACTCGAACCGACGACCTACGACGAACTCGAGAGGTGAAATGAGGGTTATACATACTTTAAAAACATAAAAAACTGTGTAGATTTGCAAGAGCGACATCTCAAGTCAATTTCCCAATATGCAAATACTGGGGTTGAGCAGGTTATCAACCGTAAAGTAGATCCTGTAGATGAAGCAACAACCTGAGAGTTGAACAAAGCATTCAAGATTTTATGACGATACGTCACTCGAACGGTTAGCTCAGTTAGGAGAGCAGTCGTACGGAACGCAAGAGGTCGTGGGTTTGAATCACGCATCGTTCATAAAATGTTGTTTTCAAACACTAAATGAAATCAAATATTTTAGCTCCAGTAACATATAAGAGTCATGTTTAATTGCTACTAATGGATATAGCAGCATAGGTGCTGCTAAACAAACAAGTCTGGTAAACTTGCGTGCTGATTGTTGGCATACATCAAACGAAACAGAACGTGATCGACGTTCTGTATGCGATAGGAAATTGTTTAATCTGCAGTTAGTGTCAATAATAAACTTCTTACCATAGCGAAATAAATTACTAGATCATTAGAAAGGTTTTAGTATCCTTACCTTAAAAGGTAATTTTAGCTTACTACTGATATTAAAGGAAACTGAAAAAGAATCTTTTGAATGAATAATATTTATTTCTTAGTAAGTACAAAATTAAGTATTCAGAGAAGATGGTCTAACTGCCGTTTTCAATAACGTATCTCTAGTTACGGATAAATTACTATCACCGTTTAATGACAAGATCGTATCTATCCATAGTTATGGCCAATATAGTTATAGTCCAATACTTTATGTTATTGAAATGTACGATAAGTTATTGAAATTTAAGCGTAAGAGGATAGATTTTTCTACCTCTAGTAAGTTAAACTCAGTATAGACAGGTTATTGAAAACGGCCGTTAGTAACGTCCTTCTTGTGTTATACAATGACCTTTCAACTAATCTCATACCAAATGGGAGTGTTTAATATCAAAATATTGAATACCTTTCGTTTGATTTAAAAAAATGTTATTGATCTCATTTTAATGATTAGGTAACCAATCGATATCAGATTAAAGATTTTTAAAATCTGTAACGGTTATGGAATAATCGCCTGGTAAACGATTACAACCTAAAGTTGGGTATTATGTATTAGTTTAAATCTAACTAACAAAATATGTACAGTGATCGTCTGTGGAAATACTAACTGTTTCAGTTCTTTTTTTTATAAAAATAAGGGACGAGACGAGCATGGCGTTGATTGGTATTGATTCGCCCTGCCCATTACCATGCAGTATCGCTCAGGATTATTGAAAAACCCAAAAATTCTGAACGGCACTACAATTACGATCGTCACCTTGATACATAAGATGTTAAGTCTTCTTTGCAGTAATCACTAGCTACGGCGCCCTTCAGACCGAAACACAATAATGCTTACACATTACTGCTTCACGGCAGAAATAGGCGCCCTCCATAATCTAGCCGGCATCCTGTGCAAAGGAGCCTCCTTCGGTGAATTGTGGTAAAATTGGTGGTGAAAAGTGAAGTTGTTTATTATACATAATTAAAAATGTTATACTAATGCTAGATGCTCTAGGATGTCACGGTCTATGCTGCCTGAAACAAGAGTCATGCAGCGTCAATGAAGTGATCCGTAGCGCGTTTGCCGCTCTTAATGGGTGCCTATGTCAGCTGTTTTAGAGTCAAATGGTTATTGCTTGTCGCAATGGCAATGACGCTAACGACTTCCACGGGGAAGGGCGTTGGTGTGGGACGAAGTGTGTAATGTGTCGGTCCTTGCAAGTCTTTCATTTTTGTGCCGTTTGGTGTCCGTGGGGCCCAAAGGTGCGGAGACTGCACAAAGTACTAGGTCTTGGTTGTTCTAAGAAATTATTTCTTTGATCAACTGATCATGAAAGCTTAGGTTTTTTTCCTAAAGGATGAAAAGACAAAAAATCGAATGCTATTACTATAAGACTATAAAGTCAATGGGTCAAACTATCTATAATCTTTTTTGCAGTTAATTGTTAGTGAAATGTACGTATAAGCTTTACGAAATACAATTTCAGATTTAGTTGCATTAAATATAGAATACGAAGGAAACCCTGAACATGACAAAATAAACGGTTAACTAAGCATCATGTATTCTGTTCCTTCCGTATCATGGAGTATAAATGATAGTTTGCTGAGTAAAGGAAATGCTAAACACAGCCACTAATTAATTCTGAAGCGTTGCTGATGTGTCGCTGCAAGAGAGAGCCCAGGATAACAGACTTGCTTTACATTACTAATTAGAATCAGATTGTAACAACACTTTAGTTATTTGAATTGTATCAGCGATCGAAATAAATTGTTATGCTCCATTTGCTGTTTAGAATTGTAGATAAGCCATTGTATTTTGATGTTTAAAATGTATTAAACCTATAATAAATAGCATGTGAAATTGTTTAATAATGTTTTTTTATGACAATAAAGGACGAGACGAGCAGGACGTTCAGCTGATACGCCCTGCCCATTACAATGCAGTGCCGCTCTTGAAAAACCCAAAAATCCTGAGCGGCGCTACTGTTGCGCTCGTCATCTTGAGACAAAAAAGATGTTAAGTCTCATTTGCCCAGTAATTTCACTAGCTACGGCGCCCATCAGACCGAAACACAATAATATTAACTTTACTTACTTTACGACGGAAATAGGCGCCGTTGTGGTACCCATAATATAGCCAGCATTCTGTGCAAATTAACCTCAAACTGGTGAGTTGCTAAGGACGTGAAATATCATGAAAGCATTGCAAAAATTCCAATTGTGTAGGTGAGTAATGGCTTCGCTAAGTACAGTGTTTTTTTTCCAAAATGCGGAGTTTAACGAGTAAATATTTGTTATATATTACAAACGAGCGTTCGAGCACAATACAAGTAATAACTCAGCGGTCTCCTTGAAAAAAAACTTATTTAATTAAATTATATTATTATATAAAAACTTGCATCTTCGGCCGAGGAGTTGCAGGAGATGGTAACTGCTATGAATGGAGCTTTTGGTAGAAAGGGAATGAAGATGAATGTAAAGAAGACGAAAGTGATGGTGCTTGAAAGAGATGAGGCAGTGACAGACTGCAATAGGAGATGAAAAAATTTAACAGTTAAATGAGTTTGTGTATCTGGGTTCTAAATTTACAAGAGATGGAAAGAATGAGAGTGATATTGAAAGAAGAGTGAATGCAGGAAACATGGTGACTGGAGCTTTGCACTCCTTTATGAACAGGCAGAAGGTGTCTAATAAGGCTCGTTTGGCTGTGCATGAGGGGGCGTTGGTTCCAACACTCATGTACGGAAGTGAAAGTTGGGTATGGCAGAAGAAACATGAAAGCAGAATAAATGCAGTTAAGATGAGAGCGTTGAGAAGTATGATAGTAGTTAAACTGAGTGATAGGATAAAAATAGTGAGATAAGGAAACGTTGTGGTCTGAAAGAAGATGTTGTGACAAAAATTGAGAAAGGTATGCTGAGATGGTTTGGACATGTCGAAAGAATGAATGAAGAACGATTGACGAAGAAAGTGTATAAGGCCAGTGTGAATGAAAGTGTTGGAAGGGGTAGACCTAGGCGGACGTTTCAAGATCAAATCAGGGACGTCTTGAAAAAAGGCCAGGTCAAGACTACCCTACGGGAAAGAGGCGTGATTTTATGTAATAAATTATATATAATTATATATAATTACTTTAATGGCAGACCAGTGCTGGTTTTCAAACAAATAAACATGCTGAGTTGGAACCACTTTGTAACGTACTTATATAAATAATATATCTCTATCTTTCTTACATTTAAGTATTTTGTATTTACGTGTACAATAAGATTCAAATAAACATTTTGTTTTTTCTTTCTTTATTTCAAGTAAACAACAAATGCAAGTAGATGATTTAACATTAGCCACTGAAAGAAATCGTACCGACATTCTACTTAATCTCTAAATCAAAGAATAATAGAATAGAAGTTGCATTCAGTCAAAAAGGTTTATGTATTCTTGTAACATAATTGACTCAGAAACAACATTTACTCCATTAAAATCGAATAATGCGAAAACTCTGAACGACAAATAAAGTACTTTCTTATTTTTTATGTGAGATGTCATCTCGCACTTCTGGGATTAATTAAATTAAATTTCTAACCAAAGTTTATGAACGCTTCTAATATGCAATTGCTGGGGTTGAGCTAGTTATCAACTGAAAAGATCACTGTAGATGGAGCCACAACCTGAGATTTGAGCAAGATAAACCAAGATTTATGAACCATACGTCACTTGAACGGTTGGCTTAGTTGAGAGAGCACTCAGACGGAACCCGAGAGGTCGCGGGTTCGAGTCGCGCATCGTTTATTAATTTTAGTTAAAAATTTAATTCAAACGAAGCACTGCCAATCAAACAACTGGCAAATGAAGGAGAAATAAGACAAGATTCTCTCTCAATGGAGAAACAAAAGGTAAATAACATTCTTAACAGTCTAACAAGAACAAGTTGTGTTTCTCTGTAATTAAAAGTTTTACTTTACTACTTAGGTTAAATAATTCTAGGTACACAAAATATTAGATTCAAGTTAAATAGCAAATTACCTTTAATTAAAAGAAACAACACTTAACGTTAGTGTATAGCCGATGTCCATTCTGTATGTATCTATCTAGATTTATCTCCATATCTATATATATAAAAATGAATTGCTGTTCGTTAGTCTCGCTAAAACTCGAGAACGGCTGGACCGATTTGGCAAATTTAGGTCTTGAATTATTTGTGGAAGTTCAGAGAAAGTTTTTCCTTTGATGTGTCCATACATAATTTCTATGAGAGAATTTATTGACGCACGGTTTGACAGTTCTGCTGTGAAACAATTTCATTACGACAGCAGGGTGCATATTTTACGAAGTAATTTTTGATGTTACGATATATTATTGTCAAATTCATATAAAAACATTATTTTATTTATAATATACAGAACAACGTCTGTCGGGTCAGCTAGTTTATAATAATTTTATTTCACAATATTCACAATGATGTGTGTTTATATTTCTAATCAACATCAAAGAGAATTTAAACATGATCACCATGTCCCACTGACATTTGTCAGTGTCATTGACACTGACTTATAACGAAGAGAAGTGTATTCTCTTTACATCTAATTAATGAGAACATAATATAGCAAAAATGTTCCATAACTTACACAGCGTTCAAATATTGCATTAGCCTTTTCGCTTTCATTAGGGGTGAGTTTAAATGAAACGCAAACTGAAGCCAAGTTGACAGAAGTGGGTAACCCGTTTAACTACTTTAACTAGTTCGTAGTTAACTCCAGTTTTATAGCCAATAAGCGGCTTTGACTATATCTACCCTCGGGATTAATTACGTACACTGTTTACCTACTTTATTAGTTCTCAGCTCAAATGTTGTCATATTTTTTATAGTTTCGTTTAAGGTTTACTTTCGTACTGACTGTTAACATTGAAGAAGGAGACACGAACTGATTATTTCAAAATAATTTCAAAACTCCTGATGATAAAAATATAATATTTAATGCTTAGGTTATTATTATACTTTAGATAGAGCCTCTTGCTGCTAGACGACCGATTAAAACAGGCCAGGTTTATTACTTTAGTGTGCGTAACAAGGTACGTTTAACACTCGCGATTTGTATGTCACTGTCAACCTCAAACACAGACGGTTTTTGACATTTGCACAGCTGTCACAGTCTATCTGCCTAGATTTTAAACGCCTGTCTAAATGTTCTAAGATTTAATGTTAAAATTGAGTGGAATTACATTACATTAACGAACTGCCCAAAGAGCTGCAAGAAGTGTACATAAATACCACGAAAATCAAAACTCGCTTTAAAAGATACTTCCTGAAAAAGAATAGATTTTGGAAAAAAGAATTGAATGGCTCTAGGTACCCAGATAAACCCGTGAGGTTTTCGTGGTACTTATTTCATAAAAATATATGTATTTGTTCTGTATTGGCTAGTAAAAAAATAATAATAATAATTTGACGTATGTCTACTGTGTCTTGACGACCACTTATAACAATAATAATTATGAATGTACTACCCGATACCCGCGACTTCATCCGCGTGCACACATGGCTGAGCTCGAAGTGCTTGTAAAATCATTGTTTCTTAAAACTGGTTAATATTATGTGAAAATATCGCAATATTTTTTTAGATAAGGGCCAAGTGTATAAGAAATAAAATTTGGAAGACTTAATTTTCCGTGTTGCGCAGATGAAAACCTCTATCATTTTATTTAAATAGATAATTAACTATCTTGTGCCCGGTGCGCTTGTCTTGCCATAAAAAAACCTACCAATGTGTTCCAATTCTGCCACAGTTAGTAGTTAGTTAGTTTGACTGGGCTGTTTGCACACTTAGCCTCTTAAATGGGCCATTGTGCGCGTCAGTTAATCTTCTTACTCCAACCAGCCCAGACCGTCCTAGAAAGATAGCAGCCTTTTCAGACTGATGCAGGCATCCGGGAGCGATACTAGAGATTAGAGAGTGCCCGTTGTTCGGCCACGATGTTGTACTCAATTCCAATTCTGCCATATGCATGTATGTATACAAAATTTCATATCAATTTGATCTATGGTTCAAAAGATAAATAACTGTCATCAGTGCTAGTCACACAGTACTAACTTAACTATGTCCCTCGCAGTGCTCATTTCGGCCGCTATTTGTGTGCAGTTTCATTTAAAATGGCTAACGGTTCTCAAAATTTTAGTGAAACCGCCTTTTCTGCTGTGAAGCAGTAATGTGTAAGCATTGTTGTGTTTCGGTCTGAAGAGCGCCGTAGCTAGTGAAATTACTGGGCAAATAACATCTTATGTCTCAAGGTGTATGGTGCCGCTGAGAATTTTTGAGCTTTTCAAGAATCATGAGCGACACTGCATTTTAATGGGCAGGGCGTATCAATTACGATCAACCGAACGTCTTGATCGTGTCGTCCCTTAATGTCATAAATAAAAAACATACATTCTGTTCTATATAAATAAGGTACATTATATGTATATATAGGGTTTAGAACAAGTGATCGCCATAGGAAAAAGTGATGACTATTATAAGAAGAACCAAAAAACGTCTACAGAAATAATTATATTTGCACTCATTCGATGGTTGTAATGAAATGTTAAAAACATTGATAAACCCAGATTACATACGCACATAACACTGGTTTATTTAAAACACAAACAGCGCGTGATAATCACAATTTATCACAGCGTTACATAAATGGGTCAAGATTGTTTCTTCTCGTATAATAACATCTATATATAAATAATTGGGTTATGTCTGTATGTTTATGATATTTTCCGTTTTACTATCTTACAAGCTTATAACATTACTAATGTTATAATTCTGATAAGTTTTACTTTGAACTCGCTAATGTCTGAATATAAAAATCGGTCTGGTTTATATAGTATTCATTGTTTACAGTGACAGGTGGACAGGGTGAAGACGTCTGTAAAAGGCGATGTCCGCTAAATAAAAAGGGATTCACTCGATTGTATGAAACGTGCAGTCATTGATAGATTGACAGATGACGGCTATAATCTTGTAAAAAACGGAGATAGCCGAAATCCACTACGTTTTAAGCAACTGTTCGATTTCAAGCTTAACCGGATTACCTTCGTTGCCGTTCGCCATACTGTGATTACTACTTTTTCAAATTTATGTTAAATCACTGCTCGTTTCATACTAAACTAAATTTAAATTTTTACTAAGGCAGTCTCGCCTCTTATTAAGTAGTATTGGAAATAAATCGGATGACGGAAGCCGGATCCAGTGCGTAAATTACCATAGAAATAGTTCTACAACTCCGGACCGTGTTTTCACGCAGACGGATCTGGTCGGACGTAGTGCGAAAGCTCTCTTACAATATACTAGCGTACAGACGACAATACGTGACCAATTTTGATTCGTCAATTTTAGCTAGTGGTTTGATATTCAAAACACTAAGGAGTTAATGCCAAGCGTGGCTGACTGTTTACGACTTGTCAATCAAAATCGGTCACAGAACAATTGAGTCACTTACCTTTTCTAAACAATTTCTTATGTTTTTAAAGTGACCCTCACTTGTAGTATTAAAAAAAATAAACAAAATTTCATGAACGATGCGGTATTCGAACCCTCGACCTCTCGCGTTCCGTGCGAGTGCTCTGCCAACTGAGTTAACCGTTCGAATGACATATCACCATAAAATCTTGTATGATTTGTTCAACTCTCAGGTTGCGGCTTCATAGACCGGCTGTGTGCTGGGCCGAATCATCACTCGCACGGAACGCGAGAGGTCGTGGGTTCGAGCCCCGCATCGTTCATAAAATTTTGTTTTCAAATTTTATTTTGTGTATTACCTTTTCTATCTTACTGCATCTCCATTAATAATGTTCTTCTCTCCCACAAGCTTTGTTGCCTATACGCTAGTATTTTGTAAGGTTGTGGTAATAATATAACTTCATAGATTAGCACAGACAGTTTGAAATAAAGCTCTATGTACGAATTATTTAACAGACGATCATTTATCAATACCACTAATGTTTTACCAGGAGACTAGCAACAAGCAACATGATAATAAATCACTATACAACACTTCAACTACTACAAGCCCGCTTAATGAACTACTACGAAAATTATGTTAAAAAAAGACAAAAGATCTAAGAATCGGTTTTTATGAAAGACGGGTACAAACGAACTTGCGGTTCTCCTAAGTACCCGTTTTTTCTTTGAAGGTAAACATGTCCAATCGGCCTGGAAACAAGTGGGAGAAATTTAAGACGTGCGAAGGAAGGATTCGGTGGCAGGAATAAGATCAAACAGCTTCGGCACACTCTTCCTGATAAAAGTAGAAGAATCACAATGAAGCCACGCCAATGCTATATATATAATTCGAGCTGCTCAGACGAACGCGCTCAAATGGTTAGAGCTGTTAGTGGGGCTAATTCCTATTCTGCCCAGTACACAGCCGGTCCGTGTCCGGTCTGATGATTTTCCACGGCTGTGAACCGTCTTTTAGGCCACCTTTGCCAAGCCTGTTGGCGCCGAAAAGCTATTTAAGCTACTTGCATGGGGATCAACTCGAGATGGACTGGCACTAGAAGGCTTTCGTACCACCGTACAACATAAATAATCCTACTTTCTTTTACTTTGATGAAAGAAACAAGAGATATAAGACTATACCAACCTGTAAAAATGTATTAATCAACATCTTTGTTTTTATTTCGATGTTATAGCGGCAATGGCATTGCGGTTTATAAGATATTGTCAGCTTACAGACAGATATACCGCCAGCAAAGCCATAGTAACCGTAGCGCCGTTAATAGAAAGCATTGCGCCCTTATCCCTAAAAAAGGAATAAGGAGTCCAGGGGGATAATCGCGATATACCTCACCTGACCTCACGGATCACCTGGTGGTAAGTGATCACCGCAGCCCAGACTTTCTTGTAACACCAGAGGAAACACAGGAGCGCTGTCAATCTTATAAAACGTCGAATAAACGTACATATGAATTAGAAAACCGAAAACTCCGTTGGTACGTGGCGGGCTAGGATTGAACAAGGGTCTCCGTGGTGAAAGTGAATGGTTTTATTACCCCACCGACTCTGTTTTTACTATTTTTTTATATATTTATTTATCTTATGTTTGCTTAGTTAGGGAAACGCGGTAAATTAATACGTAAAGTGGAAATAAAAATATCTGATATTAATATTTCCAACTAGCAAACCAGTATCATATTACCACAAATGAGCTTTACCACCAATTGACTAGTTGCCAAAATGTTGTGGTAATCTATTAAATATTTCTACTATTGTGCCAAGCCGCAGAATATATTAAGCTTGAAAATATTCCGCCCAAACATTACACACACGTGGGGCGGTAGAAAATACAATCTCTGGAACGACGGACATAAAAACGTTTAACGATAGGTACGGTTTTTACCTTCATATAAATTTCAAGCAGGGAAAATGTTGCCATAAGTAACATGTTTTATATGTATTGTATATTATTTAAACTTCAAAATTAAGCATATACTGTAAAGGTTGGTGGTGGGGGGAAGGGCAATGCGTGAGACTGCCGTCACCCGCTACCCGCTTACATCTTAGTACCCCGTCCCTGCCACCGTCTATATAAATCAAGTTAAATCAAATCAAAATCACTTTATTCATGTAGGTCACGGAAATGACACTTATAAATGTCAAATATTTTTTTTTTTCTTATTGAATCTACTGCTACTTTGTAAAGGGTTCAGCTAATGAAAAGTAGCAAGAAACTCATTGCCACTCTTTTAAATCATGATTTACATTTTCATCGTTTTACAAATCATTTAAATTACAATATAATATGTAAAGTGATGCTATAAACATAAATGTATACACGCTTCAATGTTTATTATTATTATTTTGCTAATTGCGTATGAAAAACAATTGACCAATCAGAACGCTTGATGTCTCACACTGCTTACTTCATCTATATACATAAGAGATTTCCACGTATATAGTCACTCATCACGATATCTCTGGAACCATTAGAGCTAAAACATTGAAATGTGGTAGGAATATTCTTTTCACCGAGAAGAGGTCAGCTAAGAACGGATTTTCCAAAATTCGATCCGCAAGAGTTTATTTATTATGAATAGAACAACGTCTGTCGGGTCAGCTAGTTTAAAAAGGCATTTATTTTCTCAAAATTGATTCCTTTAGAATTCTTTTTGATGTCATTTCTTATACTACTAGATACTACTACCGCTTCGGAAACAAATAGCGCTATGAGAGAGAAGAAGTGGCACAAGAAACTCTCCCAGCATTCTTTTTTTTGCGCTCTTTTCAATAAAAATATACAATATTGTACAGTCATTTCTATCGCTATAAAATAATCACAATCTAGTCCCAGGCTATCCGATTATTTAGATATTCAGCAGTGGAGTAATAGGATTTACGACAGAGCCATTTTTTTATAAAACATTTAAATTTATTTATAGATAATGCCTGAACAGTGGCTGGTACTTTATTGTAGAAGTGTATACATTTACCCTTAAAGCTATTATGTATCTTATGTTTGTAGTACCTAGTTTATTATAATATCCCTATTGTGTACCCGTGATTGCAATGTCATTAAAACCATTAAGTTATAAGAAATGAAGTCGATTGAGAATCTACCGTGAAATTATAATATCACCAGCGAAACTATAATATCACTGCTTTGATAATAATATACCTACGACATATACACTAAAGTCTGTGGTCGTGTCATAAATATTATGATTAGTTTCTAGGGCGTGAGTAAATTGACTTAACGATTAGACGCAGTTCAAGAAAGTCAACGACATATTTCTTTAGTATTCATATTTAAATATTTAGAACAATTACCGACAAATGGCTCTTAAAGTATTGCGAGAAGGAAAATATCAGCCCATTGAAATGTGCATTTCTGTGAAAAACAGACGAAAATGTGCGTCCCCAACATTTACTTGGCATTGAGCCCGAAGCTGAAATATTATGATGCGCTCGATTAGCTACCTTACTTTAACGGACTAAGATTGGCTTTTGCACGAAACCAAGAGATTTATCCTGATTCTGTGTTTTTTTCTTTAAAAGAATTCCTTGTAAAGGAAGCGCGACATGTTTTTGCAGTATTCGTTATGATATCAAAAGTAGGTCATTGTGATTTATATAGTTATTAATTAGCCCATTATGTTCTGGTTCCAATTGTTTCTTTTGTTGAAATGATCTGGCAGTTTTGATCGTATGCAGCGCCTGTTAATGAAACCATCTACTGACCACTTAAACTTAATATCAATAAGCAAGTTTTTAACTAAAAAACCATATGTGCTTTAGATCAAAGAGGATGTAAATACTACGTAATAAAAGGCTGGACTGCCTGAGTAAAAATTGAAATTTAGTTAAATATGAAATGTGAAGAAGTTTGAAATAGTAATGAATACAGGCGATTGTTGACAAAGTATAATCCGGCTAAGTTTGAAAGCGAATAGTTGCATAAAACGTAGTGGATTTCGGCTATCTCCGATTTTTTCAAGATTATAGCCGTCCATCGAGTGAATTGCTTGTTTCTTAGAGAATTTCGTTAGGCTGCCTTAAACCACACATCAGAAGTGAAGACTCCATTAATACGAGTTTATTAATAAAAAATACAAAAATTTTATCTACATGCCCGAATATCTATACCTACTACTAATATTATAAAGAGGTAAAGTTTGTGAGGTTGTTGGAGGTAATCTCTGGATCTAATGAACTAATTTGGAAAATTTTGTTAAAAATAGAAAGCCACACTATTTGTGACTGTCATAGGCTATATAATATTAACCCGACAAATGAAAAGACTTTTTCGTGGTAGTCAAATTTGCAAAGTAATTTGGAGGATTGCGTCTGAAAATATGGCAAGACAATATTTGCCGTGCCAGCTAGCTATATAATATAAAATGTATTGTATTTAAATAACTCTGGTAATTTTTTTCCTTTCTGATCGCGCCTTTTTATGCAACTTAAGTCGACCATTCAGTACTGATAAACTTAAAACAGCTCCTCCCGCCTAAGAAATTTTCTACGTAAAAAACTTAATATAAGTATCCGACTATTATCGCAGGATGATAGTCTACCGTGTTTGTTCACCCTAGCTGCTTTTCGTACGGAAATTGTAAATCAAGTAGATCAATGATTTGAGCGAACATTGTTGGTGGATCATTATTCAACGCGGCTTTGTTCCGCAGCGGGAGGCAATTCCCATAATAGCGAGTCCATAAACTTTGCTTAAATCTTACCACCCCTACCCCCCTCAATGATGCTCAGTAAGTACGTGCGAGCATAACATATACTGCGTGAGTATAAAATAGATATAGCTGTGGTTATTACAATTTGCAAAACAATTTATCACAGAGGTCTGATTAAGGCTATACAGTTCATGTTAAGGTCAAGTGCGAAATAATAAATGATTAGGTATAATATTATGTGGCATAATATGGGTTTTATTATATAATATAAGATAGTTTCTAAAGACTTGCCAACGACGGCGATATAAGTAATTGTACGCAAAAATTTGATTAAAGAAAGATACAAATGATTTAAGTTTCTCTACACTACTCAGTCTCGTGCCAGATTTTGGCGAGACAACACGTCCTGAGGATGCCTCGTGTAGAGGCGAAATACGAATTGTTTAAAAACAAATATTGGCGGAATTAACACTAAAGAAAACTTAAATCATTTGTATAATTATGGATTTCCGCAAAGTAACGCCTACTTCAATAAATTTTCATAAAGAAAGATATTTACATTACAAAGACAAAAACGTAATATTTCTATAAGATATTACAGTAAACTTTTTATGCCTATAAATAATAAATGAAAACTAGATGATTTGATAGCAAAAACTGAATTTGGCACCCAAACCCTAAACGGACGCACAGTAAGTCTCATTCATCTATGCACGTAATAAGCTTTGTGTTTCAATCATTTCATTTGATGAAGATTTATGGAAGAAAATAGCATTCGGATAGGAATAATTTAATAAGTTATATATAGAGCTAGCCGTTCCCACCCGCTTCGCTGGGCGACTTTTAAATGGAAATAAATTAAACAATAAACTAGCCATAAATCATCTAGGATAAATTTCGCATCGAATGCTGGTAGTTTCATGTCGATACAATCAGTGGTTTAGGCGTGAAGGAGCCTTAAACAAAGACCATTTTCATTGTATATATATAGATTACTCGCAAATGTAATCTTGTAATACCATTGCAATAAGTAATCGAGTGTTATTAAAATATATGAAAATAATTTACAATAGAATTTTATGTGTTCCGATTAAATTTCAAAATCGCATGACAGCTTCGCAAATCAAGGCTCCCACAAATATCCTTGTGCCATCTAAATCGATGCTGAAGTGAAATAAAAAAGCAAATCATTTTTATTAAACTTTTAAAGTATTCTTGTCACGTTATTGTAGCAATGTCCTCTTATAACAAATATTTTGTTTCAAAGGACACTAAATACATTAAGTTTAAATGTTAATTTTAGCAATGGGCCCATTTTGTTGAAAAATATCCGTCAAACAATATATTTAAATAGGTCAGCATAAATCCAGGGTATTGTTTGTTCGCTATTAACTGAATGGAAAACGTGGAATGACGGAGTTTTCATTCCAGCATTTTTATGATGATACCTGGACTTTTGTGCTCCGGTATCATGACAAATATTTGCTACTGTTGAGTCCTTAGTTATTCTATTTACCGAGTCTGCAGTGAACATTACTTGTACAGGTTAGAATTTTGATTGGTTTTGTTGCAATTTTTTATTGTTTATCGGCTATCATATGCAATGTTGTTTTTGAAGTGAAAACTTTATTAGCCGCGTTGGGCACTATTTGGTAGGAATAATTCTTATGTGGTCGCATCACCGACATGCTTATGACTGGCGCACGCGATAAAAAAATATATATAAATATATAGTATAGATGTGTGATATATCGTTAGTCATCGAAATGCTTATAGCAGTATATCTGTAGTTCTAAATATTTTTCTTTTTATTTGATTAATATATTATTGAAATTAAGTTTTAAAAATAAATTGAAATGAATAATTTTATTGTTTTGAAACATTATGAAATTTCAAATTTTAATACTAAAGTTCTAAGTTGTCACATCGGCAGTCTCTACAACTGCTATTTTTACGCATATTTATATTAACATGTGCGTCATGATAATTTTATATAACTTTAAAATATTTTTGGTTCTCAGAAACATGATCTCGATCTCGAGTATGATTAAGACATAAATGGCCCATTTTCATTTGATGCTTTTTCGAATTTTGAATCAAACGAAAATTGTGATT
This sequence comes from Leptidea sinapis, assembly GCF_905404315.1. Taxonomy (NCBI): domain Eukaryota; kingdom Metazoa; phylum Arthropoda; class Insecta; order Lepidoptera; family Pieridae; genus Leptidea; species Leptidea sinapis. Next base: position 4,533,097 of record NC_066304.1, on the reverse strand, counting down.
TGAATAAATTCAATTGAAGAAGAAAAAATTGAACTGTACATGCCTGTTCCATACTGTACATACATACATGTTAAGGGCTCCTTCATAGGTCTTGGGTTTTTTTATGGAATAGGAGGACAAACGAGCGTACGGGTCACCTGATGTTAAGTGATCACCGCCGTAACATTCTCTTGCAACACCAGAGGAATCACTTGAGCGTTGCCGGCCTTTGACGTATTCAATTTAACAATAAAGTACCTACCACACAGTGTAACAGGACTCAATGAGCTCAAATATAACTAAAATATACATTAAAGCTTCTTTGACTAATAAGGTTTACTATAGTATACCAGATTATATCGAAGATAACAATACATTGTTCTTGACTGGTTCTGCGAAGGTACCTAACATAGTAGTAGGTTTATAAAAAAATCGCTCTGTCGTAAATCCTATTACTCCACTGCTGAATATCTAAATGATCGGACAGCCTGGGACAAGATTGTGATTATTTTATAACGATAGAAACGACTGTTCAATATTGTATATTTTTATTGAAAAGAGCGCAAAAAAAGAATGCTGGGAGAGTTTCTTGCGCCGCTTCATCTCTCTCAGAGCGCCGTTTGTTTCCGAAGCGGTAGTAGTATCTAGTAGTTGTTATTAGGTAGAAATGACATCAAAAAGAATTCTAAAGGAATCAATTTTGAGAAAATAAATGCCTTTTTTATGCCTAGTGTATTAAGTAGCAATTTCAGCATACACATCGTATTTATAATTTCCAGCGGCATAATTAAAATCAAAATGTGTTACAAGCTTAAATATAATTCTATTAATAATTTAGAGTTAAAGCCATATTAATTTACGCGTTGAGTGTAATCCACTAAACAATTAAGCAATAATAATGGTTACAGTATCGACGCCGACCAAACCACAAACCGATGTTATTTCATTCAATCTAGATTATATTCATTTATCACGGATAGTGTTCCGAAAAGCTGTTTGATCCGATCTCTGTCGAATTCGACTATCAACATACGACATAAACTTATATACCAGTGTGAGGCTCCTTTGCACAGGAAGCCGGCTAGATTATGGGTACCACAACGGCGCCTATTTCTGCCGTGAAGCAGTTATGTGTAAGCTTGCTGTGTTTCGGTCTGAAGGGCGCCGTACCTAGTGAACTTACTGGGCAAATGAGACTTAACATCTTATGTCTCAAGGTGACGAGCGCAATTGTAGTGCCGCTCAGAATGTTTGGGTTTTTCAATAATCCTGAGCAGCACTGCATTGTAATGGGTAGAGCGTATCAATTACCATCAGCTGAACAATCTGCTCTTCTTGTCCCTTATTTTCATAAATATATATATATCAACCTCACCACAAAACAACAATCAAATGAACAACTACTTATTTTACAAGAAAACCATTTTTAATACGACACAGACAAAGAATACCGCTAAATACGAACAGTATCTACATATAGTTGCTAAAATACGGAATTGTAATAAAAAATTTGGTATTAGATGTTGACCTATACAGCCGTAAAAATAAAAAAAAAATTATTAATTAAAAACAAATCATATAATAGTTGACATGAAATATTTTGAGAATTTTGTGAATGAATGTGATGAAAAATTTAATAGATTTTTATTTTTGTATATCAAGAGACTGAATTTGCAAAAGTATAAATATAAACTCGAACAAAAGCGATTCCACAAGATAAAAAATAGACTAACCGGATAAGTTTATATATGACTGTTATCAATAGACATTTTTTTTATTTTATCTGAAAAATTTAAGATACAGATATGTAAACCTGCAGATTACCAACATTAAAAGATTGTGAATTTTACTAAAGTCTCTAGATCCATTTACGAGGGCGGCACTGAAAATTTCGGGAATCATGGAAGTGACACAACATTACTATTTAAAAATATTCTCCGCGAAATTTGACAAATTTTTCCATACGATGGAACCAATCATTGAAGGAACCATTCCATTCGGAAGTTGGAGTCTCCAAAATGGCCGTTTTGTAGGCGTCCACAGCTTCTTCAGGTGATGAAAATCTCTGACCATGCAATTTTTTCTTTATTTTAGGGAAAGTATAGAAATCATTTATTTTTATTCATTCATTCTTTTTAAATAAATAAATTGTATTCGATTTTTAAAACCGAGGAGTTTTCAATTAAAAAGATTTTAATATGACAGGAACAATGGAAATATTCCATTCCCGATACTTTTAGTGCAGCCCTCGTTTTAGAATTGATCCGTGAATACCATAACATTATTGATTATAATTATTGATAGTTTTAGTTATTTTTTTACGAAGCTATTATTTTAAAGTATGTTTATTTTATTATTCATAACTATATCATGAAAATTATATTTAAGGCATTCTCACTTTCTTCGGGCATGTATCGCGACGTGGAAGCGACTCCATAGAACGCTTAATAGTGCAGGGTAAAGTGGAGGGCACTAGACCACGAGGCAGGTCCCCGATGAGGTGGACGGACCAAGTGAGGCAAGCTGTCGACGGTACTCTGCATGAATGCACGAGAAGAGCGGCAGTTCGCGACGAGTGGCGTCGCATTGTGAAACAGGCCACTAACCACGACGTGACGACCACGACCACTCTGACAAGAGTGTAACGCCGAAGAAGAAGTATGTTTAAGGCATGAAATTTATAGTTAATGTGATAAGAGATCTTTAACTTTCATTCATACTAGAAAGCTTGCATAACTGCGTAACGTTATCATAAACATAACCAAATGCGTAAGTTTACCAGTGCTCCTTTGCACAGGATGCCGGCTAGATTATGGGTACCACAATAGCGCATATTTCTGCCGTGAAGCAGTAATGTGCAAGCATTGCTGTGTTTCGGTCTGAAGGGCGCGGTATCTAGTCAAATTACTGGGCAAATGAGACTTTAGACACCTAATGTTTTAAGGTGACGAGCGCAGTTGTAGTGCCGCTCAGATTTTTTGGGGTTTTTCAAGAATCCTGAGCGGCACTGCATTGTAATGGGCAGGGCGTATCAATTACCATCAGCTGAACGTCCTACTCGTCTCGTCTCTTATTTCCATTAAAAAAAAGTGGTAGTAGGAATAAAGTACTGTATACATTTAAGAACTGACCTATACCTTCTTAACATAGTATCAATAATGCTAATGAAGTTTTTTTTATGGAATAGGAGGACAAACGAGCATACGGGTCACCTGTTATTAAGTGATCACCGCCGCCCACAATCTCTTGCAACACCAGAGGAATCACAGGAGCGTTGCCGGCCTTTAAGGAAGGTGTACGCGCTTTTAAAGGAAGAAGTTAAAGGTAAGCTCCAATTGCATTAGGGTGAAATCCATCTCGTAAACACATAAAACTTGAATCTCAATTCTACAATCATTCTTATGCCTAACGATCTCGAACCGAACGAACTGTTTAATTTAAATATACATACACACTCACGCCTTGTTCCCGTCGGGATAGTCAGAGACAATAGAATGCCGTTTTCTTCTATCCTTACAAACCTCACGCGCTTCCTCTACATTCATTACTCTTTTCATACATGCTCGCTCAATTTAAATATATGCAATTTAAATTGGAAAACTGCTATTGGTCCGTACCAACGCCGTCGATGCGCGGGCGTAAGGTATCAAAGGGAAAGTTTCCAGTGCCGTCACAAATTGGAACTCGTAGGTGAACTTTGTAATATGAAGTTCTTCGCAACTTTGAATGCGTCATCAATAATTTCGTTACAGGCTCAATTTGGTAAGATTTCTTCCTTTGAATACAACTTTCTTTTCACATTACTAATCATTATTACTATAACAGTTTTTTTTATCTGCGCCTAACCTGCCTGGTTTTAATTGAATATATAAACAAATACTGAAACTAAAAGCTTATAAAAGGGGTTAAAGTATGAAATTGCCGTTTTATTGTAATAGGTACTTCGAATTTATATAGAACCTTCATGGTTTGAGATTTTTGAATGAAACCCTTTTCACGTGGTACCTATGTAGTTCTTCTTTTAAAAAAATGTGCAACATTACATTATAGGCTTTCAGTTGTCTTTTTTAATTCAGCTTTGTCCGTAATGATCTTCCTATTAGATGGCAGCAATGTATAGATAATAATGGTAATCATTTTGATGAAATGAACATGTTAAATTAAAATGAAAACTAATTTCAATTTTTCAGTACAAATCGGCAATTTCATACTTTAACCCCTAATAAATAGTTCTTATGTGCTATACCTACTTTTTCTATTAAAAACCTATTTTTGCAACACATTTTTAGAACTATGCGATAGTTCAAAGATGCACGGGGAGTACCAATATCCTAAGCACAGGGAAACTAAGGAGTTAGAGCTCAGACAGCATTGTTTTCACAATGCAGACTACATACCTTCTTTTTTTATATAAGAGGAAGCAAACAGGCAAGAGGCTTACGGGATGGGGAGTGGTGAGGCAACTGCCCATGCACATCCGCAACAACAGATGTGAAGAGATGCGTTGCCGGCCTTTAAGGTGGGAGTATGCTATTTTCTTGAAGGTCCCTAAGTCGTTTCGGTTTGGGAAAACAGCAGCTGGTAATTGATTCTAAAAAGTGGCTGTACATGGTAAGAAATTTCCTGCAAAACGCGCGGTTGTGGAATACCAGACGTCAACGTGATGCGGGTGATTGACGTAAAGTCCGGTTTTTTCCAACAAAACAGCTATTTGTGGAATATGGCACCAACTTTTATATCTGTTTCACATAAAACTACTGCCTGTATGTGCCTTGTTTATTATTCTACATGAAGTCCTAGCTTCGTACTACTTCCCTATATGCACTTACCAATCTTAAGTATGTAGACTTCTTTTAATATAGTGGTTGTGATATATGTTTTGTAGTAGGTATTATAAGTATGTAGTATCTACATGGTTTTGTTGTAGAATAAGTTTTTTTGAGATAAAATAAACTATTTGTATTTTTGTATAACAGAAGCATACGATGGTAAATCATAATTCAAACAAACGTAGCCAAGTGAAAATCGTGGTATTAGAGTTTATTAAGGTGACTCAAACCGACGTGAAAGATTTATCGAAGACGATACAAGAATCAAGCTTCGGACGCATTCAAGTAAAAAAACCGGTGAACCGAAATGATTAGATGTGGTCGCTGCGTGATAATTAACATGTTTTTGTATGAAAAATTATATAATATTTATAAAATATGTGCTACATATGTAGTGATTGAGTTACTTAGTGAAGTGACCAACATGCAAGTAATATTACGAAACATTAAATTTACATAATAGAACATTGCGATACAAGGGTGGAAAGTAAGCTATTGCAACCTAATTACTATTAACAAGCACAAGTCGAAGTCGAGAGTTTTTAACTTTTTTTTAAATTAAAATAAGGGACGAGACGAGCAGGATGATCAGCTGATGGTACGCCCTCCCCATTACAATGCAGTGCCACTCATGATTATTGAAATACCCAAAAATTCTGAGCGGCACTACAATTGCCCTTGTCATCTTGAGACATATGATGTTAAGCCACATTTGCCCAGTAATTTCACTAGCTACGGCGCCCTTCAGACCGAAACACAATAATGTTTACACATTACTGCTTCATGGCAGAAATAGGCGCCGTTGTGGTACCCAAAATCTAGCCGGTACCCTGTGCAAAGGTACCTCCCACTGGAACTGGTTTTTAATGTCACGAGTTTGCAATAACCGACACACCCGTGTTGTATCACGTGACATATTTCAACATAGTTTAGTGAGCGTTTTCTCAAAGAAAAAGTTAATTTAGTTGTTTATTTTACTAATTGCTATAGACAAGCTATGAACCCACATACAGTTTTTTACTGGACTATTGGTGCGCACATCTGAGTAATCTAGCGCCTTACCTGTAACAAAAATTTCGCTATTAGTTAAGTTCGAATATCTTTTTAATCTATTTTAACAAATATAGCTTTTAATTCATCGCTTACTTTTACAATAACTGCCAAATGTAATCATTCAACGTAAAGCGAACCTAACGAGGTTTGGTTTTCGTTGCAGAAATAAAATTGGTTAACATTTGCATAAATTTGATAAAATGAGTTTATTATAACAATGAATAGTTTTATTATAATATGTCACAATAAGATAGCAGATACGATATTATTAGAAGAAAATCAGCTGAGAAAGATAACATTATGTTCTCCGCTCTCCGTGTGACTATAATAATAATATTGACATATATTTTTACACAGATTATCTTGCCCCAAACTAGGCATAGCCTCAACTATGAGGTACAAGACAACGATATATTTAATACAATATACTTAATTTAACTTATATAAATAGATATAAACATCCATGACTCGGAAACAAACATCTATATTTGTCATATAATTGTTTGCACCCACCAGTATTCGAACCCGGGACTTCTAGCTTAGTAGTCAGGGTCACTAACCATTCCGCTATCTGGGTCGTCAAGTTATTAGTTACGTCAAGTCAAGTCAAGATATTTATTTATAGTTCGGTCATGAAAGGATATTATTATAATAATACCTATATTATGCTATCGAGATAGAAACCCTGAGACTCTGCTTTTATACATTAAAAAAAATAATCAATACATTTGAGTAGATAGAGGTATAGAAGTATTAATAGGGAAATAACAGATCAGATTTAGTTTAATTTGTTTCCATAATTTATTACCAAACTATTGAACACCCACTCATAAAATCTTTCCTAACGCTAAATCTTAAATACTATAATCTATATCTTATACTTAAATCTAAGGTAGGCAGTCTCCAGAATGCATATTCGATATACAAGTTCTAAAGGACTAAATCGCAACTACGACTAGTCTAAAGTGCTTACTAGAACACCAATGCACGCCCCTCATCTATAGTACAGTACGTGTTTATAATAAAGTTCCTTAAAACCTGCAGTGGTCATGAACACTCCGCATACAAATTCTGTACGTATATTTATAGTGACGGGCACAGGTTTTATTTTTAACATCCCGCTAAGAAAATTGTCAATTTTCGAAAATCGAGATTTCATCAGATTTCGACGTTTAATGGTCCTTGGATGCTTCCCTAACTATTGCCGCGATGGTGTTCGTACGTCTATATGCATATGTGTGTTTGTGTGTGCGTGTATGTGTGTGTATGAATGTATTTACATACATTTTTACACCTCTTATAGCTTTTGAACGGCTCGACCGATTTCATTGCAGTTGGCACCATTCAAAAGGACTTGACCAAACTCAGAATTTGAAAACAATTCATACCGATTCGGACCGGAATATTTAAAATAATCCTATAATAAAGAACAAAAACATTTTTTTTATATATACAAAAACACATATGTGTTTTTTTGAAATAATTTTTCAAAGCTGCAAGAGCTCAAAGCAACACAATCTTTCCTATTTTTTGGGCAAATGTGCCAGAGACTCACGTGGAGTATAAGGAAGTGGTGATTAATCCGCCCATGGACATTAGCAACATCAGGGGTCAAAAAATTCGTTGCTTAACTTCTAAGTTGGGAGTATGCCCCACAAGTCCAGAAGTCGTATGGATTCGGGACATTAATGGTATCCAAAACATTCACCATGCCTTTTCAAAGAAACACAAGTACGAATCATAATTTTAAGATGATGGTCTAGAGGTCGTTGAATCAGATAGGGAAAATTGCAGCCGGCAAATGACACAAAGATGACAAGTTTCTTGAGATTCGCTCGGATTTGATAATACATCTATCATGAAGAGCATATTGTAACAAATCTAACTGTTCGTACGATATATCAGCTTGGTTATAGACAGTCTCTCAAAGAAAAATTTAAAGAAATAAATATTATGACTGTTCATTCTCAGTACATTTATGAAAATTTAATATACGTTCACAAAAATCGTCACCTTTTTGCTCTTAATAGTGATTTTCATTATTATAACAATATAAATAAGGGATTGCTTGTAACTAATTCTAGTAGGCTTTATAAGATACATAATATTTTTTTTTATGGAATAGGAGGACAAACGAGCGTAATAGTAGTAATAATAGCTTTAAGGGTAAATGTATACACTTCTATAATAAAGTCCCAGCCACTGTTCAGGCATTATCTATAAATAAATTTAAATGTTTTATAAAAAAAGGCTCTGTCGTAAATCCTATTACTCCACTGCTGAATATCTAAATGATCGGACAGCCTGGGACTAGATTGTGATTATTTTATAGCGATAGAAATGACTGTACAATATTGTATATTTTTATTGAAAAGAGCGCAAAAAAAGAATGCTGGGAGAGTTTCTTGCGCCGCTTCTTCTCTCTCAGAGCGCCATTTGTTTCCGAAGCGGTAGTAGGTAGTATCTAGTAGTTATTAGAAATGACATCAAAAAGAATTCTAAAGGAATCAATTTTGAGAAAATAAATGCCTTTTATGCCTTTTTAACACAGAAGGCGAATAAAATTAGTTGTATACTCCAACTATTTGTGCTCATTCATGATAATCTTTGACCGTGAAGGTCAAACCGTAAACTACATCTACACGAGTCCATACTGTGTGATAAACAATGATTACGAAAGAATATAAAAATATTAATTTTCCGTCAGTTAGTAAGAGATGCTTAACCGATTGAATGTTCGTATTTTATTTCAAAATTCAAATAGAATTACAAATTCATCACAAATTTGTGAACAATGGTTACTTAGATTATTAGTTTCCGTTAGCAAGCCAGCCAACATTCTCTACGCTCTACAAAGCGCAGGTCCAACCACACATGGAGTATTGCTGTTATCTCTGGTCTGGCGCACCCCAGTATCAGCTCGAACCATTTGACCGCGTGCAACGAGAAGCTGCTCGAATTGTCGAGTATCCAGTGCTCTATGAACGGCTAGATCACTTGTCGTTGCATAGAAATGTCGCTTTATTTTGCGTCATCTGCCGCATCTATCACGGGGAGTGTTCCGAAGAGCTGTTTGACCTGACTCCGGTCACCAAATTCCACCTTCGCACGACACGCCACAAATTAAAATAATATCCCCAACATCGGGATGTGCGGCGTTCCTCAACAGTGCGGTTTTCAAGATAGTCGGGCGTGTCTGGGACGATACGACATTCCTCAAAGGCCAGCAACGCTCCTCTGAATTATCTGGTCTTGCAGGAGAGTTTGGATGGCGGTGATCACTGAACATCGGGTGACCTACGCTAAGTACCTACGCTCGTTTGTCCCCCTCTTCCATAAAAAAATCAACGTCAACGTTAGAACCAGACACTTAGTAGATTCGCTGTTCCTGGTTTATATTTTATAATTTAACTAACAGCGGTTGACGCCTATTAAGCCACTTGATTTCAAAATATATCACAAAAACATATTCAGTAGGTACACCAGTGTCATAATACCCAAAACAGGAATAACCCTACTCCGAAATTGAACATTATTGGAGTAAAATTTCCTCTACAAATCTGGTTGATCTGGTTTAAACCGCATTGTAGCAAAGTAGACTTATGCACTAAGTTCGTATAGATCATGTAGTAGTAAGCTGGTGTTACCACAAACAATAATATGCTTTACTACGCTCGGCTTATAGCTCTACAAGTCCCGAATGACGTCACAGTGCCATGATGGAGACAAACAGAATGTGGCAGTTGGCAAATATCGCCATTTTATTGACACTTCGCACCAAGTGGACATTCAGCGCGGTTCATTAATTACAATTTATGATGTAAACACATTTACAATGATTGGATTCTTCGTATTGCCTTCTGCCTTTAATCAAACGAACATGTAACTCTACTTTATAATTTCTTATTGTTTTCCTTTACATTTTCCCCAAACAATTTGGCAACGATAACAATTACTGTAAAAATTATCGTTTGAACTGATGTTTGTTTTATGGAAATTTCCGCCGAAATATCGAACTACCGTCAAGTCGTTGGTTCTAAATAGCTTGGCCTGATTAAACTTATTTCTACTTCGTTTGAAACTCGCGTAAATATTTCTAACATTATATCAAAAGTTGAAACGTCAAATTGTGCCACTTACATATAAGAAAACATTTTTTATAAATTTCTCAAAATACTTATGCATTAAATTGTACCACCAGCTTTAATAACTTTAACGCCCCAACTTCTGCTAAGCGATATGAGATTTTCTTTGCTTTCAATGACCTTACGGCAAATTCTACCAATCAAATTTTAAGGGCCAGAGAGGAAACATGTTAACATTCGAGGCTGTCTGTTGCCGATGTTAACAAATAATAGCTTACCATGCCTACACTGGTTACTCGCAGCTTATAGCCAGCAATCAGCATTTGGCTGATAAGCAAACCAGAGTAAAACAGCTTGAAGAAATTTCTCCATATAAATAATAAGATTTAAATTAGTAGTTTATTATGTTCAGATTTCAGCCACAATTTTTTTAAAGTTCAACTTATCCCATGTAGGAGTAACTGCAGAAATTACATTTATATTGCAAGACCTATATAAAATAATTATTGTATTCTAAACACAAAGTCTGGTCATGGAAGGAAGTATCTGGAATTATGACTCAGCATCTTGTTCTTCTATGCATAGTTTCTCAACCTTATTTTGCTCACCGCCCACATTGAGAATATGTTTTTTTCTAGAGTATTTTCGTGTATGTTTTTGCCATTTTAGACTATATTTTTGAATCTACCCACGCCCCATTTGCGCCATCTCAATGCCCCCTAATTTTCTCTGGGTCTTCTACCTCCCCCCCCGAAAGACTCAAACGTCCACAATGGGGCGTTGTCGCCCACGTTGAGAACCTATAATCTATAGAAATAGATGAAGTGGTAAGGATATTGTAACGAAACAAGTCAACCCAAAGGAAGTTAATAATAAAAGCCAAGAAAACAGGAAAAGTTTAACTTCCGACTGCACAAATTGCGTAATGAATGCTTACTTCACCCTCCCTGTCATTTACGTAAAATATTACGACATTATACTAATAAGCGACATTCGTAGTACAAAGCACAGTCCTTACTACGTACACATAACATGTATAGATATAAAACAGAAATGTAAATTGATATTGCGCGCTGAAGAAGCTCGGAGATGTTAGTGGTAGCGAGTTGTGAACATCTGTTGCGATATCCTTATATTAAACTTCTGATATTCGCTGTGCAAGTTGCTTAAATAGGAATTACTTTTGTTTCTACTCGTTGGTAATTGTTATATATCGTATTTTATTAAACAAATTTAATTAGAATTACATATCTAGTGTGGCGGTCCTCAACAGTGCGGTTTTCAAAGAGCTTTCTTCCACGTACTACAAAGCTGTGGAATGAACTTCCTTGTGCGGTGTTTAGCGCGTACACCTTCCTTAAAGGCCGGAAACGCTCCTGTGATTAATCTGGTGTTGCAAGAGAATGTGGGCGGCCGTGATCACTTAACACCAGGTGACCCGTACGCTCGTTTGTCCTCCTTTTCCATAAAAATAATATAAGTTGAAATAAATTATCTGTCATCTCAACAATATTAATATCTCATCAGTTTGGCGTTCAATAGTACACTATTGTACGCATTTATACGTATAGATCTCTATCTATAACTGATCTCTATCGATCTCTATCTATCTACCGCAAGAGAAGAGTCTCTTGCGGTTACACAACAGGCCAGAAATATTAGTTTAGTGTGCGTGACAAGCTACGTCTTACACTCGCGACCTGTATGAAAGTTTGTGTTAGTGTGCGTGCATTGCTCATAATATATGTTAGTACTAAATTCCATTTTTTTCAACGTTTTCACAGCACACACACAAAAAAAATCATCGAAATCGGTCCAGCCGTTTGGGAGGTAGTTCAATTGTGAATATAATCCATTCTCGAATCCACCTGATGACACACAGAAAGTTTCATTAAAATCGGTCCAGCCGTTTAGGAAGAGTTCAGTTAGAACAAACGCACAAAAGAAATATAATATATATATTAAGACTAGCTGACCCAGCAAACGTTGTATTGCCGATATTAAAATCGCAATACAAAAGTAAAGTGGGTGAAAATTTGAAGTTGTATGTATTTTTAATGCTGACTCATCATCAAACAAATTAAAAAAAAGAAATGTCAAAAAAAAATTTGGCGCAAAACCCCTAACATTTAGGGGGATGAAAAATAGATGTTGTCCGATTCTCAGGCTTACCCAATATGCACTCACAATTTCGTGAGAATCGGTCAAGCCGTTTCGAAGGAGTTTAACTAAAAACACCGCGACATGAGATTTTAATATATTAGAAGATACATAATTATATAAATAAACATGACTTGGTAACAAACATTTGCACCTACCGGGATTCTAGATAGTCTATTCTAGATTCTAGATAGACTAGTCAAAGTCACTAACCAGTAGCTATTATCAATCGTCAAAAAACGCGTGTAAAATAAACAGTATTTCTTTATGCTGTTTATAGCTAAATTTGATAAGATATTGAATTTCCATATACCGTTTGTTGAAGACGTGTTTTTGCAAGATTAACTGAACCGTCATTTTTATAAAGTACTTCGGAATACGAATGAAGAATTAAGTTTGCATTGACGAGCATTAGAATAACATCTAATTACTTCTAGAAACTAGTAATTATTAAACACTACAATATGGCATTAGCCATTACTCACGGCAAACAGACATCTAATATATAAAATTCTCAAGTCGCGGTGTGTATAGTTAAACTCCTTCGAAACGGCTTGACCGATTCTCATAAAATTTTGAGTGCATATTGGGTAGGTCCGAGAATCGGACAACATCTATTTTTCATCCCCCTAAATGTTAAGGGTGGTCCTCACCAATTTTTTTTTTTAATTTTTTTGACATTTTTTTTTTAATTTGTTTGATTATTAGTCAGCATTAAAATATACATACAACTTCAAATTTACACCCATCTACGGTCAACAGTTACTTTTGTATCGCGATTTTAATATCGACAATACAACGTTTGCTGGATCAGCTAGTTGTCCATAAAAGTTGTCAAAAATATTGTAGAGATACAAAATTGTGAAATCATATTTAATCTATGGTTACGGGCGCCAACCTTTCCATCCATAAAATTAAAAAGTAACTTATGTGACAGCTGCGTTGGCGGGCTCACAGATTGCGTGCTCAATATGACATGATACATACAACATGCAGTAAAATATTCACGCAGTTTGTAGACTATGCAATGCTCAGTCACCTAGTCGAAGAGCTAGTGACAAAGAAGTTGAATCATTTTGTAGAACTATATTAGCCCGCACCGGCTTTGCATTTGGCATGACTTGAGACTCTTCTTATATTTGTAAACTTTTTAATGAACTTACAAATGTAATAGCAACATAAATGTTTACTTTAAATAATAGAAAAAGAAATACATTTCTTATTTAATTTGTATTAAGTATGTTACACAAAATAAAATACCGAATATTATATTAGGTATATATAATATATGATAATCGAGATATTTCCCAAAAAACGTTTCTAATTTTAACTAATAATACGTTTCGTAGGGACAATAGTTTACATTTGAATTCAAATATTTGATACATCGTTACTGTTATCGAACATTTATTCACATTACGTTTTTCGTTTGATTTATATCAATCGTGAAATGAGGCGGTTTTTATTCCACATTTCTGACCTCCTCTCAATTCAATACACATTAGGTACAATCATATCTATTCTTTTGTCAAAGTAAATTAGATAACATCTTAAAGAAATAGCAACGAACGAGTGAAATATATTCTCTAGCTCTTAGTATAAAGGATACATGCAATAATAGCATGACATGCCCACTCGTAATACACGAAAGTGAAATTGATGTATTGCTTGTTACGAACTTTGTTTTCATAATATAGGAAGCTAATATTAATTGACGTTTTGCTTGAGCAGCAGAACAAAAAAAAAATAGTTTTACAATAGGGTCAATGGCGGTTATTTTTTTTGCCTAAAAGTTTCACACCAAGTAAAAACAATAATTTTTCTTGGGTTGTATCTCAAAGGTAAAGGCAGAGAATGAACATCGTTTTAACGATAACATGCAAGCTAAATATTTTTAGGCACACATCTCCAAAATCATTATCAAATGTACGCCTAGATCGTTCAGATTATATCGCACTATACAGTAATAAACGCACGCACGCATACACACGATTTGAATGGCCACTAAGCAATCTTGGGAAGACAAAACTATGAAGTTTATTACACGACACGCCACAAGTTAGGATATCATCCCCACCATCTCGATGTGTGGCGGTCTTCCACAGTGCGGTTTTTAAGGAGCTTTATTCTACGTACTACAAAGCTGTGGAATGAACTTCCTTGTGCGGTGTTTCCGGGACGATACGACATGGGTACCTTCAAAAAAAGCGCGTACACCTTCCTTAAAAGCCGGCAACGCTCCTGTGATTCCTCTGGTGTTGTAAGAGATTGTGGGCGGCGGTGATCACTTAACAACAGGTACGCTCGTTTAGGTCCTATTCCATAAAAAAAAAACCACGCCGTACGCCGCCGAGTCTGGTCGCTGTGCGCGCCATCAATCTTTTTGTAAGTGCCAACCCTAGCGCTCGGATCAGATGTAGGTATAAATTTCAAGGAGATCGCGGCGTTACGCTACTGTTCTGTTACAACGTAATTGTGCTCGTCACTTTGAGTCATGCGATGCTAAATCCCATTAGTTTCAATAGCTACTACGCCCTTCATTTGATTTGATTCAAACCGAAACAGAATAATACTTGCACTTTACTGCTACTACGGTATCCTGCCCTGATTTGATTACTACTACTACGGTATCCGGCCCTGATTTGATTTGATTTGATTCAAACCGAAACAGAATAATACTTGCACTTTACTGCTACTACGGTATCCTCCCTGATTTGATTACTGCTACTACGGTATCCGGCCCTGATTTGATTTAATTTGATTCAAACCGAAACAGAATAATACTTGCACTTTACTGCTACTACGGTATCCTGCCCTGATTTGATTACTGCTACTACGGTATCCTGCCCTGATTTGATTACTGTTACTACGGTATCCGGCCCTGATTTGATTTGATTTGATTCAAACCGAAACAGAATAATACTTGCACTTTACTGCTACTACGGTATCCTGCCCTGATTTGATTACTGCTACTACGGTATCCGGCCCTGATTTGATTTGATTTGATTCAAACCGAAACAGAATAATACTTGCACTTTACTGCTACTACGGTATCCTGCCCTGATTTGATTACTGCTACTACGGAATCCTGCCCTGATTTGATTACTGCTACTACGGTATCCGGCCCTGATTTGATTTGATTTGATTCAAACCGAAACAGAATAATACTTGCACTTTACTGCTACTACGGTATCCGCTTTGATACATGTGCTAAATGTGCAGTCAATATTCTTTAATCAATCTGTACGTAAACCATTATAAGTAACGTTTTACGGACAGTCGTATCTAATATATAAAATTCGAAACGGCTTGACCGATTCTCATGAAATTTTGAGTGCATATTGGGTGGGTCTGAGAATCGGAAAACATCTATTTTTCATCCCCCTAAATGTTAAAAGTGGTCCACGCCAAATATTTTTTTTTTAATAATTTTGACAATTTCTTTTAAATTTGTTTGATTGTGAGGCAGCATTAAAAATACATACAACTTCTAATTGTCACCCATCTACGATCAACAGTTACTTTTGTATCGCGATTTTAATATCGGCAACACAACGTTTGCTGGGTCAGCTAGTATTTCTATAAAGACATAATTCTTATATTGCCAAAAGAACACATAATGTGTCTCAAACTTTCCTCTTTTTTATAGTTTTCTACACTTAACTCATGCCCACTCAAAGTTCTGTCATTAAAATAACAAATCACATGAAGCCATAAACTGCTTCCTCCGCAGTTCGCAATCTTGTAAACACACTAACAACAAGGTCTCTTTATATACACACGCACATGGATATAAGTACTTGTAAGCATTCAGTTCGATGAAAGACTAGAGTCGAGAACTTATGATGTCCTGGTACAAGAATAATGGAAATATATATGGGTGTTTGTTACCCGTGGTATTTTGCTAACACTAATTTTTTTTTATAGAATAGGAGGCCAAACGAGCGTACGGGTCACCTGTTGTTAAGTGATCACCGCCGCCCACAATCTCTTGCAACACTAGAGGACTCACAGCAGCGTTGCCGGCTTTTAAGGAAGGTGTACGCGCTTTTTTGGAAGGTACCCATGTCGTATCGACCCGGAAACACCGCAAAAGGAAGCTCATTCCACAGCTTTGTAGTACGTGGAAGGAAGCTCCTTGAAAACCGCACTGTGAAGGACCGCCACACATCCAGATGGTGGGGATGATATCCAGGAATCAGGTTAAACAGCTCTTAGGAACACTCCCCGTGATAAATGCGGTAGAAGACATACAATGAAGCGACGTCTCTACGCAACGCCAAGTGATCCAGCCGTTCACAGAGCACCATTATTACCAGATACTGGAATTAAAACTAGTCTTTAAGCATCAAACTGCAAATTCACACTCAAAACTATATTTGTTACTTTTCACTCATTAAATGAAAGGTAACAAAGCAACTACAAACAAAACTTACTCTTTTTTAAAGAAATTAAGCTGAGGAAATACACTTTTTATATAAAAAATCTAAACATTTCCGAAGTTTTGGTTTTGAATGAATTTTATGCTAATACAATAATATTAAAAAAACACCAGTTAATTGAGGCTATTATAAGTTATCTTTAAACGAATATTAATTATTATTAAAATACTTTACTATCGTGTTTAGTTCGTCTGTTATGTTGTTGCCCTTAAAGAACAATTTATAACTGATTTTATTTAAAAAAAATGTGGGTAGAGTACAACACGAAGCTCCAAATTCTCTTCCGTGCAACATTTACAAGTCCAGACACAAAATCAAAGCTTCCCCAAACCGTCCAAACACCGCCAGTGTAAGCAACTCTTTCTTAAAGGCAGTAAAGGCATTTATTTTCTCAAAATTGATTTGTTTAGAATTCTTTTTGGTGTCATTTCTAATATATTAGATACTACTAACGCTTCCGAAATGGCGCTCTTTGAGAAAGGAGCGGCGCAAGAAACTTTCCCAGCATTAATTTTTTGCGCTCTTTTTAATGAAATATTCAATATTGTACTGTCATTGCTATTGCTATAAAATAATCATTAACTAGACCCAGGGTATAGTATCACTTAGATATTCAGCAGTGGAGTAATAGGATTTACGACAGAGCCAATTTTTTAATAAAACATTGAAATTTATTTATACATAATGTCTGTGGCTGGGACTTTGTTATAAAAATGTATACATTTACCCTGAGAGCTATATCGTAGCTTATCTTATGAAGTCTACTAGAATTAGTAACAAACAATCCCTCATTTCTAGTGTTATAATAATGAACATCACTATTAAGAGCGAAAAGTTCTTTTGTGCAGCACTGTGAAAAACGCTCTACATCACTCGCTCTCTTCGGCGGTCTACCGTCAGTACCTGGTTTATGAGGTATCAGGCCACGCACCGCTCATCTCTCTTTCAAATGACAGAATCGCTCACAGTCAACTATCAAGCCTCACGGAGAATAGAATTAAAACGAAAAATTCTAAGAGAAACTGACTCCACATCTTCCCTGTGCTGCTTCCCCGGAGCATAAAAAGAATAGAGAAGTCCCAGGACCAGGTCGTAAGAGGCGACTAAGAATATTGAAAACAAAGAAATTTATTTAAATGCCTCTTAAAAGATACTCCTTTCCATAGTAGGCATGGGTCTTTTGTATTATATCTCTAGAGTATAAGAAAAACTATAAAAATATAGTCATCTAAAAAATATATCAAACGCAAAACAATTATGCATAGTTATCGAGTTAAAAGTGGAATTTCATCTGGACTAGATAACAGTCCGCGGGTTAGATTCCGAGTACAATTTTTAATTGGCCACACGATAGACAGCAGTGATATGTACTACGTGAGTATAAAATAGAGACAAAATCGTTTGCAAGAGCAGTACATTGCGATTTAAACTAACTCGAAATAATGAATGCTAAATTAGTATTAAAGTATATATAGGTTTAATGTAATAATAGATTTATAATGGAATATGATTATAATCATAGTTATAATATAAATACTTTTATATTACAAATTACAATTACAAAAAAATTACATTTTTTTTTACATTTATTACATTTTAGTTCTATTAACATTTTCACGAACATTATTAACTAATGTAACCCTTGTTATATTATATAGTAAGAAAGATTAAAGAATTTTTTTTTTTTTTTTGAAGTGAAAACATAACGGCTGAGCATTGGGATTGGATTTCTTGGGATGGACACGTGGCCTGACCGAAAATTCGTAAGACCATCGTTGAAATTATGGATTTATATCTCAGTCATGATATATTTTTAATATGGGTGAAAGTTCAATTGAGAGATTCACTTTTTAATGTAAAGTAATTGTAAAAATTCTGATGTGTTTAATTTTTTATGTAGGTGATAGAAATTGACATTTTTGTATACGATAGCGCAATACATGAATATATTTGTAATGTATTTAACCACTTAAATGCTAGTAAGTACTTTTATACTGATAAATTATTTCCTAACCATTCCAAAATATTCAAAAATGCACAACGTTAATGTTGACACTTCTCTCTCACATGTTTTCACTTCTGCCGGCACTCCCGGAGTGCAACCCGAATTTATCAACAGTTTATGTAGTAGTTTGCGATTGTTGAGTTTCCGCAAAAATTAATATATATATATATACAAATTATCTGAATAAAATTTAAATTCAGAATGTTACAAACAAAAATTAACTGACCTATTTTCGAGTGAGTCAGTTTGCGGCAAGTTTAAGCTTATAAAAACATTAACCAGAATCAGGGAAAAGTGTTTTTCGCGTAAGATACAGGAATAATATTATATAATATTAGAAAACAATATAATGTAGCAACTGAATCCCATAACAATACCTTTAATAACTTAAATTTATATTAATACTAGCTGAAGCGACAGACGTTGATCTGTAGATGGTAAAAAAAATACTGTTTTATAGGAAATTGCCAATAATATTTCAAAACATCAAGAATTATTTCGTAAAAAATGCTCCCTGTTGTTATAATGAAATTGTTTCACAGCGGAACTGTCAAAACGTGCGTCACTAAATTATCTCATGGAAAATATGTCCATACAAAACAAATATTGGAAATTAAAATAATTATGGGTCCCAAATCGAAATAAAAACTATCCTATCTCTCAAGTTGGACTAAACTGCACTCTATGAAGTAATCACCATTAAAATCCGTTCATTAGTTTAGGAGTCCATCGCGGACAAACAACGTGTCACGTAATTTATATATATTAAGATAATAATAGTAACACTTATAAATGTTTATCTTCTTCGCACATGATAATTAAATTGATTTTAAGACCACATTGAATTTAAAAGTTTAAATCATTTTATGGATGATATTAAAGAACACATCTGTTAAACACACTGTTAATAGAATATAATGTGTGCGTAATTGTTTGAATGTTAATGCGATTTACAATTGATAACAATGGCATTAATATTGTGATGTCATCGAGCTGGAAGCTGCAGTCATGATTCATATAATTTGATGATTGAACAGAATTAACCGTGTAGGTAGGTTTATACTTGGAATATTGTCAACAATATATAAATTACGATCCATGGAAAAATAATAGCTCGGTCCATTTGAACGCAACTCGAATTTTCGTAAACCTAGTACTCTGTGAAGGGCTGGATAACTTGGCGTTGCTTAGAGACGTCGCTTCATTGAGTGTCTTCTACCGCATTTATCACGGGAGTGTTCAGTAGAGCTGTTTCGCCTGATTCCTGCCTCCAAAATCCACGCCACAAATTACGATATCATCCCCACCATCTGGATGTGTGGTTTTCAAGGAATTTTCTTCCACGTACTACAAAGCTGTCTAATGATCTTCCTATGTGCGGTGTTTCCGGGACGACACGACATGGGTACCTTCAAAAAAAGCGTTTACCATGCGTGATTCCTCTATCTTCATCAAAGCGTTGATTCCTCTGGTGTTGCAAGAGAATGTGGGCGGCGGCGATCACTTAACACAAGATGACTCGTAGTCGTACGCTCGTTTGTCCTCCTTTCCCATAAAATGAAAAACTAAAACAAATAACTGTTATATTTTAAGTTACATTATATGAGTTGTAATTGCCATCACGTATGGCAATAAGTTTCTTTGATGTTTGAAATGTGAACAATCTGCAATGACTATTCTTATTTATTAAATATCTTGGGTTAAGGACGTTTGCGCTAAGCATTAATTCACTTTATCATTAGAAATCTATACATATAAATAAAATTGGAGTGACTGTTTGTAATATTGAAAAAGCCGTTTTTTACTACATGTCTATGATGATGATATATATACACCAAAATAAAATTTTTTACAATTTTTGTCTATTTGTCTGTTTGTTCCGGCTAATCTCTGAAATGGGTTGACCGATTTTGACAGGACTTTTATTAGCAGGTAGCTGATGTAATAAGGAGTAACTTAGGCTACATTTATTTTAGAAAAATTCTTTTATTTTAGAAAAATAAAGTAATGTTGCAATGTCCAAGAAACGGTCCGACTCAAAAAATAATTTATATGGCAAAACAACGTTTGCCGGAACAGCTAGTCTTATATAATTGTCATTATATTTCATAGCCTTATCTCTGAAGGATTTTTAAGGCCCAATATAAAATAACATATTGGTAGTAAATGTGCATATAACACCGGGTTTCTGGATGAGAATTATCTACAAGGATTGAACCATAAACATTCGCTTTATTAAAATGTGCACGCTGCCAACCCGTGCTCCAATATCATACAAGTTAGACTATAAAGCGAGCACGTTATGTCTACGCACTCTTGCCGCGCTCGATAGGGCTGCCTACTTACTATTTTCTGCTGAAAAATTTATGAAAATTTGCACGCGTAAATTTCAAAGGGTTAAAATCAATATAAAAATGTATCACACAGCTTGAATTTATTATTTGTATGATAATGTGGCAGAAGTTGCCGAGGATTTGTGTGGAAATTTAAAATTTAAAAATAAAGGATAAAGAAAGTTGATCATCATATAACCATCAAATAAAAGCTCAAGTAATTGGCCTTGTAATTAATATGCACTCAGTCAGTAAAATGGCACTATTTGTAAGATGTGATCTCTCGTTGATCACAGCCCTGCAGCCACAAAAACTGGAGCGGATCCAATACTGTTAGGCACCTTTTTTGGTCTAAACTAACGATAGCTTGGACCCAGCCAACAAACGTTTGAATATTTTCTATTTTAAGATAAAATATCTGCGATTCAAATATAGAACTGCATTTTGTTCATGTTACTCAATAGCATTTTTATAGAATAATATAATATAAGTTTTAGATATTACATGTTAATAAATCCTTAACGTGGGTAACAAAAATATTGCATCTCCTCAACTTTGTAAAGATTATCAACCTTCGTTTTAATTTACAATATCTGGACGACCGGACTTTGCTCGGTAATTAAGAATGTACAAAACTTGAACAAAAATGAACTTGTCCAATGCTATCTG
The DNA here is from genome assembly GCF_905404315.1 of Leptidea sinapis. Lineage (NCBI taxonomy): Eukaryota > Metazoa > Arthropoda > Insecta > Lepidoptera > Pieridae > Leptidea > Leptidea sinapis. The sequence continues at coordinate 4,511,542 of NC_066304.1, read as the reverse complement.
TCAATAGGTTATTGAAATGTAAGTAAGCATAAAAGGATAGATTTATCTACCTCAAGTAAGTTAAACTAGTTATACATAGGTAATTGAAAACGGCCGATAGACTGTGGTAAGTCAGATTTTTTGGTAATTTTAAAATGACATACGAGTCGTAGGATAAATTAATGAAACGCTAAATATATCTTACAAATTTAAATTAGTCTTACATAATTTAATATTTTTGTAACCTTTATTTGCTAATATCTAAATGGGCTTTAATTATTTGGATTAAATTGACATTGACAAGGAAAAAGGCGCGTAATACAAAGGTGTAAACAAAAGTGATTACTTACCATGAGCTGACACATATGGTCATTTATCCTTTTCTTTCATACAAAAAGAATGTAACTAATAATGGAATGTTTATTAATATAATATCCAGACGACCGAGGCTTGCTCGGATTTTTAAGAATGTACAAAACTTGAACAAAAAAAAACTAATAGGACATCATTCGAACCGGGATCTTCTGCTTTCCAGATCACCCAATGTCCCATCTAAGCTATTATAGTCTTGTATATAGTAGCGAAATTTACCTTTGTATTCTAATGTTATTGTAGCTGTACCACATTAAAACACGGATTAAACTACATTTTTTTAAAATTTAAATCTAGCTAGATCGATATCTCGCCTCCGAAACTACCTGTACACTAAATTTCATTAAAATCGTTGGAGGCGTTTCCGAGATTCAGATTATATGTACCTACCAACATATACAAGAATTGCTCGTGTAAAGATATAAAATTCAGGCAAAGATTTTTTACACAAATAATGAATTCAAACTTTAAAATATATTGATGTTAATACTTATTGATGTAACTGTCCATGTAGACAAAGTCGAGATCAAAAGCTAGTGTTTCCCAGTAAGTAATTAAATAGTATCGCATGGTGACAAATACTTACAACAGTCACGGAATTATTGAATTATACGGCCTCGGCCAATGATACCTACACGATAATTACAAGCAGACAATGAAGTACTTAGAACAATGTTCCCACTTACTACCTGGAATATTTGTTCGAATTATTAAAATTGATCTAAGGGTATTTATTCAAACAAAACAAATCTAGTTCCTTCTCATGTCCAAGTTACGTCACTTGCTACTGGGGCTTGGCCCTTAGCACTTAGCCCATGGCGCGCAGAGGCGCGGTGAATGTACGAAGTACTATCTTATCTCCTCAATAGGGCTACTGGAAACCCAAGGGCTGGCAGCTATTAAGCTTATATTTATTATAGCTAGCGGTCAACGGATCAGCCTAGCTATCCAACGCGGCATCGCTGCCAGTATTCTTGGTACATTTCTCCGTAATCATAGTTTCAATTTAATGTAATTAATTGTTAGTTCGGTGGTAGTAAATCACTAAACTAAAACGTGTCAGAGCAATACTGCTAATTTCCCTCCAGATCTTTCCGATTTCAGTTTTTTCTTGAGAGTTCAAGTCTAGTGGTTGCCTCGATATTTGTTTGGAAAGGATTCCAAGGCAAGAATCATTTTCCCTACTAGCGTTAATTCACGCACGTTTACCGCGACTCGCGTGTAGGGATGTCACCATCGCATTTACTAGCAAATCTTCCATGGATCGATTTTGTTCGTAGCTTCGCTAACATCAAACATAAACTTCTAACCTACCGATAAAATTTTTACTTTTACTTAATAAAACAATAACATTTAAAAATAAAGTTGAAATTTATTTATCTATTTGAAAAAAAAAACGTCGGCACATTGAAACAAAATTATTTTATTACTGATTATCATTTAATAAATCAGAAGTGCTAACCCTGACTGCTCTGCCGGCACGCACGTAGTGATCGCCGGTAATTGCTTCATCTGCCTCCACTGCACCGCTTCTTGCCACTTGTGTCGCCTAATTATCGCGAATTTGTCCCACTTATAGACTTATATTTACATTTCCATTTGAGGATAAGTATCATTGCATTTTCTTTATTTGCATTTATCTCATTACGATTGCGACTTTGATCCAGGTGGTACCAAACTAGTGGTAACTCAAAGCTAAAAAAGTCTCAACCTGTAGTGAACTATGAATGATTGAAAGGGCAAAATTAAGAGCAAAACTCATTAAAAATAAACAACCAACGTCCACGTTTCTTCCATATGAAAAGTTCAAAGCACTAAATCCGGTCGGATTAAATATTTAAGGGCACGGAAATGAACTCGAAAGAGGGTTACATAATCTGTTTAACTCAGCAATCTGTCGGCATCGATCGGAAGCTCCAGTCTGCAATATTAATAGATCTTCCGCACTCCCGCCTACTGTTAATGTTACTTAAACTCAATAACTTAATTGTCGTTTACAATTTAAACGCACTTTAATGTACAATTACATACAACTGTTTAAATTTCTCAGTGCAATCGTCATCTGTTCAACTGTCTGAAAGCAGTTTGATTTATTATAACTTTTTCCTGATTTTTGAAAGAGTATAAAACGGTCAGATCCATTTCAGTAATTATTAGATGTCAGATGTGTAAACTAAGAAAATTTCTTTAAGCCTAGCTCTATCAACATGTACACGCACAAAATTTTGCGATTAGAACATTCAATATGCACCATTGTATTGCAATGTTTTTTAATAAATTTAGTATAAATTTAAATAGCTGATGGTAATTGGTACGCCCTACCCATTACAATGCAGTGCCGCTCAGGATTCTTGAAAAACCCAAAAATTCTGAGCGGCTCTACAATTTCGCTCGTCACCTTGAGATATAAGATGTTAAGTCTCATTTGCCCAGTAGGTAATTTCACTAGTTACGGTGCCCTTCAGACCGAAACAAAGTAATGTTTACACATTTCTGGTTCACGGCAGAAATAGGCGTCGTTGTGGTACCCATAATCTAGCTGGCTTCCTGTGCAAAGGAGCCTCCCACTCGTAAACTGGTACTGGATGAATGTATTATTTTTATTCAATAAAAAAATATGGTGGACTGTATATATATACCCATCCAGAGAAATATGTCTAGAATTAAAACTTTGCGCTGTCGAAAGACACGGCTATTTAATAAACCAAAAACCGTAACATCGAACAATACCGAAAATTAATTTACCTCAGTATAGATATATATAAAACCGGTTAAATTTTACTGCCGATTACGGTTAATTATAAAGTACTACTACTTTGTTATAAACATTAACATTAATTATGAAATTCATCAATTGAATGAAAGCCACTCAGAGTGAGTAACGTCACGGCTTAGTAATCATCCTCATGTCGTTTGAATTATATATTAGGTACGGGTTATTTGATTTTTGAGGCATGATGCGAAATTTTTGTATAAACATGCAATAATTACGTCACATCTTCCTTGTCATTGCTGACATATTTTTTTTAACAATAATAGACATGTAGGGGAATGTGGGGGGAAACCGGATAGCGGGTAAATCCGGACAGTTGGTATTTTTCTACTACACGTAAAGCTGTCACATTTTGGCTTGTGGAACAATACTCGCGATCGCTTACTCAGTGCGGTTACAAATGGCGGCGATGGTAAAACAGCAGCGCGTGCGTCTATGCCTTAAAATTTAAAATAAAGGTTTGTAATCTATTTTTTCCATTTTTTCTACGAATAATCATTCTGTTCAGCCATGTAGCCATTATGCAGCAATTTTTTTAAAGCACTTATGCTCAATAGGCTTTAAAACCGTAACTATTATTGGTGTAAGCAAAACATAAAGTGATAGTTATTAAAATTTTGTCCTGCTTGTCTTAAATGGGCTCACGAAGGCAAGGATTGCGAATAATTTAAATATTTTATATTATTGATGGTATCTGTATTCGCCCCTTTAATATAAATGACCTATCCGGTTTGACCCATAGGTATTGGGTGAAATTGGAAATATTTGTTTTTTATAAATCTGTTGTATTTCCTATCCATTAAGATTGATGTTAATTTTTTGTATATCAAATTATTGTTAACTATATACTTAAAGACTTATGATGTTAAAAATATAAATAAATAATATAGATACCAATTTATGGCGTCTTTGTCTTAACTATCCGGTGTCCCCCCCCACATTCCCCTACTGACTAAACCAAAATATGATTGTTATCATGACCAGTGTTCTGTCTATATATACGTATCTTTACAATATGAAATAATTCCATTTATCCATGTAAATATGTAACGAACGTGTCTAATCAATTGCTTTACATGAGCCGCTGGCTTTCTAAATTGGTGTGATGTACGCAAGTGAAACCCGATTAAAATGCGATAGATTTTTAACTTTTACCGGTAGCGTTACGTTACGTATTTGTAGCGTCAGGGCACGAAACTGTCCGTGAAAAAAAAAATATATTGACACGCAATTTGACTAACCCGTTAATGGAAAAGCGTGAGACTTATTAGATAGGTGTCAGATTGGTGGAAAATGTAATCGGAAATTTTATAACTTGATTAAAAACGGTCATGGTTTAACCGTAATAAAATATATCGGATCTGATAGGTCATAACATATGAAAAAAACATTTTTTGTTATAGATTTTTAAATTGTTATATTATAATTAATATTATAATATAACAATTATTCATTTATTAATAATCATAAAATGTTTGAAAAAACAAGTGAGCAAAAACGTCAAAAAGTATATTAAGTAAGTAGTATGCTACTTTCGCGATATGGAAAACGAAAAGGTACGATTTATTTTATTTATTTATTTATTAAACTTTTTTGACCTCAGATTAACAAAATATAACTTAACTACTAACATACATAATAACATAATATGATGCAAATGGCGGCTTTATCACAATATAGTGATCTCTTCCAGGCAACCATTTGTAATACAATAAAGGAGAAGGCAGTACATTAAAAGGGTAAGATAAGTGTCAAAAATATAGACACACATAATATATACTATACTAAAATATAGATAAATATATAAGAAAGTAAAATAATACGTAAGTAAATAGTAGAAACAAAAATTAACATTTCAGAATTGTTGAATTATGTTGATGGATACAACACATACAGATAGATTCTATCAAATAGAGGACAGATAATGTTTTTTTAGTTGATTACGATTAACTTCTTTATCATCAATATACTTAATTAAATATAAAATATAATTAATTTAATAAACTTATAACCCCATGCCATGAAAACAGTTGAAGTTGATAGATTGATATATCATGATCACGAAGTATCCTTACACAAACAATGAATTCAAGCTCTAGAGGATTATGCATCTAAAATACAATAATTTATATTTATTTATAAACTAGCTGACCCGACAGACGTTGTTCTGTATATAATAAATAAAATAATGTTTTTATATGAATTTGTCAATAATATATCATAACATCAAAAATTACTTCGTAAAATATGCACCCTGCAGTCGTAATGAAATTGTTTCACAGCAGAACTGTCAAACCGTGCGTCAATAAATTCTCTCATAGAAATTATGTATGGACACATCAAAGGAAAACCAAATTTGTTGTTTTTATTTAATTTAGCAGCATTTTCCTATTTATTCACCTTTTAAACCTTCTCTGGACTTCCACAAATAATTCAAGACCAATATTAGCCAAATCGGTCCAGCCGTTCTCGAGTTTTAGCGAGACTAACGAACAGCAATTCATTTTTATATATATAGATAGTTTATATTATTCAAACACGACTCATATGTTGGATGGAGCACCTCACAAACTAATTTGTTATGTATATGACAGCCATTGAAAAATACTCTATTTGATTGAAAAGAGTGGGCGATGAGTTTCTGATATGTTCTTCTCATGAGCTCAACTATTTACGAATAGAATATGGTAAATTCAGTCATTTAAAAGAAATATTTGTAGTGAAGATTCTTAAGCGCTTAGTTTAAGCGTAATTGAATAAAGTTTATTTGACTATGACTTGTTAAATATTATCAATGAGAATTTGAGTGTGTTTGATTGACTGTTACGACTGAATTACTGTTATTGTAAAGGTAAAACATGCTATCCCGAAATTTCGAAGTTCCCTTGGGAGCACGATATAAACTTTCCTATTTCAATAGACGGGAAAACGCAATTAGGTACGTATTACGCTGAAATTGCTAATTAACCATTATTCATAATGGTTGGTCGTATGATTAATTACGAATTTGGTGATGATTAATAACCCAAATTTGTTGACATATTTATCACATCTTAACTAATAGATTCATTTGATTTATGTTAATTAATGTCCAAATTCGTTGAAGAATTTGACATTCTGAAGCAGTTGGTAGATAATACGCCGGGCAAGCGTGACTTAGCTTTAAATCTGTCTGTCTATACTACTTTAACGGATAAATGTTCATTTTTATTGACACAATTTTAGGCAAGTTGGAGCAAAGAATTTATCTCGAAATTTTAAAGCAACCTCTATTTAAATTCAAATCCAAAAAACTGTAAAACTTTATAAGTTATTTAGTGCAAGTCAGGATGAAGTGCAAACATTACTTAAAAATTTTCAAATGAGTATATTTAATATATATTAATAACAATAAATTTACAAACATTAGTTCTATCTTTATCATTCAAATAATCTTTTACTTTATAGGCCTTAGATATTAATTTATTTTTTACGATACATAGCATGCAATTTTTCGGAGCCAAAGTAGTGTTTCGAGTATTGACAATATATGGGTACTTATTTTTTTTAAATTTGCTAATATTTTTATATTTTGCCGAAAAAAAACTTGGCACTAAAGTTTATAATGACAACTATGAAACATACAACTCATTTCAACCGCAGTCCACAGGAAACGTGGAAAGGTCTTCAAAAATGATGACACGCGAGACACTTCCAAAGTGGTAAACTATGTCCCCCGCTCCCTCTGTAATTTCTAAAATAAGAGAGTGATAAAACCTAAAAAAAATCCATATTAAACAGAAAGAAATACCCACACAAGTACTGGTCTATTTGACAAACAAACCGTTGAGTAAAAAATACGTATAGATATTACGTGTATGTGTATACGTAAGATAAACATAATTCATTTACATCTCAGCTCCTAGCCTTTTAGCAAAGTCGTGTGCTGTTAATGTAAATGCATTGAATAGAGCTTATTAATCATATGGAGACGTCGTATACAGAATACAGATTAGGGTCGACGAATACATTATCTTGTGTCGATTCTGTGATTTGATTTAACAATTTTGTCAATAAAGTTATATTGCTTACTCTGGCAAGCTACATATAATATGATAATGTAAGGAAAGGTGATTTATTAATAAAATCTTTTATTGATTATCTATCTATATATATAAAAATGAATTGCTGTTCGTTAGTCTCGCTAAAACTCGAGAACGGCTGGACCGATTTCGCTAATTTTGGTCTTGAATTATTTGTGGAAGTCCAGGGAAGGTGAATAAATAATGAAAGTGATCGGAATTAAATAAAAGCAACAAATTTGTTTTTCCTTTGATGTGCCCCCGTCGTTCAGAAAACAAATTGAAAGAATAGTTTCAAATGAATATCTAAGTAGAATTTTTACACTTCTTTCTAACTTTCTCAGGAGGTAAAAAATAACTTGAACTTAATTTTAGCTAACTATAGTTGGTTTATTAACTACAGTTGTTAACTACTTATCAGATTATTTTTATATAGACTGATAAGTAACAAGTTTGAGAGTCACAATAAAGTGAAGGTGAAAGATATTTTACGAAATAATTCCTGACGTTATGATATATTATTGACAAATTCATTAAAAAAACATCATTTTGTTTTTCATATATACAGAATAACGTCTGTCGGGTCAGTTAGTAAAATATATTTTATTCTTAGTTACGATTCTTGAATAAGTTCATTTGAATTTTGTGAATGTACATTATTAGTATCATTATCTAATCCTATCAATTGGTTAGAGTGAGAGGGGAGGAGCCTGCCGACCTCTGCCGTACTGAGAGAAAGGGAAACCAGACTAGACTAGCGCCGTAACGCGTTACGTTACAAAAAGATAACGACGTTATTCACTTCAAAAACAAATCAAACAGTGATATTGTTAAAAAATTGTACAGCTTTTCTAGTTTACTCAGCAGCTGTGATTCCTTTGGTGTTGCAAGAGATTGTGTGCGGTGATCACTTAACACCAGGTGACCAGTACGCTCGTTTGTCCTCCTATTCCAAAAAAAAAACGCACTTGCGATGCCCCGCAGAAGTTTAATTTCTATCAAGAATCGGGAGAGGCACTGGTTTGTAATTAACAGGTCGTTTCATTTACCATTAAACAAACGTCTAGCTCGTCTTATCACATTTTCTAGTAAAAATAATGTTAAAGATTTGAGTATCGATCAATTTATTGTAAATTAAAACTAATCGGCCAAACCATGTTACACTTTTATGGGACCAAATCACAACTATTCCGCATAAAACTAAAGAATAATCACGTAAATCTAATCATAAATCTCAGCGTAATCGGTGTACATACATTTAAAAAATACCAATCGAATTGAGAACCTCCTCCTTTGAAGTCGGTTAAAAATAGAATAAACCGTACTCTTGATGTCGAATTAAATTAAGTGTAAGTAATTGTAAAAGCTACCTCAGGTTTATGTGTTCCCACACAAATTTGCGACTTTTACGACGCGATACATTGTAACGAAGTTGACACACTACCTATTAGGTATCGTCATCATCATCATCAGCCTGAAGACGTCCACTGGTTGACAAAGGCCTCCCCCAAAGATAGCCACGACGATCGGTCCTGCGCTGCCCTCATCCAACGTATTCAGGCGATCATGACCAAATTGTCGGTCCATTTTGTGGTGGGACTAACACAACGTGGTCGCCATTCGAGGACTATGTCGATATCATTAAAATTAAGAAAAAAATGCAAAAAATTCCAGATATAAGAAGCAGATCTGTCCAAATATTATTTGACCTATCCACGACATAAACAAGACACTGAATTGTTAAACTGCTTTTACCACAAATCATCGTATTCAAACAGCGATGCCTAACATCATTAGACCTTGGGTTATTAATTGTTTAGTGTCGCTGGATAATTAATTAGACGTGTTCAGAATCTATTAAATCTTGTTATTTGTTTAAGTCAATTATATAATATGTCTAAATTATATAGATATAAATATATATATATATATATATATACCCTGATTCTCCCTTAACAAGAATTTATGTGAAGGACATCTATATAATACAATGACTTTCTATAAATATACACAAATAACGTCGTATAAAAACAAAGCCGAAATATGGAGCATGCCACAAACTACATAAAAGAAGCTTTGACTGCTATATCCGTATACATAACCGCATTTACTCCAGTTGTTTAAATTATTATTGGTCAATAAGCAGCAATGTAAGTTAAACATTTATTCAGTTTAGGTTCGGTTCGGACAGTAACAGTTGACACACGTCTAAGGAGAAAAGTATGCATATATTGTCTTTAAGCATACTTATCCACTATCAGACTGCGAATGATATAGGTCATTATATGTGTATAGAATGTCATTGATATGATATAACGGATAGAGTTTAATATGCTTTCTTGTGACATATATCAGCGTCAAGAATAAGACATAATAAGTATCCTTAGTAAAACTCCTCCTGTCTTCTCCATTTTCCTTAAACTTAGGACTTTAATACTGGGCTGTTAAAACCAAAGGACAGACAAATCGAAAATTATTTGAGATAATTGACCACACGGTCGAAGGTCTTAAAATGTAAACAAAACACCGACTTTAAATTTTGAGACAAGATACACAAAGTATATTTTTTAACTCGCCTTTACCCACGTTATATCGGTGTGGGTACCGTGAGTAAAGCCGTGTTGTATTAATAAACTTATAATGTCTCACGAAACTTTTAACAATTTAAAACCTTAAATTACAGAACCCTGTATAAAGTTAAATAGTATGAATCATTCATTTTTTGTCACGAATATGGGAAGTGCTGTCTGATGTGACGATGATGATGAAGTCTGATGGCATTTTTTTTCATTTAAGGCGAAGAGTAAGCAGAAAACACGCAAACATGATGTTTTTAGACAAGGTTTGTCGTGAAAGTATAGCTTTTCGAGCTATGAACACTACTTAATCCTGTTACACATATCCTTAAGTCTTATTTGTAGGTTGCTAATGCTTACTGTTTGGTTATAGTTAACACTGCCGAGCCTTTTTGAACGACCACTTCTCTTTGAAGTTAAACAAGTTTTTTGGCATGGCGTGACGAATTTTTTTGGTACTACTCTCAGAAAAGTTATTTTTATAGCTTGTACTTTTTTGTGTAGGTTCATTTATTCAGATTAGTAGTGAATAACGAGGATTGTAAGCATATAAACTGTTTTCCACGCAAGAATTTTGAAAATATTGGCTTTGTTACATAGATGGCGGACCAGCAGCCGTGAACTCATCGCTCAAGGTCGCTGGCATTTAGTGTCGCCTTAATTTCATTCCTAAAATAGCACAAGCCGAGTAAGGTAGGTACAATAAGAAGTTCCAGCTCCTTTCTCTATCTCTGCTAGCTGCATACCTTTCATCTTCATCACCAGATCGGTCCAATGGATCTATTTTCATTAGAACCCTTTCAATTTGGCTGGTTTTAATAGTTTCGCAACCGATTTGTGGTCTTCTTCATCAGTTTCATTACATTAAATGATACTTTCTACATACCCATTATATTTGATTTTTCTTATGGTGTGATCAATCTAGAAGTTTCAAATTAAAAAGAGTGTACTTTATACCATTATGTAATAATTAAGAAATCACCGTTCACGTAACTCTTGCCTGATTACACTTTTCGTAATGCTTTCGTTATCCATCCAGCAGCTTACACCCCGTGCAAGTCAAGCGTGCGTAAAGTTTTACTTTAAAAAAACCGCGTAGAAACAACGGATTTCTGAAATATTAAAAAAAAATTTAAACATGCGCTGAACAGACTAGGGAAGCATAAGTCTTCAGCAATTTTTGAGGGAACAATTAATGTTTTTGATAACCTGAAGTTTCACGAACCTCTGTATAAAAAGGTATAAAAGGCATTTATTTTCTCAAAATTTAATCCTTTAGAATTCTTTTTGATGTCATTTCTGATAACTACTAGATACTACTACCGCTTCGGAAACAAATGGCGCTCTGAGAGAGAAGAAGCGGCGCAAGAAACTCTCCCAACATTCTTTTTTTGCGCTCTTTTCAATAAAATATACAAAATAAAAAAAAATATAAAATATTTTACAGTCATTTCTATCGCTATAAAATAATCAAAATCTAGTCCCAGGCTATCCGATCATTTAGATATTCAGCAGTGGATTTACGACAGCCATTTTTTTATAAAACATTTAAATTTATTTATAGATAATGCCTGAACAGTGGCTGGGACTTTATTATAGGAGTGTATACATTTACCCTTAAAGCTATTATGTATCTTATGAAGCCCACTAGAAATAGTTACAAACAATCCCTTTATTTCTAGTGTTATAATAATGGCAATCACTATTAAGAGCAAAATTATTAAAATATATTATTAAAGTATTGAAGCAGAGGATTTTATATGTGTTATAATAATTGATGCTTTTTAATTTGGGACGTTTACAGAACGAGTCCATTATGTACGTATACAACACGTATTTACACATGACCGACCTTCGCGCCAATGTTTGAGTTGGGTCGAAATTAAATATTTGTATCTACTTTATAAGTGTCAGAAGGGAACACAACTTTTAACGCACGAATGAATTTATAGGCTAGTTATGAACAGGGAAAATATCAGCAAAGTTTGTATAACGCAGTGCTAGTGATATTAAGTTTTATTTTTTATTTCTATCTAGATACTTTTGCTATTTTGCTATGCAAATTTGTATTATGATATAGAGTGCAAAACATTGATATTTGAATGATATAACAAATAGACATAATAATAAAAATTAAGACAAAAATCTTTTTACATTGTTCACTTCGAACCGACGCCTTAGAAATTTGCTTTAGAAAGTGTAGGTTTTGACCATATACCGCAGATATCACAAGGTGTCTCTAGCATTAAGTAAAGTAACTGCATTGATTATTTTTCGTATCATATTTTCATTTCGTAGCGTTTTTTTTTCGAGTGTCATCCTTTTTTTTTAACGAAAATAAGGGACGAGGCGACTCGGACGTTAAGCTGATGGTAATTAATGCGCTCTGCCCATTACAATGCAGTGCCGCTCAGGATTCTTGAAAAATTCTGAGCAGCACTACAATGCGCTTATCACCGTGAGATATAGGATGTTAAGTTTCATTTGCCCAGTAATTTCACTAGCTACGGCGCCGCAGACCGAAAAACAGTAACGTTTATACATTACTGCTTCACAGCAGAAATAGGCGCCGTTGTGGTACCCATAATCTAGTTGGCATTCTGTGCAAAGGAGCCACCCACTGGTAGAAAACTTTAAATCACTATCGAAATTAGCATTTACCTTTTACATAAATTCTTCTTATAATTTAAGTCTTAAGATATACTTGCCATTAATACTAAGGTTTCACACTCCAATATCTGTAAGTAACTACTTAATAACTATTTTTCGACTTTCTCTTACCTACGATGTGAATCCTATTTACTCATGGTTATAGATCTTTGGGAAGTTTCCTATTCCTTTTGATTTACCAAAGATCTAATCTACTGATCCGTGATCATGTGCACCTTCAGGAATACACGTGAAGCAGTTGAAAATCTAGCCTTTTATCTTTTATTACGAAGACAGTAACAAAATACACACCATAACCAATAACGACCACGACCTGCCGTATCTTTTGATTAGGTTGAAAGTACGTATGCTCGATTGCTCTCCTCTTCCATCAAAAAAGACTTGCTGACAGACAGACTGAACAAATTTTGTGAATTTTTGTAGGTCCTGCGACCAAATTGATATGAGACAACTGTAATATTCAAATCCCTTTGACTAGTCTTACTATGACTACATAAAATTAAAACTATCATTACGTGGAAGCGTACCAAGAATACTGGCAGCATTTCCGCGTGGGCTAGGCTGATCCGTTGACCGAGATAGCTGCCAGCGCTTGGGTTTCCAAAAGCCTTATTGAGGCGCGAAGATAGTATTTTGAACATTCTCCGCGCCTCTGGGGTTAAGTTTAGTTAACCAGTTAAGCTCCAACTAAATGTAGTTCTTGTCAGAGCAGCGTTAGTAAGTTACACGAAGTTGATGCGAGAGACCCACAAAAAAGAAACTCCTATTTTCTTTAATTAACGCGAGTGTTACACATTCAAATAAAAAACTTTTAAAGAATTAAAACGCGTGTAACTTGTAACTGTGTTTTTACATTAGCACAGCAGTCCCCCAGAAAACGAAATCTGGAAAGGTCTTGAAACGTCGGGTTAACTAAAATATAAATTAATATGTAACTTTTACGCAAAAATCTAATGTATAAACACAGTTACAATTACACGCGTTTTAATCATTTTTTTAATTTTACCAGTGGGAGGCTCCTTTTCACAGGATGCCGGCTTGGCTTCACAGGAGGCCCGTTGTGGTCAACGGGGCCTATTTCTGCCGTGAAGCAGTAATGTGTAAACATTACTGTGTTTCGGTATGAAGGGAGCCGTAGCTAGTGAAATTATTGGGCAAATGAGACTTAACATCTTATGTCTTAATGTGACGAGCGCAGTAGTGCCACTCAGAAAGTTTGGGGTTTTTCAAGAGTCCTGAACGGCACTGTATTATAAAGGGCAGGGCATATTACCATCAGCTGAACGTCCTGCTCGTGTCGTCCCTTATTTTCATAAAAAAATCCATTAAAAGTGTTTTATTTGAAAGAATTAAACTAGTTTTTTTCTGTTCTGTAGAGAGACCACTGGGTGGGACTCAATAAATGATTGATGACCATCAAAATTTCTTGGTCAAGGCCTGCTCGGCTGACGGCTAACTTGGTGTCGCACCGATCACGTCATCCGACCTAGAGATTTATTATTTCACAAACAAAAAACTATATTCTGTCACATCATTTAGCTCTTTACGTGAATATTAATATAGAAGGAAGCTGAAAAGTAGCCAACTACCTTGCCAATAAACTATATTTAGATTGGTTTCAGTTTGTTAGTTAGATTTGTAATATTAAAAAATATAAAAAAGCAATTATTGTGTGATTTTATGAAAACACGGTGCAAGCCAAACTTTGTTTTACAAAATAACATATTAATATCAGCATAATAACCGAAATAAAGATATTCTTTATACAAATTTAAATATAATGTGGTAAATAAAACCTCGGTCAGGAATGTGGGGTTCGTCTCCCTCTCGGGAACCAGAGCATAAATCTGGCACCTTAGTCCGAGCGGGCAAACTGACACGAAAGCAGAAGTTGAAATTATTGATACAACTGGCCGGTACTACGCGGCCTATTGTAATGCGACGTGCAATAGATGGGCGACAAAAAAAACGGCGATGTAATAAAAGTTCACTTTAAAAATATTTAGAATTTCTGTCCTTCGTTAATTCTTGGACACGTGGAGCGAATGAGTGAAGAAAGAATGACTAATCAAATATATAAGTGTGTGGGCAAGTCGGTTGCGGCAGCCCTCATAGGACATTCGTCGACCAAATTGAGGACGTTTTAAAAAAAAAAATTTTAAGCATCCAGAATCGCCGTGCTAGTATGAAAAGTGTAATGAATTGTGAAAGGAAGCGCGTGAGGTTTTTAAGGATAGAAGCAAGTGGCGTTCTGTTGTCTCTGCCTACCCCGACGAGAACAAGGCGTGAGAGTGTGTTAATTACACACACGTTTGTTAATTGTTAAACAAGACCTATGCAAGTTTAAGTGCGGTCCAAATTGTGCAAACCGATTGGAAGTTAATTCTGAACAAACAGATACCTAGACAAAAATTAAAGCTCGCATCTAAGCGATTTCATATATGATAGCTTGTTTTTCCAACCCACATCAAAATCTCCTTTTAATTAGGTATGTTTAATAAAAGATTTTGAATATCATTGCTTGGAAATGTAAAACAATCATTTAATGTATCATCAATAACGATCCGTAATCAGCAAATGCAACAGTGTGCTGATAAAAGCAGCATATTGTTATATAAGCCAATACGAAATTAATATCTATAATGTAAACAAATTATGACGGAGATAAAAGTAATTATTCTTCTTTATAATTTCCGACGATAAGGTCAAGATCGCCGAATCTCTAGTATGAGTCTATTACTATAGTTTTTTTTTATGGAATAGGAGGACAAACGAGCGTACGGGTCACCTGGTGTTAAGTGATCACCGCCGCCCACATTCTCTTGCAACAACAGAGGAATCACAGGAGCGTTGCCGGCCTTTAAGGAAGGTGTACGCGTTTTTTTCGAAGGTACCCATGTCGTATCGTCCCGGAAACACCGCACAAGGAAGTTCATTCCACAGCTTTGTAGTACGTGGAAGAAAGCTCCTTGAAAACCGCACTGTGGAGGACCGCCACACATCCAGATGGTGGGGATGATATGTTTACTTTTTTTTTTTTTTGGAATAGGAGGACAAACGAGCGTACGGGTCACCTGGTGTTAAGTGATCACCGCCGCCCACATTCTCTTGCAACAACAGAGGAATCACAGGAGCGTTGCCGGCCTTTAAGGAAGGTGTACGCGTTTTTTTCGAAGGTACCCATGTCGTATCGTCCCGGAAACACCGCACTAGGAAGTTCATTCCACAGTTTTGTAGTACGTGGAAGAAAGCTCCTTGAAAACCGTACTGTGGAGGACCGCCACACATCCAGATGGTGGGGATGATATGCTTACTTGTGGCGTGTCGTGCGAAGTTGGTATTCGGCGGCAGGAATCAGCTTAAACAGCTCTTCGGAACACTCCCCATGATAAATGCGGTAGAAGACACACAATTAAAGCCGATTTAAATAAAGAAAGTACAGTAATACTGACAATAATACTAATACATGAATGAATGACATAATACGTGAAAAAAAAAATATTGTATTCACTCCGTGACGTAATAATATAAGAAAATCTCTACATTTCGAACAAAAATGGTAAGATCGCGATAATTTTCTCTAACTGAAATGAATAGAAAATTTCGCTGAATGAGATCTTTCTTGCGATTTCAAAATGTTTCTATATTTTATATGCCGTGTCCCACTTTCAATGGCGATTCGAGGTGTTTTTAAAATGATAAAGACTTTAGACAAGAGATAAGATAACACTAAACGATGCTAGAATTTTAATTAAAACTGAGGTTGTTTCCAAATGACATTCAGAAGCGGTGAAAACCGGTATGAAGATTCTATTTATAATCCTTTCATACTAAAATGAATACTAGAATATTATTATGACTTTTTAATTATTTATTAAGAGTATTATATTCAACCAGTGGGAGGCTCCTTTGCACAGGATGCCGACTGGATTAGGGGTACCACTACGGCACCTATTTCTGCCGTGTTTCGGTCTGAAGGGCGCTGTAGGTAGTGAAATTACTGGGCAAATGAGACATAACATCTTACTTTTCAAGGGGACGAGCGCAAATGTAGTGCCGCTCAGATTTTTTTGGCTATTCAAGAATCCTGAGCGGAGTAATGGGCAGGGCGTATCAATTACCATCAGCTGAACGTCCTGCTCGTCTCGTCCCGTATTTTCATAAGAAAAGTATGAACTGTACAGTCATATTTACCATGCTTATCGAATTTCCTTTAATTACTTAATTTTTTTTAATGATGCAAATGTTATTTTCTTTATTATACAATATTATTATAATATTATAATATTATTATTACAATATTATTAAAAAAGAATTCAGTACACTCCAAATTCAAATATTCTTTCGTATTTGAAACGACCTAGATGTAAAAAAAAGACAATTACTCCTTACATGTTACTCGTACTTCTACAACTGATAAATGGTTTGGCGTTGGCAACCACAAGTCATTGACACTAAATAACTTATTAACTAGGTTTAACTTTTCAACCTATTCTTGTCTAAAAATGTCAACAGTAAGCTGATGTTTGGATTGTAAATAATTCTGTCGGTCTGTTTGTGGGGTTGTATCTTACTCTAGCTATAGGCATTGGATGTATTTGACTAGTAGACTGTAGAAGTCAGTAACTTTCAAGAAAATGTTCTTTATACTTCTGTTGGCCCATTTAAGTAAAATTTATTACGGTGGTTTTTTTTCGATGCGCGCGACAAAATGTGACACCATCAAATAAAGCGATCAATCTCCCTATAGTATATGAGAAGTGATATCTGTATTCGAGATTTTTAAACAGAAGTGACGCTGTCCATATATTGTAATAAGTAACTAAACAAAAAACAGTACCTACTACAGAGATTTGTATCAAAAATAGTTTTAACTTCCCGAGCTGCGGCCAGATTGTAGCGATAAGGCGAACATTTGCGATTTCGCAACACAATCTAGGCAAACAAAATCTCATATCATTTCTATATTTAATACTTTTGCAGTAATTTTTTTCAAATCTTATCAAAAATGCACATCTTTTTTATCATCATTTTAGTTTTTACACTATTCCGAATACTACTTTTAGTAATTTCAAAATGAAACCAGTACTCCTTCTTCAATTCAACTAATTGAAACCAATCGTCAGAGATACGGAACAAGAATGCAATTAGGTCTCAAGTCACATTGAAAGTGAGCTGCCCTTGCGGGCGAGCCAGACGCAGGATGTATCTAGTTGGTGGCCTATCTACACTGGCAAGCAA
Organism: Leptidea sinapis; assembly: GCF_905404315.1. Taxonomy (NCBI): domain Eukaryota; kingdom Metazoa; phylum Arthropoda; class Insecta; order Lepidoptera; family Pieridae; genus Leptidea; species Leptidea sinapis. The sequence continues at coordinate 4,493,870 of NC_066304.1, read as the reverse complement.
TTTGCATTGACACTACAATTGTACATACTACGTGTCACCTGATCTGTGAACAGATACATACACACAGGTGCTGAGAAGTTTTGAAACTGACACTTATGAACTGTGTTATGCCAAAGCAAGCAGTGCTCTTGTCGAGCCATGCTGTGTACAATTTGTTTTTGTTTTATGTCAGCTATAAACTGACGAATAAGATGGCCGTTGGGGCAGAAAAGTCCTGGAAAGGCGAACACGTACCGGAAGACGCAGTGTTGGTGGGCCCCAACTATATAGTGTAAAAATTAAAATGGTAATAAAAAAAAACGTGTGGCACTCGGGGACTGCCGCGGTAAAGCTATTGCATAGCATTTTTTATCAACTTATGCAATTATAATTATTTATTTATTTTATTTATGCAGTATTTTTTTAATAAAATTAATTAAAAAAAAAACAAACGGGAACTGAGTAAAATTTAACTCGCAAGATTTGATTACAGACAGACAACGGGACACGTGAAATTAAATAAAAATGCTTGTCATAATAATAAAAAATAAAAAAACGTGATAAAAAAATAAAGATTTAAAAAAAAATCAAGACGTACCCCAGGCTCGTACCTGGGACCTTCTGCACAAAAGGCATACGTGATAACCGCTGTTCCACGGCAACTGAAATGACCGTGGCGAAATATCTATATACATCTAGTAAGTAAGTGTTAGGTTATTTTCGTTACGGAATTTCTGGATTCGGTCTCCACGCTCAAGGCCAACGATAGAAGCTATGCAATAGCTTAAAATGTGTGTTTCTGATAAGCATAGCAAAAAGTAACTGGAAAAGTATTAAATATAGAATACGTTTGTTTGTCTAGATGATTGTATTGAGACACTGCAAATGTTCACCTTATCGCTACAATCTGGCCGCAGCTCAGAAAGTAAAACTAGATAAGATGGACCTATGATCTGGTCAAGATCCTCGGAATACGTTGGATGAGGGCAGCGCAGGACCGACCGTCGTGGAGATCTTTTGAGGAGGCCTGTGGCCAGCAGTGGACGTCTTCCGGCTGATGATGATGAGCTATAAACGCAATAATTTAATATAATACAGCGACGTTTATTCCAAATAAGTATTTACTACTTGGGCAAGACTTTTACTAATAATGTTGGTTCTAAAAGCACATTAATTATAGCCTATCGCATAGTTTCTCAACCTTATTTTGCTCACCGCCCACTTTGAGAATATGTTTTTTCTAAAGAATTTTCGTGTATTTTTTTGCCTTTTTAGGCTATATTTTGTAATCTAACCACGTTCCATCTGCGCCATCTCATGCCCCCTAATTTTCTCTGGGTCTTCTACTGCCGCCCCGAAAGTCTCAAACGCCCACAAGGGGGCGTTATCGCCCACGTTGAGACCCTTTAGCCTATAGTATTGATATAAGTAAAATTAGATACCTTGTTTCATTTAGTAGTATATAATCTGTAAGAACCTACGTCATTTATATTACATACAGTAATCATTAAACTAAGCCCACTCGTTCCCACTTGTAAACTGTACAATCTTGCGAAATCTCAGCAAATGATTCATTGTTAACCTACTTGTTTGCTCTCTGCGTGTGCGGGCTTTATAACCATTGGGTATATTCATTCAACGCAATCAATGACATTCTATACACATTTAAAGACATCTCATTCGCAGTGTGTTACAGGAACGGAAAAAGTGTGCTTAAAGCACACTTGTAAGTACACTTTTCTTCTTAGTTCGAATACCGGTAAGTCCAAACATTTATTATGATGAATATGTTTGTTTCCGAATCATGGAGTACTGGAGGATGTAAGTACTTAGGTCAATATTATAAAAAAGCAATTTATTACCGATACAGTTAAGTACTCAAGAAAGTTATGAAATAGATTTAAAAAAAGGCATTTTTTTTTTATAGGAGAGGGGGCAAACGGGCAAGAGGCTCACGGGATGGGGAGAGATGAGGCAACCGCCCATGGACATCCGCAACAACAGGTGTGTCAAGAAATGCGTTGCCGGCCTTTAAGGTGGGAGTATGCTTTTTCTTGAAGGTCCCTAAGTCGTATCTGTTCGGGAAGACCGCTGCCGGTAGTTGATTCCACAAAGTGGCTGTGCGAGGCAAGAAATAGAAAAGAGGCATGTGTTTAGACCAAACGACAGAATCGAAAACTTCATCTAAGCTAGTTAACAGTACGAAATACAACTATTCTTTGTTCAATGTACCTGTTTTTATTCATAAAGTTATAATATAAATAACAATATATTTAAAAAACGAGCCCATTTTAGACCACACGATTAAAGTAAAACAAAATATTAATTTATAAAATTGTTCAATAACAAAATGAAACAACGAAATAATCGTTCATAAAATTTTGTTTTTCAAATTTTATTTGTGTTTTAATCCTAGAAGTGAGGGCTATCACTATAAAAACATAACATATTTTTTAGATTTACAAGAGCGACATCTCAAGTCAATTTCCTAATATGCAAATATTGGGGTTGAGCAAGTTATCAACTGTAAAGTAGATCCTGTAGATGAAGCCACAACCTGAGAGTTGAACAAAGCAAACAGAATTTTGTAACGAGGCGGTACTCGAACGGTTAGCTCAGTTGGTTAGAGCACCGGCACGGAACGCCGGAGGTCGTGGGTTCGAATCCCGCATCGCTCATAAACTTTTGTTTTTCAAATTTTATTTGTGTATTAATCCTAGAAGTGAGGGTTATCACTTTAAAAACATAACATATTGTTTAGATAACGAAAAAATCAAGAAATCACCGTTCGCGTAACGCCAGCTTTCTTTCGTAACGCTCTCGTCGCCCATTCAACAATATCTCCCAAGTCAAGAGTGCTTAAAGAAATTTTACACCCTCGTTTAATCGACTTTAGCCAACGTTAACCAAACGCACGTAACTATCCGAGCGTAACAGCTTAGTCCCATTCAATACACACAGCAGAGATCATATTTGTCCACAAAAACAGGTCAACAGTGTGGGGAATTGTAGACAAAAGGATACAGGTGGCGCATTGTCCTTGTCGCATTGTATCATATTGTATATGTATTCATTATTTTAGGTAGGTTATGTAGAACTGATTTCATACTTTGATAGATATAATCTTAATATATATAAATTAAGTGACACGTTGTTTGTCCGCGATGGACTCCTATACTAATGAACGGATTTTAATGGGGTTTACTTCATAGAGTGCAGTTTGGTCCAACTTGAGAGATAGGATAGTTTTTATTTCGATTTGGGACCCATAATTATTTTTATTTTTAATATTTGTTTTGTATGGACATATTTTCTATGAGAGTGTGTAGTGAGTGACGCACGGTTTGACAGTTCCGCTGTGAAACAATTTCATTATAACGACAGGGAGCATTTTTTACGAAATAATTGTTGATGTTTTGAAATATTATTGGCGCATTCCTATAAAACAGTTTATTTTTTATTATCTACAGAACAACGTGTGTCGGGTCAACTTGTAATATATAAATAATAATAAACCAAAATTACAATACAGCGAAAGCTTAAAGAATATACAAAAGTTTTGGTCGTGGATCGCTGGTGCCTGTGGTAAGTAATAAAATACCTGTATTACTGGTCACCAGGATTCCACTTTTACACAGCGACTAAAAAGCTGTAACAATCAAAGGATAGAGGTAAATGCATGAGAGGGTGTGTGTATGTGTGTGTGTGTATGTGTGTGTGTGTATGAGAGAGAGAGAGAGAGAGAAAAAGGGGATGTATGTGCAACTTTATGTGATATACTTTGATATTAGACTTTAAATATGGTAGAAAGAAAATACCATTATATGAAATTTCTCGAATCTGAATTCCATGTACTATTTTTCGCCGAGCCACCACGCTGGCGCGAAAAAAATACTGTATAGCCGAGTAGTTAGCGATCCTACCTACTAAGCTACAGGTCTCGGGTTCGAATCCCGGTAGGTGCAAGAATTTATATGATGAATATGGATGTTTGCTTCCGAGTCTTGGATACATTGTATTAAATATATCGTTGTCTTACAACCCATAACACAGGCTATATGCCTAATTTGGGGCAAGATAATTTGTGTAAAAGTGTGTCAAAATTATTATTATTAATCACCTGGTATCCGTTTGATTGTGCAACCATTTTGGTGGCGCGACCAGCTCAGACGCGTCACGACTCTGGTGTCTGTATGGTGTCTAGTTTGGTAGCTTGGCGTCCCGGTGAAATATTACCCTTAATGTAATAGGTGTTTCACACGTGCAAATAATGTTCTAATTGAAAACTAGAGGTCGCACATGGGTTGTAATTTGTCCATGATTCACAGAAAAAATAAAATGTATCGTTAATGAGGTTTTGTATTCGTATACTATTTAACATTGAATTTTATCATCAGTCATTTATATTACATTAAGACTCTTGCTTAACATATAACTTAACATATCTTGCATGTTGATGATTGGATTGTTGTAATGCATGTTACAATTTATTTACTCTGTACTTTTCCTCTATGTAAACTTTCAATATGCCAAAACTTACACTACCCAGGGCTCGAAAACATTCTTAACAAGACATAAAATTTCAGCATGACGTATGTTTTTTAAAATTCCAACTTACATAAATTCGTAATTTATTTGAAAATATTTTGCCGTTTTGGCTATTACGTCGTCAATAAAGTTACTACGCTTTTTTGTCTCCTTTCACGTTGAAGTCTTTTACAATCGAACCATGCCTTCGTTTGTTGGTGTTTGTTTAGCACTTAAGCTAAATGTAGGTACCACAACTACTAACACTAGTTGTGTACCGTTTTTACTGTGAAGGTCATGTAAATTGCTATAATTATACCCAGAATTATAAAGAGACTTGTACTTCGGGGAGAGTTTAGACGCATCTTTAGATACAGCAAATGTGGGCGTTACTTTTATATAAGTGTCCATAAATACCGCATACATATGGGTTTGATGAAAAAATTTATTTGAGTTTCAGTTCTAAGTGGTGGAGTTTATTGTTTTTTATTATGTTTTTGTGTGAGAATCTTAATGCGGTTCACAAAATACATCTACTTACCAAGTTGCAACAGTATAGTTCTTATAGTTTCGGAAAAAAGTGGCTGTGACATTCGGGCGAACAGACAGACATAACGAATCTATAAGGGTTCCGTGTTCAATGTTTTTTGCCATTTGGCTACGGAACCATAAAAATAGAAGAAAACAAAAACTCAATTCTCATTAAACTTGACATCACTTCGATTTATGAAGGAATCACCGGAAACGGCCCACGCGATAGTGTGTAGAGCCCCATCAAGGAATAGACACACCATACCTACGTAGACTGATAAAAATGTTACCTCCCTATCGCCGCACATTCGTATAAAAACCTTTTAAATATAAAGCGATTAAAATTCTCGTATATCTTCTAGTCCGGTATAAGTGACAACGTTTACTTATCCTCTAGTGAATACGAAAGCACTTTTTTATTTCTATCGATAAAACATATATTAGGCTTTTTCAATATAAAAGCAAACTGGCAGTAGGTACCGAGCAGATAAAGCAATGTTCACTTTCCAAATACATATTCGAAAGCGCGCGCCGAACGAAATAAAAAAGTGGAATGCAAAATGCTCTTATCTTTCTATCCGAATTGAACGAACAAAAGCGGGATAGAGCCGCTGAAAAGAAAAAATATTTCAATGAGACAATACCTTCCAAAGATTTACTCTTGTTCCACTTACCCTACTTAGGACGAATTAATTCAATAATGTAATAAAAACCTCTGATTTTGTAAAATTTAAAATTTATTTTTAGAATCAGTGGGAGGCTCCTTTGCACAGGATGACGGCTATATTATAAGTACCACAACGGTGCCTATTTCTGCCGTGAAGCAGTAATGTTTAAGCGTTACTGTGTTTCGTTCTGAACTGCGCCGTAGCTAGTGAAATTACTGGGCAAATGAGACTTAACATCTTATGTCTCAAGGAACGAGCACAGTTGTAGTGTCGCTCGGATTTTTTGGGTATTTCAAGAATCCTGAGCGGCTCTACATTTTAATGGGCAGGGCGTATCAATTACCATCAGCTGAACGTCGTGTTCGTCTCGTCCCTTATTGTCATAAAAATATACTAAAATATAACCTTTAGCAACCTTCAAATAGAAAATTCGAACAAAATTTCGGTATAGATTTTTCGAGTGATGTATCTTATAAAAAATCTTTTTCAACTATTCAAACCTCAACAGCATTTGATGGTAGAGGAACACACACACCATCAAATCAAATTCAGTCTATTTTAACATCGATTTCTGGGAAGGTACGTTACGGAGGAATAGTCCAAATCATACGTAAAAGAATCGCCTCAGTCAAAAATAGGTTGGAGAGGAGTCCCAATATTATTTTGAAGGTGATAGCCGACAGACAGGACAGGATAAATCCTTAGTAGCCAGTAGCGATGACTTGTGAATATTACCTGACCAATGAGATGCTGTGATCATTATCTGGCCAATGATGGTAGAATGCTAGCCTGTTATTACCGAGTAACGTAGGGTTCACTGTATGGTAAATAATCATCCCAACGCAAATTGTTCCTTGTCACGAAACAACACAACAAAACAGCTTTTGTAATAAAAGACAAAAGGATCTTTCAACGTTATTTAAAGAGATTCCTAAGCACAATGGAATGTCGTTTCAATAAATCATAACAATAACCCTGCATCTGTTAAACAGCTGGTCACGTGACTAATTTGGTGAGTGTATTGTCACGTTTATGTGAAGGCTAGCCCATGTCAACATCTCCCTAATTAAAGAACGTAAATATGGTTTCTTATATTGTTGGGTGCGCGACAATCGCAACCAAAACGTTGTTATATCATAATCACGTTTACCTAACATAAATAATTTAACGAATATATCATATAATATACAATTTGACATCGCTACTTTATATATATCTAAGAAAACAACTACATCTTTCTCCAATACAATTACTTAAGAGAAACATTTTTCTTAAACCGATTGTGACTAATATGGAACCTAGTATTTTGACACGAATAAAGTGATAAGGACCGTTGCTGTTTGGTGTAATTGCAATGTTTATTGAATTAGGCGTTACTTTGCGGAAATCCAATCCAGTCTCGTGCCAGATTTTGGCGAGACAACACGTCCTGAGGATGCCTCGTGTAGAGGCGAAACACGTGTCGAATTGTTTTTAAAAACAAATATTGGCGGATATACACTAAAGAAAACTTAAATCATTTGTATGGTGCAATATTGTTAATCTATAGTTGATAGCGACAAGATTGTATTTGTCTTTCGACCTTGTGTGACATCAAAATGTGGTTTAAGAAAATATAAAAGTGTCAACTTTAATGAGAAGTGGTGTAAAACAATGTAAAAAGCAGATGTGAATATCAAAAATGCAGAAACATTTTAACATTTAGGTCGCAAAAGCGCTCCACAACCAGAATTGACGGAGAGTGGGACATCTGATCAAAATATATTCTTTTGAGATTTAAAACTTTTTTTACTATCTAAGATAGAACGACGCATAGCGGTAAGAATAGCGAATTGAATTTGAAGCCTTTAAATTGTAAATGAGCAATTTAAAGGCTTCAAATATGTCTGCGTCAGTCGATGTCGACGGATAAATGAAATACGATATTAAGAGTATGAACATAATGTTCATAACACAGTATAGATGTTCCGTTGTAGACTAAAGAAGCAATAAGCAAAACTCGGTAGCATCAAGATTATAAAGGTACGGTTCGACTGATAGCGATTTGTATTATTTTTTCAACTTTTTAAATATTTTATAGCGATTGTGTTACCTATATATACCTACCTATTTGTATATTTACTGATTCAAAACGCATTTTTAATCACAACTAATGGATTATATACCTATTGATTTAGGAGACTTAATAATGTTCCTTCCGGGCACCTTACGATTAGTTGTCAAAACTATACTATGTGAACTCTGAAGTAACAGGAATGGTACTAACAGCGCCTCTGGTTAAAGCTTCAACTAAGTTGAACTAAGTAAGTTTGACAATACAAATTGTACACATATAAATGAGAAAATCAAACGTTTCATAAAGCTTAACAAATTTCAGTTGGCGTGTGGCGAGACGTGGTTAATTAGAAAAAGAAAAAGTTAATTTGTAAAGTTAATAAGATAAGTATTAAATATATCTATAGGTTATTTATTTTTTACAATATTAATATTCATAGGATAACAAGAAATATTTAAATACAAAGCAAATCTAAATCAAATTAGTTTCTTTCAAATATGTAGTAACATTTGTACTTTAAAAGCACGTATCTTCATGCCCTACGCTTTTCTCGAATATATTTTTTTTTATTCCGCGCTCATTACGGACATACCTTGACATAAATAACGCTTACTGTAGACCGTAAAAAAGGAATGCTTATTGCGAAAAGGTCCCCAAGACTGTAATATTGCACGTATTTCCTTACATTTCTTTAAGCTAAACGACAATTTCACCGCCAATTGATATTCTTCTAATAAAGAAGCGAAGGGCTATGAGAGCGAATTTATATGAGTCTCTTGATTAGAAGCTGACTTATCAAAGGTGGATGAGATGGAAAAATTATCTTACTTTAACGTTTAGAATAAACAACTCAGCTTTTATATTCTTTTAGTACATTACTTACAAGTTTCTTGTAGTGTTAACTAGAGTTAAGGGCTCTTTCATTGGTCTTGGACTCACGGAAAAAAATTCAAGAAATATATTAAAGCTTCTTTGACAAAGAAGGCTTACTATAGTATAGTAGATTATATGGAGGATACTAATTCATTGTTCATGTCTGGTTCTGCGCATGCCATCTAAAATTATATAATATTACTAGCTGACCCAGCAAACGTTGATTTGCCGATATTAAAATCGCGATACAAAAGTAACTGTTGATCGTAGATGGGTGAAAATTTGAAGTTGTATGCATTTTTTAATGCTGACTCATAATCAAACAAATAAAAAAATAATAAAAAAAAATGGCGTGGACCACCCATGTCGCGGTGTTTGTAGTTAAACTCCTTCGAAACGGCTTGACCGATTCTCATAAAATTTTGTTTAGTTAGTTTGAAACAAACAAATTAAAAAAAAATGTAAATAAATTAAAAAAAATAATTCGTGTGGACCACCCTTAACATTTAGGGGGATGAAAAATAGATGTTGTCCGATTCTCAGACCTATGCGTGCATATACTGAAAATTTCATGAGAATCGGTCAAGCCGTTTCGAAGGAGTTCAAAGTTTAACACCATGACACGAGAATTTTATATATTAGATGTTAAATAGGCAAAGTTGTTATATGATTTAAAAGATGGGCTGGGAGTTTCTTATCAGTTCTTCTCCCCATGTCAAAGCCCCCTTGGGAACTGATGTAGATTCTTGACGTTTACTAAGTGTTGTTGCAATATGTTATGTTATTTTTTAATATATTTATTTAAAACGTTATAAATTTACATTAATATAACAGCAAACCAAAAATCACGAAGAGTGGCCAGATTGATATTGTCACTCCCTATATAAATTAATATTATTATTGTATTCTATTCAATTACTAATGGCAATGTTTCACACCGAAGCTTTCATGTCATTCATTCAATATAGTCGCCATCGACCCCTGTAAGGAAGTTTAGAAAACAATGAAATATATTATAATACATCTCTCAAATCAGGAACGAACAACAAGCAAAATGTACCCTCTGAACTCGGTGCTGCGACATTATTGAAATATAATTGGAATTTTTTTATTATTCAAACAAAACAAATCTTATAACTATATTTACAATACTACGACTACATAAAATTAAAACTATCATTACGTGGAAGCGTAACAAGAATACTGGCAGCATTACCGCGTTGGATAGCTAGGCTGATCCGTTGACCGAAATAGCTGCCAGCGCTTGGGTTTCCACAGTAGCCTTATTGAGGCGCGAAGATAGTAGTTTCAACATTCTCCGCGTCTCTGGGCCCCACGGGCCAAGTGTCTCGACACCAAACGGCACACAATATAATTGGAATCTCCCAAAAACTGAAACTCATTTTGGTACTTACTCATTTGGTACAAAAGTATTAATTAAAGTAAAGTAATCGTAAAATCTTTTCTTCTGTACTTATCGTAACGTATGCTACAAAGTACTGAATAGGTATTTTATTAAATCGCGTTACAACTTAAAGAATATTAAATCAGGTGGAGTCGTGCAAAATTAATTTGAGAGCTTTCACCGGAGACTTAACGGAAAGTATGAACTTTGTCAAGACTACACTGCATTTTAATTATGCCTGCTCTGAGAGATTTATTTAAATACAGGGAGATTTATAATTAACTACAAAAACACAATGTTAGGGATACTTAATCAATTATATTATATTTATTATACTTAACATAATTAACATTAGTTAGAATTGATCATTATGATGCATTGACGTAACCTAGACACCCGATCGCCTATTAAAAGATCGTCAAAAAAATCTCCGAGCGGGTTTATACATAAATTTATACAGATAACATTAAATCATTCATTGAAATTAACACCTTATTTCGTGGCAGTAATGTTCCAAGTCTATTGTATACGCTCATTAGGACGCCCGGACGCGAACACGAGGCATAAATATTTTGTTTTAGTAATTGAAATGTAATTATTTAGCAAAATTATTAAAAACTTCAAGTTAGTTACACAGTATTTTAAATTTAAAGGGGCACTTACCTGAAATACGACACTCTATCCTTTTTAAGTTTGGATATGTTGTTATTTGGATAGTTTTTCACTGACCACTTTGTCATTGCGTGGCGTTGTATTCAAAGCGCGGTCTAAACACATCTGAACGAAAACGAAATTGTAAGTCTAGGTCTTTATTGTACATCAATGTTATGATGTTGTATTTTTTTAAGAATAGAAGGACAAACGGAGGTACGAATAAGTTGGTGTATAGTGGTCACCATTGCTCATCATGTCTTCCAAAAAGAAAGGATCAAATAAAAAAGATAATTAAAACATTATCAACAGTACTACGTCGATCTGTATGGCTGATACGTAATATTTTATAACGGCTAGTCCCGCATCGTGCATTCATTTTACAAATTTACAAGTTTTTTTTTTAAATTGCTTAAGTAACTTTCTCAATTGTAAACAAACAGTACAGTGACGTAGGAGAGCTATGTCGAGTAAAAGAAGTGCTACTGACAGAGGTACCTACAGAAATTTAAGGTTCGTCAAGCAAGAATATAAATAATAAATTCAGTAGCCGAAGACGGGAAGCTGATACTCCATAGGGAGAGCTTACGCCTCTCTCTCCACAAGAGAAGGTCGCCTTCGATGAAAGCTAAGAGGGCACTTGCCCAAAGCCAACAGGTCAGGTCAGGTGGTGTTTAGTGGGTAGGCATATAGGCTTTACGTGAGTCTCACATAACCAACGCAGACTTCGGCTGCGTTGGTATGCATGAGCATTCACCACCTCCCTCCCGTCGTTATCCCGGAGGGTAGCCCTTTCCCTTTGTCTGGGCGCAAAAAGAAAAAAAAGACGATGTAAAAATGAAAAATTTTTGGAGTGGTTTGGTCATATAGGGATGGATTAAAGTACATCGCAACCGGCGCCTCTCGGGGTTACGTCCCAGCGCTCTTCCAACTAAGCCAACCTTCCGCATGCCGCATGTTCAGTCATACTTAGTATGTTTGTTCAACTCTTGTGTTGTGGCTACAGGATCTACTTTACAGTTGATAGCCTGCTCAACCCCAATAATTGCATATTAAGAAATTGAATGTCGCGTTTAAAAATTTAAATAGTTCAGCGATATCCCTCAGTTCTGGGACTAAATATACAAATTTAATTTGTGACTGGAATTAAATAACATTATCAATAAGCTAAATGAGGTCGGAACACGAATTTTACGTATTATTAAGATTCGGCAATAAATAAAGCACCCTTTTTAAATTTCTCTAACTTCTATTTAGTACCTATATTAATTAAAAGTTAAACATCATCAAAGGCAGTGTATTTATTTTCCATCAAAACGCTCAAATGTTTGCAAGCGTTCCCTTTGGCGGTGTTTTCAATTCACTTCCTATTTATAGCTGGTGTTGAGATCGTTATTGTTATTGGTTTAACGTTGGCAATTAATTTTGATATGAAAACAAACTGGGAATATTAAGCATGAAATAAAAATATTAATAAGTTAGAAATTTGTTGGTACTGTAATGTGATGCATTTTCTTAGAAGGCATAATCTAAGATAAAAAATAACGGCCGCTCTGGGCCGTTCTTCGGGCTTCTGAGTCGGACTCGCCCATGAAGGGTTTAGTAGCAGCAAAATTGTGGTTTACGATTTATGACATACTAAAAAAAGTACTTACTAGATCTCGTTCAAGCTAATTTTCGGTGGAAGTTTGCATGGTTATATATCTCATATTTTTTTTAGTTTTACCCCCTTATTCATAATAGTCTGCTAACTTAAAGCATTGTTAATTCGCACTCTGTCTTCTTCTATTGACCTAAATCAGAATGAGAAAAAACACTCCTTAGCGGCTGTTTAAAGTTAGCGGACCATTATGAATAAGGGGGTTATTATTCTCTTATTTCTTCTTTAGAAGTAACAGGGAGGGGACATTTTACAACTTTGGAAGTGTGTCTCGCGCAAACTATTAAGTTTAGAAAAAAATATATTTAGAAACCTCTATATCATTTTTCATATAACCATAGATACACGTATAGGTTTGATGAAAAAAAAATTTTGAGTTTCAGTTCTAAGTACCTATGGTGTTCCTCCTGGGGAAATTCCTGGGGAACCTCCAATTTTTTTTCCACTTTTGTGTGAAAATTCTTCTTAAAGCGGTTCACAGAATACATCTACTTAACAAGTTCTTATAGTTTCGGAAAAAAGTGGCTGTGACATACGGACGGACATATACACAGACATAACGAATCCATAAGGGTTTTTTGCCATTTGGATACGGAACCCTAAAAACATAGTACCTACGTAACTACGGCTTAAGGTGTGATGGCGCGGTAGTGTGCAGTATTAACAAAATAAGATGACCGGCGGTGATAGCGACAGTCTAGTATTTTTTTTATGGATTAGAAAGACAAACAAGCGAAAGGTCACCTGGTGTTAAGTGATCACCGCCGCCCACATTCTCTAGCAACACCAGAGGAATCTCCGGAGCGTTGCCGGCCTTTAAGGAAGGTGTACGCGCTTTTTTTGAAGGAACCAATGTCGTATCGTCCCGAAAACACCGCACAAGGAAGGTCATTCCACAGCTTTGTAGTACGTGAAAGAAAGCTCCTTGAAAACCGCATTGTGGAGGACCGCCACACATCCAAATGGTGGGGATGATATCCTAACTTGGGGCGTGTCGTGCGAAGGTGGAATTCGGTGGCAGGAATCAGGTTAAACAGCTCTTCGGAACACTCCCCATGATAAATGCGTTAAGTCTCATTTGCCCAGTAATATCACTAGCTACGGCGCCCTTCAGGCCGAAACACATTAATGCTTACACATTACTACTTCACGACAGAAATAGGCGCCGTTGTGGTACCCATTAGCTAGCCGGCATCCTGTGCAAAGAAGCCTCCCACTGGTAGATGATGTTTATAATGATATTTCTCACAGAATCTTAAAGAAAACTTCCAAATTGTCAAACCGGTTTTAGCTAAATGTTCACATAAATGCCTAAGACAAAATTATGGTGTACTAAAATGATTTAGGTTTGTTCTCGGAAGGATATTAGTGTTAGCCGGTTTCATCGCGGTTACCACTTATGTATCTTACACCCTCAACTTAAGAAGAACTTACATTAAACAACTTCTAAGTAACATCACTTTTACTTAAAACGTTTTAAATTTAGTTTTTATTGAAAAACATTTGTATGTACAATAACATTCGTTCTCAGTTAGATATTATGATGATTTCTTAGAAATTAACATTTATTTTTAACTCGTAACTATTACAATTTACAATTACAAGGCCGGCAACGTTCCTGTGATTCCTCTGGTGTTGCAAGAGAATGTGGGCGACGGTGATCACTTAACACCAGGTGACAGGTGATTAAACTTTTTTCAATAACTTTTTAGACGCTCGATTAAATTAAAAACTTAAAAGAAATGTTTGTGTATTTCGGGTGGAATGTGCCATTAATAAATTCCGACAAATCAACGACTCACCGGACAAAAAACACAAACATATGGATCGTGAAGGAAGAGCGCATTGCATGTTTCGGCCTCAGCTAATGAATACTCGAAGTAGTAACAAAACGGTCATATTCTACCCAAAATGGTGGAGCAATACCAATTTTCTCTATTAATTTGATTAAATTTGAATCTTTTATCAGTAGCGAGTACTAAATGGAATTCAATTAACTAATTACATTCCAAAAATAGTAACTTAAAAATAACAACATTCACCACAATACAGTATTATGTTCATTAACGAAATTATACGGGAACCGTTTGTTATATATATATATATAAATAAATCAAAATGACACTTCACAAAAGTTAAGCTTTAATGAGAAGAAGTGGTAAGAAACTCATTGCCACTATTTTTAATCTACATTTACCAGATATTTAGTTTCAGTATTTTACATTATATCTTATGCATGAATTTAAAGTGATACTACAAAATAACTCAAATAGGTAATTTGACTTACTTGTGTAGGTAAAAAAAATAAGTGATTAAGTAATTTAAAAAAACTCAAAAGAGTAACCAGTGCAGTAGATGTAAATAATAAAATACTATTGTAAATAGGTATAGGTATTGCAAATAACATTTTGTCCTCGAATTCTATTTGAAATCCGAACATGGTTCCAGTTGTAAATGACGAGCATAAGAAAAACTGTACAGCATTCAGGAGTGGGTTGGAGCTGTTTGTTTCGGTCAAGAGAGTAAACAACGGAGGCTACAATGCTACTTCCTCTCTTCATACGTTATGGCCGAGCCCGCGCGGCTGCGGCGCGCTAGAGTAACTACACGGGATTATTATTTATAATTAATTTAAAGTTACTGCAATTTTTTTTCAATAAATCAAGAATAGAAGAGATAATTTAAGAGAGAAGAAAACAAACGAGCGTACGGGTCACCTGATGTTAAGTGATCACCGCCGCCCACATTCTCCTGCAACACAAGTGGAATCTCAGGATCGTGGCCGGCCTTTAAAGAAATTGTACGCGATTTTTTTGAAAGTACCCATGTCGTATCATCCTGGAAACACCGTACAAGGATGCTCGTTCCACAGCTTCGTTGTACGTGGAAGAAAGTTCCTGCAAATTCGCTATCTTATCATGTCCTAATTGGCCGAAAAATGTCCTCCATTGACACCGGCTTCCTCCTAAGTTTGCCACAAGGACCGGTATTTTGGACTACTTTTTGCGATCTTTAGCAGCTTGGTTCACCTTGTCCAGGGAAACCTATGAGTCCACCACTCCAAAAGCTAAGCAAAGGCACAGCCTGTCTGTGTGCATTGAAATAAATTCAAAACAGGATTTTAAATTCACTGATTGAACGTCAAATTATATATGTATATACCACTTATTCCAAAAGAACTGGGAAGAACAGACGCAAGAAACCACAAAAGAAACTCGGCAGGACTCTTTTTTTAATAAATTTAGCCTATATAGCCTAGGTACTGTCCTTCCATTCCCAAGGTGTATTTAGAAAGTCATTTATTTTATATTAGGTAACTGTTACCACATAAACGTTTCTTACAATTCTTTTGAATTTCGCAAACCATTGGTTTTGTATGGTTTCTGATATCGGTCGAAAACAAATTTATCGAATACGGACGGGGGGACATTTTACTTAATATCTTGGCTTACTACAGCCAAAATAACTCCGACCAGAAGCAGAAAAAGAGAAGGCACCTCCTCTGAACGAAGTCTATATTCTACGGATTCGCATCAAGGGTTCATTCCACTGATGTATGAACGATGGTTTCTTTCTATGACAGAGTATGTGCTCTGTAGTAAGCGTTGACTGCAATATCCTATAGCATCCAAATGTCTGTTTATATTAAAACTAGTTATGCTGGTCATTTTTTGGTTTGCGAAAGGGTTACAGTTTACTGCCAGCAACTCTTTTAGTAAAGATACCAACAACGATTTCTCCCTAGGTAGTCCATTAATCTAGGGAGAAATCCAACACTGGATCCGCATATGGATGCGGCATCATTATCACACACCTTAGAATGTTTATGGCAAAGTCAAAGACTTGGAGTTTAATACTCAATTGCTCTTAAAGCGAAAATATATACAAATTGCACGTTTCGGCCCTAGCGTCAACCTATCTATCTACCTGCCTCCAACGGACTGACAAAAATTCACCATCGAAATAAATAAATAAGTACCGACTACTTACTATACCGCGTCCAGCACACTCCAACCAACTTTTATTCATTCTCAACATATTTTTTCCAACACGACTAGACAAATTTCGTTACACTCTTGCTTTGTAGTTCTGTAACTAGGTCAGTTTTAGAATCTCTATTTACATAATGATGAACGATAGTATTTGGAGTTTTCAACACATTTAAATATATTAAAATTACTTTTTGTGAAAAATTGTTTTGTAGATACACAAAATGATAGTTCATTACAGATATGTACCAACATGTCGATTATAATTTTTTTATCGTAAATAATTTTTCTCTTTTTACACAAAGTGAATTATTAGTAGTATTAGTAGGTAAGATAAATTTCTAATTGTTTGGTGTTTCTTCTATTTCTTTGAGTTGTGGATCTCGTTACAGTAAAGGCCTCGTCCATTAATAAAAAGCCTCATTTATTCCACAACTCTTTTTTTGATGGAATAAATGAGCCTTAATTATATTATTATTATAAATATGTTTTCACAATTTATAAAAGTACGCTGTTACTTTTCCTAACTGATTCTTTAACGCAAAGCCACATTGGTGCTTCAAACTACTATTCTTGAATAAAGGTTCTATATGACGTAAGTGAGCAATAAGTTGGGATATTTGGTAATTTCAAAACTAAGGGGATAAATTGTGTGATTATTTGGAAAACCAAACGTAGAATTTATGAAATTCCACATAATGCTTCTGCTTTGAATTTTTATAAAAAAGGAGACAATAAATAGATCAATATCGACTCCATAGCTTTGGAGATAAGACAGCTAAATGGAATGAAATAGCCCGATGAGTTTCTTGCGCCCGTTCGTCTCAGGTCTGAGGCAGCCTATTTTGAATGGGTTTTTTGGCGTTCAATAAGTGATTTTGAATCCTATTTTGAATAAAATTGTTGAATAGGGCGGTATTCGGACGCTACCGAGCGTACACCTTACTTTGGGATCGGGCGCACTAAGGCCGTATTCCGTAATACTTCAGGGTATGCTCGTAGATTGATCGGAAGACTCCATTAATTTGGTACAGATCGCAATTTATCCAGACTCTACGACCTGGTAGAGTCTTAAATAGGTGCGATTGTGAAGGGTAAAACCAGATTATTTGAATGTGTATATGCCACCAAGTTCGCAAACGATTTGAGTAACGCCATAGGTATAGTTCTAATATCCCCAAATTATACTTTCTCGCACTGGTATATCTCTAAAAAAATCTCTCTCTATAAAAAAAATTTCATCGTAAATTCCATGGACTAGTAAAAAAAGAAGGACTCCGCGCCATGATATTAGCAAGTGAAGCACCGTTATGCTAGTGTGTGTGCGGTTACGAGGTATACCAGTTACACAATTTTTTCTCCCGTAAATAATCATATATCCACAAATACTTTTATATTATTGTTTTTACACATTAACAACGCATGACGGCATTTTTAAAATATTTTGTTGCGACGCAAACTGATCTGTCACAGACGATGGCAAATTTTATTATGGCGGCCGATCGGCTTATATTAGTGTAAGTGTATGCGCGGCGCTATGTATTTACACGTTTACCGGCTTGTTTTGGTGCCTCACTGTTATGTAAGGTGATACGGAGTCCTTATTTTTTTACTTCGTCCGTGCGTAAATCCATGATATATTTTTTTTGTAAGTAAACGGCCAGCATGGAACATGCATAGCTGTGATTACAACATTTATACGATTCATCGCTGTTTCAGTTTAAACTTATTGTACTGGGGAGATTCACAAGCATCCGAATTACGATCCCGAAACGTGCACTACGCACTTCCATTATTGGCCAAGGTAGAGCGGTTATTAGCAGATTTATTTCCATATAATTATTTATATCGAACGGTACAGTCCGCGCTACTACGAACTGTCAAAATTATCACGCAAGAACTCTCTAAAACATTTTTTACCGATTTTGGTGTACAATATGAATTCAAATATTTATATTCAAAATAGGGATAACACTTATTGAAAGGTGATTTGTGAACGGTTGGCCGCGCGATGATCTAAATTTGCTTAATAGGCATAAAGGCAAATGACTTGATCGTCGATGATTAAAGCCGCTCTTCGTTGAATTCGGTCAAATGGAAGAAGCTGGTACTGGGGAGCGCCCCCCTAGAGGTGACAACAATACTCCATGTTAGGCCGAATTTTCGCCTTATATAGATGCAGGCGGTGGCTTGAAGTTGTACTGCCTTCTCTTCCAAGTCACCCCGAAACTGAACGTCGCTCGATATATCGACGCCGAGTATGCCGATACAAGCTGGTGGCAGTTAGAGATGTGATTCAAATCGGGAGACTATACGCGCTAACGGGAGGGATATACGAAAAAGGGGACTTTTTAAAGCCCAACACATGATTCACACGGTCCGGTAGGTGCCTTGCACCAATTGGTCCGGCATAGTTCTCAGTATGGTCCGTATGATACTAATAATAATTTTGTGCAATAGACAATGCGATATATCATCGAATATGGTCCGCTAGCGTACCGCATCCAATGGTTCCGCCGTACCAAATCCGATCATGTGATAAGGCTACTAGCGGTGAACCCACAAACTTGCGTGTTTATACTGTGTCTTTACTTTTGTATTTTAAATTATAATCAAAATCCAGAACTTAACGCTTTCTCGCAACCGGATTATACTATGGCCCGTGGGCGACCCACATCATGTTCTCATTCACAACTTGAGCAGTTGCTCTATCGATGTAAAAGTACGCGATAATGTTGCCAGTTTATTATTGACGGCTACGTATGCCACTACCAATATACCGTCAAGTAGGGTTCGAATACTTGGAAATTTGAGATTTAACTACAGAATTTGCGATATATGCTGTGTTTGGTAGTAAGGTATGTGCCCTTTCGAATTTGTAAGAATAAAATAATTCAAACAGATGGCTATAATTTGTTTTGTTACATTCTAAGATTATGTCTAAAAGTAACAGAGAACAAAAAACTACACAAAATATTCAAACACAATTAATAACAAAAATAAATATATTACTGTTTATTGTATTTGAGTAGAGTCATTGTCTTAGTTTTCGTTAATATGGAGTGTGTATATACTTCAACAGCTGTTTATTATTATACTATTTATACCTGTATATAGATGTGTATATAGACACATAGGTAATATTATTATGGTTGTTAGCACCACTCGTAAAACGGACGAACTTGGTAAATAATTGAGTTTTTGAAGATTTTATTGTATAATATTGTGATAGCAACACGATTTACATAAAGTCGATTACCTATCGAGCGAACGATGGGCCCGCAAAAATAACAAACATTACAAAATATACTGATGGAATCGCTGGCTCAGATAAGGTTTGTTTACCTGTCGATTACTGCATGTACGATAATACTGTTTCATTGTTGTTTGGCGCGTAACATGGCATTAAAATTTCATAAGGTTGTTTGGTAGGGAAGTACAAAAAACATAACATCTACATACTGATGAACTTCGTGCATGTGTGACATTGAAATTGGAAAGTTACGCAAGATTTTTCGAGTGTTTCCATCGCACGTTCCTACTTCCTAGACTAATGACAATACCGGTCCTTCACCATGTAACAAGCCGACAAAAAGCCGGAATGCCGTGTTTAAAGACGGTCCCCTTACCTCTGTAGCTCGTACATTTCCAGCGAGGGCCACACAAAAGAGCCATATGTATATTCTTAAATGCATCACAACAGATTTGAAAGCCTCGGCCACAGTTGCACTACACTAACACGGCACAAAACAATTTGCTGTTATGTTATACCACAACACTTAATTCACGGTCACAACAACGCGAAATTCGACATGCGTCTCGTCGATGAGTTATTCGTAAACTGAGAGCAGCTTGGTGCTTGCTTCACGACGTAGCGTGTTCCGGGCGACTCGCAGCTAATTTCATTCATGTGGGCCTTCCCTGCATTGCTCGGTCGTTCGCCCGAATGGTCGATGAAGCTCTATTTCGCGTCACGCATTTCAATTTATTACATTCACTCTCACTATCTACCACTCGCTTACCTGAAAAAGCAACTTTAAGTGTATTGTAGAACAGGATTAATTGCCATAACGTTCATTACAACACAACTCTGGATACAACAGAGGAATGGGTTTATTCTATAATTGTGAGGGTCGGACAGAAATACTCGCAAGTATTTGGAGAGGCGCGCGTCGTCTTAAGTCTTAAAACATTTGGTGCACACAATCAATACTATGTCAGCACAAATTACCTAATCAGTCATAATATTGTGTAATATTGTAACAATGGGTGGGTCGTTTGCACCTACATAGCATATGCTTAAATGTAAATTGGTGTGTTGGATATACAGATTGTAATCATTAAGTGTGATCAGGCGATTATTCCGTAACTATGTCAAATAACAAAAAAAATTCACTAGGTACCTATATATAGAAAGTACGTTACGTTTTTTTTTTATGACAATAAGGGACGAGACGAGTGACAGTGTCTGGAGTGCCGTTCAGAATTCTTGAAAATCCCAAAAAATCTTAGCGGCACTACAATTGTGCTTGTCACCTATTCAGTGAAATGACGTCAATAACTTTCAGACTTGCCTTACTCAAAAAGCCAACTATACGATTAATTAATAATATTCAGAGGATAAAGTAGTACGGAAATAATATGCAAAATGTACTGTAATTTGCATTATATAGATTCGCTTAGTTGGCTTGTTGTTATCATGTGTATGCTACATGCTCACTAAGATGGCGTTCCTTGCGGCGTCGTCGTGTGCCGGGTCGTTTCCGCCTCAAATACGTGCGAAGGGAACGGTGGCTGGTCCATGCGTCTACTCGTGAATGGATGCTGCTTGTGGTGCCCGGTCGACCGACTGTTATACATGAAAAATCAGTGTATTTGTTAGATGTAATTATAACAGTAATCACGACCATCATGTTCACGAAGCATCCTCACACAAACATTGAATTCAAACTCTAGAGGTTGATGTATCCAATATAGGGTAATTTATATTTATACAGTTTATTCTTTACTACTTTTTTTTTTGATATTTGGTATTCAAAACGCTTTTAACTAACACAATTCATATATTGGATGCAGCACCTTACAAACTAATTTGATTTAATACAGCCTTTGTAAAATACTCTATTTATTTATTTATTTTATTAGAAAAACACAAACAGATATACAAATACATGTGCAGAAAATAAGTTATATTCAAATTCAAATTCAAATATTTTTATTCAAAATAGGATTTATAATCACTTATTGAACGTCAAAATCTACCACCCATTCAAAAGAGACTGCCTCAGACCTGAGAAGAATGGGCGCAAAAGTATAAGAATTATAATACATGTATTCTAAACCACGTGTTCCGCTGATTTTTAACAATATTGCGTTATCTACGCTTAATACTACTAATGCTTTAAAATTAAGATTAAAAATAATATTTATAAGTAATAGTGACATATATACATATAAAATATTTTAAAAATAAAATAAAAATAATATAATCAAAGATATATAATAATAATATATACCTATAGGTACATATTATAATAATACACTAAAATATATATTATACCTACTATCTATATTATACACATTTACCTATATATATATACATATATACACATTTTAGGAGCCTGTGAATTTTGTATTCGTCTTCTTGCTTTTTTCTTAATATACTTATAACCTGGGATTTAAATGTGGACTGCTTGTCATGAAAAATATCTAAATGAGTGAAGTATTCTATTGATTGAAATGAGTGGCCGTTGAGTTTCTTGTATGTTCTTCTCACTAGCTCTACTTTTTTCAAATCATATATGGTAGAGTCGGTAATTTAAAAAAATATTTGTAGTGATGATTCAAAAGCGCTTAATTTAAGCCTAATTGAATTAAGTTTATTTGACTTTTTAAAAATCAAACAATTTTTTATATTCAAAATTTTGATGTTAAACACTGCCATACATTGCCATGAGATTAGGAGAACTGTTTTATTTTCCTTTTTTTAAACATTATTTTAGCTTAGTAGGTAGGTACTCATATTAAATGAAACTGTTTATTAACCTAAGTAATAAAACTACTTTTTAATATAATATAAAAATGAATTTTTGTAGGTCCTGCGACCAAATTGATATGAGACAACTGTAATATTTAAATCCCTTTGACTAGTCTTTAACAATACCAGAAATATGCAACGAGTTAGGCTTACATAATAAGTATTAATTAGATTTCGAATAAAACAAATCTTATAACTATATTTCCAATACTATGACTACATAAAATTAAAACTATCATTACGTGGAAGCGTACCAAGAATACTGGCAGCATTACCGCGTTGGATAGCTAGGCTGATCCGTTGACCGAAATAGCTGCCAGCGCTTTGGTTTCCAGTAGCCTTATTGAGGCGCGAAGATAGTATTTTGAACATTCTCCGCGCCTCTGGGCCCCACGGGCCAAGTGTCACCAAACGGCACAAAGATGTATGACTCACTGAGACCAACATATTTGCGACGCTTGCCGTCTTCGGCAGTCGAAGCAGCAGCCCCAGCACCAACTGACGTAACTTGGACATGAGAAGGAGCCAGAGTGTCGACGACTTTTTAATTGAATAATATTTATTTCATAGTAAGTACAAAATTTTGAATTCGAAGTGACGACCTTGTTGTGCGATACAACGCCTTTTCTACTAATCTCATACTAAATGTACGAAAACTTTTAATACTTCACGCGCAGACTAGTTAAAAAAAGAAGGACCCCGCGCTGTGATATTAGCAAGTGAAGCACCGTTATGCTAGTGTGTGTGCGGTGATACTAGTTACACAATTTTTTCTCCCTTAAATAATCATATATGGTCACAAATACTTAAACAGTATCGTTTTTACACTTTTACACAACGCACGACGGCATTTTTAAAATATTTTATAGAGACGCAAACTGATCTGTCACAGACGATGACAATTCTCATAATGGCCGCCTATCGGCCTGTAGTAGTCTAACGGCCGTTCCCAATATACTATCTATACTATCTAGATAGAGATAAATTACTACCTTCTACTGTCAGTAATTAGCTGTCAATAATCTGAAGCTGTCCCAATATACCTAAAGTTCTAATATACCTAAACTTGGTAACTGCAAGAATAGAACGAGAAAAAATGGCGTATTTTAATCACTGTATTAACAATAACCTAACCAAGCCTGCCCTATTGTGGAAAAATATAAAAAATACTATTCAGCTTAGTAGCGCACAAGAAAATATAGTTCCTGATCATCTTAACGATCCAAACAAAATAAATGAGCATTTTCTGATCCTACCAGCCAATATTAAAACATACGCAGATATCAGAATTAGTAATGGCACACCCATCAATGACACCCTCAATTTGAAACCAACGACAGAAATAGAGATCAAGAAAATTATTATGAATATAAAGTCAAACGCGTCAGGTATTGATTGCCTAAATATAGAAATGCTAAAACTAACTCTTGATGTGACCCTTCCTATTATAACAAGAATAATTAATAAGTCCATCGAAACCAGCACATTTCCATCTTGCTGGAAGAAAGCGATCGTAAGACCATGTCCGAAGAAGAACTGTGTTACTGAACGGATAGATCTCCGCCCAATTTCAATTCTGCCCGTGCTGTCTAAAGTCCTGGAAAAAGTACTAAATCAAGTTTTGCAGTTTGTCGAGAGGCATAATATAATCCCCAAATATCAATCCGGCTTCAGGAGAGGTCACAGCACTGAATCTGCCCTCCTAAATTTCACGGACGACCTGACGGAAGCTTCGGACATGGGGATGAGTAGTATCATGGTGCTGTTAGATTATTCTCGTGCATTTGACTGTTTGCACCCGGAGTTACTTTTAGCTAAACTGCATCGATACGGTTTTTCAAGGAACACGTGTAAGTGGTTTAGAACATTTCTTACAGATAGACAGCAAATGGTGGTAATTGAAGGAAAAAATGGTGATAAGAGTTTCTCAACCTTAAAACCGCTGGAAAGAGGCGTGCCGCAGGGCTCCCTACTAAGCCCTATTTTATTTACCATATTTACAGCTGACTTACACAATAATATTAAACATTGCAAATACCATCTTTATGCAGACGATACACAATTGTACTACTCTTTTGATAAAAAAGATACAATAGAGTCTATTAATAAAATTAACGACGATCTTAGAAATATCTACACGTGGTCGAGAATAACAGCCTGGTCCTAAATCCAACAAAATTGCAAATGATAGTCCTAGGAACGAAAACCCAAATTAATGCAGTGTTGGAAAGTAGTCTGGACATAAAAATTGACAACGTGGTCTTAGAACGGGTAACGTCCGCACGTAACCTTGGAGTTCTACTGGATGGTGAACAAAAGTTTGTGGAACACGTGAATACTAAAATTAGAACAGCTTTTTTTTAAATTAAAGACCTTGTATCAAATTAGAAACTATCTTAAAGAAGATTTGCGTTTACTTCTGTGCGAGACTGTGGTACTGTCGCAGTTCATTTACTGTAGCTCCGTCTATGGGCCGAGGTTGACCGCTAGCGCAGAGAGGGCAATACAGAGAGTGCAAAACTCATGTGTACGCTTTTGTTTCAATATACCCAGGAAAGCATATATAACTCCCTTTTTTTTTTTTTTTTTTTTATGGAATAGGAGGACAAACGAGCGTACGGGTCACCTGGTGTTAAGTGATCACCGCCGCCCACATTCTCTTGCAACACCAGAGGAATCACAAGAGCGTTGCCGGCCTTTAAGGAAGGTGTACGCGCTTTTTTTGAAGGTACCCATGTCGTATCGTCCCCGAAACACCGCACAAGGAAGCTCATTCCACAGCTTTGTAGTACGAGGGAGAAAGCTTCTTGAAAACCGCACTGTGGAGGACCGCCACACATCCAGATGGTGGGGATGATATCCTAACTTGTGGCGTGTCGTGCGATGGTGAAATTCGGCGGCAGGAATCAGGTTAAACAGCTCTTCGGAACACTCCCCGTGATAAATGCGGTAGAAGACACACAATGAAGCGACGTCTCTACGCAACGCCAAGTGATCCAGCCGTTCACAGAGCACTGAGTCCCCGACAATTCGAGCTGCTCTACGTTGCACGCGGTCAAATGGATCGAGCAGATACTGGGGTGCACCAGACCAGAGATGACAGCAATACTCCATGTGTGGCCGGACCTGCGCTTTGTAGAGCGCTAGAATGTGGGCCGGCTTGAAGTATTGCCGTGCTCTATTGATGACGCCCAGCTTCTTCGAAGCCAATTTGGCTTTGCCCTCCAGATGGCCACGGAATTGGCAATCGCTCGAGATTTCGAGACCCAGTATTCCGATACTAGGCGCGGCTTTAAGAGAAGTGTTCTCGAAGAGCGGTGATACGACAAATGGGGTTTTTTTAGTGGTAAACGCGCAAACTTGAGTCTTCTGGGGGTTAAATTGGACAAGGTTCAATTTACCCCATTCCGCGACCTTCTCGAGAGAGGACTCGATAGAAGACACAAGTTTCTCCCGGCACTGGTCGACGATTTCCCGAGAGAGACCTGCATGGCCCGTGTATACGGCATCACCAGTGCTGTCATCTGCATAGCAATGCATGTTGGAGGTGTCCAACATATCATTGATATGCAGAAGAAACAACGTAGGAGATAGCACACAGCCTTGGGGCACTCCAGCATTCACGGGCTTCGGGTTCGAGCAATATCCGTCGACAACGACCTGTATGCTACGCCCAGTGAGGAAGCTGGAGGTCCACTTGCACAAGCTCTCGGGAAGCCCAAATGATGGAAGTTTTGAGAGGAGCGCCTTGTGCCATACACGATCAAAGGCCTTCGCTATATCCAGGCTAACTGCCAGGCCTTCCCCCTTGCTTTCAATAGCCGCCGCCCATCTATGTGTTAGGTATACCAGAAGATCACCTGCCGACCGTCCATGGCGAAACCCGTACTGTCGGTCGTTAATCAACTGGTGACCCTCTAGGTATACTAAAAGCTGGTGGCTAATTATGCTCTCCATGATTTTGGAGAGCAGGGAGGTGATAGCAATAGGCCTGTAGTTCGCCGGATCCGAACTGTCTCCTTTTTTTTGGATCGGATGGACAAGGGCTGACTTCCATGAGTCAGGGACTACGCCTTTGGAATAAGAGTGACGGAATAAGCGCGTTAGCACCGGCGTCAACTCAGGGGCACACGTTCTAAGCACGATTGGAGAAATGCCATCCGGCCCGCTCGACTTCCTGACGTCCAACGAAAACAGAGCTCGCCTAACAGTTTTCTGTCTGAACTGTACTTCAGGCATAGAGCTCTGACACCGCGGGATGGTCGGCGGTGTTTTTCCGTTGTCGTCAAGAGTCGAGTTGGAGGCGAAAAGAGCGCACAGGAGCTCGGCTTTCTCTTTTGCCGTATGGGCCAGGGTGTCATTCCTCATGTGCAACGGCGGCATGGACGGCTGGTTGAAGTTACCAAGAGCAGCTTTCGACAACGACCAGAACTTGCGTGTTCCGGTCGGGTAACTGGAAAGCTGCTCGCCGATTTTGACGACGTGCTTAGACTTCGCACGGGCGATTTGCCGCTTAAAAAATCTGGAGGCACGGTTATATTTCCTCTTAAGAACTTTGCAGTTTGGATCCTTTGTGCCCAGCGCCGCAACCCAAGTTCGATACGCCTGTTTTTTGCAGTCAGATGCTGCTTTAACTGACGCATCGAACCAGGGCTGTGATCTGCCACCGATCGGTACTACAGAGCTTGGTATAAAAATATCCATGCCCTGCAGTATCACATCGCCTACTGCAATGGCGCAGGCACTAGGATCACCCGAAGAGAAACAAACCTTGCCCCAAGGGTAGGATGCAAAAAAGTAACGCATCCTATCCCAATCTGCTGACTTGTAGTGCCAAACGCGGCGGGTCGCTGGTGGTCTGCGACGTTGGCGTCGGATAGGCACTACACTCCTGACCAGGCAATGGTCGGACGTTCCAAGAGGGGCGTCGACAAAGACCTGGTAACCATCGGGATGTGTAGTCAGCAGAAGATCTAATAAGGACGGCATGTGGCTATCCACATCCGGGAGCCGCGTTGGCGACTCAACCAATTGGGACAGACCATACGCCAATGCAAAATTATGCACAGATCGCCCTGCGTAGTCTGTGGTACGTGATCCAAGCCATTCGGCATTGTGCCCGTTGAAATCACCCAAGACCACGATTTCAGCGGAGGGGATCTGTGCAAGCACGACGTCAATTGCAGCTTGAACGCAGCCCATGAGATGATCGGTTTCTGCGTTACCACTATGGGACCTGTAGACACACGCATAGATACGGACGCGGTCGTCTAAATCTACGCGGAGCCAGAGAGTAGACAGGTCCCTACCCTCAAAATTGCCGAGACGGCGACAGCAGATATCCTCCCTAACGTACACACATACCCCGGCATGAGGCAAAAAGTTGTGCTCAATTTTGTACCCGGGGTACGTTAAATATGACGTATCGCTAGGTCGAGATATCTGCGTCTCCGTAAGGAAACACAAGGCCGGCTGCGCCGTCTCAAGGTGGTGGTGGACGGCGATTAAATTGGAGTGAATTCCCCTGATATTGCAAAAGTCCACGTTGAGCGTGGAGCGGGGTGCCGTGGTGTTACTGCCTCGTTTGTCCTCGGTCATGCGCGGTTCTGTGCCCACCCCAGAATACGAAGGGCGGCCCGAGCGAGAGTGCTCGGGGAGGGATTCTCCGGCTCTGGTAGAGCTGGTACCCTCCTGGGGTAATATCTTTTTACGGACCGCTCTCATAATTTGTGTGGGGGGGGGGGGAAGGGATGGCCTCCGGTCCTCGACACTAACCTATGCGAAACATAGCGGCACTAGGCCGCTACTTCACGCCGGTATTCTGTGCGAGTGTGGTAATTAACCCGGACGAGTCTGGCCCGATTGTGCTGACGTCATAAGACGGCAGCGTGACTCTCCCACTTCTAAAAAGCCCTTAGTCGCCTCTTACGACACCCACGGGCCTGGGACTCCCCTATTCTTTTTACGCCCCGGAGAAAGTACAGGGCAAAACCCTTTCCCTACTTGAATAGCAAGGGCATCCTGAACATGAGTGCAAGAAGACAACTTCACTATGCTTGTTTAACTCAAAAGGTTATTTGGAACAAGAAGCCTGAATATTTATTTGAAAAGCTCCGTTGGGTTAAAGATTTCAACGTACAACACAACTTGCGTGCTAACAGACAACTCGGGCTTATAATCCCTAAGCACAAAACAGCTCGGTTTAGGGGATCTTTCAGATTATCTGCAGCAAAAATATGGAATGACTTACCTCCTCCTCTAAAGAAACAAATGAGTATCGAGTCCTTTAAAAAAATACCGTTTTGCTCTACTAAAAAAGCAACTTGCTGCGGAGAAATTGAACCACTTCCACTGGAAATATCTTTCTCTAAAAGATTTTTTCTGTGTACGGACATAAACACATGCTCACACTCATGCACATACATGATACGTCATTTTACTGATTAGGTAACGTACTTTTTATATAAGTTTTTTGATATCTGTAATAGTTACGGAATAATAATTGCCTGGTCTTAACGATTACATCCTGTATATATGGTATGTATTAAATCGGGAGGTGTAAGTAGAGTTTCAGAGATTCAGGTTTTAGGTATTTTCATAACGATCGATTCAGAAAGCAGGTATCTCTTAAGATATTGAAACTGTTAGATAGTCTTTATTAACCGTTACTTATTCTTTTAATATAAGATATTAGAATTATTTATTCCCTTAAAGTGATTTTAAAAGAAAAAGAACGAGCGTACGGTTATCTTCAACGCCCACATTCTATTGCAACCCCAGAGAAAACGATATCAAAATGGCGCTTTGTCAAGAAGGTAAAACTAGGAACGCCACTGGAATCACTCCCAGTCTTTTAACGGTTTTTTTTAAAAGAAATATTTATAAGCTTTGCATAAAACCCTTGTTATATTAAAATATAATCAATAATGTTTGATTCTGTTCATTATTAATTATTACAATAATAAATTTAAAATTAGTCGAATTATCAGCTATAAATATAATTATGTAGTTTACATATTAATTATCATAGATTCTTAGACATTATGTTTCCAACTAGCTACTTAGGGGGCGTCCATAAATTATGTGAGATGTTTAGGGGGGGAGGGGTCGAGTCAAATCTCGTCTAATCTTATGTTGGAGAGAGGGGGGGTCTCGGCAATTATCACGCAATTATTTTTCTGAATGAAACAAAAAAAAATTATACTATTTTTGTCCATTTAATCCAGATTGTACATGCTTAAGCGTAATCGTAATACGATTAAGATCATTCACTAATTCGTTCGAAAGAAAATTTCGTTCATACTTCGACGTTATACATCTTTACAATAACAATCCAACGCGTTTATTTAAGAAACCCACATTTTGAATAATCTCACGTGAGATTGGGGGATAGGGGAGGGGGTTGAATAAAATCTCACGACATCTCACCATGGCGGGGTGACGGACAGACAATTCAAAAAAACACCTCACGTAATTTATAGACGCCCCCTTATAACAAATGTGAATGAATTATTTGATTTAAGTGGGTATTTAAGTGGGTTTATTTGAGTGAAGTATATATTATTATCAAACAGTATCAGACCCATTTCAATACGAAGAAATTGATGTTTCTTCACTTAGTCATTTATTTTTGTTAAAATACTCCAACCAGCCAGCATTACCTATAGAGGTTAGAACAACTCTAAATCTGATCAGAATCGGAGATGATGTTTGATCTCTTTTTCTCTTAAAAATACAAACCAATTGTCTCAATTAGCACCTCAGGTATTGACAACCTTACCACAACACTGTTTGCGGTTCCGCAGAGGTGCGGAGCAAAGTAGCGCATGCACAGTCACCTACCCGCACCCTCACCGCACTCAACGCTCTTCTGAACGCAAACCCTGAGTGTGACTTGTTCGCGGATGAATGGACGGGAATAATGTCAGGATGCCTGAAGTGCTGTGAGCGAAACGAAAGTCTGAATTAATAATGAATTGTCTGTAATTAGTGTAATTGGTGTTAACCGTTAGGTAAGTAAATAAATAAACACTACCTACTCTGAAGTATTAAGACTAGAAGTCTTAAAGTTCAAAAAATTTTTATAGACTAAAGAAACTTCAGAGAATAAGTAAGAGATATTGCGAATTTCTTTAAGCGAATTCTTACCCTTACTTTAGCAAACCAATGGCATCTCGATCGCTCAATACAAAGCTATAGCATATATTACGTTTCTTGAAAAACCCAAAAATTCTGAGTGGTACTGCAATTGCGCTCGTCACTTTGAGACATAAGATGTTATTGTTTAGTCTTTTCCTTGCCCAATAATTTCACTAACTACGGCGCCCTTCAGACCGAAACACAATAATACTTAAAAATTACTCCTTCAATTAGAAAAAGCACGTTTTGGTACCCATAATCTAGCCGGCATCTTGTGCAATGAAACCTCCCATTGGAAATGTGATGTTTTCCTTTTATTTTCTATACAGTAATTTCAAGTGGGTGCCAAGCTAAATTTCAAAATTATGACAATATACTTATATTAATTACGTAATGTTATTATCAATAGAATGTTGGTCTCAGGCAATATTTACCACCAACCTTAAAGTATTGTACAGAAAGTTTATTTTTGTAATTTTAAGTTAACTTATATGGCAAATGATAAACTAAAATCAAATCCACACAAATTAACATCATCTACGAGTTTTGCTACAGCCTTCTAGTAACACGAACAAGCTGACATTGTAATAGGGGACAATACTATTAATGTAAAGAAAGGGAATTAATTTATAGAACTACTGCTCTTTAAAGATCTACTAAACAAATTACAAGTCCAGGCTGTCAGCTCATCCCAACGCACTACATCATTCTCTCTTGCAATTATGACTGAAGAGAGCAAATCCGCTAACCAAACAAACATAGGACAGTAAGTGGCTATTATTGCAGATTAGCCTATCAGAGTACCAACTATTATTATTAGTACCTAGAGTACGGTCTCGTGGCAATTGTAATAAGCCTGAACTCTACAAGAATACATGCTTCTATTATAGAGTCTTTTTTTTCTTGACGTGCTTCTCCAAAGGTTTGCGGTCAGCTTTGGAAATTCAACTTTTTGGTCTTCGCAAGGCGAAATAGTTCTGCCTCACTCGCGATTCCTGTTCACTGTTGGATGTTGCGCAGCCAAGACTTTTTTCTGCAACCTACGTCTCTTCTTCCGGCAACTTTTCCCATAATGAGTTGAAGGAATTCGTACCTCTCGTGCCTAAGCACGTGCCCCAAATATGCGACACTACTCATCTTGATGGTTGAGGCATGAGTTCGCGTTTTTGATTGACGCGGCGAAGAGCTTCCACATTAGTGAACTTGTGAGTCCAACTAATGACCAACATATATCTATATGCCCACAATTCTAGAGCTTCTATTCGTTCCCTGAGGTCTTCTTTAGTAGTCCAAATGTAATAGCGCAGTAAACGAGTGCGCAAGAAAATCTTAAGACTGCGGTTGCAAAGTTCTATTATGTATAATGAAGTATGGATACAGATCTCCAAAGTCATTACTAGATAAGTTCAATGGCTATCTCTCGTTCCAGAGTTCGGCGAGTCGACATCTCCTGAGGAAGCTTCGAGTAGAGGCGAAACTCGTGTTGAAAGTGGTTAAGAAGATTAAGACTCGTGGTTAAAGACAAATCTTAGCGAAATTTGAAAAAAAAATCATTTGAAAATAAATGATAGTAAATTGTAAGACACTTTCTGAGACGCAGTCAAGCATCAAATATGATAATAGAAAATATTAAACATGAAATATCTTTAATTTTTATCGGTTAAAAAAAATGTTATTTCATTCCAATTTCCATTCCCCAACTGTACCCATCAATGTTTCCCCTTGCGCCGCGGGACCAATCTAAGACTGCTTTGAACGTTTGTGTACTTACGAGTAGGTACTTATTTAGATTGCTACTTTATTAGGATCTAACGGAAACGCTACGCTTTGTAAGTAGGTACTTACCTACACGACTCGCACGGAGAAGACGTGTTATTTGGCATAGTGAAAGAAGTGCAGCAAGCTTAAACATTATTGTAACATGCTGCATGTATTACGAATTAAATAATTCAACAATGATTGTTTACATTTCTAGTTACAATGCCAAATGAGGAGTGATAACATGAGAGAACCATAAAACAAAATTCACTACAAGCCTATTAACGCAGATACCAGTGGGAGGCTCCTCTGCACAGGATGCCGGCTAGATTATGGGTACCACAACGGCGCCTATTTCTACCATGAAGCAGTAATGAGTAAGCATTACTGTGTATCGGTCTCAAGGGCGCCGTAGCTAGTGAAATTACTGGACAAATGAGACTTAACATGTCTCAAGGTGACGAGCGCAATTGTAGTGCCGCTCAGACTTTTTGGGTTTTTCGAGAATTCTAAGCGGCACTGCATTGTAATGGGCAGGGCGTATCAATTACCATCAGCTCGTCTGGTCCCGTATTATGATAAAAAAAATCTTTAAACTGTTCTGTGTCTATTGTACTACATTGTACGTATGCGATCAAAGAGGTAATATTTTTACTATCTATAGCAGCCCCGGCTAACTTAAATCCCGCTAATTGTTTTTTTTAGAAGAGGAGGAAAAACGAGCGTACGGGTCACTTGATCATAAGTGATCACCGCCGCCCACATTCTCCTGCAATAATTGTAATAGTAAAAATAATAATAATTCCACATTCTTTCTTCTAGTGGTTTTACTTAGTTTAGTTAGTATGGTCCTACGAAATATTGTTCAATACACAATAACACTATGGACTGAATTTCTTGTCGATGTTACATATATATCAAAATGAAGGTATATAGGAGGATATCTTCAAGGGAAACTTTCCTTAAAACTTATAATAGGACAGAAATCAATGTTGCCAAATAAAAACAAAAATCTGAATAAGTATTTTAATTATTGAACCTACATATCCTTCTTCTACATTCCCTTTCTCAATAAGTTTAATTGAAGCACAAGATTTTTTTTAATGCGTTTATCTCTGGATTATCAAGTCATACTCGAATAATTATTTTTAACTCCATAGTAAAAAAAGCCAAGCGAAATTCATGAGCATTCTAGCATTAGAAGCTTAAAATATTCCTCATGCTAATGGATATACTTAAATATGGGCATTTGTAAAGTAATTCAGAAAAAAAGACTCGAACTATTTTAACGACGTGTGCTGGTCATCATAGAGATTTAGTTTCTGTGATCTGTGGTTGGTGTTAGGACTCTTTAGCAACTTACGTTCAGTTTTACTTTGATTAAAAACTTCAAAATCTAAAAGGCTAAGTGAATTTTACAATATAACATGACATACAGTAACATTGCATGCATACAGTAATATTATTAGCCTTAAGACGACACTAAATGCCAGCGACCTTGAGCGATATGAGTTCACGGCTGCCGGCCCTCCATCTATGTAACAAAGCCAATATTTTCAAAATTCTTGTGTGGAAAACAGTTTATATGCTTACAATCCTCATTATTCACTACTAATCTGAATAAACGAACCTACACAAAAAAGTACAAGCTATAAGAATAACTTTTCTGAGAGAAGTACCAAAAAAATGCGTCACGCCATGCCAAAAAACTTGTTTAACTTCAAAGAGAAGTGGTCGTTCAAAAAGGCTCGGCAGTGTTAACTATAACCAAACAGTAAGCATTAGCAACCTACAAATAAGACTTAAGGATATGTGTAACAGGATTAAGTAGTGTTCATAGCTCGAAATGCTATACTTTCACCACAAAACTTATCTAAAAACTCCATGTTTGCGTGTTTTCTGCTTACTCTTCGCCTTAAGTGTATTTTCATATACAAAAGCCTCTATAGGTATTTATTTTATGACGAGAAATAGCACGTGGGCACAGCTGGAATTATAATACAAGTCTTATACAGACATCTTGAGGGAATTAATTGTGATTACGAAACGATAAATCTTGTTATCGTATTACGTAGGTACCTGCTTATTGAATAATTGTGCGAATTTCTTAAAGAATAACAATCAAGAACTTGAGAATAAACTGAGGTACTTTTTGTATTATATTCAATTTAGTACCTAAGGATGACGGAGGATTACAGTAATTCTGATCAACGAGGATGTAAATACTAATAATTCTGATGAGTTTAATGGTCGAATAGAATGAGAAAGGAAAGAAGAATAGCAGGAACTACGGATTCGGCCCCCAGGAAATGTGAATATGTTCTGTTCTAGTATAATCAAATTCACACTCAAAATTTTTTGTTGAATCATCATAATCATCAGATGAGGAAAACGTCCACTGCTGGACAAAGGCCTCCCCCAAAAAATTCCACGACGATCGGTCCTGCGCTACCCTCGTCCAACGTATTCTGGCGATCTTGACCAGATCGTCGGTCCATCTTGTGGGGGGCCTACCAACATTTTTTGTTGAATCACTGCATATTATTAAGCACTTAAGAATATTTCATTCTTTGTTATGCAACTGAATTTAAAATATTATCTATAAGTGGTAAAAGGTTCGATTGGAAAAAAAGTTTTACGCATCTTATATGAAATAAGGACTTTTTTTTTTAATTTTATTCAATTTACTAACAAGATATCTGTGCCAATTTGTTTCATAACTTTTTGTCATCGTGACAGTCAGGTATCATGATCCCGTTGCTGTGGCAGAAATTTAAGGACATGTCACCGAAAAATCGCGACAATTTTTTTAGGGTGATTCGTTCTATATATAATGACTGTAAATAATATAACAAGGAAATACCACAAAGATTTGATATAAAGCAAAAAGTACAAGATGTGTTTGAAGTGGAGAAATACGTTTTTTTTTTATGGAATAGGAGGACAAACGAGCGTACGGGTCACCTGTTGTTAAGTGATCACCGCCGCCCACATTCTCTTGCAACACCAGAGGAATCACAAGAGCGTTGCCGGCCTTTAAAGTAGGTGTACGCGCTTTTTTTGAATGTACCAATGTCGTATCGTCCCGGAAACACCGCACAAGGAAGGTCATTCCACAGCGTTGTAGTACGCGGAAGAAAGCTCCTTGAAAACCGCACTGTGGAGGACCGCCACACATCCAGATGGTGGGGATGATATCCTAACTTGTGGCGTGTCGTGCGAAGGTGGGATTCGGCGGCAGGAATCAGGTTAAACAGCTCTTTAGAACACTCCCCGTGATAAATGCGGTAAAAGACACACAATGCCATAAAAACGTGTGTCTTATTGCCACCGACTGAAATATTTTCGAAGTTAGCTCTGTTCGGTTTAGCTTTATTTCATCAATATACTCAGCTAAGTGATTGGCAACAATCAGCCGCTCTCTGACAATATTGCACATTCGCTTCAAGTGCATTGGCATTGTCTATAATATCAACATGGAAGGCATTAGTTATCGCTGCAGCGATCCGAAAGTCTGTATATGGCTCATGGCAAGATTACATACAGTATTCCTGACGAAAATCTTTAAATCTCGTTTAATTCAATGATATTATAGTATTAAAAGAGGGTTTATCACTATTCAGTCATCTCTTTACCACAGCAACAGGAATCTTTATATTCGAATTGAAAATAGAGGCAGCAATAAGCTGTCATTTTTAGAATAAAATTGCTTCGAGCGAGACTAGTCGGTTCAGCTTCGGACTAGGGAGGAAGAATAGTAAGATAATAAGGTAGGTACTAAATAAACCCGCGCATGTTTTTTTTAAACATCTCTTCGTGTAAGTAAAATAAAATTATTCCTATGCCTGGGCAGCATTTGGTCCAGATCGGTCAATGTCTTTTGTACCCGCGGTATGTTAAATATGCTGAGTCGCTAGGTGAGATATTTGCGTCTCTGTAGGGAAAAACAACACGCGTTTAAATTGGAATGGATTCCCCTATTGTTGCATAAAAGGCATTTATTTTCTTAAAATTGATTTCTTTAGAATTCTTTTTGATGTCATTTCTAATATACTAGATACTACTACCGCAAAAGTCCACATTAATCGTGAAGGCGGGTGCTGTAGTGTTAATGCCTCGTTTATCTTCGGAAATGTACTCGTACGATTCGGTGGCCTCCTCAGAATACGACCAAAATTTGTCACTTTTTTATTTATTTTATGTCAATTACTATGCTTATTTGACAAAAAAATCAGCGCGCAGAGGTAATGGACCAAGAAGAAAAAGAAAAAAAAATTGCATAGGTGATCACTTAACACCAGGTGACCCGTACGCTCGTTTGTCCTCCTATTCCATAAAAAAAAACGTATTTTTACACAAATTATCTTGCCCCAAATTAGGCATATATAGCCTGTGTTATGGGTTGCAAGACAACGATATATTTAATACAACATACTTACTTAAACATACATAAATATATATAAACATCCATAATACTAATAATAATAATAATGTTACTTCATTTCCCATGTTGACACCTGAGGAGTTTTGCAGTAGAAACCAAATAAAACTTGCGCCTAGATATTACAGCGAGCATATACGCAAGGACACATTTATATTTCAAGACTAAAACGGTTGCCTTATCGACTCTTGCGATTTTTCGATGCCAACCAACAATGTGCAATTAATTTGAGCACACATTAAGGCGAAGAGTAAGCAGAAAACACGCAAACATGGTGTTTTTAGACAAGTTTTGTGGTGAAAGTATAGCATTTGGAGCTATGAAAACTACTTAATCCTGTTACACGTATCCTTAAGTCTTATTTGTAGGTTTCTAATGCTTGCTGTTGGTTACAGTTAACACTGCCGAGCCTTTTTGAACTACCACTTTTCTTTGAAGTTAAACAAGTTTTTTGGCATGACGCATTTTTTTGGTACCTCTCTCAGAAAAGTTATTCTTATAGCTTGTACTTTTTTGTGTAGGTTCATTTATTCAGATTAGTAGTGAATAACGAGGATTGTAAGCATATAAACTGTTTTCCAACCAAGAATTTTGAAAATATTGACTTTGTTACATAGATGGCGGGCCGGCAGCTGCCGCTGGCATTAAGTGTCGCCTTAAGAACAGACATACATCGGCAAAAGTGTATCATTGCTATATTTTAATTGACGAGAACCATCATGGGATAAGGATGACGATTATTATAATGTTTACATGAGGTCTAACATACAGGAACATTGATTATGTTGTAAACCTATGTAACAAATAAATGATTATCCGTAACTAAGTGTTGCTATAATAATATAAACTATTGTTCACGATATACCGTCTTTTATTATAATTAAGCTAATGGTTACGATTTTACACACACACACACATACTCACGCCTTGTTCCCGTCGGGGTAGGCAGAGACAATAGAATGCCATTTGCTTCTATCCTTACAAACCTCACGCGCTTCCTCTACATTCATTACGATTTTACGTTTAATGTAAAACCTATGCAGAATATATTTTTTTCTCAATTCTTCTCGGATAGATTCTAAATCGCTTTGGGTTACATCTAGTATTTGTGTAAGGAACATTAAGCACTATGATTCAATGTTGGACAAAACTTGGTCCAATGGCCGTACAAATTTGGTCAATCTCTTTTGAGCATCATTTTGGCCTCATTCCGGGGTATCTGTAATTGTTAGGGAGGATATGTGCTGTCGCCGACCGTGTCGGGAATTCTGAGAGTAGGGACCTCAGTAACGGTAGCCCAGAAATGGGTCACCTTATGGACTGCGTTCAAACGGCAGTCGTGCATTCGTAATTACTGTAATTAAAAAATATTAGATATTTCCGTGTTTATATCAGGCTACAAATAAAATATTATCTCGGAGTTGTACTTATCTGTTTCATAACTGCTGCACTGTTCTGGATTGCCCTTGATGATAAGTATAATAAGTAGTGCCTTCTTGACTTTTCATTTAATTTCTAATCTCCACTACATTTAAATTAATCCAAGAAAATAAGTAGATACCTAGATAATTAATTGAGTGTTTTCATTGCTATTTCGATGTAAGTATTTTAATTTAACGACCATAGGTATCAAATATATAGACTATAGTTAATTTCAAGTCATGAGTCATGGGATACTCATCCCAACTTACCTGTCTGGAAGTTGTGGTATAGTATACGGGTATGCGACCCCGGCTCCCCTAGCTATTACTGTCCTAATTCTTGCCCTCCTGGGCGGTAATATCCTACATTTCCTATATCCCACTTTAACTTACCAATCTTCCTTTCACACCACCTATCTTTCCCATTCTCTATTCCTACCCTCTCCGCCAATCCAACATCTGCCGCGCGGATGGATGCATGGCTAGGGGCAAGCCTAGTCGTTTGCGTGCCACACTGCCCTGGGACCGGGCGACCCAGAATCAGGCTAGCCTTACCCTGGCATGCGGGGCTCTACTGGGGTGGACAAACCTTTCCCTTGCTTTTCGTGGGAACGCAATGGAGACTAATAAAATAGGTTAATTCACCAAAATGGCGGCGATGTGGTTCGCCACCCATCACGTCTCGTTTCTCGCGGGGGCGAAAAGCGGCCCATGGAGAGCCGCTTTGCTACGTTGAATGTAATAGTAGGAGTGGATGATAAGGTAGATGAAGTATGTCAGATGATGGATGAATGATCCATAGATATTCTGTGCGTGAATGAAACGAAGAGGAAAGGATGTGACACCACGGTTCATGGTCCCTACACGGCATACTGGTCCGGAGTCCCCCAAACCAGCCGAGGCTGTCAGGGAGTTGGTGTGATTCTTTCCGATCGAATAGTAGAATGTGTGATAGAGCATGAATGTGTTAGCCCAAGACTCCTCTGGATTAGGTTAAAAGTCGGACTCACTCGCTTGTTTATCCTTGGGGTCTATGCACCGAAGGATCTGTTCGGAGGTGGGTCATTAAAAGCCAAAAAAGAGAGAGAGGAATTTTGGGACAGCATGAGAGAGGTCTTGAATAAATGCGGAGAAAATGAACGGATCGTGATGTTAGTGGATTTTAATGGGTGGGTTGGAGTAAAGCGTGATGGGTATGAAGGAGTTCTGGGTACGTTTGGGGACGAGAGAGTGAATGAAAATGGGAAAAGCCTGCTTGAAGTATGCTTTTGTGCTGGCGAAATGGGCAAGTACCAGGAGACTGGTGCAAAGCTGTAATCGTGCCATTGTATAAAGGAAATGGGTCACGACAAGACTGCAGAAATTACCGCGGTATAAGCCTTCTCAGCGTCGTCGATAAATTGTATGCAAAAGTGTTGATTGAAAGAATTGTGAATGAAACAGACGAAAAGGTATGGGATGCACAAGCGGGATTTAGAAAGGGAATGGGATGTACGGATCAGGTCTTTTCCTTGCATAGCCGAAAAGTTTTTGGCTAAAAACAAAAAGGCACTATTAAAGGTCAATTGCACGTTCGTGGATCTAGAAAAGGCCTATGATAGAGTGGTGAGGAATGAATTGTGGTCAGCATTGTCCGCAAGCGGTGTGAGCAGTGACCTCATACGAGCATTGCAATCTCTTTATAGAGATTCTAGTGCTTGTGTAAGGATAAACGGGGCATACACTGATTGGTTTAATATCGAAAAAGGTGTTAGACAGGGATGTGTAGCGTCACCGTGGCTGTTTAATCTGTTCATGAACAATTGCTTGACAGGTTTAAAAGAGAATGACAGTGGGTTGAGAATGAATGAGTTACTCGTCAAATGTTTTCTCTATGCTGATGACCAAGTATTACTTGCATCTTCAGCCGAGGAGTTGCAAGAGATGATAACTGCTATGAATGGAGCTTTTGGTAGAAAGGGAATGAAGATGAATGTAAAGAAGACGAAAGTGATGGTGCTTGAAAGAGATGAGGTAGTGACAGACTGCAATATCGTGATTGGAGATGAAAAAATTGAACAGGTGAATGAGTTTGTGTATCTGGGTTCTAAATTTACAAGAGATGGAAAGTATGAGAGTGATATTGAAAGAAGAGTGAATGCAGGAAACATGGTGAATGGAGCTTTGCACTTCTTTATGAACAGTCAGAAGGTGACTAATAAGGCTCGCTTGGCTGTGCATGAGGGGGTGTTGGTACCAACACTCATGTACGGAAGTGAAAGTTGGGTATGGCAGAAGAAACATGAAAGCAGAATAAATGCAGTTGAGATGAGAGCGTTGAGAAGTATGATAGGAGTTAAACCAAGTGACAGGATAAAAAATAGTGAGATAAGGCAACGTTGTGGTCTGAAAGAAGATGTTGTAACAAAAATTGAGATAGGTATGCTGAGATGGTTTGGACATGTCGAGAGAATGAATGAAGAACGATTGACGAAGAAAGTGTATAAGGCCAGTGTGAATGAAAGTGTTGGAAGGGGTAGACCTAGGCGGACGTTTCAAGATTAAATCAGAGACGTCTTGAAAAAAGGCCAGGTCAAGAGTACCCTAAACCGGAGAGCATGTATGAAAGGAATAATGAGAGTGGACGAAGCGAAAGAACTATGTAAGGATCGTAGCAAGTGGAAAGAAGTGGTCTCTGCCTACCCCTACGGGAAAGAGGCGTGATTTTATGTATGTATTAATTTCAAGTACCTACCATAATATGTAATAGTAATAAGGGTTTTTTTAATAGGTACCTGTAGGTACTATTCCTACCTATATCCAAAAACTATGTTTTAACGGCAGAAATATTACCATAATATTATTTTGTAATTTCAAAAACGGAAGCTTAAAAAATACTTAATTACAGCGCCATCTTTTAGAATGTAAGAGCAGTACTCTACTTTCAAATTAAGAGTTACTGCAATTTTTACTAGATGGCGCTTTACAATAGATGTTTCCGTTTGCTTTCTCATTGTATGGCTCACGTCAATCCTGAATAGTTAAAACAAGAGGTAGTGCCTTCTATATAATATCTCCTATGTTATAGTCGGCCTTATTAAGCAAAGTACCTTAAATAATATATTTCCTAATCTTATTTCGTATTTTATTGAAAAGTTGAATGAATACCAACACCTATGAAAGACCCCTAACCCTAGCTCACCTGGTACATGGCACGTAGTTTATTATTTCTTCTTGAATATAAAAAATATATATAATAGAAAAAATCAATTAGATTTTTTCTTGAATATAGTTATGTTTTTTCTAACATAATATAATAGGACAGTGAAGAGTTAGGATGTTAATCATCAACTTAATTTTTTTCCGAAGCGCAAAATTTAAAACCCAAATTATAAATTGATTTAATAGCCCTCTTTTTGAGCACAAAAATACTATGAACATCTGCAACATTTAGGTTTTAATATATCTACTTTCTCTTCAAAAACATATCGTCACTTACATGGGAACTTAATATGATGTAATAATTTGTTCTCTGTTCTTTACATAACTCAAGTTCACACTTATCTAGGTACTTAGAATATTCTTCTTCAGAAAATTTATAATTAAGTATACACATTTTCTGTCGTATCAGAAACTACCTATTTAAAACATGTTTTTATAAAATCTTTGAAATAATGTAGTGTGATAACATACATTTATGTTTCAAACGAGTTTAATCTTTTAACAGATGAAGGTAGACTATTAAAAAGTTTTGCGCCTTCAATAAACAACATTTCCACACAATAACAAACATAATATGACATAATGCTATGGAAGTACGCAAAACTAGTAGGCTTCATAAGATACAAAATAGCTTTAAGGGTAAATGTATACACTTTTATTATAAAGTCCTAGCCACTGTTCAGGCATTATCTATCAATTTTAAATATTTTATTTAAAAATTTCACTGTCGTAAATCCTACTACACCACAGCTGAATATCTAAGTGACCGGTGAGCCTGGGACTAGATTATTATTATTTGATAGCAATAGCAATGACAGTACAATATTTCATTAAAAAGAGCGCAAAAAAAGAGTGCTATGAGAGTTTATGGCGCCGCTTCTTCTCTCTCAGAGCGCTAGTAGTATCTAGTATATTAGAAATGACATCAAAAAAATCTATAGGAATGAATTTTCAGAAAATAAATGATATGCCTTTCAACACACCAATCGACATGTTTTCACATCAGACTGATCTTTTAAACAGCAAAAGCTGCAGAACATCCTTCTACTAAATTGCCATTATATGGGCCCCACTATAGTTTATTAATACATTTAAAAACATTAATAATAGGAATTAACTATTAATAAATATCTGTATATTATATCAACATTTGACACCTATAATATAATTAATTAATTATTAATTACACTATAATTTATTTAGTGTTTTGTTCTTATTTAATTACTACGAAAAAAAAGGATTTATTTGAGATAAAAAGATTATCTGAAATAATAAAACACCTATATAAGTTATATATTTTATTCCAACTATAACTAGACAAAATAAAAGCGAATGTGTTACATGACTGATAATCTTATAAAAATATTAGGCTGGTTACACATCATTTTCATCCAACAAATTTAATCAACAAAGAAAACCAGCATTTAAGGACCCATTACGCCTTATTATAAAAATATCATAATTAAGATTTGAAGCAGGATTCAGGGACATTTTCAGTGCTTTTCAGGGATGTCGCCAATGGATTTCTTATGACGTCTGATTGCATCCTCATGCCGCTTAATCTGTTCCTCATGGAATGCAATTTCTTTGCTCAAATGATCCTTTAGGTTCGCCAGTTGTTCTTTTTGCTGTAAAATTATTATTATTATTAAATAGAAGTCCCCAACAAATCAAAATCATAGCTGTCAAAAGATATCCTCTTTTAAAATGGCACTGCTCAAGAGGTGGGCCTTTACCTTCCCTGAGATATGTTTGAGGGAAGCGATGGCTTGGTACATTTTTTTAATGAAAATAAGGGACGAGACGAGCAAGACGTTGAGTTGATGGTAATTGATACGCCCTGCCCATTACAATGCAGTACCGCTCAGGATTATTCTGAGCGGCACTACAATTACTGGGCAATGAGACATAAGATGTTAAGTCTATTTTGCCCAGTAATTTCACTAACTACGGCGTCCTTCAGACCGAAACACAATATAGCTTACACAGTACTGCTTCACGGCAGAAAAAGTCGCCGTTGTATTACCCATAATCTAGCCGTCATCCTCCCACTGGTAAACACTTGGTAAATCTTTAAGAACAGGGGCTGCTTGCGGTGGCTGGTCGGTCCTGTCTTCGGGGATTTTTATATTGATAATAAATATACCATTTTCACTTTACTTATTTACAGTGCATGCGGATTGACACATTTAGTGCACTCGTTACTGTTTTGAGTTTTTTTATTATGATTAAACAATAATTTTGGTACATAACATTACATATAATGTTTGTTTCCGAGTCATGTATGTTTATATGAATTTATGTATGTTTAAGTAAGTTTATTGTAATAAATATATCATTGTTTTGAAACCCATAACACAGGCTATATGTTAAGCTTAACTTGGGGCAAGATAATTTGTGTAAAAAGTGTGTCAATATTATTATTATATATTGATTGTATCAAATATAACGTAAAATGCAAATGAAACTGTAAATATAGAAAAAATAGTCTTCAGTTGAGAAGAGCTGTTGGAGCTGATTCCTGCCGCCCACTTCACACGACACGCCATAAATTATGATATCATCCCCACCATCCGGATATCTGGCGTTCCTCTACAGTGCGGTTTTCGAGAAACTTTCTTCCACATACAACCAAGATGTGGAATGAGCTTCCTTGTGCGGTGTTTCCAGGACGATGCAACATGGGTACCTTCAAAAAATGCGAGTACGCCTTTCTATAAGGCCGGCAGCGCTCCTAAGACTTCTCTGGTGTTGCAAGAGAATGAGAACATCAAGTAACTCTTATGCTACATTGTCCGTTCCTCTTTCATAAAAAATTACATTTGAGCTTTTTAATTACATTTTACAGAATTAATAGGAACAAAAATACGAACAGAAACTTCTTGTCTATTAATAAAAAATGTAGGGAGTATATTTACGAATTAAGACTTTTATTATAAGCTAGATATCCTGAGGACATTGGTTGCAGGTTTGATCCGCACTGCTAACAATACACACTTATAGGTATTTCGCTTTCTGAGTGTATGTGTATCTTAATATGTGAGAAGAAGT
Source organism: Leptidea sinapis (assembly GCF_905404315.1). NCBI lineage: Eukaryota > Metazoa > Arthropoda > Insecta > Lepidoptera > Pieridae > Leptidea > Leptidea sinapis. The sequence continues at coordinate 4,449,483 of NC_066304.1, read as the reverse complement.
CGAGGGCACAGGATAACATTCACCCATCGTGTTTAGAATGTATGCCCCTGAGTTAAGTCCGGTGCTAACGCGCTTATTCCAGTACGCTTACAAAAGCCGCAGTCCCAAACTCATGGAAGGCAGCAAATCAGGCAACATCTCGGATCCGGATTCCGGCGTACTGAACTTCATGCCCTTTACCAAAACCTCCCTGCTCTCCTAAATAATTTAGATCATGACGAACCGCCAGCTCTAGACTATCCAAAGGAACTGATTCACATCGCATTACAACATATTAAAAAATAATTTTTTGGTGATCAGCTAAATAATCATCAATCTGAAATCAGTAAACTAAAAGAAATAAATATATATTTTTAGAATAGAGGCAGAATAGAGAGACGAGGCGGCCAGTCCATACAACGCTTTTAACGTTCAGGGTAAAATGGAAGGCATTAAGACCGCGTTAAAGGTGACCTAAGTGAAGGAGCAATCAGGTCATGTCTGCTGTGGGTGGCCCCCTACATGAATGACCTCTTACAGAGAGAGATGGTTTTACCAGTGGGAGGCCCAGGATGCCGGCTAGATTATGGGTACCACAACTGCACCTACTTCTGCCGTGAAGCAGTAATGTGTAAGCATTACTGTGTTTCGGTCTGAAGGGTGCCGTAGCTAGTGAAATTACTGGGCAAATGAGACTTAAGATCTTATGTCTCAAGGTGACGAGCGCAGTTGTAGTGGCGCTCAGAATTTTTGGGGTTTTTCAAGAATCCTGAGCGGCACTGCATTGTAATGGGCAGGGCGTATCAATAACCATCAGCTGAACGTCCTGCTCGTCTCGTCCCTTATTTTCATTAAAAAAATATATATGAGGGGCATTACATCTGCCCCCACTAAAACTTCTTGACAATCACGACTGCTGTCAAAAGGACATCGATCGAGAAGAAAGCGTATACTACATACATATATTCGTCTCAAGTCCTAATTAATACAAAACACAAATTGTAGAGAAAATTAATTTTTTAGTTTGAAATTCTTGGTTCTCTTTTCTGTGCCTAAAACCTCAAATAATTGTGGAAAGTACCTGTAACATTTTTTTGAAGAGAAGAACAAACTAGCATACATATGGCCCTATAACACCAAAGAAATCACAAGAGCGTTGCAACCTTATAAAGTGTCGAATAAATGTATAAATATGTAACCCTGTTTTATTTTATGCAACTGCAAAACCAAATCACCTTTTTATAGAAGTATTCATCTTCTCGGGCAGCTTCCATTTTGCCAAAGGTGCCACCAGCCTCACGAATGGCGCCACCACCACCGCCACCCTTACCAGCGCCAGATCCGGGCTCCCCGGAGTACATTCTGAAACATAGTGTCATATCATCCATAACATGTTTTATAGTGACAACACATTTTGACTTTTACATAATATTGTAACGAAAGCCACCTCCAAAGTTAAATTTTCGCGGGAGTTATAAATTCATTATGCACCTTCCGGCGTTATGAAATCTCGATATTAACATCCCTAGCTGTATTGTAAACCAGTTGTTTACAAAACAAGTTGTTTATTCTTTCTTACTACCTACATCATTTTGGAATAATCCTTACCGGTATATTTGTTCATTGTAATTATCAGTGAACAATAGGTGCGTTATAAAAAGATGAAAGATCTAGTATCTTTCATCTTGTTTGTTATTGACAATCAGTATTAGGGTGTAAGAGTAATTGGTACCTAGTAAGTAGTGTATTACTGACTGTAGGGATGTGTAATAGATTCTAGTCTTGACAGGTGAAAATATATACTGCGGCTATACGTAACACAAATTGAATATATATATTTTTTGTAGCTGGAGGAAGACAACAAGAACCCTTTCTGGTATACTGATGCTAGGTACATAGCAACTTGATGTCTACTGTGAAACTATTTTGCATGAAAACACCCTGGGTTCAAGTCTTTTTGAGCACAGTACCAGTTTTTCACTCCACATGCAATCTTTTATTTTTCTTTCCAGGTGTTTCGTTTCTTACAATGTTTTTCTTCACTATAAGAGCATCCAAAAAAGAGGAATTTATGTATTTGAAAACATTGGTACAGGTGGGCACTGAACTCCTAGATGTCAGGCATTGGTTATAACCTTTGCACCACCAACACTTTAGGTGAATCTGAAGCTAAATGATCACTAGCTAACACTGCTGAAGGAAGTTTGTTCCACATTTCAACTCCTAAAATACAACATCAAATTGTTTCATACACAGCATGACAAAATAATCCTGGAGACTATGACATAAGCTTGTGAATTTTTAATATTTATAGCCCAGGTTGGCAGAACACAATAGTGGGCTCCACACATTTGTGTTGACTGTTTTTATTTTATTTATCATAAGAAATTTGTTAGATTTTGTGATAGTTCCAATTAAAATTTCATAAAAAACTGTATCATCAAACTACCAATTATATTTTGTATAACTATCACCCCTTCGTAAAGCCACCTATGTTGAGAAGACAAAAAAAAACATATAATTATGTTATTTTAAAAATAATCAATAGATATTAATTATGCTATGAAAATAAAATAAAGAAAAAGTAGTATACTTCATTTAATGTATAATCAATAAAAAAAGGTAAAGGTCAATAAAAAAAATTAAAACTTGTGCATGTAATTAAATAAACAACAGCTTCAACTTATTCCAAACCGGTATGGGTAGATGCTTCTGTAATTCCAAAACAATGGTACAGTGATGGATAGTGTCCCATAACAAAAACTGCATATATACAGTAAACTGCTAAAAAGAAGAAAGAAAGAAGAAAAAAGAGCTACCTAAATAAATTTAAGCCACAACTTCATTAGCACAATTACTGCTTGTCCTGGAAACTAAGAATACATGTTTGTCTGAAAAAGGACATGCAATGTTAATTTTTAGCCTGTTTATTGGTACATTAAATGTAATCGAAGACTATTCTCACAAGCTACACTTTCTTGCTAACTGTTAATTTACTAAATTTGCACCTTTATTTAAATTTGCGCTTTATTTTAGTGAGAAATGAGAATAAAATAACAGTTTTCTAACAAAATTATTGAACTTGAGTAGATTCCTGAGTAGGTATTATAATTATGAAGGACATTCGCTTGTTCTTGGATGTAAGAACTAAGAGTAGCAAGGCTCTTAGGTTAGGTTCTTACTATCTTATTAAAAATAAGATTAATCATGACACAAAACAGAACAATAATAATTGTCCTACGAAATAGTAGATCCAGTATATTTAACAAAGATAGTAAACTAGTGAATAATGGCAAATCTATGATGTCATTGTTATTTCAGATAATATCGTTCACTTATCAGAAATGTTTTTTATTATTAACAAGCTGAGTTGTAATGGTTGTTCGTCAGTGTAAATATATTTTGAGTTTTGACCGCCTTTTTGGTAATGAGGAATGCCGACCGGTGGCATATTGCGTAACAAATAAGCACAAAAATAGATATAATAAGGATTACCTTATATTTGTAAGAGCACGTAGCGACAGCACTCTTGTTCTTAAAATTGTAGCCATTATGTATTATTTAAAACACTTAAAATTTTAGATTTTAATGTATTTGAATTACGCAGCAGAATCCAACAGAAAACGATTGATATTTTTTTAGTGTGTTTTCGACTTTCGAGTATAATCTTTTATCAATGTCAATGTCAAACCATGTTGTCATTTGACAGTGTCAAATATTATACCAATTGTCAATATGTTAATGCCAAAGAGATGCCAAATATTCCCAGATAAGTAATAAATATGGAGAGAGACGGGAGTCATTGGCGAAATAATTTGCGCCCGCCTGATGCAGCCACACACCATATCACATTAATTTAGTTGAAGTGAATTACATATGGAGGGTGGAGAGACAAAGAGAATGAGAAGAGAGTGTATACGAAAATTGTGAAGTGTGCGTCAAAATGCATTAAATTAGAGTGGCGCCACTCTTAATAGAAGTGCTAAATATAAAATAATACTAATCACTCAAGGTGCACGTTTCCCTATAATAATTCTTTAAGGTTATATTGACTACATTATTTTGTACAACGTAAATTGTTAAATTTCCAATAATTAACTACTTTAGTCGAAAATAATATAATTTTTTTAACTCGGGATAATTCAATACGTTTACAATTGCTACATATTCACCATACTTCATACCATAGTCCATAACCTGTGCCTACACCAGCGCCATTGTGGAAGGTTTTTGAACTGTTATTTACTACATAAGCTGGACACATTTATAACTTTTCTCCCTTAAGAGATGATACTGTCTTCTTGCCTCTACCCTCCATAGTAATAGAATATCTTTTAAGGTAATTATGTCCTATGTACCTTTATTCTATGGTATGTATCGTAGAATCACAATATACTAGCGCATAGACAAACAAAGCGTGCAAAAGAGAAGAACAGATCGTAAACAATCTGCCACGCAAGTATTTTGAATGTTAAACCACTAACGCTACTAACACCACGCTAACGCAAACATTGATAAACCAAGATTGGTCACGCATTATCAGGCTGTCAGTTCTATACGATTCTATATTCTTAGTCTATGGTATGTTCATAGCAAATCAGATATCTAATAATATTATTTTGTTGATGGACCTAGAGACCATCAATAATTCAGGGTACGAGAATTTTACTCTGTATAAGTTAAAAATATATACATGAATGTTATATTTTACTTCAATTTTATAATTTATTCATACTTAACATAAATTAGGATGATCTGTTTGACCTTGTGTAGTACCCTCCTCAGTACTGTTTTCAATGAACGTTCTCAACAACTAAAGTATTGAATTATTTTTCTTGCACGGTGCGCCTCCCTTAAAAAAGGCCGGAAACGCTCCTATGTTTCCTAGGACGTCACGTGACTTACAATAGCCATGAGGTTTCTAAAGACTAAATCGTCTGGATTTTTTTTGTATTCTTTCAACATAGAACAATACAAAACTTTAGGGGTTCATTAAGCCCTACTACTCACCAACCAGGTATGCAGCTCCGAGTATAATAGGACAGGTATGGAACAAGGTTTCAGCTTGCCTCAAATACCTACCCGAAAATTGGTGCCAGCTCTCCTACTAGTCGTGGCGGCGGTGATTACACATTCACAGTTCGCTCGTCATATGTCACATTTTAATCAGTCCCAATACCACATAGAACTTAGATTGGAAGTGTTTATCACAAAATTTGGCTATGAAGCCGAAACTAGACTTATCAGAGGCAAAACAATAATACCGCCTTTCATAAATTTATGAGCAATAACACTTTTGCAATTTATTGCTAAGCTAAGGCTTAAGGGAACATATTTTTCATATATATAATATTGTTATGTAAAATTGGTTTGTATGAATACCCTTTATAAAAAAAAAAAAATTAAAATTTTATAAAAAATTTAGCTGTAGGGATATAGTTCAAATTTAATAGAATACTATAACATAGCTTACCTAATCTAAACTAAAATCTATCTGCATCTATAATATATCTTAATCGAAAATCTTAATCATAAAACCTGCGACTGTTTTTTAAATTGATTATTTACTTTGACTGACTTTAACTTAATGCACTTTATAAGTAATTTAAGCTTCAATATTAGGAAAACGACCTGGAGTGCGATCTTATATATTTTCCAATACTTTATGATAGCTTCCATTAATCATAGATAATTAAGTGATAATATGCAACCATACCTCTTTTTAGTTTTTGCGGTTCGCCCGGAAAAACAGACAAACAGAGAAAATATCTATACACGTATATGTAGGTATATGTATTCTTCAAAAAAATATTGTAGGTACAGGTTTTTACTTTGTAATTCTTTTGTAATGTATATAGATTATCCATATAATGTAATGTATATGGATAATCTATATACATTACAAAAGAAGATTAGCGTCCCGATTTGTTGTAAGAAAATGACCTGTACTTACGCCATTTCCTGCTTTTTCATCCACAGTAGGTGTTTGAGTTTTTGTTCAGCAATTATTTTGTTAAGTTCTGCAGTTTCTCTCATAGCTTTTACTATCAACCGCTCTTCTTTTAATGATTCTATCTTCAATTCCTTCTCCGATGACGAGTACCTTTTGAAACATCAATGTGTTTAAAATACGCATATAAAAGCGTCTAAAATGAAACAATTCTCATTACTGCCTGGAAATGTGTTCTTTAATAAGCTAGAATATAGAGGTAAGGTTATACAGTCTACATAATATATCATCGTATTCACGAAGCATCCTTACACAAACAATGAATTCAAACTATAAAGATTGTTGCATCCAATATACGATAATTTATACTTATACATTTTATTCTTTATAACTTTTTATTAAATATTTGCTATTTAAAACGCTTTTAACTAAAACGATTCATATATTGGAATTAGCACCTTACAAACTCTATTGATTGAAAAGAGTGGCCGTTGAGTTTCTTGTATGTTCTTCTCACGAGCTCTACTTTTTCCGAACATATTATTGTAGATTGACTAATTATAAAGAAATATTTATAGTGATGATTCAAAAGCGCTTATTTTAAGCCTATTTGAATTTGATTTTGACTTTGACTATAACAATGAGATAAAATTCTAGAAACTATTCTACTAACCGTAAGTATTCACGAAACTCCTTCGGTAACATATTCAGATCATCAAAATTTACTAGAGATTCTGTCATAGTATGAGCTGCTTTCTTCACGCTGTGTTCGGTTATATCTTCGTCAAGTTTAACTGTTTCCATTACATCAGTATTAATTGATAGAGATGATGATGACGAGTCTAATACGTTCACATTTTGGTCTGTATCCATGCTGAATGTATTCATTCCACTGCAACTAGGTTGGCTCATATCAGACCTGAAAAGGAGTTTTTAACTTAACAAGATATAATAATACAAAAATAAACAGTATGATGTCTAAAATCTGATAATAGGTAAATTTTAAGCCGGCCGTTCCTAATATTCAGTGTATCCCTTACTTGAGATAAGAATCGTAACTATCGTTGACTTTTCTGTCCCAATAAACTTAGGTATAAGCTAAAGCTTTAATTATAATATGAGAAGTATCTGAGTTCATTAACCATATAACGGCCGTTCCCAATATACTATCTACAGATAGAGATAAATTACTACCTTCTACTGTCAGTAATTCGCTGTCAATAACCTGAAGCTGTCCCAATATAAGTCATTCTTATCGCCTTATATTGGGACGCGTGAATAGCAATTTCCATACAATCTTCTATTAAGCTATACGTCCTCCCATAGACAGACAGCGTGTACGGATATGGTGAGTTACCGTCGGTAAGTTTATTGGGACAGAAAAGTCAACGATAGTTACGATTTTCATCTCAAGTAGGGCACAACCGGAGACAGACTGAATATTGGGAACGACCGTAAGTAGATATGGTTATATTCACCTTTGCATATCTTTTTCTATTGAAAAATGTACACATTGACCTACGTATGATCTTATTATTATTACTAGCTGACCCGACAGACGTTCTTCTGTACATAATAAATAAAATAGTGTTTTTTTATGAATTTGTCAATAATATTTCACAACATCAAGAATTATTTCGTAAACTAATATGCTCCCTGTTATTATAATCAAATTGATTCACTGAACTGTCAAACCGTGCGTCAATAAATTCTCTCATAGAAAATATGTCCATACAAAACAAATATTGGAAATAAAAATAATTATGGGTCCCATATCGAAATAAAAGCTATCCTATCTCTCAAGTAAGACTGAACAGCACTCCATTAAGTAATCCCCATTAAAATCCGTCCATTAGTTTAGGGTTTACTGGAAACAAATATCAGGACACTGGATTTATATATATTAAGACTAAACTGCACTCCATGAAGTAATCCCCATTTAAATCCGTTCTTTAGTTTAGGAGTCCATCGCGGACAAACAACGTGACACGTAATTTATATATAGTAAGATATTATCTGTTTGAGGTAAGGTACTGAACTATTTCTAAGTAAATTATTTCCAAATGATCATTTAATCATCTTAAATATTAATTAAACAATTTTCCATATATATTAACATGTTTAATTACTTACTCATCAATACATTCCGTCTTAATTTCAATATTAGTGCTTATGTTACGTTCATTATCATTTTCTGTTTCGCTCTCCTTTTTCAATACACCATCCTTAACTAATTCTAGAATATTGCAGACTTCTAAAGACTGCCGTGTATAGTTATTTACGTCACTGCCATTTAGCGTTATTTCCTCGCGAGCTATTCTTTTCATATTTTGCCATTGTGTTTTAACTTTCTTGATTGTAAATGTGGAAAATTTGTTGCCAAATTTCGCTTCTAATTCACGTAATATTTCGCTCCACGCTGCATCTTTCTCCTCGCAATGATTAGGCCCATTACTATTTTTATTGACAACAACTTCTTTATGATCCTTGATTAGATCGAGCAGGTACTGTTTTTCTTCCAAGGACCAATTAGGCGTGCGAGACCTACGGTTAATTATTTTTCCCATTTTAAAAGACACTTTGTGTGGGTCGTGGTTAATTTTTTGCAACGTTTTATTGCAAACGATGCACTTGACGTCCAATATTATTGGTTTCCACATTGAAAAACAAATGACGAGGGAAAAGCAAACAATATTTTGACAACGACGGTTGCTAATTAGAGTCGGGGCTTATTTAAAAACTTATTTATCAATGAGGTTTGATTAAGAAGGATTAAAAATTAGTTAAATTTAAAGTCTAATCAATTGCATACACCTTATATCTATGAGGCTACGGTTTTAACATAACTAATTGCTTAAGTTGTTTGTATATTATGTATCTAAGCGTTAATAATAAAGGACTTGACAAAGCATCTCTTTTGAGAAAACGGAAAACTACAATCATTTTTGTCTATTCTTTGTGGTAGGGAATTACATTAGGAACTCCTAACCCAATAACTTAAATTAAAATAACCTTAGTATTTCCAAAAATGTATTACACATTTGTAATTACATTGTAATATCAAAAATGGTTAATCATCGTTTCTTTTTGGAGCTCCTAGGGATAATTAAGGGGTAGGGTATTTACAGGGTAGAAAAACAATGGGAACTCTGCCACAAAAACTCCGCTTTTCGTCCGCCCCTCCATTTTTCTGACAGCGGGCTGTATCTCATAATCTCGTAAGCCGCAATAGTTATACAGCTGAAATTGCCTCATACGAGTAATAGCAACAAATAATAAAAACCAAAATTAAGAAAAAAAAATCGATTAAGTGGGGATTCATAATCATTGTGAACGCAAAGATTCTTATACTGCTATTCGCAACATTTCCAATTATTTGGGCTAGGAATGAACTTAAGTTTTTTTTATGGATCACCAAGGACTGACTGCAGTCCTTCGTAGAGTTTGAGGCAAAAAAAACGCAAAAAAGGAAAGGTCTTCTCCTTTGCTGCATAACCAGGGAGTAATTCCCCATGTGCAGTGGCAACAGGGACGGCTGGCTAAAGTTACCAAAATTACCAAGAGTTTAATTGGCTTCGAAGAAGCTAGACGTCATAGATAGAGCATGTCTTCAAGCTGGTCCACATTCTAGCGCTCTACAAATTGCAGGTCTGACCACTTAATATGGAGTATTTCAGTCATCTATGGTTTGGTGCATCTCAGTATCAGCTCAAACCACTTGACGGCGTGCGACGTGCTACTGGATTTATCAGGGACCCAGTACTCTGTGAACGGCTAGATCACTTGGCGTTGCGTGTAGACGTCTCTTATTGTGTGTCGTCTACCGCACTTATCACGGGGAGTGTTATGTAGAGCTGTTTGACCTGATTCCTGCAGCCAAAGTCCTTGTTCGCACGACACGCCACAAATTAAGATGTCATCCCCATCTGGGTCTCCATCCTCATCGACACCATCTGGATATGTGGCGTTTCTCCACAGTGCGGTTATAACTTATGTTATGGGTTAATTCCGCTATTTGTTAGTTTACATACAGAATGCACCTAAGCCTAACCACACGGCTTAGGGGCTACATGCGTCCTCCACCGGAAAATCGGCCCACGCTGAATGCCCGACTGAACCACCGAGTTAATCGACAACGTTGAATAATTCTGCTTCAACCAATTCGACACATGTATTGCCTCCGCATCTCTGGCATCCTCAGAGGATGTTGACTCGCCGAATTTTGGAACGAGCTCTCATTCCTGTCGTATCGAAGTTGTGCCGTTGGTGAATTCTGCGTGTAAACTAACAATCATAGACGAATCAACATATTTAACTGATAACATTTAGATAAACTGTATTCCGTGATTTTTTCAACATTAGTTTTCTGGATTAAGTCTCTCTATTGACGCAAATTTGAAAACGTGTCCAATAAACACGTTAAAATTGACATGAGGCTCTGTCGTCGACGCATAAATACATGTGGGTACATATGGGTATTTCCTTTGAGTGTTTTATCATCACATTTATGTGTGACACAATCATTTTCACTGTAATTCTTCCGATTTCATATTTTATTGTTGAACGCAACATTTACCAATTTTTGAGTTAGGTTACAAAAATTTCCGCTACTGCTTTGAATGGGATAATATGGCTTAGCGATTTTAAATGATTCCTGTTGGTAGTTCAACGAGCGCATAATATTAGGGGTTAAAATATGAAATATCTGTTTTATACCGAAACATTCAATCATTTTATTTGTGAGGTAAAACAATTTATTTAATAGAAACAAGGTATTTAATAGAAGTATTTACCCTCGTTATTTATAAATTTGTGCCATCTCTATGTCCCATATGCCTTTGCGGTAGAACCTGGGGACCTGTACTCAACGGACTTTATGAAGGCATATTGTATTACTTTCACCAGTAAAAAAATCCAAATCGTAGAAGGAATGGTACTCTGTTAGGGCCAGGTTTGGTGAGGGCGAAGGTTTTCTTAAATCAAGGTGAAGTAGAGTTAAAATGGTTACTCGACCCGTGTAAGGATTTATTACAGACCAATAATGACGATAAGTTGATTGAGTTACTAGGGCTCACAGAGCACAAATTCAAGAAATATATTAGCTTCTTTGACAAATAAGACTTACTATAGTTATCGTAGAATATATTATAAAGGACAATGAATGACGCATGGTTCTTGTCATGTTCTGCGCAGGCCACCTAAGATTTTATCATATTATATTAAGAAGTCTATTAAAAAGATGGGCTAGGAGTTTCTTATCAGTTCTTCTCTCCATGTTAAAGCCGATTTACAAACTGATGTAGCTTCATGACGTTTAAATCGTAAATCGATGGAAATGTAAATCGTGATATAAAAGAGTGGCAATGAGTTTCTTGCTACTTCTTCTCATTAGCCCAACCTTTTACGAAGTAGCGGTAGATTCAATAAGAAAAAAATTTTTTTTTGACATTCATAAGTGTCATTTCCGTGACCTACGTGAATAAAATGATTTTGATTTGATTTGATTTTCCAAGTGTTGCTGCAATATGTTGTTATTGTCAATACCAATGGTGAATAAATATATTTCTAAATTTCAATCCTAGTTTCGCCATCATTGTTTGAAGTTCAGCACTAAAGACATCTGATGTTATTTCTTGACCTTGCATTGATGAGTAAGCTACGATAAATTGAATTATCATGAAGTGACAACCAAGCAGTTTCAATTCCTTTTCAGTTAGTTAGCTATAATTGTGATGTTCGCTTACGATAATTGTATAGAATCCACTTTTCATAAATTCCCTTCAAATCCCTTCATATCCGTGCCGAAGTTAAGGCAAGATTCAAAGTAAACTTCTCTCTGTAGGTCAGTTAACATGAAGAACATTATCATGGGGCCACCCGTTTTTCATGCTAATTAAGTGCGATTTAATTTCGTGCATGGAAGTTGCGATTTTATGAACGGAGGGTTCTGAGTTTAAATATTATATAATATAAGCTTAATACGGTCACACGATCTGACAATATTTCAACTCAAGCCAAACATCATTAAAATATCTATGTTGATGTAACCTTACATAATGGATCAAAGGGCACAGAGGATCGCACGGCAATGATGCAGCGGATGAATTAGCAAGAAAGCTCTAAGTTGAAGACTGTTGGTCCCGAACCCTATCTGCCTTTACCATTCGCTTGGCTCCTGAAATGCAGCATTATACTAGAATAGAACAGCAGGAACACTGGCCTAAACTTAGCACATGCAGGCAACCCAGAGAGGCTCCTCCGACAATTAATCCCAGATTGTCATGAAAGCTGCGACAGCTTTAACTAGTCATTTTCTATTAAACAAACACTTGTTTACTCTAGGTGTTACAGACAGCCTTCTTTGTTGAGCCTGTTTAGGGGCAGAAGAAAGAGCCGCCCATTTCATTCTTGAGTATCAAGAATTGGCGGAATATATGACACAATACCTCGAAAGGCTGAGCTCACTACCAGAAATTGAGTTGGCAGGAGTCACCAACACGGTCAACTCATCACGCAATTAAAAATGTGTACAGAATATAATTTATAGATCATTATTCCATTTACAGCGATGACCCTCATATTTATTGTATTAATAGTTAAATATAATATTGTGTCCAGAGCATAATTTATTAGACCATGATTTCGCCTGCATGCAACTCAGAATTTGATCTGTTTCTAGTTACTGGTACTCGTAAACAACGACTTTAATTTTAAATGTATTCATCTTTACTTTTAAACATAGAGTCCGTATGGCTCTATGCTTTTAAAGCCGAATGAAAAATACAATTGTAATTCAAACTATCTAAGTGTTCATTTTCACACTTCCTTGTGCGGTGTGTGGGACGATACGACATGGGTACCTTCAAAAAAAGCGCGTACACCTTCCTTAAAGGCTGGCAACGCTCCTGTGATTCCTCTGGTGTTGCAAGTGTTTGTGGGCGGCGGTGATCACTTAACAACAGGTGACCCGTACGCTCGTTTGTCCTCCTATTCCATAAAAAAAACACATTCAACTATTGAAAGAATTTTTGAAAACGGACATTCAGTTTTCGGTCTAATTCGTAACAAACAAACTTGTATCTTCTACCGAGCCCTCACTTGAGAATGAAGTCACGGAATGGGGTAAAATGAAATTTGTTTAATTTAACCCCCAGAAGACTCAAGTTTGCGCGTTTACCACAAAAGACACCCAATTTGTCGTATCACCGCTCTTCGACAACACTTTTCTTAAACCCTCGCGTTGTATCGGAATTCCGGGTCTCTAAATCTCGTGCGATTGCGCATTCCGCGATCATTTCCAAGACAAAGCCAAACTGGCTCATATAAAGCTGGGCGTCATAAATAGAGCACGGCAATACTTCAAGCCGGCCCACATTCTAGCGCTCTACAAAGTGCAGGTTTAGCCACACATGGAGTACTTCTTTCATCTCTGGTCTGGCGCACCCCAGTATCAGTTCGAACGATTAGACCACGTACAAGGCAGAGCTACTCGAATTTTCGGAGACCCAGTGCATTGTGAACCGCTAGACGAGACGTCCCTTCATAGTTCATTGTGTGCCTTCTACCGCATTGAATTCCGAGTGTTGCGAAGAGGTGTTTGACCTGATTAACTGCCGCCGCCCTACCTTCGCACGACATTCCACAAATTAGGATCATCATCCCCACCATCTGGTTGTGGGGCATTCCTCTACAGTGCAGTTGTCAAGGAACTTTCTTCCACGTACGCTTTCTTGTGTGGTGTTTCCAGGACGATACATGGATACCTTCAAAAAAAGCGCGTACACTCGTTTGTCCTCTCTTCTATAAAAATATTAACAAAATTATAAACATTCAAAATAACATTAATAATTTTTCCTTTTTATTATATTAGTATAGACTGTACCTACAGTGTAAACTGAAATACATTAATAGTAAGTATAAATAATGTCTCATACGAAATCAAAGTTAAGGCTACTACAGCTAACGGACTAGCTTAATTGGTACCGGTTAGACCACAACCTTACCAAATACCATCAAATTATGTTAACGACATACCATTTTATTTTAATCAGTTGTGTAACATTGGCCCTTTACTTTCATGTGGTTTAGAAAACAGGTGAGACATTTTAACTCCAACATAAACGATAATATAAGACAAAGACGCTTAAATAAAATTATTTAAGTATTTTTTGTTTAATTTGTATAGTTATTAGCTGGTTGTATATTATTTTAGTTTAAGAGTTTATGGTATGAACTCTTTGAGTTACGTTGCATGAAAAAATCTCCGCGATACTTTCAAATTTCGAACGATTGATGCTTCAGTCGGCCGTTGTGCGTCGTAAGTATCGCGCGTTGCGTCATTTCCTTTCCCGCGCATTGTTCGCCATCATTTAATGAATTAAAACTTTTAAAGTTTTTTTTTACAAAAATTTATAATTATTTGTGAGCAGTGTGATAAGTTCATGTGTATCAATCCATCCACGTTCCATATAGTGAATAGTTAATATTTTTTTTATTATTTACGGTAAGTCAATTAATAATTTAATTATTGTATTCGTTATTTAGTTTTAAAAATCCACTTTATTAATCTAAATGAAATGGTAAAACCATTTCTTATTTCGAATTGCGCAATGATTTTTATATGCCATACCTTTTAGTTATGAAAGATGGTTCCAGCGTTTTTGTTTAGTCACATAAAAACCATCATTAACTTTGATTTGAATTTACGAAGCTATACTTAGATAGAGCAGTATTTTCTTTGATTAACACGAGTGTCACATTTAAATAAAATACTTTATAAGGGGTTAAAACGCATGTAATTTAACTTGTATTTACTGTATATAATAAAAAATGAATTTTTTCGCAAAAACCTAATATAAAACTACAGTTTCCATTTCACGCGTTTTAATCCTTTGAAAAGTATTTTATTTAGATGGAGTAGTTTCGTATTTAACTCTATTTATTAATGATCTCGAAGTCCACTGTCCACGTGTTCTCAGTAACCGCGCTTCGGCGCCAAAGACCATAACTATTTCACAATAATTTATAGCTTAAGCCCATGACTAAAAAAAATCTAATTTAACTTATATTTAAAATTGAAATATTTTCCATTCTCTGTGTTATAATATTGGGTCGTAGAACACCTACTTTAATTATAGGTTAAATGAAATTATGATTGTTACTCAATCGCCCAACAACGTGTGAACAGATTTGAATGAAACTGGGCATCCAGTAAACCTAGATTTACATTAAGGATACTTTCACTCCAGTTCTTATTTAATTTATTTTTGACATTGCTTAAACGACTGTTTATTAACGAATATTTGATTATATAATAATAAAAATTGCATTTAATCGCAGAAAATGATCAAAATGATAATCATATAATAATAAAACTTTGACATCGTCTGTCCATCATAACAGATCTTTTAAAGACATAAGGCAAATAGTTGAAATATTGTCAGATCGTGTTATGTATGTGTGTAAACTGAATCATACTTATACATTCTTACTTACGATACTTTCCTCGATGAAGAGTCACGTGGTGAGCGTTTTAAATAAAAAGAAGGAGGAACGAGGAAATAAAACACAGATAGATTTTAATTAATGTTTACGTTTTCATCCTTACGGTTACCCGAGAGTAAGTGAGGTCATCGAACGAGAAGTGGCAAAAACCTTATTGCCACTCTTTTGAAGCATATTTACTACCTCAGCATTCAGAAAAATATTAAAACTATATGTGATACAACAAAAATATTCTAAGATTACGACTACCTCCTAGACTCTAGAGCAGGGGTGCTCAAGCTTGAACTGCTCGCGATCTTCCTCAAAATTGTTAGAGGACGATTGATCGACTCTGACAGGCATCAAGTATGTGTGATGATAGATTGTCGTCTATGTAGAGTGTCACGATGACATAGATATTAGTTTTGCTGCTTTAAAATATCAATGAAAAAACTCATAATTATTCAAAATTGCGAGTTTATTGTCTAGACACTAGAACTCTAGAGTTCTAAACTTAACTAAAGAGTGACTTTGGATGTTGAATCTGCATGACACTGCATGTCCTGAGCATACTTTTCATAAGACAGTACGAAAATTACTGATTTTAGTAACCTATAACAAAATCTGTGAATAGTTCTATATCGGATTTTTTTCTCGAGATCGACTCAAAAAGCTCTCGCGATCGACCGTTTTAGCACCCCTGCTCTAGAGTAACTTTATAATCGCTGGGTGAAAAAGTTTCGTCATCTCATTTTATATGAAATCTCAAGACGTTTTATCAAAATTAATTTACATTTAATTACAGTATGTAATCAGTAATGTTAAATTATTAAAACTTTCGAGTGACATTCTGAACTTATTTATTATATTATATTTTATATTTTATTATTAATACGGCTTTACTCACGATTTATCGATGTCGGAACCGACTAGTTTCGAAAGATTGGTGAATCAAGCAAACCAGACTCACCGAGCACATCTGCACAAATTTGACAGCAACACCTCGGCAGTGGCAGAGCATGCCCTAAACTCCGACACGTCACATTATATTAGGTTCGATAGGGTGAAAGTATAGGCTCGCGATAAAAACTCTGTGTCTCGCAAGCTGCTGAAAGCCATAGAAATCAACCGTCGACCTAATTTTAATAGAGACAAGGGTCTCTTACAACATGCATCTCGCAAAAAGACCCCTAGTGCCGATGATCACGTAGTTTCGCTACAGTCTGTCAAGCCAAGGGCTTATTTAAGAGGTTGGCACGGGGCACGTGTTCCCACGATGGTATTTTTGTGTACTGTGGAGAAAAAACTTGAAGTATGATACTAGATACTCAAGTTTATTTCTAACAGTTATTGTTGATTATTTTGCCCGTCCAACCCGTGCATTGTTTTGTGTCAATCATCGACGGACTAGCCTCATGCTCTTTCGTTTTGCTCTCGTAGAAGATTTAGTTTAAATATTTTGCATTGGGGAGATTTACAAACCGTATTGTTCACTTTTGGGATTAGTTCGGAACAAATAGTTACTCTGACTGAATACATTCTGTATTAATGATATACATAAATAGATATATATACATATTGGTGCGTTTCGGATCAAAGGCGTCATTTTACTGTATCCCTCTTATTTATACTGTGGAAGTACGCTGTATTTAGTAGATTTAAAGGTGTTACATGAGTATAAAGATGTGGCGATTATTTTTCAATCACTGCATTTTCTACAAGAAACAAAAAACTTCCCATTATGTATTCCTATTTGTGGTATTTGAAAGTGTAATTGTCTTCTAATGTTGAATGTTATTTATACCACAGAACATTAACGCCGGTTTTATTAATAAGAAGTACACTAATTATTACTTAATGAATATTTAATGCCAGCTCATTGGAATAATCAAGAATGGAAGCAAAGACGGTTAAAGTATTTTTGATGTTGGTAATAACGCGATTCGAGGCCTAGAACGCTATTCAGTGGTCAATGCGCATGGTTAAGGATATAACTATATGACAGATCTGGTTTTCTGGTGGTGTGGTAAATGGGCTAGTTTGAAAACCCTTAAAAATATTTGTACATGTTTTTATCTTAGTCGGTTGTAAAGTATTTTGTAATACCGTCGTATTATGGCGAGGGCACAGCACCACTCATTAACCGCAAAAACAAACGAGGCAACAAATTCAAATTCAAATTGTTTTATTCAAAATAGGATGTAATACCAGTTATTTAAAGTCAAAAAACTAATTGGAAAAAGTATGCCTCAAACCTGAGAAGAACGCGCACAAGAAACTCAGCGGGCTCTTTATATAAAAATATAGATTACAATGTTTAATATCCTACAATAAACATTTATAATTAAATAACCTGAGGGTGTTCGCTCCATTAAGAAAATCATTTATGTTATAAGGACCTCTACCACACAAACACT
Source organism: Leptidea sinapis (assembly GCF_905404315.1). NCBI lineage: Eukaryota > Metazoa > Arthropoda > Insecta > Lepidoptera > Pieridae > Leptidea > Leptidea sinapis. Next base: position 4,431,654 of record NC_066304.1, on the reverse strand, counting down.
TTTTAACAATTCTTTTAAATTTCGTAACACATTTGTTTTGTACATTATTTGGGATAATATTTTAAAGGTATATAATAAAAGACTAACTAACTCGACTAAACCGAGTAGCAGGCATAAAAAGTTTACGTTTGTTGTATCAGTCATTATGATGCATTACAGTTTCTAGCAATTTCCTTAATGTGATCATGAATTTAAAAAACCTTATCAAGAATATATTGAGATGCAACAGTTAAAATGTTTATTACTTTGTTAAATAAATTTTTCTATCCTAAAGAAATCCTAAATATATAAATCCTAAAGAATCATTAGGATTTTAACAGTACTGCGAAAAGGCCGACAAATCTTATATTATTGTGATTCCTCTAGTGCTGAAAAAAGTATGGGCAACGCTGATCTCTTGTTTGTCTTTTTGTTTGTGCTGTGGACCTTAATTTTTGCCAATTTTTTTTAGTTTCAGTCAGTGGGTGATATTGTTTTTAAATAGCCTTAAATTCTGCGCGCTGAACCCTTCTTTTTTCTTTATTGAATGAAACTGACCTAATACTCTCGAGTTCAATGCTAGTTCGGATAAAGTCGGCTCTAAACTCCAGAGGAGACCATTCGTTATCAATATTTCATAATAAGATAAAGCGTATGAAAACTTCTTTGGGCACATTAAGCGATTCTCAGTAAACTGGCCGCGTTACCACCAGATTGCGTCATATTAGATACATATTATATATGACCATGCTAAGACTATAAGGCGTTACCCTTGCCTAGTAATAATGAATATAATTTATTTATTATTATATATCTTCTAATATATAAAATTCTCGTGTCATGGTGTTAAACTTTGAACTCCTCCGAAACGGAGCCATTGTTTCATCCCCCTAAATGTTAAGGGTGGTCCACACGATTTTTTTTTTTTAATTGTTTTGACATTTTTTTTTTAATTTGTTTTTATTATGACTCAGCATTAAATACATACAACTTCAAATTTTCACCCATCTACGATCAACAGTTACTTTTGTATCGCGATTTAAATATCGGCAATACAACGTTTGCTGGGTCAGCTAGTAATATATATATTTCTTTTGTGCGTGTGTTGTAACTGAACTCCTCCTAAACGGCCGGACCGATCTTAATGAAACTTTCTGTGTGTCTTCGGGTGGATTCAAGAATGGCTTAGATTCTCAATTGAACTACCTCCTAAACGGCTGGACCGATTTTGATGATTTTTTGTGTGTTCCAGTGAATTTGAGATTGGTTTAGATTTTCAATTCTGTCCATATAATATAATTCTCCTGCTCATGTGTATGTTAGTGAACTCCTCCTAACGGATGGACTAGTCCAGTAGTATTTAATGTGAAATTATAAATTTTACGTTTTTCGTACTAAACTATTATTTTATAGTTTCAAGTTTTCACTTCTATGGCACTCCCAATGAGTGCTTGTTTCAAACAAATTATATTTGAAAACAAAATTTATGAACGATGCGCGACTAGAACCCGCAACCTGTTGCGTTCCGAGCTCTTTCACTGAGCCAACCTTTCGTATCGTTGATAAATCTTGCATGCTTTGTTCAACTCTCCGGTTCTGGCTTCATCTACAGGATCTACTTAACGGTTGATAACCTGATAATTTGCATATTACGAAATTGAAGCTCAGTGGAAGAGCGCTCGCACGGAACGTGAGAGTGTACAACGTTAGTTGGAGTCCCGCATCGTTCATAAATTTTCAAATTTAATTGGTGTTATTAATTCCAGAAGTGTTATCAAAAATTTTAAAAATAACAAATGGTTGTTTAATTTATTTTACTAATTGATTTCATTCTTGCCTTTACATCATATTTTATTTTGTATAAAAATTGTATTGTAATTAACGCATTAAATTGGTTTTTCTTAATATGCGTATACTCACGCAATAAACCTCGTTAGATCTAAAAGTTGATATAATGATATTCGTGAGAACTATTGTTTTAACTTGCCCAGTTTATCTTTTTTGAATTAAATAGATAAGATTTGGGCTCGGGAATACATTATTCATCTCAGTGAATTTATTTACTGTTAAAGCAACTTATCTACGGATCATTATTTTAATTAAATCTAATAATGAGAATACAACTACCAGTGGGAGGCTCCTTTGCACAGGAAGCCGGCTAGATTATAGGCAACACAACGGCGCCTATTTCTGCCGTGAAGCAGTAATGTGTAAACATTACTGTGTTTCGGTCTAAAGGGCGCCGTAGCTATTATATATATTATATATTAATAGGCAAATGAGACTTGACATCTTATGTCTCAAGCTGACGAGCGCAATTGAAGTGCCGCTCAGAATTTTTGGATTTTTCAAGAATCCTGAGTGGCACTGCATTGTTATGGGTAGAGCGTATCAATTACCATCAGCTGAACAATCTGCTCTTCTTTTCCCTTATTTTCATAAATATATATATATCAACCTCACCACAAAACAACAATCAAATGAACAACTACTTATTTTACAAGAAAACCATTTTTAATACGACACAGACAAAGAATACCGCTAAATACGAACAGTATCGACATCTAGTTGCTAAAATACGGAATTGTAATAAAAATAAATTGGTATTAGATGTTGACCTATACAGCCGTAAAAATAAAAAAATAAAATTATTAATTAAAAACAAATCATATAATAGTTGACATGAAATATTTTGAGAATTTTTAAAAGAATTGAAGGGCGTATCATTTACCATCAGCTGAACGTCCTGCTCGTCTCGTCCCTTGGTGGCCACGGTAGCATAAGCGACGGGGCAGGGTGTGCTAAGAATCCCCGGTTTCGGCAACGCCACCATCAACGAAGACCATTAGCCCTGGCAACGAATAATGTCATGACACTGACTGACGAGAAGTTGGAGGAAGCTTTGAGCAGACTTCGATGGGATGTCGTGGGGTTATCTGAGGTCCAAAGACAGGGTGAGGACTTGATAATCTTAAATTCCGGACACCTGCTCTATTACCAATTGTTCCAACGGGGTAATTTATATATATACACGGAGTAGCGACTCGCCCATTACAAATGTAAGGGGTGTGAAGTGCGTATTATGACCGGCTTGTCTCGATTTTAAAAATAAAAATTCGTTCGGCAACGGATATGTAGGTAATTAAACGTTAATTAATCTCGAACATTAAAAATAGGTTCCATTAAACTCAATACCAGGTCAAAAACAGGTTTATAATCAACAACAAATCAATAATGTTAGTTTTTTCAATATGTAATATTAATTGATTGAGTGCAAAAAGTTTTCTTGTAATTAGCAATATCTTCTATATTTTATAACGAGGCGGTAATCGAACGGTTAGCTCAGTTGGTTAGAGCACCGGCACGGAACGCCAGAGGTCGTGGGTTCGTATCCCGCATCGTTCATAAAATTTTGTTTTTCAAATTTTATTTGTGTATTAATCCTAGAAGGGATGGTTATCACTTTAAAAACATAACATATTGTTAAGATTTACAAGAGCGACATCTCAAGTCAATTTCCTAATATGCAAATATTGGGGTTGAGCAGGTTATCAACTGTAAAGTATCCAGATCCTGTAGATGAAGCCACAACCTGAGAGTTGAACAAAGCAAACAGAATTTTATAACGAGGCGGTCATCGAACGGTTAGCTCAGTTAGTTAGAGCACCGGCACGGAACGCCGGAGGTCGTGGGTTCGTATCCCGCATCGTTCATAAAATTTTGTTTTTCAAATTTTATTTATGTAAAATCTTCTATATTTATTTTAAACTTCATTATTGCGACATATAATTGTAAAACGGTAAAAATTTCGCGCAAATATACCCTGTTTCCATTTTCGGATTTCTCTCGAGAATATATTATAATTGGAATTATATTAAAATTCAAATATATTTATTGGATTATAGAAATTCGATATGACTCAAAGGAGCTTTAATATATTTCTTAAGTTTGCGATTAGTGAGTTTTAGCATACTGTCTGCTAAGTACTATTTTATTATGACATTTAAAATCTATAATATTGACATAATATAATATTGACACACACTTTTTACACAAATTATCTTGCCCCAAGTTAAGCATATATAGCCTGTGTTATGGGTTACAAGACAATGATATATTTAATACAATATACTTACTTAAACATACATAAATTCATATAAACATACATGACTCGGAAACAAACATCCATATTCATCATATAAATGCTTGTACCTACCGGGATTCGAACCCGGGACCTCTAGCATAGTAGGTAGGATCGCTAACCACTCGGCTATACAGGTCGTCTATATCTGTTTTTTGGTTGCTTTATTATCTGTAGTTGATTTCTTGTAGTATGTAATTAATGTACTTGTAGCCAATTGTTACTTTCTATAGATATTAATAATTGTATGTAGGTATAGAATTTAATGTTAAGATTATATTTATTTTGTAAAAAACTGAAATAAGGCGTAAACTAAGATAATGCATTGAGGTCAAACCTCTGTGGTTTTTACAATCTGTCTTATTTGTTCACATTTTGTAAAATATGTATTTCGATAAATAAAAAAAAAAAAGATCTATGAAGGCGCTTCACCATAACTAACCTGTCACGTCACGAACAGTTTAGTCTTCTTCTTGAATTGAATGAATTAAAATCACATTTTTTTTAATTCTGTACCTAATATTTTTTCACACATACATTATATTCATAATATGACTTGATCTTTAATATCTACGTCTGATTCTACTTTACATGTTCCAAAACAAGTAATTCTGTAGACAGGATCTTGCTATCGATTGTATGCGCTTGGGCCTTCATTGCACAATGACCCATCGGACCATCGGACCCATTTGTGTGCACTCTCGCATAAAAAAGTCTTGATTTTGTCCTGCGAATGCGTTTTAATATAGAATAAGTACATCATTATTCTAGGTATTCATTCTTACTAGCCATTTAACAATTGTTACGGTAATTTTGTATGTTCGAGTTCGCACGAACATTAAAATCGATTTCTGGAACTTTCCATTTACATGAACAATATTTATAAAGTTATTTCAACATTTGAAACTGGAACCCTTTGGTTCTAGAATACAGTTTATTTTATATGACTGATACATTGATATTGTGGCGTTATTTTAGTAATTGCGTACATTACCATAGAATTAACTCGTAAAAATGTTCGTAGTATTAATTTCTACGATTTGGAGTGTAATTTGACAGCTTAGCAGAGCTTCGCTGACGAACTTCGTGATGGTCTTTTGGCTACCGCTGTATACAACAAAATTAACTTATATTAGACATACTTAAAAAAATATTAGACTTACTATGATTCGGGGATATTTTACTATCCTGATATTTCAACTGCCGGGCCTAAGAGGCCACTGAAGTTATAAGCTAGCTATAATAAATATTTATCGATCTATCCCATAACATTATAATATTGTTATACTTACGTATAGGCAAACAAAGAGTGCGAGAGAGAAGAAGATCTCTAGCGGAAACAGCAATATAGAAAATTGCAGCGAATCTATTAATTATGCAAATTATATTTTTAAACGAAATTAATGAAAGCGAAAGAACGCACGGAACACGCGAGGTCGCGGGTGCATTTCCCGCATAGTTCATAGATTTTGGTTACAAATTTAATTTGTGTAATAAATCCCCAAAGTGAGGGTTATCACTTTAAAAAATTACAAATTACTTAGAATCTTTTGATCTAATTGATTTTGCTTAGAAATCGTAAAGAGTCAGCCACCCTTAGCATAAGCTCCTTTGTATTTTAAATATTAAACCACTCACTAACGCACACATTGCAAAATCTAAATTAGTCACGCTATCATGTGTCTATAGGCTGGTATATCCTAAGTCTTTGATCTACTCCATTTTCGTCTTTTACTGCGTCGAACTTGGCTATCATTACTGAAAGCGGTTTCCTTTCCAATTGTAAATCGACCATAGCCCAGTACAGTTTGATATGGTAACAGGACAGGTAATTGGCGGCGCAATTCTTCGTATCCAACACATTCATTAAAAACCGTCTTCTAGGTTTAAATTCCTCCAATCTTGGTATGTTGTGTGTAGTGTAGTTTTTAATACACCGTAGTTGGTTTGATTCGATCCAGTAATTAAAATATTTTGTTTTATTTAATATTAATTGTGCTCATAATGTTCTAAACCACTATGAATGATTTAAAACTCAGTGTCCTTTGTTAGATATCGATACACTGAAGAGATTAAATTAAATAAGTGAACATAATAAACTACATAAATTAATATATTTATCGTGACGTCACTAAATGGCCAACGGAACATCAGCGTTGGTTTACAAACCAACAAACATGCTGAGTTGAGACCATTTTTGTAACATTAGCCACTGTTAAGGCATTATCTATAAATAAATTTAAATGTTTTATAAAACAATGGCTCTGTCGTAAATCCTATTACTCCACTGCTGAATATCTAAATGATCGGACAGCCTGGCACTAGATTGTGATTATTTTATAGCGATAGAAATGACTGTACAATATTTTATATTTTTATTGAAAAGAGCGCAAAAAAAAGAATGCTGGGAGAGTTTCTTGCGCCCCTTCCTCTCTCTCAGAGCGCCATTTGTTTCCGAAGCGATAGTAGTATCTAATAGTATAAGAAATGACATCAAAAAGAATTCTAAAGGAATCAATTTTGAGAAAATAAATGCCTTTTATGCCTTTTAAGAATAAATGTTTCAGTTGTTGGTTTTTGATTATTTATTGTTTGTAGTTTTCATACTTTATTTAAACCCCCTTATTCATAATAGTCTGCTAACTTAAAGCATTGCTAATTCTCACTCTGTCTTCTTCTATTGACCTAAGTCAGAATTTGAAAAAACATTCCTTAGCGGCTGTTTAAAGTTAGCGGACCATTATGAATAAGGGGGTAAGTCTTTTTTATTTATGTCTACCTACCTAATAAACGTGTCAAGTAAACTTATTGTCAATATTTCTTTCTTCTAAATTCAATAAATAGGTGCAATGAAAATCCTTAGGAGGTTCTTCTCAGGCCAAAACGATAAGGCAAAGTGAAAATCCCGTGTCTAACACCGGGATTGGTGCGAAGAGCTGTTTATTAAAAATGAAATCGTTTATTTTAGGTGCTTGCGCGTGGTGTGAACATGGCTTATTAGATCGTCAGTGTCAACCGCCTTAAGCTGTTTAGTAAAGCTCTTAAGTTTCTGCTAATTTAATATGTTATCTGTCAACATAAATCAGTTACCTATTTATTATCAACAGTGATTTATTGTTGGAGCAACAACAATAAATACGGGTTTTATGTATAGATAAGTCGAGATAAGTCTATCTGAAGTTAAGCAATTGATTTACGGCTGTTTTCAATAACCTATCTATCCTTAGTTTATGATACTAGAGGTAGACAAATCTATACTTTTAAGCTTACTTACATTTCTTCGCTTTGTGACCTATCGACATAAAGCAATGGATTATAACTATATTAGACATAACTATGGATAGATAAGATCTATGTATCCGTAACTAGAGAGACGTTATTGAAAACGGCCGTTAGAATATTTCATACCAATTGTATATTTTACTCGTAAAACTCGTCTTTGCAAGTGAGATCGCGAGGATCTGCGTGTGTGTTTAGTTTGTAGGTATTTTGGAATTTATAGATTCATTTATTAATTATTATTATTTATTAATTTGTGTAAGAGTGTGTCAATATTTTATTTTTGCTGTTATAGTAAAATATTACATCATTATAATAGATTATATGACGCAGGGCACTATTTTAAAATGATTTGGTTATCATTTCATAATAAATACGACAAGAAAACTTTGAAGTTTTTATTTTGTCAAGTCTAACATAGGGAATTAAAATCTATAATTTGACAAAAGTAACAGGAACCATTACTTTTACAATACATTGGATGTAAGAGAAGTTTCAATGTTATGTTTTGGAATACACCATTGTATAAATACTTCGCTAATTTGTACAATTCGCGCTTAAACTTTGCACGCTCTTCACGAGTCAGATTCTGTGTCTTCTGCTGTTTCCTTGACACTTCTTAAGATCTGTTTCGTTCATATGTATATATCTACTAACTGACCCGGCAATCTTTGTTTTGCCCTGTGGTTTTGCCATATAAATTAAGTAGCCCGCGCCCGCTCATTGTATGAATTGTCATAATATGTAATAAAATGTCATTGACTGAATTATTTGTATTGCGAATATATAGGTATTTGTAAGTCAAATAAATATAGGTTCCAGATAAGTAATCACCAAAATTTTATAAACTAAAACCTTCACCGAAACACGCTGCATCTTATGTTACAAGTATTATTCCGATCGATTCAGTAGTTTTCGCAGTATAACCGAACAAAAAACCGGCTCTCATCGGATAATTATAATTAATTAAACTTATGAGAATTTATCTTCTCAGGTCTGTGTCAGGACTGTCTATTTTGAACGAGTGGTGGTTTTTGACTTTCAATAAGTGATTTTGAATCCTTTTTTGACTAAATATATTTAAATTTGAATGCATAACTTATTAAATCCTTTTGACACGATGCATAGAATACATGAATAAAGTGTCCCGAAATACATTATGCATAGAGCTATCGCTTCGGCATATTTCACGTACCCATGCCTGGTATAGTTCTACCTGCTACATTATATGGCAGGTATAATAGAAAAAAAAACTACTTTGTGATATTTTAAGACGAAATTGGGTTCAAATACAACATTGAAGTTTGTAGAATTATTTAAAGTAATGTAAGACAGGTATCCGTACTTAATATTATAAATGTCAATGTATGTTTGTTTGTTACGACGTTGGAGCTACTGAACCGATTTTGATTAAATTTGGTACAGCGATAGATTAGAGCTTGGGAAAGGACATAGGCACATACATACATTTAATCCAGGGAATATCCATGGTTCCATCGTCAATGAGCTAGTGACGAACGAGAGTGAAATGACTGCTATCAGCCTAGCGAAAATCTCTACGAAAAAAGCGATTCTCTCGATTGTATGAAACGTGCAGTCATTGACAGATTGACAGATGATGACTATAATCTTGTAAAAATACCGGAAATAACGGAAATACCCGAAATCCACTACGTTTTTTCAAATTTAGCCGGATTAGACTTTGTCGCCTGAATGTAATTACTGTTTCAAACTAAAGTCAAATCTCATTGCACGTTTCATACTAAACATCCTCATTCAAAAAATATTAATTTTTTTTGGTTTGTTAATCTTTCATCTTATAATTTAAAAACGTACTCGTAATACTGCAAAAATGTGACGTCACCCAAGGGGAGTCTCGCAAATGTGACCAATTGTGATGTGGACGGGGGAGGGTTCAAAAAATCATAAAACTCCTGTGAAATATTTTATGGCTGGCCCCTTATTTTCTTTAACACTGAAAGTTAGATTATCTTATTCAGGTTTCATTAAATAAGATACCTTTTATTACAAAGTCGAATGTAATTTAGATTACGCTTGTTCGCTCTTAACAAGTACATAAAAGATAAACATTTGCCTGTGTCCTCCATTTCGAGATTATTTATTCGCTTTTAATAATTTTCAATTGGCGGTGTCTTTTCTGTGTTCAAATATTAAGTTTAAATGGGAAGCACTGAACTGTTTGTTTCGGCGAATCTCGGAAACGAATGGTGCGCATTTGACGAGACTTTAGCAGATAACTCATGATATAAGGTTGCTAAAAACCTTTACTAGTAGAACGTTTAGAACTTTTGAAGCTATTTAGAAGTAAAAATTATCTAAGGTACGTAAGTACGTAAATAAATTGTGTACAAATCATTCTAGTAAGTAGCAAATTTTTATCTGACCCAAACGAGCGTTAAAAAGAGCAGGCGTGACAGAATAGTCTCATTCAATACTTGTTAAATACCCACAAAATAATTAAATTAATGGAAATCTAGCCTCTCCATCATAATTTCGTTAATAACTAACTCTATACCGTGAAGATCCTCATATATTTTTCTATAATACATCTATTTAACCACAATGCTAGATAACTCACCTTGTCATACATGCAATCATAGTTTAAGGCTGTAACGTGCATCTATGAAGGTTACATAGAGAAGGCAACATTATAACTGCACTGATAAAAAGCTTTTCAAGTTCCAGCTCGCTATTAGCTTAAAATATTATTTAATTAAAATGTAGAGCTATTCGAATTAGTGAGTATATAATGATTATCATTCCCTTGGGGTAAATCAAGCAATATCGTAAAATACTCATTGATATTAAAGAGTGGCCGTTGGGTTTTATGTTTTTCTGATGAGCTCTACTTTTTCCGAACATAATATTATGTTGAATTTACCATTTTATGGTAGATTCAGTAATTTAAATTAAATTTTTGTAATTAAGATTCAAAATCACTTAGTTTAAGCCTATTTGAATATACTTTATTTGTATTTGACTGTCAATAATTTCTTGCAAAGCATTGACACTTTGCATCACTCTTTTTGGAACTGGATAAAAAAACAGGTAATAAATGGGTCACCACTTAATATGTTATGTAAGAAAAATATATACCCATTGGGAAAGTTCCTACAAAAGAAGTAAAATTCGTTGTTTTTTTTTTCTCACCACATTGGTCTGTTTTGACTATGTTACATTTTCAACTAATTGAAAAAATGTCTTCTAATCTAGGTTAGATATAGATACTATCTCATCGGACAGATGTTATTCTGTTCAAAAAAAAAAATGAATTAATTTATTACCTTTCAAAACTGGCGGTGTGCGATATGTCTCTTACTACTAAACAACTGACGGTTATATCAAATAACGGGCTAAGGTTGCATTAAAAAAGTTTATTACAAAGGGAATTGTTAACATTTTTTTAAATTTCTTCGCAATTTTCTTAATTTTTTTTTTAATGTAAGAATGAAGGTTTTGACGAAGAACGCTTAAAAGAAAAGATGTATGAAATCGGTAAAGCCATTCTCAAGTTATAGTGACCAATTATAGTTAATAGGAGAAATAGGGCTTCATTTATATATATATATATCTATAATTGTACCTAGTATTGTAGTTTATCACGCGGTGAAGCAACGCCTACGAGTATATTGTTTCAAACCCTTTAAGTCTTTATGACGTCGAACTGCCATCAGGACAACTCTCGTGTCTACAATTTATGAACGCGTTTGTTCTTTATCCTGTCTGTATTACATTCCTACCATCACATTTTTGTATTGGACCAATAGCTCGCCTACCAGGTTCCAGTCGTATTTGATACCTTCAATACTATGCAAGAACATTCGCACTGCTTCGATTTGCTTCGTAAAAATTACGTCCGGGTTACTCGGCACGATTTAAATATTTGCGTATTTTTATACAATTACAAAGAAATGATTTCTTTTTTATATTAGAACTTATATGTATTGAAATTTATTTAATTCTCGGCTATTGGCTGTGGTTCAGTAGACATAAATAACAAGAGCTTTGGTATCTGAAGTATGATATAAATGGTCTAATTGACTAGCTAACGTCAGGGCGTCGAATTTGCGTGACTGTATGCGCGCACATCGTAAATATTCACTATGATAATTTTTCCCTGAAGCGACAAAAGAAGTATAACTTTAAATAAAAAGTATTAAAAACGAAAATGTCGTGGCTGAAGCTAGAAGCTTCCTAGAAAGCATTTGTACGGCTTTAGAAAGAGCTCCTTGTATTATCGATTCCAATAAAACCATTGATAACATGTAACCGCATACAGTCAAGCCACAGATAAATGTTATTCATTGTTATTTTTTCTAGAACAGTCTATGGTTGTATTCAACAATTGAAACCACAAACAATAGACTTTTAATGTACCGGCGTATAGACGGCATGACAGCCCGATAATACCTGACCAATTTTGATGTCATTGTCAATGTGTCAAGCTACAGTTTTCATCACCCTAAAAATCATTATCACTTGAACTATTTGAGGTTAAGTCCGACAGTGCAAAGAACAACCCTTACTAAGTATTCAACACAAACAATAAGGATTTTGCACATATTTAACACCTTAGTACATAGTAAAATATTTTTACACAAGCCAAATAATAATAATCCGGCTTGTAATCCCCCGAAAACGTGGTTTGACAAATACATTACTAGAGACAGCCCAATTACTGACAGCTCCAGATACGGATAATATTTTGACGCGTGAATTGCATTTCCATACAAACTTCTATCCCTGGTAATTACCTGTCCACCCATTGACAGACAGCGTGTATGGATAAGATGAGTTTATTGGGACAGAAAAGTCAACGATAGATAGGATTTTTTATCTCAAGTAGGCCACATCCGGAGATAGATTGAATATTTGGAACGGCCGTTAAATTACACGTCGGAGTCTATGATCGCAAAGTCACGTGTGCCTGCTGGTCATAATTTATTGGATATTTATTAGCCGGAAGGGAAGAGTCAGTGTCGAAATCAACTAAATGGAGAGATGGATGGAAACAATTGGAGCTGGAGTTCTATACAAGGATAGCCAGGATGTGAATAATATCATTATTGAGAACCCTCAGGCATTTGGTACTTTTCCATTTATACTATCGATATAAAAACCCAATTCCATACAAATTTACGCTTCAAATTATTCTCAATTGTTTAAATATATGTATAATATATTTTGTTTATTAAAATTTATAAATTTATGTAAAACTGTACACACAGTTTTGATCCAACTTGAGGGATATGATAGTTTTTATTTTGATTGGTGTGCCTTAATATTTTATTTATTTCAAACTTTATCTCTGTTTGAATAATTCTATTAGATAAATTTTCGCACAGTTTGACAGTTGTGTTAACTGGAAAAAACTAATTATTGTATTGATTAACAAATTTCGTAATTAATAAAAAAATATTATATATATATATATATATATATATATATATATATATATATATATATATATATAAAATAATAAATAAAATATATACTCCGCTGCGCTCCAACTAGATACACTGCACTACCTAAGAACAATAGCTTTTTTATTACGGAAACTTTATACAGTAGTGTGTATTGGCTATTTGTAAGGATGCTTGTGTGCATGGCATCTGGACACTCAACGGCATCTTTCAAATTTTGTAATATACGTTTCGTGTTATTTAACATTGAAATTAATAAAATACAAAGTACTTACTGATGATTTGTGATTTTCCAGTGTCTTTCTTACTTCTTGTAGTATTATTTTTACAAAGTTTTACTACGCAACCCGGCATTTTAGTTTCAATTATTAGTAAAGTTTAATAGAACATGTGGCACGCCAACGTCACACATTGTAGGAGACTGACTCGAGTACGCCCATTGGACGTAGTAAAAGTTGCCGCACTTTGTGACTACGCCTGCGGTATCTATTTGAAGCACAGCGGAGACCAATCTTTAATATAAGCTTACGTAAATTAGTTTTTGACGCTTTTGCGTTCTTGTTTTAGAAAACATTTTATGACTATTTACAGATTCTTTTATAAACTTACATACTTAATCAATTTTTTTAATTGCATTTCATAAAAATACATACATACAGGCAGACAAACAAAAAATTCAAAAACTCGTAGAATTGCTGTCAGTCAGTAAAATGTAATTACAATTAACAGACAGATGCTGGAGATTTATATAGTACCCGCAGTATATATCACTTTTGCTAATGAATATTGACATCGCGGCTTCACTTATACGCAAATTGCTATCTCACGACTTCGTTAAGTAAAATGGAATTTAAAACAACTGTTATCAGGAACATTTAATTAATTCTGACATTAAATAATCTTTATATTCATGCCGTAAGTATACAAAAGATAGCATTTAATGTTTTTGATATTTGTTTCACGAATAAAGCTGAACTTACATATGTTAAGTTGTAAAACATGAAATGAAACGATAAGAGAAAATGCCGTGTATTTTATTGGAATATATCGACGTTTTATCTGATAAATTAATTATAAACCAGTGCGTTTATATCTACGTAAGTACAGTCATCGACACAAACATAACATGTCGGAGACAAAGTCTTAGCAAATAGTATGTATTTTTTTCAATATTCACACACTTTTACATAAATTTTCTTGCTGCAAATAGCCTGCACTATGGATACGAGAAAAGAATATAATGCGGGCTTAAGAATGAAATTGCCGTTTTATTGTAATAGGTACTTCGAATTGACATAAAACCTTCATGGTTTGAGATTTTTAGTGATACTTTTTGCCTATATATACATAGGTACCATTTGAAAACTGTATGTTCTTTTAAAAAATGTACAACCTTCGATTATCGACTTTCATTTGTTTTTTTTATTCAGCTTACATAAGAAAGATGGATACTTCGAAAATTGGAGTGATTTTTGAATACGAGTTCCGACGCGGAACTAACGCGGCAGAAACAGCTCGCAATATCAATGTTGCGTTTGGAGAGGGGACTGCTAATGAAATCACCGTGCGAGTTTGGTTTAAACGCCTTCGTGAACTTGTGAACGAACCACGTGCAAGAAGAAGAGAAGCCGCCCACACTGGTGAATAACAATGAATTGAAAGAGATGGTGGAAGCCACGTTTGACGTTACCTTATCAACAATATTGACTTATTTGCGTCAGATCAATAACATATAAAAAATTATGAAAAATGGTTGCCTCATGATTTGACTGATCTGCGGAAAGAAACGCGTGTTGAAATGAAATGAAATGAAATCATTTATTATTATCACCATTGTTACAAGTGAAAAAAATAAGTCAATTAAAAATTCTAATTATCATTTTAGATAGGTAGGGAAGTACCTAACTCACAATAATACAGTATTATGTATGTATATATTGTTATGTATATAAAGAAATTAAATATTTTTTACGCATTGAAAAATAAGTGTACTTATTCTACTTTTTCTTGAATCTTCACGTAGTTCAACCGTAGGCAAAAAAAAGCAATGCTTACCGACAAAAATGTAATGGTAGTCTCAGCATGGTGTTGTTCACTATAGCTTACTTAGATCTGGTCAAGCAATAATGGCAGATGTGCACTGTGCCGAACTCCGAACAATGCTAGCAAAACTAGCAGTGGAACAGCCCCCACTCATGCATCAATTTTCACCATTATTGCTCCATGATAACGCGAGAGTTCATACGCCACGAGAAACCGTTTTAACTCTACAGGAACTGCAATTAGAAACCATTCGTCACTCTCTGTATTTGCCAGACCTTGCTCCAACCGACTACCATTTTTTACCATTAATATGTTTGCACCTACTGGGATTCGAACACGGGACTTCCAGCTTTGCAGCCAGGGTCAGTAACCACTAAGCTATATAGTTCATACTTTGTCGCATAAACTTTGTACGAAAATCTCTTTGTCTGTACCGCCTGTATCTAGCTGGTTTTGGCGACATGTAAAGGTTACATGATTTGAAATTGCTAAAACTTGTTTTTACTCTTTATTTTTATAGATAGATAAAACACCTTAGGGAATTTTGATGCATCGTCTCAGATATCATTTATTAAAAATTTTAAGGAACTTAAAGGTTTTTTTAAATACCATGTGGAAGAGCGGTCACGAAGTATTAAGATTTTGGGGCATTGAGTTACAGTGCTGTTAGTCGTTACACAAACATATTTATGGTCGCGTTTAAAATGTTTGGCTAAGCTTCCTGTATTCATAAATCTATAATATACATAGAGGAGAGATGGGACTTCCTATAAACAGGTCCAAGACCAAAGTCATGGTGGTGGATAGATCTGGGTGAGAAGATCTAGAAAGGCCTAGAAATAGTGTACAACTTTATCTTCCTGGGTTCCAACATAAGTAACGATGGTTCGTGCGAGAGGGAAGCTTGGAAGAATCTGAAGAGATCGCAATATTTCCGTACGGAAGTGCGCAGGAGAATTGGCATGGCTAAGAGCGCTATGTCTCAGCTTGGAAGAATCTGAAGAGATCGCAATATTTCCATAAAAACTAAGACCAAACTGATACGGACCCTAGTCTTCTCTATATTTTCGCATGGCGCTGAGAATTGGACACTGAAAGCTGCAGACCGCAAACGTATTGACGCCTTTGAGATGAGGTGCTGGAGAAAGATGCTCCATATCCCCTGGACAGCATTTCGGTCTAATCTCTCCATACTGCGTGAACTCAGGATCTCCTCGCGATTGTCTTCAGAATGTCTGCGCAGAGTTTTAGAATACTTCGGTTACATCGCAAGGAAGGACGATGGAAACCTTGAGAGGCTCATTGTGGTCGGCAAAATTGATGAGAAGAGAGGAAGAGCTCGTGGAAGCAGTCCAACACGATGGTCCGAACAGATCCGCTCCGCTCTCGACTCTACGGTTTACAATGCCCTTCACACCGCCAGAGACAGGTATAGATGGAGAGTGATCATACGAGAGAAAGTGATACAGAAGGGTGGTTACGACCCTCAGTACTGAAATTACGACGCAGGAAGAAGTACAATATACATAATTATAATTGTGTATCAAGTGTGGTAAATTTTGAAATTAATAACACTCATTATTTGGCGGTAGCTGACTTTATCCGAACGTGCGCTATATAGTATATATATGAGACGGGTCAGTATCATTCACTACCCACACTATAAGTTTACACTTTTGAAAATTTGTTTTCTGCTCGTCTACTTCTCCCATTACTTGCGGCCGTCACGTGCATGTAATATTGCAACATCAAACAAAATCCCTCCGAGTATTGAGCCACGCCTCTTCATTTGAGCTAGTGACGTTTCTAGGCCGCAATAAAAACCGAACATTTTAATTACTTTGGACCTTCATCTCCCACCTGTGCTAACATTAGTTTTATCTAAAAGTAATATTAAAACACTCATTAATTTACATTTACTTTTTTTAACTTACTCGTGTAAGGCATTGAGTACGATGTATTTGACGTTTGAGTATTTTTGTTGCATCACTTTGCATTTATTGTAATTGAAATGATTTGTAAAACATTGAAGCTGAAAATGTTGATTTAAAAGAGTATGTTCTCCTCACCAGCTCTACTTTTTCCGATCATATAGTAGATTCAGTAAATTAAAAGAATAAACAAATAAAATTTGAAAACCAAAATTTTATGAACTATGCGGGACTCGAACCCACGACCTCTCTCGTTCCGTGCGAGTGCTCTCCCAACTGAACTAAACGTTCGATTGACGTATCGTCATAAAATCTTGTATGTTTTGTTCAACTCTCAGGTTGTGGCTTCATCTACAGGATCTACTTTACAGTTGATAACCTGCTCAACCCGAATTATTAGGAAATTGACTTGAGATGTCGCTCTTGCTAATCTTAACAAATTGTTATGTTTTTAAAGTGATAACCCTCACTTCTGGGATTAATACATAAATAAAATTTGAAAACGAAATTTTATGAACGATGCGGGACTCGAACCCACGACCTCTCGCGTTCCGTGCGAGCGCTTTTCCAACTGAGCTAAACCTTGTGTATTAATCCCAGAAGTGAGAGTTTTCACTTTAAAAACACAACAAATTGTATAAAAGAATAAAGTTTATTTGACTTTGACTTTATGCAGAGTGTCTGCATGCGTTATCTTAATATTTATAAATTACGTGACACGTTGTTTGTCCGTGATGGACTCCTAAACTAATAAACGGATTTAAATGGCGATTACTTCATGGAGTGCAGTTAAGTCCAACTTGAGAGATAGGATACTTTTTATTTCGATTTGGGACCCATAATTATTTTTATTTCCAATATTTGTTTTGTATGGACATATTTTCTGATAGAGAAATTATTGACGCACGGTTTGACAGTGTGAAACAATTTCATTATAACAACAAGGTTACGAAATAATTCTTGATGTTATGAAAAATTATTGACAAATACATAAAAAAAACAGTATTTTTTTATTATGTACAGTAGAACGTCTGTCGGGTCAGCTAGTACATATATAAAAATATATAAACATATTATTTTTTGTTCACAGAAACAAATGACTTAACACACGATGAACACAATGAAGGAGCTGAGTTTAAAAATACCGAAAATGCCGACGCGTAATGTCCTCACGGGGGCTGTCGTCAACTGGGATGATGACGAGCTCGCTGGATTAGGAGACACACCAGAGAACCTCACTCTAGCTTGGAAGGACCTATCTGTATACAGAAAGAGAAAACATCAGTCAAGTATTTGGCGATCACCGACATACGAAGAAGTCAAAGTCTTACATGGAGGTTAGTATTATTGTATTAGTTAGGTTTTAGTTTTAGATCTAGATATTTAAAATAAGATATGCAAAAGATTGTGTCAGTTAAGATAAAGATCACCGCAAGACGTTCAGATGATGGCAATTGGCAGTGCCGTTCAGGATTCTTGAAAAACCCAAAAATTCTAAGCGGCACTACAATTGCGCGAGACACAAGATGTTAAGTCTCATTTTCCCAGTAATTTCACTAGCTACGGCGCCCTTCAGACCGAAACACAATAATGCTTACACATTACTGCTTCACGGCAGATAAAGGCGCCGTTGTGGTACCCATAAACTAACCGGCATATTGTGCAAAGAAGCCTCCTACTGCTCATTTGCGAAAGTTGGGCAAACAGGGCAAGTTGTCGATGTATTCGACTCACTAGAGTCGTCAATATATAATAGAGGTGGTGCAATAGGATGATAGCACCCTTGATTCTTACCACGGTGCAGTCGGTTCGATCCTCGCTCGCGTCAATTTATCGCTAGTCAATAAGTTAGGAAACCTTGTTAATTCTTAATAAGCTCCTAAAATATGGCACATTCGATTCGAAATGCCGTCTCGAAAAATGTGTAGAAAGACTGTATTAGCACAAAAATAAATACAATTGTCATAAACAAATTAAGACGAAAGAGATAGCATTTAGTTTTCCGTTAATAACTCAATTCAGTTCAAATCTCACTTGTAGGATTAATTACACAAATAAAATTTGAAAAAAAAGTTTATGAATGACGCGGGACTCAAACCACCTTGATGAAGCCACAGCCTGAGAGTTGAACAAAGCATACAAGATTTATCAATGAAACGTGACTCGAACGGTGGGCTCAGCTGGAAGAGCGCGAGAGGTCGCGGTTTCGAGTGCCGCATCGTTCATAAATTTTGGTTTCAAATTATATTTGTGTAACTCAATAACTATTCTGTTCGTAAGCAGTCCCTGTGACGAGTGATTTGCGATTAAATAAATACAGTTAGATGTCTGTTTATTTTCTCTCTTTATTTATCATTTTAATTCAACGCAGAAAATAGTTAAGTTAAGTTAGAAAATAATTTTAATTAACTTTGATCGCGTGATCTTGTTAAGTTTATGTACATAAGAAGGGCTATTCGCGGAGCCCTTCTTAAAATGTATAGATTAATTTTAAACTTACACGTAGATAGTCATTTAAGATAACAGAGATTGGAAAAAAAATAGTTAATTAGCCATAGTATAACTTTTTGAAAAATTTACTTAAAATTCGTTAGATACTTATGAAAATTATTTGAGCTATTGAACGAAAACGAAAAACTAAATGCTATTTTTTTTCATCTTAATTTATTAATAACTATTGTAATTTTGTGCTAATACATACTATCGATATATTTTCTAGACCGCATCATTCCGAATCGAATGAGCCATCGCTCATATTTTTTGATGCTTTAAATAGGATAACACGATTTTAAACCTGTATCTTTAAATTTCGGCGCTATATAAAGTCGGCTCCTGTGATGCCTCTGTTGTTACTCTTGTAACAACAGAGGCATCACAGAAACTTTCTTAAGTTTGCACCACGTTGATCACACACCATCTTCTTTCTTCCACCAATACCAAATTACTGTGTCTGCATAAAGGCCATTACAAATATTAAACAAAACTTAATTCATCAAGTTTTATTATTATACTAGCTGACCCGGCAAACGTTGTTTTGCCATATAAAGTATTATTCACGAGATAGTTATAAGTAATAAAATATTGCCTATATTATAGCCTGTACATCATTTTGTTCTATTGTCAATAGTTTTTGCAGCTCACGCAAAAATAGGTTTTCGATTTTTCACCTTGTGTTACACATATCGGATCCCTTATTTTGAAAAAAAAAAACATAGCCTATAGCCTTCCTCGATAAATGGACTACCCAACACTGAAAGAATCATCATAAATCGGACCAGTAGTACCAGAGATTAGCACGTTCAAACAAACAAACACTGCAGCTTTATATATTAGTATAGATTATTAGGGTTTAGTTCCTCTAAAAGCAATATCTCACAGGCTCGCTTCTTTCCCCGTTATTCTGTAAATCCCTTTTTTCGGGAACGCCACGAGGCATCAATATTTAAATTTAAATCAGAAACTATCGCTTGCATAACCGCAAAGCCGTTAAAAAGCATTCAAAGTTTCTTAATTAATCGAAAGAAACATTACTTACAAGTAATATTTTATAATACTTCGCGAGTCGGTCGAAACCTTATTGTAGGGAACTTTCCATTGAACAAGAATCATGGCCAAGTCAGAAGGTCTTGCATCACAAATAATGGAATATATCTGAATATCGTTACAAATTATGTGTTTCTTGGATTGTGAAACCAAAATATAATATTTATGGTGAGTATACATTGTGGTTTATATTATATTGACGTGGTTTGCACGCATGAGGGTAATTTTTTTCCGGATGAAACGCAATAAAGTGAAAATGTGGGATGTTTTTGTAGAGAGAGTGAGAAAGAGCGAACGTAGCATGTGCACATATCGCCGCTAGTATGTAGAACATCTTCCCTACTAGTGTTGTATCCTACGTACTCGCGGCTGCGCGCAAACATGCTCGATACAACGCTAGTAGGGAATATGTTCTACTTGATGTTAAACTTCACCAAAAAAAAACAAATTAATTAATAATTACTCGTACTACAAAGCTGTGGAATGAGCTTCGAAAAAGCGCGTACACCTTCCTTAAAGGACGGCAACGCTCTTGTGATTCCTCTGGTGTTGCAAGATCACTTAACACCAGGTGACCCGTACGCTCGTTTGTCCCCCTATTCCACAAAAAAAAAATCTAATATTGACAAAAATCATTAGATTTAGAGAACAGATTAGTATATAAACGAGGTTTAAAAATTTGTTTGCCAAAGAAGTTTCACTTCTAATATGTACTACATGTAGTAAGTACCTTGTAGGCACAATTTTTTTTTTTTAAATATTGACACACTTTAATATAAATTATCTTACCTCAAACTAAAACCGGGATTTGAACCCGGTGTCTCCAGATCAGTGGACAGAGTCACTAACCATTGGGCTATATGGATCGTTATTTAAATAATATTTAAAATCCCTTGAATTATCAAAATATTTGAAAAAAACATAACCTTCATTCAAATAGTTTCAAAGTAACTCAAATAGTTTTAAAGCAACTCAAATTCGTAAAGCTGTTCATATTAAGACGAGTCGGCTAGAAACTCAATAATTATTGTCCTTTTATCAACCTTTTATAAATCATTTCAATATAATACAGTTATAATATTATAAATTACTTATATATGTGACGGTCAAAACAATTATAAACACACATATTACGTAATTCGAATAAATACTTAAATTAAAAAATAACTTTTACGATTATTAGGCCTTCGATGCTCTGTTGTAAGTAAGTCCTTTTAATACTCTGAGGTTTTTCAAGGGCTATTTATAGATTAAACCGGTGTGTCTGGACTAGGTCAAGGGCTGACACATGTACTTATAAACCTGTTAAAATAATTACGATATTTTATAAGTTCATTAGTATTTACTTCATATATTTCTTCTACTTCAGCAGTCTCCTACGTACAGATCGGCTTTGCTCCGAATGGCATTCATTTGTTCGCTACATTTCAAAGTAAAAAAGCGGTTCAAATGCGAGGGATTCACAAATCAAGTACATCGAACTTATAACCCCGTAGAATCCTAACACTTACTGTTCACAATGCAAAAATGTATTTCAGTTATCCGGCCGAGGGTAACAAACGCGTAGTACGGCTCCTTGGTCAGTTAATGATTGCAACTTTTTTTTATAAATGCACTGCTGATCAGCTGTATCTATATTTCCAATGGAATTGTCATGACTGTGGCTGTTTAACTTTTTGATTTGCTGCGTACATCATCTGCGACATCTGTAAGTGTACTCATACCATAACTCCCACGCTTCTACGACGCGGACGATAGCTTATAATCTCCGCGCGCTATGTTGGGGACTCGCCGCCATATTGTTGACTTCATGGTTTTTGATGACAATAAGGGACGGTCTTATTGTCATGCTCTGCCCATTACAATTCATTGCCGTTGAGGATTCTTGAAAAACCCAAAAAATCTGAGTGGCACTACGATAATTGCACTCGTCACCTTGAAACATAAGATGTAGATGTAGATCAACATTTCATTTCTCATTTGCCCAGTAATTTCACTAGCTACGGCACCCTACAGACCGAACCACAATGATGCTTACTCATTGCTATTCACGGGAAAAAAAGGCGCCATTGTGGTACCCATAATCTAGCCGCCATCCTGTGCAAAGAAGCCTCCCACTGGTAAATGCCTTTAGTCGCCTCTTACAATCCCAACTTGGGACTTCCATAATGTATTTATTGCCCGGGGAAGCATCGGCAAAGAGGTCAGATCTAGGCATACACTCAAAAATCAATAATCACGGGAACCGTTTGCTAACCGATAAACCCATACGTGGTATTCTTCAGCTAAATGCCATATCTGCAAAATTTATCTATGATCTAAATATTTTTTATTCGTATAATGCAGTATGTGTACAACGGCGTAATTGTGTATGTAATGACTGTATAAAGAGAAAATCATATTCTATCTTATAAATTATTTATTGCTCGTCAACTAACATGATTTATTAGCCTTGTTTATGTATTATTAATATACAATTCTTCTTTAAGAACTTCAATTGTTTTAATTTAATTTACTCAAATTGTGTCTGAAGACGAAGGTTTTCAACCAGTGTGTGTTGCCAGTGATGACTTACGGTACGCAGACGTGGTCGCCGATGAGGATGCTTGTGGTCGCTCAGAGGGCAATGGAGAGGGCTATGCTCGGAGTTCGAGAGATCGAATCAGAAATGTGGAGATCCGTAGGAGTCACCAATGGTTGCGAAACTGAAGTGGCAGTATGCAGGGCACATAGTTCGACGGACAGATGGCCGTTGGGGCAGTAAAGGCCTCGAATGGCGACCACGTACCGGAAGACGCAGTGTTGCTAGGCAAGATGGACCGACGATCTGGTCAAGATCGCCGGTATACGTTGGATGAGGGCAGCGCAGGATCGATCGTCGTGTAAATCTTTGGGAAAGGCCTTTGTCCAGCAGCAGACGTCTTCCGGCTGTTGATGATGAACTTACTCAAATTAAATAAAATTCACTAATCTTGATGAATAAGTGCTTAATATTATATGAGCATTTTGATTATGTAAATTGTCACCAGCATTGCCTTGGGGCATCTTACTGCAGTTTGGAAGTGGAACAGTATAAACTATTTGGAGGTGTGGTAATTAACATAATATCAATGTGCTAATTGGGACTGGTTTATTAAAAAGTTTATTATTACATTATCCAACGATCAAACTTTCAAATTATAGAAAAATGTAACCTAAATATAAAGAAAACATATATATTTGAATAATTCAATCAATGTTTATCACGACCATAAATTCTATTTCATTCAAAAAAAAGATTCAATAAGTTATACTTCTTTGGCCTAACATAGTAAAAATCCTTAAAACAATATTGTAAAAATCTTGCAACGATGGCTTTGACAATTAATTATTAAATAACGAATACTACTGTACGGGCTCGATCCCTTTGCCTATCCTAATAATGGACGAAGAAACCAAAAAAAAAATCGCAAATTTTAGGAACCAACTGCAACCTGTTACATTTGTATTACAGTGATGCGCGCGCATCTTAAATAATCATCATTTTCATAACGCGCATAAAGAAGTTGAACTTTAAAAAAACATATTTGTCTAATTCAGTTAAAAAATTATATCAATACCAAACAATTATATATATATATATATACAGTATATATATGTATCATTCAAAATTTACTAAATTTCGGATCGGGCTCGTTTTATTGCCACTAGGGGACCAGAATCAGGCTTCAGTAGCCCTATTCTCGTAATAAATCGAAAAGAGGACCGAAACGGCGTTATGTCAAAAAGTTAAATTGCGTATTCTTGTAACACAAATTGACGGTTCTGTAGGTCTACTCTTATTCAACTAAAAACGAAATTTCGATCCGAATTTTCCTACTACTTCCGAAGTATTGTCCCTTTGTGTCACATTTTGAATTTCTGTTCCGATTTAGGGAAATCGTTTGATGCCTATTATCGTTACAAGATAATAGCGTCAGTTCGTAGGAGATGCGTATTCTGCAAAATTTTGGCGTTTAAATATTATACAATATATATATTGTTGTTAGTTGTTTTAATGAGAAACAGCTACAATAACATTAGAATACAAAGATAAATATCACCACTATACACAATACTATAATAGCTCAGATTTTGGTGATTGGTCATTCAGACATTGGGTGATACGGAAAGCAGAGGACCCCGGTTTGAATCCAGATGTCGTATTAGTTTTTTTTGTACATTCTTAAAAATCCAAGCAAGGCTCGGTCGTCCGGATATTAAACATTTAATACAGCATAGTTAACCCTTTTAATAGGAGTAGAAATATTTTGGATTTGGTGAACAATATTGATAATTTCGTGCTAGCTTGTCGTTAAAATGTCATCGACGTGCAGCTCCGAATCTATCAAATAGCAGCTCCGAATACGACTCTAGAGCTAGCCGTATAGAAGATAGGATCGGAACTTAACGTCAACGATTTTGAAATTATGAGAATAGGCTGGCCAGTCCTTCGATCAACTCATAGACGCTTTTAGATAATTGTAGCTTCTCCATCGCATTTAGCGCCTTTTCCCCATTTTTAACACTATAGAGGCAACATAGACAGAATTGGACATTATGGCTTATCTTGCAATCTATATCTATCTGTCGATATCTATCTTAAAAATGCATTACTTGGTGATGTATACAAATTTCTACCCTTTGAGGTGGAGATGAGGATAATCAGCAGAAAAACTCATAAAAGGCTTATACAGGCCTTTCAGATTAGACGGGTGACCCAAGGTTTGGATTACGTAGTCAAGTGGTTAAGTTAGCCATACAGAGAGATAACATTGGGAGCATTCCAGCGGGAGTCTTCTTTGCACAGGATGCTAGCTAAATTATGGGTACCATAACAGCGCCTTTATAATTTAAGCATTATTATGTGAAATTACTGGGTAAATGCGACTTCACAGCTTATGTCTCAAGATAACGAGCGCAATTGTGGGCCGCTCAGAATTTTTGCGTTTTTCAAGAATCCTGAGCGGCACTGCATTGTAATGGGCAGGGCATTATCAAAATTTTTATTTATTGGTCTTCTATAAATATATAATATTATACTATTAAATATTTTTATTCTCCTCGGACCATTGAGAATTCATGGTTAAAATATTCTCCACTTTGTTGCATTTTAAAATCCAGCATTTCAGACTTTTTGATAATTCGATCATGTATTCTACGGATTCTACAATATGATCTCGCAGAACGCATCCTTGAATAGCGCCATTCATCGCGATGCAATGCGTTGGAAGGATTTTAATAATATGTTTGTTTCCAGTGAGCGGTATCGCATCTTCCGGCAACTTGGTCGCTTTGATGGGATCAAGGTGAGTGATAAAAAAGCTTAGGCGTTTACGGTGTATAGATTACTCACAAGTAATGGACAAGGGTGAACTTCATCAAGTAAGCCCCACGTCTTCCAGAAGAATCATCGCTGATATGAAACTATTGAATATTGTATAGATGTTTTTGGAGATACAGTAGTACAATGTAAGAGAAACCTGACACTCTGATTAGTAAAATGTAATTACCTAATTTATAATAAAAAATGCATAGACAAGATATATTGTACCTATACGATAGCATTTTAGTGATTATATTGAAGTGACTGTATTTTAGCTTGTAATGATTTGTAGAATTAATTTATCCTTTTATATTGTTTTAACATGTTAGCGTTATAGGACTTCAATTTACTTTTATATAATTAACAACTAAATTGTTTGTATGTTAATGTGCATCATGTGTTCACCTGTAATTGCAGAAACACGATTTTTGAAATTTTTACAATCTTATGAATTGTCTTGTGTATTCTGTGTTGGTGGACCTTGTATAAATAAATAAATAAATAAATCTGTATTATATGTCTAATTCAGGGTTAATAATCACACGTTGGAATAGTAAAGACCACGACAGATGACCACGTACAGGAAGACGCAGTCTTGTTAGGCCCCCACAAGATGGACTGACGATCTGGTCAAGACCGCCGGAATACAATGGTTGAGGGCAGCGCAGGACCGATCGTCGTGGAAATCTTTGGGGGAGGCCTTTGTCCAGCAGTGGACGTCTTCCGGCTGATGATGATGATGATCAGAAATAAAAATTAAACGTCGTTGTTGCAATAAGTTGAACCGTTGTCTCTCATCACGGAGGCCCCGGTTCGGTCCACTGTGCTACGAACCAATGTGTTTTCGATTTAAAAATTCATTCGTACATTTATTCGACGTGGTCTGAGGCCGGAAACAAATTGTGATTCGTCAGGTCTTACAAGAGAGGTGATCACATACCGTCAGGTGACACGTATGCTCATTTTAAAAAAAAATGTTATTTAAATAAATAAATTGCATTCAATAGTGGTGCTGGTAAGACGACGTTACTGGCAGCCATAAGTCGTCGAGACAAGAGCGCCATGACGGGATACCTGATGCTGAACGGCAGATTGGCTGGTGCTGACCTCATCGCCAGGATATCAGGCTTCGTGCCGCAAGAAGACTTATCTATTGAAGATCTATCGGTAGCAGAGCATATGGAGTTTATGGTAAGTTATGTTTAATGGCTCTCAAGTCTTGACTCTCTAACTTTTTTTCTCTGGTGATGCAAAAGGTAACTACTTACCGCCAGGTCAGGTCATTTGTTCAAATAGGGAATATGGAATATACATACCTTAATTGTAATATATATATATTCACATTATATTAGAAGCTCTGCTATCTTAATTCTTAATTATCCTCTGGATGTGTGGCAATTCAAATTCAAATATATTTATTCAAAATAGGATGTGGCATCACTGATTGAAAGTCAAAAACTACCATCCAGTCCAAAACGAATGCCTCAGACCTGAGAAGAATGGGCGCAAAAACTCAGCGGGCTTTTAGTTTTCATCAAAAAAATATATTTACAAAGTTATATTGTACAATTAAACTTATTATTTAATAGCCTGCGGGCGGTCGCTCGCCCCATTCCCAATCTGTGGTATCAGTAAGAAAGTCATTTATGTTATAATAACCTTTATCCCACAAACGTTTCTTAACAATTATTTTCAATATCGTTATACTATTTCTTTTGAACATTTTCTGGGGTCTTGTTGTAATAGCATAAAAATCGCCCAATAAAAGACTTACTAACTCGACTTAGGCGAGCAGTAGGCATTATAAGTTTATGTCGTGGCACGCCCTGTATATTTGTCGCTTATCATAATAAAACAATAAACATACCACTTAATTATCTCTAAAATCTTAGTCACTGGTATATTCATAACCTGTCATTAATATTATAATTTTATTTAATTTGAATGAAATCGTAGAGACAAGTATGAGTTGTAATATAATACAAGACTATACGCATGAATGATTGGTTGGTCAGCGCACCTGCTTTCTAGAAATGTATCTACGGAAAATTTTACAACCGTTATTTCGTGTATCACGTGTATGAACAACTTTAAGATGGTTATGATTGTAAACAAAAACACATCCTGAGCGTAAAAGTGTGTATATTAAGGTGCTTACACACAACCAAACTATGGGATTTATTTAGTGATTTAAACAAACTATATGTTAAATAATGAGCTTTCCTGTGTGTATTTCCTGGATGATACGACATGGGTATCTTCATAGAAAGCGTGTACTTACACCTTTCTAAAACGCCGACAACGCTCCTGTAATTCCTCAGAGGGGGAATATGGGCCGTGATCACTTAACATCAGGTGACATGTACTCTCGTTGTTGGTCGTCTTGTAAAAAAACGTAATATTTATAAGATAAAACAAAGTTAAAAGCACTTGAAAGAGCGGTTTTTATATATTTTTTAAAATTGTGTAAATTGTTATCAAATGTGTCGACTTCATCGTGATGTCTGTTATATTCCCTGGTAATTCTATTCAAGGGAGAGAAATAGGCTAAATTAGATCATGCATAGTTACATAGAAAAGGATAGAAGATATAAGAAATATTTTTTATTTTTTACATTCATAAGTGTCATTTCCGTGACCTACGTGAATAAAATGATTTTGATTTGATTTGACTATATTTCTTACACGCTCTCGGTTGAGTTTTTGGAACAGAGAGGTTAACTTTCGTTATTGCGTTCCTCTTGTAATAAAATTACTCGCCGTTATTCATAATATTCAAAATTCTCAGCTCAATGAGATCGAATGCAGATTTTTGATTAAAATTTAAATAGTTTTTAAATTATGTAATAAGTTCCATCATTGCTAATCATCTCATTTGGTTTCTTCGTGGTCGATTGCTCCATAAGTTGTATTTAATGACATTTATGGTAATATTGATTGAACGAGCGCGGAATTAAATAATTGCTAAAATAGTAGTAGTATAATTTCAAGTATCTTTCGTTTACATGATAAAAACGTAGTTTATTTGATTCACGCGACTGTTATACATTGATTTAAATGATATACTTTTGAAAGTATTAAAACGCGCTTAATTTATATTGGATTGTTGAGTAAAAGTTACATTTTTATTATTATGTATTTAACACGACGATTACACGATCACTTCACATTCCCCCTGAAAACTCTTTAAAAAATGTGTGACGTTCTGTGTGAAAGACGTCTATAGAAATCTAAAAAAAACATTACGAAATCGGAATAAAAAGGAAATCAATATTTCACTAGCATTATTGGCCTAAATTTAGACTTTGAAAGACCGACGGACATATGACATGAAACATGAATGGCCCTATATTGGTTCTAAATATTTTCACTTAGACGGATGTGGACTCTAAAATATGTACGTATATGCATCATATTGTATACATAAATCAAATCAAATCAAAATCAGTTTATTCACGTAGGTCACGGAAATGACACTTATGAATGTCAAAAAAAAATTCTTATTGAATCTACCGCTACTTCGTAAAGGGTTGAGCTAATGAGAAGAAGTAGCAAGAAACTCATTGCCACTCAAGATTTACATTTAAGTACATCGATTTACAAATCATTTCAAATTACAATATAATATGTAAAATGTACATGATGCAACAGACACACTCAAACGTATAGGTACATGATGCATATGAAAATTCATGAAAAATAGAAAATTGCCTATACAATAATTCTGAAATGGATCTCAGTCACCCAACAAGAACTTTGAAAAGGATACCCATAAGTGGTAATCATAATTTTATCGGCGGCCATCTGGGATTTCAATAATGATCCCAAATCCATTCTCTGCAACCCTGAGAATATTACAAACGGTATCCATATTTGGATATATAAGGATTCTACGCAGCATCCTTGGATTCTACAAATAAAACCCAAATAAATTTTACGCCTTTTCCAGAATCTAGCTTATTTTTGCCGTCATTCGTACATAGTTTCCTTAGCAGTAATTTTTGTTTCTCCATTTTGATCTTTGGTTTGAAATTGATGTTTCATCTTGACTTGCATTAAATAAGTATATTCAACAGCCACTAATGGCCTGTCTATACACTATCTTATATTCTAAATGGGCCTTTCTAACATTTCCTATAATCCATTCCATTTCCTATTTGCAGGTGCATTATTTAAAGGACAACATGACTTACGTTTCTGAATCTACTACTAGACATCTGAGATTGTCATTTCGCTTTATTTCAGATTTAATACACCTCAAATGCAAATCTTATACCTTTAATATTAATAAAATTGATAGATTAGAGTAATATACCCTATTGTTGCAGTCACAAAAGTGTACATAAATTATACCCTACCAGACAATGATTGCTGCATTATTTACAGCGCATATCGGCTTTTGATCGAATTCTGACTGTCTACATTGTTTCAAATTGGCTAGAATTGCACTTTTGTGAGTTTCAGAGTTTTATTTTATCATGCCATGCCAATAATGCATTTGTAAACTGCTAGGTTTCGTATTAAGATTTAAGGCAATTACATGTTTGTTAAACTGCCGCAATATTTGGTTTCAAATCCTCTTTTAAAAGGCTTAGGGTTGTACTCGACAAAGGCTTCGTTGGTAAAAGGGCTATAAGCTACTCAGTACAGCATAGCTCGCTTAGATTAGCTTAGGTAAGAGAGCAATTTTTATAATGTAGGCACATAATTTTTTAATTATCATAAACGTTAATCAAAATCGTATTTATATACTTAAATAATGTCAGGGTCAAATACTATATATACATCTCTTTATTTTTACTACAGCCAACGTAGATATTTTGTTTTATAGTTTCGAGATAGGTCTATGACAGTAATATTCTTTATTAGGAAATGTCAACTTTTGCGATATAGATTGGAAAATGTCGATATGTGTTTACTTACGGCCATTCCCAATATTCAGTCTATATCCGATTCTGGCCTACTTGAGATAAAAAGTCGTAACTATCGTTGACTTTTCTGTCCCAATAAACTTATCGACGGTTACTCACCTTATCCGTACACGCTGTCTGTCAATGGCAGGATGTATAGCTTACAAGGGATAGAAGTTTGTATGGAAATTGTAATAGTGAACTGGCGATAAGAATGACTTATCGGGTGTATTGGGACAGCTTCTGATTATTGACAGCTAATTACTGACAGATGGTAGTGATTTATCTCTATTTGTAGATAGTATATTGGGAACGGCCGTTAGTCAACTAATTTCTTTTAATCCTGGGTATCGACGGGCGCAATACAATTTTTCAAGGGTTCGTGATTCTGGGCGATGGGCCTTACTTGTCTCCAACTCTTTCTATACCTCATTTTGGACAAGATCTCTGATAATATTTAGTTTAATATAAATTGTAAATCAATTCGTTTCTAGTATGCTGATGGAAAGATAGCGCAAAATTGTATTTTCTTCTGATTGACGTGCCTTGTACAGGCTAAACATAAGAAATATTTTATATATATATTTTTATATATACCATAAGGAGTGACAATAACATAATATATTGCAACAACACTTGGTAAACGTCATGAAACTACATCAGTTCGTAAAGGGACTATTTCATGGGGGGAAGAACTGATAAGTTACTGGCAACCCATCTTTTAAATCATAGGATAACAAAATTGACTAGCCTATAGAGATCGAATACACCTAGAATATGTGCTTAGTCAGTCCTAGTTACTATCCGGTATTTTATTGTAAAATTGAATACTTTAAAACCTATGATGGAGCCCTTAAACCTAGCTAACATATTACACTGTTATTTACATCACCATTAAAATATTTCCCACTTCCTGCTCGACAGTGTGCAATTTTCACTCGAACGGTTGGCTCAGTTGGAAAGAGCGCTCGCACGGAACGCGAGAGATCGCGGTTTCGAGTCCCGAATCGTTAATAAAATTTTGTTTACAGTTTTATTTGTGTAACTGCGTATTAAAATATGCAATTATATGTAACTAAATGTCAAAGTAAACTTAAAGGTAGATAATATTTTGGGTGCGTATGTGAATGTGAATATCATCTGCCTATATCATTGACAATACGATACATAATGGTCCACAAAACAACCTAAGACGTAGTATACCGCGTCACATCGAACTGCAACCGTCATTTGCCCTTTATAGGTCTCACGACCTTATACCTTCAAACCGGAACATTACTGCACGGTTATTTTGCGGCAGAAATAGGTAGCATAACTCCCCCGGCAGATCACAGCACAGCGATATGGTTACTTCTACTACTATATTGGTATTAATTTTTTAAAGTCATTATCATTATGTTCTTTTTTTCATCTTCGCATGCCTCTTCGACTAGCGAAGTCAGTAAGCTTTTGTAAATTCAACTTTGTTCTTCGCGAGAGGAAACACTTCTGCCGAACTCACGATTCCTATCCACTGTCGGATGTTGCGCAGCCAAGACTTTTTTCTATGACTTACGCCTCTTCTTCCTGCAACTTTGCGCATTATGATAACTTGTAGGAGTTTGCACCTCTCGTGTCTAAGCATGTGCCACAAATATGCGATTTTCCTCATCTTGATAAAGTTTACCTATCAGGATTGAGACCCACGACAGTCTACAGGTGAGAGTCATTAACCACTGGGCTAAGAAGCCAACTAATAAAACTTTCCGATAAATTATTGCAAAAAAGCAATATAGTTCAGTATCGAAAATTAATTTCCGGACACAAAAAGAAACGTGAATTTAAAACTTTATGTGTTTCTTTTATAAAAAGACATTAAATTAATAAAAACATCAATAAAAATATTCTAAAACATAAATATCATAGACAGGTTTTCACTATTAACAATCTCACCTAAATCTGTTTCTCAAATCAAATAGAAATAATATCTTATCAGTATTGAATCATAAGCTCTCATCCTTGACATTTGCAAAAAAAAAAACTAAAGTTATATTACTATGATAATATGTCAAGAGCTTTAGATGCTATCTTCAAATACATACATAAAACCTGTGTTTTGTCTTGTAAGTAGTTACGATAAGATCTTTTACATCTAATGTTCTCACAAATTATTGGTGTTGAACTTATAAACGACGTAACTTAATATGGCAAATCTTAAATATGTACTTAAAAAATAAAGATCAAATCTTATTTTAGTGAACTAGTTAGGAATTTTTATGATTTTGTTATCAATACGAATCTCACTTCGACGTTTTAAATGGGAACTTTTATGTTATTTTATATTTTTGAAACTTTATGACTGGATTATATATTTCGCTCCACATCTCAAAAAAACGCCATATCTAAGTTGTGATCTTCAGTCTATGAATAACAAAATTTTATTTAATTCATAATAAATACAATTGAAATGTACAGCAATTTCGTAGTAAATTTCTGTTATTATCACTGTACATACAACACGCTCAAGAAGATTATAATGATTAAATACTAGCTTACCCGACAGACGTTGTTCTGTTCATAATTAAAAAAAAACATTTGCTGGTGGAATTTCGTAAAATCTGTTCTTAGCTGTTCGCTGAGTGATGAGTCAATACATAGGTGGAAATCTCTTATATATTTAAGATTATAGATAGTTCATTCTACAGTTCTATAATTAATAAACTGAATAATTTTCTACAGATCCAGTACTTTCTTTTTAAAACGTGTTTTTTTTTTTAATTTTGTATTTAGAACAACACCAAGAGTGCTTATAATTAAAGGGTTAAATTTTTATTGTATATTTTTATCGATCGTCTGTTAATATTTTATCGACTGTTTATTGACTGTCTGTCGACATTTTTATCGAATGTCTGTCGATTTTTTATCGAATGCCTGTCGATATTTTTATCGATAGTCTGTCGGTTTTTTTCGATAATCTGCCGATTTTTTATCTAGTCTGTCGATTATTTTATCGATAGACTGTCGATTATTTTATCCATAGTCTGTCGATTCTTTTATCGATAGTCTGTCGATATTTTTTTATCGATATTGTTTGGATTTTTTTATCGATTTTCTGTCGATATTTTTATCGAATTTTTAATTATCTCGTTGATCCAATGATATATGGATAGGGGATACAAAGGCCAAAGTAATGAAAAATACCAATGTCGTCAGTCCTTTCACCAACATATGAGTAAAAATCACAATATTCAAATAATCCGTTTAAACATACGAATAATCTCATGTAAAGTATATTAAAAGTTTGCAGGCCACTTGCAAATAAATAACAACCGCCATTTACTTTTTTTAAAACATTAACGTATCTACAGCTCAGTGCCATTTTCTGAACACACTGGCATCAATGTTGCACTGAATCTTCATGTATGAAAGCCTGAAACAGCGATCTCTTCGTATAATTTTTATGCAAACGAGCGTACGGGTCACTTGGTGTTAAGTGATCACCGCTGCCCACATTCTCTTGCAAAACCAGAGGAATCACAGGACATCGTTGCCGGCCTTTAATGAAGGTGTACGCTTTTTGAAGATACCTATATCGGATCGTTCCGGAAACACCGCACAAGGTGCTCACTTTACAGCTTTGTAGTACGTGGAAGAAAGCTCCTTGAAAACCGTACTGTGGAGGACCGCCACACATCCAGGTGAATGTGTTAAATGTTAAACTGAATGTTATATTGTAAATATATTTCTTGTGAAATTTAGATTATATTATTTCGTGCATAAGTGAATGAGATTATTCTAA
Source organism: Leptidea sinapis (assembly GCF_905404315.1). Lineage (NCBI taxonomy): Eukaryota > Metazoa > Arthropoda > Insecta > Lepidoptera > Pieridae > Leptidea > Leptidea sinapis. Next base: position 4,397,262 of record NC_066304.1, on the reverse strand, counting down.
TGCAGGCACGATTGATGATGGACAAGAGATCGTCAAAAGTTACTCGCAGTAGGCGAGTTCAACAATTGTTGGCAGATCTTGGTGTGGCCAGCTGTACCAGAACGAAGCTGAAGGCACTCTCAGGGGGGGAAAGGAAGCGAGTAGCCTTGGCTGTACAGGTCAGTAATCTTACCAGATTTGAACTTCAAAGCCTTCTAGAAATAAAATATATGTTCTAGACTAAGACCAACTTAAAAATATATAATGTTTTTTGAAGTCATAATCTTAGATCATTTATACCCATAGATAAGCTATGACAGCTGTGAAAACGTCGAAAAATTATGGAGATGGACAGTTAACCTCTATTTGAGCAATTCACGCACACTAACATAAAGTGACATACAAGTCGCGAGTGTTAAACGTAGCTTGTCACGCTCACTAAAGAAATAAACCTGGCCTTTTTTCCTGAGGAGGCTCTATTTAGACGTATAAATTATCTAAGGTCATAATATATTCAAAATGAAATACAATCTTATCAGTAAAATTTTAACAATGTAAAATTTGTTTTAGCTACTAAATGACCCTCCAATCTTATTTTGTGACGAGCCTACTACGGGTCTAGATAGTTCGGCGGCCAGTGCTGTCGTGTCAAGATTAAGACGGCTCGCCATTGGTGGAAAGTTAGTGATATGTTCCGTCCACCAACCGGCGTCTGGAGTATTTGAATTGTTCCATCAAGTGGTGCTTTTAGCCAATGGGCGTGTCGCATTCCATGGGACTAATGAGCAGGCTGATAATTTCTTTGCATCGTAAGTAGAAATATTTTTTTTTACATAGTTTTAATTAAATGTTTATAAAATAGCGTGAGCGTGCCTCCTTCTATTTTCATCATTCTACATTTATTTATTTAATTATTTTAAAATTAGAACAAATAATAATAGAATTAAAAAAAAATTAAACACGCGTTATTTCAGGAATGGTCTCAATGGCTGTCTTAAAATGATCCCTAGGTCGTTGTACGCAGGTGAAGCAGCGAGGGGGGTGATTGAACTCCATCTTTTAGTTAAAATTGAATTAAAATATGATAAACAGTCAGAACAGATAAATATTTTAATTGTCCATACATACACACCACCAGGGACCAAGAGATGTTTAGTCGGCGTTTAAGTTGTTATCAGTGGGAGGCTCCTTTGCACCAGTGGGAAGCTCCTTTGCACAGGATGCCGGCTAGATTATGGTTACCACAACCGCATCTACTTTCTGCCGTAAAGCAGTAATGTGTAAGCATTACTGTGTTTCGGTCTGAAGGGCGCCGTAGCTAGTGAAATAACTGGGCATATGAGACTTAACATCTTATGTCTCAAGGTTACGAGCGCAGTTGTAGTGCCGCTCAGAATTTTTGGGGTTTTTCAAGAATCCTAAACGGCACTGCATTGTAATGGGCAGGGCGTATCAATTACCATCAGCTGAACGTCCTGCTCGTCTCGTCCCTTATTTTTATTTAAAAAAAAAGCTGCGTCCGTAAGTTGTATAGATTCATGAAAACAGCTGGCGATAATTGATTTTACGTTCGTTTTTGAGTTCATCGCGAACAGATAGACCGAAGTGGTGGGGTCCTTTGTTATGTGATGTGAGTGTTCTTAACCTATGGGCTAGTATTTTAATGCATAATGTTCTAAATTTAGCATCCAATATTCAATAAACCGGAGGTTATGGCATGAGTTAATTTAATCACTACACCTACCACAACAATGCTCGGGAATACAAAATGCTGCTAGTTAATTAAAAGTCAACTATATGACTGACTATTAAGGTTTGGATTCGACTAGAGTGCGTAATAAACATGTGACCTATTTCCCCGCGATACAGAGTAAAAGCGGTGGTATCGGAAGAGGGTGTATGGCGTTCTTTGAATTGTCTTAATGATGAAATTTTTTTAATTATTACTCTAGTACATATTTGTTCGAAGGCCTAGTTGCTTAAATGAATGAATTTACGGAAGTTGAAAATTTATTCAAACAAAACAAATCTTATTATTAACTATTATTACGTGGAAGTGTACCAAGAATACTGGCAGCAATTCCGCGTTGGATAGCTAGAATGATCCGCTAACCGAAATAGCTGCCTGGGGTTTCCACTATCAATATTGGGGCGGGTGGATAGTACTTTGTACATTCTCCACCTCCTCCTGAGACCAACATTATTGCGACGTTTGCTGTCTTCAGCAGTCGAAGCAGCAGCCCTAGCATCAACTAACGTAACTTGGACATGAGAAGGAGCCAGAGTGTCGACACAAGGTCCTACCAGTGGGAGGCTCCTTCACACAGGATGCCGGCTAGATTATGGGTACCACAACGGCGCCTATTTCTGCCGTGAAGCAGAAATGTGTAAGCATTACTGTTTTTTGGTCTGAACGGCGCCGTAGCTAGTGAAATTACTGGGCAAATGAGACTTAACATCTTATGTCTCAAGGTGACGAGCGGAATTGTAGTGCCGCTCAGAATTTTTGGGGATTTTCAAGAATCCTGAGCGGCACTGCATTGTAATGGGCAGGGCGTATCAATTACCATCAGCTGAACGTCCTGCCCGTCTCGTCTCTTATTTTTATTTAAAAAAAAGTTGCGTCCCACACCAGCGACCTTCCCCGTGCCCGAATAAAAAAGTATCAATATAGGGATTATGAAAAAAACAAATTGTCTATGCTTGCGGTAATATGGCGGTGCGATAGCTTGTCCATCCGTCTTGCTTATGAACGGTCGCTGCTTGGGGTAACTAGTCTGTAAGTAGTAGTTTTCAATTCAAATTCTATCGAGTGTAATCTTATACCGGTTACCTTAACCGATTTAAGAACTCGAGTTCAGGTTACTGTTGTTAATTACTTAACCACAAGATAAAAAATAAATACCTCACACATCTTACTAATAAATATTTGTGGTTTGATCTAGTTGATTTAAAGGAGATCCAGTTCTAGAATCTTCCAAAACTACATAAAATATTATTAATAGTGATTTAATACATAACAACGTTTGTTTACCGATATTTTTTTTACCCCTTCGTCTACTGACAATTTTTTTCATTTAAAAGGAAAAATATACTGATTCAGATAGAGAAAGTACCATAGGCCTGATCAGCGGGCATACCATGAGCTCTTATTCCGATTCAATTGACAACCTAAAATGAACTGCTTTGCTATTTCGTACCACGACGTGATTAGAGCTATCTAATTTAGGTTGACATCAAATCAACTGAATTAAATCGCAATGATGTCAATTTAATGTCAAAAATGATATCAACTGAATCGCAAACTGATTTAGTTCATTTATTCATTCGTACCATGAGGTAATATTTAAACCTAAACTGGATAGCTTATGTGTCAAAGTGAGTGATTCGAAAAAAGTTCCTACTTCCTTAGAGGAAAGTGAATCGTGTTGTTAATAACTTTTAAAAATAGTGAAAACATACAGAAAAGGAAAATTTTACTGATCAAAGATGAGGTGAGAATACTTTATCGGACTTTTTTGTAAAACAAAATACTGAAAGTAAATACCAAAAATGAAAATACTAAAGACGAGGCAGTAATGGCCCGAACTATAGCCTGTCCTGTAACTCTTTGGTCCTGTCAAATCAAACATCAATGGAGGTGCGTTCTTAACTCGTTATATTTACGAAAACACCTTAGCAAACATTTAATTTGTAATTCAAAGAACTATATTTATTTATGTTACTATTATTTAATAAGTACAAAAAAGGGCTTATTGGTTTATAATTTGACGCTATAAAGCGCAATTATAAAATGTTTTTTAGTATTTTCTACGCAAAAAAAACCGCTAAAATCAATGATATTATATACAATATTAAATAACATTGATTATGATACATGTTAATTACACAAAAGTTTAAACATATACATATTTTTAAAATAATACAAATAAGTAAAACAATACAAAGCTGATGAACTATAAAATTCATAAAAATCACAACTATAATACTATTCAATTCCATATTGTAATATCGTTTAGTCTTCAATCTATACTAATATTATAAAGCTGCAGTGTTTGTTTGTTTGTTTGAACGCGCTAATCTCTGGTACTACTGGTCCGATTTCAATGATTCTTTCAGTGTTGGGTAGTCCATTTATCGAGGAAGGCTATAGGCTATGTTTTTTTTTTCAAATTTTTAGGGATCCGTTATAAAATTGCTATTTTGTAACACAAGGTGTAAAATCGAAATCCTATTTTTGCGTGCGCTGCAAAAACTATTGACAATAGAACAAAATGATGTACAGGCTATAATATAGGCAATATTTTATAACTTATAAAACTATCGCGTGAATTATACTTTATATGGCAAAACAACGTTTGCCAGGTCAGCTAGTACTGTAATAAGCCTTCGATATAAGTCTGCGTTTAATAAAAGATTAAAATTAACTTATTGATAATTCAGATACTTAATTAAAATAATGTACCTTAGTCCCTAGACTTAAGGCGAAGAGTAAGCAGAAAACACGCAAACATGGTGTTTTTAGACAAGTTTTGTGGTGGAAGTATAGCATTTCGAGCTATGAAGACTACTTAATCCTGTTACACATATCCTTAAGTCTTATTTGTAGGTTGCTAATGCTTGCTGTTGGTTATAGTTAACACTGCCGAGCCTTCTTGAACTACCACTTTTCTTTGAAGTTAAACAACATGGCATGGCGTGACGCATTTTTTTGGTACTTCTCTCAGAATAGTTAATCTTAAAGCTTGTACTTTTTTGTGTAGGTTCATTTATTCAGATTAGTAGTGAATAACGCGGATTGTAAGCATATAAACTGTTTTCCACGCAAGAATTTTGAAAATATTGGCTTTGTTACATAGATGGCGGGCCGGCAGCCGTGAATTCATATCGCTCAAGGTCGCTGGCATTTAGTGTCGCCTTAATGCATTGTCATGAGACGCATTACCCTTATTCTTGAATTCAAAGTAAATAAAAAAAAACTATGATCTCTTGAAGTACATTTGAAGTTAGTATTTCCTTGTGAAGTTTTTTCCCATAAAAAAATAATAGGGTATGGAATCCTTAATGTGTGCATTTTGGTCGTCCTAGACCCGCGCATCATTGGTCTGAATGGGTAATTGACCGGAATCAGTCACGTATATCGAAACAACGTAACACTAGATGTAATGAATCATCTTACAGCCGGCGATTCTCACGATTTTCTATCGATAAAGAATTAAAAGAAATATCATAAGACAACTTATTTAGAAATTGTAAAAAAGATTATAGATATTTGCTATTTGTTTTTTTTAAGATTTATTATTTATATTTTTTTTTTGATTTATTGTAATTTGGTTCAGATCATCAAAAATCATAATAGCCTTAAATTTGCTATATTTGTATAGCAAATTGGATGATAAATTTACGAATAACTCAATATCGCGCCAACCGATTTCGATGATTCTTTTTTATTGGAAAGGATATATGTCAAAGAGAGTTTGGTTTGGTTCTGATTACGGAATCCATGGCAAAGTAACGGAACTCTTCAATTAAGCGCTTACGTTCATTGCTGCATTGAAAAATTAAGTGTATCTGCACATATTTAGACAAGTTGTTAGTGTACTTCAAATTCAAAAATATAAAAATTTTAACAAAAAACAACCGACTTCAAAAGCACTATTCCAAAACAATAGATATGCACTAAAAAGTATAAAAATAATTTCCCATTTTTATATACAATATAATTCTAGTTACGATTAAGTACTTATTGTAATTTTTGGATGGATTTTTATTAAATTTTTTTCAATTTTGCGGTCACTAAACAAAACTAAACTACTTCAATAATTTTAAACACCTGCGTTTTTGTGAAATTAAATATCAAAGTTTTTATAACCGCTACCATCATATTTAATATAGTGTCAATACAAACCACAAATATATAGTCTATATTACTAGCCTTATGTCAACATGGCATTTATGGTATATGCCTTCAACTGTCAATGCCGAAATGTTTATCTACGTTTAGCAAACAACAGGTGATAAAAATTATTTTAATCATCATATAAGGCTGGTTTGGCAGGCCTTAATCTAAAAAACTTTCAATTATAAAGTTTAAAAAATTACAATATAAACAGACCACTTACGGATGAGTCTTTCATTGAGTCAAACCCGCGACCTCTCGGGTTCCGTCAGAGCCTTCTTTCCAACTGAGCAAACCGTTCGAGTATGCATGGGCCGTAAAGTTTAGTATGTCTTGTTCAATACTCAGTTGGAAATAGCGCTCAGACAGCACCCCAGAGCTTGCGGGTTTGAGTAGGTACCGCATCGTTCATATATTTAATTTGTATAGATAGTATCCTGTCCCTTTTAAGCTTTATAAGCTACTAGCGACCATCCAACAATAGGCCACAGAGAAAAGATCCTGATACCAAAAATTCACAAGTATCACTCGCTAGTCTATTTTGGACTGAATATTTCATTAAAATTCGTTTATACGGATTTTACATATAGGGAATATACCTTGATTTTAATCTATGTATTCACATTATTTTCATGCAAATTTTAAGTCTTAACGCAGCGCCTTAGAAGCTCTGCTATCTTAATTATCCTCTGGATGTATGGCCATAATATAAAAATCGCGATACAAAAATAGTTGTAGATCGTAGAAGGGCAAAAATTTGAAGTTGTATCTATTTTTAAATGGTGAATCGTAATAAAAAAAAAAATAGACAACCCTTAACATTTAGGGGGCTGAAAAATAGATGTTGTTTGATTCTCAGACCTACCCAATATGCACACAAAATTTCATAAGAATCGGTCAAACCGTTTCGGAGGAGTTTAACTACAAACAACGCGACACGAGAATTTTACATAATATTAGATATATACAAACTGTTCCGGTAGCTGTTATTCGCAACAAGAATATCTATAAGCCATAAAGTGTATATTTCCCTGGACGAAATCTTTACTATGCACTTTCTAAGATACTTTGTATTGATACTAAAATATATTGGTATAATTTACATAAAGAAAATACGGAACATCTCAGCTATAACGTCTCCAAGAGTTTTAGCAGGCAAATAGCGATGCATGAATAACAATATTAAGCATATCATAATAGTCTCGAGCCATCGCCACAAAGGTGAACAACATCTACATTAAATGTGTAAATATCCAGCGAATAAAGTTTATTATACTTGAGCCATTTAATAGATAATCCACTCGGCTAAGATTGTCTCTAGAAAATCATATTCGCGCTATTTTACATTCTTGTGGGTCAAGTTTTAGGCGACCACAACGTTGTAAATTAATTCGAGTTATGATAATCTTTATTGAGTCTATAATAAAGAAAACCACCCAGAAAAAGTCTACGCTTAAAGTATATTACAATATATTGGAATGAAGCCAAAAACTATTTTATTTTTAAAAGAGACATTAACAAGAAATATATAGATTTTAAGCTGTTTGATGATTAATTATTTATTGATGAAATTGAAATCAAACTCTATCCGTCGTGGCTTATGACGCTACGGTTAGTGTTACCATCCGTCCGAATTAATCCGGATATGTCCAGACTATTAAACTGTAGTCCGGATTTTATTTTTAATTAGATGAAATATAGTACATGTCAGGATATTTCAAATTACTAAATACTGACCCTAGGCTACGGTTAGCTAAATTATTAGTTACTGAAAATGAATTTAATTTAGTGGCTACCTATATTAAAAAATATTGTATTTTATTTAAATAATCTCTATTTATGTGTTATTCGTAGAGTAGTGACAACCTTTTTATTTATATTTTATGACGCTTAGATTACTGTAGTCAATAAAATATAAAAAAAAAATAAAAATATTAAGTTCTAACACAAAGTTATCTTGGCATTGGCCATGGCCATGTTTATACGCAAATAAAGAATTTGATTGATTGATTTGATTGATAAATAATTTGAAGATAAATTATCTAAGCGAGCATATTTTATCCCCTGCTAATATAGCTTTACATGCAGCTGCTAAGATAAAGGCAAAACAACTTAACTTCAAGTTTGTTTCGGTCCGTAACGGGGGAATTTTTGTATGTACATTTGCATACAATTTTTACTGTGAAAAAATCTAAAAACGCGATATACATGATGAGCTTTATAACTTATAGGTTCCATCTATTCATCATATCAGATCTATTTTTTTAATGGGACCAATGTGGGAGTATATCCTTTAATAGGTACGAAATTAAAAAAAAATCCAACCTCGATGAAAAGCTTGCTTTTAGTCCCTGGTACGAGGGACAAAAGTGGGCGATTCTCTCCCAGCAAGACGACTTTTGTCTCTCGTACCAGGGACTAAAAGCAAGCTTTTCATCCAGGTGGGAAAAAAATTGTATACGCACCACGTGAGATAAGTAGGACATTTCCACCCGCGGGTCAGAATGACCTACTTTTCTCTCTAGGTGCGTAATATACTATTAAATGCTCCAAAAACAACGAGACCCAAAGTGACGAGCGCAATTATTATGATGCTTAGAATTTTGGGTTTAACAATAATCAGTCTTGTTCGTTTTGTCGCTTTATCTCATTTAAAATTAAATTTAGGACGCTATGCAAAACCTTAAATCAAATCAAATCTTACCAGTGGGAGGATCCTTTGCACAGGATGCCGGCTAGATTATGGGTACCACAGCGGCGCCTATTTCTGCCGTGAATCAGTTTCGGTCTGAAGGGCGCCGTAGCTAGTGAAATTACTGGGCAAATGAGACTTAACATCTTATGTCTCAAGGTGACGAGCGGAATTGCAGTGCCGCTCAGAGTTTTTGGGTTTTTCAGGTATCCTGAGCGGAGCTGCATTGTAATGGGCATGGCGTATCAATTACCATCAGCCGAACGTCCTGCCAGTCTCGTCCCTTATTTTCATAAAAAAAAAATCAAATGTTAGTTATTAAATATTAACAAAGATTTAAACAGTATAAAGCTTGAGTTAATTATTACGTAATTATGAATATAATTCAACGGAAGTTTTATTCTATTTAGTTTTATTACGAATACTGGCTTACTGGTTTTATTATGCTTAAATCTCTCTCACAATTCTTTGTTTACAATGCGCCGCATCAATGACTTGGTAGAATATACATATTAGATGGTTTCTGTGTATTTTACACCTTGTGGCAATAGCCTTAGTGAATATATTAGCTTGAATGACTCGCTCGGTTGTTAAAACTGCAATATTCTCACTGTACCACGCACCGGATAGTATTTGTTACCATGTAATTCTGTGTTTGAAAATCTTGTTGTGGGAAGCCGTGTCAAATTATTCTCTCATCGAAATTAAAAGAGAAAAACGCAAACCAACTCTTCCGTCAACCTCAAAATGGTTAAATTTAGTATAAATGTAACTATTATTCTTAGGAAAATACTTTTTGCTTTAACTGACGAAGCACCAAATCTCCAAATCGTGATTTTCATTTTTATAACACCAGAAATTGGGATTGCTTGTATACTTACTATATAGGGTAAATGTATACACTTTTATAATAAAGTCCCAGCGACTGTCATTATCGATAAATAAATTTAAATGTATTATTAAAAAATGGCTTTGTCGTAAATCCTACTACTCCACAGCTGAATATCTAAGTGATCGGACAGCCTGGGACTAGATTATGATTATTTTATAGCGACAACAAAAAAAAAGAGCGCAGAAATAACATCAAAAATAATTCTAAAGGAATCAATTTTGAGAAAATAAATGCCTTTTATGCCTTTTAATCACTATATACCATAGATTAATAACCCACATTGCTGATAATTCTTTTAAAATCATAAAAACAGTTAGGTTTATATTTGCACGAAAAAGTTAACAATTGGTGGACTGTCAGTGTCCAATAAAATGATAACAGCTATGTAGGAGATATACCTATGTTCAAGCGAATTTCGACCTACTTGTTTCTAACGAATGTAGGATAATGACATTAAGGTGGATCACGATTTAATTTTGTCGATAGTACAATAAAAAATGACCAGAATATGGGACCGCGTATATTTAAAAATTGTTCTCAGTTATTTAAAATTGAATAATTAAATAAAAATTAATATCAATTCAAGGTTAACATAATTAAATATATGATTTATAAGCTTTTTTTATAATTAAATAAACAGGTTTTTTAACCGACTTCAAAAAAGGAGGAGGTTTTGTTTGGAATCGGTATCAGCCAATGTAGGTTTGTAACTACATACATAGTTATAGGTGAGATGTGCTTGAGTCGCACGCGAGACGTGAGGAGGTGAGAGGGGAAAGCGGGGCCGCGGCGGGAGGACACCTATTCCAAAAATGATTAGATTGTATAAACATACGCAATTATTATATCTATTGTTTTGAAATAGTGTTTTTAAAGTCGGTCGTTTTTGGGTAATTTTTTTTTTATTATATACTGTGGAGTATAGGTACAGGTGCTACAGCAGTAAATAATGTGCTAGTTTTATCGTTTTCGGATTGAAAGGCCGTAGCTTGTGAGATTACTGGGCTAATGACTGTAATAATTACGCGAGTTTGTTGCCCTTTCTTATATAAAAATGCAATTATTATGTAGTTGTGTGAAACAACGATGCAAGTGAAACTTATTCACAATGTAACGTATTAATTATTAAATATATTTTGATTTACTTATTCATAAAATAAAATTATAATGTAACTAGCTGACCCAGCAAACGTTGTATTGCCGATATTAAAATCGCGATACAAAAGTAACTGTTGATCGTAGATGGGTGAAAATATGAAGTTGTATGTATTTTTTAATGCTGACTCATAATCAAACAAATTTAAAGAAAAATGTCAAAAAAATTAAAAAAAATATATTGGCGTGGGTCACCCTTAACATTTAGGGGGATCAAAAATAGATGTTGTCCGATTCTGAGATCTACCCAATATGCACTCAAAATTTCATGAGAATCAGTCAAGCCGTTTCGAAGGAGTTTAACTACAAACACCGCGACATAAGAATTTTATATATTAGATTAGACGATATAAATAAATAAGTAATAAAACAAACATTGTCAGGGTTCGAAACCAAATTTCAGGTCCTAGTTATCTCTGTCTATAAGTTACATCAACATTATCGGAGAGATTTTTGAGCGTTTTACCTCTAATATGTGATTATGAATACCATTTTTAACAAGCGTATATTAATCAGGGCTTAAAACTCCGATAAGTCATTATGAATAAAACATTATTTAATTTAGTAAGAATACATCGACAAAATAGGTTACTAACCTTTGATGTTCTAGCCGAATCGTTCTAAAAAGACGACCCATTAAATTGTACAGTTAAATACTGGCAAACAAATATAGATCTAAATATAAGCTTACTGAACGTATAACATAGGTAAGTTTATCTATGATTCATTCATATCGAAGAGAGAACTCATGCGACTTAAAACAAGAAGCGAATTAAAGATGTCATATGCAGGAATCAATCTTAAGTGCATAAGAATCAACCGGTTACTAAAAAAACAATAAAAAACTACTAAAATATGTAAATAATTTGGATAATCAATATTCTCGTGGCGTGTTAATATATGGCTATTGTTATGAGTACCGGTTGGTTTATTAAAATTGGATAAATATTAAAATTTATAATATTAGTAATTTAAATCATGTACCATACCTCTTGGGAGGTAATCTGCTTACCGAGAAATGGAATGTGGATTCTCTTCCTACAAGAGTCACATACTCTTTCTAATGTAATTGGAATAGTTTCAAGACACTAGAAATGCATTATATTATATAGTATACATACAAAAAGTTGTATTTCCACAAGTTTTTCAATGTCAAAAACAGTCAAATTAAAGCATTCTGCAAACAATGATTTGTAAATTAATTTGTAGTTTAGTTTTCATAAAAAATATAGTTAATATATTCAGAAAGCGAAGGGAATAACTTAAAACACGTATGTATCTGGGAGGAGGAGTGAACCGGAAAGAATGGGTATATTATACGCATTGTTCAATTTTAAAAATTGTATAGTTATTAATATGTAATATTATAGTTTATTTCTCGGATGTTAATTTATAAATACAGGTATTTTGTTTTTATGGTTCAGATATCTTACAAACTTTGCAATTGACTCCGTGAACTGTGTTCACGATATACGATTTTGTTAAACAGATACATAAGATATGATAGTATTATAAGTGTATTAATAATAATATAGCCTTTATTCAGATCTTAACTAACATCGATAACTAACAATACTCTAAAACATTAAAAACAAAATAATTCTAGTATTTGTATTTTTTAATTTTTTGTGGATCTGTTTGCCAATCGGCAATGTTGCCATTCTCCTGCAACCGTTGCCATTCGTGTCTTTCTTGAGCCACTGTGTTCCACGTGACTCCTGCCACTTCCCTGATATCGTCATCCCATCTTTTCTGGGGTCTACCACTTTTCCTTTTCCTTCCCTGGATACAATCTTGTCATATACACGATGGTATTATAAGTATAATCTAGTTAAATATAAAGACAGAGAAATATTTAAGGGTTGTCCACAGTGAGCTTTCTCATACCGGAAGCTACCGTTGTTAAATGAGTTGTGCATTTATATTCGTAGGCAATGGATATTGCCTGACTCTATCGCATTGTTTTACAAAAAAATTTAAATATTCATTTTGTATGATCTGTTTCATCTAGAAATAAAAAAACAACAATGTTTTTTTGTCGATATTTAGCGCTTTTGTATTAGTTTCGGATTGGTCATATGAATTTAATTTATGAATTTGGAAGCGAGACTTTTATGCAGCATGGCGAGCGATACAGTCCAATTAAAATAATTTATATTTGAACAAGCCTTTTGTTTGTGTTAAAAGCTAATAAAGAAACAGTATACAGTACAGTATAGTATATCGAGCATTAAAAAAAATTACTGCTAATTATAATGTCTGGTAATACAAATAAGATCTGAGGCTATAACTATTTCGAATGGGTTTTTGACTTTCAATAAGTGATTTTAAATGCTATTTTAAATAATAATTTGAAATTGAATCATTGCAAATAATCGGATTTGTTTTAGCCTTAACTTCAAATGCCCAGTTGGCTTCAATGCAGCGGAATATTACGTGTCGCTACTCGGAGTGCAGACAGATAAAGAGATGGAAAGTCGAGATCGTATTAGACGTATCTGTAACGAGTACCAACGGTCGGAAATAGCTGCTGATATTGAGCGACGGGTTGGCGACGTTAAGGATGAAGTAGAATATTTCAACGGAACTGGAGATGGAAAGGTATGCACGTATGGTTTTTTGCTGTTTTGTTAATGTTTCGCAGAAGTTTGACGCCGGGTGCACGCTCGAAAAAGATTCACGTTACGTCTTCACAAGCGAAAGAGAGGCGTTCGGCTTACGACGCATCTTGTTCATTGATTATTAAAAAAGTTGCATCAGTCAGCGAGTGCACTAATAATAGGCTATGTTACAATTTTGACTAAAAATTATTGTGACTCGTATAAATGATCGTATTAAAAGATAGTTTCTTATGACGTTATTACGTAAAATTAACGTCCGTCAACCGACTTTACAGACAACCAATTTTTTATGATATCTTTTGTATAAGGGATAGTCACAGAGAGTTGTTATGGTCACTTTTAAGAAGAAGTGAATATATGTAATGGTTTTTGGTTTCTTTTGAATATTACACTAGTTTCTGAGAGAGCTTTTCATAAGTAATAATTAAATTTATTTTAACTATTAAATAATTTTAAATAATTAACCTTAATTGAGAGATTTTTAAAATACAATAATATTAAAATACATTTATTTAAATTCATGCACCGTATTGTATCTTTGCATATCTAATTTATGCAATGAATAACATAACGCCAATTCAGGTTTTTCCTAATTGAGAACATACTGATATAGATCGAATTACAAGCCCGAAATTCCAAATAGTACTTCCTTATAATATCTAGAGAATTAATTTAAATCATCTGTAAATTGTTTTAGCTTTAAATCTCAATAAAACTGTGTATTTGAAAGCCCTCTCTCTACTGACTACTCAATTCTTCGCCTTTTTTTTGAGAGGAGGAAATATAGTTACGTATTTACCCATACCGGCTAAAACCTCCTCTATGCTGTTAGCCATGGCTTTTACAGCGACATAGGACATGGGCCGTGGAGGCCGCAAATACTACGCAACAACAGTCGCGGGGCGTCTCCTAAGGAGACTCGAACCTCAGACCGGCTGTGTGCTTGTGGGAAGGAGAGAGAATGAAAATGAAGATGAAAAGATGAGAAGAACACACTCGCCGGCGAGTGTGGTGATGTTTTGTGTAATGTATGTAATTGTGTATGTGTGTGTTTATGAGTGTATGTAAGTAGTGTAAATGTTTGTGTGCTTGTATGTTTGTGTTTGTGTCTGTTTGTGGAGTGTGTTTGTGATTGTGTAAGTGGTGTATGTCAGTCAGTCCGTGGAATTCTTCGCCAAACAAACAATTCCCAATAGTACATTTTTTGACTAATCTTTCTAGTCGGACTATATAAATTGTTAGTTAACAAAAGCAGTTGCTTTTAACCGATTGGGCTAAGAACTGTGCTCCCTGAATTTGTGTATTGTTTGTTTGAATCTGAGTGTGCTAAACAACTATTTCCTGGGATCATGAACGCGCATCAGAAGACGCTTTATTACGTTGTTTAAACAACTTGAATTATCCATATTTTCTTGATTTAGTCCGATTCTCTTGTAAGTGATTAAAATAGATTTTTACGCCAGAAAATATTATAGTTTAGGATCTTTAGTACGATTTTTTTTTCTGTTCTGCTCTTTTTTGTTGTTTTATATTGTTGCATGTCCGGTATTTTTAAAGTAAGGATGATTGGAAGGAAGTAAGGAGCATGAAATTACATATATCTTCGTACACATGATGGCTCATGTAGCCCAGTGGTTAGTGGTCCTTACTACAGAGGTAGGGATCCGGGATTCGAATTTCGGCTATTTATTGTTTAATTTATAAAATATATTATTGTATTAAATATATCATTGTTCTGCAAGCGTACTACAAAATATGTAAATTGTGTAAATTATTATTATACTAGGTACATTAAATTATTCTTGAATTCCAAAATTTTACGCCTGAGGCGTCGTCCTAATTGGCCACGATTCTACGATGAAAGTGAGCGTAAGATAATAAAACAAGGGTTTCCTAATGGATGCTATGCTGCCGCACTATTACGTGACAGCGCCATCAAATCACCGTCACATCAAGTAAGAATGACCTATCAAATATATAAGGCAAGTGTGTGTGGACAAGTCGGTCGCGGAACATCTTGTCGACCAAATAAGGGACCAAACGTTTGGAAAAAATTAGAGTTCCGAAGCACCTGGAGCAATGAATGTAGAGAAAGCGGGTGAAGTTTGTAAGGATAGAAGCAAGTGGTGTTCTGTTGTCGTGAGTGTCTGTGTTTGTATGTGAAGCATGGTCTGATTTAGTTATTCTTGTATAGGTATTTATATTTTCAATGCATCTGGTTCACATTTATTGATTGCCATTAGAATATGTTTTATTTGAGTTGTGTTCTCATTTAATTAATATAATTCCGTTCTAATTTTGTTTATTTTTATTTTAGAACACACACTTCGAGCGATATCTCACACTGTAAGTATCTTTTATGTTATGTTTATTTGAAATAATTTGATTTAAATGAGCAATTTATTTTGTTACAAGTTAACAAGATGATTGTTTTAAATATTTTATTTTATTTTATTGACAGATCTAAATCCAAATCTTTTCTTTTGTAGATTTGAATATTCATTGCTCAAAGCACATGACTTTGATCTGATTTGTGGATGAATTCTATCAGAATTGAATTGAAATTAATTCTATCATATAATGATGAATATTATAATAGCTTTTGATGCTCAATGTACCTTTGTAAAGGCTTTGAATTTAGTTATAGACATGTTTGCTATCTGTATATTCAATCATTTCCACGGTTTCACATATTTTTTTTCGAGGTTACTACTACATTACAATAACGGAATGGGTTGTTATAGAAAACATGATTACAGTAATTGCCTTACACAATGGAGTCATCTGTCATTTTCAAGACCTTAAACTTAGTCCTAAGTGATACCTAGCATATAGGTATCTAGCTATCAAAAACATAACTTGTAAAAAAACCAAGTCTTGCAACTAAGTTCTAACATAAAAAGTTGTGAGATCCGTGTAATACGAAGTCTGTCAATTTATTTAGTCCCTACTTAAAGGTCCTTCTGTCAATACAATGTGTTCGGTGCTCGTCGACATATAGTTCTTTCATTTTCATTACTACTTGATCTTTGACATCCACAAGGCATATAGCATTCTTATCAACGGGGCCAAGCTAAGGTTTGGTTCGAAATTTGAATTCCTGGAAACATATATTTAGACAGCTTCCATGTTCAGCTTTATTTATTTTACTTTAATAACAATATGTATATGTAAAGAGTATCATAGATTTTCTTCTTACGATTTTTATTTTTACAGAGTCAAAGTAAACTACTTCGTCCAATTCTACTGGTTGATGTGGAGGAATATACTATCGATAAAGCACAACAAGAGCATATGGATAGCGGAGTTTGTACTTCTAATGGTAAGATGAAATATCCAACCAGACTGGATAAAATAGACCTACATAATATTTTGTATATCAGACGCGTCACTGCTACATAAGAAGCCATAAACAATATTCATCATCATCATCAGCCAAGAGACGTCCACCAAAAGATTTCCACGACGATCGATCCTGCGCTACCCTAATCCAACATAATCTGGCGATCTTGACCATATCGTCGGTCCATCTTGTGGGAGGCCTACCAACGCTGCGTCTTCCGGTACGTGGTCGCCATTCGAGGACTTTACTGCCCCAACAGCCATCTGTCCATCGAACTATGTGCCCTGCCCACTGCTACTTCAGTTTCGCAATGATTGGGCTATGTCGGTAACTTTGGTTCTCCTACGGATCTCCTCATTACGGATCTCGCAAGGCAACCGATCATAGCCCTCTCCATTGCCCTCTGAGCGACCATGAGTTTTCTCATAAGGCCCATAGTTAGCGACCACGTCTGCGTACTGTAAGTCATCACTGGCAACACACACTGGTTGATAACCTTCGTCTTCAGACACTGTAGCGGGACCAGACGGTTAGACCTAATGGTTTTACTTATTATCGTTATTAAATTTTTATTGCAATCTTTTTTTTATAATTCTAATTACCGATCTAATTATAAAATACTGGAGGTAAACATATTAAGCTGTTTTTAACTGTGGGAATCTGTGACAAACAAATCATGCACGAGAGAAAAAATCGCTAACGGAGATACAGCATGATAGAAAAGGAAAGCGAATCTATTGTTGCTGTAACCGATTTTGATTGTCAAGTCAGTCAGTCAGCAACGCATTAGCTCCTTAGTATCGTTATTTCAGGTGGTGTATACGCTACTATTTATTTATTACTAGCATTTCCCGCCCGCTTCGCTGGGCGAACTTTAAAAGGAAATAAATAAATGAAGGAACGTTGAAATTCGACATAGTAGTAGCCATTAACCATCTAGGACAAATTTCGCATCGAATAGTGGTAGTTTCATGTCGATACGATCAGTGGTTTAGGCGTGATTGACCCTCAAACAAAGACCACTTTCATTATATATACAGATATAGATGATTATCAATTATTTAATTTTTATTATTATATTCTAAGTCTTATTTTTTATTAAGTGATTAACAAACTGAGGCTGATATGTGCTACAAATATGTATAATTGAAAATTTTTAAAAACATAATGTTCAAGAACTCGTATAAACTCTGAAAAGGAGTCATGCTCAAAAGTACTGGATTTTCATTAATACATTAGCCATTGGTCAATCGGTTTTACTAATTATCATTAATTAAATTTTTGATTGCATTATATTTTTTATAATTCTTATTACCGATCTAGTTATAAAATACTGAAGATGAGCAGTTACTTGATTCGAATACTTACTGTTTAAGGCGACACTAAATGCCAGCGACCTTGAGCGATATGAGTTCACCGCTGCCGGCCCACCATCTATGTAACAAAGCCAATATTTTCAAAATTCTTGCGTGGAAAACAGTTTATATGCTTACAATCTTCGTTATTCACTACTAATCTGAATAAATGAACCTACACAAAAAAGTACAAGTTATAAGAATAACTTTTCTTAGAGAAGTACCAAAAAAATGCGTCCCGCCAAGCCAACAAACTTGTTTAACTTCAAAGAAAAGTGGTAGTTCAAAAAGGCTCGGCAGTGTTGACTATAACCAACAGCAAGCATTAGCAACCTACAAATAAGACTTAAGGATATGTGTAACAGGATTAAGTAGTGTTCATAGCTCGAAATGCTATACTTTCACCACAAAACTTGTCTAAAAACACCATGTTTGCGTGTTTTCTGCTTACTCTTCGCCTTAAAACTTGATTTCGTACTGTTGATTGTTAGTGCACAGAGAGTACGCGCTTTAATTTTGTCTATATCAAAGTGTGCACTGAATAGTTTTAAATCGATGCTTCGTTTTGTTAAGTCATTGTTCTAAATAGACACTGACCGGTACCTTCCATTACAGCCTTGCTTATTGCATTAACATATTTTGTCTACGTAATTTGATTATATATAACTTTTTTTTATGACAGTAAGGAACGAGGACGTTCAACTGTAGGTAATTGATACCACCTGCCTATTGTTATACAGTGCCGCTCAAGATTCCTTAAAAATCACAAAAATTCTGAACGGCACTACAATTGCACTCGTCATCTTGAGACATAAGATGTTAGGTCATATTTGCCCAGTAATTTCACTAGCTACTGCGCCCTTCAGACCAAAACACAGTAACGCTTATACATTTCTGTTTCACGGGAGAAATAGGCGCCGTTGTGGTACCCATAATCTAGCCGGCATCCTGTGCAAAGGAGCGTGCTTCTAGTAAAAAAACTGTTTTGTTTTTGGTCCCTTAACCAAAAGGTCCCTAAACCAAAATAACAGTAAAAAGTATTGATGCTTTTCATATTATCATCAACTGCAGATGAAAGAAGAAGATAGAATCTCTAAGAACTCATTCGAAAGGTTTGATGCGAGTAAAAGTATATCAACATTTATTTTATTTTCGCATCAAACAGTCACAAAATTTACAAATTTAATGTTACATAATTACTGTAGAGAAGACTTATAGTACCGAAAATTACAATGTTAAATTAAATACCTAGTGCTAAACATAAACATAAAGAGTTAAAAATTACAAAAAACGTGTACAATACAATAACTTAACTATATTTTATTAATTACCTAACAATAACTATATTATATTAACAAGATTATATAAGTTTGAGAATTAATTTCTTTCTAAATTCTTTATATGGTAACCCAAAAACATCAATATCAGAAAAATCTTTATTGTAGGAGTTAAGTGCTCGTGGTATAAAGCTAGTCAAAGTATATTTTTTTGTGTAGCGTGGTGGAACAAAGATATTTAATTTACGACAGGAGCAGATGGGAAGTTTGGCGCGTGATGTAAATGATATTTTTGAAAGTAGATAAGGACAGTCAATCTTATTATTTAGAATTTTATAGATACATATAATATCGATGAATTTACGACGATTAACTAGCTAAGAATATTGTATTTTTCAAGAGAGTCTGCATAAGAAGGAGTCATATTATTGGAGTGATAGTTTAAAGTGTTTATAATTTTCTTTTGCACTTTTTCTATGCTATTTTCATGGAACTTATAGTTAGGATTCCATACACTACAACCAAACTACATATCTCATCATTTTATAAATTTCTCCAACAGTTCGTAGGCCTGATAATCTCCATCCCCTACCATGGACACTTCCAAGAGCTGGACCAGCGTGACATACAGAATGCTGAGGGTCTGCTCTACCTCACCATCACCGAGACAATTTTCCTCTTCATCTACGCCGTCTTTATAACATTCCCAAAAGAAGTGCCGATACTGCTTCGAGAGACTGCCAGTGGACTGTACTCTCCGCTGCCTTACTACCTTTCGAAGATGATATTTTGGGTGAGTTTATTATGTTTTTAATATTTATGCGAAATAGTGAAAATGATCCCCAGATACTATATGGGTATTGAAGTTTTCGAGATTTAAATGAGGAAATTTATAATTTTTTTTTACATTGAGTAGCAAAAAAATGTTACTTAAAATTGTACTCGGATGTTTTTTTAATCGCAGTACAACATAAATATATTTTCTAAAAGAACAGAATTATTACATATTAATGTTACGTAAGTAATAAAAAGCCCGCTTGAAATAATGGGCATAATGCTTACTAAAGAAAGTTATCATCCCATCCCATGTAAAATCCCATGGATTGCAGAGAGTAAAGGGATTAATTAACGATTAATGATTAAAATTGGTGAATTGATGAAATTAGTCAATGAGACGCTATTCTAGATTTTAATTGAATAGTTTTCTATTTCTTTTTTCTCATAAATGTGTTCAGTAAGTGTATCTGATAGTTTTTTTTTTTTCACAGTGTATATTTTGTTAATAGTTAATCTACTCCGGTTCCAAATCTGTTAGGGTTGTCGGAATGTATCATCAAAAAATAGATAGGTACACATGTGTTTGTCCATGTTTAGAGGGTAAAGGAAATTAGATTAACTGGTCAAATAAATAGAGGTAATGTGGGTGGAAGTATTGGGATTGACCGCGGACGTACTTAAGAAGACCGGGATAAGTGTAAGAGAACGCGCCACCGACGATCGTCATAAGCCAGTTTTGAATTGATTGTTTTATCAATTGAGTCCTTATCTGCAAGGAAATTCATGTTTGTATTGCTTTTATAGAAAATGGATTATTAAGTGTTGTATGTTGTTCATTGAACATAATAGACGTAGAAAAAACTCTGCAAGTGATTAAAAACCAGTCAAGCACGTGCTCAGGTGCAAAAAAAAAACAACTCGTAATTCTTTCAAGGCAGAATAGTTTATTTGTGCCAGAGCTGTGCCAACAACAAGATACATAAAGAAAAACCTGTATAATTTCGTTGTCAGCGTGTTTCAAATAGCCTACTTTAGTCATAATACTACCTTTTAGATGTATTCTTATTGTGTCTCTGCTTTTTCGAAACAAAATATATAATACTTTTGATTATTTTATTCCCTCATCTAATCATCTTCATCTATATATATATAAAAGTTAATTGCTGTTCGTTAGTCTCGCTAAAACTCGAGAACGACTGGACCGATTTGGCTAATTTTGGTCTTGAATTATTTGTGGAAGTCTAGGGAAGGTTTAAAAGGTTTGAATAAATGTGAAAATGCTCGGAATTAAATAAAAACAACATTTGTTTTTCCATTGATGCCTACCCCGTCGAATTTATTGACGCAACGGTTCGACAGTTATGCTGTGAAACAATTTCATTACAACAACAGGGTGCATTTTTACGAAGCAAATCTTAATGTTATGATATATTATTGACAAATTTAAAAAAAAAAAACATTATTTTGTTTATTATATGCAGAACAACGTCTGTCGGGTCAGCTAGTCTAATATATAAAATTCTCATGTCGCGGTGTTTGTAGTTAAACTCCTTCGAAACGGCTTGACAGATTCTCATGAAATTTTGAGTGCATATTGGGTAGGTCTGAGAATCGGACAACATCTATTTTTCATCCCCCTAAATGTTACGGGTGGTCCAAGCCAAATTTATTTTTAATTTGTTTGACATTTTTTTTTAAATTTGTTTGATTATGAGTCAGCATTAATTAAAATACATACAACTTCAAATTTTCACCCATCTACGATCAACAGTTACTTTTGTATCGCGATTTTAATATCGGCACTACAACGTTTGCTGGGTCAGCTAATCTTAATATTTATTTGTGTAGGTATGATTCAGTATGTATCCCTACTAATATTATAAATGTGAATGTATTTTGATGAAATTTGGTATAGCGATTGTCTAGATTGTGGGGAAGGACATAGGCACATTTTATCGGGAAAATCCATCGTTCCCGTGGGATTTGTGAAAAACTGAAATTCACGTCGTAGAGCTATAACTATACCAATAGTAGGCTTAGTTTGCCATAGAAATCTTCCTCGAAATTAGATTCTTACAATGTGTTGGGAACAGGAGCGAAAACGGGAACCGGAAGCGGGATGAGAACCATATTATTTCGATTTTTCCAACTAGAAGAACTAAATATAAACTAAAACTTAAAAACTATAAAAACATTGTGGAACTTGGCTTGCAGAATATTTAAAAAACATAACCGTTTTCTTAGTTCTCAAACGATTCGTAACAACTAGTAAAATATTTAAATGACACTGAAATAAAAACATTACGGTACATCCAGGACGATACAACATGGGTACCTCATGCATATGATGGTGAAAATTATCGCAAATTGTCACCTACCAGTGGGAGGCTCCTTTTCACAGGATGCCGGCTAGATTATGGGTACCACAACGGCGCCTATTTCTGCCATGAAGCAGTAATGTGTAAGCATTACTGTGTTTCGGTTTGAAGGGCGCCGCAGCTAGTGAAATTACAGGGCAAATGAGACTTAACATCTTATGTCTCAAGGTGTCGAGCGCAATTGTTTGTCAGAATTTTTGGGTTTTTTCTGAGCGGCACTGCATTGTAATGGCTGTTAGTTACCATCAGCTGAACGTCCTGCTCGTCTCGTTCCTTATTTTCATACCTATCACCTCCTTACGGGAATACGTCGAATTATTGTGTAATTAACATAAATATTTACACAATTTTATACAAGTTATCTTTTTTTTTATGACAATAAGAGACGAGACGAGCAGAACGTTCAGCTGATGGTAATTAATACACAAAGCCTTTAATATGTGTGCAGGACAACTATATAATATACTTAGCTAATTTATGCGTCTAGATTGAGTCTCTTGCTGTTAGACGACCGGTAAAAACAGGCCGGGAATATTAGTTTACTGTGCGTGACAAGCTACGTCTTACACTCACGATTTGTATGACACTTTGTGTTAGTCTGCGTGAATTGCTCAAAATAGAGGTTAGTTCTAAACTTAATTTTTTTCGACGTTTTCACAGCTATCATAGTCCGTCTAAAGGTATAAATGTTCAAAGATAATATACAAACTTAAACATACATAATATGTATTTATGTAAATAAATATGACTCGGAAAAAAACATCCATCCATATTCATCATATAAATGTTTACCGGGATTCGAACCCGGAACTTCTAGCTAAGTGGGCACGACTACATTAGCCGTCGACTTCATCTCAATATCATAAGACATTCATTACATCTGTAATGTCCATCTTAATTTACGATCTAGATTACATTTAATAGCCCATTATGATAATTACTGATGAAGAATTCTTTATCTAAGAACAATGAATACGTTGACGACTCCTTTCAGTTAAAAACTGTGAGGTTTGTTGTTTTTATCAATTTTATGTGAAATAATAAAGAAATTAATGAAAACTATTTGCTGTTTAGGTTTATATTTTTTTTATCATAATAAGGAACGAGACGAGCAGGACGTTCAGCTTATGGTAATTGCAATGCAGTGCCGCTAAGGATTTTTAAAAAACCCCAAACATTCTGAGCGGCGCTACAACTGCGCTCGTCACCTTGAGACATAAGATGTTAAGACTCATTTAAACAGTATATTACTAGTTACCGCCCTTCAGACTGAAACACAGTAATGCTTACACATTACTGCTTCACGGCAGAAATAGGGACCGTTGTGGTACCCATAATCTAGCCAGCATCCTGTGCAAAGGAGCCTGGTAAATTTATTATAATAATATTGTTTGTTTATGATTGCGTTAGAACGATAATGCACCGCAATTCGACAGTTGGTGAGGTACATCAAATTCAGTTTAATTTTTTCTTCTTAAGTAACCATATTCATGTAATCTTAAGGCGCGTTATGAAAAATTGATAAGCGTGAAATTTTAAGATGAGCGCGCATCACTATAACACAAAAGTAACAGGTCGAAGTTGTTTCCTAAAATTTTCTGACGTTTGTGCCATCCTTTTTTTTTTGGTTTCTTCGTCCATTATTAGGACAGGTACAGGGTTTAAGTCCATAAAGCCGTATTCATTATTCAATAATTAATTGTCAACGCCATCTTTGCAAGTATTTTACAAAATTGTTCTTTCTTAAAACGTAGAATAGCACAAGGAATAAATCATTTAAATGATTTTTGCTTTGTTAGGGCAAAGAAGTGTTACTTCTTGCATGCAGACACACTTTTTTTTACATTTTATTAGTAGTGTATATTTAATCCCAAATGACGCCAATCAATTAAAAATAACATATTGTTTAGATTTGCAACAGCGACATTTCAAGTGGATTTCTTAATATGCAATTACTGGGGTTGAGCTGCAGGTTATCGACCTTACTTAAACATACATAAATACATATAAAATCCATGACTCAGCAATAAACATCCATATTCATCATATAAATGATTGCACCTACCCTGATTGATGACTGATTGGATTCGAACCCGGGTAGTAGTCAGGGTCACTTGCTGTTCGCCTATATGGGTCGTCTAACCGCCATACTGTAATTACTATTTCAAACTTATGTCAAATCTCACGGCGCGTTTTATACTAAACTAAATTCCAATTTTTACTTTGGCAGTCCTGCCCCTTATTACGTAGTATTTACATCCTCTTTGGTCCAAACCGCTGAAAATAATCTGGCACAACTCTTAATAAATGCGCTTTTATTATGCAAAATTTTATTTTGTACTCGACATGTACGCAGAGTTAATTAAATAAATAAATGGCGTTTAAATATCATACTGGTGTAAAGTCCCGTTTACTAAATATTTAAGATCATCTCCACAGATAAACTCATAAAAATACAGTTGCACTGTATTATACTGCGTTAGTACCAAAGCAGTACCAAGTGATATTGCTGATAGCTGCATCGGAATGATCGTATTGAATATTATTTTTGTTATTTAAAAAAAAAGTACAATATTTATTTTCAGTTGTTAAATACTATTTTTTTCTCCACTTTTATGTGTATATCTCACAGTATAATTATAATTTGTATATATATATATATATATATATATATATATAATATACAAAGTCAATTTCATGCCATTTTTTTTATGAAAATAAGGGACGAGCCGGGCAGGGCGTATCAATTACCATCAGCTGAACGTCCTGCTCGTCATGATCCTTATTTTCAGAAAAAAAACATAGATCCCTGTTTTCCATACAGATATATTCCACTACCGACTACAAACCACCTCTATACAGTAGTATATAGTATAGTAGTATGCTAGCATATGAGCCTTCCTATCGAAACTTCATAGGCCATAAGATCCATAGACATAATTTAATTTTAAATTTCAAAATCAATTTTCTATTCTATTTCTCGGTTATGTATAAAAAGCGTGTTTTTTACTTTTTTTAACTACTTACAATTTATATGTTACTTATGTTCAATGAAAGTGACAATTCGTTGATATTATTATGCCAAAAATTACTTACTGAATTCTATCAACATTGTCAAAGTCAAAGTCAAAAAAATCTTTATTCACTGTAAAACTTTATGAGTTATTTAGTGCAAGTCAGGATGAAGTACAAAAGTTACAATAGCATTCAAATGAGTATAACAATATTCATTAACAAAATTTAGAATTCCAACTATCTTTATCATTCAAATAATCTTTCACGCTATAATAGGCCTTAGATGTTAATTTATTTTTTACGATACATTTAAAATTTTTAATAGGTAACATTTTAATTTCATTTGGGAGTTTATTATAAAATACAACACAATCGACTTTAAAAGATTTAGCAATTTTACGGAGCCTAGTAGATGGAATTGCGAGTTTATGTTTGTTTCGAGTATTGACACTGTGTACATCACTATTCTTTTTAAATTGGCTAATATTTTTATCCGATTGCACTCGATCGATGCATTTCTGCTAAGTCAGATTTATCAATTTTTCGGTCGCTGTGAATTTTACTTTTAATTCGATCATTCTGTAAGAAGCTACAAAAATAAAACGAGTATTCACTCATGGCCTTATTTGGACCATATTACCACAATATTACCGCTTCGTGTGAACTGTATTTAATTTGACAACCATCAGTGTCCGAGTGAGATACGTCAGTAATTGTCTACTTCACGATTTTCTGTAATTATATATTACTAGCTTTGCCCGCGACTTCGTCCGTGTGGTAGTCAAGTCTGACATCGAAGAGTCAGTTTAAATAAATAAATCAAGATCACAATATTTATAAAAGAGACTGACTTATAACAAATATAACGGGATAAAAAGTTTCATAATGAAAACTTACATCTCATTTGAATAAAAAAAAATTGGGAGAATGGTTGACCCTAAAGGCCATCCCTGCAACTTCCCGCGATTTAGAGCTCTTAGAGCTCAAAAATATAATTTGTCTTATTTTGAGCTCTTCGAGCCTAAAGATTCGTCAACGATACCTCACGAACGAATCAAACAATATTGATCGGCTTGGTGGCGATCGACGTGTTTTTTTTTTGATGGTAAGAGCTGATTAGTTTTTGAAATCGATCGGTAGTCTTTTAAAAGTTATTGCAAACAAACAACAGATACAAAAATTATTTGAGATTTCTTAAAGTCTACCGGTCAGAAGTTTGGACTATAAAATTATGCCCTATTTCACCCCCTTGAGGGTTGAATTTTGGAAAACGCTTAAATACGTAACCCATTTTGGCCTAACTCAATTCATACAAAATTTCATACAAATATGTCCATGGCATATAAACTTTCCTACAAACTCTTATCTCCTATTTCATACCCTTGAGGGTCGAAGTTTCAAAAAGTTTTCCTTTCTTAGCGCACACCTATTTTTCTATTCTATATATTCGTGCAAAATTTTGTGGTTCTAAACCCAGTGAGTTTCTGCTGCATCACTACCATCTACAGCATCTGTGATCCACCGTTCATAAATTTTGCTAACTTTCAAATCTAGGGTTCTTAAATTGAGACTTCTAATAATTCTAGCCTTTCAAACATAACCAGGAGTAAGCCATGTGTGTTTTAAGTTCGCAGCAAAGGGGTGTTTTCTGCGAGGCCTGAAACTCGGCCTAACTGTATTGTAAAGGACAATGCAAGCCAGATATTAAAATCTAATAACCAGCCTTTTAGAAAAAGTTACGAGCTTTTTTGTCACACAGCATGGTGGTATGTGGAATAAAGTAATTTGAAAACCGTACTGTACAGGAACGCCAGCCATCCATATGGTGGGGATGATATCCTCATTTGTAGCGTGTCGTTTGAAGGTGGAATTTGGCGGCAAGAATCAGGTCAAACATGATGATGATGGTGATTACTTGTCGAGATAGTCTTGTGTGCGTGGTACTAGCTAGTACATGCCACTCTCACCAAGTTAAGAGGGTGAAGAATGGCCTTCTCGAAGAATCGTCGTAAAAACCTCCTGAACTGTTTATTGATATCATATAACATCATAAACCACATGACATTGATAGCGATAATTTGTCAATTGCAATTGAAAGCGAAGTTGAATGGCGGTGGTCATTCGCTTGAGTGTGACGCTTCGATTGTGTTTTTTTGTTAATATTTTAGCAATTTTTATCTTAGTTTGCGTGTGCCAAGTATAATTTACGTGCGACAAGTGAACTTTTCGCACTCAAATTTTAAAATGGTCAATCGTCTCTTTTTCAATCGCAACAGCGAGCGTCAATATACTACTTTTCCCGCATGAGTAATACAAAAAATATAATCTACAGGAAAAATTTTAAACAAAAAAACAACCGCCTTCAAAAACACTATTCCAAAACAATAGATATAATGTGCACTAAAAAGTATAAAAATAATTGCGTATTTTTATACAATCTAATTAATTTATGTTATTCTAGTTACGATTATTGTTATTTTTGGAATCGGTGTCCTTCGGCCGCAACCCGCTCTCGCCTCCTCACGACTCAAGCACATCTCACCTATAACTATGTATATAGTAACAAACCTATCTTGGATGACACCGACTCCAAAAATTACAATAATCGTAACTAGAATAAGATTAATAATTTAGATTGTATAAATTAATTATAAGTTTTGAGGTAACAAACATATAAAAAAAAAGAAAAAAATACCGACGAATTGTGAACCTCCTCCTTTTTTGAAGTCGGTTAACAATATAGGAACAATGACGTTCTATATAGGACGTCATTGTGTATGAAACATAATAAAGACTCGACATAATTGAGCAATTCACATGTCAGAATTTTAATACAAGCCCACAATCCGGAATAATTACATAGACCAGATCAACCATAATCTAATCCCTATAATCAGAAATGTGTATTCTAACTTGTCTTGATATATTGATCACAATCCACTCAGTATACTCAACAGCTATCAAAGAGGTAATCGATCATTCTGTGCTGTATTTTACAATATTACCAGCATTATCAGTGCAAATATACAAAGTAAATTGCATAAATGAATATAGAAGATGAATGTATAAATAAAAAATGTTATTTCTATGTAAATGTATCTGAATGGATGGATAATTATAATTCAAACTTTGATAAGCTTGTCTGGCGATTGGCATGCGAACTTTGACATCTTTGACTACTGAACTAGAGGCCCCGGGTTTGAATTCCGGTAGGTGCAAACAAATTTAAGAATGTACATCGTATTAAATTTATAGTTGCCTTGCACCCATAGTACATGCTATGTTTAGTTTGGGGCACGAAAGAGCTAAGTGGAACCATCTTACGCTAATCAGAGTTCCATTTGGTTTCCAACCGGTAGTGACAAGAATTGTGTAGGAATCTTAAGAAATTAAAAAACTTTTCATTGCTGGATACGACTGTATACTAAACTTACAAAATACGTCTACTAATGACGTTACAACTCAACCAGCTGTCCCAAAAAATAAATTTTGTAACTCTAGCTTGTTGATGGATTTAGTTTATTTTCGGCGCGTGATTTAAATTGGGTATTTTGTTTAGGTTAGATAGGTGTTATTCCCGAAACTTTATCTGCTCGTTCTTCATAATAATAATTTAATGGGTCATGTATCAAATAAAATAAAACAACATTCACTGTAACCCTAAGCTCACTACATTACTTTAAATTTTAACCTTTTCTGATATTTGTGGAAACAAATGCATTGACAAATACACTGGCCTGCAAAAGTAAGTATCACACTTTTCAAATTAATTTTTTTTCTTAACTATAGAAGGTAGAGATTTAAGATTAAAAACGTTTTGTTGCAAATTTTATAGACTTTAATTCTTAGAAACTAAAATTATGCATAAGTAACATTTTTAACTTAAAAAAGATAAAACAATGAAAATAGACATTTTTAGTTAAGTGTAAAAAAATTCAACTAAAATGTATAACATGTTATTTAATTTTTAATAACTGGTATTGCCTCCTTGAGCTCTGATTACAGCTTCAAGCCGGTTTGGCATACTGAACACTAGGTTTCGGAGCCGATGTTGGGGAATATTCTCCCATTCTTCTACCAGGGCCTGCTTTAGTGCCCTGAGGGTAGTTAGGTGGTGGTCTGCGATTTCTGACTAGCCTCCCAAGCTCATCCCAGGCGTGTTCAATCGGGTTGAGATCAGGACTTCTTGATGGCCAAGCCATCACGCTGATACCGACTTCCTGAATATACTCTTGTACGATATGAGCCGTGTGTGGCCGGGCATTATCATGCATCAGCATCGATCCATCACCCATATTTGCTAAATACGGCCCTGCATACTCATTCAGAATCTCTTGAGCATATCTTTGCCCAGTGAGGGTGCCATTTTCTATGGCTACTAGCTCTGTGCGACCTTCTGAAGATATGCCAGCCCATACATGTACACTGCCTCCACCGTATTGGACTCTTTCTGAGATGCAGGCTTGAAGGTATCGCTCACCAGGTCACCTGTAAACACTTCGCCTTCCATCAGAAGTGTAAAGGGAGAATCGAGACTCATTCGTCTTCATCCCACTGTATGTGTTCACGGGCGTATCGCAGTCTCGCTACTCGATGCTGTCTCTCGAGTTTTGGGCCACTCGCTGGTCTTCGGGGTTTCAAATTTGCTTCAGCAAGTCTTCTTCTCACTGTACTGTCACTAATGTAGTCCCTCCGGGTCTGAAGTAGCTGTTGCTGGACTTCAACTGCATTTTGGTGGCGATTTCTTAACACAGTAGAAATAATATAACGATCTTCTCGGGCACTGGTACACCTGGGTCTGCCATTACAAGGTCTCCTCAGATGGTGTCCAGTCTCTTCGTACCTTCGCTTTACCTTCTGGACCGTTCGTACCGTCACACCCACCATTCTTGCAGTGCGACTCATACTGATGCCTAGTTTCAGAAAAGCCATGATCCTAGCACATTCTTCAACCGAAAGAGGCATGATAAATATATATTATGTGCTTTTTAGCATACATTTTTAAAACAAGACCCATCGATCTTGAAAAAAAATTAAAACAGAAAGAAAAATGTGAATGGTAAAATTGTAATTCGGAAACGTCCACTTTGAAAAAGGAATAGTTTTGTTTTTGAAGTTTTTTTTCAGCCAATTCTTAAAAGAAGGTTACCGACTATAATGTTTTTATGTACAAAATTAAATTCTCTTTGGAGTCCTTTTTATTTCAAAAGTATATCTTGTGAACTTAAAACGTTATCCCAATTTTAAAAGTGTGATACTTACTTTTGAAGGCCAGTGTAGGTTTAACCTCAACTACCTCTCTTGTTCTCACTTAAAACAGTGTTTGTTTTATTAGGTTGATAGATATTGATAGCTTAAGTACGAGAATGTAAGTTGGTAATATCGGGCTATGATTTGAACTTCTTCTCTTTCAACTGCTTCCGCTCTTTTCTATGTTTAGCTATCCTACATCATGCATCATCGTCCTTAACTTACTTGACAATCTTCTGCATTGTCCTTTTTTTAATTTTCATAAGTACTCTTTTTACATAATTATATACATCTTGTCAAAGTTTGACAGTTTAAAAACAATTAATAATGAGTACACACTGAACTACTAGGTATTTCCTTTAAACTAAACTATTAAAACTATAAAAAAGAAATAATGTACCTGAGCTATGAAAAAGTAAGTTAAATTGTAAATGTTGTCAATTATTGGATGTTAAGACAGCATGCCTCGTTTATCATATTTAAAAGAAAATCATTTATCGACAATTACTAGAAATTGACGTGACAAAAGCGGAGTTAGCGTATAAAATTAATGACTCGAATGCGACACATGCCAAAATATGTAAATACAACCCTCTTTGGCCTTATATGGCACATTTAATTATCAATTGTTTTGTAATACGGCTAAGTAACTTACATCGCCATTATAACGATCCAGTTAACAGGCATGATAACAGATTTTAGCTTTCACTTCAATAATTCCAGTACACGTCTACTATTTAAGATAAATACAGCAGCCAAAAAAGATATATAGCTAATAAGTGTATTTCTATCAATTTAATTTAAATTATGCCCGAAAATGTAGCCAATTATGATAACGACATATACAATAAAAAAACCGAATGAATTTGGGAATCAAAGACCGAAACGAATTACGCAAATTGGACTGATTGTTGTAATAAGTGTATCAAGTGTCAACCTGTCAAGAGTTTCTCGCCGCCTCCGCAGTACTGCCGTGACCACGATTCATGCAATGGGATCGAAATATCGGTTTCAAATAAATATAATATGTATCGTGAGTACCCGTTATAATAAGTACTTTGTTAAAATTCCACGATGGTATCAGTTTAAAAACATATGTTGCGACCACGAGCAGATATACGGTTTGGCAAGCTTTCCGTAAAACGTGTACGGACGAAAGAATCAGAAACTATCTGTAAACAACTGTTCTTACCTATAAAAATAGGCTGGTGCAATAGTTCAATCTATTGACAAAGCGAAGTATATAGAGCCCACAACGAACGAAGAATAATAATAAAAAAATTGATTAATTCGAGTATTAAACATTCAAATAAAATACTTTTAGAAGGATCTAAATAACAATACAATTAAATTACATTTACATGCATTTTAATCCTTTAAAAAGTATTTTAATTATATAAAAGTAATTATATGTATTCACAACACATCAATATTTATAACTATATTTACAATGCTATAATTACTATCATGTCGGGGAAGTGTACAAAGAATACTGGCAGCATTTGCATTTTGAATAGCCAGGCTGATCCGTTGACCGAAATAGCTCTCAGCGCTTTTTTTATGGAAAAGGAGGACAAACGAGCGTTCGGGTCACCCGGTATTAAGTGATCACCATCGCCCACGTTCTCTTGCAACACCAGAGGAATAACTGGG